>NC_138026.1:25971396-28660635 GCF_964106645.2 Podarcis pityusensis
AAAGTGGAATGGTCTCCATTGGGAGGTGGTGAACTCTCCTTCCAGAGGTTGGATGGTCATCTGTCATGGATGCTTCAGTTTGAGATTTCCGCATTGCAGGGGGTTGAACTAGATGACCCTCGCGGGTCCATTCCAACGCTACAATTTTATGATTTGAAGGGGAAAGAGTCTCTGAATAATTAAGAGCTTGCTGCCTTAGTTTCATCTCAAGAAAAGAAACTGTTATATTCATTGGCAATGCAAAGTAACAAAAAACACTCAAGGGATTTGTGTTAGACATCTGATTCCTGGCCTATTTTTTTTAAAGACTGCTGATTTATATATTCACAACCCTATACTGTTTTAAAAAAGAGTTGAGAGAGACAAGCAAAGCAGTGGCACCCAAATGAGGAAGAGAGCTTCAAGAAAATGAGAGAGGGAACTATTTTATGAACTATTTAGGTCAGTGACTACCCACTTTAAGCATCAAGCTTCTTCCTGAGCACTTAGAAAATATCTTTCGCATATGTTTCCATTTACAATTGCTTAACACCTATTGAAGAAGTGTGATCCCTTGCTCAGCGATATTATGCATATGAAAACAAGTATTTTTGTTTCCAATCCATGACAGGGTTTGTTTGATATCACCACTGGAAGGTGAGCTAAACATCTAGAAATATATTTTCAAATTGTCTGGAATTTAGGCTGCAATTCTATACACAATTAACTGAAAGGAAGTCCTACTAAACTCAGTAGGACTTAGTTCTGAGCAAACATGCATACGATTGCAGTGTTAGGGTCCAAGTATGGTAAGAATGGTAAAAAAGATTTTGCTCTAATGATTTACCAATATTGGAATCCTTTTTCAAAAGCCATTTCTATGGGCGCTAATTCTACTGCCTTTCACTTACATTAAGATATCTTTAAAGTTTTCAGAAAGTGAACATTATCACTGGCATTTCTGATTTTCAATGAGCTGTAAGAAGGTGTTAGTAACCTGACAGAAAGGGTGCTAATTAGAAAGAAGTATAACTCAATGAACACACCTTGAGAACATCTAACAGTATTCAATCGGTCCTTGTGAGATGGGCATTTTTATTTCATTACTAATTCATTTTATTGGATCTCATAGCTCACTCTTTTATAGATGCGATTGTAGCAATCCTTCAGGATTTATGGTGAAAATGAAGGTTACCGTTCTCTCCCCCCCCCCTTAAATAAAATAATTCCCTTATACCAGTCTCCAGTTCTTGTAAATTACGGTACTGTAATCGTGAAGACCAAAATCTGCAATGCACGCTATGAACTGCTGGCAGCCAAGTGACAATTTTGTTTAAAAAGAAGCATAGTGCCCCAAACAGGCTGATTTTTAACCTCTTATCATGAAAGGTTCATGTTTTTTGTTTTAATCTTCAGCAAGCTCCTTGCTCCTAACCATGTTTCAAAAACTTTTAAAGCCTGCATCAAGCTGAGAAAACTTTTTACTTTAACTAATGGTTGAAGATGTGTCAATTACCTGCTCTTGCTGCAGAAATGTTACAGCCAAGCAGAGCCTAACCAGCTGTTAGGCATGGTAAGGCAGCTGCTTCAGGCGGCAGAAACCCAACAAACATCATGCCCAAAGGTGCCCCACTGCCTCCACCAGTGGCAGAGATGTGCCGCCAGAAGTGTTGATTTGGGGCAAGATTTCGCCTGAAATCATACAAGAGCTTGCATAGCGCACAATACCTAATGAGTTTTTGGGTGAAATCTCGCCCCAAATCAGCACGATCTTGCCAAAAATCAGTGCTGATGGCAGTGGCACTTCTCTGCCAGCAGTGGGTGTGGCAGGGTGTGCAGCAGTGGCAGAGCAGGTGGCGGAGGCAGGAGTAGGGAGGTGGTGGTAACTTGCCTAAAAGGAACAACGTATTTGAATTGTGGTCCCTGGTTAGAACTAGCCATATTGAAATGTGGTTTTAGGTTCATGTGACAATGTTTCACAATTCTCCCTCTCTCCCAATGTGTGTGTGCGTGTTGCTGTTGGTCTATTCAGCAGACGGCTTCTGATTGTGCATAGAGTACCAGAATGATACACCTTCCTAAACAGAAAAAACCTATTAGCACAAATTTATGGCGTTTCCCTCTATGTTGTGTTAAATATTCAGGGACTGAGATAACTTTGTTAGCTCTAATTCTTTAGGTTCCACATGTGGGACATGGACATATTGACAAGAAGCATTTCGGGTCGATGTCTACCTAAAACACAATGAACATTTATCTGAAAGCCTGATACAGGTCCAGATCTTTCATTTATTCTGTGAGCATATGCACCCCATATTTGAAAGGGTAACACAATGTGCCTGACACTTTACAGAATGCAAGAGGACAGGTCGCTGTTCCTAGGAGCTTACAATCTGAAATTGGGACACATAGGAAACAGCAGAGAAAGTGGAGAAAGAGAGGGGTATGGTGAAGCAAGCAGAGAAAAGCGGCAAAGATAAAGCCAAGGCTACGTGCCCACTCAACAGGCTGGAACAGCAGAAAGCAGCAGCGCTTGTTGATTTTGCTGCAACAGATTAAGACTTCCATGGCACCCTGAAGATTGGCAAACAGTGTAAGCTTTCATGGGTCAGAAAATGGGCATCTGGCAAAGCTTATGTCACAGTAAGTTTGTCAGTGTTTGTGGTACCACAAGACCATTGTTGCTGCATCTTTTTTACTGAAATTTATTTTCATTCATAACAACAACGCCTCAGGTTACAAACGCTTCAGGTTACAAACTCCGCTAACCTGGAAGAGGTACCTCGAGCTGAGAACTTTGCCCCAGGATGAGAACGGAAATCGTGTGCTGGCAGTGCAGCGGCAGCAAGAGGCTCCATTAGCAAAAGCACACCTCTAGTTAAGAACAGTTTAAGGTTAAGAATGGACCTCCGGAACTAATTAAGTTTGTAACTAGAGGTACCAGTGTGTGTGTGTGTGTGTGTGTGTGTGTAGTAACAAAGCTGATGTAAACAAGGGAAATATAACAGGATGTGGTGACCCACTGGTCATATTGTTTGGAAATGTTACAGACTTGGTCTTATCTGTTGCTATGGAACTGGTAATACACTTGTTAACAGCCACTGTTATCTTATTCTATTTATTAAATTGATATACTGTCCTTCATCCAAAGACCACAGGGTGGTTCGCAACATAAAAATACAAAATGAGAACACAAAATACATAATAAAACAAAAACAAACCAACAGCCCCCCCCCTTCCCTCAAACACATACCTATTTGGGGGAAATGGGCACTCCCACATTAGAAGACAGGATCGTAAGAGTCTAGGAGATAGCCCATGTAGTAAAGATAATGCTATACCAGTGCAAGGAAGCAGACAACTGGATAACCACTTTTGTGATGGACTGGTCAACTGGTGGAACAAGACTCTCAAGAAAAAACCCAGCAATATGTACTACTGGAAACACTCTGAAGAGCAATACCTTATATATGTATGTAGTTGTACCTCGGAAGTCGAACAGAATCCGTTCCAGAAGTCCGTTTGACTTCCAAAATGTTCGGAAACCAAAGCACAGCTTCTGATTGACTGCAGGAAGCTCCTGCAGCCAATCGGAAGCCACGCTGGACATTGGGCTTCCGTTTGAAAACCAGAACACTCACTTCTGGGTTTTGATTGTTCAGGAGCCGATTTGTTCGAGAACCAAGGCGTTCGAGGTCCAAGGTACGACTGTACTTAAAGCTACATTTTTAAATACTAGCAGCCTGGTGTTGTTTGGGAGTTTTAAGAAACCCCCCAAACCAGTGCACTTTTGAAATGTTCCATCCACCATCTTCATTCAAAATAGGACCCAGCTGTATCCAAACATAGATGAAAACCTGATCCTTGATCTCAGGAACCGGCATGCAAAATTTGGTTACGGTGTCTTAACAGTCCTATCTTACCAGTACACAAACATATAAAGGGGGTGGGGATTTTCATCAATAACGCTGTAAACACACATCAGTCATCATTAAATAATTAGAAGGAAATGTGAAAAGCTTTTTTTGATAATACTCCGCTATCAGTTCTTGATAGGAAAGCATCTACTTTTTTTGCGATAGAAGTGCACAATAAAATAAAATTTCAACTTCAGGGTAGACCAAACATAGGAGAGAAAGTTAGAACCCAAACAAAGATCAAAACAGAATTTCCAAGTTATAGAGAATGTGGCTGAACGGCTAGCATTAGTTGGTGTGCAGATGAACATATAGACATGTACAAAAGGAAAGGCACAGCAGAACTGCAGAAAGATAGTTGCACCAATGTTGAGTTTGCAGGACTAATGCTTTTAATCCCTGATGCTGTTTGGAATAAATCTCCCCCCCCCCCCCACACACAGAAAGCCCCAGAAGAAGTCAGTATGTATGATTTCTCAGAAGTATGTATATTTAAAATGTGCAAACCCCAAACTTACTATAAACCTGCATTGAACAGAATAGGTCTATCCTTCACATCCCCCCCCCCCTTCCTGACAGTATAAAATATGCAGAATCCTACCCGGCCATATTGCCATGGGCCGTGTTGTCAAGGTGACAGAGTAGCTCCAGGGTTTGAGCGTTGCTTGATGAATCATCAGGGGATTCATGACTGCCTGATTCCAATTCCTTCGGCATCCTCCAAACAGCCGCACATGTCATGACTTTACTGTCTGAAGCTAAGGAACAGAGGATAATGTCAACAGATCACAGTATGGGGAGATGGAGGGGGGGGAAAGGCTTTCTGGAATATGGTTCATCAGTATTTTCATAACCATAGGCGAGTCACAGCACATCTGCCATTTAAAATATTTAAATAATCCTACTGAACTTTATTCTGACGATATGGCACACAGGCAAAATGATGGGTTACAAAGGAAGCAAGCAGTTTAACACAGAGCCCATAATTAGCATAGATTTAACTCAGATTTCTCACATTTTAAAGCCAAACATCCAGTGGATACCGCAACCCGCCTCAGAAGTAGTTTTCCAGGGCTGCTTCCCATATGTCCATTTCAATTAATATTGGAAATTACAGCGAGCCGTTGCTAAGAGTACCATTTTTCACCTTAATGCAGGCACAGTTTTTAAGGTCTCCCTCTCTGGCTTTGCTGGGTTGCCTTTAATTTGCATGTGTGGCACTAAATCACCTCCTCTGCAGAGAACGACATTTTTAAAGCCCCATACTTTCAGAGAGCGCCTGCTTCAGTCCTTTCAGCAGAAAGTCTGAACAATCCAATCTCTGAGTCCCTGGTTTATTGGCTCCCCAAAACATTTCAAACCCAAGGCTGTTGCCAGTTCCAGAATTTCCAGGAATGCACAGAATGGAAAACTACTGACATGCTTACAAGTGCTCAAAGACCCTTGTTGCTCTGTGGCACTTTTGACTCTCCAGGTGTTGCTAGACTCCACCTCCCGTCAGCCCCAGTCTGCATAGCCAATAGTCAGGTGATGTTAGTTGTAATCCAAAATCATACGGCAGGCCACAGGTTCCCCATCTGTAGTGTAATGGGTATTGGAGGTAATCCCAAAAAAGCTCCTGCTTCATGGAAGTTGCGGAAAGCTCTTGCACACCACATTGAATAAATGAAACTGACCAACCCCAAGAACAATGAGCGATATCCAACTAAGTCAGAGGGTGTCCTCCAAGTATGACTCCATTTATAATTATCACTCCATATATGATTAACATGGAATATCCCCCAATATAGTCACATGAATACAAGTATCGCCAGTTCTGGTTTCCAATCCCTAAATCAGGCATAGGCAAACTCAGCCCTCCAGATGTTTTGGGACTACAACTCCCATCATCCCTAGCTAACAGGACCAGTGGTCAGGGATGATGGGAGTTGTAGTCCCAAAACATCTGGAGGGCTGAGTTTGCCTATGCCTGCCCTATATCATCCATGCTAAATTTATACCGTTGCAGAATCAGTGACAAATTTATTACCATCCTGATCTAGCAATGTTTCAAACACTCCCTAAGCCAGATTTCAAAAGGTTATACAATTGTACAATGACAATGTGTTTACTACGTTCATATGTATTTTTTTCCCCCTTTGTATTTATTTATTTATTCATTCCCCCTGATTGTTTGGCTTCTGCTGTTTAGTGTTGGGTATACTTTTGCAGCACCACAAGTTATTCTGCAATCAGCAGGCATGTACACATTGAAACACGGAAAATTTTCAATAAATAGTTAATGCTTAACAAAAGGCTATGCAAGGATAGAGGAGAAAACCTAGTGAAAGCTGCAAGGAATGAGCGGCTCAACACGCAAAACCCCACATTTGGTGAAGGGCATAAAAAACAACAATGCCTAATTGTCATTAGTGAAGGAAGACAATAAACTCTCCAGATACAAATGTTCTGAACTATTAGGCTTAACTCAATAGTTCGTATAATAATTAGCAAGGCAAAATCAGGAAAGACAAATATCAGGACTGATTTTACAATAAATGTAAAATGCAGTTTTAGAACCTACTTCTAAACATGAGCCTAGAATGTGGATATAGGCTAAGAAATCTGCTTAAACACAGAACCTGTATTAGGCACTGAAAGTAGTAGCATTAACATACAAATGTTTTATAACATTATTTTTTACAACAACCCTATGAGGTAGGTTAAGGCAGGGACGACGACAGTGCATTACTCAAGGCTCTCCAATGAACTCCAGTGGCCAAAATGGAATCTCTACAATATGGAAGTCCAATCTTATTGGTTGAGCTACTCTATCCACCTGAATGTAAGCGAAACCAATAATCCATTGAGGTTCTCTGCAAAAGAGTGCATATTAGGGGAGTATGTGGCCTTCCAAAGGTTGTTGGGAGCACCAACAATGGTCAAAGATGATGGGAGTTATAGTACAACAACATCTGGAAAGCCACAGGTTCCCCATCCCTATGACAGAGAATGCACAGAAGCATCCCTGTATCATAATGTGGAAAACTAAGGAGAGGGGGATGCAGAAGATTGACAGAAATAAGCGCCATTTAATTTTGCAGAATCAGAATACTAAATGTACTTATCTAACAACGTAGGTAAAACAACACTGAAGTCTAAGGTTGCTAAGTACGTATACCTGCTTCTTTGTTACAAAATTAACTACTTCAGTTTCAGACAAACATTTCCTTATTACCTAGTTCAAGAGGGAAACATGAATAAATATTATCTGCTATTGTATGGTACAAGCATATTGACTAACAGATTTCTTGGCTTAAACGTGGTTTAGATCCTTTGGCTATTATTATACACTGGCAGATAAGACCCAGGGTAGATTTCTGTCAGCAGATCACTAACATTGGGTGGAATTGAGCTACCACTACTAACTAACTAACTTATTTTCCATATATCCCTTCATCCAAGGATCACAGAGCAGTTTACAATATAAAGTCACAAAAATATACAGTGGTACCACTGGATGCAAACAGGATCCGTTCTGGAGCCCCATTCGCATCCTGAAGTGAATGCAACCCGCGTCCGCGGGTCGCAGTTCACTGCTTCCGCGCATGCGCGTGACGTCATTTTGAGGGTCTGCGCATGCGTGAGCGGCGAAACCCATAAGTAACGCGCTCCGTTACTTCCGGGTCACCACAGAGTGCAACCCGAAAAGGCTTAACCTGAAACGACTTGAACCCGAGGTATGACTGTATAATGTAGTAACAAAATACTGCCATAGTGTTTTTCTAACCCCATTAAGAAACCTGTCCTAGGTTAAGAGTCCAGTTAGTGCCCATGTGCTCCCAAAAGAGAAATCCAACAGACAATTCTGCTAATGGGAAGAAGAGGTGGTTTTTCGCCATTCCACCCAGCACCCTCCAAAATCAACTCTGCAGATGAGGGACTCTCCAGAAGATGGTGGAAGGTGGCAAGGGAAATGGGCAAAAAACCACTCCCCCTCCTCTTCCATTAGTGAAGGCACCCACTGGAACAAAGGCCCGTTTCTGAGTGCAAGGGTACCAACTGGACTCCACCCGCAGGGTCCTGCCCTGTGGCACATTCCCCCTCAGAACTCTGTACCTGGCCTAGGAATGACCAGTGTGTTGGGAAAACAAGATTCCGTGCAAATGTAATAAACTGACCAATTTTTTGTTTCTTTGCTATCACTACAGGCCAAGCTAAGGTTTGGAAACACTGAAGACTGCCCCCCTTTAAAAAAGGGGGGGGGACTAATTGGAGACTGGCTAGACAGATCTCTCACTTTCAGAGTACAATAGCTGCTAATTATATCAAGACCGTGCATATTTGCAGGCACAAGACAGTCTGTTGAGTAGGAAGGTATCAGGTTTTCACATCTTGCAAACCTGGCTGACATTCCTTGGAGTCTAGCAAGCAGTCCTCCCTCTCCACTGAGAGGCTGTGATATGATGCATCTCTGTCCCGTCTGTGTGCCCAAAATACATTAGGAGCTTATTTTCTGGTCTGAGCCTATGTTGCTGTTTTTGGAGGCATTCTTCACACGTTTTTCTGAATTTCCATCTTGTGGAATGCTCTGATTTTTTCAGTGTTTTTCAGGTTCCCCCATACAGTCCAATAAGACCTAGGGGTGCTCAGTTGGCATGGAATGCTAACTAACTTTTAGGGGGAATGGAATACCCCAGAAAAATCAAACGACAGGCCTACTAGAATCCAGAAAGAAAGAAAGAAAGAAAGAAAGAAAGAAAGAAACCAAAATTCAACTGGGCTTGACCAAGTTTTTGGGTGTACTTAAATAGCTCTTTGTATTATTGTCCCTATACATTTAGCCCCATAATATTTGTTATCCTTTGAAATTCAGAAGTCACTCTTTCTAGAACCTTTTCCTCAAACAATACCAGTAGAGAATGCATTCAGAAAGTCCTCAGTGCCACTGAAAGTAATATGCTTTTAAGTTAGTCAAGACTAAACTTGCTCTAGTAATTTCAATGGGAATGTGTCGAAACTAACTTTAGATGGCCCAGGCCTATACATTTCCTAGGACAGTTTTCTAGCTTTGCCACACTTAACATAAATTGGTATCCACAATGTTGCCAGGAGAGTTAACTTGGCTACACAAGGTTTTATTTTAATCTTCTCTGCAGCACTTTCCAGAAGAACTGATAGACCTAAGTAATTGAGTGGCCTTTAATCAGTTGGGAGAGATGGGCAGATAGAAACCAACTCCTAGCGAGGTCCCTTTGACCCCCCTAATAAAGTATTTGAGGGGCTGGGCCTCCCCAAAGTTGATGGGCATTGCCATTCAAATGGTGTCATGTGATCGATTTTGCAGGGTGGAGATTACCTGCCCCCCTCCAAAATTATATTCATTGGCACTCCTAGATAGGCCTGGGTCCTTGAGAGAAGATATGAAGCAAATCAAAGTTTTTGTGTGTTTTTAAGCATTAAACCACCCTTACTAACACCCACACTCACCTAATGTAACCACAACTTTGGTGCCATCTGTTATATTCTTCAAACCAAAATGATTAAACACACTGACATCTTGTTGGCAACATACGTTACTGAATGCTCTCTCATGCATGCCATAATCTACCCTTTGAAGGAGTTGCCTGTTACCAATCCTTGGGAGTTTTAGAAACCAAGCAGTTCTACAACTCCTAAGAAGCTCATAACGTATTTTCATTGCCCATTACAGAGATGAACCCGTTATTTTTTGTCACTTACAAATCTGAAGTTTAAGGGGACGATTAAATCCTCACACTTCCTTCTTATTACTCACTCCTTTTACAGGTAAGCACTCAGAACTGCAGCAACGAAATGCTCAATATACAGAAGTCGGCACATATCAATCTGGCCAAGTCACTGAAACTCCAGCTGATGTACTGACAATTGCTTAACTTGCTTAGAAAACAACATATAGGGTGGAATTCAATGTAGCGCTAAGGAGAACGTTCTGTCAGTGCAAGCATTTATGCTTGCTCAGTTGAATGACAACCCGCCCCCTGCCCCTGCCGCCCAAGCTCTGTTCTAGAGATTCTCCCAACCATGCCCTGGCCTTTGCTACTGGGATGGAGTAGATGAATCTGCCCCATGATTTCATTTTTGTTCGTCTTTTCTACAGCTGCAGGACAGTTAGCTGAAGGCATGTGTACAGATCATTTAATAGATTTGCAAATTACATAGGTACCTGTGTGGTATATCTATTTGTAAGACGTTCAAAATTATTTCAATTTGTGCATATTACAGCTGCCACTTTTAGCCCTTTTGATTAAAAATACAATCTATGAGCAACACAGTCCAAATATTTTATACCAATGGTGTTCAACTCAGGGTGAGAAAACAGTTCTATGGTTTAGATCAGTGGTAGGTCTTTGAGGTTGGTCTGCCGGACTGCTAAACAGCACCCGCCTTTCCCATGCCTGATGTCATATGACATCAAGTGTGGGAAATTTCAAGGCAGAATTCAAAAAGAATTCAAGCTGAAACTACAAAGAAAAGAGTCTTCCTTTGAAACTTTATGCTACGGCTGCCATGACATCATATGATCCCAGCCACTTGTCAAAGCACCCTGTGGAAGGTTGTTGACTTCTGGATCCAGCCAGACCCTGGTTTGGATCACATGAGGGATGATGATGCATATCTTTTAATGCAGATTTTGTTCAACTTGTGATAAAGACAACTGTCGTACAGACCGGCACCTTGAACTGCAGAGTACATGGCTGGTATTTGTGCCACTAGAACCTTTCTAAGCTTTATTAGGTTATTTGAATACTATTGTGGAAAAGGGAAATTTTGAGTTATACTCCGTTTGCCTTCCCACAGCCAATACAGTGGTACCTCAGGTTACATACGCTTCAGGTTACATACGCTTCAGGTTACAGAATCCGCTAACCCAGAAATATTGCTTCAGGTTAAGAACTTTGCTTCAGGATGAGAACAGAAATTGGGCTCCGGAGACGCGGCAGAAGCAGGAGGCCTCACTAGCTAAAGTGGTGCTTCAGGTTAAGAACAGTTTCAGGTTAAGTACGGACCTCCAGAACGAATTAAGTACTTAACCTGAGGTACCACTATAATCAATTTCTTCCCTTTTCCAATATAAAGGAGATTTCATCTCTTTTCAAGGAATGGTCTCTATGAGGTATGGGATTTGGTTTCCAATGTGATTTACATACATACATATTTGCATTTCTGTGAAGGTTGGATGGCTGGAAATCGTTTTGTACTGTGGTACTTTATCTGTTGTGTTTGAAACAACACAATATAAAAGACTGTAGGCATTTCAGATTTCTGCAGTTCTATTTCTTTATAAAAAAAGAGGAAGGAAAAAACAGAGTCTAGAAGGAGAATGCATCAAACATGTGTCACATCTGTGTGAGAACAGAAGATTGCTATGAGTTCTTGTAAAGAGACTTATGTACCTATGGGTAAAATGAACAAAAAATACGTTGGTCATCCTTTAATTGCATTCCCAAGTGTTTTTAACTCCAGCCAAAGCTGCTGTCTGCAGAAATCCACGCTGGAGCTCGCTGAGCCAAGGCTTCAGTGGCTGACAGGACTTGCTCTTTGATGCGCTCAGGTGGTACAAAGCCAGCTGGCTGCCATTACTCTGTTGCCCTGGGAACCACAATTGAAGTGTACTTCTAAATCTGCACAGGAGGTACTTCTGCACCATTGCCGCAGCAGCTCTCGCTGTGCAAAGTTAAAGTCGCGTAGCAGCTATAGCTGCAGCCCAGCTGGTGCCCATTAATGTTCCCTGTATGACAGGAGCAAGCAGCTAGTCTTAGATGCCTCATTTTTTTTTGCCACTGACAAAACAGAAGGATTTATCATTCTTATTAATGGAGATGAAACACACTTTGCCTGTTTGAATAGGAGGGAGCTCCAAAGGTATAGCACTTTTGAAAGACAACTTTACCACCTTGCTACCTTTTGGTTCTGGCTTGCCATCATTAAGGTCCAAAATGCATCCTTTTTTTTTGAAACCAACAAGTTCAGGGGCCACTGAACTTACTCCCAAAGTAGGGTGTGAAGATAATTTTAAAATACATCACTGCTTGGTTGATAGACAGTATAACTTATACTCAGTAGAAATTCTTAGTATTCATATAGCACTTTCATAATATGAAACCATTTGCAGTAGTCCCTGCAGATCAATATATTCCTTCCCTGCAAATCAGTATATTTTCTCTCACTGCTGAGGCATCAAGATTCTCCAGCTACTCAATGGCGAGGGAAATGCACTCTTCACACACTTAGGAACACACTCGTCAATCTTTCATGCATTTCAAGATAAGGCGTATACAGAGTATCAGTATTAAAAGCAGATGTCAGGAAGTCCCAATACACGTGCACCAATGGCAGACTATTACAAGTGTTTCTTTGGATTTCAAATTACAGTGGTACCTCGGGTTACAGATGCTTCAGGTTACAGACTCCACTAACCAAGAAATAGTACCTCGGGTTAAGAACTTTGCTTCAGGATGAGAACAGAAATCGTGCTCCGGCAGCGCGGCAGCAGCAGGAGGCCCCATTAGCTAAAGTGGTGCTTCAGGTTACGAACAGTTTCAGGTTAAGAACGGGCCTCCGGAACGAATTAAGTACTTAACCCGAGGTACCACTGAACACTTGACCCAACAGAAATTGTTCTTCTGGACTCCTCTCCACCCTTTTTGAACTCACATGGCTACATCTAGTGCTAGCTTGGCAATGCAGTGCAGATCCACACATGGATTAGGGCATGTCCTGCAACTACAGTCGTACCTTGGAAGTCAATGGAATACGTTCCGATAGTCCGTTCGACTTCCAAAACGTTCAGAAACCAAATTGCGGCTTCTGATTAGCTGCTGGACATTCAGGTTCCAAAAGAACGCTCGCAAACTAGAACACTCACTTCCAGGTTTGCGGCGTTCAGGAGCCAAAACGTCCGAGCTCCAGGGCGTTCAGGATTCAAGGTAAGACTGCACTTGTTTTGGAGCAGAGGCTATATAGGTAAAGGTAAAGGTACCCCTGACCGTAAGGTCCAGTCGTGGATGACTCTGGGGCTGCGCACTCATCTCGCTTTATTGGCCGAGGGAGCCGGCGTACAGCTTCCGGGTCATGTGGCCAGCATGACTAAGCCACTTCTGGTGAACCAGAGCAGCACATGGAAACGCCTTTTACCTTCCCGCCAGAGCGGTACCTATTTATCTACCTGCACTTTGACGTGCTTTCGAACTGCTAGGTTGGCAGGAACAGGGACCGAGCAACGGGAGCTCACCCCATCGCGGGGATTCAAACCGCCAACCTTCCAATCGGCAAGCCCTAGGCTCAGTGGTTTAGACCACAGCGCCACACGCGTCCTGTCCCAATTGGTTACTAAATATTGCTTTAAGGTTTAAGGAAGCCCATATAACGGTGAGCTACTCTCTGATCCTGTGGAGTTCACTAGTGGGCAACACAAGAACCCTCTCACAACTGCAAAGAAGCAGATCTTACAACGCTAGAAGGATAAATTCCCCCCAACTGTTGTGCCACAGACTGAATACTTTACTCTGCTGTCTGTATTTTGAGGAGCCCAAGCAATTGTGGGCACTGCTTTATTGCAGGTTTTTAGTAGAGGCTTCTTGAACAAGAAATGGACATTTGTCATGAATGCTTTGGTTGACATTCCCTGCACTGCAGAAAGTTGGGACTGGATAGCCCTGAGGGGCCCCTTGCAGCTCTACCATTCTGTGATTTTATGATGCCAGACAGAAGAATGAAAGCTATCTGTTTGACTAAAGAACCAGGGATCTCTTGATTGGTTCTGATAGGAAATGTCTGTGTGTGAAGGCAACAGGGATGTGGAGAAGGGATGTCTGTGCAAGAGGAACAGGTTGTAATTTTCAGAGAGTGCTTCAAGTGGATTATGTTGATGTGGAAAGGAAAGCAGTAACAGAGCGTTTTAAATATTATTGGAAATAAACTTTATCTCAATGTAGTGTGGGTGAACTTATTGTGTAACATGCAGCTCCAAGACTCCTTGCCAGTGCATGCGGTACGAAGCAAAAATTTGAGAAAAGTGTGTTCATGGTTAAAGTTTAGACAGTTAAGTGTGACTGATCTAGTTAAAAAGAAAATAGTAAAGAATTCATTAAATTATGTGCTTGAATAATGGTCAATTTACTTGAGAGCCCAACTTTAGAACTCTTGTGTTTATATGGCAGAAAGCCTGGAAGTTGGTTCAACCTTGTACAGTGGTGCCTCGCAAGACGAAATTAATTCGTTCTGCAAGTTTTTTCGTCTTGCGAATTTTTCGTCTTGCGAAGCACAGTTTCCCATAGGGTATTAACGGTTTTAAGAAAAAGGAAACAAACTTGCAAGACGTTTTCGTTTTTCGTCTTGCGAAGCAAACCCATAGGGAAATTCGTCTTGCGAAGCGACTCAAAAAACGAAAAACTCTTTCGTCTTGCGCGTTTTTCGTCTTGCGCGTTTTTCGTCTTGCGAGGTACCACTGTACATGTAAAGAACATGTGTATCAACTGAGGAAGGGAGAGTTAATGTTTTTTGGGGGGGGGTGTATTAATTTTCCATTCTAATTTTTTTCAACCCACATGGTTTGGATTAATTACTTGAGAATAAGTAATTAACTTTGTTTCTAATAAACCTGTCACTGCTAAAATTTGTATGAATAAACCCACGGTGGAAATAAGTTACCCTGATATAAAAATAACTGCCCATAACTGTAACAGGCTTTTTTTTCTTCCATAATAATTTTGCTTTTTGTAGAAATGAACAGGTAATGGAGGTCTCTGAAAACTCTTACTGCTCCTTATAGCGAAATGTTTTCTATTGCATTTGAATGAACAATAAGATTTTCTTTCTCTTTCCTCCCACAGCCAAGTAGGTAAAGGAAATTAAGCAGATAACAATAACAGTTATAAATAAACTGGAATGCATACATTTTCTAACTTTAAAACTTTATATGGTTTATAGCTCTCACACGCAAAAAAGATCATTGTTTTGGAAAAACCCTTCCCCCGTTTGTCATTTTTAACCCCTTCCCATGCTAACTATGTTTTCAGGCCCAGAAGCAAATGTTGCTTTCTCTGCAAACTCTGCAAACTTCTCTGCATCTCAACCCTCCTGGTGAATAGAAGAAATCTGCCAAGGAATCACTTAGAATAATGTTTATTGCCAGTTTATGGCCTCCCAGATGACAGCAAAGTAGCAACAGCCATTTCTTTTCACCTGCATCAAACCAGGACTTGTGGGGTGGCGGGCAAAGGGGGTCTGGAAGAAGGTGACTTGTAAAGACTTTTTCTGGACTACAACTTAAAGTTGAAGCTCCGGGAGATTGAAGGTATTTTTTGGAAGCAACAAGAAGTTTTTCAAGACCAAGAGATTTTCATGAATATCTAGATATAGAATTGGTATTTTGTATTATATGATAGTTTGAATTTTAGTGGGAACTGTAAATTGACGTATTGAATTGTGTTGTGATGCCCATAAAGGACAAATGTTTCTTCACTTCATGTAATTGTTTGCATGATATCATTTGTATGTTTGGTGTATTGAGAATACCCATAGGAAAATGAAAATCCGTACGTAGGTTTGGCGTATCACTAAAAAGCTATTGCTGAGTATTGTGATTGCTGAAGTTGTAGCAAATTATTCAAAAGTAGGCATGAAGGTTTCCCCACGTGTTTTATGTCTTTGAATGGATCAGATTGAAAATTTTGATAAGGTGTTATCATAATCCTTGAAAAGGTTATGATCAAAGGGGGACTGATAAGAATTAGAGACCCCAGGTGTATATTTTTATTATTTTGACAATGTTTCAACTTTAATTGTATTTAACCTTTTAGAATGTGTTAGGTTTGGTTTTTGTGTGTTCTCCCCCTTTACGCTGCATTCCATCTCCCCTTACCTACCCCTGAAAGTGGTACAAATGGCAAGATATTTAAGCTATCCTTGAAACTATTCAAACCCAGGAAAAGGACTTTACGATGCTCTTCCCTCAGTGAAGGCTAGGTTGCCAGGGTAACGCCGGACATCCGAGACCTAAAATAGTCAAATGGTCTGGGCCCATCGGGGCCACTCCAAGGTGATGCAGGGGCGAAAATACCAGTATGGAGCCATGTGTGTTTTACTTCCTGACGTATGTGAAGATGTTTTATGACTCTTTGCTTGCTGTGTTTGAACTATAATATAAGCTTTGTTCTGAAGTGCCACGGGGCAGACCTTCTCAACTGGTATACAGTGGTACCTTGGGTTAAGAATTTAATTCGTTCTGGAGGTCCATTCTTAACCTGAAACTGTTCTTAACCTGAGGTACCACTTTATACTAATGGGGCTTCCCGCTGCCGCCGCTGCGCAATTTCTGTTCTCGTCCTGAGGTAAAGTTCTTAACCCGAGGTACTATTTTTGGGTTAGAGGAGTCTGTAACCTGAAACGTCTGTAACCTGAAGCGTCTGTAACCTGAAGCATCTGTAACCCGAGGTACTACTGTATTGAGTTGAGTTAGCTCTGTCTTATTGCAATAGCTATAATAAATGCTGGGTCCCTCGATCTGAATGCTGGACACAGAAATAGTTTTCCTGGTTCTGTGGTTTATTCAATAGGTGTTTGTTCCTCAACTGGATAATGAACAAGGTGGTGTAGAGGTGAATTCTTACCACAAAGCCTCCACGCTAAAATCACTCTACAGTGGTACCTCGTGTTAAGAACTTAATTCGTTCTGGAGGTCTGTTCTTAACCTGAAGCACCACTTTAGCTAATGGGGCCTCCTGCTAGCGCCGCGTCGCCAGAGCATGAGTTCTGTTCTCATTCTGAAGCAAAGTTCTTAACCCGAGGTAATATTTCTGGGTTAGAGGAGTCTATAACCTGAAGTGTATGTAACCTGAAGCATATGTAACCCGAGGTACCACTGTATAACTAAAAACAGCACACTGAAAGAGATTTATATTCATAACTTTTCTGTGTAAGGGCAAACTCAATTCATCATGATCCAAAGACCCCCTGAAAACAATGCCTTTAAAATACACCACTAACCACTAACCAGGTAGCTACAGAGCTAAACAGGTTTCCTGGGAAGGGGAGGTTCCAGAGTCTGAGAGCAATTAATGAGCAGCCATGGATGTGATCTGGAAAAGCTCCCAATTCCACCCCCCGCCCCCACTGCTATTATTTTTCTGCAGAAAACTTCCTGTTTCCAAAGACGCATTGTTTCATAAAATTAATTAGTGCAGATAAACTAGGTAGCTTCAAAGTTGTAATTTCCTTTAAAAAATAAAAATAATAATTATAGCCCTGCTCATGTTCCATCTATGCATTCCATCAACCTATGGCAAAAAACAAACAAACCAAAAAACCCCCGATAGAGACTGAGTTCAGCCTCCCATGCATTTGCTGGTCTGCTCCCAATCTCCATGCCTTCCACAGAAAGCGAGAATGAGCTGTACATACCCAGGGTCTGTACTCTCACTTAGCAACCCTGCTGCAACCAGTGTTTCTGATTGTACATACAGTGACATGAATACAGAGCCTGTCCTCTCCTTCTGCTGGACATGCTGATGATGGAGCAGGACCAGTGGGATGCCATCCCCCACACTGCCACATCTTGATTGAATACACGCAGAGAAAAAGACAAAGGGATTATACTCAGGAAATATATATATGTCCAATGTACTGCCCCTTTTATGCTCAAGTATGTTATAATAATAATAATAATAATAATAATAGTAATAATTTATTGTTTATATCCCGCCCATCTGGCTGGGTATCCCCAGCTGTTCTGGGCGGCTTCCAACAAAGTATTAAAATATAGTAGTCTGTTAAACATTAAAAGCTTCCCTAAAGAGGGCTGCTTTCAGATGTCTTCTAAATGTTATTTCGGTGCCTTCATTTCTTTTTCTTAAAATGTAAATAGCACGAGGGGCAGCAGCTTACAATTTATTGTTAGCTTATCTCTCCCTCTCCCCACTTCCCAACTCTCGGAGTGGGGAGTTGTGAGGGTGCTGGGTTGGAGGCCACAGCTCAAAGGCCCCCCTCCCAACCTTTACTCATGAGAAGGGCTAGGGGGCAAAATGATGGAATGGGTACTGCTTCTTAAAGGCACCCTAGGCGCCATCAGTCAGCAGCATCCAATCCTCACTCACTCACCTTTCCAGGTGCCAGGAAAACACAACAACTCCGCTTTCCTCCCAGTTCTGGAAATGGGGAGGTGATGAGGAAAACAAATGTGGGGAAATTTCCCATAAACTCCAGGCTAAAAAGGCTCAAACCCAAGATAAAAGCCCCTTCCCAGGGAGAGGGTGGTAACAGAGTAAGGCCTTGGATGAGACTGTGAGTAGTGTCTCTAAACTCATATTTGCACGGCAACATTTTTGTTGTGGGATCTATAAAATGAAGCATAGGTTGTTGGATCCCTGTCCCATTTCACATTTCTAGTGTAAACTCACTTCAGAAAAATCCAACAAAGGCTTTAAAGAGACACTTAAGACACAGATGTTTAGTACTGGTTCATCTAATCCAGTCTAAACTCTGTCCTCACCTAAAATATGAAATGTCTCAATGTAAATATACCACTGCACAAACACTTTACGTTAATAAAATCCAGATGTGATTTTTGCACTGTTAATAAAAGCAACAGCAGAAATGAAATGATTTGAACAAGTTTATTTTTTTGCTATTTTTCTGCTTTACTGAGTGGCTTTTGTTTTGTTGGTTATTTTGCTGCTGCTGCCCTCGCAATGCAGTCTACCAAACAGATACCAATGTCTGATCTTCCATCACAAAATGTTATTGTCAACAGGCGATCATTAGCTGGCAAGGACTGCATTACAGTATTTGTAGTTTGTTTGTCCGTTTAATTGTTTGTTTAAAAAAAGACCACGATTCATTGATAAGCACAGGAATTCCCTTCCCCCTTCTCTCCAGCAAAAGAAAGAAGAGAAACTGCTATATGTGAAAATGCCTTTCTGTGTAGAATTTTTGTTTTTTAAAAGCAACGCTAAAATGCGCTCTCTCAGAAAAAGCCGAAGCTCTGAGGAGACAGGATGTGTTGAATGATGATTTTTGACAGGGGAAAGCGGCATACCCCAAGCCCTCAAAACAGGTTATTTATCATCACATCTTCAAAATCCTCTTAACGGCAGGGCAAAAGCAGACAAAGAGACCATCACCTACAATTATGAGACTTTGCCCTCTGCCGGTTCTTTCCACCATTACATCAAGACAGACTATTGTGTAATGAGACTGTCTGTCTCTCCCCCACCCCTTTTCTTTCTCTCTTCCCTCTCCTCCTCTCTCTCTCTCTCTCTAACACACACACACACACACACACACACACACACACATATATATACACACACACACACACACACACACACACACAAACACACCACCCATATTGCCGCAAGAGTGCTTTCTAGTCAACTTTTCACTTTTTACATGGGAAGAACTATGCACGGAGCTATTATCGCAGGCACAGATTTGAAATATTTATGACAGATGCCTTTGAATCATCTTTCGCCTGCACCCACCCCAGCTTTTCGAGCGAATGAACCTTGACTTGTAGGAGCAAGCATGCTCTGCAGCTCCACTGTAGATAAGCCTTCACTTAATCAAACTGAACCCTCACTCACGACCCCCAAACCACCCTCATCAGTGTCAAGGAATGACACTGTCCTCTTTCCCACTGCATTTCCATAAAGCATTAGGAAACCGCTCTTTTAAATCCAAATAAGATGAAGCTGTGAGCACGCTCTCTCTCTCTTCTCCCACCCTCCCCTCTTTCTCCCCCTGCAATATTAAAGCTACAGAATGTATATGCTGAAGCCTTAATGAAATGCGAGACGGCACATCTCTCCTTCTCCTTCTTCCCCCCCTTCCAATAAAGTCAGGTAATGCAAATGTGAGATCCCTACAGTATTATTAATTCTGCTACATTGCACATTGAGCCAGTGATGCTGGAGCAGAGAGGTACAAGTTACATATCTATTGTGCCAGCTGATCTCTCTCAGGGACAAAGGCTTTCACCCTGAAGGAGAGGGCAGGTGGCGATGCCAGTCTCTGTGCCCTCCAAGGATTTCCCACAAAAGTAAGAGGTGAAAAAAAGGGGGGGGACCAGATTTAATTTCCTACAACTGTCACACTGATGTGATAAATCGGCATCTCTACAGCTACCAGTGTCAGACCTTATGAAACTGTCCTAGTTATAAAAGTGACAGTATCTTGGCATATAACTGATTTGTTTTAAAAGTGACTTTATTGTGCTATTTATGCCTCTTAGGAATCAAGTGATTTCCCTGTCTCCCCTTCTCCCACCCTGGAAAATAAAATAAAAAAAGCAGGCTGTGTGCTATCAAATCTTTCAGCAGCACACCAATAGAGTCAAGCTTTTAATCCTGCAGTTATAAGAAAATGTGTTTATCAGGAGTAAGTTATGCAAGCCCGAGCAACATATTCAGTGCAGTCCACAAATGTTTTCATTTTAGGTGGAAAACCATAAACTGGAATCTAGAAGAGGCAACGAGTGAACAGAACTCCCCTTTACATAATTTTGCAGACATATCATGTGCAAAATTGCTTCTTTTCAAAGCTGCTCAGAGTTGACGTTTGGCATTTGCATTGGTTTATTTGTCAGAATGCTACTTCTTAGTCTGACCAAACTGCTGTGATGTCTGTTCTCAGAACACGTGGCATCCTGGATCATGTAAGAAGCAGACTACATAGCCCGGTTTACTTATCCATTACATTTAAATTCATCATAAAAGTAATATTCATTTCAGTTGCATGTTATAACAATAATCTTGCTTCTCTCATTTGGACTTTTAAAAAATATTTGGGCTACTAAGAGAAGCAAGGAACCCTTCAATTCTCAGAAAATAGAAAATGTTCTAGAAAAGTTAAATTGAGTAGTATAAAAGCTTGCTACGATTCCAGTGTGTGTTCTTAAAATGGTTCTCCCATGTTCAGACAATATAAATCTTTTTTTTTTTTTTTTTTTTTTTTGAAAATCAAAATGTTTCCAGCCAAAAGAATTTCAACTTCAGTAGGAACACAGGAAGCTATATTACAGTGGTACCTCGGTTTACATACGCTTCAGGTTACAGACTCCGCTAACCCAGAAATAGTACCTCGGGTTAAGAACTTTGCTTCAGGATGAGAACAGAAATTGTGCTCCGGCAGCGCGGCGGCAGCAGCAGGAGGCCCCATTAGCTAAAGTGGTGCTTCAGGTTAAGAACAGTTTCAGGTGAAGAACAGACCTCTGCAATGAATTAAGTACTTAACCCGAGGTACCACTGTACTACTAGATCTCAGATCATCCATCCATCTAGCTTTATTCCAGCCTTTCCTAACCTGGTACTTTCCAGATGTTGTTGAGCTCCACTCCCATCACCCTCAGCCATATTGCAACATCTGGCGAACACCAGATAGGGAAAGCCTGGTCTACTCTGGCTGGCAGGGTCTCTCAGGCCGAGAACTTTCCCATCACCTGTTACAGGGTCCTTCCTCACCTATGTGGAGAGAACCACACAGCAGACAGCAATCCTACAAAGATGACTTTTTTTTTAAAAAAAGACACAAATAGTTTCAGACTAGTTTACATATTTAACCCCCTCTGCCCACAAGGCCAAAATCTTGCAGTAACAGAAGATACGTAAAATGTGCCCTTTTTCACAATTCATCTCCAACGATCAATTCCGATTTCTGGAAGCCATTCCTCATAATATCTAAAATGCTCAACACGGCTTGAGTAGATCAGTACGGTATTATCTGTGGAATGTTTTCTTCAGTGTTGCTGAGCCCCTTCATTACTTACTACAGGGAAACAGCAGCACCTCCAGGTAGAGGAACGTTGAAAATGAAGAGGAATATTCTGGAGATGCTCAAGAACATCTAAAGAATTGTATGGATCCAAATAATTAACAGAAGACCAACAGCAGTGAGCTGAGAACTTTTCTTGAACCAAAATCATGGCTACCAGCAGCCAGCCTCCCTCCCAATGCTCCACCAATGAAATCCTTAGCCCATCTGGGATTCAACGATGGTCATCTTAAAGAACAAAAATTAATGCTTAAAAATTAGCTCCAAATTTCTTATCCCATGTTGGCCAATATTTTTAAGAGGTGCTTGAGCAGATATTTCATTTTTCTTCCTCAGCTTCTACCACCTGCATCCTAGCAATGCATACTGCCCCTCACCCCAGTAACTTTGAGTTACTGAAAATTTGCCACTTCCACCCCTGCTTTCTCCACCAGACTCCTCCGCTCTTGAAGCAGATGAACTCTCTTTCCCACCAATTATGTGTATAGAGATCTCTGGAAAACATCTCCTACAACTGAACACTTGGCAAGGCCTGTGACCTTTCGCCTCCCTACAAGTTTCCATGATGTCTGAAAGCACAGCAGAGGACAGAGAATGAAAGTACCAACAGCAGGGATGAAATATCCACTGGGTGGGGAGATGGCTCATTTCTAGTACTGTATCTAATGGTGTTTTACGCCTTCCCTTTTCTTCCTTGAAAGTAGATGTGGGGATGGCGATTTGAATCTCTCCAACTTGCCATTCTGATCTCAAAGTTCAATAAAGTTATTGCATTCCAAAAAAATATCCCCAAACCAACCCTTTCAAATGGATTGCCCAATGGCAAAGTTAAAAGAGAGACATCACTTAATTCGACAATCTGCGTAAGTAAATTATAATTATGAACAGACTCATCTCATTTTCGCGTTCTCGGTATATTCTAAAGGAACGCTCAACACAGTGTTCTTATTTAAAACTGCTGAAAGGGCAAAATGGGTTTGCAAATACATGCTTCTGGATTTTTTCATCTCCAGCTATAGCCTATAAAAGGATTCTGAGGTGAGTGACAATTCAGTAGGACTAAGATAGGTTATAAAGCAGAAGTTTCTGAAATCCCCTGATTCTGTCATTCATACACACACACACACACACACACACACCCCTTAAAACGCCATGGCAACTCCTTGCCTGCTGATTTGCAACAACTGCCATGCCTTTCTGCTTGAATTTCCATGTGCCTGAAGTCATACCGGTGATGGCAGGGAGAGTTCAGCAGAACGAAGTGGGAAAAAAGCAAGCAAGCAGATGGTAGCAAAGGCAAGCGGGATTAGGGATGCTTGAGGAATTCAATTTCCATGAACTCCAATGTGAACTGACCTGATCTGCGCCTAATGGACTAATGTGCAGATTGGAACCTAATTATCCTTTGGATTTTGCACTTCTCTGCATTTTTTGACCGTGCTCACCTCAAAAAATATAGACAGGTAAAGTATATTTATAAAATGTGTAGAGTGAGATTAAAAAAACAAGTTTAAACAGATATTGCCATACAGATGTATGTGGGGAAAAAGTAAGATTATTTCAGAAATAGGACAGAATTGACTTCTTTGTGAACACATGTGAAATTGAAAGCAGCGCTCAGCATTACTTATACCCCATTCCCTGGTCTGTGCAGTCCGTTCCACAGTGAAACTAGACATATATACATGCATACATTTCCACAACACAACAGTCGTAATAATGGTTATATACACATTGCAATTTTGACGCAGAACTGCATCTTAGCCCAAGACATCAGCAGCATTAGATGTGAAGTTACAGAACAGTCTGTAAAGATCTTACTACAGTTACATCCCCCAAAAAACAGAAGAGAAGAGACTAAGGTTACAGATTTGCAGTTTGCCCCCAGGTCTAGCATTCTCAGAGTTCCCAAGTCTTTAACAAAACCTGTGAAAATTAAGTATTGCAGGGTGTGCACTGGTTGTATTTCATCTCTGCTCAGTGCTTTGTCAGCTCTTCATTGTTCTAATTTTGCCAGCTACTCTGGTACCAGGATGATCTACTATCCTTTTTGCCTTTTCACCTTCTCAAAGTGAGAAGATTTATAGCAATTCAGATATAATGATCTAGCAGCCCAGGGCAGCAGGAGACATGGAAAAGGGTCTTCTCATGATATACCCATTGCTGCTCACTCACCATTGTGCAGATGTTTTTCTTTGTTGTATATAAGCTGAAAGCTCGCCTCACTACAGCCACTTTACCCACCTGAGGGTACATTTTTCTTCCTTACTCTGTGACTGTCCACCACAGAAGAGACTGCATCACCGCTGTGCGGGGTTTTACAATTAATAAGTTTATTAAATATTTCAGCCACTTTTCCCTTTACAAAGAGCAGCACAGTATATCTTTCCAAGACACTTTAGCATTTTTAAAAGGTATCTCATCTAACTTGGCAATTTACTTCTCTCTCTTGGAACCAGTGTTAGAAACTCAGATATATAGGCTAGGTGTCAAATGCCTCTTTAAACCAAGGTTGCAGTCACCAAAACAGAATCTCTGGTTGCCATTTTGGGCAAGATGGCTCTAAAGTCTTATTTTTCAAATGATGGACTGACTGCAATTGTCACTCAGTTAAACATCTGGCTACTACAGATGACAACCTTGAGCTTGGTTAAGAACTTTGAGAACTTAAAGAAGAAAAGTCACTTGATCCACGGACTGTCCACATATATACTGGCCAATTCCTACCTCTTTTTCTTAATGGTGACATGGACCATTCATAACGTAAGACTATGAGGGTGGGGTAAGACAAACTACAACAATTAACTAAAACGTTGTTCACCAATCCTGCTCAGGCTGAACAGAAAAAGCATTTCGGATCCTGAAATTCATTCCGATTGTGCAGATAAAAGATAACTGATAGAATTTTATAGGGATGTAAAAACTGTGTGAAAACTGTCAAGATCCAATGATCCTCAGATGGTGGAGATGTCAGGTGCCATCCTGGTGACCAGGCATCTTCACTTGGTCACAAGTGGCTGATAGGCAGGTGCAAAATGCACCTGGCGCCTTGCTAATTTTGAACACTGCTTGGAGCCCCTCCCATGCATCAGACATGTGCGCCAAAAGTTAAGTGATCAGAGAGCCACTAAGTTCATTTATCAATTAAAAAATTGGCAGCTAGAATGTAATCCCTCAAACCAACATGAATGCCACTAGAAGAGATAATGTGCATTTCAATACCATATATACACTCTCAGATAAGTGTCCTACAGAAGAAAAGGAGAGGAAAGGAAAGCCTTCAAATTGCACTTACTTTTACTGTAGCAGGTTGCAAGCACACCTTTGTCAGCTGGACTGGCACTTATGTGCCAAATTTCACCAACTTGATGCAGAAGAACATTTTTGTTTATAATGTTATTTTCATCATCAAAATCTATGATGTGAATCTACAAATGCAAGACAAGAACCGTTAGGACTTCATGCATATTTTTTTTCAGAAGGGTGTGAAGCATACATTACAATGTGTGAAACATACTATCAGTTTCATTTCATAAAAATGGGTGCACAGGAGTCACTGAAAACAACTCTAGGTGAAATTGCTGATCGAGAAACCCCTGATCTGTCATGCTATGTCTACAGCTGCAACAGGTAATAAAGGAGACCAGTAATTAGAGTCTCTATAAGGACATACAAAATGCAGGTTGATTTAGTCACTAAATCCCCACTCATTAAAACATACAAACTCCTATTCAAGTAACACAGACTATGGTAAGACCCCATATCTTACAGCAGAATTTGAACAAATACAACTAATAGCTTTCCATGCTAGACAAGAGGGGAGGAGTCATATAGCATCACTACAAAGTCCTCATGTAGCCTTTTACTACTGAACGTTGGTACTGGGAAGATAAGTCAGGGGTTGCCAATGCAGTGCCTGTAGGCGCTAGTATTCTAGCCAGTACCTTCCTGCTCAGATCCTGTTTGCACTGGTTCAGCTTCTCCTAAACTAAAAATGTACTCTTCAACACATGCCCATCTTTCATTGGATAACAGGCCTGGGCACCCAACCTCCTTTCTCTTTTGAATAGAGAGGTGCTGTGAGCTTCTGTCAGTGTTTCATTGTAGGTGCCTTGATTTGGGGAGGGGATGTGATGGGACAGCATCCCTGCACCATTTTAAGGTCCTGCCTCTCTTCTGGCATTTTTAGACGTAGCAGCCATCTTGGGTACTGCCACACACTCAAGCAACTTTTGTGGCTGGTGCCCATGGCACCTACTCAAAATTCAGAAGGCACCCATTGGCCCCCAAAGGTAGGCTACCAAACTAAGATACACTAACATGCCAATATTGTTTGGTATGACTGATGGCAGTGCTCAAACACCTTACCCAACCTTTCTAACGTGAGACCCCTTAACCTGTAGCCTTCCAAATGTTGTTGGATTCTTGCTCCTATCAACCCCAGCCAGCAAGGTCAGGGAAAATGGAAGTCGTACTCCAACAATATCTGAAGGGTCACAGGGCCCCCTATCCCCGTCTTAACTGGAAGACCGTACTTACGAAACCTGAGAGCTGTTGCATGCAACCCCCCCCCCAAAAAAAGTCACTCCTTCTGTCTGCTGGGTACTACTCAAGAAATGTTGTAGGAAAGCTGACCTAACAGTGCTGACGCACTAGTGCATGTGAGAAAACTTTCTCCCAACATCTTACAAAGTTATCTAATCATTCACATGTACTTAGGATGTCTAAGTTCTTCACTTTAGCAGGGATCAGGGTTTTAACCCATCAGATTGTGGGGAAAGTAGCTTGCTCTGTTGTTGTTTACAAGCGGTGACCATTTTAGGCACATCCAATTGATGTGTGATCGCTGATGCATCAGTCCTTTTGGACCTGGAAGAGGGCAGAACGAGGGTGGAAGGGGGGGGGCTTATACGTGCTTCGCCAAGACATATGGGGGCCAGGAACAGAACTCCCACATGAAATATTGCCACCTGTATATTAAATAAGGAGAAGAGTCATAACTCCGTAGCAGAGCATTCGCAGACTGTCCCGAGTTCAATCCCCAGCATCCCCAGATCTCTGAGAAATCTTAGTCGGAAACCCTGAAAAACAGCAGCTAGTCAGTATGCAGACAATATTGAACTAGATGGACTAATGGTTCAACTCAGCATGGCAGCATCCTTTGTTCCTATGTATATTGAGCATGGCTAGCCTGAGGATGCCGCTGGTTTGCAACCCCCATCATCAGTAGCCAGAATAGCCTGAGGTCCGGGATATTGGGAGTTATGGTCCCTACAGAATCTGGAGGGCCACATCTGCCTTAAATGGAAATGCTATGCAAGTACAAGCCATGAGCAAAATAGAAAAGGGTGGTGGTGGAATATTTTTCAGGCCAATACCCTGCCAACACAGAGAAAGCTTTGAAACGCTTTAACAATTGCTTGCTTCTCTGGAGAGACCACAAGGGATTCGTTTCTGCAATCAATTGTCCTGAGATAAACCCCTTTAACTCATTTCCCTCTCCCATTTGCTAACATAATAAGAAAGCCATTCTGAGACTAAAGCAAGCTGGAAGCCAGAAGAGCATCCAGAGACAGATGTTCTATCTAGCTTGTTGCACAATGTCTGCCTAAGCTGCATGCCTACAATACAAAAAAGCCCTTTTAGTGTTTAGCCTGAACAGAGCACAATTTTAACAAAATCTTTGCTGAAAATAGAGCAGAGCAGATTGCACCAGGCTGGCTGGCTGCTTCATCTATATGCTCCCGCAGCCTCCTCTAAAAACAGGAAGCCTCATGTTGAAATTATGAAGTAGTCTCCTTGGCAGTGAAATTGATTCCCTAAAGGTGAGCTACAAATCAAAATTCAATTTGCTCTACCAACATGTATTATATGCCCCTACTAACCATATAAAGAGGGTCACACAGCACATAAACCAGAAGTGCCTTCTGCCCTATCTCAGGTCCCTCAAAGTCAGGCACAGCAGCTTCCGTCTCACTGGTGTGATCATCATTCAGAACCACATCAGGCCCCGAGGACAAGTGTTATTAAATATAGCATGTCACCGGTTCCATAGGATTTTATCATTATTAATATTATTATTTTCCTAACTCTTTTGGCTTGGAGACGTGGAAAGCATTAAAAGGCAAAACCAGACAAGGTGTTGCAACACAGCTCTCTCGGGTATATCAGAAACATTCTGTGGGAAGAAGGGCAGTCAAACATCCTATATCCTAGGATATGTTTTCTCCAAGCACTCACAATTGTCACAGTTTTGGAAGCGTGGACCAAAATTCAACAATCATTTTATCGTTCAATCAATCATTTGGTCTTTTATTTTGCTACAGGGGTAGGAAACATTGCTAGTCATTTCTGGGAGTTGGGAGTTCAACAACATATGGAGGGCACCAAACCATCTAACCCTGCTTTAAACAAACTCCTGCATTCAGACAAGAGAGACTGATGCTCCTCCTCCAGCAAGCTACCCAGAAAAAAGAAAAGAAAAGAGAGAAAGATGAGATTCAGCGAAGAGTTGTGGTTGTCTGGAGAACCGGATGGGGCTAATGTCTCAAGTGCTCCCCATCAGATATAATAATAATAATAATAATAATAATAATAATAATAATTTATTATTTGTACCCCGCCCATCTGGCTGAGTTTCCCCAAGCACTCTGGGCGGCTTCCATAGAAACCAAAAATACAATAAAATATCCCACATTAAAAACTTCCCTGAACAGGGCTGCAGATATGCAGGGATTGACCTCTAAGTCCCACAATTCCACACTGGTTTTGAAGGAAACCTGCCGTCTCTTTGTGGTTTAGAACAGGAGCAAGGAAACTCAGGCACTGAGCCTCTCTAGATGGCCTCTGGAACACTTCCCATTCATAGCCCTCACTGACCCTACTTTGTAGCCAAAGTATTTTTGCCTGGCTGGAACGTGCCCTTGAACCCTAACATCTCTTACTTGATCTGGATGGAGGAGAGTGTGTGCAAGTGTGTGTAAAAACCAGCTCCGCTCACTTTTGCCTCTGACCCGGCCAACCATGGTATTTGGCCTCCGGACGGTTGCCCAGAAGAGAACGTATCCCTCAAGCCTTTAAAGGTTCCCCAACCCTATAGCTGTCCTCTTAATTCTACCTGCTTTTGACATCCTGTTCTGACAATATATTTGTTTGAATTTAGTTAAAGCATAGGTGCGTTGGAGAAGGCTAACAGGTAAAGTAGAAAAAGAGATAGCTCAGTTTCAAAAGTTTGAAAAATGCAGCTTATTCAGGCAAATAAGAGCCTCCTTGTGTATTGTAAATGTTCCTCTGTGGAAGATATTTTTACACAACAAAACCCATTAAGGCAAAAAGTAAACCAATCTTGTATCCCAAGGATAGAAACATGATTATATTTTCAATTCCTATTCTTCATTTTTTAAAAAAATACCCTTTTAAGTGCTTTTTTTCTTACATGTACTCAGTGAACAACCTTAAAGTAGAAGATGCAGTAGGGATCACTTTGCCTGCCCTGTCTCTGCATTTTCACACCCAAATCCTGTATCAGGCTCCATACTTGCTTGTGTTGGCTTAATGGAGATGAACTAAATGCAATTGAAAAATCACATCTGCCCCCCAATGCTTTATGACAATGCAATTCCTTTCAGGGATTCCATTCACAATACACCTCTGCCCAGGAGTGGAAGCCTAGTTAGTGCAACTTGGATGTCAAGCTACCATCTGCCGGAAAGTGTTGGAAGAATGGCCATTACCTGACCTAGGTAGAGACCAGCGCTGCTAAATTAAGCAGTAACAACAGAGGCTCCTGACACTTCTTAGGGATTAATGACTGACTGAGGAGTTGATGGCTTCAAGCACTGCTAAAGGCCATTAACCCTATCAACTCATTAGCACTCAGAGAAAGTGCCCTGCACCTCAATTATCAATGCTGGTAAGACATAAAATGGAAAGGACAGGGGCAGTGGGGAGCAAGGAGAAGCAGGCTCAAACAGCGTTTGGAGTCAATAGTAGAATTATTACCCAGATACAATCAGGCTGCTTGAGTGCTATCAATATTTTCCTCCTGCAAAAGTTTTAATGGCTTGGAGTATTTTCAAAACACTTGTATCTGCTGCTACAGGAAACTATACATTTAGGCATCAGCGGCAGGGAAGGAACTACCGTATTTTTCGCTCCATAAGACACACTTTTTTCCTCCTAAAAAGTAAGGGGAAATGTCTGTGCGTCTTATGGAGCAAATATGTGGTCGATCGCTGCCTCCCTTTCTGGCCCCGCCCCCTTGCCCAGGCCTCCATTGTTGAATGTTCTGCAGACGGAGGCTGTTTGTTTCCCCAGCGACATGTGACTGGCTGATTAGATTATCTGTCTGGAAACTGTAGAAACAGCTCCCTTTCCTTTCCTAAAGAAGCTGCAGAACTGTGAGCTGAACCCCACAAAAACAGGATTTTTTCCCTTTGCAAAGTAAGCTCAACAACTTTGAGCTGATCCTCAAAAAAGGGGCTTTTCCCCTTTGCAAAAGAAGCTGCACAACTTTGAGCTGAGCCTCAAAAAAACAGGGCTTTCCCCCGTTCAAAACTAGGTGCATCTTATGGAGTGAAAAATACGGTACATATAATCCAAGATGTGATCCTACAAAAAATGGCATCCCCATCTCAAGTTCTTCCCACTATGTATAATAGCACTCATCCCACAACATGCCATCAAGTCACTCCCCTGTCATGGAATGGAGCAGGTGAAATTACACGATGAAATTACTTCACATAATGGCATCTACAACCTGTTATGGGGTATTCTGGGAGAAGCTGTCATGGGGAAAAACCAGAGTCCCGTGTCTCCAACAACATTTACTAATTATAAGAGAGAAGATATACCAATATATCTTAGTGAGCAGGTCTGATTTCCCCACCATCACAAAAAAGAAGCATATTGGGCAGTATGGAACTAAATATTTGCATTAGGGCAACAGGAATTCCCTTCCTTCTCCATGCTTGGCACCCTGTGCCCTCCCCAAATCTGATTCAAAGGGTTGGGGGACCCTCCCTCAACAGATTTCAGGGGGCATGCAGTGGGAGAAGAGGAAGGGAGTGTTTCTGTTGCCTCCCAAAACATATTTTCCAGCCTTGTACCAACAGATGTGCCCCAAGGTAAACTGTTCAAATAACTATAAAGCTTCACTAAGTTCTTGTTTTTCCTTTTTAGACATGTTTATCATATTAGAAAGGTGGCAAACAAACAGTTCCAGCAACTTGCTTGTTTTATTTCATCATTGATTCTGAACAGGCTTGGCTGAGACTCAGAAACCAAGCATAAAGTTTTAAACTGTTGTGCAGGTTCATCAATGAACCACGTTCTTCCATTCGTCATTTCTCACTGCAGAGAAATTAAGTTACATCAGAATGCTTTTTACAGCACAGGTCTACTCAGAAAAAAGCCACATTGAGTTCAGTGGGGCTTGTTCCTAGGTGCAGATTACAGAGTCCAACTAACTATATAAGCATTCTGTAGCCTCAAAGACCCTCCTTTAACCATTATTTAACATTAGAATGATTAGGATTTTCCTCACCATCCCCAGCTCAATTCTTAACACAGAACTTTACAACCAAATACTGTTCAAGATCACATCCAATATTTTTTAAAACAGCACTACATTTAAAACTTCAATTTGGCAAGCAAAAATCATTATCCCACTGAAGACTTTTAAAACATTTCCGATTCTATTTTAATACATTTTTCATACAAGTTTACCTGATTATCATATTTAAGAGACTGAGTTCCAACCAGAAACCGTATTGCATCTGTTTCTGCGGTCTGGGGTGTTAAAGCTCGTGCCTGGGGGGGGGGAGGATAAAAATACAATAATATCAAACACATTTTAGTATCTTGGAACATGCAGGACATCAGTTACCAAGAACGGTGTTTTTGACATTTAGTCCATCTGTATTTTGACTTTTTTTTTTTAATGCAAGTTCTTTGTTACATAGATTTATTTTCTCCAAACTTCCCAAAGGCATGCTTGGTATAGAAGTGTGATAGGCTCATGAGTAAAACTGCCATGCTTCTAGTGTTAGACACATTTCCAAAATTAATTTTAGAGAACCATCTCATCCATGAAAAAGATGCACAGAATGCAAGAGCAACTGCACAAATGTTCAAGGTAGAAGTTTTTGTAGAAACAGCAACTGGGGAAAACTGTAGACCACGTAACTGAAAATATAATCTTTTACTTTATATTTTAAACTTATTTCCTGCACAAGAAACAACCCTCATATGCTGCACAATGTGTTGCATCTGTGTAATTTAATATTTTCGTAGGTTTTACAGCAAAACATAATGGATTGGGTCCAAACTAAGTTACTTAAACCAAGGTTCCACTGAAATAAACATAAAAAGTTAGTTATGACTAACAAATTCTACTGATTACAATGGGAACTAAGCATGATTAATCAAACCCAAGATTTCCAGATTCCATACAGTTTTATTCCACTAACTTTTAAATTTAAATGGTCAGGACTAACTGAAGTTTATGTATTTCAATGGGCCTACTATGAATAAAACTTAGTTGAATACAACCCACTTACCGTAGAACTGCAAGCAATTTTTTTTTTTAAATTCAAGACACCTCACCTGTATATTTTCACGTCGAGATTTGTTTCGTGCTTAAAATAGTTAATTAAAAAATAGGCACCTACTGAATAACTTAAATTTGGCAGCTAAACAGACTGGACCACCTGTTAAATATTTACAATAGTTCAAGTTTGAAACAGAGTTTTACTGATAGCACTGCATGCATGCATAAAATAGAGATGGCACATTTATGATGTGACTCTGGCACACAGTCCCAGTGGTCTCATTCACATGCACTGCTATACTATGCCATTATAAGAAAACGCCCCGGGCACTGCAATCTCCCAACCCAACATGGCTACTAGGTGGAGTTTGGTAGCTTACTCTTCCCTTTTTGACTAAATGCAGGAAAGTCTGCATGCTGGCAAACTGTGGTTAGTTTTAACTAAGGTCTACCAAAACAAGCCAAGACTAAATTAACTGAATCCTTAACTATGGTTAACCAAAAGGAGAAACAGGAAGTTCCAGTTGCTAAAAGCAACAGAATGGTAGAGCGTTCTTGTGTTCAAGTCCTGCTTTTGGACTTCCCAAGCACATCTGATTGACCGCTATAAGAACAGGAGGCTGGAGTAGATTGGCTACTGACTTGATCTAGTAGGGCTCATATTTCATTTTTCTCATCTCTTCCTTCCTGCCATATCAAAGGAGAAGGAAGAGGCTCAAGGTTTGTACATGCTTGCCCTTATAATGCTAAACCAAGGTTAGTGCCATGTACAAATCCCATCAGATACCTTGCAACTGAAGTCTAAGCTAACTGTGGTTTCCAAATAGTCTTCAAAAGCAGTCCCATGCAGAATACATTACAGTAATCTAACCTACAGTGACTTGCGTGATATGGAGAGGAGGAGAATTCAGGTCAACACAGACCTCCCCTCCATTGTCTCAATGTCCTATCATGCTCTGCATGTACACGACCACCAATGGGGGAGAGCAAAGAACAGGACCTCAATGAGCTTTATCTGGTTCTTCCATGTGTAGGTGCTGCGCCCATGGTTTAAAGGAAGCGCATTAAACCAGGAGTGGGGAACCTCAAACCCACAACCCTAATTAGGTCTAGCACAGTTCTCAATTTGGTCCACACAGCTGTTTTTTCAAAGCCACTTCCATTTGCCCACACCCAGCATCACCTGACATGAGTTCTGGGACAAGTAAACTAAAAGTTGCCAATGCACAATCAGGAGATTGAAAGTTCTCTACATATGGTGTGCTGGAAGGGAAGTTTGCTATCCTGAATCAGCTGGCTGGGGATGAGAGCAAGCCTGCTGCTGGATCAAGTGCAGAAAACTCAAATTGTGGAGCCAATCCCTGCAGAAAACAGGCCTGAAGTCACCACCTAACAGCTAACATGTGTTGGATTTTATTTTGCGGTGTGGCTTGTCATCCTACAAAGTTAATACTAATAGCACAGTGACATCAAGTAATTGACAGGCGGGCAAAGGCCTGCCCACCTGTCAAAGTGGTTCACCAGGATTGGGGGAACCCAAGAACCAGCATGCTGGCCGGATCCAGTTCCCTAACCCAGTGCAAAACAATTTCAAATCAATCATTTTATAACAGTATGGCACCCATTTAATCAAATGTGAACATTCAAGAAATGGAATATATCTTCTTGAAAACACCCTATTTTCCTGAGTGTGATCTATTTGTATACCATATTTGTATACCATACATTCTGAAAAGCACCAAATGAGAAAAAGAACACTGACACCATCACCGCCTCTCCCCTGCAACGTTGACAGCACGCTCCAAATTAGCTTCACCAAGTTGAAAGGCAAAAGTTGTAGAACTGAATTCGCTCTCGAGCTGAGAAATTCAAGCAGAATCAACCAGAAACAGGCAGAATCTCAGCTTCCCACCCACAACCTGGAACCCTCCAGATGTTCTGGCCTATAATTCCCACCATCCCCAGTCAGCACAGCCAATGGCCAGAGATCATGAGAACTGCAGTCCAGAATTCATGAAAGGGCCCCAGGTTGGGGAAAGCTGTGCAAGGTTGGTGCACACCAACTCCCCTTCACCAGGGGTGCCAACTTGAAACAAGATATTGTGGGGAGGGAAGGTAAGCCCTGCCCCATATGATTTATCATAAATTGCCGTGCATGGACACCATTTGAATGGCAATGACATCAACCTTGGGGGGAGTGGCCTCCTCAGGTATTTTATTGGGTAAAGGTAAAGGGACCCCTGACCATTAGGTCCAGTCGTGACCGACCGGGGTTGCGGCGCTCATCTCGCTTTACTGGCTGAGGGAGCCGGCTTACAGCTTCCGGGTCATGTGGCCAGCATGACTAAGCCGCTTCTGGCGAACCAGAGGAGCGCATGGAAACACCGTTTACCTTCCCGCCGGAGCAGTACCTATTTATCTACTTGCACTTTAACGTGCTTTCGAACTGCTAGGTGGGCAGGAGCAGGGACCGAGCAACGGGAGCTCACCCTGTTGCGGGGATTCGAACCGCTGACCTTCTGATCGGCAAGTCCTAGGCTCTATGGTTTAACAATAATAATAATAATAATAATAAATTTTATTTATACCCCGCCCTCCCCAGCCAAGGCCGGGTTCAGCGCGGCTAACAAGCAATAATAAAAACAAGTTGAATGAATACAACTTAAAAACAAGATTAAAATACAACATTAAAACATTAGCCCACAGCGCCACCCGCATCCCTATTTTATTGGGTGGGGGAGGCCAAAAGGATCTCGGAGATGTAGGAGTTGGCTCCTATGCCCTTCACAGTTACTCCTCAATACCCATGGCGCTTATTTATTTGGAAGGCGTGGTTCCGTTTTCTTATTGCGGGCAGTCAACTGGTTTGGCTGGTTGGACTGGTTTTGCCAAGCCTGCGAAAGCTTCGAGCACGCTTCTTTAAGGATGCGCGCCGTCCACACGTTCCCTCAAACAACCCGTGCGCCGGTGCTTCATTTACCGCCCCTGCGAGGAACAAACAGCAGGTGCTTCCCGCTCCTTCTTACCTGGAACTCCAGCCCATAGATCACCGGAGCATCGTCCTCCATGGCTGTCCAACAGAGGCCTCAAGATTCGTCGCCGCCGCGATTGGGAGCCTAGCCTCTCCTTCCCATCCAAACGCGTGTTGAAGGAAAAGGCGAAACACACAACAAAACGGGGCAGGTCCCGCGTCGGCTTCCGTCCTTACTTCCGGAATGGCGTGTGTGAGGCGGCGGCGAGCAGGGGGACGTCGCCGCGCAGGCGCACCACGCGTATTGGTTAGCTCCTCTCCTACGCTTCCCCCGCCCCTCACGCACACGCACATCTTCGCCGCCGCGTCCCGGAGGCGTCGCCTTTTGCAGCTGTCAGTGGAAGTAGGTGAGGGGGAGGCCAAGGGAGGGTGGGAAAGAGTGTCCTCTCCGTGGCCTTCCATCCTCCCTGGAGGCTTGGAGCGGGAAGGGGCGCCCGCTCTGGGCGCGGGGAGGTGCTACTCGCTCGTCCTCTTTGAAGAGCAACCCGGAAAAAAATCAGCTTCGTCCACAATTATCCCTGTTTGCGTTGGCTCTTGAAAAGCCCGAGGTGACTGTGCCCCCCTTGGAGGAGAAGTGGGAATGGTCTTACGGGGGATGGGCGATGTTTTATTACACGCCCAGGCTAAATCATGATAAGGGGGAACACCTCCCTGCATGTAGAAAGCTAGCTCGTCAGGGGGAAGTTGGAATCCTCCCTGGTGTCTTCTATACAGGCAGAGATTGTGTTTGTGTGTGTTTTCAGAGTAGGACTCAAATGTGAAACCCAGATGCGTGTCTCTGCAGCCCGAAGTGGTGTGTAGAGAAACTTGTTTTGTGAGAACAACTAGTAAACCTGTGGGAGGTTTTGGTATTCCCTGCGTGGTATTCTAAACAGTAGCGTGCACTGTGATATTTCTCTGTAGATAGGCTTGTTAATCGTGTACAGTATGGTATTTTTGTAATGGAGCAAAGGGAACAGATCACCGTTTCGCTTGGTTTCCTAATCATAATTTGTAAAGTGGGAAAATAATTCCTGCTGCTGTTTTACAGATGGGACACTGAGGCTGATCTCAAGTGAATTGTCCTGGGATACTGAGGCTTGCCAGAGCAGAGATAAAAGGTATGTCTGTATTTCCATGAAGTCTTATAGGGAGAAATCTTGTTTCCTGTTAGTCTTAGACAAATGCATTGTCACCTGATCTCACCATGTGAAAATTATTACCACATGAATCTTAACAAATGTTAAAATTACTTATTTGAACTTTTATTTTTTTTAAGTGGAATTTCAGCTTGTGAACACAGAGGTCTTGGTCTGGGTGAGAGAAACAGATGCTAGCATTCACATACCCTAAGACCTAAGTTTCCCAGATTGGATCCACTAGCCAGCTCTCTCTTACACCCCATTCATATTTTATCTCTCTTACACCCATTAGCTAGTCTGTTGAAACCTAAGAACAGACTCAGCGTTGCTTATATGCCATTTTTACATCATCTGTTAAATGGTGCGAATTGGCAACTGCATAGTCATAACCCTACTACCTGGCAATCAGTGGACTATTTTTAGTTATAAAACTGGGATTATCAATGGAGACTTGTGGTAAATCATATTAGGGCTAGGGGACAAAGGCTGCTTCCTAAGTCTCATGGCCCCTCGTTCTTCCATTTATTCTGCAGGCAAATCCCTCTGTGAGCCATGTCCATGGAGGGGTCTGCCAAGTTACATGCCCCTTCAGCCAGGGAACTCCTTGAGTTCATTGACTTTGCCCTATTGGCACTTTTGTCTCTCCCATCCAATGAAAAGATGGGACTCTAGGAAGAAGGATGGGGAGAGCAGGCCTTAGAAATAACAATCAACTGGTTATCTCTTTGAAGCCATCTGGAGAGGGACCATCAAGGCCAACAGTAGGCCAACAGACTTTATATAAAGTACCGTATTTTTTGCTCTATAAGACTCACTTTTTTCCTCCTAAAGAGTAAGGGGAAATGTGTGTGCGTCTTATGGAGCAAATGCAGGCTGCACAGCTATCCCAGAAGCCAGAACAGCAAGAGGGATTGCTGCTTTCACTGCGCATCAATCTCCCTTGCTGTTCTGGCTTTTGAGATTCAGAATATTTTTTTTCTTGTTTTCCTCCTCCAAAAACTAGGTGCATCTTGTGGTCTGGTGCGTCTTATAGAGCGAAAAATACGGTAGCTTTTTTTTGCTCATATTACCCTAGGAAACAAAGTGATCATAAGAGACCTAAGTTGACTGGGCAGAAATTCATCCCTGCTTTACTACATAACTCCTCCCTGGTGATCTCGCTTCATAGTACAAACCTTAGTAGACTCAGCTGCCAGGAGTAGCTCCATGTTTGAGGCTAAACCCATGCACTAAGAGTTATGAGGCAGCTGTAGGAATGAGGAAAATTAAGTCGCTATTGAGGAGATTCAGTTAAGAACAAAAGGGCCTATGAAGAGCTTGCTGGATCAGGCCAATGGCCCTTTTAGTCCAGCATTCTTTTCTCATCGTGGTCAGCTAGGCTCAAGTAAAAACATGCTGATTCCCGGACCGTCCGCAGGCCGGATTTAGAAGGCGATTGGGCCGGATCCAGCCCCCGGGCCTTAGTTTGCCTACCCATGATTTAATATTTCAGCTTTCTTTCCTTGTCTCTGTGTATTAATAGACTTTTCACTTAAAGAATGAGTTGAACCTCTGTTCAGCATCTATACTGATGGACAGGTTGATGAAGAAACAGAAACTGCATTAATAGAAAAAGCGAGTGGGGGACAGCATTACACTGAAATGATCTGCACATTTGTAAATGCTATATAAATGTTACTGAATTATCTCTCTTTGTGATACTGTTTGCATGAAACTATTTGCTTGATACTATTTCTGTTCTTAACTCTACAGTAGAGCAGGGTTTCTTTCCATCTATAGGCCCTGCCCCCTCTCCATCCGGCCCCGCCCCCTCTCCCCGCCCTCTAGATTGTTAGAACGAAAGACGGAGCTCCTGCTGCAAGGCTGACTGCTTCACAAGCAATCCCTTGGTGAGCGGTTGTTTTCATTTTTCCCTTTGCCCTGTTCCTTGTTTAGCTTCCCTAAAAAAAAGCTCAAGAACTTTGAGCTGAACCCCCCAAAAATGGGGTAGATCACTGCTAGTTTTTAATTGTCTCTTGGAAGTTCGCTGTCCCTGCTGTAGAGTTAACTTCATTTATTTGGAGCTTTTTGCATTTGAAGTACTGGCCATCTTAATTATTCAAATGGATATGTAGAACCTGATGTTTCCATCAGGTTTCCACTTTTTGCATAAATCATCTTAAGTTTCAGAATTGGTCACCAGCAGTCACATTCACTTGTAATTTTTTATCCAGAGCAGTTATGGAAAACAAAGAAGGTGATGTTGAGGATGCCAAGATAAGAGGTTCAAGTGCGGCAGAAGGTGGCTGTGCTATCCAGCTGCCAGGTCACGAAGAACTTATGTTTCATGAAGAAACAATTGATCTTGGTGGAGATGAGTTTGAGTCTGAAGAAAATGAGACCATCTCAGAAGATTCTAGTAACTTCATAGATAAACTTAATGAGCAGATGATGGAGAGTGTTGTTATATCAGATTCTCCAAATAATAGTGAAGATGATGCTGGTGATCTTGGTTGTCTTCAAGAAATTGTAAAACAAATGGACACAAAAGACATTCATGCACCAGAAGAAGAGCTGGAGGAAAAGGCAATTGGCAAAGAGAGTAAAACTGAACTTGAAGGCGCTCCTAAAGTTATTTCTGATAGTGGAATTGGCGATCAACCTCCTTTGAAAGAAGAGTTGGTTCAGGAATCAGCAGAAAATGAATTGAAAGTGGAAAGTGATGAGCTGCTTAACTCTGCATCAAACAGTATTGATGAATGCAAATCTGAGGAGCAGATATCTTCCCCGCTTGCCGACAAATCACCCGTCAACCCTGAGCCTATCCCTGTGTGTACGATTTTCAGCCAGGGAAGTCGCATGAATGGTCAGCAGCAGTTCCTGCATGATGGCTTTGAGCCTCAGATGGTGAAGTCGCCTAGCTTAGGCGGTATAAGCGAGACTCCCATAAAAACTCTTCCGCAAGTGGTTCAACCTAGTCCCAGCCTAAGCAAGTTTTTTGGTGAAGCCATTAATACTAATACTCTAGCTTCTGATTTTTTCGATTCATTTACCACATCCTCTTTTATTTCTGTCAGTAACCCTAATGCGAGCTCTTCTGTACCAGAACAAATGTCTTCTCTTGTAACAGCTGGGGAGTTCCATGACTCTGCCAGCCACAAATACTCTGTTAAAAATGGACGGTCTGAAGCTGGGAGGTCTGCATCTTCTCCAGAAATTTCACAGTCTCCAAAGCCATTTTCCCAGATCCAAGCTGTTTTTCAAGGTGGCGACGATCCTTTTGCATCTGTGCTGAATATGAGTGAGGTAGACAGGAGGAACGATGCTTGGCTTCCTAGTGATGCAACTAGGAATGTGTTGATCTCAGTAGCAACTCAGCAGTACAGTAATGTTTTCATAGACAAGGAAAATCTCACAATGCCTGGTTTAAAGTTTGACAACATTCAGGTAAGCGTGTTCCATTGTGTCTTACTTCTTGGAATACTGTGTGGCTAATAATAAGCTAGGTGGCATGTACATTCTTTCAGTCAAGTTTTTCAGTTGTGACATTTATATCCCACCTTTTCATAAAAATGCACCAGGCCGCAGTATAATATAAGCAGCCTGCTCAGTATAATAACAAATAGCACAATGAAATCAGATAAGATCAGAGAGAGAGAGAGAGAGAGAGAGAGAGGGGAGGCAGATGGTTATAAACATAATTTAACCCAGGGGTCAGCAAGGTTTACCTTGCCTGGGTTGGTTCACTCCAGTGGAGATCCCTCTATGAGCTGGATCACGCACATGATTTCCAGCGTCTGAGTCTGCACAGATGCGATTTTCGGCGTCTGCACATGTGCAGACAGGATTTCTGGTGCTGCGAAAGCGAGTCCCTGCGCCACACTGCACCGGTTTAGCTCAGCGCGTGGGGACTAACTGAGCAGGGAGTTCAGTTCAGTTAAACGACCCCTGTGGGCCGCTTGTGACCCATGGGCCTTAGGTTGCCGACCCCTGATTTAACCTAATAAGAGGCAGTGAAGAGGCTTCTGTTGGCCAGGGTGGAAGGTAAAAATTTGGGGTGTGTATTCTTCCATACGTTTGATAGTGGAGGGGCTGGAGAATTGGGATCTATGAGGTTTTTGGTTTGGGAACGGTCTAAAAGAACCAAAAATCAGGCAGATTTGTGTGTCTTAGTAATAAGCACCACTGAGCTATGGGATGTTGAAAGTGTCAGTTGGGAAGAGCAAAGGAGCTGGCCAGCTTAAACTCCTAAACCTTCATAGTATTCTGGAGGTGAGCATTTGGGTTAGGAAAGGGTATGCATACCATAAGGCTAAATATATATATATATATATATATATATATATATATATATATATATATGTCTTCATACTTTCTCATAAGGGGATAAGTTTCAGGTGTAACAATGGGCCCAAGTCCTGAGCCCTTGAGCTCTGTGATTAGTGCTAGTCCTACTGAGAGTAGACCCATTGAAATTAAGGGCCCTGTGTTAGTCATGTCTGTTAATTTCAGTGGATCTACTCTCAATACAACTAGCATTGGATACAACCCATAGTCTGAAAGCACATGAATCTACTACTTTGCTTAAATGAAATAGGTCTGAATCCAGTCAGTTATTATTAACAATGTAAGTTATTTTATTAGCAGAAATGTACAGTTATCTTCTGATATTTCTAGAGATTTCAATGGGTTTTGTTGAAACTGTCCTTTACATAGTTTGAAGTTTGTATCCACGTCTACTGGGGTGTGCTGCCACAACAGTTTATGGTGAGGGAGGGGGAATGAGATCAGTCTCAAGATGGTTGCCAGATTTAGATTTTGCTGAAAGAAGTTTGATGAATGGATGAATAGTACAATGGAATACATTCAGCAGAGAGGGGGGGAAACCTTTGTGATCTAGTAGATGGAAGAAACAACCATGCGAGATCTCTGTTCAGTCCATTAACAGAAAATTTGGCATCTCTTTAACCTGGCATAGTTTTTGTATTAAGGAAAAGAAAGTGGAGCTCTAAATAATGATAAATCACGGAACATAGTTAAGAGCCTCACCATTTGACCAGCAGAATTTAGTAGCAGTATAGCTTTTGGCCCTATCTGGCAATCTTACCTGGATACTGTGAGGGCAACCAAGATAGTTTATGTTCCCCAACCAGGATGAAATGTATCTAGATAGTTAGCTTCATTCAGGAGTTTCTGGAGCTGTCCAGCCGCTACCCACTCAATTACCTTGAAAGGCACATTAGTGACCTGTTGAGGTACCGGGGTCTAGCCACAGACACGAACACAGGTCTTGCTATTGTCTTCTTTAAGGTATGGAGAACACATACTGTTTCTAAAGATGCATTGAACACTTGTTGTTGTTACTAGCTACAAAGGGCAAGCATCTAGCAGGCATGTAGCAGCTGCTTCCTTCAGTGAAATCAGCCTATTGTCAAACAAGCAGCAGTAACCCCACAGAAATAAATGGGATTTCAGTGCACATCTTAAAGCCAATGTGGCATACAGCTGCTTTTGAGAGTAAAGAGATGCCAAATACTCTCCTTTCCATGCAATAGGAGATTATAGCTGTCTTCAACATACTGATTTTTCATGTCACGGGAATCAGTACAATAGTCTCAGGCTCAAGGCCACTGTTGTGCAGGGTAGTTCAAGGCATATAAATAGAAATATACAAAGCACCTTGTTGTATGCTGAAGAAATTTCAATCACATAGCACTGCATTAATGCAAGACACTTGTGTGTGTGTTTTAATGGCTAAGAGGAACTTTCAATTAAAAAAACCCAACACTTTGTATTTTCCCCCCCAATTAGGGTGATGCAGTAAAAGACTTAATGCTTCGCTTCCTTGGTGAGCAGTCGGCAGCAAAAAGACAAGTTTTAAATGCCACCTCTGTGGAACAGTCTTTTGTGGGTTTAAAACAACTGATAGTAAGTAACAATATTTCTTTGTGCGTATTGAACACTCTGCTTCTTCTCTAGATAGGTTAAGAGCTAAACTTACTCATCAATCCAATGGAAGTTCTTACTGAAGGGAGGGAGGCAATTTTCACCTTCCCCCTATAGCCACCAGCATCGCCTCATGTGCTTTTCTGAAGGGACCCTCAACACTTGGAACTTTTCAGGGGGCTGTAAGGAAACGGAGAGGTAGATAAAATTGCTGCATCCCCACCCCTGCTTCCTCCAGCAGGAGCATCCTGAAAGTAGTATTTTGCTCACAGGGACTTTGGATCCGTCCCGGTTCATATTCAGCTATACCAACAGAATAGCCTAGAGCTGACCGAATTCCAAAACTCAACAGCTATAACCTAAAAACCACCATGTTGTTCATAAACCTAAGCTATATAACAGTACAGTCATACCTTGGCTCTCGAACAGCTTAGTTGCCGAACGTTTCAGCTCCCGAACTATTGAAACCCAGAAGTGAGTGGTCCGGTTTTCGAACTTTTTTTGGAAGCCAAGCATTCGACGGGGCTTCCGCAGCTTCCGATTGGCTGCAGGAGCTTCCTGCAGCCAATCAGAAGCCATGCTTTGGTTTCCGAACGTTTTGGAAGTCTAATGGACTTCCGGAACAGATTCTGTTCAACTTCCAAGGTACGACTGTACTTCTGTTTAGTCCCACTGCAACAGCTTAGGTTGTTTTTCTGCATTGGTGCTGTTGCTCCTTTCTCCAGTTTGATACATGGCACACAGTTTGATGCACGGCACACAGAACCTAATGGTCGTTAGACTATACTGCCATCAATCACTACATGATCTTAATCTGGGGCTTCCTGGGTTCCAGCCTGTGACTGAGGGTGGCTGGAAGATGAACCGAGGGCAAGGCAAAACAGTTGCACTTCTCCAGCACCCTTATGGCTTCTGCATTTACATTCAAGAGCTGCCTGAGAGCCAAAGGTTTCATCACCTATAGATCAGCCTATACCATTCAGTTCTCCTTTTCCACAAGCATGCACCAATAGGGAGGAGCATGTGATGCCAATAATGTATGTGGGGCGATGGGTTTAGCAGGAGCACTGGAAGACTACTTGTCTAGCATAGTATTGTCTGCTTCAACTGGCATCAGCTTTCTAGGGTCTCTGTCTGTGGTCTTTCACATCACCTGCTACTGTATTCTTTTAAACTGTAGATGCCAAGAACTAAACCTGGGACCATCTGCTGCCCGGAAATTCAATTTTCTGTCTTAAACTCAGAGGTGGAAAGAGGACTGATTTTTTATTATTATTATTTTTGTACTCGTAACACTTGCTGGTTGCCAATGATTTTGAAATGACATTGCCTTTGTCTCAAGAAGCTGTATCGTTCGTGTGTTGCACTTTGAACTTTGTGTGCACATCATTCAGTTGCATTTGAAATAAATAATAACCCATCTGTGCAAAATTGCTGCCTTAAAGCAGCAAACATTTTTGAAAGCCTTAATTTGGCACACAAAATCTAAAAGATCTAGGCACCAACGTTTCAAGACTTTGCATTTTAATTTATTCCATAAATGAATGGCTCTTGCAGCATTTTTGTAATTAAAGTGGGACAGTAGCAGCAGGCAACTGATAGTTTTCAGTATAGAAAGCCTGTAAGAAATAGACTTAAATTTTTTAATTGCAATATTTCAGTGGCGTATTAATGAGCTTTCTGCTCGTAATAACTTCAAACAAACTTTAGTCTAAGAAGGGGTTACTGATGTGAGTTTCTCTAAGTAATGTCAGAGTGTTCTACCAGAGTAATTTACAATCGAGAAGAATGTCATAGCAAATGGAGGAGGACATTTTAATCATTTTAATGGTGTCGCATGTAGAGTTAATGACTCCCTTTTGAGACTCCGTTTGGAAAAAATCATACACATTCTGTTAGTTGTGCTTCTGATTTAATGTTGAATTTTCATATGTTGTCAAATATAATATGCTGTAGTTCTTGTACATATTTACTGTTTTATACAGGAGAAGTTTTACTTCAAACCTCCCAGTATAAATTGTATTTTTAAACAAAAAACTGGTCAAGGAGTTATGGCTACAACTAATCGTTCTTCAGTTGATTTAGAAAATAACTGAGATGGGTTATGCCCATAACTTTCATACTGTGCTCTTTGAAAAGTCTGGGGTTTCTCAAGAATATTATTTAGGGTTCCCCAATAGGTAAACCAGTCGTGGCTGGCAAATGTTCTTAAAAAGCAACAACCCCACATGCCCATTCATCTGCATCTATCACTGCAACATGCAGCTGCAGAAGTTTGGGTGTACACCCTAAAACCTATGTGTATAGTGGGAGACAGTCAACATGGAAATGCTTCTCTGAAAATAGAAAGTTTGAAACTGCTAGGTTTCTTTTTCCTTTACGCATGGAATCAGTGGGTTTAAGGATCTGTCATATTGTTGTTGTTTAGTCGTTTAGTCGTGTCCTACTCTTCGTGACCCCATGGACCAGAGCACGCCAGGCACTCCTGTCTTCCACTGCCTCCTGCAGTTTGGCCAGACTCATGCTGGTAGCTTCGAGAACACTATCCAACCATCTTGTCCTTTGTTATCCCCTTCTTCTTGTGCCCTCCATCTTTCCCAACATCAGGGTCTTTTCCAGGGAGTCTTCTCTTCTCATGAGGTGGCCAAAGTATTGGAGCCTCAGCTTCAGGATCTGTCCTTCCAGTGAGCATTCAGGGCTGATTTCCTTAAGAATGGATACGTTTGATCTTCTTGCAGTCCATGGGACTCTCAAGAGTCTCCTCCAGTGCCATAATTCAAAAGCATCAATTAACTCTTCCTAAAGCAGGATTTATAGACAAGTGTTTCTTCAACCTGAACAATGCCTTAAGTTTTTCAGGAGACATTGTCCTAGGGCTATTGAGTAGCCTGTGGTTGTCAATAGCCCAGTGAATAGGCCTCTCAGTAGTCTTGTGTCTAATGTAAAAAAAATAAAAAATGCCAGAAAGTTAAGTTTCTTAATCTTGATTTCTCTTAGGGGTTAGATGAGTAATCTTCAGTAGTCCTTTCCAGAGAAGTAAACAGATGGCCATCAGAAATTTAATAACAGTAATAAAAAAAATTGAATTTATATTGGAAATCAGACATCCATTTATTTATTATGGTTGGTCCATTATTCTGCTGTATCACCTGAACTGGGTGACCTTCATTGCATATGTACATCTGTCATACATCAAAGAACAGATGGTGTCCATTCCTGCTGTTCTGTGTCCTCTGGCTATGATCCCATTAAAATGCAGGATGCTCTGTGTCTGTACCTGAGCAACTGATACAAAGATGGGATAGTATATCTCTTTGTGTACTATAGCGGCTAAGAGCTGTGAACCAAGAAGGCCCTGGTTCCCATTTCACATTAGCCATGGAATCCTTAGCTAGTCTTAGGCAAACGGCTATTCTCTCAGCTTCGGTACTGTGAAATGAAGTTTAAATATTCAGGCAGCAAAAAGAAAGAACACTGCTAATAATGCAGCAAGAGAATTAATTCAGGAAAAAAGAAACCTACTAAACTGCAATCCTCAGTATATTTTACAAGCAAGCTTGTGGATCAGTTAGAGTAAAACAGCCTAAGGAGAAGCTCCTCAGCTACTGGAAGAGTTTGGATGTGTAATTTAGATAGCCAAATCATTGTGTGTGGAAAAAAAATGTGTATTTGTCTTTGATTAGAATGTCATCAGAGGTTTGGAAGGTTTTCCATGCTGGAGATAAATGGAAACCATAGCACGATTAACACCTTTTTAAAAAGTTTGAATTCCTTGCTTGTTCAAGACTACATCCAAAGCTACCCCTATGCAGAACTAGTTGCTCAGTTTTTTTGGACCTAGGCCATTATCTTGCTAATACTCTCTAGCAACCAAAATCACAGCACACTGGTGTTAGTACCTCCTGGCACAATGTCTAAATCAAGATCTGTTCCCCTTACCCACACCCTTGTGAACTAGTTGAAGATACCATATACTTCGTGTTAATCAAGCATTCCGAACTTACTATTGTAGCCAGATAATTTGGGACTATATTTTGTCTTCCCAAGTTTGAACATGTTGAACCTCTTTTCCCAATTGCTTTCCCATTAGCATCTTTCACCTTCTCTCGAAAGTTCATTAGGCAGCCAGTGCACTAGTAGCCCAATAACCTTTAATAAATGTCATGACACTATATGCTTAACAAATGAATAGCATGGTATTCTTCTTCCACCATAGTAAGCCGCAAACTCAGCAGAAATTGGACTTTACCCACAAAGAGCTATCCAGAAGGAATTATGTGATGAATAGATCTGATTGTGATACAGTTACTAGGTGTACATTTTCAAAATATCACAGTTACATGAAACATAGCTATCTTCACAGATTCTCTCTTTTTTTAAAAAATAAATAGTAATAATAATACTGGATTCTACATCTATTGTAGAAGAAGCAGTAATCAGTGTAGTGTACTGTTGACTTTTGGCCCCTTAAAAGCTTCCTCAGAATTATTCATGTATGGCAGCATCTGAAATAAAATACTTAGCATCACTAAGTACTTCACTTCTGTAGTTCAAAATTTAAGGAATGTTCTTAGTCATTTAAGGGATTGTTCTTGCTCTTCTCACCCACTCCTCCTCCTTGCAGCACATATGAAAAGAAATTATTGGTTTGCTTTATAGATAACAGTGTGTCACAGTTCATACGGTGAGCCCAGTAATAGCCGTGATCTATGGTTTGGACTTCTGAAGCCAACCAAGTGAAGGGAGTGTTTGTGGTTTCCTGAGGCTGACTCCCAATTTGCATGAGTAGTCTCCATTGGAATAGTGTTCCCTGGCCTGAGAGAGTGGGTTCCTGACTGACTCCAGTTACAAAAGCTAAGGCTGCTGAACAGAGTCTTGGGCTGGTATATTGTTTGGGAAGTTTTGTTTAGGGTGAGTTTTGTTGTTGTTGTTGTTGTTTTTTGCTGTTATTGATTATTTATTTTAGATCTTATTATGATTTACGTGGAAATTGGTTAAACCACAGAGCCTAGGACTTGCCGATCAGAAGGTCGGCAGTTCAAATCCCCGCAACGGGGTGAGCTCCCGTTGCTCGGTCCCTGCTTCTGCCAACCTAGCAGTTCAAAAGCACGTCAAAGTGCAAGTAGATAAATAGGTATCGCGCCGGCGGGAAGGTAAATGGCGTTTTCATGTGCTGCTCTGGTTCGCCAGAAGCGGCTTAGTCATGCTGGCCACATGACCCAGAAGCTGTACGCGGGCTCCCTCAGCCAATAAAGCGAGATGAGCACCGCAACCCCAGAGTCGTCTGCGACTGGACCTAATGGTCAGGGGTCCCTTTACCTTTACCTTTACCTTACTTTCCTTATGTTTGTAATTATGTATTTGAGCATGGTTTTAACCATAGAAAGGCAGAATACAAATCAAATGAGGCATAGATGGGTGTATATTTGGAGAAGACCTATTGAAATTAATGGGTCTTGAATGAGTCAGGTACATTGATTTTAATGGGTATGACATATTGCATAGAGCCAGTGTGGTGGTGTGGTTAAGAGCAGTAGTCACGTAATCTGGGGAACCGGGTTCGCGTCTCCGCTCCTCCACATGCAGCTGCTGGGTGACCTTGGGCCAGTCACACTTCTGTGAAGTCTCTCAGCCTCACTCACCTCACAGATTGTTTGTTGTGGGGGAGGAAGGGAAACAAGAATGTTAGCCGCTTTGAGACTCCTTAAAGGGAGTGAAAGGCGGGATATCAAATCCAAACGCTTCTTCTTCTTCTTCTTATAGGAGATCTGATTTTCATTGTTATATGTTTGTAAGCTGCTTGGAGAGAACCTTGTCCTAAAAAGCAACCCACACATCTTTTAAATAAATAAATACACATTTTGGATAATCATCATCATCATCTATCTTGTAAACCCCAGATTTTAGGTCAGATTTTAAGTGGGACGCAACACACAACAGAAGAGCAGTTGTCCTCTTTGACCACAGATATATCTTCCCATCTTCATGAATCAATAAATAAGTGACGCGAGTCTTCTGCTTCCCCTCCGAATGGATTGTGCCACAGGGATATTTGTAAAGAATAGGAGTAGAGTGGACTGGAGAGGTAACACTTGGTGGAGGGACTTCCGTTTAGTATCCTTTTCTACACTCAAGGAGAAAATAGTTTGGCAAAGAGAAGCTACTGTTCATGATGTTCCTTTTGATTTATGTCACTGACTACTGCCACTTTCAGGGAATTACTCAGTGGTGTCGTAGGAGTTCGACCCAGTTACTGTCCTTGATTCCACTCTTTACTGGCTGTATTGGACACACAGGGACAATTCTCTCTCTTTTCTTAGCTCTGACAAGAAGCAACAGCCATTCTTTATCTTAGCTTTTGAACGGAACAGGCATAAGCTGTTTTCCCCCCGTGGGAATTCCTCTGAGGTGTGACACATTTGTGAGCCTGGGGTACACATAGCTGTGGCTTCTGAAAAATCTGTTTTTTGAGGACTAAACACTTTTAAATAAAAAATGTATGGGCTGCGGACAAATGTCTAGCAAATGCCCATAGAAAGAAGTACACTTGCATGAGTTTTTGGTTTCTCTCTGTCTTGTTTTGATAATTCCCCCGTATTTCATTCGGTGCTAAATCTGGGTGAACGACTAGACGTTTCAAATCTTAGCTGTTTATATTCATTAAAATATTTCATTTTGACCAAGCTGTATTTTTCAAGGAAATCATATTGATGACCTTCATGAAGCCATCGATTCAAAACTAATAGGAACATAATTGGACCCTAGAAAGAGAATAAAATAGCAGTGTTATTTGGAGAGAATAGGTATGAAACTTAGGAAGGTGGGGAGGAACGTTGCACATTTCAGATGGAGCCTGACCATTGCTTCTGAATGGAACAATATCTGGCCTGTCATAATAAATTGTGTATCCTTTTACACTAGCAATCTTCTAATTGTAAATTGTGAGTCATGCCTGGCTTCGCTTTTTGCCTAATTATACAAGCAGTTTTGACAAATGACATCCCACTTCCTACTGGCTAACTTTACTGACCTTGTCATTATTACTAATGGTTAGCTGGAGCTGCTTCAAGCAAAATAAGCAGCTCCAACTTTTTAGCAGCTGAATTTATTTGTTACTTAGCCTATTCTTCTTTTTTCCCCTCCCACCCAGAGCAGCAAAAACTGGAGAGCGGCCGTTGACTTATGCGGACGGCTTCTGACTGCCCACGGTCAAGGCTATGGCAAAAACGGCTTGCCCACAAGTCACACAACAGACTCTCTGCAGGTACATTTGCCTTTCAGTCAAGCAAAATGGTGGGTTCGATTTTACAAATGGGTGAAGAGAGCCATCCTTCAGCGCTATTTTTATTTGCTGTCACTTCCTGAATGTGCACTTTAAAGCAGGAGTGGGTAATTTGTTCCACTACAAGAATCTTCGTGGAAATGTAACACAAACTGGAGGCCTGCAGCTAATGTATACATTTGGCTTTGCACGTAACTTGCATCAACAGAGTATGCACAACTGCAGTGTTAAGGAACAGAGCCTATCTATCAGTCTAACTAGTTGAAATTGCTTGTTCCCAACTTATAGGTGCCCTGATTCTGACCACTGGTTGTTTAAGGTCCTTCCAGATGCATTGCCTTTGTATTTTCAGGATTAGTCCTGCAAGCGTGATCTATTTAAAACCAAAGCTGAGATTTGTAATGCAAACGGAAGGCCATTGTCCTTACTGTCATGTTGGGGAAGAAGATACTTTGCCCTTGTTCTAGCCCGAAAAGCATATTATGAACAAATAATTTAAAAATTCTTCTGCAGCTGCAGCATACTTGCCTAGATTTTTTTCACTTTAGAGAGAGTTGTGTTCCAAAGATTTTTATGAGCATTGTAATAATAATTTGTGCTGATATTTATTTAAAAGCAATTGCAATTTCTCTGTTTCAAGTGTTATTAATACAAAGGTTATAAAGATGTTTTGTGGCGCTGTGGCTAGTAAGCAGAATGCTTGAAAACTCCACTGATGAATCTGTGTTCTAGATCTCTTATGGGCGTGTGTCAGCGGGAATAGCTGGAGGCATAAACAATATATACATTTCTTATACCTAGCAATATTGTGGCAAATAATTAGTTATTCTTTTCAACTTGTGATGGCAGCCAGTTTGGAGGAATCAGGATTGGATGAGAGCCGCAAATCCCGTCCTCAAATTGGCACGTTTTGCCCTAGGTCAGGGGTCTGCAACCTTTAAGACAAAAAGAGCCACTTTGACCCGTTTCCGAAGGAAAAAAACCTGGGAGCCACAATTGGGCGGGAAGGTGACGTCGGGACGGTGCGTGACTAACGCACGCACCGCCCCCATGTGACGTCACAGCCAGTACAGCGCCCACCACAGTGGGGAGTGTCGGGGCGCACAATGCGCCTCCTCCCCTCGCTAGTATCCGCCCCGGAGCCGCGGCAAAGGTGTAAAAGAGCCACATGCGGCTCCGGAGCCGCGGGTTGCCGACCCCTGCCCTAGGTCTATCAATTGCACTCCGGGCCAGTTTTGTCATGAAAATTGTCTTGGTCCCTTGTCAGGAGAGAGACAGGGGGAGTGTGTCCCTGTTAATTCTCCTTGCTCTCTTGGTGACTTTCGATACCATCCTTTGGCATTTAATTATCTGTGGTCTCCTTCAATGAGTGGGATGTCTTAGACCTGCGTTTAATTAAATATGAATGCATTTTTGGCTTTTAATTCATTTTATTTAATGTTGGTTTTAGTGTTAGTCACTTAGAGTTACTTTTAATAAAAAGTTGACAAATAAATTCAATTAATAATAATAACAACCATAAATTATATGTACAACTATATGATGTTGCAGGACGCGGGTGGCGCTGTGGTCTAAACCACTGAGCCTAGGGCTTGCCGATCAGAAGGTCGGCGGTTTGAATCCCCGCAAAGAGGTGAGCTCCAATTGCTCAGTCCCAGCTCCTGCCCACCTAGCAGTTCGAAAGCATGTCAAAGTGCAAGTAGATAAATAGGTACCACTCCGGCGGGAACGTAAACGGCGTTTCCATGCGCTGCTCTAGTTCACCAGAAGCAGCTTAGTCATGCTAGCCACATGACCCGGAAGCTGTCTACGGACAAACACCGGCTTTTCAGCCAATAGAACGAGATGAGTGCCACAACCCCAGAGTCATTGGCGACTGGACCTAACGGTCAGGGGTACCTTTACCTTTTATATGATGTTAGTTGCTGTTATTTCATTGGCAGATGAGCAGAAAATAAAGATAGTGAAGTGAAGACAGAACCACCTATTTTAGCTTTCTGATTTTGGCCAAAGGCATCTGTTATGTGGATATCTGTGAATGTATCATAGGCACCTTTTTAGGCATCATTAGAAAACTAATAGTAAAGTAAGTTTGGGTTTTGCAGTAAACGCTGTCAAGTGATCTGTCTCTCCCCCCCCCCTTTTCTTTTCTTTTTTTCCTTTTTCAAGCTTTGGTTTGTAAGACTTGCACTCCTGGTGAAACTGGGTCTCTTCCAAAATGCTGAAATGGAATTTGAACCATTTGGAAATCTAGACCAGGCTGACCTATATTATGAGTATTATCCCCATGTATACCCAGGACGCAAAGGTAAATCTGTTTATATTCTGTTCTGCTAATACTAAGGATGTTGGGCATTAGAGTGTTTAGATCACATTGACTTCAGTCAGAGAATTAGGAATATGCTTAAATATATTCCATTGACATTAGTTGGAGTTTCAAGATTTTAATGTTGCTGGATTTTGTCCATTTTCTTATATAGTTTAGAAGAGGAAACCCAAGTTTTCAACCTTAACGGGAGTAAGGCAACTTTGTAGACGGAAACAACACAATGGTGACCTAACTTCTTGAAGGTCTTTTGACCATGCTGGTTCACTGAAAGTCTCTTCCAGTTAATCGACAGAGGTTATACTTTACATAACAGTGGCAGGTAGTAAGGAGTCTAAATATCCTTCAAAGCAAAATATAGTGAACTGAGTTCTGTATTGTTAAAAAGCACATGTTTAGTAAAAGATAGCAAGCATGCAATATACAAAAGCATTTTAGAAAGTAGACCGTTTATTTTATATATATATATATGTGTGTGTGTGTGTGTGTATATATATATATATATATGTATGTGTGTGTATATATGTATATATACACACACTCTCTCTCTCTCTCTATATATATATATAGTTTTAAACAGAGGCCAAATTATATTGTTATTTATTAAACTTGTTAGTCACTTGTTATCCAGAAGTCTCCAAGTGACTTCAAACACATTTAAAAACATAAACACTTTTTTTATTAAAAATATATATATGAAACACCTGCCATTCATATGATAAATAGTAATGAAAGCATTGAACAGCCCTTCAGACAAGCTTGTTCAGGATCATGGTAGGATGCAGTTAATCGCCAAAACCAGATGTTTAGTTTATCACAGTGATTAACAAAACAGAAATCTTAAATTCTTACAGCAAAATGTTTCAGCTTCTGCCTTCATCAGCTGCTCTGACAAAAATTATGCTATTTCTGAGGTGGTTGTTATAGACCTTTGAGGACGGAATGCTCAAAATACCTTCATTCACTGAAGCAAGGCGCTGCTGGTACTACCTAGAGAGGTTGAGGTCATGCAATATTGATGTGTTCAGTGTGTGGCTCCAGAAGTTCTCTCTTTTTGCAAACGTGGTCGGATCTGTTGGTACCTCTGACAGGCTTGCACACAAACACACACACACAAAACAACCTCCATCCCCCAACACCAAAGCTGAGCATTACTCTTTTAAGGAACACATTGAACTTTAGCCTGATCCTTGGAGGTTATCAGCAACACTGAAAGCAGGTTTTGAGGTAAAAAGCATGTCTTGTGCAAACCTAACTCATATCCATGGTTTGTTTTCCTTAAATCCTGGTTCAGCACTGTATTGGAAATGTAAACCATGGCTAAGGTTTGGTTACAAACCAGGATGTGAATGAATGACTTGAACCAAGTTTGCAAATCATGTTTGGAATTGAACCATAGTGAAGTGTTATGTCCGAACTATGTTGTTAATATCACCCAGCTCCCTATTCTCTGCTTGTAAATTTAGAATGAAGGTTTGCTGATGTCTTCTTATGCATGCCCTCTGTACGTCTGTGAATCTTAATCAACCATTGCTAAGGCAATGACATGTTTAGTACTAACTATGGTGTAGCATTATGTCTGTACTGGGCTACAAAATTGCTAAGAGTAAAAGATGAGGGCTTTAGAATTGCAGTATAGTCCAAGACTAAGCATACTAAAGATGAGATATCTTTTTAACCCCTTACCTATCTAGCTTCTTAAGGAATTGATATCTATAATCAGATCAAAAAGTCAGATAATGCAGGGATCCAGCTGATCTTCCTATAATAGGAAATGGCAGGTGTATTAGATCAAAGCTTGGAAAAGACCGTCACCCTTCCTTTGTTCATATTTGAGGGCTACGCTGTCTTGATGGCCTAAGAGGTAGAAAGGGCATACCTAACAGTCTGCCTTGCAATAAACTGTATTGAAAATGAAAAATGAATCTGTGTCGTTAAACAGCTAATTTAAATGATAAAATAAACATAAATCATACATATATTTTATCTACTGTGCAGTAACCGTCATCTATGATAATATGCTGATGGTTGCTAATTTTTCTTTTCATTTTTTGGTGTAACAAGCATAACTGTAAAATCTTTGATTTATCTATCTCATTTTGATTCATAATAGTTAAACGAATTAGGCAATTAAAATGCACTTTGCAATCAAATGTGTCGAGATACAAATAAATAATGGTTATGAAAGTGGTATAAAATACATTTCATTTAATTCATGTGTGTAATTTGGATCAATTCAAAATATTCATTGAATGAAATGAAATGCATTTCATTTCCAAACAGCATGTGAATTTCAGTCTGGAAATGTTATGAATTTCCATGGATGTCTCTTAACATTTCTAGCACTACTTTATCCTTGGCGTCTATGCAGCTAGACTTGTTAAATGCTTTTCTTTTTACTCCAAAGTAACTTTTCCCTTCTGGCTAAATTCTGCCTCTTTTATGTCCATATTTGTGTGTGAGTCTGAATTTTCCAACTTAAACTGCCAACTTTTATTGACACACCATGTCTTTTTCACTTTCCCTCATCCCCTTTCTCCAACTAGAATCCCACAGCTCTTTCTGTGGCATCTACTTTTGTTAATTAAAATACAGCCAGCTCTTCATAGCCTACCTTACAGGCCATGTAGTATGCAGTCCATGTTGTTGTTTAGTCGTGTCCGACTCTTTGTGACCCCATGGACCAGAGCACGCCAGGCACTCCTGTCTTCCACTGCCTCCTGCAGTTTGGTCAAACTCATGCTGGTAGCTTCGAGAACACTATCCAACCATCTCGTCCTCTGTCGTCCCCTTCTTCTTGTGCCCTCCATCTTTCCCAACATCAGGGTCTTTTCCAGGGAGTCTTCTCTTCTCATGAGGCGGCCAAAGTATTGGAGCCTCAGCTTCAGGATCTGTCCTTCCAGTGAGCACTCAGGGCTGATTTACTTAAGAATGGATAGGTTTGATCTTCTTGCAGTCCATGGGACTCTCAAGAGTCTCCTCCAGCACCATAATTCAAAAGCATCAATTCTTCGGCGATCAGCCTTCTTTATGGTCCAACTCTCACTTCCATACATCACTACTGGGAAAACCATAGCTTTTACTATACAGATCTTGTCTGTATAAAATCTTAGTGCCTGTTCACATTTCTCATCTAGTATTTAGTCTTGTAGGAGCCAGATTCCAGCTCTTGTACGCATCGCACCCCACGCAGAACAGAACAGCCGATGAACGCATCCCAGTGTACACCCCAGCATCCATATACTCCTCTCTTTATGGTAAACACATCCTGCCATTCACATGTGATGTTCCCCATCCTTGGGGAGGAAGAAGCACCAGAGATTGTACATTAACCTGCGGGACAATTGCCTGTGTATCTATTTCATTACAGAGATGCAATTAGATCTTGTTTACTTAAATTTTCTATTCTGTCCTGCTCGCCCTAAAGATCCCCCCCATTGCCTGGCTTTAGTGACTATTTCAAGGTATGGTTTTCGTTCATTCTGCTTGTAATGCTCTTTTTCATTTTTTAGTTACAGATAGGTAGCCGTGTTGGTCTGCCATAGTCAAAACAAAAAAATTCCTTCCAGTAGCACCTTAAAGACCAACTAAGTTAGTTCTTGGTATGAGCTTTCGTGTGCAAGCACACTTCTTCAGATACACTGAAACAGAAGTTGCCAGACCCTTCTATATAGTGAGAAGGTGGGGAGGGGTATTACTCAGAAGGGTGGTGGGAATGGGTGATTGGCAGATGTCGTTAAGAGTCGTCAACAGGCTCTTCTCAGCTATCTGCCAATCACCCATTCCCACCACCCTTCTGAGTAATACCCCTCCCCACCTTCTCACTATATAGAAGGGTCTGGCAACTTCTGTTTCAGTGTATCTGAAGAAGTGTGCTTGCACACGAAAGCTCATACCAAGAACTAACTTAGTTGGTCTTTAAGGTGCTACTGGAAGGAATTTTTTTGTTTTCATTTTTTAGTTCTAGTAGGCGGTTGCTGTCAGGCTACCTGCCCTGCGAAGGCAATTTGACGAGAAAGCAAAGGTTAATTTTGATAGTAAGTGTAGCTTTAGGATATTGCTACCCTTCAGGTCTTTTCAAGCCTTAAATTCTCCAACGATTGCTTGTTCTTTGGAAATGCTAGATATCATTGAGTTGGTGTAGTGGTTTTAACTAGAGGAGGTCCTCTTTCCTTCTGTCAAGAGAAGGAACTCACAGGCTAGCTCCACCGTTTTGAGGTTGTCACAGGCACCAGCCGTGCTCCTGACCCAGCATATGATCGGCAGGGTCCAAAGAGGACCACCTTCATCGCTCAAAGGATTTCCAGCATAGGTGTGGCAATTATGATTACCCTGCCGTGGTCATCTGCATTAGAAAAAACATCTAGCTTTTAGAATGTGGCAGCTGTCACGTGGCTTTAAAAGGCTCTGTCTTTCCATCCTCTTCCATCTTTTACAAGGACTTAAAAGTATTCCTTTTGCTTCAAGAGCTTGGTTTAAAAAAGAAAAAAATATTTTCCAGTTTTGCGTCTCTTTTTTATATATATATATATAAATCACATACTTCTAAAACGTTGAAACAACTGTAGGTGTTCCAGTGTTTCGGTAAAGTAATTATGACACGAGGGGGAGAAATAGCAGAAAATACTTTGCTTTCAGTATGCGAGCTGGCAAGGCCCACTTGAAGGATGTGTTTTGTTCCCCCTCTAGTGGCGGCCTTACTAATAGTAGTACCTTCACACCTGCTGGAGAATGCGTTATGCTTCTCAAGATGAAGAATTCTGCACTGGAGATCCTTATGGCTAAAGTTCTTTCCATCCTATAATTACATTGCTTTCTTGATGTTTTTCATACACTTTTCTGTTTCGTAAACCCAGCAGCTATTCCTAGCACTGCCCAGTGAGTTCTGTGTTCTTGGTACTGATGCTATATAATTGCTACAGCTCAGGAAAATACTGCCTCCCAAGTATTATTTCTCTCTCTGTGCAATCATTGCTCAACATCTTCTCTTCTTCCTCTGTTGCTCTTTGTCTCCCTTGTTCCTACTTTCCTGAATACCAGCTTAATGCTGTGCCCTCACCTCTGCAGCCCAGTTTGACTTCTGTCACCTTTCTCCTTGCCTTGGAATCTTTAGTTCCCACATGACGTAGGATTTGCCTAAAGCCTTGTAAAAAGAACAAATACAACTCTATGCATATCATTCTCCCGCATGGTAACTCCCAGTTGTCTCCACCCAGATTGCTGACCAAGTCAACACTTTTGCTTACCTTATTTTCCCAGGCTATTCATTAGTTTCTTACATAGAACGTTGAGTATTAAAATAAGGACAGGGATTCTTTTTTGTTTGTGCTCATGGAAATCTGATTTTGTTGTTTGCATGTCTTGGTTTCTAACCATAGCATTTTAGCTGCAAAGTATCCTATACATACTACTGTAACGTTTTGGTTGGTCGTTTTCCTTATGTGTGTCTGTTCTTTTTTTAACTCCAAAAAACTTGCCATGAAAAAAGCTGCATTCTCCTCAATTTGTTTTTTTAATTACCTTCTACTTCTTTATCTGACCCATTCCCATTTATGAAAATCTTGTCCTAGATTAGAGCACATGTTTATGTATGCCAGACCTTAATTTCTGCTGCACAAAGTATTGGATTGCACTAACTTGCTGCCATGTTTTGATGAGTGGGGGTTTGGTTTTGTAGGACGAGGAGGGGGGAATTGGGCAATAATAATTATTAGATGAATCCTGCCCGTAATCATCATTTTTAAATGGATCATGTGTACAGTCGTTTTCCAGGTACCATCACTCTCTAGCATGATGAGGATATACCTAGAATAGTGATAATTTAGATAGGAGCAGGCTTATCTCTTAATGGCTAAGGCAGGAAACTGGCTTAGCCTCCACCATAGTGGAGTCTGAAGTTTCACCCCTTTAGATTCCCTCAAATAATTATACTATTTACTCCTGTGGAGAGGAGCAAAGTGTGGCACTTGGGGATACAAATCCATCAAAGTTGACTCTGTTTTCTTTCCTTCTAAATCTGGGTGGCCCAGGTCTCAGTGAAAGGAACAAGGTGGGGAGGGGAGCGAAAAAGGACTCTGTAAACAGAATCTTCAGACGATCACCATTTCTTCACAACCTGTCCATAAGAATGGTGGATATTTTGCCGTCTCCTTAAGGGTAGCTTCAGACATTATGAGAAGCACATCTCTTAATGTCTGAAAGGGACTGTGTTGCAGCAGGATGCTTAAACTGCACATACTTCTCAAGCCTGTTCATATCCCTCACTTATTGGCTTTACAGTAGATACACATTATTCAGAAGCATTATGCCACCATGCATTTGACCATTAGAATAAATACCGACTTGCAGACACAGTTAACTGCTTAACAGTCTTAGAGATGTCCTCCATGTTTCGCATGGTGCAGAAACAACCCAGCCCTTGCTTAAAACTTCTCAGAGACTTCTGGAACTGTGGAGATTTATTTTGAAAAGGGGTTATTACCACTGTGAGAAACCTGTAGGTGTGCATAATTCTTCTAGAATGCTGTGACTAACCAATGCACCTTGTTTATATAAGACTCCTCAGTGTGATTCCCTCCCCCCCCCCCTCCACTTTCATAGTTCATAATCCTGGTTATCGCAGAGTCTGTCACGCTGCCAGAAACTCACAGGTGAACTATGAGGCATTGTCCTGCTTTTAAATCTGTCCTCATGAGAATTTGAGGACTGCCTCTGTTTACGATTAATTAGGCAGGCTTTCATCTTACCTGTTTCCTTGTCTGTTCTTTACAACAACTAGATTTCCCTTTTCTGTGGGAACGGGCTCTCCTTTATTAGCCTCTTTTTGTCCTGGCTTTTTAATTTGAAGCTGGAAGAAAGTTCAACGTGGCCGTGTCGTCGTGCCACAAACCCTAAGTCTTGCTGTTTCGACCAAAATTTTGATTGAAAAGCTCTCTCAGGCAGCCTGCACTTCTGTATCCTGGCTGACAGCGCAGGGTGTCCCTGCCCTTGTATCACCCCAATGTGACACACACAAACCCCCTCCAAAAAATGGCAAACCCCTTTGTGGTCGCTCATTTCAGGACAGGGCCTGCTGTGAAAGTAAGGCAAGTCTTGGGCCACAACTTCACCCCAGCTACATTCACTCAGCCAGCAATCAAGCAATAACTCACACTACAAACAGCACAAACAGTCTTATCTCCAGCCTGATAAGTCTTACAACGGTTGTAGGGAGAGCAGACCAAGCAAAGCTGATGGGTCTTTATTCAGAAGTGTCCTATTAGGACTTGGTCTTTCTGCCTCTGTGGCTCTTGTGAAACTTGACTGAGCAGCTTCTGGAGCTCTTAACGTCCCTAAACTTTCCTGGCCAACATGGTTGCCTTGCAGATTTTTGACGAGAAAGGTTCACAACCATCTACCTTCTCGAAAGACTTTCCCTAACTTGTCCTTACCTCTCCTGTGCTCCCAAGGTCTGTCTTTGTGTTTTTCTCCTGCAGCAATTCAGAGGTGATGATTATTCTTTATTTTGAAGGAGTCTGCTTTTGGATGTTAGTGGTGTGTGTGTGTGTGTGTGTGTGTGTGTGTGTGTATTTACCCATATGCCCCCAAAAGACAGAAAACAGTTGATTTTTTTCCTTGAGTTTTTAAAAATTATTCCAGAATCACAAAACTAGTTTGCAGTAGCCTAATCCTTTCATTATGCTTTTAAATCAGATCATATTAGAAATCTGTCAGTGCAAAATTGAAAATAATATTCAAAATAAATAAATGAACAGGCTACAGAGGGACAGTATAAGTACCCATTATTTGTGGTTAAAATTTTAATATTATATAGTTTATATATGGATAACTTTGTCTTGCAGTCTTTTTATTTTATTTTGGGGCTGGGTGTCAATATTTGGTACAAAATAGGTGGTGTATATTTTTAAGCAATAGCCTACCATAGCCTAAATAATGGCCAGTCCAGAAGCAGAAACTTTCAAATGTAACTGGTATCTCAGTGGAGCTGATGGAGTAGCCCTCTTCCCCATCTCTCGCTCTGCTGCATTGAGATGAAGACCACCTCAGAGGCTGTTCTAGAAGGAAAGAATGGTAATGAACTGTTATGATTTAATTATGTGGCTGCAATTTTATTACCTTGGAAGGATGCGTATCCTGGAAAGTAGGATATAAATAACCATAATAAATAGATAGATAGATAGATAGATAGATAGATAGATAGAGGAACTAAGGGACTAGTTTTTTGGACTACACTTCCCATCATCCCTGGCCACTGGTCCTTCTGGGTATGGATAATGGGAGTTGTAGTCCAACAACATCTGGAGACCCAAGTTTGGGAAACCTCGGACTAGATGATCCCCGGGGTACCTGCCAACCCTACATTTCTGTGATTCTATGTGTGCATTTGTCTCATTCTAAAGTAAAATTTGCTGATGCAAAAGTTACACATCTAAATCCAGATATTTTGACACAGCATTAACCGACTTTCGCCGTCACTAAATAGTACTGTATTTTCATAAGCTCACAAGATTTTTGTCCTGCAGTGCAAGTGACAGCATGCTTTAGCGAAATCATAAAGGAAGCTATCAGTATCTCTGGTTTAAAACTGTATTTTAAGATATTACTATGAAAGTAAAAGTCCTGGTATTTTTGCCTAGTTGGGATGTAACTGAGGAATGAGAGAAAGGAAAACCATCTTTTCCAAGACCAAAGTGGGGAAAACCAGCCTACCTCTGAATACATTGCACCTTCCACTCTTGACCTTCTTAAAAGTAAATAAATTCAAACTCCCAGGCTCTGAAGTAGCAGAAGTCGGGTGCTTGGCCTGTTCCTCATGCATGTCGCTCCCATTCCTGTGCTGTCCAGGATTCATGGTGTAGATGCTGTGGGAAAATAAGATTCCACCCCCCGAATCTGAAGTGAGCCAAGTAGTAACTCCCATTTTGTAAGAAATTGACTTCAGTGCTGGTTGGCTGCCAACTTTATTTGCCACTTCTAAAATGAAGCTGTGGGATTAGCTCTGGTGCTACATCTTTCTGATTGCGATATGGATTTCCATTGCACACTAACCTCTCTGCTAATGAGTTGGCCTTCCATGCAGCAGCATGTAGGATCATTAACTTTGCTTAATAACCATTCTCAGGGCTAGTGAAGTCATATTTTTCTCTCTGTGGCATAGTGACTATCCATCTGTCTGTGGAGTGAAGCTTTTATACTCAGTAGGTCTGAAAAGGAGTGGATTGTGAGCAGCCCGGGTGCTGTAATAAGACCTGAAAACTGTGGCTTTAGAGCCACAGCCACGAAGGACAAGAAGAACAAATGATGGGGACACAAAATAGAGGAATAAAGTTATTTGAAGTAGTTAGGAAAGCATTGCAGAGCTCATAAGTCAGCAGGAAAGACCCTGGGCTACTAGACAATTTGGTGTGTTCCTAACAGAGGGATTCTCCTCGCAAAAATATATCGGATTGTTATTGTATAAAGAATACTTTCATTTGTTTTCTAAGCCCTAAAGTTTCATGTTTTGCAAATTTGGGTCCTAAAACATTGTGTAAAGGAATCGTTAGACCTTCATTGCAGGGGGTTGGACTAAATGACTCAAATGGTTCATTCCAACTCAATGATTTTATGACATCCAAAAAGAAGCTCAAACCTTTAAAAAAAATGAGATGCAGTACCTGTTAGGAATATTTCAAGTACAACAAGACCTGGTTTCCCTAAAGGAAAAGTCTTAAATGACTTCTAATGACCCTTGTAGACCGAAAGTGACTAATGATTCTTCAATTAATAGTAAAATCACAATGGCTGGCAGCCACATACGGACGTGTAGAACTCGGAAACCTCATTTGGTTTGCATTCAGACCCTCACAAAAATCAGTGAGTAAATAGAACTCAAATTCCACTTACGGTTTCACAAATAAAACGGAGACCGCATCTCAACACTGGTTTGGTTTCATTTGCTCATCACCTCCTCAGATAACTTAAATCTTGAAATTTTAGGGAAAGATATTAGGCAAACAATTCATTAAGTGCAACAATGAAGAAGGGTGACAGAGTGCAGGGAGAGGGGTGGGCAGCTGTCCCAAAATCTACAGCTTGCTGTTCCATGCTAAGGTTTGTTTCAGGCCTGTATAGATCATGTCTCCAGAGTGACATAACCTTATCTTGAGTAAATGCAGAGAGCATATGCCTGTGATAGACGTGGACCGTACCGATAACTACAATAATTGCAACCCATTCATTTTGTTACCATTCTAGGTTCCATGGTTCCTTTCTCCATGAGGATTTTGCATGCTGAACTTCAGCAGTACCTCGGAAATCCTCAAGAATCGCTTGATAGACTGCACAGTATGAAAACAATCTGCACAAAGGTAAAGGGCAGTCAATCTTTCTTCAATACTTGGGCATCAGTAGCCTTGCACTTTCTGTAGGCAGAGTATTTAGAATGTCTGGAGCAGCCATCAAGCTTCAGTCATTCATTTCACAGTTATGATGCAATAATTCTTTGACAGACAGGGTAGGCTTAAAAGAAGCTGCTCTTTTCCAGACTCAGTGGAATTTGAAAGCGCTTCATTTTGAATGGCTCATGCTCTGTGCTCCGAAATCTTAAGATTTTGCTGTTAGAAATGTGAGTGTCCGTTACACCTTAACTCTGTATTTCAAAGGCCATTGCTACTCAGTTATGTTTTCACTTTAAACAAACCATCAGCCTAGTAATGTGACAGACAAACAAACAAACCTTGTAGGGTGGCAATATCCAGAGTTAAATGTTAACAATGTATCCTACTTTAAAACATATCAATCTTCTCATTTAATAAGATGCTGGTAATTTTTGTTTTCATCAAACAAACAAACCTGATCCTGGATATGAGAACAATCCAGCTGGATCCGACCAAAAGTCTTGCCTCATTCACAGAGGCCAAGCAGATGACTCCATCAAATCCTTAAGCAGGCCATGAAGGCTATAGGCATCTCCTCTGGTTGGTCCCCAGCCGCTTTTGCTCAGGGCCGTCCTTTCACTGAACATGGAGGCTACTTAATCAGTGATAGGCCCAACTTCCATGAATGTGTCTGACCCCTTTTAAAGACATCTAAGGTGGTGGCCACCACCATTCCATCAGTCGGCTGTATTGTGTGAAGAGTATTTTATTTTGACTTCCTTCAATCTGCTGCCAATAAATTCATTGAGTTCTAGTATGATGATAAAAGGAGGGACCTTTTCTCTGTAAACTTTTCCATATCAAGTCTTTGGACAAGATGCAGCTAAGTTGCAGCATGCACAGAACAAGGTCTGCCTGCACAATGGGACTTTCCCCCCTCTCCTCTCCCTGCATCCCCTAAATCTTCTCTGGAAGGTTGGGAAAAGACCCAGAACACGTTCCAGGGGGCACAGGTGCCGGAGTCGGGGACGTCTCACTGCACAAGCAGACCTTGTTCTGTGCTTATCCTGTGTAGCACTACACTGAATAAGACCTTTTGCCTTGTCCCCTCTTAGTCCTCTTTTTCCTCAATATTAAAATGTCCCTTTTCTCCTATGGAAGGTACCTCAATTTTCTGATGATTTTGGTTGCCTTCTTGCTGATTTCAAAGGCAATCCCACATGTAAAATATGGCAGTAGTCTAACCTCTAGAGAAGAAGAAGAAGGGTTTGGATTTGATATCCCACCTTTCCCTTTAAGGAGTCTCAAAGCGGCTAACATTCTCCTTTTCCCTTCCTCCCCCACAACAAACACTCTGTGAGGTGAGTGGGGCTGAGAGACTTCAGAGAAGTGTGACTGGCCCAAGGTCACCCAGCAGCTGCATGTGGAGGAGTGGAGACGCGAACCCGGTTCCCCAGATTACGAGTCTACCGCTGTTAACCACTACACCACACTACACCGCACTACAGCAAACTGTCCCTCAGACCTTGGGGGGCAGGCGGACTATATTGGGGGGGGGGGAATAAACAAATTCCTATGCCCCACGAATAACCCAGAGATGCATTGTAAATAAAGGGACACATTCTACTCATGTAAAAACACGCTGATTCCCAGACCATCTGCGGGCCGGATTTAGAAGGCGATTGGGCTGGATCCGGCCCCCAGGCCTTAGTTTGCCTCTAGAGGTTACCAGAGCACAGAATACTGGTGCTATTCTTATCAGGATAGGCTAATCATCACAGCTCAAATTCACACATATGCATGCAAGAGGGATGGGAAAGACTTTGCTGCAGTTGGAGAGCCTGTGGCCTTCCTGATGCGACTGAACTACAACTCCCATCTGCACCAGACAGCATGGCTAATGATTGGGGGTGATTGGAATTGTAGTCCAGCAATAGCTGGAGGGCCACAGCTTCCCCATCCCTGGCAAGTCTCACCGTGAGAACCAGCAAGTGTGTAATTTCAAGTGGTTCAGTTCACTGCTTCCATTCAACATGGCAAGGAAAATGGAAAAGCTAATCTGTCTGCACCAGCATATTTAAAAACTAGCTGGAACCCTGGCTAAACACTGCTCTTCTGCAAACAGCAAATCTTGTGCCAAAATCATCATTGGAGAGTTTGGGGGTCTTACTGGACCAAATTCAAACTTGCAGTTTCTTTTTTTTCTTTTTCTTTTTACATCCTACCCCCCCCCCCCATATGTCTCAAGGTGAATGCCTTCTTTCATCAGTGTCAGTCTTTAAGTGGTCCCAGCTAGATTTTCGAACGAACATTTTCGCAGAGATGAATGGGGGTGGAGGGAGAAATAAATTAACATCCACAGTGCAGTTTTTGTTTGCCTGAAGACAATTCCCTACTACGCTGGCTCCCCTGTACAAAAGTATATTGATTTATGTTAGGCAGGCCAGTGGTCCAAACAAAAAAAACACAACTAAGAGCTTTAAAAAATGCCTTACAAATATATAAAAAAGCAAGGCCGAGTCTCCTGAAGTGTAGAATATTCAATTCTCATCTTCCCATGTGTTTTGTCCTGATAATGCCTATAGGCTACATATTTACTCAACAGAAAAGATGCACCATCTAAAATTCATCCTAGGAACAAAGGCACAGTTCTATATTTCATCAAAATGCCAGGAACACTTTCATGAAGCAACACAGAGAACCTTTTCTAACACTTGTAATAATGTATGTGTGACCTTAAAATTAAAAAAAAAGAAGTCTTCTTTCAGAAGATGGAAGCTTTGCCCAAATGGGAAGAGCAGAAAGGAAAATAAATTCCTGGCAAATGTAAGCTGGTGGTAAAGGCAAGTGAAAGAAGAGGAAGACAATATTGCTAAACCCCACAGTGAAAATGTCTTCTAAGAACATCAGGAAATGAGTAAGGAGATGGTTGGGCCCTCACACATCAAAGGAGTGACAGAGGAGGATGAGGAGAAACTGAGTGAACACTTTGCCCCTGCCTTTGTTGTGGAAGCTGTGGGCAGATACTTGTCCTGTAACTGATTGCAGGGAAGATGTCTGAAGAATCATGTCCAAGAGAGGTGACGAGATGAAGTTCCACGACAAGGGTGGGGAAACCGTTTCAGACCCAAAGGCCACATTCCTTTCAAGCTACATTTCAGCCACAATGAAGTCAAAGGAATCTACACGCTCATCCCTCTCTCAGCACCTTTAATGAACCACAGTTCCCATGATTCTTTGGGGGAAGCCATGACTGATTAAAGTGGGATGATGGGGCTTTAAATGCAAATTGCAGCTGGGGCCTTCCGTCTCTCAGCCAGCAGGAGTCGAAATCAGCACCGAAACAGTGCACTCTGTCCCCAGGAGAGGGAGTCCCTTATATTTGCTGATCAGCAGAAACGACTAGCTAATTAAAGTACAAGTGCTCTGGAATGAGTCTCATTTAGTTCTCTTAGGCCAAAGGATACTACAAATCATGATTTTAGGAGTGATGGTATTTGAGGCGTCACAGAGGGAACCGAAGATCTTCTTCCATGCAGATGGGAGGTTTGATTTATAATTTCAGGCACAAAACCATTCAGAGCTAGCAGCCCAAATAATTTTCCAGATCATCACAGCCATCTTTATTTCAGCTTGCCCAGACTTCATTTTAATCACAGAAATCGTTCTGAAAGAAAATGTATGTGATACAGGATAGATCATTGTTTAACTAGGAATGAAACCCCTGCCAGAAGCTATAAAACTACCAAAGAGAGAGAACATTTGGGTTAGGTGGTGGTGGTTGTTTTTAACACCTCTTTTGGAATCAGCTTGTATTTTATTTATTTTATTGCATTGGCTCAGATCCAGAGTTTCCATCAAGGGGCCTTCACTTGCAGCATGCTTCTCGATTGCTTTCTCCCACCAGTCCCCTGTGCCTTCCTCAACAACTGCTCCAGATGGTTGGAAGTACCTCAAACTGTAGAAGGGGGCTTCCGGGGGAATCAGCAAGAGTGGCTTCCCCACCCCTCTTTCCACCAGTGAGAGCCTCCACTGAATTGCTGTCCCTTTTGTGAACGGAAAGATAATGTCAGATCCAACCTATTGCAGGAAAGGGGCCAGCATGTACATTAGCATGCAGAATATATTGGATTCAGTCCCTTGCATCTCTTCAAGTGTTCAGAAAGCTCTCTGCCCGACAACTCTGCTGCAATACTGGGCTCGGTGAGCTCTGGCTTCATCTCCATATGTCCACATATCTCTCACTTCCTCCAAGTAGTCCCAAGCTGGCGTACACGGGCATGATCCCAGTTTATCCTCCCAACAGTCTTGGGAGCTGGCTTAGGCTGTGACTGGCCCCATACCAGTTACAGGGTTTCATTGCTGACCAGCTCTTTGGACCCTGATCTCCTTGGTCTAGAACCAAACACTCTGCCTGCACAATGGTGTCACCCGCCTGTCTGATTGAAGCCCACCAACCATGTCTTGTGGCAGGCACAGTCTCAGTCACTGGCAGGCAGCCCAAATGGGAAGCCCTCGCTGGGCTGTCGTCACCGGTGAGCAATGACTGGCTCCACGGATGACAAATTCGTTTAGTGGATATATACAGTCCTCAAAGCCGCTCACAACACTGAACATGCTTACTTCAGTTTGTGTTGCACTGCTTTCGTTTTGTACAGGCTAATAACCCTCCCCTGAAGGAAATAATTGATATCCTGCCTAACGTGTTTTTCTCCAGTTATGTTTGGAATAAGGTAAAGGGTAAAGGACCCCTGGGCGGTTAAGTCCAGTCAAAGGTGGCTATGGGGTTGCGGCGCTCATCTCTCTTTCATGCTGAGGGAGCTGGCATTTGTCCACAGAATATTAACTCTTGGGTGTATGTCATTTCAGCCAAGCAGCAGTATGAAAGCATTCTCTCTTTTTCTTCTTAATTGATTTGAAGGGTGATTCCTATTACTTCCAATAGATTGGTGATTTCAAAAGTTGCTCCCATGGGGCGGGGAGCCCTTTTTGAATCTTTGAATATGGTGACCGTGACTGATTTCAGTTTACAAATATTTGCTTTCACTCTGGAATGGTGTTCAAACTCAACAAAGTTGCTTAAAAAATGTTCATTGCAGATACTGGATAACTTGGAATGTGGCTTTGCAGAAGATGGAAGCATGACTAACATTACCCAAGAGAACAGGCAAGGTAGGCACAACCCCTGAAGCCTTTTCTTCCACAGTCGGTGTATTTTTATCACTTGCCCAAATACTGTCAGAAGTTCTCACAAGATTGCTCTGTAGCTCTTAAAACAGTGGCATTGTCGCTCGTACAGCCTTTAAAATGATGCACCCCTGTATTTTGATTGCTGGGAATCATTTCGCAGATTTGCTTTTTATTTTTGATCGTGGCGATGCATTAAATCACAATCTTCTCTCCAGTTTCAAAAAAAGGAAAATCGCTGCCATTCTAGAATGACAGATTTATGATAATAGCAGTGCGGTGCTTAGAAACCAAAGGAGCATTTAGTCTTAAAACTCAGCCCATTGTCCCCATAAGGCTCTCTTCCTGACATTTGAGGTTCTTGTTTGAACCCGTGGCTTGGCCTCTAAGCTGTCAGTTGCCTGGTGGGTTGTTGGTTTTTTTAAGGCTTTTCCACCCTACAATGTCATATTTAATTTTTTTGCAGGGCTTCTACTTTGCCCATATTTCCCCAAGAGTGGAAAGGGGGGAGTGATGTTTTTATTTGTTACTATGTTTTGTGTTTTAGTATTGTAGACCACCCTGTGATCCTTGCAGGGGTGTCAACTTGAATAAAATATTTTTTGTGGGCGGGGGGGAGGTAAGCCCCACCCCCACATAATTGATCATATGTAAGGATGCTGTGCTGGATCTTGGTCCCACCTATGAACAGATGGAGTCTTTCTGTTCACTGATGCCTGGTTAAAAGCCAAACTTCTTTTTTTCATTTAAGATAATTGACATACTTGACGAATTTCTGTTGTGCTGTGCCCTTAGCAAAGTTTATTTTAGGTCTCTTGACTAGTTCCATACCGTCAGAAAGCCACCTGGGTCCAGGCAGGCTAGGTTGAATTTGGCACGCTCCCTTGAATTGCCTGCATATAAATCTAGTCTTCCTCCTGTTACATCGAGTAATTGAAGGTCCAGCCAGTCTTTCTGGGCTTGAATCAGCCAGAGGCAGGGTACTTATTACGAGGTAGACAACCCGAGCACCGTGGTGGAAGTGTGACGCTTTCTTGGGGTATAGAACTCAAGAATGAACTGGGATCATAAAGAACTGGATGAAGAATTAAACTGATACAAAGGTCTCAATAGATTATTAAAAACATGATAAAACATTTGTCCGCTCTCTCTCTGGTATTACTTTGACCAAAATACACTAATGCCCTCATACAACTTTTAACAGGGACACCCCTCCCTGTCCTCATTGTATTGACAATGGCAGAGCTAGGGAGAAATGTGTGGGTGGGGTGGGAAATAAAAATTCTTCAGCAATGTTACAACACCCCAGTGTAGAAATGGCTCTGTTTCCAGTGACTTTGCTTCAGCTCGTAGAACATAAGATGTAATGAGAGAGCGGTTCTGAATGTTGCCTTTCTTTTATCAAATAATTATAGCTAGCCACTACCCATCTAGAATTAGGGGGTTAAGGGTATGACTGCAAGATAAGGGAAACCAGTGGGGTTTTTTGCATCTTGGGTCCTGACTGCAATGGAAGTAGCCGTCCAGGCAAAGCTTGCTAGTGTTGGTGGCTATGGGGTGTTCGTTTTCAGAGCAATCTAGGGCTGGTTAAGTAAAGCCCATTCTAATCCACACAAAGAAACCTATAGCTGCAAAGCCTCAAAACTACTTGAGAGGGGGAACCATTAAATATTGGGGTTCTTTTTCCCATTTCACTGTGTTTAACCAACCTGGCTCCAAATAATTTTGTATTGTTTCCCCGCCAGCTACAACTCCTCTCCTAGTTGCGCTCTGTGGTCCTTCCCTCTGCTCCCCACCCTCCAGTATGATGGTTTCTGTCTGCCTGCTCTCGCTCTCCTTTGGCGCAGCTGCTTTTCAGAGCTCAGCTGAGCTCGGAGGAGGCTGGGAAGGAGAGGCAGCCAGCAGAATGTTTAGGGGAGGAGGGGGGCTTTTGAGCATCTGTGAGAGGTTGTTATGCGCGTGGAGTGCGGCAGCATTACAGCTGCCTGTCTGCCTAATGCTGCCCAGAGGACACTTGTGGGGACTATTGGCATCTCTTCCAGAGTAGGTCAATCAGATCTGCTCTCTGCAAGGGCCTCTGGTGCAGTTTTGAGCTGCAGGAAACTTTCTCTATCTGTTTTTGTGCGCGCTCCAGCTGAGGCAAACCTTTATTTTTTGCCTTGTGAACTGTGACTGGAAACAAGCCTCAGTTCTTTCCGGGATTAGATCTGCAGCATAATTTCCCTACTGCTGCTCTTAAGTAGGTGTTGCACAAACCAGCTTGTTGCAGAACAGGGCAGGACATCGTATTTGCCATTTGTTCAGTGGGAGGAAAAAGATTTAGCATTGCACCATTTTCCTGGCAGTGCATTGCTTCCATTCCCTCCTTCTCCTCCTCCTCCTCCTCCTCCTCCTCCTCCTTCTTTTGCAAGGCATCAAGTCCTACAGGTGCTCCACAGCACACAGTTCCCAGAGCAACAAAAAATGCACAAAAGGGATGCAGCCGTAATATGACAGTGGTTACAAATAAAAATGAACACATTCCGCATAGCTTTGCTCTTATTTAAAAAAAAGAGCTTATTTTAATTGTAATAATGCATCTTATATAGGTTTGCTCAACCTGATATTGAACCTGCTTCACTTCCACTGATACCAAGCAGCCGTAGGAAGCATTGGTGGGTTTGGGACAGCTTTGCATCATCTGTAGGGGAAAGGATAACATCCACATAATGTGCAATTTTTGCTCTTGGGCTTTCTAGGTCAGGAGTGAGGATATGCAGGGGGGGCAGTGTAATGTGCATCCATGCCCACATGTACTCACACATATGCATATAATAGAAACCAGGGGTGCCAACTTGAATAAAATATTGGGGGGGTAGGTAGGTAAGCCCCGATGCACATAATCGATCACATGACATGGCACACACCCACCATTTGAATGGCAATGCCCATCAACTCGAGGGACCTCAAATATTTGGGGGGGGCGTGAAGGGACCTCCGCCCCCAGGAGTTGGCTCCTATGATAGAAACACACATAATTATTATTTTTTAATGGTGAATGCTGGCTTGAGTTTTAAAGGTTGGGCAGGGCATTCATTTGAACTAATCTAAATGAATAACTCTCTGCTAGTCCTGGATGTGGCTATTAATAAGGAGTTTTAAAAAAAAAAAAACACCAGCAAAGGTTTGCAGCAATAAAAAGAGCACTGTGTCAGACAGGAAAATTGGGGCACATTTCCTTGCCATTCCGGCAATTCTATTGCACCTTTCTTTCTCGGTTCCTCTCCTTGCGATGCTCCTTCTGAGTGATAACCACAATCATGGGCACATCGTCATCACCTCCACCCTGAAAGCAATTAAATTGGCAGCCTGATCCTCTGCATCAGAAGTGGGTCTCGCAGAACGTCCTCCTAAGTGCGCTTCGGATTGCAGCCCTGGACATATTTAACTACAAATTAGAAACCATTCCCCCCCCCCCACACCCTTTACCCCAGCACTCATTTTGTAACAGGAGAGGCTCTGTTAGTTGGCTTTGCGACTCTCGGATCCCTTTAAGCAGCGAACAATCAATGTGAGCCATTCCTTTTCACACAGCAGGAACCTGTCTGCAAGCGAAGGGAGCGAGAGATCGGCTGCTGCTGCTATAATACGCAGCAGCCTTTAAACCCCATGTGTTCCAGTAGCGTAGGGGTGTCAGACCAGCTCGGCAGCATCTCATACGCCAGAGGCAAGAGTGCAGGACCCCAGACCAAGACAGCCCTTCAACATTCATGCTCTGGTTGCAAATTCAGGTTTTTTAAAAGAATTGCTGGTCAGTTTTGAAGGAACTGAGCAGTGTAGATTTTAAAGCTTTTAATGACACAGTTGTAAACTAATGCTTGCGATAACTCAGCACCCTTTCCCTTTCCCCTCTCCGCCTTTTGTTCTGCTGTCGGGGAAAAAATGGATGTTTCCCTGCCTGAGCTAAAACCTGAGAGGTCGTTTCCCAGCTTTGCGTTATTGCTTCATTTATTCCGGCAGTCTGTTCCTCTCGCCAATCAAGCCTCGCTCTATCGAGAGGGTGCGGGGGTTTTCTGTGCAATGCTAGCAGAATGCTAGCAATACTGCGCTCGAGATGCAGCGGTGTTAACGAGGGGAAATCATTTAAATCAGAACGCATATGACTGATAATTGATGGCTAGGGAAAGAGCTTCTAATTTATTTGTGCACATTCACAAGCTGCTCTCATTTTACAGCCTCCGTTCAGCTGTGGAGGTCACGTCTGGGCCGGGTGATGTACTCTACGGCAAACTGTCTGCTAATGATGAAGGTAGGTGGGTTACCATATATACTCGAGTAGGTTCTCAGTGAGGCTGAGGATGAGTTAGATCACTGCTTGCCGTTACGTGGGGTGTAAGCCGGATGCACCTACTGAAATCACTTTAAGCAGCCATGCAAGAACGAGGCAGAATATACATTTTTATGGCTGGATTTCCAACCTGCTATGACCAACGTCAGTTTCATGCCTTCTCACTCATGCCTGGTGTTTACGTTTGTTCTACTTCCACTTGTTGACCAGTGAGCCAGTGTGGTGTAGTGGTTAAGAGCGGTAGTCTCGTAATCTGGGGAACCGGGTTCGCGTCTCCGCTCCTCCACATGCAGCTGCTGGGTGACCTTGGGCCAGTCACACTTCTTTGAAGTCTCTCAGCCCCACTCACCTCACAGAGTGTTTGTTGTGGGGGAGGAAGGGAAAGGAGAATGTTAGCCGCTTTGAGACTCCTTAAAGGGAGTGAAAGGCGGGATATCAAATCCAAAACTCTTCTTCTTCTTCTTCTTGACGATGCCACGGGTTTCAGACTTGACATGTAGTATTTTAATGTGTTTAAATACTACTCAGGGTCCCTTCCAACTCTATGATGCCATGACACTGATTCCCTTGTGGCTTACTAACTCAAGAGTTTTCAGATCCTTTTGTTACGACGACTATTAATAAATAAGGTAAAGGTAAAGGGACCCCTGACCATTAGGTCCAGTCGTGACTGACTCTGGGGTTGCGGCGCTCATCTCACTTTATTGGCCGAGGGAGCCGGCATACAGCTTCAGGGTCATGTGGCCAGCATGACTAAGCCGCTTCTGGCGTACCAGAGCAGCGCACGGAAACGCCGTTTACCTTCCCGCTGGAGCGGTACCTATTTATCTACTTGCACTTTGACGTGCTTTCGAACTGCTAGGTTGGCAAGTATTAATAAATACCTTTGAGCTAATTCAGGTCCTTCCGAAACTGAGATCTCTACGTGGTTGAGTAAATTTAATTTCCCAGGCCTTGTTCTCCTGGTTTCCTTTTTTCAAAAGGCTGAAATCAGTCCACGTGTCCAAAGAAGGCCGGCGTCTTGATTTAATGCAACTCTTAAGAGCTAGCTCTCAACACCTTCACCCAGAACATTTCTGCGTGGAAAGATGAAGGAAAGCTTTGTTTCCCCCGCAGCCATTCACGTGCCGTGCTCTGTTGTGAGTTGCGTTCAGTTTCTTCCTCTCTACTGGATCTATGATCCCTGTACAGACAGTTTTGCAGCATTTGAACCCGTCCTGAGAAAATAGCTGTCCTGTTTTCCAATGGCTAACGTGCCAACTCACGCAGCTTGAGCACATTTTGTAAATCTCAGAATGGCGGAAGGATAATTTTGCGAGTCAGAGTGAGAAATTTTTAATGATTGAAAAGTCTGGGCTCCTGTATTTCGTTAATTATCGTGATAAATTGCATCGCTTCTAGAACCTGGCATGCGCATTTAACAGACTATCCTTAAATGCAATCCATATGCACGAAAGTCAGCAGGGCTGCAACATGAAACGTAATCATTTGGAGTTGGCAACATGAAACAAACCCTTTGCGTCACTTGAAAGTAGCCCCATTCAACAAGCTGTTTTCATCACTTGGAGACTCCTTGGACTTTGCTATGAACCATTTTATTTGCGGCACATGCAGAGAAGCAGTATACGCAAATAACATGACCGAAACCAACTTGGGGATAACACTGTACAACAAACCATTTGTGTGAAGCAGCACTATATGTGGTTCTTAAAGGTAAAGGTAAAGGAACCTCTGACCATTAGGCCCAGTCGTGACCGACTCTGGGGTTGCGGCGCTCATCTCGCTTTATTGGCCGAGGGAGCTGGCGTACAGCTTCCGGGTCATGTGGCCAGCATGACTAAGCCGCTTCTGGCGAACCAGAACAGTGCACAGAAACGCCGTTTACCTTCCCACCGGAGAGGTACCTATTTATCTACTTGCACTTTAAGGTGCTTTCGAACTGCTAGGTTGGCAGGAGCAGGGACCGAGCAACAGGAGCTCACCCCGTTGCGGGGATACGAACCACCGACCTTCTGATCGGCAAGTCCTAGGCTCTGTGGTTTAACCCACAGCGTCACCCACGTCCCCACTGGTTCTTAGCCAGTGCAAAATGCATGCATTCAATCAATCAATCAATTGGGGTTTACCATGCCATTATTGAGATTACTGGAACAGCATGAGAGGCCATTCCCCACAAAGAGATGGCCACGTACCTTCTCACACACAGCTGCATTTCAAACCAGCTTGCGTTTATGAATTCCTTCCTATTGAACGCTGGCAATGTCAGTGTTTTATTTGAAATGGACAAGCTTTTGTTTATTGAAGGAGTGATAGTAGTCGTCAAGAAACTCTATGAGAAGTTGGTTTTTGTAGAGGCAAAGAATACTGTGAACTCTGACTGCTGGAGACAGGTTCAAATCCAATATATCTGTCAAATGGAAGTCAAATAATAAAAGACCTGGTGAGGGGGAAAACTTTTTTTTTATCATACTTGGCAGAGCAGTGGTACCACGTAGGTGATTAACAGTGATAAGAGGAAAAGATGCTTCGTTCTAGGCAGGAAATAGCAACAGTATGCTGTAATAGTCTGAAGATCATAGCAACAAGAAATCATTTAAAAAACAAGGAAAGTGTTGTTTTAGCATTTTAATGATAATAAAGTGCAAAAGTAAGATCCCTTTTAAAATATTCCTTTTTAAAATACACAGGTTGTATAGACGTCTTTGTTTCTACATTCAACCCTTGCTCCTCTTCTTTGTATTAAATCTTTCTTGTATCATCTCCCTTTAGTAGCGGCTGGCCATCTGTTTGTTTTACTTTCCCCCCTTCTTTATAATTCTTTTGAAGCACCGCAACTCAGTCTTAGATCCAAATGCAATCATGGTTTGCATAAACAGCCATCTCTAAACACAGCCTTCCAAGACCATTTTGAGAATTCCGATCTCTGCCTTGGCAGCGTTGTGTTCAAGCGTTAAGCCCTTGTTAAAAAATGTCTTGCAACTTGCCCGTCGAATATTGCTGTCTGCACTTCCCAGCTCAGGCATTCATTTCCATGGAAGATTCTTCCGCCGAGAGCAATGTTCACATACTAATTTCAAGGAAGGAAATTGGATTTCAAGGCTGTGGCCACAATCCAGGGAAACTGCGGGGCTTTGTTGCTTGGTAGGACGTTTAATTTCGGTTTCCCCTCGCCTCCCCCCCAAAGCTTCCCACAACTTGCAGCAAGCCATCTCTTGATGCAATGGACTGAGAGGAAGTGTCCCATCAGGTGCACCAAAATTCCTTGAGAAAGGTGCTCTCTAGAACATGGCGTGCCTTCTCCACGGATGCATCCCTATGGTGGGGAGCGTGAGCCACAGTGGGAACATGGCTTGTTTGTCTCATTTTGGAATCGCAGAGCTGCGCCCTGCCCTGCTGGGAACAAGTGTCCCAACCCTGCTGAATCAACAGCGTTATCTGCCATTTGTGGAATAGTCGCGCTCCCCATTCACGTCTGACACGCAGCGTGGCGCCACGTTCATAAGTCATGTATCCCCATCCATGCGCATTTGCGCTTCTGCAAACGCCGCGGATTTATACAGTGTTGAACCATGTGCCTTTTAGAATAAGGGAGGGGGAGAAATAAGCTTGCCCTCCCCTTACATATTTTCCCCTTTCAAAAAATGTAGCTAATGAAGAAATCCAGTTAACGTAATGTGTAATTTGGGGTTGCTATAAAAGCATTCGCCTTAATTTTCATAATGAAAATTAATCACAAAATCACACAGGTAAAAATTAAAATCACATGAGTACAGATAATTAAGAGTGTTTGTTTACAAGAATTGGGCGCATTTTTTTTTTTTTTTTACTTTTCATGCTTTCAAATAAATCATTTAGTTGTCAGCTTTGATTTCACGTGTAATAAATAAAAGTTAGGATTTTTTTTGGTTGTTGTTTCTTCTGTCATCGGTGTAAAGTGCAATATACCACCATCTAGTGACATCCCTCCCTCCCCCCGCCCAAAAAAAGTGCTGTTTTCTAGTGCTTGTGTTCTAACTAGTTTTGGAAATAGATTCTTTCTAATGAAGAACACAGGGAAAATATGATGATGTGGAGATTGATGAGAAGGTATAAGTAACCAGTCTAATTAAAACAGCATTTGCTATTAACTGGATTAATAGCAGTATTGCACCTTTAAAAAAAACCAAACGTAAACTGGTTAGGAGTGAGCTCTTAACACTGGAATGAGGGCATGCCGTTTAAATACCAATGCGAAGAGGAGGCCACAGACTATAGTCTGGAGCCCCAATGAATGGAGAAAGGGATTTGGAGTCAGTTATGCCTCATTTTTGCAATCAACCCTCCAACTTACAGATCAAAGGGTTTTGTATGAAGAGTTTTACTCTTCTGTTCCATTTGGAGGAAGTCTCCTGTTTTATAATTGTAACAGCTCTGTCTATATGTAACTGCATATTATCTGGCTGTAGCCTGCCCTGGGACCTTAAGTTGAAGGGCAGGTGAGAAATCTGATAAATAAATAAAATTCAACAAATAAATTGACAAAGGGCTGTTTATCATAAATTTCACAAATAGCCAGTATTTGCCCATAATGCTTGAGAGGCTGCATTCTGCACCGTAATCCTGACAGCAGTACAACCTAACTGGAAAATAACTCTGGCTGTTTTCTTTTTTCATGAACAAAGACTTTGTGTTTGAGTGCTGGAAGGTGAGTTCTCCCCAGCACTAGCGCATATCTCCATCCTTCATTTCCCCCCTTGTTTTCTCTTGAGCATTCTACCCTTGCCTTTTCCTCCCACTATATAGATACAAAAGAATCATCTAACTATGAAATTGGCATGGAGGTTTGTGTTTACTGATAGCACTGAGATAAATAAATAGTAACATTAAGGGGAAAACAAATGAACATTAATTTTCACCTGTACGTTTCCCCCTCTGGGGCAGATTGTTTCATGGAGTGATTTAATTTGGGGAAATGGTTCAGGGAGAAAGATTGAACCCTTTGCTCCACTCCCAGAATTGCAGTTCCCAACTGAATCGTCTAAAGAAAGTCAGAACTGGAGAAGAAGGGAAAGGATCCGGAGCCAAGGCAGTTTGCTTATTTGGGAGCAATTACTCTGGGTCTAGAAGGGTGACGCTGTGGGTTAAACCACAGAGCCTAGGACTTGCCGATCAGAAGGTCGGCGGTTCGTATCCCCGCAGCGGGGTGAGCTCCCATTGCTCGGTCCCTGCTCCTGCCAACCTAGCAGTTCGAAAGCACCTCAAAGTGCAAGTAGATAAATAGGTACCACTCTGGCGGGAAGGTAAACGGCATTTCCGTGCACTGCTCTGGTTCGCCAGAAGTGGCTTAGTCATGCTGGCCACATGACCCGGAAGCTGTACGCCGGCTCCCTCGGCCAATAAAGCGAGATGTGCGCCGCAATCCCAGAGTTGTCCACGACTAGACCTAATGGTCAGGGATCCCCTTTACCTTACTCTGGGTCTGCGATTTCCAAAGGCATTTTCTTTAGCAAAAATGAGCAAGTTCTTGGTGGCTCATGCCTTCCGAAGGAAACATTCTCCCTTGCCCTCCATTGTAGCATCTTGAGGAGTCCAGACCACACACAGCTGATTCAGATGTCTAGGAAAGGCACATGGTATAGTCTCATTACAAATATGTACTGTCTCATGAAAGGATGTGGGACAACCACATGTATCTTCATCTTGTGTTTGGCTAGAAGCCCTAATATATTGGTTTTCCCTAGAGAGGCAGATGCTGACAACAACTTTTCATATAAGTGGTCCAATATTTAAGGACTGTACCACATCAGAGAGCATGTTTGAGTCAAGACTCAGTCTGTTCTACATGTAGAAGGAATGTGCATGTCATGAGTGGATGTAATAATTGTTACATATATCGCTGATGATCATTGCTTCATAGTGGGAAATAAGTGAAAAACGTATGCTTTCAATTTTACTTCCAGTACTACTAGAAAGCTAAACGTGAAGAGAACATTAGTTCGTGTGTGTGTGTGTGTGTGTGTGTGTGTGTGTGTTTTGCCTGGTTTAAATTGTTAAACACTTTGGAAATACTGCCCTGCATTTAAAAACATAGACGTTTGAACTGTTCTTGTAAAGGTTTGCTTTTCAGTTTTTGCTTAAATTTATTTTCCCTTTCATATTGCTGGCTATTAATAGACTCTTAAGACAGAAACTTGTTCGTTTTCTCTCTCTCTTTTTTGGCATTTGGATCTCAAGAAACCAAAACAGCAGAGAAAGGAGAGTTGCTTGACCTAGTCAGGCCTGAGACTGATGCCTAAGGACTCTTGCTTGATTTAGAGCCTCTGTCTTCTAATTTAAAGGAGGCATACATCATAAATCTTTCTTAAATTATGCTGCAGTAATACCACTTGGCTACAGCCTGTCTCTTGCTGTTGCCACACAAATAACAGAAAAAATGCTTCTGGAGGCTGTCATATCCACTGTATTCCTTCTTGAATTCCTGGAACTGTTCCATTGATGACTAAATCAGTACACAGGCAAGGGCTGCCATTCTGCACCCCAACTTATTTTCTTAAGACCAGCAATTTCGGTGGGATGAAGCCCATCTAACTGGATTCTAAAGCGCTGCTTAAATTTTGTCCTTGACATCAGCGTTGAAGTTTAGAGTTGTTTTGGCCACTCTTAGCCAGTTGTTTTTAGAATTTATTTATTGGTACTTATTCAGAGATATACAAAAATACATACCCATTACAAAGTATTTTTTAAATAATGCACTGATATAAAACAGCTACTTAGTGTAAAAAAGAACGTAGGCAGAAAGAAGAAAGGACAAGAAAAGGGAAAACCTAAAGAAAGAGAAATTGAGAGACGAGAGAGAAGAAAGATTAGGGGAAGAAAGATAAAGAAGAATACAAGGACTTCCAGCTTTCTGCCCTGCAGCTGAATATAGTATTCAAATGGAGTCAAATTTTAATGTTCATTAAACTTGCTCTTCTATTTGATAGGGTATATCCCCTTCTCAGAAACATTTGACAGGTCTGCTTCAAAATGCAGTAGTTTTTTTGGCTTCACATCTCAGTCTAGTGTGACTACGATAAAACATGGAAGCATCTTGATTGTGGGGCGGTGAAGAAAAAGAGAGTTGGCAAGATTGATTTTTATTTTCATTGTTTTTCCTTAAATATACCATCCAATTATTTATTGGCTCCTTGGGGAGGGAGCAGCCAGAATAAATTTCTGAATTCAAAACCGTTGAATGAGGAGCGCTTGGAAGTGCAGAATGGCTTTGAAGACCCTTTCCCGACTTTATGACCACAGCTAGCCACAAGCCTACTCCTGAGCTCAGACCTTCAGAAGGAGCTCCAGGAGAAGAAAATGGAAATCATTAGACAAGCCCTGCTGGATTGAACCAAAGACCCATTTAGTCCGGCACCCTGTTCCGTCAGTGGCCAACCAGATACTTCTCTGAGAAGCCCACAAGCCGGACCAAAGTGCAGCAACACTTCCCCCATTCATGATCTCAGCAGCTGTTAGAGGTATTCTGCCTCCAGTTCTGTAGAAGTAAAGCTACAGAGAACCAGGCAGAGGGCCTTCTCAGTAGTGGCACCCACCCTGTGGAACACCCTCCCATCAGATGACAAGGAGATGAATAGCTATACAACCTTTAGAAGACATCTGAAGGCAGCCCTGTATAGGGAAGTTTTTCAAGTTTGATTTTTTTTATGTTTTTATATGTGTGTCGGAAGCTGCCCAGAGAAGCTGGGACAACCTAGCCAGATGGTCAGGGTATTAATAATAAAATTATTTAATTATTTTTATTAGATTGTACGCAGGCTAGTGTATGGAGTCCTTTGAATTGGTTCACGGGTTATTTAGTGGTCAGAGCCGTTGCATAGAACTGGTTGAGCCATTGTGTTAAATGCCCAGAACCTTTGTAGCATCTCTCGTATTTGGTCAGGGTTAAGCATTTAAAGTTATGCTATGTGTATCTATTGGTTTGTTGTGTTTTAATGTAACATGGTCTGAGCCTAAGGAATGTCTTGACTTAGGAATATTAATAAATATTGCCCCGCCCGATGTGGTATAATGCTTCTCTGCATTGTCATTTCTGTGCTGAGTTATTTTTTTCATTATTTGTACATTTTTTTAAAAAAATCCATATTTAAATCAAGACCAAGACCTATCAATCAAGAAGCCACACCCAGGAAGCAAACAAACGTTCTGAAAGCATTCTTTGACAATCATCTCTTCAAAAACATTAAGTGTTAACGTGGCAGGAATCCCTACTTGTTTGCTAAATCCCCATCCGTTTGCCCTGAGCTCCTTTTAAAATTCCCTTCATCTAGCCATTGTGGCTGTTCCCTCATCATAAGAGCAGTGGCTGTTTTCCCAGCAAGAGGAATTTTTAGAACATTGGCAGTCAATCTGACTTGGCTGTGCAGAAGGCTTCACTTGCCAAACAGAAAGATGGTGAAGGAGATGTGTGTGTGTGTGTGTGTGTGTGTGTGTGTACACGTACGCCCATTGTGCATGATTTTGGCAAATACAAAGCTGTTGCTTAGTGGGCAGATATATTTGGTTCTGCTTTGAGGGGGGGCAGAGATATTTTGGTTTTATTTCAAGTCTCCTTTGTATTCACAGCTGTCCCATTGCTCACGTAATGGGTGAGGTCTTCAACCTGGTCGTGCATCTTCTTGTACAATCCAAGTGTCTTCCCTTACCCTGCTAAATCCAGTAGAGCAGCATTTAGTCATAGACAGGGGCAACCCTTTCCTTGTGTTTTCAACCATCCTATTTTTTCTACCTTTAAACTACGTTGCTTCCATCTGTTTATCGTGCATTTGCTGCGTGCATAGAGCAAAGAGCAACTGCTGACCTTGCATCTGTGTGTGTGTGCTTTCTACCCTCTAGGACTACGTGCTTGCTGTGGAGACATATCACACAGTCATCAAATATTACCCGGAGCAAGAGCCTCAGCTGTTGAGTGGAATTGGGAGGATTTTCCTGCAGGTATATACTTGATTCTGAATAAAGCCCAAGTGACAGCCCTTCTTGACCACAATAGAACAAATATTTGAGTGCGATAAAAGTCCCCTGCTTGTATATAGTTTGATATGTTGGTTATTAACCAAATGGTACAACGGGAAACTCAACAGTTCAGAAGGTCGAGTTAACACCCAAAGGTCTGAACAGAGATGGCTAATTAAATGGCAACTGAGAATACAAAACTTGATAAGGCATGTAAGGAAGTTTGGGAAGAACGTTCTCATCTTTATTTGCCTGACACTTTCTCCCTTGCCTTTCTTGAGCATTTCAATTATTATTCCATCCAGAGCATAATAATGCTGTTTGTAGGTTACCAGGCACCACCGGTACTGCCAAACTCTGCTGAAAGGAGCATGTAATAGTCTAAACAACAAAGCCCGTGTCTCATTAAAATGATACTTGATATTTGGTAAGCTGTGCTTTGAAGAGACATTTCTCACTTGACACATTTCCCCCCCTCTGCTATAAATTAAATGTACATCCAGTCAGTTTGCAATGGGGTGACACACATAATCCACATTTCTCTCTCTGTACATGGAAACGGGTGAATCTTCCAATTCTGCAACTTGCAGTTTAGTATTCAGGCTAGTGGCCCTCAAGACGAACGTGAGTGGGAGTGGGACCGTGTGCAAAAGAGAGAACACACAGTTTCATAGTGGGCAGATTCCCAGCATGAGTCACTTGAATTTTCTGCCATTGTCCTGCTGTAGCCCTTTAAAAAACATTAGTGGTTGTCTTCAGCACCAATCAGCACTTATTGTTCTTTAGCTCTTTACTCTCCATGCCCCTCCTGTCTTCCAAGAGGAGAGATCTGCCACACCACAATGGCGGGAGGGAATACCTAGATGCCCCATTCCATTGCCCATGGATGGTTAGCTTGCTCTTCTGCACTTTTGTCAAGCCACAGCCCATCAGTCATTGACAGAGCGGCTCTAAATCGAAGCACGTGCTTAAGAGTTCTGGGCATCCTGCTTTGAAGTTTGAGCTCTTTATAAAACTCGTACATGACAAGGCAGTCTATTCCTCTTCTTCGGATATTGTTCCCCTCCTTTTCTGTTGTTCAGGGTTTCTTTTTATCACTTAAATGGCAAGATTTAAATATTCATCTAGAATATTTATAAAGAACCTCCCTCCCTCCCCAATACAGTCGTAGCTTGGTTGTCCGTTCGGCTTCCAAAAATGTTTTTACAACCAAGGCGCAGCTTCCGATTGGCTGCAGGAGCTTCCTGCACGCAATTGGAAGCTGCGTCGGACATTCAGCTTCCAAAGAATGTTTGCAAACCGGAACACTCACTTCTGGGTTTGTGGCGTTTGGGAGCCAAAACGATGGACTAGTAAGGCGTTTGGCTTCCAAGGTACAACTGTAACAGTGTTCATGGGGCAGCTAAAGCAGACCAAAAAGCCTGAGAAAATAAGGCCTTTTGGCACCAAAATGACAGCCTAGTAAGAAGCCAGATTTGCCTCTCTCTGGGGAGAGCATTCCACAGCCAGACACCATCACTGGAAAGGCCTACTTTCCAATAGCCAGTCACCATACCACGCTATGACCCAATCCATACCTTGAAATAAACCCTTCACTCCTCCATGAATGGGAGCAACAAACCATGATCCCTAATGTAATTGTTGGCCTTACATCCCAACTGGGGATCATGGCTTGTTTCACACCAAACAAGCTTTGCTTTCACATCATGGCCTTGTTTGAAGTGAAACAAACCACGAACTCTGCTTCAGACCAAACTCTTTAGGTCGGAGATTGTGGTTTGCTACTCCCATTCGTGATGGGACCATTGTATGTTTTCCCGGGCAGTAAGCTTTTCGAAAAGGGACGCAGGTGGCGCTGTGGGTTAAACCAGAGAGCCTAGGACTTGCCGATCAGAAGGTCGGTGGTTCGAATCCCCGCAACGGGGTGAGCTCCCGTTGCTTGGTCCCTTCTCATGCCAACCTAGCAGTTCGAAAGCACGTTAAAGTGCAAGTAGATAAATAGGTACCGCTCCGGCGGGAAGGTAAACGGCGTTTCTGTGCACTGCTCTGGTTTGCCAGAAGTGGCTTAGTCATGCTGGCCACATGACCCGGAAGCTATACACCGGTTCCCTCAGCCAATAAAGCGAGATGAGCGCCGCAACCCCAGAGTCAGTCACGACTGGACCTAATGGTCAGGGGTCCCTTTACCTTTACCTTTAAGCTTTTCGAATTAAGTATAATAACTCAGCTATCTCTCTCTCTATCCATCATTAAATGGTTGGTATTTGAAGGCTGTCTGCAGCTGGAGAAGCATTGAAATAATTGGGAGTATATCAAATAAGGTTATTAAAACATAAAGTAGAGATGTGTTAGGAAAAAATAGTTCGTGCCTGTTTATGTTACATTTATTGATGACTTGTAAGTCCTTTCCATAGCAGCTGGCTGTTCTGGGTCTCAGTGGAGCGCACAAGAGAGCAGAGTTCACTTCCTGGCTACGCTCTTTTTTTTTTTTTTTTTTTTTACACTCTCTTGCTCTGAGGTTCATCAGAGGCTGGGCTTGCTGCAAAGACAACATGCCCAACCTTGGGGAGAATGCAAGGAGAGTGGCGCGTGTCTCAGAGGAGCAATCTGTCTGTCCAATTCAAAGAGCAATGTTAACAGGCTCTGAAGGGAATCTTGTCTTCCTCGGTGTTTGCTGTTACAGGGGGCCTTGAGGGAAGAGAGATTATTGGATATTCTTGAATTAGTGGTTTTTACTGTCAGAACGGGGCCTTTTTCCTTCAAGTGCCACAAAAAAAATGAAGACAAAGCACGAGAAACCTATTGGCCTGCCTTACATAACCTTGGAACAGCGGCAGCTGAAAACGCGGCTGTTCCTCGACATGGTTTGGGGGGGGGGGCACCAGAGACGTTGCCTTTTCTCCCTTGTCAGTGTTTCACTGTCTTATGCATTGTTAAATTCCAAAACGATACTTGCCTTGTCATGTCTGATGAAATTTGGTGTGTGGGTGTGGGTGTGGGGGTGTGTGGGTGTGTGTGTGTGTGTGAGAGAGAGAGAGAGAGAGAGAGAGAGAGAGAGAGAGAATGTAAATCCCAGCATTTCCCTGAGGTGGTGGGCAAGGATGGGAGAGAACCACCATTTAAATAAAATGTAATGCAGCAGTGAAATCCCACCCGGGGAATATTTAAGTACATAGCATTCGACATCAAAAAGTGCTGAAGCCAGTGCCCCAGACCTGAGTCCTCTTACAATTAAGTTGCAGAGAAAACAAGTTCCATCAGCATTTGCAAAAACCTGTAGATGCTGATATTGGGACAGAGGCCTTGCTGCAAAATGACTTCTTCATACACTCCCAGAACTGCAAAATACTTGGAACCTGGGGTTGGACATAGTAGTAGTAGTAGTAGTAGTAATAATAATAACTATTATTATTATTTATTATTTATACCCCGCCCATCTGGCTGGGCTTTCCCAGCCACTCTGGGCAGCTTCCAACAAAATATTAAAATACCGTAATACATCAAACATTAAAAGCTTCCCTAAACAGGGCTGCCTTCAGATGTCTTCTAAAAGTCTGGTAGTTGTTGTTCTCTTTGACATCTGGTGGGAGGGCGTTCCACAGGGCGGGCGCCACTAACGAGAAGGCCCTCTGCCTGGTTCCCTGTAACTTGACTTCTCACAATGAGGAAACCACCAGAAGGCCCTCGGCGCTGGACCTCAGTGTCCGGGCAGAATGATGGGGGTGGAGACGCTCCTTCAGATATACTGGGCCAAGGCCATTTAGGGCTTTAAAGGTCAGCATCAACACTTTGAATTGTGCTCGGAAACGTACAGGGAGCTATAGGAGATGGACAGTGAACTCTCTGCTTCTAGGGTGGCAGAGGTAGCTTGCTATTCATCAAGCTGAATGCAGCCCTATAGTTTTGTGTGACAGGCTGCCTGAGGCTTTAAAAAAGCCTCCTGGTTTTTCTCCCTGTTTGGACTGTGCAGGAAACCTGGCAGGCAAACACTGTATGACCAAGGGGCTGCTGGCAGGGTTACAAGATGTACAGTCTTGGCCTGATCACTCATTCTTTCCAGCAGCAGTCTTTCAACTCACAACTCTCAACCCTGGCTTGCATTGAAGATAAAGTGGGAATTGTACAGTGCATTTCATGCCCCCCCCCCAAAAAAAGCTCTGTGGCAACACCTCTCTATCTCATTTCCTTTCTTCACTGCACACAAAAACTTGTACTGGAAAGTGGTCTCATTTTTCTTTTCCTCATCAATTGAAGATGACGTTGAGCTTTCCAGTCGCAAAAAAACTTCTTCCCCTTTCCAAGAAACTGGTCGACCTAAGAAAAGGAACATGCTATAAATGGCACGTGCTGTGTAAACTATGGTTTGCATGAAAGCCACTGCCTAAATCAGGCTGCAGGAAACTTGGGGTATACACAGTCGTGCGGAAATTGAATCAGATGTGTACAACCTTGCTCAAGGGTATTGAGCTGAGGAGCAATTCTCCCTCCTTCCAGCAAAAGATGGACGTGCAGATCATTGATTGGCTATCCCTTCTGAAGTTACGTTCCTGTCCACTATTCAGAGCAGTGTTTCAAGTGGGGGGCTGGGGGGACGATTAGGTTATAATCCAGTGTTAGTCATATTGAGAAGAGACCTGCTGAAGTCAATGGAATTAAGTAAGAAGGAAGTTCAGGTCTGCTTTATGTATGGCTTTGTTGGATATCACCCACTTGTTTTTATTTATTTTGTTTTTTAGAAAGAAACCAGTACATCCTTAAATGAGTAATGATATTAAGCATCTGGAAGAAGGAAAGCTGAAAGCTTGCCTGATTGATGCTAGATTCAGAGCGAAGTATTTGTGTCATTACAAAAGAGTAAGAGCTTGCACTACAACCAAAGAAAAACATGCTGCTCCTGTAAGTCAGGATTTCAGCACATATCCTAACTTTCCTTAGTCATTGTGGTTGTGGAAGGCATATATCAATTTAATCCTTTTTTTAAAAAAGAAATATTTCTGAGTTCTGATTCTGCAACAATATCTTGAATCAATTTCTGGGTGAAATGTTTTAATGGAATGGCATCCTTATGATTTTGAGGCAAAATGACTAATCTTAGCCACATGTATTTTTGACTCCTTCTTGTTGTTCCTATTCCTTGTACGTTCCTTCTTCCCTCGCCCGGTGCAGAAAGGTATTTTTGTATGAAAACCTACCTTTTTGATGCCTCCCTTGTGTGCTTTGTTAATTGCAGCAAATGTTTCTTATAATATTTTTTTGTGTGTGCCACCCAGATTGGAGACATAAAAATGGCTGAAAAGTATTTTCAAGACGTCGAGAAAGTGACTCAGAAATTGGATGGGCTGAAGAACCAAATTATGGTTTTAATGAACAGGTGGGAAATGTAAAAAAAGCTAAATTAATCTTAAACATGATTTTGCAAAGAATGCACTGTGAACATTAAGGGGCCCAAGAGAATGCCCCTTTCTCTTCATTTCTCTTTTATGTAACTACAACTGTCAGAAGAAAGACTGATTGGCATCTACCAGCCCTTGAGATCTGTATAACATGGTGTAGTCATGTTATCTTAGATTGACGGAGTTCTATTTCCTTTGTTACAAGAGCTGACTTGAAAAGTATTTCTTGTCCACTCCAAACCTTTCTCTTCAAATCACTTTCCAGCATAGCTTAATGCTGCAGTCCTATATGTGCTTGTAAGGAAGTCCCATTCATAGAATCATAGAGTTGGAAGGAACCACAAGGATCATATAGTCCAACCCCGTGCAATAAAGAAATATTTTGCCCAACGTGGGGCTCAAACCCACAGCCCTGAGATTAAGAGTCTCACACTCTACTAACTGAGCTATCCCTCACTCTGTGTAACTTACTACTAGGGGTATAAGAAGGCGCTGCTTTCTGTTTCACCCTGTATTTGATTTATGCAACAGTGTTTCTGTTCTGCTGCAATTCGCCTTCCTCTAGAAACTACATTAGTTGTCTTGCTGTGTGCAAATTACATTATTGATGTGATTAATTACATAAAGAAATTTGTCTTTGCAGTATTCCACCCCATTCGTTTCAATGCAAAGACAAAGAGTGCAAATGGGAGTGGGGAATATCAGTTATCAGGCTGAAAGCAACAACCAAACTGAAAACCTTCATTTGCTGGATTGATTTCTGTTTCAAACATGGGATAAATAAGCAAACTTTGGCAGTTTCCACTTCTCTTTCTGTTTTCATTGGAATTCTCTGACATCCCTACTTACTGCCGATTTAATATGCTTAGAATTGGGCTGGAAAAAGTTCTTCGGTTCACACATCCATTATTTAGGTGTACACTTAAAATGTTTTAACTATATTTCAAATTAAAAGGAGTTAATGCAGGAAACCTGTTGGCCAGCACATATACGTATAGTATTCTAGACAAGGACCTAGGATTGTTGCAGCACTCTGCATGACTTGTGAAATGATCATCAGTTCCTTTCATCATTAGAATTTAGCTTTGCTTTGCTATACGTTTGCTACACATTTAATCTGAAATCTAAATTGTAATATCAAGGCCCCATGATGAAGATCAGTGGCCAAGAACACTCAGAAATTTGAGGAAACGAGGATGACCCGTCACCTTTTATAATGTCTCTGTTACTTTGAGTTTTCTTAAGTAACTTTCATCTTCTAAAGGAGCACACTCTCTCTTTTTCTCTTGTATTCCAGAGCATTCCTCCATCTTGGTCAGAATAACTTTGCAGAAGCTCACAAATTCTTCACAGAGATTTTGAAGGTTGACCCATCCAATGCTGTGGTAGGATATGTCTTACAGTTAAATCATAGGCTTCTAAAACGGCATCCTTTGAGAGCAGGGATGGGGAATTAATGGTCCTCCAGATGTTGCTAGATTGTAACTCCCACCATCCTTCAGGGGCCATGCTGATGGGAGTTTTGAGTCCAACAACCTCTGGAGCACCGCCAGTTCCTCATTCCTACTCTAGAGTCCGCTGCCCCAAACTGTAATTAACGTTGCACAAATGAACATGGCATAGGCAAGTCATTGGTCCCGGGAATCAGTAAATTTTACAAAAACAGCACCTTTCATTAACGTATCTCGGCGCTTTAGGATGGTCGGGTTTTTTTATGCAAATCTCATTGAAGCAAATGAATGACGCAGAGCAGTATTGCTTGGGACTTAAGTGATACTGGTGCCTGGCCTCCATTTCAAGTTTCTTTGCAAGACAATATTCTAAGGACTGACCCTCTAGCGTGCTCGGAAGGAAAGAGCAAATTACGGTGTGTTTAGAATTAATATCTTGACGTGCAATATTTTTTTTGCTCCATGGATGAATCTAATGTACCTTTTCTCTAGGCTAACAACAATGCCGCAGTTTGTCTGCTTTATCTGGGGAAACTGAAGGATTCCCTCCGGCAGCTGGAAGGAATGGTTCAGCAGGACCCTAGGAACTACCTCCACGAGAGCGTCCTTTTCAATTTGACAACCATGTACGAACTCGAGTCCTCTCGCAGCATGCAGAAGAAGCAGGCTCTGCTTGAGGCTGTGGCTCTCAAGGAGGGCGACAGCTTCAACACTCAGTGTCTCAAGTTAGGATAAGCCTACCCTTTTTTCTGTTTTGGAAAGGATCGTTTCAGAAGTTGTACATACTCCTGCTAATCTGTAAATGTTCTTCGAGCTAGAGCAATAAAAAGCTTTTTAATTATGAGCATATGGTAAAATTACTACGTTGTACGAGTTTATACGCTGGTCTGTTTTCAACAAATCCTGGCTATCACCCTAGGGATTTTGTGTTGATCTACAGCCAACTTCATCCCTGAAGCTATTGCCAAGCTTATAGTATGTACAAACAATCACAGTTATTCAGATGGGTTTTCTCCCTGCAAATAGCAGCGCACTTGAGCTAAGTTGTCTTGATGGCTTTTGTTCTGAACACATTTGGGGCTTAGTGATAAAATGACACCAGCTAAACTCATTGCATGTGTATAATTGGAGGGCGGTGGGCGGTGGAAGCAAGAACGCTGCAGTAAAATGCGAAGTTATGAAGACAGGCTGCCTTTCAGCTTTTCCCGAATGCATCGCGTCCACTGCTAATGTCCTATTATATCTCAAAGCAGATCTGTGCAATTAGGTGGCCTGGTCCCCTTCCCCCACTGCTGTCCAACGTGTAAACTTGGGCAAAAGGAAATAAAGGTGCCCAGATACTAGCATTTGGATTCCTAGACTACCCACTCCCCAAAATCGTCTCTACTGTTAGGGTGTTCTGCTCACAGTAAGCACATACACGTGGGAAACTGGGCTGCCCTCAGTAGTGGATCCCCTGGCATCCACATGGAGAACATAAATAACTGCAGGAAGGCAGGAGACTCCCATGTGATCTAGAACCTTGGCTGCTCAGGGTTCCAGATTGTGTGGAAGTCTGTACAAGTGTTAAGCATTAGCACTCTGCATGTGGGTTCAAGTGGGAGGGGTTACTCAGCACAACTCTGCTTGAGTGTTATTCCCTATAAGGATGTCTACAAAGAGGGCTTCCCTTTTGCTTGTTTGTATGCCCCAAATGCATTCTATACCTGAAAGAGCGTCTCCACCCCCATCGTTCAGCCCTGACACTGAGATCCAGCGCCGAGGGCCTTCTGGCGGTTCCCTCATTGCGAGAAGTGAGGTTACAGGGAACCAGACAGAGGGCCTTCTCGGTAGTGGCGCCCGCCCTGTGGAACGCCCTCCCACCAGATGTGAAGGAAATGGAAATAAGTAGCTATCTTCCCTTTAAAAGACATCTGAAGGCAGTCCTGTTTAGGGAAGTTTTTAATATTTAATGCTGTATTTTTAACACTCGATTTGGGAGCCGCCCGGAGTGGCGGGGTATAAATAAATTATTATTATTATTATTATTATTATTATTATTATTATTATTATTAGAATTCATCAGAATAGAGGGGCCTTGTTGTGCTCTCAACATGGTCAAGGTGATGCCAATCCAAGGGGAAGCATCCAATTGTTTATTCTTTTGTTTGCAAGTGCCCTCTCTGCCTGGACAGACTTTCAGCGATTTCCTTTAAAGGTAATGTTTTATCACCAAGTAAATTTGTGCATAGGCTTCTTTTATACAAAAACTTAGGTCAGGAGACTATTTCCCTTCCCCAATGCCTTGCCACCGTTGACAGTCCCAAATACTACCTCAGCAGCCATGTTAACGAACGTTAATCCGTTACAATAGCTTTACATGGATTAGCCTATTGTAATTGTTTATGCACAATCATTTTTTCCGTTGACTTTCATTGGCACAGCCATGTGGCTGAAACCCATCCCCACCCGCCTTGGTGTTTGTGTGTTTTCACAATTGTGTGTACCAGCAGTTCATAGGCCTTCAGGAAGTCAATGTTTAAACTTCCCTCTGACTTCTGTTGGTGTCCCAATGTTGCCATGTCCCTCTCAAGCTAGCTAAGGTCTACATCCAGGGAATCCTATAAATCAGCGGTTCTCAACCTGTGGGTCCCCAGATGTTGTTGGACTACAACTCCCATCATCCCTGAGCTCTGGCCTTGCTAGCTTAGGGGTGATGGGAGTTGTAGTTCAACAACATCTGGGGACCCACAGGTTGAGAAAGGCTGCTATAAATAGTTCAAAACAATGGGCTGGATCCCAAGTGGTGATGAGTTACTCCACTGCAGGCCCTCGCTCCACTCCCATGGGTGAATGGGGGGTGGTTTCCATTGATTTCCCCCCTCCCCTTGCAGCCCCACCACCTCCCACTGTTCCAGATGGCCCCACAGTCTTCTGGGGAGGGGTGCAGCTGGTTCCAGAAGCTGAGGTTGTTCATGCAGGTGCTGCTTTGAGTATACACAATTTTGAATATATGCAGCACTCCGGAACAGGACCCCAGTGCCAGATGTACTTATGCTGTAAGTGGCATTTCATTAGAGCCTCTATTTGTATACAGTCATACCTTGGAAGTCGAACGGACTCCGTTCCCGAAGTCCATTCGACTTCCAAAACGTTCGTAAACCAAAGTGCGGCTTCTGATTGGCTGCAGGAAGCTCACTTCCTGGTTTTGATTGTTCGGGAGCCAAAGCGTTTGAGATCCAAGGTACGACTGCACAAGGACCCACCTAGGTGTGCTAACTCAGCAAGCCAACAAACATGGGATAATCATGTCCGCATGTCACATAACTTTACCCCATTAATGTAGCACATTAGGTCTGCTTCATGTCATGCCAGCAGCACTGCAGTGCCTTCCACACTGCCAGTCTGGCCTTTGCTGTGTTTTTTTAGGTCCTGCAAGCTTCCACCATAACCATTGTTCTTTCTGTCTTCTAACATTTGCATGATTGTGGAATTTGCATGTATAAAGAAGTAAATAGTGTGGGGTTACCTACAGCCTGGCCTTCCTTTTGATTTCAAGCTGGTGCCTCTTTGTAAAATCTCCGCAACTCCAGTCCTGCTGCATCTTGCGAACTTTCCTCCTCTGTAGAAGGAAAGCAGGGCTGAGACCTCAGTAAATGTGACATGCGGCCAACTTCCAGCAGTGGCAGATAGCAGAACTTCACATGGCCTGAACTGCTGCTCTTTAAAGTGCCAGCCTATTACTGCCTTAACAGAGAGGTGCTCAGACTTTTGCAGTAAGGATCAAGGAAGAGTGAGTTCTTCCTTGGCTCAATCTGAAACCTGTTTTTCTTCTTCTGAGCTTTCCTGAAGAATTCTGGAGCAAGCGGGGGTGGCTTGATGAGAGAGAATATGTTTCCTGTTTTCCAAGAGATTACACGGGATAAAGGATCTCTCTTTCTAAGCAAAGGAGAAAAGCCTGGTCTGTTTCCCTTAAGGAGGTGATAAATCATAGAACATGCTCGTTTTCTGCCAGGGCGCATGGAAGTGAAACAACAACAAGAATAATAAATAATAAGCGTCAGAGACTTCATGGAAAAAGTAGGCTTTGAAGAGAGAGTTAAAGAAAGGCACCCACATGGGTGAGAGGCAGGGAACCTGTGGCGCCTAAATGATCTCATCCCCAGCCAGCATGCCCAATGGTCAGGGAGGACAGGAGCTGGAATCCAACCTCATCTGGAGGGCAAAAGGCTTCCCATCCATTGATGGAGTATTCTGGAATGGGGTTTCAGGCAGGGTGCAAGGCTGTGCAGGGCTTTGAAGGCAACCGGACAAGAAACTCATGCTTGGTCCAATCACCTGTGAACAATGAGAGAGATGAATGGTTTTTGGGGGGAGCAGAAAGCCCCTCCTCCATGATTAAAAGTTGCAAGGCTCTCCCACCCCAAACGTCTCATTATATTCAAAAGAGGCCCTGAAGCGTGTTGAAAGTTGCTTCATTTATACAATGAGCCAAACTCTACTCTAAGGTGGGCGCATTGGGGGGGGGGGTAGCTGTAGCCCAGGAGTGGAGCCATAGCTGTCAACTTACAGATTTGAAAATAAGGGACCAGCAGCCTCGAAAATAAGGGATTTTCCAGGCACAGGTATGTTCAACTTCTGAGCCCCTCCGAGCCAAAGGCAGAAAGCCCAGCCAGCAGCCAAACGAAGCCTCAAGCGGTGGTTCCCACAGCACAGCAACCCGGCAAAGGGGATGCAGCAAGGAAAACCACCATCACCTCTCCGCTGGGAAGCACTGAGCAAAGGCGAGTCCCCAGGCAACGCGGTCGATTTGATCGGCACAAGGCATGCAAGCTCCACCCCCTGTCGTTCTTAGACTCCTTATTGGGTGAGCAACGCAGCCAAGCAACACAGTTGGAGCCTCCCTCCTCCCTGGCCAGCAGGGAGGGAGGGAGAGGAGCTGCTTCCTTTGAAACCCAGGAAATTTAAGGGACAGCAGCGGGGGACAGCGCTGGGATAAGAGACTTTCCCGCCAAATAAGGGACACTTGACAGCTATGAGTGGAGCCCCTGTAAACGGTCTTGGGTTAACCCCCTGCCGTCTATGGGGAAAGAGCCCACCCTGAAACCTTGGAGAGCCTCCACCAATGAGCACCTGCAATATTGGGCTAAATGGACCGGCAGTCTGACTTGGTACGAGGGTATCTCCCTCTGGCCCTAATCCCCACCTTAACCCCGGACGGCATTCCCCGAAAAGAGGCCACTGGTGCATTAAGATGACAGCCGTTCTATTGTAGAGACTTGTCTGGCTGAACGTATCTATAATGCATAAAGTGCTGGCAGAGCATGTCAGCAGGTGTGCTCATCTGATTGCTATGCTGCTCACACGCTGTTCTGAAAAGAGCCCAGGATAATTCCAAAGGTTACTGAGATGGGTGAATGAATCGGCTAAGAACTGACCTGCTTTATAGGTGAAAACGAGGAAACCGCCTCGCTGTGCGCATTTAAAAGCTCGCTGCTTGGAAAGTGAATTTTTTTTAAAAGGGACCTATTAAAACAAAAGACGTGCCACTCAAGCAAGGGGAGAAGGATGTCATCCCGGATTTTGGGTGTGTGTGTGTGTGAAGTTATGGGGGAGGGGGCGTTTTGCGGCTGCAGCGGCGAAATATCATTTACTCAAACACGTTCTGCAATCCGACAGCGGTGCATGCAAATCAGGCTCCCAGGCTAGCTAACTTTCAGGTAATTCTGGCCAAAAGCCGCTTTCCCAGGCAGCTCTTTGAGTCAGTTTGAGGATTACAAGCTCGAGAGATTCCCATCTCAAAAAGGAAAGGGCGGATGGCCACAACCATAGTGTGAGGGTAGGATTAAGAGAGAGAGAAAGAGCATAGCGTGATTGCTGCATTAGCTAGGATATTCGGGATCAGCTCTTGATCTGGGTAGGCCTTTGTGCGATTGTTTGCAAATCCTTCAAGTTTCACAAATGACACCAGCTGTCAGTAGGACTAAAATCGTCAGATCTGGTGCATAATTTTTACGGCAAGGTGGGATGGAGGAAGGCAGGCGTGTGAGAGAGACAATGCAGGCGTGATTTTTCGGGGAAGGCCATAAAAGTGGGCTTCCCGTTTAGCTTAGTTAAAAATAAAAGAAATAAAGTAATTGCCAGAACTGTCAAATCTACACTGAAATTGCTAAAAAGATGCCGAATTTAAATTTTTAAGCCGTGTGTTTTTAATTAATTATTCAAAGAGGAAGCCTATGAAGACTAACTTCCAAAGCTCATGCACACTCTAGTGGTGGAAGTGAGAACATCTATCCAAGTAGGGTTATATCAGACATTTTCAACAGCACTGTGAATCAGAATGAGTGTGTCTAAAACAGACCCTCTCTGTCGTCCTCTTGCTTTTTCCTCCATGGCAAATCACCCCCAGGATTGCTCTTATCGGAGTTAACCTAGCTGTGCATTTGGGAATCACGAAAAATAACCTTAATATGAATATGCATTCGTGTGAATGTGTGGATGATATTGGGGAAGGGGAGCTTTTAAGTTCTGAACAGAATGAAACTCAATAAAAAACTGAATTTTGAAAAGAACCTTAAAACAACCTTTACGTGCTGCGCATGGATGGAAGAAACATATCCCATACCACACAAGCAGAATGGGGAAATGCAACCAAATGCTATGTTGATGCTGTTCTTTTAATAACAACCCCAAACTGCAGGCAAATACCTTTTTCTGTTTGGAGAGTTTGCCACTAGCTGGTTGTTGTGGCTGAGACTTCTGAGAGTGGGTGTTGTATATTTTCTCCCCCACCCTTTTTTGTACTTTTAAATGGTTTTAAGTGCTTTTGGTGGTGGTTGTTTTTAATAGCGTTCCTTTCTTTTTTAAAAAAAGTATTTATACTGATTGTGTGTGTTTTAGCTGCATTCATTTTATTTCATGCTGTGAACAGCCTTGAGTCCTGCACTGAGAGAAAGGCAGAATATAAATAAAATAAGTAATTAAATATCTACCTTATCTATTTACTTTTTTAATTTATGAATTGCCCTTTTTGCATGAGTCTCAAGGCAGTTTACAAACATATCGCATAAACAGCTAATATATATATATATATCTTTTTTTAAAAGCAGTACCAAAAAAACCCCAACTAAAGATATTGTTTTCAAACCTAGGATGGAGACCTTCATTTGTCACTGTGCCGTGTAAAAATATAACATGCAAAATCAATCCTAATTAAGCCTGGGCTAAAGAATCAAAACCCCAGCAAATGTGTTTTGTTTTGTTTTGTTTTGTTTTGTTTTTGGATCTTGCCAACTTTCGCACAGGCACCTGTTGCTGTGCCTCTAACAGATATTTGATCTTCAGGAATTAGCAGGAGGAAATGGAAATAAACATCTCATGAAAACTACCACCCGCTCATTCCTGTGCATCATGCTGCTTTAAAAGATTGAGGAGCTGGCTGGGAAGGTTATTTTATTTTATTTTATTTTATTATTTTATTTTATTATTTTATTTTATTTTAACTGGTTAGTTGGCAACCCTATCTCCTGAACATTTATGACCTAGAGCTAAACCCGGGTGCCTGAATCTGAGCAGAGTACAGCCAGGCCCCCAATATGAAGTCAAAAAGAGCAATAAGCGAGAAGTACTCTTTTTAAAACACTCTTGCTAAATTGTCCTTGTGGCCATCTCCTGCTATTTTCCTTCTGTTAGGGCAAGAGCTTTCCCCTGCAATATGACAGGTAAAAAGGAGGCTGTTTCACGATCAACATGACCTGGCCAGAGTATCTTGTTACTTAAAAAAAGACAAAACAGTTCATGCTAGGCAGCCCAAACTCCAATTAGCTGATCATCTAATATCCCCCCCCCCCCACTCAGCTAGCCAGTACATAGGAAGTTGCCTTATGCAGAGTCAGACTATTGATCTAACTGGCTCAGTACTGCCTACTCTGACTGGCAGCAGCTCTCCAGGGTTTTAAGCCAGGTTCACCCAGGCCTACCTGGAGACACTGCCAGGAACTTAATTCGGTACCTTCTGGATGTGAAGCAGATGTTCTATCAGTGACTTAGTCCTTCAAGAGTGTGTGTGTGTGTGTGTGTGTGTGTGTGTTCGCGTTCTCATGTGTCTAGCCATCCTAACCATTTTTATCATGGGTGACCTCAGAATCATGCTACTGCTTTATAGAATTTTGTGAGGCTAAAGCCAATTGGAAGGGGAGAATTGGGGTTTTTTATAAGTTAATTCCTTCCTTCCTTTCTGCTACCACAGGATGGGATCACCCTACACAAAATGCTCTTAAGTATTTCTTGGTGTTTTTTTAAAATGTATTTTTATTAAAGATTTTCTTAGTTTACAAAAGTATGTGCAATGTCTCTCTCTCTCTTTTTTCTCCAAGTAACATTTTTTACAGATCAGTTTCGTTTGTTGAGACATTAGGAAGAAGGGGAAAGGGGGGGAAAGATGGGTGGGGTTGGGTGGCGATGTTTCTATTATGCTTAATAAATGTGGGATTTTAATATATGTGGGATTTTAATATATGTGGGATTTTAATATATGTGGGATTTCCCCTTCATGGATCACTGCCTTGCCGTGGTGAAGGGGCTTGAATAACTCAGAGAAGCTATGAGCTATGCCATGCAGGGCCACCCAAGATGGACAGGTCATAGTGGAGAGTTTTGACCAAACGTGATCCACCTGGAGCAGGAACCGGCAAGCCACTCCAGTATCCCTGCCAAGAAAACTCCATGGACAAAGACAACAGGCATATAAAAGTTATGACGCTGGAAGATGAGCCCCTCAGGTCGGAAGGCATCCAACATGCTACTGAGGAAGAGCAGAGGACAAGTACAAGTAGATCCAGAGCTGATGAAGTGGCTGGGCCAAAGCCGAAAGGACGCTCAGTTGCGGATATGCCTGGAAGTGAAAGGAAAGTCCAATGCTATAAAGAAAAATATTGCATAGGAACCTGGAATGTAAAAACCATGAACCTGGGTAAGTTGGATGTGGTCAAAAATGAGATGGCAAGAATAAATATTGACATCCTGGGCATCAGTGAACTAAAATGGACGGGAATGGGCGAATTCAGTTCGGATGAGCATCATATCTACTACTGTGGGCAAGATTCCCGTAAAAGAAATGGAGTGGCCCTCATAGTCAACAAAAGAGTGGCAAAGGCTGTACTGGGATGCAATCTCAAAAATGATAGAATGATCTCGATATGAATCCAAGGCAGACCTTTTAACATCACAGTAATCCAAGTTTATGCACCAACCACTGGTGCTGAAGAAACTGAAATTGACCAATTCTATGAAGACTTACAACACCTTATAGAAATGACACCAAAGAAGGATGTTCTTCTCATTATAGGGGATTGGAATGCTAAAGTAGGACGTCAAGAGATAAAAGGAACAACTGGCAAGTTTGGCCTTGGAGTTCAAAACGAAGCAGGGCAAAGGCTAATAGAGTTCTGCGAAGAGAACAAGCTGGTCATCACAAACACTCTTTTCCAACAACACAAGAGATGACTCTACACATGGACATCACCAGATGGGCAGCATCGAAATCAGACTGATTATATTATCTGCAGCCAAAGATGGAGAAGCTCTATACAGTCAGCAAAAACAAGACCTGGAGCTGACTGTGGCTCAGATCATCAGCTTCTTATAGCAAAATTCAAGCTTAAACTGAAGAAAGTAGGAAAAACCACTGGGCCGGTAAGATACAATCTAAGTCAAATCCCATATGAATATACAGTGGAAGTGAGGAACAGGTTTAAGGATTTAGATTTGGTGGACAGAGTGCCTGAAGAACTATGGATGGAGGCTCGTAACATTATACAGGAGGCAGCAACTAAAACCATCCCAATGAAAAGGAAATGCAAGAAAGCAAAGTGGCTGTCCAATGAGGCCTTACAAATAGCGGGGGAGAGAAGGCAAGCAAAATGCGAGAGAGATAGTGAAAGATACAGGAAATTGAATGCAGAATTCCAAAGAATAGCAAGGAGAGACAAGAAGGCCTTCTTAAACGAGCAATGCAAAGAAATAGAGGAAAACAACAGAATGGGAAAAACCAGAGATCTGTTCAAGAAAATTGGAGATATGAAAGGAACATTTCGTACAAAGATTACCATAATAAAAGACAAAAGTGGAAAGGATCTAACAAAAGCAGAAGACATCAAGAAGAGGTGGCAAGAATACGCAGAGGAATTATACCAGAAAGAAATGGATGTCTTGTATACCCCAGGTAGTGTGGTTGCTGACCTTGAGCCAGACATCCTGGAGAGTGAAGTCAAATGGGCCTTAGAAAGCACTCCTAATAACAAGGCCAGTGGAAGTGATGATATTCCAGCTGAACTATTTAAAATTTTAAAAGATGATGCTGTTAAGGTGCTACACTCAATATGCCAGCAAATTTGGAAAACTCAGCAGTGGCCAGAGGATTGGAGAAGATCAGCTTACATCCCAATCCCAAAGAAGGGCAGTGCCAAAGAATGCTCCAACTACCGCACAATTGCACTCATTTCACACGCTAGCAAGGTTATGCTTAAAATTCTACAAGGTAGGCTCAAGCAGTATGTGGACCGAGAACTCCCAGAAGTGCAAGCTGGATTTCGAAGGGGCAGAGGAACCAGAGACCAAATTGCAAACATGCGCTGGATTATGGAGAAAGCTAGAGAGTTCCAGAAAGACATCTACTTCTGCTTCATTGACTCTGCAAAAGCCTTTGACTGTGTCGACCACAGCAAACTATGGCAAGTTCTCAAAGAAATGGGAGTTCCTGATCACCTCATCTGTCTCCTGAGAAATCTCTATGCGGGACAAGAAGCTACAGTTAGAACTGGATATGGAACAACTGATTGGTTCAAAATTGGGAAAGGAGTACGGCAAGGCTGTATATTGTCTCCCTGCTTATTTAACTTATATGCAGAATTCATCATGCGAAAGGCTGGGCTGGACAAATCCCAAGCCGGAATTAAGATTGCCGGAAGAAATATCAACAACCTCAGATATGCAGATGACACAACCTTGATGGCAGAAAGTGAGGAGGAATTAAAGAACCTTTTAATGAGAGTGAAAGAGGAGAGCGCAAAATATGGTCTGAAGCTCAACATCAAAAAAACGAAGATCATGGCCACTGGGCCCATCACCTCCTGGCAAATAGAAGGGGAAGAAATGGAGACAGTGAGAGATTTTACTTTCTTGGGCTCCATGATCACTGCAGATGGTGACAGCAGTCACGAAATTAAAAGACGCTTGCTCCTTGGGAGAAAGGTGATGGCAAACCTAGGACAGCATCTTAAAAAGCAGAGACATCACCTTGCTGACAAAGGTCCGTATAGTTAAAGCCATGGTTTTCCCAGTAGTGATGTATGGAAGTGAGAGCTGGGCCACAAAGAAGGCTGATCGCCGAAGAATCGATGCTTTTGAATTATGGTGCTGGAGGAAACTCTTGAGAGTCCCATGGACTGCAAGAAGATCAAACGCATCCTTTCTTAAGGAAATCAGCCCTGAGTGCTCACTGGAAGGACAGATCGTGAAGCTGAGGCTCCAATACTTTGGCCACCTCATGAGAAGAGAAGACTCCCTGGAAAAGACCCTGATGTTGGGAAAGATGGAGGGCACAAGAAGAAGGGGACGACACAGGACGAGATGGTTGGACAGTGTTCTCGAAGCTACAAACATGAGTCTGGCCAAACTGCAGGAGGCAGTGGAAGACAGGAGTGCCTGGCGTGCTCTGGTCCATGGGGTCACGAAGAGTCGGACACGACTAAACGACTAAACAACAACAACATGTGGGATTTTGTGTCAGCGTCATTTGTGCAGCTTCTGTGCTATTCACTTGTGTTCCTTTGGTGGTGAGAGAGGTTGGGGTTGGCCTAGGGTGTAGTTGTTCATTTGTGGTTGGCTGTGGTGGTCTTTGTTTTTATGTGTGAGTGGGGTGGGTGGGTGTTTTGGATCAGGTTAGCCATATTGATTTGTATGCTGTTGGTGGATTTTTGTCATTGTCTTGTTGGGCTGTGTATGTGATAAAGGGGAGCCATACCGGGGTGAAGGCGTCTTCTATTTGTCCCCGTGTCAGTTTCAGTTTATTGGTTAATTTTTCTAGTAAGGCTGTTTCCCATACTATTTGGTACCATTGGTCCATGCTTACTCCTGACAGGTCTCTCCAGTGTCTGGTTATGGTGTTTCTGGCTGCTGAAAGTAGGTAGATTATGAGTTTTAAGTATTTCTTGTTAACATTTAAATTCCACCTTCCCTCCAAGGAGCTCAAATTGGCAGGTGTAGTTCCAGTGGGTTTTTTTTGCTTTTTTTAAAAAAATGTTTAGGGGTGCTCTCATTTTCCGACTCATATTGAAATACTGCACCTCAATTAAGCCAAACTTAGATTCGCAAAATGTTTAGGGGTATGTGTACCCCTGCATCCCCCCAGGGAAAAAAGCACTGCGTAGTTCTCTCCTCAACCCTCTCCGTTTTATCCTCACAGCAACCCTGTGAGGCAGAGGTTCAGCTGAGAAAGTAGGAACTCTTGACTAGCGCAATGGCATCCAGTGAGCTTCATGGCTGAGTGTGGATTTGAACCCTGGACTCCAAAGTCCTGATCCCAAATTCAAGCCGCTACACCACTCTGGCTCTCTAATAGGGCTGAGAGAGATATCAAGATATCGTCCAAAACTGGTTTGGAGTACGTACTGTGATACCGGTTCCATAATTTTTGACCTGGCAATATGGCGTGAATCATGGTGTGTGTGTGTGTACACGCACTATACAAACATCACAATGTGGGTAAAACCACGAAGCCAGCCAATACTTCTCTCGATTCCTGCAGCCCCTGTTCACTCTGCCAGCTCAGATTTCCCCTGCCTCATGCAGGGGGGCAGAAAATCACAAGAGCGGGCGCTGGCAAAAACCACGATGTGGGGAAAACCACGAACCCAGCCAATGCCTCTACAGAGCTGCATTCTTATTTCAGACATCGTGATATATTGGTGTATTGCTATGTGTACCTGGTGATATATCACAATACAGTAGTACCTCGGGTTACAGACTCTTCAGGTTACATACGCTTCAGGTGACAGACTCCACTAACCCAGAAATAGTACCTCGGGTTAAGAACTTTGCTTCAGGATGAGAACAGAAATCGTGCTCCGGCGGCACGGCGGCAGCAGGAGGCCCCTTTAGCTAAAGTGGTGCCTCAGGTTAAGTACTTAACCCGAGGTACCACTGTATGCTGAAAACCAGGTATTGCCCAGTAAGTAGGTTTTATTGAGACAAATAGGGTTCCAGTCTTTTTCCTAGCACAGAGATAAGGCAGTGAAGCCACACACCATGTGTTCTCTCTCTCTCTCTCTCTCTCTCTCTCTCTCTCACACACACACACACACACACCAATTTGCATGAGGCAGAGATGACAGTCCTAAATGGAACACAGTACAGTAGTTGAATTCTCTCATCACCCAAACAGGCTGATATCCACCTTATGGTCTCAGGTAAGACCTTGTGAGTTTCAGCTGCGATGGGAAAACCCTGATCATATCTGGGAGCAGGTTTATGTTGGTCTGCACTGGGTGTGCCCAGGGCAGGAACAGCAGGACCTTAGCAGACGGGATCTGGAGACTACTGGCACCAGACCACCCCCTCAGTGCCCTAGCAGGAACCAGCCCTTTCACGAATGCTAAATTTTTAATTCCGAAATTTAAAAAGGAACGAGAGAAAAGTCCTGGGGGTTTCAAGCTGCTCCCTGATTGAGTGCAGGCAGACACAGTGGCTGTCAAACAAAAGTAAACAGCCCTCTCCCCTTCCCTAATTAAGAGTACAAATCATTACCTCTTCAAGCTAGTCAGCAGTCTAGATTTCCCAAGGTCCTCAAGTGCTCTCCGTTTTGCTAAAGGGCTATTCATCATGTTCATATATTATTATACCCACCCACCCCAAAGCAAATGAAGTAGGAAGGAAGGAGAGCAGGGGAGTGACTAGGAGAGAGAGGGAGCTGTACTCTGTAAGGGAGCTGGTTGGAGGTGTGAGCGTCGAAGGCAGAAGCATTAAGCTACGGCACGGTTACCACTGGTCCCCTTTCAGCCTTCCCCTTCCTCTTGGAGCTCCTAGACCTTTTAACAGCTGTATGGCAGGCAGAAATTCAACCGGTGCAGCTTTTTCTACCATGGAGCTGCAGTGCTGGGGGAAACTGAAATGGTGGCTGCTGTGATAGGAATTTTATTTTATTGCGCAGCAGCAGCAGGAGGCCCCATTAGCTAAAGTGGTGCTTCAGGTTAAGAACAATTTCAGGTTAAGTACAGACCTCTGGAACGAATTAAGTACTTAACCCGAGGTACCACTGTATAAAATTGCTAAATACATATTTAAAAAACAAAAACAGCCCAGTAAACACCCCCAACCCAAACAAGCTTGCTCCATCCTCCGTGTGACAGCCCTTCAGATATCTGAAGATGGTGATTATCCTCCTCTCTCCCATGCTAAACATACCCAGCTGCTTCAACCGTTCCTCATCAGGTCCCTCCCATGTATCTGTGGGAAACGGTTGTCAAGGCTACTCTCTCTCATCCACACATATTTATTCATCCACACAACAGCCACCAATGTATATTTTCCAGTAGGCTGTAGCTGGTTGCTGAAGGAGACAGAATGCTAGGCCAGATGGGTCCTTGCTGCAACCCAGCCCTGCTCCTCTCGCAGTCTTTAGCTCCTCTCGGTTTTAGCATTCCACTCGAGTCCAGGCATCTGGCTCTTGCTGCCTGTGGCCATGTATTTTTCCGCCGGCACAACAGCCTGCGGGGCTCTGCTGGGAACTTCCTGCGGCTGACGCGCCACCGACGACCTAACCCTGCCTTGAACTAGTCAGCTAATTAGTGCCGGGGTTAAACAAGAAAGGAAGGAAGCGCCTCTCTCCAGTGAGCAAATGGCACGACAGGCTAGAAAGCCTCGGTCCTACAACACCTCGACACCCACATATGCCTGACACAGAGATGATCAACCTGAAATATCAGCAGTGAAGCTAATGAGACGTGGGGGGAATGGCAGACAAAATCACGATCGTGAGCTCCCTGTCTGGAAGGAATTGCTCAGTGAAGAAACACTGATCCAAATGTGTGCACGGTTATCATGCACCCCAGACTTGAATCCTGGCCACTTTGCTGTTTTCGAACCAAGTGGAGGGCTGCAATCTGAATAATATTTGGGAGGAAATATGTTGGGGACTGCACCCCTGAAGTGTTCAACTCTAACGGATTTTTTTTGTCATCTGCATAAATATTAAAACAAGACACAGTGTTCTGATTTTCCAGCAATACCCCATGCACTGCTGAATGGCAGAAAATGTGGTTACCTTAGTTCTGGTAGCAAATCTGTGCAGCTATTGGGGCATACCCTGCATAGCACAATTGCAAAGAGAGTTCCAGTTCCTCTTGCCTCCCACCCCACAAGGGCTTGTGCAAACTCCCTCCATCTGACTTTCCCCACGGTAGGTCCCTCACCCCACCCCCACTGCTACTGCAGATCTCTCATTCCTCCAGAAAGTGTTTGGGAGCATTCAGGGGATAAGGGCAACATTCTTGTACTGCCAGATATAACCTATTGACCAGAGATGTATTTCAACGACTTGCTGCTGTAACCTGACTTCAATATGCATAACAGGTTTTGTTGGATTGCACCTAAGGCGGAAAAGAACTCTGTTTATCCAAATGCTTAGACAGTTAAGGAAGCCAGACAGAGGGAACCTGGTTTGTCCCAACTCATTTATGAGACACAGTAGTTCTATTTAGTTATTTATTTCATAAAATTTATGTACCGCTCGATTGTTGTTAAAAACAACCAAAACCTCAGGCTACTGGATAAGGCAGCGTTATAAGGTTGCTATTCATAGTTTCTGCCCAAATATTTGTTGCTAAAGCAGCGTTTGCACAAAGTGAATTCCCCTCTCTTTGCATGAGCACAGCACTGGATTAACTGAAAAAGTATTCAAACGGTTTTGAATTTGTATTTTTAAAAAGAAAAAAATCAACTTATCCTCAACTGAATAAATCTGTACTGTATTGAAAAGCAAAACAAGATCAGGTAAGCATTTATATTGCCTTGTCATCAGCCTTCCTCAGCTTGGTGCCCTCACAAAGTTGGAAAAGCTACACTATATGAATCTTCAGGTGTAACTGAATTATTTAACTAAGTGAGCAGCAGAGAGATCCTTGGATTAACTAGTCGAAGTTAATGCAACCTCCAGATCTGCTCAAAAAGATCTCTCCCACTTTTAAGAAAAGGAAAGGTAATCATCTTCCATCCAACAATTGATTGAGGAAGAACAGAACAAACATTCCCCTCTATTTGCTTCCCCTACATTAGAGCTGCAGGAAACCAACGTCTCATTAATAAGCGGGTGGCATTAAAAAGGCCATTTTGCTATTTCCATTGTGCAGAAGTTGTGGGAAACTGAGTCTCGAACCTTCCCACTGGTTTATTGTGCTGCTTGCACCAGAGATTGCTGGTACTGTACTCGAGCAGGAAAATGATCCGCAGGCCTGTTGTACGCTGTCCACACAGGTTCTCCGACAAACAGCCTCATTGCCTTCACATAATTCTGGGAACAGAAACACAGAAAGTTCACACTTAACATGGTTTACTTCTGAAAAACAAGAATGAAAACCCTGAAAGGAGTGGGGTTCAAAGTACAGGGCTCGAGTCCAACTGAAGGGTTGGGAAACAGCCAGCTTTGGAGAAACGCTGGCTACTTTATTTGAAATATCCATTCCCCAATCCCCATAGCCTAATTGTGTTTGGATTCCTTCCAATATTCACATTTTGCAAAGAGCAGACACTGTAAAGTGAAATCGCTTCGCCTTGTCCCTGCTCTAAGGCAAAAACACCCAGAAACCCATCATGGAAAAGAGATCATGAACAAGTCACAAAAGGGGGAGCCCCTTTTGGAACAGCCTGACACACCAAAATTTAGCATTTAATGCTTTCCCCTCCCCCCTCCCTTCATATTAGCTCTGTGTTTGGAACAGTTTCTCAAGGTGAATTTTGGCTCTTTATAAAAAACAAAAATGAGTACTGCTCAATGCAAAACCAACTCTGAACAAGGCTTGGGGCACACACAGAAGTTATTGCAATGCTAGCCTATATGAAATCAGTATGATTAACATTTATAATTCAATACATGCAGGTTGGAGGGGTAAGAAGAGAAATCTCTTTGCTCGTTCCTCATTTTTAAAATTTACACATAAGACGTCTGACTCCAGTTTCTGTTGCTGATGCACAGCAACATCTCTGCAGTTAACACTGCATGTTTTGCTTTGTTTTTCAACACTGAAGCGCCCTTACTCAGAGTAGACCCTTTGAAATGAACAGGCCTAACTCAAATACGTTAACTTTAACGGGTCTACTCTGAGCAAAACTTGGATGACTGCCACCTAATCTTTCCGGCGATATTAACAGCAAGGCAAAACGTCTCAATTCGACAAAGCACATTCAACAAAATTTGGGGGTCATGATATTGTCACTCTGTCAGGGCCTGCACCTGTTTTCCTACGCAGAGGGAAACCAATAGATTGCAGAGCTCATTCTAAGAGCCGGCCAGAGGCCTCAGACCCGTAGCAAGACAGCGACCTTAAACTTTCTATATCGAATACTTTATACATCCCTCACAACAAGCCAGAGAACAGGACGAGCAAAGCAGATCTCCCAAGGCTCCACTGCATAGTTGCTATGGCAACACCAATCCCTTACTAAAGATGGATTTTGTGACAAGGCCGAAGACACGAGTGCTCCATTTAACTGCAAAGGTAGCAGCAGCAGCGCAGAGCAGAGAAAGCGCATGTGCTCTAAATACTATCCCTGCCTGAACCTTGAGGAATTGATTTCTAATCCCAGAGAGTTGGGAATGGCAGCTTGGAAGACAGGTGGGCTTTATGACCGAACTGAGGTTGAAGCTGCCATGCTTTGATTACCTACAAGGTGCAGAAACGTATGACTTCCAGTCAGTACCAGTGCTTTTTTTTCTGGGGGGGACACAGGGGAACACATACCCCTAAACATTTTGTGAACCTAAGTTTGGCCTCATTGAAGAGCAGTATTTCAATGAGTAGAAAAATGAGAGCACCCCCTAAACATTTTTTTAGGGAAAAGAAAAGCACTGGTCAGTACTATCAACAAAAGTAGGACTGCTGGATTACTGGGGGCGGGAAAATCTGTGGGGAGAAGCGTTTTTAAAAGCTGTTTTTTCTATACTAATAAATGCAGGCAATTTTAGATGAGGAGAAATGGAGCCAGGGCGTGGTCCGCTGAGAAGAAGGTAATTTGTACAAGTGGTCCTTCTGTCCCCTTCACCACGAACCCCTGAAAACCCCTCTCAAGAAAGCAGAGAGGGATCCTCACCAGAGTTGCACAGAGAGCAAGACATTGCAGAGCCCGTGTGGTGTGGTGGTGAAGAGTCTCGTACCCGGGCCTGCAAGTCCGGGGTCAAGATCCTCGCTCAGCCCTGAAGCTCATTGGGTGCCCTTAGGCCAGTCACAGTCTCTCAGCCAAGCCAACCTCACAGAATTGTTGTTGAGGAACAGCTATGTACCTTGAATTCCTTGGAGATTATGGTGGTTGTGGTGGTGATGATAAAAATTAGGGGAGGGGGAGGAATCCCTTCAATGAATTTCAAGTGACTCTCCCCACCCTACTCCACAGGTTTAATATGGCAAAACACAGGTTGTGTTCACACCAGGCGTGTAAAGCACATCTCCCCCCCCCCCCACACACATAAAAATGAATTCTGGTAAACTGTAGTTTACCCCTCACAGAACTACAATTCTCAGTACCCTTAATTCCCTGGGGGAAATGGCATGCTTTAACTGTATGGTATGTCTGTATGTCTGCAGCCAGAGATGGTCATCTTTCTAATATAATGCCCTGTGTGAGGCCAGTATTTTGCTCCCCCAAATGGATCGTCTCAATTAAGGATCTTCTCAATTTTGAGCCCTGCTCAGCTCAGCGCCCTATTCATGGGAACCACTCACAACGCTCTAAATCTGGCACTGATGCAGCCCCAGTTCCCACTGTTGAGATGCAGCCCTAAATTCCTTTTTTGTAAAAAATAGAAAAACAAATAAAAGTGGTCACAGGCTCTGATTTTGTACCCATTGCCTGTTCTTCCCTCATTATCCCACCCACACATTTTTTAATTTAGCAGATTACACTGCAGGTCTCAAGAGTTTTGTTATTAATATGCTGTTCTACAGCTGCAGACAATTCTGTCAACTCTGTGTAGATGTTTATGGGGGGGTGGGGGTGGGGAAGTAATTTCATACAGATTCATCCAGCGTAAATCGGTGATAGATGCCAGCAGGAAGCGTGATCATGTCTCCCTTTTCCATGGCAATCCGGATCCATTTGTCGTCTTTATCGCGAACGTCAAAATACCCACTTCCTTCCAGGATGTAGCGAATCTCATCATCCAGGTGTAAGTGCTCTTCATAAAATATTTTTATCTGGGAAAGGGGAAGGGAAGAGAGAAGGAAGAGGCTTTCAATTTCGCGAATCTTATTACAAGCGGCAAAGCATGTAAAGATTGCAAGATGTTGCGCCAGGAAACCTAAAGCCCCTCTCAATAATGCAATATTTGGCACTGAAAGGAGAGTCCTTTGAGCGCTCTTCAAGCTCTTTACCAGCGTTCTCTAACAGCAACCTTGCAAGGCAGGGCAGAATCATTAATCTCATATTGCAGATCGCTCTTTTGAGGAACTTCCCAATTGAAACCCATAGTCCTTATTCCAGATTTAGTCTGAGAAAATAATAATAATAATAATAATAATAATAATACCTTTACTGTCATTGTACAACCTGTGTATAATGAGCCTCCTCCCCAAAAAACCACTCAAATCTCTTATCAAACAACACACCACCTCGCAAGTCATTTTCGCTATGTTATTTTTCGTTCAACAGCCTAACAGCCCATGGATAGAAGCTATTTTTTAGCCTGTTGGTACGGCTGATTATACTTCTGTATCTCCTGCCCGAGGGTAGAAGATTAAAGAGGTGATGGCCGGGGTGTGAGTCATCCCTGAGAATTTTTCTCGCTCTCCTCAGGCAACAATCCCTTGCGATGTCATCTAGTGGACTCAAGGGACAGCCCATGATATCATGTGCTGTATTCACCACCCTCTGTAGAGACTTTCTGTCCATGGCTGTCAGGCCAGCATACCACACTGTGATACAATATGAAAGGACACTTTCTATTGTGGACCGGTAAAAGGAGTTCATCAGTTGTTGTTTAACATTATTCTTTCACAAGACCCTGAGGAAATGGATTCTCTGTGGGGCCTTTCTGACCACCTGAGTTATGCTGATTTTCCAAGTGAGGTCCTCACTAAGGTAAACTCCCAACTCCCAGGAATTTAAAGGAGACTCCCTCCACACAGTCCCCACTAATATACAACAGGGCAGGTTCCCCTCTCTTCTTCCGGAAGTCCAACACCATCTCCTTTGTCTTACTAGTATTTAGGTGCAAGTTATTCTCTAAGCACCATGTAGATACTAATCACACTGGATCTATCATCCTGAGCAGATTTTGTATATCAGCATCAGCATCATCATTTCTATTGTGCTTTATATTTTAATGGAAAAAAAGTCTCAAAGTGGTTCACAACACATTAAAAGATCAAATCAAACAATCCAGAATAAAACAAATTCAAGCTTCAAGGAAAATATTTCATGTCCTTCTCGAAGTGACATTCCGCTTTCCCCATGTTGAGTTACTTGCCGAATTTATATAGCTGACCTATAGCAGAAGTACTCTAGGAAGCCAGTGTGGTGTAGTGGTGAAAGCGTTGGACTAGGACCTGGGAGATCAGGGTTTGAATCTCCACTCAGTCATGAAGCTCGCTGGGTGTCCTTGGGCCAGTTGCAGCCTCTTAATCCTTAACTGAGGATGGGGGTGAACCATGGAGAACTTGGAGAGAAAGGTGAGAGATACAGTGGTACCTCAGGTTAAGTACTTAATTCGTTCCAGAGGTCCGTTCTTAACCTGAAACTGTTCTTAACCTGAAGCACCACTTTAGCTAATGGGGCCTCCTGCTGCCGCGCCGTCAGAGCACAATTTCTGTTCTCATCCTGAAGCAAAGTTCTTAACCTGAAGCACTATTTCTGGGTTAGCGGAGTCTGTAACCTGAAGCGTATGTAACCTGAGGTACCACTGTAAATGCAATAAACAAGCTCTTCTGCTTAGCTGCTTAAGAAAGCTGGAGGGGCTAGCCAGGTGGAGGTGTCACCAACCAGGCATCCAGAAATCTCCACGTGGTCACAACTGGACCCATGCCAATCCCAAACACACCTGGATGATTGTTAGCTGACTACAATTCCCATCAGTCATGTTCCTCAAGGGCGCCAGGTTGCCCAAGGCTACGAGGGACAGATCTACACTCACGGTTTTTAATAGGGATAATGCTTCTCTCAAACCTATGTTTTTTTCATTGTCCTATATTGAAATATTTTTGTCAGAAGGTAACTGAAACCATCAGCAGGGACTGTATGGAACAACCTCACATTTACAGAGCAAAATATCCTTTTGAAAGATATGCCCAGCACATGGAACCTTACGAAAGGACAATATGAGCGGACTCTCTGGGCCCTTACCATGGCAAAAAGACTGAAACTGATGAATTGGGAAAATAAAAATGCGTCTCCCTTCTACGATTGGATTGAAGACGTATACAAACTCGCAACATATGAACAACTTGCATATAAACGCAGACTTGCCATGGACGAAATTCAACGATATTTGGAATGCATTCTTAAAAATACTGTAATAGGTTAAGCTCTGGTGAAGTACAATAACAATAGTATAGAGTTTTAGGTTTTATTTCCCTCCTCTCCCTTTACTTTCCCTTCTACACAGGTGCTGTTTCTCTTTTTATTTCTCTCTCTTTTATTTACGTCTGACCATGTTTAGTGCACATATAACTATGTACCTTTTAACTTTCAATAAAGATGTCAGAATAGAAAGAAATAAACAACGTGGTTTTTAATGTTAAGGAAGGGTTTTGCTAAGCATTATGGACACATGGCATCCTCCTTATAACGTTCGTAATGCGTTGTTAAAATGTGATACCCAAGGGTGCTGCAACCAGCAGTAGGCAGATAGCCATTTTTGATGGGGGGGGGGGGAGGTTTAAAAAATGCTCTATTTTACAAGTATGCCCTGTGACATTTTAGAACGATATACAGTCGTACCTTGGATCTCAAATGCCTTGCCTCCCGAACAAATCAACTCCCAAATGATCGAAACCCAGAAGTGAGTGTTCGGTTTTTCGAACAATTTTCAGAAGCCAAACATCCTGCATGGCTTCTGATTGGCTGCAGGGCACTTCTGCAGCCAATCAGAAGCCACGCCTTGGTTTTCAAACGGTTCCAGGAGTCGAACGGACTCCAGGGAAAGCATTCTGTTTGAGAACCAAGGTACTACTGTATCTAATAATGTTAAGCAGGTCATTGTAGATCCAGCTCAGGAATCCATGACTGGTGGTTTGTGGGAAGTGGTGGCCCTTTCACCTGCCCTGAATCTCCTCCTGTCAGCCAGTTTCACTGAGCGCCCAGCTATTCAATCTTACCCCAAGAGGACCTGTGGCTATGGTGATGTTATTGTCCTCCAGAACCCATGCTGGCTGGGATGGAGGTGATTCAAGAGTCCAACGAAGTCCAAACCACAGCTCTGTATCAGAACTCAACTACTCTTTACATGATGGATCTGCAAGTAAAATTACCTAGGTGCACCTGAAGTGCATGGAATTGCCAATGAATTATTCTCTTTCCCAGCTCCTCCCTCTGTAAAAGCCTTTTTTTTTTTAACCAAAGGTGCCACCACAACTGACCCGCTTCCTCAAGTGCTTAGTCAGCTCTGGAGGTAAGAGGGAGGGAGAGGAGAAAAACCTAAATTTAGTGGCGGAATGATTTTGCGAGCCGACAACAGCTGAAGTGCACTGGAGCTTTCAGGAGGGTGCGTCAGCCGGCGCTGCCAGGTTGATAATGCTCTTGAGACATGTTACAGGTCAGGGAGATCGCAGAACCTGGCAGAAATAAGCTGGGGAGGCATTCAGACTCCACTCCAGTCGCGAAATTACTAAAATATTCATAGCACTTAAAACGCATCACCTTGACAACCAGACAAGGAGAGGCAGAAGAGCTCCCTCTTTCTGAGAAGTCTGAATAATGACGACTAGAATAGAACCAGCCGGTTTTGTTGCTTTCATTTATAATGTCCCAAGGAAGCGGTGTGGCCAATTGTTCAGAAGCTTAACATACGTCCTTCTGCCAGATAAGTAGGGTGGGTGGTGGTAGTGGTGGGAGGGAGGGAAGGAGGGAGAAGAGGCTCTCCTGCACCTTTAAGAGTTGTGTAGAAGAGGCAATTTCAGAACATATAAATAAGCCTGTTCACTTCAGCAGAATCATGGCTTTGTTAAAGGTACAGGAGCCCTGCCTTCCTTTTTCACCTGGTCACCCCGGAGGTAAAACCGTCAGGGGAGTGTGCTCAGGTCGTATCTCCTCATCTCAGTGTTCACAGAACAAGAGAGACACAAAACGGCAGAAAACATATATTTATGTTGAGAGACAAGGTGTTTGGCAGCATTCAGTCTGTCTTGCCTTCTGCTGGCTCCAAACAGATATGTCGATAGAGGAAACCTGTCTGGCTCGAAATCCTGAAACGTACAAGGCAATGAAGTTTGCCCAATTAGTAATATCATCAGCTCAGGAGGCAGTGTGGTGCAGCAGTTAGCGATCCAAGTTCTAGCAAAGAGGAGTTCAGGGATATATAATAAATAATAATAATAATAATAGTTTCGTGTCCTTGTTTCTCAATTTGATCATTTTATATGGTTTTCTATGTTTTGTGGTATTTTCCGCATTGTGACTTACCATTATTTTTATCGATTATAGTTTAGTAATTCTTTATTGTAAGTGATAAGTGGAAGCTGTTTAATTATTACTCGCTAATATTTAATTTTACTGTTTACTATTGTCTTGTAATTGATAACTGAATATTGCTTTGTTTGATATCAGTTGTTTATTTTGAAGTACAGTGGTACTTCAGGTTAAGTACTTAATTCGTTCCGGAGCTCCGTTCTTAACCTGAAACTGTTCTTAACCTGAAGCACCACTTTAGCTAATGGGGCCTCCCACTGCTGCTGCGCCGCCGGAGCACGATTTCTGTTCTCATCCTGAAGCAAAGTTCTTAACCTAAAGCACTATTTCTGGGTTAGCGGAGTCTGTAACCTGAAGCATATGTAACCCGAGGTACCACTATAGTTGTGACGTATTTTGTACTGGATCAGATTGTTATTACATGTGTGATCTTTGCTGCCTATTTTGTTGTTTCTCTGGCTTATAAACTTGCCTTGTGTATAGTAATATAGAAAGGCAGTATACAAATTAAAAGTAAAATGAACGTTAAATGAAATGGGAGTTCCGGAGTGGCTTTCTCTCTGCCTGTCCTACCTTGCAAGGCTGCTGTGAGGAACAGAGAGGGTGGAGAGAACCACATATTGCATTAAGCTCCTTAGAGAAATGGTGGAATATAAGCCAAGTGATATTAACTTTGGATACTGTAATCCCATTCACTGCACCGTGCCATTGCCAGACGTAAGGTGGAGGAGTGTACTCTAGGGGTTACCAATAAGCAGCAAAAATCACATCAAACTACGGTTTTGCGTGGGAACGAGGAACCTCTGCCCTCCAAACATTACTGGACTACAGTTCTCATCATCACTGACCACACTGGAAGGGGCTGGCAGGAGCTTGATCTAAACATCTGGAGGGCTAGAAACCCCCCACCCCAAATTTAGTGCAATATCCCTGCATTGCAGGGGGTTGGACTACATGACCCTTAGGGTCCCTTCCAACTCGACAATTCTACAGTTCTATCCAAAGCAGGCCAGTGAGAGAGCTCATGCCTACAACCAAAACTTCCCAAATGCTCACTTAACTGCATGTTAAAAGGCAGAAGTGATTCGCATGCATGCATCTTGCTGCCAGCTTTCTCCATTTTTTCTAGTACATTTGCTGTGCCTTTTCACAGCAGCATAGGAGGCAGAAATCAAACAGGTGCAACTCATTGTATCCCCCAGTCTGCACTCCAGAATTCACCAGCTCTTAAGAAGGTACAGGAGCCCTGTCAGAAAAATAACAGGCAGCAACCGAAGGGAAGCACATATCTTCCCATTATAATTTGTTTTGAAATGCACTAGGGCAGGAGGGAGAACAACTGCATGACGGACAGCAAAATCCAGCCATGTCTACTCCGAAGTCAGCCCTATTTAATTCAATTTGGCTTATTTTCAGGTTAAGTAGGGCTAGGATTTCAGCCTTAGTTCTCAGGAAAGGGACAGCCAGTGTTCAAACAGCAGAATCAGACAACTTCTGAAACTGGCACACACTCTAGTGGCGAGTTCCAGCATTTGCAACCCTTGCAAGGCCCAAACAAGGGACAGAATGTATTATACCTTGTCTTCGTAATTCGGAAGCTTATCTTTGTGTATCGTTATTATATCCATCCAGTTGTAGTTCCTTTCTTTCCGGATCTCTGCTAAGACAGGATCGGTCTCATAGTTGTCAGCATCCAGCTGCGGAATTAAGAAAAGGGTTTTGGTGACAGAAATGTTCAAAACGAGGCAGTCATTGCGATCGGCTGCATCCCAAACACTCCTTACGTACAAAACGCTTTTATGACTCTGCAGAGCAGGTTGTTGTGGGATGTGATACAGAAGTAGCAGTCAAGTACAACATTCCTTGTTTTCCTAGATTGGACATGCGGGGGAAAGTTTGGTCCAGCCAGTCGAAAACTTCCTGTTTCCTCCTGGGCTGGGACATACTTCCTTTGCATCTGACTAGAGGTGGGCGTGACCTTACCTGTCCAGGTAACAAAAGGACAAGGCACGCAGCACTCTCTCTCTTTGACTTCCTCCGTCGTTGGAGCAGCATTTTAACTAGAAATGCTCTGTTGGCTGAAAGCCAACAGAGGACACTGGGATTATCCCCATATGGGATAGATCCACATGTATACACTTTGTAATTAAGTCTGCCTTCAGGGATCCAACTGTGAAGTGATGATGTGAGTAAACTTCTTTTATATACTTCAAAGAAGATTGTGGCATGTTTATTCTTTTAAGAGGGATATTAGAGAACTTACCAGGAACCTAGTAATGAAAGGCTTACACAAGCCTGCAACCAGCTATCTGCTGTGTATTTAAAAGGTGAATTTAAAACTCTGCTAAGTAAAGGAACTTGCTAGTGCAAGTTAGGAAGGATATTAATAAGCAATATATCCTCTCCTGCCTCAATGAACATTCCCACAGTTGTCAGTCTTTCCACTGTACTGGTGAGGAAATAATAATAATAATAATAATAATAATAAATTTTATTTATACCCCGCCCTCCCTGGCCAGAGCCGGGCTCAGGGCGGCTAACACCAATAAAATTTCAGTAAAAACATAGCAAGAAAATGAGAAGAAGAAAAAAAAAATCTAAAATACAGGTTAAAATGCAATTTAAAATGCAGCCTCATTTTAAAAGTCAAAACCATAAGGGGAGGGAAACATAAGCGTCAGACTGAGTCCAAACCAAAGGCCAGGTGGAACAGCTCTGTCTTGCAGGCCCTGCGGAAAGATGTCAAGTCCCGCTGGGCCCTAGTCTCTTGTGACAGATAAATAAAGCCCTGGTGCTATTACCTGCTTAAGTCCCGTGTAAGACACTCAAAATATATAAGCCAGGTGCCAAATGGCTCCTTAAACCAAGGTTATAGTTGCCAAAATGGAATGTCTAGTTGCCATTTTGGGGCCAGGCGGCTCTAAAGTCTTATTTTTCAAATGATGTGATTGACTCTCAGTTAATCAGGCTAGGTCAGATGACAACCTTGAGCATGCCCAATGGTTGGAGGTGGTGGGGATTCACAGTCCAGAATTGGCTACTCTTGTTCTGGAAACCGGCAATAAAGTTCTGAGTTTCTGAAACCACTTTTGTTCCTCAAAAAGGGATCGTTGAAAAGCTGGCCTTCCACTGTCAACAGTAGAGCAGGGTTCCCCTAAAGGAAGACTGCTACACCAGCAAGAAGCCTCTGTCCATGAAGAGCTCTCAGCTGTTTTATACAACTTTCCCTTCCTGGATTTCCCTCCAGGCAGGCTGCCATCTTTGGCAGAGCAGCCTTCCAAAACAACAAAATTAGCCTTGATAGGGGGAGCAGCAGGGACGCAGCAAACAAACGAGATTAAATTTAAACGCCGACAAGAATCAAGGGGTCTTCATTGATTATTTCACAAGTTTAACTGTATTTGTTCCGTAACTGCAATGGGTTGCACCTTGAGGGAAGCAGCGCAGCACTCGTGGGAGTCCAAACGCAGGTCCACACTGCTCACTCACCACCCATCCTGTCTAGGATAATCAATGGTTTGTACTGACATTGTAATGTAAACTACAGCAAGCGCTAGAAACTCCTTTGCTGATATGTGTTAAATGAGCAGCCCCAAAGGTTTATGCTAAACCCTAAAGCAGAGGTACTCAAGCTCCGGTCTGCAAATCACTTTTGGCCCCCACAAACTCCACTCAGGTGCTATGAGGAACAGACGCAGAACAGTCAAGAATAGCTGTACATGGCCATGCAATTGATTTTTTTCTTCTTCTGACAACAGAGACAGAGGATGTTTTTTGACCAGAGCTGGATTATCGAACAGGCAAATAAAGCCATAGCCTGAGGGCCATGATTTTCATAAGGGAAGTTTTTTTAATGTTTAATGTTTTATTATGTTTTCATATGTTGGGAGCTGCCCAGAATGGCTGGGGCAACCCGGTCAGATGGACGGGGTACAAATAATACTATTATTATTTTTTATTATTTCTTGTTGCAAGGTGAGATTTCCATCCCCTGCCACCCTCAAGTCCAAATATGGAAAAGGAATGCTGAATAATGTCCTGAGACCAAAGCTGACAAACATTACACTCACCTTGGGATGTCAAGGAAATCTATCTGACTTTTAGAAGACAACTGAAGGCAGCCCTGTTTAGGGAAGTTTTTTATGTTTGATGTTTTATCACTTTATCATTATTATTCTGTTGGGAGCCGCCCAGAGTGGCTGGGGAAACCCAGCCAGATGGGAGGGGTATGTTTAATATAATATAATATAATATGGGGGAATTTTCCTTACACGCAAAGCTGGCACATCCATCAGATTAGAAAAACTATTTTTAAAAAATGTAAGAGATGTGCTTTGATTTCTAGCTTGCATACACACACAAAGTGGTCCTCTGAGACCCCAAAATTTTCAAGTGGCCCATAAAAAAATTGTTTGAGAACCACTGCTCTAAAATAAACTGTAGGATAGAGAGAACACTTAGTTTAAAATACTTCCACGACCTTTGCTTTGTAAACAAGATGTCCCAGGTAAAGAGCCTGCAAAATGTTTTGCTAGCCCATCTGTCTACATGTGCATCTTTAACCTCTGGGATAGCTCAGTTGGTACAGCATGAATCTCAGGGTCAGGGGTTTGAGCATTGCAGGGGGTTGGACTAGATGGCCCTCATGGTCCCTTCCGACTCTACAATTCTGTGGTTCTGTGAGCTAAGCAAATCAATCATTTGTGGTACAGCAGAAAAGATACTCCCAATCCACTTTAGTTGAGGTATGCATCGGTACACTCCACCTATTCAAATATACAAGGGAAGCAAGGGCCTAACCTTTTCCCCAGCCCCAATCTCCACATATTTCAAAAGGAAACAATAGGAGCTTTCCACACTCAATGCTTTTGTATTTCACGCTCTAGTGTCTGTAGTCAAATGTGAAATACAGAGTACTGTAGAAGGTCCGGGGGCACATCATACAGCCACCATGCTGAAGCTAAGCAGAAACAAAGCAAGTGGCCAGTGTAGTAGAAAAACACTGATCAGGGACCACGTGACCGGCATGTGATATGGGGATTTCTGGCACTTACAGGAGGGTCAAGAGTCGCTGTGCTTGACTTGGGCACATGGAAGCTTTCCATACAATTATCACAGGCTGTAATTCTGCATTTTATGGCCGCTGGGCCCAGCAGCTTACGGCTGCTTTTCTCCACACCCGTTGGGGATGGCGATTCATACATTGGAAGAAGAGGTAGCGCTGTGTCATGGGCAGAGTGCTGGAGTAGAGCCAGGAAAGCCAGGTTTAAAAGCCCTCACTCAGCCATGAAGCTCGCTGGGTAAACTTAAGCCAGTCAGTATCTCTTGACCTCACACCAACCTCACCAAGTTGTGGGGATAAAATAGAGATCCGAGGAACTATGTATGCATTCAGCTCCTCAGAAGAGAAGCAGGATCTAAATGTAGTGAATTATTATTATTATTATTATTATTATTATTATTATTATTTCTTATTTCAAAAATAAGGTGGATTCTAGTCCAGGAAAGCTTATGCAGTAATAAATGTTACATCTTTAAAGTGCCACACAACTCTCTATTGTTCTTGCTACCACCACGTTAACAGAGTTACTCCTCTGAGAGTTATTATCAACAACAACAATAAAAATGCTATTATTAATGATAACTACAGCTGTCTCTCCCTCCCATGAGCTCAGAGGGGGCACAGATATGGACTGTGTCGCTTTTATACTCACAACAGCCCTGCGGGGTGGGTTAAACCAGGCATAGGCAAGCTCCGGCCCTCCAGATGTTTGGGACTACAATTCCCATCATCCCTGACCACTGGTCCTGTTAGGTAGGGATGATGGAAATTGTAGTCCCAAACATCCGGAGGGCCGGAGTTTGCCTATGCCGGGTTAAACCATGAGAACATGACAGGCCCAAGTTCACCCAGTGATCTTCATGGCTGAAGGCATTGGCCCTCATAAAAAATACTAATTAACTAACTGACCAATTGCGTCGCAGATAACTCGGTTCTGCACACACCCCTAAACATAAAATAAATAATGGCTGGAGGTGGTCCGGATGCATCTCTCCTCATCCCTGGACCTGATGGCAGCTAGGAGTCCAACAAACGCCCACCACATTGCAAGCGCCTCGTCTCTGCTTGCCGCCCAGCTCTGGCGACTGGAAACCGAACTGCAGCAGTGCGCACCTTCAAAGCACATTCCTCCCCTCAAAGAATTCTGGGCGCTGTAGTTCGTTAAGAGGGGATGGGAGCTGCAGCTCTGCGAGGGGTGGACTACATCCCCCAGATTTCTTTGAGCGGGAGAATGTTGAGTGTGTGCGTACGCGCAGCCTGCGCCCAAAGCGCACAGCCGGCTGTGCGCAGGACTCCGGCTGCTGCGCCCTGGACAGGAGGGAAACGCAGCCCCGCCTGGATCCTGCTCCCCTTTCCAAACCGAGCCCTGGCGCCAGGAATGGCTCCCGTTCCTGCATACTTTCCAGTAGAAGACGCCCAGCTGCTGCAGCAGCGTCAGGCTGACGGGCTCGTTGGGCTCCCGGCGGTGCGCCTGGCGCTGGTCCTCCGCCGACTCGTCCATATACCAGGCTTCCACCATGGCGCGCCCAGGCCGAGCCTCTCCTTCTTCCCAGCCAGCCAGGCTCCCAGTCCCGACGGAGGGAAGGCGGCTCCGCCTCTCCGCTTCCCTGGGAGGGGAAACCACACGCGGGGCTTTCTGCGCAGGAGCAACCGGGTCTGGCTGTGCCAAGAAGGGCAGTTCAAAGTGCGCACTAGCCTCCTAGACCCGCAGCACTTCCCCCCCATCCCAATCCAGTTAAACTCCGGAATTTTTTATTTTTATTATGAGTTAAAGAGATTTTTTTTTAGACCCGTGGAAAAGGAGCAGCGGCCGAGTCTCCACCCCGAGTCGCGTAGTAACTGAACCGTTTGTGCACGTGTGAATTGGCCTGTTGGGGCAGCTTCCCACGGTATGGTGTGTTTCACACCAGCCCGCGCTAGCTGTGTGATATCCGCACCGTGGAAAGCTTAGTAGGGCGAGAGAATTAAAACTTTTCCCCGTTCTGGCTTTTGTTTTCGACCCTTGAAACAAAACAAAACGCATTTCTTTCTGCCAGCCCATTGTGGCTTGGGGAACACAGCCAGATGGGCGGGTGTAAATAATAAAAGTATTATTATTATTAGATCAATCTCCCATAATGTACTCTGAAAATGGAATGGTTCAGAATTAAGCTGGAGAGACCTGCATGTGTCTGCCTCATCTTATTTGCCTGGTAAAGATCTGTATTTGTGTGTATATTTTGTTAACCTGCCCAAGCTGGTACAGGCAACTCTGCTAACACAGGGGTTACATTCCTGGGATAGGACATGAAGCCAAAATAGTGTATAGTCAAAACACATTGGGCACAATGGTGGGTGGAATTGTCAAAGTCGTTGTCGTCGTGTCCCCCCCCCCCCCCGGTGCCCGCTCACTTTTTGCTCCCTTTAATTTTTCTATTTTAAAAAATTGCCAAACATATAAAGCTGAATGTGCACAAGTTAAATGCTTGTAGATTGTGAGTTATCTGTACTTGCACCACAATACAAAAGATCAGTTTGAGTACATATGTTTTGGTACAATAAATGCTTCTCATACTTGTTATTAGATGGCATTTGCACATCGCAGCATCAACCCAAATTAGCTCTCTCATGACGAAACAGGAAATGCCCTGGGCTGATTTCACAAAATCTGAAAATACATAATCTGCTCCTGGAGAAAACTGAACAGCAAATCTTGGAGAATTTGGAGTGTCTGCCAGGGTAGATCAATCAGCGGTTCCATTTTTCAGAAGAGAAAACACAAAAGGAAAAAGGCAGAAACCGAATTATGTCGATTTTCCCCTGGCTTTTTTTTTTTAAAAAAAGTTAAATTCTAATCTAGACCCATGAATTTGATGATGACACTCATAATCAAGTTTTTTAAAAGGAATCAGGGCTAAGAATCCTGCGCATATCTACTCAGAAGCGCAATTTGTTTTCGATGGGTCTTATTCCCAGGTAAGTGTGTGAAAGATTGCAGCCTAAATTCAGTCATAAAATACCGAGAGAGGTCATTCATAATAGACGCATAACATGAGTTATCGACTGACCCTAATAATGCATTCTTGAAAATATATCCCATTGATTTCAGGGGACTTACTTCCAAGTAAGCACCCTTAGGATTTCAACCCTGGTGGCAAATGTCCTGCTGTATAAAAACAAACACCTGAATTGCAGAGATGAGTAGTGTGATAGGAATTTTGAGGTCTTAGATATATGGTAATGTTCATAAGCGTACCAACCAAGCACATACATAGATCAGCACAGGAAGACCAACCTCGAACCATTCTGATTCCTAAACTGAGGAAATGTTTCTCTGCAAGGTCAAAGTGGGAAACCTCCCCTTTGTCTCTTTCCTCACAAATCCTGTCTTAAGGGCACATTTAAGATATGAATAGGGTGTGAGCCTGTGACCTGGCTCAGGAACTAAGTATTTATCATTACAAAAGACTGGCCAGGCTCCCCAGGCCTGCCAGTCAAGTAACCTGCCAGACAGGAGATAAACAACGACTGGAGAAAAACAACATTCAAATTTCTGTTTTAGACCGCCTTTTCTGTGATGTAGGTGTGATGTATCTGAGGGGTGGTCTTAGGTTACACCCCTTCTGTGATGTATGTGTTATGTTTCTGGGGGTAGTCTTGATCTACAGGGTGGCAATTTCAAAAGTCTTTATAAGGCCTTGCGCGCCATTGTTCTGGGTTCCTCCTCTCCTGCGGGTGAGGGGAGCACCCTGTTGCAACAGATCAATAAAGATCAAGCTTACTAGCTGATTTGCTTCTCAGTATTCTCTGGTTGGCCTCTGTTATTTTCTCCTACCAATAGGGAACCTATGTAAGGACTCTATATGGGCTCTTGGATACCCCATAAGGGAAAAGGGCAATTTTTGTTTACAACAGTCCTCAAAATTATTTGTAAAAAAACCCCTGTTCTTCATAGTCCCTGTGCAGTTCTGTTCATGTGAGCTTGTAGCTTGTAGCATCAGATGCTCCCACCTGGAATAATGTGTCACCCATTCAGCTCCTTTTTGGAAAGGCTATTCCTTCCGTCTGAGCTATGCTCAGGTTGAGCTAGTGTTCTTCCATCTATTTTCTTGCCATCTCTGAAAAGTTATTTCATTCTGTTGCTGCCCCTTTAGGGAAGTGATGTTGCCAGATGTTCTGCGAGAAGACTCAGCACGACTTCCAATAGCTTGTGGGAGGTTTACCTTGGCATGTGCGTTTGCAAAAGAAAGACTGGCTTGGTGGGGTTAAGCAAGATTTCTCCTTCCAAGTGGATCTTATCTCCGGTCTTTGTTTGGAAGGTAGGTCAGCCTGAACCTTGGGCGGCTTTGCAGAATTAATTGCGGAAGCTGCTTGTTCTCTCATTGCAATCAACAGTATGCTTGGCAGTGTTAATCTGCTGCTGGCTAATTTAATGGTCTCTGCCTGCATAACTTTAGATAATTGCTTTTGTTCCTTGGGCAACATGTTGAGGAAAGTTGTCATTTGCTCCCCTAGGAAATACCAGGGTGAACAAATGGGCCCTGAAGCAGTCAATCCCGGATTGACTCTTCCCACCCACCCCCCAGCATCAGAGAGAGAACCCAGTGTTGCCGCAAGACAGAAAAAGATTCTTTTTCAAATCCACTGGTCATGGTCACCAGTGGATTATAGAAATATCTAGACACATGTCTAGCTACGTAATGCTGAGTCAGACTGTTGATCCATTTGGCTCAGTACAGTGGTACCTCGGGTTAAGTAGAGTTTGGATTTGATATCCGGCTTGATCACTACCCTAAGGAGTCTCAAAGCGGCTAACATTCTCCTTTCCCTTCCTCCCCCACAACAAACACTCTGTGAGATGAGTGGGGCTCAGAGACTTCAGAAAAGTGTGACTAGCCCAAGGTCACTCAGCAGTTGCATGTGGAGGAGCGGGGAAGCGAACCTGGTTCCCCAGATTACGAGACTACCGCTCTTAACCACTACACCACACTGGCTCTCCTTATTAATTCGTTCTGGAGGTCCGTTCTTAACCTGAAACTGTTCTTAACCTGAGGTACCACTTTAGCTAATGGGGCCTCCCGCTGCGGCCGCTCCGCCACCGCGCGATTTCTGTTCTCATCCTGAAGCAAAGTTCTTAACCCGAGGTACTATTTCTGGGTTAGCAGAGTCTGTAACCTAAAGCGTCTGTAACCTGAAGCATCTGTAACCTGGGGTACCACTGTACTGTCTACACTGATTGACAGCAGCTCTCCAGACAGGGCATGTTCCCAGCCCTACCAGGAACCGAACCTGGGATCCTCTGCATACCAAGGAGATGCTCTTATCATTGAACTGTTGCTTTTGGTGGATGATTTCAGTTGATAGCCAAGACCTTAGCAGAATTGGATGACTGCAATCAACAGTAGTCTCTGCATGGCCCAGACAGTCACGACAACTTCTACTGAAATAACTGGCACAGTGTTGGATAATACCCTGCCTTTTAATAAGATGCATCATGCTGTGCCCACTGTCTTACGGGACATTTTTGGGAGAAGAAAAGGCCAAGGAGTAAACCCTACACCAATACGGAGTGGAGTCCCTAAGACGGTTGGATGACTCCTTTTACTCCTCCTTCCGGCAACTCCTGCAGCCAAGCTTGTGCCAGACGTATTGTTCTGCTTTTCTTTGGATCGCATCAGCGAGGCCAAGAAGGGGGACTTGTTGTTTGAGCAACACTGCCCAGGCTTGCACACCAGAAAGGTCATTTCGGTGCTGCTAGCCCAGCAAAACAATGTGGGAGGCAGCAGTTACAAGTTAACCCAGGGCATAGGCAAACTCCGGTCCTCCAGATGTTTGGGACTACAATTCCCATCATCCCTAGCTAACAGGACCAGTGGTCAGGAATGATGGGAACTGTAGTCCCAAACTTCTGGAGGGCCAGAGTTTGACTATGCCTGGGTTAACCGGTTTCTGCAGCCACAGCAGGTGCTGTGATTCTACAGTGGTTGGACTTCACTCCCAGAGGCACACTCCATTGTTCCTCGAGACAGATGGATGCCAACAATTGTGCCGTGATTTCTTCTTCTTTTTTTTAATAATTTTTATTAACAGGCCAATCAAATCACATTATTTCCAAATCACATTAGTTCCAAATTATACAGCCAGATTTTTTAATTTTGTTGGGGGTACCCATACATCAAGCTCCGAACGGGGGTCCAAGCATCACTTATATTGCTGCTTTAATTAAACAGTTCTATCCAGTTCTATCCAGATAGTCTCTTTATTACTTTCTTCATCTTCTTGTTGTTATCATATATTCCTTTCTTTGCGATCTCTGATAATCTTCACAAGCGGGTTTGAAACAGACATCCTCTGTGTGGGTTTTACACTCTCCAAAGATCTTAGGGACAGCCATTCCACACTTCCATAAAAAAATTATCTTCGGTCTGTCCTTTAATTTTCTCAGGCTTGCCAAGTATATCAGGAGGGCTCTGTCAGGTTAAGATCACATTCCAATAATTATTCACATTCCGGTGATCCTGATCCTCCTCCCCCCGTCTTCCTCAGACAAGCCTGTCTTAGCGAGACGCCATTTAAAGCTGCGTCATAAAATTTTCCTCCGTTCTCCGTTGTTTACCAGTCATCTCTTAATCTATAATCCACTCCACACAGTTCTTGAATTCCTGCTTGTGATTAATAAAATGCAACGATCTTCTTTCCGGGGTGGAGGGTTATTAATATTCACATAAGGCAAAGAAAAGAAAAGTTTTTTCCTCCACCCCCCTTCTATTTCACTCCAAACATACCAGTCTCTTAATGGTGGTTCGTCACTTGATTTATTTGTCCCATCCGTCGCTCCGGTCACAGAGATCCATTAATCAGCAGTCTTATCTCCCGAACTTTGCTTGATGTATGTGCTTTAGCTTCTTTCCAATTATATGTTTCCAATTATATTTTCGAGCTAAAGCGAACCAGCACGCGCTGATTGGAGACAGCGTCAGGAAGCGCCGACCTCATCGAGGGCTTGTGCCAAGTGACCGACACCCCCTTCTTTCGAATCCGGGGGTGCGTTATGGACACCGCTGGCAAGGCAGTCCCCCCATCTCCTTGGGGGGGGGGCGGGAAGGCTGCATACTTCCCATAGCAGCCTCTTAATTACCTCGTATGGGTCGGAGAGATGTTATTGTCGGCCATCTTCCAATGCGCCACCCGGTGGCCCCCCGAATTGTGCCGTGATTTCTGCCAAAGCGATAACAGCAATTACAACTCAGTCTTTATTGTAACCATTCTTGGCTATCCTTGCAGTGCCGGCAAATAATACATTGTAGTTTATGAATATGATTTCTATTCCCACCCCCACCCCACCCCAGTAATGGGGTTGAGAGATGACCTAACCTGGGTCCGGAAAAATAATCTCTCAAAGGACCTGTTGATGGCATTTTACCATTGTACTGTGGGGAGCGTATTAACTTATAGTCTGTGTGTGTGGTTTGGGAGCTGCACGGTCAGGGGAAAAACGATGCTGTCCAGGGTTGTAAAGACTGCGGAGAGAATAATTGGGTGCACTCTTCCCACCTTGGATCAAATCTATGCTTCCAGGTGCCATAAGAAAGCTACAGAGATAGTGCAGGATAGTGCGCACTCCAGAAATGATCTCTTTCAGCTTCTGCCTTCTGGAAGAAGGTACAGGGTTATAAAGACTAGGACTAGCCGCCTCAGAAACAGTTTCTATTCAAATGCGATTTTGGTTTTAAACGCAGTGTAAGGTAGTCTCTATGGGAGTACATTGTATTTAATTATGGGGTATCAGAGTTTTTAGGGGGCTAACCAGGCTGGGATAGCAGGCTTGTTGGTTTTTGAATGTCTGATGTAGATTTTTTTCAACTTCGTTGTTCTGTATGGGACAATAACAATAAAGATTATCATATCATATCGTAGTCGTCACTGTGTTCCGGGAGCGGGTACACAAACACAGTCCCCCACTACAACAGATTATGTAGTCAAGTTTCCTGCATTGGGAGATTGCAGGGGGTCAGTACACCTGGAGTGCAGTAGATGAACCTCACCTGTGGTCCCCCTGCCAGGTAAGTGTGTGTGTGTGTGTTGATTTTGTTAACTGAAATGTCTACAAGTGGAACTTTCATGAAATGTACTAAGGTGTTATGCAACATACACAAATTTTAATAGAATCAGTAAAAGTATCTCAAAAAGCATAATAAAAAGCATCGGTTAAACAGTAGGTACAGGTGGGTTAGAGAGAAATTCACACTGTGAAAGCCCACCTAAACAATTACCATTTTCAGAAGACATCTAAAAGAACGTCGGGATGGTTCCTACCAAACCTCTACTAGTTCAGCAGGAAGTAAGTCTCACTTTATTCAGTGGTTCTTAGTTCCAAGTAAGCGTGCATCAGAATGATTCCTCCCACCGAAACACACACACACACACACACACACACACACAAAAACACTGTGGACTAAGCCTTGCAACTTGTAACATTACAGGCTTTTAGCATGAAGCTAGAAGGCAAGAGCGAGGCTGGAGAGAGACAGGCCGTGCATTCCTGATGCCAGAAGGCAAAGATCAGGTATTACAGCTTCACTGCAGGGCATGTGTGTGTGTGTGTGTGTGGCTTATTCCTTTGATTCGGCTGCCACATAGGCAATCAAGTGGAAAGCTGTCATCATATTGGGCCTGCTTGCACAGAAGAAAAGTCGGGTAGCGTTATTGCCTTTCATCTAGCAGGAGAGAAGTAGGGCAGGTTGCCAGTCTGAGCAGGACCCCACAAATTTATTACGCTCAAGGCTCAATCTATATACACACACATCTCCTTGAACATTAAATTCCAGACGGACATTGCTCACAGCAGGAGCCTAAGGAAACACCAAATGTTGCATCTCGGTGTTGTTGTCGGGGTTTTCCTCCCCTTTTCCTTTTCTCAATTATTTTTAATTCAGCTCCCCTCTCGTTTGCGGATATCCAAGCATATGCCAAGCACAGCTTGCCACACATCAAATGATTTTTATTTTGCTGGTGTATCCAAAACTGACACAGGGCAGGATCAGAAGCGATCAGCAGGAGTGGGGTTTTTTCCCCCCCTCTTGTAAAACCCCCTCCCCAAAAAACCTGCCTGCTCCCACGGATGCCTGGAGGCCTGTATTTTCTCCAGCTCCCCAGACTGCTAGAAACGCACCACGCGAAACACTCCGGCAAATGAATTCTGAGTCAGATACTCCTCACAATGCTCCCCTCGGTCCCTCCAGGCAAAACTGAAGGAATTTCTTCTAAGCTAAGCAGGCCAGAAGGCTGTCTGAAAAAGACAGATAGGCAGAGAGAAAATGAGCTCTAAAGGTGCAAGTAATGGAAGGCTTTCTTAAATCTCTCGGCTCAAGCTAGAAGGCTGGTCAGGGGGAGCTGAGAAACAACAGTCAGCAGTAGGCCATCTTGAGTTCTTGTTTTCAGGTCTCAGAGCTCAGGTGGAGAAAGTTAAATACTGCAGTGGTAATCTTTTTCGTTTCTTTTCCTGGGCTAACGTTCTTTGAAACTATTGCTGGAGCGCTGGGCTTTTTGGGAAAACAAGGGAGCCTTAGTAAAGGTAAAGGGACCCCTGACCATTAGGTCCAGTCGTGGCCGACTCTGGGGTTGCAGCGCTCATCTCGCTTTATTGGCCGAGGGAGCTGGCGTACAGCTTCCGGGTCATGTGGCCAGCATGATTAAGCCGCTTCGGGCGAACCAGAGCAGCGCACGGAACCGCCATTTACCTTCCTGCCGGAGTGGTACCTATTTATCTACTTGCACTTTGACATGCTTTTGAACTGCTAGGTTGGCAGGAGCAGGGACTGAGCAACGGGAGCTCACCCCGTCACGGGGATTCGAGCCACCGACCTTCTGATCGGCAAGTCCTAGGCTCTGTGGTTTAACCCACAGTGCCACCCGTGTCCCAAGAGCCTTATGGCACTTAAAAAAACTATGGGTGAGATTCATGTAATGAGCCTTGTCAGCAGAAGTCCCACACAAGGACTTCAATGGGGCAACGGGGCTTTGCCCCTTCTTCCCCTGTGCATCCCCCAAAATTGAGCAGGGTGCAAGGAGGGATAATCCTGAACAGCAAATGGAAATGCTTGTGCAGATGGAACAATTAGAAGCGCACAACATTTGATTACCCCCCCCCCCTAAGAAATTGTGGCATAAGCCAGCGGGTAATGAACATGTTGCCTGGCAGCTATTGTGACATTTCTTATCCCCGTCCCCTGGCCATGCTACCTGATGGCAGCTGTAGTCCAATGGCATCTGGAGGGACTGAGGCTCCCTATAAGCTGTTGTGGACCAGAGTGCGCCTCATCAGATGCCAGAAATGTTATCCTAAGACGGCAAGCGCATGCACACACACTCATTGTGTTCCGTGGAGCTTTTACCCAAATAAATAGGCATTGAGTTACAGTGAAGTCCTTATTTTATTCAGCATTCTTCAGTTACAATGCAGATTTCATCCCTCAGTGGTAGCTTTGCAAGGGAGAGCGCGGGAGAAATTGCATTTCCAAAAGATCTTCCACTTTTTAAAAACGTTATTTAATAGATGTTTCATGTTCCTTTCAGATATACGTGAACCAAATCCTGTATTACAATACTGTTCCTTGCCTGCCTTTTCCACATGTAAAACTACCATGTGACTAGTGCCTTTTAAATAGCTAGCTATAGTGGCTAAGTTCACATGTTTATCATAAGCTAGGCTTAATAAACAGCAATGAGAATTGGTAGCATGCTGGTGAGCGAAGCCTATTTACTTCTTCCTTCATGTGATTGAGTAAACAAACCAGGAATCACTTCCTGTGGTGTCCAAGCTGGGATTTTGTTGCTCCCCAAAAGGTCAGATTTGTAAGCCAACAACCTCTGTTTAAATGCTGTTTTTTTCCTAATCCTGCCTTATTTGGATGCAACAAACCAAAATTTCAGGTTTGGACATTAAGCAAAGTTCTCCACTCTAACTAGTTGCATGAGCTAACTACAGCTCCCATTCTCCTTGACCATTTGTCCTGCTTCCTGGGGCAGTTGTAGTTCAGCAAAATCTGGAGAAGCAAAGGCTCTCCACATCTAACATTGTTGGCTGACATCCGATAGGTCACATTTAATGTTGTGGTTTATTAAACCAGGATTCATGGCTTGTGTGTGAACATACCCATTAAGTACACAGGCTTCTATTCTGAGTTTGCTCCTGCTGACAGAAAAGGAGGCAGCTTTCACCAATTTCCCCTCCCCTTGCGGCCCCTTGGAAATCTGTTCTCTAAGGTTGAACGACCCTCCAAAATATTGCAGCAGGCTGGAGGGAAATATTATATCGAAAGCTGTTTTCTTCTTCCACCAGCAGGATTCTCTGCTGGATCTAAGGCATGGGTAGGCAAACTAAGGTCCAGGGGCTGGATCTGGCCCAATCACCTTCTAAATCCGGCCTGTGTACGGTCTGGGAATCAGCGTGTTTTCATGTGAGTAGAATGAGTGCTTTTATTTAAAATGCATCTCTGGGGTATTTGTGGGGCATAGAAATTCATATATATTTTTTTCCAAAATAGAGTCCAGCTCCCCCACAAGGTCTGAGGGACAGTCTGCTGTAGGGACAGTCGGCCCCCTGCTGAAAAAGTTTGCTGACCCCTGATCCAAGGCTTCCATGAATGAAGAGTCTTTCCATTTGCAGAAGGCACACTTACAACCAAAGCCTTAATATTTAGAAGATGTGTCATGTGGATGTTTGCGACTAGTGACATACTAGCATGACAGAAGGCCACAAGCCTCCTGGAAGATGGAATTTCCCCTCAAATCTCTCTGGGAGAAAAACTTCTTATTGTTTGAGAAAATAAAAGCTGCTGAATGCATAGGCAGCCTTATCTCTACTAATGCACACACAGAAAGATCTTATTTTATTGTGTATTTTAATGATGTGTGGCCATGTTTTTATAACTGGTTTTATATTTGTATACTGCTTGGAAGTCATTGTGGCAAGTAAGTAAGTAGAAATGAAGGCTATAAACACATTTTTTAGAGTCAAATATACAAGACAAGACAATCGGGAAGCTTGAGGTGCTTTTATTTATCACCTACCCTGATTACATACACCCTGATTCTACGCACATGTACTTGGAAGCAAGACCCAGCCTTTTCACTGTGGTAACATGCCCAGGATTGCAGCCTCAGATCTTGACCAAGGCTCTGATCTGGGAATAAGCTCCATTGAATTCAGTAGGACATCTGAGTAGACAGGGTTACCATTGCAGGACAACCTCCAGACTTTGTAGCCGTTCTCTATGGTGTATATCAGGCATAGGCAACCTTCGTCCCTCCAGATGTTTGGGGACTACAACTCCCATCATCCCTAGCTAGCAGGGCCAGTGGTCAGGGATGATGGGAGCTGTAGTCCCAAAACATCAGGAGGGCCCAGTTTGCCTATGCCTGGCATATATCCAACCTTTTCCACCTTTGTTCAGATCCATTTCTAATTTGAAGCCATCTTTTGCACTACCTGCAGTGATTGTAAAATAGCCTTAAACCAGGAAGGCTGCACTAATGGGCCATAAACAATGAGAGCAAGCTGCAGAGAACTCCAGCCACTTCTATAGGAAGTGCCTGCCTTTTAGAGGTTGGGTTGAGCCACATTTCTGCCTTGACTGCATTACATTCTATGGGGCAAGTCAAAATACAATACCATGCCCCTTAAGCCTGTATGACATTAGCTGGGACATAGAAGCTGGTGACTAAAACTGGCAAAACATCCCCTTCCTTCTGCCAGATGTTTGGTTGACACGAATCATTCCTGGCCTCTTTTAGACATCTAAAAACAAACGGGCCTTTGCAACGTCAGTTTCTTTTTATCAGCCAGTATTTATTATCAATGTTTGCAATTTCTATCCTGCATTTTTATGGTAGTATCGTCTAATTATTTCAACAAAAAGAAAAATAAATTAAAGTGTATCAGGCATGGGGGGGGGGGGAACAAACTTTGTGGGTTGTTTCTTGTTTTGCATTGCCCAAATAAAATAACGTCGTAAATATGCAGAAATTAGACCACTGAAGTCGTCCACGAATCATAGTGCTTCTCGTGGTTCCAGGTTTCTTGATGACAATACAACATCTCCGCCTCCTGGCAAAATAAGCAATAACCTCAGCAGAAGGGGAGAAGCTCTAGGAGGGAGAAGAGTCGCGGAATAAAACATCTGCTGTGTATTCTGAGCCATCACCTCCCAGGGAGATTGGCAAATGACTTCTGCCTTGCCAGTTCAAGGACAGACAGATCAACAGCACCATGCTCTCTGATGGATGAAGGGGAATATGAAGAGAGGACTGGTCAGGAGAGGTCATTAATAATCTCAGAGAACCATGAAAACTGTCAAAGTCAAATCGCAGGGCGTCTGGGCAGGGGAAAAAAAAAAATCAAGACTTGGAATGCATTTCTCTGCACTATTATTGTCAATCCATTTGGAGAGGAACACAGCTACATAAGCAATGGCCACAACACAGTTGCTGGGATCCAGTTGGTGCCCTTGAATTTCCTGGAGGGCTTTTAAACCAGCAGTGGTCTGCTAACTCTAGAAGGATATTTATTTACCATCCCCAATACCAAGTTTGTGCTGGGTGGTAACCCGTGAGCAAATTTTCCATGGCCCCAGGGAACTGGAGGGGGCAGAATCTCCTCGTCCTCTATTGGCATAGGTCAAAATGTGACTCCCGGGGCCTTTCTTATCAGGCCCTTGGGACTCTCTCTGTACGGCATACCCCACCAACCCTACTTTACCCTCCTCCAGTGTTTCTGTGACTGGAGCGCACTTCTGAACTCCAACAATGCCTCTGGGTTGCCTGGTGGATTCTGTGCAGAAACTACCTATCTTAAAAAGTCAGAAATGTAGATTTGCTGTTCTTCCCATTTTTGCTTCTGGCCCCACCCACCAACAACTTGGTTAATAACAGGCTCCCCGCATGTGGATTAAAGTATGACTTGGAGCAGTTTTTTGGGCTGATTTGAGTATATTGTCTTGAGTTTGCTACTGATGTGTATTTGGCACATGCTGTTGTCACCTATGATTTTGGTGTTTGTTGTTATTATCTATCGCAGTTGAGATGCCAAGATGAAAAACAAAAACTTTTATTATTATTTTTTATATAAAACACAATTCTTGAATGTACAACTGTGAAAGAAATGACATACTCTGGCAACACCTTACGTAAAATTCTGCAGTGTTGTAACTCTTCATAACCAGAATGCATCAAAAAAGCATTTTGTTCAAATATCTCTTGCCGTCTTTCGAATATTCCTAAGTATCCAAACCTGAGGCTTCTCAATATCAAGAAATTGGATACGAGTCAGTAAAACGCACATTTATCCATCACAATCGCAGCCTGTTAGTCAGAAATGTTGTGAGTCTGCCCCCAAAGTCAATGGATATTTCTAACACATTCTAGGACAAGGACTTCCCAGCTCCTTTTTTTGCTAGTCGATCAGCCGCTTCATTTCCAGCAAAGCCAGAATGACCTGGAACGTGTTTCTGTTAACAGTAAATTGAACCAGTTACTGCAACTCTACAACCATCTTCATTTTATGACTATCTCCCCACCCTCCACATCTCACGAGACAGCTTTCAGTTCAAAGTGCCAAAAATGACTCTTAAAAAATGCCAATACTCAGTTCTTGTTTTTATCAAAAGCTAGAGAATAGACATGCAAACGGTATGCTATTGTTAAGGCAGCGTGTTGGTAAGACACTTTTTTTCCAGCCCCGCAAAGAGTTAGAAAGCAACATTGTATTTCAATTCCCCCCAAAAAACTAGTGAGAAAAATACACAGGTCAGAATAAAGTGCTGTTTTCTTGTTCAAAACGTAACAATACACTGGCCTTCCCCTGGACTGGTACCAAACACTTGCACATTTCCATTACTATACAGAATTACTTGCATTATTTTGTTAACACCCATTTTTAACAGTATGCACTTGCTATTTATGAAGTCTGCCTTTTCAAACCACATAACTTACCCACTGGATATCCATGCCTTCCGAAAGATTAGCAAGCCTTTCAAAGTCCTCTCTGTTTGTTACATCTGTTCCTTTGTATGTTTTCCAGTCATTCTTCTTCCAGTTTTTAACCCAGCTTGTCATACCTATGTAAGAACAAGATGCATCTGTTGTATCGTGACTTTTTTTTAAGGACTGCTGAAATTGTCCTCGGATTCTACCGCACATCTGCAAAATGCCATCCAGTTGTGTTGTTCAAAGAAGTACACATGGTGGTGAATCCAAGCTAGGTCTAGGCAGGCACTGAATGTTTGCTGTAATAAATTTGCAGCCCATTGTAAGTAATGAATATTCCATTTGACTTTGGGCCTACCATTTTAAGCACCGGTCAGCTTATAGCTGGTCTTGCCTGCCATAAGTAGAAGCTGAAGTCCAGATCTTGAAGGGGTCATTTGCGGACAGGGACCCACTTCAAGCGTAGATAGCGGGTAACATCTGCAGATGTTCAGGTCTCTCTCAAAATAAAAAGTTAAAACCCGATGTGGATTCTAGAGTTACCAACACACTTCTAACCTTTGCTTTTGAGAAGGAAGTCATCTTCTGGGTATATACGGGTATTTATTTATCAGGTTTGTTGGATCCCTGCCAATATGGGTTTTAAACACAGGAAATACCAGTCCCTAGCTTGGGAATAAATGTATCCAAGTTGAAAGAGGATAAATCCAGAAAGGCAACGTTGGCTGGTAAATCTTGGGGCTGGGGTTTGGGTGGAAAAGAAACAGTGTATGGAGAACAGCCTCCCTTGGCCACAATTCTATTATTGATTAAGTATTCTCCGCAGAGCAGCATTTGTTAGCTTTCAATGTAAACCCTTCCCAAGCCGCTTTTAATAGAAAAACACCCAACACTCATTCACATGCCTGCTTACCACCAGGATCTACTTAAACATCAAAAGCAAACATTCATTATATATTACATGCTAAATTCCTAGGTCTTGATCATTGGAAAGTTATTTATCTCTAGCCCACCTTTTCCCCAAAGAGCGCAAGATTGTACACATAGTTCTCCCCTCACTCTCCATTTTATCCATGCAATGCTGTGAGGTAGGTTAGACCAAGAGAATGTGACTGGCCCAAGGTCACTCTGTGAGCTTCATGGCCAAGTGGGACTAGAACTCTGGTGTCCCAGAAAGGTGCTGGAAGCGTCTGGTAAATAATCAAAATACCAAGTTCCATGCCCTGCACAAACTTAATTTCCTTTCAGAAGGCCATTTCACATGCTTCTTGCCTTATTACTTATTCCCAATACACAATGACTTACCTTCGATGGTGAACTTGCTGTCAGTATAGATTGCCAGTTTATTGATATTTTGACTCTTGGCTTGCTCTATTGCTTTGCAAGCTGCCTACGGAAAACATTTAGAATACACAACTCAGCAGAAAGGAAGTTGAACCATCAATACTGATGCCAAGTTTCAAAATTGTAACACAAAAGCAACGTAATCCAATTCTAGCACTATTCGTCCAGAAGTTGATGCAAATTATGTTAAAGACAATTGGGGGGGGGGGGAGCCATGGCCAATTACTTAACTAGGTTTTATGAATTTTCATAATAGCTACATAATTATTCTGCGTCACTAGCCTATCAATCATGCAATCTCTTGTTAGGATTTATGAGATAACTTTTTAAATTGTTCTTTCAATTTCTCCAAACTACGCTCTCTCTCTATATATATATCCATGCAGTTCCTCCCTTGAAACAGACGTGCATTTCCATTAAAATTAAAAGGCTCAAGCACTCAATTGTGCCAATTCTGTGTTCCATTTAACTTACATGTATTTCAGCCCTTTGATTAGTCTGCCGCCCAGGAAGTCTTTCACTACTATTTCTGTAGGAGTACAAAATACATACAACATTCAAGTAATTTTTCTCATGCATGAAACATTTCAAGGCTAATATAGGGATCAAAATATATCTGTGACCTGAAAGACAGTCTCCATGTTTATAAGAATAGGAAAACCAATGTTGTTCTTCCTTCAAACCACAGATTTTCAAATTTAGTGCTACACCATGTTTGTTTCTACCTGAATTGCTCATATTGGATTAAAATAAATGCCAGAGGAAGGCTATGGTCCTCCTGTCCCCAACAGCTCCTGCCAAAAACCCATCCAAGGGTTAGGAAGCCCTGTTGAGTGAGATGGGCTGAGGAACTATGTATGGCACCGAGGGATGAAGTAGAAAGGCCGAAACTTGGACAGAAGCACCTCCTGGGAATGGAAATCCAATCCTTGCTATTTTAAAGTCTTATGTTTTATGTTATTCAGTCAGGCAGACCTCTTATTGCTCCACTTCGGGAGGAAAGTAGGGAGCCAAGTCGGCCACTGCCAGATCTCACATTTCCCCCAAGAGCAACCGGAAGGTTTGAATGGCTTCTCATGCTTTCAAGGCTGCCAGTGCAAGATGTGATGAGTGGCTAGTGCTCTTGGTTCTGAATGATTTAGAGAAAGCCCCTGGGAAGATGACCATGTATTTTTATTATTTTTTTAGCAGTCACTACTTTCCTTTGGTCCACACATTCGTCAAACAAGCCATTTCCTTCAAATGTGACCAAGGAAAGGACAGGATTGGTAGACAACAAATTGCTCCATCTCTGACCACCCACCGGAAAAACAACAGAGGCCATACTTTCCCTCTACATATCACAAGCCCTGAAGATCTTCAGCTGGACAGGAAGACACATTATACTGAGGACTCCAGAAGCAAATTCTGACAGATGCTCCTGGCATTAATTGCTTCTGCCAGGGACATCTCAGTAGCTATTTTGGACACCACTGTGCTAGCCTCCATAATGTGACTTCCTACCAGTCTGGTTTCTGGACATTTGCTTTGGTGGGCAAGGAGGCAGCCACTTTATCCGTCTGAAGAAACATGAACGAGACGGCACCATGAGGCTGACTCAGGCTCCTCTTTGTTGATTAGGAAAGCAGTGGACAGTGGACAGATGCCATGCACACTTTCTCTTCTTCTTACAGCCTGGTCTGCAACCAATGAAACTGTGCTTGGACTGGATTCACCTGGCCAAGTGGATGGGGCCAGGAACCTGCAACTCTTCACAAGAGGCAGAAGATTGGATCAAGAGAGAAGTGGGTCCACCCTCCAGCCAGAGTTTTCTTCTGAAAATAATATTAGTGGAAGGACGGGAAAATACTGTGTCCAAATGCAAACAACAATAGGGATCACTGCATATATATATGTGTGTGTGTGTGTGTGTGTGTGTATTTATATGAATGGTTTTTATAGCAAGTTATTAGACCATTCATTTCTTACTTACAAAGGATGATCGGGTCCCCAATAGACACCAGTTCCAGCACGTGCTTTACGGCGCCCATTACTTGAGCAACACCCATCAGTATAAACAACTGCATAATCTCCTAAAAATGCAAATGGGACAATTAATTCAGCAGGAACATTGCCAGCTGGATGGACATCAAGTATTTTAGTTCTGATATTTAAGAAAGGTGATCAGGACAACCCAACTTACTGCCAAATTAAAGTCTTATTGAGGTTCCCACAGGACATATTTTAGAACAATGGATAAAAAAACCATACAAACAATCCATGTGCTGCTCCCAATGCAGACTAGCTTTCAAGGGACATAGCAAAACTGAGCCACTTTGTTTTGAATTATAGTATTCAGAAAAAGATGGTGAGCTACCAAAATAGCTGTATGTCACATTAACATTATTGTTATTTATTCGGTTTATATACTGCCCTTCATCACAAGATCTCAGGGAGGTTCACAGAATAAAACGAAAGATAAAAAACACAAGCTTTTGTCTCCCATGGGTCTTTGACTCCATCAAAGAGTTATTTCATCTATTTACCAGGAGATATAAAGTGCTTTGTTATACTAAGGGTCATCATCTACTAGAACCTATTACACAAGTTTGTGAATTATTATATATAGTGCAGAAATCTGCAGTAGCTTAAGCAGAGGATAAATTGGATATAATCAAATATAAAATCCTATGTGGACTATTTAAGAGCTCCACACAGAATGTCTGGTACATTACTTTGAACTGTGAAGTAGCTCTCCTTTAAATGGAGGCATTCATATATCCCCAATTCAGTACAGTGGTACCTCCGGTTGCAGATGGGATCAATTCCGGAGGTCTGGTCGGATCCCGAGGTTTCCGCAACATGGGGACCACTTCTGCGCATGTGCGTTGGGCGAAACCCGGTAAAATACTTCTGGGTTTGTCGCGCACACATACCGAAGTTTAGGTTCGACTATACTGGAAAAGCTCTCAAGTGTAAAAATTGTTAGCAGTCAATGTGTTAAGACCTGGATTCCAAACGCTGTACAGCCACTAATGGTGCAGTTCAAAACCTGGACTACTCTGGTTTAGTGCTGGGGCCACTGCCGAATCCACAAACTTGCTTCACACAACAGCAGGAGTGGAAGGTGATGGGGGAAGCAAATCACTGCACCAGCAATTGGGCCCAATGCACTCATGTGACAACAGTGGGGCCAACTCAGGTCCCAAGGGATCCTGGGAAGGTGAAATCCTTCCCTTGGAATACATGTTCCAGCAATTTCTACTGGCTACCGCTGATATGAAACCCACTAGTGGCACTTCTGCTTGCATGTCGACAGGGACACCTCCACCCCCACCCCCAGCAAAGAGGGTTTGGATTGTGTCATAACTTACTAGGCAACAGCTAAGTCAATTTCAATAGGAGTGACTTGTGCATTTCCAAGAGTAAGAAGACTGTAAAGCTCTTTTGCATATTAAATATATATGCAAAGAACTTCCAATGGGGGGGGGGGGACTATTGGTTTTCTTTTTGCTTTTGTTTTTCTTAGGTATTTTGGGGTTTGTTATCTTATATTTTTTATGTTGTGAACTGGATAGAGGGCGGTGTACAAATTTAATAAATAACAACAGCTTAAAAGCCCTATTTAAAAATTTTAAGGAAACGACATTGTTTAGTCACCTGCTACAATAAAGGCACTTACCCATATATGAGAATTCATCTTTGCGTTCTGGAGGTGTGTAAGGTACTTCGGTATATTTTACACGCTTTCTCTCACGTTGGTTCTCTGAGGGCTGTTCATATGGTTTCTTGTATGAACTATAATCTGACCACGATGTTGTCTTCTTACCCCTGAACCTATTATTTGTTGGTCTTTCATAAGCTGCATTATCGAAACCATAGAAGAAACGAAATGCAAAAAATAAAAAATCACATTGAAAGTATAATATTCATGTTCAAGAACCTTATACACCCACAATCACATAAATGAAGTCCCTCTAAAGGAATTAGAAATTAACTCATAAATTAACTGTGAGCAGGACTGCAGAAAAATGCATAACCACACACAGAGAGAGACACAATATACTACAAGCCTAAAGAGTGAGCAGTGCTAACTTGCAGAAGTATGCTTTCAGCGATTAAATGGAGAGCAGCACAGATCCACACAAAAGATGAGCTCGTGGAAATCCACTGGCAATTTCTAAGACTACTTAGCTGTATCTACTACAAAACAATTAGGACATGGTAGTTTTTCCACATATTAGGTACATGTTACAAGTTGTGAGTGGCTTATGTAGATCTGTATTGCCTACTATACAGATAGGCAACAAGTGTGCCAGCTTCTCAAATGTACCAGAAAGGAATGCCCTATTTGGGCTCACTTGATACTTTGGATTCTCAACGAAGTGACACATAATGTAACTCTTCCATTGTTTGGTGTAATGTATCTTGTTGTGTTAAGTTGCTTGGAGACCTTTGAGTACCAAATGACTAACAAAGCCTAACAAATTGCCGTAATCAATTAAGTTTTGTATACAAAACGTACAACGAAACCTGGGGAATATTTTCATGAATCTGTAATTTGTCCTGACCTATCTGAAGCACTTGCTTATTTTTATAGTCCCAACTCTTTCCATGTCCCTTCTCCAAGCACTCAGTCCATGACATTCGGCCACCAACAGAAATATGTGGAAGCACTAAACCAGTATCCTGGGCGAGAGCAATCCAGCGGTGGCACTGAAACACTGAATCTCTCTTTCTGGCAAATACCACACTGAGCAAGAATGAGAGACGGTCAGGTTGCAGTTTAGTAATGCAAAGCACATTAGAAAAGCTCCAGAATGAAAGCACAGGGGTGTGCAGCCTGGCACATTATGCGTCTGCTACAGCACTACAAACACCAAGACAAGTATGAGGAGCACCTTCTGTAACAACCGCTGGGTCATTAGGTGGTGATCCATCTGCATCCCCTGCCAGTGTGCCTAGTTTAAAGGGAACACATTGTATTATGTGACAAAGCAATTGCCAGTACAAGTTCTTCCTGTGCTAGATGATCTGCATACAAAAGTCACGTGGACCAAGCTCCAATGCAACTGTAGGTTTATCAAAACTGCAATTTGATCTAACACTCTCATAAAGCAAAGGAATTATTTTAGTTACAAGGTCTTTCAGTCCCCTTATCTGTTGCCTTTCAGATGTTGCTGGACTCAAACTTGCATCAGCCCCAGACAGAATGACTAATAGGCAGGAATGGTTTGAGTTGTAGTCCAACATCTGGAAAGCCATATTCTCTCCACCTCTGATCTATTGCAAAACGAGATATGCAAGGGGTCTAGACTTTCCCTTCTTTCAGTTGTAACTTCTCACCGCTATTAATGCAAATCCACCACTTTCACTTAAAACCAAGCCAGATCCTAAATCGTCGGTGGAGCAATAACCGTATTTTTCATTCCATAGGACGCACCTACTTTTTTTGGGGGGGGGGGGGAAATAAAGGAAAAAAAATTTTCCTTTATTTTCCCCCCCCCCAAACCAGGTCGGGGAACAGTGGGATGGCGGCGCTGCGCCTCCCCGTTGTCCCCCGAGCTTGTGGGGCTGGCCGAAGTCTGCCCGGCGTGAGGGGCGCTCTGCTTCAGGGTGCCCCACGCGCCGGGCGGCAGGCTGCGGACACCTGCGCGAAGCACGGGGCGTCCTCCGGAGGGCGCCCCATGCTCCGCGCTGCCGGCTGCCGCCCGCAAGCCGTGCGCGCCTGGGGGGAGTTCCCCCAGGTGCGCAAGGCTTGCCGACACCTGCGCGAAGCACCAGACGTCCTCCGGAGGGCGCCCTGTGCTCTGCGCTGCAGGCTGCCGCCCGCAAGCCTTGCGCTCCCGAGGGAGATCCCCCGGGTGCGCAAGGCTTGCCGACACCTGCGCGAAGCACCAGACGTCCTCCGGAGGGCGCCCCGTGCTCCGCGCTGCAGGCTGCCGCCCGCAAGCCTTGCGCTCCCGGGGGGAGATCCCCCAGGTGCGCAAGGCTTGCCGACACCTGCGCGAAGCACGGGACGTCCTGCGGAGGGCGCCCCGTGCTTCGCGCTGCAGGCTGCCGCCCGCAAGGCTTGTGCTCCCGGGGGGAGATCCCCCGGGCGCACAAGGCTTGCCAACACCTGCGTGAAGCACGGCGCGTCCTCTGGAGGGCGCCCCGTGCTCCGCGCTGCCGCCCGCAAGCCATGCGTGCCCGGGGGGGATCTCCCCCCGGGTGCTCAAGGCCTGCGGACACCTGCGTGAAGCACGGGGCGTCCTCCGCCGGGCGCCCCGTGCTCCGCGCTGCAGGCTGCCGCCCGCAAGCCCTGCGTGCCCGGGGGAACTCCCCCCGGGTGCGCAAGGCTTGCAGATAGCTTCCTGGAGCCTGGAGAGCGAGAGGTGTCGGTGCGCACCGACGCCTCTCGCTCTCCAGGCTTCAGTGAAAGCCTGCATTCGCCCCATAGGACGCACACACATTTCCCCTTCATTTTTGGAGGGGAAAAAGTGCGTCCTATAGGGCGAAAAATACGGTAGCCTACATAAAAAAAAAATCCCAGAACTGAGAACTCAGCCTGTGCCATCTGGAAATACAGCCGACCAGTGACAAGTATATCAAGCTTTCTGTGGGAAGCATTTAGCACGCCCACACTAATTACCAGAAGGCTACTCTTAAAATTTCTGCCAAGCACCAACCCTTTACAGAGTGCTTACCACTTGAATGACAAAATGTACCTGTTGATCCATCATTTACGAAGTCCCAAGCATCTTCCTCTGTTGAAAACTTCTTGAAGCTAGCATATTTATATTTGTCAACTTGTTCTTTACATTCCTCCCTATAAAAACATAAAGCTATTATTATTTTTTAAAAATAAACGTGTTATCTCCAATGCCACCTACTCTTCATTCAAGCAAATCTGGGGACACAAAGCTTTCCCCTATATCAGCTGAAGGGCAATCCTCACACAGTTCTTGGAAGGAAAGTTTCCCAACCTCAATAATCCACCATAGTTTTAGCCCTTCAAAGGAGAAAGGTCGGGGCAGGCTACGCAAGCCACTTTGGGGCCTGGAAACATTACATAAACCTAACCAATTTTTGTTTCTAAAGTAACTTAAATGCAAAGCCCCACTGAACTAAGAGCATTGAACTAGTGTGAGGAAGATTTGGGTTAAAACCTGCACACAGTTATGAAGTTCGCCCGGAGCCAGATACCTGCTCTCAGTACCACCACCTGACAGGGTTGTTAGGAGAATGGGTTCTTTTTTAATAAAAAAAAGGGGGGGGGGGAGTGAGAGATGATGTTTGCTGCCTTGAGCTCTTTGGTACAGGCTCAGTGGGTAGAGAACAAGACTTTTTTAATCTCAGGGTTGTGGGTTCGAGCCTTGTGTTGGGCAAGTATGCATCACGGATATAGGTACAGTCATACCTTGGGTTGAAGTAGCTTCAAGTTAAGTATTTTCGGGTTGCGTTCCGTGGCAACCTGGAAGTAACGGAGCACGTTACTTCTGGGTTCCGCCGCTCGCGCATACGCTCAAAATGACGTCACGTGCATGCGCAGAAGCGGCGAAACGCAACCCCCGCAGTCGCGTGTTGCGTTTACTTCAGGATGCGAACAGGGCTCCGGAACGGATCCCGTTTGTATCCAGAGGTACCACTTTTCCTTTCTCCTCTTGTGATGAGGCTGCATTTTAATATTTAAATGTTTTAATATTTTAATGTTGTATTTTAATCTTGTTCTTAAGTTGTATTCATTCAACTTGTTTTTATTATTGCTTGTTAGCCGCCCTGAGCCCAGCCTTGGCTGGAGAGGGCAGGGTATAAATAAAAAATATTATTACATAAATTTGATTCTCTCTATACTTTCGACAGATCAGTTACATCTGTTATTAATTAATATTATTATTGAGAGACAAAAGGTCCGTATAGTTAAAGCCATGGTTTTCCCAGTAGTGATGTATGGAAGTGAGAGCTGGACCATCAAGAAGGCTGATCGCCGAAGAATTGATGCTTTTGAATTATGGTGCTGGAGGAGACTCTTGAGAGTCCCATGGACTGCAAGAAGATCAAACCTCTCCATTCTTAAGGAAATCAGCCCTGAGTGCTCACTGGAAGGACAGATCGTGAAGCTGAGGCTCCAATACTTTGGCCACCTCATGAGAAGAGAAGACTCACTGGAAAAGACCCTGATTTTGGGAAAGATGGAGGGCACAAGGAGAAGGGGACGACAGAGGACAAGATGGCTGGACAGTGTTCTCGAAGCTACAAACATGAGTCTGACCAAACTGCGGGAGGCAGTGGAAGACAGGAGTGCCTGGCGTGCTCTGGTCCATGGGGTCACGAAGAGTCGGACACGACTAAACGACTAAACAACAACAATTGAGAGACAACGCACACGCTCTGGTAAATCAAGAAAAAAATTAATACAATTTTTTTTTACTAAAAAGAAAAAAAAATTCCTCCATGTGGGGGAGGTGGAGCAATGACCCTCGGGGTCCCTTCCAGACTGGGAGGAATACGAAGCCTTTTAGCCCCTGGGAGAGGGGGGACGAGAGACATTGAACACTCCAGATGTGGCTTCGCTTACCAGGTGCGATACACGCCGGTCCTCCTGCCCTTCCGCACCGCGTAGAACATGTTGCCGCTCCTGACGGTTCCGGGGCCGCTGCTGGGGAGAAAACAAGGATGAGCGAGTAAGGCCAGGATCCGGCGCAGCATAATAACTGCCGACTTCGCCTCTCCTGACCTCCCAGCTCCCCCCGCCCTCTCTGCCCGTCTTCGCTGTTCTCCTGCTCTTCCGCTCTCGGGGCAGCCGCGCAGGCGCATAACTAGTTGCTGGAGTTTGAGGGTCAGGCTGAAAACAAGAAAGGCAGCCGACACTTCCGGATCACAAACGGAAGAGGGGGGAGGGCAGACGCAGCAAGTAACCTCCTCCGCCCCTCACATGGCAGCTATTTAAAACACGGACCGACCGGAAGAGGGGTGCTTTTCGAGTCTTTTCTCCCCTAGGGTCCAACCGAGGAAGTGACGACGCGGATGAAAGCAAACAGTGTTGCGCGCAGGCGCGTTGCCACCGCCGCGGTCTCCGCCTCCCCTCCTCAACCGCCTTGCAAAAAGCGGAGGGTGGAGAGGAAGGAAATCTCAAAAAAGGAGACAGAAGCCTTAAGAGTGCGCATGCGCTGGCGCCGAAGGCGGCAAAATGAAAAGCACCGGTGTTAATTCAGTGCACCTTACTCAGAAACAGCCAAATGGGACTGGAGACTTTTTTCACCAACAGCAGCTAATGGCTTTATTCTGCAAACGCTTTAAAGCCAAACTTTCTAGTTCCTGGATTTATTGAGCCTCTGTGATGGACAGTAATTCTACACGTGTTTGCCCAGAAAGTAGTCGAAGTTTACTCCCGGGTAAACTCGAATATATTATAGTCGTAACTTTAGGGACATCACACCAAAGGACAGCAAAAGCATGATAGAAAAAAGGATATGAGCCCCAAAGACATGCTTCGCCAATCTAACCCACTTCTAAGCGCCACTGCACTGCGATAGTAGAATAAGGCTGCAATCGGCCACGTGCTAGAAACCTTTGCCGAGCAAGCCTTAAAAGCCATGGCAGGCTCTGGGCTGCAAACCCAGTGGCTCCACTTCGAACTGAAGCCTCCCTCCACCATTTTCGGCTCATCCGCCCATGCATCCGCTCACCTGCCTTATCTCGCAGATCAGGATAGGCGTGAACTTCTCTCCCTGCGCAGGCACACAAACCGAATGGCGCTTCCTGGACTTCCCGCTCTCCTTAGGAGAGATGGGGAAAAACCACTGGTGAAACAAAAAAGAGGGGGGAACATGCACCAGGGTCTTTGAAAGGTCGACTGTACTTCCAGGACCTTCCATGCATGACCCCTTTCACCAACAATGGTGCTTTCTTACTACCTATTTAGCAAATGCTGTAGGGCAAAGAGCTTCTATTGAAAAGAGGAAATGGTCCCCCCGCCCACTCTAAAATGTAATTTTGGAATGAGCGTATGGATCTCTTGCAACGAGCAGCAAACTTGCATTTTCCGACCCACCAAATACCCTACCTCAGCCTCATGGTTATTGAGGCTCATGGCGATCATTTTAAATCTCCATTTGAGGCTGCAATCCTTTACAATAAATATACACAGTTACCTTGGGGTTCAGTCCCATTCAACAAAGTGGGGATTATTTTTCTAGCAGGTGTGCATAGGGTTGTGATGCATGCTAATTAATTCATGCCTTCTTGTTGTTTAGAACACTGTCCAACCATCTCGTCCTCTGTCGTCCCCTTCACCTTGTGCCCTCCATCTTTCCCAACATCAGGGTCTTTTCCAGGGAGTCTTCTCTTCTCATGAGGTGGCCAAAGTATCAGAGCCTCAGCTTCACGATCTGTCCTTCCAGTGAGCACTCAGGGCTGATTTCCTTAAGAATGGAGAGGTTTGATCTTCTTGCAGTCTATGGGACTCTCAAGAATCTCCTCCAGCACCATAATTCAAAAGCATCAATTCTTCGGCGATCAGCCTTCTTTATGGTCCAGCTCTCACTTCCATACATCACTACTGGGAAAACCATAGCTTTAACTATACGGACCTTTGTTGGCAAGGTGATGTCTCTGCTTTTTAAGATGCTGTCTAGGTTTGCCATTGCTTTTCTCCCAAGACCAAATACCCTATGCAGCTCTAATTTTGCTTGTACAGTACCACGGATCATAAATTATATTTGCAAAGCGCCTAAAGCGGTATTTTGAAACGGATTGCTAAATTCTACCTCTTACTGAGCAAAAAATCAAACCGTATTCTTACAGGTATAGGCTCAAGTAGGCAACTTCCGACTAGACAACATTGGAGCGCTTTTTAAAAAAAACACCCATTAATGCGTGCGTATTTGTTCCCTTGGTGGATTTGCAACTTGGAAGAAGGAAAGGCATGGAAAGTTTACTTTTATTAATACAGCCGACACAACCACTTACTCCCAGTTCCCCAAAAGGGCTCTTCAATACAGCACAGTATTGCCGTTTGGTGAAAGCAGCGCTTTATCCTCTGCCAGGAGTTCCCTCCCGCCGGGAAGCTTCAGATGGGCGGAAGTACCCTTTCAATCCCAAGCTCCCCGGGACGAGAAGTGGGCGGTGTTGCGGCCCTTCCCGGCAGAGAATCTGTGGTGCTCTCGCGAGAACTCTTCCTCTTCCTTAGGCCGGCGCTGAGAGAGGTAGGCACGGCCAGCCGGGGCCTGCTGGGCTGCGTGGGGGCTTTTTCCCGCGGGGGCTCCGGTGATATTACTCCGGGGCGATGGATGCCCTCGCGCCCGGCCCAAGTGTCCAGAGATGCGTCCGATTCGCCGCCCCTTAATGCCCGATGGCTTCCTGGCACGGCGAAGGAGACCCATTTCGGGGATGGGGCAGGGGACGGTGGAAGGGAGGGGGAAATGACCCCCAATTCTCTTTCTCTTGGCTGCTGGAGTTTCCACGGGTCTTCCATGTGCGCCTGGCTTTCGCCGAGTGTTGCACCGAGCACACTGCTTGGGGGGCTCTATGAAGTCTTATCAGTAGCTTTAACCACTAGGCAGGACTGTCTTCCGTGCTTTAGCTTTCCCGGGGGAGGGGCGCGGAGGCCAGTTCTACCTCCCTTTCGCTCCCCCTTCCGCAACCTCCAAGGGCAGCACATGGTCCGTAAACTCCCAGTATTCCCTGCTCGAATAAGAGAGGGGTGCAAAGCAGGAAGCTTTTGCCCCACAGTTGTCATATCTTCCCAATACTGCAGTGTGTGTGTGTGTGTGTGTATCTGTGGAAGTTGTTCAGACGTGGTCCTGCATGAATCCTATTTAAGATGAGGAGCCTGTGTCCCCCTAGGTGCTAATGGGCTATGGCTCCCAGCATTGGCCGTGTGTCTGGAAGCTGCTGGGCTGCAGGTTCCCAAAACCTGTTTCAGATGTAGCTCTGCCTTCCCCAAAAAACTATTTCAGATGGTACCTCTGCCTTGCCACTTAGCAATTCCGGAAAGCATGCTTACATCAGGAAGAACTTAATGATGGTAAGAGCTGTTTGGCAATGAAACAGACTCTCAGAAAGGACTCTCCTTCCTTGGAGGTTTTCTAGCAGACGTTGGATGGCCATGTGTCATGGATGCTTTAGTTAAGATTCCCACATTGCAGGGGGTTGGACTAGAGGACCCAACCGGGTCCCTTCCAACTCTCCAGGTCCATGGTTCTATAACTGTGGCCCTTTGATAAAGCTTTAATAAGATGCTTAAGACTGGGGTTCTCATGTGCTTCTCTAGAGTCGCTTTGTAAGGGTTCTGTGGTAGCTGGAAAATGCATGTTGCTGCTCGCCTTCTGTGTGTGGACTGTTCCACATCGTATTAATCTTGCATTTTAGTTGAGTGCTTCATATCTTAGTAATTGAGAAAAAGGCCTTGTAATATACACTGCTGTTAATGAGCCCATATTGTAGATGTGGGGCCTGCAGTTCTGAGATTATGTCCTCCCCACAGACCTCTAATAAGATCCTGGCTAAACTTAAACAAGCGTGTTATTTTGCTCATAGTAAATACTTTTAACCACTACACTCCTCTTTGTGGTACTTCTGCTAAGAGTGCATACAACATTTTTTAATGTGTACTAAGACTAAATCTATCACTGCTTTTTCCTTAAGTAATATGACTGAGCCAGCCTTTAGAATTGCTTCTTCCACCATCAAGGCTTTCCCTAATTTGATGTCATTGTGATAGGTGGAAATCATTCTTTAAAACAGTACATTGAGATATTGATTGTTTCCTTTGAAATGCAGAAAGGCCATGTTCAGTTCCAGCGCAAAGATTGTGAAGCCCAATGGCGAAAAGCCAGATGAATTTGAGTCTGGCATCTCCCAGGTAAGTGCTCCTTTCAGTTGGTAATATAGGCTGTAATGTGTACAGAACATGTGAGGGTTGGAATCTTGAGGCTCCAATATGATGTCATAGCCCTATATTTTAGTATAGATGTTGTGCTAATTAACATTCAGCAGCTGCAACCAGAGTATCTTTGTAAGCTGTTTGTTTGCAAACTCCTCTACTGTTGACCAATGTTTATGGGAACATTTGAACTATATGTATTTGATATGTAACTGAGGTAGTTGTTGCAGATCCTGCTACATCAACTTGTTGAATATGACTTTGACAGAAGTCAAAGGAACATAGGTATTCAGTGATTTCCCCCTCAAAACGTTTTTTACAGCCAAGAACAACTACAGTTATTTTAGAATTGGTTTGTTGCAGATATTTGTTAACTTTCCTTTTAACTTTCCTCCCTCAAGGCTCTCCTGGAGTTGGAGATGAATTCTGACTTAAAGGCTCAGCTGAGAGAATTGAACATCACAGCAGCAAAGGTAGCTTAAAAACGGTGTTTCTCAATGGCGCAGGCTCATTTTATAGGATGCTTGGTGTATCTAAGCTACCATGTTGGTATTGAAAGTGATAATTTCAGTGTGTGTTAAGTTCTACAGCGTTTTTCCGCCTGGAAATGTCTTTAGCGGACAGATGTGTAACTTCTTGTTGTCTCAGAATCCAACATGGGCATCCATTGAGGTGGCTCTCGCATGGCTCTGCCCAGGTGGCGTATGGGAGCGTAGCCCCGTAAGGGGCAATGATGTATAGTCCTATTCCACAATGTTGGACATGAAGCTTTCCCCCCCCAGACTGAAAAGGCTGGTGTGGGAGGCATCCTGTATATTCCTATAACTTCCCAGCTTTTACAGTTGCTGTGAAGACAAACCATGCAGGACACAAGTGATCAAACTAATTGGATGTGTTCAGGATGAGCTGCATTCATTCATTCATTCGGTTCATGGAAACCAGGAATGTTGTTATGTGCACTGTAGTAGTTGTGTTTGCAGAAATTAGGGAAGCTGTGCTGCTCACCGAAAACAGGTATGGAAAATCAACACACCACTCAAAAGTTAGGAATTTAAAAATTCCTGGTCATGTGCAGTATAAGTTATTATCAGCTTTCTCTCAGATGAGGAATCTGAAATAATGGCTATTTCATGAAGTCATGGCCAGGCTTTCATGAGTTCAGTGAGCTGTGTTGTTTTTCCATCCGTTGGATATATCACATTACACTGTTATTTTTCCTTTGGTGATGTATACTAAAAATGCACACAATCATCGGTTATGTTCCAGTTTTGAGAATCACTGGAGATTATATCTGGAACTGAACAATTATCTTTTTCTTAAACAGGTAAATTGGACTTCCATCCTATACCTGCTTACTTGTATAAAAGTAAAGATGTGTAGGGTTGTGGTAAAGGCTGCCTTAAAGGATTCTGGAATAGGCTACACCGGGTTTGATACTTACGTATCCTGTGACTTCCTCTGAATTATCTAGTACTTGCCACTGTTGGCGGCTAATAAGCCAAGTGGATGTTGGTCTAACTTTTTGTTGGAGTTTATACAACACCCGAGGTGTTTGTAACCTGAGGTACCACTGTAGTTTGTTGGACAAGCGCTTAAAACACTTGGAGGTTTTCAGGTGTGCTTTCCTAGTTGATTTCTTTAAATATATATATATAATTAAATAAGATATTAATGCATTTAATATTGAACTTGATAAATGTGGTGCTTTTCTTCCATAAAACTTAGTGGTGCTTGTTTCTGTTGGTCTGGCCTTAGGTCTACTGCAAAAAGGTGATACTTAGAAGTGCTTCTTAGGTTGTTACCTTAAGAGCCAAAGAGTTTCATTATTGATCCTTTTATTTTTATTATTTATTTATTTCTTTTATATACCATCTTTATCTTCTAAGGATCTCAAGGTGTGGCTTACATGGCTTTCCTCCCCATCTCATCCTCACATCCACCTTTGGTAGTTTAGCCAAGAGGGGACATAATGTAGTGGTAGAGCCCATGCCTTGCATGCAGAAACTCCAAGGTTCAGTCTGTGGTATCTCCAGCCGAATGACCAAGCTGCAAGCACTTATCTGTGACCCACCGCTGGTCAAGAGCAGATCATAACTGAGCTAGATAGACCAATGGTCTAAAGAAGATCCGTGTTTCATGACTGGAAGTAATCCTGCAAATGCTGGATGGTATTTAAAAACTTAAACCATGTTCATTCCCAGTTCTGTTCTTGCTTAGGAAATTGAAGTGGGTGGCGGTAGGAAAGCAATCATCATATTCGTGCCAGTCCCTCAGCTGAAATCTTTTCAGAAGATTCAAGTGCGGCTAGTTCGTGAGTTGGAGAAAAAATTCAGTGGCAAGCATGTGGTGTTCATTGCTCAGGTAGGTGGCAGCTTGTCATAACTTTCTACAAAATGCTGGGTTGGGAGTGTTAATGGAGGTAGAACAATTATTTGTCTGTGAAAGGTGTGCTAAATTGAATCAGAACACTGCAGCCTTGTACCAGTGGGTAGGGAGAGCACTATTATGTTCAAGACCTGCTTGTGAGCTTCCCGTGGGTATCTGGTTGGCTCTGGTATTCTTTACCTTAAATCTGGTTTGTTAATTCCATTCCTAAACATGAGAGAAATGTGCTGATACATGTCATGCTATCGTCTTTTAACAGAGAAGAATTTTGCCGAAGCCAACAAGAAAAAGCCGCACAAAAAACAAGCAAAAGCGTCCCAGGAGGTAATCTCAAATTTATATTATATGTGTAATAATCATGCCTTAATCCATTCCTTTCCGTTTGCCATGAGTGCACATTTTAAACCTTGAAGACTCAAGGGAGAAGACTGTTTTAATCTGACACTTGTGGGTCTCTGATCCTTGCCAGGCATTAATCTTGGGTAGACCCATAGTTCACTGATAGATGACATGTTTTGTGTGTAGAAATTCCTAGCCTCCTGGACTAGGTGGGGCAGTGGTTAGCCTCAGTATAAGGTAGCTCCATATTTATTTATTTTATACCTAAAACCTAAATGCTGCTAGATTTTGTTCACTACCTTATTACTGGCATTTCATAAGGTTTAGTCACCAGATCTGTCTGTTGTACCCCTGGGATTGGGTGAGGGTAGAAGAATGCATCCTGTGGGTGTTTACATGCTACCTACTGTGTTAGTATCCAGTCCACAGAAGTATCCAGTCTTTCTGCTTCTCTAATGATTCTCTGTGGTGCAGATGAAGGGAAAGTTGGCATTCGTAAAAGCATTTTAATTGTACATAATATTTCTGTTTAGCCGTACACTCACTGCGGTGCACGATGCCATTCTTGAAGATCTGGTTTTTCCAAGTGAAATTGTGGGCAAGAGAATCCGCGTAAAACTGGATGGCAGCCGGCTCATAAAGGTTCACTTAGACAAAGCGCAACAGAACAATGTTGAACACAAGGTAAGAAAGGGCATCTCTGTGGCGCGGTGGGTCTGTGTGTCTACCTGCTAACCAGAAGGTTGGTGAGTTTGAGCCCACCCAGGGATGGCTTGTGGGCAGGATTCCTGCATTGCAGGGGTTTGGACCCAAGCACTTCACGAAGCAAGCAGAGTTGAAACTGGCAAGGTAAAGGTAAAGGGACCCTTGACCATTAGGTCCAGTCATGACCGACTCTGGGGTTGTGGTGCTCATCTCGCTTTATTGGCTGAGGGAGCCGGCGTACAGCTTCCGGGTCATGTGGCCAGCATGACTAAGCCGCTTCTGGCGAACCAGAGCAGTGCATGGAAACGCCATTTACCTTCCCGCCGGAGCGGTACCTATTTATCTACTTGCACTTTGATGTGCTTTCGAACTGCTAGGTTGGCAGGAGCAGGGACCGAGCAATGGGAGCTCACCCCGTCGTGGGGATTCGAACCGCCAACCTTCTGATCGGCAAGTCCTAGGCTCTGTTGTTTAACCCACAGCGCCACCTGCGTCCCTTTTTGAAACTGGCAAAGATTACTGCTATTCCGGCTGCTGTGATTAATCTGTGTTCAAGCTGTTTGACAGCCCATCCCCTTGGGGTGCTCCAACGAGCCAGGTTTTCCACCAGCAGTATCTTCAAACAGGAAGCAAAAACTTGGGGAAATGTGCAGCTTTCCTTGGGTGTTCAGCGCTGTCCTTGCTGACTCTGTAGTACACTGCAGTACTGCATGAGAATTTGCAGTTTTAACAACTGGCATGCTGGCACATCTGTACTACCTGATTGTTAGTAGAAAAGATAGTGTTGGTGTGTGCACCTGGCATCACAAGATGGAGCCATTTACGATGAACGATGGAATACAAATGGCAGAGTGATACTGGTCCACTTATTTATCAACACAGGCATTGTTCAGATTTTCTCATAATTTTGTCTGGAGTTTAAAATGCTGTGCTTCTATACAAGTGGAGTGACACAGTTCCATTTCGCAGTACGGTATGGAAGAGGGACTTCACCTCCAAAATTCCATATGGCAGTGCCATGTCTTTTGTATGGCTTCGTGAGCTTTTTTGGGAGGAAGAATGGGATAGAAATTCAAAGAATAAACATTTTCTAAGAAGTAAAGCCATGTACAGCACCGTTTTGAAACTCGCTGTGTATATTTGTACATGAACTATTGTGACTGTAGAAAATGATAGTTTTCTGTTTACCACTTTTATGACTTCTGTTCCTTCCCTTTGCAGGTAGAAACATTTTCTGGTGTCTACAAGAAACTCACAGGCAAAGATGTCGTCTTCGAGTTTCCAGAATTTCAGCTGTAAAGTACAACAAATGATTGAATAAAACAGTTCAGTTGTTCATATATCATAAAAGTAATGTGTTTTTATTAAAACATTTGGAGAGAAAGAAAGGGGAAAAAAACATTTGGAGAGAATGGGAGTCTCTGCTAGGGTTTGGTTGTAGAAGGTTTAATGTCCCACACAACAATCTTGCTACTGCCCAAGGTAGGTAACTGAAAAAGAGTTCTGGCATAATCTTTAAGACCCTTGATCCCTGGCTTTTCTGATAGAAAAAGGAACCAGAACAGTTTCTGATCCAGTGTTTCTGTATGAAACGACATTGAGCATGTCTTGATCTGTAGACCTTAGACCTGCCTGACTGTATTTCTGATATACAGCAGGATGCCAATGTACTTTTAAATGTTTACTGATTTTTAGTCATTTTGGGCATTTTAACAGTAAGCGAATTGTTCAGCAGCACTAACAAGATTTCTGCTTCAATGGCTTGGGTAAAGGGAGAACTCTGGGTACCTAGGGTAGAGTTGAGCTGTCTTACCTTACTCACTGCATCACATTATTGCTGATAAACTTTGATACTGACCTGAGCCAGTTTTGCTACACAAACTTCACAGAAGAATGTTGACCTGTGAGCCATTTTTACAGTTTGGAATGGCAAATAGCTTTAGGTTTTAACTATTGAACTGATGCTGTAATGAATTTGAGGCTGCAATCCTGTACCCACATACCTGGTAATATGCCCCATTGAACTCAATGAGACTTGAAATAGACATGTTTAAGATGATCCATGAATGTAGTTCATGTAGGGGGAATGTCTCTTTATAGTAATGAAAATTGCCTTTTAAAAGTGTGAAGTCTATAGCCTGTTCGCATATATTCTGCATCCCATAAATGTCAAAACAATATAACATAGATCTCATCTATGGCTAGATGTACTTAATTCTGAAGTAATTCTAGTAGAATGGGATATATCAACATTCTGTTCTACACACTTTTGTAGAAGAAGAGGAGTTTGGATCTGATATCCCGCTTTATCACTACCCTAAGGAGTCTCAAAGCAGCTTACAATCTCTTTTCCCTTCCTCCCGCACAAGAGACACTCTGTGAGGTGGGTGGAGTTGGGAGACTTCAGAGAAGTGTGACTAGCCCAAGGTCACCCAGCAGCTGCATGTGGAGGAGTGGGGACACAAACCCGGTTCACCAGATTACGAAATAGTGGCTGCTATCCAAAGGCTCATCCAAAAATTTGCGCACTCCAATGAGGTTTTTTATGCTTTCTATTTTAACGTTGGACCTCTGTAGTGTATCACAAGCTACTTTTGAAAGGCAGCTTAGAATCGAAAGCAAGTTGCTGTGTGTGCGTGGGGGGAATTACTATTTAAAAAGGGCAAGACAAACCCCTCCTGGCACATAGAATTAGCAGGCTATGATCCAAAGAGCTGTCCTGTGGGTTTAGTGTCTTCAAAATTTTGGTGAATATCAGCAGTCTCTTAAGTCTTTAGACACCCACATAATAAATTGGATTGTGAATTATCTCAAGGTCATCACCATTCACTGACATATGCTTAGTAAGACAGGAATACTTCGGACACTAAGATTTATGTTGGATTGTCAATATGGAGGATTTGCATCTCTCTAAAATTCCCAGGCACCCTTTTCTGTATATAGGATCTTCCTAAACTCTCAGCTCTGTAGCTACCCTACCACACTTTTCTCAGGCCTTTACTAAATATTCTACTTATATTGGACATGAATTTAGATAGGTTACAGCAAAACTTACCATAGAGCTATCCAAAACTGGCCAATCTACTCCCCTTGTGATGCTTCTGCTATATTCTTTCCAGGAATGTTCTATTAAGAATGTGAGAGGAATTTGAACTTCAACTTGGGTTCTGCTAATCGTTCTAATAGGGTTAGCTGGCCATGTTTTCTCCTGCTCTCTGCACTGGGTGATCAAAGAATTTCAGATCCTGGGTATCTGAATTGGAGAAGGAAAGATGCATGCAACATGAACTTGTCATCTTTCCCAGAATCACTGCCAAAAGAAACTCTTCCAACCCAGCTGGCTGGTGTTTTTTTTAGACTTCTTCAGTGGGAACCGTCAAGATACATCTTTGAATAAAAAACATGTTGCAAAAGAATATATCGGCAGTCTCTCAATCTGTAAAACTGATTGTTTTGTGACATCTCTCTTATCAAATGGGGTAAAGGGTTATATTCCTACGTGGATGGTTGTCATATTACCTGCCTCGAATATTCATAGTCTTAAAATCCACTGAAGGTTCATGGTGGCGCTGTGGGAAATCAATTATCTGCCCAAGTTTTTAATGAGTCTACTGGGAATGCTGCTGTTCTGCAGAACCTTAGAGTCCATTACATAGCTGTGCCTTGACCTTACCCGTTTTAAAATAAAATCTTTAGGCACAAAATCAAGAATCTGCAGGAAAGCAATTGGATTCTTGGCACATGGGTGGTTTGAGCAACTTTATAATGACGTCCCGTGCAAATTCTGCATTTCAGAATTATCAGTCGGTGCTGTTTGGATAGTGTACATTATGAAGAGGGACTGAAATGCACAGGATTGTCAAAGCATTACGTCATGATAAGTTCAAGTGATCGGTGGAAGAGTTGCGTGTAACCTCCAGCTACCTGTTGTTCTCACATTAACAGTTAATATGCCCTACTGAAGATTCTTTTCTTTGAAGGTGGTTGTTTTGAAGGATGTCCTGAACCTGTAACAATTTTATTTCAGCTTGTTAGGCTTTAAATAGAGGTATCAATTCTACCTAACCTTTGGGTGGTTAATAATAAGGGTTGTTAATAATAAAAAGTTGCTTTTTAACTCTCTTGAGGGATAAAACTAGTCCACCTGGAATGAGACACTCCTTCAAACAAAATGTGTGATACTGGATTGTACTCATACTTGTGAGTAGACTCATTCTACTTGGTTGAGTATCACCCAGATATTCTCTTAAGTTTCTTCAACATCCAAAGTATATCATTTTTAAAAATACAATATGCATTACTTTGAAAACGTCAACCTGTTTATTAGGTTCCCTCTACGCTTTTTAAAAAAATATTTTTGTCTCACTACTATTGCACCGTTTATGGGCAGAGAGATCAATGCACTGGTGATTTGTATGTAACAGAGTCTTCAAAGAGGGGGTGAATGGGGACTGAAATAACCCTGTCACATTCTGTACATCAAACATTCCTTGGTTGCTTGTGAGTGTCTTCTGATTCTTTAGGAACTACTTATATGAATAAAGGGAAATTGTTGCTTTCCAGCTTGGCTCAGAGTTCCTGTGTATTTGAAACTACCGTATTTTTTGCTCTATAAGACTCACTTTTTCCCTCCTAAAAAGTAAGGGGAAATGTGTGTGCGTCTTATGGAGTGAATGCAGGCTGCGCAGCTATCCCAGAAGCCAGAACAGCAAGAGGGATTGCTGCTTTCACTGTGCAGCGATCCCTCTTGCTGTTCTGGCTTCTGAGATTCAGAATATTTTTTTTCTTGTTTTCCTCCTCCAAAAACTAGGTGCGTCTTTTGGTCTGAGCGAAAAATACGGTAATTGCTAGAAAATACAGTAGCTCCCCAGTGAATGCTTCCACTAAGCTGATGCATATGGTTAACAAGTATTCACACTATTTGACTCCTAATTGAGGACCATGTCTTTGACCAGGCTTGCAACCATCAGCTACCAGACAAATAACGACGGTAAGGAAGAGTTTTTACTTGCGTTCAGAAGCTGTTTTTATTTATTGTAATATCCTTTTTCTAATTCCACATTACTGCAGATACAATTCAACCGATCTGCATGAATCCACATGGGCAGATAATAACTTTCTTGGGCCAACAAGCAATGGACCTGATTCAAAGATTTCCTGAAGGGTAGTGAGAAAGAGTACTGAGATCTCTGTTCCTCTTCCATTTCACCGGCTGTTATATCTTGGATGTTCTGTGCTGGCCCCAAACAAGACAGATGGAGACTTGGGACTTAAGCCCCTTGCGGGGGGTACCGCAAAACCAAAGGCACCTCAGTTTTATCTTAGCAGTTCAAAGCCTTCCAGAATATCATTACTATTAATCCATCTACTCTGAGAGATGAACTACTGGAAACCTTGTTCATCAAGAGAACATGTATAATAAGGCCTTTTTCTTATGTAAGTCTCTACTATGATCAATTAATACCACTCAGGAGTCTCCAAACATCAGCTGCTGACAGGACAGTCGCTCCTGCTGATAATAGCCTACTATAATTTGGCTGTGCTCATGGTGGAATATGAGCTGCTATAATCAGTTGTTTCTGGGAGTTTCTTGGTGCATAAGCGAGGTTTTCCCCCTACTGTGCTCTTTCAAGATAAGGAGAATTGGCAATGGGTGTGGTTTATTAAAGGGTCAAATAGTAGTTTTCCACAAATATTTTGTGTCTCTATTTTTAGATGGCCATAGCAAGAGCCTTGGGCTCCAGTCCAGAGGTCCTAGAGCAGTTAGTACTAGGGATATATGAATACGCTGGGGCCTTTTAAAACGTTTTCTCCCAGCAGTTGCCATTATAGTAGTACACCCTCCGAGTACACAAAGGGATCTCTCTATTCTAGGTTATATTCTAGCTTGTGAAGACCTGGGGGCTTCAGCATTGCTTATTGGTTTTTAATCCCATGCAAATTGCACTGTGGGGAGCACGCCTTTATTATAGTATAGAATAGGGTTTCCCAAACTTTGGGTCTCCAGCTGTTTTTGGACTGCAGTTCCCATCATCCCTGACCACTAGTCCTGCTAGCTAGGGATGATGGGAGTTGTAGTCCAAAAACAGATGGAGACCCAAGGGCCTGCTGGAGCCTGTCAGTGGCCCATCTAGTCCAGCATCCTGTTCTCGCAGCAGCCAACCAGATGCCTGTGGGAAACCTGCAAGTTTGACCCAAGCACAAGAACCCTCACCCTGAGATCTCTAGCAACTGGTATTCAGAAGTATTACTGCCTTCCAACTGTGGAGGCAGAGCAAAGCCACTATGGTTAGTAGCCACTTGATAGCCATATCGTCAGGAATTGGTCTAGTCCTCTTTTAAAGCCATTTTGAGTTTTTGGCCGCCGCTGCCTCCTGTGGGAATGAGTTTCACAATTTTGACTGTGCAGTGGTACCTCAGGTTACAGACGCTTCAGGTTACAGACTTTGCTAACCTGGAAGTAGTACCTCAGGTTAAGAACTTTACCTCAGGATGAGAACAGAAATCATGCGGCAGCGGGAGGCCCCATTAGCTAAAGTGGTACCTCAGGTTAAGAACAGTTTCAGGTTAAGAACGGGCCTTCAGAACGAATTAAGTTCTTAACCTGAAGTACCACTCTACTTCATTTTATCTGTCCTGAGCGTTCCAAAATTCAGGAAGACAAGACACATTAATGGCACTATATTGGTTCCAGGGCCTGTACCCAATGCATAAGACTAGTAACATCATGGCAGTACTCTTCTCCACTGTGTTGGAGAAAGGGACTGATTAGGACAGTGGCTTTCATCTCGGGAGGTGAAAAGGCTTTGACTCGCCTTGGAAAACGCAGCTACAAGTGGTGTGTTTGCATGTGGCACAGAACTAACAGCTATTCCCACAGGAAGTGCCTTCTCTTAGCAGCCAAGACAAGCTTCAGTAATGATATGATTATTGCACTTGATTAGGTTTTATCCTTGCTACTGCCTTGTCTTAGCTGTTGTTGGGAGAAGGCAGTCTGAATACAGTTACAATGTCCTGCAAGCAACATGGGAAACAGCAATTGCAAAGTCTCTGTGGCCAGGCAGAAATAGTGCTGGTCAAGAGTTGCAGATGAAGTACAGCCTTCCCCACAATTCAGTTATCTCCAGTTTTTACACTATAGGGCCTTTTTAACACCTATGGTCTGAAGTGGTACAATCCATAATTCCACTACCTCGCTGTGTTTAATGTGTAGAATGTCTCTAAGCCACGTGCCAGGATTTGATGAGAACCATGGCCACGATGCATTTCTAAATATCCCGTCCGAAAACTAAAGGGAGGCAGCAGAAGCTTTGCTCTAGCTGGATCCTGTTTACATTACTGCAACTGGCCAGACCTAAATGGTTAACCAAGGATTTCTCTTCATGGGAAGGAGAGTTGTGAACGGAGAAGCATTCTGCATTCCCCAAAAAAAGCGCATTGCCAAAAGAAGCAGCTTACATCATGGGTCGCTGTAGCGTTCCCACACATTTTGCTCCTAATTACTGTCCTGCTGGACAGCTGAGCTGTTTCAAACAGGAAGCTGTTTATAGATAACGCTTGCAACTGTTGGGTCTGATTTGCTGGATGTCGAAGAGCAGGAGACGAGTTCGCTTCAAATTAAAAACTATCAGGCTTTTGTAAATAGTAGCAATGAGGTTCATCTGCAGAGTGTCCCTCCAGGCAGAGGTTGTGCTGCGGTGCCTGTTTTCTCAGCAACTGTAAGGTAGGCGATGCTTCAAAAGCCTGAGATAAGAAGATAGATTGTGGGGCCACATACACTTGCTCAGTGGAGTGGGTGGTAAACCTAAGGCTGGATTAACAGTGGTGTAGCGTTTATTTTTAAATTTTTTAATGGAAGCTAAGCTAAAGAGAGAGCATATTATGTTCAGTAGAGGAGTATAGCTTCTGGATTTAGTTTTTAACAGTTTTTGAAAAGCACGCATGCTGCAGTGTCTTTTTACAGATGGCGTAGTAGTCACTTGAATATTTACTGCAGTCTGTAGAGAGTGTAAAGTAAGCTCATAGGGTGGAGTTTGTGTTGAGGGGTAGCAGACCAAAAATGAGCTGTCTTCACAGCAGCTAACTAATAAATCTAAGGGGAAAATAGCACAGATAAATGCTAAGCAAAACCTTTCCCAACTCGTAATATGTCCTTCTAGCGTTGCAAAAGGATGGCAGCAATGTTCTCTACATTGCTGAGCCGCAAAAATAATACTGTTCGGCTTTCTTTTTTTCTTTTAAAACAAGAGTAAGGCATACTGAATATGCTTGGCTTAATTTTTTGCCTGCCACGCTGCTGTTAAAGACAGCTAAGTCTTGCCAGGAAAAAAAGGTGGCAGTAATTAAACGGTATTGGCCAACATCTTAGAGGAAGGCGTGGTGTGATCTGCATGGGTGCAAAAAACATTGGAAACTTTTGGAACCGGTGAGATTTTCTAAGAGTCAGATTGGAGGGAGAGCGAGAGATGGAAACGGAGAGGGAAAATGCTCTTTCCCATTGGTGAGTTCTGGTGGGTTCCCTTCCTGACCTGGCCTCTACACACCATCTTCCAGGCAGTACTTAATTAAAAAGTGACAGACTTCAAAATTATAGCCTCTGACTGGGAAATGATTCCAAGAGTGGTTGCTGGCTGTGAAGAACTATCTAGGAGTGAGGGAGAAACTCTCACAGTCATCCTGCTCATTTTCCAGAATGGAGTCCAATGCTTGAAAGGAGCTTTGGAGGTGGTTCTAGGAAGCCCTGACTTGAATTAAGCTCTGCTTCTGAGAAATACCTATGGAAACAAAAAAGGGGGGATGGAAGGCCTAATAGAAACCCCCCCAAAACAAGATTAAAAAAAGAGTTAAAGAGGAAGGATGATGGGTGAGTAGGGTTGGTGGTGGTGTCAAGTCAAAGAAGAATAGAAAATAATAATGGCCACGGCAGTGGGGTGGTTAGTTGTGGAGAACTGAAAAGTGGAAGGAGAAGAGGACAAATGTATGTGGGAACAGGAAAAAAGACAAACAAAGATCCCTTAAATGGTCTCTGAGGTGTGGGAGAGATGCTGTGATGGCACTGCAAGTATTTTTGAGGCACCCAAGTCACCTCAGAATAATCTCCCAGTTCTGGGCGCCGTCTAGTAGCCATTGCTGATGGGAGCTACCTGGACTAGGAAGACTATAAAGGAAAGGAGGTAGGATCCAGGGCTCTGCTCCTAGCAATCTTCTCCTCATCTCACATTTGCAGAAAGCAAGCTTGATATGTTAAGCTGCTCTGGAAGTGCAGTGGGACCGAGGGAACTAACAGACTCGGGGGAAGAAATGAAGTTGGGATTAAACCATCTTCCCCCCAGCCTGGTGCTCTGCAGATGTTTGGCTTGCATTTCCCTTCAGCCCCAGGCAGTGCATCAATACTTGCTGGAGTTGGTTGGAGCTGTAGTACAAAACATCTGGAAGGCACCAGGTTGGGAAAGGATGCGTTTAAAGAAGGCAGTGGTCAGCTCCTACAAAAGCAAGGAGGAAAAGTAAGTTGCTTCTTGCTCTTTCCAGCCATCTCATGGCCAGGCCTAATATTAGGTACCAGTGGTTATTGGACACTTTGAGCCCTGCAGCAATGATGCTGAGTCAGTAGCCCCATTATTCAACCACCTGCGCCATCTATATTTTTGTGGACAGTCTTAACCATCCTGGATGGGCAGCAGCGCAGCTCTCCATATATGCTGCTCACATAATATTTCAGCTGTGTGCAAACGATATTTTAAGCCACTATTCTTCAACCTCAGGTCTCCAATTGTTGTTTTTCAACTCCCATAATCCCCAGCCAATGGTAAAGGATGACGGGAGTTGTAGTCCCAACAACATCTGTTGACAGGCTGAAGAACAATGGTTAAAGCAATGTAGAAGGTTTAGTAGGAGGCAGAGTTTAGTCCTGAAGCCTGTTTCAGTGTCAGGGTTCAGACCTTAAAGCAACTTTATCAAGAAACTGCAACAGTAGTGAGTAACTGCACCAAGCCCTTTACAGATCTAGGATTAGCGAGCTGGGCCTCTCTAGAAGTTTGACAGGTGGAGGCAGAACAGAGAGTTCCAGTCTTTTCTCCCAAACCCTACTCCATCTTCATTCCCTGCCATTAGTGATGCCAGTGCCTCTTTTATCTCATAGAATTCAGTGGAGGCCACCTAGAACCAAGACAGCCCCAATCCATTTTCCCATGCTAATTCAGGAAGAAATTGACGTTTGTTCTTCCTCTTGAGCTTGCAAACAAGAAAAGCAGTGGAAAACAAAACAATTTAAGGCAGTTTTTTCATTAGGTTCGTCTCACCCAATGCATTTGTACTTCTGATCTGTTCCTAAGCGGCTTTCATTTCCCTCAGTTGAACTCTCATAGCGGTTTTGAAAATGCAATTCGGGCCTCCCTAAGGGAACCGTGAGCTGACCTCTCCCACCGTATGCATTGATTGGGCTCGGAGACTGGCTGCCAGCCTTTTCCTCCCAATCAGTGCAGTATAGGACTCTGTAACTGCCTGCTGTGTTGTCTATAGTGTGCGAGTCCCGCTCTCTCTTCGCCCTCCTTCCCTGGGGAACCTTAAAACCTCTTCAGCCTTGCGTTTCCATTTCTTTTGATCTGTTAGTCTGAACTTTTTTCCTGGGCTGAGGACAAGAGTGAGCTTTGGCTTGGCAAAGGCCCCTTTTCTCAGTTGCACTTGGGAGGTTTCGAATATTTCTTTGCTTTGCAAAGACTCTCTGACCAAGTCTGAGAACCCCCGATATAGCTTTCCTGCACAGTTAAGCAAATGACGTCCTGTGGAACTCTATATACCGCATAACACAAGGTACATGATAAGCTGCTTACATGCTGCAAAAGTAGGAGGCACTGGACTGTAGAACACTGCAAACACAGCCTGGAACTACTGGAAGTCTTTGGAATTCCTTTTAACTGTTTATTCATTCTTTCCTTTTAGGAGTAAGGGACAAGCTCATTATGAAGAGTGATCTGGTTTTCTTTGTCTCTGTAATTAGCCTTGCCTTCCTGTCTCTGCCAACATCTGGATATGCTCAGCATATTGCAGAAGAATCCTGCTCTGTTCAGATTCTGGTTCCAGGCCTAAAAGGTAACGGGTGTATCTATTTTCATGACCAATGAAGTTCCCCCGATCCCACCCAGTCATATTTTTGTTTGCTGAGGTTGCTTTCGGGATTGTTAGGTGTTTTCCATTGGCTAAATAGAAAATGGGTTGTACCTCACAGCGGTTGGCTAGAATGCGTTTACCAGGAGTTTCACAAACTTGATCAGAGAGTGTTAAACTGAATCCTGAAAGTGGGAGATAATATTTTAGAGGACACATCAAGTACTAGGGACAATAACTTCATTGGTGTACAGGAAACTGGGTCAGTAGTACAGGAACTTGCTAATGGGCAGGAAAAACCAATAAGGAAGCAGCTGGAGGAAATGATTTATGGTTTTAGTTGTCTTTATACTAATGCACAGAACATGGGGAATAAAAAAGTTGAACTTGAGCTCAGAAGGTAGTAGACTCTCCTTCACTGGAGGCTTATTATTATTATTATTTAAAAAAACTAGATCGTCATCTGTCAGGGATTCTTTAAGCTGTTATTCCTGCATTGTATGGGGTTGGATTAGATGACCCTGGGGGTCATTTCTGACTCAACAATTCTGTGATTCTATGAAATTACATGTGCATATTTGTTTTTCTAAGGCTTCGCCTCTGTAGGGGAAGGAGCTTTTAGTCTTATGGTAGGGAGGTAAAGAAATCAACCACTGGAATTGTAGGCAAGACCTGGGAGAGTTTTTAATGTTGGTGGTGATTAAACATCACTGCATACCCACACCCTTAGTTCTCTGTCAAACCAGGGCTGAGAAAGCTGTAGGTCTCGAGATGTTGCTGGACTCCAACTCCCATCAGCACCAACCAGCATGACCACTGGTCAGGAACGATGGGAACTGTAGTCCAGTGGCATCTGGCTTCAGGCATCCCATGCTTGCTGTAACCTGCCTGATACTGGTACCGTCATACTTTTTATTCATCCCACAATCCTAGTACCTGTCAAAATTCAAACACCGCCCCCCACCAAGGATTGTAATGTGAAAAGTGTTGTGAAATTTGGAAGATTTCCTGATGGCAGAATTTCAAGGGGACCTGCACAAAGGTGTGCCTCCCTATTTCCATATAGGCTGGCATGTAGCCTGTTCTGGAATTCTGCATACTGGTGCTAAATCCAATTTGTTGTTGCATTTCCAGATCACTTGTTAAGAATGCTGTAGAATTTTCTTTTAGGCCTGCATTATATATTTGAAAAAGGGATGCGGGTGGCTCTGTGGGTTAAACCACAGAGCCTTAGGCTTGCTGATCAGAAGGTTGGCGGTTCAAATCCCCACGACGGGGTGAGCTCCCGTTGCTCGGTCCCTGCTCCTGCCAACCTAGCAGTTCGAAAGCACATAAAAGTGCAAGTAGATAAATAGGTACCGCTCCGGCGGGAAGGTAAATGGCGTTTCCCTGCACTGCTCTGGTTCGCCAGAAGCGGCTTAGTCATGCTGGCCACATGACCCGGAAGCTGTACGCCGGCTCTCTCGGCCAATAAAGCGAGATGAGCACCGCAACCCCAGAGTCGTCCGCGACTGGACCTAATGGTCAGGGGTCCCTTTACCTTTATATATTTGAAGTGAATTTGTCACTTAGATCACTGCTGATCAGCTGATGCGTTCTTTAATTCCACCGGATCCTGGACTGCATCTCTGGGGATTTAGAGTTGCCCACCGACTAGGAAAAAATAGATGCCTCCTACATGGCTGTTTCAGTGCATTTAACAATGGCCTGATATGCATAGAACAGTAGATGAAGCTACATGGAAACAAGCACCATCTTCTAAAGTTTGTGCACTGAGCTGCTGTTAAAGACACAGCTGCAGTCACCTGTAGAAAAGAATGACAACCTATTATGATGGTGCAACGCAAGGAATTCGAGTCTCTCTGAAGTATCCTTTTGGATCAACAGTTGTAGTGCTTGCGGAACATGTTTTTCAGAGAAACTACTTGGCATGTCTCTTGACTTCATTCTCCCTAGGGTTAGTTAGTATGGCCTACCAACCCTCCTTCTGCCCTCCTTTTAACATTTCCAAAACATTTTCTGGGAACTGTCGTGCCTGAACATTCTGCCTCTGACCTTAAGGCCGCTACACTTAAAAAAGAGGGAAAGTAAATAAAGGGCCAGTTGGAATAAACTGGAATTATTTAAGAAATGTGATGCCAGATCCCATGCTTTAAGCATTATGGCTGAGTGCTTTTTTTTTACCCAGCCAGATGGGTGGGATATAAATAATAAAAATATTATTATTTATTATTACTACTACTACAAGAAGTAAACACACCTAGCTAGCGTTGCAGCAGTTGTTAAATATTCATGCTTTGGTATTTTAGCAAATGAAGGAAATTTACATTTTGGTTGCTTAATGTCGTCAACATTTCATTCCCAAAGTATAAGGACGTCATTTTTTTGCATTGCTATTCTTGCCAATTGCCACCTAGTTTAATTTGTTGTCCCAGTGTACTTAAGCACTAATGCCTTCTCATGCAAATGATAAAACAAATTCAAGCCAATAAAAAGGTAGCACACAAAAAGGCAGCTTACATCTACAGTGTGTACCCCTTGGGCATATATGTACCGTAAGCTTATATCGCTGTTATGCCATTGTTATGGATTTGCCACAAGGGATCTTTGGAATTGCAGTTTGAGGCAGAGTTTTGCTCGAGTTACCGTACTCCTTACAGATCTACAGTTCAAGAGGGAAGGATTATTCAACTAAATTTAAGCCTAGGACTTCCGATCAGAAGGTCGGCGGTTCGAATCCCAGTGACAGGGTGAGCTCCCGTTGCTCTCTCTCAGCTCCTGCCCACCTAGCAGTTCGAAAGCATGTCAAAGTGCAAGTAGATAAATAGATACCACTCCGGCGGGAAGGTAAACGGCTCTGGTTCGCCAGAAGCGGCTTAGTCATGCTGGCCACATGACCCGGAAGCTGTACGCCGGCTCTCTCGGCCAATAAAGCGAGATGAGCGTCGCAACCCCAGAGTCGGCCACAACTGGACCTAATGGTCAGGGGTCCCTTTACCTGTACCTAATGTGTAGCATGTGGTTGGTGGCATAATGGCACATGCATTATATAGGTATGAGAAAGGCCCCTAAAACACTATGCAGTGGAAGACAAATGTCTTTTGCAGTGAAGACAGGGAAAGGTAGAGCTGAGTATAATGTGGCTGCTCCTTCTGCAGGAGGAAAAGGTGGCAATGCTCTGTCCCTGCCTACTGTGCATAAACTGGGCTGGGGTATGAGTCACTCTTGTGAAGGAAGAATGGTATATACTGAAATTGTGTGTGTGCGGGGGGTGGGGAGAGGGTGACAAAGAGACAGAGACCTTGCCCATTCTGCCTTTATATTTCAGAATGCCATTGCCCAAGCCAAAATCCTGATTTCAAAACCTTGGGGATGAAACTATCCAAATGCAATGTCTGAATTTAGTAGGATGCTTTTATTCATACAGGTAGCACAGCACCCTAGAGAAAATGGAGAGCAGTGTTAAATTAGGACTGGTTGTCTCTTAACTAGATTTAATACAGTGCATATTTATAGAAAGGAATAGTCTATTCTGCAGAGCACAGACTAGGTAGATGGGGGCATTAATCTTGATCTACTGATGCCTTCTTTGACCTTGGAAGAGCATCTTAACTACTCTATCTTAGTTTCCCTGTTTGTAAAGTCAAAGCATTACCACTAGATAAAACTACAAAACCACACAGAGTATGAACAGTTAGCTTACGTTTCAGGGGAAAACCCTTCTATATATTGTCGCACAAATGCTAAAAATGATGGTTGTTAGCATACACAGGTCTGACTGTTTAATGAGTTCCAACAATCTCATATTCCTCAAATGATCAGAAAACACTGAACTATCTGTCTATCTCTGCCTGAGAAAGAAAGGGAGATGGGTCCCAAATCTGCTCTTGGTTCCACATATCCTACCTAATTAGAAGCTATAATCATAATAGTGAAGGAGATTGATGAAGAAATTCAGTGAAGCACAAAATGGCCTGCGAAGGCCACAGCTAATATAAAATCTCTAAAAAGCCATCAGTGCCTGATCTAAACTGTCAGGGGGGGGTAGCTGGCTAGCTTAGAGGAGTGCTAATGAGATGTGGAGCCTTTCATCTGTTGGCTGAAATCCAGCTCATGCCCTCAGCTTCTCCGCAGCCTTGAGTCTTAGTACTTTGGAGCAATCATATTTCTTTTTCTGGAGGATGTCGGTGAGGTGCCTTTGATGCTACAGCAAAGTTCAAAAAAGTACCCACTTCACATCTGGAATGGCCCTGTGGCAGAGGCTGCATTCACACAAAGGCAAAAGGTGTCAGGTAACCTTGTTGGAGCAGTGGCTAAGGGCATGGCTATTTTTTCTAAGGGCATGTACTGTATACACAGCAGTACATTATCCACATTTTCCTTCACAAGGAGGGCTATTGATCAATGAAGACATTTGAGAACATCCTGGAGTTTCCACTGCTACATTTTCTAGTGACCTATGGTACCATTTAAATGTTGCATTTGTCTAGTGGTTAGTGCTTTATATTAGTTTGTGTGTGTGTGTGTGTGTGTGTGTGTGTGTATCCGTATGTCTTATCATGTATTGTTGCTGTTGTTTTTAAGTTGATAATAGAATGGAAACCATGACTAAATGCAAAGTTCTGTCCGAAGTTTACTAACTGCGTTCCCATTGCATGGGTAACATGTATCTGAATGTTCTGTGACCATGCTGTTCTTGTTTTCCGAAACTGAACTTTCTGCATCTTTTTTTCTATTCTCTTTTGCCGTTCTCAAGACCTCATTAGATTCTGACAAGCCAGTTCTTTTCCTCTTGCATTTGTACTCTCTCCCTTTACCTTTCGCCTTTTCCCATTGACCAGGCTTGAGTGTATTTACCTTAGGGAAGAGACCTAGTCTTCATTATATCTTTTTAACTTTTATCTGGAAAATCCCTCTGAAAACTTAAAAAATGGTGGCGTTCAAAAGCCGAGGTTGCTGAGCAAACACAACCAACCAGACCCTTGACACCAGGTGGTTCTTCTTATATCTAGACATATATGCACACACTGACACCCAAATGACATTGAGTGATCTTATAATCAGTTATGCTCAGAGTGGTCCCTTTGGTATCAACTGCAAAATTATTTCAGTGGATCTGCACTGAGTTTGAATGCTGTCCACTCCTATTACTTATTGTAATTTTCACTACAAATCAAGAGGCTTGTTCATATTGAGAATTCAAGCATGTTGTTGTTGTTATTATTGTATCTCCTTTTTAACTACAAAACAGGGGATGCTGGAGAAAAGGGGGAGAAAGGTGCCCCAGGCCGCCCAGGAAGAGTTGGACCTCCAGGAGAAAAAGGTCAGTATTTTTTAAAGAGGGAGGTGATGGAGGTTACTCTTCATAAAACTGTTTATTTCCTAGTGCCGAGTAGAGGGTAATCATGTATATCAGGCTTTCTGGCAGTATTGTTGGGTCCAGTGTTCTCAGAAGAGAAGAAAAGGCTCATAGCATCAGGAAATGGAAGAACTGAGAGCCAGGAACCTAACATTTCTTCTGCCTTAAGTTTTCCTGGCATCATAATTCCATCTTCTGTGATGCAATCAAAACCATGGGAATTCCTGCCCTGTTCTCTATCACCAGAGGGAGTGCTGCTAGATAAAGCCGCTTATACCTGTAGAAGCTATAAAATATGTGGAAATGATGCTGCTTTCCGTTGGAGCAAATATTTCTTTGTTTGAATACGGTTTCCATCTAATTTTTTCCTGGAGCATATGGGAATTATGGCTGTTCATCATGAATCCTAAATATCTGTGATGAGAGCTTGTTCAGAGATGGTCTGAATACCAGTCGTGGAGAACAAACCACCTGCTCAGTGGTGTAGCTTGGCGGGGAGCCACAGGGGAGGTTGCCCCGGGCGCAAAATTTCAACACCCAGTGCTGCCTCAATACAGCTGCCCACTGCTGTCACTAGGCTCCATTGAAAACTGCTTCTCCATGTGAACCAGGAAGTGATCTCTCCAGAATGACTCTTTTCTTATTTCTGCGGCTGCAATCTCCTGGGCGACACGGATGCCGTTAGGCAGTTGAACGCATATGCATACTCCGTCTTGTTTCCCTCCCTCCGCATGGCCCTGCGTGCTGGCAATCCATGCTATGCCACTGCCCTGCTTGTTGGCTTCCTGGATGCATCTGGCTTGCAACTGTTGGAATCAGGATACTGGGCTAGGTCAAAAGTGGGGAAACCTCTGGTCCACAGACCAATTTGGCCTGGCAGGCTGTTGCTTAAAAAACACACCCCACCTGATGTCAGCTGAGTGACATGAGTGGTCCCACCCACTTATCAAAGTTGACCTATAGGTGTGGTGGGAGATAGTGACCAAGCAGAACTAAACTTCCAGTGGATCTGTGTGCATCAACTGATTGAGCAGGTACTTCAGTTCTGCTTTTTGCAGAGTTCTGGCATGAGGAAGGGTTCTCAAAACCAAGATCCAGCAGGACCCTGCTTTCTTGTAATACCAGACTTAGCTAAGGAAAGGTATTTTTCACATTCAGGAAGCAGCCAGAGTGAACAGACTGTATTGCTGGGGCCAGTAATGCCTGGAGCAAAGGGAAGGGTGTGTGAAAGTAATTCCTTGGCCGATCTGGCAATGGTTTATGTTTATAATGATGCTTTGGGACTTGCACAAGCATTTCTGTAATTCCATTTGTGCCAGGCCTGTAAGTTCTAAAATACTTAGGCTCTTTGTGAGTATTATTAAAAAGACATAAGAGGCTATTTTCATTGCAAAGAAATCTTATGAGAGAACAATTGCACACCAGAAACCAATTTATCTGACCCCTTTTATTTGACCTTTCTTCTGGACTTAGAGCACTGGGAGCTCTTTGAGAGAGACCTGGAAGGAGTAGTTAGAAAATAAATACAAAAACTAAATGTGGCATTTGGCTTTAGAGAAGGTATAAAGGTTCTTCCCCCCCCCCCACACTCAAGCTCACCGTAACAATGGCAAATAGCTTTGCAAGAAACGAAAGAAATAGTTAAGAACCTCTGAATACCAGTTAATGTTATACTTGTCAATTTTGTTGCATTATGATTTTTTTTTTAAGAATACACATACAATAATTGTTCCATTTTTAAAAAGAAATTGGATAAAACAGTAAATAGCAATCTTAAAACACAGGGCATCTGATTTCATCACCATCAATAATAATGATATTGATTATTATTCTTATTTATTTTTAATTGAAAATTTAACACCTACTGTTGGGTACTACTCCTAAGAAGAGTGAAGGCTGCTTCTGCATAGAGTTCCAATGTAGAGAATGTTAGGTGACCCTCTGACAGGTCTAAGGATGGGGGAATCTTCCTGCCTTCCTTCTTTTGAATTTCCATTGCACATTTCAGCTTGACAGAAGAGCTGCCTAGGCTTAAATCAATAAGTGATACGAGTTTTAAGTGCTTTATGTTGAGACCCAAAGACGTGAGTGAACCTCAAGGATCAGAAAACATAGGACTACTGAAAAACAAGTTCTTTATTAAGATCAATCACAGTTCAGAATGCATGATGCAAACTCTCAGGTTGGACAGACAAGGCAAGATATTTCTATAATGGTTTTTGTTTGTTTAAAGAGGGGGATGTTTCTAAGCCAGAGATCCATGAAGGATCATGTTAGTATATTGTTCTATTGTCTAATGCAGAGGTTTTCAACCTTTTTGAGCCCACAGCTCCCTTGACCAACTACAGTGGTAGCTCGGATTAAGTACTTAATTCGTTCTGGAGGTCCGTTCTTAACCTGAAACTATTCTTAACCTGAAGCACCACTTTAGCTAATGGGGCCTCCTGCTGCCGCTGCGCCGCTGCTGCACGATTTCTGTTCTCATCCTGAAGCAAAGTTCTTAACCCAAGGTATTATTTCTGGGTTAGCGGAGTCTGTAACCTGAAGCGTATGTAACCCAAGGTACCACTGTACATTCTTTCTGCAGCACCCCTGCGGGGCTCAGGAGCCGAGTTATTTCATCTCTTGTCTGCAGAGATGGCAGCTTCTCACCCTTTTTCAAACATCCTCCCTTGTGGAGTGTTCTCTCAGTCTCCCCTCCCCTCTCCTTGGGAGTCCTCTGGGCAGCCGCTGCTGCCGCCCCTGGTCTCTGAGCTGCCCCATGCCTGCCCCAATGAGAGGTGCTTCCTTATACTGCCCCACAGGGGCCTGGGACTTGTCTGTCTAATCTAATCTCAACAGCAAGGGCTGGCAGACTGGCTGGCTAGGATCTCTCGCCCACTTGCTTGCTCACTCTGAGGCAACCTCAGCTCCTGGCAACAAGCACTCCTTGACCAGCCCCAGAAGCAGCAGTTGCCTGGGGAACTTGTAGCCAAGGCTGCTGCAACAAACAGCTGTGCGAGGCAGAGATGCGAGAAGGCATCAGAGGAGAGAGGGAAGGAAAGAGAGACAGAGGCCAGTGTTGCCCGTGGCACCCCTCAACATCATTCAAGGCACCCCAAGGTGCTATGGCGCACTGGTTGAAAACCACTGGTCGAAGGCACTGAACCCTTTCACACAACTCAATTTTGTATTGAATATGGGGATTATTTGGTTGTATCTGTCATAAGAGCTTCCGTCTTCCTACATACAACTCACCCTGTCATATGTACACAAGCGTCCTATATAATCACTCTAATTTTTCCACGCATGGATGAGAGCTTCAAGCTGGGTACCAAAATGTTGGCTGACGAGACTGCTGCTTCTGTTATCTAGTCACAGAAGACTGTTGTGAATTTTTCCTGCGTTCATGATGAGCATTGCAGCAGCCTCAAATATGCCCGCCAGAAGATGCCACAAAATTAGTATTGGTATCTCACAGCAGGAACTGAGATGGTTTTTCGGTTTTAATGGCAATGCTGTACAGCACTTTTTACAGCAGAGTTGTGACAAAACGAGCCTCTTAAAAAATTGGCTGTCTCAGCTATTTGTCATGAATAAGGGACATATGCAGAATAAGGCACAAACTGGATACAAATATTGCTAGCAATGCTGAAGTATTTGTTTTGTGTCCTTTTCACCGTTTTTTCCAGGTTGACTCGGGGCCTGAGGTTGCACCCTATACATGCTTACTTGGCAATGAACCCCATACTTCTGAGTAGACATGTACAGGATTGCATTATAAAACAATTCGAGACTGAGGAGGGAAGCGTCCATGCACCCAGAAGCCTCAGGATTACTGTAGCAGCTACTGGTCAAGTGGAAAAAACCATTCAGGCGCTCTGTTTGCACATTCTGCCTGTTCACTTACAATCTGCCACTACAGGTCTTGTCCCTGCAGCACCAAATAAGAAACAAGATGGTTGTAATGGGGGTTCTTGGAATATAGCTCACCAGAATCCATGGTTGCTACAGCCTGCTGGGAGCTTCTGAGCATGCGGAGGTTATTCTTAGGCAACTTGTGTAAACTGGCTACCTCTGTACTAGTGTGTGCTCTTCTTGGAATGAGATATACACAAAACAATCCATGTTTTTTCATTCTTCTGCTCATTTTGGGTGCTATTGAACCATGTTGTTGTTTAGTTGTTTAGTTGTTTAGTCGTGTCTGACTCTTCGTGACTCCATGGACCAGAGCACCCCAGGCACTCCTGTCTTCCACTGCCTCCCGCAGTTCGGTCAAACTCATGCTGGTAGCTTCGAGAACACTGTCCAACCATCTCGCCCTCTGTCGTCCCCTTCTCCTTGTGCCCTCCATCTTTCCCAACATCAGGGTCTTTTCCAGGGAGTCTTCTCTTCGCATGAGGTGGCCAACGTATTGGAGCCTCAGCTTCAGGATCTGTCCTTCCAGTGAGCACTCAGGGCTGATTTCCATAAGAATGGATAGGGTTGATCTTCTTACAGTCCATGGGACTCTCAAGAGTCTCCTCCAGCACCATAAAAATCAATTCTTTGGTGATCAGCCTTCTATATGGTTCAATAACATACATTAAAGGTACACACACACACACACACACACACACACACACACACACAGTGAATCTAAGCTCCTGCAACCATTTCTGTTGCATGCATAATAGAAAACCTGGGCAAATAATGAAAAAGATGGTCAGATACTGAAGTGTTGTTGACAATATTTATATCTGATTTGTGCTGCAACGTGCATATTTATCTCTTATTCATTAGAATTTGCTGAGGCAGCCAATTTTTTAAGAGGCTCGTTTTGCCACAGCTCCATTGTAAAATGCTGTATAACGCTGCCATTAAAACTGAAAAACCTTCTTGTTTCCCGCTGTGAGGCTCCAGATAGTTATTTCGTGGTATCTTCCTGAGGCTGCTGTGCACTCCTTGTTAATAAAGACTTTGAATGCATACAGGGAAAAGATCAGCCGTGTAGTCTGCTTAGCATAGATGAAATGAAAGGGCTGTAATCTCAGACCTGTGGTTGTGAGGGCATGATCTATTGATTTCAGTGAACTAATTTTAGTCTCTGGCAACTCTGACTGAGGACTACATGATGCTTTCGGGTATTTTTTTGATACATCAGTGAGACCAAGAGGGGGGGCATTGTGGTCTGGGTAGCCCAGGACCCCTATACATACTGCCCAGGCTTGTGCCCCAGGGAGATCACTTTCGTGTTGCTAACACAGCAGTTTGATTTCACCCCTCGAGGCACACTCCATTGTCTCTCAAGGCTCTCTGACTACTGAGGGTATATGTAAAAATTTACATTTAATTTTTCTTTTATTTTGACACCCCCCCCCCAGGAGAAACAGGGGACAAAGGACAGAAGGGAAGCATAGGGAGACATGGAAAAATTGGCCCCATTGGTTCAAAAGGTATGTTTTCTTTCAGTATTTGTTAGGCGGTTATTTCTGAAAAGTTGTTTAAATTACATGTATTTTGAGTTTTTTTCTGCAAGGAACAAGAGATGATTGACCATGATTACGACAAAGCCATATGTGACGATCATGACAAATAAATGAAGTTGAGTTTCCTTCACATAGGTCAGCATTGGGAAGGCTTAAAAAAACCCATACAACTAGTGTTTCTGGTGTCAGTGTATAAGATAAAGGCTATTGTTTCTACTTGAAGCTATCTGCTGAGAAGCTTAACTTTATTTTCCCTTTCTTAGGAGAAAAAGGAGATAACGGGGATGCAGGCCCACCTGGTCCTAATGGCGATCCAGGTAAACCAACCATATTAGCACTGGTTTTAATGTATTAACATCCAATTTAAGGTCCTAATTAATAAATGTGAAATTATGTATAGTTTGTATAAGCTTGTATAATACGGTTTTTTAAGATAGAATATTTCAGCAGCCATAATATTAGATTAACCACTGAACTCGAGTGATATGCATACAGATGTGAATTAGCCCTTACCAGTCCAACTCATCTTTTGTTGTACCGATGTGTACTACACGCTCTCAAATTCAGCTCATGTCTATGAACCAGTCACACCCCCCACCCCAGCACAATTCCTACTTTGTATGGGATGACCCTGCAGAATCTTAGTTTGAATGCAATTGTGAATGGATATGATTTTCAACAGCCATTTCTATGATCTTAAATAGTTGCAGGAAACTGTGGGCTCTGTTTGAGCGCAGCCAAGATTTTATTGGCTTACTACACGTGGTTGTTCAGGAGAAAAAAATGATGGTTTGCATATCATGCTAAGAGCAGGCCTTGTGGTTTATATTACTTGGCTGCAAAGTGGGAGCAACTGAGCAGCATCTACCAGCAAGGTGTTCGTTTATAGTCTGCCATGGTTTATTCCATACTATGGTTTACTGTGATGTACAGACCATCCCCTGTGATCCCTTTGTGCTGGGATGGACCGTGTTGAGCACAAACAACTGTCTTATATGTATGTACCAGCAGCCAGTCTGGGGGGTTCAATACCTGCAATGCAGCGTTACTGGTATTCTCCAGAGCAGGGGTCTGCAAGGCTTACCGGGCATGGGCCGGATCACTCCCACAGAGATCCAGCACGGCGCTGGAAATCGCATCTGAGCATGCCCAGACGCCGAAACTTGCGCCTGCGCAGAAGCGATTTTCGGCGACTGGGCATGCACAGAAGCAATTTCTGGAGCCGCAGAAGAGAGTCCCTGCGCCATGCTGCACCACTTTAGCGCAGCGCCTCCCTGAGCGGGCGGCTCGGTTCATTGGTGGCTCGTGGGTTGGCTAAACGGCCTCCGTAGGCTGATTCCGGCTCATGGGCCTACCCCTACTCCAGAGGGTTGGAGTAAGAGGATAGTAAGTTAATGGATAAAAGCTGTGAAATATGCACTATTTTGGGACTCGGGTGGTGCTGTGGGTTAAACCACAGAGCCTAGGACTTGCTGATCAGAAGGTCGGCGGTTCGAATCCCCACGACGGGGTGAGCTCCCGTTGCTCGGTCCCTGCTCCTGCCAACCTAGCAGTTCAAAAGCACGTCAAAGTGCAAGTGGATAAATAGGTACCACTCCGGCGGGAAGGTAAACGGCATTCCCATGTGCTGCTCTAATTCGCCAGAAGCGGCTTAGTCATGCTGGCCACATGCTGGCTGTACGCCGGCTCCCTTGGCCAATAAAGCGAGATGAGCGCCGCAACACCAGAGTTGGTCATGACTGGACCTAATTGTCAGGGGTCCCTTTACTTTTACCTTTATGCACTATTTTGGGTAGCCAGCAAACAATGCGAGACGTTTTGTGCAAATGCCCATATGTAACTTGTACACGGGTTTTCTGCAGGCATTCCTTGTGAATGTGGCCAGCTACGAACAGCCATTGGTAAAATGGATAACCAAGTGACCTTGCTGACGACCGAGTTGAAGTTCATTAAAAAAGGTAAGAATGTCCAGACAAACATTCTCCCCTTCCTTGCATGTGGGGAAATCTTGCTTGCTTAATCACTGGTTGATTGTGCTATGCATTAAGTTGGTTTATAGAAATGCAAGTGCTCACTTTTCAGCACTGCCCTCCCCCGCAGCTGTTGCTGGTGTGCGTGAGACAGATAATAAGACTTACTTGCTGGTGAAAGAAGAGAAGAGGTACATGGACGCCCAGCTCTACTGCCAAGGAAGGGGAGGAACGCTGAGCATGCCCAAGGATGAAAACACCAATAGCCTAATTGCTGCTTACATCAATCAAGCTGGCCTCAGCCGAGTTTTCATTGGCATTAACGACCTAGAGAAAGAGGGCCATTTTGTTTACTCCGACCGGTCCCCAATGCAGACCTTCAACAAATGGAGCAACGGAGAGCCAAATAATGCTTATGATGAAGAGGACTGTGTAGAAATGATAGCCTCTGGGGGATGGAATGATGTCGCCTGTCATATTACAATGAATTTTGTTTGTGAATTCGACAAAGAAAATGTGTAGAAATATAATTCCTGCCCCCCACTCCCAGCTCAATTTTTGAATCAAGCTTTGTGTGCAGGTTACGTTGTATGTCTGCACTATCGGTTATTTTATAAGCTGGTGCAGTCCACAAATCCTGAACCGCTATCTGTTTATGGGTGTTTTTTGTGTGTGTGTGTTTGCACATAACACTAAGCTATGGTTGGTTTTAACCATGATTTATTTAATAAGCCATGGGTTGTCTCAGTTTCTTTTGTTTCTCCAAAGCTTGGCTTGTTTCCCAGCCACTCCTGCCTTGTGATTTGTAGTATGATGAGCATTTGGGGTGGGGTGCCCAAGCAAGCCATGCTTAAGCAAGGTTTTCACATAAAGCAAACCATAGTTAAAATGAGTCATGGGTTCACAAGCATATCATGTTTGTTGGCAGAAAATAAACCAGGGTTTGTTTGCTGGGTTGGATTCACCCGTTCAAACAAATTTATTTAGGCTAAACAAATCATGGTTTAGCAGTATGTGCAAATCAGCCTTTTATCTGAAAGTTAGTACCTTGTTGATGAGGTGCTAATCTTTCAACAAGCTTCATATTAGTCTGGACAAATATCCCAGAACACCCTCACCTCTGCCAGTGTTACAAAGTTCTTCTATCACCAAAAAAAAAAGGAACACGACATTTTTATGTGTTTAGTTCAGGTTATGTGGATCTCCATCCTGCAAAAAATCCTCATATCTGATCTGTGTGTGTGTGTGAGCGAGAGAGTGAGTGAGAGATCAGATATGAGGATTTTTTGCAGGATGGATATCCACATAACCTGAACTAAACACATAAAAATCTCTCTTTGTGTGTGTGTGTGTGTGTGAGAGAGAGAAAGAGATGCATACACATTCAAGATTAAGCCACGGCGTATGTCAAGCTTCCCATTCCATTTGTGTGTGTGTGTGTGTGTGTGTATTCTTAGCAAGGGTTTTCTTCACTCATATTCAGCACAGCTTTTTCTTTCTTTCTTTTTCTTTTAAGCCCTGTTTCATGTATTATACTTGCAATGCTCCCTCCCTTCTGTCATGCAGGTGACCTCATGTATGAAGTGGAAATTCACAGCACATGCTTCCTTTTCTTCCACAAAAAAGGAATTCCAATACAGTTTGCTTGTTTTAGCCATAAGGATAGCTACCTTGTGGAAGGAATAGGGACATGCCCACTGCTATTCCATGCAATGAAGAATGCCTCCAAGCGCAACCTTTCACTGAAATGATGAGACTCATTCATTTTAACAGGGCTGGCACAGGAAATCTTCCTAACAGATTAAAGAACAGCACATCATCCTGGAGAGTAGTAGGCATGTTAAGAATAGGACACAGGAATTAATGAAGGACAAACTTCAACATTAAGATGTATAACACAGGGTGCTGGTGTCAATCAACTCCAAGACCTACCCTAGTTACTTTTGTTGATAAAGTATTATAGTGGTATTTTTTAGAAGTATATTATATTAGTATTGTACAGCTGTAAATATAATCTAGGTATTTCAAATATCAATATTCACCCTTCAGAAGGGAAGAGCAGAGTTAACAGAGACATGGTTTAAAGAACTATGGCTGTAATCCAACACAGAATTAAGTATAGGTAAACCGCTTGAAATCGTTGGGCTTAAACTCAGTTCTGCGCAAGATCTTTACACAGAAAATATCCATCAAATCGCTTGTTGAGATTAATGGAGATCTACAACGAAAGTGGAAGGTATAAATGTAGATTTTAGGAAGCTATTTTTGAAGACCTATAGCCACCATTTCTATCTTTTAAAAATCCTACCCTTCTATTGCTGGTTATTAAGTCCTGTGTTGGTTCATAATGATAAAATGTAAACGTTATCTTTTATCACTTTCTGAATCCTAATAAACTATTTCCTTAGCTCTTCCATTACACAGTTGCTAAAGTGGGAATACAGCACTGATGTAAGCCAGTTCAACTCTTTAGGCAGTATTTTAATAGATTATAAATTGAGTATTGCAAAATTATTTACAGAAAACACGAATGCAGGTATTACATTTTCCTTATGTACCCTTTGGCACAGCTGATCATTGTGGCTTGATGGCCAGCACAATTTAGCAAAGTTAATCAAGTCCCAGCCTGTTGCAGTTTAAAGCAATCTCAGTAGCCACAATCCTACTCTGAATTACACATGAATCAGATTGTTCCATTAAATCAGGAGTACATTTTGCACAGAACTGCAACCTAGATAGCTGCCATGATTGTGTTTAGATATTTGCATGCTATTACTGTTTTCTTAAAAATAATAATAATTATCCAAGCAGGTCTTTGTAAGTTGTCATGCAACTCACGAGAACTTTTAAGTTATTCATATTCTGAAAGATGCTTTAAAATTCATTTGCCCATCCTTCCGTTTGTCACTGTAGGCACATAGCTAAATGAATGCTAAGATTTTGTGGGAGTAAGTTGACTCTACAGACTTAATGAATGTTATCCATTTACAACAGAGGATGCAGCTGGTTTCACCTGACGTTTGGCCCTTCATGAAGTTCTATAGTTTTAATTATTATTACTGAGGCCTTAATCCCATGATAGAGTCAATCCAATTGAATTTCTTCTAGCCTGGTTGCAAATCAAGGGAGGTAGCACATGAAACAGTTGAAGTTAAAATTAAATTTGCATTTTATTTCCCAGTTCATCTGCACAAACAAATCCACCTGAAGCCAGATACAAATCCCAGCACTCAAGCAGTGGGTATTAATTCAGGTGGCTTCTCAAGATTGCTGGCGCTGGAATTAAACTGAGAAGTTCATTAATAATGGGTGAACTACAAGACTGAGTCCAGCACATGAACAAGAGTTAAAATTGGTTCACCATCTCTTTTTGACTTTAGGAACAAGATTTATGCTGTTGTTCCCCACAGAGATAGTCATTGGTTTAAAACAGGCACCACCAACCTTTGGCATTCCAGATGTTTTGAACTACAATTCCCATCACCCCTGACCACTGGTCCTGTTAGCTAGGGATCATGGGAATTGTAGGCCAAAACATCTGGAGGGCCACAGGTTGGGGATGACTGGTTTAAAACTTTACAGAAGCATAGGGCAGCAGTTCACTTAACAAATCTATATTTCCAATCCTGCCTATGCATAAACAACTGCATTCACTTATTTAATAGATATAAAAAATGTGGCTATTTGTTATGACTAGTTCATTTCTGCATTAGACTTGCATTGCTATGCTGGTAGTAGAGTGTTTTCCCAAATCTGTTGTTGGGATGTTGTAACTTCTGTGCAGCACAGAGCTATTCCAGAATTCGCTAGCAGACCACCCATCACTAAGTCACTTATGATTCAAGCCCTTTCCCCTTTCTCATTGAGGTTTGTAGAATTTCAGGTAGGGGTAAATAACCTTTCCCCATCCAGACACTGTTGGATTTCACTCCCATCACTACCAGCCAGCAGGAATGATGGGACTTGCAGCCCAACACCATTTTGGAGGGCCACAAGTTCCCCATCCCTGGTTTAAAGCTCTCTGCTGCTTTGCTCATTAGAAAGAACTTGGATACAAAAATGAATGTGGAGGCATGCATAAAATAGTGAATACTGGCCCATGTGATAACTTGGAATAACTGCAGTCTTATGCATAGTTGGTAGTGTATTCTGCTGAAGAAAGCAGGAGTTCCTTCTAAGGCAATACACAGGGGATCAAACTGCAAATCTAATCTTGCCAATGTTGATTCAATGGGATTTCTATGTAAGCAAAAACAACAGGGTTGGGTGTATAATAGGTTTCCTGATGCTGTAACATCCCAGAGACTATGACAAAAACAAGAGTGGATTATCTGTAACTTGATACTGACCCATTGATTTACAGTAGTTCCCAACATTTAAAGCTTTGAGGGTATACGTTTCCTGTTGCGTTCTTCAATATTTATGTTTAATCTAACGATAAGCTTCCTGGTAGCACACAAATGCAAGTACGTAACTAATTTATAGCGACTGGATTGATAAAGGATTTTTTGTTTGTAGCAATTTTGCTCTCAAAAATAAAAGTATGGCAAGCATTTGAAATCATTGTGTATCGTTTTGCGTTAAAGGGAAATAAATAAATAAATTTTATCCCAACTTTTGTTTCCTCTGAGCTTAATTTCTTTTCCCTTGTTTCTACCAGCTTCCCCAAAGAGGTGGAATCCCTACAGTTTAATTACAACTCTAGAATTTTAAAAGACTTTAAGGGGGGGGGGGCGTAATATGTTTGACTCTACGTAGGGTCTTTTTCTCTGTTAGGACGTAAATTGGCTGCAGATATACAGGTACCATGCCTTGGAACCTCAGATAAAGTTAAGCTGAATAAATTAATGGGAGGAAGTTCTCCCTGCTTCCAGGAAGTTATCTGTGGACTCCCCCACCCTGCCAATTTTGGGTGTTTCTTTACTCCCCCAGAAACACCCCTGTGTTGCACCCCCACCCTCTAGAGAGGTGCAGTGTTCACCACTGTGCATAGGTTGCCATGTCTGAAATGTGTTTGTTTAGTAGACAGCGGTTCTCAAACTTTTTTCTGTGGGCCACACTTTCAGAATAAACATTTGCTCGTGCCACACCAAGTTTTTAATTGATAAGAAGCACATTGGAAAACAAAAAGGAACAACTCCTAGCATTTATATTAGGTCTCAGCTCTTCATAAACACAAAGAAGCCTTTCTTTTTCTGATCTTTCATATCTGTCAGAAAAGATATTTTGAAAAGATATCTATCCATTTCCCTACAAATAAATAAAAAATATTTTGATACTACACTACACTACACTAAAATGTTTACCGTATTTTTCGCTCTATAAGATGCACTTTCCTCCTCCTATCCTAAAAAGTAAATGGAAATGTGTGTGTGTCTTATGAAGCGAATGCAGGCTTTGCGGGCTATCCCAGAAGCCAGAACAGTGAGAGGGAGCACTGCGCAGCGCTCCCTCACGCTGGTCTAGCTTCTGGCTTAGCCGCATGAAGCCTCCGCAGGGCAGTGGGGAGCCTTCATCCTGCTGCCCTGCGGAGGCTTCGCACGGCTCTCTCACTTTCCCCACCTCCCGCAAAAGCCCCCAAGAGCTGCGCTCCCTTTAAAGAGCCGCACAGAGTGTGTGTGTGGCTCTTGGGGGCTTTTCCCCGAGGAGGGAGAGGGCAGCCCGTCACTGATGGGCTGCCCTTCTCCCTCCTCGGGGAAAAGCCTGCAAGCGCCACACATACGCTCCACGCGGCTTGTGAAAGGGAGCGCTGAGCAGAGCCTGGAATGCATACAGGCTCTGCTCAGCGCTCTCTTTAAATATATTTCCCCCCTTGCATTCCCCCTCTAAAAATTAGGTGTGCCTTACGGGAAATGTTTCTTTGATTGCCCCTGAACGTTTGCCACCCTCTTCTGCCACACCAGTGGTCTAGAAAAGCTTTGATAACATTCCAAGAGATAATGCACTACTGAAAAAAAGTCCCTTTAGAAGTTATATGGCAGAGGGTTTTCTAGCAATGCCTGTGCAATGCACACCACTGTGTTTCAAAGTGAGATGTGGATACATGGTGGTGGACACGCACCACGTCTCTGTTGCCAATTGCGTCTTCCCAGCACACTAGTACTATGTGTCCCTGTGTGTTGGCAGGTAACTGCTCCCGCCCCCATAGAGACTATAATGTTGTCACGACACATCTGTCTTATATGCTACAAACATGTCAGCAGTGCCAGCCCTGACTTAATCATCTTTGTCCAACATGCAGTTTAATCATCTCTGCACTACCATACTGCCCTCTAGTGCTGTACTGGAAGCAGTTTTTTGAGTTTGCTATATTGCAAGCAAGGCAGCCAGAACACTGATTTGAAATGTGGTGTTAGCCTTGTGTCACTGTTTTTCCTCGTTGCAAGTGCCACTTGGACTGGCTGCTAATGCATTATGCTGTCTCTCTGGCCAGTATATATATTTTTGTGTGTGTGTGTGTGTGTGTTGGGGAGGAAAACACTAGTCTGTTTCAAATGCAGAAACGCACACATTATTTGGAAAGCTAAATTATTCGTTCTAAGCAAATGGCAAGATTTCGACTGCCTGGATTAATAAGTGTCCTAACTGTTCTCTGCTCTCCTGCAAATGTGTACACACATATACCCCTACCCTTTTGAACCTGCTACAGTCGCAGGTATGTGGTGCAACTAAGCAGCAACTTTCAAAAGGAAAGTAAGATGGTATACTTAAATAACTAACACAACAACAATAACGGCACAGGCAGACACATTTATGTCTGAATCCAGAAACAGACCTGGTACTATTATAATCCAAGCTCTAAATGGCAGAAGAAACCTTCAAGTTACGAGTTAGGGCCAGTTAATGCCTACTGTTGTCAAGCAAGCATTTCTAGCGGCAATATAAGTATGCTTTGAAACTCTTAACTCAGCAGTAGTTTCTGGTCCTCAGGAACTTGCAAGGCAATGGATCATCTAGAACAGGGGTTCCCCACTGATAGTCATCGTAACCCACCCAGGGGGTCCGTGGCACCATTCACATAGCAAAGACTACCAAAGAGATCATTTTTTTTAAAAAAACTAGGGGGTCCATGGCTCGGCTTTTGAAAAACAGGGGGTTTGCAGCACTTAGCTAATTGGGAACCACTGGTCTAGAGGTCTGCATACCAGTCCCTCTCCTCAAAACAATATTTCTCTCTTCAGCCCCAACTGATTTTGGACCTGAAACAGGCCTTTCTTCACATCCTAGCCTCTGCATTGTTTTGTAGGGGCCATCTTTACCAGGAGTGAAGAATTGGATGAGGCAGGCAGACTGCATCCTTATTTCTCCCAGCCACCGTAGGCCAGGTTTGACCGGTGAGTGAGGCCCACCCCTCCTGACGTCACAGCGATGTCGCGTGATCTGTTTTCATACAGCGCTCTGCGTGGTGCTTTGCAAGCTCCAAAGATTACTAGATTTAAATGAGTGAGGGAGCCTCTAAAATGCAGGCTGAGGCACATAATATTCAGGAGGGGAAGCAGCAAAAATTCTGATTTCCTTTCCAATGTTACTGTAAGGGTGAAGAGCTCTTTTAAAATTAATTATGCAACAACATTTCTTAAACACTGGTTTTTTATATATATATATGCAAAATGGGTGCCCAATAAAAAAAAAGTGAATCAGCTGTCATTCACATCAATCCAAAGAAACCAATGAATTACTCAAGCTGCCAGAGTAAATAAAAAAATGTCTGCTGTTTGCTCCAGGAGACACAGCACAAAATTGATGGCAGAGACAGAACTGGTGGTAGGTAGAAGAAACCAAATTCAGGTAATGGGCTTGGATCCTGAGATGTCTTGTGTCGGCAGAAAAGCACTTCCACTTGCGCAAGCCTGGTCCCTCTGAATTCGTTCAGCATAGGGCCCTGCTCCACCTCATTCCACACCATTCAAGTGGCAGTGGATATAATGGGCAGAGGGAGTCAGGAAAGCCCTTTTTCATGAGAGCTTATTCGTCTCTGGATTCGCCACACTGACTCCTTTGCAAGGTATCACCCTAAAACAGTTCTGGAAGACCTTTGGCAGGTTTAAAGAATTGAAGTAAAGCCAAGAGTCACCTCCAAAAAAATCATAGTTAACACTAAACTAATATTTGGAAATTAGTTTTAATATAATATAAAATAGATTTAGGAGCCCATTTGTACCCGTTACGGCAGTTCAGGAGATCTGTTGGCGCACGATAGAGAGTACCTATGCATGGCTTATTACAGAGGAGTATGCCATAAAAATAAGGATGAATTAAAGGCAAACACTCAGCAGGAAGGAGCAGAATTAAATAAGCCCATTATTATGCATAGGTGTTGCCTTGAAAAGAGGAATGAAAAAGAAATGCAATACGATAAGCTGTTTAGTTTAGCCATTTTTCATTTAAAACAGGCAGTGGAGGATATAATTGACTTAATATTTCGTATTTCATCAAGTGGTTGGATTTTACCTTTAATGGCTCTTAGCTAGCTTCTGATGGAATTTTGTTTGTGTTAAATTTTTCATTTTATTTATTTCTGGATTTTTTTAAAACATGCAATTAAATTTTATAGGCACATGTGAATAGAGAAGAGAAAATAGAAGCATGAAGGCTTCTCTTTTCATAGCTCCTGGACAATTTTTGGTTTTATGTCAGTAAAACATAAGTCTCTCCCCGCCTGCCCCAGCCTTTTTTTTAAAAAAAGCTGTCTGCTTTAGAGGCAAACTCAGAAGAAATAAAAAATATATAATATAACATTAATAAATTCAAAGAACCTTGGACAAATCTTGGAAATCAAGAGGGATTGCTCGTTGCAAACAGAATGGGAGCATGCAGGGAACCATTTGCCGTGCTGATGGTCTTAGGGCCCTGGCAACTGACCAGCTTCTGATGCTGTCAATTTGCTATTAGGAGAAAAACTACCCATGCCTCCTGTTTCAGCAGATGGGATATGTTGTGCATATATGCACTCACACAGTATTACTACAGGCTTTCTGCCAAGGTAAGTCCACCCTACATGAGAATGATCATCCTCTGGCTGTTGTGGTGCTAATACTGCAAAAGAGACCTTCCATTCCAGGCATGGTTCCAGGAGCAAAGTTTGTGAAGGCCAGGATCGTGGTAGAAAATATGAGTTTAAAATGTGTCACAAACACCATGCTTCGTGCAATTTGCGAGGTTAATTTAAAATACGCTGCTTAAGAAAAATATATATTTTAGATTCATAAAGAGACTGCACATTCTTTTTGTATGTTTGTTTGAGGAAGGGGGTGGGCGTTTACATAGATCCCTTACAGAATCAATAAAGTCTAATGATTGTCTACCGGTTGTGTAACCTGCTTATCGGGGATTGTCCACCAATCCTTTTGAAACACTAGTAGTCTCTTCACAGTGCAGATTATTCACGGCTGTCGTGGACCAAAACTACTAATAGAGTAAGACTAATTGATTTTTATTCATTTCTCTTGAGATGTTATGGCAAAGATATTTTAGACTGAATTATTTAAAATTATCCACAGGAATGTCCATATTTCATGTTTTCCAGTGAACTGTGAAAAGTTTCAATTCAGTATAATTTAACTATTTTGTTCCCATTATTGCTGGTGTGCCAAGATGACACAACTTGGCTATTTTGCCTGTAATTGATTAGCATATAGTTATTAGAATATATAGCACTAGCTTTTACAACTGAAATGCCATTGCTCTGCTTTGAAATAATTATGGTAGCACAATTAATCACATCTTATTTGCAACCTTGTAATTAAAAACAAAAATCAGCATGGTTTTATATTAATAACTGAAGAAAAGTAATCTTTTAACGGTTTTTACAAAAAAGAAATTGCAACCTTTCAGCAGTTCCACTTGGTCAGGAGGACGTCCAAGTATATAAACATAATATGCTTGGACCTCGAAAAAAAGATACTGACAAAACACTCGTGAGTAACTCTGCAGTAATAATATCTTCTCAGAAGTAAGTCCTATTGAATTCTGAGGCGCTTACTCCCAGGTAAGTGGGGTTGGGTTGCAGGCTAAACCTAGCAAACGTGGTAAATAGAGCTGTTCTTTTTAGTTCAGTAACTGGCTAAACATAAAGCAGATGGAAGGAATAAACTTGTTTCAAAATGGAGGCAAGTAGGCAATGAACTGTACAAGGATCTGTATTGTGGATGTGGACCAGTATTTTTATTTAACACCTATAAATGAGCTGGGGTTAAAGAGTGAACAGTGAGGTAGCCAATTTGCAGATGACACTTGATTATTCAGGTGAATACTCAAGGAAAGAGCTCCAACATAATTTCTCCAAACTGAATAAATGGGCAACAAAATGGCAAACAAGATTCAGTGCAAGTAAGTATGTAACACTCATTAGGGGGAACGATTACCAACTTCATATATACACTGATGGGATGTAAGAAAGCTGTGAAAAAGGGAAATTCCATACTTGGGATCATTAGGAAAGGGATTAGAAATAAAACTGCCAGGATCGGAAGACATTTATATATATCTATTGAGTTGCCAAATTGTGGAATGCTGGGCACGCATAAATTAAATATAATTGAGCTGGAAGCAGAAAAGGGCAAACCCAATGAGCAAATGTTAGAATTTCTTTCATAGGAGGAAAGCCTAAGGTGCTTGGGGCTCTTTTTCTTAAAAGGCAACAAATAGATGATCGTGAATAAAGTCTTAGAACATTAGGCACGGTTTTGATGAGGTAGGTATAAAAAATACTGTTCTCCCTCTCTTTTAAACCTAGAAAGTGGGGGGTCACCCTGTTAAACCAGTTCGCCATAAATTCAGAACTGCTGTTAAATTACAATAAATGTACAGAATTTGCTGCCACAAGATATGGTGACACAGCCCACTGGCTGAAATGGGTTTCAAAGAGGATTTAAATCCATGAGGTGAAATGATACTTCAGTTCTAATGGCCACAGCTAAAAGGGAACTGCAGAAGGCCAGCCACATGGGGCCATTCTGCATTTACCATTTATAGTGGTGTAGTTGCTGTTTGATCCAGCGTTTGCCTGCTCCTTTTGGGCACATATCGCTGTTATTAGCGAGTGAGTATGCTGCTTTCCTTTCCACACAAATTGTGGGTTCTGCCTGTACTGAGAAAATATCCATACCTGTAGTAGCCTTGTGTCCCTCCAACCATTAAATTCTGGAGTTATTTATTTGATCACTATTATTTATTTAATCAAATTACAAGTTTGCTTTTAAGAAAGGGGGAGCTTAATGTGATAAGGTGGGGATTTTTGATTTACTTTATTTCTCTTTCCTTTTAGAAGAGTAATATATTTTAAACAAAATTCAGTGTGATCTTTTGAAGAAAGATGACCGTTCATCTCTCAGAAAAGAAGGGCAATGTTTTACCTGACTTTCTGCATCTGAATGACTTGGGATGTGAATCTGTAGGAGGGAAGGTAAATTCAAAGAAATTCACCGAAACAACAGAGGTTCATAAAAGTAGATGATGTTTAGCTTTTGTGCAGGGATTTTGAATTTTTTTTTTTATAAAATCTAACTTCTAGAGATATAAAGTCATTATCCTAATTATTTATGATACCAAGACATGTTTGTCTGTTTGAAAATATTTTGGTAATAGAAACAATAGATTTCCATAATTTATTTTGATAGCATTTTAAAATAAAAGTGCTGCATAAAATATTAATTCAAAAGCAGCTCCTTCCTGCAGGGCTACAGACACAACTGCACACTTTCAAGTGTAATGTTGGTGTTCTTGTGCAAATGATATCACAGGTGCACAAGTTTAAGCGTTATTGAGTGCAATAATAATAGCAGTTGAACTAGGATTTGTGTAGCCTCTTTCTCACATACAAGACACCCATTGGATTTTCCTTTTGTGTTATGTGGCGCGAGCAAGCTGGTGCAATTGGATATCATCCTACAGCACCTTAAGCAATTTAAAACCATATCAAATATAGAACACGATAAGTATAATAGCAATAATAATAATAATAATAATAATAATAATGATAATAATAATTCATCTGTAGCATTTGATTCATTTCAAGATATCCAATGTATCCAGCAAGCCATTCTGGTAAAGATTAAAAAACAGAATTCACTACTCATTGAACCCCCCCCCCCCCGCACTAAAAGTCATTTTGAACAAATGCAGTTTTAGAGCTCACGTAAAAAACCAAGGTGAGGGCTGATAGTATGTCTCAGGGGAAGGAATTCCATAACTTGGGGGGCCATCACTGAGAAGGCCCTGTCCCTCATACCAGCCTGCCTAAACTCGAAGAGAGATTTCCAATGTCGCATGTAAAATAAAATTAGTAGTTACATGTGAATTGTAGCTGTAATTCATGCTGCTTCTTTTTTTGTAAAGGTTTTATTTGCAACGGATGACTTTTTTGCTCCTGCAGAAAATCTCTTAAAGGTAGGTATGCAATATCTATATTGCTCTTCTTTGGATTGCAGATGTATTCTGCTGATAAAGGCCACTGCGATCCTCTGATGAAGGGTGGTGTATAAATTTAATAGATAAATAAAGGCCAATTAACAGTCTAATGCTTAAGGTAAAGGTAAAGGGACCCCTGACCATTAGGTCCAGTCGTGACCGACTCTGGGGTTGCGGCACTCATCTCACTTTATTGGCCGAGGGAGCCGGCGTACAGCTTCCGGGTCATGTGGCCAGCATGACTAAGCCACTTCTGGCAAACCAGAGCAGCACACGGAAATGCCGTTTACCTTCCTGCCGGAGCGGTACCTATTTATCTACTTGCGCTTTGATGTGCTTTCGAACTGCTAGGTTGGCAGGAGCAGGGACCAAGCAACGGGAGCTCACCCCGTCGCCGGGATTCGAACCGCCTACCTTCTAATCGGCAAGTCCTAGGCTCTGTGCTTTAACCCACAGCGCCATCCACGTCCCTCAATGCTTAAGGTATTGCTGCACAACTGCCTTTTCCAAGCTGTGAAAAGTTTGGAGGGGGCACACACTACAGAGTTTCGTTTCCTTTGTATAAGAATAAGCATTTGGCCAATTGTGGTAGTGATAATATACAGTAGTTAGGTATTTTCAGACTCTGGCCTTAATGGCTGTACATGGAAGAGTGTCTCTTTAGGTGGTAATGGTGTGCAATGTCACTTATTTCAAATGGCCTTACATTACAAGGGCTCCCCTTATAAACTAGCTCTGCTTCATTTGGGGTTGTAGCCCACCGGATTTCTGAACTGAATTCCATCCTCAATGGCACCACTATATGGTAGATGCTGTTCAAGTGCTAGGCCTTTTTCAGACTGACACCAATCTCAAGGGAATGGCCATAGGCGGCTAGCCAGCCCACTAGCCCTCCCCTTGCCCAGTTCACTTTTAATTGGGTTCATTTCACATAACAAACACAAAACCCCGAATCAAGGCATTCTGAAGCATCTACAGTGGTACCTCGGGTTACATACGCTTCAGGTTACATACGCTTCAGGTTACAGACTCCACTAACCCAGAAATATTACCTCAGGTTAATAACTTTGCTTCAGGATGAGAACAGAAATCGCGCAGCAGCGGCGCAGGAGGCCCCATTAGCTAAAGTGGTGTTTCAGGTTAAGAACAGTTTCAGGTTAAGAACAGACCTTCAGAACGAATTAAGTTCTTAACCCGAGGTACTACTGTACTATAAACATATAGGTTTGTACTTCTGTCAGCTTTAAACCTTATTATAATGAAGGGCATAATGCAAGCACTACCTTGATCTTTTTTATATTTGTTTGCTTAGAAACAAAGACCAACATATCATGCAGACCTATTCACCGAGTTTGGAAAGTGGAGGGATGGATGGGAAACCAGGAGGAAGCGCAGTCCAGGTAAAACAGCTGAACCGACATTTATTTATTTTTAGAAGACTTTTCTTTTCTGAGAGAATTTCTGAGATTATGGCGAAAGGTGGGTAAGGAATCTTATAAATAAATAGGATGGAAAATTTCCTAAATCTACATATATTAACTTTGGTTGGGTGTTGCATTTTAAAGCTTCTTCCTTTGCGTCTTAGGTCATGATTGGTGCCTCATTCAACTGGGGGTGCCAGGTACGATTTATGGGTTTGAGGCAGACACATCTTACTTTGCTGGAAACTGCGCTCCTCAGATATCAATCCAAGCTGCTTGCTTGAAGCCAGGTAACTTAAGATCTCAAGAACTTTGTAGAGGTTCTGATGATGCTGTATTAAAACATGGAAAGGTGACAGGAAAGGGATCCTAGCGGGAGCAACATCAGGAGAACAGTCACGTTGCCTGAAACCCAGTGGGAGATGAGCATCATTGAGAGATACCATACTTTTCTTCAAGGCCTAGGGCCATAGCTGTCAACTTTCAGATTTGAAAATAAGGGATCAGCAGCCTCACCTGTCCCAGGGACAGTATACAGGATATCTAACAATCCAGGATAGCAGTGGGAAGCAGCGGGAAACGGTGCTGGAATAAGGGAATTTCCCGCAAAAAAGGGGAAGGTTGACAGCTATGCCTAGGGCTAGAGCAGGCATAGGCAAACACGGCCCTCCAGATGTTTTGGGACTACAACTCCCATGATCCCTAGCTGACAGGACCAGTGGTCAGGGATGATGGGAATTGTAGTCCCAAAACATCTGGAGGGCCGAGTTTGCCTATGCCTGGGCTAGAGGTTACGAAAAGTCATGGAGGGGGCAAGGAAAGCCAAACATGGACCCTCAGCAGGAGGGATTGGCTATTGGGAAAGTGTGAAGGAGACTTTTTCAGGTTTAGCTGCCAGGCACAGGATATCTAGGGGCTAATATAGGCACTGGAGATCAAAAAGCCATAGTAATGTTTCACCATTCATGACTGCTTGTTTCTAATCTTCTATGTGGATAGTTACTGGCACAGAGCTATGCTGACTATAAATGAACAGCTAGGGTATCCAAATACCTCAGTTGGTAGAGCATGAGATTCTTAATCTCAGAGTTGTGGGTTCGAGCACCACGTTGGTCAAAAAGATTTCTGCATTGCAGGGGGTTGGACTAGATGGTCTCTTCCCACCATACAATTCTACGATTCAATGTCTGAAATGGCACATATGTGATTAGGATTGTGTGTACTGATTATGATGCATTCATCCCACATGCTGCTACACTGTGCTAATCCCAACCTCATCTGTATCACAGGGACATCCTGACAGAAGCTTTCTTTATCCCAACAGTATCAATGTAGTAAACGGCAGTGGTCGTGTTGGCAATGATGGAAGCGGGTGTTGTCTCTCACAATATCAGCAGCTTTTCATTTTTTATGTTTCTGCAAGTGGTTTCAAAGTCATGTTTAGTCTGCTCTTTAGACTCCCCAAAGGACCCCCTCCCCCTTAGCCCTACAGTAGATATCCTTTTGCTAATATAATATATTACGAGAAAAATAGTGAATCTAAACAATTAGCTTTTCGGAAGTGGATGTGGAAGAGGTTTTGATTATGCCCATATTATCTACTTAAATTTCTGTTGGGCATATTGTCTTTGCAGAGGAGTTACCAGCGCTGCTAGCAAGAGGGAACAGAATAGGCACAGCCGCTTCGGATGAAGAGCTGAGGATTGTCAAGGAGGTAACTGGGATGCCTGTGTAGGAAAAGCACCAGATAACACTGAGTTATTGCGCTAAAATTGCTATGTTTTATCAAAATGTTAAGGCACATTATTTTAGACTACCTTCACCACCTATTAGTGTGGAGTGGTACCTATTTATCTACTTGCACTGGCGTGCTTTCGAACAGCTAGGTTGGCAGGAGCAGGGACCGAGCAACGGGAGCTCACCCTGTCACAGGAATTCGAACCGCCGACCTTCTGATCGGCAAGCCCTATGCTCAGTGGTTTAGACCACAGCGCCACCTGCGTCCCTATGAAATTGCCTCTTGGCATCTGCAAAATACGAAGGTGGGGAAAGGGGATAGGCTGCACTATGTAGGTGCCACATATAGGGAGTGACTAGCAGCAACCAATGGGGATAAAGGCCTATTATGCTTCTGAACTCTATACTATCTTCTGCTTCTCTGAACCATCTCCCACATATCCCCTCTTTCTCAGTTTATTTACCCACAGCTGTCTCTGCAGCCCCAATCTCTAAAGCCTACTTTACAAATAATGATAAGGAATGAGTTGTTAAACCACAAGTTAACTATGAGTTATCCCAGACCACCAAACAAGCCATGGCTTGTTTCTCCAAAGAGAGTCAGTGTGGTGTAGTGGTTAAGAGTGGTAGACTCATAATCCAGTGAACTGGGTTCGTGTCTCTGCTCCTCCACATGCAGCTGCTGGGTGACCTTGGGCCAGTCACACTTTTCTGGAGTCTCTCAGCCCCACTCACCTCACAGAGTGTTTGTTGTGGGAGAGGAAGGGAAAGGAGAATGTTAGCCGCTTTGAGACTCCTTCCGGTAGTGATAAAGCGGGATATCAAATCCAAACTCCTCCTCCTCCTCCTCTTCTTCTTCTTCATGGCTTGTTTCTCCAAAGTTTGGGTTGTTTTCTAGCTGCTCTTGCCTCATGCCTCATGGCTTTTATAATTCAGTGAGTGCCTGGGGTGCCAAACAAGCCAAGGTTAAGGAAGGGTGATGGGTTCATACATATCACCAAGCCATAGTTAAAACAAACCAAAGTTAGTAAGCTACCAACAAACCATAGATTCAGAATGTGCTTTGTTGGCAGTAAACAAACCATTGTTAAAGCTGCTGGCCTGGGTTCACACATAACACTATGACATTTTTAAAATTAATGCAACATTTGTAAAGAAGAATATACAAGAGTTTGTGATAGGGTATAAGCCTATGTGCATACAATTGTTGTATGTGCAAAGGCTCTTCTTCAGTCTGTGGATATCAGGGGTGGGGCTAACAGAGAGAGCAATGCAGGGGAGTCCAGGAACATTTCTCACTATGCACAGAATAAATACATAAAAGAGAGCATGTAAATTGTGATGAAAACATTCTCCTATTACCACGCCTGCTTTTGATGCACTTAGGTAGACCTTAGATACTTCTATACTTGAGAAAGGGCTATAAACAACGGGTATTTGGAATTTCCCTGGAGTAAACAAGTAAACAGGATGGGGAGAAGTGGCCTACGAGGCTGTGCTATGAATGGCTGGTTTACCAGATCACACCTATCTACAGGTTTGTTACATTAGTCACCTACTAAGCTTGCTCAAAAGCACATCAAAGTGCAAGTAGATAAATAGGTACCGCTCCAGCGGGAAGGTAAACGGTGTTTCTGTGTGCTGCTCTGGTTCGCCAGAAGCGGCTTAGTCATGCTGCCCACATGACCCGGAAGCTGTACACTGGCTCCCTCGGCCAATAAAGTGAGATGAGTGCCGCAACCCCAGAGTCAGCCACGACTGGACCTAATGGTCAGGGGTCCCTTTACCTTTAAGCTTGCATTAAAGACGCCAATTTTAGTGGCACTGCACATTTCAAAAGTTTTACATCTGAGTTACGTAAGCACCCTAAATATTTTAAAGGTAGTCTTGTTATGGGCGTGGGGCCACCTCTATACCAGCTCAGGTGTATTAAAAAGAAATCTAAGTAAAGTTATCATTTCCTTGAAAGTTAACCAGCTAATGAATATTTATTTTTAGATGAGGTCAGATGAATGGACTTCCTTAGTTCCCATCTCAAAGATAAAATCAGGAAACCTTGAGGCTGCCCGCAACTATTTTGTGGCAACTTCGAAGCAAAAATGGACACACTTAAGACTCAACATATATCCAGGTAAGACCCTATCAGAGGAAATGAACCTGTGACCCTCCAGATGTTGCTGTCAGTTATCCCTGACTATTAGCCATGCTGGCTGGTACTGGTGGGAGTTGGAAGACAATGAACATCTGGAGAACCACAGCGATGAAGCTGTACCACAGCTGTATATGTAACACCATTTGCTCACATTCTTTCCTTGTTATTTCTGTCTCTCCCTTAACAATAATCATAGCATATATTAAGTTATATCCGCCGTATATTATTGTAAAATGTAACTACTAAAAAATATAGAAATGTGCATATGCATTATTTTCTCTAATCAAAATATGTGCATCCTTTTCGTCTGGCATGAAACCAGAATTAAAACACTTTCCCCCTCCCAGATGGTGGAATTGCACGTTTAAAAGTGTACGGTACAATGCAGAGAGAATGGCCACTCTCTGGCCTGAACCACTTGAGTGATTTGGTGGCAATGGTGAACGGAGGTGTCTGTGTTGGATACAGTGATGCTCAGTTAGGCCATCCTGGGAATATTTTAGGTAAGAATCACACCAGGCTTTGTTTATAGCCATTGATTTGGTTTCATGTAATGCAGTCTGAACGTGATGTTTTCGTGAAATTAAGCTGTCAACTTTTTAGTGAACCGCTAAACAATCCCTCACAATTGTTGTTTATGGGAATAATCCATGAAATACTATGCCCATTAATGGCACTTATGCTCAGTAAACCCAAGTGAAATAAACAGGCATGGTGCAAGCAGTAGTGTTTGGTGAATTCCATTCTGTTTTAGCTGAGAGTCTAATGACATTGGTTAAGCATGATATTTTGCCCAGCTGAAAATAGTTTCTCCAGTTTATAGGTACAGTAGATGAATGGGCAGAGCAAGGCAGAGAATTTTGGATATAATTTTTCAGATATATTTTTTCACACTCCTCATTTCCTCTAGCATCAGGAAATTGCAGTGGGTAGTGGTTCAACAATTCAGCTTCCTTCTGAGGAGAATGTAATTTGTGGTATTTCTTTTTTCCAAGACTTATTACAAAGCAGGGGAACAGAGAACCACTAGTCTTTAACACAGTACAGTGGTACCTCGGGTTACATATGCTTCAGGTTACATACACTTCAGGTTACAGACTCCGCTAACCCAGAAATAGTGCTTCAGGTTAAGAACGTTGCTTCAGGATGAGAACAGAAATTGTGCTGCGGTGGCGCGGCAGCAGCAGGAGGCCCCATTAGCTAAAGCGGTGCTTCAGATTAAGAACAGTTTCAGGTTAAGAACGGACCTCCGGAACGAATTAAGTACTTAACCCGAGGTACCACTGTATTGGTTCCCCTAAACAGCCTGTTCTTGGAGTCCTCTTGTTTCCCATGACTGCTTTTTGCCTGGCAGTTATAAATCTTCAGACTCCTTTGCTATTTATAGTAGAATTCCAAACACATGGTCATAGAAAATGAAGGAAAATATATATATATAAAGGAACAGAGTAAAAATCATGTCTAGATGAAGGATTTGTATTAGAAAGACCCAGCTAAATAAGGTATTTATATCTATCTGCAATATGGATGAAAATCAAATGTGATCTGCCACGAACACTAAATTCTGGGTTGCAATATTTAGTTATTGAATTAGTTTGATTAATTAATTGAAAATGGTTTTGTCAGCTACAAACATGCCTCTTATTAATTAGGGAACCCATAAGTACAGGAATGTGCTTAGTGAAAATTTTGACACCCTTGTATTTGAACAGCAGGTCGATATGCCATATCAGAAACTCATTTTGAAACTTCACTCGAATTAATGTTCAATATGCACAAGTCCAAATCCCTATTGGGTATGCAGAACTAATTGTGTGGTTCTTTGGAACCTGGCTAAAACATTTTTTCCCTTGGAAGCTGTTGTTTTATTGTTAAAGAAATTTAATTTAAAAATCATCATTAAGTGACCAATTACAATATTTAAAGTTAATTAGCTGAGGTTTATCTCATCAATAGATAGCCCTACTAAGTTCAGAAAAAAATCACTTTAGAACATATAAAATTAAGGAATAAGGTGATTCATAGTTAAGACTTTTGAGTTATTCTCTCTATATAGTGTCTCTATTCTTTTGTTTTGGTGACGGGTTAGGACCAGGAAGAGCAAAGTCCATGAAAGATGGATGGGAAACAAGCAGAAGTCTGCAAAGGCCACCCATTTTAAAGGTAAGAAACAAATTATTTATAACAACTCCTATCCAATTCCTAAACATAATTCATACACAGAAGAACACTGATCTTTAGAAGCTGCGATGAATGTAAGATTTTCAGTATTCTTCAGCTATTTCCTGTCATTAAAGTGTTTTATTGATCTTTATGATGCTTCCCATAACAACGAACACACACAAGAGTATATTGAAACAATATGTTTCCAGACAAAATGCAGTTTTTTGAGCGAAGGAGATAACATTGAAACTGCTGCGTATTGGGATCCCCCACAAATGGATATTAATATACGAGTGGATCACGAGGGGGAATCAACCACTTAAAAAAAAAGTCTTCCTTTTAATTCCAGCTTGGTGACAAAGGAATCTTACTTGTACCAGGAAGTGAATGGGCAGTCTTTCGATTGGGACATTCAGGTGTTATAACGCACATAGAAATAGACACCAGTCACTTTAAAGGTACAAATTTCTTGTTATGTTAGTCTTATGTCAAACCCTCTTTACCTAGATAACTCTGTGAAAAGTTTACTACTCTTCAATGTGTTTCCAAAGATTTTGGTCCAAATAGATAGATAGATAGATAGATAGATATGGAAGATTTTGTTAAAATTCAGCAGATTTTGTTATATTAAATCGAGCATAATGAATGTTTTAAAAATTTGTCCCTCCTTTCAAGCTGTAACAATCAGGCAGATGTTTTAAGAAGCAGACTGTAGTGGGTAATATTCATATTTCACCTTTGAAAATGCCACAGGCTATTACTATATAATCTGTGCAGTATGATCCTAAGCATGTTTATTTGGGGGAGGGGGGACCCTCTTATCACTGAATTCAGTGGAGTTTTACCCCAGCAAGTGTGCAAAGGGTTCCAACCTTAAAATGCAACCATATATCTCTTTACTCAGAAGTAATACTTACTGAGTTGAATGGGACTTCTTCCTGGGTAAGTGTATATAAGATTGCAGCCCTAATTTATTTGGAAGGAACTATTAGTATATCACATTCAATTATTTTATTATATTTTACTATTAGGAAACTTTCCAGATACATTTAAACTTGAGGCCTGTATTTTGAGTATAGAAGAAGAAAATGAATATAATGCACAGAAGTGGACTTTGAAGCAAGGTCCAAAATGGAACACTCTGGTACCTGCAACAAAGGTCAGCTATGAATCTCTAGATCAACTGAATATGAATATATCTGTATTATGGGTGGGAAGCACTTTACAAAAAGCAATATGAGTTCCAGAAAAACAAAAACCACAAACATACAACACCCACAAAGCGTGTTCTCCTTCATGGAGAGCACGTATTGCAGTAGGGTCTAACAGGACACCCCCTCTTGGTTGCTGGGCGGGACCATTTGGATGGCAATGACTGTGATTGGGCCAATTTGGGTTGTTGGGGGGGATTTTGATGCTACCATTTAGGGGGTTGGCCCGAAGGTTATGTATTCTTGGCATGTAGCCTTTTTCAGTCTCTTTTGCTGCGTGCATCGGATCGCCCGCCCACCCTCCCTAATTTAGGGTTGTTGTGTTTGACATTGCTAAGCGTGTCATGGGGTCGTCTGCGTTTGGGGCAGGGGCCCAGTAGGAATTTTGTCCATTTGGCAGATTGGCTGGTGCTATTTGGTCTTTGCCTACTGCGTAGCAAATTGTCACAACTCGTAAGGTTGCGGTTAGGAATTGGTTAATTTTTGGTTGGTGGAGGGGATGTGGTTGGCAGTGCCTGCCCCTCCAATGCTGCTGCTGCAAGGGAATTCCGTTAAAGGAATCGAGGGGCTTGCCATGCTTTCATCCAAATCCCTAGTCTGGGGCTTGGGCCGCCCAAGCCCCCGGGAGCATGAGGGGAGAGGTTAGGGTCTGGTGCCCAGCTCCATTCTCTCCCCAATATTGTTTTCTCTTACTGGCTTTCGCTGGAATCTGGAAGTCAGTTCTGTCCCTGGACGGGGACAGATAGTCGGAACCAATGCCTACACAACCACTCACATTTATGTATTTTAATAAAGTTGTGGCCAAAATTATGCCAAAAACCTTAAACAAAAATTTTGTGTGAATTGTGATTTATTTAGGGGGTGGCTTGGGGACCTTGACACGCAAGTAGACAAAAAGTATAAGATTGGAATGAGAATCTTTTCTGCAACTACTATTACCAAATTTATTGTGTTCTTTCTCCCCCAGCTTAAACCTCATACGAGACATTTTTTTGATGGTACTGCCATAAAGATGCTGGATGTGTTTACTCATGTGAAACTTACTTTTGCTCCTGATGGAGGTGTAAGTAGGATGCGTCTCTGGGGATTTCCACGGGCCTTGCCAGACATGAGGAAGTAAAAACGTTCTCAGGAAAAAAGGCTCTGCAGAATTTCACTCATGGTTAATACAAGCCCGAATACAATTCATCTATCTGCATTCATTGAATTATTCCATTTTTCCACATCATTGGTTCAAATGCAACAATTTGTTACGGTTGTACAATAACATCATTTCTCTAGCTGAATGAATAATTTACATATATATTTGCTAACAGGTTATCGGATTTGGAAAATGGTATTATTTATTAAACAATGTTAAGAGGCAATGAATGCAGCTCTCGAACAGATAGAGCACATAAGGTAGAAAGGTTTTGTTTTTGTTTTTTAAAGCGCAGTTACATATCGAGCCGGTTATATTGTTTAGAGTGTTGGATTAGGATTTGTGAGACCCGGATTCAAATCTCCACACAGCCATGAAGCCTACAGGTTGACACTGGGCCAGTCAGACATTCTTAGTTTCTTGCCTCGCAGGGTTGTTGTGAAGATAAAACAGGGAAGCTGCAGAACTGCATTTGCCACCTTGAGCTCCTTAGGTGAAAGGTGGGATATTAATGTAATAATAAATAACCAGAACTGACCCAAGGCAGTTTGCTGCCTGATGTGTGGCACTGCAAAAGGCATCCCCTGCCCTGTCAATGTCAATAGTACCCAAAGCAGAAAATCGCACTTCTCCCCTCCCTGGCAATAAGAATAAAATTTTAAAAACTAAGAATTTAATGGCACCCAAATTAAGTTACCTGAGGTTTTCCCCTCATTCTGCCTTGTGTGAGGACCAGCCCTATTCATTAAAAATAAAATAAAATCCTATGTGTAATCTAATTTTCAGTTTTGCTTACATTAGTCCGGAATATCCAAAATATGTCCTCATATATGCCATTTATCACATAGATGCCATTTATCACAGCCTTATTCTATGTTAACTTGGAAGTCATTCCTGCTTGATTTGATTGAAGAATTTGAGCAAGTGTGCTTAGGAGTGCAATGTTAAGTGATGCTGATCACAAGTAGCTGAGAGATTCTGGAACTATTAATTATAAAAACAGAGCAAAACTGTATTGAACATCTGTGCAAGAATATGCTTCAGTATGTTTGAAGATTGTGTGCTAAGAATCAATCTTGCATTATTATTATTTTTTGCTTAGATAGTTGTGCCTATCTTTTCCGTTTGCCATCTAAAATTGAATTATGTTATAATAAAAGAATACTTACCCTTCCTGGTTCGTACATTGCATACTTTATATTCTGTGCTTCCATCTTTTCCTATTGACCCAAATTTATTTAACTTTTGTTGGTACTTCTGGTTGTTTGTTTGTTTTGTTTTGGAGAGTGTGTGCTTTTCAGGTGTTGGGACACACCACCAAGCTAGCAGATCTCCTACTCAATCATCTTTGTGGTTAACTTTGCCCCAGACATGGGTAGGCAAACTAAGGCTCGGGAGCCAGATCCGGCCCAATCATCTTCTAAATCCAGCCTGCGGATGGTCCGGGAATCAGTGTGTTTTTACATGAGTAGAATGTGTCCTTTTATTTAAAATGCGTCTCTGGGTTATTTGTGGGGCCTACCTGGTGTTTTTACATGGGTAGAATGTGTCCTTTTATTTAAAATGCATCTCTGGGTTATTTGTGGGGCATAGGAATTCGTTCACCCCCCCCATATAGTCTGGCCCCCCACAAGGTCTGAGGGACAGTGGACCGGCCCCTGCTGAAAAAGTTTGCTGACCCGAGCTAAAACAACGGTGGGAGTTGGAAAAAGGATGTATAACACCCCTGCCCCATTTCTAGTAAGAATAAATGAAAAGATTTGATGAAATAGGCCTGCTTCTCTGAGTGAATGGGAGAACAACGCCCCTTTTTAGAGCCAAGTCACATGTAATAATAAAATTAATATATTTTAAGAAAACATGGTTAGATACTCAGGGTGGTATTGAACTGGGTTTGATTTAAGAGTAGACCCAATGAAATTAATAAATAGGACTAAGCTTGGCCCGCTTTGGGTAAAACAGAGTTGAATCCTACCCATGGTGATATCCTAGGCATATTTACACAGAAGCGTATCTCCAATGGGGCTTCCTCCCAGAGTTATTGGAGGAAGCAGTCAGGGCCGGATTTAGGTTTGATAAGCTACTGAAGATAATGGGACCCTTTATATGTCCAGCTGTCCTTTGCCAACAACAAATTGTCGCTGTTTTTTGTGTTGAATATATGCTATATGGTAATTTATGGACCTAATAGGTATCTAAAGCCATTTGCCACTGTTGCTGTATGTAGGTTTTATTTTATTTGTTTTTTATCTTATATTTTGGAACTGTACATCGAGGATTTTTTCCTTTAAATTTTTTGGGGGTCCCCCAAGAGAGTGGGGCCCTAAACTATAGCTTATTTAGCTATACATTTAGCTTATGCGGTTATCGAAACAAATAATAATAATAATAATAATAATAATAATAATATTCCTTCCAGTAGCACCTTAGAGACCAACTAAGTTTGTTATTGGTATGAGCTTTCATGTGCATGCACACTTCTTCAGATACGGCTATGCTAGTTTACCTAGGAGTCAGCCTCAGTGAACACGATTTGGCATCGCACTGGGAGGTTTAAAAAACGTTTGATTGCTTGTATCCCTCTCTCTCACAAAGTCACGCCCTGAGCCGGTCTCCCCTTCCAATATCTTGCTTTCCAAACGATCAGGTCCCAGCTGATGCTTGCAAAAGAAAAAAAGGGCGGAAGATCTGTTTCCTCCTTATTTTGAAATGCGCTCCCTTTCCCACAAGTGCATTTGCGTTGCTTTGAGAGATCTGCTGAAGGTTGTGCAGATTTAGCAGGGCTGGCTCGTCGGTTCTTTTCTCGGTTCTTTCAAGGAAGGCGGGAAACACACAACCTGGGTTTTGTTTTGTTTGCATCAAGGAGAGGGCATAGCAATAAGCCTAGGCGGGGCGCGAGGCGGCAATTGATCTGTGTTGTGTGGGGAAAAGAATCAGGAGACGGTGACCAGGAGGAGAGGGGATAACTTTGCACCCCCAGAAGAGGAGGGGTGCGTAGTTGCAACTCTCCGAGGAGACAGCAATGAGGAGGAAGAGGAAGGCGCTGCGGGGTTTTCACCCTTTTATTTTAAACTGGATATGAAGCGCGCGGTGAATGAGGACTTCTAGATAATGGAGAAACTCCCGAGGAACGGGAGAGTCCTTGGTTTGAGGGAAGCTGGTCGTTGCTGCTGCATGTGGCCATTTTCCTTGACCCATAATAAGTGGGGCGGGCGGGTCACTCGGTTGGCTCCAAAGGAAAGCCGCCGTGCGAGGAGGCGCGCGCCCGCACAAGTCTCGCGCTTCCCGCCTTCCAAGGCTTCGGGATCGCGCGCAGCCCTCAGGGCGCGCCTGGGAATCCCTTTGCAGCCTGAGCCACCTCCCTCCCTCTCCCAATGCGTTTCCAGGGAAACCCTTGTGGGGACCTATTTTGTTTGCTGAGGGCTGCAGTCACAATCCTGCTACACACAGCGTGATGTCAGGCTTTTATGTATTGGGGGTGTGAAGCTCAGGTGGGAGAGAGAGAGAGAGACAAAGTTGCCCCCTGGAAGACTTTGGGATGGGGTGGGGGTGTCCCCACTTTGGTGCCACTATGAAGTAGTTGGTTAGAGGTCTGAACAGGAGATCTGCAGCCACCTCCTCTTCTCTGCCCCAGTTCCCTTTGCTTTGGGGTGTATGGGAGGGGTCCTGGATTTGTTTATTGGGATTTCCTTTCTTTTTTAAATGCACTGCTGTATATTTTATGTTCTTCCCCAAACGCCACTCCTCCCCAGCCCTCGCTGTCTGTCTGAACTGGTGACTTCAGTATGGTGGGAGCGACTCAGCCTCGAGCCGTCTATAGCTTGACGGATGTCACCCCTGCCCGGACGATTTGGGTGTACCGTAATGGCGACCCCTTCTATTTGGGAAGGAAGTTTGTGATCAACCACCGCTACGTGCCTAACTTCGAAGCCTTCATGATACAACTCAACGAAGGCGTGGCCACACCCTTTGGGGTGAGGAACATATACACACCCCGCCAAGGGCATTCGGTTATTGACCTGACCGACATTGAGCAAGGAGGGAGATACGTGGTTGCCGGCAGGGAAAGGTTTAGGAAACTGAAGTAAGTATGAAGAGGTTTGAACGGAGGCGATCAGGAACAATTTGGGTGATGCAGATCCTGTAGTCTAGTGTATCAAAATGCGCAGGAACTTGAGATTTCTCTTCAATTGGAAACCGGAGTGGCTTTCCAAGACATGCATATTGTAGAGAATTTTCAGATGTTAGTCTTGCATATGAAAGGATTGTCCCTGTATTTCCTAAGAAGATAGAATTGTAGAGCCTGGAAGGGATCCAAAGGGTCATTCCTGTGCAGTGCAGGAATCACAGCTAAGGAATCTCTGAGGTTGACAGCCCAGCCACATTCCATTACCTAGGCTTGACACCTGAGTGTACTACACCAGAAAAAAGTGCCTATGTTGCAAAAGGTTTTGTCTCCCCCTTTCATCATGTGGACATTGCTACCTTGATTTGATTTTGCAATTCTGGCCTTTCAGATAGCTTACACTCTTTACAGAGACTGAATGCATCCAAACCATACCTGTGTAAAGGTAAAGGGACCCCTGACCATTAGGTCCAGTCGTGACCGACTCTGGGGTTGCGGCGCTCATCTCGCTTTATTGGCTGAGGGAGCCGGCGTACAGCTTCCGGGTCATGTGGCCAGCATGACTAAGCCGCTTCTGGCGAACCAGAGCAGCGCACGGAAACGCCGTTTACCTTCCTGCTGGAGCGGTACCTATTTATCTACTTGCACTTTGACGTGCTTTTGAATTGCTAGGTTGGCAGGAGCAGGGACCGAGCAACGGGAGCTCACCCCGTCGTGGGGACTCAAACCGCTGACCTTCTGATCGACAAGTCCTAGGCGCCCACAGCGCCACCCGCGTCCCTGTGTAGACATACCCAAATACAGGACTGAGGAACCTGTGGCGCTTCAGATGTTTCAGGACTGCTACTTCCTTCACTCCTGATTGTTTGCCAGGCTAGGGCTGATCAGAGTTGAATGTAGTCCAATAACATCTGAAGGACTCCCTGTTCATTACTCTTAACGCAAACAACTTCTTTTCCTGCTTTGTGTCTTCTCCCTTTCCAGTGCTCTTTGATGGTGTTCACTATTCTGCTCTCCGTTGCCAATCCTCTTTCCTTCCCTCCTTCATTCCCTTGGTTACGAGCCCAAAACAAGTCTGCAGACTCTTATGATTACTTACTATTTCACTAAAGGGTGATTGAGTAAAAACATCTAAGATTTCCAACTTAAATGTGAATCTCCTGTCTGGAATACAACAGTAAAAAGCATTATACCAACGTGTTCCTGACATTGTTCTTGCTTGGTGAATTTAATTGAGAGAAGTGCAGGCAGAAATTGGAATCACTCACAGATAACAATTCTTTGAATACTGAAATGCAGCTTTCAAGGCCATTTATTTTAATTCTGAGCAGCGGTTTTGAGTAGGCTGTGTTTACATTCTTCTCTGTGTTGTAAGTGCAAACCCGTTTGATCAGATTTTTGTTTGAACCTACTTATGCCCTCACAAATGCAGGATGACTGCTGTTTGCATTTGTTTATTAGTGTTTCAGGGCAGAGGAAATAAACTCCATTTCCTTGCTCTTCTCAGAGTTCAATACATTTGGAGTAAACATGGAATGCAGAGGTTTCACTGTAGGTTACAAGTTTGTAAAGTGCCTATAAATTTGTGAACTTGGATGCCTGTGAAGTGACTCTTCTTATACATTTGAAGAATTGAAAATGACACCACACCACAGTAGATTTAAAATAAACTGAAAGATCCCAAGCACATTCTGTTTATGGGTATGGTAAAGTACAGTAACTTTACAGCATCATTTTTTTATTATTTATGCTTACGCATTTTCTATGAGGCAGTCATTTGTGGAAAACTTGAATGTTTCTAAAACAACAGTCTTGTGGAACCTTAAAGAGTAACAAGTTTATTATTTACTTTACTTTATTTATTTATTGAATTTATATACCACTCTATACTCCCAAGTCTCAGGGCAGTTCACAGAATAAAATCAGAATATAAATACCACAAAATACATAATCAAAATAAAAACAAAACCACCCAGGAACCCTCCCCCTCAACACATTTCAAAAGGGCATAAGATGTCAAAGGAATGTTTTTGACTGGTGCCTAAAGGTGTATAATGAAGGCGCCAGGCAAACTTCCCTGGGGAGAGCATTCCACAGATGGGGAGCCACTGCAGAAAAGGCCCATTCTCGTGTTGCCACCCTCTGGACCTCTCCTGGAGGAGGCACACGAAGAAGGGCCTCAGAAGATGATCTCAGGGTCTGGGTAGGTGCATATGGATGGCATATAATGGCATAAACTTTTGTGGACTTATCCCTACTTCATCTAAGTCAGTGAAAGCTTAAACCCTTTCTCTCCTGCTCTGAGACTTCAAAACGAGTTGCTCTTTCAAAGTCAGATGCCTGTATCTGCTGGTACAGCAGCCTCTTTTTCTGGTATTAATTTGGACTAAGAAGATTCAGATAAATCAAGGTCCTGTATTCCGTGAGGCCAAAATGTTTAACTGAATTTGCAAGCTGTTGAATAACATTTTATTTATTCTGATTGTATTTTTCCTTTTAAGTTATTTCAGTATAGGGGCAAAGAAACCTCAACGAAAGAAGAGGGATGAGGTGGTGAGTATTTGATCAGTGGCGTTTTCATTTATTTGGCAGCAAGAAACGTTTGCTCAGTCTTCCTAACACCAATTCATTTAAATAGCGAAGTTCAAGGCACCTTTGAAGTTATGCTAAAGTCATGCTCAACTTCCATAAGCCCCAGCCAGCATTGCCCCAATGACCAGTGATTTTTAAATCCCTGGAGGACCGCAGGTTCCCCACCCTTCCTTTAGACCAGGGGTAGTCAACCTTTTTCGTGGGTGGTGCTGTGGGTTAAACCACAGAGCCTAGGACTTGCCAATCAGAAGGTCGGCTGTTCATATCCCTGCGACGGGGTGAGCTCCCGTTGCTCAGTCCCTGCTCCTGCCAACCTAGCAGTTCGAAAGCATGTCAAAGTGCAAGTGGATAAATAGGTACCGCTCCGGCGGGAAGGTAAACGGCGTTTCCGTGCGCTGCTCTGGTTCGCCAGAAGTGGCTTAGTCATGCTGGCCACATGACCCGGAAGCTGTACGCCAGCTCCCTTGGCCAATAAAGCAAGATGAGCGCCACAACCCCAGAGTCGTCTGCGACTGGACCTAATGGTCAGGGGTCCCTTTACCTTTACCTTTAGTCAACCTTTTTATACTTACCGCCCACTAATGCTTTTTTCTTGATGGTAAAATTTCCTTACCGCCCACTAGTGCTGCAGTAACATGTGGTGTAGAACCCCCTACCGCCCACCTGGAATCCTGAAACGCCCACTAGTGGGCACTAGGGACCAGGTTGACTACTCCTGGTTTAGACTAACCATGATTTGTTCGAGTTGCAAAACTGCAAACAGTGGGTAGTTTAAAACTGGAAGCAAAGAAAAGAACCCCCACTCCCTTTCGATGCTGTTGTTTGCCCATAGAGAGACCTATAAGTTTGGCCATGGAGTAAATAGATAGCTGTTTTAGGGAGATTATAATCAGGAAGACAGTATTGGGGTGGAAAGGCTAACCTCTCTCCTCCCGCATACCTGTGGTCCCAATCCAGATAGTTCACATGCATGGAACATCTGTTTTGCCTTGAAGGGAAGGAACTTCCTCATTCTGCCTGATAGTGACTCTCCTGTGACAAACAGCAACTTTCAAAGGTTGCTGAAAAGGCAGTGGTTGTGACACAGTGTGTTATGAAGTGCAAATCATATATAAATTGGGACTTTAGGATCCTGGTAGATTTCTCCAACTTCTGACCAAGTGTAGCAGCTTAAATTATATCATTTTACTTATATATACTGCCTGCTTTAATTATTAAATTTTAGAAACATGTTGCATCATACAATTTGAGTTTCACTGTTTTTGCAGATTCGACCCGTGGTCCACAGTAATATAAAAGTACCTTCCAAATGGCAATCAAACTATAATAAGCCACTAAATATTAGGTAAGTATATGGTTATTATTGTTGTTGTTTAAAAGTAGTGCATATATTATTAACAAATCCTCAGATGTTATCAATGTTCTTCTGAAATAAAAAATAGCTATAAAGATGGCTAGAGTGTTTGACTAGGATCTGTGTTCAAATCCTTAGTTAGGCATGAAGTTAACCAGGTGACCTTTGGCTAGTCATTGCCTGTGTCCGAAACATCACCGCTAGGCACGTCCAAAGTCCACTTCGGGGGCCTAATTCAGCCAGCCGGCTAGTTTAATCTGGCCCCTGTGGCAGTTTATTTCCTGGGGTAAAATCCTAAAAAAAAAACCTCAACAACTTAAATCCTCAACAACTTTGGTTGGCCCTCACGGCCCTTCACTTCATCAAATCTGGCCCTCTTTGAAAAAAGTTTAGACACCCACTGCGTGGCATAAACCATGGCTCGCCATGCACAAAGACTGGGGACAAATAAACAACAACCCCCAGCTTAATGTTACCTATGAACAGGTGCAGGTAATCTTGGGCCATCTAGATGTCCCTGAGCAATTCGCATCATCCTTGGCTGTTGACCATGTGCACTGGTCTTACGGGAGTTGTAGTTCAGTAACATCCGAGGGCCTGAAGTTTCCCACACTTGCCTCAGAACAAGGGCTTCAAATGGGCACGACAGTCTTTGCTTCCTTTGTGTGCTAGTGGGAAGGAGCAAAACCATTGGGCACATTCATGGTAAACGATTAACTGTGGTTTACCATGGTATGCAGATGGGGCTGCTACCTCTCAGCCTAGGATGGCATAGGATTGCTGTGGACAGTGCTTTTTTTCTAGAAACCTAACTCACCATGATGTTACAGTAAGTTCTACTCTTTTTAACAACAGCAAATCAGAGGTTCCAGTACTGCGTACTCTTGAGTGCTCCTTAAAATAAAGCACTGGTTGTGAGGAGAGAATCATGTATACCGTCCTGGGCTCCTTGGAGAATGGGTGGGATAAAAATACACGGAATAAATTACAGAACTTAAGTTTGTCTCCATGTGAGAGAGGTTTTGCAGAGCAAGCTGCTGTCTTTAGTTCTTTTGTAGGACAAGGAAAGTAAGCAGAGTTTCAGCATTCACAGCAACTAGTATTTGAACAATTTGTATTGCTTATCTGGATTGACGAGGATCATGTAAAGACGATCTAATTCTCACTTTTTCAGACTTCTGAGTTATGTAAAGAAAAATGGCAGGGATGGGTGTGTTTAAAAGTACTTGAAAATGGGTTGGGATATCCTCGACCAGAAGGACTAACAAATACTTTCTTTAGACTATTCATATTTATTATTGGCCCAATATATTTGTAAATAAAATTCATTTTAATTTAGGGTCCATGGTTTGTATCTATGCCCTGAGAATTCCACTAGATGGCCCCAAATATCCTCTGATAGCAACCTCTGTGGCTTGTAGAATTTTGTTTTAAATATAAGCAGCCAAATATAAATATTTGACTTGAGAGTTAATCTGAAATCAAGCTGGATTGGAGTTTGTTGGTGTCTCTGGTAACGTCTCTCTCTTACATAATAGATGGTGGTTCATATTTATGGATGGATGTTCTGTATTATTTTGTTAATACTATTGCTACAAGTCTCTCATTGCCTTTTGCTTGAACAATAAACCTATTTGTTTCGAGACCAGAATTGTATATCAGATCATGGAGGTTTGTACCTTGCAATTTTGGGTACATAGCTGTGCTGTGGATGATATTTGAATATTTATAAGATAAAAATGCACTTGTAACCACACACACACAATAACAGTTCTTGTAATGTGAATTAAATATCTGTTGAGGTCCTATTACTTGTGGTGTTTAGGAACTGTATTCAACTAAGTTGTTACCTTAATCAGAGTAGACTCATTGAAATTAATGAACTTAAGTCTGTGCACACATTAGTGGCTTAAAACACATCGAGGTTGCTTTCTCTCTGTGTTTTTCAAGTTCAGTTTGCCTGTTGCTGTGCAAATTAGCATGGCTTGATGTGTATTGAAGCCACGTGTTGTATGCCCACACCAGTAAGTGGAAACTGGGTAGTGATGTCTTCACCTTATGAAATTGCCGAACTGTTTCCCCACACAGTTTCCACCCCTGGAAATTCATAAGGAAACCTCAAATGTACAGACCCAGGTTTCAATGTGTTCAAGTTGCCTTTAAGGTGGCTTGGGAGAAAGAACACCAATACACAGTATTTCGCTAGAAACTACAGGATAATTCTGGGCAAATTTATGTGTACACGGATTCAAAAATGAGTGGTTGTGGCACAAAAGAACCAGAGTAAAATCATCATGTCTGTTAACTTCAGTGGATTTAGTAAATAGGATAAAATGGGAGAGGCAGGGGCGTTTCTGCTGACTTAATTTCTTTAGAGGAAAAGGTGGAATATAATTGTGATAAATTATTAGCTTAGAAAATCATGCAGCGCTATTCTTTGGAATGAAGCAGAGAGCTGTAATATCAAATCCTCAAATATACTGCTAACTAGCCAGATTGTGATCTTTGCTGCCCCAGAATGAACCTTCTCATTTTCTGTCTTATCTCTCTGCAGCCTTTAGGCCAGGGGGTAACAGGTTAGAAGCAAGTATGAAATACTCTATTAGAAGCCAAATTAACCAGCTGAATGGTTAGCAGAATCTTAAAAGCTTGAGCTTTGCAGCTCTCTTAGTTTCTGTCAAGAAAAGCCAGTTTATGCATAAAAGACTTCTGGAGCAGGGTCGGCTGTAATGGGAATACTGTAGACTGGAAAGAACACCTCTGAGTCAGTCTCTCACCCCAAAAGTAATGAACCATAGCACTTGACAGACTTAAAGAGGAGCTTCATCCAGGTGATGATCAACACTGTGTCTGTAAAGATACAATTAAAAACCAGGCAGCATCTAGCACAACATGTTACTTTTGCTACAACAGCATATAATTAAGTGGTCCACCAAGACCCTCAGCAATTCTGAAGTGATCTGTGGGGAAAAGTTTGAGAACCACTGCCATAATGTAGTTTTATTGATACACTCTGTGATGCTAAAGCAGGATGTGAAAGTAGGTTGGGGTCAAGTATACAGATCTTTAGCACTGCTTATATTATTGTAGTCATAGTTAACCCAGCCTTATATATCAGATGTGTTGTTTAGCTTTTCATATGAGAGAGTAGAACTACTACCCCTTTTGTGTTGCCCTTTCGTAGTAACATGCTTTAAGGAAGTTAACAGCAGTGTTTAAGAAAAATCCTTTCAGCAAATCTTGTTGCTGTATTGTGTGTGTTGGCTCTTCGTTTGATTACACTATTACTGTAGGAGGAATGATGCCCCACTACACAGACACACTTTAAGCAGGGGAAAATAGAGAAGTGGAGATTTGGAATAGCCATTCTCCAAAAATATATAGGTACTTCAACTGGCTTAGTGTCTGTCTGTGATTTATCCAAACTTTTGCTTCTTTTCAAAGCTTTTGCAGCCCAGTTCCTAATCATATTTACTCAGAAGTAAGTCCCATTGATTTCATTTATACTTAACTTCCAGGTCAGTATACTTAAGATTACAGCTTTAGTCTCAAAGTGGTTCCATGGATCTTTGCAGGTAGAGGAAGAGCCATTTTCTAATGTGAGCTTCACTGAAGAAATCAATTGATTCTATTATCTCTTTAAAAGGATTGTGGTTTATTTCCTCTGGGAATTGTTGAGGACATCTTTTGTCGGTATAGGAGAAAGTAATTGAATTTTCAAAGGCTGTATCTTCCTTGGGTTCTCCAACTGAACGTATTTCACTTTTGTTTCCCCTATCATGTCAGATGGAAATGGGTGAAAATATACAATACTATCTGATGAGTTAAAATGTTTTCTCAGAGAGGTTGAGATTTGAAGCTTGTCCCTGAAATGTAACTAGCTGGATTCCTAATGAAACATATCCTTATCAAAGTAATTTTCTAAATACAATATTTCCCCCCAGAAGTTTCCATACTTAAAATAGTTTGTTCATATGTCTTTTTGATAGTGTTTTCACAAACGGAGACATGTTGATATCGCCTGTGAAAATTCTCCTCCCCAAGTTCACGCTGAAAAGTTGGAACGGTGTCCTTGGATTGATAAATGAAAAAGTATCTTCTCGCTCTGGGGGTATCCACAGGTAAGCAGTGCTTATGTGGCTAATGTCATGTGTACACAACTTCTGAAGACAGTGGTGGGAGTACACTAGATGCAGAGTAGATGGGATTGTATACACAGCCTTAGATTACTTTAAAAGCAGCTGAGTCACATTCATAGTGTCTACTGGCTATTGAAGCAAGACAGCAAGTATCTGAATGCCAACTCCTGAGGAGCAACAGCAAGAGAGTTATATTGCCCACATGCCCTACTTGTGGGCTTTCTATAGTTATTTGGGTGGCCAGCATTGTGTCTGCACTGGGCCAGTGTAGTCTTCATGGGTGTAGCCAAGATTTGGGGGGGGGGGCAAGCCTTTTGTTAGGCAGAGGGCCTTCTCGGTGGTGGCGCCTGTCCTGTGGAATGCCCTCCCATCAGATATCAAGGAAATAAACAACTATCTTGACTTTTAGAAGACATCTGAAGGCAGCCCTGTTTAGGGATTTTTTTTAATGTTTATTCTGTTTTTAATCAGTTGGGAGCTGATTATTGAGGGCAGGACTCTTGTTTGGGACGGGGCAGAACCTCAGTTATGTATTTTTATTTATTTGTATTGATTCAGGAGGAGCAGCTGCCTTTACCTGCCTCCCCCTTGGCTACGCCCTGGTAGTCTTTGAAAATTGCTTCAGAAAAATGGAACCGATTTTCTTGGTTTTTCCAAAGTTATAATTAAACAAGCTGCTAGTGGAGCTGATAATTATGCACACTGGAGGGACTGTATTCTGTTGATAGGTATAATATACTTACTTTTTCAATATTCATTTCTTACAGACTGTTTACGTTAAATGGCCAGTCTGTACATGGGTCTGATGAGCTAGAACATAACCATTTCTACGTTGCATGTGGCAAAGAAAAATTTCAGCCTTTGCCGTACTGGCAGCATCCTAGAGTTCCAGAAGATATTCGGCGGTGAGCAGAATATTAATAATTTAACTTAATTGATGTTACATTGCTGGGATGTTAAAAACTGACATTATACCTCCTGTCACCCCCCAAACCCCGCCCCCCCTTTTGCTGGGTTTAGTATAAGTATTTTGCTGATTTGCATTTCAGCCCTTTTAGTAGAAGTTAGTGATGCTAAATTGTTGCTAAATTGTTCCAAATTCTATTGAAATCTGTAAACATTAAGCACCTGAGTCCTGTGAAACCATCTTAGAATGTTGCTTTCTTTATTGTAGGGAGTTTTTAGGGACAGGACGAACTCTTGTTTTCTTAGGCATTCGATAGATTCACTTTCATATTCATGTCACTTAGGATTTAAGTGCTAAACATTTTTTGGGGTTTCTTTTAATGGGAAAGGGCAAACGCTACAGGACAAGTGACTTCATAATAGTTGAGAAGCACAGGAAATATGAAATGGTTTGGAAAGGTTTACATATATTGAAAGCAGCAGCTTGAGCCCAGAGCAATCCCATTGCCTCAAATGATTGGTTCATAGCACTTCTATTTTGCACCAGTGGTATTTATTTATTTATTTATTTTATTTTTATTAATTTTCCATTTCCATTTTATAACATTTAAATACATCCTTGTTATTCACATATGTTTTTACTCATATGAGCTAATCGACTTCCCTCCCTCCCGTCTAATGGTTTCCCTAATTCCCTAATGGTTGTTAATTGTTTACAAATTTCCTTCAAATATTGTACAAATTTACTCCAATCTTTTTGGAAGGCTTGTTCGTGCTGGTTTTGGATTTTCCCGGTCAGTTCTGCCAGTTCTGCATATTCCACCATCTTTATCTGCCCCTCTTCTATTGTTGGTAATTCCTGCTGCTTTCATTTTTGGGCTAAAAGAATCCTTGTTGCCATTGTTGCATACATAAATAATTTCTGATCTTTTTTGGGGGATTTCTTTACCTACTATACCCAATAAAAATGCTTCTGGTTGTTTTTTTTAAACAAATGTACTTTAGTAAATTTTCTTTAACTCATTATATATCATTTCCCAGTAAGTTTTACTTTACTGCATGTCCACCAGATATGATAGAAATTTCCATCCATTTCTTTACATTTCCTTATTTCTAGTCTTATACATTTTAGCAAGTTTAGTTGGTGTTATATACCATCTATATATCATTATCATAACCTTTTCTTTTAAAGCACTACAGGCAATAAGTTGAATTCCTTTGTTCCATAACTTTCCCCATGACTCTAACTGAATATTATAACCAAAATCCTTAGCCCATTTATGGATATGTTTACATTTCATGCTAAACCATGTCTTAGCACTGCACACACTGGTTGGGCTTCCGCCCTACCCCTGCCTTTCCTGCACTCCTTGCATCCACCCATAAAAAAACACACACAAATCCAGCCACTGTAGTCTGTTAAGGATTTCTGGGAATTGTAACTGTGAAGAGAAAACTACAATGCCCAGAATTCTTTGAGAGAGAATGTGCTTTGAATGTGCTTTAAAGGCATAGTGTGTACACACTCCTAGTAGGAGCACTTTGGCAGCTTTGGGTGCATTTAAATTTACTCATTGCATTCAAACCCAGGATCGTGGTTTTACCACTAACCTCTGTGGTTTACCACTAACCTCTGTGGTTCTGAAGCTGGCTTGTTCTTACAGAGAACTTACATTTTACTATTTATATCAGGCTTCCTCAACCTTGGCCTCCAGATGTTTTGAGACTACAATTCCTATCATCCCTGACCACTGGTCCTGCTAGCTAGGGATCATGGGAGTTGTAGGCCAAAAACATCTGGAGGGCCGAGGCTGAGGAAGCCTGATTTATATCATAGAGGTGATAGATCCTGCATGGTAGTAAAATCGATGAGGAGTAAATTATAGATCTACTTCAGTGCAAATCTTCAATGAATAAAGTGCATCATGGTTTGATTCCTCCCCCTTTTTATTTTTGCGGGAAGAAGTTTTTAAACTGTTAAAAGTTTTTAAACTGAGCCTAGTTAGTAGAAACCACTAACTACCATCAAAGTAACAGGGTAGGGGGTGCAAAACAAACCCAGAAAACTAGAGGGAACTTGATCTTGCAGACAGCGCAGCACAAGAGATACTACTTTGTGAAAGAATTGGAGAACGTTGGATTCATTTCAGTGGATTTGTCTACTAGCCAGCAGCTGTTAGGATCTCTTCTTCTCTGTTTTCTTTTCAGTGCTACCCTCCTTTTTTCCCCTTTGTGGAAGAATCAAGCAGTGAGTCTGAGCCATTGCGCCTGCTCCTCCCCCCTTTTCAGAGCTTTTGCTCTGACAGGACACAGAAAGGGAGCTGGATGTGTTGAAAGCATAGCACAACTCTTGTGTTCACTGCTCTGGCCTGGCCGCCTCTCTGAGTGAACTTGCTTGAGGAACATAGGATTCACAGAACAGTTGGAAAGGGGATCCCAAGGGTTGTTGAGTCCAACTCGCTGCAGTGCAGTAATCTCAACTAAAGCATCCATAACAGATGACCATTCAGCCTCTGCTTATGAAAGTACCACCTAAGTCAGGCATCCCCAAACTTGGCCCTCTAGATGTTTTGGGACTACAATTCCAGTTCCACCACTGGTCCTGTTAGCTAGGGATGGTGGGAGTTGTAGTCCCAAAAAAGCTGGAGGGCCGAGTGTGGGGATGCCTGACCTAAGTCAACAGAAATGTGCAAGAGATTTGTAGGCTTCTTTCAACCTGGCCAGCATCCTTTGCAGGCACACTGAAGGCATGTTCTAGAAGCCTCTATGCCATAGTGTCTATAGTGTTGCGCCCTGCAGAGCCAGAGGGCTCACAGGAGTTTGATTTCGTAGAAGAACCAAGGAAAAAGTCTAAAACGCCAGAGTGACCACTTCTGGTGCTTTTATTGAAGACCACCTGTGGGACGGACTCCACAGCAAGAGATGGCTTAGTCTAGAGATGGACTGTCCGCACCCAAGCTAAGATGCATACATTCATTATACAATGGAATAGCATTTGTCACACGGGAAAACAGGTGGCAAATGCCCAAACATTGCCAATGTTTCTCCTCTCTGTGCCCAACCTCCCAGGCCCACAGATAAGGGTACCATCCAAGCAGGCCAATTAGTGGAGATCAAAGCAAGCTGTGTATGAGCTCCATGCTACAGCTTACTACCAATTAAGGATGGGGTCATCTTGAGTACCAACATGGCGTAAGCAGAGCACCTGGAACAGTCCACCTTTGGTTCAGCACATGTAGATGGCACCTGGTGGGAGCTCTTCTTTGCTCTTTTGCCCCTGAGCAACTGTTATCTAGCCATGTTGACTTCAATTACCGTAGTTCAGATGGCCAAGTATTTTCCCATTGTTTTTATTCCATCCCACAGTAATGTTTGTTATCTCACCACAGTTTACTTTCTGTGTCTGAAGCTGGTTTTGAAGCGATTAGGCATCCTTGCATCATATGTCAATAACTCTCCCACAATGTTGGGAGAGTTTTCTTGGTCTGTGGTTCAGGTTTTCCCCCCAGCTTTCATACTGATCCAATTAGGCTTGTGTAAAATAAAACAGATATTCTTAGTGTTTGTTCCCCAACCTAAATGCCTTCATCTCTTTGCTTATGAGGTTATGGTTGAGGGCAGCTCGTTTTCAGGAAACACTTGTCATAGAGCATTCTTTAATGTATTTCCATTTGCTCTGATTTAGCTCAAGAGCTAAATCCTGAAGGTCCATTCCTGAAGGTCAGTCAGACCATCTTGTTAGAATGCTTTTTTTTTTTTTTGCCCCAGTCACTCTCTATCAGATTCCTTTAGCTGAGAGACATCAGGTGACTGACTTCTTGGAGCTCTGCCCACACTTTCATTAAGCCTCCTTATCTTGATATAGGCCTTGACTTAGATCCTTCTTTGTAAAAGTTATTCACATTCTCTCGCTCTCTACTTAAATACAGTCATACCTCAGGTTACAGACGCTTCAGGTTGCATTTTTTCGGGTTACGGATGCGCCAAAACCCGTAGTACTGGAATGGGTTACTTCCAGGTTTTGGCGGTTGCGCATGCACAGAAGCGCTAAATCGTGCTTTGCGCATGAGCGCCAAATCGCAACCCGTGCGTGCACAGATGCACCGCTGCGGGTTGCGAATGCTGCGGGTTGTGAACATACATCCCGCACGGATCACGTTCGCAACCCGAGCGTCCACTGTAATGGTTATTCATTCGTTTTGTACTCAGGGTTATGCCCAGTGTGTTTTTGTTTTTGTTTTGTTTCTTGTTTTTTTTTGTGGGCGCAACTTTTGTGCATAAGCTCTGGACTTTGTAGAAAGCTACAAAGGGGCCGAGTTGCACAGTTATGCAGATTACAGCCTTACTATTTTCAGCCATGGTTATAAATAGAAAGGCAGTCTGTCCCACCAATTAAGCTTATTGCTTCAGCTGAGTGTAAACTCTTCCTAGAAACTGCAGTAGTGAGCGACAGTACAGGATCCAGGCAGGCAGTAGCCTTGTTTCTGTAAATATAATAAGAGCTGCATTTTTATTTTTATTTTGTTTAAAACTTATGGCAGAATTATTGACAGCAGATCTGCTTCACTTAGCAAATGCTTCTGACATAGAGGTCAACAGCTTTCTCTTTCTATTATAAAATAGAGCAGTATTCCTTCTTTACAACCACAGGTTTGCTGCATTAGACAGAAAGTTTGGTCTGTTATCTATTCCAATATCCTGAGTAAATTTGTTTTCATGTTTAAAAATATATAGCATACATACTTTATAGAGAAGCTTTTGAATATATCTTCCTTCAACCTTCCTTTTTCCTGTTTCTCCAACTTCCCTGCCCCATTTTTTTTTATTAAAAAAAATGAATCATGGATATAAAATCAATTATGCCTGATCAATAGATGGTATGAAATATTCTTAATTTGCACAGTTTATTCCAACTGCAGAATTTGGGGTCCTTTCTTGCAGAATTTACAAAATTTGAGGCACAGAATACATAGGCTGACTGTGTGTAGTCACTCCCTGCTTTTGGCACTGCATATGATAAATAAATTGTAATGCTGTACCTATCTGCGCAGACATTTGTCTCACTGGTCTATCAGTTTGAAGCCAGAAACCATGGTTGCCTGCCCTAAATTATTGCAGCCCTACTTTTGTGTTCAGTTTCAGGAATAAAGAAAATGTTAGAAGATGGTTTGTTTTTTTTGTTCTTTTAATTGCTGCTGCCTAACAAGTGTCTAAACATTACCTGGCATGGTCTCTAGTAATCACTCCCTTCAGAAGCAAAATGTTTGCACCCTTAAAAAAGTAGTATATCAAACACCCATTGAGAATTCAGTGACATTTGTAACTTCCAGAAGCCAACTGGATGTTGGTGCCTCTTAGAGGAATAAATGATGGTGGAAGCATTTACATGCCTCCAGATATCGATAAACAGTTTTCTAAGCAGAAAGAACATGCCTAGGGGAAGTTGTAGGAAGGAAGCTTCTACCCATAACTACTCATCACATTGTTTGTGGACTATGGAAGTTAAGCACCAAGCACCAAAGGATTTGAACCAGGAGTGTTAGAGACCAGGCAATAGTTCCTTAGTTGTTATCACCAGGAGTGCGTGAGCTGCAGGTGCTTACAGCCTGCAGAGTTTTGAATTCGCTTGATTTCCGAGTCTTTAGGGGCAGCCCATCTTATTGGTCCACCATCCTGGCTGTTTTCAGACCAGTGCAAAACATCAAACCAAGCAATACGTCCTGGCTTGTCTGTGGGCAATTGGTTATTGCCTGAGATAGACCTGCAGTTATCATGTAGACGAGGGTTGGCTAACCTGTGATTCTTCGGATGCTGTTGATCTACAGCTCCCATCATCCCTGACCATTGGTCATTCTGGCCAGGGCTGATGTGAGTCAGAATCCATATAGGCAATACTTAAGTTTGTACTACCTTTAAAGATAATGGCATTTTAAAACAAGATGGTTGTCCTAACAATATTGAGCTTTACACTTATAAATATTCACATTAAGTAAATTACACTTTATACTTTTAGGTATTATTCTAACACACCTGGACCTCTAGAAAGGCCCCCTCCAAAAAAGGTAAGATTATTTATAATGGCTTTTAAACATTCTTATATGCTCTCCTCTCCTCCCATTTAAAAACGCGGCATCAAAAGCTGCTCACTGTCGAACAAACAAGTTTCGGATGAATTCAAGTTGGGCACATCCAAATGGATTTCAATCTCTGGCCCAACTTCAAGGATTTGCAAGGCTCTGCAGTCTACATGGAGCTCTGCATGGACAATGTGTGTGAATTACTATACAGTGGTACCTCTGGTTACGAACTTAATTCATTCCGGAGGTCCGTTCTTAACCTGAAACTGTTCTTAACCTGTGGTACCATTTTAGCTAATGGGGCCTTCCGCTGCCGCCACGCCGCCGGTGTGTGATTTCTGTTCTCATCCTGAGGTAAAGTTCTTGACCCGAGGTACTACTTCAGGATTAGCGGAGTCTGTAACCCAAAGTGTTTGTAACCCGAGGTGTTTGTAACCCGAGGTACCACTGTAGTTGGGATCCAATGAACTGCACGGCTCAGTCTGTGCTGTGAAGGAGATATTTCCTCCCTTGCCACAGTGCCAGCTGCGTTCATTACTCAGGTAGCTTTGAACAGCAGATTGTGATATGCCAGAGATCTCATCTTCAAAGGGGCGTGTGTGTGTACGTGGAATCAAAAATCCTAGGGCATGCTTAAACTGTTAAGTGTGGTTAAAGTACCATACTTTTCCGTGTATAAGACGATGCTTTTTTACTCTAAAATAATGTTCAAAATCTGGGCTCATCTTATACATGGATAGCATTTTCTTAAATCAGAGTCCCCCAAAATAGGGGACGTCTTATACATGGGGGCGTCTTACAGACAGAAAAATATGGTAGCTCTTTGAATCCTATCCATTGTCATTAGCAAGAAAGGCAATGACCATTCATGCTTCTCCAATATGTGCGCAACCGTTCAAGTGCGCATCACCGCAACCTGGAAGTGGCCAGAAAAGGGGGTGGGACAGGGGCAGAGCAGGCTTATGCATACTCCACTGGTGTGTGTGTGTGTGTGGGGGGGTGTCTGTCCCCCCACCTTGTTGTTTCATTTTCCTTGTATTGTGTGATTTGCAGTACATTTATCACAGTCTGTTTCCCTGCAAAATTTCTTTGCGCTACAATAATACTTTATTTCAAAATTGTCTCCTTTTAATAGCAAATGCGCAAATAAGAAGGAAAAAATCTCTTTAAAATACCTTCAATTGTGTTCGAACGCTGTAGTCTTGTTCTTTATATTATTATAGGCTTTGGGCCATTTTTTTTTCATGTGGGTGAATCTTATATTTATCAGAACTACCTGAGTTTGGAATTATCTGTAATAAGAAGAAGTAAAACATGAAGAAGAAATGTTTTTAATGTGAGATGGGAAACAGTAAAAAGAAGCAACTTTTATTAAAGAATGTGAGTTGCCTAAAGCCACCAAGTTTTGGGTTGAACTGAGTTTGCGTGAGGTATTTTTTCTCAGTCCTAATCATGCCCAGCCGCTATACTAGGGGGTCACCAACTTTTTGAACCAGTGAGCACATTCTGAGTTTTGAGAGACTGCTGTGGGCTCCAGTCACAAAATGGCGGCGGGGGGGGGGAATAATTCAATATGGCTGCTGTTGGGAGGTGTCTCACACAAAATTAGAGAGGGGACGGTCATGGTAAAGCTTTCCCCTAATGATCTATGGAGGACTTCCGGGGTGGCGCCATCGGTAATGGCGGATTCCCTCTGACTCGGAGGGTACCGGCTCTGCGGAAATCGGGTCTGCACCGCTACGGCGAAGCGGGGACCCTTCAGAAATCACAGGCGGGTGAAGCCTGTGACCGTGGGACTCGGCGGGCACCTTTTGCGCCCCCCCAACTCGCAAAGGAGCCCGATTACGGGTTCCGGAGCGGAGCGGGGAAGTGGCGCGGTGCTGTGAGTCAACTGCTTCTTCCGTGGAGCGAAGCCGCACAGCCGTTACCGGAGAGCGCTGCCTTTTTCCTGGGACAATTTGGCTGCAAAACAATGATCCGTGAGTAGGCTAATTTCGGAAACAAAGGAACTAAGAAATAATTTGGCACCGAAGCGGAGAGGCATAAACAGGAAGTCTGCCTTCCGTTCTTTGTAAATGGAGTAAAGCAATGAACCTGTAAGCGGATACCTTGAAACACGTTGGAAAAGGATTATAATTCGAACATCAAATAAGCGACTTTCCCCCCTTGATTGCAGGGGAGGAGGGGGGAAAGGTCTGAACTGTATTTCCCCGCAAAAAGAGAGAAAAAGAAGCTAAAATCCACCGCTCAAAAACCTGGGAACGGGTTGCCAGTGAACAGTAAGAATGCCGTATTGTGAAATGCGCTGCTGCTGAAAGTACTCTTTGACAGTTAACTCTGCATCTGAGATACAAGTAAGATACAGTATTTCTGACTGGCTTCTCCTGGTTTTAAAGTAACAGAAAACAATTGAGATTGAAACTGTCGTCCTTTCTGTGAATTGGGGGGCTAAAGGAAAAAAAGTTAATTACTTTAAGACATTTTTGACTGTTACTGTGTCCCCCTAGAGGAAGTTTGAAATTGTTACAATAGCAGCTGGGCCAGGGGAATTTTCCACTTCAAAACAAATTCTGATCGTGAGACTGACCTTGGACCTTATCTAGAGTGTTATGGCAGATGGAAAGGAGAAAATAGATTTGCTACAGGAAAAAGCAATGAGGTCTGGCAGACTATTTCGTACAGACGGTGGGCTGCAGCGAAGAGCATCGACATCTGGCCCTTCTGGATTACCAACAGGAGCCTCATTGGCACAACCTAAACCCAAAGGAATGGCAGCTGAAGATGCTTTGGCTCAGGCACTTGGTAAAATTAACGAATCTTTGGAAAAAATAAGTAAACAAGTAGCCGAAGCATCGGGCAAAATTGACCAAAATACCACAAGTATTAATAATTTGGGACAGAAGGTAAATACCAACACAGAAACTATTCAGAAATTACTACAGGAATCTACCTCGACACAAAAGACAGCTGAAGAGGCAAAGGATATAGCAACTGCTGTAGAAGAGAAGATACCACCGATACACAAACAACTTGAAGATCACAGGTCAATATTGTCTATGATTGAGTTGAAGGAGAAGCAAACCAATTTAAGAATCAGGGCTGTACCTGAACTTGAGAAAGACAACTTGATTGATTTTCTTACGCAGGAATTTGCAGACTTTTGGAACCCAGATTTGGAGAAGGACAACTTCAAGATAGTGAGTGCTTTTAGGCTTGGAAGAGGAGGGAAGAAGAACAGGGTGAGAGACTGTTTGATCACCCTCCAAACAAAAGAGGAGAGAGACAAAATCTTGAGTCTGCATTTCCAGAAGACTTTGGAAATTCATCAGTCAAAAGTAGAGATATTTAAGGACATTCCGAAATATCTTTTGGACCTTAGGTCCAACTATAGAGATTTGTTCACCCTGTTGAGAAGCAACGGAATCATTTTTAGGTGGGAATTCCCCCAAGGCCTATCCTTTAGTTATAAAGGGAAGAAGATAAAAATAAGATCAGGGGACGACAAAGATAGATTTTGGAGAGACCACGGAGAAGACTTGCAGAAGGAAGCTGCAGAAGAGTTAAGAGCACTAGTAAGTGAAACTTTAGACATACCAAGATTACCTCCTGAACTAAAAGACCGCCTGGAGAAGGTGATACCACCGACAGATCAGGAACAGGCACTGGGTGCAGTTGGAGGAGAAGCAAAGTAACTACATCATGGCTCTGCAACTATTAAGCTGGAATTGTAATGGTTTGAACTCCCCTCAGAAAAGGAAATCTGTGTTTCATTTATTAAAAAAGGAACAATTGGACTTGATTTGTTTACGGGAAACACATGTAACAAGGCTACACAGGAAAGTACTGATTAATAAAAGATTGGGTCAGGAGTTTATTTCTTCGGACAAGGTTCAAAAAAGAGGGGTAGTGATTTATGCAAAGGAGAGACTATTACCGAAATTTATCTTTAAAGATGACCAAGGAAGATTCGTGGCAATTGAAATTCAAACACAAGGAGAGAAATTTTTGATAGTAGGAGTTTATGCACCAAATGAGGGGAAATCTGAATTTTTTTAAAAGTTGCATGAGACCTTGATGGACTATTTGGACTATAATGTGATTTTGATGGGAGACATGAATGGAGTGGTATCTACACATATGGATAAGGCACAAAGACAGGTAGTCACTAAGGATGGCAGATTACCGAAAACTTTTTTTGAGATGACAGACAACTTGGACTTAGTTGATATTTGGAGAACAAAGAATCCCTTGACCAGAGAGGGAACCTTCTTCTCTGAAGCCAAACTGACATGGACAAGAATTGACCAAATATGGGTAACTAGAGGAATGGCACCAAAGATAAGAAAAGTGGAAATCTGCCCAAAAACCTGCTCCGACCATAATGCTGTAAAGATGGAGATGAAGCTAACACCAACTGGTTTCTTCAGATGGAGGATGAATGACACCTTATTTAGAGATGAAGAAGTGTATAAAAAGGCCCAAAAAACCTTGAGAGACTATTTTGAGATAAATATGAACACCAATGTGGAAAAAAGAGTAATCTGGGACTCTAGCAAAGCTGTTATGAGAGGGTTCTTGATACAACAGAACACATTAAAGAAGAGAATTCAAAATGAGAAGAAGGATAAAATTTTGGAGAAAATAAAAGAAGGTGAAAAGAAATTGAGAGCAAAACCGAAGTCGCAAGAGATTTTGAGAGAAATATAATTATATCAAGTACAATATATGAAAATGATCAATCAGGAGATAGAATGGAAAATTAAACAAATGAGACAAAAAACATTTGAGTCGGCTAATAAGTGTTGGAAATTGTTGACTTGGCAAATGAAAAAAAGACAAAAATTAAATACAGTTACAAATTTAGAAGTGGAAGGAAGGAATATACAGAACCCAGCCGAGATAGAAATTGTTTCCAGAGGTACTTCAAACAACTATATACACAAGGACCACAGAAAGAAATTGATCTAGATCAATTTTTGAAAACAAATGGATTACAAAAAATCTCTCAGGAAAGTAAATCAATGTTGATCTATAAAATAACTGAACAGGAGATAGAAGGTGCCATTCAGAATATGCAACTAGTTAAATCTCCGGGACCGGATGGACTGACCTCTAAATATTACAGATCCTTAAAAGAATGGTTGGTACAACCTTTGAAGGAAGTCTGTAACGAAATAATGGATGGGAAAAGGGCACCAGAGTCGTGGAAAGAAGCGTATATTACACTTGTACCGAAAACAGAGACTGAAAAGACACAACTTAAGAACTACCGTCCCATCTCATTGCTTAATGTGGATTATAAAATTTTTGCAGACATTCTGGCTAAAAGACTAAAAAAAAGTGTTAGTGGAAGAGATTCATAAAGACCAAGCAGGCTTTCTCCCGGGTAGACACTTATCGGATAATGTGAGAAACATAATTAACATCTTAGAAAAATTACAAGTGAACATAAATACTAAAGCAGTTTTGATGTTTGTGGACGCGGAGAAAGCTTTTGACAATATTTCCTGGAGCTTTATGAAGAAGAACCTACAGGGGACGGGGGTAGGCCAAGGCTTTGAAAACGGTATAAGTGCAATTTATTCAGAACAAAAGGCTAAACTAATTGTAAATAATGTGGTGACGGAAGATAGAAAAAGGGACATGACAAAGTTGCCCAATCTCCCCATTGCTTTTTATATCGGTCCTGGAGGTTTTGCTGAATATGATTAGAAGGGACCAGTTGGTTAAAGGTATACAAGTCGGAGCCAAACAGTACAAGTTGAGAGCATTTGCAGATGACTTAGTATTGACGTTACAGGAGCCAGAATCTAATACCAAAAGGGTTTTAGAACTGATTCAAGAATTTGGTCAGGTTGCAGGATTCAAACTGAATAAGTTAAAAACCAAGGTTTTAGAGAAAAATTTAACACCGATTGAGAGAGAGAGGTTTCAGAATGAGACAGGCTTAACAGTGGTTAAGAAAGTGAAATACCTGGGGATTAACATGACAGCAAAAAATGGGAATTTATTTAAAGACAACTATGAAAAATGCTGGGCCGAAGTGAAAAAAGATTTAGAAATTTGGTCAAATTTGAAGCTTTCACTGCTGGGTCGTATTGCTGCGATAAAAATGAATGTATTGCCTAGAATGTTGTTTTTGTTTCAAACATTGCAAATTTTGGACAAAATGGACTGTTTCAAGAAGTGGCAGAGAGATATTTCTAGATTTGTCTGGCAGGGCAAGAAGCCTAGAATAAAATTTAAAATACTAACAGATGCAAAGGAAAGAGGTGGATTTGCCCTGCCAGACCTTAAACTTTATTATGAATCAGCAGCTTTTTGCTGGTTGAAAGAATGGCTGTTTCTGGAAAACGCAGACATTTTGGACTTAGAAGGTTTTAACAATGTATTTGGGTGGCATGCATACTTGTGGTATGATAAGGTCAAAGCACATAAAGCATTTAAAAACCATATTGTCAGGAAAGCATTATTTAATGTTTGGATAAGATATAAGGATCTACTTGAAAATAAAACTCCAAGATGGCTGTCACGAAGGCTCTGAAAAAGCTCAATATGGAGGCCAAATGGCCGAAATATTGGGAAATTTTGGAACAAGATGGAGATAGATTGAAACTGCAGAGTTTTGAGAAATTAAAAAACAAAGTGCGAGACTGGCTTCATTATTATCAGATAATGGAGGCATATAATTTGGATAAGAAAATTGGCTTCCAGGTGGAAAAATCAAAATTAGAAACAGAACTGTTAGAACCCAAAACTAAGATTTTGTCAAAGATGTATAACTTGCTGTTGAAATGGAATACTCAGGATGAAACGGTGAAATCTGCTATGATTAAATGGGCTCAAGATGTTGGACATAACATAATGATGGCTGACTGGGAACAGTTATGGACCACAGGTACGAAGTTTACGGCATGCAATGCCTTAAGAGAGAATTTTATGAAAATGATATACAGGTGGTACATGACACCAGTTAAGCTTGCAAAAATCTATCATTTGCCCGAAAATAAATGTTGGAAATGTAAAGAAACTGAAGGTACATTCTTTCACCTTTGGTGGACATGCCTAAGGATTAAGGCTTTCTGGGAGATGATCTATAATGAATTGAAAAAGGTATTTAAATATACCTTCTTGAAGAAACCAGAGGCCTTTCTCCTGGGCATAGTGGGCCAATTGGTGTTAAAGAAGGATAGAACTTTCTTTATGTATGCCACAACAGCAGCAAGAATACTTATTGCAAAGTATTGGAAGACACAAGAACTACCCACTCTGGAAGAATGGCAGATGAAGGTGATGGACTACATGGAATTGGTGGAAATGACTGGCAGAATCCGAGACCAGGGAGAAGAGTTGGTGGAAGAAGATTGGAAGAAATTTAAAGACTATCTACAGAAATATTGCAAAATTAATGAATGTTAGAATGATGTTAGAATGAAGTTAGGTGGTTTAAGCAGTAATGCTATAAAGGTGTATGTAAAAATGGATTGATAACAGGTGAAAATTTAAAGTTATAGTATATTAAGTTAAAGGATTAAGAGAAAATAAAGAGGGAAAGAAATTGCTGAATTAACTAATTGAATTGGAATACAAAAAAGGGAGGTATGAGGAGGTCAGGGAAACAAGGATATGAATGTAAGGCATGGAAAGATTGATCTATTTTTTTTAAAGTGTTTTTTATTCTTTTATTCTGTATTTTGTATTTTTCTTGTATTTTTATTTCTGTCTTTTGTTTTTGCTTTTCTTGTTTTTATGTAACTCTTTTCTGAAATTTTAATAAATATCATTATATAAAAAAAAGCTTTCCCCTAATTGCATTTCTATACCAGAAGAGGCTTAACCTGTTGAATTTCTGCCTGCCTGTACAACTGTTAAAGGCAAATCCGCTTTTCTCCAATGCCAACTCTGAACCAAAGTCCAGACTGCCACTTAAATGGGAGGAATCCCCGTAAAACGTGAACTTACTTCTGAGTAGACCTGGATACCACTGGACTGTAACTTAACTGTACAGTGAATACTTAATGAGTGCTTGGTCTTTAGCTGCCTAAAGCTCTCTGCAAAGTGAATCACATTTGCCTTTTGTGGAGATTCGTATTGCCTGGCGTTCAAAAGCCTCACTTTTAAAGTGCCTTCAGAGTGATGAGGGTATTTGGTTCTAGTGATGTCATAAAGGCACTAGCCAGCAGTCAGCCCTTAGCAGTCAATCATACACCTGTAGTCTTCCATTTGGGATATGTTTTCACAGCCACCAAAGCAAAAACACCCACCTCATTCTGAAAATGCTATGACTAAACAGTCGGTAGTTGCAATCCTGTATCCACATACCTTGGAGCAAGCCCTGCTAAACTCAGTGGGGCTTATTTTTGACTTGATATATAGGTTTGCTTGCTTTGTTGGGTCAGACTTGCATGTGAAACCTTATTTGTCCTATAAAAGACATCCTTATCAATATTGCTTTTTATTGACTGAAAGGAAGGCTAGTTGTAGGTCTTCTCACCCAATATTTGCTTGTTTTCACATTTTGTTTTAACCTTTGTATACTGCTTTTCACCAAAAAGCAACATTTGCGTGGACAGGCGGAGTCCCCAGATCCCGAGCGCCCCCCCCCATGTGGAATAATGACTCAAGACAACGTGCTATGGAATTAAATTGGCCACAACTTTATTAAATTTCAAATGTGGGTAGACCTTGGCTCAGGCATTGGGCGTTCTCTCTCCCCAGTCCCCAGCCGGGGACCTAGGGAGCATCAGGGTTATCCAGTGTGTGTGGGGGGATGGGCCGGCTCTGGAGAACATATGTTCAAGCAGAGATAGCCACCCCCGTTACGCCGCCGCCGCAGGGGAGAGCAATGACGACCTTTCGGCGTACGGTCAAAGCCTCCCTTCAGAAACCCCTTTAACGGGGAACCCTGGTATCGCCGCCGCAAAGAGGAAGATGGACAAAAGGATTCCGCCCAAGGCCTGATACTGCCAAAGTTGTGACGTTTTGCTACAGGAAAGGCGAAACCTGCCAATGCAGGGAAATTCCTTTCCGGCCCTTTGACAGCGACCTTAACGTAGCAGCGCCCGCATACCTGTAAGAAAAGTTAACCTGCAAAACCTGTGAAGAAAAGTTAACCTGCAAAATAAGGCATTAACTGAGGGTGGGTAGGGTGGGAGAAGCTCTGGAGCCAAGTGAGGATTCCCAGGAAAGATCCTCCCTCTATTGTGTGGGCAGGTAATCCCTCCCCTACCTGGCCTGGTCTCCTTGGCAACGCTTCCCCCAGGTGGGATTGGACAACTGACTGGGGTAGGCGGAGACCTCCAGGTATCCCACCTGAGGGAAGGCAAAGCCAAGCCTATGCTGAATGGAGCCGCTCCAGATCCAGGGGCTGCGCGTGTCCACGCAAAGGTCACCCCCCGTTTTATGCGGGGAGCGGTCATTAACTAAAATAGTAACATAATGTAGTAATATAACACTTTGTCATTTTCTTGGAAAGGAAGTAAAGAGTTACAACTTGTTTGCTTGTTTGTATGTTCAGATATATAGCCCTCTTATCATATGGGCTTAAGATGGATAGTAATGTATTAGGTTTTAAAAGTTATATAATTAAATTCAGAGCAGCAGTGGGGAACTTCTGGCCTGCAGGCCTAATCCAGCCAGCCACATCCTTCAAGCTGCTCTGCCAGGCCTGTCCCAGAGCCTCACCCACCTATTAATCACCCCATGTGATTTTATGGCTTTTGGGGGGGGGGTTCGTTTTATGGCTTTTACCATTAGTCATCTTGCCATGACTAATGGATCATTTGGTGCATCTACCATGTTTTAATCATTAGATTGAAAACAAGCCCTTAAAGAGCTGGCAAAGTAATAATGTTATCTCTGATCTTAGCACTAAGCACCACAGCACAGCACTAAGATAAGAGAGATAAGCGCTAGAATGAGAGTGGTGGGAACATAGTGCTAAGATCTGGAGAGAAAATTCCTCTGGCAGAGAGATCTTTGTAGCCACCTGCAGACATGTGCTATAGTGGAGAAAGAGCTGGAAATGTGCTCTGTGCGTGTGTGTGCATTTTTCTTTTTTTAAGGATTCATTTTGTTTCGCCCTGCTCACCACTGGAATGTGGCCCGCATTGTCACAGATCGTGAAAATGATAGAGATCTTCATCAGGTTTTGCAATGGATAAAGCAGGCTGTAGCTCATGTTGCAGAATATGTCGGTCGTAGTTCATGCCACAATAAATGTGTTAAGGTTGTATGTGTGTGTGTTTAATGCAAAAGATCTCTTACAAGTAAATTTATCTTCTGTCTTGAAGTTGAGTCATGAGAAGAATTTCCAAACTATGTAATAAAGATGGTGGTGATTTATATTGTGTATCAGGGGGCCCTTTAATTTTCTCTCTCCACATGGTGTGATGTATTATGTGCCACAGCACTGATACTACTGTACCCTCCCTCATGCCAGTGCAGGTAGCCAAGCCTAGGCAAATCCCAGGCATATGTAAGAGACAGATATCATTCAGCTCACAGGCAGTGAATCTGTTATAGACTCACTCTGCGGCTCCTGGCTTTGGATTGTAATGTGTTGGTAGTTGCATAAAGTGGTATTGGGCTCTCATGCATTCTTTGAATTGTATGCCTGTGAGGTTGAGAAGAGGGTAACATAAATGCAGCACGTTCTCTTTGCGAATCGAAATCTAATTTGTTTACCTGCTTATTTCAGTTTTGTAATAGGTATTAGAGTCATGAAGCTAGTGGAAGAGTAATAAAACAGTAGTTAAAAAAAGGCTTTAGGAAACAGCAACAGGGAATAATTTGTTTACATGTCTTCTGATGCTGCAAAATGTCCCTGTTAATATTAAAACCTGTAATAAAAATGCAAATAGTGGTGTTTGCATATATTTTAACACTTTTGTTGATTTATTGAATGCATGCATTTTTACATTAAATACTAGACCTAATTTGAACACTTGCCTGCCTGCCTGCCTCTCTCAGTATAAGTATATATGTGTTTGTACACAAACATACCGGTACATACATACATACATACATACATAACATAAGTACTAAAGAGAAACTGTAGAAGGTGAAAAAAATAACATTAAGGGAAGCTTCCGTTTCAGTTAGTTGGGGAAGAGAGCTATATCATAGGAACTTAACCAATAAAACCCAGCAGTTTAATGCTTTATGCCAGATACGTAAAGTCCAGAGAAGAATGTTTGCTTCAGAGCTGACATTTCAGATTAGTAATTCCAGGGACAGGGCTGTATCTCACAATAAATGTGAAACATTCCCTGTCATCAGTCAAGATCACGAAGAGGCTGCGCTAGGGTTCAAATGTTAGCCAGTCTTCCATTTTAATAAATACTCAGATTAAATGTGCACTGTATGATGAAGTATGTAGGCTCCCACTCAAATGATGAGATTCACTTGGGAAAACAGCCAAATGTCTTCTGGTTCGCCTTCCACTTTGTTATGGCGAGAGAGAGATTGATTTTCAGAATAGGCTGACACTTTCCTTCATGTAGGCTTGCTGAATACCCCAGTCACTTGGCCCTTGAAAAGCTACTTTTCTTTGCTGTCTTGTACAACTTTGGTATCTCATACAAGCTTTGTGTACTTTTTGATGTTTTGAATGTTTATGGCTACTTTTGTTATGCTTGTCATTATGCATTTGTTAAATGTGTTGTAAGCCATCTTGAGCATGGTCTTAACTTTGGATAGGCAGCATACAAATAAAATAGTTGATTGACTGATTGATAATTTTAAAATGTATTGAGATTATTGCAGTACAGTGGTACCTTGGGTTAAGAACTTAATTCGTTCTGGAGGTCCGTTCTTAACCTGAAGCACCACTTTAGCTAACGGGGCCTCCTGCTGCTGCTGCACTGCCGCTGCACGATTTCTGTTCTCATCCTGAAGCAAAGTTCTTAACCCAAGGTACTATTTCTGGGTTAGTGGAGTCTGTAACCTGAAGCATCTGTAACCCAAGGTACCACTGTAGGTTTGTATAACAACTGTGCTTTGTTTGAAGCAGTGTTAGAAACTGAGATATGAAAGCTAGGAGCTAAATGGCACCTTAAACCTAGGTTAGGGGCAAAATTCCTTGTCGCAAAATGTGCCTAGAACAATGGGAGTTTCAGACACTGAAGTACAATGTCTCCGTCAGCTGCAAAGCTATGAATTTTCACATAGCAGCTTCTGGATCAGTCCATTGTTCCATAAAATGTTAGTTTATAGGAGAAAGAAAAACTGTACCAGGCAACTCACTAAGGACTTGTGCTCAGTAGGTTCCAGGATCTATGCCAGCCATGATCCCTAGCTAACAGGACCAGTGGTCAGGGATGATGGGAATTGTAGTCCAAAACAGTTGGAGGACCGAAGGTTGTCTATGCAATGTTGCTGAAAGCCGCGTACCTGTTGAAACAAGCCCCCGACCCAAAAGGAAAAGAGAGTGTTGGGGAAAGGGCACTTGCCTTCCGGAATAGCTCATATAACCAGAGGCAGCTTGAGATATTTTGCTGCCCATGAATACTGAACTGTATTAGTTTCTGAATCTTTTAACAATGTTGGTAGAGTAGTCGTTTGCTGCAGATCTAAAGGAATAGATGTTCTTTGGATGTTTATTGAGTGTGTTACCTTTAGCCTCCTACAGAACGAGCAAAACGGGGAGCCGGCATGCAGCCTGCCATACCACCATCAAAACGAGGAGCAGGAGATAGGTCTTCAGTTTATTACGCAGAACCCAAGAAGGCAAGTCGTGATGCTGAGGCTAATAAGCACCTGACATCTGATGATGGTAACACAAAATATTGTATCTGGTACCTAAGACCCCATAGTTAAATGCAGGCAGATTTGGTATTGATGTCCTGGTTTACATATTATGCTTATCTTTCTCCGATTGTAAAATGTACTGTATTTTTCGCCCTATAGGACACACTTTTTCCCCTCCAAAAATGAAGGGGAAATGTGTGTGCGTCCTATGGGGCGAATGCAGGCTTTCGCTGAAGCCTGGAGAGCGAGAGGCGTCGGTGCGCACCGACCCCTCTCGCTCTCCAGGCTTCAGGAACCTATCCCCAAGCCTTGCGAGCCCGGCGGGAGTTCCCGCAGGAGTTCCCGCGGGCTTGCAAGGCTTGCGGGCAGCAGCCTGCAGCCCAAAGTACGGGGTGCCCTCCGGAGGACACCCCTTGATTCGTGCAGGTGTCCGCAAGCCTTGCGTGCCCGGGGGGAGTTCCCGCGGGCTCTCAAGGCTTGCAGGCAGCAGCCTGCAGCCCGAAGCACGGGGTAACCTCCGGAGGACGCCCCGTGCTTCGGGCAGGTGTCCGCAAGCCTTACGTGCCCGGCGGGAGTTCCCGCAGGCTCGCGGGCAGCAGCCTGTTCTGTGGGCTGGGGGGGGGAAATAATTTTTTTTATTATTCATTTCCCCCTCAAAAAACGAGGTGCGTCCTATGGGCCAGTGCGCCCTATAGGGCGAAAAATACGATACATAGTCGCTTAAGCCAAAATACTTGTATTCAGTGTAACATGTGCACCAGAGAAACTAAGAGAAACTAAGCCTTAAAAAAAGAAGAAGCTTATTAAGAAGCAATTGCAAACCAATGCATATTTGCAGACATTACAGGTCTTTTTCAATGTTCTCAGTGAAAAAGTTTTTTAATTTACAATTACAGCATAATTTCCATATTCTTTTACTAGATAAAAGCTCAGTATGTAGTAACTGTTAATGTCTCTCTTATTTATAACACGACTCTTGCAACTTCGCATCATATCATCTTCTGCCTCCTTTTTATTATTACTTAATACAGAAGTAAAACATTTCAAAATGATGAAATTTATCAGACTGCTGTTATTCGAAAATATTTATTGTATACAAACATTGCCCTTAAAGAAGTAATTGCTTTTTAGCTACGCCTAAATATTGTTATAATTTATTTATGCTGGTAGTTTTCACAGTGTGGGGTAGATAGTGATTAATACAGATATATTTTAATCCTGTTTATTTTCAGGACGTGGGGTCTATAAAGCTCGTACACCCCCAGAAGAAATTAAAGAGGCTCAGCAAATACAAGAAGATAAAAATTTGCAAGTGGAAGTACCTGTTGACCAGGTAGATTTAAAGTACATTTCTTCCTTCTGAATGAATTGATTATAACACCTCTTTCTCTCTTCCATCTGCCTGTGCATAGAAACAAATATTGGGCATGATTGATTGGCCGCAATCCAGCAAATTTCAGTGCATTTAAATCCCATTGACTAGGATGGATGCAGACTGCCCTGTGTAAGGGCAGAAAGCAGTTCTGCATACACAAAAGGATGGTGACTGCAATTTTACCTTCTGGCTGCTTCCCCATCTACTATGTTGAATTCATCTCTCAAGGGTCCTCCAGCATCTAGTGTTGGGTTTTGGGTAGAGCAAGGGGCTGCAATGGGAAGGATGAAGAATAGAATAGGCCTGGTGATATGCAGAAGTGCCCTTTAAAGGTGAAGGGACCCCTGACCATTAGGTCCAGTCGTGGCCAACTCTGGGATTGCGGCGCTCATCTCGCTTTATTGGCCGAGGGAGCCGGCGTACAGCTTCTGGGTCATGTGGCCAGCATGACTAAGCCACTTCTGGCGAACCAGAGCAGTGCACGGAAACGCCGTTTACCTTCCCGCCGGAGCGATACCTATTTATCTACTTGCACTTTGACATGCTTTCGAACTGCTAGGTTGGCAGGAGCAGGGACCGAGCAACGGGAGCTCACCCCGTCACGGGGATTCGAACCGCCAACCTTCTGATCGGCAAGTCCTAGGCTCTGTGGTTTAACCCATAGCGCCACCTGCGTCCCCTTTAGAAGTGCCCTTTAGATTTCAGCTATTAGATTTCAGCTGTTAATTTCAATGGAAATCTTACGTATATACTTAAAGCTTATTGCAATTGGTAAGACAGAATTGCTCAAATCTGGCTAGATTGTAGTTCTGGATATTTGAATGTGTGTTTTTGTTTTCTGCCAAAAGTAGAGCACTATTTCCTGTTCTGTTAAACCATGTGTTTTCAGTCTTTCCAGATTCTGGAAGCACCTTTAGCCCCAACCTGAAATGTCAGGCGAAGTTTTAATTTTAAAATAAATAAATGTTTGTGTCCCTTTTTTCTCTTTCTGTATTTCCCCCTTCACTCACTGTCTTTCTCAGAACAGATCTGCACTGTGGATATACTGGTTTTAAAGTCAGTAAGGGACATGGGTGGCGCTGTGGTCTAAACCACTGAGCCTCTTGGGCTTGCCAATCAGAAGGTTGGCAGTTCGAATCTGAAGAGTGGGGTGAGCTCCCGTTGCTCTGTCCCAGCTTCTGCCAACCTAGCAGTTTGAAAGCACACCAGTGCAAGTAGATAAATAGGTACTGCTGCAGCAGGAAGGTAGACAGCATTTCCATGTGCTCTTGTTTCCATCACGGTGCCCCGCTGCACCAGAAGCGGTTTCGTCATGCTCACCACATGACCTGGAAAGCTGTCTGTGGACAAACGCCAGCTCCCTCGGCCTGAAAAGTGAGATGAACACTGCACCCCATAGTCGCCTTTGTCTGGACTTAACCATACAGGGGTCATTTACCTTTTACCTTTACCTTAAAAGTCATTCCTTCCTTTTAACAAAACTGGGAGATGGCACTTGTGTGTGCATCAAGAGGGAAGGAAGTAGAATTCCCTTCAAAAGATGTTTAACATCCCTGCTGTATAAACGTATACTTACCCCCAAACCACATATACTCAGTCCTTCTACTCTTCTTCTAAAAGGAAACTCAGATTTTATGATGCCACGGATGAAGCACTCCTTATGACCCACTTATTGAAAGCCAATGTACCATTACAGAGCAGGTGATGGAAGATGCCTTTGTGAAGCCACCATCTCATCCAAAGCCCTGCTGACTTACTGTGTCCAGGGCAGAAGAAGCATTCAGTTGTGAACTCTCACCTGTACTCTGAAGTGAAGCAGTCTAGTTAGAAGTTTACCACCTCATTTACCATTTGCAAAAACGGGACCTTAGGTTCACTTTACTGTTTGAGAGGACTTTATCCATTTCCAGGCTGTCGCATTAAAATAAAGGTAAAGGACAGTTAAGTCCAGTCGCAGACGACTCTGAGGTTGCCGCACTCATCTCGCTTTACAGGCCGAGGGAGCCAGCATTAATATTGTAACACCAGTTTAGGATGGCAAGCTTTCAGTAAGGCATAACTAGTTTGTTTTCAAGAGTGGGGAAATGGGAAACAAGTTGATTGCTTGATTTTTTTTTTCTGATTTGTGATAAAATTACATAAGAGCATTTTTGCTTTCTTTCCTTGTGTTCATGCAAATCTTTATTGGAATGCATCATACTCAAGGCTCCTGCTGAGGTTGTCCATGATGAAGACATTTATGCAAATTGGAGTACAGAAGAAGAGGTTAGTTTTGTTTTTGCAGTATTTGAGAACTTTTTTATACAGTTAAAGTGGAATCTTGATCCTGGGGTGTTCCTTGCCAGTTTTTACATCAGTCAAACAAATTAACTTCTTAACACCCAAAGCCATTCATATTGTGGCATTTGAGATGGGTTAGTATAGCACAGGAAACGGCATTAGTTCAGATCTGCTGAGATCAATACTTTTATTTAGAGGTGTAGTTGTATTATTTAACGTAGACAATAAAAACATTTGTAACTACTAAGTATGCTTTCATTGCAGGGAATGAAATAAGGGAATTCTCCTTTATGCAACTTTAATAATCAAACTTCTCCACCCCTAAGTACATATATAGCTGGAACGGCTGAGCTCCTGTCGCTGTCACTCAGAATTGTGTAAAGTTCCTAAGATATAATGTCCATTCTCATTATGACAGGCTGCAACTACATTTAGGTTTTGTTGGAGTCCTTTACTACCTGTTTGTAATATGTTTGTAAACACAATGTGTAAACACAAATATTAAGCCTTTGCTTAATTTTAAGTAACTGCCAGGCCATGATGTCCCGGCCATAAGCATTGCTAGCATACCATTCAGATGGTTAGAGGGCAAATAGGGTAAGAGCCCCATTTTGTTACAGTGCACTTTACAGTTAATTTGAAACTGAATTTGAGAGGGTAAGAGACCTGCTGGATTTTTTTGCGTGGCGGGGCACAATCTAGTGCTGTCCTCTGTTTTAAATGTGGCCATGCAAATGCCTCTAAGAAAGCTTACTTATATCTAGAGATTTCTTGATATAACCTTCCGGAAACAAACCTCCTCTTTCACTATTATGGAGGTTCCATTTTAAGCACATGCATAACTTACTTTTTGAGAATTTTGCTTCATTCTCCGTTACCTTTCGATTATTAAAGTACTTTTAAAAGTAGTACTTTAGTAGTAGTAGTACTTTGATAGTAGATGTAGCTAAGAAGCTTGTTCATAAAAAGAACCTGTATTAAAATAAAAATTTGTACTCACACAGGTTTTTTTTGGTGTGTGTGTGTGTGTGTGTGTGTGTGTGTATAAATTTATTTTGACAAACTAATCACCATAAATAAATAAGAATAAAAATGTGCACCCAACAACCGAGACCATTCCATTGTAACTATCCAACCTCCCAAAATTTCAACACCTCCTGCGATGGTTTGACCCCTTTCTGTTTTAACAGTACAAATTCTACAAACAACCTCCATATCTCCTCAAAATCATTTCTCCTGCATATTCCCTGTCTTATCTAAATGTCACATGTTAATTTATCATTAATAGCCATACCCCACACCTCTTTATACCATTATTCCCTTTTTATAATCTGTATATATTGTATAGTTTAGCAAAGTTGTACATTTTAGTTGTATGTTTAGATAACAGTAGAATGAAGGATTAATGATTGCTTGTGATTGTTATCATGTAGGCTGAAGAATATTATCAAGACGTGAAACCTGAGAAAAAGGTCTGTTTTAAATACCCAAATATTTCAGTGTATAGAAACTATGAAACAGCAAGAGCTGAAGTACTGAGTAGGGGAAATTGGGGTGCCCCCTTTCTTCACAACAAGCATTTGCTCAAGTGAATTAGTTTATCAATTCAGGAGGTACAAGACCATCTTTCATGTCTCCCCTACTGTACAGAAATGATGGAGCCCTTTATATAAAATATATATTTCTCCCATCTATTCAGGCTCAGATAATAACAAAATAGGAAAGTGCTTATAGTGTGGTCTGGTCATTTGTAATACTTATGTGGACTTAGGGGAAGCACTTGGGATAGAAATTGCTTAGGAGCACAGCTTCCTTACACTGATCTGAACTGAGCTCAGTATTCCCATTTATCTAAGCCACTGACTTTCTCTGTATTATATTTTGGACTTGGCTTGGGGCCTGACAGGGGTGAATAAAATATCATGGGGGGCCCAGGTAAGCCCGCCCCACATAACTGGTCACATGATGCAGTGCATCCACACCATTTCAATGGGAATACCCATCAACTTTGTGGGGGCACGACCCCCTCAAATATTTTATTGTGGGGGCTGAAGCCCCCACGGCCCTTAGAAGTTGGCTCCTATGGGGCCTGAGTTGTCCTTCAATTTCCCATTTCTCTTGTGGCCTCCCATATCATCTCTCACGCTGTTTTTCCAACCCTCCTGAACAAGAGTTTCTTGGGGCTGAAGGGGGAAGAAAAGTTTGGTGAAAATTGCCTCCTCCAGTGGCAGCATCCCTGAACAGAGTTCCGATCATGGGAACATGGGATCCAGTTCATTTATTTCCACCTTGGTCATGTGAGACAACACTAGTTACTCTACTAAGAGATGAGAAGGGATGGGAAATACTGGTTCATGCTGCTGAAATGGAATCACTTCAACATATCGGTGTAGTTAAGTACGCCACATTAATATCAGACTTAGAAAATTAAGCACATTGTTAAAGTTGAAAAATCATGAGTTCTTGGCTGAAAGACAGTGAAGAGCAGTGGGCAATATTGGTAAAATATGTTACAGATTTGCTCTGGAAGCAGTTATGAAGTATAAACTGCTAACATTAGATTAAACAAGCTGTGGGTTTTAATATATGCAAAGATTTATAGTAATAATTTAGTGCTATTGATTTCTTTAGCAATCAACTACCAGCAAAAGAGTTTTTTTTAATTAATAATGCCCGAACTGCCAATAAAGTGTATATTAAGTATTTTCTCCGCCAGTGAAATTTTGTAAAATCAAATACGCATTGATTTTATAATTGGCTTTCTTATGCATTGCTCACAAAATATATTTACGTTAATATCTCTTCTTACTTTCTTGATACTGTTTTGTGGCTATGGTTGAAGTATTTTAGAACTTCGCTTGAAAATAGGATTGATATTGACCGAACCAGAAGTATTAAATGCTGTCGAACAGGAATGCATTGGGGAGAATCCTCAGTGTTAATATTTTTGGTCCAGGGCTGCAACTTTGCAAACAGTGGGATTTATAGTAGAATCCTATGCTTATCTACTCAGAAATAAGCTCTGTTCAACGGAGCTTGTTTCCAGTGCCTAAGTAGATGGGTATAGCAGGCAGAGGCAAATTCGGCCCTCCAGATGTCTTGGGACTACAACTCCCATCATCCCTGACCACGGGTTCTGTTAGCTAGGGATGATGGGAGTTGTAGTCCCAAAACATCTGGAGGGCTGAGATTGCCTATGCCTGGTGTATAGCATAGCAGCCTTAGTAGTGTAAGTATGCAGAGAAAAAAAAAAGGAATTTAGCCAGTGTGTAGCAGGACTGCTGCCTATGGCTTTATCTGAATACTTTGCTTTATAACCATGGAAAATGATTAGAACTGTATTTATTATATCTGATGACTTTACGTCAGGAAAGGTTGATAAAAGGTGGATAAATGTGTTTTTACTCTGAAATGCAGTGTGTCCAGATATATCTGCTCCCAAATATTTTAGGGTAGGAGTTCTGGTACACATGACCAAAGGATTACTGGATTTATCCCCCATGTTAGCTCAAAACATGTCATTAATTTTAAAAGTTACTAGTTTGTCTGGAATTCAGGATGCCTCACACAATATTTTAAATGCTACTACGTTCAAAAAAAGTCAGTTCTCTCACGCACCCAAAGCTGAATTAGTCTCTTGCACCCCCGTTCAACAAATCTTCACTTCCTTTTATCACTCTATTCATTGGGCTTTGAAGAACGGAGTCTTAACTATTACATAACAAGCATACATTAGCAATTTGTCATTTTCTAGCAGAGAATGCCTCAGTGCTATAATAAATCTTACCAGTTTTTAACTGCAGGTGCACCTTGTTTAAGACATTACAAAAGTGGATTTATTACGGCAATTATTATGCTGGTGTCTATGAAATATACTAAAATTTCATAGGGATTTGAATTGCTAGATTGTTCTACCCTGTGGTGCAGTCTGTCACCTTTTATCACATTTGAATAAGTTGGACTTAAAATCTGTACCTTATGAATGACTGCTAGCCCATATCTATCTATCTATCTATCTATCTATCTATCTATCTATCTATCTATCTATCTATCTACAGCTACTCTTGCCTCACTCTGTCACGTGGTAACAATTGTCATGGCTTGAGCTGTGTGGAATTCTAAAGAAATTCCGTACAAAGTGCAGAATATGTTCCGCTTCCTCACCAAAACATCATCAGATGATTGAATTAATTGGTTACAGATGTCAGATGGTTTGATGTAGACGTTGAGTGTGTATCCTGAAATCAGCCGCCTGACTCCTGCTTGGTGGTTGAATAGGGCTGACCAGGCTTAAGGTTGTTCTTCAACACGCATCACCTCTGAGTGGCCCACAAGATCACTGGGAGGGAGTGCTAAGGACCGTCAGCCCCCGAGTTTGGCATCTGGACATGAAGCACCCCACAGGCCGCCTTAAGGGAATATCCCATGACAGCAAAGCGGGAGGTTGGGGGCAGCCAATGACTTTTCTATTCCAATGCCTTCTCTGCCAACTAGTTGTGGTGATTGTGATGAAGTAGTAGGCAAAACCTGCAGAGGTTAGTCTGCAAGAAGAATTCCTCCCTGGCCTCTTAATACAGTGACCAGTGTAGTCCATAGCAAGGTCCAGCAACAGCTTTAGGCGGCTCGTAAACCACAGAAATGGTAACCCTGGCAGTTGGCAGAGCCACAGAAACACTTCTGTGCCTCTTTGCCGTATCTCTGGAACTGGTAGTCAAAAGGTTTAGCTCTGAGCCTGACGGAACAAGTTTTGTGGTGAAGAAGCCAACCCACAGCTGCCCGTTCATTGTCCATTTCTTCGTCTCACTGTTTGGCTCGCAGCTGTGGTTCATAAAAGGAGAGCAGTTTCCTTTCTGGGTGGCATCTATTACCTCATCATTTTTTGAATGACATGAAATAATGATGGATATTCTTGCCTCGGGCATACTCCTTCACTCGGGCTTTGAACTCTTTGTGCTCGAGCGCTTCACCAGAGTATTCCTATACAAAGGTGTTGGAGGGTAGGTCTTTTGCTGCTCTCCACAACGCCCCCCCCAGCCTTTCTTTTCTGTCAGAATGACTTCAACATCTGCGTGTTTCTTCCTCTGAAACCACCGGTTGGAGCAGTACTCCCTACTGAGGCATCTTGAGGAACATTCTATCATGAGTAGACGGTTAAGACAGTCTTTTCCAAACGCCACCTCTCCTTGAGAAATGTGGAAGGAGAATAGGAAATCCAGCCTGCCTGACTGGCTGCCGAAGCCACGGCACTGCTGGCCTTATCAGGGAGTGGACCAGAAGGAAGAGGTTCTCCCTCCCCAGCCCCTCGGAGTGGCGTCCGCAGCCCCGACAGGCATGTTCCCCAGCAGTCAGTGCAACAAGAGGAGACAGAAGCGCCCTCTCCAGCCAACAGCTGGGCCCACAGCAGTTGCTTCCAGCAGGAATGAGCCTTTCTGCACACACACACATATATAATTAATATTGCTATTCCATACTGATGATTATACTGTATTGATGATCTAGAGTATTTTAGAACCTTAACTGATGTTGATTTTTGTTTCAGGAAAGAAAGGGCGTTTTCAAAAAAATGTTTGGATTCTTCTTCAAATCAAAGAAGAAAGGTATGTCATAAATTTATTTGCAATACAAATAAGAAATAGCAAATATACTCCATGGCTAATCTATTCTAGGGTACCATTATGTTGGGATTACAGTATTTCTTTTGTGTGTGTGTTTTTGAAAACCAACAATGTAAGAATTACCATGCTTGGCTAGATCTAATTCTGCCGAGCTCAGCATTCTTTCTGCTGACATTGGACAACCAGATATATGCTAAGCATAATTCTTCAAGCAAGACGTAGTTCCGCTAGTCCCCCTTTCTTGGTTACTCCCCATCATCTACAGAATTTGACTATTTCTTAATATGAAAATTATGCTCGTGGTTCTTAACATGAAACTGTTCTTAACCTGAGATACCACTTCAGCTAGTGGGGCATCCCGCTGCCACACAATTTCTGTTCTCATCCTGAAGCAAAGTTATTAACCAGAGGTACTATTTTTGGATTAGCGGAGTCTGTAACCTGAATCATCTGTAACCTGAAGTGTCTGTAACCCGAGGTACCACTGTACTAATGATTGTCACGACATTCTTTGGTAGTAGGCTCCACTGGTGAATGTGTGTGTGTGTGTGTGTGTGTGTGTGTGTGTAAAAACTAACCAACCCAAACCACCCTCCATTGTTTGCCCTAGATTCACTGCCTGTCAGTTTCATCAGAAATGTTTTGAAAGCAAATACTTTTACACTCTGCACATCATTCATGATTTATTAACCTCTGTCCTTAGGGCAGTTTTTGATGCCTCATAAAGGCAAACCCAGATCTGCCATTGAATTGCATGCTCAGCACAGCTACAGCCATTCATGATTTCCTGATAAGCATACATGCATTTGTCACTTTAACTCTTTAATTGTTTGCGTGGGTATTTCAAAACAGAGGTGCATCTAAAAGTGAATTGTGTGGTGTGGCCCTAAGTTGTCTTTTTCGAAAGTCAGACCAGCTGTTGAAACTAGTGATACTCAACATGTTTAGCTGCTGAGGCTAGAAACCTCAAAACAACACTCTCACTGTCATTGATCAGGAAGGAGACTTAAAATTTGGCCTCTGAATTTTCATGCACAACTATTTGCAGCTGGTATTTGGAGCTTGAAAATATGGTTCCCTTTGTGCTGAATTAGCACTAGCAAGGCTTCCACCAAATCATAAAACCCCGTAGCTGGTGGATCTTGGCTGTGGGCTTGTGCCTTAAATCTCACTGTTATTTTCCTTTCCTTTCCTCTCTTCATTTTTTGGCTGATAAATCAATATGCCTAGAATATACAGGCAACCCCCCTTTTACACGCATTTGATATGTGCACAATCGTGTGTACGTATATCGCGCCAAACCTGGAAGTGACCCAGAAACATCATAACAATACCAATGAGACATCACTAAAAGCTGGGCAGAGGTGGGATGGGATGTTTGCTCAATTTTTCACTTATACACGATTCCGCCAATGCATGCGGTACCTTGGAATGTACCGTATTTTTCGCCCCATAGGGCGCACCAGCCCATAGGGCGCACCTAGTTTTTTTTTGGGGGGGGGGAAATAAAGAAAAAAAATTCTTCTTCTTACACATGCATGCTATCTTTTTTGGTGAAGTTATATTCATTAACTGGCTTTTCATTGAAAAGCTGCTGTAGCTTCTGAACTACAAAAGCCTGAGAAATTCATTTGGGTAATGCTAGATGGCTAGAAGTCTACATTTTCAAAAAAGTCTTGGTTTTAAGTATATGGTCTAATGCAGTTTCTTTCCCCTTTGCGTGAGGTACCTTTGGTGTCTTTTTTGTGTGAGAGAAAGCTGTCATATATACTTGCAGGGGGAAACACATATATAAGAAGTCAGGCTGAATAATAATGCAGTTCACTGAAAGCAAATGGCTGAAAGGAAACTTAAAAACCCAAGGCTTAGTCTATCCTGGCAATGCATTCCCTTGATAGTATCACTGGAGACTCAGCCAGACCTCTGGCATTCCTTTTGCATTTTGTTACCTTGCTTCTGCCCTCCCTGAACAGTGGGGACAGAGGGAAGCACGAAGCCTTGGCCTGCAAGCACACAGCCATGGCACAGAGTACCACCACTGTAGAAGTTGAGTCACGGAAATTTGCTCACTGTCTCTATGTCCCGTCTTTGACATATGGTGATATTTCTTTGATTACCAAATTGCCTGGGTAAGAAGCAATGTTGTATATCCATTATCATATTCAGCTCCCGATGAGCTAGCCCATCAAATATGAAAGATGCATAGGTAAGATGTCAGGATTCCCATGACAAAGCATTGCGACTGTAAATGCTCGGTGGTTTTTAACCAGTTATTTGCTTCACCATCAGTCATGAATATACAACATGGTATCAACATGCATTGCATAGTGGTGAGCTTACAACCAGCAGCACATTGCTCAGCCAGCATTCTCCCTGCAAAAAGCTGTGCCAAACCAACAATAGTTATTGATGCATTAGGGCAGTGATGGCCAAACTTGGCCCTCCTGAAGTGAAGGACATGAGGCAGGAGTTGATAATGCAGGTGAGCTGCGCACAGGTGAGCTGCAAGCAAGCTGCTGGCCAGCTCTGTGGAGGCTCCTTTTATTGACACAATATGCAAACCCAGGCAGATACATTTTGGGCTTTACACATCTTCCAGTCCCGAGATCGTGGGGTAGTACAAAGCTATTCTGGCACGTGTTTCCACCGTGTCATTTCCCCATGTCATTTTCCACCGTGTCATTTTCAGTGTATAACGAAGGAGACAAAGATCTCAGAGACAAAGGTCACAGACAGGACACCACAAACCACTGAAACCGCAAAAGGTTAGACAGAGGGCAAGATGTTCAGACAGCTGCAGCTTTATTTGTGAGGGGGAGTGTGCCCCACACCCCAAGGTCACGTGTGCAGGCAGCTGAGGCTCCCTGCGGGCGGGGAGTGTGCTCCGCACCCAGCGATCATTCCTACACCCTCCAGCTGTTTTGGGACTACAATTCCCATCATCCCTGACCACTGGTCCTGTTAGCTAGGGATGATGGGAGTTATAGTCCTAAAACAGCTGGAGGACCAAGTTTGGCCATCACTGCATTAGGGCATCACCTCACAGGGAGACTGTGAGAATGCTACAATGCAGTGAGAAGACAATGTCAAAACTAACTGACTAGATAAATATAAAAAAATAGATAAACTGAAGTGTGAAACATGGGCAATGTTATTGCTGATTGGACAAATATACTCAAGGACTTCACTGACATCCTTTATTCAACAGCAGAGGGAAGCTGAGTCCATGTTACAACATTGTGTAATCCAGAACGTGCAACACTTGGCAATTCGAAGCTATGGGTCTAGTACCTGCACTACTGCAGAGATTACATCCTTGTGGAAAATATAGCATGTGTGATACATTTCTTATTATGGGACACTGTGGAGTGGATCAGCCGATATAGTTATCGCCTTACCATTCAAATGAACACATCTCAGAGCAGCAGTGGATTAGCTGTTGGATGCAACCACACCACCTGATGATGGATGATTTTGGAATGGATGTTATTCATTCATGTGCCAGTTTAGAAAATAGTCATGTGGTCTTTCAGGGGTGGTCTCTGACCTACGCTTGTGCCGTCTCAACACGCTCGATCACACTTCTCTGTGCCATTACAACTTTGCAAACCTTCATGCATGAAAGTTGCTTGTCTTACTGAATGCCTGGACTTGAAACTGCTGAAGATGAAGAGCATACGGCTGTTGGATTTCAGTGCCAGCAAGCAGCCATTGTGTCTCCTGGTCTTCCGAACTATAAATATGCCCAAGAGGTGGTATATCCTGTCTTAGCAAAAGAAACAAAAACCAGCAGAAGCTCTCCACTTGAGACATTGCTCTCCAGCCCATCCATTAGTTTCATACCAAAAAGAGTACCACGCTTAGAGAAATCCAAAGAGCTCAAACTATGCTCTGTTTGAGAGCAGTGGCACACTGGATAATTAGTTACCTATTTGTCATTTTTTCCTGGATGAATCTGGGCACCATTGCATAGTAGGGGCACTTGGAACTGGCTCAAGAAAGCTTTGTTTGATTCATCTAGAATTCCTAGAAAACCTCAATATTACAGGAGGACCAAGAACATCAGAAAGACTAATAGACCTTGCAGAACTGGTGGAACTAACAGGAAAAAATAGGAAACCAACATGACGGACTATTCATGGAAGGATGAATATCTGAAAAAGATAGCATACATGGATGAAATGGCTAGCAGGATTTGCAATACGAGCAGTGGAAGGAAAATGATAACATATGAAATAGAAGATATGTCTTAGGAGAAACTTGTATTAGAATGCAGTATGCAAATAGGATGGGATTAAGAACAGCATGCAGGGAAAGGTGGGAAGTCAAAGTTTAAAGAGAAATGTATAACAAATTTGAAATCTGGAATTTATATGTTAAAGATTTTAAAGTTTAATAAAAATTTGACACACACATAAAGAACATCAGTAGGGCTGCTGGGTAACATCAGTCCTTGATCATCATGACCTAGTGAGATGAGGGTTCCAGAACCTTGCATCACTGCACCACTTAGCTCTTACTTCCTCATTACCTGGACTCCATTTCATTTACAGTTACATTTTTTGTTCACAGGTGAGGAGACTTTATTAGCTGGAAGTGCTGAGTCTGTGGTAGGAACTGATAGCCACACAAGTAATGTCCGTGGCACCACTCAACCACCCCCTGTAGCTGAAGTGCCACAGAGTCCCTCTACCAGAATGAACAGTAAAGAAAATGAGGGAGATACAGACAGCATTAGTTCCCCAGAAATGGAGGGACAAGACGCACCAGCACAACTTGTACCTAAGAGGAGGGAGATGCAGGAAGAAGATGAACCATCACACCTTGTACCCAATGAGAAGACAGGACATAGTGATCAGCCAGAGGACCAAGCAGACTCTGTCAACATGCCAGAACAACAGCTGATGCAGAATGATGCAACTGGAGATGTAAAAGCCATCAGCCAGGATGGTGAGTTGCCACATACAGGGAGAATGCGCTGTGCTGTCTGCCAGAGCAGAAATGGGATGCCACTATGCATGTGCTACGACCTTGGTCCCACCCAACTCTACAACTCTATGATTCAGTGATTCTAACTGTTATTGACAACTTTCAAGTGAAGACTGTGCTCATTGGGGAAGTTGCTTTGTTCCCTCTCTCATGGGTTTTGTTTCAACCAAAACTTGCTGGAAACTCAGCTCCAGCACCTCTCAGGTGGGCGCCATTGCCATTATAAGAGAACAAGGGAGGTGTTCATGGTGAGCTCCAGCACATCTTTCTAGAAAAAAATGACACTGCTCTCACTGATGGCCAAATCAAACTATGGGAGTTGGCAAATCAGTCTGGTTCGGAGTTAGGAATTAGCATGCATTTGGAACTCTTGTCCCTTCCAGATACTTTGCCTCTTGTTAATGATGATAGTTAGTTTACACCAGACTTGCTTTCTCTGTACGGCTTTGCACAGCCACCTGTAGAGCAAACTTGAAGGAGCTTTAAGAGTATGCTTGGGGTGCCAGCCAGATTGGGTACCTAGCTAGCACTCTGGACTTCTGACTAATAATGGTACACAACAGCTTCTCCCCTCTTATTTCGTTTTTTGCTTCTAGTGTGTCGAATTGAATACGGGTATAATAAATAGATCAGCTCAGAATATATTGTAGTGCATAACGTTTACTTTTCTGAGTAAAAGTCTCTATTTTCTTCCTCCTGCTCCCTACCCCAAAAATTCATTGCATTCCTTGAAATATCTCTAGTGTTGGTAATCAGCGCGTTTGGTCTGCTGGCTTAGGCAGAGATGCTAAAATACCCCCAAAATTCATTGCATTCCTTGAAATATCTCTAGTGTTGGTAATCAGCGCGTTTGGTCTGCTGGCTTAGGCAGAGATGCTAAAATACCCTAAAGTTAATTTTGTAATTCACGAAGCCTCACTATGTTAGAATCTGTGTAATAATGACAACAGCCTATTTACTCTTCCTCTCACACATAGTTTTCATTTCTTGGTTGATTAACTTTAGGTAGATAACTGAGTATTATGAATGTAATGAGAAGAAGAAAAAATCCATTGTGCTTTCAATTACTTCCAATAGTGAAAAGGTATAATTATAGAAGCTAGGAGGGTAAGTCCTCTGTATTATTTTGTTTATATTGCAGATGAAGCTGCAGTACTGTGTTTTCCATTAGAGCGGCCTAACGCTTTCCATCAGAACATCCTATTTTCATTTCCGTCACCATGTTGTAGAAGCATTTCAGGTCTGCCTCAGGCTGCAAACTTCAGCAATAATGATTATGTCATTTCCAGGAATGTGATTATGCGTAAAAAACCCCAAACCTTCCTCCTGATAGGCATATGCCTTCTTTCACTGAGCTCTCACGCTTCCACCCATTGGATCATGGATTTATTATTTATTTCATCTCACTTTCTAGCTTCTGCCATCCCCAGGCCTTGGGGCAAATCACAGCTAAATAAAAAGAAAAGAAAGCTTTGCCACACCCAGGGTGTTGTGCGCAGATGTTTCCAAGGCTGCATTCTGTGTGTACTTCAAAGTCCACTTAAAAGGCATGGGGCTTAACTACAAATTACATATACTTATACACTAGCATGCAAGTTTGCTAATTTTTAAGCATAGATGGGAGAGGGTATCGACCGTTCTTGCTTATGTGTGCTGCTATAATGATTTTGATTATGGGATTACATTTCCCCCTCTAAGGGATCACAGAGATGTTCTGCAAAAAAGGTATTAACAATAATCTGGGAATGAATTAGCATTTTATAATGAATGAGCTGTCAGTTGAAGGATTCTGCCTCATTTGTTGAACATGCTGGAAGGTGTGTAGCAGATGAAATAGGAGACCGCATGGGCCGACGGGTAGTGGCTGTTTGTAGGTTAGAGATGTGAACGGAATAATGTAGTACTGTATTAAAATCCCCAGTCCCATTGACAACCAACCTACAGAGACCTAGGTTGTTCAGTCATGAATTTCTAGGTAGAAGTAGACTTCTTTAAAAAAACAACAACTGAAAATCAGTGCCCTGCTATGGCATGTAACACAACTTATCCCATGTATTGATATTGTTATGCTGTTTTTCTCTGCCAAAAAATGGCCAGTGATTGGAATCAAGGAAATCCACAGTGTTGTCAGGGCGTAGGGTAATTTTTACTAGGCATTGCATGAAGCTGACATCACACTGTAGACACACTGTTAACAGGATCATTAATTCTCTTGTCTCTGGTGATCTTGAGTCAGCAGCTGTCTCCCAACCAAAATTATCCTCACAACAATCCTAAGAGTTAAAATTGATTAACACACCATCTACACCACCATTAGGTTGTCTGGAGCAAAGGCAGAATACAAAGGAACAAATCAATAACTCAATTTCTAATTTTAACTGATATTTATTTGCATTGTATTGAGTTCCTTGAACACCACTTAGAGACGACTATAATTAAGTAGTATATAAATTGTTTAAATAATAAAAGAATTAAAAATATTGCTAAGCTTGAGTACAACAGGGAAATTTATTTAATTCAGCTTTTCCTTGTTTCTTCCTCACGTCCTCCTGGATGCCTAAATATAATGTGGGACTTTCCCCCCCTGAAGTTTTGTTTACAACTAGACATGTAAAGTCGGGGGAAGGAGGTATTTTTTGTCCGCCATTTTTCAAAATATTCATCCAAAATATTTTCTCACGGAATGAGTGAAATGATTCGTAACGTAAGACTCTACCCATTCCAAATCTATAGTATTAAAGGATGAGAATTGCTGTGTAGATATATACAATAGTTAAATCCAAATGCTTTTGTCTACCCAGAGGGTTATTTTTGTGAGAGGAGCATATAGGGCAGCGGTTCTCAATCTGTGAGTCACCAGATGTTGTTGGACTACAACTCCCATCACCCCTGAGCTCTGGCCTTGCTAGCTAGGGGTGATGGGAGTTGTAGTTCAACAACATCTGGGGACCCACAGGTTGAGAAAGGCTGAAATAGGGCCTTCGTTTTCTTGTGAATTACTACTTTCCTTCTTCTGGTGGCCTTTGATCTACTTTGTAAGTACTGTCTTACATTTCTTGCCCTTTTGATCTGTCCCCTCTTCTTGGGATGGTAACCCAAGCAAGGGAAGGTCAGAAGTTCCTTGGAGATGAATGTGTGTCAGTTCAGGACCACAGACAGTGCTCTTAACAGCTGAGGCCACATTGCATCAGCAAGGCCTTGAAGTAACTGGCTGAGTTTTACAGCAGGGCTGGGTAGATACTGACCGGAGCCCTTCCCCAATGATGACTCCTGGCCAGTTAGATGGGCTGATGTCTTATGCAGCCATTAGCTACTTCAAGGTAATGGGGTTTTAACCTCTGTGGAAGTCTCATCAGGGCTCCCTTGATCCTTCAAGGAGACTGTGGGTGTTTAATCATTTAGTCGTGTCCGACTCTTTGTGACCCCATGGACCAGAGCTGCCAGGCACTCCTGTCTTCCACTGCCTCCTGCAGTTTGGTCAAACTCATGCTGGTAGCTTCGAGAACACTATCCAGCCATCTCGTCCTCTGCTGTCCCCTTCTCCTTGTGCCCTCCATCTTTCCCAACATCAGGGTCTTTTCCAGGGAGTCTTCTCTTCTCATGAGGTGGCCAAAGTATTGGAGCCTCAGCTTCAGGATCTGTCCTTCCAGTGATGTCAAACTCTGCACTGTAAAGCTTCCTAGCCAACCAGCAGTACATGGACGGAGAGGGGTGGGAGCATGCAGGACTGGGCAAAAGCAGCTGGCCTCCCAGTGCTCTCACCACAGCCACATGGAGAAAGAAGGTGTCCAGTGGGAGAAAAAGAGGAGTTTAGAGTGAGGTACTAGTTGGGAGTTTGGGAATGGAGGTATAGCAGTAATAGGAATGCTGTACAAGAGTGGTCAGGAGAGTCTGGGACAACAGTTCTAACATTAGAGGAAAGATGGGTAAGAAAGGTAGGGAAGACAGGCTAAGGAATCCTAACACCAATGTGGTATTTATGCTGTACAGAGGGTCACAGTGATGATGAGGGTCTCTGAAGTCTCAAGTCAGTGGTAGGAACTAACTGGCACTACTCTGAAGCAAGGGTGTGGCTTGGAGTCTGAGAACTTTCCATTCATGTAAGGCTGTTTATGCCCCCCACCCTGCCCAGTTGTACTTACAAGCTACATACATAAAGTGGATATTGGCTGTAAAAAGTTTCCAAAGAAACTCGCAAAGTCTGGTGCTGTTCTCATAGAAAAAAATATAGTTTTGGATGGTAGCAAGCAAGGCTCCTATTGCCTGAAACCAACTGAAGGCGTATGCACCTTTTACTTATAGAGTTACTTGTGTTGTGAAATAATCTTCATGTTAATTTATTGCATTTACAGTTATCGAGAAATACAGTTTAGTCAATACTCGGAAGCACCGAGTTCAGAGGAGAGACACTGTTAACTGCAAGACCAATGTGAAGCTGGCTTTCATATTTGAATAAACACTTATCTAATTTTTAGATCAAAATGAAGAAGCAAACGAAGATTCAAGAAAATTAGATACAAAAAAACCGTCTTACGATAAGAAAAACGAAGATTTTGATGCATATGATTACAACTGAGGGGGCTATTTTGAACACCTTGCCATCTGTTACAAAGGTACAGTATATACTCATTGTGTCTCACACACAATTTGTAGGAATTTCCTACATTTCAGTTACTAAATCTAACTTTTAACTATAGATACAGATATTGCTTAATTATTGTTAGTGATTTAGTATAAAGATGTAGGGAATGGCCCATAGAACTGATTTTCATAAGTGTTTTCTTATTCTTAAAACAATTATGGGTGTATTTTAAGATGGCACTAGTCTAGCCCTAGTCACTGAAACATTGTCATTTGTATTTTAAGTACTGAGGGTGCACTGTATGGCAGTTAAATCTGTATGAAATATGACAGTAAAATATGAATTAGTAGCGGTGTTTTGTGTAATGCCATTTTTCCCCTTTTTTTAAGGATTTTAATGTTGGAGCTCATGAAACATCTTGTTTATCACTGGAGGTACCATCACTATCATTTAAATATATTTAAAGAGTGCCATCTTTCCAGCACAAATAGAAATGTAAACTTTAATTATGGGTTATGTTTTCCTTATTTGTTGGTGAATATATACTGCTCCCCATTAAGGTATGGTGAGAATGAAGGTCTTAAAATATATAGCAAAACTGCAGCATGCAGTGATTTTCACTATCCAAGTTGTTGACGATTAATTCTTTTTATAATTTCCTGATGAATTATTTTTTTCTGTCTGCCTAATCAGCTGTCCTGCTGTGAAATATAATTGCACTTGCACGAAAATTACCATCTCATGAGATGAACGAGTTTGATGATTAAATTTGGTAGAATGAAGTAATAACATTCAAACACTAAAGTAGAATGGCATGCTGATCCCTTTGCCGCAGTTTGATGGCATTTCTAAAAGAACAGAATATGTTTTAGGAACAATTCAGTTTGACTCACAACAGAGCAGAGAAATTTTAAAGTAAGCCACAATCTCTTGGAAAACGAAAGAACTTCACCTCTGTTAAATTAAAAAATACCAGCCTTGATTTGTGGTCATCCAAATATAGCTCACCAAGGGTGTTTGTTTTTTTAAAAAAAACCAAAACCAAAATCTCTCAAGTCTGATAACAAAACATATTTGCTGGTATATGCAATTACTAAACTGCATCTGAAGTACAGTAGCAGCCTGGCATTCGTATCAGTAGGAGACAGACTTCTGTTCAAATAACGTGAATTATCTGTTGTTTTATCCACAGAGAGCAGATACAGTTTTCTACCCATATTTTCCCGAATGATAAGCCCTAGTGTTTTTTCTCCTTGTCATTTTTTAACGAAGTTCATTATTTTTGAACTTGTAGCTCTCTCCCCCCCCTCCACAAATGAAATACAAATATTTGATGCAGAGCTAGCCAAATCCTAGATGAGAAACAACAGGCTCAAGACTACAGATGTGAACAGCTTTTGAAACTATTTATTTCTCAAGCTTGTCTGTCAAAATGTCCTTGGTATCTACAGAATAAAGCGAGTGGCCACCATGTTTCATTAGATAATGCCTAGGAGACAGAGCCAGACTCAATACTTCACACAATCTAGCTCTTTCTTGCTGATTATTCCCCCTGAAAGGAGAATATCTAAGAGCAGTGCCAGAAGGAAGGAGGGTGAGACAAGCTAGTAGCTGCTCTTTTTACTTGGAGGGCATCATTTTCACATAAAAATTGTGACTGAATCAGGAATAAGACTGCTGCGGTCCCAAGATGCTTCTTACTTTTCTAGTTAACTCCATCAGAATCGAGTAGACTTCAGGGAAAACGTGTGGGTGGGTGGTTTGCATACCCAGGAGATGGGTTACTCAGGAGTGCCTTTTAACAGATTTAGGTGTAGGACATCCAGAGCCATTCCTATGCCGAGATAGTTTGGCTGTTTTGGGCCCTCGCAGTAGTAACTCCAAGTTTGAAACCAGTTACCAGCAAAATTTAGACAGGCGCCTAACATAGTGTTGTTTAGGTACCTATGAAACACACTTTTGTTTCAGAAGGCATTTTCCGTGAGTTGTGGCCCAGTCGTGTTTTGGACGCCTGTAGAAATGGTCTTGTTATTTTTAGAAGTTGGTTTTGTGTATGTGTGTGTGTTTTATCTCATTTTTATCTTGTATATGGCTTCAGATCATAGAAGCCAACTCCTTGGAGCTGAGATCCCTTTGCATCCCTCCAATAAAATATCTGAGGCACGCCCCCCAAAGTTAATGGACATTACCATTCAAAGGGTGTGCACGCACCACATGTTGTTATCGATTATGAGAGGTGGGACATACTTGGGTCCTCCCCCCAATATTTTATTCAAGTTGGCACCCCTGCTTCAGATTATGAATGTGAAAATATATAAGTATACTACCTTGGCTCTTACAGAAATCTAATGTTTGGGACAAAGCTTCTCTATCTCCAAAATGCACTTTCCCCTTCTGGACCTGCCTTCACAATATTGTTTTCTGTATTGAACAATGTTTTCAGGCTTTCTCAGACTGCTTTTGTGTATGAGGTCCAATGTCAGGGTTAGCTTGGCAGTAAAATATGAATCAGTGAAAGCTTGTGTCAGGGAGTAAGCCAGGAGATGAAAAACATTGCCTTACTGACCAAGCAAAGTGATGCTTTTGGTATAACACATCCTGATTGGCATCTTCTGTTTCGTTTCCTCATTTGTAAATAAAACATATTATTAATTTATTTTATATTTCTACACTTTGCAGTCTCAGGGAAGAACACAGACCAGATCAATAGCCAGCTTAGCTCATTGTGTGAGATATAAAAATAAAAACAATATAAATTTAGAACAAATTGGCAAGTCATACCTTACTTGTAGAACTTAAGCTGTTCCGGGAGTCCGTTCGACTCCCGAAACAGTTCGAAAAGCAAGGCACGGCCTCCAGTTGGCTGCGGGAGCTTCCTGCACGCAATCAGAAGCCGTGTCGGACATTCAGCTTCCAAAAAACATTTGCAACCCGGAACACTCACTTCCGGGTTTGCGGCGTTCTGGAGCCAAAACATCCGAGTACCAAGGCGTTTGACAACCAAAATACGACTGTATAGCAAGGACTTCTCCCCCCCGCCCCGCCCCCTTAATTTTTGATTTTGTAAATTCCCTTTGAAATAGAATGCAATTTTGCATTTAATTTTGCAGACATTTTGTAACTAGTTCTGCAGATGTTCTATTTAATTCCAGTCTTTTAAACATTTTGAAAAATCGTAACTATTGGTGTTGTTTTTCATAAAGGAATTAAAAATCAATATAAAGCATAATTAAAACCTACAAGTTAAAAGCTAATCTGATAACAGTGATGACAGTAGGCCTGTAGAAGCACTTACATTTTTATTTTCCACACTTCAGACAAGTTTGAACTTCTCAAATCAAACACACACACACTCATGAGAAACAGATAATGTAGCAGGGTCTCTAATTTATAAGGTCGTCTCACACTTAGTGACGTGTTTATTAAAACTATAAAAAAGTCTTACAATAATTAAACATTAATGAAGTGAAAATGCTTCCATGCTGTAAGAAGGATACCCTTTTGTGTGCATTCTGGATAGCCTTTAACAGCACGTATGAAAAAGCTGAGTATGCAGTTGCTGTTTTTAAATATCAATTTATTGGCAAAGTAAATGTGGGAAAGCTATTGACACATCAGTGGAGTAGTCCTTGCAGCTAGATAATGCTGTTGGGAGTCATTGTAGGTGAAGAAGGACTTTCTGACAAGGTAGCAGAGATAAACAGGATTATGAATTATCTATAGAGCTCAGTTGGCTCAAAAGCAGGCTCACCTGACATTAGCATCTAAATTCTGGGATGGAATCTGAATGGGAAAACTGAAGTGGAATGCAAGGACTATATATATATATATTATCACTGATTGACCTTGGTGTGTTTGAGGCTAAAAATTGGGCCTGAGCATATGAAGGTGATTAATTTGGCAAAAATAGTTTGGAGTTGCACATAATGAGCAACCTGTAGCAACATTTCCTTACCTCTGGTGTTCCATGCCCTGCATCTGTTTCTTTGTCAGTCAGCAGTCACCTGTTTGTTTTATTATCTGATATATTTCTTTTCAGTACAGTGGTACCTTGGTTTAAGAACAGTCCGGTTTAAGAACGATTTGGTTTACAAACTCAGCAAAACCGGAAATAGTGTCCCGGTTTGAGAACTTTACCTCGGTCTAAGAACGGAATCCGAACAGTGGAAGGGAACCAGCGGTGGGAGGCCTCATTAGGGAAAGCGCGCCTCAGTTTCAGAACGGTTTCGGTTTAAGAATGGACTTCCGGAATGGATTAAGTTCGTAAACCGAGGTACCGCTGTATTTGTATCCTTCCCTTCAGCACAAGGTCACAGGGTGGGTTACAGCTTAACACAATGTATACAATAGGAAATACCAACATACCTAGCTTGACGAAACTTAAAATCAACCATTTCAAAATAGCTTGCATATCTTGAAGCATTGGCATCATCTTGGCAAGACTAAAATTTTAGTTTCCACTTGCTGCTAGAACCCACTCAAAAGTAGGAGCTTGCCTGATCTCGTGCTAGTGCTCCCTGCTTTACCCAAATCTTTTTGCTTGCCATCAGCTGCCAAAATTAGTGTACTGATTGGTTCACAATAAAAGAAGCCAGTTGACCTTGCTGTGCTGGAGTTTAAATTCCCTGTGGACATGCCCCCCTTCGGCGCTGAATGGTTGGAGAAGCTCGGAGAATCATTGGAGAAGCACCAACAGCACAGGGAGATGACGGCAGGGAGCCCACCAATCTCCAGCCCTTGGCCGGATGACGCAGGACCCAGGGCCTGGCTGCAACGCCGCCCACCAAATAAGGTAACCAGACACATCAAACTATCACCTTTATACAGATTTACAGAATTCTTTTCAGGAGTTGGGGTTGGCTCAGTTCAAATGATTTAAGTGTGGTGGTGATTAAGCCTTGGTGATATTTCGTTATGGAAACATTTTGCATCTGATGAGCTCTTAATAAAACTTAACTTCCATGTGCTCTCAGGAAAACGAGTTTCCAGCAAAGCCGCCCTTTTCTGGGGTGCCAAGCATTCTCACTGACACGTTCAGATAAATTACAAAGGGTTTACCAGCTTGCCTTGTGTCATAATGTTCCTTAAGAAGTGCAGTCTGGCTAGCTCCTCCTTGGTCAGCGGTTCTCAACCTGTGGGTCCCCAGATGTTGGACTACAACTCCCATCATCCCTGAGCTCTGGCCTTGCTAGCTAGGGATGATGGGAGTTGTAGTCCAACAACATCTAGGGACCCACACGTTGAGAACTGCTGTCCTAGGTGATTGGTTGGTGTATGTTTGGTGCTGGCAGTGTTACAGGTGCCACACAAGTCTTGTTCTGCAGTTGTAAGAAATTTAACTTTGAATATGGCAGCAAAGGTGCCAGCCTGATGTCCATGGGGAGTTCCACTGGCTGGCAACACTGCTGTCCTCACTGTACCTGCTTGGAGCATTTTTGTTAGGTAAGTCCATTAAGACATATGCTGAGAGCCAGAGTGGTGTAGTGGGTAAGAGCGGTAGTCTCGTAATCTGGGGAACCGGGTTCGCGTCTCCGCTCCTCCACATGCAGCTGCTGGGTGACCTTGGGCTAGTCACACTTCTCTGAAGTGTCTCAGTCTCACTCACCTCACAGAGTGTTTGTTGTGGGGGAGGAAGGGAAAGGAGATTGTGAGCCGCTTTGAGACTCCTTAAAGGGAGTGAAAGGCAGGATATCAAATCCAAACTCTTCTTCTTCTTCTTCTTTAATATATTTTAATGTTAATTTTAATTATTTCAAAATGCTTTTATTGGGTAGCAGTTTTTATTGCCGATTTTAATATTTATTGTAAACCAGTTGGAGAATTTATTACAATCACGTGGTATGTAAATTTTCTTAAATATACTAAATATGTCGCCGTGTCATCTGAAATTCCTTTTAGCAATTCATTGAGAAGACAAATACTTCTGGTGAAGCATTAATGCTTACTACCTTTCTCCAGTAATTACTACAGATCTAGGAAAACAGGACAAGAAGTTTTGGTTCCCAGGAGAAATAATTTATCAGAACAGCTCCCAGTGATTTCTGAAATTGATTTTGAAAAGAGGGCTCACAGTGGCATATTAAACTGTTTTGAAGTATTGTTAGCTGTGAAATTTAGTTCCAGCGGGAAGTTCGGAATGCCTCCCCACACCCCCAAGTAATGCAATGGTATATAGTCTTCTGCCTTCACCCAAAAGGAAATCAGTGCACAATCTGGTGATAACAGAATACATGATGCAAGGAGGGAGCTGCAGCCCACGATAGGAAAAGAGGTGGCAAGGGAACACCTAGCTATGTTAAATGAATTAACATCTCCAGGGCCTGATGAGCTGCACTTTAGGGTATTTAATGAGCTTGTGTATTTAATCTATAGACAGATTACATCTTTAAGGGGGGGGGGGAAGAGAAGACCTAGATAACTACCAACCGGTCAGCTCGACATTAATACCAGGAAAGGTCCCAGAACAGATAATTAAACAGACAGTCTGTGAGCACTTCGAAAAGGATGCCATAATTACTAAGACCCAGTGTGCCCTGTTGGAAGCTTACAGCGCCTGCTGTGGCCGCAGAGACCGATACAGGAGAAAATGTTTTGTTGCAGCTAGGGCAGATGAAGGTTGAGCTGCTGCAGATGCACCGTGGCGTTTTTTTCTCTCTGCGTTCCTCCCAGTGGTCATTTCTCCTCTGGTCATTGCTATGGATGATGAACCTGACTGTCTCCATGCACTGCGGTCATCTGCAAGGGATTCTCACATGGTGGAGTTGAGGTTGCCAGCCTTCATGTCATGTTTGCAGAAATATTTGTAATGCAGAGTTGGTCTGGTGCCTGAAGCCAGCTCCCTGTAAAGCACATCCTGGGGGTGGGGGTGGGGCAGGATCCTGCTATCTTCCATTGTGTGGATGTGACCTGAGACAAGAGTGTGAACATACTGTGAATGTGTGCTTGGGAGAGCACATCTTTGACAGACCGTCCTGCCACGTGTTGCCCAAAATCTTTACCCATGGGGATTTACAGCTATCCCACATGGTACAGGAACACCATTCCAAGATGCAAACTTTGAATAATATGCTGCAAACTGTTTTGATAGCCTCTGGAACTTCCCTAGAGAATGTGTGCGAAAAAATAACATTCTTCATATCCATTATGTAGGTCACATTCTGATAATATTAAATTAGTGTGTGTGTGGGGGGGGGGGGGGAAATAAACATATGAGTCACCAATTAGCCAGTTAGATTAAAGACCCCTTACTGGTGTGAGTATAAAAGGAAATGAGGATATATTTTCATTTTTTATAGTCCCTCCAGTGAATGGTCAATTAATCTTGATGATGATAAAACTGCTAAAGTGTAACAGCATAAGAGTCCTTGCTCAGTGATGTATGCATTTCACTCCAACCTAGTTCAAACATAGGCTCTCTTCTGACTGATAACCGTCAGTTTTGTGATCAGAGCCAGATACATCACCACGTCGTTAATGACGAAATATCTAGCTCAGTCGCAGACAAAACAAATCTTTTAGATTAGTTTAAACAAGAATCCTATCCAAAAAAATAAACACAAGGAAGCTGTAAGCTATTTAAAAATAAAATCCTGAGAATTTTGGAAAAGAGCTATCCAGTTGTGTCCTGTTTATTGCAGGATGCAGTAGCAATTCACTGGGGGCCCTCCAGATAAATTATCGTAAATGACATTTATTTTCTAGAGTTATAGAAAATGTGCTGCCATCAACTTGGGAAGGTAGCCCGTCTAGGAGAAGGAAAACTCTGACCTTAAACCTTGTGGGATATCTTCGGGAGAAGAAAAGGCTAAGGGGTAAATCCTACACAAATCCAGAGTGGAGTCGCTAAGATGGTTGGATGGCGCCTTGTATGTCTCCTTCTGGCAAGTCCTACAGCCAAGCATTGCTCTGCTTTCCTTTGGACCACATTTGGGAGGGAGGGGGAGATCTTGTCATCTGGGCAGCCCAGGACCTCTGTACACACTGACTAGGCTTACACCCTGGTGGGTAAGTCTAATGCAGTGGTTTGACTTCATCCCCCCTCCCCACTGTCTCTTGAGACTGACGGATGCCAACAAGCTGTGATGTGTAACTGTTCTAAATAGGTTGCACCCTTCTTTAGAAACGGGGGTGGGTGGGTCCATAAATACATTTCCTGCACATAGAAATCTGGCACACCAGGCTCTTCTCTCTGATATGCTAACTTTCCACGGGCAGGATATTTCTAGTATGTGAGGAGCTTGAAGCATAGAAACCTCCGCTTGCATTAAGATGTGGTGCAGTCCGATGGGGAGCCTAGCTTCAGGTATTTTTTAGGATGTCCTGCTCTGAGACTTGCCCACATTGTTTGTGCAGCTTTCACAAACATAGAAGGCAATTTGTGCATAGTTTTGGGGAAGAGTAGGTTAGGTTGTGTGCGTGCATGCGTGTACATATCTCTGCCAATTATTCTGATGAAATTGCTGTGTTAATTCAGCTTTAGTCTCTCATCTGCAATGAATTGCATTTGTTTTCGCTCTTGATGCTGCTGCTTGATCATGCTTTCACACACTGTTTAAATATGAAGCAAAATCAGCATGCACAGACTCTGACAGATAATCTCTTGCATCCAGAAGCAAGTAAGATGGAACAGAGAGGAGCTATATTCTGCCATACAGAACTAGATTTGAACAGCGCTAGTTGCTGTTTGGTTAATAGATTCGTATCAGGCATTTTATTTACCGAGTAGCTACTTTTTACATGCTGCATTCTAAGATAAAGAAGGAAGAACGGTGTAACAGCTACCAGCAGTCAGTTTCCAAAATCCCAGCCTGAACCAAACATTGCTAAAGCTGAGCATGTGGATTCTGGTGACAAGAAAATAATAATAATGGCTTTGGGATGCTTAAGCTACCAGGTAGCTCTTTTGGTTATGATCTGAACATTTTCCTGAAAATGTACCCTAGAGGGGGACCACAATCCCACTCAGTCCCTAGGTCAGAAAGCAAGATTCTACCAAGATAAGTTAAAGAGAAAAAGAAATGAGATGCCACCTGCCTTTGAAAAAACATTTTAGCATTTTAGAGTTCATCCTCTACCAGGTGGCTCTGAGAAGAAAAGTGTACCTTCAGAAATCCAGAGGAAATGCAGTATGAGATGAGATGGCCTATTACCATTTCTTAGATATTAATAGAATTAAATATGAGCAAAATTGGGAAAGCAATATATTTCTCTCATATAGTAGCTTAGGGCAAAACGGACCTAATGGAACTAAGTGTTTGCTCTCTCTCTTTGGATTGGGTGCTTGTTCAACCAGAGGAGGAAGAGCTCGTTTTTCTAAGGGTCATTTCTGAAGTTAACTGGTTTTCTTTCCCACAGCTTACCTTCACAATGCACACAAATACTTTCACATTATTTTGTTTCACTGAGAAATGACAGATGCTCATTAACATGCTATTCGGTCCCACAGTTTCCCAGGGATCATTTTCTCTTCATTTCCCCCTTCCGCAAAGAGCTTTATAATCCACGAGGTACTTACTCCAGGACAGACTTACTGTAGTCAGTAGGCCTCCCCCTGCATAAGAAATAGGAGGTTTTCTGTTTTCTCTAGTGTATCTCTGCACCCTTTCACATCCATGCCAAGCACACAGAAACTGTGGAATTGTGAAATCCGATCAGTTGCCCAACATACGTTCAGCTTACCTTTGAGAAGTATGGTCAGATCACGTTGCAGGAAGAGGCTAATTGGTTACCTCACTGGTGTGTGTGACTGTAAAAGGAGTAAGGTCAGGCAATTAGATTATGTTATGAGTCACAATTTCTGCGCTGGCTTCAGCATTTTTAGAATGTGCAATCATCCATTTCAGCATCTGCGAATTGAACATTATAGGACCAGAGTTCCCAAACTGGTCAGCTGTGTGTCTGTGAAACTAGAGTGGAAAACCATACAACATCTAACACTTTGGGGGGGGGGGGAGTTTGGGAACCAGTGTCACAGTATATAGAAGTGTTTCCCAAACCTGGGTCTCCAACTGTTTTTGGAGTACAGCACCCATCATCCCTAGAGAGCAGTACCAGTGATCAGGGATGATGGGAACTGCAGTTCAAAAGCAGCTGTTTGGGAAACACTGGTTATATATAATCGAATCCGCTCGATGGTGGTGAGCTCCTGTTGCTCTGTACCAGCTTCTGCTAACCTAGCAGTTCAAAAGCACACCAGTGCAAGTAGATAAATAGGTATCATTTTAGCGGGAAGGTAAACGACGTTTCCATGCGTTCTGGCACTAGTCATGATGTCTTGTGCCAGAAGCAGTTTAGTTATGCTGACCACATGACTTGGAAAGGCTGTCTGCAGACAAACGCTGGCTCCCTCAGCCTGAAGTGAGGTGAGCGCTGCACCCCATAGTTGCCTTTGACTGGACTTAACCATCCAGGGGTCCTTTACCTTATATGTTCAGTGTATTTAAAGTATGCCTTTAAAGGCTTATTTTACCATGGGGTAGGCGCCCACTATTTTATCACACATTTTCCTTACATGTAAGTAGAGTAGCTCAAGGCATCTGTGCTTTACCTATCTGTTCTACTAAATAAGATGCAGGTTGCAATGAATTCCTTGTTATCTTGAACAATCGAACATGAGAACCACTCGGGTCCACTGGGCATAGCATGTGACCTGGGTCCACATTCCTGTCCCTTCCCATCCTTCTCTTCTGCCAGTCTTGCACAAATCTCTCTGCCACTGTTTACCAGTGCCTGGTTGTATTATTATTATTAGTGATAAATCTCCAACTAGTTTGGAAGTCACACTTGGATTGTGAGGGCATTCTTCCCCATAACAAACCTTTTTAGCCCAAGTGTTACATTTGATCATTTGTTATGCTGCTGACATTCCTGAGTTCTGCAGATACCTTTGCTAATGCTCTAATATTCTCCCTTTGCTCTTACCCAAACTGCATAACCCAGAGTTTCTTTCTAAATAAGATGGAAGCTATGATTCAGCAATATCCAGATGGCCTGCAGGTTGCTCACCCCTGCTCTAGGCTGCCAGATGCAACTCCCTACCCTGGGGCCATCAGCACAAGATGGAGAACTTGGCACTGAAGTGTCAGCCAAGAGAACTGAAACCCTGATGTGACCATCAATCTCTCATGTCTTTTAAATGCTCAGCAAGAGCTGTTTTTCAGCGTTTAGGGCATGGGTAGGCAAACTAAGGCCTGGGGGCACACTAAGGCCCAATTGCCTTCTGAATCCGGCCCGCGGATGGTCCGGGAATCAGCATGTTTTTACATGAGTAGAATGCGTCCTTTTATTTAAAATGCATCTCTAGGTTATTTGCGGGGCATAGGAATTCGTTCATTTCCCCCCTTCAAAATATAGCCTGCCCCACCACAAGGTCTGAGGGACAGTGAACCAGCCCGCTGCTGAAAAAGTTTGCTGACCCCGGTGTAGGGTTAAGCTAATAATGGATGCTTATATATTATTATTATTTTATAGAAAGCACTACTGATGAATTTTCTGCATTTCAGATTTGGATTCTGTTTGAAAGAATTTCTACGTGCCTCAAGCCCTCTTTGAAGTACTAGCAACCTCCATTAAAAATCTTATTTAACACAAAGAAAACCCGTACTTTAATATTTGCTGAGAGTGCAGTTGAAATTTCCAATAGTTATTAATCATGGTGTGTGTTTTGTTGTTGTTTTTTAAAAATATAACAGTAGCCTTTGAGCATGTACACTGTGCTCACTTTGTCTTCAAGGTGTCTTTGCAATACTAATTAATCCTCACATGCTTGAGATTTTGTGCTGGCTAAGTGCCAATCACCACCAATCCCAATAGGATGCATCTTCCAAAAGCTTGTTTGGAGAAGAAAAGGCAGCATTCTGTGTGCAGAGCTGCGTCTGAAGTGAAGACTGTACTGGTGGCTGAAAGCTTATCTAAAAAGCACCATTATTTGCACCATCCTTATGGAGAGAACTTGTATTCTGTGGCAGATTCACTAGGTGGTGCTCAACTTCGTTGTTTTTTAGACCGCTCTGCTTTGTTCTGTATTAAGTATGCTGAAATTGGACATTTTCATCAGAATGCTTAAGAAGATCAGGAGCAACCTTTGAAACTTGAAAACGCAATACTGAATGGATGAATAAAATCCAGCAAGGCACTCATTATCATAAATACGCCATTTTTAAAATTATGAATGGGAAAAGAAAGCCCATAATTTGTACTTAAATGAAGAGGTGAAGCCAACAAGCTAAATTAACATTTGGGAGACTTGTATACCTGAAGGAGCGTCTCCACCCCCATCGTTCAGCCCGGACACTGAGATCCGGCATCAAGGGCCTTCTGGTGGTTCCCTCACTGCAAGAAGCCAAGTTACAGGGAACCAGGCAGAGGGCCTTCTTGGTGGTGGCGCCCTCCCTGTGGAACGCCCTCCCACCAGATGTCAAAGAGAACAATAACTACCAGACTTTTAGAAGACATCTGAAGGCAGCCCTGTTTAGGGAAGCTTTTAATGTTTGATGTATTACAGTATATTAATATTTTTTTGGAAGCTGCCCAGAGTGGCTGGGGAAGCCCAGCCAGATGGGCGGGGTATAAATAATAAATTATTATTATTATATATACAACAGTGATTTCCAAATCACACAAGACATCTGTGCACACTTCCAGCAAGGCACCTGTACACCCTTTGTAAGTATTTCCAGGAGAAGTCAGTGTTAAATGTTAATAACAAGCTAGCCTCGGGGAACTGAAAGAATCTGTATAATTTGCTCTGACATTTTTACAAGTGCCTACATAATATGCAGGAGTTGCGTGCTTGTTTGATGCAGGCAGGTATTTAGGGAAGGCAATAGTTTAATATAAAGGAATCAGAAATGAATGTCACTTGTGTTTTCATAATGGCAAACATACATACAAAATTAACTGGCTTAGAGAAAGATAGGCTTTTCCCCCACCCACCTGCCTCATCCCGCTTAAAGCTGACCATGATCCATTTTGAAACGCCAGAGAACATATATATATATTTTTACATTGCCAAGCAAAATCCTAATGGTTTTTGAGAGATGGGAAGAAAACGAGTTACCTATGAATATGCTTCAGTGTGTCCATACAGCCTGCATAATGTTGCATCATGAAACTATGTCCTGATGCAAAAATATTGTCTGCTCTGCAGAAAACAAATACTTTGGGGTGGGGCTCAGGGACCATTCTGCCAAGAAAGCATTAAAAGTCCAAATACAGCTCCAGTGGGGGTTGCGGGGGGGCCAGCCGCACCGGGCGCAACATCTGGGGGGGGCGCTCGCACTCGCAGCTCTCAGCCCCAGTGGCGTAGCGTGGGGGGTTAGGGGGCGCACATTTCTTTGCCTTGCCCCGGGTGCTGACAACCCACGCTACGCCACAGTACAGCTCCTGAAACTGCAAAAACCTTACTTATCCATTACAGGCAAATAAATGGGACAGCTAGGTGTGGGTTTGGATTGCAACATTTTTGTTCCATGCCATGGTGGTGGGATGCATTTTGTCATATCCTTTATTGATTTGTGATGAAACACAGTTTAGGAACACTGATGGCTGATACAGGTTTACAGAAAGTTATGCAAGTAGCATTTGCTATTTAAAACATCTTGGGTCTCCCAGAGGCTGCTTATTTTCCAGTGTAGCAGTTTGGCAATTTGAGCAATGAGGCTCATATTTCTTTCTCTTTCTCTTTCCAGATGGAGCAAGCTGTATTTCAGTTTGCTCTTGTTTCTGTAGCAAGGGCCATGATATTTCTTCTCTACTACATGTCTCTGTGCTCATGTGCATATCTTCAGGGAGTTCTACTGAGCTACTGACATCCTAATTTTTAAAACACTTGAAGCATGGTGAGATTTTCTTTTTAGAGGATCTCTGGAGCTTTTCCATTACACTGCTCATAGATCCACCCCGATGCCCTTTAAAAAAAAGGGGGGGGGGAGCTTTTTTCCCTTAGGAATGCTGCATGTCTGGATACATTACTTTCCATAGTTAGGGCAACTTTCCTAGAAACCTATCCTGTTTTCGAGGATAGCATCAATCTTGTCTCCCCTCCCCCACAGCATACCAGTTTAGAGTAGAATGTACAAAACATCTTAGTTTTGACAAAAAATATATCCTGAAGATTACTAGGCCTTGGGATCCTGGGGTGAGAGGATAAGAGAGGAAGGAAGATACTGAAAAGAAAGAAGTAGTAATGAACGTTATGGCTATAGAACATAGTGGACCCTCCGGATACGACCTTAATTCGTTCTGGGGGTCCGTTCGCATCCTGAAAATTATGTAAATAGAGGCATGCTTCTGCGCACGCGCGAGGCACGATTGAGCGCTTCTGCACATGTGCGCACGGTGAAACCCAGAAGTATACACTTCCAGGTTTGCCATGGCTATAACCCGAAGATTCCATATCCAGAGGGATACGTAAGTAGCCGTACGACTGTACTTCTCCCATAGGCTTAGAAACACTACCTTGTTTGCCACAGCATATACGAACAGATTTCTAGCAGATCTACCATCCAATCCTAACGAAGGCTGCAGTCCTATGGACATTTAACTGGAAGTAAGTTGCCAGGAAAAATTGGCGCCATGAGTATATTATTTTCCTAGGACACCTAGGAAGCCAGGTGCCCTGGGAAAATTACATTTCCCTTGGCCCCCGATGCTGGGAATGCTGTCGCAGGTATTTCATAGCTTGTTCATGGCATGCAGGGAACCATGTACCCTATATATTTGATGGGACAATTGGCATGTGAATGTGCCCTTTGCCACAAGCAGCATGTTATGTATGCATTTCACTCATATTTCTGAGAAGAACTGCAGGGCATATATAGTACATATATTTCAGTTACATTATATGAGAGAAGCTGCAGATATGTTTGCATGATGTACTAGCCAACAAAACTATCCAATAAATTCACAAACATGATAGACATGAAGAACTTTCTGTCATTCATTCCCATTATAGTTATTTGCCGTAACTGTTCCTAACAACAGTTATTCCCTTCTACACACAATAGATTGCTGTGTCAAAAGATCTTTTCGGTGAGCTGAAGATGAACTTAGATTTTTGACAAATAATTTGCCTGGAGTTATCCCCTTGGAGTCTCGGCACTTGAGTACATTCCTTCATTATCCTCATTGATTGCTGATTTCCCATGCACAGCTCTGGTTTCTCTCTCTTCAGTCTGCTTGAGGTGAATGGTACTTGACAGTGTTGCACATTATTTGTATTTAACTTCAGGCAGACATTGCTGCCTTGGAGACACTTATGGTTGAATAAAGGTTGAGATGACTTAAGAGAAGAACCCTCTTGCCACAGACAATCCTGCTATAAGTTGTTTAGAAATATCACATTGTGCAGCAACTCTTGGACATTCTTCATCAGATCACTGTTGTGGCAGTGAACTTAGTGGATGGTTGTGTGGCATTGATTTTGGGAAGTATGTGTGTTGGGACAGTTTACAGCTACAGAAGACTCTCGAAGATCAGAAACGTTTGATTTTTGCATGGGTGGAATATAGCCTACTGTACTAAGGTAAGTGAGACGCGGGTGGCGCTGTGGGTTAAACCACAGAGCCTAGGGCTTGTCGATCAGAAGGTCAGCGGTTTGAGTCCCCATGACGGGGTGAGCTCCCGTTGCTCGGTCCCTGCTCTTGCCAACCTAGCAGTTCAAAAGCACGTCAAAGTGCAAGTAGATAAATAGGTACCGCTCCAGCAGGAAGGTAAACGGCATTTCCGTGCGCTGCTCTTGTTCGCCAGAAGCGGCTTAGTCATGCTGGCCACATGACCTGGAAGCTGTACGCCGGCTCCCTCGGCCAATAAAGCGAGATGAGCGCCGCAACCCCAGAGTCGGTCACGACTGGACCTAATGGTCAGGGGTCCCTTTACCTTTACACAGGTATGGTTTGGATGCATTCAGTCTCTGTAAAGAGTGTAAGCTATCTGAAAGGCCAGAATTGCAAAATCAAATCAAGGTAGCAACATCCACATGATGAAAGGGGGACACAAAAAATAAAGACCAAGCAGGCTTTCTCCCGGGTAGACACTTGTCTGATAATGTGAGAAATATAATCAATATATTAGAAAAATTACAAGTGAACATAAATACTAAGGCAGTTTTGATATTTGTGGACGCAGAGAAAGCTTTTGACAGCATTTCTTGGAGTTTTATGAAGAAGAACCTACAGGGGATGGGGGTAGGTCAAGGCTTTGAAAACGGTATAAGTGCAATTTACCGTATTTTCCGCACCATAGGACGCACCGGACAATAGGACGCACTTTGTTTTAGAGGGGGGAGAACAAGAAAAAATAATTCTCCCCCTCTCTGCCCAGCGCCCCTTCAGCGAAGTGGCAGGAGGCGCTGTGCAGAGAGGGGGAGAACTTTCCCCCTCTTGTTTTCCCGCTCTAAAACAAGGTGCCGTTTAAGGTGCGTTCAGGCGGCTACCTTGGAAGCCTGGAGAGCGAGAGGGGTCGGTGTGCACTGACCCCTCTTGCTCTCCAGGCTTCAGGTTCCTTTCGACCTGCTCTTTGGGGCTGGCGGGGGGAAGCCCACCACCAGCCCCAAAGAGCAGTTCAGGGAGCAGCGGAGAGGCTCCTGCCATAGCCGTGCGTCACCTCTCCAGCCGGGAGAGGGTCGCGGGGGGCTGCTTTAGCCCTGCGCACGCTCTCCCGGCTGGAGAGGTGACGGGCAGCTATGGCAAGAGCCTCAATAGCCGCCCGTCACCTCTCCAGCCGGGAGAGGGTCGCGGGGGGCTGCTTTAGCCCCGCGCGCGCTCTCCCGGCTGGAGAGGTGACGGGCGGCTATGGCAGGAGCCTCAATAGCCGCGCGTCACCTCTCCAGCCAGGAGAGGGTCGCGGGGTGCTTCTTTAGCCCCGCGCGCGCTCTCCCGGCTGGAGAGGTGACGCGGGGCTGTAGAGGCTCCTGCCATAGCCGCGCGTCACCTCTCCAGCCGGGAGAGGGTCGCGGGGCTATGGCGTCTTCGCTCCATAGGATGCACACACATTTTCCCTTCATTTTTGAAGGGAAAAAAGTGCGTCCTATGGAGCGAAAAATACGGTATTCAGAACAAAAGGCTAAATTAATTGTAAATAACGTGGTGACAGAAGAATTTAAGATAGAAAAAGGGACACGACAAGGTTGCCCAATCTCCCCATTGCTTTTCATATCGGTCCTGGAGGTTCTGCTGAATATGATTAGAAGGGACCAGTTTGTTAAAGGTATACAAGTCGGAGCTAAACAGTACAAGTTGAGAGCATTTGCAGATGACTTAGTATTGATGTTACAGGAGCCAGAATCTAGTACTAAAAGGGTTTTGGAACTGATTCAAGAATTTGGTCAGGTTGCAGGATTTAAACTGAATAAGTTAAAAACAAAGGTTTTAGAGAAAATTTTAACTGTGATGGAGAAAGAGAGGTTTCAGAATGAGACAGGTTTAACAGTGGTTAAGAAAGTGAAATACCTGGGGATTAACATGACAGCTAAAAATGGGAATCATTTAAAGACAATTATGAAAAATGTTGGACTGAAGTGAAAAAAGACTTAGAAATCTGGTCAAATTTAAAGCTTTCACTGCTAGGCCGTATTGCTGCTATAAAAATGAATGTATTGCCTAGAATGTTGTTTCTGTTTCAAACACTGCAAATTTTGGACAAAATGGACTGTTTCAAGAAGTGGCAGAGAGATATCTCTAGATTTGTCTGGCAGGGCAAGAAGCCTAGAATAAAATTTAAAATACTAACAGATGCAAAGGAAAGAGGTGGATTTGCCCTGCCAGACCTTAAACTTTACTATGAATCAGCAGCTTTTTGCTGGTTGAAAGAATGGCTACTTCTGGAAAACGCAGACATTTTGGATTTAGAAGGTTTTAATAATGTATTTGGATGGCATGCATATTTGTGGTATGATAAGGTCAAAGCACATAAAGCATTTAAAAACCATATTGTCAGGAAAGCATTGTTTAATGTTTGGATAAGATATAAGGACCTACTGGAAAATAAAACCGCAAGGTGGCTGTCACCGATGGAAGTGAAGGCTCAGAAAAAGCTCAATATGGAGGTCAAATGGCCGAAATATTGGGAAATTCTGGAACAAGAGGGAGATAGATTGAAATTGCAGAGTTTTGAAAAATTAAAAAACAAAGTACGAGACTGGCTTCATTATTATCAGATAATGGAGGCATATAATTTGGACAAGAAAATTGGCTTCCAGGTGGAAAAATCAAAATTAGAAACAGAACTGTTAGAACCCAAAACTAAGATTTTGTCAAAGATGTATAACTTGCTGTTGAAATGGAATACTCAGGATGAAACGGTGAAATCTGCTATGATTAAATGGGCACAAGATGTTGGACATAACATAATGATGGCTGACTGGGAACAGTTATGGACCACAGGTATGAAGTTTACGGCATGCAATGCCTTAAGAGAGAATATTATGAAAATGATATACAGTCATTTTGCAGTCAAGCATGCAAAAATCTATCATTTGCCCGATAATAAATGTTGGAAATGTAAGGAAACTGAAGGTACATTCTTTCACCTTTGGTGGATGTGCCCAAGGATTAAGGCTTTCTGGGAGATGATTTATAATGAACTGAAAAGGGTATTTAAATATACCTTTCTGAAGAAACCAGAGGCCTTTCTCCTGGGCATGGTCGGCCAAATGGTGCTAAAGAAGGACAGAACTTTCTTTATGTATGTCACAACAGCAGCAAGAATACTTATTGCAAAGTATTGGAAGACGCAAGATCTACCCACCCTGGAAGAATGACAGATGAAGGTGATGGACTACATGGAACTGGCGGAAATGACTGGCAGAATCCGAGACCAGGGAGAAGAGTCGGTGGAAGAAGATTGGAAGAAATTTAAAGACTATTTACAGAAATATTGTAAAATTAATGAATGTTAGAATGATGTCAGAATGAAGTTAAGTGGTTTAAGCAGCAATGTTTTAAAGGTATATGAAAAATGGATTATTAACAGGTGAGAACTCAAAGTTATATTATATTAAGTTAAAGGATTAAGATAAAAACAAAGAGGGAAAGGAATTGCTGAATCAACTAACTAAATTGGAATACAAAAAAGGGAGGTGTGAGGAGGTCAGGGAAGCAAGGATATGAATATATGACATGGAAAGATTGATGTTTTTTCTTTTTAAATGTTTTTTATCTTTTTTCTGTATTTTGTATGCTTCTTTTTTTTTTTTTTTTTGTCTTTTTTTTATTCTTTTTACTTATGTAATTATTATTTTTTTCCTTTGAAAACTTAATAAATATCATATATATATAAAAAAGTAAGGGATCAATTTTTCACTTTGGCAGCACCAACACTTTGGAAACTCGCTGCTTACTGACATCACGTGGACACCTCCATTGTAATTTTTTCAATGCCTGCCTAAATCTTAAACTACTTTATTTTGTTTTAGCAAGCCTGTCCAGACACGTGGTTGTTGATGTGTTTCAATATTAATTAAGAGATTAATGTAATCTCTTAATTTTAATTATCTTTAAAAGTTTTAATTTGTTTTTGCTTTTATTGGGAATTTTAATATTTCTTGTAAAGCGCTTGAAGGTTTTACTACTATCAGGTGCTACATTAAAAAAGAAATGCGTAAAACAAAACTTGTTTCTCAACCCACTTTTACCTCTGGCACTGGCACCATGGGCATCTGAAAGGTTGCCCAGAAGGGAGTGTATCCCTTGGGCTGATAAAGATCCCCATGTGAACATTCAGAATGTCTACATAGGAGAGGAAGGGGCAGTGTAAGAGAGGGTTACTAACAATTGAGACTCCCTCCTTTTACAGAAATTAGAAGGTGGCTGGAACAACACCCAGCTCATCCTTGTTGTTGTTTAGTCATTTAGTCCTGTCTGACTCTTTGTGACCCCATGGACCAGAGCACGCCAGGCACTCCTGTCTTCCACTGCCTCCCACAGTTTGGTCAAACTCATGCTGGTAGCTTCAAGAACACTAACCATCTTGTCCTCTGTCGTCCCCTTCTCCTTGTGCCCTCCATCTTTCCCAACATCAGGGTCTTTTCCAGGGAGTCTTCTCTTCTCATGAGGTGGCCAAAGTATTGGAGCCTCAGCTTCATGATCTGTCCTTCCAGTGAGCACTCAGGGCTGATTTCCTTAAGAATGGATAGGTTTGATCTTGCAGTCTATGGGACTCTCAAGAGTCTCCTCCAGCACCATAATTCAAAAGCATCAATTCTTCGGCGATCAGCCTTCCTTATGGTCCAGCTCTCACTTCCATACATCACTACTGGGAAAACCATAGCTTTTACTATACGGACCTTTGTTGGCAAGGTTATGTCTCTAGGTCATCCTTAAATGATCCACTAACTATCCTGGGATACAGTTGCAGTTTAAAAGGATCAGGTTATAGCCAGTGATAAAGGAGGACCTCTGCCTCGTTTCCTGGGGACCCGTTACAAGCCAGAGGACTCAATACTGAGCTTTCCTGGACCAACACTCTGACCTGGTACCAGTGGTTGAACATGCACAAGATCTGTCTATGAATCTTTTCTTTACATGGTGTTTTCATTGTGGAAATCATGGAAGGTGACCAGATGGCCTCTTGCCAACTTTCACACAGCAGCAATCAAATGGCAGCTGGTTCTACAAAATTCAGCTCACGTCGCCAGAAGCTTTCTCTGTTTCTCAGCACTTCGTGTGCTGCTCAGGTGAGATCACAAAGACTATTTGAAGGGCTCGCAGGTTGGAGCCATGGAAATTCTCCACTCAACGTGTTGAAAGCAGACACATGAATGCTTTTGATTAAATATGGAAAAGCTACATGGAAGCACTGCAGGCATTTATTTTGTTTCAAAGTGTAACCCAGGGAAGGCAGAAGTCAGTACCTAGGACAACTGATAGCGAGGATGAAAAGGCTATTAGGCCACACAGGAACATGCTCTTTTTCCTACTATGTTTGAACACAACGAGCTCCTGAATTTGGAATATGACACATTGTAAAATCATTGGGTGGTAGCCAATGTTCCTGTTCCACTAGTGCAAGAGGATTTCACTTGTGGAATGGAACTTTCCTCTCCCCTGCAGCACACCTGCACACCCTCAAAATCAGCCCCAGGGGGTTGGGGGACCCTCCGAAGGAGATTTTGTAGGTACACAGGGGAGGAAGAAGAAGGGGAAGTCCTCTTGCATGAGTGGAGTTTGGCTTGCAGACCTCAGAGCATTGGTTTTATGTTATACTACAAACTAGATGCTTCTCATTTGTCATAGAATTACGGGTTGAGTCTTATAGCAAACAAGCGGGAACTGCAGCAGAATATGGCAATACAGAGTGCTCCTGTCCAGGAAGCCAGCAAGCCATGTCCCCTCTCCCGGGATACTTCAGCCAATTCTGCTCACACCCGCTGATTATCCAGTAAAATGATTACATTGCCTGCAAAGCCCAAATCTGGGCAACAAAATGTGAATCTTGGTGGGTGGTGATCAAGTGTCTCTTTTTGGCAACTACCAGACAGCCAAATTTCATGGTGAAACTTGAATTAAAGCATAGTGGTTTCATGGATGCAGTTTTTAGCAAACTTTTGCACTGCAACATCCAAGTTCATGATGCAGAAACTGAGGCTACAGAAAGACAACCACATCCCTCCCTGGAGAGCTGCAGGTAGTTTGAAGGAAATGGCACTATTTGTGTAGGGCATCATTGCAGATTTTTGTAAGCTCTTCCCCAGCAGGTCTTTTGCCCCAGGAACTCTTACATCAATCACATGAAGGGGTAGGGTGGGCGAATACATGTATGCCTCTACCCTTTTGCATGTAATGCTGGAAAACAGGGAGCCCCATTCCTTTCCACATTTCTCCCTCTGATCTGATAGGGTGCAAAGCTAAATTTTGTCTGTGCTCCCCGTGAATTATCCAAGTGATAACCCTGGATTGTTTCACGCTGCTTCACCATTTGGATTAAGCATACGCCTCATCCACTTTTACATTTATATTGATTTTATGCCACTTTAACTGTCATAGCTTCCCCCAAAGAATCCTGAGGCCAGTAGTTCGTTAAGGACATATCCCCCCCCCCACAGAACTACAATTCCCAGAGTTTCTTGGGTAGAGGGACTGGTTGTTAAACTAGTCTGCAGTGTAGATGTGTCCTAGTGTGAATTGACGTGTAACGATCTCATTGAAGTTAATGGGTTTATTTATGAGGAAAGATATATTGAAGAGACATCTGGCATATTCTTGGGGGCCGGTAATTCAGTGATATGTTCCCAACCCCCTTATTTGTCTTTCTTTTACTAGCAAGGCAAGCCACCCGACTTAAAATGTGGAGTAAAGTTTCAGGAGCCTTCCCCCCGGACATTCTCTTCAGCTCAAATGCACACAACACAATAAACACTATGTCATATATAAGTTCAGAATGGGCCTCTGGGAACTCAGCACCCAACCTGACAGAGGAGGAGACGCACACTTTTGCCTTCAGAGCAATTACTTTTTTTTCTTTCTCATTTTGTCCTGCTAGAGTAATAAGGTTCTTCATTTCCTCAGTGTTGCAGATAGTAGCCGCAGGTATCGATGTGATCCATATTGCATCCCGTCCTCTTGCACCTGCTGTATATCAATCCTAATTAATATTGACTTAGTCTGCCAGGAGCTCACCATACAACTCTGAGAATTTATTCATCCACGGATGCACAATTTTAAACGCGTCGGTTTTTTAGCAAAGCAAAGCAAAGGCCTAAGCCCTCTCTGTGGGTGCTGGATTCCTCGGCCAGCCACCTCCTTCTGTTTACTTGAGCCATCATGCTATGATCAGCAGTTAAAAGTTTAAGCGGCTCCCTACTTTCAGGGGCACAGAGACCCTAGAAATGAAGGAGACAAAAATGATACACTAACATACAACTCCATAGGGCTGACACCAATCTTGAGGGGCCGGGCCTCGCAGTGACAGGCCTCGCTGGGACCCCCATGGCAGCAGGCCTTGCTTTACTGAACGCAACATTTATCATTTTTGAGGGCTTAAGTCCTGCCTAAGGTAAAGGGACCCCTGACCATTAGGTCCAGTTGCGGACGACTCTGGGGTTGCGGCGCTCATCTCGCTTTACTGGCCGAGGGAGCCGAAGTACAGCTTCCGGGTCACGTAGCCAGCATGACTAAGCCGCTTCTGGCGAACCAGAGCAGCGCATGGAAACGCTGTTTACCTTCCCACCAGAGCGGTACCTATTTATCTACTTGCACTTTGACGTGCTTTCGAACTGCTAGGTTGGCAGGAGCAGGGGCCGAGCAATGGGAGCTCACCCCGTCGCGGGGATTCGAACCGCCGACCTTCCGATCGGCAAGTCCTAGGCTCTGTGGTTTAACCCACAGCGCCACCCACGTCCTGCCTAGCACCTGTTAATTGGGTGGCAGATTGTGTGTGTGTGTAAAGGTGGGAAATGTAGGGACTGTGGAAATCCTAGAGCTTGCTACCTCAGGAGTAACTCCCAGTAATCTCAGTGGGTTTGGGCTGCCTGGTAGATGGACTTGAGGCAGCCGCTGCAACTTGGAATGTTATAGCAAGGTATATAAATGTGTGGTGCTGTAGTTTTGAAAATAAATAAACAACAACATGAACTTCATATATCGGAGCTCTCAGAGGGATGTGAACTCTTGTCAGGATGCTGAAGGCAAAACTCTGTGAGGGAGAGAAGGAGGAGAAGAAGAAGAAGAAGAAGAAGAAGAAGAAGAAGAAGAAGAAGAAGAAGAAGAGTTTGGATTTGATATCCCGCCTTTCACTCCCTTTAAGGAGTCTCAAAGCGGCTAACAATCTCCTTTCCCTTCCTCCCGCACAACAAACACTCTGTGAGGTGAGTGGGGCTGAGAGACTTCAGAGAAGTGTGACTAGCCCAAGGTCACCCAGCAGCTGCATGTGGAGGAGCGGAGACGCGAATTCGGTTCCCCAGATTACGAGACTACCGCGCTTAACCACTACACCACACTGGATTTGTTGCTCCCCCCTCCCTCCCTCCCTCCCTCCCTCCCTCCCTCCCTCCCTCCCTCCCTCCCTTCCTTCCTTGCTTCCTGCATTTTTCAGTCTTCCGACAGGCAGAAATTCAGCAGGTGGGGAGGATGGGAGTCATTCAAATCAATGCACATTACTAACGTAGATCCATGCATTTCTTTGGCTCTGCTGTATGAGCAAGGCCAATGCAGGGAACAACCCAGAGCAGTGGATCGCTTTGACGTCATTTCCAGCAGCGAGTGAAGAAAAAAGTTTGTTCCCCACCCCAACTCCCCTGGATCGGCTGCAGAGGCGGGAACCTGGCCTGACAGCACTTGGGACTTGGTGGCCTGCCAGAATATGCACTAGCATCTGCTGTGGGATTGTGCAGTCCTGCGAGACTTGCCACCAGGTACCCTGTGGTTCGGGACATATCCTCATATACTTTGTGTACATATTATCTGTCATTTAAGCACTTTTAAAACACATTCATGCAATGTGTTTAGTTCCCCTCCCCGATTCCCCCCCCCCCGGGGACATTATCTGCTTTCCAACTGCATAATTTTTTTCTTAAAAAAAAAATAACTGCACATTTTATGTCCAGCTGCATTTCTTTTTTTAAAGAACCCTGCTACCTGGAGGTGTCATGTCAGGCTAGCTTATGTCAATTTTAGATCGTGAACACCTGCTGCATGAAACTTCTTCCTTGGAAGGAGAAAAAGTGGAGGGGCAGGCAGGTTGTTCATCCATTTATTGCTGCTCCCAGGGTTGTTTTGATCAGAAGTCCAATTTTCCCATAAAAAAACACACTAGCCCTTTTTCTGGAAAAACAAAACAAAAATAAATTTCAGGAAATGACTGGTACTTGAGATGAACTTATGTAGTGGAGGCTATGCCAAACAAAGAAACTAACCCTAAACCACTAGCATTTTATTTTGTAATGTTCATTACATTTGCATTCCCTTCTTCCTTCTGGGGGCCTCTGGGGTTGTCAGGTCCAGGCCTGCTTAGCTTCAGAAATGGAATCCAAGGCAGATATCACTCCCAGTTCCATATTAAAAATGTCTGTGGGAATTCCCAGGGGAGAACCATTATTTTATGAGCACCGCTACTGAAACTCTTCATCTCCTCCTTTTGCAGTTGTCTGAAATAAACCAGCGGTACTGTGAGTGACAGCACATTGCAATATACAGCAGACTGCAATTTGAACTTGAGATCTCCCAATGTACCAAGCTTCCCCTAAGGTAAGAGTTCAGAATATGCTGGCTCTGGAATTCTGCTTCAGATTAATGTGCATTTGAAACCTCAACAAAAAAACCCACCATGTGTTACATCATGTGACTTTTCAAAATATGACTAACTCGGGGCATTGCTGTGGAATTTACACCATACCAGGCATTAAATGCAAAGAGAGAAAAAGAGCTTTGTAGAGGATAATTTTTTGTTCTGATGTCATCTTACTGGGTCAGAAAGTCCCCCGTGTTTCTGCAATGTTGATCTTGAGTTTTCTATCCATTTTCCCTGGAGCATCCGGTACTGCCATAGTGAGAGACAGAATGCTAGATTATGTCCCAGTATCATCTGTTTGGGAAATAAATGTTGTACTTGGAGACATAGACCATGTTAAATGTGGGATCAAATTGTTGTATGTATGCATTACTGTTGTTACAGGATTATTAAAATAACAGCTGCAAGGGGACCCAGTTTGGATCTGGACCATAGCACTGGTGGGAGTTTAATCCTTTCCCCTTGCACTATTCTCACTACGAAAATTATCTCTTCCCCTCCCCGAAGCTGCTATTTGAGCTTGAAAGGGAAGGGCCATGGGTGCAAATAGCAATTTAACATGACAGCTTTGGCAGGCATTGCCTTTATTTATTTATATTTTTTTAAAAAAATGTTTTTATTAAATATTTTCTTGGATTACAAGAAACAAACTTAGTTGGTCTCTAAGGTGCTACTGGACATTTTTAATTTTTTAAAAAAAATATATTTTGACTGCGTCAGATCAACACAGCTACCTACCGGAATCTAAAAGTACACACTGCATCTCTGCTTTTAGTTCATAGGGCCCATTATACAGATCAGTTATAGTTGATGTGACACGCTAACGTTATAGATGCTATAAGGTTGGGGGAGAAGAGAGGGGGTGTTGGAAGAGAGGGGAGGTAGGAAACTTTTGTTCTTTTGCATAGTGTATGTGCAAGATATTTGTGTCAGCTTCTTGTGGGTAGATTAATATTCATTTATAAGTTTTTGTTGGTGGTGGGAAATATTGGGGGTGCAGAGCATGGTAGGTCGCCTTCAGTTGACTGTAGTGAGGTTTTTTTGTGTGTGAGAGAGAGAGGGAGGTGGTTGCTAGGTCAAGTTAGCGATATTGATTCGTATGCTGTTGGTGGGTTCTTGTTGTTGTCTTTTTGGGCTGTGTGTGTAATAAAGGGGAGCCACACTGGGATGAAGGTGTCCTCTTTTGTTTGCCCCCGTGCTAGTTTCAGTTAGTTGCTTAGCTTTTCTAGTAGGGCTGTTTCCCATACAATATGGTACCAGTGGTCCATGTTCACTCCTGGCAGGTTCCTCCAGTTATGATGCTCCTGGCTGCTGAGGTTGGATCTACACACATCAAAAAAACATTTCATGAAAATGCATTGTAAACATAATGGGAAATCACTTTGCCGAAAGACAGAACTCCACAGCGCCATCTGGTGTCCCAGTGTTATAATAAATCTAAAACTTTTTTTTTATATATACTAATGTAGCTGAGTCCTGAGAGTAGGTGGCTTATGAGTTCTTTGTAGTGTGAGTGTGTGTTATTGTCTTGGAAGATATTCCAATACCTGCTTCTAATACCTGCTTTGTTATTTTGCATATTTCTTGTAAGACAGATGTCCAAAAAGGTTGGCTTTGGGGGCAAAACCACCACTTGTGGAATTATTTTATTTTATAGGCTGCCTTTCTGGGCAATGCCCACCCAAGCTGTTTTAGAACAATATAAAACAAACAAAAGAGGAAAATGGTGATAGAAAAGTGTAAACCATCCAATGCTATCAGCTGCCCAAAGATAAGAACCAATGTGAGCCAACAAAACATAAGATTTTTAAAAAGCAGCCGCAACCACAGTCCACCCAATAATGTGTTTTTTTTTGTCGTTAGAAATGTGGTGCTTACCTTTCTCCCAGCAGTCACATATCCACTATTATATAGAAAAAGACGTACAGGTGTCATTAAGCATTTAAGATATTGCACTATTTAGTAAGGTCTGCTTGATGGATGTATTTGGGGTTAAAATGTATTTTACTGCAAATCAGATTGTGTCATGACCAGAGTCTCTCTCCTGCATCCAAACCATATCCTGAAGCATAAGGTTTTGCCATTTTTGCCCAGAATTCTTGGAAGGAAATGATGTGCTTCAGTTGTACCATGCTTTGAAGGTGTTGTGTGTACCGTTTTCCAGAAGTATTACTACACTACACTACACTACACTACACTTGATCTTAGCCAAAAGGCTATTAATTTTCCTTCATTTCATGTTGGCTGATAACTAAGCCTAACAGGCCTTACTATTGTAACACAGACAGACAGTAGGCCTCAGAATGTGTCCCAGAATCCTTTGCAATATATTGCATGCATGAATCGCTATGGAACTGGTTACGTGAGACAACAAATTTGATTCCGCCCCCTGACCTAGAGGAAGGTTTACATCCTTCTATGAATTGGTGAGGCCTCGTGTATCTCGTGTACCAGGGACGCAGGTGGCGCTGTGGGTTAAACCACAGAGCCTAGGACTTGCTGATCAGAAGGTTGGCGGTTCGAATCCCCACAACGGGGTGAGCTCCCATTGTTCAGTCCCAGCTCCTGCCAACCTAGCAGTTCGAAAGCACGTTAAAGTGCAAGTAGATAAATAGGTACCGCTCCGGCAGGAAGGTAAACGGCATTTCCGTGCACTGCTCTGGTTCGCCAGAAGCGGCTTAGTCATGCTGGCCACATGACCCGGAAGCTGTACGCCGGCTCCCTCGGCCAATAAAGCGAGATGAGCGCCGCAACCCCAGAGTCAGCCACGACTGGACCTAATGGTCAGGGGTCCCTTTACCTTTACCTTTTACGTGTATCTAAATTTTGCAAGTCCCTTTCATCCATCACTTTTAATTAACTACTCTGCTTCCTGTTTCTGTCTTTACACAGTCATGAGCTGGTAAGAGAAAGAAAGGATTGTATAAGAATACAGCCCAACAGGGAAGCATCTCTACAATTTTCCCTCTAGGCATGTGGTTTTGTTTTCTGGAGAGTTGGGGTCTCTAGCATGCTTGATATTTTAAATAGCCAACGGGGAGGGGGTAGAGGGGTGCTGTACCTGTTATGGTCACAAGGTGTCAGTGTTTCTCCACATACATATCAGCCTTTGCCTAGCCTACTTCCCAAGAAAGTTCATACAGTAAATCTGTAGATTTATGTCAAAACATGTCTTACAATTATTTAATTAGGAAGTGAAGTCTCAGTGTGGATCAGAATGGTGCCCTTCTTAAAGTCAGAATTGTTTAAAGAGGTTGACATACATGAACAGTATTTATTTTTGTATTAGAAAAACTCTTTTTCAGCTAAAAACAATCCAACCAATGAAGCTAATTTGCCACAATGTGTAGCACATCTTTTAAAAACAACAAACAAACAAACCTAAACCGAGGATGAAAAAGAACAGAGGTAATATGCATTTTTACAGTCTAACATAATGCATATATTGGGCAGTTAAAAAAATAAATAAATTGAACAAGGGCTACAGCCTCAAATGTCAAGCTTTTATGTCGAAAGTTAACTCAGATTTCCTACGACGTCCCATGACAATTGTGGCTATAACTCAATGAAGAAATTTACTGTGACAGCCTATAGATTGTTAACTTTCTTCCAAACTTGTGTCTAAAGTTTCTGTGGTTAATGGGGAAAACATTAGGACTAGTAGGTTCAACCAGTGAAAGAAATTCTCTCCCCATGATTTCCCAAAGGGTTATGGTTACTGACTCCTAAAGTTTGATTAATTCAGCAAATGTGCATTACCGAGCGAAAGGCAAGCTTGCAGCCGCTCACCCAGTACTTACTTACAGTACTCTGATTTTTGTGCAGCGCACTTCAGTGGAAGTGAGGAGCTTTTGGCAACAAGGATAAATGGGAATGTTACAGTGGTGGAAAAAGCAGAATGCAAGGGTCAAATTACAATGCGGCACTAAATGCATCCTCTTTGAATCCCATGGTTGGGATTTTCCCCTTCTCTCTTTTTCACTTACAACAGCCATGGGGGAGCCACTAGGGACTGCAGTGTATGGAAGCAGGGGGTTAACACCCCCTGTGCCATTTTCCCACTGGAAATGGCCCTCTGTCAGCCCCTGACAAAAGCAAATTCAGGTGCAAATACAGTGGTACCTCGGGTTAAGTATTTAATTCGTTCCGGAGGTCCGTTCTTAACCTGAAACTGTTCTTAACCTGAGGTACCACTTTAGCTAATGGGGCCTCCTGCTGCTGCTGTGCTGCCGCTGCACGATTTCTGTTCTCATCCTGAAGCAAAGTTCTTAACCCGAGGTCCTATTTCTGGGCTAGCGGAGTCTGTAACCTGAAGCGTCTTTAACCTGAGGTACCACTGTAGAATTTTAGGGTAGGGAACTCCCCCTCCCCCGCAGTTATTTTGATATTTGTTTTATTTTTTAAGTTTCGAGGATAATAAAAAGGCCAAACCCAAGATAATATAATACTTATCATGCCCATTTTTATCAGGTTTACAGTGGGAAAAGACAAGTTCAGATGTTGTTTCTATAGGTTGTGGACGGAATCAAAGATGTGTTTATTGTCGTGTGACCTCAAATCATTCAGCCCGAGCAGGGTGTTTCAGACTCGACTGTTTATTATGAAGCAAATAAATTTCAGTATAGCTTTTTGCCCTAGCCTATCCCTGCTATGCTAGGAGCCAATGAATAGCACTGTTCAAGATGTCGTAGCTCTGCCCAATGTCTGCATAGGAAAGGGCAAGTGAACGGCTTGGTTTCAGGATACAAACATAAACCATAATAGGTGACTTGCAACAAAGTCCATATCCAACTATGTGAGCTATGTGAGCGTTCCATCAGCATAAGGACTCCCCCTTTCATCTCTCCGCATACCCCTAAATCTGCTCCAGAGGCTCTCCAGAATCTGTTATGGGGCTCTAGGGGATGGGGTAGGGGGTGTGCAAACAGGGGGAATGGGGCTGTGGGGGCGGGAGTCTTGGTCCTTGCACTGGTGGGATGTGTTATTGCCCAGATCCTCTATGATGTTGTGGTGGCCTGGGACTGGGGCTCGGACTCGGAGCCAGAGGAGTCTCAGTCTGCACCAGATCCTTTGCCTCAGGCATCATCTAAACCAAGTCTGGGGCCTGATCCTGAAGAGTCCCAGTCTGCACAGGTTTCCCTGCAACAAACACCAGCTGAGCCGAGTCAGGGGCCTGAGCCTGCCCTGGCTCCAGATGCGGGGATTACCTTGTTGCCTTCAGCTGGGCCATCACTTACAGCTGCTCCACTACCGGTTGGGTCAGGGGAGGCTGAGGCAGCCCCTGGGTCTAGTAACCCACTGACGTCTCCCGGGCTGCAGAGACTGAGGTCTGAGAGAAGGAGAGACCTGAGTACTCGCCGGAGGAGTGCTCGCCTTCGGGCGAAAGAGGGAGGTGAGTTGCTAGGGGATCAGGACCGGCCGTTACCCCGACAAAGATAAAAGGCTGTCGGACCCTGCCCCAGGTTGCGGGAGCAACATTGCTGTATGCCAGACCCTGCCTGAGATCCTGTACCTGTCATTGCCTGGTTTCCTGCCTCATGCCCTGCCTTGACCCTGTCGGACTGACTCCTAGTGGAACCTACGGATTCTGGACTGGACCTGGACCGCGGTTCTCGGGTTACCCCCAGGCCCAGCACAGATGTGTCTGTCTGGGGAATAGTCGTTTGGAAAGGAAGGTGATTTTCAGTGGAGAAACTGTGATGGGGCTTGCTTAACTCTTCACCCTGTTACTTCTCTCTTGGAATCCCCATAGCTTGCTTACCCTTAGCCAAGAGCTTTCTGCAGGCTTACGTTGTTATCATAAGGCTTGCCCAATCAGTATGCGTCTCTGGAATGTGGTCCAGGGCATAGAGCAGTAGTGAGCAACTTACCGTATTTTTTGCTCTATTGGATGCACCGGACCATAGGACGTACCGGACCATAGGAGGGGGAGAACAGGAAAAAAAATTTTTTTTTCTTGTTCTCCTCCTCTAAGTCAAGGTGCGTTCTGTGCGTTCAAGGTGCCTTCACCCGAAGCCTCCGGAGCCCAGCGGGAGTTCCCACTGGGCTCTGGAGGCTTTGGGTTCCTTTCAACCTGCTCTATGGGGCTGGCGGGGGGGGGTGAGCGCTGCTTTCCTCCACCGCCAGCCTCCAAACCAGGTTGGGGAACAGCGGGAAGGCAGCGCTCCGCCTCCCCGCTGTCCTCCGAGCTTGTGGGGCTGGCGGTGGGGAGAAGCGCTGCTTTCCCCCACCGCCAGCCTCCAAACCAGCGCGCCCCAGGCTTCGGGATGCAGGCTGCTATCCGCAAGCCTTGGGAGCCCGGCGGTCACTCCTGCCTCGCTCCGAAGCCTTGCGGATAGCTTCCTGAAGCCTGGAGAGCGAGAGGGGTCGGTGCGCACCGACCCCTCTCACTCTCCAAGCTTCAGCGAAAGCCTGCATTCGCTCCATAGGACGCACACACATTTCCCCTTCATTTTTGGAGGGGAAAAAGTGTGTCCTATAGAGCGAAAAATACGGTATTTCTTCTGAGGACATCATTTCCACATGTGCAATCTCTTAGTAGCCCCATGCCACCAGTGAAAGAGAGGCTGGAACCAAAAGTGGACGAGACCCATTTCCTTTTTCTTCCTCTCTCTGCCACCCCCATTTCCCCCTCCTTGCTACCCGCATGAAATTAGGCAGCAGTTTGTCGAGCCCCGGCATAAAATTTGGCCCTTAGATCTGGGGAGATCACAAGGTCATGCCTTTCCTTAGTTATAAGCTCATTATGAGGCTGAGGTGAATTTTGCCATCTGAACTTTTTAGCTTGCGATCTGTGAAATGGGAATAATAGTGACTTACCTCGCCAATTTGCTATGGTAATAAATAAAAGGAAAGCTGGAAAACACATTTAAAAGTACTGTATAAATTATTATGCAGAGCAGATGCTTCGGAGTTTTACTACCCCACAAATTGGAGGAATATCATTGGCATCACGAAATAGCATAAATGTGAGCGAGTGCAGTTCTCAGTAACCTTGCACAAAGGGCAGTTTCGTCTTCCACCTTTGATAACATCCTCCCATGCATACAAACCAATACAATGCTTTTTTAATCCATTTACTTCTAGCCTTTTTCTTTCCTTTTCCAGGAACATTGCTGGAGGTAGTAAAGAGAGAGCCCAACGTTTTACCTTGCCGCTTCTCGCTTGGGCACCTCATTCCAATGAAACGTACCACTATTTATAGCTCTTCTGTGTTTACTGGCTGTTAATGGGTCTGCCAGCCACTCTAAGATCCATTTCAATCTAATTTAGCCAATATATCCTATGGCTTCCAATATACTGTGCTTTGCTGAAATCTAGTCCCAGTTAGCTTATTATGGCCCCTTTGGTCACTTCTTAAAATCAATGCAGCCAATAAGGCTTTCCTTGTGACTCATGATGCTGCTGTTTTAGAAGGCCCTGTGAGGCAAGCTAACACCCACGGAATCATAGAATCATAGAGTTGGAAGGGACCCAAGGGTCATCTAGTCCAACCCCCTGTGATGCAGGAATAAGGGTCAATTGCTCTGCATGGGTGTTGGCATGCCAGTGACAGGATGACTATCATTTGAAGGCGCTGCTTTGACATCTGTAGTTCAACCTCAGGACCCTACGTATTAGGACAGGCATAGGCAAACTCGGCCCTCCAGATGTTTTGGGACTACAACTCCCATCATCCTTAGCTAACAGGACCAGTGGTCAGGGATGATGGGAGTAGTAGTCCCAAAACATCTGGAGGGCTGAGTTTGTCTATGCCTGTATTAGGACGATAGTGATACTACTGCTAACTACTACCAACCATATAGCAACAGCAAGAAATATAGTGTTTATATTGCTTATATCTCATAGCCACATGCTCTCCAACATCTATGATGGCATTCATTTTGGGCCGGAGAAAGGAACTTTCAAATGCTCAATCTCTCAGTCACTTTGCTTTTCAAGGGAAGACGTGAAATTTACACACACATACAGCTAAATGTAGCAGTTAAGAGTGTCAGATAAGGACTGGGAGACCAGATCTCAAGTCCCCATGAAGTCCACTGAATAAGTTTGGGCCGGTCACTATCTCTCAAACTAGCCTACCTCACAGGTTTGTTGTGGGGATAAAATGCCACCTTGAGCTCCGTGGAGGAAAAAGTGAGATATAAATGTAATAATACAAAAGGTAAAGGTGGGTAGGATGTACACATTAACATGACCGAGAAGACATTACAGTGGTGCCTCGCAAGACGAAAAGCATCCGTTCCGCGAGTCTCTTCATCTTGCGGTTTTTTCGTCTTGCGAAGCAAGCCCATTAGCGGTTTAGCGGTTTAGCGCTATTAGCGGCTTAGCGGGCTTAGCGGATCAGCTGATAAGCGGCTTAGCGGCTTAGCTGATAAGCGGCTTAGTGGCTTAACGGATCAGCTGTTAAGCGGCTTAGCGGATCAGCTGATAAGCGGCTTAGCGATCAGCTGTTAAGCGGCTTAGCGGCTTAGCGGATCAGCTGATAAGCGGCTTAGTGGCTTAACGGATCAGCTGTTAAGCGGCTTAGCGGATCAGCTGATAAGCGGCTTAGCGGCTTGGGAAAAAGGGGGGGGGGAGGGAAAAAACCCTGCAGGAACTCGCAAGACATTTTCGTATTGTGAAGCAAGCCCATAGGAAATTCGTTTTGCGAAGCACCTCCAAAACGGAAAACCCTTTCGTCTATCGGGTTTTCCGTCTTGCGAGGCATTCGTCTTGCGGGGCACCACTGTACCCAAAATCTCTTTTGATAAGAGATTTGGACAATAGCTGCAAATTTCTGGGGAAAATAGAAAGAAAGGTAGCAGTGCTTTATAACCTAGCCTGCTTCGTATCACATGGTTGCTGGGAATCGGCTACTGTGCACTCAGCATCTTAATTTTATGAGTAGGGGGGAAAAAACTTACTGAGAAGGAAGCTGGGAATGTTAAAGTGATTAAAACAACTACCTCTTTATTAGTCTACGTGGTACTAGTTTTGTATAATGAGCTGCATAATTATACAGTGCAAAACCCCTGATGCCTTACATTATAGGAATTAGATGCTTAAATTGTAAAATAGATCTGATCAGCCTATGAAAAAAATATTGCAGAAATAATCTTGGTTTTGGTTAAAAATAGTGACGGCTTCTTTGAAACCTTGTAGGCTGAAGACCATGTGGGTTTAAGTATTTTAACAAAGGTTGACCCACCAAGTGGAGCTTTGTCTTTGTTCAAAACGCAGCTGTAGATTCAGGTTGTCAGGAGCACCAAGTGTACTGCTTTCACCAGTGCTACTGGTTCCTGGCTCACTGCCACCAGAGCAGAAGGAAAAGGTGGGTGAAGAAAGGAAGGAAGTGATAGAGAGATTGAGACCTTCTTTCACCCCACTATTTCTGCAACAACTGGGAGGGAGCAGCTGGTTTCTTCTCTGCCACAGGTTGAAATCTGCACCAGAGGAGCACTTGAGGAAGGGCTCATAGCATACACCTAATATACAGGCTAAAGACTGTAAGCCACATCTGACTATTACCGTATTTTTTGCTCTATAAGACTCACTTTTTCCCTCCTAAAAAGTAAGGGGAAATGTGTGTGCGTCTTATGGAGCAAATGCAGGCTGCACAGCTATCCCAGAAGCCAGAACAGCAAGCTTTCACTGCGCAGCGATCCCTCTTGCTGTTCTGGCTTCTGGGATTCAGAATATTTTTTTTCTTGTTTTCCTCCTCCAAAAACTAGGTGCGTCTTGTGGTCTGGTGCGTCTTATAGAGCGAAAAATACGGTAAATGTTTCAGCAGCATCTCTACTGATCTCTGCACTGGAAGAGAGAATCCCTTAGCATTTATCTTAGAGCCCCACTTTTGGCATCCTGGCAACATATTCATAATAATAATGTAATAATAATTTATTATTTATACCCCGCCCATCTGGCTGGGTTTCCCCAGCCACTCTGGGCAGCTTCCAACAAAAGACTAAAATACAAAATAATCTATTAAACTTTAAAAGCTTCCCTAAACAGGGCTGCCTTCAGATGTCTTCTAAAAGTTTGGTAGTTATTTTTCTCTTTGACATCTGATGGGAGGGTGTTCCACAGGGTGGGCGCCACTACCGAGAAGGCCCTCTGCCTGGTTCCCTGTAACTTGGCTTCTCGCAGCAAGGGAACTGCCAGAAGGCCCTCGCCGCAGGACCTCAGTGTCCGGGCAGAACAATGGAGGTGGAGATGCTCCTTCAGGTATACTGGACCGAGGCCGTTCATAACAGCCAACTTCCAACTAATTGGGAAGTACCAGGTCAAAACGTGGAATGAGTGGATGAATATTAGGGTGGATCTACACACAGGGGGGGAAACCCAAGTATAAATAAATTTGATCATAACAATAGGAAAAAAAATCCCTATGGAAATTTGCGTAGAAAAACTTTCTGCTCTTTGGCACCATCTGGTGGTGCATATTTATAACACATTCAAATCGTTGTTTCTTTACTAACGTAGCTGAGTTCCTAGTCACTGAACCATGGGAAAAGTCGGTTGTGGCCCAACCGAGTGGAGGTTGAGCTAAAATGGGTGGAGTTTGCCGCTCTGCAGAATTGTATAGCTCTGTTGTAATTCTGGGTGCTACACCACCTCTCTCTTACCCCACTGCCCTTCACACACTTCTCTGCAGACAACATGAAAATGGCTTCTTCATGTGAACCAGGAAATGATATCTCCAGACAATGGAACAACTCTTCATTTCTTATCTCTGTGGCTGCAATCTCCTGGGTGACGTGGACCCTGTTAGGCAGTTGAATGTGCATGCGTGCGTTCCCTCCATCCCACTTGCTCCCTTCCGCATAGCTCCGGGCACTGGCAACCCACGCTACACCTGTGATCTGATTGGCTTGACTTGCAAGAGCAAACTACCGCAAAAAACTGACACCGCTTGCCTCTACTTTCAGCCAGTTGTGATTACCTTCTACCTGGGATGCAGGCATACTCTAATGCTGCTTATAAAAATTCACCTGTATTAAACAAAAAGTGTATGTAGGTGTGTACAATTCCCCCACTCCAGTCCCAGAATGCACAATTAAGGACACCAGAAAACGCAAAACGCTCCCCCATCTATGCAAAGAAATATGCCCCTCATTTTGGATTCCAGTAGACCAGCTAGCTATTTCTGTGTGCCTTTGCTTTGAAGAAAGTGGTGTTGGAGCATGCATATGATTTGGTGTCAATGAATCTGTACGGAGTAAGATGAATGAAACAGGCAGGATGTGATGTGATGTGGCAAGGGAAAATTGATATCTGACGGTGGCATTTCCTATTAGGTGCTCCATAGATCTGTCTAGATCAAGTATGGGGAACCTCTGACCCTGCAGATCAAAGAACCATAGAACTGTAGAGTTGAAAGGGACACCAAGGATCATTTAGTCCAACCCCCTTCAATGCAGGAATCTCAGCTAAAGCATCCATATGGATGTTGCTGAACTACAACTCCCATCATCCCTAGCCGTTGGCCATGTTTACTAAAGGTGATGGGAGTCCGATTTCAGCAACATCTGGAGGGCCAAAAGTTATGTACTCCCGATCTGTATGTTCCCAATGGACTATAGTCCACTGTCCATTACTTCATTTCCAAATAAGTGTCTCATTTTATATAAATGAAAGAGGCTAATTTGCTCCCCACCAAATATCCAGTGTTATGTCCTCTGATTCCAGTGCCTTACATTCTTTTTGAAAGTAGCTTATTCAATGAATTCTGCAATGCCATTCTTAAACCAGTTTTCATCAGCTGCACGGCGTTATGTCATACTCAGTATATCCATATTAGTCATTTCATCAGTTCTATGTTCCAATATGTTCCAGTTCTGCTGAAAAATCTGAGTTGATTGAGTGCCTGACTTTCTGACTCATCGCCAGTTCCTCTTGCCATCAACTCCCCACTCCACAAGTGTCAGCCACATTTCTTGCCGCAACCCCTCTGCCATGTTAGTACAGAGGTGGCTTGGCCATCATATTAAAAGGTACCATGGCAGTAGCTTTGACACCCATCCAAGAAGGAAATAATCATGAAGATGTAGGCCTTCTACCCAAATGCATTTCAGCCTTCATGTGGCAGGTAGTGCTGGATTTTGTTTAAATTAATTCTAGAAGATGAAATATACATTGGTACCTCGGGTTACATACGCTTCAGGTTACAGACTCCGCTAACCCAGAAATAATACTTCGGGTTAAGAACTTTGCTTCAGGATGAGAACAGAAATTGCACGGTGGTGGAGCGGCAGCAGCAGGAGGCCCCATTAGCTAAAGTGGTGCTTCAGGTTAAGAACAGTTTCAGGTTAATAATGGACCTCTGGAACGAATTAAGTACGTAATCAGAGGTACTACTGTACTTTAGCGAACGGCCAAGGTGGTTAGCCAGTGTGCAGGGTTGAAGGAAAGCCAAGAGATTGTGTCATGAATTTTGGGGAACCCTTTGCATACAATAGGGGCTAAATTCATTTATTTTTTGGATGGGATCTTGATCTGTGGTGGAAGGTTTCTTGGAATGGTGGTGAGGAACAGTCTTGCAGCTGTGGGGAAAATGGCAGAGCTGGATCCAGCTTTACAGCTTGCAGCATAGGCAGAATGACACTTTGCAAAATGAAAATGAAATTTAAAAGCTAACATTCTTATTAAAACACGTGTTGGCAAGGGTGTACCTGTCAGATGCTTACTTCATGAAATAAACAGCTTATAATTCATAATGCTAGACATTATTACTCTATGATTTTGTAAAAATTAATAACTATAATCTCATAAAACAAAGTTTAAATGGACAGAAAAAGCTGTATTTGGCCAAAAGTGTATACTGTTAGTTTGCAAGCCCCCCCACCCATAGAGGCTGGCCCCCTCTCACTGTCCTCGGAGCTTGCTTACCGGTAACCTCCTCTGGCTGATATCTCGGACAGACCAGGGAGATTTTGATAGGCGACATTTTCCCAAGCGTGGGTAAAATGCACAACCCCTCCCTCCTGCTTCCGCAGGGGAAAGAAAATAAGTCAGAAATCTGTTTACATGATGTTTATTTCTGACATTACAGCACTAGAGAAAAACACGTCCTTTCAGTTCAGTTCTTCTAGCAAGTCTGACAAACTTCCTGAACATGCGCAGTCGGAAGGTTTCAAATTACACTCTTCACAAAGACTTATCCAGCCTGTGAACGTCCGGGGAAATTCTTTCCCACAGATAGGTGCATCATGTGATGTCAACAATCTGGCTGTCTGCAGCTGTGATGTTTCCATATACTGACATATACCATGCCCAAGAAAAAATAATTGTAAACAATTGTTATTTCTGAGTTCTTCAAAATTACCTGTAATACCTAGTGCAAAGAAACAAACGGCTTAGCGCAATGAGTGCCAGATCTTCATTCTGCTATCCAAAACCTGCTTCTTAGCAGAATATGCTCCAGAAATCCTCAAACTCAGATGGTGGGGTTGAGGTTCAAACTGCCTGGAGGAATGAGGAAGAACAGCAGGAATTAAAAATGAAAAAGCACAAAATGTTGCAAAGGAAAGACATGCTGGTTTCTTACATTGATTCTAATTACGTCTTTTCATTTTCCAGTGGGAGGGGGTACTGCTTAAAAAAGAAGAAGAAGAAGATAGGCAGGACTGGGCATACCCTGAGAAATGTTGGATAGTCTCAGTTTACCTGAGCCCACTCTGAGATTAACACCTAGCAAATGAAGGAGTTGGGGGAATGGTTGGTAAAGTGTTAATTAACTCACCCAGACACAGTTTGTACCATTAGACACATTAAACCTGTGCACCGAGATAGTTCACAAAGATTCCATAACCTACGGGACCACCTCTCCTGGTATGCCCCACGGAGGACCTTAAGGTCCATAAATAGCAACACCCTAGAGGTCCCGGGCCCTAAGGAAGTTAGATTAGCCTCAACCAGAGCCAGGGCCTTCTCAACACTGGCTCCGGCCTGGTGGAACGCTCTGTCTCATGAGACCAGGGCCCTGCGGGATCTGATTTCTTTCCACAGGGCCTGTAAGACAGAGTTGTTCCACCTGGCCTTTGGCTTGGAATCAGTTTGATTCCCTCCCCCTCTTTCTTTTTCCTTTCTCCTCCTGTGAAGAGGCTGTATCCTAATGTTTTAATGTTGTATTTTAACCTTGTTTTTTAAATTGTATTTTAATCAACTTGTTTTTATTATTGGTTGTTAGCCACCCTGAGCCCCGTCTTGGCTGGGGAGGGCGGGGTATAAATAAAATTTATTATTATTATTATTGGGGCGGGGGGGGGGGGGAAATACCTTTATTAGGCCAACCAAAATGTCACAAAATATTTTGCAAGCCTTTGAGCTCTCCAGAACTCCTCATCAGGCTAAATGGTTAACAGAACAAAGAGAGAAGGGAATGGAAAAGGTTGGCTGGCGCTGAAAGTACAGAGTCTGCATCTGGTCACAGCCTCAAGGTGGAATGTAGGAGGAGGCAGCAGACATGCAAACAAGGCGTTGTGAGGTGCTGTGGAGGCTTCAAGTTGTGCCAAAGGCTGCTGGGTAGAAGAAACACACAGCAGTTGACAGCATGTTACAATTTCCTCTGCCGCTTTGAAGGGGAAGTGTCCAAGAGAAGACACTTCATTACTGTCACCAGACGAAAGCCTGAGTATAGGGGTGCTGCAGAAATGACGGATTGCGAATGTATGTGAGAAGGTTGAAACTACTGCTGTGCCGGAACAGGCGCTCCAGTTTCTCTCCCGTTTTCTCCCGTTGCGAATGAAGCTTGCATGTTTCTGCCTCACCCTTGGAACACATAGGAAGTTATTTGGAATTTTGGTGGGTGTAGGTGTTTGAACTTACCTGGAGTAGTCCGTGGGGTTGCAGGTAGGGTGACATTGTTCACCTGCCTGCTGAACACCAATACAATACGGTATCTTTATTGTCATTGTCCCTTGCGGAACAATGAAATTGAAAACTACATAAAACTACATAAAAACTACATAAAACTACCACAAAACTACATAAAAACTACATAAAACTACTACAAAACTACATAAAACATTCAAAAACCCCTAAAAACTCTAAAACCCCATTTTAAAACACACTATACTACAGAAACCCCTTATGCTGCGTTTAGAACCAGAATTGCATTAGCGTAGAAACTGTTTTTCAGGCGGCTAGTCCTGGCCTTTATAACCCTATACCTTCTTCCAGAAGGCAGAAGCTGAAAGAGATCATTTCCGGGGTGCGTACTATCATGTGCTATCTCTGCCGCTTTCTTATGGCACCTGGCAGCATAGATTTGATCTAAGGTGGGAAGAGTGCACCCAATAATTCTCTCTGCAGTCTTTACAACCCTGGATAGCATTGTTTTTTCCCTGGCCGTGCAGCTCCCAAACCACACACACAGACCATAAGTTAGTACGCTCTCTACAGTGCAATGGTAGAATGCCATCAACAGGTCCTTTGAGAAATTGTTTTTCCGGAGGATTCTCAGAAAATATAACCTCTGCTGTGCTCTCCTCACCAGGTCTTTGCTGTTCTCTCCCCAGGTTAGGTCGTCTCTCAACTCCATTCCCAGAAATCGAAACACTGAGACCTGTTCCACGCACTTCCCCTCCATAATAAGTGGCTGAATATTCAATTTACATTTCCTAAAGTCCACAATGATCTCTTTTGTTTTCTTTAAGTTAAGCAGTAAGTTGTTTTTCCTGCACCACTCCCCCAACTGCTCAACTTCCTTCCTATAGGCCGTCTCCCCCTCTCCAGCTGTAATTAAACCAACCACCGTTGTATCATCTGTGAACTTAATGATCTTATTAGTGGGGTATTTGGGGGCACAGTCAGCTGTACAGTGGTGCCCCGCAAGACGAATGCCTCGCAAGACGGAAAACCCGCTAGATGAAAGGGTTTTCCGTTTTTGAGTTGCTTCGCAGGACGAATTTCCCTATGGGCTTGCTTCGCAAGACGAAAATGTCTTGCAAGTCTTGAGATTTTTTTCCCGCTCCCCCGCCCCTTTATCTAATCTGCTAAGCCTTTAATAGCCTTTAATAGCCTTTTAGCAGCTAATCCGCTAAGCCTTTAAGCCTTTAATAGCCGCTAAACCGCTAATAGCGCTAATCCGTTAAGCCGCTAATAGGGTTGCTTCGCAAGACGAAAAAACCGCTAGACGAAGACTCTCGCGGAACGGATTAATTTTGTCTTGCGAGGCACCACAGTATAGAGCGTGTATAAAAGTGGGCTCAACACGCACCCCTGAGGGTGCTTGTTGCTCACTGCTTGTTCCTGAGATGGGGAGGTGCGTGGAGTTCAGCACTGTGACAGAGCCAGTCTGTTGCTAGAGAGAGAAGGAGCCATGTTGAAGTGCTCTGTGTGTGTTTATATGTAAATAAAGTAGATTAGCCAAAATGCTGAGTTGCTGAGGTCTGTTATGCGAAATGCGCAAACTCTGCGGATCCCTAAGTGTGCTGGTGTCGGTTGGCATCGGTCGCTGTGATGTTCGGGCTGAAGAAAGCTTTTGAAGCTCCTGAACGATTGACCAGGAGGGAGAAAACATGCCAGTCGGGCATGTGTCTCTGCCAGGGTCCTACTTGAGTGTAGGCTGAACTCATGACAATCTCTTCCTCAGATACCAGCAGTGATGCTCGGTGTTTGGAAAGCAGGTGAGAAATGCCACTCTACCTGCACCACCTACCAACAACTACTGCTGCCCTTTTATGTGAGAGACATGAACCCCCACTGCAGAATTAAGCCACAGGTAGCACCCACAAAACCACCCACTGCTCTCTTCTTTCTCTCGCGATGCCATGCCCTGGTCCTTTCAGGCAGCAGAAAGAGACAGGCTCCTGTTGGCTGCTCCACAATCACTCACTTTGTCCTTTCCAGATAATTGGGCAGATGTAACATCGCCGTCATCAGTCCTAATGAGTGCAGGTATTCTCTTGTGTTCTGCAGTTTTGGAGCAAGAGTATTATGCCCATTGCGAAGGAATTGTTCACACTGCCTCTTTAAAGAAAAGAACGAGGTTTTGCCTTCCGCGGAGCTGCTTCACTGTAGTTCACTCTTGGGCAAGAAAGAAAAGAAATGAATAATCTGGACACAGATAAGACCTCTGACAGCAATCAAAGTAAATACTTGTGAGTTTTGCCCCTGGAGCTATAACCAGCCGCATCTGCTTTTTCAGGATGACACCACAGGAGCAATTATGTACTAGCCCCCTGTGTAATGCTCAATCTAATGACCACTCACAGGGAACATTACAATGTTACCCCTATGACATTACATTTCAAAAACGGGCAGGAAACATTCTCTTTTTATTTGCTGTAATGTTTAATGATTTGTGAAATCAACAGCCACAAAATCCAGCCTTTATCCATCTCTCCCCCCCACCCCCGGTCAGGTAGGAAGTTCAGATTATTCTTTTTATATGCATTGCATGGCCTTTTTATCTGCTCAGTTTGAGAGTTTTACGGAAATGCACTGGGACCTAATAACCTTAAGCTCACTGTATGTGGGTGTCGGGTTGGGGAGAGATCTGTTTCCACCAATATTAAAAGTGGGTTGGAGAACTCATAAATGCTCTAAAAAGCAAAACAAACAAGCAAACCACACAAAAGAGAAGGCATAATATACCAGGCAGGTACCTGTGTTAATGGTTTGGCATCACAGACTATTTAGCTTTTCGCCTGATAAATCTCCTTGTGGGTGAGAAATGACTGCCATTTGGGGTTTAAATAAGTCCTCTTTCTAAAAAAAGAAGATGATAGGGTGAGGATACTGAAACTTCAGACTGAGTCATGAGCTGAAGTCTGGAAGAAGAGAGATACAAATTGGGCAAGAGTTGCCACCAAAATTTGACCTGAAGCAAAACTGTTGGAGATCCTCTTGAGGCAAAATGGCTGAAGAATTTGGAGGAAAGCTTAAAGGATCTCATTGACTAGTAAAATTTCTCAGGAAAGTCCCTCCTGTCCCTAGCTTCTCACAATATTTTACCTAAAACAAAATTTGAAATGAATGCTATTTCTTTTCAGGTGAAACAGTCGAAAGATTAAGAGAAGCCGAAATACTTTATTGGGTGTAAAAATGGATCAGGTACATTTGGCACATCTCCCTAGGCAAAATCCAATACGTGTGTATGCAACATGGTATTCTGCATAATGTTAGATAATGCCCATATCATTTATGCTGCTTCTAATATATGTGACTTTCAACTTTCTCAGGGGTTACATTCTGGGGATAGCATATAAAACCAAAATTGTGAATACGTAGTCAAAGCATATTGAGTTCAATGGTGGGTGAGATTACCAGAGTTTCCCCCCCTAAACACCCCCTGTGACTGAAATTGTGTACACATCTGTTTGCAACCAGTGGTGGGAGTGCAGCAGTGTAAATGGGGAGTGTGTATACTGCCTCAGACTAGCCTGAAAATGAAGTGGTAAAACATAAAAAAGGTAAAGGAACCCTGACGGTTAAGTCCAGTCGCAGATGACTCTGCGGTTGCGATGCTCATCTCGCTTTACTGGCTGAGGGAGCTGGTGTTTGTCCGCTCCGCAGACAGTTTTTCCGGGTCATGTGGCCAGCATGACTAAGCCGCTTCCGGCACAACAGAACACTGAAACCAGAGCAGCTGTGATGGCCTGGGAATCCGATTCAGAGGCTGAACCGGAGGAATCCCAGCCTGCACAGGAGTCCCCGCCTCCAGGGCCGGCTGAACTGGGGCAGGGCCTTGATTCTGAAGCGCCTGCACCTGTGCCGGATCCTCAGGAGAAGGCACCAGGTGAATCCACTCTGGCTCCGGAGGTGGTTGAGGACTCAGTGCCTACAGGTGAGTCTCCCCCTGGGTCCAGTAACCCTTCAGCCTCTCCTGAACTGCAGAGGCTCAGGGCAGAGAGGCGAAGGGAACTGGTTTCTCCTAGGAGGAGTGCTCGCCTTAAGGCCAGGAGAGGCGGGTCTCCTGGGGGCCAGGACCGCCCCTGGCCTCAGAGAAGATAAAGGCCAGTCAGCCTGGTCCCAGGTTGCGGGAGCAACGTCGTTGAAGAGCTGTTTCGGCCAGCATCCAGTCCTGTTCCCCCAGAGTTCCTGTCCTTGCCCGGCTTCTCGCTGTGGACCCCACTTCGCCCGAGGAGGACTGTCTGCCGACCCTCAACTCAGGTCCTGGACCTCGCCCCACGGTAACCTCCCCCCTGGACCAGCACAGCAGCGCACGGAAACGCAGTGTACCTTCCCGCCAGAGTGGTACCTATTTATCTACTTGCACTTTGACATGCTTTCGAACTGTTAGGTTGGCAGGAGCTGGGACAGAGCAACAGGAGCTCACCCCGTTGCAGGGATTCGAAGCACCAACCTTCTGATTGGCAAGCCCAAGAGACTCAGTGCTTTAGACCACAGCGCCACCGGCATCCCTTTGGTAAAACATAATGGACCCAAATACATCTTTTCTAAAAGCTACTATTTCTATGTGTACTGAACGTTTCCAGAACAGCTGGTTATCATTTACTACTATTATTATTAGCAACAACGACACTCTGGTCTACTTTCCAGGCTAGGTACCTCTGGCATATGCTAGTCTTGAGACTAAATTACATCCTATGTGGCAGATATGTGATTGTTTTTTCTTGAATGTTGATGTTTGTTTTAAACAGCTGGGGTGTGTCTCCCACATATGATTGGTTCCATTTTCCTGATCCTTGGGGGTACAGGTGTGGAGATACCTTTTCTTCTGCAGCTTGAGGTGTGTATGCACATGTGTGTGATTTAGACCAGGGAAATGGCAAAGGGGAGGAGTTTAAAGCCACACACCCATGCCTCTGCACCAATCACACGTGGACCCTTCCATTGCAGCTGGTTAATGTATACCAGGAAATCCAGCTTTCCTGTCCAATGGCTTGTGTAGACACAAATGTCATATATATACATATGTGAGTATGCTGTTGTTTCTGGTTTTTCAATAATTAGTCTGTTTAGACTTCACCCATGGAGCTCATATTGCTTCATGAAGCTCTTTGGCAGGAAACCAATGTTAGGTTCTTGGTCTTTTGATTTTTATATTGCAGATTAAAAACGAAAACGACTCAGTCTCTCTACAGTTAAGAGAGGCAATCAGCTACTAATGGAAATGTTTTGCACCTGCCAAACGCTGATAGTCTCTGTGTCTCGACTGTCGCCGTAGTCCTTCACAAGAAGGAAAAGTGGGAATAAATTGAAACCATGGGGGGGGGGGTGAGCTCTTTTAAAGCTGGGAAAGGAAAAGTGAGTGGTTAGTAAATGAGGCAGCCTTGAGCTTAGGTATAGCTTGTTCAGAATCCCAGGCCTTTTCTGCCTGTTTCACTATATTTCCCTTCACAGCTGCTGTTGATTCTGGCTCTTCAGTTATGGAGACATAAGAAACTTCTGTGACCACTTTGGCCATTGTGGGAGCAAGATGGCGGACTAGACGGGCCATTGGCCATATTCAGCAGGTTCTTCTTATGTTCTCATGATCCCCATGCTGGTTTATATTTGACTTTGATGCCATTTTATAGCACAAAATCTTGCACTGAAACCCCTCTAGCCTCTCTGTCACACGTTAAGGCATGTGCCTCTCCAGTCAACTCACATCCAAGCTGCACTTTCGTATAAACCGATCTCCCATTTTTTTAAAAAATAAATAACGTGAACACAACTTGAACGGTAAACAACTTATTAATGCAGATGATCAAATGCTTAGCTGGAGAAGAAGGCTAAATGGATGGCTGAATCTGACTGAGATAAAAGAGATGGTTATAGATGAGGTGGAAAGAAAAAGACCAGACCCTCCAGGCTGCGACTCAGATTGGCAGAGAACACAGCGAGGAGAAGCCTTTTCTTCTGAGGAAAATTGGTCTAAACAGGATTAGATATTCTATGTAGGAACAGCCATGATAACAGATATTAAGACTTAAGGAGCTGCTAATCGATCTACAAAGGGGAAATTAAATCAGTTCTAAATTCAGAGCTGGGTGCACATTGAGGCAGTAGTTTTTTCTTACTAATCCGCACATAACCAGGACCTACTGCATATTTTATGCCCCTGGAAAGTGCTTTTTCACAAACTAGTTTCATGAGAGGTAGACCATAAAGAAGGCTGATCGCCAAAGAATTGATGCTTTTGAAGGAGGAGACTCCTGAGAGTCCCATGGACTGTAAGAAGATCAAACCTATCCATTCTTAAGGAAATCAGCCCTGAGTGCTCACTGGAAGGACAGATCGTGAAGCTGAGGCTCCAGTACTTTGGCCACCTCATGAGAAGACTCCCTGGAAAAGACCCTGATGTTGGGAAAGATGGAGGGCACAAGGAGAAGGGGACGACAGAGGATGAAATGGTTGGACAGTGTTCTCGAAGCTACCAGCATGAGTTTGACCAAACTGCGGGAGGCAGTGGAAGACAGGAGTGCCTGGCGTGCTCTGGTCCATGGGGTCACGAAGAGTCGGACACGACTAAACAACAAGTTTCATTTTGAGAGCAGATTTGTTCAGCGCTACCCCTGCCTTAATTAAACCCTATGTCTAATTCACTCTCAAAGTGATTTGACAATAAATATATAATCAGTAAATGCAATTTTTGGCACCTGTCTGTCTCAGGAGACAATAGAGGGGTGTGCCTTGGGGGGTGCAGTCAAACTGTTAGAAGGTTACAGTGCCTGCTGTGGCTGTAGCGACAATCATAATCATAGAGTTGGAAGGGACCCCAATGATCATTTAGTCCAACTGCAATGCAGGAATCTCAACTACTTCATCCATGACAGATGGTGGTCCAGCCTCTGCTTAAAAAACTCCAGTGAAGCAGAGTCCACAACCTCCCAGGGGAATCCATTCCACTGTTGAACAGCTCTTAATGTCAGAAAGTTATTCCTGATGTTTAGTCGGAATCTCCTTTCTTGTAACTTGAAGCCATTGGTTTGAGTCCTATCCTCTGGAGCAGGAGAAAACAAGCTTGCTGCATTTTCCATGTGACAGCCTTTTAGATATTTGAAGATGCCTATCATAGCTCCTCTCTGTCTCTCTATTTCCAGGCCAAACATACCCAATTCCCTATGCTGTTCCTCATAAGGCTTTGTTTCCAAACCCTTTATCATCTTGGTTGCCCTTCTCTGCACACATTCCAGCTTGTCAATATCCTTCTTAAATTGTGGTGCCCAGAACTGGACACAGTACTCCAGGTGTGGTCTGACCATGGCAGAACAGAGTGGTACTATTCTTTCCCTTAATTGGGACACTATACTTCTGTTGATGCAGCCTGGAGTAGCATTAGCATTTCTGCTGTTGCACCACCCTGCTGACTCAAGTTAAGCTTGTGGTCCACTAAGTCCCCTAGAACCTTTTCATAGGTACGACTAGTGAGCCAGGTGTCTTATATTTGTGCACCTGGTTTTTCCTGCCTAAGTGCAGAACCTTACATATGTGCCCACTGAAATTCATTTTTTTACTTTGAGCCCGGTTCTCCAATCTGTTAAGGTCACTTTGAATCCCAGTTCTGTCTTCTGCAGCATTAGGGACCACCCCCAGTTTTGTGTCATCTGCAAATTTCTAATGAGCAGAATTACACGATTTCGCATATAAAAACAATTATAGCAATGAAAACAATGAAAACTTCTCGCATGTGTACAAACAATTAAAAACAATTTCATGTGTAAAAGCAATTTCAAATCCAGTACAGACACAGACAGGAGTAAAGGCACCCTACTGAACAACTGAAGGTGCTCAGAGTATGATTCAGAGATAATCTCACTTTCCAGTTCCAGAGCTCTGGGGGAGGACTGGTATTTATCTTTATGCTGTTGCACTTTCCGCAGTGCTTGGAAAACCTTCCAAAGCACAGTGTGATGCAGATAAATCCCAGTCCTCCCAAGCTCCCTTTGATGCCTTTTGCTTTAGGACCAAATTAGATGTAACCTGGGAAATCCACAATCAAATCCCTTGAGATCTTTCCTTTGCTTAAAAGCAGCTGTGGTGTGGAGAGTGGACCAGGAGCGCAGTGGGGAGGAGGTGATGCTTAACCCTTTTCCCCTGTACCATTTCCCCAATGAAAATCTTCCTCACACTGTTATTAGTCCCTAAAGGGGAAGCATAAAGACTACTTGTATTATTATATCTGTCCTTTTCTCCTCTGTGGCTAATAATTGGCGAATGGTATGGAGTAAAAAAAATCCACCACTACTATGTGGTCTCTCCCTGCAGGTTGCTCCCGCCGTCGCTGTTTTCTTTTTAAAAATGCAAATAGAAAGAAAAAAGAAACAAACAGTGGCTCACATCAACAATAAGAATAACCCATCAGTCCTAATTTAAACATACAGTGGTACCTCTGGTTACGAACTTAATTCGTTCCGGACGTCTGTTCTTAAGCTGAAACCACTCTTATCCTAATGGGGCTTCCCGCTGTGTGCGCGCCTCTGGTACGCGATTTCCATTTGAATCCTGGGGCAAAGTTCGCAACCAGGAGCAGCTACTTTCGGGTTAGTGGAGCTCATAACCTGAAGTGTTCGTAACCAGAGGTACCACTGTACATATTAATATAATCAATGAGAATAGGCTGACCTGGGCTTTTGGCTCTTAATCTGAAGGGTGGCATTGTGGCCTCTTTCAGTGAGGTGGGACCAGTAGTCCTCCTGCCTTTTATTTGTATAGCTGTGCTTTTAGCTTTCTATTGTTTTTCTTAATTGCTTTCAGTGTAAGTTGCTTTGGGTCAATATATGAGAAACATGGCCAGGAAATATAATAAGTGTCACCTATAATGAAATCATCACAATATTGACAACAAATTATCAACAATGATGCTGATAAAAAATATGTTCAAATGGATATCCGAACAAGATGGATGGTGATAAGATAGACCTTCACATGTAGAAACATAGCTGTTTTCAGATAAATGAGGGGGAAAACACCCATGTCATGTCTAGTTTGGATCTTAGGTATGAAGCTGATGTTTAATCTCTCTTCTTGCCTGCTACTTTCCCAATCCTAATGCACCTCAAGCCACTTTGCCCCCCTGAAGGGTCTTCAAAAAGTTTCTAGTTATAAATTCTACCCCGTCTGCTTTTCCCTTCCTCAAAGGTTACTATTTCTTTGAGGGGGGAAAATGACCAATGGAATCCTATTACAACAATACAGTTTTGCTGTATCAAAGCTTTGTGGAAAGAGATTTAATAATTTAAATTCTGAAGCGGTTACTTCATCAAATATGATTTTTACTGCCGTCCATCAATGTTTTCTTCAGTGTAGCAGCCTTATTTTTAATTATACTTGCTTGGACTAAGAAATCCTTGGCATCTCCCGATGCTTTGAAGCCATTATATTCCCAACAGAAAAGAAATTCCATAAATTCAATGGTTAGTATGAATCAGTAATATAAAAAAAACTTGATTAAAAATAACTGTCAGGGGTTTTAGCTTCTGGGAACAGTAGCCCAAGACGTGGTAGCTTGGTTTTCTTTATTCTTTTGCCTGACTACACTTTTTAATAATTATTAGGTTTGTTAATGTAAAGCCAGCCATGAAGGATTTTGAGAAAGTTTTTTATTTGCTTGAACATATAGTAGCAGTAACAAGACCTTTTAGAAAAAGCTTTTGGGCATAGCCCATATTCTAGAGATATTTATTTTTCTGGAAAATGTTTCTCTACTATTTGGGTTTTTTTAATAACTTTTTTGGGGTCTTATAAACAAATATCATTTGAATAATAAATACTACAAACATTCCAAGTCTTCTCATGTCCCGAAAATGGCATACCAAATTTGCAATAATATCTACAGCATATGGTTCATCATTAGAGGGCATTGTATAGGTTCTTGGTTCATGAATTGGATAAAACAAAACAAAAAGGAAAAACAGGATAGAACAAAATTAACAGGTAACATTCAACAATTTTTACTAATTTTATGATGGGAATTAACTGTGGTGTGAGCAGTAAAAATTCTAATCCAGATTAATCCAGATTGGGGACCATACAATCTTGAATGAAATGTAAAACTGAAATCTTTTGGATTTTCTTCACTCCATATATCGTATGTTTGGAAGAGTTGTATATTTGGTTTCACTGCACCAAAGGGCAAATTAAATCAAAACTTTTAAGAGACTTAAATTTTAATATCACAATTCACAAAATTATTCAGAATGATTTGGGCACTAAAACATTTTCTTTTGCATTTGAGAAAGATAATCAAAGATCGTTGTATTACTTAGTCTTGCAATTTAAAATAAATTTAGCAGTTTCAAGTTTCGTTCTTTTCATTTTTTTCTACATGACATCTATTCTTGAACATTCAATGTGTGTGTGTGTGTGTGTGTGTGTGTGTGTGTGTGTACAAGTAGTTAGCCTTGCTTATGGTGCAAAATAGCCTGGCAATGGGCCCCTGGAAAATTATCTTTGAAAAATGTTCCCCATCCTTGCTTCATCCTTTGACCAGACAACCTTTCACAGGGAGGACACCTTCAAACAGAAGACTGTCCTCTGATATACCTTCAGACAGAGGAGTGTCCTCTGTAAAGTAGGATACATGTTCACCCTAGTTTTCAGCCACTAGTTGGCCTTCCTACATGGCTTGGAATGGGACATAACTTACCCAAGTCTGGCGTGGGGTTATGAGGATTGCTGTGTTTAGCTTACAGGAATCCCATGAGGATAAATATTAATTTATGAGGTGACTGGTTATTACAGCAAATGGTACCATATAAATCGCCTTCCTAGACCCCCACCCACTTGAAATAAATGGTGAAGAACTCGGCTTGTCTTGTCCCTTAATGCTTTTTCTGCTGTTTGTAGTAGTAGTAATTTAAATCTTTCTTTTTCAAAAAGAAAGAAAGAAACCCAAAAACACAAGCTATAAAAATTAAGCATCTCTGTGACGAATTGACCTGTAGAATATAGGCATAATATATTGGAGGAACAAATTGACATTTACTGTTTTAATCATGTTATCACCCCAGTGGTAAAACAAACAGGAGTGTAAAATGATAATCTCAAGCCTTCTATAAAAATGCAGAAAATATGCAGCTGTGTTAATGGTTTTAGAATGCCAGCAGGCATTCGCACAGGGGGAGCCAGAGGAAGACGCCACCACTAAATGTCAGTTTTATTGACGAAGGAAATAATATCTTTAAACACTCCCCAAAAAGCGAGACTTCAAAGACTTTAATTAATATGCCACTGAGGTGCCACACTGGAAAAGTTTCTACAAAAAAACAAAGCAAAACAATTACTTTATCCAATTGTCTCATAAAAAAACAGAAACATCCCTGTAATATACACACTACATCCCACTTGCAAAAGGGGACACAAGCTCACTAAGTTAACCGCAAGGTTTGATTTTGTATGAATTTTAGCTATTGGCAAAGGCAAAGTTGCAAATGTGTAGTTATGACCCTGTTTATTACTACTGCTGTCCAGATCCCTAAACAGATATGGTACTTTATGTTTTCTTTGAGCCTCTCAGCTTGGAATCCTTCAGGTTTATTGCTGTCGTTGCCAGAAATGTTGAAAACAATCTGTACTGCACTGACATCCATAGGAAACTACCTACGAATTTTAAATTGTTAGATTAGACATTTTCTGTATAACTAAGAGAGGAAGGGGGAAACTGTTTCTCAGTGATAGGCAAAGTCCAGCAGAGTCTGGCCAGGTTGAGTGGAGGGAGGCTCCCCCTGCTAATCAACCCTCTGCTGCCCAGGGCAAAGGGGTTTGGATTCCTCTACCAGGGCTTAATTCTGCTCCAATTTGTGTTTATTTTAACAAAGGAGTTTACAATCTGTCAGGTGTGCGTGCAGGAGCCAGGCCCTGTGACCAATAGGACTCTGCAGGACTGGGGCCTTCCTAAGTTTGTTCTGAAGAGGCACAGGTGAGGCCGATTGGTAACTCACAGCACCTGGTGGCAAGAGCTGGGAAGGGATATAAGGTCAGCATTTCCCTTTGGCTCTTTGCCACAGCAACACACTTCCTGCCTTGCTGCATTTGGCTTCTTGCTTCCTGATCCTTGAACCTTGGCTTCTTGACTCCCTGCGTCTTGATCCTCGGACCCTTGACTCCTTGACTCCTTGCTTCTTGATACTTGGACCCCTGATTTCATGACTCCTTGCTTCCTGATCCTCGGACCCTTGGCTTCTTGACTCCTGGCTCTCTGACTCTCGGACTCTTGGCTTCTGACTCCTGGCTTCTGGACCCCCGTTCCTGCTCCCACTCCGCCATCTTGCCCGTGGTACTGACTTCCCCTGCCAGGACTTTGATCGCCCGTGAACCAGACTGTGACACAAACTTGCAACACACCTCTTCTGTTTCTTCCTCAAGGCTTCCTTGAGGAATTTAAGGTAACACTGGGAGATCCAATGTACCCTAATAGCTTTTGTGTTAGATTATTGGTGTGAGTTTTGGGGATGGGTAGTCTGTATGCCTGAGCCCCCTTCTAATTCTGGGATCCAGCACAGATTCAGTTCACGGAATAGCCTGGTGAAGTAAGATAACAAAGGAAGTGGCTTGGCACCAGAGGTGAAACGGGTGGGCCCCCTCTTTCAACTGCCTGGTACTTAGAAAGACAAAAGCAAAGAGTTGAGTTGTGTGAGCTAGAAGTAAGAAGCTGCAGGCTGGGCAGCTGAGAGACAGACCCATTCCTATTTTCTGTTGGAATCCAAGGCTGTGGCTATGAGAGAATCAAGGCCTTCTTGCAGTGTTAATGTTGTGCAGCCCTCCATCATAAAAAGGTAAAGGTAAAGGATCCCTGACAGTTAAGTCCAGTCACGAACGACTCTGGGGTTGTGGCACTCCATCATAGGCTCAGGTTATATATATGTGTATGTGTAAATAAACTAATAAAAACACAGCAGTTTTCGCTGCCCTCATCCCAAGGAAACTGACCCTTGGGAAGGTGCCTGGAACCTCTGGAATCTCACACCACTCAGATTCAAGTGGTTTGGAATGTGATCTATTCCCCCACCCTCTTGAATTGGGGTCATTTTGAAATGATAGGGCGATATCCAGTGTAGTGTAAGCTGATGTGAGGGGGCTGCAGTGGAGAAGAGAGAAAGGGAAAGTCTGTTCTGTTTATTGATGGCAATGTTTGGATGTCCCTCATAATCATTATATCCAGCTATGACATTAAAGGGGTCTCTAGAAGACCTCAATAGTCAGTGGGTTGATAATGTCTCCAGTAATGGCACAGGAGGGTTAGACTGGTTTAATGATTATCCTTCTTCCCATGAAATTGTGGTAATTCTGTGAGCTGCGGATGGGCAAGCAAACAGCCTCACCAAACCATAATTCCCAGAATTCTCAGCGGTGGCAGGGGTGGGATTTAGTGGTATAGCACAGATATAAATGTGGGGCTGAAAAGGCCATGGTAGATGTGTTCCAAGTCCAAGAATAAGAAACTGCTTGTTGGTTTTCTTTGAAGTCAGTGGATGTTTCATCTTTCAACTCAAAGCTGTGAGTGGGCTCGGGCTTCTTCTACGTCCTGAAGAAGAAGAAGAAGAGGAGGAGGAGTTTGGATTTGATATCCCGCTTTATCACTCCCCTTCAGGAGTCTCAAAGCGGCTAACATTCTCCTTTCTCTTCCTCCCCCACAACAAACACTCTGTGAGGTGAGTGGGGCTGAGAGACTTCAAAGAAGTGTGACTGGCCCAAGGTCACCCAGCAGCTGCATGTGGAGGAGCGGAGACGCGAACCCGGTTCCCCAGATTATGAGTCCACCGCTCTTAACCACTACACCACACTGGCTCTCAAAGAAGTTTAAAACACTTGAAGCAGTTTGCTTGGATATATGAGTTTGTGGGTGCCAGACCCCTTTAATCCCTGGATATGACAAAGGCTAAAATATAAATCGGGCTAGCTCCTGATGAGGTAATCACCTGGGTGACGGGCCATTATGAGGCCAAAGGTAAAGGGCACCCCCTTCAATTCTTAGATAGTTAAAGGACAAAGCCTGAGTTTTTTTTTTAAAAAAATATTTATTGCTTTTATACCTTACAAAGAGAAAAAAGAGAAAAGAAAGAAAAGAGAAAAAAGAGAGAAAAAAGCAAGAGAAAACAATACAATACAATATATAAAAATACAGAATGCAACATTAACATTAACCAAACAAAAACAAAAACAATTCAAAAAAACCACACACATCGTACCATCTCAATATCCTCTTTCATTCCCTTGTTTCATCGACCTCCTCTCACCTCCCTTTTTGTATTCCATTTCTACTAATTGTTTCAGCAAATCCTTTCCATCTTTCTCTATTTTCTGTCATGTAATTATCTTAACATATTTTAACCTTATTTTCCATTAATACTATAGTACTTATTTATACTTAATTCCTTAAAATATTTCTACTAAAGCCATATAATTCCCTTCCAACATTTTTCTAACACTCATTAATTTTACATTATTTCCATATATAGGTTTTAAACTTTTTCCAATATTCTTCCACCGTCTCTTCTCCCTGGTCTCGGGTTCTGCCAGTCATTTCCATCAATTCCAAATAGCCCATCAACCTGGTGATCTTCTGTCCGAGGCTCTTAACTCTTTTCCAGGTCCCTTCTGCAGGTTTTTTTCATATTTATACGTGCTCTTTACTTTGTCTTCTCCTGATCTTGTTCTTATTTTCCTTCCTTTGATGCTGAAAAGTAAATCTCTGGGGAATTCCCATCTAGCAATGTTTTTATTCCTTCTTGACAAGTCAACCAAATCTCCATAATTAAAACTGAAATTCAAAAGATATTTCCAATCGTGTTCCAAAGTTCCTCCAAGTCTGGCAGTCCCCACAACTCCAGTCTCCTTCTGACCCAAGTCCAGGTCCCAAAGGTCAATCTCCAGTCCAAGCGGGGCTCCAATCCTAAAAGTCTGACTTTCTCTAAATTCAGTCTTGGAAGGCATCAACTTATAATCATCAAATTGCAACTGTAAGGCTGGAACTCTCTGCCTCACCACTTGTGCCACTTTAAGTTCCACAGCGAAAACTTTCTCCTCCGCCTTCTCCTTGATTTGCCATGTCAAAATAGATCCCTGTGTCGTTTCCTGAATAATTTCTGTATTAATATTGACTTTTTGTGCCAAATTAGTCACTTTTTGTTCCAAGTTATCAATTTTTATAGTCCTCGCATCCGTGTGAGTCGTTATTCCAGTGAGTCGTTAATCTTGCAAAATGCAACCACTAAGGCTTCTTCTGTCAACATTCTTAACGTATCAAGGTCAATCCCAGATTCTCACAACTTTATCTTGCAAGTGGAAAATTCCCCCAGCTCAGCTCTTGTAACAATTTCAAAGGTTTCCTCTAGGGGGAAACAATTTCTATTTGTATCAATCCTTTTAGGCGCAGTTCAAACAATAAAGTTTGTTTCGATTTTCAGTTACTTTTACTCCTTTTTAAACGCAGGAGGAGACAATGGAAACAATATATTTCCCTTCTTTGACTTACTGCCAGCAGACAATCTTTTCACAGTCAATGAGCATATCCAAAACTTCAATGCTTGCTAGCAGCCCATTTCCAGGTTCAGAGCAGTGGTAATTTGACTTTCTTCACTCTGTCCTGCAGGCTTACACGATCTTAAATCTCCCCCCTCTTCTCCTGCTTCCAAAGGGGGTTTGGTAATTTAACCAATGGAAGTTTAATCCTTTATGAGAGACTTTCCAAGGCTTTAGCTTGCAGCCTCTTTGCTTCAATCTATTTACAAAAGGGGGAGGCGGACTTCCTGTTTGAAACCTCCCCGTTTCGGTGCCAAATTAAGACGTTTAAAAATCCAATTTTCCGTTCTACTCACAGGTTGTTTTAAGATCAAATTGTCAACAGGAAAAAGTCAGTGCTCTCCTGCAACAGCAATGCGGCTTCACTCCATGAAAAAAGCAGTTGATTCAAAGCACTGCGCCACTCACCCCACGTCGCTCTGGATCCCCGAAACAGGGTTTCCCCGCGAGTAGGAGAGGCGCAAAAGGTGCCAGCCGAATCCCACGTCCACAAGCCTCTCCCGCCTGTGGTTTCTAATGGGTCTCCGCCTTCGCCGTGGCGGCCAGATCCTAATTTCCACGGAGCGGATTCCTCCCGATCAGAGGAATCCAGCCATTGCCTGAGTTTTAAGGCAGAGCTTTGGGGTTCTGATGTGAATTTGAAGCAAAGCAGAGAGAGGAGGAGTGAGGGAGTACCATGCCAGATCTCTGATTGAATCCAAGGCTGTGGCCATGGGAGAAGCAGGACCTTCTTGGGATGTTAATGCTGTGAACCTTTCCATCGTAGGCTCAGGTTTTATATGTGTGTAAATAAGCCATATATCATAAAGACACCACAGTTTCTACTGTGGTGCATTCCCAAAAGGAAATACAAACTCTGAGTGAATTCCTGGCATCTCACACAGCTCAGAGACTGGAGTGGTGTGCACCAATATTATACAGTGTTTCGTTTAGCTCATCACACCCGAAGTGTTCTCATGACTGTATACTTTTAAAATCCCACAAACATCACCTGAGATGAAATATCATACAGTTTTATGGGAAAGGTGCACTAAAGGTCCACAATAGCCTATTTGAGGATTATGGCACTGGAGTTTGAGGCTGGTGATTTATAAGGCTCTATCGCATTTGAGCTCATAATTATATTTGCCAATAAATTTCCTGGGCAAGCATCATTTGTAATGTTCACATCATTTTATAACAAATGTTGTTGTAAATGGCACTTTCCTCCCCCTCCCTAAATGAGAGACTGGCTTGTCAGAATGATCTAAGATAACATAAAAATGAAAACCACCACCTCCCATAAAAAATTACCACTAAAATGATATACAATAAAAGTCATTTGGGCCTTTTCAGGGTCATGAGATGTAGGAAGTTCCATGGTTTTTCATTCAAGTTATTGAAGGAGGTAAACATTTCCTCTAAATATACATATATTTAAGAAAGTTGGGAGAGAAAATGAAGCATTTGCGAATTGCTTTATACATTTCAAGATCTCTAATTACCTTTGAAATGTAATTCCAGCCATGAAAAGTGGTTATATATTACTCTGACTTTTTTTTAACCTATGAATTTGAAGTGGGATGTAATTGCATATTGTTTAAAGAACAATTGTTTCTAAATCGGGAGGACACTTATTCTCAGGGGCTTAAGTTGAGAATTTCTTCAAGCATTTCTGTATTTAAACTCAGTTGCTGAGGTGTTATAAAGGCCAAAAAGTCGAAGTCTAATAAAACAAAACAAACAAACAAAAACAGTACCGTAGATCACATGTTCAATTTGTGGCATCACTGATAAAAGGAACTGCAGTAGCAGTCCTGGACAATAACTTCATCCTAGACTCATATGATCAGGCAGGTAAAAGTAATATTTCATAGATAACTTATGGAATTCATTGCCAGAGGATAAGGTGATGGCAACAAACTTAGATGGTTTTTAGAAAATTAGACAAATTAATGGTGAATAGGTTTATCAACAGTTATGGCAGGTACCTGGAACCTCCCTGTCTGATGGTAGCATTATGTAGGGCTGTCCACAGAAACAAAATACTCACAGTGGAACTGAGTTTGTTGGCTTGCAGAGGGGTTGTGTGGCTCAGTGGCTTGGATTGAGGCAGAGGGCCGCTTTACCTCATATTTTGTTCTTGATTGATCACAATGGGTAATTAACCAATGCATATAACTTCTTCATATATTGGCAGAGTTGAATGAAATTTACAGACATAGCTGCTCCTTCTGTGATGATAAAAAAGGTAAAGGACCCCTGACAGTTAGGTCCAGTTGCAAACGACTCTGGAGTTGCGGCGCTCATCTCACTTTACTGGCCGAGGGAGCCGACATTTGTCCACAGACAGTTTTTCCGGGTCATGTGGCCAGCATGACTAAGCTGCTTCTGGTGAAACCAGAGCAGCACACGGAAACGCTCTTTACCTTCCCGCCGGAGCTGTTCCTATTTATCTCCTTGCATGTTGACGTGCTTTCAGACTGCTAGGTTGGTAGGAGCTGGGACCGACCAATGGGAGCTCACCTTGTCGCGGGGATTCCAACCACTGACCTTATGATTGGCAAGCTCAAGAGGCTCAGTGGTTTAGACCACAGCGCCACCCGCGTCCCTCTCTGTGATGATGAAGCCTGCCAAATGTCAGACAAATAATGCATGCCCCCCCCCAAAAAAAACTGCTAGGCACCTTTAAAGATCAGGTTTTTAATTGACTTGCATAACAGCAGACTAAGTACAAAGTGCTGGTTTTGTTGTATAGAGCCCTACCCAGCTTGGGAGCAGGAGACCTCACCTCTTATATACCCAATAAATAGCTGTGTTCTGCAGGTCTCCTGCAGATACCATCTTATCAGAAGGTCTTTTCCACAGCATATAGGAATCAGGACTTTAAGGCTGGGGCGCTTACCCTTTGCAATTCCCTTCCCTTGACTATGGCAGGTATCTATTCTCTTTTCAGCACCTACTGAAGACCTTCCTCTTTCAAGAAGCCTTTTAACTTGAGTTCTTTCCCAATGGTTTTTTTTTTTTAATTTTTTTACAGAACCGCAGAATTGTAGTGTTGGAAGGGACTATGAAAATAGTCCAACTCCCTGCAATACAGGAATCTTTCACCCAACATAGGGATTGAACCCTCGACCCTGAGATTCTCATGCTCTACCAACTAAACGATCACCAACTGAGCTATTGTTTTATCACTTGTTGTTTGCTGCCCTGAACTCCACCTTCTCTCTGCCTGACATTTTTCATTTATGGAGAACTTGAGGGAAGTTACGAGAATAACTTCAAACTAGTGAAAACAAACCTTAGAAACTTTCCTGCAGCACCGAAGAGGTGTCAACACCTTGAAACTGGCCCACTTCACGTTTGACTGTCTCTGATCCGGTGTTAAAGCGAAGGCTTTGCAAAATCACTAATTACATCAAGAATGACACCCATTAGCCTGTGAAACACATGCAAACCAATTTACCCAACATTCACAACAATAAAGAATGCGCTGATTGGGTGGGAATAGTACATTTTTCATAGAACAGCACTTTGGTGGCTGGAGCCATTCAGTATCCCACCGACAGAAATGTAACCTTGAACCGGGACAAACAGAGCTGCACAACAGTAAGGAGCCACTGGTCATTACTCATTTTACTGCGCAAATGATTGATTTAATGGAGAGTTAATTAGGCACTTTGAAGTCCATTTCTACCTGTAGGAGAGTTGGCCCATCATCTCTTTAATAAAGTTTGTTGACATTGCAGACTGATTTATTTTATTCGTACCAGGAAAAAATAATACCCCCTTTCTGAACCCACACGACATTCCCTTGTAATATTTTAGGAGCTTTGCACCCTAGTGCTGTTAAGCGTGGTAATTATGTAATTGCACATCATTACACATTTTGGTGACATGATCACACATGGGTTCCACTAATTGTGTAATTAGACCTAATTACAGCAATTGTGAAAATATATGGTAATGAGGTAGGGGGTGGGGTGGGGGAGCTTAAAAGGCAGGGGGGAAAGTGAAATCAAAACCAGATTCCATTAATTTGCATATGAATACTTCAGAGAAAAAGATCATCCTGTACAAAAATAAAAGGTTTTGATTTGATCTTTGTTGCAGGGGTGGGCAGAAGGTAGATCTGGATCTACTGGATGATTTAAAATTGAGTGGCAAAGATTTCTAACTCTCAATGAAATGTCTCCCCTGTTGCCCTAAATAATTGTGCTGAAATGAAGAAATTGTGTAAAAGGAGTGTGGGCTCCTTCCAGTTCTGGTGCTCAAATTCCTGGGCTCATAATTATTTATTGCTATGTATGTATGTTTTGCAGAAAGCTCTGGTTGGTGTATCTCAAGAGTTCTATTTTATTTTTATTTGTTTTATGAAAAGCTCTCACAAGTCTACCTATCCCTCTTCTATAGCATGCTGTACTTACAGTGAGTGCTTTCAACACCATCAGTGGTGCTGTTTTTCCAGAAAAAGAGGTGCTGGAACTCACAATGAACACCTCTTGTTCTCTTATAATGGCAATGGCACCCAACTGAGAGGTTCCAGAAGTGAGTTCTGGCTGGAAAAAAGCCTGACCATCAGCATCTCAAACGTTCTATGTTTACTAACAGAGACTAAGATGAAGATTTCAGGATTGTGATTTCAGGAGAGAGTGAGAGAAGGTTAGACATAATTTTGAACTTTTTATCTGACATCCCTCCTGGTTCAAATGTTATGAATCGCCTCTGACATGTGCCAATTGCTGCTCATGTGAGTCCATCACCCATTGTGTTAATGTTGGAGAAGCGTATTTAAGGAAGCTGTAGAGGGTGCGATGAGGAAGCAGAAGTTCCAGATTGCAGATGTACAAGTGGTTGCCAAATGTGAATTTCAAAAATATTTCCAGTGGTTATAGTCAGGGAAGCCAGAACAAGGCCAGTGCCTGGTGGCTTATGGGCAGAATCATGACAGAGAGCACAACTTAGAGGAATCTAGCTAGGCAGGAGCAGATTTTAATTTGGAAAATCAGCAGCAAAAGCCAGGGCTAGATCTGTTGCGTCATGGGTGGAATGTGTCAGGATCTGGGTTTAATTAGCTTTCCAGACCCCAGTAAGTGCCAGCTCTAGGTTTGGGAGATCACTTGGCCCTTGGTAGGTCTCCCTCTCTGAGGAGGCCCATCAACTCATAGCAGCTCATTGCTTGCCCTTTCCTACTGGGGCCGAGGCACACTACTGCACAGCCAGAGAGATACAGTGAGAGACCGACACTCATTTTCCTTGCTCCTGTCACTTGCTCAGAAGGGGCAAGTGAACAAATGGTGGTGGCAGTGGAAGAAGAGAGTTCTGGAATGGGCTCCTACCAGGGTGTGGACCTTGCCTCCAGCCCTGCAGTGCTGGACGCCTGGCAGCAGCCCTACCAATATTGGTTACTTAACAGGACACTTGCTGGTAATTCTGCATGAAAGCTGCTACTGAATCTTCCTCAACATACACATGGGAATAAACTGCTGCTTCCTGCAGTTATTAGCACATCAGTCCTATGAAGGCAGCCCTGTATCAGGAAGTTTTTAATGTTTTATGTTTTTATATGTGCTGGAAGCCGCCCAGAGTGGCTGGGGAAACCCAGCCAGATGTGCGGGGTATAAATATTATTATTATTTATCATTTAGAGACTGAAAAGGCTGTCTAAGACTCTGCAATGCCACACTGTCATTTAGGATTGCCATATATTGTGTATTATTAGAGGTACCCCTTATTCTAAAATGCTACCAAAAGTTGAAATTTCACATTTTGAATCTATATATAGCCCCCCCCCTAAAAACACTCAGTCTTTATGGGGGAATTCCATTGGATATCTGGGGATTTTTTAAAAGCAGTACAGTATGCCAGTATTCACTAGAATTATTTAGAGTTTACCCATTTCTCCCTGCCCCCCTCCTCAACTCCCATGTCATGTATAAAGGAGTTTTTTATTTGTACAGTGTTACTAAAGATAGCTAAGTAATAATCATGGTGCAGATAATCTTTTGTGGGAGCTGAGGGCCTGTTTCCCCCTTCAGCTTTATTCTGGCAGTCAGACATGTACTCTTACCGAGGTGAGAATGCCTTGGGTTTTGTTTTGTTTTAATCTAATTTTAATTGCATCTTCTGCTGGAGATCCAACCAAATAGGAGGTTTTAATTTCCTTAAGGAACACATCCCAGCTCTCCCAGCATATGGAAAATGTCTCCTGCCTGATTGTATCGGCTAGGAAATGAGAAGATTTAATTCCTCTGGTAGCAGCTTTCTCTTTCTCTCCTCTCATTAAGCTTAGTCAGGAAATCTAGCTGTGAATTCCTTGGCCCCCTCATTTGTCCACCCTAAGCAGGTGACATGGTAGAATCTACCAGCAAGGAAATGCAACCTTTTGCAGGGCCCATCATTAAGCTGTTCAGTGACGTTTTGTCCCGGATTCCATTTTGTGTGTGACTGAATGCGAGTGTGTGGCTCTTCCGTTTCATTATAGCCGGAGGAAAGAATACGACAGGCCAAGAAGCTTCTGTAGTGTAAGCCCTGCGATGGCAATGTGGTTATACCAGGGATTAATTTAGCTCCCTGTATGCAGCCTGGCTCCCTGCTGTGTAGGAGTGGAAGTTCTTGGTGCTTTTATTTAGAAGCTGCAGTTTCCATTAAATTTAATCACTTCTCCCTGTGGCTGCAAATGGAAGGTGGCTCTGGTTACATTTAATTCTCTTCCTTGGCAGCTTGCGTGATGAAGGTGGGGCTTCTAAACAAGGGTGTCTTCGAAATGGGAACAGCTAATATGCACCAATGCTGTCTAGGTGAAGCTGAAAGTGCGTTAAGCCGAAGCCAACTGCCACAAAAATATGAAGCTTGCTCTTTTGTTATGTGTTTCATAAAAATAGACGGCTCCTACACAGCTATCGGAAGGGGAGATGTGGCCAGGATGTAGAAAGACATCATTATCCCTTTCTTCTAATCTGAAGTGAGAAAACCCCTACACCAACAAGGGAAGCGCAAATCAGGCAATTTAGGCTTCTCTGTTTCTTTTTCCAGTCTGAAGTTCTGTACATTCCCACATTTCCGTATCATTTTGCAGTTTAACAAGCAAAAAAGCTCATCAGATTTCTGGTGCAAATTTCTTCAGTGGAGAAGGACATTTCCCCCTCCTTTCAACTCAGTACCCTCTAGACAGTGTCTGATTCCTTCTCCAGCACTCCTTTGCACCTCTGACACGGGGCGGATTGGAAAGGGTTGAAAGGATGAGCATGGGGCAGGTTTTGCTACCTTTCCCAAGCTCCAAACTTCCAACACTGTTGTCCAGATTTGGACATGTGGGCAGTGAAGCCAACCTGTCAATCATGTGGCATCAGAGTTATGTCATGTGATTGACAAACACCTGTCAGAGTTGGCCCATGGAATGGAAGCCAGAAAGATTTCTCACCCCAAGTGTAATCAGTTAGTGGGGGGTTGAGGGTGCAAGGTCTAGGGGGTGGGTGGGGTTAATGAGGGATGGCTGGGGTTTTCTGGGGTTGGCAAGTAATTCAAGCCACATTACTTGGCTGGAGAACTGCATTGCAAAATTCAGGGAAATGTGAATTTCTAAGGTTTGGTTCTCTTACAGTTTCAGAAAATGCAGGTTAGGAAGGTTCACCTTAAAGGCAAACTGAATTGAATTCCCCCCATCTCTAACACCAACCAAGTCTAGGTATATAGACACCAAGATTTAATATGCATGCATATGCCCTTATTTTATTTTTTAAATTCATATACCACCCTTCATCCGAACATCTCAGGGGGTTTACAAGCGTGTTTCACAGTTAATGAATGTACATTGTGGAGATACGGCAGCATGATTCAAGAGTTCAAAACAATTCATGAGAGCTTAAATTGCTGAACCCACCCTAGTGTCCCCTTGTGTGCCAGACCCCTCCTCATCTTAGCCTCCCTAGAATATCTGAAGGGAGCTAGAAAGTGAACTCGACTGAACACACAAATCTCCTTCTGATCAGGGACCCTGATAAGACAGGGTGGGCACATCCAATTTCCCTCTCCAGTTTAAACTCTTGTGGGTTCTTTTGGGGTCTTGAATTGGGCTAATGTAGAGCCAGTCAGTTGCTGGTTGTGTGAAGGAATATATAAAACAAACTTGAGATATTTGGGGAATTTCCAAAAATAACTGAATAACAATGACCATTTTATTCATATGCTGCCCATCTGACTCACAACAATATATTAAAAATACAATAAAACAACAAACATTAAAACTTCCCCATACAGGGCTGCCTTCAGATATCTTCTAAAAGTCAAATCATTGTTTATTTCCTTGACAACTGATGGGAGGGCATTCCACAGGGTGGGTGCCACTACTGAGAAGGCCCTCTACCTGGTTCCCTGTAACTTTACTTCTTGCAGTGAGGGAACCGCCAGAAGGCTGTGGACTCTCCTTCCTTGGAGGCTTTTAAGCAGAGGTTCAATATCCATCTGTCATGGATGCTTAAGTTGAGTTCCCTGCATTGCAGGGGGTTGGACTAGATGACCCTTGGGGTCTCTTCCAACTCTACAATTCTATAGAATCATATGATTCTATTATCTTGTTGTAGATGGAAGTTCTTTGAAATGGCAGATGGCAACTCAGTAGGATCTACTTGTAGCAACATAGCTGTCAACTTAGATTTGAAAAAAAGGGACCTGCAGCCTCACCTGCTCCAGGCACTCCAGTCTTCCTGTCCTCCTGCAGTCTGGTCAAACTCATGCTGGTAGCTTCGAGAACACTGTCCAACCAACTTTGTAACCAGAGGTCTGAATCACATGCACCACAAGGCCTATGCAACCTCAACTTAAGATGGCTCCCCGGCCTGACTTTGCACTGCAAAGTTTGCAGCAGCATGTGCAACAAAATGGCGTCCAGCATTCAAAAACCCCCTCAGCTTGCATTAACTAGCTACACACAAGGCATGCAAGCTCCACCCCCCAGTCGTTCTTAGACTTCTTATTGGGTGAGCAACACAGCCAAGCAACACAGTTGGAGCCTCCCTCCTCCCTGGCTGGCAGGGAGGGAGGGAGAGGAGCTGCTTCATTTGAAATTTAAGGGACATCATTTAAGGGACATCCATCAATAAGGGACAGCAGCAGGACATGGCGCTGGAATAAGGGACTGTCCCTTCAAATAAGGGACACTTGACAGCTATGTGTAGCAAGCATTCTGGGATGCAGTATGGAAGTGGAACCTTAATTAGAGATGCTGCTTGGGACCAAGCGTAGATCGCCTCAGCTGTTCTTGCCATGTTTAATTGACAGTGGAGCATTGTATTAAAAGGGAGGGTACCTCCCCAGGAAAACCCCAAAATATTGTTGTGTATGAAATGTAAGCACTGAGATAATAGGCAAAGTTACAGAGCCAAACAGGAGTCACTGTAGATAGCATTCACTGGATGAGAAAGTGACAGAGTTAGGAGTTGCAAAAGCCACATTTCATTAGAGATTTTCCCCAAAATGTGGCCATGTAGCCTCAAAGGTTAGATGTTATACTCCGATCAGCTGACCTTTGAAGTGGGCATTAGCGTAAACCTCCCTTCCAGCTTTATTTGTTTACATTCTTGGGGCAGACACCTGAGGGATTTTATAATAGGGTTTTGCTTGCAAAGTAGCCAGTGGTAGTTGAATTATAGTTCTGCCGAGGCAGACAAAATTGTATAACTCCAAACCGAATTTTCAGCCATAAATCATCATAAATATTCCAAGACCAGTACCCACTGGCTATAATACAAGGGCAACACTGTTATTTTTTTTCTTTTAAATGAGATATTAAAAATGTGTTCTTTACTAGTAAGACATGTGGTTATTCTTTGATATAGATTCTGCTCGAGCTGATTGGTTGACATTTATCTGAATCCATAAGATGTAATAGCTGAATCAGATTTATAATTGGTGCTATAAAACTACAGACACATTGTTTTGAAATATTTTGTAGTATGCAACTTCATAGCCAGAACACAAACAACAACAAAATCTTGTGGTACTATAAAAGATGAACAAAATGGTTGCAGATTGAGATTCCTTTGGCAACTGTTTGCTTTATTAAATGCATTATAGGGTGCTTCTAAATAATAATATAATAATAATTTTATTATTTGTACTCCGCCCATCAGACTAAGCTGCCCTAGCCACTGGGTGGTTTCCAACATATAAAAACACAGTAAAACGTTATACATTAAAAAGCTTCCCTATGATTAAATGGGCACAAGATCTTGGACATAACATTATGTTTGCTGACTGGGAACGGTTGTGGACTACAGGTATGAAATTTACGGCTTGTAATGCCTTAAGAGAAAATATAATGAAAATGATTTATAGGTGGTACTTAACCCCAGTCAAGCTAGCAAAAATTTACCATTTGCCCGATAATAAATGTTGGAAATGTAAAGAAAATGAAGGTACTTTCTTTCACCTTTGGTGGACGTGCCCAAAGATCAAGGCCTTCTGGGAAATGATATATAATGAATTAAAGAAGGTATTGAAATACACTTTTCTAAAGAAACCAGAGGCCTTCCTCTTGGGCATGGTGGGCCAATTGGTGCGAAGGGAAGATAGAACTTTTTTCATGTATGCGACAGCAGCAGCAAGAATACTCATTGGGAAATACTGGAAGACACAAGAATTGCCTACCCGAGAAGAATGGCAGATGAAAGTCATGGACTATATGGAACTGGCTGAGATGACCGGCAGAATTCGAGACCAGGGAGAAGGGTCGATGGAAGAAGATTGGAAAAAATTTAAAACATACCTTCAAAAATATTGTAACATAAAAGAATGTTAGAAAGAGGTTGGAAAAAGAATATTAGGTCTTATTCTTATATTATTTATTCGGCTTTACGCCCATCATAAAGCACAACACACAAATCAAATAAAACAGCGGTCTCGTACAAGCCACAAGTAATATGACACAATTCACAGCTCACAAGAACAAATATTGGCAAATCAAAACAAAAATTTAAGATTAAAGTTAAAATTTAGGCACTATGCTAAAATCAATATCTGATGTCAATATCAAAAATTCTTATAACTATCAATAATCAGCTAACATTCCATTCCGTCTCTTGTACGAGAGGACGGCTGTTAGGAATTTAGCAACCTGTAGAGTAATATAAGGATCTACATCTTGAAGAACCCAGACAAGCTGTAGGTCTACTGGTTTGTCAGCCATAGGCTGGATTATGGAGTTTAGTATACTAGCACGAGCTGAACTGTACATAGGGCAGATAAACATAACATGATGTAAAGATTCAGATGTTTTCATTTCACAAGCACACATTGAAGGGACTTGGCCCTTAGTGAATCTATGTCTCAGCACGTTTGTTGGAAAAACATTGAACCTGGCTCTAATGAAGGCATATCGGTGAGATGCGGCTATAAGCGATGTTAAGTAGGACGGAGCACGATAGGTAGGGGTTATGCCGAGATTTAACGGCGAGCAGGCTCCACCACCAGCTAAGAAATTTTGGTATAGCTCCACATCATCCAGCCTTTGATTTATACACCTTTTTGCCGCGTTTAGATCCAGTTTGAGCAATTCTGTGGGCGAGATCTCATAGGACAGCAATTTGGCATGGATTTTTCCTGACCACAAATTTGTGAAGTCATCCCGCCACATGCATTGAATGAGATAGTGGTTCGGGAGTTTATGCCATAGGGATATCCAATAAATCAAAACTCTCCTCCATAAAACTAACTCCACTGAGGGGATCTTCATTTCTAAGCGAATAGCCGCATTACTTACGCATGTTGGTAGTTTTAAAAGTCGGCGTAAGAATTGGCTTTGAAGCGACTCTAAAGGTGAGAGGTTTGCAAAGGCAGCCCATAAAGGTGCAGCATAGGCCATTGTGGTCATCACTTTGATGCTATACACTTTCAAGGCCGCAGGGATGAATAAGGCCCCCTCAGAGTAGAAAAAACGGAGGAGGGAGTGTGATAGGGCTTTTGTCTTGTTTTGAAGATATTCAACGTGCGCTTTCCACCCTAAATTATATTGAAAATAAATTCCTAAATATTTAAATTTATGTACTTGTTCGATTTTCGTGCCCTCCAATTTCCATGAATATAATTTTCGACTCCTTGAAAATATCAGAACTTTGGACTTGGTGTGGTTGATAGATGATTAGAATGGCAATATGACGCAAAAATCTTTAGTGCCCTCCTTAAACCCACTCTGGAGTAAGAGAGTAGTACCGCATCATCTGCGTAGAGAAGTAAAGGACAACGATAATCTGCTATACGGGGGGTGTGGATAAATTTTTGTGAGTCAATTAATGGGTTCCTCATATCACTGATAAATAAGTTAAAAAGAAGAGGCGCTAAAATACAACCCTGGCGTACACCCTTATTTACTGGCACTGGGTTAGTTAGGTCTCCAGCAGGGGATATTCTTACCCTGGCCACGGACCCGACATGAAGTTGGGAGATAAGCCACAGGAGCCTTCTATCTATTCCCCAGCAGGCAAGTTTATCCCATAGTAATTGCCTCGGAATACTATCAAACTCAGCTTTCAAATCTATGAAGGCTGCGCAAAGTTGGCCCCGTCGAGGTGTCGAGTATTTCCGGGCTAAGTGATAAAGAATAATTGCCTGATCTGTTGTGGATCGGTTTAATCTAAATCCAGCTTGCTCATGCCCAATCAGGTCAGCCTCAACTGACCACTTCATCAACCTTGCCAGCAAAAAACGGGCATATATTTTCCCAATGGACGATAGCAGACTGATATTCCGGTAATTCCCTGGGTCACCGGGAGGGCCTTTTTTGTAGATAGGAATTATAATGGCCTCCTTCCACGTTCCTGGTATTAAGCCCGTGGCATTTATTGCGTCAAACGTTTTAGCTAAAATCCCTGCCCACCATGCAGAATGTAGCTTTATAGCTTCAACAGAGACCAAATCTGGCCCAGGGGCCTTACCAGTTTTCAGCTCAGCTATCAATTCTAGGATTTCAGCAGGGTCGGTATTGGGCCAGACGGGAAGGGGATTAGAAGGTCTCCAGTGAGTGGCCGGAGCTTCTGCCACTGAGAAATATTTTCTCAGGAACTGCTCCCATGTAGGGGCCGGGATCACCGTTAAGGGGTATTTCGTGTTTCCTCCCTTTATTAAGGACCAAAATTTCCGGGAGTTATGAGATTTTGAGGCAGAAATTATAGTCTGCCAGCGATTTAAATGCCATTCCCGTTTGGCCGATTTCTGGGCCTGTTTGTATGCTTTTTTAGCCAGGGAATAAGATGGAGGTAAGGCCAGAGTGCCGGAAAGTTTATAGTCATTATATATTATGTGGAGATGGAGTCTGGCTAGTTTACAAGCAGAGTTGAACCAAGGGGCGCCAAATTTAAAATAATCGTTTTTAACTCCATAGCTTGGAGAAGTGAAAAAGCGAGTTAAAACTTCTATCAGGCAAGAGAAAAAATTCATACAGGTAATAGGATCACGCGGGACTATTCCTACGTCCGGCTGATCACCAAGAAACTTTTCTCGGATAAAATCCGTATATCTATGGGCGAGGGCAGGGGACCATCTAATCCCCTTTATTTTAGTGGACGGCTCCACAATCACCGGGATTGGGTGGGAGCGCTCGAGCAGGTGCCAGTCAACACATAACTTGGTTGTCAGGGGAAGATGGTCACTAAATTGGGCATTATCAATTTTAAAAGAGGTGACATTCAAAAATAGATCCCGGGAAACCAATACATAGTCAAGAACACTGTTTGATTTTAACCCCAGGTGGGTGAACTCTCCTGGTATATCTGGAGGACACCTGCCATTTAATATAATTAAATTAAGGCGTAAAGCCATCTGATAAAGCATCACTCCCGCCTTATTGACTTTTACATCCTTTGATATTCTAGTGGGGATATATACTAGATCGTAGGTTTGAGCGCCGGGGTCGACCCACCATTTAGACTTTATAAGAGCCTCCCGATTTGAGGCTATCCAAGCGTTAAAATCGCCTCCGGTAATGGAGGGGACATTAGGATATTTAAGATAACAAGAAAGTAAAAAATCCTCTAGGGATTCCCATCTAGAAGTAAGATCAGCTGCTAACCCTCCCGGGGGGAAATAGACATTTGTAACCAATAAAGAGAAGTTTCCACCAGAGATCAGTCCGGTAATAGCATAAGGCGGAAATGCGTGCACTAGTGAAAGTTTAGCCTGAAGTTTAAGGGAGATACCAATTGTAAGGCCACCTTTAGGGCGGCCACCATTCATTGACGGGCTAGCAGGCAGACATATAAACTCAAAGCCATTTAACTCAATTTCCTCCTCCACCCAAGTTTCTTGTAATAGTATGATAAGAAAGGAATTAATATATTTTTGGAATTCTAGATCTGATTTTTTACTTTTCCATCCAGCAATGTTCCAACTTAATATTGAAGGCTGGGGTTTCCTCGTTCCTCCAATTGACTGTCAATCGGAAGGTTGGCTCAACTTTAATACGGGAAGAGGGGAGCCAATAAAGAAATCAGTTATCTTCCTCTGATGAAAAACCTCTCGTAAAAGCTGAGTGGGAGGATTTACAAGGTTGTCTGACTGTTGAACTTGGCCACTCGATCTACTAGGAGTAGGACCTTGAGCAGGGGCAGCCCCCTTTTCCAAAAGAGTTTGGTGGGCCACCCGGTGTGGTCCATCTATCTCGTCAGAAGTTTGGTCTCTCTGTAGCCTGCTACTGGTCTTTTGGGCTACTTGATTTATGTGGCCTGTTGGATCTTCAATCAGTTCCGTCACTGGTCTTGCTGTTGAGTCCATAATACTCCGCAAAAAGGAATAAGGCTGGGCGAGTGGGCTATTTGGGAAGGTTGGCAAAGGCACCTCTTCTCTTGATTGGTCAGTGCTATAAGAAGGTTCCAGGTCTGGCATCGATGAATGTGTAGAAGGGGATTTTTCCTGTTGTGTGCTGCTTTCTTCAGGTATGTTTATCAAGGGACGGTCATGTAAATCTATTAAGAGCACGGAGGGTTGTTCTGGTTGGAGGGAAGGACTGGTAGTTGCTTCTTGGGGTTGTATCTTATCCTCCATTACCGACATACATTTAGCATTAGATATTGCGATATCCATATGAACTGGTTCTTCTAGGATGTCATGCTTGCTGTACATAGGTATTCTGGTGCTGAGCTTCCTGATAAGTTGGGTTTTAAGCGATTCGAGCCTATTAATAATTTCTTTTTGTTCCACCGCTGGTAAATCTGCAAAGGAGGCAATGAGTTCGATCTCTTCTGGTGGTGTCAGGCCACTTTCCGGATGGTCATTGCTCTTTGCTAGGGGAGTGGAGGCCACATGACTCATCTCCTGGGGGAGAACACCCACTCCGGTGTCCACTGGTGGATCGGGTTTAGCAGATTTTAAGCCCTCTTTGGTTATTGCCTCCAACAGTAGGGGTTTAGGCGTAGGGTCTATAAAGGCTCTCGTTGGTGCTATCCCACAGCGAAACAAAAATGCTTTCCTTCGTAATATGATAGTGGGAATTTTTGTGGATTGGAACGCAAGCAGGACTCTCTGTGATTTATGATGATAGACAAGGGGGAGGACTGCACAGAGGTCAATTTGTGTTGCCTCCATATTTAAAAGCACCATTAGGAGTTCCTTGGCACCGCCCAGAGTTCTCCATCTTGGGTCCCCATTTTGTATAGTTAGGCACACTTTCCTTGGTGTTAAAATCAAGGATTGATGACCTAATTGAAGGTTAAGGTTGTATTTAAATTTGTCAGTGCGTTTGTTATTTAAAGACAAACTCCTCGTCCCCTTCCTCTCTTCAAGAGACTTAACACCGGCTGACGCTGGAGAAGTAGTAACTAGCTTTTGTTGGAGGCTGTGCAGCTGGGACGAAAGATCATCTACTCTTTGGAATATACAGTGCAAGGTTTGGATTATTAAATGGGACTGTTCAAATATCATATGATTGGCTGTGCCAAGGACCAGTTCCTCCTTCTGAGGATAGACTACACTCTTACTGTTGCCCACATTGCTTGTTATTTGAGGTATTATTCGCTCTTCGTCTTTAAGTGCTGACACGCAATCAATCAGAGGGTTAAAACGGTTCTTAGTTTCTACCGTGTAGGAACAATCCAGTAGATTACTCCCTTCCTTAAAGTGACATGGTTCCACCCTTGTTTGCTTTGATCTCGGAAAGGGAATGGGGACTGTCTCCTCCGAATCTCTAAGACGTTTCCCATATCCCATAATTCAGATATCGAGTAGAGGGGGGATAGTATTTTAACGTCAACTAAATATTTCCTTCAAGCCTGCCAGCACTTGCAGTGGGGGTATATTTCACTGCCTGTTCATATGAAAGTCGGCGTCTTTACCTTCACCCTCACAGTCCGGCAATTTAGTTCGACAAGAAGACTACCGGTAAGCAACACAGACCATTCCTTTGAAGTCCTACTCCCACCAGGACTAAGACAGTAGCGTTGGTTTGACTTTCTTCCTCTGTTTGGCCAGCGCTCTTTTCGGAGGTAGATAGTGGCTTCCCTCGACCTGCTCTGCTCCGCCGTACTCCAGTAAAACAATAAAACAATAAAAACAATAAAACAATAAACTAAAAGCAAAGGGAAGCGAGGAGGTGATAAAACAGCTGATAAGACGTTAAAACTGCGAGTTTAAAACCAGGAAGTGGCTAAAAACTACTTTAAAAACTACTTAAAAGCTTAACTAAAAGCAGAGGAGTCTGACTAGGCTGCTGTGTCCGTCGCCATCTTGGCTCCTCCTCCAATATTAGGTCGTTTTGGCAGATATGATATAATGAATTAAGTAAAAATGAAGTATAGAAATTGATGGGAAAGAGGAGGATTAAATATATTATTGAATGTTAAAATAACTAAATGAAAAGAAGGTTAGAAGGATCTGCTGGAAATACGATTCAAACTAGAATACAAAGCTGGGAGGTGAAAGGAGGTCACGGAAATAAGTAAAAGGAAAAAAGGTTAGGTAAAGATTTAATTTGTTTTTTGTTTTATTTTAATGTAATGTATTTTCATATTTTTTGTTAAGTTTTTACTTTACTATCTGTTTTTTGTTATATGTTTATTTTATTCTGTATGGTTTTTCTATTTTTCTTTGTAACTTTAAATTTGGAATAAATATCATTAAAAAAAAAAAAAAAAAGCTTCCCTATGCAGGGCTGCCTTCAGATGTCTTTCAAAGGTTATATAGTTACTTCTCTCCTTGACATCTGATGGGAGGGTGTTTCACAGGGTGGGCACCACTACCGAGAAGGCCCTCTGTCTAAACACCTAATCACTAGGTGTTTAGTGTGCAATTGCCATCTGTGAGTCGCACACATCTGTGTGGCATCATAACCCAGTCATTGTTATCTTCTCTTTTCCCTGTGGAACTTCTAAATTTTCTGAGACTTTGAAAAGGCCACCATCTATCAGTAGATAGATAGAGGAGCATGACCTCCACAGGTGTAGTTGAATTTAGCTCTGCTCTTCCAACTTCCAACTTTTTAAAAGGGCAGATTAGATATATCAGGATATATCAAGAAAGTGAACCTACCATGGCTCTACACATCCTCACTTTAACATTTGTGATAGCTGCCATTTTATGACACTGTTTTTTTCTTACAATATTTTTGTCATTATTCCTCAACCATCTTTCAGCTACAATTTGTTTGAATGGAAGAGAGGTATAAGACTACAACTGAAATATTTTATAATACATATAATCTCAATGACTAGGGGCTTCCAGATTTCACGGTCCTGCCCCCATAACCATTTGTTGATCACCATGGGACGCTTTTAGGTTTGGATGGGTTTTTGGAAGATGCCTGTGCGTGAATTTGTTTTATGTGTGTAGATCAGTGCACACTGATCAACACACAGTCTTTGCAGTAAGGCTCTATTGCAATGGTATGAGTATCACAATGACCGGTAGTTTCTTATCTGGTGCAGCCTTCATCTGCCTTCACAGCCATTGTAACATACCACTTCTCCTGCCAACCTAGCAATTCGAAAGCACGTCAAAGTGCAAGTAGATAGATAGGTACCGCTCCGGCGGGAAGGTAAACGGCATTTCCATGTGCTGCTCTGGTTCGCCAGAAGCGGCTTAGTCATGCTGGCCGCATGACCCGGAAGCTATTCGCCGGCTCCCTCGGCCAATAAAGTGAGATGAGCGCCACAACCCCAGAGTCAGCAATGACTGGACCTAATGGTCAGGGGTCCTTTTACCTTTACCTAACATACCACTTGTTATATTCCACCTGTTCTGTTGTTGAGGACTTCTTGAATCATTATTTGTATAGCTCCTCCCCACTGACCTTACCGCCTTGGGTGACCCTGCTGGGAGTATGAGACTCCCGATGCCTTCACTCACAAGGGTCATAGGAACACGCAAGCCCACTCACCACGACAAGGTGATGATCCAGCGAGTGAGTGTAAATAAATACTGGGTGCTGGGTGCTCTTCATATGGATGCATTTTTGAGACACCCTTATGATGGAAGTAATCAGAGCTGGGTAAAACCTTGGCAAGCACATCACAGGTTAAATTAGAAATTTAAGTTGCGTGCAGAAGGTCTCTGGTTCAATCCCCAGTGTCTCCAGGTAGGGCTGGAATATCCCCTGCCGGAAACCCTGGAGAGCTGCTGCCAGTCCGTGTAGACAATACTGAGCTAGATGGAGCATTGGGCTTAATATAAAAGGGCTTTTTGCGTTTTTGTCCAATATCTTTGAGGGGTAGTGAAGAAATCAGGATACCTCGGATCATTTTTTCTGAACCAAGCCAAGGACTCAGAAACCCTTCTTGCCCATGCTTCCCAGGGTTCATAGTCCCCAAAGGCCCTCCCCACCACCCCCCTCCCCAAACTCCTTTTTCTTCAATTGCTGATAGTGTGAGCAGCAGCAGGGACATCACCTGAATGTGTTGGGGTGCAAAAGCCAGCAGGAACTGTAGATCTCCCAAGGGCTGCTTCGTATATAAATCCCCCAACATTATGGTACTTTTTGGAGTGACTTCTGGTTATTCCTTTTTGCATGCAGAATAGTAACTCTGAGTCCACAAATGTGCTTCAGTGATTCCCCAACCTCTTTCTAACCAAGGGCTATAAGTGGTTGTTTTTTTTCTGAATAAAGGTAATCTCAGTGTAGAGGAAAAATGTATTTGTTTTTGAAGCATGGGCAAAAGAGTTTGTTTTCTCCAAGTGCCCAGGTTTGTAAGCCAAGTGTCTTGGGAAACCAGCTGTCCTGGGAGCCCAACAGCAGAGGCTTGGCTCTAGTAGATTATTTAGCACATTTCTTAGAAGCATTGGCAATGTTGTATAGTTGGAGGGTTAAATACATGAACAGGAATATTTTTCTAAATTTAAGAGCGGGAAAATCCCAGCAGGTTTCTCAAACAGTGTTAATCTATGCAGCGCAAGGCTTCTTAATATACCCACATGGCTCCTCTTCCTTTAATTAAACTGGCTTGCAACGCACTTGGAAGAAGCAAATATTTGTATCCACGTGCACCTATTCTTTTGACACAATTCCTTAAAAAGGAAAGAAAAAAAGATTGCCGACACAGTTCCTAGTTACTGGCTTGCTTTGAAATGCCAGAATAAAATCTGATACTGTTTCTTGCATAGAAGAACACTTTACTCCTGGGTAGCTCTGTTGGAAAATAAGTGCACCGCTTCCAGATTAATGCATTATTTCGCAGGGGTATGTGTTGGCCAGCCCACACATACGACATAGCAGATCTCAGTAAACAGACCTGCAAGTAAACAGGAATTTTCTTCTGTTGGAACAACTCATATTTCATTTAATTTTATAGCTAGCAAATAAATACATGCTGTCTCTTCCAATACCCAGGAGGAAATTAAAAAGGAGACCTTATAAATATAGCTACATAAATAAAATGCATTGTAACTCTAGTGCAGATGTGGTGAACCTTTCCTTCCTGGCCTCCGTTGAGGGCTGATTTCTCTCTGTTTGGGGCTGCATACCTGCGGTGGGGGAGACTTAAGCCAGTGGAGAGTGAAGGCATTGCAAAAAAGGTGGATGTAGGTAGGGCACTCCCCCCCCGCTCTCTCCTTGCCATTCCCATTCACCCTTTTTTGCCTCTCTTGCGAGCCTCATAAAACCAGACCAAGGAAGACATTGAATTAAGCTGAAGGCCACATGTGTCCCTTGCGCTGTAGTCTGCCAACCGCTGCTCTAGCATTGCGTTCTAATGTGCACAGGAAGTAGAATGAAGGGAAGGGATAGGCTGATTAAACGGGGGGTGGATTTCCAATGAATCCATTAAGTTGTATGGGGCAAAGTTAATGGCCAACGCTTAGCAAGACTGCAGAACCTGTTCCCTGTTTTAAATAATAAATGTGGTACCCTGTTTATGACATTAAGGTAGCATAGCAGTTTTGCACAACCACCCGAGACACTGTGATCACTCAGAGCAGGGGCCAAATTTAGAGCTATCCTCAAGGCAATCACACCTCTTTATTTTCTCTGTTTAGAAGTGTCTTCATTGCAACGGAGAGCTGCATTTTAGGGCACCAGAACAAACCTAGATTAAAAAAGACAAGATTTCCATGAAACATGATTTCTATATGTAACTCACCTCATCCCTGCTATCAAAAAAGATAGATCAGCTCAACTGTTTAAGGTAAATGTTATGCTTTGGATGGTGTGTGTGTGTGTGTGTGTGTGTGTGTGTGTAGTCAAAATCCCAGATCCTGTCAGAATGCAGTCAAAAATCCACAACCCTGCCCTCATCTGACAACTACAGAAATATGATTAATTACTGGCTGAGAAAGTTATTCCTGGATTAAATTGACATTTGTTCATTCCCACCTCTTTTTTTTTTTTTAATTCAGATTTCTGGATGATTAATAAACTTAGAGCCACGTAATTAAATAATGTTTTACCATTCACAGAGCTGCTGCAAACAGTTCAAAAGTGCTATGTTGCTAGCTAGGGATTCCTAAAGTCACTGGCTGTCAGAGGATCAGAGCTCACAAAAGAGGTGGCAAGAAGCTATGCAGTAGTATAAGCTCATTGGAGTGAGTGAGGTTAACAGTGTGGGATAGGTAAAGGGACCCCTGACAGTTAAGTCCAGTTGTGGATGACTCTGGGGTTGTGGTGCTCATTTCGCTTTACTTGCCGAGGGAGCCGACATTTGTCCGCAGACAGTTTTTCCGGGTCATGTGGCCAGCATGACTAAGCCGCTTCTGGTGAAACCAGAGCAGCACACGGAAACGCTGTTTACCTTCCCGCCGGAGTGGTACCTATTTATCTACTTGCACTTTGACGTGCTTTCGAACTGCTAGGTTAGCAGGAGCAGGGACAGAGCAACAGCAGCTCACCCCGTCGCGGGGATTCGAACTGCCGACCTTCTGATCGGCAAGCCCTAGGCTCTGTGGTTTAGACCACAGCGTCCCCCGCGTCCCCAACAGTGTGGTATCACCAGCCTTAAATAACCAACATACTAAAGTCTAATGCATGAGTAGGTTAGTAATAACATAAAGTTTTCTACACAGATTTTTAAGTGTAACCCTTATCAAACAAAGGACTCAATTAGATATATAAATATGGAAACCAATTAATTGGGAACTGGAGCTTCCCACATTAAGAAGAACTATCTTTGTGCATCTGAAGACTATGACTTCTCTCTTGTCATAGAAAAAGTACTAAAAAGTAAGTGCAAAGGACTTTTTTAAGCATCCTTTCCTAAAGCAGTGTTAGCCAGTTCTTATTTATAAACCAGACTTTGGCCCTAAAATTTTATTTGCGTCATAAGGGGAAATGATTTCTCTGGGTGTTTATGTGTTTGAGAGGTCAGGCTCATGACAGACATAAGCATGAATGGGCCATAAACAGGGTATTGCAGCAGTGCCTGGACATCTAATAGTCTTGTGTCCCTAACCCATCAGAACAACCAGTGTTAAATTAAGGTGATTCTTTTTTCACACTCCTAGACCTCAAGACATTAAACTGACCGCTTCTTCCTTCATGCTCAAAACTCCTACTTTTACATTATTTGGAAAGGGATCTAAAATCCCATCACTGTTGAAGGAACTGGAAAAGAAAAGGTGGGACAGTGTAATTTGCCCAGTCCTCAGGTTGCATTTCTGTACTCTTGGAAAAGTGAAGCAGGACAGGTGTAACAAACTCTTCCCCTCCTCCCAACCATTCCATCTTTTGACCGTGAAAAACAGTGAGGTGTGATGACCTTCCTCTGGTACTTGGCAGGAGCAGAGATGAAGTACCTGCTGGAAATTACACAAATTAGGGATGTTAATGTAGCATGTCTGAGTTTTGTAATTAGAGTATCTGGTTGCATTTAAGGGTCTTGCATATATACGACAACCTTGCTGACTGTATGTGGACTGAATGTGTGTTTGGAAAGGTTTTTCAGAAATCATTCCCTGGATTAATTTGTGTTAGGGGTCACTCATGCTACAGTATGACACATTTCTGATCCAGCAATGTGCTTTCCCATTCATTCCAATGGAAAAAAGCAGTTTTCAATTGCATTGTTGAAGAAGAGAAAGAGGCAGAGCACATGTGTGGAAAGCAGAACATTCCAGGTTGAATTATTTCTCTGGACAGAAAGGGCAAAGGAGCAAGAGATAGGAAGACCTCTGCCTGATACCTTAGAGAGCTGCTGCCAAGGAATACTGGGCTAGATCTACAAATATTCTGATCTGGGGAATGGCTGGGGAAACTCAGCCAAATGGGAGGGGTATAAATAATAAAGTTGTTGTAATAATAATAATAATAATAATAATAATATTATACCCTGCCCACCTAGCTAGGTTTCCCAGCCACTCTGGGCAGCTTCCATGTTAAAAACACAATACAGCATTAAATACAGCATGTTGTTGTTGTTATCTGGAATAAAGACTCTTCATATGTGTTCCATTCCCCAATATTATTTATCTGTCTCTTCCTGGTGAGCTTTCTGCAGTAGCAATGTGTACACATCTGGAAGCAGCTAGTTAATTAAAGGTACACGGAATGGTTTCCATGGTTATGCTTTCAATGGTTAAGATAGCTTTCTAGATGCCAAAAGGATTTTGATTAGGATTAATAGAATCACCAGTTAACTGTACAGTGGACCCTCGGGTTATGTACTGCTCTGGATACATAATCTTCGGGTTCTGAAAGCGGCAAACCTGGAAGTGTATTCTTCCGGGTTTTGCCGCTTCCACATGCGCAGAAGCGCTCTATCACGTGGCACATGTGTGCAGAAGCAGCGCCTCTGCTTACGGATATTTTGGTGTGCGCATGGACCCCTGAAATGAATTAAATTCGTAACCAGAGGGTCCACTGTATTATTACATTTGTAATGACAACAGTGCCCTCCCTGCAACTTTGTCTCTCTGTGTTTATGAGGAATTGCTAAATTGTGGCCCTCTAGATGTCGTTGGACTACAATTCCCATCATCCTGTTGGCCATATGGGTAGAGACTGATCAGAGCTGAGCTCCATCAGTATCTAAAGAACCACAGGTTAGCTACCCCATATGTGTGTCTGCACAGACACCAATTTATTTCTTCATTTGGTCAAAAATACTTCAATGCAGAAATACTATTGGGCTGCAGTTCTAGGCAGCACACGTACCTGAGAGAAAACACTACTGAACTGAGTGCAGCTTGTTTTGGAGTAACTGTGCATAAGATTGGGCTGTGTGTCAGGTTTTTATTTGTGATCTTATTGGCCAAATACAACCAGGGGGCTCTTGAAAAGAAAGAAGTTGCTATATGGCCATAGTCCCTCTTTGTGGTTCCTTCTCTCTCTCTCACACACACTGCTATTTATGCAAAATTTATATAGGAAATTGTTGTAATTGGTAATTGCAGTACAGTTTTGAGTTCTCTCACTATTAAACTTGTTTCTGCTTGTATCCTGTTCAGTTAATTGCAGTCTGGGGTTTGAAAGCCCCAGAAGCTGAAAAGTGTTATTAGCGTGTATTGTCCCCTTTTTTCAAATTAAAAAAGGTGAATAAACTTCATTACACAGCTGGAAACATCACTAATTAGATACAGAATCAGTAATGGCTGCTAATGGCCACTAATGGTCATCACTAAAGGATTGTGAAAGATGCCAACCAGAACATATATCTGTGTCAGATTTTTTTTTTACTCATATCAAATACCCATTCATGTAAAGAGATTTTGGAGGACCATCAGATTGATAGCTCTCTATATCAGTGGGAGGAGTGATTCTTAGGAAGGGTGTTATGATTTGAAGAAACCCCCCATTTAAGGTTTGGGAGTTATGTATCAATTGAATTGAAGACATATAAGGTTTTAGGGAAAACTTAGACATGACATTAACCTACCTGAACATCAGACTTCTGCCTGGTGTAATTAAAATTTGAAGGATAACAATATATTTCCAATAATACAATACTAACAAAATTACAGTAACAGTGGGTACAGTGGTTCAGGGAGGCGTTGTTCACACTTCAAGTGGAGAATATATGCACCAGATTTAACAATGATCCTGGGGAGAGATGGAATTGAGGGGTGTTTTTATCTTTCCTGTCCTGCTTGAAAATGGGTGCAGGATTTGAAGGGTGCAAGGATTGCACTGCAAGAATAAGTTATTTTCTCTTGTTAGCAGGCACCCTGCAGGATTGTCAGGAACAAGTATAAAAATCTTAGTCGTTAAACTTTTAATTATCCGACGAAGAAGAAACCATGTAAAAAAATGTTCCCTGTTTGCACCTGCAGTTATTTTTTGGGTGTGGGAATGGATTTTTTGCTTTGGGCAGATAAATGTGTTATACAAACAGACCACATCATTTTAAACTAAAAAACAACCACAACTCACAGCAAAACAGAGTGAAGAACAGGTGCCCAGGTGTCATGGATCATTAACATTAATCTTCAGTGCATTATGAAGCATGTGGCAAAGTTGGATGAGTTCATTCACCAGTAACAGTAATTATGGCTCATTATGACAGCATGAGAAAATAGTCACAAAGTACTGAACAGCCGTAGCTTCATGGATTCTATATATACCACCTGGATCCAAGCTTAGCTTTTGCTGTTAATAGTTGTGTAATCATATGATGGTTGTCATGGAAGGCTTAGAGGACGCATTGGTTAGGAAATGGGAAAAGAACTAGGATTGCCTTTCTCAAACGAGCAGAACAGCAAAAAACTCCCATCTCCCTCCAGATACAACCTAAGTCTTTTTGGGGGTGTTATTTCCTCCCCTTGGGAGCAAGGAGCAGGGCTGAACTGAGTAGCCTCACCCCTGATGGCACATGCGAATCTGTGCATACTGTACACTGTGAATGCCTGTATGGAGGGGACATTTGTGCATATCTGTAGGTGTGAAGGATTCTCCACTATCTGGAACACTTGCTGATTGGAGTTCTAGATTCCAGGAATGACATTGAGGGTGCAGCTATACATGTCTTCAAGCTGTATGTGCAGATGTTGGGAAAGGAGTGTATTGAAGTGGTGGCATGAGACAGGAGTTGGTAATGCAGGTGAGCTGTGCAGAAGCACGCTGGCAAACATGCTCCAAGCAAGCTGCCGGCTAGCTCTGCCGAGGCTCCTTTTATTAGCAGAAATCAACAATTAGAAACAGTAGTGAAACCATCCTGAACTTAATGTATTCCATCTACGCACATTTCCAGCATTAGCAAATACACGTGTCAGCAGGTGCTTCCCTCGAATGTTCCCCCCAATACTTGATTATGTCTGTGTTCCCTGCCATGCTCCAGCCAAGCAGTATGTCTAGCAAACAAATTGTGAAAGGACAAAAGGTCAGGGGGAAAACCCTGTATTCTAGCCAAGAAGGCAAAAGGTCAGGGAAAGCAGGTGCAATGCTCCTTGACATACTGTTGCACGTCTGGTGTGCCCACTCCTTGATAAACCGCTTAATGGCACTATAGCTACACAGTGGTTCCTGCAGCAGTAGGACAATGGCAAGGTGAAAATGAGCATTGATGTTTCTCACACTTGTATACTGTACAAACTTTCAGTCTGCCTGGTAGAACCATTATAGCTTTGATATAAAATATAGATTTTGTTCTGTAGCTTTCATTAGAAATTTACAGAGGGTTCTGAAGTAATGACTTTGCTTAATAAACTATGGTTTATTCGGCTAAGAATGAGCAATGGGCCTGCCTGTGTGATAGCAATGGCACGTCTATCCTAATTACTTTAAATACCGTATTTTTCGCCCTATAGGACGCACCGGCCCATAGGACGCACCTAGATTTTTTGGGGGGGGAGGGAAATAAAGAAAAAAAAAATTCCCCCCCCAGGCGCGGGGCTGGGGCGGGGGTAGCCCGAGCTTCCCCCGTCCCCAGCTCCCAGAACGGGACCCAGAGCTATGCCGAAGCTGCGTGCAGCTTTGGCATCACTCTGGGAGCTTGCGGGGCTGGGGGAGGGGGAAGCCCTCCGCCAGCCTCCAAACCAGGTCGGGAGACAGTGGGATGGCGCGCTGCGCCTCCCCGCTGTCCCCTGAGTTTGCGGGGCTGGCGACGGGGAGGAGCAGGCTTCTCCCCCCCGCCAGCCTTCTAACCAAGTCGGGGGACAGCGGGATGGCGGCGTTCCGCCTCCCCGCTGTCCCCCGAGCTTGTGGGGCTGGCGGTGGGGCTCTCCTGAAGCCTGGAGAGTGAGAGGGGTCGGTGCGCACCGACCCCTCTCGCTCTCCAGGCTTCAGCGAAAGCCTGCATTCGCCCCATAGGACGCACACACATTTCCCCTTCATTTTTGGAGGGGAAAATGCGTCCTATAGGGCGAAAAATACGGTAATACTTTTCATTTACATCTGAATTGGGAAACTGCGCCTTCATGCTCCACCATGGCCAGGCTGATCAGAACTGAACGTGGGCAGGCTGCAAGTGCTGTGTTGATTGGTAGTCTAATGCACTCTCACACCACTGTGGCTGCATAAAGTTGTGGCCAGCATGGGGGAGAGAGACCAGCAGCAGAGATGGTACCATTGGACCTCTTCCATGAGATCCACACTTCCATGTTTTAGCGCTGAATTAGAGCAAACAGCACTTGGGTTTTCATTGGATTGCTATTTATTCCAATTTATCACTAAAGAGTGGGTTTTCCATTGGAAAGCAGTGAGACAAAGGCAAAACCACTTGAACCCATGCCTAGATTTCTAGGCAGAGGACAAGTGGAAGTGTGAATGAGCCTTCATTTTCAAAAGCTTTCCAGGTACCGGTACTTTTCCTTTCCTTCTTTCACCTCTGACCTTTTCCTCCGAGACAATTACATCCCTGTTTCTTCAACAGAATAACAAACATTGGTTCAGCAGCAACAAAAACACACTTCTACTGTTTCAACTTTATTCGCTTTTGTGTATTTCTCTTAATTTCATCTGTCTTGCACTTCAGTTTCTTTTGTTTGGCAGGTGCAATGTTGTATAGTGTGCTGGGACCAGTCTTCCTTGTGATGAATTTCAACCCCCGGGGTTTTTCTGACATTATTTTTCTCCGAACCTTTCATTTTAAAACAGGATCTGACCACAGAACAGCAAAACCATGTAGAACCCTAAGTGCAAAAAGGTGACATGTTTTCCTGACTTCCTCAAAGCTAGTTGGAATTATATGTTTAAAACATGCCTATGTATTTATTAACAAACTGGAGGAGAGGATAGAGGAACACAAAAAGATGCTTTACAGCAAGTCAGACTTTTGGTTCATCTAGCTCAGTATTTTCTAAGGAGTTCCCTACCATTTCTAACAAGTATCTGTCTATCCAAAGATACGTGGGATTGAACCTGAGACCTTCTGCATGCAAGCCACATGTTCTGCCGCTGAGCTACAGGACTTTATCTCCTTTGATAAGATTTTTGGTGGTCTGTATTTCTGAGCAGGTGACTGCTACAATAACTTTGAGCATATGGAGTTCCACCTCTTTGTTCCAGCCTAGTGTTGGTTTGTTGCTTTGTTGCTCTTGGACCTAGGTTGTTGAGGTTCACCATGTCACCAAGCCAGGAGCTGCTCTGATGCCCTGGTTGCTACCAATCCCCTTTGCTTCATGCCTTGTGCAGCCAGGTTTTTGAGGATATGGGGGCAACTGTGTAATAATAAGTTATTTCCCCGGCCATTGTTGATTTCTCATGTTCTCCACACCTGTTCTCGGGTGATCAGGTACCCCCTGCTTTAGCTTGTCATGGTGTGTATCAAGCAATTTCATCCCTCAGAGGTTCAGACAGTAGTGAGGCTTGGAGGTCATGATTAAGCATCATTATAACAGTCTGTTAACTGCCTCACAACTGCATCTACCTTGTATCGGATGCTAACTATACAAAGGCAGAGAATGGGCATTTCTCCTGACCATGGCTAATTGGCTGTCGGAAAGTAACGAGGAGTCCTAATGAACAAGGATTTAGCTATCAATTGTCTTAATTATCTGAGTGCAAACTGTGGCTGGAGGGTAGTTCTGTTGTGGGGGCGAGTTCTTTTGTGTTTCTCCATCACCACCAATATCGCCCCACTGTTTCCAGGATTGCCCTTCAATAAGATGCTCTTTGTCCATGTTTGGACACCAAGGGGGCTGTATTGTCTGACACTGAAAAAATCAATTGTGTGTACACCATGTATGTTTAGATTAGTTGTTCCATATGGTTGTCATGGCTACGCTTCCAAGGTATTGATTCATCCATTGGGGTCTCAGAGCTGGGTAGTGCTTGTATTGAGGCAGGAAGGAACCCTTTGTCCTGACAAGCCAAGTGTGCATTTTTCCACAAGCCTTCTGTATATGAGCTCCTTTTCTTTCTCAAGTGCTTGTTCTTAAAGCCAGCCTGTCTTGTTACCATTCTTGAGTCCTTTATATATGAAAAACCCATTCCTTCATTATTATTTTTATTGTACCATGTTGATGTGTTCAGGTAAGAATGTATTGTTGTTGTAACAGAACACATTCCATACACACTAATATGAAAATGCCCTGGCAGAGTGGGTTAGAAAATCTGTTCTGTTTGTGTGTTTGGCCATAAGTGTTAGAAAATGTGATACAACCTTATATGAAATTTAGAAGTGGAAATATGGAAAGGAAACATTCAGGTTGGATCAGTATGAATAGTATAAGTGAAATAACACAACCTCTGTTGGAAACAGCCCTTTCACATAAACAAAGCAAAACAAACCAGTCAATATTTATTTTATTTTTTTTGGTCAGACTAACAAAGTCTGTTGTCTATACTGACTGGAAGTGGCTTTCCAAGTTTTTTAGGCAGGGGTCTTTTCCTTCGTCTCTGAAACATGGAGGTGTCAGGATTTGCCTGGAGATGTCAGGATTAAACCTGCAGTCTTCTGCATAGACTGCATTAGTTTTCTCGACCATTAAACTAAGATTCCTCTCTTAATAACCAGAGTCTTGTGGTGAGGTAGTCAGACTTGTACTGGAGGTCATCCAGGAAGAAGGGACAGCTATTATTTTTAAAATATAGACCCCACCTTTCCTCCCAAAGGACCTCGGAGCAATTATTCCAGTTCCACAAGAGATTATGCAACTTTTTCCGTGAGCGGAAGCATAAAAGTTGACCTACAGCCAGTGGCCACCTCTCCGATGGTGCAGGGGCGGTGCACTTCCCCCGCACCCCCATCCCTCTGCCAGTGCCTATAGCCTGCCATTTCCCCCCTCATGCACTGTCCCTGCAAGACTCTCAGGGACTCTGTACAAAACAAAAGGCTGCTACCACAGGTCCATCTTTTTAGCGGCATATCATTCATAGCTATCCATGTAGGCTTCTGATAAGATACTTGTTTAACATTTCTGTGTAGGATTTGATCAGTTTCATGAAGTTTCTTGCCTGGGGAAAGCATGGGATATGTAAATGCAAGTATTTAAGTGTGAGATAGTTCTGGGCCATCTTGGCATCTATTGCCAAGGAATTTAGAATGTTGGGAATAAATTATTATTATTATTATTATTATTATTATTATTATTATTATTTATACCCCCCACCATCTGGCTGGGTTTCCCCAGCCACTCTGGGCCACTTCCAAAAAACCACTAAAATACAATAACCTGTTAAACATTAAAAGCTTCCCTAAACAGGGCTGCCTTCAGATGTCTTCTAAAAGTCTGGTAGTTATTATTCTCTTTAACATCTGGTAGGAGGGCGTTCCATAGGGCGGGCGCCACTACCAAGAAGGCCCTCTGCCTGGTTCCCTGTAACTTGGCTTCTTGCAGTGAGGGATCCGCCAGAAGGCGCTCGGCGCTGGACCTCAGTGTCCGGGCAGAACGATGGAGGTGGAGACGCTCCTTCAGGTAAGGGCAGGGAAAAGGACAATTGTGGCGGCAGTGACAGCAGAGGGGAGTTAGGCCTGATGGAAGGAAAAGAAGGAATGGGTGCCTAGTGAATGAGAAGAAAGCATTGTGAATTTGCAGAGTACGTATATCTGGTGTTAGGAGGCTGTGATCAAGTATTGGGGGAGGATAGCGACAGACCAAAAAAGCAGTGGGGGAAGGAACTGCTGTAAGGTGCAAGAGGGTCGATCAGCCTGCAATGCCAGCCATGGGAGAAGCATGAGAACATCATCCCACAGCAAAAAAACATGGCATCATATAGGATTCAACTGGGGGAAATGACTGCAGTGTTGGTTCACCGTCTAAGAAAGGATACAGCCTTGTAAGGGTATTATATGCTAGAGAGAAGTCATCCTCTCACTTACAGTAACAGTTGTTCGACAAAGGTGCTTCTGTATGCTTCTTTTCCAGAATGCAAACTTGGGAGTGCGGCCTTCTACCTATGACATAAACCATACAGTGTTCATGCAAGGAACTTAACACATCCAATCACTTCCAAAGTGGCATTTGCTGCCCTATTTGTATCATGTGTGGCTAGCTGCTGCCCACCTTTTTAACCTCTCCAAGAGCTCATTGTCTCTTTAGAGGAAAAAAATAAAATTAAAATAAAGGAAGCCCTTGCTCACCTCACCTCATTAGTATTTTTTTAAAAAACTTAATTTTGTACAGATTATTTTTTATGATGTGTACATTAAATGCAGAAACAAATGAGACTAGGTTTGACTGATCCATCCATTCCATGGGGATTCCATCAATCTACTGTGCAAACTGTCTAAATGAGTGTATACGAGTGGGTGTGTGGGGGGGGTATGTGATTGTGATTCCCTAAATCATATCCACTCTTCCAGAATTGTTGTTGTTGTTGTTGTTGTCTCTCTCTCTCTCTCTCTCTCTCTCTCTCTCTCTCTCTCTGTGTGTGTGTGTGTGTGTGTGTATAGAGAGAGAGAATCATCAATAGAATAGAACCTTCTCCTGCTTCTAAAATAAAATGAAAGAGTAAGTTTCATTACTGACAATGAGTGTTTACCTCCTAATTTGTACTGGTTCTTAAGAATCATCCTAAAATATGCAAGTGTTTAAAGCAGGGAATTGAGACAAATGAAAAGCATTGTGTATGTGTGTTAGAGAGAGGGTGGGGAGAGATCTATGTTGGAGGATTAATTCATGAAGCCTTTTTCAAATGCAACGCTCCACTGTTGAGCAATCCTTCATTATGCCATGTCATTCATTTTGGATTACATCTTTATGCATCAAGAGCATTTTGTAGTACATAAAAAAACTTTTACAAAAAAATAAAACTGACGGCTTTAACAAATTGTGCTCCAGATAATACTAATCCGGTTTGTTCCCCTTTAAAGTATTACATTCCTGTTCAACAATGTGTTTCTACACTTCTTGTACCAAGCTAGTTAAGAGATATATGGGTGAAAAGACAGATGTTGATGAATGGCTTAAATCTGAATCCATCTCATTATCTGTAACAAGTAAAGAGTGAATCTTCCTGTAATTTTAGTGTCTTGGCTTACAGAGCAACGTCATGAAAAATATTCTAGCCTGAGGTGATGATGATAACCCCCTTAAGAAGAAAGCGTTGTGTAAACAACCAGGTTGTAACCACCTCCCATGTACCATTTGCTTCTGTCCTCATTTATAGTTGTTCATTTGGCGTTCAAGACTTTCCAAGAAATAATTTTGTACAGTTGGGGACTGCAGCAAAATGCTATCCAATGGTGGCCTTCTATTCAGTGTTCTGGCCAACCAGCTATGCCCCTTCCCAGCATACTCCATCCCATATCTTCTGGTTTGCCAGAAGCAGCTTAGTCATGCTGGCCACATGACCCGGAAGCTGCACTCTGGCTCCCTCGGCCAATAAAGCAAGATGAGCGCTGCAACCCCAGAGTCGTCTGCGACTGGGACCTAATGGTCAGGGGTCCCTTTACCTTTACCTTACTAGGATCTGTAGCTCTGCAAGGAGTAAACTAGAGTCCCTAGGATTTCTTAGGAGTAGTAGTGTGTTTTATATGTATGGTGTGGATGTGCTTCCAGTTGCAATAGGAATAGAGAGGCATCCAGTAAAAGAAAAATAGCAATAGCTTTCATGCAGCTCCTGTTCATGTCGGTGAGACTTTAAACAGGAGAAAAATGCCAGTGGATTGAACCCATTTTATACAGTGAGCTCAGGAGAAGAGCCCCTTATATTTCCATACACAATAGCATCCACTTAATCCAAATCGGTTCCTGAGAGAAACTGTTAAAAGTTTCATTTTGGAGGTTCTGGCATCTGCATCTGCTGAATGATTTATTTCCAAGACATTAAGTGAGTATTATAGAGGGGGAAACACTGTTTGACCTCAGGCAAGCGAGTGTGAGACACGAGCCTGTTCCAGGTTGAATGTTCCTTTTTAAATTTTTCATGAAGTTCTCTCAGCAGGGGCTCTCTTTAAGCTCTGGAAAGAAGGGGAGCCTAATATCCTTAATGGTTTTCAGCCCGGCTATCAAAAAAACATTTATTTCATCAACTTCTCCCTCCGCCCTTTTAATGCAGTATAATAACGCCAAATAGGTTTAAAAGCCGTCAATGGCAAAATAATCATTTTCCACCAAACAACGTTATATTAAATGCTTAATTATTCATTACTAACGCTTGTCATAGTGAAATATTGGCTCTGGTCATATTTAAAGCACCAGGCTGAATTTTCTTCCCTTGAAGGTTAATGGTTGAGCCTCTACTTTCATTAGCCTTCCTAAATGTAGCATACTTCATATGTCATAGTTTAGCTTTACTTCCCCCTCGCTCCTTCTCCCCCCCCCATCCCTCTGGCATCTTAAGGACTGTTTTTTAAGGTCTACTGCTTGATGTCCCATTTTGATACTGATATTGGGTTGGGATATTGAGGAGACAGGGTGGCAGTGAAGGTGAAACCAGATAAACAGAGCCATTCTTGGGCAAGATGTTAAAAATTGCAGTGTTAAGTTGAACATGCACCATAGAGTTTATCAGCAAATTATGCAACTTCCGTATCCATAATGCCATCTACTTATCTGGTATTGCATATATAAAATATGAATGGGGTGAGCATTTTGCCTTATTCAGGGTGCGGGGAGATGATTGGGACATCTGTCCCAGGTGCAAAATGGCCTCGAAGCACACATATGTGAAACTGCCTTATATACGAAGCCAATCCATTAGCTTTTGTAGAATTGTACTATGGACCTACAGTATGTGGACAAAGTAGTACTGTACCGTTCTTGTCCCAAAGGAGATCCCACTGGGCAAAGAAAAGCAGGTTGGTTTTTTCAGCACCATAGAGAGCTCCTAGTGAACAACTTGCTCCAATAAGGGTGACTTTTGAGCCTCTGCCTCACCTCTATGTTGGATAACTGCAGACACTTAAAGGGCCAACCTTCTCTCTTGAACAGAGGCACTTCTTTCTTTTCATAGCCTTCCGCATGGTATGCTACCTGCACCAGTTGACAAGGTAATGTGGGAGGCATTACATTCTACAGGCTCTTGGGGAAGGAGCCCATGAGGGTCCTGGCTGTGATTTTATGGTCTATGGTGCTGCAGAATTTGGTTTGTGGGCTCCTGCCTGCAGGCCTCAGGTTCAATGGAATACTGATCCATCTCAGAGCTTGGCAGCTGGTCCACCTCCTCAGCCAGTGGCCCTGAAGTCTGTGATTTGGCATCCCTGTTGGATTTGGGGATCACAAGAAGTACTGCCAGCTCTGACTGGAATACACTCTCCCAATGCCTAGACTTGGTCAGAAATCTCCTCCACTTCTGAAAACATGATATACAGCTCCTGAATTAGCTCCTGAGCATATCATAATATGAGAATATGAAAATGGCACCTTTGCTGTTTCTCATTGGTTCTGTGTCTGCAAGCAAACAAGGTTAAGCACATTCCACTGCTGAATGTTGTTGGTATAGAAGAAAATCATAGTGAATTGTGGCCACTTTTGGCCTGATTCATTCCATCCAGCTTCTGTTTTTCAGAAGGCTCAGATTAAGAGGTCAACATTTTAGACTGCAGCACTAAATGCACCAGGAATCAAGACTGATTATTTTCAAAGCAACCACATTGGAGGATGTCTCAGAAGAAGAGGGCTGGTCACCATTGCTCCCAGGGAATAGAAAACCAAGAAATGTTGCAATTTGTGGAAATATTCCCTCAAGATTCCCTATATGATGGGAATCTGCTGACAATTTTCTATGCTTGAATATGACTGGGATGCCCAACTTATTACTTCAATGTCTACTCCAGCACACTTCAAACAGACATAAGTCATAACTTTTATCAAGGAGAGCTCATCACATAAAGATTCACAAGTGTGTCATTGTTATTCCCCTGCCTTTTCATTATCTAAACTTCTAACACTTTGGCCACTTCCAGACTGTCACTATTTTTAGATGGGATTCAATCACATACCAGGAAATTCAGGTTGCACAATTTTGGCACTTCTGTGCAGCATACCTCATTTCCCCATAACTGGACTTTTCCTGATAAAGGAATTGACAGAAAAATGCACTTGAAAGTGTGAGATAACAATTGTTTGATGCAGCAATGCATCATATCCCCACAAACAAATCAGAATGAATGTTCAATAAATAGCCAGTGTCCTCTAACTTCCCCGTAAACTTTGTGCAAATAAATCAGTATGTTCAATAAACAAGTCATCTGGAAGTGACTTGTCTCATTTGCTCCACCAATAGCAAAAATAGCATGGCATTTGAGACTATGGGATGACCATTAAAATATGGGATCATTAAAAGGGTTTTTTGTTATCGAATGTTCTTCATAAGTGTTTGTTAAAGACAAAAGTTGAATGTAGTATTTTAGGCAAAACTAATGCAACAATGGGATGCGGGTGGCGCTGTGGGTTAAACCACAGAGCCTAGGACTTGCCGATCAGAAGGTCGGCGGTTCAAATGCCCGTGATGGGGTCAGCTCCTGCCTACCTAGCAGTTCAAAAGCACATCAAAGTGCAAGTAGATAAATAGGTACCACTCCGGCGGGAAGGTAAACGGCATTTCCGTGCGGTGCTCTGGTTCGCCAGAAACGGCTTAGTCATGCTGACCACATGACCCAGAAGCTGTACGCCGGCTCCCTCAGCCAATAAAGCGAGATGAGCGCCACAACCCCAGAGTCGGCCACGACTGGACCTAATGGTCAGGGGTCCCTTTACCTTAATGCAATAATAGCCTGCTAGTAAGGGAAGAGAATAATAACAACAACAACAACTTTATTGTTTATACCTCGCCCATCTGTCAGACATTAAAAACTTCATTGAACAGGGCTGCCTCCAAATTGTTGGAGCTATTTAACAGTTTGTGTGCCTATGCCCTGTCAATAAATAAAATGGAGCTGGCTTTCAGGTGGCTTACATATTTTCTTCATCTTCAAGTGGGTCAGGAACCACAAGTGGGCCATGACCTGACTTAAGATGGATCCCACTAGAAGCACTGTAACTCGTACACACTCACATGAAAGTGGGCAAGAAAAGGAGAAAGGAAGAGGGTAAGTCTGTGTTACAAACTTATACCACTTCTGAACTAATTTTCATTGTCATAGCTCAGCGGTGGTTAAAACTTGGCCCTCCAGATGTTTTGGGACTATAATCCCCATCATCCCTGACCACTGGTCCTGTTAGCTAGGGATGATGGGAGTTGTAGTCCAAAAACAGCTGGAGGGCCAAGTTTGGCCACCACTGTATAGCTGCTAATGCCCACTCTATATCCTGAAAAACGTGGCTTTAAAAGATGTTGATAATTCCTGTAGCGATGACCCCCCCTTATTCACTTTTAACGTTTTGTATGAAGAGTACTTAAACCTGTATGTCTGCAATGTAGACATTCCATGAACAAGATAGGGGGGAGGGGAAAAGAGAGGGAGAATATAGGGATATATCTGATGAAAAATATAAACTAGGTCCTGTGTTTCCAATTAGCATTAAAGATGGTCCTTAGATCTGAAAAGTTTAAAAATGGCTAGTTCAAACTGTGTAACATTAGTGGTTGCAATTCCTATTTATTTTAGTGGTGGTAGAAGAGATAACCCATTTGGGAATCTGGCTCACAGGATACAAAAACTCAAGATGTTCTCTGAGCCCTTGTACATAAAACAGTCATGTTATCCTGTAGAAATCCATTCAATGCCTTGATCTATGATTCATACAAAAGGGAAGGAACAAAGGAAAGCTTGCTTTGAGGTGTAAATCTTTTAAAGAGTTTACCCATACATTTTTAAAATAAGAGTTAAATATATCCTTTGCTGGGCTCAGAATTGTTTTCTTAATCACCAATCTGCAGGCTTCATAATTTATGACATGCATAATGTTTAGGAAATGGCTGTTTTTTATTGCTAATTATAGAATTGGGGGGAAGAATCACAGGAGCATTTTACCATTTTTAGTGCACACACATCCTGCTTTTATTATTGCTCTATGCATACTGTTTGTGCCATGTTTGGGGATGCTGGGAAAATTAGGGTTTCTGTGAGAATTTTCCAGTAAGAGATCATCTAAGCATGTCTTCCCACAAGTAATTGGCCAAATTAATCCACTAGTCAAGCCAATGTACTTCTATTTAAGCTGAATCCAGTCCTCTTAAATTGAATTTTAATGTCTTCCTCATAAGGCTTAGTTTCCATACCCTTGATCATTGTGGTTGCCCTCCTCTGCACACATTCCAGCTAGTTAAAATCCTTCTTAAATTGTGGTGCCCAGAACTGGACACAGTACTCCAGGTGTGGTCTCACCAAGGCAGAATATTACTTCTCTCGATTGAGACACTATACGTCTGTTAAAGCAGCTGCTGCATTATCCTGTTGACTCATGTTATGCTTGTGGTCTACCAAGAACCCTAGATCATTTTCATATGTACTATTGGCAAGCCAGGTGTCCCTTATTTTATATTTGTGCAGCTGGTTCTTCCTGCCTAAGTGCAGAGCCTTACATTTTTGCCTACTGAAATTTATTTTATTAGTTTTGGTGCACTTCTCCAATCTGTTCAAGGCCATCTTGAAACTGAACCCCAATTCTATCTTCTGTGGCATTTGTTACCCCTCCCAGATTGGTGTCCTCTGCAAATTTGATGAACATCCCCTTAATTCCTTCATCCAAGTCATTTATAAAAACGTTGAACAACAACGGGCCCAGGACAGAACCCTGTGGCGCCCCACCTGTCACATTTTTTCTAGGATGATGAAGAACCATTAGTGATCACTGTTTGGGTTCAGATAGTCAAAGAGTGCTCACTTACGGTTCATCATCATGTCTTTATAAACGACATAAATGGCATCTGTTGCATTGTTGTGATTTTCCTTGCCTTGACATGCATCTTATTTCCCAATTTCTGCTGTTTCTCTCTTACAACTATGTTGAAATAAGACACCATCTGTGACCTGTCTGCCACTTAAATAAACTGCCCAAATGTGCATATTATTACACTGTAGTCCTGTAAGGATGGAGTGGAATAGCTTTTTTTTTTTATGGATGGCTTCATGCTTTAGGCCAAAGTCAGACTCTTGTGAGGGAAACAGGGGTTTAGGGGTTTTTTTTGTTCTAAGTAAGAAGCCTTGGGGTATCTTTTGGTGTTCTTGTAACTGTTGTTAATTCTAAGAGTTCAGTTGCATTCCCCGCCCCCTTCCCCATTGATAGGTTCTCAAAATATGGCTTTATATTGTTAAGGTTGCTTTTCATCTTCAGATAACTCCTCAGATTGAGTCCAGGATAAAGTTGCCTTGATTATACCTTTTATGTGACTTTTGCCTCCCTCTATTCCTTTTTGACCCCACTTTCAATCTGATAAGCCAAGCTGCTAAAATGTAGCCTTTTTGCTGGGGGTTGCCTCTAACTGGCCAGTTGCCTTAAAATCTCCTTCGGAATGATTCTACTCCTATATAAGATAGGCTGCAGAACAGCGTTTCCCCATCTATCTCTTTCATCTTTTCCTGGAACTGGGCCTCCAGTAGTTTCACTTTCTCAGAATAGTGATTCTGCTTTGGTCTCCTCCTCGGCTGCAGAGCTGAACTCTGCCACCTGATCTCTTACTTTCATCCTGTCATCCTTTAACTCTTTGTTCAGCTGCATTGAAGTATGCACTACATACCTGAGCAAAGGAAAATGAACCATGGTTGTAATTTTACTGTAATCTGCCCAAGAAATTCCTAGAAAAGCACACAGTCGTCTATCCTTCCTCCTCCATAAGTTGGCTGTCTAATTTGCTATTAGACATACATGGGATCTTATAGTGAAAGGTATGTAATAAATCAAATATGAAAACGAAAGAATAAAAGTTAACGATACTGCTTCTGATCAGTTAAGTCCTTGGCAAGGCGTTATTAAATTCAGGGACATCTGGGAGAAAGCCATTTCCTCCAGAGCTTTGTGGGTTCATCTGCCTCAGAGAGTATGGGCTTCTCAGTCAAACCAGGAAGTGCTGTTTGGGTGCAGCAACGATGCTAATCGCAGACCCTCCAAGTGTCCCTATTTTTCCTGGGACAGTCCTGGAGTTACAGAAGCCGTCCCAGTTCTGATTTGATCCTGGAATGTCTTACTTTACCTTAAAAGGTAAAGGGACCCCTGACCATTAGGTCCAGTCGTGGCCAACTCTGGGGTTGCGGCGCTCATCTCGCTTTATTGGCCGAGGGAGCTGGCGTACAGCTTCCGGGTCATGTGGCCAGCATGTCTAAGCTGCTTCTGGCGAACCAGAGCAGCACACGGAAACGCCGTTCACCTTCCCGCCGGAGCGGTACCTATTTATCTACTTGCACTTTTGACGTGCTTTCAAACTGCTGGGTTGGCAGGAGCAGGGACCGAGCAACGGGAGCTCACCCCGTAATGGGGATTCAAACCACCGACCTTCTGATTGGCAAGCCCTAGTCTCTGTGGTTTAACCCACAGCGCCACCTGTGTCCCTTACTTTACCTTAGGACGTCCCTATTTTCATCGGAGAAATGTTGGAGGGTATGGAGTTACGCGGCCCCCGAGCCAAGGAGATAAGTAACTATACAACCTTTAAAAGACATCTGAAGGCAGCCCTGGATAGGGAGGTTTTAAAACGTTTAATGTTCTATTTGTCAGCATCGCCCTAGAGCCAGTGCACCAACTGGACTCTTGCACCTCAACCCCGACTGGGCTAGGCGAGCTGGGTAGCACCGCCAGAGACCTCCTTCTCACAGGAAACGGTCACAGTGCTGTGGACTCACAGCTCAGAGCTGAAAGCACTGGATTCACTGTCTCAATAATACAGTCGTTGCGCAGCAGAGTTTTGCAGAGTCTTGCAGAGTATAAACCACTCGGAGAGCAGCTCTGTAAACTATCTTCCTTTTATTCTATAACTACAACTATGATACAAAGCTATATACAGAGCTGAATATTCTAAGCATAAATCAATGCTACACTGAGAGTCTGCAGCTGCTCTAACAGCAATCTTATCTCTAGGATCTCCAACACTCTCACTCTCTCCGATACACTGACTGACTGACTCTCTCTCTCTCACACACACAGATATGTCGCTGGGCAGAATAAGTAGATAGGCAGGACACGCCTCCTTCTCTCTGGAGAGTCAGCAGAGACCATCAGGAGATGATCAGGAGATTCTTGTGTATGGGAGGGGTGAAATCTCCTCATCCTCCCCCATTTCATCCGACCATTTCAAGAATCTTTAACATAACTGCAATTTGCACATACACTCCAAAAGTTGTTCTCTGCTTACAACCTTGGTTAACATATCTGCAGGTATCTCTCTCCCGGCATATAAAACACTTTTACAATACCATTGAATAAGCAGCTTCTGGAAAAATCTTCACACACATTTCTTCCTTTCAAATACAAATTGACATTTCTAATTAGGCAGATTTGAACAAACCATTTTTCAGAACTCAAATACACGCTTTCCTTCAAATATCAGGTAAGGAAATAAATAAAGCGTTTTGTGCTACTACTCTCAGCACACTTCATGCTAGGTTTGAAAACCCCACCAGAGTTGCTCGTGACCGCAGTCTTTGCAAACTCTTCAGAAAACCTTTTCGGTGGTACACCCTTGGTTGTTCTCTCGGACCTGCGCAGAACTCTTTGATCCTCTTGTTCTGGTGCTTCCTCCTCTTTGGGAGAATGGGGAGCTAAAGTATATGAAGCTGCTAAGTCTGAGTCAGCGTCAGACTCACCTGAGGCTTTTGGGCTCTGATAATCTGTGCCATCATCTGGAACTACATTGGCATCAGGATTATCACCACCAACAACACTTGCCTTCCTCTTAACTTTCTTTGCCCCTTTTGCACCATCATCACAAATGGGATGGCCCTGAAAAACGCCAACTCTGTCCCATTGTGGATTGTCATCAATACTCCTGGTCAGCCTTATGGTTTTCGTGTCTGTGATCAGAACACGATAAGACCCTTTCTCATATCCTAGGAAAACACCATGTTCTCCACACTTGCTCAGTTTGTCACCCTGCGAGGTGTGCACCCAAACCTCCGAACCAAAAATTTTAAAATGCTTTACACATGGCTTTCTTCCGTGAAGCATCTCATATGGGGTGCAATTTACACTAGACTGGTATCTCCTGTTATACACATGACAGAAAAACGAAAGAGCTTCAGCCCAAAAAGGATTGGGCAGCCCTGAATCATGTAACAGCGTTCTGATTCCTTGCTGCAGAGTCTGGTTTACTCTCTCACATAAACCATTCTGCCAGGGTGATCTGGGCGTGGCTGTCCTATGCTCAATGCCCTGTTCAGAAAGAAAACTCTCAAACTCTTCTGAACAAAACTCTCCACCCTTGTCTGTGAAAAGAAAACGTACATTCTCATTATGTACATTTCTGAGCCATTTACAAAACTGGCGAAACTTGGTAAAGGCTTCAGCCTTTTTCTGCAGCATATAGACCCAAACATATTTCGAATAGGAGTCTATCAGAACCATGAAAAACCTTGAATTGCCTCTAGAGAGCGCTAGAGGCCCCACTAAGTCTGCATGAATGGCTTCATATGGTTTCTTGGCCTCTCTCCCAGACTCTGTACCTTTGGGAGCTTGCCTTGCCTTACTCTCTGCACAAGAAACACATTTCATGTGGTAGGGACATTCTTTCAACTTCATACCCTGAACCATATCAGGCATTTTTGCCACAGCCTGGAAATTCAAATGACCATAAACGCGATGGTAATAATGAATACATTGGTCATGCAACTTCTCATTCTTATCTACAGTTAAATTGCAACACTTTTTCTCAGTAGCTTCTGCAGTGCCTGTACCTGAAACAAAAGGCAATTGGTACAATCCATTTACACATTTTGCATACAGAATGAGCTTGCCATCTCTAAGAATTTCACAGTGAGATTTAGCAAACACCACCTTAAACCCATGACGATCAAGCTGGGAAACACTCAACAAATTGTCCTGAATATCAGGCGCATACAGGACATTCTTAATAGTTGCATTCAGGCTCTTTAAGAACACAGTTCCCTGAGCCATACTCGTGAGAACTGTCCCATCTGCTTGATGAATTTCTTTCTCTTGCTTCTCAAGCTGAACAAAGAGATTCTTATCTTTGGCCACGTGGTTTGAACAGCCAGAGTCGACCACGAAGAAACTCCGCCCACGTTGACTGGAACAGCGAGAGATCAAGGCCTTTGAAGTAGCAGGTGCATGGGGATTTCGTCCTCCTCCCCCTCTGCCTCTGAAGTTTCCCTTCTTCTTTGAAGACTTCTTACACTGGAAACTCAAATGGCCTTGTGCTCCACACGAAAAGCACCGCTTCAATTTCAAAGCTTTAACAGCAGCAGTTTCACTTTCACTTTCCCCTGCTGAAGACTCAGGCACATTTTCAAGCATATTTTTAACAGCACAGTTTTCCCGGCTTTCTCTAACAGCCTGTCTGCGATCCCACTCATTCAGAAGCACGCTAGACACATAATCTTCTGTTAGCCGGTCAGAAGGCATTGTGGAAATCTGGGCAGCCACTCCATCATAAGACTCATCTAGGCTATTGATCATCAGCATTGCAAATACAGCCTCTGAAATAGCCAGGTCTCGCTGAACAAGGTCCTGTCTGAGACGCTTTAATTGAGACAGATGGCTAGGCAAATCACCACCTTTCTCCAACTGCAGCCTGCACAGCTTCTTAAAGAAAATCACACTGGAACCAGCATTCTGCCTCAGATGCATATCTCTCAACTTATGCCAAACAGCTTGTGCAGTCTCTTGACCCTCTAAGTTCACCAGCAAGTGGTCTGAAACACTCAAAACAATTGTCCCTCGGGCTTTCATATCTGCAGCATGCCACTCAGCCCAATCATCATCATCCTTATCTGGAGGGTCATCTTCTATCGTGTGAAATAGCTTTTCCCTCTGTAAAAGCGCTTTCATCTTTACTTGCCAAACTGCATAGGTTTCAGGCGTGAGGAGAGGAAAGGACAGAGCCATCTGGCCAGAATGTGCACAGGCCATGTCTGCTATTACTTAGAGCAAGACACTTCCCTCGTGCAACACAGATAAAGCCTTGACTCCCTCAGCGACTCTCTCTCCCACTCAGAGCGCAATTAACAGGCAAACAGGGATGCTATCTTCTTCCTTTGGCAGTCAGCAACATACCTCCATAAATCAAGCAGCAGCAACAGCAACAGCGGCAGCTTGAACACTCTGCTCCAAAACAGCTCTGCTTCTGGGCACCGCAAATCAGTCCAGCATGCAGCGTCCGTTCCACCGTCCGGCAATCAGCAACAGAAACCTCTGGCGACTGGGACGCCTGGGACGCCTGGGATGACTGGAACAACGCCAGGTCAGACGACTGGAACAACGACTGGGCCCATAACCGATGTCAGCATCGCCCTAGAGCCAGTGCACCAACTGGACTCTTGCACCTCAACCCCGACTGGGCTAGGCGAGCTGGGTAGCACCGCCAGAGACCTCCTTCTCACAGGAAACGGTCACAGTGCTGTGGACTCACAGCTCAGAGCTGAGAGCACCGGATTCACTGTCTCAATAATACAGTCGTTGCGCAGCAGAGTTTTGCAGAGTCTTGCAGAGTATAAACCACTCGGAGAGCAGCTCTGTAAACTATCTTCCTTTTATTCTATAACTACAACTATGATACAAAGCTATATACAGAGCTGAATATTCTAAGCATAAATCAATGCTACACTGAGAGTCTGCAGCTGCTCTAACAGCAATCTTATCTCTAGGATCTCCAACACTCTCACTCTCTCCGATACACTGACTGACTGACTGACTGACTCTCTCTCTCTCTCACACACACACAGATATGTTGCTGGGCAGAATAAGTAGATAGGCAGGACACGCCTCCTTCTCTCTGGAAAGTCAGCAGAGACCACCAGGAGATGATCAGGAGATTCTTGTGTATGGGAGGGGTGAAATCTCCTCACTATTATGGTTTTATATATGGTGGAAGCTACCCAGAGTGCCTGGGGCAACCCAGACAGATGGATGGGATATTATTTATTTATTTAGGAATAGGAAGTCCTATTCATCAGAGAAATGTTGGAGGGTATGCAATCCAATTCTCCCAAAGCTGTGCCTACACCATGCCAAGCTCCCCTCTGCCTTGCCTCTCCTCCTCTAAGTAACCGGCAATGTGACATTGGGAACCCAAATGAACAACGTAGCCCTGACTGCTGACTATTATTATTTTTTTGCACATTGCTGCCGATCCTAGTGTGCCTTGTTGCCTATTCATTTAAAGTTGCAGGGTCCTTCTACATTGTATTTTAATGGAAGAGCATATATGCACAACTGACATAACTGTTTTGGCATTGGGAACGGGAGGAAAGTGCCTTAATTGTGCAGGGCACCCCAGTAACTTATGACCAACTTGCTTGTGCTCATTTCGTTCCTCACTCTGGATTTCTGGGTTTCATCCAGCAGAAGTACTTTTTAATGTAATTGTTTAAGACACTGGCTGTTAAAATGCTCCCCTGCAGGGCATCTACTTCGCATGCAGAACATTCCCAGGTGGGTTGGGAAAGAGCCTGATCTGACACCTCTGAGAGCTGCTGCCAGTCAGTGCAGATGAATGTTAGGTCGATCAATGGCTTGACTCGGTGTACTTCGGCAGCTTCTTGTGTTCCTAGGAGTTATAATCTCACATGTTGTTTTCTTTTCAAGTCTTGCCCTCCTGGCAGTTTTTATTCATGTCACCATTTCACCCTTGACACTTAAACCCTGAAAGGTAACATCTGTGCTGCTCCGAGTTCCATTCCTGCTGCCTGTAAATCCTCCCATCTTTTTTCCCCACTGAACATTTCCTATGGCAAAGGTGGCTGCTCAGGAGGGAAAAATGGGAAACCAGAACTGACAGATTAGCTTATCCCTACCACTACCCGTAAGGGACGCGGGTGGCGCTGTGGGTTAAACCACAGAGCCTAGGACTTGCCGATCAGAAGGTAGGCGGTTCGAATCCCCGCGATGGGGTGAGCTCCCATTGCTCGGTCCCTGCTCCTGCCAAGTGTCTCACACGTCATGCTTAAGGGGGGCTTTTGGGGGGTGGTCTTGAGGAAGCAGTTGCCCTGGTAAGAGGCTCACACAACTGGAGATACATTTATTTTCCCTATAAGTTAGCAAATGGCCTCCTCCTTGCATCAGAAGTACACAGCAAGATAGCAGCGCTATTCATTTTTCACTTGAACAAAGCATTTAGGTCCCAGCTTATATCCTCCATGAGAGCATAATACACACGTATATTTATCATTTGGTAAGTTAAATTTATTTTTCCTTCCAGTGCTCACTTTTCAAAAAGGGCACGAATAGAAATATTAAATCAAGCAGAATCTGGATAGACACTATGAGATGCTGTACCATCAAGGCAAAGCCTTTTGGAGGCCACAGGAAGCACACTACGCAGAAAAGTGTTCAAAATTCCCCAGTGCTGCTTCAGATACCAATAAGCATCTTCATGAAGCATTTCAATTTTGCTTTTCTAGAAATACTGACAACGCTGCTGTTGAGCTTGACAGCGTTGCCATCCTGAAAAATACTTGCTAATAGATTTGTTCTTTAGTCAAGTTGTTTTTAACATGCACCATCTATAAATCAGTTTGCCAGATATGAAGTTTCAGCTGTCCTGATGTCACTGCCTTGCCATTTCATAGAAGTACAACATGGAATACACACAAATGGAAAGTTATTTTCGTATTTGGAAACGTGAATTTTCATAAGCTTTACAGGTGGGAAGCTTCCACAGGTGAAAGAAGAGGCAACTATTTTTGCCAGTTCCTTTCCCTCTGCAGCCCCCAGTCCCACATCCTACACTGATCTGGAGGGTCTCCCAAAGCTTTTGGGGATGCAGAGCAGTATACCTGTTGGAGTTCCTACTTGTATGTAGGAAATTTTCCCAAGGGTGTTCACTGCATTTGGATGAGATGGGATGCAGCTGAAGTTCTTACAGGACTAGCTAGAGAATTGGCATGGCAGGGGCACGTGCATTGTTCCTGCATACCTGTGTGAAATACTTTGGGACAGGTCATAGATCACAGAGCAGAGCATCTGCTTTGTATGCAGAAGGTCCTAGATTCAATCCCGGGGTCTCCAGGTAGGGACTGGGAAAGATCACTATCTGATACCCTGGAGAACCATATCAGTCAGGTAGACAATACTGAACTAAGAGGACCAATGAGCTGACTCTGCATAGGGCAGTATCCTACGCTGCTCTGACCTGCACACATGGGAAATAGTTGTGTGCAATTGTAACTTGCTCATAGAGCTGCCACAGATACCAAGCTACATGTGTCAATGTGCCAACTTTTTAACTGCTGTATTTTTCTGTGTATAAGATGCGCCCCCATGTATAAGACGACCCCTATTTTTTTCCAACCCAAAATTAAGTTGCTTAGCTTTTGGGGTGTGTGTGGAGGAGGTCACTTCCACCAGTCGCTCACCCGTCTGCTCTCCACTGCTGATCGCTTGCCACAGCCACTGTCGATCGCACACCTCGCCGCAGCCGCTAGTTGTCTGCCTGCTCACTGCCACCAGCAGGCCACCCGCCCACTTGCCGCAGCCACCAATTGCCTGCCCAATTGCCACAGCCACAGCCAATCACCAGCAGGCCTTGCCGCAGCTACCAATCACCCACCCAATTGCCACTGCCAAGCTCCTGCTTGCTGCTGCCATTAATTGCATATCTCCCCCTCTGCATTTACTATCCGTGTTTAAGACGACACCCAATTTTGCCTAATTTTTTTATAGCAAAAAGCATCATCTGATACACAGAAAAAATATAGGACTTCCTATGTTTCTAATACACCTTTGCTTGCAATTGATACAAAATGCATGCATGATATGTTGTCAGCCAGTGACTTGTAGCTAAGAGATGCTGCCCCCATTGGAGGCTGGCAGACAAAAAAAAAAAAAAAAAAGGCTGAAAATTAGAAGCGAAGCAAATTTGTCAAAACCTGGAATGAACCAGAAGAAAAGAAGATGTGTATGGCATGTTGGAGATGTCAGGGCGGGGGGTAATGAGGGGAATATTAGTCCCAGTTGACTTGGGGTTCCAGAAAACCAGTAATTTTCCAGTGAGCAGTAATTGAAGAGAATATTATAACCTTTCTTTCATTTAAGAGAGACACTTTTTCACACAGACGCTGACAAAGATATTCATGCCTTCATCCTGCTTATTACATACCATGTAATCAGTATAGCATTTCCTCAACAAGTAGCACGGCATATGAATCTTGTCTTTAGTCTCTTTTTACTAGAAGGATGGGAACATAACTACACAAAGAAAGGAGGAGAGTATAAAAATAAGGAGACAATGGGGAAAACTAAGCAAGAACCCTGTAACAGGGTGAGCTCCAGTTGTATTTCTACAACACAAGGTGATACTTAGGCTTTCAAAAGGATCCTCTTGGTGTCCAGGATTGATCTGCCCATTCCATTTGACAGGAACAAGCCAGCAATAAATCAGTGGATTAACTCCTCATTAGAAAGAACAGGATATGCACAGGAGTGTCAGGCCTAATGAGCACAGCAACTCTTCTTCGGTAGGTCTTGCTCCTATGAAGCAGTTGCAGAGACTGAAGTCCCTTCCTCTCCAGGGTTTCCCTACGCAATCTAAGACTGTGCCTGTGTGATATTAATTTTCCCCTCTGCCCTCTTCATGCCTCTTCTGGTTCTGGGAGTCAAGGGTGAGGGGAGCTTGTTGCAGCAGGAGGGGGAGACACCTGTGCCTCTTCACTAGCCCGCCTCATTCTCTTCCTCTTGGCCTCCCTCACCCCACTCTCCTGCTTTTACTTCAGCTTCTGGACTTCTCTCTTCCACAGACTCTCTCTGGTGAGCCAGTGTGGTGTAGTGGTTAAGAGCGGTAGACTCGTAATCTGGTGAACCAGGTTCGCGTCCCCGCTCCTCCACATGCAGCTGCTGGGTGACCTTGGGCTAGTCACACTTCTTTGAAGTCTCTCAGCCCCACTCACCTCACAGAGTGTTTGTTGTGGGGGAGGAAGGGAAAGGAGAATGTTAGTCACTTTGAGACTCCTTAAAGGGAGTGAAAGGCGGGATATCAAATCCAAACTCCTCTTCTTCTTCTTCTCACTAAACCCTTTTACCTCTTCAGTTTCCAACCCCTTCTCTTTCCAGTCTTTCCCCTCTTCTCCTAGTGACCATTCACCATCACCTTCCTACCACCAATCCCCAGGCTCTGGGCCTTCTTCCCTTGGGGGTTACCCAGCTGATTCTTCCCACTATTCCTCTATGTCCAACAAGTCCCTGACATCATTGGTCAAGCCTTCTTCTGAACGGACTGCAGAAAGTCTGGGAGCTTGCAGCAGTTCATGTTCCCATTTAATTTGCATCAACCTCATGATGTTTTCCCAATTCAAGTGGCAGCCCTCTATTTTAAAATAGTAAACTCAGATTTTAATATTACGGAGGAAATTTGAAAAGGATAAAGGATATGTAAATCTAATGTAAAATTGCTTGTGTGCCAGGCCTCGTTTTTCAATTTCTGCATAGTTTCTCTCTCTCACTCTCTCTCTCGCAGCAGTGGGGTACCCATGACCCTTTGAATGCCATTGGACTGCAACTCTCATCATCTTTAAGAAGATAGGAAGCTGCTTTATGTTGACACATTTCAAAATAAGCATGTTGTAAGTCCAGTGTCCAGACTATAGCTGTCAACCGTCCCTTATTTGGCAGAAAACTCCCTTATCCCAGCACCGTGTCCCGCTGCTGTCCCTTATTGATGATGTCCCTTAAATTTCCTGGGTTTCATAGGAAGCAGCTCCTCTCCCTCCCTCCCTGCTGGCCAGGGAGGAGGGAGGCTCCAACTGTGTTGCTTGGGTGCATTGCTCACCCAATAAGGAGTCTAAGAACAACTGGGGGGTGGAGCTTGCATGCCTTGTGCCGATCAAATCGGCCGCGTTGCCTGGGGACTCGCCTTTGCTCAGTGCTTCCCAGCGGAGAGGTGACGGTGGTTTTCCTTGCTGCATCCCCTTTGCTGGGTTGCTGTTCTGTGGGAACCACAGCTTGAGGCTTTGTTTGGCTGCTGGCTGGACTTTCTGTCTTTGGCTCAGAGGGACTCAGAAGTTGAACATGCCTGTGCTTGGAAAATCCCTTATTTTGGCTGCTGATCCCTTATTTTCGAGGCTGCTAGTCCCTTATTTTCAAATCTGTAAGTTGACAGCTATGGTCTAGACTGGACCACAGTATTGATGCAATTCAGGTTTGCATCATCCCTTTTGCCAAAGTGCATGTGTTTCTTCTCGAAAGCGACAGCTGCTTGTTTCTATTTCAAATATCCTGAGAATTATTAAGAAGGAAGCAGTTTGTTTTAGAGTTGGGACAGAAGATAAGCCTTAGATCAAACCTAAAGAGATGTGAGATATCAGATGGTAAACAGTCTCCCTTGACTTTCCATTTTGAAATGTTGACACAAATAGCTTTCAGTTTACCTGACTTTTCCTGTCAGATTCTGAAGGTGAATGCTCTCTCTTTCTCCCTCCACCCTCCCAAATCAGTTGTGATCAAAAGCAATCTGAGGTCAACCATGGGACAGCGATTGAATGGATTATTAGCAATGTTGAGTGAAAGTGATTTGCTCCAGCTGCTGCATCTCAGAACCAGAGCCAGAATTCTGCAACATCAAAGAGACAGGAAATCTCCAGGAAGCCATAAGAGTGCGCTAATTCCTGCATTAAAATAACACGGGTGGTTCTCCCATTTTGTTTATTACATTTTAGAATGGTAATGGCAATTCTAATAACCAAACAGTTAAGATTTCTTCTCTCGCGACAAACGCATTTAAAAATTGAACCTTGCCAAAGCAAAGACCCTGTAAAAGCCAAGGTTAAAAAATGAAATGCTGGTCCAAAGAACATAATGCATAAATGCAAAAGTTCACAGTTGTATAAGAAATGTCCTGTGGATGGAGCAAGTAATGCAGTTACAACTTGTGCAATGAAAATGTTCTTCAGAATGCTAAGGTGCTTCACATGCTGAGTAAGCAGGGAATGTTAAGCTGAGGCCACTTAAATAAGCAATTTTATACAGATGATGGGCTGGATCTAGGTAAATTTAATTGCCCATAGGTCCCATAGAAACCATTGCAAAAAGCTATGCATGACTTCCCTGAAGTCCCATTGATTTCAATAGAAACTGAGCACAACCAAGCCAGTAATTTTATTTTAATAGGTTCTGTTTTTGTTAGTTGATGGCATCTAGGACTGAATTCACCTGCACATATTGTTTTATATATTTACAGTGTTTGTCTGCCACCCAGCAAGCAGTCTTCTTGGGGTGACTCTCAACATTAAAATGCAATAGCAAAGTGATCTTTAGAAGATACACAACATCACAAGCAACATTAAAAGTGAACAGATCTGATAAACTGGGGGAGGGAAGAGTCTTCAACTAGCATTGAAAAGAATATAAGGAAGGTGTGCCAGGTGAGTCTATCTGGGAAGAACATTCCATAACCAGGGTGCCACCACTGCACAGACTCTTCCCCCAGAATCCACCTGTTGTGCCTGGCTTGGGAGTGGAACCCAGTCAATGGCTTTCAAATGTGACCAGGCTATACCCTTGTCCTATAGTTGGATTACTTGCATGGGCAAAACGTTCATCACAAATCAAACACCACCGTGAGAGGTATAGGTATCCCAATACATGAGAGATGGAGAATTTACATCCTTTGAGGTTGCTGGATTATAGTTAGCATCATCCCTGACCACTGGGTATGCTGGCTGGAGTTGATAGGAATTAGAGCCCAAGAACCATCTGAAGAATTGCAGGTTCATCCTCTGATCTACACCATCATCAGAAGTAAGCTCTATTGATTTCAGTGGGCCAGCCAGGTTTGTGCATGTTAGAGTGCAGCCTCAGTATGCTTTCCAATAATTTGTGACTATGAGAGAGCTCCCTGCGTTGGAGGCGCTGTACTACGAAAATGGGTCCCAAAGTAGACCAGTCTAGTTTCCGTGGGCAGATGCAAGATATCTTGTGTCCTCTGTCATTTAATAACTGGACACTAACATGCCACGGTGAGCAATGGACCAGAAAACCACTGTCCTACCAGCTCTGAATAAAAATCTTCAGATTATGCCTGTTTACCCATTCCTGTCCACTATATTGCAGCTTTTTTTTTATCACAGCCATTAATCTCTGTGGCAGTGGGGAAACATTTTCAAGTAGCTATTGAAAACATCAGTATATTTCACCCTGCTGAATTTCTTTTGTGCAACATGGCAAGGACCGCAAAGCAGGCTAGTTATGCATGGCTTGCCCTGTCTGATTCCCTTTATCCACTCTGCTCCCCGCTCCTGATACCTTCTTCCACCCATGCTGTTAAGATTCTTCCCATAGCTGCTCTTAACTTCACTGCAGTCTTGACTTTTCACCTCTTTGAAAAGTATGCGATTCCTCAATCCATCATAAAGCTACTGAACTTTTAGAAAATATAATTTTAAAGTTCACTAGTTTTCTGCCTCTTTTCCCTATATTTGCTGATGTATGTGGCATGGCCTTCATTTGCTTTAGCAGCACCAGTAACTAATATAGCCATTCATTTATTTTTTCTTAGTAGATGGTGATCTCTGGCTACATGCATCTCAAGCTCCTAATTATTATGGCTCACCCAGTGAATGAATCTTGGGGATTCTTGGGCTCGCATGCTCCCTGCTTTCTCCCTTTCCACATATCAATCCTCAACTTCTGATTCTTGTTTGTAGCAAATCATCATTTACTGGTTCATCTGAACAGGAAAACTATGGGTTTCTGTTTGTCTGCAAACCACATATCAAAGCATGGTTTGTGATTTGGTTTGTAGGCAAGATCAAGCCATAGTTTGCCGATTCAGATTTACTATGGTTTGCTGCAAACAAAGATTAGAACCAGGATTTTTTGCACACCAAGAGAAGGGGAGAATATTAACCCAAAACTTCTCAGGCTCGTTAATGTAATGCTTTGACATGGCTCCTGAAGGGGAGTACTTTCACAGTGATTGATTCTTCTCAAGATCTAGTCACAAAGCCAAGTCTGTTGCAGTCATGGAAAAGACCAGCCTGTGATTTCTTGGGTTCTACCCACAGCAAGGTCATACATGATGCATGTCATGTCCATAATATCATGAATCTTATCGGATAACAATGGAGTGACTGACACAGCAATTGTGTTTACAAAAGGTAATAAAATAACATTAGTTTATATAGGAACAGTTTATATGAAACTAATTTCAGGACTTCCTCTGACAGTGGGAATACAACATAGCCAGCTTGGCAAGTAGCCACTGAAAAACTTATCCTCCATGAAAGCTTAACAAGTGAGGTCCTCCTTGTGAGTAGGCAGCTCTGTGTGATTGGGATACACAGGTAGATTCCAACTCCAGTAGAGTTAGGCATGCTATTTCAGTGAGCTTAAGAATACCTCTCTCTGTTCTGGAATGTGGACTCTGTGTGTGCATACATGGTTTGTCTGAAACATTTGTATTTACTGCACCTGGGAGCTGACTGTCGTCTTCATCAGCTCTGTTGAGAATCAGACATTTGTTTCTGAGCAGGAATTCAGAACAATGAGCTCATTTTTTCTCAGTGGCATTTTCGGGACTGAGGCGCTCAGGAGCCCTGGATAAATTCCCATCTGTTGACTATACTGAGGCCATTCTTTCAGAACCTGTCATGTCCAAAGACCTTCTCTTTAGTCTTCATACACTAACCTTATATAGGACACAGTAAACACAAGGAGAGACCTCAAGGAGTGCAAGTCAATTACGCAAGGCAAGAAATGCAGCCATTGAAGACTACTGGGAATAGTCCATTTATAGCACAGCCGCCGCCTCACATCCGAGGGATCTGTTTAAGATACACTCAGCAGTCTAATCAGTCTAACAGTAATATCTGATGCATTGCATAGTTGCTGATAAATAGAGTAAAAGCATGAAGGCTGCAGTCCCAACCCACTAACCTGGGGGTAAGCCTTGTAGAATTCAAGAGGACTTGCTTCTGAGGTAGGATCACATTTTATAAATATGATTCTAGAGTCAGAGCATATAAGCCCTTTAAAAATACATTTTATTAGGTTTTGGGGTATTATCTGAGCGTCTTCCTGATCTTGAACATCTTGCTCATCATCATATCCTTCATTTTGTCTTGATTAACTGCTGTGTGATATTAAATGACCCCCAAGGATTGTCACAGAATCATAGAGTTGGAAGGGATCCAAGGGTCATCTAGTCCAACCCCCTGCAATGAAGGAATCTCAGCTAAAGCACCTGTGACAGGCAGTCACTCAGTCTCTGCTTAAAAGCCTCCAAGGAAGGAGAGTCCACCACCTCTTGTGGGAGTCTGTTCCACTGCCTATCAGCTTTTACCATCAGAAAGTTTTTCCGAATGTTCAGTCAGAATCAACTTGAAGCCATTGGTTTGAGTCCTATAATGACGAAGGGGAGCTTACATTTTCCTGTTCAGCCTCAATTTGCTTTCTACCATTTACTTTAGGGGAGCCTATACCAACAGATTCATTTAACTTAATGAACTAAATCCTCACAGTATTTTTCCTCGCATGTGGCAATCTTTTCTTTAATGGATCTTCTGTCTAGACTTCACATTACATCTGTGTGGGTTTAATGCACCAACATGGGGCACTTCATTACAAAACTCCCTTGGGGTGCTTAAGGAGATTTACAGTTCTGGGAATTCATGGATTCCTTTTGGTGCTAGCAACAAAGAATTTTATTCAGTACTTCCAATTAATTCCAAATTCTCTTGCATTGAGCAAGTTGGAGGAAGGCCAATCATGACAGAGCTCATATGTATTTAAGTCTTGAATGAATGGCAGGCAATTGATGAGGACTCATCAAATTGTGTTTATCACAACAGTCATTTTACATGCTTATCTAATGTTCCAATGAAAGGTGAGCTGTTTGAACTGGCCTGCACAAGCTTTCCACAACTCCTTGTCAGAATCTATCCCAGGTTCAGCAGGTGTGCAGATAAGTGTCATAATATTTAGTCATTAGGTGGCACTAGACTTAGTCGGGACATCCTGGAGAGCACACTGCCCCAAAATGTGAGGGACTGGGACTCTGAAAGAGTCAGGGCCATTCCCTCAATCAGGTCATGTGACTTGCATGGGAGACCACCCAAGAAGACGGGCATCCTGGATTCCCACTGCAACACATTGGAGGGTATGCATTACAGTGGTACCTCTGGTCACGTACTTAATTCGTTCCGGAGGTCCGTTCTTAACCTGAAACTGTTCTTAACCTGAAGCACCACTTTAGCTAATAGGGCCTCCTGCTGCCGCCGCTGTGCGGTTTCTTAACCCGAGGTACTATTTCTGGGTTAGCGGAGTCTGTAACCTGAAGCGTATGTAACCTGAGGTACCACTGTAGTTCTTGTCTAGCTTCCTTACTGGTTTGTCTTTGTAGGCCTTCCATGACAGCAGCGAGTATTGTCATGACCTTTACAGTAGCCCTTGAACAAAGAGCAGCAATAGATGATTCATGGGTAACTTCAATCATGCTAGTTAAAAGCAGAGGCATAGCAAGGTCAGGTGATACCCGGTATGGAAAATTTCTTGTCACGTCCCCCATTCAAGTTATTAAAAGAATGAAAAATAAGATACAGTTGCAAGTGTTGTTTTCTGGTTTATTTACTGAACATTGTGAGCATAGCAGCTTTGGCTTAGAGGCCCAGGAGGTCATCCACGGCACCTGCATGCCCCAGAGCCCAACCGTTGTTGGTGGCCGTCTCAACCTCTGCAGGCCGCCTGAGGCTGCCTTGGCCTCCCTGCGGGCCGCTGCTTCCTCAGCAGGCTGCTGCAGCGGCCCAAAAAACCCAACCTCTGCTGCCAGGGGGCTAGGGAAGTCAGTCTTAGCAGCATTGGGAAGTTGGTCTTGGCAGCACCAGCCTTTTCCTTTCCTTGCCTTCGCTCCGCCCCAGCTCGCAGCCGATTGGCCAGCTGGACTGGGGGCGGGCAAAGGTCCCAAGGCAAGGAGGATGGCATCCGGGACCTGGGAAGCCCCGCCCACCTCTCGGAGAGGAGCTTCAATAAGTTTATTTTTAAAAAATCATTAAAAATCCCAGTTTGTCAGCCCCCTCAGCGGTGTCATCCAGGGTGACCCGCCCCTACCGCACCCCCCTTCCTACGCCACTGGTTAAAAGGCATCACAAAGGCAGCTGGTGATCTCTCAAGCACACTTCCTCAGAGCTGCAGGTATGGTGCTCAAGTGATACAACCACTCAAGCTGCCAGTCCTTCAGCTACAAGGATCATATGGGAGTCCTGATAGAAACCTTTTCTCATTGCACCAGCTAGTTGATATATTAAGTGAGAAAAGTGTTTGTCATTTCGTTGTTGTTGTTTAGTTGTTTAGTCATGTCCGACTCTTCGTGACCCCATGGACCAGAGCACGCCAGGCACTCCTGTCTTCCACTGCCTCCCGCAGTTTGGCCAAACTCATGCTGGTAGCTTCGAGAACACTGTCCAACCATCTCGTCCTCTGTCGTCCCCTTCTCCTTGTGCCCTCAATCTTTCCCAACATCAGGGTCTTTTCCAGGGAGTCTTCTCTTCTCATGAGGTGGCCAAAGTAGTGGAGCCTCAGTTTCACGATCTGTCCTTCCAGTGAGCACTCAGGGCTGATTTCAGGCTAGGCATGAAATATTTGTAGCTACAGCCTTTTCCCCTGACTGTGCAGCCAGTTAGTATTTAAACAAGTGTACGTTTATATTTGCCTTCTTTGAATAGAATTTCAAAAAAATTGGATTATTATAAACAGGTGACAACCATGGAGGGCCATGGATGCCAAGGCACCAACAATTTTTTTTACTGTGGATGCCTCACCAGGCAACCCAATGCATTGCACTATGGTGAGGTGTTCCATTAGGCCTTCCTGCTGCGGGAACAACGTGTGATGTCACACGTGCGCACTGGGCACCGACAATGTTGGGTGGAATCCAGTGCGCCTGTTTCAGGATGTGGGTCCGTTGTCACATGTGAAATAGGACATTTCAGATTGAATCTCGGACCTCCCACATGCAGAGCATGTCTTCAATTACCTTCAGTCCCTCTCCTTTGCAAAGACCTGCAGAGTACTACTCCCAAAGCTTGGCAGAAAATGCATTTTGTTCCATTATGAAAACTGCATTCCTTTCCAATGGAAAGGAAGATAATAAAATGGAAAGAGATTAGCTGAGAGACTGAGAAATCTGTTTCTCAGTTTCTCCTCCAATCTGCATCAGGGGAGCAGCGTTGTTGGCAACTGTACAATCAGACCATTTGCACTTCGGGCTGAAAAGCTGCTGCTACAAAGGTGGCGTCGGTGGTGTTTTCATCTGCCTTATGAAAGGCTCAGCAGCCCTCCATTCATTGTGCAGCGGCAGTGGCTATAGTAAGGAAAAGTCATTCTGCCAGCGCTAAGTGGTACAGCTGTTCTTCCTGAAGTAAGGGAAGAATGAGGTTGCGCAAGTAGCTCTCTTGCAATTTTTTTCCACCCTCAGCATACTGACACTCTTAATGGATTTGGATATGGAGGCGACAATTGGTCTAGTAAGAGCTTTGGGTACTATTCAACTAAGCTTTACTCGGAACTAAAAAACTGGCCACCCAGATGTCTGTGGGAAACCCACAAGCAGACCTGAGCGCGGAAGAGCACTCTCTGCTCCTGGAGTTTCCAGCACCTGGTGTTCAGAAACATTGCTGATAGCCTTATCATCCATGAATTTGTCTAATCCTCTTTTAAAGCCATCCCTCGCTCCTGTGGGAACTAGTTTACCTATGCACTGTGTGGCGGGAGCATTTTCTTTTATCCGTCAGGAGTCTTCCAAGTTCAGCTTCATTTCATGTCAATGAGCTCTGGTGTTTTGAGAGAGGGAGAAAACCTTTTTTTCCATCCATTTTCTTCATGCCATGCGTAATTTTATAAATTTCTGTAATCACCTTGATCATGTCGGTTGCCCTTTTCTGAACTTTTTCCAACACTGTTCACGGTATTCCAGATGTGCTTAGATTTCTATAATGTAACGACATTATGATATCAGCGGTTTTATTTCTGTTCCTTTCCTTACCGCCTATGCAAAATTGCAATCTGAGTCCAAATGCAATACAATCTAAAACCATTTAAAATATCCTTTTCATAACACAAGAAGTCTAACTGCCAGCACAGAAATTAACTAAAATATTGTAACAGTAAAATGCAGCCAGACTGTGGCACAACAGCCCTAGTTTATAGCATCTCTTTATTTCAAGCAGCAAGTCAGCCTTGGGGGGAGGGGGGTAAGATCTTCAGGACCCCTTTAAAGGCTACAATGGATTGCGCTTTAACTTTTGGCTGGTGGTTTTTTACAAAAGACTCTGAATAATCTGGAGAGACCCTGGAATTCAAAAGATGCATTTGGCATGTCATCCGAGATCAGTTAATAAGGCAGTTGTCTCATTATGTAATTAGGCCTAGTATCCACATGCCATTAGGGATTAACTTAATTACAGAATAAGGTTCCAGAGATGGGGGGCGGCGGTGGCGGCAGCGCGGGGGCGGTTGGAGAGAAAAGAGCAACCTTAAGAAGGTGAACTTTTGTTCCCTGGCTCTTAGGTCAGTTTGACAGATGTTTTGGGGAAGAATGCAAAGCAATTGGAAGATACCACTATTGACAAAGGTTTGATGGCTGTTTTCCCCAGGGAAAGAGGTGGTGGTGGGGTATACTTAACCCTTTCTCCACCCACCATTTCTCCTGTCTAAATTCTCTCTCTTCTTTAGCTGGCTTTCTTAGTATCATAACTGGTTATCATACGTGGTATGTTTGTGTTTGTATCAGACAAGCACTCTCATTCATCCAAGCACATGTGAAGGGACTGTGGAGGTTATGTCTTCTAGACCCTCCAAGTGTCCCTATTTTCCAGGGATGTCCTTGATTTAGAGAAGCCGTCCCGGTTTCTGATTTGATCCCGGAATGTCCCACTTTTCCTTAGGGTGTCCCTATTTTCATTGAAGAAATGTTGGAGGGTATGGAGTTATGAGACCCCCAAGCCGCCTGAAGGCAATCCTGTATAGGAAAGTTTTGTCTAATGTTTAACCTTTTCATATATGTTGGAAGCTGCCCAGAGTGGCTGGGGCAACCCAATAAGATGTGTGGGGTATAAATAGTAAACTTATCAGTATGGAATGGAACGTCCTTATTTTCATCGGAAAAATGTTGGAGGGTATGTGTCTTCTCCCACCCTCGCAATAGGTATGCTGGTCATTCTCCCTGCCAGTGATACATTTGGTGAGCATGAGAAGGTCCTGTGAGCATACCAATGTGTGTATGTAGAACTTCTTCATGTAAGGGGCGGTTCTGGGGGTTAATCAGGATTCCCCCACTATGGCTACGCTCTTTGTGTATATGTTGTTGCATGTGTGGTTTCTCATGCCCACTGGAGGATAGTGGTTTTTCAAGGTCGGAGGATAGGGTAGCTGACACATGTGCAGCTTGATGAGAGAGGTGACACTGATGGACATCTCTCCTTCTCAATGCCTCTTGCTCGGTATGGTCACCACATTTCCAGCTCGGGCCTCAAAGAAACGAATGGGGGGGGGAATCAGTATTTTCCCTATAAGTAACAGAAACATCTATCATTTGCTCAGCAAGTGTCAGTGAAGAGCTAGAGACAGAAACAATTAACTTGAATAAGAACAGTTATTTTTAAGTTCTGAAGCTTTTAGATTCTTCTAATTAACACCTTCCTTAAGTAAATAATGACTTCCTCACCTTATCACTGCAAGACCCCTGCCATGCTCACAGTAATAGCATCTAAGAAATGTGTCTGTTTCATAATCACTTAAGCATAATAAATATGATAACGGTGATCTTGGGGGAAAACGCGCATGTGAAATCTTGTGGGACCAGAAGTGGGTGAGTGGGTGAGATAGATGGTGTCTGGAGCTTTGGGAGTTTTAGGGTGTACCATCTGCCACTGTTTTTTTTAAACTGGAAATTTCCCTATTCCAAGAATTAGAAAAATAAATATTTAAATAGAAAAAGAAACTGATTTAAAGTATGTTGTTGTTGTTAAAAAGTTAGGAGCATTCTCCAGGTGGAGAATTGTGTCAATTGACTCCATATTGATTACAGTGGTACCTCGGGTTACATACGCTTCAGGTTACATACGCTTCAGGTTACACACTCCACTAAGCCAGAAATAGTGCTCCAGGTTAAGAACTTTGCTTCAGGATGAGAACAGAAATCGGGCTCCGGCGGCGTGGCAGCAGCGGGAGGCCCCATTAGCTAAAGTGGTGCTTCAGGTTAAGAACAGTTTCAGGTTAAGAACGGACCTCCGGAACGAATTAAGTACTTAACCCGAGGTAACACTGTACAGCCGTCTTTGGCTATAGAAATATACCGTATTTGGATGATTAACCCCAGGATACTTTAAGGAACCACAGTTTCCCTGTTCTTCCAAATTGGGAAACTATGTTATGAAGTTTGGAACAATTTAGTGTTTAAATCATGGTTTAAGATCTTGGCTTGTTCCAAACATGGTAACCATAGTTCTCCATTTAGGACAAAATGGGAAGCTATGGTTAACTGAAGTTTTCCTGCCTTATTGTGGCATGCCAAGAAGGGAGAAGGGAACAGGCAGTACAACAATGGAGACTAAGGTGGCTTGTAAGCTATCTTTGCCTATGACATGTTAGCTTTGTATGTTCAGGGAGGCCAAAGCCTGGTATGGCCTGCTTTTTTAAACTGAATGGGCAGGCCTGGTCCACAGCCCCTCCCAGTGCCCTGCCTTACCTGATTGGCCCATTCAAACTGGCTTTTTGTGTCATCCTGGCCAACCACAGGGGAAGGCTCCTGCATTCCTCAATGGTCGTGCTAGAACAAAGATGGCCCTGGGAGCAGGCTGCAGCCATACCGAGTCACAAACCATCACACCCACAGAGTCCCATGTAAGCAGCCATTTTATGCAAGGAATCTGTCTTCACCAGCTGTTAAATATAATTCAAGTGAACATGAACATAAAGGGATATGATGACACAAAGTCAGTGTACTCCCAGAGTCAAACAACCTTATTCATACTTTAAAAAACCCCCACAACATTTTAAAAACTGGCCATTTTTATTTGGAGGGAGGAAGCAGGCACTCAACTGTGCTCCTGAAAATGGTCTTACTCTGGTAGGAGCCCCAGATGTGGGGCAGAACTGGAGCCAATGACAGACATAGCCAACACTTTTTAGTTGTGTGCCCGGTTGACTTGCAGCGCCACCCTCTGCATGTGGGAGCTGGTTGGGGGCAGGCTGAGGTTGATGAGACAGTGCCCCATTCACCCTTAAGAACTAATCTCTGCTGAAAAGAGAGGTGCTCCATTGAATCAGACTTTTTTTTTTAAAAATGTGAATATTATAATGCATAGTTTGGCCTTAAGTGAGCAAGTTTTTCAGCCTTGAGACTATGCACACCAGTGGAGCATCTCGCATACATAGAAAACCTGTGGCTTTGGAGCACGGTAAATACATTCTGAGACTTCTGAGTTTTCTTCCAGCAGACACTTGATTACTTGGCCCTACCCTATAACTTAGACCCTGCACACTTACAGTCCTCCTAGAGGATGCAATTCTGTCCAATTTCTATCCAGTTATGTCCAATCATTCCATCCAATTTCATGGCTGTCTGTCACAGGCCAGTTGTTGAAGATGACTATAGAAAGTCGGTGCCAATGGGAGGCATGGAGAAAGGCAATTTTATACTCTAAGAAACGTGTCCAATTTCACAAAAAATATTAAGTCATGCTGTTCTGTGTAATAATTTTGTACAACATAAATATGAGAAACAAAAAACGATGTGGCCATTTTTACAGGTGATCTATAAAGAAGGTATCTTTGTTTTTTTGTTTTTTTAAAAAAGGGGATTCATAAAATTGGCTAAAATCACAAGCATATTCCACACGGCCCGATTTCATTTCAGTATTGCTTGTTAGGCTCTATTTTAGATAGAAGCTTGCCCCTCTATGTGTCTATCAAGCAGCCTGCTCAGACTTGCCAAATGCAGAGGGCTAATCATTAGTAATGCATCCACATCTCCCAGGATGCTCTTAGTCTTATACTTTGAACGAAACCTCTCTCTTGTGCACTCCTTTCAATGTATTTGCTGCTGAGAATTCAAAAGAGTTGCCTTGCTTTATGACTACATTATTTATGTCCACAATCTATTGATAGCCTCCAGTAACTCATGAGTGGCAGAGCAAAGAACAGCAATAAATGAGCAGGTAAAGATCATTAATAACGATGGGGAAGACCCTAAGAAAATCTGTATATCTCCTCTGCAATCAATGCAGAAAAACTGATTTACAGTGCTGAAAATTGTTACCCACCGGTGTTTAAGGTGTCTCCTCAGCCACACATTTCTTCCACTTGTTTTAATTTGCTTTTAGCAGATGATCCTCTTTTGGTTGCTGCCACCTTGCTTCCTTTGACCTTTAAAATGTGTTCAACTAGCATAGGTAGCAAATGAAGTTGCTACCTTCTCCTAGGACAGAAATGCTATGATATTCACAGGGGAGCAAAAAAAGGTGGCAATTATCCCTTCATAGTACTGGAATGAGGGTGGGATGAGAAAAGAAAATCTCCATGGGACAAATGGCTAATGCTCTGGCCAGCTGTCTTTGCTTAGTACCTGTGAGCCTGGTGTGCCACATTCAGGAAACAGGGTCAAGGAACAAGACCAAAGGCTAGCCAAGGATATAGGCACACACCAGAGCTCAGGAAGAAGAAGAGGAGGAGGAGTTTGGATTTGATATCCTGCTTTATCACTACCCGAAGGAGTCTCAAAGCGGCTAACATTCTCCTTTTCCCTTCCTCCCCCACAACAAACACTCTGTGAGGTGAGTGGGGCTGAGAGGCTTCAAAGAAGTGTGACTAGCCCAAGGTCACCCAGCAGCTGCATGTGGAGGAGCAGAGACATGAACCTGGTTCACCAGATTACGAGTCTACCACTCTTAACCACTACACCACACTGGCCTCTCCACACTGGCAGACTTTGTTGCGCAAACACTTAACTGGGAAAGGCGGCCCTTTATATTCCTTTATGCCTAGGAGGTTCCAGTTGTCAGCCTGGATGGGTGAAAGCCGTTTAGAGGGTTCTTCAAGGACTCTGTCACCTGCAGTTCAGGGATTCACTGCACAAAGTGGTCCCAAGTGGATTCTAGCAGCAACTGACATTGCTTTCCTGTAACTAACCCTGGTGGAGAAGCTTGTAAAATGAAAGGCATGAAGAAGGATGGACAAATATGGCAATTGTTCCTAAGCATTACAGCAAGGAAGGGACACGGGTGGCGCTGTGGTCTAAAACCACTGAGCCTAGGGCTTGTCGATCAGAAGGTCGGCGTTCGAATCCCCGACTAAGCCGCTTCTGGCGAACCAGAGCAGTGCACGGAAACGCCGTTTACCTTCCCACTGGAGTGGTACCTATATATCTACTTGCACTTTGACGTGCTTTTGAACTGCTAGGTTGGCAGGAGCAGGGACCGAACAACGGGCTCACCCCGTCGCGGGGATTTGAACCACCAAACTTCTGATCGGCAAGGTAGATATGGTTAGGACTGCACTATTACATTTCCTGTTGAATCAACAAATCTTCACTTTTACTGGATCGTGCTCCCGCAATGACCCCACTGGGAGTGCAGTGAGGTTTTTGCACAGACTGGGGCCAAGCTTAAATGAATTATTTTGAGCTCAATTCAAATGAAGCCCTAAAAGAAAGCATTTCAGACAGGCACGTTTTGAATCGAACTGGAGGGCTCGCCAATCAGTGCTTGAGAATAATGCCTGACCCTCGCTGACAGGGATCCTGCAAATGTAAATTGTTTTTCTCAGCTTTAGAATACTAAATCACTTTATTTCAATTATAATGTAATCCCTAAACTCTGAGAGGGCAGCATTGATTAACCAGGACGGGAAATGTTAAACTTCTATGCACAGTAGCGGAATCTAATGTACACCAGTTGAAGCCATCAGGGGCAGCAGTAGAAATACCCTTGTCTTACACTTTTCAAAAGCTTCTGGTTCATTAGAATTCTTGCACTTCCCAAGGAAAAATGAAGGGTCAGAAATAACCAAGTGTAGCAGTTAAGTCTAAAAGCCGTGGTACAAATTACAGTGAAATAATGCCTGCGAGATTTCTTTCAAAACAGCTCTTAAAATACACAGCAGATATTTATATCTCTAACCCCTGCTGTGATGCCTCCCCCCTCTTTTTTAATGTGATGACTAATTTAAATGTTCAATTTAAAGAGCCCCCCCTTTGTGAACAGGAATAATGGGAGTTGATGGGAGCCCTGCTCTTAACTGACCATATTCCTTGAAGGTTATTAAATATTTCAAAGCCTAGCACAGAAATTTCAAGCTTCTCTTTTTTCCTTTCTGCTGCTCATTAGAATTCCTTCAAACTGGGCAAAATATGCTTATTTTCCCCACACAAAGCCCTAATTCTGGTTTCTACAGGTTCTTGCTTTTAGGAATGCTATTGTAAGTGCTAACATTTTCTGCATTTCTTTTTTATGCATACAGGTGGTTGTTCCTAAGGACTTAAAAATAATAAACGGCTCCACACGTTTTCTCTGTTGGGGCTGTTTTACAATTGCAGTGGTCTACTGCTTCCCTTTGTCTAGTACACATAGATTATTTCCTACATTTAACTGCAGGATTCCACTGTAAAAATTAAACAACTATGGCATTAAAGGCCTCCCTGCCCCCAAACCCTAACATGAACTATTGGCTGCTTTTCTTCTTTCTCTGACCCTCCCCTTACATTCCATTGCATTTCCTGTCTTGAGACTCAGCTACAAACTGCAAATAAAACGTTTTGAGTATGTTGTAAAGTGCAATATACAATTGTGGCACTAGGCGGCAACTGTGAGCTATAGCAAATTCAAGGCATTTTTCAAAATGATTTTTAAAAAAGCATTTTCACAACGTTTTTAACGTGTGTAGATTTCACCACAGATTCCGCCACAGGTGGGGAGCCTGTTGTGTCCAGATGTTGCTGGACTCCAGTTCCATCAGCCCTGGTCAGCATGGCCAATAGTCATAGATGATGGGCGCTTTCGTCCAGCAACATCTTGGGAGCGCTGCAGGTTCTCCGTGACCTAAGCTCTGCTACAGTGGCAGGGGACAGGACTGTCAGGAACCGGAAGGCCCTCTTCTTCTCAAAAAACTCCTTGGCACAGCTTCCTGAAGAACAATGGAAATCTGTGACCAGTCCTCCTGTGTTGAGAATAGCTGCAAAAAGCAGCCATACTCATCTTAGGACCATGACATGCACTTAGAGAAATGGCTTTAACACTTCTCCCTTCATTATGTTTTCATACCCTCCAACATTTCTCTAATGACAAGAAGGACATCAATAATAATAATAATAATAATAATAATAATAATAATAATAACAATAATGCCTTGCCCATCTGGCTGGGTTGCCCCAGCTACTCTGGGTGGCTTTTAAGATATACAACATTAAACCTTAAAAAAATGCCTATACCGGTGCCTACGCTTGTGGCACATTCCTCTGACCCAGGCAGAATTCCAACAGTCATACCTCGGGATGAATACGCTTCAGGTTGAGCGTTTTCGGGTTGCGCTCCACAAGTAACGGAACACGTTACTTCTGGGTTTCGCTGCTCGTGCATGCGCAGACGCTCAAAATAACGTCACGCGCATGCATGGAAGCGGCGAGACGCGACCCGCGCATGCGCAGATGCGTGTTATGTTTACTTCAGGATGCGAACGGGGCTCCGGAACGGATCCCGTTCACATCCAGAGGTACCACTGTACAGGGCTTCCTTCAGATGTCTTCTAACGGTTGCATAGTTACTTATCTCCTTGGCTCGGGGGTCCCATAACTCCATACCCTCCAACATTTCTCCCATGAAAATAGGGATGTGCTAAGGAAAAGTGGGACATTCCGGGATCAAATCACAAAGCAGGACAGCTTCTGTAAATGTAGGACTGTCCAGGAAAATAGGGACACTTGGAGGGTCTTTGTTTTCCCACTGAAAATTCCTTCCCTGCAGACTGTTTTTTTTTCACCCTGTTGAGGAGTAATGACAGATTCATGGAAGTTTTCCATAATAGGACAAATAGCAGCCATGAGAGAAGAGAATTTTAATCAGAAATTCAACATGGGTTGAAAAGCCATGTTTGTCATGATCCTGATCCAAATCAGTCCCTCCCTCACACCCAATGTCTGCTTTTTTTTTTTTTACGAAAAAATGTTTTAATAGAGATGAGAAATACAATCACAGTTCACCGTATAGCCTCATCTAGTTTGACCCCGAGTTAGATAGCTGACATATATAGATAGCACCTGGATTCATTCTAGCAATTTCCAGGCCTTGCAGTGCCGAAGTTATTGATAAAACAATGTGCTGATACCCTTCACGCAGTTCCTAATTTCAAGGTGTGATGTTCCCGATTTCAGTGTCCTTGGTGATTGAAAAGTATGCCAGATGTGATCTATAAACAAAGCAACTCTGTTAAGAAGACAAGGCCAGCGTTATTAGGTTTAGCCAATGATCCAGTGCAGAAAATCCAGTATCCCTGTGTGCTGAAGGACAAATACTATTTTAGAAAGGCGATCTATAAGACTAGAGCAAACGTCCATGAAGTCAAATTGCTGGTCAGTGTAGAATGCTCGCCAGATGTGGAGGTAAAATTAGCAAAGCCTTAACAATGGCTGTGACGCTGGAATTCTGTATATAATTTACTTTTACAATGCAAAGATATGCTCTAATAACATCCATGTAATTGCTTTGAACGAAAAGATCACATCAGAAAAGGCTCTGGTGTTTGAATAGAGCAGAACTGATGGCGCTGCTCTGGTATAATATCTTACTAAAACACGCTGTAGTATCTTGATAATTCTGATCATGAATTGTTCTTAATTACTTTAGTAGCTTGGAAGAGCACATCTTCTAGAACAGGTTGGAAATGCCTGCTTTAAACTGATACATTGGCACCACCTTTAAGGAAAGATGTATATTTGTAAATATGGCTGCACTAGTTTCCAATCAGACCCTCTTTAAGGTATTAAATTAGCTACCGGAGTTGCAGAGTTGCTCTTCCAGTACCAGGATTGCTGAACTTTACCTGCGGTGGGGCAGAATGGTGGTGAGGTCAGGACCATGCAGGCACTCTGGATTACACCTGGCAACTCCCTTTGTAGCAATAAGGGTCCCCCCCCCTTGATTATTTGCAGAGCAGGGGCAGGTAGAATGATACTGAAATGCCAGTGGATGGGGTGGAAAAAGTCAATCCATTTTTAAGTCTGACCCAGTCTCGAATGAGTCTGTATTGAAGTGGACTGGCATGTTTGAGCTGTGGAGGAAATTTGTTTTCTGAGCCCTTGTTTGAAAACACCCTATCTGTACTCTTAACTTAATAGCAGGCATAGGCAAACTCAGCCCTCCAGCTGTTTTGGGACTACAACTCCCATCACCCGTAACTAACAGGACCAGTGGTCAGGGATGATGGGTGTTATGTACTGAGTTGAATAGGATCCAAAAGGCAGCAGTCTGATTGGTCCTAGAACAATAGGATTCAGAATGCAGCAGTCTGATTGGTGCTAGAACAATAGGATTCAGAATGCAACAGTCTGATTGGTCCTAGAACAATAAGGTCCAGAATGCAGCAGTTTGATTGGTCCACAGCAGCCACCCAATCCAGCTCCAGGTGGAAGTGAATCCGCAACCTGATTGGCCTACAGGTGAATCCTGGAATTAGCCAATCACGTGGGGCCCATTGTGTAAATAATGTATATAAAGCAGACATTCTGGGGGAACTTCCATTCTTCCTCACCACTATGAGCTGAATAAAGAGCATGAAATCCAGTCTCGACTCCGAGTATATTTCAATGGGAGTTGTAGTCCCAAAACATCTGGAGGGCCGAGTTTGCCTATGCCTGCTTAATAGCATTGTTGTGAGGGTGAAGTGAGATTAGACCCCTTTTATGTTGCCCTGGGCCGCAGTGGCACAGCATGGTGCTCAGGGCATGTGTGCATGGGCCGGGGGTGGGTCAGAAGCATGGAGGGTGGCTGTGCCAGCCCAGGTCCTTGCCGCTCATCAAGCCGCGACGGTTTGAGCTGGCAGTCTGAGGTGAAGGGAGGAGAAAGAGGCTCGAAGCTGCCCCGCGATGAGGGCAGACCTGGGAGCTGTGGTGTCCTGTTTGGAAAGGAGGAGGTGACTGCCAGAGCCTCTCACCTCTCCTTGGTGGGTGGCAGTGATGGCGGCACCCTTCCCCTCAGGGGTGGGGCACGCACATGTTTCCCTTCGCTAACCATGAGGAGGCGCCGCCATTGTCCCAGCTCTGAAGTCCCAGCCTGGGTGTGACTTGGCGAGTGGGAGAGCCTATCGTGGGGGTGCCTGGTTGTGCCCCCTCATACCCTTTCAAAAAATGGTGCCTGGGGCCACAGCCCCTCTGGCCCTCCCCATGCTACGCCCTTTCTGAGCCATACATTTTAAGGCAGTATCATATAACTTTAAACAGTCATGGTTTCTACCACAGAATCATGGGAAGTATAGTTTGTTAAGAGTGCTGAGAGGTGTTAGGAAACCCCTATTTCCCTCATGGACCTGCAGTCCCCAGAATCGTTTAACAACCAATCCCTCTTCCCAGGGAACTCTGGGAATTGAGCTCTGTGAGGGAAACAGGCAGAATACACACATGATTATTAATAATAAACATTGGCTTCTATTATTAAATAAGCTTTCCCATTGCTTTAGTTAGAAAAGAATGGCTCAGTCGATAATATATCTTTGAGCTGAAGTTGGCACCAGTTCAAATCTGCACTACAAGGTACACATATGGGATTTCTTTCTGCGAATTGCTCAATCATCTTCATCGCTCTTTTTCTTTTAGTCCAGTCACGCTACATGGAATATAATGCGGTGTGGTTTTTCTCTGGGTGGAAAAAGAAATCCAGTTTCTTGTAACATAACTTGCAAGGGAAAGGAGGGTATTGTAAAGAAGAAGAAGCATCTGCAGAAAATGAGGTACTTTAGGATAATGGAAAGCAGATTACAAATAAGCCATCTGGCACACACATTGATTTGTACAGTACCTTTTTGTCCCCCTGCCAGCATATCTTACTGGGTGCTGAAGGTCTATTCACAGAGATAGGCACATACTTTCTGTGGCTGATGACTAGGTTCTGAAACTGCCCAACTAATTTGCATCGGCAAAGGTTCTCCCCTCCCCTTTTAGCCTTTTTTTATATACTTCCAGAATAGGCAAATCTGTGTATGTGTAACAGAGCAATCGAACCCTGCTTTGTCCTGGACTGGGGGTTTGATTGACTGGAGGTGTCCCTCTGACCAGCTTTCCTGCAAAGTCAACTTCTGCCAGCTGTCCTGATGGAGAATCACTCCATTGCAGAGGCGCCAATTTGCATTGAGGGGCCCCAGTCAGCATTGCATGTGTTTGACACCATGCACCTGGTGTGCACGGGGTGGGGCTGAGCTGCTCCAGGATATGTTGGATCCCGAGACAGTCTCACTGCTGTCACGTGATGGCACTGAGCCACTTGATTGGACAATATAGTCATATATTTACATGTGGCACTCAAAGCCTAGATAACTATTTTTATTAGTAGCCCTAGTTGGTGGGGTTTTATTGTTTGGAAATTCATACTTACTTTCATACCAAACAGTTTTTCATGTAAATACACTAGAGACCACCAAGGTAAAAATGTGTTTGGGTTTTCTGATACTTTGTGAGTTTTATCTGTTCACATTGTTGATATTTTGTCACTATACGTTGTGTGTTAATTCCTTTGCTTTGGAAATAAGACGTGCATTGTTTTCAAGTATTAGATTTCATAAAATTATTTCATACCAATTTATTTATATTAGTTCGTAACAGTAAATTTTGTGATCTCAATTCCAGCCCCAAATTACATCTTCAGTTTGTTGCAATTTATTTCCCTTTTTGTTCTGTGTATATGTAGCTGTTAAACTGGGGAGAGAATTGTATTGCTCTATATCCTGTATATTGGCATATGAAATATATAATATGCATATTGATATATGCCTTGTTTCACCCACTGCATAAATGGGATGGGGGCCTGGGGAATTCTTCTATTGTAAAAATCTCAACCTTTTCAATAAGCAATAAATACAATGAAAGCTATGGCCTGCAGGCAATGCTTACATAGTTTAATTTGACAGAAGCTGACATGTCTCCACATTAAAAGTTCCCATGGTCTTCCTCTTTGACATCTGAGCAGCCAATCCAATGGCAAGTGAAAGAGACCATGATACATGTGCTTGCCATGTAGAGAGAGGAGATCCTGCCAGATAACATTGGGAGCCATGGGCATGTTACAAAAATATGTTACGGGAAATGTGAATTCTGACAATTCTAGAGAAACTTCATCAGCATCTGAAAACCCAGTGATACTCTGTAAATGTTGACAGTCACTTAGGTGTGGCAGTCAACCTTCACTGGTGTACATCCCCCCAAAAATGAAAAAATGAGTATCTATTTTCAGACTTTCACAAAGGTAATCAGAAATCACATTTGAAAGCCAACGTTAATGCAGCATACATAAAAATAAAATCCTGGAACCAGAGGCACCAATTTGCACCTCAGATTGGAGGGGGCTGGTGGTGCAGGTGTGTTTGTGAGATCATGTGCGTGCGGGATGTCACACGTGTGATGTTGTATTGCAAAGTTGGGAGCAGCCAGGGGCTCCTTCCACAACAAGAAGAGGAGGAGGAGGAGGAGGAGCTGGCCATGGAAGCTGCACCGTGAATGGCTCCGTGCTCAGCTCCACACTCAGTCTTCTCTGCCCCTGATTTTTTGGAACATTGGGGAACTTCCCTCCAATATATATATATATGGGCAACATAGCTCAGCCCCCATGAGATGGCGCCCCTGCCTGGAACCATAGATTGGTCCATGTGATTTTCCTGCACCTAAGGGCTGATTCTCCATGGTAATAATAAAAATAAAAATAATAATTTATTTATTATTTATACCCCGCCCATCTGGCTGGCTTCCCCAGCCACTCTGGGCGGCTTCCAACAAATTATTAAAATACAGTAATCCATCAAACATTAAAAGCTTCCCTAAACAGGACTGCCTTCAGATGTCTTCTAAAAGTCTGGTAGTTGTTGTTCTCTTTGACATCTGGTGGGAGGGCGTTCCACAGGGCGGGTGGGAAGAGGGCGGGAAGGCCCTCTGCCTGGTTCCCTGTAACTTGGCATCTCACAGTGAGGGAACTGCCAGAAGGCCCTCAGTGCTGGACTTCAGTGTCCTGGTAGAATGATGGGGGTGGAGACACTCCTTCAGATACACTGGACCGAGGCCATTTAGGGCTTTAAAGGTCAGCACCAACACTTTGAATTGTGCTTGGAAATGTACTGGGAGCCAGTGTAGGTATTTCAGGACCGGTGTTATGTGGTCGTGGCGGCCGCTCCCAGTCACCAGTCTAGCTGCCACATTCTGGATTAGTCGTAGCTTCTGGGTCACCCTCAAAGGTAGCCCGCATAGAGTGCATTGCAGTAGTCCAAGCGAGAGATAACCAGAGCATGCACCACTCTGGCGAGGCAGTCCACGGGCAGATAGGGTCTCAGCCTGCGTACCAGATGGAGCTGGTAAACATCTGCCCTGGCCACAGAATTAACCTGCGCCTCCATGGACAGCTGCAAGTCCAAAATGACTCCCAGGCTGCACACCTGGTCCTTCAGGGGCACAGTTACCCCATTCAGGACCAGGGAGTCCTCCACACCTGCCCACCTCCTGTCCCCCCAAAACAGTACTTCTGTCTTGTCAGGATTCAACCTCAATCTGTTAGCCGCCATCCATCCTCCAACCAGTTAAGCATGTGTGTATGTTGAAAAAGTGAACAGATGCCAGGCATCAGCTGTGGAACCATCAGTGTTATTAGGAAAGCCAGTGTGTTTCTACCTCAGTTCTCCATAATGGGAAGACTAATGGCCCATCTCAGGAGTGTTGCGAGGATAAATGAAATAAGGAAGTGTTGTTACCTGCCTGGAACTTTATGGATCAGGTGAGCCGTAAATTAAAATCATGGCTGAACTTGTGAACTCCGGCAGATTTTAGTGGGGTTTAAATCCACAAGGTTGTTAGGTATGGAGCAGTAGTGGGAATCACTCTTTTACTGTAGAGAAATCTCCTTTAGCAGCTTGGATTTAGAGGCATTTTTCTGCTCATTTGTGGCTTGTCTCTGCTTCCATTTCAATCGGATTTTGAAGGTTCACAGGAGGGAACATTGATCTGAGGATCATTTGAAAATGATGGCAACTGCCAGGAGAGAATAGGTAAAAGAGGTGTTTGGGGCAGTATTTTGCCTTTTCCCTTCCTTCTTCACTCTTTTCCTTCTGAGGCAGAGCGAAGATACATCTAAACATAAGAGCTTCCTGTGGACTGAACAGGAGATGCAGAATGTACACACTTTGCTCTGCCTCTACTGCTGCTGTTGTTTCCTGTGTGGATTGGCAGGGGAAAGTGTAGGGTTGTCACTCATTCATACATTTCATGGATTGTCCCTTTGCCCACAGTTCTGTCTATAATAAGTAGAATATTCATATGAATGAAGTCAATCTGTATGTTTTTGTAATGGTAGAATTCTTTGTCCAGACTGTTTTAATCACCAGTATCCTCAATTTCAATAATACATGTTTTGAAGAAGAAACGGCTTCTGGAGAGCAGCAGAAAACGTTCTTTCTTTCTTTCTTAATTTTACAACCCTCAAAGTAAAGTAAAAAATGGCTATTAAATACAAGAATAAAGAGACTATACAAGAATAAAGAGATAATTAAAGTTGTACTATGAATCAGCAGCTTTTTGCTGGTTGAAAGATTGGCTGCTCCTTGAGGATACAGACATTTTAGATTTGGAAGGGTTCAATAATACCTTCGGATGGCATGCTTATATATGGTACGACAAGGTAAAGGTTCATAAAGGTTTTAAGAATCACATTGTTAGGAAAGCTTTATATAATGTTTGGATTAGATATAAAGACTTGTTGGAAAACAAAACCCCAAGGTGGCTGTCGCCAATGGAAGCTAAAGGGTTGAAAAAACTTAATATGGAATCGAAATGGCCAAAATATGGGGAAATTCTAGAGCAAGAGGGAGATAAGGTAAAACTACAGAGCAATGAAAAATTGAAGCCTAAAGTTCGAGATTGGCTCCATTATTATCAAATAATGGAGGTTTTTAAACAAGACAGAAAAATTGGCTTCCAGGTGGAAAGATCCAAATTAGAAACGGAATTGTTAGAACCCAATACTAAAACTTTGTCAAGAATGTATAACTTGTTGCTGAAGTGGAATACACAGGACGAGACGGTTAAGTCAGCTATGATTAAATGGGCACAGGATTTCGGTTATAACATTATGTTTGCTGACTGGGAAAAGTTATGGACCACCGGTATAAAGTTTACGGCATGTAATGCCCTAAGAGAAAATATTATGAAAATGATTTACAGGTGGTACATGACACCAGTCAAGCTTGCAAAAATTTATCATTTGCCCGATAATAAATGCTGGAAATGTAAAGAAACTGAAGGTACATTCTTTCATCTTTGGTGGACTTGCCCAAGGATTAAAGATTTCTGGGAGATGATTTATAATGAATTGAAAAAGGTATTTAAGTATACCTTTCTTAAGAAACCAGAGGCTTTTCTCCTGGGCATGGTTGGCCAATTGGTGTTAAAGAAGGACAGAACTTTTTTTATGTACGCCACAACAGCTGCAAGAGTCCTTATAGCAAAGTATTGGAAGACACAAGAACTACCCACACTGGAAGAATGGCAGACGAAGGTGATTGACTACGTGGGACTAGCTGAGATGACCGGCAGAATCCGAGATCAAGGAAAAGAGACAGTGGAGGAAGATTGGAAGAAATTCAAAGTTTATCTTAAGAATTATTATAAAGTAAATGAATGCTAAAACGCCAAGGTTAGGAAATTATGAGGTTACTGCTGTAGTGACTTGGTAATGACAAGAGGGTTTAAAGGTCAATTAATTAAAATTTGAAGAGAGGATTTGCTGGAAGAAATTTGAAAACAGGGATGCAGAAAGGGAGGGTATGGGGAAGTCGGAGAGAATAGGGTTATGAAAAGAAGGATTTGAAATTTTACATGTTTATGTGTTTGTTTGTTATTGTATTGTGTTTTGTATGTGTTAATTAAGTGTTAAAAAATCAATAAAAATATTTAAAAAAAAGAATAAAGAGATAATCAACAGATAAAGTACAGCGGGACTAATTGGAAGTCATTTTTAATTTCTTGTTTTACAAGTTTTACGATCGTTCACGTCATTGGGAGTGCAAATGATGTTAGTTATGAGAATTGTGTTGTTTCATATATTGCTATTGTCTGTTTGTCAATTTATAGTTTGTTTATTTGATTGTATGTTTGTTGGCTGGTTTGTTTGCTTTCCTGGCTATTTTAAAACAATAAAGATTATATATATATAGAGAGAGAGACACTACCACTCAACTATCTAAAACGTGACAGGTGCCCCTGTCCCTTCTTGACTTTCGGATTCCCCCCCACCCCCCAAAAAGATTTTATTGAGTGATGCCCTTCAACATTGTGACCCTCTAACCTTAGGAGCTCCAATGACAAAAAGAATTGTTTTGAGGTTTAACTTCTATCTGTGACTGGTTCAGTGCCTCTGATGTGAAGGAACAGGTTTCAGTCCACCCGCTCCAACCCTCCAGGTGGTCCTAAGTCCTAAGTCCTAAGTGATGACTGGAAATATTAGTTTGGTGCAAACCTTTGAGATGCCTGACCCTTCAACCCTGATTCTAAGGAACAGGTTTTGAGTCCTTATTGTGCATCTGGTCCTCCTAAGGCCACTGTAGGGTGGAGTTCTCCCAATGTACAGGTTCACATTAAAAATTTCCCAGTGTATCAAGTCATGTTGAAGTGGCCACCCATTGTAGGAATATAGGGTATGAAGAGCTTACCATCCTTGCCCTATAGGAGCAGGTCCTGTTGTGCAAACAGAAGTCCTTGAGTAGAGCATATCCCGCACTGTCCTTTGGTGCTACCAGATGTATGAACTGGGACCATATGTGACTGGATATCTGGGATTACACTGTGCTTGTTCTTCTTGTTTTGTGTCATTGACACCTTGCATGGGCTGGGCTGCCCATAATATACCAGGGTTAAGAATGCCAAATGAAGGGACCTATCCCAGGATGGATTTGTAGAAAATGCTTGGGTGTACATGTGTTCTGAAACAGCCAGAGAGAGAGAGAGAGAGAGAGAGAGACTTGTAAACATGTGGAAGAAGGGCTTAATTGAAATGAAAGGCAATGAGGATACTTTTTAATTAATTAAATGCTGGTAACTGCCATGATTCATGATAAACGTAGCAGTTGCAGATCGGTCGTGGTATAACTCCACAGAATCCTGCTACCAATGCCCTACAGCCAAACCACCTGGTGAAGTACTGATAAATCTAGCTGGAAAGTAGTGATTTGGTTGGTGATGAGTCACCAAATGACATTGTTATTACCTGTGTCCTCAGCCATTCCCCCATACTTGTTCCCGTTCAGATAAACATTTGGAAAAGAGAGCGAGAGAATGAGAATAATTATGATAATTCCATAATTTAACTCTGCTTCCTCTCTTACCCAACCTGGAAAAAGAGTATTATTTATTTTTAAAGCCCAATACTTTTATATCTATGGAGCCAAGACGTTTCTGTGTTCATTCAATCTTCTGCAGAACCTTCCTGGCAGATATCAGCTTGAAATGCCCATTGTTTCTCGTCTGCAATGTCTCCCTTGCCACACTAGCCCCTTCAATTAAGGTGAAGAGGAATGATTTTCTGCCAATGAAAAATGCTGTACAAGGAGGTTTGCCATAAGCCTCTGTTTTGGTGCAGGAGAAACATTAAATCTAGTAATTGGACTGAAGATTTCTGTGTCCTTTCAGATGAGCAAAATATATTGATCTCCGTAGTGTTTTTGCATCTGCAATAAATTCTTCAAAATCAGCACATACGATATATGTTCCTGTTCTGCAAAAATTGATAATTGGGCTCTGGGGCTTTAGTAAATGCAGAGGCCCAGCCTATTAGTGGACATCTGGTGACTGTGTATTACTATTGCAAGTGTCACATTTTAAGAAAATATCTGAATTGCTATGATTAGGTTATCATACCACTTTCAGTATTCCTTGCGAAGATCTGCTGCTGAGTAAGCTTCAGAAATTCAGGAATGTTGAAGAGTAACAACATGAAGTTTTGGTGCAAAATAATGCTAAACTGATAGGGGACCTTGTTTTCATCCAGTTGGTTTTGATCAAGTGGACGCCTCTCCCAATGGAAGAGGAGCGGGGGTGATTTTTGCCTATTCCTCCTCCCCCTGCAACCCAGAGTGCCTCCCAGAGAGTTTGGGGACCATTCAGAACAGGGTGGAAAATCAGAAGAACATGAGAAGAGCCTGCTGGATTAGGCCAAAGACCCATCTAGTCTAGCACATTTAATAAGGTGAACCTATCTAATTCACCTAGACAGCATCTTAAAAAGCAGAGACATCACCTTGCCAACAAAGGTCCGTATAGTTAAAGCTATGGTTTTCCCAGTAGTGATGTATGGAAGTGAGAGCTGGACCATAAAGAAGGCTGATCGCCGAAGAATTGATGCTTTTGAATTATGGTGCTGGAGGAGACTCTTGAGAGTCCCATGGACTGCAAGAAGATCAAACCTCTCCATTCTGAAGGAAATCAGCCCTGAGTGCTCACTGGAAGGACAGATCGTGAAGCTGAGGCTCCAATACTTTGGCCACCTCATGAGAAGAGAAGACTCCCTGGAAAAGACCCTGATGTTGGGAAAGATGGAGGGCACAAGGAGAAGGGGACGACAGAGGACGAGATGGTTGGACAGTGTTCTCGAAGCTACCAGCATGAGTCTGACCAAACTGCGGGAGGCAGTGGAAGACAGGAGTGCCTGGCGTGCTCTGGTCCATGGGGTCACGAAGAGTTGGACACGACATAACGACTCAACAGCAACAAATCTAATTCACACTTTTTGAAACAATATGTGAGCATAGCCATCCTTCCGAATTTGCATTTCTCTGGCCAACTAATGTGTACAAAAATGCATATACTAGGGTAAAGTGTGTTTAAAAATGCACATATTTGTGAAAAATAGCATATAGAAATGGGCTGCGTTAGGGGAAATATAACTATTGGGTAAAACAAACTTGGCAAAAATGTGTATATTAGGCAAAAAATGTATAGAAAATTGGAAGAAGTTTGCACTAAAATACTGATTAATTTTTATGAGAACCTTTTTTAAAAAATCAACCAGATGTGGAAATGTGGAGAACTTTATTTAGGTTTGTAAAACTGAGAAACAGAGAAAGCAAAACACATTCCCAGTCCTGTGTTAGAGGATTTCAGATTTGTGAAGGTCATCACCATGCGGTGGGCTCCATGCGATCCACATGTCACTGGCAGAAGTCAAATGTCTGAAGCATGACAGAAGCCCCAGGCATGCATTACTCATGTATACATTACATACACACACACACACACACACACACACACACACACGGTGCTCATGTATGGAAGAAAATGAGGTGCCAGGCAGCCCTAACGTTGAACGGCTGTGCTTTGAGTATCCCTGCATTGTGAATGCACAAACACATTGCGGAAATAAAATGCCACTATCATGCTGAAACACAAACGGATAATGTTACTGTACATTATATTAAAAGATTTCTATTTGTCTGCTTTCATGTCACAAACATTTTGCATTTCCTACTCCACAGATTGATTCCTGCCCCTCAGTCCTTTAATTTCTCTCTCTGAGAAATAACTGCACTTATCTCATGAATATGCAAAACTCTGGAGCCTTCTTGTGTCGAAGCCCATCTGTTCTGTAAAGCTTTCTTGAATGCTTGTCACATCATGCATCATTATAAGTATGCATATTGCATGCCTGTTGGCAATCGTAAGTAGGTAATCTGTATATGAAAATTTAAGGTATTTGCTTAATACCTGTAAATGCCGTCGCTTTACAAAGCCCGAGTTCTTGGAAACATTTGGAGCTAATAGATAGTGGGTCAGAACTACACCTGAGCTGATACGGTGCACCCATTTCCACGTTGGTTTCCATCAACTGAAGAAGAAAAAAAAGCAAGTTATATTTTGGGGTCTTTTTCTGGAGGGTGAGCCCCAGTTGAATTTGTAGTCTACATTCATCACTGGCAAGCACAGCATGATAATGAAAATGCATAGCATCAGGTCATAAGTGCGCAATTCCATAGTATCTGGATCTTCCCATGATTTGGCATCTTTTTTTTTTATTTAAAAAAAACACCATTTAATCTTTTTTTCAATACAAACAACAACCGCAAAAGACACATACAACAAAAACCATAATAACAATAATAACACAATTTGACAATTCAGATTTGAATACACTGATATACCTATGACTACACCTTTTTTGGGGGGGACGACGCAGGTGGGGCTGTGTGTTAACCACAGAGCCTAGGACTTGCCGATCAGAAGGTCGGTGGTTCGAATCCCAGCAATGGGGTGAGCTCCCGTTGCTCAGTCCCTGCTCCTGCCAACCTAGCAGTTCGAAAGCACGTCAAAGTGTAAGTAGATGCAGTGGTGCCCCGCAAGACGAATGCCTCGCAAGACGAAAAACTCGCTAGACGAAAGAGTTTTCCGTTTTTTGAGTCGTTCCGCAAGACAAATTTCCCTATGGGCTTGCTTCGCAAGACGAAACGTCTTGAGAGTTCTTGCGAGTTTGTTTCCTTTTCCTTAAAGCCGCTAAGCCGCTAAGCTGTTAATAGCCGCTAAGCCGTTAATAGCCGCTAAGCCGCTAATAGCCGTGCTTCGCAAGACGAAAAAACCGCAAGATGAAGAGACTCGTGGAACGGATTAATTTCGTCTTGCGAGGCACCACTGTAAATACTTCCAGCGGGAAGGTAAACGGTGTTTCCGAGCGCTGCTCTGGTTCGCCAGAAGCAGCTTAGTCATGCTGGCCACATGAGCGAGATGAGAGCCGCAACCTCAGAGTCAGTCACAACTGGACCGAATGGTCAGGGGTCCTTTTACCTTTACCTTACACCTTTTTTAAAACAATATTTTCCCACCTCTCTCTCTCCTCCCCCTGCTTCCCACGACTTGGCATCTTGAGCCTGTACTATTCCTGTTCTGATAGCACAAGAGCCTTAGTGGTGCTGCTTCTTCTCATGGCCGCATGGGAGGCACCCACCGTGGCTCATGCTAGGTTGCCCCTCTTTACCTTTGCATGAGGAAGAGCTGCAGCATGGACTCCTCCTCCATGGTCCACAATGGACTTACATGCTGAACCAGGCCAAAGACCTACCTCTAATTCAGCATCCTCTTGTCCATGACCTGGATACACCTGGGAAGCCCACATAAGGGCAACCATCTTTTCTCACTGTGGACTGGAGGCCCCCCGATGCTGACCTTAACGTTAAGGAGGCAGTCTGCACATGTTTAGTTATTGAAATAATGATAAACTAGGATTACCGCTGTTTGTTAAACCTTGTTTAACATAACACCGGTGTTAAAAGACCTACATTGGCTCCCAGTACGTTTCCGAGCACAATTCAAAGTGTTGACCTTTAAAGCCCTAAACGGCCTCGGCCCAGTATACCTAAAGGAGCATCTCCACCCCCATCGTTCTAACCGGACACTGAGGTCCAGCGCCAAGGGCCTTCTGGTGGTTCCCTCACTGCGAGAAGCAAAACTACAGGGAACTAGGCAGAGGGCCTTCTCAGTAGTGGCGCCCACCCTGTGGAACACCCTCCCATCAGATGTCAAAGAAATAAACAACTACCTGACATTTAGAAGACATCTGAAGGCAGCCCTGTTCAGGGAAGTTTTTAATGTGTGACATTTTAATGACCGCTTCCCACATTAAATGGGGGACACCCTTTGCGTGGTCGCACGCAGCCCCCTGGACCCTATGTGGCACCATTAGCACAGGCTTGGCTTCGCCTTCCCCAGGTGGGATACCTGGAGGTCTCTGCCTACCTCAGCCAGTTGCCCAATCCTGCCTTGGCATTGCCAAGGTGATCAGGCCAGGTAGGGGGAGGGACCACCTGCCCACACAATAGGGGGAGGATCTTACCTGGGAATCGTCTTTGTTGGAAGCCACCCAGAGTGCCTGGGGAAACACAGCCAGATGGGCAGGTTACAAATAATAATAATAGTAGTAGTAGTAGTAGTAGTAATAATAATAATAATAATAATTTATTATTATCTGTTGGGATAGAGGCTCCACACAAGTATAGGTAACTTATTTCTTTACAAATTTATATGCAGATTCCTGGCAGGGCTCCTAACACAGGTTTGAAGCAGGGGTTTCTCGCAGTCTAAGGGATGGGGCAGGGGACATCTGGAGGATGAGTTGTCCTTAAAGAGAGAGCATAGCAGTGTTTTATTTTAAGTTTTTCTTTTTTCTGTAAAATAACATTAAAAACACTTAAAAATGCAGCTACAATCAACAGGAAACATACCAGAGGAATAAAAATGCACTCAAAAGCCAAAAAAAGAGGCAAAACAAAGTAACGAAAGACCAACGATCAATACAGAAAATACAAGAAAAGTCAATTTTTGTCACTATTTTTAAAATGAATAGTTTATCCTATGTTAGTAAAGGTAAAGGTACCCCTGCCCATATGGGCCAGTCTTGACAGACTCTAGGGTTGTGCGCTCATCTCACTCTAGAGGCCGGGAGCCAGCGCTGTCCGCAGACACTTCCGGGTCACGTGGCTAGCGTGACGAAGCTGCTCCGGAGAACCAGCACCAGAGCAGCACATGGAAAGCCGTTTATCTTCCCGCCAGTAAGCGGTCCCTATTTATCTACTTGCACTTAGGGGTGCTTTCGAACTGCTAGGTGGGCAGGAGCTGGGACCAAATGACGGGAGCTCACCCCGCCGCGGGGATTCGAACCGCCGACCATGCGATTGGCAAGTCCTAGGTGCTGAGGTTTTATCCACAGCGCCACCCACGTCCCTCCTTTATCCTATGTTATAAACCACTTAATTTTTTAAAAATTATTGCAAGTCTTGCTAAATAAAATGAAATGAAATGCTGGACAGCCTGGAGGAATAAGAAAAAACAACAACAACAAGAGAGTTGCTGCCAGGTGAGTCTCATAGAGAGGTAATATTTGTACAGGAGCATGCAGGAGAATAAATGACCAAAGCAACAACATGAGAACAATATGCACTTGAATGAAATAACACAAAGGGGCACCTTTTCACGCCAAAGGCTGCATTAGCCCAGCGCGAAGATGTCAGCGCTGCATTCCAAAAGTAAGTGGGGGCATGCATGCACAAAACATACACTGCTCCCGTATACAATCACAAACAAACTGGATTTCTTCTGGACTTTTTGAACACATCACGGCTATTTTCTGCAAACATGGACCACAAGTACTTGCTTGAGGTTCTAACAATATTCCCAAAGAACCCTCCTTATTAGTAGTTCCTTTTGCTGCAAGTGAGAGCTGGACCATAAAGAAGACTGATCGCCGAAGAATTGATGCTTTTGAATTATGGTGCTGGTGGAGACTCTTGAGAGTCCCATGGACTGCAAGAAGATCAAACCTCTCCATTCTTAAGGAAATCAGCCCTGAGTGCCCACTGGACAGATCCTGAAGCTGAGGCTCCAATGCTTTGGCCACCTCATGAGAAGAGAAGACTCCCTGGAAAAGACCCTGATGTTGGGAAAGATGGAGGGCACAAGGAGAAGGAGACGATAGAGGACAAGATGGTTGGACAGTGTTGTCGAAGCTACCAGCATGAGTTTGACCAAACTGTGGGAGGCAGTGGAAGACAGGAGTGCCTGGCGTGCTCTAATCCATGGGGTCACGAAGAGTCGGACACGACTAAACGACTAAACAACAACACAATTGCTGCAAGAGAGCACAGCTCCGGGAGCTTGCAATTGCTGCAAATGAACTAGGTTGCGCTTTTCTCATCTGCGCAGCAGGCAGCTGCTTCTGGTGCATCATAGACCCCCGTTGAGCAGTAGTGACTGCAGTTACGAGTCCCAAACAGAAATTGCACATGGCAGATCTGAAGATGGTGGTGGTGATGACAGGTATGGCTGAATGGAGTTGGTGCGGCCTGGGGAGCAATGGGGGTGTGGGATGTTGGCTGAGACACATGAACTGCATCTTTCCGTCCACAAAGGGATTTGTCCTCCTGAAGCTCAAACCCTCTTAGAAAGCATTTTCTCCCTTAAAACGCTTCACAGCTACCACATTGATTTGAATGATGTTTCTAAGGCATGGAAGTCAACTGCTTTGGTGTGAATCCAGCCATTAATGAACACACAGACCAATCAATGGTAAAACTTCAAAGGTCACTGAATTTGCCTTTAAGGTCGATGCAGGGAATGAAACTATTATAAAAGCAGCCAGAGTTCAGGAGTCAAATATTTATTAACACCGAAGGAAAGATTGAGTTGATTACATAGCTTCCAATAGGAAGGGAGTCTCTTCTTTCAAATAAAATGCAATCAATATCATCTAACAAAGTAGTCCTCAATTTATTAGATTTCTCCCCACTTAGGAGGCCTCTGCAAAGTTCAATTTGCTTTATTGGCTCTGTGTCGATGTGCTGAAGTGGATCTGTGACACTGTCTGTCTTTAGTTGCTAACCATAGTACTGCACAGTCCTCACTGCCGAAGTGCCCTTCATATTCCACAAAGTTCTTGGAAGTAAAGCAACCAACATTGGCTGGATCTTTTGGATGTGTAACAATCTATTCTTCAAAGCATGAACTCATTGTTTAAAATAAGGAAGAGCAATCTCTGGTCCTCCAGATGTTGGGCTCAACTCTGATCAGCCTCAGTTGGTATAGTCAATGGGCAAGGATGCCAATGATGGAAATTGTAGCCCTGGAACATCTGTTGGGGGCACCATGTTGGATAATCCTGGTTTAAAATTACTTTTTTTATAGCCTCTAATTCCTGATTCTTGGAGTACTGCAGTATTGTGGAATACTTAGAGTGCAAAGGCCAGCAAAGAAGGAAGTGTTCAATTTCTGCTTATGTGAGATTTTATCTTGAGAGCATTTAGGATGTTGCCTTGCACGACACAATTAAAACTGTAATTATACTTTGTAATAAAATATTATTATGCAAATTTGCATGTGCTAATTACATGATTAGACCTACACTAATTGCATTATCTGCAAAAGACAACTATCAATGTATTATTATTTTTTTACAACCAACAACAAACGCAAGACAAATTATGATAAACTGTAAAGGCATGATCCAATCCAGTAATAATGATAGAACAAAACAAGAGTGAAAGGTTTAATCTGAGGAGGTATTACTTGGCACTGAAACATATTCTTATCGCTGTATTTTTTCAGTGCAGCTCCCCTTGCTCCTTTACAATAAACAAGGAAGCTTTGGTTATGAAGGGTTTTTTTCCTGCCTGCTCAGGTTTCTTAAAAAAGAGGGAAGTGTCTTCTAGATAATTTTGTAGATGTTTACGCAGGGAATGCAGTAACATTGGGTGGGAGGAGGGAGGCTGGGTTAATTCCATTGTACACAAGTTGTACATTGACAATAAAGGTATTATTATTATTATTATTATTATTATTATTATTATTATGGTGTAGGTGGAGAAGGAAGTTTATCAAAATACGTTTGAGGAGGGTAAGAGATTCTGAAGCAAATTTTCCTAATTTACATTTGTTGGCCAACACATTTGAATGTGTTTTTGGCTGGATCCATTTCTTTCCATAATTAGCTGCTACCACTGCTTTTTGGATTTATGTTTTTTTTGTTTTGTTTAAGGGAATGTGTGGCATTGGGGGAAGGTAATATTTAAAGTTATTGGGAATAATTCAGAGTAAGCTAGTTGAACTTAGTTCCCTTTGAAAACCGTGAGACTTAAGACCTGTCTAATTTGTCCCAATGATTTCAATGGACCCAAAGTCAACTAACTCAGTGTGAGTTCGGCCTACTGTCTTCCAACTTCTTACCCAAAAGATGCCACCATGACAGTAGAAAATATTGCTTCTTGTCCTGGTGACTCTGTGATGATGCCATATGGTCAGCAGTGGAAATGTGCTCACTACCGCCGCCACCAGGATGACATAAACAGCAGCATCATTTAAAATAATGTGAATGTGTGGCATGATTTTGTGAAATCTCTGCCTTACACCCTCAACCAGGAGAGCAAAAGGGAGTAAAAAAAGAGGGGGGCAAATCAACTCTTCCCAGAGTTTATAGAAATAAAAAAAAAAGAAATGTGCTTCCAAGCAAAGAGACAAACCCTGCCACAGAAACAAAGTAACGATCACAGAGGCAGAAAAGATATTGACTTGGGGGGCAGGGAGGGTAAATGTGAGAGGCAGCTATCATACCATCCTGAAAGCCCCCAAAGGTGAACCCCAAAATAAGAAGTGGATGGAGACTACAATACAGGCTGCACCGTACCAGCCAATAAAAACAGAAAAAAAACAGGTACTGCCTGACCAGTGCCTTTTTTCCCCAGTCAGAATTTGATGGAACTCAGTTCCGGCACCTCTCAGGTGGTTGCCATTGCCATTATCAGTGAACAAGGGAGGTGTCTGTGGTGGATTCTGGCACCTCTTTTTCTAGAAAAATAGCATTATACATGACTCTGATAGAGGTCAAGCAATATAATGTGGTGAAGGATCAGGGAGAAATCTCCTTTCATGGGAGACTGCCACCTGCTTCAAACTGGCCACCAAAGGCTTGATGAACTCCATAGCCTGTCTTCTAGCCAGAGGAAGCCTCATGAGCCTTCCTCTCTTAAAAAGGAAGCAGGGACAAAAACACTTCACTCACAAAGGGCAATGGAGTGACAGAGAAAAAAAAGATGTGTTGGTACCGATTACTGGTCAGTTCTGTCAAGGGAAAAAACCACTGGGGTTGAGGACCCCCACCCTGTCCTAATTCTCTTCAGCCTTTTTCCAGTCTGCCATTGTGGAGCAGAAGAGGAACTTTTATTTATATAGACACACATTTTATTTTGCTGAATCTGGTGTTATTTATTTTTTATCTATAGCAAAAACGTGAAGCATTATGAAGTCGCAAATCTCCCTCTGCCCTCAACAAGGAGTTGTGTGTCGCATACACAGAGAAAGCTGAAGTCATTTGTTCAGCTTTAAAAGCTGTAAATTTAACAAGTGCCATAGCCATATATGGAGAAATTAGCGTAATGCAGCTAATGTGTTCATATCCGCACAGTTCAGGCACTTTATGCAAAGGTCGGAGGTTGTAATAACTCCTGTTTATGGTATTTAGAAGTATCGATCACTTTATATTGTGATACTCTAATCTGATGTGATGAAGTAAAGATGAAGGCAGGAAGGCATCATGCTGGTCAGTGGAGCCATTTTACTTCAGTTTTAGCATAATCACCAGAGCAACCAAAGTGTCTTTATTTTTCACAAATATATTCTTAATACAGTGGTAACTCGGGTTACATATGCTTCAGGTTACATACGCTTCAGGTTACAGACTCCGCTAACCCAGAAATAGTGCTTCAGGTTAAGAATTTTGCTTCAGGATGAGAACAGAAATCGTGCTACGGCGGCAGCAAGAGGCCCCATTAGCTAAAGTGGTGCTTCAGGTTAAGAACAGTTTCAGGTTAAGAACGGACCTCCAGAACGAATTAAGTACTTAACCCGAGGTACCACTGTAACATAAGAAGAACATTAAAGCTTGCTGGATCAGGCCAATGACCCATCTAGCCTAGCGTCTTGTTCTCACAGTGGCCAATCAGATGCTTGTGGGAAGCTAAGTCAATGTAGCATTACAATTGAGGAGACCATGTGAGCCAGGAGTAAGTATAGCACCAGAGAATTGCTAATGTAGGAAGTAAATGGAGTACGAATGAGTAACTTAAGTCAAAGACTTAAATCAGACTTCCTTCTTGGTGAGCATCTTTGATTTCAGTGAGTATGTCTTGAAAGAAATGTACTTGGTCCTAGTTCCTATCTTAAAGAGGAACTGTGTTATGATAAAAGGGAATATTTGATGAGTAATAACTCATCAAATCCTAGAACTACATAACTAGAACCAATTTGCTACCCAGAACAGTTTTTCATTAAAGACTGAGTGATATTAATGATACCTCCTTCTGGTGAGAATCTATACCATATATAATATAATTGCCAATTATGTCCCATTGGTGGAAAAGACCAATATTCCTGCATCTGTGTAAAAATATTTGTTAACAACAGTTTACTAGGTCTAGGTGACCAGATTTTATGGTATGGATTTATATGTCGCACTTAAAACTGAAATATTGGGATGAGAAGAAGTAATTATGAAGAAATGTTTGGAAGCAGTTTATGTCTGGCTCTTAAAAAGCTTAAGTACTCTTCCCCCTTCACAAAGTAATGGATGGTGCATATCAAATGTTCATCATGGGGAAAAACATTCTCCTTAGTGAAACTATTTTTAGAAAAATTAATTAAAAATCCACTCAGTAGGCTGAAAAGGCAACTAACATAGACAGATTACCTGTTATGCTTATAATGTCCACTGAAATTTGCCAGATACGTTGTATCTAGAAACTTATCCACCTCAAGCAGGTGGATTTCAATAATAAAATTATTAAGATAAAACAATAGTTCTTCTCCAGCCTTAGCCGTGAAGATACCTGTTGGGGGTTTGATACCTGGAAGCCAATTCTCACTTTCAGGGGGAAAGCTATCACTCAATTAGGAAGTCTTGACCTCTAACACAAGACCCTAATACATATAAATTGGTGCCATATTGCACTCACAAGCATAATCATTGTATGAATTGTCAATGTTGGATTATCATGTTTATGAGTACAACATATCACCATTTTCTATGCATTATTATATGTTTTGTATTTATGTATTTGTTGAAGAGAGAACCTCCATTGCAGAATATGCATGTACTGCCAAATTTAAATTTAAAAGGCACCATACACAAGCCCCACTTGCCAAAGAATAATCAGGAACACACTTTAATGCTGTGGGTTATTCATTTGCAGCTGTGTCTTTTCCTGCCCTACACCCAACACCTTACTCTTGTTCTTATCATTTGCCTCCCATACACATGTTTCAGGGTGATGAACAAATCGCACTCAAAACACCTTTAAAAAGCATTAAAAGGAACACAGGAGATGACAACAGATAAAGTTTAGAGCAATACAAAGTAGATACCCATAGCAGACATATTTATTCAGCTTGGAAAGCTTCTTGGAACAAGAATATATTCATTTGTGGAGATAGTGGTGCCTGATGCATCTCAACAGAAATACTGTTCCATAGAAAAGGGGCTGTCACATAATTTGTTTTGGAAAAATCTGAGGTCTTACTGTTCTTCCATATCTAAGTGCCTTAGCACTCTACTCCACCGTAAGGAGTAGGTGGGACCACTTAAGATCCAGAAGGTTGAAAGGATAATTTATTTTAGGCAGCCTGGGGGGGGGGGAATACCCATTTGGTGTCAGTGGAGAGAACAGAAAATGGTTGGTGTGGCTGGTTGGTTTGCCTCCCATCCATCTCACAATGTAGTCTACTTTCTATGCCACCACAGAGCCTGACCTGAAACTACTACATAAATTTGTAAAACTGATGGTGATTAATGCTTATGATTCAAATGATGTTGTGGGATTGTATCAGGAATCAAGAACCTGTGGATGATCAGATGTTGTTGGACTCCCAAACCCATCTGCCCCAGCCCAGTAATCAGGAATGATGGGAGTTGTAGTCCCCCTAATACGTTGGCTGGATCTGTATATATAAGGCTGGGCTGTATATGTGACAGATAAATAGGAACTATTTTGAATTTTTGACCTGTTCTGTCCTTGTAGGCAACTAAAGGGAGAGTACCAACTAGAAAGGAAACCTTTCCCCTCTTTCATTTTGTAAGCACAATTTTTTTTTTCTAAAATGAAAACAAAACATAACCTTTTGTACATCTGGTAACATAATGCTGCCTTCAGAAAAATATTTTTCAGTCCAGCCTCTGACTTTGCTTGACTTGTAGAGTCAGGACTGGAAGAGTCAAAGCTGGAAGAGGCCACAGAGAACATGTTTCTCGATATTCAGATTTGGCAGACAGACAGTGCCATTAAGAATTTGCTGATGGCGAACTGTAGAGAATGTGTTGAAAGAATATGTAAAGGGCAGCATGTAGTATACCTAGAATCAGCTAATTGAAATTTCATGGTGATTAGAGGTGCCTTGTTCATGCTAATAATAGCTGTTTTTACAGGGGGGTGGGGTGGAATACATCTTAAAGATTTTAAAAAAAAAAAATGGAAGCAAGGATTACCATAATATGTGACAGCCATGAGCTTAAATGACTTTTAAAAAGAGGTTTAAGACAAATTCATGGAGGGCAGATTAGATTTTCGCAAGGATAGCAAAATGGAACCCTCATGTGAAAGTAAGTATACCTTCGGGTATCAGATGGTCATCACATTCATGCTTTGCTCACAAGATTTCCAAGGGTCCAATCATAGGCTCCTGGGCAAAAAGAGAGAGAGAGCGCTTCATAAGACGTCTGAAACTACTGATAGTTGCTGCTTCATGCATGGCAGATAAAAGGGTATTCCAAAGTACTGGGACGACAGCAGCAAATGCTCTGTCACTTGACATAGAGGGGGTGAAAATCTCCCAGTGAAATGAAGTGAAGTGAAGAGGTTTCCAAATTTCCAAGACACGGCCCACGCTGGAAATTTGTGCGACCACCCTGCCCATTAAGGCACAGCTATGTAGATAACATCATGTGTTGTTGGCCCTCAGCTGTGTATACTCTCACCTCATACATGTGAGTATTCTTAAAGTAGAATTATAATTTAAGGCTAAGGCAAAGAGGACATACAAGAAGACAGATGCTAGAGAGATGTATTCTGATTTATAAGCTCAGCAGGAGGTCACATGAAGCAGTTGTCAGGAAGACATAAGCGGGGGTGGGGGAGGGAATAGAATAAATGCACTGGCAGAATTTAGGCTTGCAGCAGACCTGCATCTAAGTGGATAGAATTCTTCCCACTGTCACCTTCTGAACTTTCTATGATAACCGCGAGAAACAAATTTAAGATTTCACTCCTTATGATAATTAGAGGCCATTCTACTTTCCGTTTTTGAAAAGGCCTTTCGTGGATATAATGAAACCTAGAAGATATTTAGACTTACCAATGACTAGTAATTTAGAAATTAAAGTGCAGCCTTAGTAAATGACACAGCACAGTGCTAATAAGATTAGAAAGTGTGAGCCAATTTTCATATGCAGAAACATGTGGAAAATAATTTCTAATCCACAAAATGCTAGAAGGGCGTATTTAGTGTAATGGAAATTTGTATGTATATCTGCTCAGTCACACATCCTGTTGTCTCGTTAGCACCCTTTGGGTTCTGGACATAATTATATAATTAGAGGAGAGAGGAATTGGAGCTGGCTGGAGAAGGTGTGTGTGTGTGTTTGCATTTGCATACGTAATCAGGCAACATTTTTCCCCAGAGTACTCATCAAACTTAGAGCATGTACACATTACGTTCCCTCCTGAGTGTTCTACTACAATAGATGTACATACTCCTATATGTTTCTGCTAAGGGATGAGTGGAAGCCCCCCCCCCTTTCCTAATTGTTTCCTTCTTGTTGCTGGCAACAGCAATAGCAATAACGCAAAGCTGCATACAAAGGAGCTTTAGCCATTTAAACGCTATACTGCTACACGTCTGCCTTCTGGTTTACTTTTACAAAATTATTTGGGGGACTCGGTGATACACAGTTTCCTGTAGTTTGCAGTTTGTATCTCACCCCGGAACTTTATACTGACTGGTGCATTTAAAAGTGCATTAAATTAATGGCACATGAGGCTTCAGAAGAGGTCTGAGGAGGCAATTTAAGTAGATATGACTTTTGCTTGAGAATGTGGGAGATTTGACTGGAAATCTAAACCAGTCTCAACGTCATCTCTGAGCTGCAATATTAATGGTGGACCTAACTGCAGGACTGCTTTAACTTACACTCCCTCAGCTCAGTCCAATAACTTGCAGTAGGGGGCTAACAGTGAGCTACACTGCAGGACTGTTTTCTACTACAGTGGTGCCTCGCAAGACGAAATTAATTCGTTCCACGAGTTTTGTCGTCTTGCGATTTTTTTCATCTTGCGAAGCACGGTGTCGGGAAAATTTTGGAAAAGCTTCAAAAACCACCAAAGTCTTTAAAAACCTCAAAAAAGGCTACCACACCGCGTTCTATGAGTTGCTTCTCGAAGTCAAGTCGCAACTGTATTAACGGTGTTAAGAAAAAGGAAACAAACTTGCAAGACGTTTCCGTCTTGCGAAGCAAGCCCATAGGGAAAATCGTCTTGCGAAGCAGCTCAAAAAGCCCTTTCATCTAGCGAGTTTTTTGTCTTGCGAGGCATTCGTCTTGCGAGGTACCACTGTATTGTCTGAGCCCAAGTTGCACAGTGGGGATAAGAGCAATGAAAAACACTGCAGAGTTGTTGAAGTCCCTCAGTTCAGCCAAACATGCAACAGGGGTTTTAATAAGAACTTAGGGGAGGGATTCAGTGTCAAAGTCTTCCAATCGTTCAGTCAGTGCAAGCATTTCAGAAACAAAATATTTGCCCATACCTCATGGATTAGTCTTGGAAAACTGGGCTATCTCAGGCGTAAACATGACTCAGTGTTCAACACCCAACATGATTATCTCCACTAGATTTTTGACCTTGCACACATCAGTATGGTTATTTCTGAAGCTGTCTTTTTACAAATAATAATAATAATAATAATAAATTTTATTTATATCCCGCCCTCCCCAGCCAAAGCCGGGCTCAGGGCGGCTAACAACAATAAAACAGTATAAAAGTATAGCATAAACAACACTCTAAAATCATTCATTATAAAATTAATTAATTCAGGCCACTGGCAACTATTGGGCCAGAGCTCCGCGAAGATTGCCGAGGGAGGGAGTCAGGCTGTGCCCTGGCCAAAGGCCTGGTGGAAGAGCTCTGTCTTGCAGGCCCTGCGGAAAGATGTCAAGTCCCACAGGGCCCTGGTCTCTTGTGACAGAGCGTTCCACCAGATCGGAGCCACAGCCGAAAAAGCCCTGACTCTAGTTGAGGCCAGCCTAACTTCTCTGTGGCCTGGGACCTTCAAGATGTTTTTATTTGAAGACCGTAAGTTTCTCTGTGGGGCATACCAGGAGAGGCGGTCCCGTAGGTACGAGGGTCCTAGGCCGTATAGGGCTTTAAAGGTTAAAACCAGCACCTTAAACCTGATCCTGTACTCCACCGGGAGCCAGTGCAGCTGGTGTAGCACCGGGTGAATGTGATCTCGCAGCGAAGACCCCGTAAGGAGTCTCGCTGCAGCATTCTGCACCCGCTGGAGTTTCTGGGTCAGTCTCAAGGGCAGCCCCACGTAGAGCGAGTTACAATAATCCAGTCTGGAGGTGACCGTCGCGTGGATCACAGTGGCTAGGTCAGGGCGAGAGAGGTAAGGAGCCAACTGCTTAGCTTGGCGGAGATGGAAAAATGCCGCCTTTGTTATAGCTGCAATCTGCGCCTCCATGGAAAGGGAGGTGTCGAAGATTACACCCAAACTCTTAACGGATGGTGCTGGCACTAATTGCGCCCCCGCAAGAGATGGGAGTTGCCCCCCCAATCCCATATCGCCCCGTCCCAGCCACAGGACCTCTGTCTTCGAAGGATTTAGCTTCAACCGGCTCCCACGTAACCATCCAGCCACAGCTTCCAAACATCTGGTCAGTGTGTCTGGGGCCGAGTCAGGATGGCCATCCATCAACAGATAGAGTTGGGTGTCATCGGCATACTGATGGCAACCCAGCCCAAAACTCCGAACAAGCTGGGCGAGGGGGCGCATAAAGATGTTGAAAAGCATCGGGGAGAGTATCGCACCCTGAGGTACTCCACACACCAAGGAGTGGCGTGATGACAATTCCCCCCCAAGCGCCACCCTCTGTCCCCGACTGGAGAGAAACGAGCGCAGCCATTGAAGGGCTGTGCCCTGGATCCCCACGTCGGCAAGGCGGTGGTCCAGAAGTTCGTGATCGACCATGTCGAAAGCTGCTGACAGATCTAGAAGAATCAGCAGCCCCGACCCGCCTCGATCCAGCTGTCTACGAAGATCATCTGTTAGGGCGACCAGAGCCGTCTCGGTCCCATGACCAGCGCGGAAGCCGGACTGGAATGGATCCAGAGCCGATGTTTCATCCAGAAACCCACCAAGCTGTTCAGCAACCGCTCTCTCAATCACCTTACCCAGGAACGGAAGATTCGAAACCGGGCGGTAATTGGATAGATCTAAAGGATCTAATGATGTTTTCTTTAAGAGCGGGCGCACCACTGCCTCCTTCAGTTCCCCTGGGAATGTCCCCGTGCCAAGGGACAAATTGATGATATCCCCCAGGAGGGCCCGCACCTCGTCTGGACACGCTCTAATCAGCCAAGACGGGCACGGGTCGAGAGGACAGGTGGTGGGCTTTCCAGCTCGGAGGAGTCTGTCCACATCGGCTGGGGATATCCGGTCGAAGTGGTCCAATACTGGACCCGAGGACAGTCGAGGGGCCTCCAGTTCCTTTATTGTATCCAAATTGGCAGGGAGGTCATGGCGGAGCAACAAGACCTTCTCTGCAAAAAAGCTCGCAAATGCCTCACAGCTAAGTGTCAAATTGTTATTTAAATTTGGCTGTCCCTCAAGGAACGTTAAAGACCTGATTATACTAAATAATTGCGCCGGGCGAGAGCTAGCGGATGCAATGGAGGCCGAGAAGTAAGACTTCTTAGCAGCCTTCACCGCCATCTCGTAGGTTTTCATAAAAGCCCTATAAGATGTTCTTGAGGCTCCGTCACGGGCACCCCGCCATACTCGCTCTAGCCGTCTGAGGTCCCGCTTCATTTTCCGGAGCTCCTCGGTAAACCAGGGAGCCCGGTTTCTGCGGGGTCGCAGAGGGCGCTTAGGTGCGATCTCATCGATGGCTGCCAGGAGCTGGGTATTCCAGCCCTCAACAAGCTCAGTCAATGAGTCGCCAGGGGGAGCAAGGTCCCGCAAGGCTTGGCGGAATCTATCAGGGTCCATCAGCCTCTGCGGGCGAGCCCAAATTGGCTTGCCACCTAAGCAGGGTGGGGGCGGAAAGTCAATCCTGGCTTTCAGAGCGTAGTGATCAGACCATGGCACCTTCATTGAAGGAGACATGATCACATCTATACCTACGCCAAAGATCAAATCCAGCGTGTGGCCTGCTTGATGTGTGGGGCCCGAAACAAACTGGGAGAGCCCTAGTGTCGCCATGGAAGACACCAGGTCCAGAGCCTGTGAGGAGGGAGTGGCATCAGCATGGATGTTAAAGTCCCCCAATACCAATAGGTTAGGGAACTCCAAGGCCCAGCCGGCCACCGCCTCCAATAGGCCTGACAGGGTGGCTGCTGGTGCGCTAGGTTTTAGAAAATCATTATCTTGAAGGGAACAACAACCATTGGCCTGGCCTTATGATCCAGAGAAAACATAGTGGCACGCCTATGTCAGGTCTGTGGGATTTAACGGTGGGGACATTTTGCTATTTTTGAATGAGTCCCTGCATTTCCAAGGAAACAGGATGACTACATCCTGTTTTGCTGTGAGGGCAGGAAATGAAAACGGCATAGAAAAACGTAACAAGACAGGAAGTGTTGCCTGGTTGCCTTGGCAATGCAAGGACACATTCCTCTCTTGAGGACACCTGTTCCAATGGGTGAACATTTTTTTCCTTTGTGCTCCTCCCCCATCTAAGGAAGGTGAATATTAGCCGCAATTTCTGCACAGCTCTACTAACAACTCAAGAATGTTTATTCACTCTAAAAAATAAAAATAGAATTGCACAGTGCAATTTTATGTTACCTCATCACTTTTATATCATGGCCCATCTTCTCTACCCTATTGTGTGTTTTGTTGTCTCTTTAGGCTGAGTACTTTCTCAAGCAATGACTGTAATGTGCCTGGCTCAGTGGTTCTTGTTTTCAATTGGTCCCCAGATGCAAACACAGTAAACATGAGTAATATTATTAATAAAATGGCAGTTGGCACCCATTAGTACAAACTATCTTCTCTCCAGGCTATTAGGTCCCAATGGGCTGAGGTAGTAGCACAGGCTGACCAGCCAATAGGGAGGGAAGGCAAAGCCAGAGGTACAAATTTGGCCAGCAGAGGGGCAAACAGGGAATGTAGATTGAACCTGAGGGCAGCTAGCACCTCAGCATGAGCTAAGCATATGCACTGAATTATATTGAAGGGCGTTGTCCTTTTTAAAAAAATCTCTCAGGTATCCTTGACAGGATGAAACATGGCAGGCTACAGTTTAAATTGTGGGAAATGGACATTTCAAACTCTGATACTGATGACAAGTATGATTGTTATGGTATCTTGTGTTTTATTATACCTGTGTAGATTGCCTTCAGATTTTAAATGAGTGGGCTGTCTATAAATATGCTTTATTCCATTATAAATAAATGGAATGTGTAAGAGTCAAGATAGCTAATTATCTGTTGAGGTACCCACAAGTGCAACAAAACAGCTTGTTGGCCCCCATTCATTTAATGTTTCTATAAATGATAGAATAACAGAATCATAATCCTATTCAGGCATTCCTTCAGTCACACAGTTTCAACTGGCCAGGGGGAGAGCAGGTGTGTGCTCCCTGGTCCCGTCCCTTCTGCTGGCTTCCTCTCCTTCCATGAATTAGGGGTGTAATTTCTGCATCAGGGAGGTTTCTCTACACAGGAAGGCTCCCCAGAAAATATAGCACTCTGGTGCTATAAGTGCATTTAAACATTTTTAAAACCATCAGATGTTGTTGTTGTTAAGATGGCTGTTGAACTATTTGTAATTTCCGGGTTTTGTTATTTAAACCTTTTCATTTTTTTCATTTTGTATTTATGGTTTTTATATTACATAATTTGTTATGCACTGTCCTATGAGCCTTCAGATTCAATGGCAGAATATGAATTTAATAAATGAATGAAATAAAATGGATTGCCTGGATTCACTGTAAACAAAACAAAGCAAAGAGAGCAGCTAAAGTTTAGCAGTTCCAGAGAAATGGGCTATTGTGGAAGCAATCATATGGGTCTTTAGATTAGTTTTCTATGTAATACATGATGACTTGACCAACAGAACTGTGAGTCATAGTAGCTGGCTATTGAATCATATATATATATATATATATATATATATATATATATATATATATGAAACACTTCCTTTATATGCAACAAAATATTATTGGGTTTTCAAGAATAAGTAAATACATAAGAAGAGGAAGTTACCTGTTCAGTTATGTATGTAGATACAACTGCATCACACCATTATATTTCTCTCGCTCAGCAAACAAACATGCATAGAACCACTATAACAAATAAACAAACTTTATTAAGCACTTCCTGACGCTGCAATCCTAAATGCAGTCATAGTGAAACCAGTGGGATTTATGCCTGAGTAAACATTGCTTGAAAAAAGTAATAATCCAAAACTGTTCGTTAAATAACAAAAAGGGCAGTACATTTATGACATTTACACAGCTGGGAGGATGGCTCTCCCTTCCCACCTAAGCGTAAGTAGCTTGCTCTACACAAGGAGTAGAATGAAGCGGGAATGAGGTGCTCAAGCTTTGAAACATATACTTATTTTGTTTGTGGAGCAGAAATTATATGCCACTTTATCACAAAATATATCAGAGCAGTTTGCGTAAAATAGTATAAAATATTCATTGATAGCAATAAATACAGACTTAAAACAGTAGACGTACACACACAAAAATTATCAAAATGTTAGAAGGAGACATACCAATTCAGACTTCAGATAGCGGATACAGTTTTTGAAAGCTCCTGTATATGAAAGAGCTAGCAGAAAACTACCACAATGGGGAGTGGATTAGATAGAACCATTCTCCCTGGCATGCAAGGTCCTCCCCGCTCCCACTAGCAGTGTGTTGTTGTTTTTTAGTAGAGAGAGGAAACGGCATTCAAAATGGCATTCCTCACATTCAATCTGCCTGAAGTGTCTCAAGTCTGTTTTCCCAACACGTCCTGCACACCCATCTCCATCTCTGCTGGCTCTGACCATTCCTCTTCCCACCACCATGGCTGCTGCCTTGCAAGTGACTCCAAATCCCATAAATTGCTAGCCTCCTCCCTTGGGGCTTCCCCTGGCCTCCTGCCTCCACCGCGCACTCACCAGAGCCTGGCCAGTCCCATCTAGTCCAGAATCCTGTTCTCACAGTGGCCTACCAGATGCCTGTGGATAGCCTGCAAGCAGGACCTCCCTTCCTATAGTTTCCGACAACTGGTATTCAGAAACCTATTGCTTCCAACAGTGGAGGTAGAACTTAGCAATCAGGGTTAGCACCCATTGAAGAAAGAGACAATTCTCATATCAGTGGGGGGAAAGTCATGGGTTTCCCCAAAGATTTGTATTGGCACCTATGGCAATTTATTCATAAGTCCAGAAGTAACATGTAAGAAACATTAGAGGAGGGCTGATACCTTCAGGACCTAATTAGATGCATCTCAGAAGCATCAGCTGACCACTGGATAGAGGATGCTAGGGAGAAAATGCTGTCTTACAGTCCTTCCAAACCTGGGACCCTCTAGATGTTTTGGAATCCAACTCTCACCAGTCACAGCCAGCACGGTCAGTCATCAGGGATGGTGGTTCTTGGAGCCCAATCAAGTCTAAAGGACACCCAGTTGGAATATTAGATGGACCAAAGTGGTTCACCTCTGATGTCCTTGAGAGATTCTTCATGACAGCAACGGCTACAGTGAAGCTCAGCTGTTGAATTTTAAAGTAAGTCCTAGAGGCACAAATGTTTCATGCAAAACCTGCTATGTTATATTATTTCTTCAGGAACGGGTTCAGTAAAAGATGTTAGTAGCAGGGTCCAAGAAGAGAAATAATTGGTTGAGGAGGGAAGGTGGAATTTGTTTGAGAGGTCCATCTGGTCTCATTATTAGTGATGTGCACAAGCTATTGAGCAGAAACCAGCTCTCTAAACTATGACTGGCCTGGGCTTAAATGATTTACTGCTAAGAGAAGCCCAGTAACAAGAATTATTAACATGTGTTGATGATACCGTGCTGAAATTTTTCAAAAGTAAATTTTGTCTTGGACATTTGTTCAGCGCATGCATTTGCTGCAAACTTCTATTTGGTGGAAGATGAAAGCTATTTCCCTCCCTGCCATTTAATAGGTTAGATTACAAGTGGTTTAGTCATGCTCAGCATATGTTCTTTGGTCTGCAAATGCTTTTGCTACCGGGGCTTTCCAGACTTCTGCTTTTAATTATTTAAAACACTGTGTGGCTTCCCTTGATGATTTATGCTTTCTCTTGGAATGAAATGGCTTGAAGGAAGGGGTTAGACATATTTCCTTTTGGAGATTATGGGCTAAATAACAATCACACTTAGCGTTCATAGAGCACATTTCAGGCATTCAAAGCGTTTCACATATATTATCTCTGTCTTGCTGCACACACATTGCAGATTGGGGACTGAGACGGAGAGAACAGTGGCTTGTAAGGCTGGCTGTTTCCTACACCAAACATATAATGTATGGGCTTAAGGAAGAGCCTTTTTAAATCAAACCAATGGCCCATCTAACCTAGCATCCTGTTCCAAATATTAGCCTACTAGATGCCTAGGAGGAGGAGGAGGAGGAGAAGAAGAAGAAGAGTTTGGATTTGATATCCCGCTTTATCACTACCCTAAGGAGTCTCAAAGTGGCTAACATTCTCCTTTCCCTTCCTCCCCCACAACAAACACTCTGTGAGGTGAGTGGGGCTGAGAGACTTCAGAGAAGTGTGACTAGCCCAAGGTCACCCAGCAGCTGCATGCGGAGGAGCGGAGACGCGAACCCGGTTCACTAGATTACGAGACTACCGCTCTTAACCACTACACCACTACACCACACTGGCTATGAAAGCCCTCCCCTCTTGTTTCCCCTACATCAGGAGCAAGGAACCTCCAGCCCATTGTCACAATTAGACTATTTCCCCCAGCAACACCCACCTGCCCCACACCTGATGTAATAGGTGATGTCTGGTGCAGGACAAGTAAGAACATGGCTACAAAGTAACCCTTGGAGACATTGGAGCCAACTCCTATGGGCTGAGGGGTCTCTGGGCCCCCCAATACAATATTTCAGGTAGCCGACTCCCCCCCAAAGTTGCTTGGCATTGCCATTCTTATTTATTTATTTATTTATTTATTAATGTTATGTTACATAGGTAAACATTATCACATTACATCACAAGGCTTATTATAATATAATTTTCAGCATGTATACAAAGTTTATATATCTAAAGAAAAGAAACAAGGACAAAAAACTATTCCAAAATCATATATGTACCAACACATTGGACTTCCTGTCTATCCCGTTGTATATCCTTCTTTTTACAAATGAATGTACTCTTATTATTGTATATTTCTTTACATTTTAATCTAATACATTCCTATATCTATATGTACCCAATGTGTATGATTGGCATTGCCGTTCAAATGTTGTGCGTCATGTGATTGGTTATGCAGGGTGGGGCTTACCTGCCCCCCCATATTTTATTCAAGTTGGCACCCTTGCTTGGAGACTTAGAGTGAACTCCCAACTGTTCCTTTGCAAGTGGGGCTTGCTGACAATGCTCACCAGCAGATTAGTGCAGACAGTGAGTCACAATGGGGTTCGCTGCACCACAGAGTTGCCTTTGCCAGCTAGCTCCACCTTTTCCATTTGCAGGGGCAGTTTAAATCTAAAGAGACATGTTGAAGCTGCTGATTGGCAGCTATAGTGAGCCCCTTTGACTTCCTCCTTTGTCTTTTCTATTTGAGATACAGCTCCTCAGATGCCTTGTCTGAAGGCAAAGGTGTGTATCTCTCGACCCTGAAGACGCTTGCAAAGAATTCATTGTGCAATCTCCCTGTTCTCCTTCAAAACTGCTGTCACATGTTTGCTGCCCAACAGTGCAAGCCTAACCATGTCTACTCAGAAGTAAGTCCTATGAAATTTAATGGGGCTTACTCCCAGATAAGGGGATACGGTTGCAACCTTCAGGTCCTAATGCCCTCCTTCTTATTTTTCACACTACTCAAGTATAGCAATAATTGTGGGTTGCTTTAAACCTTTAGGTACCTACTCCTCAAATTCCTTCCTGGCTCGCTTTATCGTGAACTAAAAATTATTTTGCCAGAGTCTCTTTCCTCCCCCCTTCATTTGGGCTTGCCTTCCACTTTTCAAAGGAAGACTTTGTGCCTTTTATGACTTCTTTGACACTGCTATTTAATCATTCTGGCATCCTTTCAGATTTGTTCCTACCCTTTCTAATCTGTAGCATACATTTTATGTGAGCTTCTATTATAGTGGTTTTAAATAACCTACAGGCTTCCTGAAGGGATTTGACCTTCCTGACTCTTCCCTTCAACTTCCTTTTAACTAATCTTCTCATTTTTTGAGAATTCCCTTTCCTGAAATTAAATGTGTCTTATGTTAGATTTTTCTAGGCAAGTATTGTGTGCATGTGCTCACACACACACACACACACACACACACTGAATTGAACAGTGTTGTGATCATTGTTCCCAAGTGGTTCAGCTTCTGTTACATCCCTAGCCAGATGGTGGTTACCACTCAGCATTAAATTAATTTTTTTACCTTAGATCCATAGTGAACTGATCTAAGGTACAATCAGGTGCCACATCTTAAAAAATTTGTCTCTTTGACATGACTTGAATGTACATTTAAAGTTATCCATGGTTTTTTAAAAAATGTATTTATATCCGTGTTTACAAAATTCATCAAACTCTACAGCCAAAACTAATAATAATAATAATAATAATAATAATAAATTTTTATTTATATCCCGCCCTCTCTAGCCAAAGCTAGGCTCAGGGCGGCTAACAACAGTAAAATAATACAACATTCTAAAATCATTTCATTATAAAATTAATTCAAATCAAATTGGTGGCAACCATTGGGCTAGAGTTCTGTGAAGATTGCCAAAGGAGGGAGTCAGGCTGTGCCTAATAAAACTAATAAAATGTTAAACTAATAAAATGTTACAACAGCTATTCCAGTGTGAGGTCACGGTGAGAGTTGGTGATATTTGCTAGTCATCTCTTAAATTCTACCTTATGCCATACCTTATTGCCCTGTGGAACGCCCTCCCACCAGATGTCAAAGAGAAAAATAACTACCAAACTTTTAGAAGACATCTGAAGGCAGCCCTGTTTAGGGAAGCTTTTAATGTTTAATAGGTTATTGCATTTTAATGTTTTGTTGGAAGCCGCCCAGAGTGGCTGGGGAAGCCAGCCAGATGGGCGGGGTATAAATAATAAATTATTATTATTATAAATTATTATTATTATACATCACTTTCTCTGCCACTCTCTTCCTGCTGAAAAGCCTGGTTCCATAAGCCAGGGATGCCCTTCTACATTTTTGTGCTGTGTTTGATGAAAGGGCTATACTCCTGCTTCCACCCAAAGCTTTCTTTGCACATGCAGTTCCACTCAGGGGCTGCTGGCTCTGCTTGCCAACCCTGCCTACCCACCACACACCCCTTGCCAGCCCCTATCCCCTCACAGCACCTTCGTCCTCCATTCCTCCTGCTCCCCACACAGCTTGACCAAAAACTCCTTCCTTCACAGATCACCCCCAAGCACACTCCCCTCCCCTCACTGATTGCACCAGATGCACACCCTGGATGACTTACAAAAGTAGTCAAGATCTTAATCTTTAGAAATGTCCAAGGGTAGCTTCCCCATTCTCCATACTAGGGTTGCTCAAGAACAGTTTTGTCCCCTTTGCCCAATATTCTAGGCTACTCAATACAAAAGCATACTTCTGCAAGGTTACATTAATCTAGTGCTGTAGGATCAGTGCAGGCTGAGTGTCCGGTGCTGGTGTGGTTGCTCGAGAGCAAACAGGCAAGACTCCGACCTGTCTTTTCCAGGCTTTATTCTTAGTGCAAACTATTTACAGTGAAGAGCGTCGTAAGTTCATGTCTGGCTCAATCGCTAGCAGAATCTGGGAGTGGTTGGTCCTTGTACCTCCCCCAGCATAACAGTCGCGTGACCCCCAAGCTTCTCCTCCCCTCTCTGCGCCGAAACCTATTGCGCAGAATGGGCGCTGGCAAAGGGGTACTTCCCTTCTCTCCGGTTTGCTCAGGCTCGGTGTTGAGGCTCTCATTAACATCTCCCGGTCCCTGCACCTCCTCTCCACTGGAGGTGGGGCTTTCCTCCTCGCCAGAGGAGGAACTGCTTCGCAAGATTTTCGGAGGTTCCCTATAACACAACTGCCCTTCCACCTCTCGCCTCTGAGCTGATGGCAGTTCCCTGACATTGAGCTTTACAGGCCTTCTTGTTTTCCCTTGTTGCACCTTTTCTCCCCTCTCCCACAGCAACCAGTGGCGGTGACAGCAACAGGGGGAGAGCAGGAAGGCTTGCACAGCCTGCCCATCACTCTCTCACCCTCCTGCTTCCTTGTTGCCTCCTCCTGCTGTGTTGCTGTCTTGCTTCATGGCAAATTATTGTACGGTAATGCGGCTATTATTTGGCACCTGCCAGTTCTTTTGCTCGAAGTTGCAGACCATCTACAGAACTCCAGAAGTCAAACAATCAAGAAGGGTCACAATGGAATATTGTGGTTTGAACAAATCACAACCTTCTTCCCGCACATAGATTTGCAGCTGCTGTTCAGGTTCTTTTTGCTTCCTCGTGTTATGAAGCATATTAGTAAAGTGGGTCAAGATTTTTGGAGGCAATCAGCCACACAAATCTGCTTTTAAAATGCTGAATAGGTGCTACTGGGACACTTGCCGGTTGTCATTAGGCAAGATTTACTTCAAATCAGGTGGACCGAGCATCTGGCCTTACGATCACAAATCCAAAACAACAAGCCTCCCATAGGAATATAACTAGGATGTAAAATAATATGTGCCTGAGCTAAATTGACTTCCTTATTTAGACTTTCTCTTTTTTTGCTGATTACAGATAAAAAGTGTATGTGTATGAGTGTGTGTGTGTGTGTGTGTGTGTTAGAGTACACTGTGCCCCCCCCATCTGACTGGAAATATAAAGCGCTGCTGTTTGAAGTACATCTGCTGCTCATTTCAAATGTTAATGAGAATAGACTTTTATACTGCCACAGCCCCACAAAACAAACTATGAATAGTAGTTTGGTTTTTCAGTTTTCCCTCCAACAGTTTTCTACATTCTGTTTAGTTGTCATCACTTACACTCTCTTCTAAGCATGATCCCTAAATTTAAAGAGGCAAAGAAGAGGTGAAATGCTGTCTGAGGAACCTGACAGTTGTGTGAGGGAAACTTTGGCGACTGAAGGTATATATTTAGACCAGGGATAGAGAAGATGTGGCCCTCCAGATGTTGTGGAACAAAGTATGTGAGAAAACAAAATATCCCTATTTTTTTAAATGAAGAGCTGATCCAGAGACATCAGAAATGCAAAAAAGCAAAAACAAAGCATAGCCCCAAGAGCTGAAATGGCCTAGGAGTTTGGAGAAGGCAACCATAATTGATTTATCCCGGACCACACAATCATTTTGTGCTAAAATCTTTGCTTCAAAGTCCTATTTCCCCCCTTCATCTTCTAAGCTTCATGTGGCACGAATGGACAAAAGGCAATCAATTTCTCATTCATTGAGTTTTACTGTAGGTATTATTGCTTGTCTTAAGCAGGGCAAGCGTTGCAGCTACTCCTTCCTTTCTGTAGGTCGTATTGACCTGTGTCGCCTGCAATTATTTCCTCCTCAGAGATGCACATTACCATTCAAGAATTTCTTGCAGGCAGAAAACAGTGGGTAGAAGTGAGCAATTGCCTTGCTTTCAAAAGTAGCAGCAGCAGCCGCAACAGCTTAACTTCATCCAGTGACACACACAGAATGGTCCCAGCAGCATGCATGACTTTTAAGATCATGCGTCACTTACTCACCCTCAGGGCCAGATTTAAGTTTGATGAGGCCCTAAGCTACTGAAGGTAATGGGGCCCTTTATATGTCCAGCTGTGCTGGTCCCGGGGGGGGAAGGTACTAATACCGTAGCCGAAGTTCAGTCCAGAGTCACTAGCAGGGTAGACAATCACTAGATGAGACGCGAGGTCCGAAACAGGGAGCCGGGTGGGGGAGCAGGAACGCTGGTAGGGCAGCAGCAGGAAGCCAGGCGGGTAACAGGAACACTGGTAGAGCAGAAGCAGGGAGCCAGGCGGGGAACAGGAACACTGGTGGGTCAGCAGCGGGCAGCTGGGCGAGGAACAGGAACACCGGAGAGTCAGGAGCAGGAAGCCGGGCGTGGAACAGGCACACTGGGAGTGCAGATCTAGGTCTGGGTAAAGCAGGTACTCCACAACGACGTTGCTCCCGCAACCTGGGACCGGGCTGCCTGACCTTTATCTTCTTCTAAGGCTGGGGGCGGTCCCGGCCCCCAGGAGCCCCGCCTCTCTTGGCCTTAAGGCGAGCACTCCTCCTGGGAGAGACCAGTTCCTTTCGCCTCTCTGCCCTAAGCCTCTGCAGTTCAGGAGAGGCCGAAGGGTTACTGGGCCCCGGGGGAGGCTCACCTGTAGCCACTGAGTCCTCCAGCACCTCTGGGGCCAGAATGGTCTCACCTGGTGCCTGCCCCTGAGGATCTGGCACAGGTGCAGGCTCCTCAGCATCTAGGCCTTGCCCCAGTTCAGCTGGCCCTGGAGGCGGGGACTCCTGTGCCGGCTGGGATTCCTCCGGTTCACTCTCAGACTCGGAATCCCAGGCCATCACACCAGCTGTCCTTTGTCAACAACGAATTGCGGCTGTTTTTTGTGTTGAATATATGCTATATGGTAATTTATGGACCTAATAGGTATCTAAAGCCATTTGCACATGCAGAATGTAGGCACCCTATATATAGAAATGAGCAAACCAGTGATATTTTAGAGAGCAGGCTAGCAGGCGGGGCCCATTACTTACATCATAGGAGCCTACAAAACACTGCTGCTGTATGTAGGTTTTATTTTATTTGTTTTTTATCTTATATTTTGGAAATGTACATCCAGTGTTTTTTCCTTTAATTTTTTTGGGGGCCCCCAAGAGAGTGGGGCCCTAAGCTATAGCTTGTTTAGCTTATATGTAAATCTGGCACTGCTCACCCTGCTTCTGTACCTTTTAACAGCTGCCTAAATGTAAAGGGACCCCTGACCATTAGTTCCAGTCGTGACCGACTCTGGGGTTGCGACGCTCATCTCGCTTTATTGGCTGAGGGAGCCGGCATACAGCTTCCAGGTCATGTGGCAAGCATCACTAAGCCGCTTCTGGCGAACCAGAGCAGCACACAGAAATGGCGTTTACCTTCCCGCCGGAGCGGTAGCTATTTATCTACTTGCACTTTGACATGCTTTTGAACTGCTAGGTTGGCAGGAGCAGGGACCGAGCAACGGGAGCTCACCCTGTCACGGGGATTCGAACCACCGACCTTCTGATTGGCAAGTCCTAGGCTCTGTGGTTTAATCCACAGTGCCACCCGCGTCCCTGCTGCCTACCCCACCAATAATATTAAGTACGTGACACTTTCTTTGCACGGAAAGGTGCTGAGAAGAGATTCAACTGCCCAATGCCTTTATGCTAGACTGGGGTGGAGGGGCCCTCCAAGGGCCAGATTTTAATGTGGCCAGCCTTCCGAGGGCCACATTCCAACAGTGGGCGGGGCTCAAGGCTGAAGTGGGTGGAGCAAACACGAGCAGGGAAAGGTCAAAACAAAAGCAAATAAATAGAAAAGGGAATGAATATATAACAAATGTAAAAGTAGAATGAAGCAAGCAGCCAGGCACACACATGTGCATGCACGCACGCACGCACACACGCACACACACTCCAGGTTAAAATAATGCAGATGCAGGGATAGCTCACTGCCTGCAGCTTTCCTTTTCATGAAGGGTCTTTCTCTGTTTGTGGAACACTGGCTGCAAGTGAGCAAGCCGAATTGGTGGTGTGGGATTGGAAGGGGAAATTATGTGTCTCTCCGCTCCTCTGCAGACATGTAGTCTCTGCCAATAGGAGAGAGGAACATATGGGAGAATACCTTTGCTCTAGTGGGGACAGGACAAAACAGCATCTTTCATTGTCCTGGGAATAGTATTTCAAACTGTGAAGTTGCCTGGGATCCTTAGTGCTTTCTGCTTCAGGGGTAGTCAAGAGGGTGGTCTCCAGGTGTTGCTGGACTCCCAACTCACATCAGCCCTGACTATTCCAGATAGGCCTTCCTGGATAGGGCTGATGGGTGTTGGCATCCAAAAAAATCTGGAAGGCACCACACTGGATCCCTTGGTCTGCTCTGTTGGAATCATCTCTCTAAGGTTTTGGGCAGAAATCGGTCCTGTCCTGTTACTTGAGACCTTATCAAATGGATCTGTCTGTCAGTGAACCTAGAACCTTAGTGTCACAGGGAAGCTTGACAGGAAACACAATTAGCGAAAAGCAGTGAGGGACAAGGCCATGCAGCAAACTTACTGCTAGCAGCTTTTATTTAGAATCAAAACAGAAACACATGAAGACATGCCGAATGTTTCCGCAGCGTGAGCTGTTGCCCAGAGCGTCTTGCTTCTCTCATCTAGTCTATTTTCTATGTATCAGATCCCTGCCTTTGGCAAGTCCCTAGGGACCCTCTCTGTTTCGGCCTGGTTTTCTGTTCTGTTACGTGGAGCAATCGTCTTGTTTTCGGGGGCGGGGAGGTAGAGATGGCAGACTTTCAGCAGACACACTATCAGCTGGTGCTGGTCTATTAAGTCTGACTCCTATCCTTGCTCAGGGCTTGTTTGCCCCTGTTCCTTACCCTCCTGACTCCCATCTTCCAGTATTTCTCTTCCAGTTCTCTTCCTCCTTTGGGGTGTGTCCTGTCTCCCACCAACACAAATCTGGGTCCCAACTGCCCCCTCTTGCAGTTGCCCTGGGGGCCTCTTGGTCAGGTGGTCTCCAGCATTCCTCCACATCTAGCCCGTCCCTGACACTTAGGCATGTGGTCCACGAAAGACCTATGGCATCTCTGTTTGCATCTTCAACCCATGCTGCCATTGGTTACTTTGTTTTTATAGTTTGTGGGGTGGGTAGGGTATTTACTGTGACATCATATCATCCCACGTTCCTTTTGCACAACAATTTGCAAATGTAAACAAGGCAGAGAGATTTTATGAAAACGGAAGCAAACACATTTAAAGGCTCTATCAGCGCACTGCCTTTATTGCATAAAGCCCATGCATGCCGTACATTTATTCTCAGAAAATGGCTTATGTTATGGCCTAAACAATTATCTTTCCTGTTGTCTGGGCCATTAAATTCATGGGAGCATTAGCACAAGAGGCACAGCCTAGTTTTTTTTTATCACATAATTTTACCTGTTGACATCCCCCCACCAGCCCACCTTGCTGGGTTTTTAGTTTCCCGAAATGAACTTCTGTCCCTGCCACAGTAAACTTCTCACACTGTTTTGACTGCACCCTTTGAATAAGATAGTGAACCGCACTATAGGATTATATGAGTAGAATTGGTGTTTTATGTCAGATATTTTCTCAAAACTGAGATACTGTACTGAATGGAGGAAAAAACCATTGTATTTCTGTCTTGCATTTTAGTCCTCATGTAGAAGCTCCCAAATGCTGATGACAATTGTGTGGGGGAAGCAAAATTTATGACTACACCTTATCAGCAAAGCTCATAAAACACAATCAACAAGCTAATGCCTCTATTAAAAGAATATGTCAAAGGCTTCTTCAAAAATTCTTTATAAGGCGAGGTGGTGGTGAGAAGCCTACTGACCTGACACCTGCTTGTCAAAGCTGATAACATCTTAGTTCTTAATTCAGATCGACTTAATTTGAACAGTTCCCCTTTCTTTTCCTCTCAAGTTCCTGGGCATTTTAAATGAGTGCCTGTCTCGTAATGTAACATGCTTTTCATAATTACAACTTGATTTCTAATTAGGGTGTCCATGTGCCTTACTTTACAGAGAACAGTCTACTTTTTGAAGGCCAATTAAGACCGAGTCTAGTTCAAAATTTCTAAAAAGCATAACATAGGAGAGCGGGAGCCTAGAAGTTGCTCCTTAACAGTTAGGACCTGGACAGCAGGCGCTGGATTTCTCTTTAAATTCTACGAATGATTTCTAAAGATGTGCAATTTTTATGCAAATCTGTGCTTTCTTTTGTCCACCCACCCACCCCCTTTTTGCTGATGTGTAAGTGGTCATCCTGCTCCTGATGTCCTCCAGGACCTGCCAAGCCGTAAATGTCTGGATGGAAGGTCACTGAAACACAGAAAGCATTTCTTAAGGAAGTAGCTGATACGAACTTCCATGAGGATACCCTTTGACAATAAGCTGTCTACATAGATAGACAGCTTGCATTAGCAACTAGAATTTGCACAAATGAGTTAGAGTCAACAATATCCCAGCTAGCTCTGTGGCTATCACCAGAGACCAACATCCATGTATGAATAGATGCTGAGGATGAGAGAGAGCAAACACCTAAGCTAGCCAAAACAGAAGAGAATACTGGCGCATGAATTTTGTAATTGAAGCCATCACAAAAGTCAACTGAGTATGCTAAAGATGGTTGAGAGCAACTTTTTAGGTTTTAAAGCCATGTGCTGATGACCTTTTGTTGCACCATTCCCAGCCACAATGGACCGGCTCAGATGTAACAATCTCAGCTTAATAAGTCAACAATTTATAAAGATGAGATGGAGTACCTTGGCCTCACACTTCCATCTTTCCCTCCTTCATCTCCTCACATCCCTGGCTCCATCATTTCTGTTTTGTTTTGTTTAAACCACAGTTTCCTGTTACACCCCAACTGTGGTATGGTTTACTAACCAGAGTGTGAAAACAGTAAAGCAGAGACCTTCAGTGGAGTGATTTGGGCACCTGGATACAACTGCTAGACCAGGTCAGTCTCCTCTAAGGCCAAAGGGCATGGAAAAGGGGCAAGCTGCTTTCATTTGGGCCACTTTTGATTCATAGGCTAATCTTTGAGGGCAGGGGGTAGAATGGGGAGCAGCCTTGAGCTCAGTTATATTTCATAATGCTCTGTGCTGATATGGGACTACTACAACCATAATTAAAGGGGGTTCTGGATCTTAACACGGCAACAACTGGATTGCTTATACTCTGATGGACTATCAGGAGGGAGAGGGAAATACAAAGAGCAGAAATTAATTCACAGGCTAATGATTTTTTAATTAGTATTTAAAAACTCAAACTTCAGCAGTATATGTCCCTGTAGGGAACTGTATAGAATAATCCAGGTAATTATACCAAGTGGAGATACTAAAACAAACTTATGGATATATTGCAATAAAAGATGTTTGAAGGTCAATAGAAGCAATCAAAGCAAGGGTATAAAATTATTCGATGATGATAAGCCCTTGATACCATTAGGGCTTTTTCCTCCAGAAACTATTCAAAAGGTCAGAGCTTTCAAAACAGAAGATAAAACATGTATTACTCCCCCTCTCCCCATTTTGGTTAAGGGTCCTGCTGAACTTTAGATGAAAGCAGGCAGCAATACCTATTTTAAAACATTTGTTGTTGTGAATTTGTTTCTTTCATCATTTGCAGGGGGTGGGGAGTGTGACTGGTGCACAATTTCTTTGATTGTGGGATAATTATGTGCATTTACAATTAGCTAACCAAAGTGATCAACAATAATATTGCCTTAATTCTGAAAATTGTGTTTAGGTTTCCTCTCTCCTTTACGTTGTTGTTATTGAAAGGATGCTTTGTAAGTGGAATGTGAAAGGAATATTGCAACAACAGCAGTATTGGTTTGGGGAAGTTTACAGCCAATCAACACTACAGTGGTACCTGGTTTAAGAACAGTCCTGTTTATGAATGACTCAGTTTATGAACTCCGCAAAACCGGAAGTAGTGTTCTGGTTTGTGAACTTTACCTTGGTCTAAGAACGGAGTCTGAACGGTGGAAGGGCACCGGAGGTAGGAGGCCTCATTAGGGAAAGTGCGCCTTGGTTTAAGAATGGTTTCGGTTTAAGAACGGACTTCCGGAACGAATTAAGTTCGTAAACCAAGGTACCACTGTACAACCTTTAATAGTTACTCCTCCAGAGTGATCTCCAGGAATAGTCAGTTTGTGGAGGAGTGGGCTAGGGATCTCTAAAGTTTATTCATCAGTCCGTGGTTGTGCATGGTTATTTGTTCCTTTTGTTTGGGAATGGGGATCCTGTGATCTTCCAAAAGTTGCTAAACTGCAGCTCCCATTATCCTTGACCATTTGCTGTCCTGGTGGGGGCTGGTGGAAATTGGGAGTCCAAGAACATCAGGATGGTCACAATTCAGCCAACTCTCCCTTGAATAATTAACATAACAGAAAGTGGCAGCAAACCCACAGCAGCCCACACAATCCACTCAGAAATCCAAGCTCCGTTGAGTTTAATGATGCTTTAGTGCTTGAGGTAAGCAGGTGTAGGCTTTACAGCAGAATCCTCAGTGATTTAAGTGGAAGTACAATTAAACCTATTCATCAGCTTCGGTTCCTATAACAATCATGCTAATTCCAAGAGCTGCATAAATACACAGAAGAGCACACATGACCGGGAGACTGAGATGGTGCTTGCCTGGGGAGTATGGATAAAGGGAAGTCGCTGCCTTGTTATTTTCCATTACGTATATCCCCTATTACACGTGCCTTCTGTTTATCGGATCTTATCTGATAAGTCGTAAGACCACACAATGGAGCAGTAGCTCCCACACTGCTAAGGTTACCCCTGGATCATGCCTCCCATGTGTCTAAGCTTTCCTGAAGTAGGGGTGGAGTGGGGGATTCAGTCCAGTTCTCATTTAAAAGCAAATCTGTCTTATTAACATTTCCTGAAATGCACTTTGCAGAATTTTGCAATGTGGCGCTGTGGGTTAAACCACAGAGCCTAGGACTTGCCGATCAGAAGGTCGGCGGTTCGATTCCCTGTGACGGGGTGAGCTCCTGTTGCTCGGTTCCTGCTCCTGCCCACCTAGCAGTTCGGAAGCATGTCAAAGTGCAAGTAAATAAATAGGTACCACTCCGGCGGGAAGGTAAACGGTGTTTCCGTGCGCTGCTCTAGTTTGCCAGAAGCGGCTTAGTCATGCTGGCCACAAGACCCGGAACCTGTACGCCGGCTCCCTCGGCCAATAAAGTGAGATGAGTGCCGCAACCCCAGAGTCGGTCACGACTGGACCTAATGGTCTGGGGTCCCTTTACCTTATACTATGTAAAGGGCCCATAAAAAAATTATATCGGTGAAAATAGAAATGCATTATAGTATAGAAAACTGCTTGCAAAATTGTATACATTGGGCAAATGCATACAAAAACATGTCTATTAGGATAAATTCGTATTAAAACATGGTGCTACCCTTGGCTTGGTGCAGAAGCTCTAGCTGGTGCAAAATGCTATGGCTGGAGTGTTAGTAGGGACAGACTACTGCCAGCACATTACTCCAGTGCCTAAATGTTTGCACTGACTACGTATATGTTTCTGGAGCAAGTTCATGGATCTTACATTAATTTACAAGGCCCTTGCAACCTAGGATCTAGAATGCCTTATGGAGAGTTATTTTTCCAGAAAAAGAGGTGCTGGAACTACCCATTAACGCCTCCTTTGTTCTCTTAGAATGGAAATGGCGCCCACCTGAGTGGTGCGCTCATCTGAGAGATGCCGGAACTGAGTTGCTGTGAGTTCTGACTGAACAGACCACCTGATTCCTTATATTTCTGCCCATTCACAATGGTCTTCAGGGGAGTCACTCTTAGTGCTCCCATATGGCTTGGAACGCATGGCTCGAAACCCCCTGGAACCATGGATTAAGTATGGGGCTCCAGTTCTGTGGAAACCACCCCCCGCTCCAGCTGAGATCAGACACGCCACCTCACTGTTGAACTGCTGCCGCCTAGTGAAGACCTTTTTATTACAGCAGGCATTTTAAGTACATTTTCACATTTTTATGGTTAGCTTTAACTGCTTTTACCTATATATATGGCTCACTGTATGCTGTTTAGAGAGTAAGATATTGAGCTGTATATAAATGGTTGCATATATATCTATTTAAAATGCTGACAATTTTCCATGAGGACTTAAAAAAAATTACAAACTGATCTTGGACGCTTTCTGGACTTTCCTTACTACCGTAGTTGAAGGGTAATTCTGTGCCTTAAGAAAACACAATTAGCATTTTCAGTGTAGAAAGCAATGAGCAATTAGATATTCTGATTTTATTTTTTTTACTGATATTCTTTTCTTATTCTTAAGCTGAAACATTTATGTGTTAAATTATCGGGATGATTACAATCAGTAGTGTGGAAACTGCTTTAATTTATCTTACCTTTACATTAAGCAACTGACACTGTAATTATTACTCCCATTTTATAGATAAAGAACTGAGGCTGAGAGGGTCAATTTTCCTAGCCCACCAACTAAGTGACTTTAAGGGTGGGTGAAGAATGCATTTAATTCTCTATAGTCCAAATCAACAACCAATAATTCATTGACCCACACTGATTTTACTCCTACTATTTATATTTTAGTGTGAGAGAATTTGTGATCATTTTAAACAAACTTGTGTTAAAACAATGAAATACTGTTTTGATCATTTTGATAGCTGACACACAAGCACTGTACTATAGTTTACAGGGTATTACATTAATATAAGAGTTTTTAAAAAGCCTACAAGCCAAGTTGTCAACAGCAATCAGAAATACGCTTTTCAAAAGTAAATTTGAAAGCAGTGTACAAAGCCAAGCGTTTTATCCATTTTTTTGAAGTGAGGCTTCTTTTAATCTGACTCCAGCATTCACTGCCACAAAAAAGAGAAAGAGAAGTGTCTGTATGGAAATGACTGAGATCATCAGTTCAAGGTCAGCTATCTAAAATAGCTAATGCTCCAAGGCATTAAAAGGAGATGAAGGGCCAATTAAGATTAAAAGATGATGAAAACCAGAAGTAGTCTCTTGGCTGAAAAGGAATAATTGCCTTTCTAGGGTTATCCTTTGAAAATGTCACATTTAGGCACTGACTCAAGTTACACAGGTTTAGAAGAGGGCACCTTTTAGACAGCTACATGGACATTTATATACCATTGCAGAAATAAAACTTATCTCCTGTGTTGAACCTTCAAGGGCTGCAATCCTATGCACACTTACTTAGGAGTAAGTCCCAGTGAACTCGGTGGAGACTTCTGATTAGGAATGGGCATATCTATCACTTTCTGTGTCTCTTGGTGTCTCATTTTCCCAATCTTAAGTTCAATTATCCGTGTTTCCCCATCAGTTTGTAGAATTTTCTTTAAAAAATGTCCTTCTGAAAACTCATCAGCATTTTAGTGTGAATTTTCTCTACCGTACACATTTTTGTGGCCTATCACACACATTTTTGCAAATCAATTTTCATTAATGTAGTGCATTTTTATTTGTTATTTTCACTAGTATGTGGATTTTTTTTCACATTCCCCCTAGCATATGCCTTTCTGTGCACTTTGCATGGCTGAAGAATTTTCTCTGAAAAATTCAGAGAGGTGTGAGTTTCTAAGGATGGCAGTATTTGGGTTCATGCATTGTTTACGAGAGTGTGAATTAGATTTTGTTGTTGTTTAGTTATTTAGTCATGTCCAACTCTTCATGACCCCATGGACCAGAGCACACCAGGCACTCCTGTCTTCCACTGCCTTCCGCAGTTTGGTCAAACTCATGCTGGTAGCTTTGAGAACACTGTCCAACCATCTCGTCCTCTGTTGTCCCCTTCTCCTTGTGCCCTCAATCCTCTCCAACATCAGAGTCTTCTCTTCTCATGAGGTGGCCAAAGTACTGGAGCCTCAGCTTCAGGATCTGTCCTTCCAGTGAGCTCTCAGGGCTGATTTCCTTAAGAATGGAGAGGTTTGATCTTCTTGCAGTCCATGGGACTCTCAAGAGTCTCCTCCAGCACCATAATTCAAAAGCATCAATTCTTCGGCGATCAGCCTTCTTTATAGTCCAGCTCTCACTTCCATACATCACTACTGGGAAAACCATAGCTTTAACTATACAGACCTTTGTTGGCAAGGTGATGTCTCTGCTTTTAAGATGCTGTCTAGGTTTGTCATTGCTTTTCTCCCAAGAAGCAGGCACAAACTGAACCTGCTATTTCTTCCTCAGATTGAACTGGATGCTCTTGAACTGAAGGGTTGTGTTTTTGGGTTGGATAAGTTGAAGTGTATTTTTCTTCTTCTCCGGATGATTCTATTTCAAATATTATCTCATTTGTTGGTGAATAATCTCTTTGGCAAGTGCGCCGCAAGTCAAGTCCAAAAGATGACAAGGTGCTGCTGTAATGCACGTTGTACTGCACATGCATCAGGGTTTTACCCCCCCCCCACTGAGCCACAGATCATGCGCTAAAGCTGTGGTAGACAGCTAAATTTGAAAATAAGCTTGATTCTCTGATGTGGTACATTTCATGGGAGGGATCTGACTGGGTCTCTTTCAGATATCTCAGGTGGATAGATCACTATTCCTTCTTGCTTAAGGAAGCATCCATTTTGTGGCCATCACAAATGGGATAGTCATTTGCACGGTGATGCCAGAGCCATTATGACACTCCTTCAGTGATAACATATTAGATTCTTAATACAGTGGTACCTCGGGTTACAGACGCTTCAGGTTACAGACTCCGCTAACCCAGGTTAACCTCCGCTAACCCAGGTTACCTCAGGTTAAGAACTTTGCTTCAGGATGAGAACAGCTATGACTCAAATTTTAGTTTTGGTTTTTGGCAGAATTTAGGCCACAACTTTATTGATTACAGAAGGTGAGTGGTTGCATAGGCTCTGGTTTGACTAGCTGCCTGCACTCTTGCAGGCAGCGCTGACCCAGGGCACCAGCATACGTCAGCCAAGGGTGAACACCTGGGAAGGTAAAAAGCCAGGAACAGACTATGTTCATCACCCAGATGCCCCCCTGGACTCAGGTACGGGCACAACTCCCTCTCAGGGGTTGACCAAACCAGTTGGGTCCCTGGATTCCTTTAACGGAATACCCTTCATATAGGGATGGTGAGAACGCTCCCCCATCCCTATCACCTGAACCAGTGCCTATCCACCACATGAGCACTGCCCTCGCCGCCAACCACTCACACCTGTAACCAATCCCTTAATGCCACTGACATGGAGGTCAGCCACAAATCCTTCCCAATCACAGACAGATGAACCCCATCAAGCCTGTAAAGGGATGTATCATGGAAGGTAATGCCCGGGTGACGGTTCACCATCCCTGCCCAAGGTCACAACCTTTTTGGCCATAGTGCTTTGGCCCTCTCGGTGGTTGCTGGGCATTGGCTACCTCGCCACACACGTCACTGCCATCAGTGACCAAATTTTGAGTCCAGGAAGAGCTGCCTTCAACTCTTCCAAGTCCTCCTGCATGTGGGACTGCAAGCTCAGACTGGTAATTATTCCCAGCTGCACCACCACCACCGTGGGCGTGCCTCCACAGACACCTTCGCCCACACCGCTTGGGAGAAGCTCCTCCGAAGGCATTCCTCATCTGGACATGTAGAAGATGTGCACATGGTCAGGAAGTCCGAGCCTGTGTCCGAATCCAGACTCCGCTGCCCTCCTGCTGGCCCAGTGGACAATGCTTTGCCAGACTATCCAGACGTGCAGGGCAGGGGAACCTAGGAGTGAACAAAACAACATTAATAACTGTGCCTCAGTGCCACATCCGAACATAAGAGTTTGGATTTGATATCCTGCTTTATCACTACCCGAAGGAGTCTCAAAGCGGCTAACATTCTCCTTTCCCTTCCTCCCCCACAACAAACACTCTGTGAGGTGAGAGGGGCTGAGAGACTTCAGAGAAGTGTGACTAGCCCAAGGTCACCCAGCAGCTGCATGTGGAGGAGCGGAGACACGAACCCGGTTCACCAGATTATGAGTCCACCGCTCTTAACCACTACACCACACTGGCTCTCTGTACATAACCCCTGTATGCGTCAGATTTCCAGCGGCCCAGATCATTGATCCTGTTGACGGACAGACCCCAATGCGCAGCGGTAGTAGCTGTACCATTGCAGAAAGAATGAGGTGCAAACTCATTGGCCAGCAGGCCACACGCTGCCAGCGCCTTGCGCATTACTGAAGCAAATTGATGCCTCTTTAACAGTGACTCATCCTCGTGAACCAGGAAGGGACCATCCCCAGGCGGGTGAAGTGACAAATATCTCTTGGCATCCTTCACTGGACAAGGGCCGGGCTTACCAGTAGCAGGCAGCCTCATCAAGACGCCTCAGCCCAACTGGTCCTTTTTAGAATTTTGAATAGTGAGCACCGATTCAGCATCCGAAAGCTGAATGACCTGTAGAAGCAAGCCCCTGGGAGTTCTCCCCTGTGCTGACTCCAGCACCACTTCACCCACACCAATCAAAGGACTTAACGACAGGGCTACAGGAGCGACAAACACACTTGCCCAAAGTTCAGTATTAAGCACAAGGCTGCTGCCGCAGCTAGAAAAACCAGCCGCCAAAATGAAAGGGGAGAACAGTGGCAAGCTCTGCAACGGGAGCGCCCGGGGGCTGGAGCCCCAGAGGGGGAAAGCCCGTTAAGAGGAAGGGAAAGGGAAGGAAAGGGGGAAAGGACAACTCAAAAGGAAAAATAAAAAGCAATAATGAAAAAGGGGCAATAAAAAACAGAAATAAATCACCTAGACGATCTGTCGAAGGTAAGTCTCTCGACTGCACAGAGGACATGCTGTTAGCTTGTTCTGAATGCACGAGCTGAAAGAGGAAGCTGTGGGTCACGCACATGGGAATAAATAGGTCCCTCGATCCGTTTGGACTGGACCCCATTGGTCAGATTGAACCCAACAAAGAGGGACCTACCAATCGTGTTGTGGCAAACCAATCCGACCCACCCACAACACAGGAGGTCAGTCTCCAGGTCTCACCGCAACATTTGCCCTCTTTTAGGGAGGACACGATCTATCAAGAACAGAAATGAGTCTGGAATAACCTTGTGAAGTGAAAGGATAAGAAAGAGGGGTTTATATCTAGATGTTAGGATAGAGATGATAAGGAAAACAGGAAGAAACAATGAGAGATATAGGAGATGCTGTGGGATTGGTGGAAGTCAATTTTTTTTTTCTTTTTAGTGTTTATATTATTAACTTGTAAGATATGGATTTTTTTTGTTTTTTGAATGTTGGTTTTTGTGTTTTGTGTATTGTTATTTTTCGATATTTTTCGTGTTGTTGTTGTTGTGTGGAAAATACTAATAAAATTTATATTATTATAAAAAAAGAACAGAAATGAGCACGCATCATTTTAAATATCATTGCATGACTGCATTAAAACAACCAATACAAGAAGCATTGCAAAGTTCGTTGCTTTGTTTGTTGCAATAGTTATAAATAAATCCACACGTACGGAATTTGTTTTTATTTTAGCTAGTCTTCAGAAAAAGATAGGTAAATGTATTCTATGAATGCAAGTCTGAGGAGGCAAGCAGGAGAAATCAAATTCAACCATTAGATAATTATAGTATCTGCATTTTTGCAGTTAACAGAAGTACTATTCAAAAACATGTTAATGCTTTTAATAAATTCTGTAATGTGTCATTATTGCAATGTATCTCGCAAAGCTCTGAAATACTTAAGCCTGTCATTAAATCTGACAGCAGAGTGCTAGCTTTCTTAGTGGTGTTAAATGTATGTTTTTTGTTTTGCTTCAGGTATCCTCTTTTCAGATAGCTTTCTGCCTTGCCGTCCTTAAGACAAATTCTGAACATAACAGGGTTTTATGACATAGTTTATTGCCTATTAATCAGCTTGAGTGCTAAAGGAGGTTCTCTTGCCTGCCAATATATCTCCTTCTATATCCAGTTCTGTGTTTTATGTTTCGCTTAAATTGTCAGATAGCTTTCCCTTAGATCAGCTTTTCTTTAGATCTGCTAGTTACTAGGTAATGAGAAAATATGAAGCAAATTTTTATTTCAAATTGATTTAATCGAGATGGAATTAGTTCAGGGGTATTCCATAAATCCAACAAAAAGATTCTTCTTATAAAAGTAATCTTCCCGCAGAGCATATTTACATCCAACACAGAGTGTGTCACTAATGGATATATATGTATAAGATTTGTTATGTGTTCTCAAGTCCATGTCAGTGAGCTGCTGGTGTTTGTGGTCCTGCGGTCTGCACTTAGGAATCAGTATTACATCATAAAAACTGTGTTATTTTACCTTTAGGACTTGGGTATGCTGCAGCCTCACCGCACACTAACCTCTGTTTTTCGTGTGCATTTATTGTGTGTTTTACCTGGAGAACCTGTGCAGCTGGGATTTGGTGCAGCCGTTTGGTTCTGACACTAAAACTGTCCTAGACCGAAGGGGAGAGCCAGTGTGGTGTAGTGGTTAAGAGCGGTAGTCTCGTAATCTGGGGAACCGGGTTCGCGTCTCCGCTCCTCCACATGCAGCTGCTGGGTGACCTTGGGCCAGTCACACTTCTCTGAAGTCTCTCAGCCCCACTCACCTCACAGAGTGTTTGTTGTGGGGGAGGAAGGGAAAGGAGAATGTTAGCTGCTTTGAGACTCCTTAAAGGGAGTGAAAGGCGGGATATCAAATCCAAACTCTTCTTCTTCTTCTTATACTGCTTCAATTCGCAGTCCACCAACCTTTTTGCTGACAAGAGTTTTGTTTTAATCTTGGGACTGCCGCATATTGGAAGATGCAACAGTGTCCCTAGGGGCTGTCCTACCTTCAGCTTCCCACTTTGGCCGTGAGTCCTGGAAGGTGGCGTAATAACCTCCTCCAAGTGAATCTATTTTCTGGCTAGGCCTTTGGCTGATTGGCTTTCTTGTTCACTGTATCCACCAGGACTCACCCCAGAGTTAACATGAACTCTCAGTTCCGTCTGGCAGAAGCCCCCCACCACTCAAAACTCCAGGTTGTAGCAAACATGGGGCCAGCATGAGCTGCACAGGAATCAGCTCAGCAGGGAGGTGCACAAACAATTTGCTCCATATGTTTTCTGCATTTACAAGGTGCTCACTCGATTCACTTCGTACTCTTCAGGTTCAGTACATCTCTCCAATGAAAATAGGGACGCATAATAATAATAATAATAATAATAATAGTATCTTCCTCTAAGAACAAAACTAGGAAATAATATCTGAAGAGAGCAGTTGATCATGCAGAGTATTATTCCCCTGACTAAATGCACACTTTTGAACTGACATGCTGTGGAAAGATGTGTGTTTTGGTGATTCATTTACCTCTTCCTACTCTAGTGAATAAAAAGGAAACCAAATGATAGTTGAAGACTGGGAGATGTAGTGTGTGTGTGTGTGTGTGTGTATACTGTATTTTTTGCTGTATAAGACTCGCTTTTTCCCTCCTAAAAAGTAAGGGGAAATGTGTGTGTGTCTTATGGAGCGAATGCAGGCTGTGCAGCTATCCCAGAAGCCAGAACAGCAGGAGGGATCGCTGCTTTCGCTGCGCTTTTCGTTGTTCTGGCTTCTGAGATTCAGATTTATTTTTTTTCTTGTTTTCCTCCTTCAAAAACTAGGTGCGTCTTATGGTCTGGTGCGTCTTATAGAGCGAAAAATACGATGTGTGTGTGTGTGTGTGTGTATGTGTGTGTATGTGTGTGTGTGTCCAAAATTGGGGGGTGTCTTATACACGGGGCAATTTCCCCCCATTTTCTTAAATCGGAGTCCACAAAAATAGGGGTTGACTTATACATGGAGGTGTCTTATAGATGGAAAAGTGCCAACGTTGATGAAATTCACAGTATCTTCTCTGAAAACAGAATTCCTTCTATAAATAATACTACTAATAAAAAACGTTGTTGAGCTATAATATTAATTTTCTATCCTTTCAGTACAACCACCTTCCAAACAGCTATATAAACCTTCTTTATCAAGGAGTTCAGATTTAGAACTTTACTCAAAAATCCAATAGATTTATTGTGTTGGAAAAGGTGAAACAAACAAGCTAACAACACCTCCCTCGCTCCTTTCATAACATTAGAATGGCTTGTCAATTCCACCGCTTGAAAATGAAAATTGATCTCTGAAAAAGCTTTTGGTGTGTATTCACATACACGCACATACACCTTTCCCCTTATGGAATGCTGATCGATAAAATTAACAGGTTGGCTTCTGCCAAAATCAGATGGCAGAAGTTTTGCGGTGGCTGAAGTCAAGTGAAGCCTCTGGCATCTCTTGACTGAGTTGTTAATCACACATATTTATTGTTGACCAAATTGATCACAGCACAAGAGAAGGATGCAGTCACAAGTTAATTTGGGATTTAAGAGAGAGAGAAACGTATTAAAAGCTCAACAAGTCTATTATGTTCACAACACAGAGGACCCATCATAGGGAGAAGCTGAACATGTCTAGGTTTCTTATATCAACATTGGCAGTACAGTCCTATGACTGTCTACTCAGAAGTAAGCCCCACTGAGTTCAATAGGGTGTAGTCCCAGGTAAGGGCATACAGGATTGCGGCCATAAAACAATGATATGCCAGAAATTTGTATAATTATATTGAATTACACTACCTACTGCCATGGGGAGTATATTTGGGAGAAGAAAAGGTTAAGGAGCAAACCCTACACAAATCCAGATTGGAGTTCTTAAGACAGTTGGACGGCTTCTTGCACACCTCCTTCTGGCAACTCCTGCAGCTAAGCTGGTGCCAAGCATATTGCTCTGCTTTCCTTTGGACCACATCAGTGAGGCCAAGAAGGGGATTGTGTTGTCTGGGCAGCCCAGGACCTCCATACACACTCCCCAGGCTTGCCCCCCAGAGAGGTCACTTCAGTCCTGCTAAAGCAGCAAAAACAACCCAGGAGACAACAGCTACGAGTTACTGATCTCTGCAGCCACAGCAGGCACTGTGATTCTCCAGCGGTTTGAATTCACCCTTGGAAGTGCACTCCATTGTCTTTTGAGACAGACGGATGCCAACACCATACCAGAATAATGTATCAAATCACTCTGGTGCTGTAGATGGGCAAGCCCATGGGTTGGTGAGAAAATTATATCAAGAAAGCCAGGGAACTGACATTTTGCATAGCCTTCCTGTCTGTTGTAAACACAAGTAGCTAATCAAAGAATACACTATGGTCTACTACAAAGGAAGTTTATCCATTGCAAACACAAGATCAGTTTTTATAGACTGGCAACACTGCAGAAGTAGATGATCAGATGCAATGGCAGCAGCACAATTGCTGTGATTTAACACTGTGTACATTTCCTTTGTGGTAGACTGCAGGGTAGATATTCCTTGATTAGCTTCTAGTAAGCATCTTTGTGCTGCTGTGTCATTTCCCTGAACACAAAGTATAGGCAGTGACAAATCTCATCTAATATCCTAGTCTTCATTACCCCTTTCCAACTTGCACAAACGGAGAACAAATTATTTAGTTATGTTTAATTTGATATGGCCTTTAAAGGGATGATACAACCGTTGTAGTTTCTTTGAAGAAGACAGAATGATCCCAGTAAAAATGGCTATTGAATTATCCCAACTGTAATGAGTTCAAAGAGCACTGTGCCTGCATGATCTTTAAATGTTTGGATTTGCTACATGGTACCTCTTTGATCTGTGAACCTAAGAGATGATGGAAATTCTCTAGTCAAGCTTAACTGTACTGCCATTATGCTTCCAATTAAATTTATAGTCGTGTGAAACTTGCAGAACCTTATCAGTAAAGAAAGGATGCATTGGAAGATGTAAGTTATATAGCATGAGAAAAATGTGATATTTATGGAGTGTGTATCCCTGCTATATGTTAATATGTCGGCCATGTCTTTTCAAAATGCCCTTACTCTGTTCCTAATCTGGGTTTTCTGAGTTTCTCAGTTTTCCAGTCCTAAATTGAGTCCTGCACATTTCTGCAACACTTGGTGATGCAGAAAAAAATACACATTTCCGTGTGCAGTTTTGACTAACATACACATTTTAGCAAACAATTTTCTCTAATGCATTGCATATTTTTATCTTCATGGATGTAAGCATTTTCATGTCAATTTCCCCTTATATATACATTTCTTTACATATTTTGCACACATTGCTTGTATATACTTTAAAAAAATGGAAATGTTGCAGGTTATTTGGGGATACTCCATTCAGTTCCCTCTCTTGCTGGGTTTCCATTCCACAGAATCCACACCCAGCACACACTGTAGGCTGCTAAAGGTTCCCCCATCTTAGTTTCATTTCTATTATTTAAATAAATCACTTTCTGGAACCAGGGAAAGAAGGCAACAACACAACCTCTTGTGATCAAAAGTTCCACAGAATGGTGGGGATACTACAGAAAAGGTATTCTCTTTTTCATATATATAATTTTTTATTAGTTTTTTTAACATATCATTTTCAACAGTAATTAAACATACTTGTACATCTTATTCAAATTTTTGACTTCCATCAATCCTGCCTGAAAATTTTCCAATCTAATCTCTCAGTATACATTTCTTATCTTCCCTGTTACATTTCAAACTCATAACCAATATCTCTATCTTTTTCTACTTTGTAACACTTCGTATATTTCTCCTTACAAAACTTCTTGTAGTCCTACTAGCGTAATTTGTTGATTACAGTTGCTCTTCAAATAATTCATATACTTCTTCCAATCTTCTGTAAATCTCTGGTCCTGCAGGTTTCGAATCCTTCCTGTCATTTTGTCCAATTCTGCATAGTCCATTAATTTCATCTGCCATTCTTCTTTCCAGAAAAGGCATTCTCACACCTTCTATGTTACTGGCAGAATGCAAAATGACATTATCAGATGACCTTAAAATAGATTTATCTTGACTTTGATGAAGTAGTGGTCCACACAGTTTTGGGATGTGTGTGTGTGTTGAATGGACTAGGCATGGCATTCTTTTCAAAGTGATACAGGTGAAGCACAGGCACATTCAATGGCCGGTGGGAGAGAAAAAGCAGAGAAATGGCAGAACAGATGAATGCTCAAACCCTTTCTCCATCAGACTCACTCCAAATAGCTCCCTTTACCTAATAGCAGTCCTCAACAAGGTTTCAAATGCATGTTTGTCAGGGTAAAGATGTATTTGAAATTTTGTGGAGGCTGGATCTTTTGCAGCAGGGTAACCAGAGGCAGGGAAATAGTTAAGCATTCCTCCTCCTTGTTGCTTTTCCACTCCCAACTGTACCTCCCAAAGCAACCTTTTCAAGTTTAAAAGAGGGCATAGGCTAATTTACATGTAACAAGTTTTGACCCGGGTTCGTTGCTGGGAATGTGGCAATGAAAAGTAAAAAAGAAAAGAAAACTATGTATTTATTATCAATTCTTACCAACTCGAAGAAACTACTCATATTTCAGTATGTGGCCCATCACTCACGATCCTTTGTGCTAGCCATAACACGGGGGAAATCATTCTTTTATGCTTGTTCTGATTGGTAGACAGTCACCCAGCATTATGGCAGTCCCTTTACACAGCCAAAACAACACGGAGTTGCAGCCAAAACCTGCTGTTACTCATTTGTGGATGTGACAAGGACATGCTGAAGGCTTATGCTGTGTAGGTGGTTTCAGAGAGTAATGGCTCAACTCCTGAACCAAGTGTTCTTGGGAATAATGTCAATGTTTCCCCTTTTCTTTTTCCTGGGCAGTTGTTATTTTCTGACCTTCAAAGAAAGCTAGACTTAATGGGCAACTGTTAACAAAAACAGGTGCTTTTGTCATATGTTATTATGTAATTCTTAAATTCATAGATGCCCATATGTCTATGTCTCTATGGCAGGGATGTCCAACCAGTAGAACACAGGATCATTATCGTATATAAAAAATTATAAGGAAAAAGCTAAAAAACTCTAGGCAATCCACCCACCCCACAAACGCTCCTCCCTTCAATGGCAATGGGTAGATCACTGCCAGTTTTTTTATACTGGGAGTAGATCACAGTCTCCTGGGAGTTGGACATGCCTGCTCTATGGCATGGATCCCTTCTTTGTGGCTATGGGCAAGGGGTAGTCTACCTTTCCAGATGTGCTCCGATCCTGAGATGACTGGTTTTCCTCATCAAGCCATATGGCTTGATCGAAAGCCAACTGTGGATCCTTGGCACTACAATATTGTTACGTTTCTGGAACACGCCACCCCTGCTATTTCCCTTGTTTGCTAATTGATCCAATTAACGATGAGAATGGGGCACAATTAAAAGCAAAATAACACATTTGTTAGCTTAATTTCAAAGCAGATGTATTCAAACGAAAAATGTTTTGCAGATGCTTCTGGAGGAAAAGGAGGCGCTGAACTTCAAGGGTAAATAGGGTGACTTGCTTCACCAAACAGGTTTCACCTGAATGACTTTTCTCATGAACTGTTTTTAAATGTGAGAGCCAGTGTGGTGTAGTGGTTAAGAGCGATAGACTGGTAATCTGGGGAACCGGGTTCGTGTCTCCGCTCCTCCACATGCAACTGCTGGGTGACCTTGGGCCAGGCACACTTCTCTGAAGTCTCTCAGCCCCACTCACCTCACAGTGTTTGTTGTGGGGGAGGAAGGGAAAGGAGACTGTTAGCCACTTTAAGACTCCTTCGGGTAGTGATAAAGCGGGATACCAAATCCAAACTCCTCCTCCTCCTCTTCTTCTTCTTTTTCTTCTTCTTCTTGCAATTCCGCTTGGTTTTATTTCCTGATAAGGTCTTGTGGTGGTCCACCGTCTGCAAGGTAAACTAATGTTTTCCTGAGGCCCAAGTCTGTGATTAGAGGAAAGTAGCAGCATATGAGAGAAGGGTTAAGCCCCCTCCCCACCACTTCTCCCCTTCAAATCATGTTGCAGCATGATGCTTTTCAGATGTCTGCTGAGCATCTGGTTTCACAGATTCAGGTCTGGCACTGAATGATTCCTCAAACTGCCAGGTTTAGCAGCTGCTGTAGACTTCAATCCTGACACTATCTATCTATCATCTATCTATCTATCTATCTATCTATCTATCTATCTATCTAATCTATCTATCGCCAGTAAAACTAAAATCATTTGACATTGTGAATACCCAATGTTTTGCCATACATTGTTCTACTGTGCCATAGAAGTAAATGCCACATAATTCAACATGACAGTGTGAGATGCAGAGGTGGCAAGAAACAAAACAGGTTGGTGCTGTAATGGAGTGGAAATCCAGGAGTTGTTAAGCATCTAAGACAATCCATAAAGTAAAGGTAAAGGGACCCTTGACCATTAGGTCCAGTCGTGACCGACTCTGGGGTTGCGGCACTCATCTCACTTTATTGGCCGAGGGAGCCAGCGTTTGTCCGCAGACAGCTTCCGGGTCATGTGGCCAGCATGACTAAGCCACTTCTGACAAACCAGAGCAGCGCACGGAAACGCCGTTTACCTTCCGGCCGGAACGATACCTATTTATCTACTTGCACTTTGATGTGCTTTCAAACTGCTAGGTTGGCAGGAGCAGGGACCGAGCGACGGGAGCTCACCTCATCGCGGGGATTTGAACCGACTTTCTCATCGGCAAGTCCTAGGCTCTGTGGTTTAACCCACAGCGCCACCCGCATCCCTTAAGACAATCCATAGGTGGGTATATATGAAAAAAGCATGGACATATTAGAAACCTCTAAATATATGTAAAAACTGTTAGTAGCAGTAGCAGTATTGTGAGGTGGGGATATTGACTAACTGGGATCCGAATGTTTGCTTGTATGTTGTGCATCAAAGTTTTTGATGGATTCGGTTTGATCAACATGGCTTCAGAGTAATTGTACACCCCTATATAGTACATCTATCTAAAAGTATACATTAGCTTCCATTCTAGCTGCTTTATTTCAAACTTGAGGTGGCCATAGATATGTGTATTACATGCCAACAGACCATACAGAGGATCAGTAACCATGACTGTCTTGTTGTGACACAAGTCAATTTCTTTATCAAATAGTCATAAATATATGAACACGGCCAAATCAAATTCTGGGTTTTCTTCCATGTAATATATACAGAATCCTTTGAAGTGTTAGCTGAAATGCATCACCAAATGAAAGGGCTATTCATGAGTTATTCTGGAGGAGAGACCTAAAAAAAGAAAACAAGCTGCAATCAAATTTGAATTTCTCCAAAAGAAAGTGAAGCCTCTGATGAGACAAAATGCACTGGACTGAAACTAAGCTTTCGCTCTGTTGTAATTGAATGAGTTTAGATCGGTTCTTCCATTTGCTCAGCTACATTTCAGCATCTTCCAAGCCCTACTGATTAATTCAATAATTTCAAAGAATAAATATTAAAAGTAATGGAAAGCAATAAGGCTTTATGTACATAATTAGAACCGATGAAAGATGGTGGCTCTCGTTCTGACTTTCTACCCCCAAGATAAAAGCTTCCTTGGAAATCTCAAGAATCACATTGTATGTACTGTACTAACCATTCACAAATGGACTAAAGTAAATTTCTGCAAGTGATCTGCACTTTGGCTGCTTGGCCCAGTGGTTACTCAAGGCTTCTCTGTCGAACTATTGTATTATCTCAGGGACAAATGCTCCAAAAGTTACTTTGGTAATGCAAATTTGAATGCAGGGAAGGGGGAAGAAGAAACCTGAGCCGTCCTTTCATGCCACTGGGTGAAGAGGGGAGATTAATGCTTCCTCCTGCTTAGTGTGTTTCCAGTGCTGACTTTTTAATCTGCAATCCGTGGCACTGGATTATGACTGCAGTTCCCGAAACAATCTGGGGACAGGGTTATGGTGGTGTTTTGTTGGTTGGTTGGTTTTTGTTTTGAAGTTTCAGGGGTCTGGATGAGCATCACAGTCTCCTAAATAGTTGCTGGAGATGGAGCCAGATGTAAAATGGTAGCTTAGGGGGCAGGAGTCATTGACCTACTGCACACCACTTTCCCCTGAAATGTGCCTGGATATATAAGTGCAAATCAACGTCGGAGTTATGACTAACACAAAACTCTGAAACTGGCCGCCCAAGCTGCACAAAGACCTGGCTAAAACTTGCCATTTTCTGGCTATTGTTAAAGCCTTGTCATCTACTGCAAATCATGCAAAGCTCATGCCAGGGGATCCTGATCTACCGTCTACTCATCCTGCTCTAAACTTTTAGGCCAAATGCTATGCCACTGACGTTTTTGAGAAACCCAAGCTACATCCTTCATTATTCCAATCCATCTTGCTCTGTCCTCTGAATCTCAGCTGCCCAGTGACAGTGTAGGGGTCGGCTGAACTATGTAGCCATTGCCTCTAATGGAAGAGGGAGCCAGTATATTAAACCATGAGCACTGCTTGATGTTGGAGGAAGAGGGGCAGAGGATTATATGGTGCAGAGTTTGGGCAGGGGCCTGTGTCTTCACTGGGGAGTATCATGTAGTGAAAGCCAGGGGTATCTGGGACTACGTAGTTCCGATGTGCTGATTTTGATTGATTAACATCTTCCAGCTGACAACATCAGCCTCTGCCAAATTCTGCCACTCAGCAACACTTGCTGCTAAGGGCACATGCTCCCTTGCCACTTGGCTGTTGCTCAGAGCTAGTGCCCACATCATCTTCTGAACCACCAGTTCCCACTGCATGCCATAATAGTCCATCTTTTTCCAGCAACTGGTAGTATATGGTTGGAAGCGTCTTGCCTCTTGTTTTCATCTGAAGATTTCCTGACCTCACATCAGCTGCTCTGCATTTCTGAACGCCTTCCATTTTGAATCTTCATAATGCGCTAGCATTATTGCAAGCTGCTTAATATGTTCATTAGCTTGCTGCCTTAATGCTGAAAGATTAAGTCCATTACATGGCTATGCAGCTTTGAATATTAAATCTAGCCATGAATATTGATTCCCCAGCACACCCCCTGTTGTGCTTCCAAGTAGAAAAGTGTGACAAACCAACTATATTTGTAACATGTATTTTCACTGCAACAAAACTGATAGCATGAAGATTCCATGACTGCAGATCTCTTTGGAACATAATAAGGACCGAGGGAAAATTTAGCAAATAAATGCTGGGGATATAATAGATACAAAGGGTGGAATTCACCTAACAAGTCCCATCAGCATAAATCCTGTGTGAGAGCTTCCTTTTGTACAGTGGGACTTTACCCACACTCCTGCTCCCCACCCCCCACCCCCAGGGCCCTCTCTGAATTGGTTCATGGGGCGTTGGGAGAACTCCCTAGAACAGCATATGAAAGAACTAACCTGCTAATTTTGATTTCTCTAACTTTTTTATTGTTTCCATTTTTAAGTTCAGTCCACCCCATTTCTGCATCAGTTCATGATTTTTAAAAAAATAAAAGTACAAAGATTTGTATGCATTCCTGCAACCAATTTCTCTATTGTAAGTCATTTTATGTTCTTTTCCACTAATAGATCCAATTTTGTACATGTATTTTTAAATTGGGGAACTGCATCACAAAATTTGGAGAAGTATGGATTTTAAAGGATAGTTGCATTTCAGTTAATTTATTGGTTTGGGAAGGACATATCACAATGAAACGAAAAAAAGTATATCTCCGCATCTGAATATTTTGCTGAAGATTTTCTCAAGTAAGTTTTTCATCAGTGTACACACAAAAAGAAAAAGGAAAGGAAAGGAAAGGAAGGGCACAACTGCATTATAATGAAAGGTGTAATTCATAGTAATGCAACAGTGGAAGGGAAACCAAGTTACAGTATATTAGTTGCAGAGGTAGTAAATGAAGGAGTAATAAGTAGCCTGCCAATGCTATATATATCAGCCTTCCTACACTGTATTTCTGCTGTGTGATGATGACAAATACATAAGTAAGTCATTCCTGGTTGGAAAAAGGAGAAAGCTTCTCCTTCCTTTGCTTAAGTCTGATTTTAAATTTGTTTATGTTGTTAAAGTTCAGAGCAAGAAGCTCATGTTTCCTTGTTGGGCTTCTGAATTTTCCTGAGCAAATCATAGAGACAGATGCAACGAAAGTAAGTCTGCGGAAACAAACAGCACATAAATAACAAGGCATTGCCCAGAATTCATCGGGAAAGCACTGCTGAAAGTTATATAAAGCACATCTGAGATACAGGGGCAAATTCAAAGTAGATTTTCTTGACCGAGAAATATTGCCTGTCATCACCAAGCATGACTTTGTTGTGTTTGGATGACTTCCCAGGCAAAGTTCCTCTGAAGCAGAACATTAACCTATGGCTTAACCCAGACAATCTCCCCAGCCCATAACAATAAATGCACAGTTCTTACTTAGCTGGTGTGTAGGAGCCAGATGCCACCTTCCTATTAGAGCATTCATTGTAGAAAAAGCCAGTTTTTTCTTGCTGGGAAAATGTGATTTCTCCCCTCCCCCCCATGCCAAATGAGTGCCTATGTTGTGATCAAGAGCGCTTTGTGGTTGGTGGTTGCAGATCATGTGCACCTGCTGGGCAACACCTGTAAATCATGCATGGTAAGCCACAAAATTCTGCTTTCCCATCAATAAACACACTGTTTTGCAGACTTTTCTATTAATGTCCAGCATAATAATAATAATAATAATAATAAATAATTGTATTCTCATTCGGTGTGAACATCATCCTGCCATGTGCCATACCAATGAAGCACTAGCTACCCTCAATTGCACCCAGATTATCCACTTTCCCCTGACGAGGGTACACCAATAAAAAGAAACCATCATTAAGGAATCATAGGATTAATGTAATCCACCCGCCCCCCAAAAATTGGGGTTTGGGGCATATTCCCATAGGATCATATGAAAAAAGCTTCTTAACCACCAATATGGAAGCAAGACCAGGGCAGCCATCACTATGTAATCAAAGCTTCCAGAATATGAAGATCCTTTTAAAATCTAGAATTCAGTGCACCATGTTCTGCATCAGTACCTTTTAATTTTAATTCAGCTCAGACTTGCCTGAATACCATACATTCATAGGTCTTCTTGGCAGTAGTGTGTGTATTCCCTGCTCCCCCAGTATGGGTCTGGCAGAATCAGATATTGTCCCCATCTTCTTCCTGGGTCTTTCTATTCTGTTAATTGAGCAGATTATGCAATGGGGCTTTTACAAAAATATCCTATGTGGCTAAGGCTTATTCCCCAAAGAGTTCCCAAATAATGGCAGCAAGAAAAGGGTGCACGGTGTGCGTCTGAACATTACTAGTACTTTTATTAGACAATAGCTCATCCTTGTAACGCAGGGGTAGGGAACCTCATGTCCAAGGGCTAAATGAGCCCCTCTAGCCTAAGACGCCTGCTTCTTGGGAGAAAAGTGATGGCAAACCTAGACAGCATCTTAAAAAGCAGAGACATCACCTTGCCAACAAAGGTCCATATAGTTAAAGCCATGGTTTTCCCAGTAGTGATGTATGGAAGTGAGAGCTGGACCATAAAGAAGGCTGATCGCCGAAGAATTGATGCTTTTGAATTATGGTGCTGGAGGAGACTCTTGAGAGTCCCATGGACTGCAAGAAGATCAAACCTCTCCATTCTTAAGGAAATCAGCCCTGAGTGCTCACTGGAAGGACAGATCGTGAAGCTGTGGCTCCAATACTTTGGCCACCTCACGAGACGAGAAGACTCCCTGGAAAAGTCCCTGATGTTGGGGAAGATGGAGGGCACAAGGAGAAGGGGACGACAGAGGACGAGATAGTTGGACAGTGTTCTTGAAGCTACTAGCATGAGTTTGACCAAACTGCGGGAGGCAGTGGAAGACAGGAGTGCCTGGCGTGCTCTGGTCCATGGGGTCACGAAGAGTCGGAAACGACTAAACGACTAAACAACAACAACAACAACAACAACAACAACAACAACAACAAGCTCATCCTTGTAATGCAGGGGTAGGGAACCTCATGGCGCAGGGCTAAATGAGCCCCTCTAGCCTCAGGGCTGCCTAGGCCCCGCCTCTTTCCTAAGGCACACCCCTAATTAGTTTTGCTCTGTGCCTTGTGTCCATCAACTGGGATAATGCCTCTTGCCCGCCTGGGTGGAGAATGCAGGATGGAGAGTTGTGTGTCTGGCTGCCATACCCTCCATTGGAATGTGGCCCACCAGGGAATGTGATTATCAGGCTGAAAAGAGATTTCCCACCTCTGGTGTAAAGATTTAAATGTAAGTTGCCTTTTGCAGCTACACGACATTTTAATGCAGAACAAGGAACAGTTCCTTGAAATAAGGAACACATGATATATGTATGTAGCTATGATTCCATTGCCCGGGCTTGCTCTCAGTATTCCCACTCACCCATGCCATTTTAAATTCTGTTCAGATTGAGCTAAATGCACAGCATCTCCTTTCAGTCTCTGAGCCACAAGTTCAACCTGAGGTCAAGTGCATTCTTGCTCTGTTGAGATAAAAACGGGTATGGCTGGACCACATGATATTGCTCTTCCCAGCTTTCGATCCTTTTAAGTTCTAAGGATACAGACTAGAAAAGTGCAAAAGAGAAACTGATAGATATTTAGGATTTTATACTTCGGTTTATTCTTCCTAAAGTTTATGCTTCCTGCATGAATACTTATGTAAAATCTTCAGAGAAAACTCAAATGGAAAGCATGTTGAAAGCTGAAGCAATGGTGATTATATATTTCTTTATGACCCGCTTTCCCCCCTGATGGGACTCAAGGCGGTTTACAGATAAGAACAAGAATCCTTTAAAAAACAGGGCAACCAAGCATTAAACATGAATAGAATCAGAACTATATACATATATGCAGTGAAGTCTGTTTAAAACTTATAATTACCAAAAAATAAAATGATCCCTTTATGTTTACCCAGAAGTAAGTCTCATTGAGTGAAATAGTACTAATTCCCAAGTAATTGTGCCTAGGATTGCACTGTGAAAGCTATGGTCCTAAGAAGCCTTATCAATTTAGATCAGTCACTCTTACTTCTGAGTAAACAGATTTATGAAGGTGCATGGTTTTGTATGGGTTGGATCTAGAGTTGCTCTTCTCTGAATGGAAGAGTTTCTTCCATTTTTAGGAGGGACTGCAATCCAGTGAATGCTCCTACTGGAGTGTCCAAGGTGTGGGACAATTATTCTCACCAATTTCCATCTTCCTTCTGCAGCCCTAACACCATCTTGTATACAAACCCCCAAAGCTGATTTTCAGGTGGCACAGACGGCAGAAGGCAAAAATCATCCATTACTCTCTCCCGCTTCCTGCATTGCGAGCATCTCATGAATGGATTCCTGCTCACAGGAGCTCTGGATCAAAGCTTATGTCTTGAACAGATGAAGTCTTCAAAGTTCATTACCGAACTTTACAGTCCTGAAAAAAAATGGTGGACTGTTCCAGGATCTAGTACAAATCATTTTACTCCCTCACGGTAGTGGAAAGCAATACAAATTCTATTCGGTGGCTATATTTGGCATAGGTAATTGCATTACATGGAATAAAATGGCAACCGGGAGTGAGAATCAGAAAAATATTTCTTTGGGTGCACGAGACTAATCGGGTGGTATGCTGGGCCTCAAGATTAGACTGATGCTTGTGTTTCTATAGATCTTTGACTACCTAATATGTTTAAGTGTTTTAAAGTCCTTGGATACGTTGTGTTAACTACTGAAGTTTTTTTCTTTTGCTAAATTGCTGGATTTGCCTCTTTTCAGAATAACAGGAGTAAGAAATGCAAAACAATGACAGTAAAGAAAAAGCACAAAGTCCAGCAATGATCAAGCCTGCTATGAGTATTAGATGCTATTATTTTTTCAAAGGAGTTTGTTGTATTGTGATATTTACCACGACAATATTATCAATGCTATGGTATGCCTATCTGCTGAGCAGGTAAACAACTCAGCCAATCTGTGGGGTGCATCTAGCTGCCAGATGACATACCTAGCCTTGTCCCTGATTCTATATGTTACCACCTCCTTGGATAAACAGTGGAAGATAATACATGATTTATCTTAGTGTGGGAAACTGTTGAAGGCAAACTGATCACTCCAGAACAAGTTATGTTACACAAACAACAGTGCCTGCAAGAGCAAAAAGGTTAAAGATAAGATAGGGAAAGCAGTGATGTGTGGTTTTTTTTAAAAAAAGGCCAAAAAAGTTCAAAATATTAAAAGGTTTGGATTCTTTTGTTTTAAAAATACGCTCAAGAGAACTCTCTTTCAGGTGTTGTCCTGGAGGAGCTCTGCAGAATTTAGTGCAATCCCACCAAAGTTCCTATGGACTAATATCTTTGTAGAGGACTCTGGGGTGGAATCTATGCACATATAAAAAAAGTTCTGAAAATGCTTTTTCTTAAAAAACGGTTTTTTAAAAATACATTGAATTTTCCATAAGGCTCACCATCGCCATCTAGCGTCTCATTGCTTATTGCATTTAAAACACACTTAAAATGTTTTGTTTGCAGCTCTATAGCTTGGTCCTTGGTCTCTTTGTATGTTACTGCAGTGAATGAGAGGGTTCTTCTTATTCTGTTGTGATTGCATTTTGAATCCCAGAGCCACAAGGGCATGGCTTAATTGGACAGATCACTCCTAATCATTATCCTATCCTTCCTCCCAGCAGAGTGGCAACCAGGTAGAGAAGATCTTTGTCCTTGCTATATTAGTGATATGGGAAGAAATTGCAAGGAAGCATCTCCCATGCCACTGTGGCTCGCTCTATATCTATCTATCATCTATCTATCTATCTATCTATCTATCTATCTATTATCTATCTATCTATCTATCTATCTATCTATCTATCTATCTATCTATCTATCTATCATCTATCTATCTATCTATCTATCTATCATCTATCTATCTATCTATCTATCTATCTATCGATCATCTATCTATCTATCTATCTATCTATCATCTCTATTTATCATCTACCTACGTATGTGGCAGAGAATCTGTGGCCCTCCATATGTCATTTTGCTTCATCTCCTATAATCCCTGGCCTTTGGTGGATGTTGGAGTTCAGAAACACATAATATCATAGAATCATAGAATCGTACAGTTGGAAGGAACCACAAGGGACATCTAGTCCAACCCCCTGCAACAGAGGAATATTTTGCCCAATGTGGGGCTCCAACCCACAACCCTAAGATTAAGAGTTTCACGCTCTACCAGCCCCTTTGTTATATATGTACAGGCCTTCATTTACATCCAGAGTTATTTGAAGATGAGTGCCTGGGAACCAAAACATATAGCCACCCCACGAGTCTCGTTTAACACAAACAAACCCAGTCATTATCAAAGTTGTGTTTCATTGGGTTCTTCAAACAGCTCAGCCCATAATTTAGACAAATGAAATTGGAAAAACATAGACATATTGAGTGTGAAAACAACCTACAGTTTCACTGTTTTTCATTTGTACTATCTTAAATTCAGTGCATCCAATTTCCACATCAGTCTGAGATTTTTTTATTTAAAGTGTGAACCAAAATTGATATGCATTTTTGTGCACATTTTCCTCAAATGCACATTTTTTGTGAGTGATTTCCCATATCACATAATGCATTTTGTATGCCATTTCCACTAACAAGTACATTATTGTGTGCATCTTCCCCTCATAAATGTTTTTGGTATACATTTTTTTTATTGGACTGGATAACCGTTCTGCAAAATTTGGGGAAATGTGAATTTCAAAGGATACCTGTGTTTGTTTGTGTAAAAAATAAAGAAGTACAAATTAGATAGGCATGCACTGAAATACTTTCCTCTTCCCCTTGTGGGGTTACCTGCTATATGCACAGGTTTCTTTTTACTCCATGGCTGGGATTTGCAAAAAAGAGATTGGCTGTGGTGGCAAAAAATAAGTGACAGAAAGAGATGGTTGAGGAGCATCTCTTGTTGTGGTGCCACTTTCGTACTTTGTAGATTATTGATTTGTTTGAACCCTGTATTATTTGCTTTTCCCACACTGCTGGTTGCAGAGCTCAAGGTTTTGCCCAGTCAGGGATAAACATGAACCTCCACTTTGCATCATTCTCTTCCTGCACAGGACCACTCAGCAAGATAATGCAAGGGGCAATGCACAGTCAATCACTAAGGGGAAAAAAAACCCTTTAGGATTATACTTCAGATATAGTAAGTGAAAATAGGGTTGATTAAATCTCAAGGATTGAAATGCTAGTAGGGTTCCGCCCCTCACCACGGCAATTATTTTAATTAACTATCAGAACTCTTCTTAGGTGCCACTTCCCACTAGTCCATTACAGTGGTACCTCGGGTTAAGAACTTAATTCGTTCCGGAGGTCCGTTCTTAACCTGAAACTGTTCTTAACCTGAAGCACCACTCTAGTTAATGGGGCCTCCTGCTGCCGCCGTTGCACGATTTCTGTTCTCATCCTGAAGCAAAGTTCTTAACCCGAGGTACTATTTCAGGGTTAGCGGAGTCTGTAACCTGAAGCGTATGTAACCTGAGGTACCACTGTACTGTCGCTATTCTTGTTCCATGCCCTCCTCAAATGACTTTGCCTGAAAGGAATTTGTCTATGAACTGTGACTGTGCCTTTTGCTTGCTTGCCTGGATGGAGAAATGGGCATCACGTGTTGTTGTTGTTGTTGTTGTTGTTGTTGTTGTTATTATTATTATTATTATTATTATTATTATTATTATTATTAGAATCTAGCAACACCTGGATGTCCACAGATTTCCCACCTGCTTTAGGGCCTATCGAAAGGCGCTCCAATTTGCACTCTTCACTTAACTGCCAGAGCAATTCTTTGATGCTCCTAGATCATGTTCTTGGAATTTTCAGCCACAAAAAGAAAAGATAAGAAGAAAAAAAGATTAGCCTTCTGGTCCTTGTACACGTTCTGAAAAAGAGACATTCCTTGGCCATTTCCCCAATCACGTTAGTTGCGGGTAGCAGTTTTGCATAATTGCATATTTTGTTTCATTTGCATCCCTGTTTGCTATAGTAATAACAACAGTACATTTTAAAAGTGGCAAGCCAAGCAGGAGAATTTCTTCTGCGGTGCTTCAGGATATTAAATGACAATTTGGTAAGCCGATGTGCTTCCTACTGCATATAGTAAATTACAAGATGTTGTTAGTATTCCAGACACAGTTTCTTCTTATTTGAATAATGCAAAACCTCGAGAAGAAGCCGAGTGTAAATCATTCATGAATAGAGCCTTTCCTGTTTCCCCTCTACTTTAAGCTATTTACTGTAAATAGGATAGTATAATCTCTCATGTAATGTGATCAGCGCTTAATTGTAGTACAAAACAGCAGTGCTGAAGCATAATGTAGTTGAAGTTATGTTAACAAAACAAGATATTCTCAAAGCAAATTGTTTTACATAAAAGATCTGCTTTTAAATAATTTTGCTACTTAATGCTCTTATTAAAGTTTGCTTCAAGCAGCAAATCAGGTTTCTTTTTAAAATCACAATCCTGGAAAGATATTACGCTTCTCGCCTCCTGCCCCACTGGGAACCAATCTCACCCTTATAAGCTTCTGCAGAATTTTGCAGATAACAAGCTGCCCTTCCTGCCTTAATATTGATTCATCTGGGGTGATTCAGGTTCCTGGAGGGCAATTTATTACAAGGAACATAAGAAGGTAAAGGTAAAGGTAAAGGTACCCCTGCCCGTACGGGCCAGTCTTGACAGACTTTAGGGTTGTGCGCTCATCTCACTCTATAGGCCGGGAGCCAGCGCTGTCTGCAGACACTTCCGGGTCACGTGGCCAGCGTGACGAAGCTGCTCTGGCGAGCCAGCACAGCACACGGAAACGCCGTTTACCTTCCCGCTAGGTAAGCGGTCCCTATTTATCTACTTGCACCCAGGGGTGCTTTCGAACTGCTAGGTTGGCAGGAGCTGGGACCGAGCAACGGGAGTGCACCCCGCCGCGGGGATTCGAACCGCCGACCATGTGATCGGCAAGTCCTAGGCACTGAGGTTTTACCCACAGCGCCACCCGCGTCCTGGTTCCTGGAGGGCAATTTATTACAAGGAACATAAGAAGGCACCTTTTATCAAGTCGGACCACTGGACCACCTGGATTCTCTGGGATTTCAGGCAGAGGACTTTCCTTCCAAATCCTGTTGGTGCAAAGACATTTCATCTCCATGATCCCATGCAGCTGTTTGTTCTGGCAAGCATCAGTTTCACTTGCCATAGTAGTGCAGAGGTACTTGCGTGCCAAGGCCCAGTGACCCGCTAGTGATTAATAAACACATGGACACAAGTATTTAGGTTTATGGGATTAAATAGGCTACAACGTATTGGTTACAGATGTGAGTGGTTTGGCTTAGGCATTGGGTGAAGCCAGGCTGTATCTCAACCCCCTGCCCATCTGCAGGGAGTCCATCTAAGGGTAGGGAGTGTTAGAATTCCTGCTCCATGACTGCAGTCATGGGATTTTTGTCTTTCACATGACGGTGTATGTTTTGACTCCACAAAGTGGGAAGTGACGGAGACAGGATGTTTGTGTTACTGTGTTCCATGAAGTGGGACTATTGTACTTTGTCCTCTCTCTCTGCTGTCGGTTGTCCTTTGTCCTCTCTCTCTGCTGTCTGATGCTAGAGAGAGAGGGAGCCATGTTGCAGTGCTAAAGTAGATTAGCCAAAATGGTGAGTTGCTGAGGTCTGTTACGCAAGCTGTGAAGACTCTGTGGATCACTAAGTGTGCAGATGTCTGTTGGCATCGGTCACTGTGATGTTCGGGCTGAAGAAAGCTTTTGAAGCTCCCGAATGATCGACCAGGAGGGAGGGAACATACCAGTTGGGCATGTGTCTCTACCAGAGTCCTACTTGAGTGTAGGACAAGCTCCTGACAGGGATAGCCCTATGACTTACATCAAATATGGGCACCCCGAGAGGTCCCCGTTGGGGTAGTGGCATGGCACTAGCACATGTCCGGGCATCGGACAGGAAGTACACCCCTGGATCACTTTAGCAGTCCCTTAATGAGGAGGGGCAGGTGGAGGCTACAACCTTCCCTCCATCCAAAGAAAGGCTTACCCAATGGCTAACCTCACAAAGTTGTGAGGATTGCTACAAAGTAGGCAAAAACCAAATGGTTGGTGCCAATTTGCCAAGGGGAAAAGAAACCTACCTGACCCCAATAATGTGGTGGCCGACATTTGTCCATAGGAAGGCTGTGTCATAAAGGTAAAGGGGACCCATGACCAGTAGGTCCAGTTGTAACCGACTCTGGGGTGCGGTGCTCATCTCGCTTTATTGGCTGAGGGAGCCGGCGTACAGCTTCTGGGTTATTTAGCCAGCGTGACTAAGCCGCTTCTGGCAGACCAGAGCAGTGCACGGAAACGCCTTTTTTACCTTTCTGCTGGAGCGGTACCTATTTATCTACTTGCACTTTGACTTGCTTTCGAACTGCTAGGTTGGCAGGAGCAGGGACCGAGCAACGGGAGCTCACCCCGCCATGGGGATTCAAACCGCCGACCTTCTGATCGGCAAGTCCTAGGCTCTGTGGTTTAACCCACAGCACCACCCGCATCCCCGGCCATGTCATAGCAAAGCATAAAAAAGAGGGTGGGTGGGTTGGGAGATCCGGTGAAAGGAGGAGAGAGGAGAGCCTCCTGGCCACACCGCAGTTAAATTTCCTGCAGCCGTGCCACCTACTGGCGCTTTGGCCAGCAGGGCCACACTGGGTGTGGCCCCACCCAGCTCCAGTGATGCGGCCGTGATGCAACGTGGGGGTCATCAACTCCCCAACCCCACACTAAATTATTGCAGGGGCCCAGATGCCCACCGTTCATCACTAAGAAAAACACAGGAGTCGTGTCCCATATTGACTCTGGCACCTATAGTCTAGTAGATGAAGATGCTAAGCCAGTTTCAATTGCTCAGCCATGTAAGGCTGGGTTCTCTGACCACCTCTAGGTTGATCAAGGTTGGCAGCGGGAGTGAAGGAGCTCAGCAGCTGCAAAACCAATAAGTTTGCAGTTCACTTAATTCAATCTATAATCACTATTCAGTGTGCCAAATGAAACCCACTGCTGCCTTTTGCATATGTATGGGAAAAGAAAGGGTTGGGGGAGGGGGAACAAGCTATCTAGCAAAGAATTTGGGTCAATCAATTTTTTACAGCCTTTTCTTAAGCCATCCAAGGGCTTAGCCACTAATGAAGCCAGTAAACACACTGCTTTTGTATTAAAATAAATTGGAATCTCTCTCTCTGTGTATTAATCTGTTGGTTGATATTCAGCAGCCATTTCAGGATTTGACAAAGATCCTTATTTGAGGACTGAAGTGATAGATTAAAAGCAGATATGAAAAGAAGAGATATATCAAGACCACCCATGTTCTTGACAACCTGATGTTGTAATTCTGTGACTTGTTTGCATTGGTAGATAGTAAAACCATGTGGGATTTGAATGTGAAGGATAAGTAGCAGGTTCAGCTACTTTAGTCATTAGTGGAGAATGGTAGGGAAGAGGCGAGTGATAACAGCAGCAGCCCCATTAATACTGCAGTGAGGAAATCCCCCGTAATTCTGACAAACTGGGAGTGCCTCCTAGCTGGGAGGGAGTGCACTCTTGGCTCTGTGTCCTGGGCCACAACCTACCCTTCCACGGGTTTCTTCTCTGAGGAGCCTGGGTCAACCAGTTGGTGGAAGGTGGAAGATAGCGTTGCTCCCAAGGCAAACTGTTACGTACTGAAGTTCTCACCCTGGGCCAGCAGGGGATACTGTAGATAGTTATGCAAACAGAGGATCGAAAGTGACGTTCAGTGATTGGATAGTTTGTATGCAAATGAAGGATCGAAAGTGACATTCAGTGATTGGATAGTTTTAGAAAGTTGCTACAGTTACGTTGTTCTGGAGCTCTATATAAGCAGGCTGACTGAGCTCTTCAGTTCAGTTCTGTTCTGGCCTCTGAATAAACAAGAGCTGTTTGAAGAATCGCTGTGTCGTCTGATATGTTCACCCACAACTTAACACAAACAATTGATTTGTTTCTCAAAACAGGAGAAGCAAAGAGCCATCCAGACACGTCCATTACTGTAAACCTCCGCTACTTAGAGGGCCAAATGTATAAGCCAATTTAGGAGAAATGTTGCAGCTTAATGCAGAGCACGTGCTTTGCACACAAAAGGTCCAAGATACAGTCTATAGCACCATCTTCAGGAAGGACCCTTTCCTGAAAACCTGGAGAGCTTTGGCCAGTCAGTGGGTGACAGGAGCGAGCCAGCAGTAAATCACACTGAGCAAGTTGCAAGTTGGAGTTAACTCCTTATTAGCAAAAGCAGGATTGGCACAGTAGTGTCAGGCCTAATGGGCACAGAACTCCTCTCTGGCAGGTCTTGCCCCCATGAAGCAGTTGCTGAGACTGAAGGCCCCCACCTCCTCACAGCCGCCTAAGCCCTCTTCTGTCCAGCATTTCCCCCAACCAATCTGATATGGTGCCTGGCCTGCGTGAAGCTAACTCTCCTCCTTCCTCTTCATGCCTCACCTGGTTCTGGGAGACCAGGGGGGAAGGGAGACACTTCTGACTCTTCATTACCTCTGCTTCTTGGCCTCCCTCCTTTTCTGCCTCAGTTTCTGACCCTGCTTTGGGACTTCTCTCTGCCAAAGACTCTCCCTGCCCACCAAGCCCTGTTGGACACTGGAGAGGTCTCCAGTGACCATTCATTGTCATCACACCACCAATCTGCAGGCTCTGAGCCTTCTTCCCTTTGGGGTTCCTCAACTGGTTCCTCCTACCATTCCTCTGTGTCCAACCAGTAAGGAATCTCTCTAGATGTTGCTGGAATACAACTCCCATCATCACTGACTGTTTGCCATACTTGCTGGGGCTGACAGGGATTATATTCTGTCATCTTCTAGAAAGCCAGAGGTCCCTCACGCCTAGTATGGACAATACAGAACTAGATGGATCAATTGTCTAACCTGGTGCAAGGCAGTTTCCTACGTTCGATACTGTTGACAAACCAGTTATGGGGATCAAAATGACTTAGGCATGACATTCCGATCTGTGGATAGAGACGTTCATGGCTTGTAGGACATTTATCAACTATTTTTGCTTGTACATACCACAGGTTTGCTTGCTAGCAGGATTATTCAATCCATATAGGGATGGGAAATAAAGTCTGTGTGAACTGCAGACCAACTTAGTTGGTCTTTAAGGTGCTACTAGAAGGAATATTTTTTATGCAGACTACAAGACAGTAATGTGAATCCATCTAGAGTCAGCCTGAGTACCTCTTTTGAACAGGCTTGTTCCATGAAAGTGGTAGTTTCAGTAGATCAATAACAATCTAAGATAGTAACATTTGTATTGACATATATATCAGAGTGCTTTTTACTTCCATAATGAGCACTTCCTCTAAGAGGTGCCATTTAATACAGCAAACAATTCCAGAGCTGGGTCTTTTACTCTTTCTCTTAACAGCAGTGAAAATTGTTAATAATTTAGCAGTAGTTTAGTAGGCTGAGTAAGATTAAAATTAAGCCATGGCACTAACGTTTAAGCCACGTCATTTAGGGCTTAGCTGGAATGGTAAAGAGAAAGCGATTTATATGTGTTGTATGTGCGATATAGCATGGTGCCACCAGGTGGCGACGTGGAGTCCCGTTTTTCTCTACCCGTTTTCCCTGTTTAAGTTTACAGCTCTTTAAAACCGAAATGCTTCTTTGATGCGTCTAGATCCAGCCTTGCTCTCTCGCCCTTCTGTAGATGAGGCGCACCATGTCAAAGTCCTGGGATATGTGTGATAAGCACAGAAGTTCCTTTCCCTAGGAAAATGCACAAGTGTACATTCTCTCCTTCTGTGTGGATGGAGGATATTATTATAGGGCAACCAACCTAGACCCTGCAACCATAATCTAAGGCTCTTCTTTGTGTTCTTCCTCCATGGGCCTTTTCTGCAGGGCCTTTTCTGTGGTGGCTCCCCATTTGTGGAATGCTCTCCCCAGGGAGGCTCACCTGGCACCTTCATTACATATCTTTAGGCACCAGGCAAAAACATTTCTCTTCTCCTAGGCCTTTGGTTAATTAAACAATCTCTGGCCTTTTAAATTGTGTGTGAATTATTGTTTATGTTTGTTATTATGGTATGTATTTTTGTGTTTTTATATTGTAAACCATGCTGTGATCTTTGAATGAAGGGCTGTATTGAAATTCGATGGCTATACAAAGATTGGCACTAGGAGAACCAAGTTTACCATTTGTATATACAGTGTTAAAGCCTTGGAAGGTGGAGGTCCTATTTATGTATCTCGGCCAATAGCTATGAATCTGTCTGATCTTCTTTAAGGCCATCTAATATAGTAATCATCACTTTATTTTGTGGCAGTGAATTCCATGCATTTAAAGTAAATGTTGGGTGAAATCCACCAGGAACACTTTTTTTTTTTTTACACCAGTCGTATTCCACAGTTCATTTTTCTTTCACTGGGCTTATGGAGGGGAACATCCCAGCAGATTCTGTCCTCGGCTTGTGGAGAAAATCACCATCTGCTAGCATTCATTCCTTTTTCAAGCAGAAAAATAGCCCAGGATTCACCAAGTATATTACTCATTGTGAATTATTCATTTGGTAATGTTACTATGGTTACAGCTGTGATACATACTTTCACATTATTTATTATCATTACTTCTTTTTATTCATTATGGCTTCACCATAAATAGTGTTTTATTTTTCAAAGCATGCTTTTTTTCCCAAGCGACTACAAAATGGCATTCATAAGCATATCAGTATTGATTTAATATTCAGTATGGTTTTGGAAATGACATTAATGTTGTCACTGTGTAAGTGCCAACCAGTCCTTCAGCATTCCTTCACCGCCTTTGATTTCCATTTTGCTAAAGAAAAGGAAGGTAAACCAATGGCTGCACCATAAAAATATTGTCCGCTCTTATTTTGCCACCTGTTACTGACATATATTACTACTACTACTGATACTACCATCACCAACATCCATGGCTGTTACTATTAGTACTACCATGACCAACAACAATAATACTACCAAAGGATCGCTGCAGAAGTGGAATTTCTGCCAGCTCTATATAATAAATGTGTTTCCTGAGATTATTGATGGTATGTATTTTAAAATTATTTGTATAGTCCACACTGAGATTGCAATACAGCTTTTTCCAATTAATTCCCCTTTTTTCCATTACACATTTTTGTAACTGCATAATGGCCTTTCTTTGGTTGATCAGTTAGCTTACTCTCCAATAGTGAAAGAAAGGTGAGCCAGACATACATCCATCATAGTAAATAAACTCTCTCTCTCTCTCTCTCTCTCTCTCTCTCTCTCTCTCTCACACACACACACACACACACAGCAGCAGCAGGCTGTTTCCTGCTTCTTAGAAAATCTCCATATTAATACTTTGCTTCTTTCTGTAAGCTTTAAGGATCTTGGAATATGCAAAAATGTGGTTTAAGCAGAGTCGTTGTCTTCTTTGGCGATCACTCGTAGTAGCTGAGTAAGATTGTCTTCCGTAAACATGGTTTTAACAATGAGTCTGTAGGTGACTGTGGAGGCCAATTCTGGATCCACACATCCTTCCACAGTGGGGACATTGGTTTGTGGGCGAGAGTTGATCACGGTGTGGATTTGCCAAGCGTGCCTTCCTCTTAGCGTGTTTCTCCCTTGCATCCTGAGTTTGAGTGTCTTCAAAGCCCATGACACCTTTGGTAAAGGTTGTTCTCCAATTGGAGTGCTCGCAGGCCAGTGTTTCCCAATTGTTGGTGTTTATATACTTTTTTTAAAAAAAGTGCCTCAAGACAGTCTTTAAACCTCTTTTGTTGACCACTAGCATTACGCTTTCCATTTTTAAGTTGATAATAGAGTAGTTGCTTTGGAAGATGATAATCAGGCATCTGAACAACATGACCAGTCCAGCGTAGTTGATGTTGAAGAATCATTTCTTTGACACTGGTGATCTTTGCTTCTTCCAGTACACTGGCATTAGTTCACCTGCCTTCCCAAGTGATATGTGGAATTTTTTGGAGACACTGTTGATGGAATCTTTCGAGGAGTTGGAGATGGTGTTTACAAGTGATCCACGTTTCACAAGCATACAGTAAAGTTGGTAGTACAATAGCTTTGCAAACAAGCATTTTGGTTTCCCTGTGAATGTCCCAGTCCTCAAACACACTGCAATTCAGTTGGGAGAAAGCAGAGTGTGGCTTTATTGAAACAACTTTGGTAACAACAACAAACCGGGGTCTTTCATGTCTCCCAGACCAGAACTAGCTTGCAGAAAGGAGGAAAAGGCCCATTTAGACATTATTACTCCATACTGAGCACATGGGAGAGGGTGGCACTGAATAACTCTTCTGCTGATATTGCATGCATTGAATAGCATCTCTTCCAGCATTCATGCAAACATCTGCGGGGATGAGATATCTACCTAAAAGCTTCCTTCAGACCTGGATCTCTGCTCTTTACCTCCTCTTTGCACATGTTTATGCTACATATGTGGGTGCAAGGGGGAGGAACTATTCACCATATGGGGTGTCATGGGTGGGGCTATTTGGCATGACCTTGCACCCTGCTTTTGTGTTGGGAAAGCTAGAATAATTCTGGTATGTTAGAACTGCTACCTAGACATGGACTGAACTTCTAAAAAGACTACACTTTCTTTATCTAAGAGTATCATTCTGGTACTTGTATGAACATGCCATTTTGAACTCCAGCCAATGAAGCAATTAGCACCTAAAAATGACTGAGATTTACAGTGCAATCTGTGCAATATCTTTTACAGTACAATATATTCTCAGAAGCAACTCTGTTCGTTGGGACTTATTTCTGGGTAACGGAGCATAGGATTGCAACCTCTATCAATTTTGATGGTTGAGAATGCAGGTATAGTGAACATATCATGGGGCAACATCTTGTGTCTACCTTGGAAATTCCTGACCCAGTTTCTTACCTCAGGGGCTGCCTCGTGTTCACAAAATGAGAATCACACATCTTTACCCATATGTGAAGAATCCGAACAATGTCAGCTTGATAATATGCAGACCCTCCAAGTGTCACTATTTTCCAGGGACAGCTCCAGATTCACAGAAACAGTCCCAGTTTCTGATTTGATCTTGGAATGGCCCGCTTTTCCTTAGGGTGTTCCTATTTTCATCAGAGTAATGTTGGAGGGTATGGAGTTATGCAACCCCCAAGCCAAGGAGATAAGTAACTATACAATATTAACCATTCTCTCCACCCCACATTTTCAGTACATTTCCCCATATCTTTCCTAACAGCAAAATGCCAGGCTTTCTCTCTTTTTTTTAAAGTGGATTTGTTGTGCTAGGGGTGCATAAATCCCCTTTAATTGCACAAACCTAAATTTCTGGTATGCACATGAATCCCCCCTCTGACAGTATGGAGGTACTCAGACTGAGCATAAGAAAAGAATAAAAATGAGAAAACAGGCTGCAGAATGAGATTGGCAGTATTTGACATCAGAAATAGAAATCACATTTAGAAAAGAGAAATTGTGTACAAGCTGGGGATGATTTGAAATAGAGATGGATAGATAGATGATAGACAGATAGATAGATAGATAGATAGATGATAGATATAGATATGCCCCCCCTTTTATATATATAAAAATCCGTTTAGCTAAAAGTGACAGCAGGACAAAAGAAACAGAAGTTAACCGTATGGGCATCAATGCCTCTGAGATGCCACCACCCCTCAATTCTCTTAACAAATAAATACTTAACAAATAAATACTTTTAAAAAATACTTTGAATGGGGACCAGAAGCTAACCAGAAGCCTGTGAAGATGTTGTAGAACTGTCAATATAAAGCATTATGCACCCTGCTCCCATTGACTCTTGGTATCTGCATTCTGAACATTCCTCAAAGGCAGAACCATGTAGAATGCATTACAGTAGACTAAGCCGGATGTCACTAAGACAGAAATTATCACGATCAAGTCATATAATGAATTATGATGGTTTGGCAACTTTGTGATTCAGAATCCAAAGAAGTTATCAATCAAAAAAACATGCGTATGAACAGGGGTCGCTAAGTTTTGGCTGGCCTTACCAACTGTGGTGAATTAAGAAGTTTGAGGTAAAGTATTGTTTAAAATGTTATGTAAACATAGAAGTTAGAATGGGTATGAACAGTGAAAGGTGAAGGTAATATCTAATTAAAAAATGTGTTTGTGGAAGGGGGTTTGTTTTCTTCTTGTTTTCATTATATATTTTGTGTTTTTATTTTGTATTTTTGTGCTGTGAACTGCACTCAGATTTTAGGATGAAGTGCGGTGTACAAATTTAATAAACAAACAAACAAACAAACAAACAAACAAACAGTACCTCACTCTCATTTTACAGAATCAAGTTACAAGTCAAACAGTATAATTACCTCAGGCCATTCCCTAGTCGCTCTACACTTAAAGTGAATTCTGAAGTATTCCCATGGTCTGTGTATTTGTTTTTATGAGCAATAAAATGAATACATGGAATATCTGCAAAACAAGAAAATGTCATTTCAAGTTATGAAGATTTTCAGAAAAAAATCTAATGGCTTTATTATATATATATATATATATATATATATATATATATATATCTGTGGCTTTTCACTTTAAAATCTTGTAAAAGTTGGATGGACATTTTATTATTAATCCAACTGTTTATTGGTCCCCCTGCAATAATGAAAATACTCTGGAATGAGTTACATGATGATTTATGAACGCTTCATGAGGATAGAAAATATATGAATTTTAGTTCTGTCCTCTGTAAGCATAATTATTGCATTTATTTACTTGTATCCCACTCACTGAATCCGCAATCCCTTCAAATTGTGCTGAATCTAGTCTTGGATCCAAACCGTCTCAGAAACAACTGAAAGCTAGGAGAAACTCAACTAAGATGATGTATTTCACACCACACAGTAGCCATACCAACCAGAATTATGTTGCATATTTTAAGTGGGCACCTATAGATATAAGAAGCAGATGCAATGAACATTTTGAAAACTCATGTATCATAAGCTTTGCTCAGGTGCTCACCAACCATGCAATTGGAATTGCACAGGTTTCTAAATCGTTTGAGGAAACGTTAGCTCTCCAATACATGAAGAATGATGGAGCTGAGCAGTAAGAATGCAACATAGGGAAGCAGGGCCAACAATCATGCCTCTGCTCTCCCTTCACGCCATTCAGATTGTGAGTTTGTGAACCCCTGAAAAGGGCTTTAGAAATGTATTCCTCCGAGAGTAGAGTAGAGATGGGTGAGAAATTCCATTCAGTTTACATTTAAAGACAAATCTACCCACTTTGCTTTTTTTCTACAAGGAAGCTGTGTCTTTCTGTTTCTACAAGGAAGCTGTGTCTTTCTGTTTGTTGTACATCTTTGGACAGGTGTCTGGTTCTTGGAGGGGATAATAATAATAATAATAATAATAATAATAATAATAATAATTTATTATTTGTACCCAGCCCATCTGGCTGGGTTTCCCCAGCCACTCTGGGCGGCATCCAACAAAGATTAAAAATACATCAAAATGTCACACATTAGAAACTTCCCTGAACAGGGCTGCCTTCAGATGTCTTCTAAATGTCAGGTAGTTGTTTATCTCTTTGACATCTGATGGGAGGGCGTTCCACAGGGTGGGTGCCACTACCAAGAAGGCCCTCTGCCTGGTTCCCTGTAGCTTTGCTTCTCACAGCGAGGGAACTGCCAGAAGTTCCTCGGCACTGGACCTCAGCGTCCGGGCAGAATGATAGGGGTGGAGATGCTCCTTCAGGTATACTGGGCCGAGGGATAGTGTTATGAGTTTGTGGGTGCCAGACTCCCCTGAATTCCTGTGTCCAGTAGGTGTTAGAATTTAATCAAGGCTTGGGGTGTCAAATTGGATGCTAGGCTTATAAACCCTGAACCCATCTTCCTGTGTTCAGGAGATTTCCTGGGAGATGGGCCATTAAGAGAATAAATGTACGGTAATGAACCATTAAGAAAGCAAAGGCTGTGTGCCAGATGACAAATGGGTGCCTCCTTCAACTCAGAGTTAGTTAGAAGACAAAGCCAGAGTTTGAGAGTTGGCTGTGATTTGACCTAAGAGGGGGGAAAGGTTGCAGGGTGGTAAAGGCAGCAAGCTAGAGAGAGGGTCCGAGCACAATATTTGATGTCTGTTTGAATTTAAGAATGCGGCTATGGGAGAAACAATACCCTTTGGGGGTGTTACTGCTGTGAAATCTCCTTCATAGACTCAGGTTATATGTGTGTGTGTAAATAAATTATATATCATTATTATATTATATTATATTATATTATATTAATAATATTATATATATATATATATATATATATATATATATATATATATATAAATAAAACATATCATTTCCAACAATCATTTAACATAATTTCATATCTTATACAATTTTTAGACTTCTATCAACCAAATCTGAAGATTTTTCAATCTTTTTCACTTAATTTACATTTCTTAATTTCTCTATTACTTTTAATAATCTCTAATAACTCTCTCCATAATCTTCCTTGCAATATTTCATATAGTCCTCCTCACAAAACTTCTTGCAGTCCTACTAGCGCAATCTGCAGATTACAGTTGGTTTTCAAATAGTTTGCATATTTATTCCAGTCTTCTGAGAATCTCTGGTCCCGCAGGTTTCGAATCCTTCCTGTCATGTTATCTAATTCTGCATAGTCCATTAATTTCATCTGCCATTCTTCTTTCGTCAGTAGTTCTTCTTGTTTCCATTTCTGTGCCAATAGTATTCTTGCCGCTGTTGCTGCATATAAAAACAATTTCTTGTCCTGTCTATTTATACCATCACTTACAATGCCTAGTAAAAATGCTTCTGGCTTTTTTATAAATGTATATTTCAACATCTTTTCCATCTCATTGTATATCACTTCCCAGAAGCTTTTCACTTTCTTACATTCCCACCACATGTGATAAAAAGATCCTTCTTTTTCTTTACATTTCCAACATTTATTACTTGTTTTATACATTTTAGCTAATTTCACTGGTGTAATATACCATCTATACATCATTTTCATCACATTTTCTTTCAAAGCATTGCATGCTTAAATAAACCATATATCATGAAGACACCACAGTCTCAGCTATGCCTCCTTTCCAGCTTCAGCTCAACTGATGTGGCGCTGTAGTTTACAATGACTTTGGGGTGAGAACACCCTGGGGGAAAACGAACACCATGGCATAATTAGGAGGTTGGGAAGCACACAAAACCTTTTTTTTTCTGGAGGGAGGGGGGCTGCATATAGTCTGTGTGCTAGCCCCCTCGTAAATGTTAACCCTTAAATAAGTTCCATTAAATGCTGTGGAGTTTTCTCCAGGTAAGTCATGATGGCTATAGATTAATGCCTATATTTGAGGCAGTATGCCTCTGAATATGAGCTGCTGGGGAACATGAAAGGGAGGGTCTTATTGGACTCATGTCCCCAGAGGCACCTGGCTCTCCGCTTTTGAAACAGAAGGTGGGATTAGATGGGCTATAGCTCTGATCCAGCAGGACTCTTCTTATTCCTATGATGTGTTGCTGATTCAAGGCAGATGATGGGCGATAAAAGTAGCAGCCAACGTCTCCTCTGTCCTGGAAGATGTGTAGTAAAGGAGCTTTTGTGATATGGTGCCATCACACTCTTGAGTTTCCCTGCCTCCGCTCCCATTGGCTGCCGGGAAACTTGGATTACAGTGATGTCACACCACAAGGTCTCTTTTACATCACATCTGGCAGAAAAGCACGGAATGGCTGTTTTGGGTGGCAGCTGTGTCTCTGCCAAAATGCACACTCCTGTCTTCTGATGGACCACCCTCTGAAGCAGGTATGAGGGTCAACACGCTCCTGCTTTTGATTTTCCTATTGACATTTCACACTATTGAAAACCTCTATGATAATCCTGTAGACATTTCAGAATCTGAGAGAAGGGTTTGAAGTGTGAAGAGTTCGGAAAGCACCTACTGACAGACAGGGCTATGTTATCATGCAAATATGTGGTAAATAGAAGCTAGTTATTTATGCAGGCCGTATCTCAGAGGGTTGTCATACATTTTCTTCCTGAATATCAAGTCATACAACTATTGAGTAAACAATGTAAATTATTGATACCTTCTGATCCAGAGTTCAGGAAAGATTATTTATTTATCTCTGCAGTTTCGGTTTCTTCAGGAAAAAACAAGCTCATCTTAGTTACATTGTCTGATTTCACCAGGGTCACTGTTTCACTCAATTTTCTAGCCACCTTGACTGACGCGGAGGGAGGTCAAGTGATTAGCCCAGGGTCACCAGTGGCTTGGTCAGATAGGAAGGCAGCATCCTACACACGCATGGACATTATTTGAGGGAAGATAAAGATCGTAATGGGACAGAGATACCTTTCAGCACATACTGAGATTGTTAAAATTATTATTTAGGTGGTGTTTTGTTTTTGTTTTTAAAAAGCTTTATACTGTACTAGGTTTCCTTCATTTACTGCAAGAAGGAAAAAATAGAGTTCCATTCCCTATAGACTGTAGGTGTTCCATTTTCACTTCAGCTTACTGATATTTTACCAAAGGGATGCTTAAATATATATTTTTAGATATACATATTAAAAAATAGCGGACCTTATCTGGCTCAACTCCTATTCAGTAAGGGTTATTGCACCTCACAAGGCTAATTAATTGATGTCAGAGAAGGTGGATGTAATGATAGACTAAAAATTGCCTGTTTTAAGAAGCCACTCTGTAGCTACTTAAGTGCAGTATTCCTTCCCTTCCCAACACATGCACACTTCTTGCCCATTTTTTGCACCCACAAGTCAATATTGTTGACTATTGGTGATTATATTGGGAAGACACTACAAATAAGAATGAATGCAAGAAGAATAAACCCCCAAACTCACAACTAGGAAATACCTTTAATAAGGTTAATTATTAAACAGACAAAAAAAAAAAAAAAAAAAAGTACAAAAACTGGCCAAAGGACAGAAGATTTAGGACTTCTTTCCCCCCATATCCCAACACTTGCTTTGTGCAGCACCTCACCTGACGAAGAGTTCTGGAGAACACAGAAACTTGCCACTATTTTGTGACCATTTGCTTTTCTCACTTATGGACAAGACCTTTACATTTTAGAAACGCCTAAGAATGCTTCAGAAGATCAGGTTAACCAGCCGATAATTCTCATGAAATGCTATAACAACAACGCCAATCAGGATGGTGGCCATTACAAATCTCAAAAGTACTGTAAAAAGGATATTTTTATGCAAGGTGCATTATCAGCTCAGCCCAGACCACAAATGACAGTGCCATCTAGCGATTAAAGTGCAGAACATTCCTCTCTCACCACACAATGATTTGCATCAACAGCCTGTTTTTGGTCCTATGAGCTTCCAATTATGTTTGAGACAGAGATGCGTATATTTTTCAGTGAGAGTGACATTGCTATTCTTTCTCAACTGGAAAAGGTTAACATTTGCTGCACTTTGATAATAAAATCTGATGTCCCGATTTGTAACGCATTTTTATGCATGAAATTTTATTATTGATTTTATGAGGTTCACCACCATTGATATTTTTTCCTGTAATGGTAATGGCTTGGTTTTTATGTTTTCTGTTTTGCAAATAATTGTTTGAATGCCATGAAATCTTTTATCTCAAAAAAGAATGGTAACCATCTTTTCTTCTTTGCATTAGTACAGGATTCTTAACAATATTTTTGCGGAATTAGAACTGTGAACTGTTATTATTTTTTTATACAGGCTTGGGCTGCAATCCTAAGGTGGTGATGGTGAAATTTAACCACCATATCCACAGCCCTGCTAGGGTCTTGCTGGCAGGTGGAAATGAGTTTGAACAACACTGTTGCCTCCCTTTTACCCCTTTTTATTTTTTGGAGGGGGGATTCGGGGTTTTGGGGGGTTATTGTTGAACAGCTTATCCAAGTCCTCTCTGACATACCCCCAAACAACCCCCAATACAAGCATATTTTGGCTCTATAGGCAACTCCCCATTTATGCAGGAGTTTGTTTTCCGAGCCACCGTGCATTTAAGTGAAATCTTGTACATTGGGAACACCGTTGAAAAAGCCTGCAAACACCACAGTCGCTCCCTTCAAACCTCCTTGCTCAAACTCCAACTCTCCACAGGCCTCAAAGGGCTCCTGGTATTGCAGTTGCAAAGGCTTGTGGGATTGCTAGATGCTGTTTTCACTATTACATTAAATTCCCAATCAAACAGTTTCTGCTTATAATGCCGGTGGCTGCAGCTAGGCACTCCTATGCAAAGCCCTTCCTCTAGTTTTCCATGCTACCCAATTAATTCTTAGATTGGTTAACTGTTTGCCCAGCAGGTGGAGTTCTCGCTCAGAGACATGAAGGCTTAGTAGATCCCTTTTATTCCACGGAAGAGAGATCCCCGAAAGACTGACAACAACTCCAGGCCCATTCTAAATTCCCTTCATATGCAGCTTTTGCTGGGAACAATAATATTACGAAATATATTTTACTCACAACGTTCTGGTATATTGAGAACGTGGCTAGAGTAGTGGTGATGGCTTCCAAATGGTACATCGGTAATGGACACAGTAAAATATGTACCGGTAATTCAGTGTTTATTAAAGTGTTGAGGTCATTGAATAGATGGGATGTTGTGGGACACATTCCTCATTAGATAAGTGTATTAGAAGATTTTTGGGGAAGGAGAGCGGCGGCAGCATCAGCATCGTACAGAAAACCATGTGTGCCGATTTGGATAGTGTTTCATTTTCTTGAGGCCCAGCAACTAATATAGATTTTTATCTACCCTAATGTGGCCAATCTGTAAACCAATAAGTATTGTGCCCAGAAAGTGCCCTGACATTTGGAAAATGCAAATTCAGTGGAAGTAAGAAAATATGCACAAGAGAGATAAACTTCTGTGGTAAATTTAATACAGCTTCTGAGCTGTTTCTGGAAGGGGTGAGCTTGAGGTCATGGGGATTTATTATTTGTTTATTTCATTTATGAACAGCTTCCTGCAAAATATCCTAAAGCAATTTAACAATAAGATTGACATCTATCTATCCTAGCTATCATTTTATTCCAACGCAGCTAAAAATTGGGACAAGCATCTTCACTTGACAGGGTTGTGTTGTTGTTTTTTAAAAATGTCTTCAATAGTCATCCAAAAAACAGAAAAGATGTTGCTTATCTGATAGGTAATGGGTGGGAGTTTGATGCAACAGGAGAAATGCCATCACAATGTTAAGGGACTTGAAAGATATAAAAGAGATTTACACTTATTTCCCATGAAATAATAGATAGATCCTTGAGAGAGTGAGTTTATGCAGTGTAGGAGGGAAACACACCAGGCAATTGTCTGGAGGGGACAGGTGGAAAAGGTCTGATAGGCAGAGAATTTGTATCCTCCCACAGGTCAAGTAGCAGAAGGAAAGAGAAAAGGTGGCTCAGAAGAGTTAGGGCATATTTTCCTCCACATCACATTGCAATGCCTCACTGGGCAGAGTGGTTTAAACCTCTCTGTCCAACCCCTGAATGGAGAAGAAAACCATGCTTGCTCCAGATGATCTGATTTAGGACTCAGCTAGATTGGTAAAGAAAAAGCAGTTTATATGCATTGTATATGCGATATAAGGAGCTGTGGTCTAAACCACAGAGCCTAGGGCTTGCCGATCAGAAGGTCGGCGGTTCGAATCCCTGCAACTGGGTGAGCTCCCGTTGCTCGGTCCCTGCTCCTGCCAACCTAGCAGTTTGAAAGCACATCAAGGTGCAAGTAGATAAATAGGTACCACTCTGGCGGGAAGGTAAACGGCATTTCCGTGTGCTGCTCTGGTTTGCCAGAAGCAGCTTAGTCATGCTGCCACATGACCCGGAAGCTGTCTGTGGACAAATGCCGGCTCCCTTGGCCTATAGAGCGAGATGAGCGCACAACCCCAGAGTCATCTGTGACTGAACCTAACAGTCAGGGTGCGATATAACACTGTGCCATCAGATGGCGCTGTGGAGTCTCATTTTTCCATACCAGATTTATTTGTTCAAATTTACAACGCGTTTAACTGAAACGCCTCTTTGATGTGTCTAGATCCAGCTGGGGTGTGATTTCCCTCCCTTTTGTGAAACTGGGCTGGGGGTGGGGAGAGAGGTTTAAACCTAGCACTGTCACACTACCGACCATCAGAGGTTGCAGCATTGGTGGTGCTGGCAGTGAACAAAGCACCAATCCAGCGCTGGTTTGAGCACTTCAGAAGTTGGAAGGAGTGACCTGCTGCTGTTTCTACGTGACTCTGATCTGCAATGGTGGTGGTTACAAGGAGAAAAGTGCTTCCTTCACTCCTGCCTTCACTGCTGCCACTGTTGGTATAAGACATTCTCACAATGTCTTTCAAAAGTTTCAACAGAAGACGTCTCAAAAGTTTCCAGCTGATGAAGACTATTACAAAACAGTAGTATCATTCCGGAGACACTGTCCTTTTGAGGCTTTTGAGACGTCTTCCATTGAAACTTTTGAGAGACTGTCCTTAGACATCTGCTTTGAACACATGGCTTGATGGTCCTCGCTACCACTCTGTTATATTGTATATATGAAGTTTGATTGGCTTACTCCTATAATTTGAATGATATCATTATACTATTATGTATTTTCTACTAACTGTTGGCCTACGTGTTGTGTTTGTATTGTTGTGATTGGTTCTTATTGCAACACAAGGGGTTTGTTTTTGGTTCACTGTTGGTATAAGAAACTGAAAGGGGGGAAAAACATCAGAGTTGCTAACGTTTCTTTACAAATATTTAAGCAGAACTTGTTAGAAGTAAATAGGCACTCCCACAACAGGCAGCAAATCTATTACACTATATCAAACGCCAGGGATCAGCTGTGGAAATCCTTCTTAGTTTACAAAATCCAGTTTAAGCTCTCTTCTCCAGACTCAAACTGAGAAGTGGCTACAAACCATTTGCCCCCTCCCAGTATCTGGAGGCTTTTACCTTCCCAAAAAACTGCTGGGTATTGCATTCCAAAAAGCAAAGAGAGAGATTCCAGCTATCAGAAGAACATTTCCTGCCATTAGCTCTCACTGATGAAACATCAGCCAGTCATGTTGGTCCATTAGCAAGCAACCTGCATCACAAAGGCTGGTCAGCCAGCTTCTATAACCATATAGTTGCTGACACACACAGGCACAAGTTACTAAGCACACACATAATCTGGATTTCAGGTCAGGTTTTGAAAGAAACTATTGATCAGTTTGTTGCTGTTGTGAAAATAAACTGATTAGCTAGATCAATATCAGTTTATAAAAGTACTGTAGGGTAGACAGAGGTTAAATCAGCTTCCTTTAAGACATTTCTTCTTTTTCCTAGCTTATTCAGGTTACTGCAACTCACTTTGTTATCTCTTTGATTACTAAAGTGTCCATCACTAAATGCCAGGTTCTATGGCTATTTACATATACGACCAGTAGGTTTAAATAGTACTTATCTTGACCATTTCAGAATATCACTTTGCTTGGCAATTCCAATAAACGCTTATCTGTAAGGGAAGCTTTGCCATTAAACTTCAAAGGAAAGTACTCTGGGGATAGTATTTGACCTGTGTAGTTTCTGTGTGATCTTCCAGTGCAACCTTGGTGAATACAGTGCCCCCAAACAGGAAGGAACTGTAAGGGAAGACTCAGCCTTGTAAAGAGGCAAAAAGAAGGGATAACAGTACAGTGGTACCTCGGGTTAAGAACTTAATTCATTCCGGAGGTCTGTTCCTAACCTGAAACTGTTCTTAACCTGAAGCACCACTTTAGCTAATGGGGCCTCCCTCTGCCGCCGCTGCCACGCCACCGGAGCACGATTTCTGTTCTCATCCTGAAGCAAAGTTCTAAACCCGAGGTACTATTTCTGGGTTAGCGGAGTCTGTAACCTGAAGCGTCTGTAACCTGAAGCATCTGTAACCCGAGGTACCACTGTAATGGGAAATGTGGGAGCCAGGAAGTCATGAAAAAGGCTTGTAGCGCCACCTGGTGCCTCGCTTACCTCAGTGACCTGCATGTCCGTGCCTTGCAGTGTATTAAGTGCATGACCCTATAAGGCGATGGGTGGGTTAAAGCCATGACCGGATGTAGGTAATGTGAGACGTTGGCAAACGGCCATGCGAGAGGAGAGAACAAAGGATAATAAAAGTTACGGGAGAGAAGAGAAGTTCGAAAGGAGCTGCTCATACCATCCTGAAAATATTGCTGGCTCTCTGTGTCTTTAGTTAATGCTATACAGCACCATTTAATGACGGCTGGACTTCCGTCAGGGAAAGGGCTGGGTGCAGAACTCAGTTCACCCAGGATGTGGAGGAATGGTTCAGATGGTTGGCAGAATGGTATGACAGATAAGATGAAATAGAAGGCCAAAGGAGAAGGCTGAAGTGGAGTAAAGAAGAGATTTTGGAAGGGAGGGGAGATTTCTTTCACAAGTCATTATATCTGGTTAAGGTTGGAACAAACATTTCCCACATTTATTGTTCACGGGATATTCGGGGGGGGGGGGGATTCAAGGGCCTTCTCAGTAGTGGCGCCTGCCCTGTGGAACGCCCTCCCAGCAGATGTCAAGGCAATAAACAGCTATTTTACTTTGAAAAGACAACTGAAGTTTGCGCTGTTTAGGGAAGTTTTTAATGTCGGATGCTGTATTGTTTTTAATGTTCAGTTGGACGCTGCCCAGAGTGGCTGGGGAAACCCAGCCAGATGGGTGGGGTAGAAATAATAAACTATTATTATTATTATTATTATTATTATTATTATTATATAGGGAGTTGTGGGGTGGGGGCTTATTTGTAGCAACAGCTCAGGCACATTCTATACACACTACTGAAGGTAAACCTGCTTCTGATGGTGGCGAATTTGTCCCCCCCCCCTAGAAGAAAATAAATCTCCATCCACACTTAACCATCTTTGAATGGGTCCATTTTGGTATAGGCCAATGCTTTGTCTGTTTATTCCCTCCAACCAAGGTAAAACAATAGATTAAAAAAATAATAAAAGCAGGAGAGGGTGTTGCAAAATGTGTCCCCCACACCCCACTTTAAAGATAGCACAATCAAGGGTCGACTGTAGCCTAGAGCATGTTGGGTTATTTTAGCTATCATAGAATCATAGAGTTGGATGGGAATCTGAGGATCATCTAGTCAACCCCCTAGGAATATGCAGCTGTCTCATGCAAGGATCCAACCTGCATTATCAGCACCATTCTCTTACCAACTGAGCTATCCAGGCTCACTCAGGCACACAGAAACAGATCCTCGATTTGTGGTAAAATGTACATCTTTCTACATTGGTTGAACATCCTATTTGCTTAAAAAAAATGAGGCTGTGGAAAAGTTAACCATACCTTTTGATCTCTGTATTAGTTCTCCTGCTGCAGTAGGAAAAACAAAATCAAACAAATGTCATAGAAAATTGTATGATCAGTATAGGTAGTGCTCCCCCCCTTAAAAAATGTTTAGGGGTACTCTCATTTTCCTACTCATATTGAACTACTGCCCCTCAATAATGCCAAAATTAGATTCACAAAATGTTTGGGTGTATGCGTACCCCCACATTACCTCCCCCCAAAGCACTGAGTATGGAAGACTACAACAAGGTATTATTGGTAGGAAAGCATATTTAGGGCGATTTACAAGAAGTTAAGTAATTATTATGTGATAAAGATTTGATAGTTTCCTTTCTTTTCCTTTTTCTTTATGGGTTGTTTTTATCAGCAGAAGCAAAGAGAACTTAATGAGCGTGCCATATGTCAAGTGAGGAGTCAAATTATTATTGTTATTGTTTTTTAATAAATCTGGATCCCTTTTCTACCAAAACAGATTGTGATATGTTTGTTGAAAGAAACTGAATCGAGCGTACCATGTTTTGATAGGGGATGATAAATCAGACTTGTATATCAGATTTAGGGATTGGGTTACTACACTCATACGGAGCATAGCTTTTGACTGCTGATTCACGCCTCCAGAAATGGCCCATTGTTAGCTAAGCAAAGTGAAATTGTACATTTGGACAGGACACGGAATGCATCTGGGTTTGCATAAGCATAATATATTTGCACATACACCTTTGTCCCATGGGGACATGGATGCACCCCTCGACTGTGGCTCTCTCAAACATCATGAAGTTAGTAGCGCAACCACCGGATAAGTATATTCCACTCATTTCTTGCCAATAACATGCCCATATCATGTTCCACAATGTGGCGCACACAGCTGCTGGGAAGCCTAACTTCTGTTTTTTGGCAACTTGCCATATGCTAGATAACATGTGCCTATGTTTTTAGATCTGCGCATTGGGGAAAAGGGTGCCAAACTAGTAAATAATGAGTTGTCTGTTTCACTCCCAGCGGATAAGAGTGAAAATTTACCTTGGCCTGCTGGCTTTCTGTTTACCACTTCTGACACTGGAATACTTTGGACCTGAGGGAAATATCCTATTACCTCGCCACAAAGGAAGGGATTTGTGTGAGTGATGCAATGGATGTTTTTGCGAGGTTGCAGAGACGATTGAAAAAGGAAGCCTTTGGGCTAAAAAATAATAATTAAAAAATATATGCTGGGACATCGAGGAGCAAAATCCTGTCTTTATTCAAGCCTGCTTCTGTGTGTGTGTGTGTGTGTGTGTGTGTGTCTGTGTGTGTTTACAGGTACAGGTTTTCACCACAGTCCTAAAGGTGAAAAATGGAAAGGTACATTGTTGTAATTGAATTCATTAACCTGCACAACTTTCTTGTGATCTGAGTGGGGACTGTTTCCATTTAAAGCTTTCCATTAGACTAAGGTAAAAGTAAAGGGACCCCTGACCATTAGGTCCAGTCATGACCAACTCTGGGGTTGCGGCGCTCATCTCGCTTTATTGGCTGAGGGAGCCGGCGTACAGCTTCCGGGTCATGTGGCCAGCATGACTAAGCCGCTTCTGGCGAACCAGAGCAACACACGGAAACGCCGTTTACCTTCCCGCCGGAGCGGTACCTATTTATCTACTTGCACTTTGATGTGCTTTTAAACTGCTAGGTTGGCAGGAGCTGGGACCGAGCAACGGGAGCTCACCCTGTCGTGGGGATTCGAACTGCCGACCTTCTGATCAGCAAGTCCTAGGCTCTGTGGTTTAACCCACAGCGCCACCCGCGTCCCTTCCATTAGACTACTCCTTTACAAAAAATACAGCCACAGGAACACAGGAAGCTGCAGTATACCAAGTGAGATCACTGGCCCATTTTGCTCAGTTTTGTCTACACTGACCCGCAGTGCTTCTCCAGGCTTCCTAACACTATGTGGAGTTGCCAAGGACCGAACTTAGGAGCAGTAGTGTCCCATCCTCCTAATGCTGCCATTGGTGCAGATTTCCTGGATGGGGCTGGGGCAGGGTAGCAGCTGGTATTCAGACATATACTGCCTCTAATGTTTTTGACCATTTTCATGTTACAGTAAGTCACAAACCATGGCTTACTGTGCATGAATGACACCCACCCACTTTGCTCTTTCCCACTCACTCTGGGATGGAACGAACCAACAACTCTGGCTTAGTGTTACATCTGAATGAGCCATGTGATCCCCGGTTGGGGTGTAACACCAAGCCAAGGATGTGGTTTGCATCCTCTTTACACAAGTGTGGAGGGGTGAAGCGGTTGTAATTCATGCATGCACAGTAAACCATGGTTTATGGTTTACCATCTTGTTTTTGCTCATTACCAATATTCCCATCCCTGTCTATCAGAACTAAGAACTGCTTATCTGGAACAGATGAAAAAATATTTATTATAGTTTCCAAATACAGTGGTACCTCAGGTTACATACACTTCAGGTTACAGACGCTTCAGGTTACAGACTCCGCTAACCCAGAAATAGTACCTCGGGTTTAGAACTTTGCTTCAGGATGAGAACAGAAATCGTGCTCCGGCGGCACAGCGGCAGCAGGAGGCCCCATTAGCTAAAGTGGTGCTTCAGGTTAAGAACAGTTTCAGGTTAAGAATGGACCTCCAGAACAAATTAAGTTCTTAACCCGAGGTACCTCTGTAAGTCTTTGTAGATTTTTTTAAAAAAGTTTTATTTATTTTTCTTTGCAAGTTAAAATAAATCTGCCTTTTTTTCTTACTTGCTTCCAGACTGCTGTTACAGACAACTCATTTTCTACTTTTCAGTACAGTGTTTACATACTCCCTAAGACTTTTCTGCTTCAGATTTTGAGTGCTGTATATTTCAAGTGGATTCTGCCTAATCCCTCCTCACCTTAAATGTTCTTGCCACTTCTGGATCACTATGAAGCTGCAGGGGAGAAAGCCAGGACAAGCGCTAGACATGTTTAAAATTAAACTGGGAAACAGGTTTATATATGCAGCCCCCCTTCCTATTATGCTATAAATGCTGATCTTGAAAATAAAATAAAAATCTCGGCATGTGCGCTAGAAGCAATACATTTCCCTCTGCCAACTCAAGCGTTTGTACCTGAATATTTCTCCTCCTAAGCTGTTAGGTAATCAAGTAGTATCAAGATTTTGCTTTTTTGAGTGTCATAAAAAGAAATCGAATGTCTCTCCAGCCATTAGTAGCTAAAATTGCTGACACAGGCCATCCAGTGCAATATAGGCATTTGTGAGCACTGTGGATAAAGCAACACACATTTTAGCTAACTAATAGCACAATCCTATCCATGTCTATTCAGACACCAGTACCTCCATAGCTGTCAACTTACAGATTTGAAAATAAGGGACCAGCAGCCTTGAAAATAAGGGACCAGCAGCTAAAATAAGGGACCTGCAGCCTAACCTGCTCCAGGCACTCCAGTCTTCCTGTCCTCCTGCAGTCTGGTCAAACTCATGCTGGGTAGCTCCGAGAACACTGTCCAACCAACTTTGTAACCAGAGGTTCAACTGAATAGAATCTGAATCACATGCACCACAAAGCCTATGCAGCCTCAACCTAAGATGGCTCCCCAGCCTGGCTTTGCACTGCAAAGTTTGCAGCAGCACGTGTAACAAAATGGTGTCCAGCATTCAAAAACCCCCTCAGCTTGCATTAACTAGCCACACACAAGGCATGCAAGCTCCACCCCCCAGTCGTTCTTAGACTTCTTATTGGGTGAGCAACACAGCCAAGCAACACAGTTGGAGCCTCCCTCCTCCCTGGCCGGCAGGGAGGGAGGAAGAGGAGCTGCTTCCTTTGAAATTTAAGGGACATCATTTAAGGGACATTTAAGGGACATCCATCAATAAGGGACAGCAGCGGGACATGGCGCTGTAATAAGGGTCTGTCCCTTCAAATAAGGGACACTTGACAGCTAGGAGTACCTCTGAGTTCAATAGGACTTAGTTTCAGGTAAGTGTGTAGAGGATTGCAGCTTAATGCTATCATCACACTAACAACTTGCCCATGTTCAAGATGTGCATTACCTGTTCCACAAAGACAGGTATAGCCAATGACCAACAGAATACAAAAGCAAACTGGGGCAACAAAATGGAGCGATGAAATACATTTGTACAGAATGCTAACATGGTATTTCCCTTGACAAAAGAACTGTGTTTGGCACTTCATTGATCAAAGCTGAACATAGGGAGATGAATGGCGGAGACTCAAAGGCTTTTTTTATTTCTCAAAAAAAAAAGTCGAGGCAGTGCAGTCAAAACTGTGTCAGTGTTCTAGTGCCAGGAGAGATACTGAACATAAATGGTCTGTTTCATTTGCTGTAGTATAAAGGAAGACATTTAAAATAAATAAATCTTGGCCTTCTTGCTTTGACTCATTTTTTCTTTCTCCCTCTGAGCTTGCAGTTTCTCTTTTTCCCAGATATTTTTGGCTTTTGACCCGGTATGGCTTCCAGGCTTGGATTTTGGACTGGCTTAGATCAGTATAATGTCTGCTTACCTGAATTTGACTTGGCACAATTATATGTTTTTGACCTTGGCCCTACCATAAGAGTGCCTGTTTTCTTGCTGACCACCCAGTGTAGTCTGTTGGCTCAACAATTAAAACTGGCCTTGTCTGAACCAAGATTTTTTTATCTGTTGTGCCCCTGCATTCCAGGGGCACAGAACACAACTGCACACTAAGAATATATGGAAACTTTTCTGAAGGTATGTCATGCCTAATATTAGGCTATACCCATTCATGTATTTTGACTCATAGTAACTATTTCGACTTTGTTTTTGGTAAATCTGTTCTTTTCACGGCAGCGATTGATAACAGCCTAATTATTCCAAGCTGTGAATGCACTAATTCAGGCTTGCTAGGCAATAGTTTACCCAGTAGTTAGAAAGATGGTGAATGGACTAAAGGCTTATTTGAGACTGGAAATGAAATTTGAAATGAGCTCATCCTGCTTCCTCCCCCTGTTTTTTCCAGCATTGCACTGGGCTGAATCAAAATGTTCAGGTTCTGCTTACACCTTTGCCTTCAGACTTAAGTACTGTACCTGTCAGTTGGATCCCAGGGACACATTATGCTGCTCGTGTGACATGCAGCTCAGCTCTGCTTGTATAAAACATCCAGAAAAGTGTTTTGAGGCAGGGAGACCCAGAGAGGCTTGAAACCCTTGGTGCCTCGAACTCTTAAAGCAACATTCAGTTAAATAATTGTGCGTGATCAGGGATTATTAGGACTATGGGGCTTTTCCCTTTGCATAAAAGGTGATGAGAAAGCCCATCTGCCTGCAACGCTAGAGAGCTGTTGCCAAACAAAGCAGGCTATTCTGGGTTAGATTGAGAAATTGTTTAGCCTCAAGTAAGGCAGAGAGCCATAACTGACACACTTTTGGCAGAACAGCTACTTGTCAGAGGAGAGACAACAACTTAAAAAATAATAATCTTGCAATTACTTCTTGCAGCTAATGTTTAACATGTGGGAGGTGGAGGACCAGAGAAAATGAGCAGTTTGAGAAAGCCTTTCTCCTTTGCAAGCACTCCTTTCTGAGATGGGCCTTCCTTCCTTCCTTCCTTCCTTCCTTCCTTCCTTCCTTCCTTCCTTCCTTCCTTTCCAGGTGGGGTGGGGGTTAACAACCATATTAAAACAACCAACAAATAAATTACAATAAAAAGGAACAAACAATTAGTAAATCCAGTAAAACGATCAAGAATAAGAACAAGTTACATAGACCCGGCCATTGTGCAATCATTACATAATGACAGGTAGGTCTTAGCACAGGACTGGAATGCTAATAAATATTCTGCCAGGCACATCTCAGGAGAGGGAGGCACTTTGAAAGTCGAGGTGCCACCACAAATAACTTTAGTTTCCATAATATACAAGGAGAGGCTCGCTGCATGTCAGAAGAGCAGAGCAATGTATAACCAGACTGTAAGACACAATGCAAAAATGGAAGGCTTTATCTTTAAGCCCACCGTTTTTTGTTCCTTAGGGGACAAACTGGGGTTCTCTTGTAAGTTCGGTGCATGACCATATTCCAAAAGGCATCTGAATTCTGCCTTTTAAGAGCTCTGTGGAAGCTTCAGGTTTCACAGGTGCAGTTTTTGCTCATCACCGTTTTGCATCGATGGGCGAGATACAGCTGCCAGATATTGCTCTGCTAGTATTGCTTGTGTTCATTTATGTGACATAGTTACCTGAAGCAGGCCGACTTTTCTCTTCTCTTTGTCCCTTGTCAGAAGATGAAGAAAATAAGCCAGTCTGAAAAACTTAGCTTGTGTTAGCATGCGTGATGAATGATATAATATAAAATGCCAACGCAAATCCCATCATTGCATAAATCAGAACATTTGTTAATTCATCTGGTTGTCAAGGATGGGCCGGGAGAGCGATAGGTCTGAGTTCTGAATGATATTTTGCACACAGTGCCCTGAAATGAGGAAATCTGGCTTGTCAGATTTGCGAAAGACGTGTCATCAAAAGGTGCCTACAGCAGTAAGGAAAATAATAGCCAAAGCAAGGTGCGAACAGGCCAGCTTGCATCCAGGGTGCAGGGTGGCAGCAGGCTAAATAATTCATAGTGCATAATTTAATCAGTGAATAGAAGTCAGAAGTTTCAAATTTGGATGCAGAAGGAGAGTGCGGGGTTTCATGCACAGACAGCTCTGGGTTCTATTTGATTTTCTAAAATAGTTTTGTTACCATGTGTCAGTGAGAGAGGATTGCTTTTGGTACTCATAGTTTTCCTTTTCCGTTTATGTCAGGAGTGGCCTTCCAAATGTTGTTGGTTTGCCAGTCCCATCATCCATGGCCAATGGCTGGGACATGAATAGATGACTTCCACACTGTCCCTAAAGGAGACCCTGAGGTCAATCAAGGTGCCCCATGGTTTCATCCTCAGAGCCAGTGTGACATAGTGCGTGAACTGTTGGTTCAAATCTCCACTCACTGTTTACGGGCTTTGTTTGTTTGTTTAGTCATTTAGTCGTGTCCGACTCTTTGTGACCCCATGGACCAGAGCACGCCAGGCACTCCTGTCTTCCACTGCCTCCCGCAGTTTGGTCAGACTCATGTTTGTGGCTTCGAGAACACTGTCCAACCATCTCGTCCTCTGTCGTCCCCTTCTCCTTGTGCCCTCCATCTTTCCCAACATCAGGGTCTTTCCCAGGGAGTCTTCTCTTCTCATGAGGTGGCCAAAGTATTGGAGCCTCAGCTTCACAATCTGTCCTTCCAGTGACCACTCAGGGCTGATTTCTTTAAGAATGGATGTGTTTGATCTTCTTGCAGTCCATGGGACTCTCAAGAGTCTCCTCCAGCACCATAATTCAAAAGCATCAATTCTTCGGCGATCTGCCTTCTTTATGGTCCAGCTCTCACTTCCATACATCACTACTGGGAAAACCATAGCTTTTACTATACGGACCTTTGTTGGCAACCTTTGTTTACGGGCTTGGGACTATGCAAATGACCAGTTCTTAAAGATGTATACTTACTGCCAATCCATCATTGAGCCCAATTCAAGTGCTGAAGTATGTACAAAGTTTTAAACAGCTTAGGACCTAGCTACCGGAAGGAAATACTCAGCCTATACTGCCAAGCTTATGACTTGAGATATGTTGGGTCATGGTGGTCATTCCTTCATCTAACACAAACCTTGATATCAGGACATATAATAAAACCTTCTTGGTCGCAGCACCCCAGCTGTGGAACACCCTCTGCTCCTGCCAACATCATGCTAGCACTAACATTGTCTGGTTTTTGGCACCAACTGAAAACATTCTCCCACTGCTAGGCTTTTGGAGTGACAGTGGGCCTGTTTGCTGAAGTGGAACAAACCATAGTTTTATTGAACTGAACGTTGTGATTTTTAATCTTGTGTATAAAATGTGATTTTATAGATTTGTATATTGAGAGCTGCCCTTGAAGCATGGTATAAATACTACTACTACTACTACTACTACTATTACTACTGGGATGTGGGTGGCGCTGTGAGCCTAGGACTTGCCAATCAGAAGGTCAGCGGTTCTAATCCCCGCGATGGGGTGAGCTCCCATTGCTTGGTCCCTGCTCCTGCCAACCTAGCAGTTCGAAAGCATGTCAAAGTGCAAGTAGATAAATAGGTACCACTCTGGCAGGAAGGTAAACAGCGTTTCCGAGCGCTGTTCTGGTTCACCAAAAGCGGCTTAGTCATGCTGGCCACATGACCCGGAAGCTGTACGCCGGCTCCCTCAGTCAATAAAGCAAGATGAACGCCACAACTCCAGAGTCAGCCACGACTGGACCTCATTGTCAGGGGTCCCTTTACCTTTACTACTACTACTACTTTTAAATAAAATGGGTCCTGAGGATCTCACCTATGGATTTGCTCTAATCTCAGGCACAAGTCATGCACAAGATTCCACACTTTATCTTCCACAGAACCCCAGTGTTCCCAGGAGCATAGTTTGAAAACCACTAATCTATGAGATGCTTTTAACAGAATAAGTTGTCTCATATGGAGAAGCTCAGCTTAGAAGCAGAATCTAGGGAAGCAATGTGTGGGGGGCTATCCTGGAGAGGAATACAATGGATTTTGAGATACCTGTGCTCCACTAATGGCAGTCCAAGCAATCGCTGTTGAAAAACAGACAGTGTTGGTCTGTAAATCCAAAGGGAGAATTAGGTTGACATCCATCTCTCCCTGCTTTGTATTTCTAACATTAAAGGTCAATCCTATACTTTTAAGTATATGCATGTAAGTGTAAACGTGTGCATGAACTTAATTCACTTCAGAGGAATTTCCAGTGATGCTGACTGTCAGTCTGATGCAGAGAGAAATGGTGTTGATGGCACTATGAACTGTCACTCTGAAGTAAGCAAGGTTTAAAGTATCTGCTTCTGCTTTAGTGTTATTAGCAGGGTTGTAAATGTTTAATGGGATGCAATCACTGATTTTAGAGGATCTCTTCTTTACAGGTTCCTTGTTCCTTTTTTTCTTTTTTGCCGCTTACTTGTAGATAACCAAATCCTTTTCTTTATTGCTAGGCATAAGCCGTAAAGGCTTTACAGGTGGACTCAAACACGTTTTGTTAACCCAGTCTCGTAAATGGATCAACATATGTTCTGAATCTGATTATGTGCTGTGAAAGACGCCCTTGCCAAATGCAGCACTTTTTGGCAGTTGACAAACTCTGCATCAAATCAACCCTCAAGCTTTTTGCTCTTGGGTTTTCTACATTGGTAACCTGAGAAATAGCATCTGTAACAATGGGACTTGCCACCGCACTATTCTTTACCCCTCTGGAAAAGTTCTATGACACACCTACTGATCCAGGAGAGCTGTTGCCAATCAGTGTAGACAATACTCAGCTAAATGGGCCAATGGCCTGACTGATTCTAAGGCAGCTTCCTATAGACTCCCACAACCTAGTTCCCTCTAGATGCGTTGGACTCCAACTCCCATCAACCCTAGCCAGCAAGGCCATGCTCCGAGCTGCCCCATCATCTTACAGGTGAGCTGGCTGAGGCTTATGGGAGTTGTACTCTCAAACATCTGGAGAGCACCACGTTGCTGAAGGCTGCTATGGACAAAAACAGAGGGGCATTCACTAGAACAGATGCAGCAGCATCATGTGTGAAGCAAATAGGGCAGGTCAGTGGGGACTCGCTACCAACAGATGAGCCATTATTTGTTTTGACATGGGCAAGGCCTTCTTAAAAGACAGCAGTTGAGATGATGATCCCCACACTTGGCTTTTGATATGAACTTTTTATGAGTCACAAAACTGTTGTGCGTGGTGCAGGACAGGGTGGTGGTATGTGGCCTCAGGGCCATTTGTGCCAGTCCATTGAGCCACAAAATGGTTTTCACCAAGAAACTGAAGCAGAATTTTTCAGTGAGAAAATACTGATTTCTCTGGGCTCTGCTTTCTCTGGACTACTGAGTAGATGTGCTAGCAGGAGCCAGCAGAACGAGTTCCACTAGTATAATGGAACTTCCCCCTGGAGAACCCCCTGAACTACACACTGGGATATGGGAGAAGAGGGGACATTGTTCCATTAGGTGATCTGAAATACCTGCAATGATAAAACAATTGGAAGAGTGTGATGTTAAATTCTTCCCTCTGAATCAGAAGTTGCTCTTGGTAGAACAGTCTTTTTTTTTTAAATAATATTTATTACTTTTCCAACAGTTTAAACACTACAAAAAAATAAAAATAAACAATACAATACAATACAAAAACAGTACATAACACTAACACATCAAACTAACAAAACAAAACAAAAACAGCTCTTGGTAGAACAGTCATTCATGTGAGTGCCCTGGACATGAGCTTATTCTGAATTACCAACAAGAAGGTGAATACATTTTCTTTGGGTGGGGAGAGTGGTTAAAAATATTTACGTGTTACACATTAAAAATAAACAGGCTTTAGTACTTCTTTGTGATCCAAAGTGCTCAAAATTTTCAGACCATATCTTTGCACAATGGAATGCATTTTGGAAAATTAAAGAAAAACATTGTGTGGAGAAGATAAAAGTCAAGCTGTAAGAAAGACCAGAACAGCTTGTTTATTTAACCTACGGTAGCTTTAGATTCTATGGATTTCGGGTTTATGTAAGTTTGTAGTCATATCAGAAAAGTCTGTAGAAAATTTGTAGTCATATCAAAAGTCTTTGAGCTTTTAACACAATATGCCTGCTGTCTCATGTAAGAAGGAGCCTCTAGATTTGCTTTGTATTCTGCTTCTGGTGATATCCTTTTGTGAAATTTCCCAGAGAAATTTGAATAGCCTTAGCAAATCTTTTCCATTGCCTCAAAATGCATCAGGTGTTTTGCCTGATGAGAATTGACCCTTACAATAACATCAGATTTAGACAAAGTTCTACTGGCCACTCTAAACTGGCCTTTGGCCTGCTCCATGGGTGCTCTTAATTTGCATGTGCAGTGTCCGTGGAGGCTCTATGGGCACATAGGTGACGTATTGCAGACAGCTGTTCTCCATGTTACAACAGATAGCCATGCCCATAAAGATTACAGTGGTACCTCGGGTTACAAACACTTCGGGTTACAGACTCTGCTAACCTGGAAGTAGTACCTCGGGTTAAGAACTTTACCTCAGGATGAGAACAGAAATTGCATTCTGGCGGCAGCAGGAGGTCCCATTAGCTAAAGTGGTACCTCAGGTTAAGAACGGACCTCCGGAATGAATTAAGTTCATAACCAGAGGTACCACTGTACTGTGTGCTGGCTTATACTGAATCACTCCATTTGTCCATCAAACTCAGTATTGTCCACATTGACAGGCAGCATCTCTCCACGATTTCAGACAGGACATTCCAAGCCCTACCAGCAAATTCCAGGGACTGAACCTGGGACTTCCTGTGTGCAAATTATATAATCTACTCCCGTGCTGTGGCCCTTCTGCCCAAGCCTCTGTGTGTCAAAGCTTATACTTCGTCAGGGCATACTATAGTAAAGTCCTTTTACATACAGCAAATATTGGAGGGTTTTTTGTTTGGCTTTTGCACAAAGGTTTCCATTGCTTCCCCCTCCCTCTACCGCACTGCACAACAACTCCAATCAAAGGGGTATGTGGAAGAGTTGTTAACATTGGTTTCTTGGCTTACGTGGCTAAGGGAATGATTTTTAATCTCTCAAGTGTTAAAACCTACATTTCTTTTATCCTTCCAGATAAAACTAGCACCCTGATGCAGTTTTGCTCACAGATAAGAGAGCAATATTATGCTTTCTGTCTTAATTCAAGTGTATTTCACACTCAGATACGAGATAGAAGGAAATGCATACCTCACTTTCCTCTTTGCTGATGCCTAGGGATCCCCCCTCCCCAACTCAATATTTTAAAAGCTTGCAAAATCCATGGTGTGTTTGCATAGCAAAATCTGCAGAACCAAACTATAATCCTTCAATTTATAGGAACTGCCAGGTCAGCTAAAACTCTTGCTGTCTTCACCAGTTTCTGCATTGCAACAAATATAATCTTTCATGCTGAATTAGACTTTAGAAAGCAAGCAAGTGGCATAAGTCTTGGTTCATCTCATGCTCACTCCTGGTTTTTATTCTGTAGTCTAGGTGGACTTTCTCATCCCAGGGCACGAGTCAGCTAATAGCACACAGCCCATGTATTGTTTTATCTTTTAAGCAGAAGGGACAGCATGTTACTTTCTTCTGAAAGTATGCAAGCTTTATTCCATATTCATCACCCCTGCTTTTGCTCTTACTTAAGCGTGTTTGCCCTTTTTCAAAATTTTCTGAATACGGAAAGCATGTCCCTGAGACTGTGTAGAGTAACTTGGAAGCAATATTAAAGAGCCTTCATTGCATAGAAGTGGAAGGCAAACCTATCAGATTTGCAGTTTGTGAAATAAAACACAGACTGAAAAGCAGTCATTCTTCAAAATTCGCAGTACTCCGAATTTTGCAATGCAGTTCAAAGGGCCTTACCAATTCAGATATCATAAAAGCATGTAAACTCACAGTATCAAGCAATTCCTAAAAGAACACTAATAGAAGTACAGAATTAAAATGCCAAGCTAAGAAACAACTAACTAACAATTTTTTTACAGTAAATAAATAAAACAAAATAGTGACAATTCAGAAAACAGTGATTATAATGGGAGCAAAAGAGGATACTTGGCCAAATGCACTCCTAAAAAGCTGTTGTTGGTTTTTTTTAATGCAAATGTATACAGCGGTACCTCTGGTTGCGAATGGGATCCATTCCAGAGCCCCGTTCGCAACATGAGCAGAACACAACCCGCGTCTGTGCATCTGTGCGTGCGCTGGTTGCGATTCGCCGCTTCTGCACATGACGTCACTTTGCGAGTCTGTGCATGCGTGAGCAGCGAAACCTGGAAGTAACCCTTTCCGGTACTTCTGGGTCACCGCGGGACGTATCCTGAAAGAATGTAACATGAAGTGGACGTAACAAGAGGTATGACTGTAAAAGCACAATGTCTGACCAGTCTCACTTGGCAGGTGCTGCTGCAGAAAAGGCTATGCAGGTTATCTATAAGTGGATGGGGAAGGCGGTACAGTTCTCTCAAGTGTCTATGCCGCCTCTGAATGTACAGACTATGCTTCCTGTTGGAAAGCACTGCTGTGCTGGAAATGTTCTGCGTGTGAAAAGCATATAGAAAGCGAGGAGCCTTTTGCGTGTCGAGGTCCCCAGGTCCACCCCAATAACTCACACATCACACAGAAATTTTTGTTTAAGATTTTTGGCATAATTTTGACCACAACTTTATTAAAATACAAATTTGTGAGTGGTTGCGTAGGCATTGGTTGCGACTATCTGCCCCCACCATGGGGGACAAACTGACATTCCGCATGATGCGAAAGTCAGAATGGGGGAATACACTTGGGGGTTACGCGGAGCAGGGAACCTGCCCTCACCCCAAATGCAGCCAGGAGCTCTTGCAGTGGCCCAAGCCCCCTTGACAGGGTGGACAAGCAATAGTTAGCTCCCAATTCCTTTAACGAAATCCCTTGCAGCAGCAGCATTAGAGGGGCAGGCACAGCCAATCCATGCCCCTCAACCAACCAAACCATAAACCAATGCCTAACCGCGAACCTTACAAGTTGTGACGATTTGCTATGCAGTAGGCAAAAACCAAATGGCCCCAGCCAATCAGCCAGATGGACAAAATTCCTACCAGGCCCCCGCTCCAAAGCAGACGACCCCATGACAGGCATAGCAAGGTCAAAGCGAACAACCCTATTCTAGGGAGGGAGGGACGGGCAATCCGATGCACGGGCGAAAAGAGGAAGCCCTAGCCTCGTGCAAGGAGTTATAGTATTTCTGGCTGTCAATCAATAAATGGCAACATTAACTTCTTTCCAACAACAAGGGAAGCCCCAATCGCATCAGTGGCCAACGATAAATTAGCCCGCCCCCCCAACTTTGGAGTGTCCTGGCGGCCCCCACCGCAACACGTGCTCTCCATGAAGGAGAACACGCTTTGTCTTACACAAGAGGCATTCCCGATTCAGAGAGATGGTTATGTGGACTTCCTTTTAGACAAGCAACACACACGTATACTTTCTGAGGTGGTGCTGTCATGTGGAGGACTGTGCCATCGCCTCACGCAGGCACTTTCATTGGCTCTGAAGCACATGGCACAGCATCAGCATGAATCTCCAAGATTTGAACACGAAGCATTTCTGGAATGTGAAGAAACCAAGCCAAAATGGTCGCTTAACAGAAGAGCAGCTTTAGTTTTGAAGAACAATTCATAACAGCAGCATGTCTCACTGCCTCAGTTGGACACAGCACCACCTATAGTTCAAGCAGCAGTATTACAATTAAGTCTACATCACAGCACGTATTTCTAGAAAAATGATAAATTAAGTCTAGGACTGGGATGGGGAACCAGAGTCCCTTCAGATGTTACTGGATCCCCAAGTCCTACCTTCCCTGTTGGCCATGTTGGCTGGACCTGTTGGGAATTGCTGTGCAAGAGAAGAAATATATAAATTTAGACACAGGGAGTCCTATTATGCCCTGCTGTATAACTCTCTGAAAGCGCAGGCAGTTTACACCAGGTATGAATTTGGTGTTGGATATTATGCTAACTATATACGGTGTGCTTGCCGCCTTCTTTTTCTGAGATGATGTTTTATTTAAATGGTATTGTCGGGAATAATGTTTGTGTTTGTTAGGGCTGAAATGACATAACCTCTGAGTATGTTTCTCCCCCCCCCCCGCCCACTTCAGTCCATATTGATGGTTTCAGCTGAACAGATGGAAGTGGAAATGCAAAGCTAGTCCCTCAAGTCATTTCTTGTGCCATTTCAGCCGTAGCAACATCAGAACCTGCTCAAATTGTTTCCAATATTGCCTTTTAAAATTGGATTTCAATTTTCTAGTCTGTCTGAGCACACCTGTGCACACCAGAAATAAGATTCCCTCTCCCTTCCCTTTGAAAAGTAAAAACCCTGTTATGTTAAAACAATCTGTTTTCTGGTGTTTAGTCTCCGGGAGTTAGTTAGATAGTACCTGGGATGCGAGAGCAGAAATTTAAGCATAATGCAGAATGTTAGGAGTAATGCATACATGGAAACTCCATTAAAATGTCCACTCTTTCCGGAACAACACATTTATTCCACTTGCGGTGGGAAACCTATGGCCCACCAATGGTCAGGGATGATAATTTGCTTATTTCCTCACTTGTTTATATTTGTAGTCCTGCCTTCATTCTACGTATCTCAGGGTGATGGACAAAACAAAGTAAGATAGCAAACAGTTTTTTTTTAAAAAAAGCATCAGTAATATATCTGACCATAAGCGGAATCGACACTCAAAATATATTTTGGACTAGAGCCCTCTTCAGACATTCAGTCTGAACATGTGAGGGGAGAAAGTGCTAGAGGACAGGCAGGAATGCACCCCACTTACAATATCTCCATGCATGTCAATAAAAACATCCGTTTGAACAGGGATCAATAAGTTGTTTTTTTTTCTGGCATTGCTGGCTATGGTGAATTAAGAAGTGTGAGGCAAAATATTGTTTAAAATTTGATAGAATGGTTATGAATGATATGTTCTTGGGTTTATAAGTGGATAACAGGGAAAGGTGAAGGTCATCTCTAATAAATTAAAAATCATGTGTTTGTGGCATGGGGGTTGTGGGTTTGTTCTGCTCTTGTTCTTATGATGCATTTTATGTTTTTATTTTGTCTTTCTATGCTGTGAGATCTTTAGATGAAGTGTGGTACACAAGTTTAATATAATAATAATAATAATAATAATAATAATAATAATAATATCAGCCATGCTTCTTCACTCCTAACCTTCACACCTTTAGTGTGGCCTTTCAAGTGCATGCAGGTGAAATGTTAAGCCAAATGTATTCAGAAGCCCTCTTCAGACCTTTCTGCTCCACATAGGAGAGTTGAGGTGGAGTGGACTCACTGAGCATTTGGGGGGGGGGGCTGTGATTGCACCCCTAGTCTCTTGCACACTTTTGCCCTCTTGTGTTTAGGCTGAACACTTGAAGAAAGCATAGATCTCAAACTCTTGAGATGTGTTGACAGTAGTGGATAGACAAGGGGGTATTTGACTGGACTCTTATGACTGGAATCCTTATTATTTCATTCTCTCCCGCCCCCAATCCTCTCTTTTACATCAATAGAGAATAACTAAATCTCACACTTTTCAGCTGTGTGAAATCACAGTTTAAGAGCGGACCTTTACTATGGTCCAATGACAACTCAAGCACAAGACTCGTCAATACAGACAAAGTGTCCACGTCTGGTTGCAAGTCTTCAGGTGTTACCCCGTCAGGTGATTGCCATGCAGGTGTAAACTTGTTCATTGGCTGTGTGTGGAAGGTGAGGTCCTTTGAAGCTCCTGACCAATAGCCAGAGAGACAGCTGAATGCAGCGAGGATCAGTGAAGACTCTAGAAGGTGGAGCCTTGATGATAAAACAGCTGGAGCTTATTCCGAATGAACAAACTTGTTCTGAAGAATCTGTCATTCTCTTCGGTAAAATTACCCTCCTTTTCGGGGGGGGGGGCACAGAAACATATTAATAAGTCAGGAATCCATTTTACTATGTCAGCCCAGAGAAAGTGTCGCTTGTTTTTCTAATTGATTCTTGCGATATGTCAGCTGTCTCCCTATGGCCTGTGGTGAAGATTATAACTACATCATTGCTACTTTTAAAAGTGACTCTTAAGAGACTGGTCCCTTGATGGCTGCGCTGACAGGTATAGTTGTGCTTCCCCATGTTGTTTAACATATCTGTGTCACTTCGTGCATTAAACTGAAATGTGTGTCAAGACCTAAGATTCAAAAACCTGAAGGAAATGCCTTCAGTTAAGAAACTGTTCTTTTAAAATAAAATTGTGAGCCAGTAGAAGACGATAGGCACTTTGAAGCATGAATGCGAACACGGTTTGGCGGAATCTTCCGGTAAAGGAGTCTTGGAGAGGGAAAACAGGACGGAAAGGGCTGTGTGCCAAACAGGGATGCATGTTGATTTCTAACTGACCTGATTTGCACCTCCTGTACTAACATGTGGATTGCAGTGTACATATCCTTTGGAGGCAGTTTGGTGTAGTGGTTAGAGTGTCGGATAACGATCTCTGAGACCAGGGTTCAAATACCCACTTGGCCATGAAGCTCACTGGATGTCCTCAGGCCAGTCTCCTTGAGGATTGTTGTGAGGAGAAATAGACAACTGTGTATGCCCTTTGCTTTCCCATTAATGGTGTTCAAACTGGAGGTAATATTTACTTTAACGTGTGATTAAAGCCTCCTTAGATGTTGGAACAGGGTCATGCAGAGTCCTAGCCCCTTTGTGCTTTCTGGTGTGTGTCTTGTATATGTGCACAAGGTATGATTTCCTGTCAGAGTTTGCATTTGGCAGGCAGAACAATAGGTATGTAGTTGTTTTCTGTATGGACCGAGATCCTATTAGGAGCTGCACATTTGGTTGATATCATTGGCATTGGATAATTGACCTTGCGGTATGTTTTAGATTCATTTAAGCTTTCAGCCGTCTTATGGTATATATCATTCATTGTGCCTCTTATTGGGTAATAGCCATTGCTGGTCGTATTCAAAGTTGACCCACTGAATGCAACAGGGTTACTGTTTACATGGGCCTTGCAGTGCTCACATTTGCTGACAGTCCATACAAGCACCAAAAAGGGACTGTAACAAGCGGGCATAAAACCTGCAGATAGCTCAGTTAGTAGAGCATGAAAAATTTAATCACGGGGTTGTGGGTTTAAGTAACATGTTGGACAAAAAGATTCTTGCATTGCAGGGGTTAGACTGGATGGCCCTCTATAATTCTATGATTCTGTTTATGATTTTGTTCTATGATTTATTGCTTTCAAGCATGACTAAGTCTGGATCCAATGCTGATTGACATTTTATGTGTTATTTTGCTTTGGTTGTAAATATGGGGGGTGGGGAGATCCAATGAGAGAACCTAGGTTCTTCCGAACAACCTCTTTATAAACTCCCCCGGCACAACAATGATTTTTTTCCTCTGTGCTTCGGTTTATACTGTCTGTTTCCTTGCTTGTTGTTTGCAAATAAAAACTGTATTTGGAAATAGTAGTTTGATGAGGCGGGGTGGAGAGAGTGAGTTCCTGATTTAGAATGTGAAGTGGTACTTTAGTGGTAGAAACTCCACGCGACCGGAAATCCACATGACCTTAATCAGCTCAATCAACAGCTTTGTTTTTTGTTTTTCCTTATTCTGTCTGCCTGTTTTTTACTGTCACTATTTAGAGATGCATCTGTACAGAACCTAGCACAGAGCACTAATGTTCCCCGAAGCCCTCTAGATGGCACCATCATTGCATAGCCACGCGACTCGTGTTCTCCTGACTCCTACATTTACCAGCTGTTCATGCCTGTGAGTCCCACCACACACAGAGAAACCTTTTCATTTGGCTCTGTGCAGTAGACTGACCAACCTCCTGAATATTTTGGCCAGCTGCACAGCCAACATCAGTCATTTCTGGTCCTGGCACAGCTGGGGAGACCATGGATGTCTCTTGTTGGGAGAGAGCCCAGTAACGTTGGCCTTGACTATTCAGCTTAGTTATTAAACACTTGATTCTGACTCTGCTTCCATATTCAAGACTCAGTTCTGCAATGGGATTCTCCCACATTGAGAAGGGCCTCGTGGCTGATAAAATAACAGAATAAAGTGCTCAATGAACAAGTCACATACTTCATCTGTTCTACACCTAGGCAATTTTGTTGTCATTGAGAAAGGTTGTTTCTTAATCTTATGTTTCCTTTAAAAAAATAAATCATATGCCAACATGTCTAGAGGGGACAGTGTGAAAAACAAAAACAAATAAGTGTGTTCGGGATGGAAGAATCTGTCTATTTCAGTTTCCAATCTTAAATCTGATTCTACACATTTCTGCAGTGATTTGTGATTTTTAAAAAATACCCATGAAAATTCTTCAAAAGTTAAGTGTGAATATAAATTCATTTTATGTGCAGTTTTGACTGATATTAGCAAGTGATTTCTCCTAATCTAATGCATTTTCGCATGCTGTCTTCACAAATATATTTATTTTTATGCACACATTTACCTAAAGCATGCATTTTTGTACACATAGGTTGTTTGGGGAACTGTAGTGCAAAATTCAGTTAAATATAAACAACAACATCCCTGGGCTGCTGTTGCTTTGTGTCTCAGGCATGGGCGTTTGTTTACCCAGGGTGTGATGGGCATTCTTGTTCTCTGTCTGGGTGGCTCCTCCTTCACTCATAATAATAATAATAATAATAATAATAATAATAATAATAATTTATTTATTTATTTATTTCTACCCCACCCATCTGGTTGGGTTTCCCCAACCACTCTGGGTGGCTTCCAGCAAAATATTAAAATACAATAATTCATCAAATATTAAAAGCTTCCCTAAACAGGGCTGCCTTCAGATGTCTTCTAAAAGACAGATAGTTGTTTATTTCTTTGCCATCTGATCGGAGGGTGTTCCACAGAGTAGGTGCCACTACCGAGAAGACCCTCTGCCTGGTTCTCGCAGTGAGGGAATGGCCAGAAGGCCCTTGGTGCTGGACCTCAGTGTCCAGGCTGAATGATGGGGGTGGAGACGCTCCTTCAGGTATACTGGGCCAAGGCCGTTTAGAGCTTGAAAGGTCAGCACCAACACTTTGAATTGTGCCCAGACACATACTGGGAGCCAATGTACAGTAGGTCTTTCAGGACTGGTGTTATGTGGCCTCGGCGGCCACTCCCAGTCACCAGTTCCTACTGGAAGTTCCTGTCCTGCAGCCTGGATTTCTGGGAGGTGTTGATAAATTGCTTTAAAAAAATGTTTTGAAAAATATATTGAATTTGCCATAAGCTCACCATCTCCATCTAGTGTCACATTTGTATAATGCTCGTAACACATTATATTTGCAGCTGTATAGATGTATAGTCCTTTGAAACAGGGTTCCCCTCCCACTGGGATGGTTGAGATATGCTGGCATATCTCCAGCTGAACAAGGTCAAGAGATTCCTTTCAACGTAGCCCTACTGAGCCAAAGACCTGCGGCATCCTGAGCTGCTCAGCCTAGAGGAACTGAGCTCAGGGTTGTAGCTTGTACTGGAATTGTTCTAAAGATGTTTTTAGCACTTGTTGTTTGCCACTGTGGCCTCGTTTGGGCGATGACGGGGGGGGGGAAGGGTAGGATAAAAAATTAATAAATAGATCAAATAAATAAAAGCAAGGCTGGAACTGCTGAATCTGTGCATAAATACATTTAAAATGGATTCTTCCTCCATCTCTACTCAAGGCTAAGGGGATGGAAATGCCTCCAACACAGACAAAACTCCATCTTTATGTTAGATGCACTACAATTTCACGGCGCGATTGAATTATGTTTCTTCGACATTATCTGGCGAAAGCAATACACTTTTAGTTTGCTGCCTTCAGTTTTCATCCCTTTTATAATTTCACCAGTAGGTTTTGTTTTGTTTTGTTGCTTTTGAAAGGGTGGGGAAGGAAATCTCTATACAAGATACAGATAATCTGAGGTGATTTGGTGGAAAGCAATTCGCAGCTACTGGATTTTCTCTCCATCAACAGCTCAGTGATAAAGCACATGCCTTCCATACAAAAGATCCTAGAATCAATCCGTTCACATCCCCAGGAAGAGCTGAGAAGGATTCCTGTCAGAAAACCAGGAGAGGCTGCCAGGGCCGTCTTACCAATAGGCGCTAGGGGTGCGGGGCACCCGTGCGCTGGGCTCTCAGGGGCGCCAGGCTGAGAGTCCGGGGCCAAGATTTGGAGTCTGGGGATTGGGAAGAGCCGACAGCCGCTGCTGAGCGGAGCAGAGCCCGTCGGAGCGCCGCAGCTTTTCTGCTGTGGGCGAGCGAGGCACTGAGGCAGTTGGCCAGCTCAGTCCTCCTGCACGCCTGGGATTGGCAGAGGCCTGCCCAGTGCACACTGCTCACACGAGCCTCAGGCTCGACTGTTGTTGCGTTGGGCTCTGCTTCGCCGGCCCACAAATTTGGGCCGGCGACAACTTAAAGGTCAACAACTCTGGGCAACCTGGGGGTTGACAGGCGCCGGGCGGATCTTTGCACCCCAGCGCCGCATATACGTAAAACGGCCCTGGTGGCTGCCAGTCAGTGTTGACAATAATGAGCTAGATAAATCTTTTTTTTAATTTTTTTTATTCAAAATTAAAACAAAACATATTATCCAGAAACATATCATCCTTATTCCCCCCATTTTTCCTCCCTCCCCCCTCCCACACAAAACCCCCTGACTTCCCTCAGTTCCAGTCTTTGATTTCTCTGAGAATGCTGTTTTCTGCATGTTACAAAGTTGTATAGATCCTCAAACTGTTTAGCTGATTATTATCAATAAAAAGTTTGTGAATGTTTATTCAAAGCCAGCCAAGGGGTCCAGATCGCTTTGTTGCATCTTCAAATACTTTGTAAAGGGTTCCCATTCATCTTTAAAGTCACAGTTATCCTTGTCCCATAGCTTGTATGTCAGTTTTGCCAGTTTTGCATAGTCCATCAATTTTTCTTGCCATGATTCTTTAGTTGGGGTTTCTTCAGTCTTCCATCCTTGTGCTATTAGAACTCTCGTGGCCGATGAGCTAGATAAATCAATTGCCTGACTCAGTAAAAGCACTTTTCTATATTCCTGCCTTGCCCACTCCTGCCCACTCCTGAATTTTTTTGGTGGTGAGCAATAATTGGTATTACCTTAGATCAGAACTGGGAAAGCTGCAGTGCCCCCAAATGTTGCTAGACTACAACTCCCATCATTCTTGATCATTGGCCACACAGGCTGGGGCTGATGGGAGTTGTAGTCCAACAAGAATGGTCACCGGTTCCTATTCTTGCATTAGATGCATATTACAAGCATCACTAGAGTGAACAGAGGCTATGTAATGTCCCTAACTAACATGGCTGTGCTAGTTCAGTGCTTTTTTTCTACAAAAAGAGGTGCCAGAACTCACTATGAATGCCTCCCTTGTTTAATAATAATAATAATAATAATAATAATAATAATAATAATTTATTATTTATACCCCGCCCATCTGGCTGAGTTTCCCCAGCCACTCTTTTAAAAACAATACAGCATTAAATATTAATGCAAATATAATGCAAATGGTGCCCACCTCAGAGGTGCCAGAACTGAGTTCCAGTGAGTTCCAGCTGGAAAAAAAGCCCTGTCATTAATAATTGCCATATTGGGGAAGTTCACTGACTTTTAGTTTAGCTATAGTTTGCAAGTTCTATATGCTTCTAAAGTCCTTTATCATCTTGACTACTTAATTAAGTTAGTGTCTCTTGTGGCTTCAGCAGAAGCAACACGGAACATATTTGTCCTGTTGAAAGTATTCCTTCTGAAACTCTTAATAAAAAGGGGAAATTTAAACTCAAGTTAACCATTCGTGCTTATTAATTATTGTGCTTATTGCCCTCATAAATACAAAGCACCAAAGTGCACTGACCTGAGATTTCCTAAGTTTGTCAGACTGTAGCAGCATAGAAAACCTTCCAAATACCTTTTCCTTCCAACCATGCAGTGCTTGTTTCCTTTTCTGAAGATGCGATTTTTCTGATATTTAACTTAGAGCTTGCATTTCATACAGAACCTGGTCTCAGTTCCTGTTTACTTGTCTTCTTCGGGGTGGGAGAAAACAAACCTCGCCAGGTGGAGTCGGAGGCAGGATGTTTATGGAAATAATTTCTTAATGGCTTCCCAGAATTTCCCCCCCTTTCCATTCACTACGTCTCGGGAATAATGAGGTTGCCAAACCTACCAAAGCATCTGAAATGGTAACTCTGTCCCTTCCAGATTGCAGCACTAACTCATTCATGCTTTTGCACAAATAGAATCTTTAGTGGAGACTGTACTTAGATCAAAGGCGAGGTGTTCGCTGAAGACCAATTGGGTTCCTAAGTCTTGCTGTTTTCTGACAGCTTTTGGCCCTTTGATCAGACACCTATCAACTCCAACAGGCACCTGTCCCCCCCCCTCCATTTCTGTGCGGAAATGAGAGAGCTGATAGCAGCTTTCTGGGCCATAATCCACACCACTATGCTTGACAGGAGATGAAAGGATCACTGGTTATTTACCAGTAATAGCTGACTAGAGTCTGCCTTCATTATAATAACAAATTATACACTAAGTCTCTCTCTTTCTTACCTGTGATTTGTAGAAGTATGACATGCACAAGAAAAGAGAGGAGAAGAAGAAGCATCATTACTTACTTGTAAGTTGCAGAAGATATTAAAGTGATTATGCTGTTCTGATGTATCTGCCTGATTTTTGGAGTGAGGGCAGGGGTTGGAAATCTAATCACGATGCTAATGGATAAGGTATAAAACCTTAAAGTTTATTCCAGGGAGTTGTAAATGATTGCTATGGTTCTGTGACAATTGCTCGTCAGAGAGGACCATGGCCTTATAATGAAAGACTTACTATGAAGAAATAATAATAATAATAACACCCCACCCATCTGGCTGGGTTGCCCCAGCAACTCTGGGTGGCTTCCAACACATATAAAGACATCATAAAATAGCAAACATTAAATACTTTCCGATACAGGGCTGCCTTCAGATGTCTTCTAAATCAGATGTCTGCTTCAGAATTAGTAGGATGGCATATTGTGAGAACAAAAGTGCTTCCATAGGAACAGAAGAAGCTGCTTTACCCTGAATTAGACCACTGCTCCATCTAGCTCAGTATTGTCTACACTGACTGGTAGCAGCTCTCCAAGGCTTCAGACGAGGTGCTCTCCCAACCCTACCTGGAGATACTGGGGGTTGAAGCGGCGACCTTCTGCATGCAAAGCAGGACCTGCTGCCATCCACTAGGCCCTGGACCCACTCCAGAAACACAGGAAGTTATCCAAGGCAGGGAGGAGGAGTTGCCTTGTCTCATGTTTGGAGACCTGGTGGCATGCAAGGTGGAGGACCCACAGCTGGAAACCCTCTCAGCTGTTTCAGACCACCTCTAACCCCTTGGGGAGGAGGCTTTTTTGAACTGAAGACTTTCCTTGATAAGATCAACAGAAGTAGATCAAGGGAAATAATATTCTGCCTTGGTCAGACCACACCTGGAATACTGTGTCCAATTCTGGGCACTACAATTTAAGAAGGATGTTGACAAGCTGGAACATGTGCAGAGGAGGGCAACCAAGATGATTAAAGGTCTGGAAACAAAGCCTTATGGAAGGAGATGGGCATGTTTAGTCTTGAAAAGAGGAGACTGAGAGGAGATATGATAGCCATCTTTAAATACCTCATGGGCTACATGGAAGAGGGAACAAACTTGATTTCTCCTGCTCTGGAGGGTAGGACTCGAACTGATGGCTTCAAGAAAGGAGATTCTAAGTAAACATCAGGAAGAACTTTGCGATTCGAGGACCCTCTCCCCACGCTTGTGGATAAGAAAGACACACGGACACAGATTTAAAGGTTAATGGGCTAGAAAAGGCCACAACTTTATTGATTACAGCATGTGAGAGGTATTGGCTTAGGCACTGGAAGAACACCAACATTCGACTCTGCCCTCAGGGAGGGGCAAGTCTAACAGGGGTTAACCACCAGTAGGGGGAGCCTGTTGATGCAAATACAACTGTAAGCTCTCCCCTGATGTCACCGGGGGTCGTGCCATGGCTACCAGCCACACAGGGCATCGGACAGGATCCATGACCGCCGGATTCCTTTAATGGAATCCCCATAAGGAAGTGGTAGGCGATGGCCACCCCCTGCCCTTCCATGCACCAACCACAGATTCCAATGCCTAACCGCCAAATACCGGAAAGTTGTGAAGAACTTTCTGACAGTAAGAGCTGTTCGGCAGTGGAACAGTCTCCCTTGGGAGGTTGTGGACTCTCCTTCCTTGGAGGTTTTCAAGCAGAGGTTGGATCGCCATCTGATATGGATGCTTTAGCTGACATTCCTGCATTGCAGGGGTTTGGAATAGTTGGCCCTTGGGTCCCTTCCAACTCTACGATTCAAAGATGTGCACCATGCTCCATAACTCTGGAGGAAAGGTCTGTGATGCTACAAAATTCTACCCAATCACTGTTTTGAAATAGGGGCATTTGGATACAAGGGAAGGGTTTAGCACTAGACTGTTCATCCCGTGACTAGTGAGGAGACAGTGTTTATTGGCTTTTCAATACCTTATAGGCTTTTGCTCCCTGGAATCTAGAGGAAACTTGACATCCTGGACGCCAGCCATTCAGTTTGAGCTCTATGAAAACTGCTTTGAAATTGATCTGTAATGGTAAGTGGTATGGAAACATATTTATTGAAATAGAAATAAATAATCAGGGATAGAAGAAAGTGGGGAGGAAACATGAAGCTTCTTAGGAAGCAGGCAGTGGGGAGAAACGCTTATTTGTGAGAGTGGTTCATACCTGAGCTATTTTTCCATACGGAAAAAGTTATACATTTTGAGTCAACCATTGGAAATTGCAAGTATACTGCTGAGTTGGCTCTGACTGAGCATCCTTTTCACATCAGGCAGCAGAGTTTGGGTTTCTAAAGTTTTAGGGTAGTATTCAGCTAAGGCTTACTCGGAATAGACCCACTGTCATTGGGTCCATTAATTTCAGTGGGTCTATTCTGAAATAAAGGGACGCAGGTGGCGCTGGGGTCTAAACCACAGAGCCTAGGGCTTGCTGATCAGAAGGTCGGCGGTTCAAATCCCCACGACGGGGTGAGCTCCTGTTGTTCGGTCCCTGCTCCTGCCCATCTAGCAGTTCGAAAGCACGTCAAAGTGCAAGTAGATAAATAGGTACCGCTCCAGCGGGAAGGTAAACGGCATTTCCGTGCGCTGCTCTGGTTCTCCAGAAGTGGCTTAGTCATGCTGGCCACATGACCCAGAAGCTGTCTGCGGACAAACGCCAGCTCCCTCGGCCTATAGAGCGAGATGAGCGCGCAACCCCAGAGTCGTCCGCGACTGGACCTAATGGTCAGGGGTACCTTTACCTTTATTCTGAATAAAACATATTTAAAGACCATCCTTATTCCCCATCTACTTAGTACTCTGACACTCTCCAGACCACCATTTTGTGAAGCCTCCCTCAGTCTACAGTCCACACTGGCTTTGTCTTCATCTGCCTTTGCTTCAGCTCCCATCTCTAGCTAAAAATAAGCTTGAGTCTGTGCACCTGCATTCACATTTGCTGATATTCATCCTTGTTACCTTTGCCTCCTTTTCACAATCACCTACCCCATTGTTGCAAGGTAGATTTTAAACGCTTTAAGGCATATATATCTCATTCCCCAACCTCTTCTGATGGCCCTAAACTTTTAAATCATTCCTAAATATAAAACAACTTTTAAATAATTCATTTTAGTATTATTGCAATGTGGAACGATACCTTTTTCTCTACAGTTTAGTTGTCAAGTTTGTTTGCAGGCTATGGGTGAATAAATGAATGTAGGCATCTCTTGATTAAACATCGATTTGCATTGATCTTTATTCAAATGGATTGAAAGAAACCTCCTCAAAATTGAACTATTCTGCCAGAGAACACCCTATTTACTTCATGTTCTAAAGTATGTGCATGTATACAGGCCCAGAAAATCTTTTTTTTAATCGTTTCATATTTTACCTTCAATTGTAGGCGTTTTGAAGAATGCATACCAGAATACGTACCTATCACTTACTAATTATGTTATTATTAATGAAGCAAATGGCTAAGTTACAAGACTTATATGTGGGCTAACTTTGTTCAGTTTGTTTTCTTTTGGTCCAAAATACTGAATAGTTATGGAGGATAATATGCTGGAGAGACTCTTTAAAATTGTAAAAGTTGGTTTCTGTTTCATACAGACCCCAGGTACGTAGACTCATGTAGGTAGGATAGGGCATTGGGGCAAGTGTCCAGCTTGAACCTGGATGTTCACATACACACAAGTGTACACAAGGACATACCCACCTTTTGAGCTGCTGTGAGCAGGGGAGTTGTGTATGGAGGAGACATACATGTTTCCTACATGCACAGATGGTGTTGAATTCAGGCACACTGAACTTTTTGCTTGAGCACTTGTACTTCCCCTTGCTCCAGTGTGAGAGCCAGTGTGGTGTAGTGGTTAAGAGCGGTAGACTTGTAATCTGGTGAACTGGGTTCACTTCTCCGCTCCTCCACATGCAGCTGCTGGGTGACCTTGGGCTTGTCACACTTCTTTGAAGTCTCTCAGCCTCACTCACCTCACAGAGTGTTTGCTGTGGTGGAGGAAGGGAAAGGAGAATGCTAGCTGCTTTGAGACTCCTTGGGGTAAGTGATAAAGCGGGATATAAAATCCAAACTCTTCTTCTTCTTCTCCTTATCATATGAGAAAACCTGCTGCAGGCCTTCATTAAGAGCCTTTTCAGGGAACCTTATAGAACTTTGTTAACAAAGTTACCAATGCTTATGTGGAATTCAGTACGCAACCTTTTACAGACACCCACGATCCTTTTTTGTGGCGGAAGGATTGGGCAAGTGTGTGTGTGTGTGTGTGTGTGTGTGTGTGCATGCATATATAAAACTTGCTACATTTTTTTCAAATGGTTCTATATTGACCCTTCAGTTAGCTGGTCTTCTGCACTCACCACTATCAAGCTACCCCGTGTTCGGCTCGCGTCTGATCTTGTAAGTGCTAGTTTTACTCTGAGCCCATAAAACTGTATTTTCTATATGGCCTTCTTTGTGCTTCATTACAGCCAGTGGTGTCCTATTCTAGTGTATTCTACAGTTGCCATATTTCAAAAGGTGGAAACCTGGACTCAACACTTGTAGAGCTTTTTGCAAGATCTCCTCCCCAAAATTGAAATTTTTAAGCTGTTTTTGTTTTGTTTTGTTTTTACAACCTTCCCCCAAATAAACACTTCTAACATGGGTTGCCGTTCGCCTGGCTTTTCCTGGACATTTTTACCAATTTTCAGAAATTCCATCCAGACGCTATTTTTGAGGGACGAATCCTGGATAGGTCAGGGAAATCCGGGCATATGGCAGCCCTAGACTTCCCCTTTATAATTATGCGTGTACCTTTGCTAATTGATGGTGCAAGTCTTATAAGATGGTCAGTATGTTTCAGGCAGCAGATTCTGCCCATAGGATGCTCTCTTTGATAACACTAATTTGGCAATATGTGAGTTGACAATGTTGCCGTTTGGTCTGGGTGGGTCACCAAGAGACCCATTGCAGTTTCCCCCAGATGTTGTTGAAAGACAACTCCCATCATCCATGATCGCTGTCTGGGGCTGATAGAGATTGTAGTCCAAAAAAAAGATCTGGGGAGTCCAGGTTGAGGGAGCCTGACCTATTGATACAGTACACCAGAAGGCAAAAGGTAACCTCTTGACTGTTCCAGGCCATTCAAAGATGGTAAGTTTAATTTCCAAGCAAAGGGTCTGCTGGTTTCTCTTTAAGGTTTCCAGATTCAAAAGAGAGCAGGGCAATTAAAGGCACAGAAGTCCTGTCCTCTATTGAGTCTGGCAACCCTACCTCATTCCCTGTAATTGCTGTCAGGTATTTTATGTATAATTTATTGGTCCCTTGGAGAGAACATCCTGGTAAACAACCCTGGAACTGATTGATTAATTCTCTCAGATAAGTGTCAAGATTGATTAACTAATTCCATAATAATTTATTCCCCCATGAATAAAAGATAGACCAGGAGACAAGAGGCATAACAGCAGGGTGTAAGTGATTATGGCAACAGCAGCGTCTGCAATAACAAGAGCTGCAGTTTATTATTACATCATCACACTCTATACCAGAGAGGTAAAGGTCTTTTAAGTGGGAGCCTGGGAGCAGGGAATTATTGAGAAATATTCACCTGACATTTCAATGGCTTCTGGAAGTGGAGATGACCTCGGGTTTATTCCATGGATTTCCATCTTTGTCTTATTTATCTGGTTTTTTTTTAATTAAGTGACATTTTTGCATTTCTGGACTAAGAAACCTTTGAATCTTTATGGAATCCATTTAGAATGATTATTCTGCTGCAAAATTGTGTTGGTTGTATTCGGTTTATTTTCCAGGTTAGCTTATTAAAAAAAGAAAAAAGAAGTGCATTTTATTGAAAGCAGTTTAAAGTATGTTTGCCAGTGTAGAATGAACTGGTGCTATTCAGCAATACCTGTACCCCTAGGAGTTGAACACACTGTTTATAATCTGTGATGTCTAGAAACCCCTCTGAATAATGGACACGATCCAGAAAAAGTTAATCACATTGAGTCAGTGAAAGAGTTTTAAATCTCTACTATTGGGATCACTAAAACATGCCATGTGACCCTATTCATGCTTTATTCTTGCTTGCTTGCAACATGTTACTTAATGCTGTAGTCACTCAGAAGGGGCAAATTGGTGGGGCCCTCCCTTAACTCAGAGTTAGCTAGAAGACAAAGTCAAAGTTTGAATTAGAGTCTTTAGGGTTGGCTGTGATGTGACCTAGAGGAAGAAATGTTGCAAGCTAGTAAAGGCAGCAAGATGGAGAAAGACTCAGAGCACCATGACTGATTTCTGTTTGAATCCAAGGCTGTGGGAGAAACTAGACCCTTTTGGGCTGTTAATGCTGTGAACTCCTCCATCATAGGCTCAGGTTGTATATATGTGTAAATAAACCATATATCCTAAAGACACCACAGTCTCCGCTGTGCCTCATTCCAAGAGGAAACACGGACCCTTCACTTCTTGCAGTGAGGGAACCACCAGAAGACCTTCAGAGGTGGACCTCAGTATCCAGGCTGAACAATGAGTGGAGATGCTCCTTTAGGTATACAGTGGTACCTTGGGTTAAGTACTTAGTTCGTTCCGGAGGTCTGTTCTTAACCTGAAACTGTTCTTAACCTCAAGCACCACTTTAGCTAATGGGGCCTCCTGCTGCTGTCGTGCCGCCGGAGAACGATTTCTGTTCTCATCCTGAATCAAAGTTCTTAACCTGAAGCACTATTTCTGGGTCAGCGGAGTCTGTAACCTGAAGCATATGTAACCCAAGGTACCACTGTACAGGGACTTTAAAAGTCAGCATCAACACTTTGAATTGTGCTCAGAAATGTACTTGGAACCAGTGTCGATCCTTTAGGTCCAGTGTTATATGGTCCTGGCGGCTGCTCCCAGTCTAGCTGCTGCATTCTGTATTAGTTGTAGTTTCCGAGTCACCTTCAAAGGCACCACATAGAGTGAATTGCAGTAGTCCAAGCGGGAGATAACCAGAGCATGTACCACTCTGGCGAGACAGTGCGTGGACAGGTAGAGTCTCAGCTGGCGTACCAGGTGGAGCTTGTAGACAGCTGCCCTGGTCATGGAAAAAGACCCCTGTTCCAGACAGCTCCATTGCAGAAACTAGCACACAGAGAAAAAGCAGAGCCATGCTATGAGCCATGCTGAGGGAAGCAGGCCCATCTGAGGGACAATGCCCATTCTCTGCCAGTAAAGAGGGGAGGTTGATTTTGCTCTCTGCTGCATCCTTGAAGGCTGTGATCTTGCTGCTGGCTCATGAAGCTTGTGAGGCTGGAAAGTGTTTGCTGTTTTCGGAGAGAGCCCAGCTTTTTGCCATTGCAAGTTAGAACCAATGAGAAGCTCTAGGCCAGGCTTCTCCAACCTGGTCCCTTCCCTATGTTTCGAGCGCCAACTTTCGCATGCTGTCTGGGGAGATGGGTGTTTGGTTCAGGATGGGGAAAGATGCTTCCACCTGAAAAGCAGGGGGCATGACATGCTTACTCTCTTTCCCTCCTTGGCCTGCAGATAAGATACTTAGCTAGTGAGGTAATGTTATATCCAAGGGGCAGGTTGATAATATCACACACTGGAGGACAGTATTGGAATTCAAAAGTCAGTCTTTGCAAAATAAGGATGGCATGACTAAGTCTTTCTCCCACACCCAATATTTGAGCAGAGAGCTTGCAAATCTCTTAAATGGCCCGTGGAGGTAAGAGCATCAACCACTGCAGGAATGAGTTTGCTTTATCGGCAAAGCAATGGTTTTTTGCCAGAACGATGCCTGTAAAATCATGAATCAGAATACTGCTTTTGGGAAATGCTGGGTAAGGAAGTTCTTCCTGCCAATGGGTTTACGTGCAATGACTGTGCAAAGAATCTGACACGGCGGTTGGGCTTGAAGAACCCTCATTCACTCAGTGATGCAGCATAGTTGCACAGAGAAAACATAAACAAATGTCCCCTTTAAGCAGATGTGTTCTGTTTCTTACCTAGTTTGGTACCACCATAGATCTGGTAGGTTTTAGGAAGGAAACTGGAAGTGCCAACCAATCAAAATGGCAGGTGGCTGTGTTGCTGTTTGGGTGCCAGCTGCTTAAGAAAGGAAGTCTCTTGCACAGAGACTTACATACTACAGGCCAAAGGATGGTATAATTTTTTCCACGTTATTCTACCATGGACCATGCCAGTGGCGTAGCGTGGGGGGTGCAGGGGGGCCCGGCCGCACCGGGCGCAACATCTGGGGGGGGGGGCACGCTCACACTCACAGCTCTCTGCCCCTACCTGGCTCACTCACTCTCTCTCACTGCAGTGCTGGCTGTGCGAATCCGATCTGAGCCGCTGGGTCGCTGCCCACTGTGGAGGGGGTGGGTGCCAGGCGTGCGGTGCGGAGAGAGAGCGAGGGACTATCTGGGGGAGGGACAGTGCAGCGGCCGCCCAGCGCAGCGCTGAGCGTGGGAGAGAACCACACCAGACCAGACCAGGCAGCAGCAAGAAGAAGCTGGCAGCGGCGGCAGGTTAGGGGTTAGGGGGCGCAAATTACTTGCCTTGCCCCGGGTTAGGGGGCGCAAATTACTTGCCTTGCCCCGGGTGCTGACAACCCACGCTACGCCGCTGGACCATGCTCTACCTATAGCATTTTGACATGTTTTTTCATAGGCTATGCATCTCTTAAAAGACCCTTATATCTGGGTTGGTATTTTAGGCCAACAATGCTGAGGGAATCAATACTTTAAAAAGAAATAAATAACACTGCGTTTGGGAGGTGCACATTTTCATTTAAGGCCACTCTCTTCAGTTCTCTTCTGGTTTTTCCAGAGCTCTTTCCTGGCTTTCTGCCATGGTTTCTTGTTTGTGTTTTTTCATACTAAGTTTTAATCTGGTTGCTATGAAGTTTCTGAATTTACTCTAGACAACATTTTGGGCCTAGGGACACATTTAGGAATGTATTAAAATGCCCCCTTCACACTGGAAAAACAGGCAATGCTCAGAACTACCGTTCCCACCAGCAAAAGGCAAATCGCCTACACCCAACTCAAAGACATGCAAAATAAAATAAAATAAAATAACAACCCAGGCAGGCAACTCTCCCTTCAAAAAGCCAAGAGCCCCATAATTTAAAAGCAGGTATAGATTGCAACAGCTGCTGCCTTTTCTTCTTAAGTGGGTGTGTCTCTCTCCTAAATTCTGTTAGAACTGATCTCTTTGAATAGTCTAAGTGGCTAGATTTCTCTGTAACAGGGGTTGGTCATGTGGGGTCAGTCATGCAGATTTCCTGCATATTGGGGGGCATTGTCTGGTAATACAGAATGTTGGGCTTCATAAACTGAATTTAATTAATAACACGAAATCCCACAATCGAATTGTTGCATTAGCTTAAGGACGTGATTAATGACACTTGGTTAATGACCACAAAATTCTCTATGGCTGCCAAAATGTGCACAACAGTCCGTTGGAAGAAAGCATAGATAGCACTGTTGGATTTCTGAATGGCATGGTACCACATGGAATATTGCCATTTTGTCTAAAACAGACTTGCTGAAAAAAGTCATCTAATGGACAACAGACCAGTAAGTTTACTGGAAGATGGATTTAGTTCTTTTTGCAGTGGCTTTCATCCAGACGAAGTAAGTTGCCTTGGTTCCCCTCAAAGGTGCCAGGTTGCCTTCAAGGTTGAGGGGCCACGTCATTCATCGTATGCATGTGATATCACATACGCAAAGCTGTGTCTTCTGGAGGAGGCTGAGCGCTCTGACAGAGCCGGGCACTGAAGCTGTGATACGAAATGTGCATTGTTCAATGCACTCCAGGCCCCCTTCAACATTGAGTGGGCAGACCCCTTTCAAACAAATACTGAGGGGGTTGAAGACACCTCGACATTGAGTTGGCATGCCTGGTTCCCCTTGAAATCAATGGGTCTTAGCTTAAGTCGTTGTGACTAACTTGTCACATTGGTTTCAGGTTCAGTTAACTTAGTCTGGATCCAGTCCAGTCTTCTGCAACAGCAAACATCAGAACAATGTTCAACCATATATTTTCTTTTCCCTGTTGTTGACTTTTCCCCCTTGTGCACTGTATTTCTTGTGGTTTATGCTTATTTGCCTTGTATTAATCTGAATGTAAGTTTATATAATAAGCAGAAATAAGTAAAATCATATCAAGAAAAGGGGATAATTGACTCCTACCACTTTTGGCAGTCTACCTCCCTGGTCGCATCCCTATGCAGAGTACAGTACAGTATATCTAGGCTTTCATTGTGAGATCACTACAGATTTCTAAAAGATTCATAATACAGGTCAGACCAATGATACGGCCTAAATAATTTGCTCAGTCACTGTAATAGGGGTTGAGGCAAACTCAACCACTGTGAAACGTGCTCTATGAGACAGATATCTGAGGTAGGGGATAGGTGCCATCATGATTGCAAATATATTTACCCAGTTTCTCCTTGGTTGCACAAGCATTAAAAATCTAAGATTGCTTTTTGGAAAAACTGAAGTTTTTTGGGAACATGTTTATGACCCAAACTTTATGTAGCAAGCATTCAAAGCTGAAATGTGCGGCAAAGACAATGCTTTACTGAGATGTTAAACGGTACAGAGAGGTTATTTTATTTCTTGACCTCAGCCTAGCAAAAGATAGTCCATAAGCTCAACAGAGATGAATGAGACTGGGCTTAACTGCAATTTACTTAATTTCAGTGGATCATAGGCAGCCTTCCTATGCCCACTTACCTGGCAGTAAGTCCCATGGAGCTCAATAGGAGCTTCATCTCAGCAGGGACAGGTGAATTTGTCAACTACAGTTTTTGCAATTTCCAGTTCCGTTAACTCCATTGAGTCCATTACTTTGTTTTTTTTAAAATGCACAAAAGTTCAGTTGCATTTTCATGTGCATCCCTCTGGATCTGCACATTTTTTGTCAGCAATGTTTGTTTGCCATTTTCATTAATATACTGTACATCTCCTTTTTGTGAACACATCCACTTTGGGTTCACATATTGGTTCAGGAAGCGCAAATGAGGCAGGTTCAAACTGGAGACTGGACAACTTTCTTCCTCATCCCGACTTCTCAGTGCATGTTGCCCTTTTTAGCAGAGCTCACTTTTCACTGGATTTGCAGCTCTTGTGCTTTGCTTCCTTAGGTACCGTACAAACAGTTGCCTTGTGGGATCTGCTTAGAAATGCTTTTCCAAAGTTATTGGGAAAATTTATACATACACAGCACATCCACACCAAAGATTTAAAGTTCCTCCTCCTCCTTTGGCAATCACTCGTGGCTGTGTAAGATTGTCTTCCATGAATGTGGTCTTAACAGTGAGTCTGTAAGTGACTGTGGAGGCCAATTCTGGATCCACACGTCCATCCACAGTGGGGACTTAGGGTTCCGGGTGGGAGTTGATCACTGTAAGGGTTTGCCAAACATGCCTTCCTCTTAGCACAATTCTCCCTTTCGTCCTGAGTTTGAGCGTCTTCAAAGTCCATTACACCTTTGGTAAAGGCTGTTCTCCAATTGGAGCGCTCGCAGACCAGTGTTTCCCAATTGTTGGTGTTTATACTACATTTTTTAAAGATTTGCCTTGAGAAAGTCTTTAACCCTTTTTTGTTGACCACCAGCATTATGCTTTCCATTTTTAAGTTCGGAATAGAGTAGTTGCTTTGGAAGACAATAATCAGGCATGCATACAACATGACCAGTCCAACAAAACTGATGTTGAAGAATCATTGATCTTTGCTGGTGATCTTTGCTTCTTCCAGTACACTGGCATTAGTTCGCCTGTCTTCCCAAGAATTACAAAGCGTTTCCTAATGTAAAACTCTGTTTGAGGAAATGATCATGCTTTTATTAGTTTCATCCTCCATCTACAGTTCTGTGGTGTGTGGGGGTGTGCTGGGGGGGGGTCATTTCTAGTTATTGGTGTCTCTTGTTTTTGCCTTGATCACCATAATTTCCCTTCCTGCTTCCATGAAAGAATTCAGTCCAATGCAATATCATAACCAGGGCTTACTGAAACTTGAAGAGAAGGATACCTGTGGCTGATTTCTTTGTCCCTGAGCTCAGTGAATGACTTGTTATTCCCGACTTGTTATTACTGTGTTTGAATATTGTTCTTTTTGTCCCTGCCTACCACCTCCCTGTGAGATATAGGTAGGTGTGTGTGTGTGTGTGTGTGTGTGTGTAAGAAGCAGATTGTGAATAATGCCCTGCATGAAGGAAATAGATTTTATTTTTTAAAAGTAATTGCACCAAAGCTGTTTTAAAGATTATGCTTTGGTTTGAAAAACTGGCTATTTCTACTGTGTAATTCTGAATGTAATTTTTGGGTATAAATCGGTACCATTTACACAATATCAGGAGAAGAGTCCACACAGTCTGAATTCCAATGATTATTCGGCTGGGTTCACAAAATGTGTCTTAACCACTATTAGAGATTTGGTTTTAAATATTACTCAGAATAGTGCTAATATATGCAAACAGTCCTGGTTACAGATTGATTGATTGATTTGATTGATTGATTATTGCCATTATTCGTTACCCTCCCTTCACCCTGAGATCCCAGGGCGGGTTACAACAATTAAAACACAATATTCAAAGCAGTTTAAAACATCTTACAGTCACAGTGTGTGCTAAGAATATTCATCTCAGGTGTCAGGGTAAAGGGGTGCAAGAAAAGCAGTTTTTTTTTTTTTTAAAATAAGATTTATTAAAGTTTCAAAGGAAAAGAAAAAAAATCACATTAGTAAAAAAAAAAGTTTAACAATGAAAAGGAAAAATACAAAGTAGAAAAAAAGAAAAAACAGTTAAAAACAATTCCATCTTTTCCTCACTTCTTTTACGTTTACTTGTTTCCCGGACCTCCTCATACCTCCCTCTTTTGTATTCCAATTAAATTTGTTAGTCCAACAATTCCTTTCCCTCCTTTTTAATCCTAATCTTTAATCTTGATATATTATAACTTTAAATTTTTACATATTAAAAACCAATTTTTCCATATTCTTTTGTACCTGTGCAGCTAGAAACCACTTAACTTCAATCCAACATCATTCGAACATTCATTAATTTTGCAATATTTCTGTAAATAGTCTTTAAATTTCTTCCAATCTTCTTCCACCGACTCTTCTCCCTGGTCTCGGATTCTGCCAGTCATTTCCGCCAATTCCATGTAGTCCATCATTTTCATCTGCCATTCCTCCAGTGTGGGTAGATCTTGTGTCTTCCAATGCTTTGCAATGAGTATTCTTGCTGCTGTTGTAGCATACATAAAGAAAGTTCTGTCCTTTTTTAACACCGATTGGCCGACTATGCCCAGGAGAAAGGCCTCTGGTTTCTTCAAGAAGGTATATTTAAATACCTTTTTTAGTTCATTATATATCATCTCCCAGAAAGCCTTAATCTTTGGGCACGTCCACCAAAGGTGGAAAAATGTACCTTCAGTTTCTTTACATTTCCAACATTTATTATCAGGCACATGATAGATTTTTGCAAGCTTGACTGGGGTTATGTACCACCTGTATATCATTTTCATAATATTTTCTCTTAAGGCATTACATGCCGTAAATTTAATACCTGTGGTCCACAACTGTTCCCAGTCAGCAAACATAATATTATATCCAACATCTTGTGCCCATTTAATCATAGCAGATTTCACTGTTTCATCCTGAGTATTCCATTTCAACAGCAAGTTATACATCTTTGACAAAATTTTAGTTTTGGGTTCTAACAATTCTGTTTCTAATTTTGATTTTTCCACCTGGAAGCCAATTTTCTTGTCCAAATTGTATGCCTCCATTATCTGATAATAATGAAGCCAGTCTCGTACTTTGTTTTCTAATTTCTCAAAACTCTGCAATTTCAATCTATCTCCATCTTGTTCCAAAATTTCCCAATATTTCGGCCATTTGACCTCCATATTGAGCTTTTTCAGTGCTTTTGCTTCCATCGGTGACAGCCACCTTGGGGTTTTATTTTCCAATAAATCCTTATATCTTATCCAAACATTAAACAATGCTTTCCTGACAATATGGTTTTTAAATGCTTTATGTGCTTTGACCTTATCATACCACAGATATGCATGCCATCCAAATACATTGTTAAAACCTTCTAGATCCAAAATGTCAGTGTTTTCAAGAACAAAACTGCCTTGTTGCTTTTACAGCCCACTTGCTTCTCCAAGGAGCTCAAGGTGGCGAACCTGGTTCTTCCCCTCCTCATTTAATTTCCCACAACAACCCTGTGAGGTAAGTTTGGGTAAGTGGCAGTCACTGGCCCAAGGTAACCCAGTAAGCGGTACTGACGTGCACCATCTAATGAGTAAATACAAGGGGGAGGGGAGATATACTGGATTTAGACACTAGGAGAGGATATATTATTTTATTATTCCTTGCTCACTTGAATGAGACCAGCAGAGTTGCATAGCTGTCAACGTTTCCCCTTTTTAAAGGGAAATTCCCTTATTCTGAATAGGATTCCTCACAAGAAAAGGGAAAAGTGGACAGCTATGATCCTTTGCAACTTTAAACTTGGCTTCCAAGACAAGGTTGATTTAACCTTCTGGGGCAATCATTCAGTATGCTTTTAAGGCAGACTTCATTTTGCATGCTTTCTTTTCCAAGTCCTAGTGGATCAGGGCAAGGCCCATCTAGTCCAGCATCCCTGTTCCCACAGTGGCTTGCCAGATGACTATGGGAAGTCCTCAAGTAGGAACTGGGTGCCACAGCACCCTCCCTGCACTGCTATGGCCATCATTCCTTCCACATGAGCCAAGTGACCTACAGAGCCACTTCCGACCTCAGGAGGAGGTGGTGTTGCGGGATTCACGCCCCCAACACTCGTGCGGAGGCTGGCTCCCAGCCCCGCGCGATCAGGGGAATCCTCATCTCCCTGGCCAGCCAATCGGCTGGTTCAGGGGGTGTGGCTTTACGCATTTAAGGCAAGCGTGGCAGAGGAGCGTCCTCTTTGCTGCCGATCAGCTGGGGATTTTCCCACCCACCCACCCTTCAAGGTTCCTCCTTGACCTTGCTATGGACTTCGGTTGGTCGCCGTTAAGGGGCCTGATAGGAATTTTCCCACTTGGCAAATTTGTACCAGCCATTTGGTTTTTTCACCTACCTCGTAGCAAATCGTCACAACTTCCTCGGTTTGGCGGTTAGGCATTGGTAGAGGTATTGTTATGTAGATGAATGGGGGGGGAGTGCCATCACCTCCCCCGGATAGTGAAGGGTAGTCCGGTAAAGGATTCTGGGGGGCATGGCCACGTCAGAAGCCTAGGGAGGCCAGGGCCCAAGGCACGCCTCCAATCGGTGACCCCTGGGGGAGTGCCTAGTTGATGTGCATCAGCAGGGCTCCCCCTGCTGGTGTTAACCCTTCCCGGCCTTCAGGCAGACAGACTGAAGCCGGATAGTTGAGTAGGACCAATGCCTAAGCCAATAACGCTCATCACCTGTAACCAATAAAGTTGTGGCCAATTGTAGCCCATTAACCTAAATAATGGTGTCTTGTGTCTTTATTTCTGCTGGTGGGAGGCGGGAACTCGCCACGCAACTGATTAAATTAAAACCTCCATTTGGAACTGTGATCAAAAAAGTCAACAAGGAACAGTGTGGATGCTCAAGCAGAGCTCCTTTCGGAAGGGCAGGCCACAGGCGACGTGGAATCTCTAATTGCTCCGCCCCTCTCCCACTCCTCGAGGAACACTTGCTGTTGATTCCTTTCATTAGCTACCACTCAATGGGCAACCTTCCCTTAGGAGCCTCCTCCCTGAGTCTGTGTGAGAGATTATAATTACTATTGTATTGCCCTTCAGAGGTGCAATTTGGAGCATATCTCACTAGGAATGGCTCGCTCTGGGTGTGCTGCGGCTAGAAATAACGCCCGCATCCTCTTGATTCCCAGTCCTGTGCTCGAAGCAACCTGCCAGCCTCTCTGTCTGTCAATGATTAGGCTGGCCTGTGACTAGTAGCTCTCATCTCCTGATAAAATTGCTAATGGGAAAGCTATGAAAAAAAGCCCCATCAGGCTAATCAAACTCTCTGAGCTCGCAAGCCTCATTAAAACAGAGTAAACGGCTTTGGGAGGAAAAGTTCTTTAGTCTATCAAGTGCAGGCTCTGCTCCTAAAGCCTTGAAGGAATTTGTGTAATAAGCTTAATGGGCTTTACATGGAAAGAAAAGTAATATGGCTTGTTTCTAATTGTCCCCCTGGAATCGTCTAATTTAGTGCCATGTTTATGAAATAAATAAAAAATGACCATATTCCCCAGTTTCCTGCTGGTTGATTGGAATTCTGCCGCTGGGAATTAGGAGCCCAATTTCCCGCTATTGGGGTGCAGTGTTGTGACTTGTACCAGCTCCATTAATGACAAACTGGCTTATTTCTTTATTTCTAAATCTCTCGCAGGCGTGCCAGTAAGAGTGGAGACACACACACACACACACACCTCCTCCCTCTACCACTGCCTATTTTGCTGTCCAGAAAAATAAACACTGCTTCCGTTCACAGAGCTTGTGCTTAGCTAATGGGAGTGCTCAGCAATACTGGCTAGGATCCAGAGAGCTACTAACAGCTTATTCTTATGCCCGTCTTTCTCAGAAGTAAAGTCCATTCAGTTCAATTGAGCTTAATCCCACCAGAGAGGGCATAGTACTGCAGCCTCAGGCTTACACTTGCCCAGCATGATTGCTCATCTTCCTGCCCTCCCACAAATCCTGGCCCTGTGCCAGGTCGCGAACTACTTTTAGCCATTTCCCTTCATTTCAAAACAAACAAACAAATAAACAAACAAAAAACAGATTTCCCACATGGCACAGAGCTCCGCTGTTAGACCAGAGCAAGTCTATTTTTCTACTTCTAGCCACAGAATTAATTATTTGTTGTAATGCTGGCCAGTACAGGAGTTCAAAAGAGGGCCCAGAGGGCAAGATGCTGGTTTTCTTTTCTGTACAGCACTTAGAAATGCTGATAGGAGGAGACAACTTACCTGTGGATGTGGCTGGAGACCAGTGGGATTGCACCAACTTTCTCCCCATGATCAGAAGAGCTGATCATGTATGTGCCACTTGTATTTTAACAGGGTGTGTTCAGAGCTTCAGTTTAAGGCATGGGCAGAAAAAAGGGGTGGTCCAGTGAATAAGATTCCACATTTCCCTATACACACATTCACATCTTGGGAAATAGTACTGATACTGTGGTACCTCCGGTTGCAGATGCTTCAGGATACAGACACTTCAGGATACAGACTGCTATCCCAGAAATAGTACCTCAGGTTAAAAACTTTGCTTCAGGATGAGAACAGGAATTGCATGACGGCAGCGCGGCAGCGGGAGGCCCCATTAGCTAAAGTGCTACCTCAGGTTAAGAACAGTTTCAGGTTAAGAATGGACCTCCAGAACGAATTAAGTTTGTAACCAGAGGTACCACTGTACATTGTTACTACCATAGGAAAGATAAGAGAGAACTCTTGAGGCACGGATGGGGAACCTGCAGCCTTCTAGATGTTGATGGACTACAGCTCCCATAATGCCATGTTGGCTGGAGCTGATGGGATTTGGAGCCCAACAACACATGGCAGGTGCTAATTTGGCGAGCCCCAGTCTAAATGGTAATTCATTTAACTCAATGCGTTACCAGCCGAAGTGTTCTCCATGCGCTTGGCACAAAGGAATTCCAGAACATGTGTAGCAGGCACTTAGTTTTCAGTTGGGTCATCAAGTTGTCATGAATGGTTCATTGCAATGGGGTGTCCTTTCCCCTCCCCCCACTTATTAGATTTTTCACAAAAAGGGTAGAGCTTCATAAAGGGGGAGGCATATTGATGTGAATGACATTGTGTGGATTCTGCAAATACACACACGCACACACACACGCATGAAAAGCAATGATCCGCCCACCTAGAAGCACCCAGAATGCCATGGAGAATGTTACTTTACCATCCCCTTGACAAAGATCTTAATCAAAATGTTAGAGGGTTTCTTCTTACTATTATTCCTCCACTGGGGACTACCCACTCCTCTCTTATTGTCACTGCAGCTCAGGGACAAATATTTGTTATAATTGTGTGGTTAGCAACCACATCTGGATTTTCTTTAAAAAGAGAACACCAGGCATAGAGCACCCTGATTTTCATTAGGTTTACAGGATATAGGGAGGGGGACATCTATTCCTTCCCTCCCCAGCCATGATCCCAATGAAAATTGCACCTGTGCTGGACTTAGCCTTGGGGGGTGGGTGGGTACGGGGGCTCCCTCCTGCCACATTAAAGGCTGCAGCCTAAGATAGTTTAATATTGAGTATGATCTAATATGTCAGCAAGACATCTTGAGCAGTAAATAGGCACTCCTCTACCTGTTCAGTGGGAAATGCCTTTTTGTCTTTCTCTAAACTCATATTTTCAAGATGCCACGAAACACACAGACTTCTCAACAGCTGCCCCCTAAGAAATATAAATTAGATTACACCCAAAATCATACTGTCTAATATTTCCTCTGGGTCAAAATGACCTTAAAAATCTATGCAGACTTTTTCTTATGGTTCTTATAAACACTTGCTGTTAAGAGCTGTTACTTTAAATGATGCCACCACGGAAGAATTGAACAGCAAAAGAGGAACCTTTTGACCATTAATCTGAAATGCGCACACTTCACGGCAGTCTCTGTTAACCCTAGTTGCTGTATCGAGTCAACATAAAGTAGCTACCTGTTTTTGTTCCATGCCACAACCATTAAAGTCCTGACTTCTATTATTCGTTTTTCTGATGATTCACTTTGACATCACCATGGATGCTTCTCAGATACATGTATAAGTGGCCTTATTCAAAAGCACTCATTTTAGAACAACAAATAACTCAAATTAAGATATGATGTTATAATAGATGAGTGAAACTATGACTTATTTGAGAGTGAGCTGCCTTGCTTACCTTCATGCACCAGCATTGACAATAGTAGTGTGGTTTGTTTAAACCACAGTTTCCTGTTACATCTAAACCGGGAAACTGTTTTAATACCAGCTTGATAAGCAGGATATGGAACCATGGTATATTTGAGCTTGTTGTGTCTGAACTAGATTAACAAAAGAGTGACCACCAGCTGAGCATGCAAAGAGGGTCTTTTTTCAATACCTGGAACTGTTTTCCAAGACACCTAGGAAAAATTGAAGCTGCAGCCGACAATCAGGAGAGAACTGGGCAGGGGCAAATGCACCCTGCTCTCCAGTCCTCCCTCCACATGTTTGCAGTGAGCAGGGCTGTCAAATCCCTGAGCATCTCCAGTTAATAGGATCTCAGTTTACAGTACTGGTGAAAGTCCTTGGAGAGTTGCTTCCGGGCCGTGTATATGGAGAGAGCCAGGCAAAGAGGGGCCTGGGTGCGTTGAAATTATTAGCAGTCATGTCTATTATTTCCAGTGGGCCTACTCTGAGTAGGAGTAGCACTGGCTGCAACCTGGAATGCCTCAATTCCTATTCAGGTGCTCATGATGGGCTTGATGAAGCACATGAGGATGAGCATCATTCACATCACCCTCCATGTATTTGAACGTGGCTTTTCGCTGTGGGTGTGTTAGGTAGCTTCCTGTATTCAGAGAGGCACCCATGCATTTGGGAAGCCTGGTTTTCCAGGGCTCTAAAACACACAAAAGCTATTGTGAGTCCCAGAGGAGGGCCAAAGATCCCTCTGGTGCCCCCCCCCCCATTTCTCAGAGTTGTTGACCTTTTCCCAAGCCTCTTTGGGGGGATCCCAATGGTTCTATCCCAACTCTATCCCAATGGTTGCCATTAATTTGATTTTGAATTGATTTTAGAATGCATTTCAATTAATTGATTGTGATTTTATGTAAACTGTGTTACTTTTATTGTAGTTAGCCACTCTGAGCCCGGCTTCGGCTGGGGAGGCTGGGATATAAATAAAAAAATATTACAGTGGTACATCGGGTTAAGTACTTAATTCATTCTGGAGGTCTGTTCTTAACCTGAAACTGTTCTTAACCTAAAACACTACTTTAGCGAATAGGGCCTTCTGCTGCTGCTGCGCCGCCGGAGCACAATTTCTGTTCTCATCCTGAAGCATACTTCTTAACCCGAGGTACTATTTCTGGGTTAGCAGAGTCTGTAACCTGAAGCGTATGTAACCTGAAGCGTATGTAACCCGAGGTACCACAGTATTATTATTATTATTATTATTATTATTATTATTATTATTATTATTATCACTCTCCTTCCGCGGAGGCTTGAGAGGCAAGCTGCACGCCTGCCAGCCATATAGTTGACGGGGCACAGCTGGCAGGCGTGCAGGGAAAGGGGAGACCTCCAGCAAAGCCGCGCAGCTCCCCCACTCGCGGGTGCGCCCCTGAGAGGCCAGCGCCCTGGCGCAACACACCAGTAAGCCCAATAGGAGAGACGGCTCTGGCTTCTTCACTGCAGAGAGTTGCCCTTAAGCATGTGATGAGTGAATATTGATGTGAATGGCGATGGGCTGTGTGCTAGCAGATTTGTGTACACATGTTAAGCCCCATCACGAGCACCTGAATATGGTTTAAAGTATACCAGTACATTATTATTGAGGAACACTTACACTTTGATATTTGTCCTCCAGGATCCTGTGAGAGGAAGTGCAGCATATAAATTTAGTTAGTTAGTAGTTTGTTGCCATTGTTGTTAATCAGCAGCCATACAATCCACCATGTTTTGAGGGTGCTACAGAGTGATAACGCGCAACTGTTTAGGAGAAGGGTTTTAAAAATTTGCAAAGTGTGCAAAAATAAAAAAAAAATCTGCATGGTGGGTTAGGATTTGCCTTTGCCCATTCATCGGCTTTGTACTCTGGGCACTGGCTGTGCTTCCGTCTTTCTGAAGGTGTAGCTGTGACAAGCAGCCTCTCTGTCTTCCCGCACACCAGCGTATCTCCAAGAGACTTGCTCGTCCCGCTGCATGTAATGTCTGTTAAGTGCATTTGTACATTGCAAGATCCGGGGTGAGATTTAACAGCGGCAAGCGGTTGCCAAGGGGGAGCATCTCTGCTGTAAGCAGTCTGCTCGGTCTCAAGCTACATCATGTCTTTTCAGCCTTTCTCAAGTTTATCAGAGTTATGCAGCTGTTGCCTCTGCTGGAGAGAGTGCCAAGGAGACATAATGAGGTTACACTGAACTCTAAACAGTGGTGTGTACGGTGGGGTTTTGTTTTTTTTAAAGGAATAAAAAAGGAGGGGGAGGGGAGACTTTCAGAGGAAATTACAGAGTACGACAGCTGAAACCACAGCCAGTCTTCTTGGTTATTTACATAACATTATTTTAAACGATTTGCATTAAGTTTTTCCTTTGAAAAGTGGCCCTTGCTGGAAAAAGCTTAAGTGTTCTGACCGTGATCCATAAATTGCTCACCCGGAAAATCTTTATTAATTTGAAGGCTGTTTTCCTTTTTTCCCCTTCCCCCTTTCTTTCTTTCTTTCTTTCTTTCTTTCTTTCTTTCTTTCTTTCTTTCTTTCGCTGCTGCATAGCATGATGGGAGCTGGACTTCCTTTCAATGCAGGAATGAGAAACTTGTCTCCCTTCAGGTGTTTTTGGACTCCATCTCCCATCAGCCCCAGACAGCATGCCCAGTATTCAGGGATGATGGGAGTTGTAGTCCAACAACATCCAGAGGGCCCCAGATTCCCTATCCCAGTGTTACTATAATACCTGTAAGGTTTGACTTAAATTGTGTAACATTTAAGCTGCAATCCTGAACACAGTTACCTAGGAATAAGTCCAGTGGAACTCAGGCTTACTTTTAAGACTCTAAGTAGACAAGTGTGGAATTGTGTGATTAGGTCAAAAAACTATACACACACACCCTCTCAAGTGCCCATATTTTCCAGGGACAGTCCCAAAATTACAGAAGCCATCCCAGCTTCTGATTTGATCCTGGAATGTCCCTATTTCCCCCGCCAGTGCCACAGTCAAATTTCATTTGTGGAATGTTGGAGAGTACGTACACAACAACCTTGGATTAAGTCCCATTGAATATAATGGGACTTCATTTGGAGTAACCATGAACAGGATTGCACTGCTACTAGTTGTTTCACTCCAGAAACAAAATTAATGTTATGAGCTAGCCAAGTCTTAAGAAACTTTGAGCATCAAGTGCATCAAACGAGTGAGTTGAACCACTGCTCAGGTATTTCCCCCTGAGATCAGTGGACCTTAAGCAGGGCTCCTTTTTGCCCTAAGCATTTGTTGCATTAACATAGTTCAACCCACACCTTCAATCAGTAAATATGAGGGCCAGTTTACAAGGCGTCTCTTTCTATCTGCTACCATCAGGGCAAATGTAGTGCCTGTAAGGTAGAGGGTGGGTAATGCAAAACAGACCTGCCATTCCATTAGCACCACTCATGGCCAGATGTAAGAGTGCCAGGCAAGAGTATCAAAACCTTCTATGGATTTTCCATTTGTTGCAACATCTGACCATACACTAAGTTCAGCCAAAAACAAAATGACACACTCTGCAAATCAGGAACTGGTGGTTTCATTTTCATTTGTTTTTAGGAGGTCTTGCAAACTGATGCTGAATTATCGAGAACTTGAGATTTAAGGCTGAGAAACAGAAATTGTCCAATTTGTCCATCTCTGCTACTGCCTGCTACCAGCCCTGACAACACCAGGTTTTGTAGATTGTGACTCAAGATGTTCAGATGTTCAGTTTTCATTACATTGCGGTGGATATTCTGTTTCCAACAATACTATCCCCCCCCCCTTTTTGCATCAGTTCAGATTTTGCATAAAAGTGGCTAGGGAAATCTAGCCAGATGGGCAGGGTATAAATAAAATTATTATTATTATTATTATTATTATTATTATTATTATTATGCATGTGGGTGAAAAAGGATTTAATCATATTGTGTCGGAGTTAAAAAAGTGGAAATGAGAAGGTTTCTTTTTCTTTCAGCCAGTATTTCTCTATATACGTTTAAACCTATTACAAAACTTTTAGTGGTTCTGAGATTGTTCCGTGTTGTGTTGAAATTTAATACAAAGAAAGCATTTCCCTTAAGGCTTCCTGCACTCTGCTCTTATGTGGATAAATGGAAACCTTAATTCTGTTACTAAGCATTTTTCATATGGAGTCAGTTAGAAGACAGGACGGTCAGCCAGGAATCAGAGGTTTCAAATATTCATCCAAAGGTAACGTTGAGATTGACAGTGAACATAGACTTTCTATTGCTTATTCAGATTTCATTACTTTCTGTATTTAGAAACCATACCCTCTGTAAGATGAAGAGGCAAATTATGTTCAAATTAGCATTCTTTCAGAGTTAGTATTTATGGCAATTATGGAGTAGCATAAGCCAAAAGCTGAGTCAGAACCAGATTTATTATTATTATTTTAATCCTTCCGGGCTCTTTATATTCTCTTAACTTAAGATTTCAGTTTTTTCCACCCTCTGTTGCTGGCTGGAAACCTAAAACCTTTTAAATATCACTAATGGCATACAGACTCAGAAGTGAGTTTCAGGCATGAATGAGCTGTGCTTTTTCATAAGTCTCCTATGTTCAGAGCTACTGACCTGAAGGCACTCTTAAATTGATCCAGGTCACTGGAGTCACTAATTTGTAGTGTGAAGTCCTGAATCAGAAATCTTAGGGACAAAAGAGGGATGGCCTTGTAGGATTAACTGCTCCACTCCCAGCAGCATTGAGTTAGGATCTAACAAAATTGTTAACCCCTGGACCCAAACCCCCTGGCAGTTCTGGGCACAGCACATATATCCCACCACAGAAGACATTTACATCACTTCATAGGAAGATGCCATTGCGAGGGATTGCTAAAGATGATCACATAACCATCCTATATTAGAAATATCAGGTGTGATTCTCAGGTCACAGTTAATGTCAATGTTCTCTGGCTTGCAGAGAAAAGAACCTTGTTGTTGTTGTTGTTTAGTTGTTTAGTCGTGTCCGACTCTTCGTGACCCCATGGACCAGAGCACACCAGGCACTCCTGTCTTCCACTGCCTCCTGCAGTTTGGTCAAACTCATGCTGGCAGCTTCAAGAACACTGTCCAACCATTTCGTCCTCTGTCGTCCCCTTCTCCTTGTGCCCTCAGTCTTTCCCAACATCAGGGTCTTTTCCAGGGAGTCTTCTCTTCTCATGAGGTGGCCAAAGTATTGGAGCCTCAGCTTCAGGATCTTTCCTTCCAGTGAGCACTCAGGGCTGATTTCCTTCAGAATGGAGAGGTTTGATCTTCTTGCAGTCCATGGGACTCTCAAGAGTCTCCTCCAGCACCATAATTCAAAAGCATAAATTCTTCAGCGATCAGCCTTCTTTATGGTCCAGCTCTCACTTCCATACATCACTACTGGGAAAACCATAGAACCTTGTAGTTTCCTTATTTTGAGGGCGTTCTGCAGAAAAGTGTCTTCCTTGCAGAGTTGCTCAGGTTTATGGCTCATCTTCTCCTTAGTTGTAGACTTGTTATCTGAATGCAGTTTTGAACTAGGAGAATAGGCTCTTTGAAATCCTTTACAAGAGCGACACTTAGGGAAGACTGGGACAGAAAGGTGGTTGCGGGCAGCTGATCTCTTGTGTTGCAGCTTAAGGACAGCCTTGCATGATGAGGCCAATGCCCCATCTAGTCCAGCATCATCTTCTCACAGTGGTCAACCAGATGCCTGTGGGAAGCCCAAAAGAAGCACCTGAGCACATCAGGGCTTTCTGCATTTGTGCTTCCCAGCACCTGGCCTTCAGAGGCACATTGTGGCTTCAGGTTTGTGTTTCATTTTTGAAACGTGGCATTCAAATAGGTTATTGGTTATTATTGTAACATGCAGCTCAAGTTCCTCAGTACCCACAGACCACCCTGGTGCTGGGCATTTTAGAACACATGAGCTTGGAAAGAATGCCAGAATACATTAAACTGTATGCGCTCTGCCGTTTTTAGAAACTGCTCAACAGCACCTTCCTTCCATGCATATTGGTTTCAGTAGGTTTCATTCTTGACATTGACCTTTCTTTATCGTTGCTTTTGACAGTTTCATTTCCTTTGTTTAATGTAGTGTATAAGTTTTTGTTGTTGTTAAATATTAACTTCTTAAACTAGTCCTGATGAGAAGTGAGGGGGAAAGTCCAGTTGATATATGCACCCCTTAGCTTCAGCTTTCTACATTTGGCTAAGATGGCAACTATTCAAATCCACAGAGTTTAGGATGATCCCGTAGCTTAGTGGCAGAGCACATCCATCACATGTGAAAGGTCTCAGGTTCAGTCTCTGCTGTCTCCAGGTACTGCATCTTCCTCTTTTTCATAGTGTTTAGTTGAATGGAAAGCATAGTGAGATTAGTGCTGAGTGGGGGGCGGATTCAGAATTTCAGGGTTGTGAGATGTGAACTCCCCTGGTTTAAAAAAGCATCACCCCAGTTTGAACCAGGCATAGAATTTGATCGAGCTTGAACTGGTCCTGTTACCAGCCCAGCCACCCTGCCCAGTTCCCTGTTCCCAAGCTGAAAATGCACACCAAGCTAACACTGAGGAGAGAGAAGGCAGAAGCGTCAGAAGGGAGAACTAAAAAAATACATGAGCAACCCTGTTGACTTCTCTATCTGGAAACAGAAGATCGTTTTGTGCTTGGGAGCTTGGGGTTTGCAATTCCCTCTGCCTCAAAATCTGAACTGGGAGGCAGGCAAAAATATAAGCTACAAGCTATCTAGCTGTCATTTTCTCTCCCTCACTATGTGTGAGATGATCATGTCTTGCCCAAACCTGACAGTCTGCGATGTGATGCCTCATGTTCTGCTCTGCTGTGGACACTATCACATATGTATTTGGGTTTAACATTTGTTTTATTAAAGGTATTTATTAATTCTGCCTCCCATAATGTTTATTCTAAGCTTGCTTACGACGCAATTTAAACAAAAAGATAATAACGCTAGATATGCAGTAAAGCTATTAAAAGCAATCAACAAACAACATAACCAGCACAAATTAAAAATAGCAATTATAGCAGCAAAGTAAAAACAAGGAAACAAACATTCCATGCCAGTGTTTTCAAATTACATCATCCTCCCAGCACTGTTTGAAAAGTAGAAGCTGCTAAAACACCTGAGTGGCTAAACATGCTTTGTCCTGAAGCTGAACAGATAATAAAAGTGGCACCAGGTAAGTCTCCTTGGGAAGGGAGTTCCAGAAACATATATCACAGATGAATAGTGTTATGAGGAATGGGCAGGGATGCCAGGTAAGCCCTGCCCCACATAATTGATCAGAAGACGCAACACACACACACACACACACACACAATTTGAATGGGAATATCCATCAACTTTGGGGGGGTTTGGGCTGCTCAAATATTTTATTAGGGGCCCAAAGGAATCTCAGCCCCTAGGAGCTGGTTCCTAGGGGAGCGGGAGAGACACGGGATGCTGTCTTATCATTAGTTCATCTAATGATACCCTGTCAGCCTACCCTGACTGACAGCTCTCCAAAGATTCAGATGTGGGCCTCTCCCAGCCCTACCTGAGGACTGAACCTGAGACCTTCTGCATGCAAGGCAGATTCTCTTACCACTGAGCTATAAGAGTAGCTACCTCTTTATCTGTCTCCTGAGAAATCTCTATGTGGGACAAGAAGCAACAGTTAGAACTGGATATGGAACAACTGATTGGTTCAAAATTGGGAAAGGAGTACGGCAAGGCTGTATATTGTCTCCCTGCTTATTTAACTTATATGCAGAATTCATCATGCGAAAGGCTGGACGGGATGAATCCCAAGCCAGAATTAAGATTGCTGGAAGAAATATCAACAAAGTCAGATATGCAGATGACACAACTTTGATGGCAGAAAGTGAGGAGGAATTAAATAACCTCTTAATGAGGGTGAAAGAGGAGACTGCAAAATATGGTCTGAAGCTCAACATCAAAGAAACTAAGATCATGGGCACTGGTCCCATCACATCCTAGCAAATAGAAGGGGAAGAAATGGAGGCAGTGACAGATTTTACCTTCTTGGGCTCCATGATCATTGCAGTTGGTGACAGCAGTCACGAAATTAAAAGACGCCTGCTTCTTGGGAGAAAAGCAATGGCAAACCTTGACAGCATCTTAAAAAGCAGAGACATCACCTTGCCAACAAAGGTCTATATAGTTAAAGCTATGGTTTTCCCAGTAGTGATGTATGGAAATGAGAGCTGGACCATAAAGAAGACTGATCGTCAAAGAATTGATGCTTTTGAATTATAGTGCAGGAGGAGACTTTTGAGAGTCTCATGGACTGCAAAAAGATCAAACCAATCCATCCTGAAGGAAATCAACACTGAGTGCTCATTGGAAGGACAGATCGTGAAGCTGAGGCTCCAATACTTTGGCCACCTCACGAGAAGAGAAGACTCCCTGGAAAAGACCCTGATTTTGGGAAAGACTGAGGGCACAAGGAGAAGGGGTCGACAAAGGCCGAAATGGTTGGACAGTGTTCTTGAAGCTGCCAGCATGAGTTTGACCAAACTGCAGGAGGCAGTGGAAGACAGGAGGGCCTTGTGTGCTCTGGTCCATGTGGTCACGAAGAGTCAGACACGACTAAATGACTAAATAACAACAACATCCTCTGGTTTTCTCATAATATCTAGTTATGGCACCTTCCCCTCCCTCGCCATGCAGGAGAGGGGGTTTGGGGGAGGTGGGAGTTATAGCTGGAAAGAGAAGGATTAAAGCTCTTCTCTCCATTGCTGAAGTCCAGATCTGGATTGGGCCTCCTGTGCTTGCATTTGAGTAGGCCCCCCCCCCACATACATAGCCCCAGGCTGCTAAAGACATATCTCTTTAACTTGGCCTTTAATGCCTGTGAGGGGTATATTTTAGGGCTGTTATTCTGAGGGCCCACTGTTTTTAACTGATTTAATGTTGCAGCCCACCCTGGGACCTTATATTGAATAAATAAACAGACTGCAAGTCATTCTGGCAGGGAATTGTCTGTCCTATTCCATGTAGTGTGAAACAGAATTTAAAGTACTTAATAATTCCCACCACTACTATGAAGTCAAAACTGCAAATGTGAATGTATTGCGGGGAACGGGAGGGAAGGGAGATGTCTTCCTCATCTTTCTGGCTTCTTATCTCTGTGATAGCAGTATACACATAGCTGCATCTGTTGAGCCAACCAACAACACCTGCTGCAACTTTTAAAAAGCGTGAATTTGTAACGCCACCCAATCCTTTTGCACCAGTCATGTCACAGACTCATCTCCTTCAATATGCACACGCCCAGAATTGTATGATGAGTACAAAATGTTGACCAGTAATTGCTTTGTGCCTCAAGGATACAAGAAATGTTGGTTGTTGTTGCTTTTTTAAACAGCAACAACAACGCTTTGTGCTTCTTGGTATCACAGGTGCAGAAAAGCCATGTGCATTTTAAGTCTGCTAAAACTGTGCCAAAATGAGGGTGAAATCATTACACTGATTTATTTATTTTTTAGGAGGGACAGAATGAAGGCCAATGGTAGAAGGAAACCATTATTTGGTTTATTTCATCTGAGGAGCACAAACTTGCTATTTTTTGTTCTGTTTTGTTTTGCCATCCCGGGTCAAAAGATGGCTTAAAACTATGCTAGAAGCAGGCCGTGGGCAATGCTATTTAAACACATTTTGTTGCTATGCAGAAAGGCAGAATTTTGTTCAGCTGGATTCTGTTTGAGAACAGGAACACATCTAATGTGCCTGCAACATCAGGGCATTACAGAAATACTAATAAAACCGGTGTACGTTTTAAAGAGTAGAACACAGCCACATCAGCTGTGGTTATGGGTTTGATTTGCAAAGCAGGAACCACAATAAAGCCCATTTCCTTCTATCAGATGTGATGATTAATATGTGGTAGTTTGAGACTCTGGGGATTTTTTGTTTTGGGGTTTTTTTTTGCTGCTCTTTTAACTGATCAGGAGCCAAAGCTTGTGGCTATATAATTACATTAGCTGGAAAATTAATGCAGGAAATGGCTTGTTGATTCAACTGGATTTGAAAAAAAGAAAAGTATCTTTGAATGCACTTTTAAAATCTCCAGCCCCCACTCCTCCTCAGTTTAACTTGGTGCCAAAAAAATTAGATCTAACTACTTCTTTGCAGTTTTCTGACCTGAGGGAATTCTCCCCACCCCCACCCCAGCCTTTGCTATGTGTGGTTTTTATACCAAAATACAGGAATCTCGGGGGGGGGGTGTGTGTGTGTTATCCATCAATGGCTTTTGCACCAGTGCAAAACATTTCTGCTTGCATAAGGCAGGACATCCCATTTTCACCACTATCCTCCCTTATCTACTTCTGCTCCTTCCTCCAAGAGTCCCAAAACCTCCAGGGTTGGCTTTTAGGGTGTACATGGTGGTTTTCAGGAGGCAATAATAAATTAACAACAACAACAATGGTATTGTCATAGGTGATGAAGTCTGGAGGATTTTGTATGCGTGCATTTTGGGATCTCATCGTGGGTCTGTACAGAATTGTGTTGAGGAAATGGCGAGATATGTGCAAGATTTAGTTAGTTCTCTCTCTCTCTCTCTCTCTCTCTCTCTCTCTCTCTCTCTCCCTGTGTGTGTGTGTGGAGTATTGTTTTGTCATTGGCATAAGTTATGCCAGATAACTGTGTGATGGGAGTGACTGTTTTGTCCCTCAATGAAGTCAGTATTTTATTTAAGTTTTTAAACTTCTATAAAGGATGGCCACAGGTTCCTCTGTCCTATTCGGGGCAGACCTGCTGAAAGTAATGAACCCAAGTTGGTCATGTATAGTAATTTAAACAGGTCTATTTTGAGTAACCCTAGCATTGACTGCCACCCTAGTTGTCTGTTCTGATCAGAAGGTCAGTGGTTCTAATCCCTGCTCAGTCCTTGCTCCTGCCAACCTAGCAGTTTGAAAGCACGTCAAAGTGCAAGTACATAAATAGGTACCGCTCTGGCGGGAAGGTAAATGGCATTTCTGTGCGCTGCTCTGGTTTGCCAGAAGCGGCTTAGTCATGCTGGCCACATGACCTGGAAGCTGTACGCCGGCTCCCTCGGCCAGTAAAGTGAGATGAGCGCTGCAACCCCAGAGTCGTCCACGACTGGACCTAATGGTCAGCGGTCCCTTTACCTTTTACTATATTCAGGCAAACAGCTTGTTTCAACAGAATGGGCATTCTGAGGATGCCCATAAAAAACCCCTCTTCCATCTTTTCAGGCTGAATTTTTAGGTATACCTAACGTGTAGGAAAAGCAAAATTTGCACATCAAAACCACCTCATTACAAAAAACCATGGCATAGCTTGATTATGGTTGAGGTGGTCTCCACATGAACATGACATGGAGACCACCACAAGCCTAGTCATCAGGAGTGAGCACAAGCACTCAGATTCATTTCTCATTAGGTTCCTCATAAGAGCATGCACAATTTTCCTTGGACTTTGGTTCACTTTGCTACATGGGAATTAGCAAGTGGTATTATGCCTGATGGACTGGTGACCAAGATATAGGTCCTACTTGAGGAATTCCCATGTGTACAACTGGTTGACCACTGTGAGAACAGGAAGCTAAACTAGATAAGCCTCCAGTCAAATCAAGGAGGTCTCTTATGTTCTTATGTACATCCCTTTTTTAAAAAACCCTCCAAGCCAACATTTGAACTTCTGTAAAGGTATGTGGAATTTATATATTATATATCAGAATGACTGCACGTGGCATATTTTTCTGTACTTTTTATCATGGTCCCTGTGGGAAAGCTAGAAATAGATTCAGCTACTCTTTCAAGTATAGCTGGTAAGGTGACAGAAATAGAACATTAGAAAAACAAAACAGAGGGCTTACAGAGCACATAAACATTAACTGTATTTATTACCTCTCTGGGGGTTGTTTTGTTTTTGCTATTTTCTTCCTTCCTCTAAAACTGACACCCCCCCCCCCCATAGAGAAATGCATTTCATAGCTTTCAGGAAAACTCTGTTCAATGGAACTGAATAGCATCCATACTTATTTCCTCATGGCTGTGCGTGTAGTATTCACCATTATAAGTGAGGACCTCTTTTACATGCACTTGGAGCTGTGTAATGGATGATTGGAAGAACAAGCCAAACAGTTAAGAGCGGCTTCTAGCATCCCACAGGAAGAACGTGGCCTCTGGAAGTCTGTTGGGCCACTTGGCCCTTGGTATTGTGGAAGAGCTGGAGAAACCGTTGCTTTAATTTTCCAGCTGCATTTGTAAGATACAAATGGTAGTGCCCATGGTTTCTGAGCAACTACGCAAACATCCTCTATACTATAGCTTTGGATTTACGGAATTGGAGCAGAGGTAGTGAGTGACGGTGAAGGAGGCCTTCACATCTAAAGAGTTGGACAAGTATAGGTGATGTCTTGTCACGGCAAATGGTGAAATACGTTGTTGGAAGCAGTTGTGGTCTGTTCAGAGAGTTACCATGATCATGCCCCTGTTTTGACATCAAAAATGTCCTGGTACTGCATACTGGTGTGTACCGCCAGAAAAAAAGCACTGGGCGCAACAACAATATTGTTGAACGGAACACAAGAGGCAGTGGGTGTGGGTGTGGGGGGTGAATTTTAGTGCACAGGGCACCACTGAAATTTGAGATCCCCAAGTCCCCCACTGCCCTGTGTCAGGATGGTGTGTGTGTGGGGGGTTTCCTTAGTTGTGGAGCCCAAATATTTGGCCTCAGGGTCCAAGCCTAATGCATGGGGGGAAGCCTGTGGACTACAGTTCCCATCATCCCTTGCCATCCTGGTTGGGGCTGATGGGAGTTGGAGTCCAACAATATCTGGAATGCCATGGGTTTCTGCCACTGATGAGCATTAGAATTCAGCCCGCAAAACTCAGATACTTACCGGCCCTTGGAAGTTCACTGGGTGTTGCTTTAACCTGCATTGCAGGGGGTTTGATTCTACGTTGGGGCAATCATTTCTCTCTGATGGCTGAAAGTATGAAATTGAGGAATGTACAACACTGCGTAATCTGAACTTTTGTTGAATCCTGGCCATTAGGTATATCAGGCTTGTGTGCTACTATAGGAGGAGAGCTGTTCTAGATGGCAATGTGTAAACCTGCATTGATGTGGAGGAGACCTTTTCGTTTTACGTTTTAGGACTTGTCAAATCGTGACAACCCAGCTGCTTCGCTGTCACCTGCCTCTGGGGATATGGTTAAACATTGCCTGTGCATCAAAGCGCCTGGGAAGATTTTAATTCCCCGCCCCTTTTAAAAGCTGATGTTTAGAAGCAGTTATCACCATGTTTCAAGTGCTCCAGGGGGCAGGCTAGTCTTGTTCAATGTAGTCTGTGACATTTCTCCAGCCTCCCCCTCCCCTCAGCAAATAATGGGGGGGGGGGCAACATGAGACAGTGGCAATAATTTACACAAATAAAATAAAGCCCAAACCTCTCAACATCCTCAAAAGGAAAGAGGGGAAAAGGCCTGCAGCCAACATCCCCCCTCAATAAAATCTAGAATGATGTGTTAAATCAGCAGCCAAAGTGTTATATAAAAACATTACAGTATTGCCTTATTTAGTCACATACTTTTATAACAAACCTCCCTAAGTAGCTTTTCATTAAAATAATAATAAAAAAATGGTATCAATTTTCGCATCGCACTGTGAGCTTCAGGCTGAGATTTAACTTGGTCTGTGCTGTTGCGCTTTATCCCTCAGAGTCCCCCCCCCCCAGTCCTCCCCACACAGTCTGCCTTCCTTTTTTCTTCTGGGCAAAGCCTACAAATGATCTGAAGGAAGGATTCTGGTGGATACGGTGTTGCTAATTTACAAAATCTCTGCCTTTTTAGAGATTATTCTGTTGAAATTAGTGTAAGCGTTGGTGATCCCAGATAAGAAGAAAGAGCGTTAGCCTGCTTATACGTTTCTTCTGAAGTCTGAAAATCCAATTTAGAGTCCAAATTTAACATGATTTAGGGGGACTCCTGCTGAGTTATCGGAAACTTCATAACTAAGGATTGAAATATCACAAATGGGCTACAACTCAGTATTTGGTTTCCCCGCCCTCTTTGGTGCATAGAATTTGGAGGTGGAAGAGGATTGGTGCTAACTTTTTCGAAGCTGATGGGTGGCCTGTGTTATGACAAAGCGTGTTCCCCTTCATGGAGAGCACGTGTTGCGGTGGGGGCCGCCAGGACACTCCAAAGTTGGGGGGCGGGCTAATTGATCGTTGGCCACTGATACGATTGGGGCTTCCCTTGTTGTTGGGAAGAAGTTAATGTTGCCATTTATTGATTGACAGCCAGAAATAGTAAAACTCCTTGCACGAGGCTAGGGCTTCCTCTTTTCGCCCGTGCATCGGATTGCCCGTCCCTCCCTCCCTAGAATAGGGTTGTTCGCTTTGACCTTGCTATGCCTGTCATGGGGTCGTCTGCTTTGGAGCGGGGGCCTGGTAGGAATTTTGTCCATCTGGCTGATTGGCTGGGGCCATTTGGTTTTTGCCTACTGCATAGCAAATCGTCACAACTTGTAAGGTTCGCGGTTAGGCATTGGTTTATGGTTTGGTTGGTTGAGAGGCATGGATTGGCTGTGCCTGCCCCTCTAATGCTGCTGCTGCAAGGGATTCCGTTAAAGGAATTGGGAGCTAACTATTGCTTGTCCACTCTGTCAAGGGGGCTCAGGCCATAGCAATGAGCTCCTGGTTGCATTTGGGGTGAGGGCAGGTTCCCTGCTCTGCGTAACCCCCAAGTGTATTCCCCCATTCTGACTTTCGCATCGTGTGGAATGTCAGTTTGTCCCCCATGGTGGGGGCAGATAGTCGCAACCAATGCCTACGCAACCACTCACAAATTTGTATTTTAATAAAGTTGTGGCCAAAATTATGCCAAAAATCTTAAACAAAAACTTCTGTGTGATGTGTGAGTTATTGGGGTGGACCTGGGGACCTCGACACGCAACAGTGCTGTGCATAGGTGTGTGAGAAGGCAACTCCATAAATCAGAAAGGAAGAATTCTTGTTACACAGAGAGGCTGCCACACACACCATACATTTAAAAGTGCTTGGCTTTCTTTAAAAGAGCTATAATTCCCAGCACCCTTTACAAACTACAGTACACATAATTCTTTGGAGGAAAGTCCCCTCTTGCCATAGGTTGAACTGCCTCCCTAAGTCGTTTTTATTTACAGTCATACCTCGGGATAAATACGCTTCAGGTTAAGCGATTTCAGGTTGCGCTCCGCAGCGAACCGTAAGTAACAGAGCGCGTTACTTCCGGGTTTCGCTGCTTGCGCATGCGCAGATGGTCAAAATGATATCACGTGCACGCACAGACGTGCTATCGCGTCTTAGGTTCTGTTCAGGATGCGAACGGGGCTCCGGAACAGATCCCGTTCGCATCCCAAGGTACCACTGTATTTCGCTAACTTAAACTGTAGTTTTCTTCTTCCCCTCATAAATACAACTGGGATAATAAAAGCATTGTTGAATGTGTTGTGTACACTCATTCTGCTTTTGTCTCCGTTCATGGATTTTCCCATTTTCATAGTGCTTCAGAACTGAGGGTGGCATTCAAGTAATTCTTTCTGTCAGCGCAAGGATTTTTGTTTGCACAGTGGAATTCTTCCTGTCTCTTCTCCTTACGTTCCCTCACCAGATCTGCCCTGGAGGGTTTGGGGAACCCCCAGAACAGATTTAGGGGGCGCATGTGGGCAGGAGAGAAGGGAAAGTTCTGTTGCGCAAGCAGAAATATTTACATTGGTGGAATGAGTTAGTTGGATACCACTGATTGGGGTAAAAAATGTGCTGTGAACAATGTCCATTTCAGGCCATTTTCAATTTCCCTGCCAGCCTGAAATCACTCTAATTGAGAGTCGCTGTTCTCTTATGACAGGAATGTGTATATAGGCTCCCACTGTTTCTCCATGAGAGAGTTTTTGTTTTTGTTCTAAATCGGAGACAAATTTTGTTGCACTGTTGGTGTACTTCATTCAAAATATTAGAGGAGCAAAGGCAAATTTTGTGGCAACTTCAAAACAAACAGTTTTACTGCAATCCCAGCAAAATAATTAGAAGCTGCCCATATATTCCTCAAGGAACTATTGTGTGGTAAGCATTCTTGAAATTCAATGGAAACCTATCATTCTTTCTTTAGAGATTTCCATGCCAGTTCATCTCTGCCTGCATAGAGGGTGACAGTGGTTTGGTTAACTCTGCTTTAAATACTGTGTTGTTGTTTCCAGGATGTTGATACTGGATATTGAAGAGTCAGGTTCTTCTTAGAGCAGGGGCAGGGAACCTTTTCTCCCCCAGCCAGAGGGCTATCTCCAGTTTGGGGCAGCTTTTGAAGGTCACACTCTCTGTTCCAGAGGCTAGGACTCAAAACAATGACTTCAAAATTACAAGAAAGGAGATGCTGATGAAACACCAGGAAGAACTTTCAGACAGTAAGAGCTGTTCAACAGTGGAATGGTCTCCCTCAGGAGGTTGTGGACTCTCCTTCCTTGGAGGTTTTTAAGCAGAGGTTGGAGGGCCATCTGTCATGGATGCTTTAGCTGCGATTCCTGCATTGCAGGGAGTTGGGCTAGATGACCCTTTGGGAATATTACAACTCTACATTTCTGTGATTCTAGGATATACTAGTGGTGGGCAGGGCCAATGTGGGCAAAGCAACTAATGTAAATTTTACCTCTGTAAAGTAGGCTAGATTAAACACACACAGACCCACAGAGCCAGTGTGGTGTAGTGCTTAAGAGTGGTAGACTCATGATCTGGTGAACCGGGTTCGCGTCTCCGCTCCTCCACGTGCAGCTGCTGGGCGACCTTGGGCTAGTCACACTTCTCTGAAGTCTCTCAGCCCCACTCACCTCACAGAGTGTTTGTTGTGGGGGAGGAAGGGAAAGGAGAATGTTAGCCGCTTTGAGACTCCCTAGGGTAGTGATAAAGCGGGATATCAAATCCAAACTCCTCCTCCTCCTCCTCCTCTTCTTCTTCTCTAACCTCCTCCATCTAGGCAACCCAAGAGGCATTGACAGAGTTCAAAGACACATCCTAACCTAGCAAAAGTACTCAGAATACAAAGAAGGGATAGTGATGGGCGTGATCAAAGGAGAGGAGGTGTGGCCTGGGGAGAATTCCAAGGGCCAGTTAGAGAGCTTGGAGAGTGGCATTTGGCCCCTGCCTGTCATTTCCTACCCCTGCCTTAATGACTAACTGTTGATCTCCCTCTCTGCTTCTCTCTCTCTCTGTCTGTCTCTCTCTCTGTCTCTCTCTATGAAGTTAAGGAGGTGCAAACCATTCGTCCTACATTTGCCTGGGAGTAAGTCTCACTGAACACAAGAATCAAGGCTTGCCAGGCCACACATGCTAGAAATAAGAAGTTCAAGTTGCCTTCATGAAGGTCTTCACAAGAATAAACTAAGACAAAGTCCTTAAATGCCAAGACATATAAGGTTGGAAAGCCTGCTACTTTCAAACAACTCGTTGGTCTAATAAAAGATCTTTTCTTTTTCCCTGTTGCCCTTTCTTAGCTTCTCATACTGAAAAACGTCACTCCAGTCATAGATAAGAAAAGATTAATGGAGTCTCTGGGAGACCCAGGAAAAGACCAAAGGCAATGACACTCTTCAGTAGTCAGAGCAAGCAGCTGAAATGTGGGAAGATTATTTCCAATTACCCATTGATACAATTATGGTCATGTCTACCAAGGCTTAAGCTGGGTAGAGGTAGGTCTTCTTATTGTGACAATTTAAAAATGAACTAAATCTCCCCATCCCTGTCTCACTAAGTAGGTGTGAGGTAAGAATACTTTGATTAACTGCCCAGGCAAAATATATTTGAAATCTGTTAAGTTGGAGGATGTGAGTCACTGTGAATAGTTTATGCCTGTGGGTGCTCTCTGAATTATTGAGCATATTCTTCTCTTTCCTAATATTTTTCAGGAGCATCTTTGGAATGGAATAGCTGTGTGTGCTGCTGCAGAATAATAATAATAATAATAATAATAATAATAATAATAATAATAATAATATTCCTCTTAATGGTGGTCCATGCAAAACAACTGGTAATATCCAAATGCAGCTCTTACTTCCATGCACCCACTCAAATGGATGCTTTTCCGCCCCCTACACAAGACCCATAAAGTAATAGTTGTGAGGGTCCAACAGTGATTTGTTTTATCATATCCTTGCAGATATTTCTGCTTAAGACAGAGGTGGCCAGACTTCAGGTTTGTGGGATCTATTTTGTTTTTTCTCCACACTGAAATCTACCAAGGAGCTGCAAAATGGTGGCTATGAGTGTGGAGACAAATGCAGATGGTGACTAGGATGGAGACAATTTCTCCCTGCACCCTCCTAGCCACAAACTGAAATAGCTTGTACAGACAATTGCAGCTCTACACAGGAGTTACTACAGATTGGGAAGTGTAATACAGAGCTTTAAAATCAGCCAGTACAGCTGCACAAAACCAGGTCATAGCCAACAGAGTACAATTCCTGTTTTACAGGTGAGAAATGCTGAGTTTGAGAGAAACATACAGCAAAAGGTCAGCCATCTCGGAGATTTTTCTTTATTTTAAAATGTGGCTATTGTTCAATTATTGGGAGTGAGATACACAGCAAACACCCAGAGAACTATCAGCAGATTTTGATCTAACTTGCACTCACCCTGGTTTACAATGTGTTGCGTGACAACGTTTGTGACGTACAATAAAGATTTGATTTAATTTGACCCCCGTATTGTTAGGAGGACCCTGTTCCCCTCACATTGTTAAACTGCTCAGAATTGTAGTTGATTGAGGGGAATTGGGGGTCTCCTGAGTCAACCTCATTTCCTTGAATAAAGGGTTAACTGCACTGACACCATGTGATTTATTGCTCACATGCTCCTTAAGAAGTAGAATTAGGGTTCAGTTTTAAGTCCTGGTTCTGGCTGTGGAGGAAGTACAGTTGGTGGTGACTTGTTTTAGAGGACTGAGGCCTATCAATATTAAACAGCTGGAATGAAGTAGCTACTAGAGGAGTAGGACTGCTGTATCCCATAAAGGTAAAGGGACCCCTGACCATTAGGTCCAGTCGTGACCGACTCTGGGGTTGCGGCACTCATCTTGCTTTATTGGCTGAGGGAGCCGGCGTACAGCTTCTGGATCATGTGGCCAGCATGACTAAGCCACTTCTGGTGAACCAGAGTAGTGCACGGAAACACCGTTTACCTTCCCACTGGAGCGGTACCTATTTATCTACTTGCACGTTGACGTGCTTTCGAACTGCTAGGTTGGCAGGAGCAGGGACCGAGCAACGGGAACTCACCCCGTCGCGGGGATTCGAACCTCCGACCTTCTGATCAGCAAGTCCTAGGCTCTGTGGTTTAATCCACAGCACCACCCGCGTCCCTCTGCTGTATCCCATACCCTCCAACATTTCTCCAATGAAAATAGGGATGTCCCATTACATAGTGATAATTTTACTATTTATACCCTACACATCTTACTGGGTTGCCCCAGCCACTCTGGACAGCTTCCAACACATATAAAAACATTAACAACAACAACAACAACAACAACAACAATTTATTATTTATACCCCGCCCATCTGGCTGAGTTTCCCCAGCCACTCTGGGCGGCTCCCAATCGAGTGTTAAAAATACAGCATTAAATATTAAACACTTCCCTAAACAGGGCTGCCTTCAGATGTCTTTTAAAGATAGGATAGCTGCTTATTTCCTTCACATCTGAAGGGAGGGCGTTCCACAGGGTGGGCGCCACTACCGAGAAAGCCCTCTGTCTGGTTCCCTGCAACCTGACATCTCGCAATGAGGGAACCACCAGAAGGCCCTCGGCGTTGGATCTCAGTGTCCGGGCTGAATGATAAAACAGTAAACATTTTTTTTTAAAAAGAACCTTCCCTATACAGGATTGCCTTCAGAAGGCTGAGAGGTTGGATAACTCCATATCCTCCAACATTTCTCCAATGAAAATAGGGACATCCTAAGGAAAAGTGGGACATTCTGGGATCAAATCAGAAACTGTGAGGGCTTTTCTAAATCAGGGACATCCCTGGAAAATAGGGACAATTGGAGGGTATGGTATCCTGAGGGTTCCCATTACCTGTTTAGCTCAGCAAAGTCTACTGGTAAGTTCTTCTGGGTTTCAGTCTCATCACGCTGCGTAAAAAGGCAAGCCTCTTTCAAACCCTTGACTTTAAACTCAGCATTGCACACTGAACCCTGAAGGCTTCTTCCCTACTCCCTTCACCGGTAAAACAGCATGAAACGGAATGTTTTTCTGTATCCGCCACTTTTATACTCAATCCCCCCCTCTTGCAAGCTGCTCTTCTGCTTACGGGGTTCAAAATGTGTCTGCAAGAGCAATCGTGAAGTTGAAACCAGGAGGTGTGGGTGAGAAATGAGTGCTTTAATAGGGAGGGGGGGAAATGGCTGGTGGGGAGAGAGTTAAACCTTCCGATTTCCCCCCACTCTAAATCGCTCCCTCCTCAAACAGCCTTTCCCACTCCTTCTTTATTAAAATGTCCACTAGGATTTAGTTGCACTCAAATGCATGTAATGTTTTATTAGGTCCTTAGTATGATTAAATAAATTGAGAAATTAAGCTTGCTTTCTTCTTTTTTTCTAATCCTCTTCAGGAGAACTCATGCTAGCATCACAGTCTGAATTAACCTGACATGCTTAAATAAAACACTTCACAAACAGTTCTGACCTCCAGCATGTTAATCTTATTCATGGAATGTTTACCTATAATTATTCCTGCTGCCATCCTTCCCTGAGAGCATAAAACACATGGAAGAAAGAGGAGCTCTTTCTACATTCCCCCCATGTCAATACGCAGGTTTAGTTTAACCGTGACACCTGTACTAGCTTATCAGCAGTTTACACATTAAAGAAATGAGAGAGGGGATATTTTTGGGTGGGTGGGTATGTGTGTGAGAGAGATCACAGTTCAAATTGATTCTTAAATCAGTCTTGAATGTGAGCATAAACTTGTTGAAAAGCTGGAAAATTTCCCCTTAATTAATCCCTTAGAGAATAATTAGTGTAGCTGAAAATGTAAAATTTAAATCTCCCAGGTGGATTTCTTTATATCAGTCTCATGGAGCACTAATAAAACTTACTACACTTCCTAAGAGCTAATGCACTTGTAAAGTGACCAGAGCATAAAATATTTGTGTAATAATCCAAAAAATATAGTGTGAATCAAGAAGCCCACTTAAATAAACACACCAGAAGAAGTAGTCACTTCCTGATTCTGTACAGTGGTTGAATTTTAAAATATTCATCCTGCCTCCCTTAGTGATGTGGTCATTTATTTAATGGAAATTCATTTATTTAAGATTAGGAGGTGTGCAGAAAAGTCACACCCTTTCTGCCCTGTTCTAAAAAGGAAATGCAGAGATTTTACATGTGTGAATTCACCTACCTCTTAATGTGTCATATACATATGATTTATGCTTTAAACCATATATATGTGACACAGAAAGAGGTAGACGAACCTGTCAGTTTCAGTTTCTCATTTTTGCAATTTTCAGTTCTCCACATTTTTCTTTTTAAGTCATGAAAAATTGTCAGCATTTTCATGCAAATTTCTCTTAATATACACATTTTTCTGTGCAGTTTTCCCACATATAATGCATTTTATGTTACATTAATTAAAGCTTCATTTTTGTGCAGTTTTCCTTAATATATGTATTTTGGAGAACTGCATCATAAAAATTGGAGATGTACAAATGGAGGAGAGCTGTACACATATTGTTTTGGAAACTGCACATCAAGTGTATGCTACAGAACTTTGTGCCCCGCCATGCTAAAGGTAAAGGTAAAGGGACCCTGGGCCATTAGGTCCAGTCGTGACCGACTCTGGGGTTGCGGCGCTCATCTCGCTTTATTGGCCAAGGGAGCTGGCATACAACTTCCAGGTTATGTGGCCAGCATGACTAAGCCGCTTCTGGCGAACCAGAGCAGCGCACAGAAACACCATTTACCTTCCCGCCAGAGCGGTACCTATTTATCTACTTGCACTTTGACGTGCTTTCAAACTGCTAGGTGGGCAGGACCTGGGACTGAACAACGGGAGCTCACCCCGTTGCGGGGATTCAAACCGCCGACCTTCTGATCAGCAAGCCCTACGCTCTGTGGTTTAACCCACAGCACCACCCACGTCCCTGCCCTGCCATGCTAGGTTTCCACTAATAAGGAATGTGTGAGGTGATGAAGCATTGAACATTTCATTGGTTCCTCAACTACATTCTAGAGAGAACGTCCCATCTGCTTATCTGTAGACATCATGTGAAGTGATCGTGAATAGGCACACATGCCACCCAACTCTATGCATATTTATTTGTGGATTAATGGGTGCAAGACTTGTTAAGTCTTGCAGCTCACAAACAAATAGGAAATATGAGGGGTGGAAGATAAAAGGAGAACACGCTTTGTGGTGTTGAATTATTTTCTTTTTCTTTCCTTTATTCCCCATTAACAAAAATTATTACTAGAATGGCCAATCGGTAGATGTATAAATGGGCTGGGAACTGCTGCTCTGAGAGGGGTCTCCTTGCAAACGACAGCACCCAGGATTCTTTGCGGGAAGCCATGCCTGTCAAAGTGGTATAAAAGTGCTATAAATGAATTGGTGTGTATGTGACCTTAGAAGGTGTCCATTGTCACCTTAGTTCACTGGTCTTCAGCCCTGTGTCTACAGTTTCCATCCTCCCAAGCCAGCTTAGCCAATGGTCAGTGGTGATGGGAATTGTAGTCAGACAGAACCTGGTGACCCAAGGTTGAAGAACACTGCCTGAGCTGTGCTACTGGATGGTTGAAGAAAAATCCCTAGTGCCTTTACTTGGCATTCCATTTCTTAGAAGTTTCTTACCCAAATATGCTCAGTACTATTTTTTAATTTTTTATTTCCATATAATTGTACCTTGCCACAAAACAATGAATGGATGGGGAAGCAGACAAGACATGGGTGACCTTTCTTAGAAAGAGTAAATGAAAGTAGGTTTCCTAGAATTTGGGGAATGTTACCTTTTGATTCAGGCAAATAAGGATTAAGTGTGTTTTTTTATTTTTAAAAAGACTAAGCTTTTGCTCTCAAGTAAAATTCCTTTAAAAGTATGTAGTCAAAGGGGAACGGTAATCTTTATAGCCGGAGGGTTTCATGACATGTCTGTTTTATTGCTTAGAAACAGTCAGCTCAACCTAGCCTTGGTGGAGCTTCACTTAAACTAAGTGAGGCACACACAGGAGAGAGATTTAGATCAATAGGCTTGTATTGACATAAAGTAATGCTTATATGTGTGCCATTAAACCAATGACCCCTTTCCTCCTAAACTTTGTATGCTTAGCTGCAACTGTATTCGGAGGGACAAAATCCAGACTGGAGAACTCTCAATAAAGCTAAAACGAAGATAATAGTAACAATAGTGGCCACAACAAAAATTAAAAGTTAGTAACTTTCACCCACTTAATAGAAATATTTACCTGCGTTCACCTCTATCCATACATACACACTCAGAAAGCAGTGACATCAACGGGCAATTACAGGCCAGTAAATCTTAGCTTCAGAGTGCAAACTGACCTTCACCTGCTACTCATTCCACTGATTAAATGGACATATTTACCTATGACGCAAGATTGGTCTAAGCTTTGTTTAACCTTCTTTTTTGGGGTACTCATTATCCCATACATCTCAACAGGCTGTGAAAGAGAGTTCTGGGTTAGGCACTGGAGATAAGTGGATGTGAACAGGGAGGTTTTGAAGGAAGGTTTTCAAAAGGGGTTCAACATTTCTTTGTGTGAAACATATTAACATACATACGACACAGTTAGATGATCCGAAGGTACACAAACCAGTTCATCTGCTGAATCTAATCTGAGTTGACTTGATCCTGTCTATTGTCTGTGCCGGATCCTGCCTGGGAATCCCTGTGTAAAACACTCTGAGCTCTTTAGGGGAAGGATGCAGTAAATGAGGAGCTATGCAGATGGTGACAGCAGTCACAAAATTAAAAGATGCCTGCTTCTTGGGAGGAAAGCAATGACAAACCTAGACAGCATCTTAAAAAGCAGAGACATCACCTTGCCAACAAAGGTCCGTATAGTTAAAGCTATGGTTTTCCCAGTAGTGATGTATGGAAGTGAGAGCTGGACCATAAAGAAGGCTGATCGCCGAAGAATGGATGCTTTTGAATTATGGTGCTGGAGGAGACTCTTGAGAGTCCCATGGACTGCAAGAAGATCAAACCTATCCATTCTGAAGGAAATCAGCCCTGAGTGCTCACTGGAAGGACAGATCGTGAAGCTGAGGCTCCAATACTTTGGCCGCCTCATGAGAAGAGAAGACTCCCTGGAAAAGACCCTGATGTTGGGAAACATGGAGGGCACAAGGAGAAGGGGACGACAGAGGACGAGATGGTTGGACAATGTCCACGAAGCTACGAACGTGAGTTTGACCAAACTGCGGGAGGCAGTGGAAGACAGGAGTGCCTGGTGTGCTCTGGTCCATGGGGTCACGAAGAGTCGGACACGACTAAATGACTAAACAACAACAACACATTTTGTCTGCTATTTTAGACACACTTTATCCAAGTATATGCAACCTGTACACATTACTTGGCTGGAGAACTGCAGCTCTACGCCAGCAGAGTGATTCTCCCATCTCTCATTGGGCCGAAACTGACATCCAATCTACACTGGATAGGGAGTTTGGATTGCACCCTGTTACGTTGGGAGCAATCAACTGAATGCATAGAAACTCCAAATGATACACAAATGCCCGACTCATTCTCTCTGCACCAAACATGAATATCAAGCACATTCAGGCGAACAAGCTTAGATAGAAGCCTTCCTGCCATAAGGAACCCTGTAGCATTCGCTTCAGAATTTACTCAACACTCAGAAGTCAAGCCAGTACACGCAGAGATGTTGGGGTGGGTTTTTTGGGGTGCTCTCCACTCCATTTCTGTTTAAGCACACAAGTATTCACCTAAATGCATTAAAATGGCTACCGAATAGTGTGAAATGTGGGAAATGAGTTCAGTCTAGAATTGCACCCACCTTTCTTTAGAAGTGCAACGTCTGATTTATTTTGTCAAAAACTGTTATTCTGTAGAGGATGATTGCAAATGTTTGAAATGCTCTAAGTCTTTTGGAGACGCAGCAGAGGGTGACTAAAATTTCCAGAGTCCATCTGGAAACTTAGCAAGATAAGCATATTGTTCATGAAGATTGAACTCGCTCTCCAAATTACCATTTCTCAGAATACACCATCTCATAAATTAGAAGTCTTCTAAATTGCATGTTGCCCATGTTTCTGTAATGTAGCTTAATTGTGACAAATGTTTTTAATTGTTTTCCAGCAATTGAAAGCATCTCGTTTTTGTGTGTGGAGACATCTCTGTCTGAATTTTTTTAAAGGTAATGTGTGTTAGTGTTAAAAGATTTGTCCTTTCCTTTTATGCCAGGATCTGTCAATCTGCTTCTTGAAAAGGTTACTTGCCTGGTTGCTTGACTAAATTATAAGTTAAAACATCTGTATTCGCTACTTCATGAATGAAGGCTCTAACGCTATGAGCTAATCTATTCCAACTGATTCTTGTCTGGAAAAATAAATTCCTTGTTCGGTGGTGAATGGAAAGAAGAAAAATGGAGAAGGGGAGCATTAACTACTACTTGCTTTATAGCTTTAACAATTTAGCTAATTCTCTTGTTTGGCAGTTGATGGTGGCCAATTAGATTTCAAAAGGCTTCTTGACGTTTCTGCTGTGCTATTCTCCTACAAGTGTGAAGTGAGCTATAACTGCAAAAACTATTTTCTTAGCTGTTGAGCTGGCCTATAATTGTTCTTCCAGATTCCCGGGGGGAATCTAGTGGCTGGGCAGCCCTTTCTCCTGTTTTCCTTCATTAGCATATGGCTAAAGCTATACATGGCAGACATTTTGATATGGCCCCAAACAGTGATCCAATAGGGCTATACTGTTTTATTGCCTTTTGACTTATTTGGTGGCATGTTGGGGGTAAGGGTGAGAGATATAACTTTGGCAGTCTATCAGAATATAACAATGGGGACATCTCCCCACTTTGTTCCTTTGGAACAGGTTCCTCAGGTTCATGTTGGCCATAGGGCTTTGGATTGACTTGGGTTTCTATGTGAATTGAGTGCTGTAGATCAACTCTCCTTTCACACAAGGACTTTTGACACTGCAAAGGGACTTTCCCTCCCTCTCCTTCCTTTGTACACCCACAGAACATATTTAGGTGGTACACAGGGCAGAGTGTGCAGGGAAAGGAGAAATAAGAAACTTCTGTTGCTCAATGAAAAGTAATTACCTTAGTGGGACTGTTTTGTTGGGTACTGCCCTAAGTTTGGTTGCTGGAAGTTGGTGCTAAAAATGAGTTAGAATGAAATTTTGCATGAATTGCTCAAAATAATGCAAGTAATGATAATAAGTAAATAACAATAAGATGATGATCATGATGACAACTACTGCTACCACTACTACTAAGAATTTGGATTATGTATTGTGAAGTGTGTTTGACTCTGAAGGCAAGTGGAGTCTTGTTAAATTTTAAGGGAAATGAATTAAGTATCAGCTTGCCAAATTCAGTGTTTCACATTTTAAACTGTATCCGTTACTGGTAATGTTGAGGTGAGGGGGATGGCAAATTAGAAGGAAAGGCCCTTCAATATAAACAGCTACTATTCCATTCAACTCTTCACTTCTACCCCCAGTTTTCTATTCAGGCCTGGTTTTGTACTGGTCTGTATTCAGAAGCCAAACCGCTGATCTGTAGAGTAGAGAGGGAGGAGAATTCACACTTTACAAAATAATACACGAAACCGAAACACAGTTTTTCTTTGAAATATTCACTTCTCCAAATTTTGGAACAGAGCTCAACTATAAAAAAAAAAGTTTAGAAAAAATGCAAATGAAATTTTGTTTGCATGTGGCAAACGTGGATTTGCCATACATATATCAGGCAGGTAAGTGTATATTCCTCCTGGTGGGGAACACAATTCTTTTAACAGGTAGACAGGATAAACAAACGAAAGGGCTTGCCAACATGCCACATCTGAGAAAGGCCCAGATCCACTTTGGAATTCCAGAGCACCACTTTCAGCAAGCCCAAATGGTGGGATTCATAATCCAAGAAAAGAGAGATAATGTCTTCCAGATGACAACTTTCTGCATGGCAGTCAGGAGCCTTAAGCAAGAGAGAATTTTTCATTAACATTCAGATTACTTGTCATTTTGATTCACACTCTCTAAGGAAGCTAATTTGGACTGCAGCCATCCTTACAGTGTGATGACAACACAACATGTTCCCCCACCTCTCCTTCGTTGCTAATGATTCCTTGAATGGCAGCTGTGGTCTCTGAGCTCAGCATGACACGTTTTACCCACCGATGTCAGAGCTGCTGTAGGCTTCGTTCTTGTCCTCTCCTCATCCTGCTGGTCTTGCACTGCCTCCTGATCATGTCTGTGCCTGCACATGCACCAGTCGCATACATATGTTTCGGCTTATCTGTTGTCTGTCATAGTGTAGGGTATGCAGCAAGAGATGACCGTTTTCAAAACTACCCATGCTAGCTGTTATGGCCACCGGAATCTGAGGCAAAAGTATGCAAAGCCATTCTCAAACTTTGAATTTTTTATGCACAGTTTTTCAATTGGTATCCTATGACTTCCAAGACAGGCATTTGCTGTAAGTGTTACTAGGGTTAAGGCCTCAAAGCATTCCTCTGGCAGTCTAGCTCAGGCAACCAATGTCTAACCCAGCCCTTTGCCCTTTGCCAACCTGGTGCCCTCCCAGAGAGGCTCCCAGAGAGCCAGTGTGGTGTAGTGGTTAAGAGCAGTAGACTCGTAATCTGGTGAACCCGGTTCGCGTCTCCGCTCCTCCACATGCAGCTGCTGGGTGACCTTGGGCTGGTCACACTTCTTGAAGTCTCTCAGCCTCACTCACTTCACAGAGTGTTTGTTGTGGGGGAGGAAGGGAAAGGAGAATGTTAGCCGCTTTGAGACTCCTTAAAGGGAGTGAAAGGCGGGATATCAAATCCAAACTCCTCCCCCCCCTATGTTTTCAACTACAACTCCCATCAGCCCCAGTGAGAAATATTCTGAAAGGGGAAGATCAAAAGGCCTTCACTCTTTAGAGGATGACAATTGTGCATGGATTCCATCAGTGTCGTATTGGAGCTTTTCTTATCAGATGTGGAAATGAGTGAAGGCTCTGTATCTTGAAGGAAAGCAAGTTTGGAAAGCCTAACTCAACAGTTCACTCCTCCTTCCAAGCCCATTACAAATTGGGGCCCTGGCCTCTTTGAGGATCAGCCCAGGTAAGGGCCATAACATCTGCCTTACATGCAAAAGAGCCCAGGTTCAATCCCTGGTGTCTCCAGGCAGGCCTGGGAGAGAACCTAGTGGCATAGTGTGTGGGGGCACCACAGGGTGGTTGCCCTGGGCTCAAAATTGTTAGGGGTGCAAAATTTCAACACCCGGTGCTGCCTCAGTACAGCTGTGCACTTTTGCTGCTGGGCTCCATTGAAAATGGCTTCTCCGTGTGAACCAGGAACTGACCGCACAGAATGACTCTTCTTTGCTCTGCAGTTGCGATCTCCCAGGTGACACAGATGCCATTGGGCAGTCGAATGTGCACGTGTACTCCATTAGTTCCCCCCCTCCCTCCCAGTCCTTTGCATGGCCCTGGGAGCTAGCAACCCGTGCTATGCCACTGAGAAAACCTTATCTGAAATATGGGGTGCCAGTCAGTGGCAACAATAGTGAATGAGATGTACTAAATACCGTATTTTTCGCTCTATAACACACACCTGACCATAACACGCCCATAGTTTTTAGAGGAGGAAAATCCGTAGGCATGCCACCCGTAGGCATTCCCTCCATAACACGCACAGACATTTCCCCTTACTTTTTAGGAGGAAAAAAGTGAGTGTTATGGTGCAAAAAATACGGTATGTATCGGGATCACCTCTCTGAAAGCCCTTCCCACCACTAGCATGCCCACCATTGACATTGTGTCCCACCACCTAACGAAAGATGTTTAGAGTGATAAAACAGTGTGGGTGGGTGATAACGACTCGACAGTTCAGCAATCCAAGGCAGAAGATAGAGATTGTCTGTGTATCTCCCAGGTAATAATTTGTGGCTCTTGATGAATCTTGGCTTGCTTCCCTGACTCTCGGTGTGCTATTAATATTTTGAAGTTGGTTTAATTTTGCTGATCCTCTCATGCACCTTTTTTTATGTAAATGCCCATAAGCCTCTTTCTGTGTGAACAAGAATTTTTACATAATAAAAGCACCAGGGTGAATCCGTGGTTACTGGCACAGAGCAGAAAATTCATCCATTTTATATCAGGATTTAATTTGAAAGTCTGGATTACTTAAAATGCATTTTTTCCCTACATCTGACCTACTTTTTAAATCTTTAATATTCCAATTTGATTTCTTCACAACATGGTGCTTGAAGATATGCCCGCTCCAGCCAGCTTCTAACTAGTAACGTAATTCTGTGCTGGGTGGAAGAAAAAGAGAGTTTACAACAGCACATGAGAAAGATCAAGCACTGCAAAATCCCCCAAATACCATTTCAGCACTGATATAAAATTCACATTTTGGCCACAAAAAGTTCTCTGATTTTTGAAGATGATCTCAAGTGGAGACTAGTGAGGGCTAATTAATAACTAGACAACCCCCAGTTTAGTATAGACATTTTTGTTGTTTTTAATAACACCTTTAGCTACTAATGAAATTGGGCCAGAGCTCCAACTTTCCTTTCTAACCTTCCTTCTGACTCAAAACTAAGGAATCTGCCCATACTGAATGAGACCACTGGTCCATCTGGCTCAACCTTTCCCAACCCGACACCCTCCCACTATTTTGGACTACAACAACCAACAGACCCAGCCAGCATGGCCAATGATCAGGGGTTACGGGTGTTGTAATCTGTTCCCAGGCCTCCTAGGAGGTGCTGGGGTTTGAAGTTCTGTATGCAAAGTGTATGCCCTACTGCTGACCTATGACTCTGGCACTAAAGGATAAATAAGACAGTACAATATTCCCGCTATTCCTGACATTTAGGCAGGAGTACGGGTGGCACTGGGGTTAAACCACAGAGCCTAGGACTTGCTGATCAGAAGGTTGGTGGTTCTAATCCCCATGACGGGGTGAGCTCCCGTTGCTTGGACCCAGCTCCTGCCAACCTAGCAGTTCGAAAGCACGTCAAAGTGCAAGTAGATAAATAGGTACCGCTCCGGTGGGAAGGTAAACAGCGTTTCTGTGCGTTGCTCTGGTTCGCCAGAAGTGGCTTAGTCCTGCTGGCCACATGACCTGGAAGCTGTACGCCAGCTCCCTTGGCCAATAAAGCGAGATGAGCATCGCAACCCCAGAGTCAGTCACGACTGGACCTAATGGTCAGGGGTCCCTTTACCTTTACCTTTACAAATGCTTACTATACTCCAAAATTGTATTTGGAATCACTGCGATCAATATCCCTTGTTAACTGCTCCTTTTATAGTAAATTTCTCTCTCTGCCTCTCTCTGCCTCTCTCTCTCTCTCTCTATCTCTATCTCTCTCTCTGCCTCTCTCTCTCTCTCTCACTCACACACACACACAGAGAGAGAGAGAGAGAGAGAGAGAGAATAAAGTGGGATGTGTTGAGGAGTCTTCATTTTCTTACCCCTTTCATCTAGTGTTAGGCCACTTTACATGATACGATTTACAGGATGTATGCTACAGATGGATGCTGTAGCTAAATTATAATATTTCACACATGAGGAGACATGATTTTATTTTGTGGACCACCTGGAGAAGTTTGATTAACTTAATATATGCCGCAGCAGCTAAATAATAATTATAATTGTAATAAAAAATAGAATTGGTCAAGTTCCCTGCCATGTGTATTCTTAGCATCTGTACGATTATAAAGACGATACGGGACCATTTTTAACTTTGCTGGCTTCAGGATATGCAGCGGAGGTCTGCATTCGTTCCTGTGCTAAAAATGTGACATGTGCAGCTGCCTTCTGTCTCCAGTCTATTGAACTGAATGTTGATAATATGAAACATCTCTTTTCTTTTTTTAAAAAAAGTCCCTGGCTGTACTACTGTAAGAAGCTCTTGCAATATATTTTGCACATCAGATGAGATCCATTGTTCAGCTGTTGATGTGTATCTGGAGACACGTGGATTACAAGTAATGGAGTTATTTGTTAGGCACATGTCTGGTCATATGAAAGGTGTTGTTTGTTAAGGTTTCTCCACTGGTTCTAGTGGGCTAGAGCAAGCAATAAAAGTGCCTCAGGGAGCTCTCAGTTTGTGTCAGTGTACATGTTCCTGTTCATAAGTTGATATATTTTCAATGGTTTCCCTAAGAATGTAAGTTATAAACTGCACACCTTGGAGCTAAATACAGCTTGGAAAATGATGTTCAGCATACAGCTGCATTGAAGGAGACTTAACAGCACAATCCTAACCATGTCTATTCAGAAGTAAATCCTCCTAACAGGACTTACTCCCAAGTAAGTGGAGTTTTTTGCTCTCAGCATTCTATCTGGGTAGCCATGCCCACTTAAGCTCACCCCATTTGCAAAAAGAAGAAGTTGGGAGTCTGAGTCAGTTCCTTTGCGCAGTGGACTCTGACTTTAAGTTAACAATTTTATTAATTTTTTTCACAACGAAGTAAGCTTTAGGAAAATGACTTTACAGCAGGAGCACCCAACTTTTTTTGTCTTTCCAAAAATCTAAGAAATTGACGTGTGTGCCACAAAATACCCATTTCACAGAAGGAAATAGGGCAATGCTCAGTTATCCCCATGGGCAAAACACACCCACCTGAAAATGAAGAAAACACAGACGAAAAAAATGCAGGCACCCCCTCTGCCCCCAAACTCTCATTTTAAAACATTGGCAGGGGGCCTTAGTAGTCACCAAAAAGGAGATATTTGAAGGCACAGTGGGTATCCCAGTTCTATAGAGTCTTATTTGGTCCTATTATTTCAGTAGGTGAAAGCCTTTGTCACACTGAGGGGCTTCAGATTCTGAGTTTTTAACTGAACTGTAAGAGATTCCCCCCCAACCCGCAACCCCAAAAAGGGCACAGGAAGAACCTGGGCTGTGGCTTTGGGCATCTCTGGTCAGTCTGCATGGCTTTGTCTTTTGAGTTGTCTCCGAAGGGCTGGGAAAGCACTTACATAGCAGAGCCTTCCCAGTCCTCTTTGCCCAGCTCTAGCATCAGCTTCTGCCCCTCCCTTTAAAAAGCGACAGTATTTTCAGCGCAGTTCCACGGCCAACTAATGTGCATAAAAATGCACGTACTAGGGCAGGGGTCTGCAACCCGCGGCTCCGGAGCTGCATGTGGCTCTTTTACACCTTTGCTGCGGCTCCGGGGTGGGTACTAGTGAGGGGAGGAGGCGCACTGTGCGCCCCGACACTCCCCACTGTGGCAGGCGCTGTACTGGCTGTGACGTCGCATGGGGCGGTGCGTGCGTTAGTCACGCACCGTCCCGACGTCACCTTCCCGCCCGCCCGCTACATTGTAAGGGGCATGTACGCTGGTCACTGCATCGAAAGGGGGCATGTACGCTGGTCACTGTTTTGAAGGGGAGTGAAGAACACACACACACAAAAAGGTAACTTGTTAATTTAACGTTTATTTCTATGAGGAGGAGTAATTCTGAGGGGTCAAACAAAGAAATAATAAAAAAGTGACAAAAAAGTTATTTTTATAATGACGAGTTTTGCGGCTCCCAGTTTTTTTTTCTTCGGAAACGGGTCCAAGTGGCTCTTTTTGTCTTAAAGGTTGCAGACCCCTGTACTAGGGTAAAGTGAAGATAACATGCATTGCATTAGGGAATAAAATGCATTGCATTAGGGAAAATTGCTTTGCAAAGCTGTGTATACTCAGCAAAATTGCATTCAGAAATGAACATGCTAGGAGAAATACGTACTGAAATGCTGGTGAATTTTCACGAGGACTTTAAAAAAACAAACAAGCCACAGACTGATGCAGAAATATAGAGAACCTAAGGCTGGAAAAATGAGAAAGCAAAACTGATACATTTTCCCATTCCTTGCACACCTGGAAGCAGTAGAATGAGTTTGTGAACCAGGATGTGCAACTTCCAGGCAGTCTGAAGTTCTGGCACTACTCTCTTTTCCTTTTTCAAATTAAGTAGTAGCTACACCCAAATAGCATATATCTGCAAGCTCAAATATCGTACTATTATTCCAGCTATGACATAATGGTGAGCGAAACAAACAGATGGGGGCAGGATGAGATAACAGTAATTTAAGCATGTTTTTCCTTGGCTGTCTCACCCGAGAGACAGGTAATCTCGCTGGGTAAAGTTTAGTCCTAATTAGAGTAATGTCAGCGGAACAGTTATTGTCACAATCAGGGGCACCAGCAGACAGGTGGTGGGAAGGAACATGCTATAAAGGATATGTTTCACATAATAAAGTCCTCTGAGATTAGGATGATCTTGGTGCTCTTTCGAAAATTGTCCTTTTCACTGACAATCAGGTCCCAAACCCGTCTCTCTCTCTCTCTCTCTCTCTCTCTCTCTCTCTCTCTCTCTCTCCTCCACTCAAAGGCGTAGCATGCAAAATACCTTTGGTACACTTGGATTTGTGCATAGAACTGTGTTTGCTGATGCTGAGAGAATGTCAAATATAGTCAAAAGGAAGTGAAAAGGAAGCAAATAGATTTTTCTCCCCTGCTGTAGTGGGTCAGCATGGCCATTTGATGGGAAGGGCAAGTCTGTGCATGAAACGGGCAACTCAACTGCTCCAGTCCTGGAAAAATGCTTGATGGCATAGACCAATAGGTTGGTCGTGATAGATCGCCGTCGATCTCTGGCTCCCTTTCCTTAGCGTCGCTAAAACTGACTCCTGCCCTGCTCCCTTGCCCCACCCTCCATTGTTGTTTGATCTCTGGAAGGGAAGATGGAGCTTTCTCTGTGCTGCTGATTTCATCCATAGCGATCTTTTTGTGATCCATTGTGATCCATCCATAGCAATCTTTTACCCCTATGTCCCTTGCCTTTAACCTCCTCTATGTCCCTTGCCTTTAACCTCCCCAAAAACAGAAGTCCCCCCCAAAGTTTTTTAACCCCCCCCCAAAATAGGGCCTCGAGCTGAACCCCCCCCCCAAAAACGGGGGTAGATCACTGCCAGTTTTTAATTCTGAAAGTAGATCGCAGTCTCTTGAGAGTTGGCCACCCCTGCCACAGACCAAGGGCAGGATTTTTTTTCCCAGCCCGAGGGCCACATTTATTTCTGGACAACCTTTTGGGGGCCACATGCCAATAGTGGGCAAGGGCAGAAGGAAAACTGGGAGGGGCAATGAATGTAAAGCTCACCTTTGCACAGTAGGCTAGTTTCTGCACACACTCTCACACTTACCTCTCTCTTCCATCCAGGTAAACAAAATGGATCACAGTGGCGTGGTTAGGGGTGAGCAGGGGACAGATCTCCCCAGGTGACACTTACCTTTGAAGGCGGCACGCTGGAGCCCAAGGTGGCGTGCAAGACCAGGTGCCCCCAGAGCCCAGCATGCCACTCACAAAAGCAACATGGGACTGGGCTAACAGCACACCTGAGCTACTGCGTACCCCCCAGCTGCCCTCTGCCAATTGAGAAGGATGCAACAGGCACACACCGGCCCCACAAGTGGCTCTGGGCTTGCAGGGTGCCTGAGCTGCTGCATCCCTCCCAGCTGCCCCACCTATCTGACTGGGTTGCTTCAGCCACCCTGGGCAGGTTGCAACATGGATAAAAACATAATCAAGCATTAAACATTAAAAAACTTCCCTATACAGGGCTGCCTTCAGATGTCTTCTAAAGGTTGTATAGTTACCTATCTCCTTGCTTCCTACCCTCCAACATTTCTCTGATGGAAATAGGGACGTCCTAAGGGAAAGGAGGATATTCTGGGATCAAATCCCAGTACGTTTCTGAGCACAATTCAAAGTGTTGGTGCTGACCTTTAAAGCCCTAAACAGCCTCGGTCCAGTATACCTGAAGGAGCGTCTCCACCCCATCATTCGTTCCAGACACTGAGGTCCAGCGCCGAGGGCCTTCTGGCGGTTCCCTCGCTACGAGAAGCCAAGTTACAGGGAACCAGGCAGAGGGCCTTCTCAGTAGTGGTGCCCGCCCTGTGGAACGCCCTCCCACCAGATGTCAAGGAGAACAACAACCACCAAACTTTTAGAAGACACCTGAAGGCAGCCCTGTTTAGGGAAGCTTTTAATGTTTAATAGGTTATTGTATGTTAGTGTTCTGTTGGAAGCCGCCCAGATGGGCGGGGTATAAATAATAAATTATTATTATTATTATTATTAAAATCAGAACCTGGGTCGGCCTCTGTAAATGCAGGAATGTCCCTGGAAAATAGGGACTCCTAGAGGGTCTGAATTAACCATGATGTATATTGCATGAAAGCAATAATTATATTTTTTTTACCAAAATATAAATAGCAACAAGGACCCCTGAGCAGGTTGGGACCAGGAAAGTAGGGAGGGGAGTTTAACCATTCCCACTCCCCACCATGCTGAGATCCCAATGAAAATTGCATCCCTAGAGCTGCTTTTAGCTTCAAGAGGGAAGCCTCTATTGATTCTAATGCAGACTTCATTCCAAAGTCTTTTTGCAGCTAAGGGTGGGATGAAGGGGTAGGGTTAAATCTCCCCACCTGCTACAGTTCCTCTTCTGTTGTCTGTGTACAACAATGCAATGAATGCCAGGTTAGGTTTGGCCCCCATTACAGTCACCTGTGCTCCCTGTGTTCCATACAGGACCAGTCCAATACTTTTTGATGCCTGAAGTGAAAGACAAGATGGCTTCTTTCTCCCATTCCCCAATTCCATATGTCAAAGCTGAGCATACTGGCAATTGAATTGCATTTTAACACCAAAATTGGGACACCACACCTGAGGGCAACATGCTAGTATAGTGGGTTTGGTGCACACAGTTTTGTTCTCTGCTATCATTCACTGTTGCTGCCTGCCCCCAACATTTGATGCCTGAGGCAACTGCCTTGCTCTGGCAAATGGTAGGGCCAGCCCTGCTTGGGTGCTTTCTGTCACATTAACCAACCCACAAGCATTGTGAAGTGAGGGCTTCAGCTTTCCTGCTAAACATTTGCAGTTTTCTCCTTTCTTAAAGAAAATAAACTTCCTTGGTACCTGACGCTTCTCTGCACATTGCAAGGCCTGTATTTTTATTTGGAGGAACACTGAGACTGCCTGGTCACCTGGCAGGCATTTCTTAGTTCATAGGCAGTCAATTAAAGCTGGCACTGAAAGGAGAGTTTTCCAGAGACTCTGAGCACGGTTGTTGTCTGGTCAAAATCAGAAATTCTGCAGATTGCTTAAGTGTGAGATGTTTTCTTAAGGCTGCATCCTTGGACCACAGTTTTGGTGGAAGCTGTAACTTTTTGTTACTAGTCACAGGCTTAGAATCTGTCTTTCTGCAACAACATTGAAAGGAAGCAAGTTGAGGTGAAATGGGGGGGGCACTTTCCTGTTTCTTTCTGGGAGGAATACTGGGGGGGGGGGGGGAAACACGCAGCAAATTATTTAAACCAATCTGTCATATGTAATATTCCAGGCAGCTAACAGGACTCTTGATGATCTCAATGAACAAGCTGGGTTATAAGGTCTCAAGTTTTTTCAGAGCTTTTTTTGGTATCAACACACGAGCCTTCCCTGTCATTTCAAATAGGTTTTTGCAAATCTTGTTCAAAGAGTTAAACATGAATTTTTCTAAAGCTCCTGACCCTTTTTGACTGTGACTCACCTGTGGTTGTGCTTCAGTTTCTCTGTGGTTGCTTCACAATGCTTTGAACACATTTTATTGGGAGAAATTCCAACCGGACATGTTCTGGAATGCCATTAGCTCACCGTGGTGAATAAGCTTGACAGTCATTCGTTCAGTTTACAGTACGGGAGAGTGATGAGGTTTACCTTCAGCTTCGATGATGAGGTGATATTACAGAGTTCCTGCTCAGCAAACATTTTTGGTGGAAGACTTAAGGAAGGAGTGAAGGGAGATGGACCAAGGCAGGCTATTAGAAAGTACCATGGCCATTGTTGTTCTCTCCACATACTCCACAAATTGCGGCGTGCCCTTTTGGCAGACAGCGGACACAATCTGCTAAGACAGTGTGATGTGATGCTTGCTGCCAAAAGGGCACGCCGCAATTTGTCTGCATGTCAATATGTGTGTCCCTGATTTTAAATCCCCCCCAACACCAAATAAATAAATAAAATAAAAATGTGCATGTGTGACAATTTGTTGGCATACACAAGAGTCCAACATAGATTTCCGCTTCGGTCATGAATATTCAGTTCTCTTTTCTTTTTAAGAAAATATATGATTTTTTTCTTCTTTGGTTTTTTGTTTTGTTTTGTTAGCACTATAACTATTTGCAGTGTGCTAAAAGGATTAAGTCCAATCCATACATCAGCCTCTCCCCTTGAAATCAAGGGGCTTTCAAGTGCTTAATTTTGATTGCCTCCCATTATCCTCCAGAAGTTGTGTCCATGGTAACAAAATTAATTCCAGTCCACTAACTGTTATTTTTAATGCATTAAAAAAAAACCCTTGGAAAACAAGTATCATTTTGCCATTATCTGGCCTTTATGGAACCCCTCCCCAGTTCACAGTTATGTCTTAGCTTTACATTGAGTAAGTGGTCCATGCAACTGCAGGACAATGGGATGGTTTCTAATCAAAATACCCCAAGTTGCGACTTGGTTGGTGTCTCCCAGTCTGGCGCTTGGAGAAAAGCAGCAGCAGCAGCCCTTTCAGAAAGAATTACCGCAACAGTTGTACTTCATAGAAGTCCAGCTGGGAGTTAGTTATTTAAGTCTCAGACACAGAATAAAAGATGACACTCAGAGATACATTATTCTGTGAGGTCAAGTATCAGAACATGGTAAGACAGATGACAGGAAAGCTATCAGTCAGGATGGGAAAGTGAATTGCAAGAGCAGGGTAATAAAAGCGCTGGGAAATTGAAAGCACTGAAGAGCTCTTGTACATCAGGCCCCAAGCCTGGCAGTATTTGTATCAAGTACTCCAACCAGGTTTTGGGGGACTGGGGTATGAGTTCAAAAGAATAGCTTGATTTTCTCATCTTCTTTCCATACAGTATTCCCCCCCCCCCACTTAGCATTTATAGAATGCATTTCCACCTGTGCAAAGTGGTTCTCACTCAGACCTCGTGGACTGGTCCTTATTCCACCGTGGTGGTTGCGTTGCAGAAATAAGTGTGAGTGGTCTGCATGTGGGAGTGGTGGAAGGCCAGAGCTCACGTGGCCCCATGGTTCTCTTCTTGTAAAATAAGGAAAGGGAGAGGGCAATGGGTGACAGCACTTTCCTCTCTCTTTGCCATAGCTGTCAACCTTCCCCTTTTTTGCGGGAAATTCTCTTATTCCAGCAACGTTTCCCACTGCTATCCCGGATTGTTAGATATCCTGTAGACTGTCCCCGGGACAGGTGAGGCTGCTGATCCCTTATTTTTAAGGCTGCTGATCCCTTATTTTCAAATCTGAAAGTTGACAGCTATGCACTTTGCAGATGAGGATTACGAATGTGCATGGCTTCATGGCATGCCTAGCATGTCCGGGATGAGATTTAAACTGCAGCAATCCCAATGCACACTCTTTTAAAGCACACTACACAGCACTATGGCACCTGGAAATTTGGCATTACCCCCAAGTGCTGCGCAAGTGATCAAAAGACTGATGTGGGAATTTGGTTAGTGTTTACGACTTTGCTGCTCACCTGCCCCATTGTGTTCGGACAACAGATGCTTTGAGAGCCTTGGTGCTAGAGCAGATTTGGATTACATTTCTCTTCAGCCCCAGCTAGTATGCCATTGAGTTGGATCAAATCACAGTGGGAAGGTGGCTCCTTCTGATGGCCTCAGAAGTGGTGGTGGCCAGATGGAGGGGGGAATGTTCTCAGCTGGAGCAGAATGGAGAGGTGGGGCTAAGTACTGCTTCCCACAGATGCCTTCAGGCATGATAGCTGGTAGCAAGAGGGAAGGGTATGCATGGAAACACAAGAAGACCATTGGTCCGGCTCAGTATGGTCTCCATTGACTGGCAGTGGCTTTCTGGGGTTTCAGGAAAAGGACGTTTCCAGACAGACGTGGAAGATGTTGGAGATTGATCTTCTGAAAAGCAGAGGTTCTACTACTAAGCTACAATCCTCACCATGAGTCTATGCATGGTGTCCACCCAGGGGGCACATTTCAAATTTTGGGAGAGTGCAAGGGCTGCCAGTCACAAAATGCCATGGAGGGTGTGTGATGAAATACAAAATGTTTGCTGTGGAGGCATGGGTGCCATGGGGGATGTGGCATAACAGAAAATTAGAAGGGGACACACACACACACACACACACACACACACACACACACACAGTCAGCAATCTCCTGCAGGTCCAACACAAACTGCTGGTCTCACTGTCTAATAACAACAGGGACCATTCCTCATTATCAATAAAAGTATGCAATGCAGCAGCTCCACCACTCTTATTCCTCAGGAATCACTTAAAAGGTACCTGCACGTTTTGTCCCAAAACTGACTTTCTAGCAGGGCTAGAGACATTATTATTTTTTATAAGAAAGCTCATAGTCTGGAGCACCTGCCCAGCAGCACCACTGGAAGTCTTCACAGACATCTGCCCTTAGCCATCTTCTTGACTTGTGGGACTGCCCTAGCTCCCATGCCACCTTTCTGCTTCTATGCTGACTACAGAAAGAAATTTTCTTGCAGTGCTCAGACATACATCCACCTTCCTTCCTTCCTTTTCTCTCCTCCTGCCACCTTCCTGGCATAGATGCCAAATGTTAGTTGAAAGAACAGAGGCTAGGAAATAGTCCAGGGGTACACAATAGGGAAATATGAAAGAAATAAGGTTATGGATGCTTCTTTATTTTCAGCACTCTCACAGAATAGTGTGATCTAGAGATACAAATTGCAGGTTTCCAAGGGAGGACTTAGGGTGATAACTCAGAGATAATAACTTCATAATGCAGTAACCGTCTTCCTATCCTTGCCTACCACTTCTGGGAATTTTTTTTAAAAAACACTGTCTCATGGTGAGTCATGGTATGATGAAAGGACTAAATAGTCAGGTTATCATGTGATGACTGCAACCATCAGATTAATCACTTGGTGCCTGAATCCACGCTAGGAAGGGCAGAAAATGTATACTTTGAATTACCTGGTTTTCACTGCTTGCTATATTCTATTTTCATTTGTGAGATTATACCCACATACCCACATACCTGCAGAGTGAGACAGGAAGGATTTGCATTGGACTAGTCTTCAAGCATCCAAATGAAGACAATAGCTCTGTTCAGGAAATATCCTGCCATCTCTGTTTCAGACCTTCTCACACTGAGCTGCAAAGAGCTGTAGAGCCAGCGTGGTGTAGTGGTTAAGAGCGGTAGACTTGTAATCTGGTGAACCGGGTTTACTTCCCCGCTCCTCCACATGCAGCTGCTGGGTGACCTTGGGCTAGTCACACTTCTCTGAAGTCTCTCAGCCCCACTCACCTCACAGAGTGCTTGTTGTGGGGGAGGAAGGGAAAGGAGAATGTTAGCTGCTTTGAGACTCCTTAGGGTAGTGATATCAAATCCAAACTCCTCCTCCTCCTCCTCTTCTTCTTCTTCTTCTTCTTCTTCTTCTTCTTCTTCCTCTTCTTCTTCTTCTTCCCATGTTTACTTGCTTTATTCAAGGTCCCAGTGTCACAGGGGCGTCTCTTGGTGTTCAGCTGAATGAAGGGTAGAAGCACCCTTGCGATCTTCCCTGCTCAACGCTGGGAATGGATGGGTGGGTTGTTGGGAATGGGACTGACATGCGCTATGCCCCTCCCTCGTATGGATGCACGCATATTTCCTGTTCAAGCATAATGCTTGTGCTGGACTACTGTTGAAAGGCTGCAACCATAAGCCTTCCCCCCCCTCTCTTTTAAGCAGCCATAGCCCACACTACTGTTTGGAAAGTGCAGTGTTACACAACTATGTAGGTAGCAATATTAAGCTGAGTGTTTAGAATTCTGCCCCATGGATGTTTCATGAGCCACATGTTCCTGGTAAAGCAGCTATACACATGCTCACATGACAATTCCTGGCTCATATCATAGAAGAGGAAAGTATTTCTGTGGAATTACAAAAAAGGAACATCTCCATCTCAGACTCAAACATTTGTCAAAAGACATAACAAAGTAAGCAATGTATGCAAGCTACATAATGCATGGCATATCGATTCCAACCCTTATAAATGCCCATATGCTCCAATACTGTGGTTTTAGTCAATTCCATATGCTGCTCTCAGTCAGTTCCACATACGTTGATGCAGAGCTTGTATATGCTGCGCTGATATTGTAGAGATACATGGGGGGGGGGGGATTTCCAGACGTTTTCCTGAGCCAAGCTGGAACTGCAAGGCTCTACAGTTGGTCCCACAAAGGATGTGCTTTATCCATTCCCTTGATCTGATTTGCATCCACTGGTCTCCATTCAGCACTGACATTTCCATTATGTATCCAGCTTTTATGACCATGAGGGATACTGAAAACGATTTCTAAAAATGTGTTGAGAAAAGGCCATAAGCACTTTGAGGAGCACCCACAGGAACTTGTATTAATAAAATCATAGAATTGTAGAGTTGGAAGGGACCCAAACGTCATCTCATCCAACCCCCTATAATGCAGGAATCTCAACTAAAGCATCCATGACACATGGCCATCCAACCTCTGCTTAAAAACCTCCAAGGAAGGAGAGTCCACAACCTCCTGAGAGAGTCCATTCCACTGTTGAACAGCTCTTACTGTCAAAAAGTTCTTCCTGGTGTTTAGTCGGAATCCTGCCATTTATATGAATTGCTCTCCTTTTCTCACATAAGTATTTCACTGCATCCCTCATCCCTCATACTGAGATGGGTTACTACCTGGATGAAACAGAATAATGTGTGTGTGTAGCTCTGCATACATACTGAATGCCATCTAGGCTGTTGTCGCCTGCAGGCATTTAAAGGTAACTGTTCATGTTTGTTTTGTAGCAGTTCCCTCTGTTTCTGCTGTGTGCCATACGCGGTCCTCTTTAACACCTCTCAAACGAGGTCAATTATGACGGGATTATTTTAATTCTCTTAGATGTCTTTCCAGAATTCGTTAGTTTAGACTGATGATCTCACTCCACATGGCTGGGCACCCGGAATGTGCAGTAAGCTTCCTGCCTGTAAAGGACCAGCTATTCATAGATGCTTTGAGAAAACACCGTGTCAGCTGATGTTGTGTAATGGAAGGAACACTGCGGTGGTGATGGAGGAATGTGAACCGAGGAGCCCTTCAAGGTTCTGAGAAAAGGATGTGAATGGAAAGCCACTAAATTATGTTTGGAAGTAGCTTTCTGATTCATTGAAATGCCAGAAAAACAAAACAAAAACCCAACAACAGCAACTCAAGCCCACACTATTGTAAAGGCAAGGTGATTACTTAAATTAAAAGTGAATGGATGTTTGGTTCGAGAATTGGAGATATCAAGCAGCGACCATAAACATCCAATCCCCTCAAATTTAGGGGGATTTTACACATTAATCGGTATGTATGTATGTATGTAGAAATGTGTGTGTGCTGCATATCCAGCTATCCTTAACATGCATATTACTTTATTGCTCTGTGCTGCTTTAAAATGTGGGGTTTTGTTTTGTATTTTTGTGATTTATTTATTTTTAAATGCTGTACACCACTGATAGACTTCTTTGAAGTATGAAGTAGTATATAAATTACATTATTATTAATGGTTATTTTTGCCCATTATTCACCTTGAGGTCCCAGAGCAAGTTACAACAATTTTTAAAATGCAGCATTAAACTCAGTTTAAAACAAATTGAAAATTATAATTATAATTATAATTATGTACCCCACCTCAGCTGTATGTGCAATGTATCTTTTACGGCAGCAGGTGAAATGAGGATGCTGACCTATGATACTGGAATTCACTTTACTGAAAAACATGACTGTACAGCAGAGGCAACTGACCTGCAGCCCAGAGCCCAACTCTCTCCCTGCTCTGCAAATTTTCTGGTTCCTTAAGACCTCACTGATTTGGGTGGTCAGAAAAGGTTAAAAACCCAAAAGTGGCACAGTGTATTTCATCCCCTCCCCAGTGATCAGATTGATCATTTGATGAGTAGGAAGGGGAGAACACACCTCCTCCTTAGCAGATCTGCTTTCAGTGTACATCAGACAGATCACACTAACACACACTGTCCTCAGCAATATCGAGAGGAAACTTTCTCAGCAGTCATTCACACACACACACACACACAGAGAGAGAGAGAGAGAGAGCGCAGAACAGAAAAGCAGTTAAAAATGATAGTTACTTGAATAACAGTCACAACAGAATGGAATGCCTCGCTCATGTGACTCACAGTCAGCCAATCACATGAGAGAGCTACTGCCAAAGAAAAAACCCCATGCTGAAAATACACAGCAATTCAACACAAGCAGCATTCCCATTTCAGGAAATTAAGCCATTATCCTTAACATTGCTGTTGGTATAGTACAGAAACCACATACCACAGAATCCCAGGAACCTCAACAGGAACTGAAGCATATGTTCAAGCCTTTGGCATCTTGTGTGGCCCAGGATCATATGACCACATTTGCCTCTTTTGTGAAATCAGTACTATATCTGAAGAGTGGGTTCTAATTTTAAAAGAATAGGAAAATGATGATGTAATAATATCAACATCCTGATTAAGGTTGTCAGATGAGGTTGGTCGCTGAGATGTCATTTTAATTAGTTGGCTCGATTTGTTAATTTACTCAAAATTAATACAATAGTCGACGCTTGCAGATGATAATTGGAAGTTACATTATGAACAGGAGCGTCTGATGACACTGCTTGCGAAATGTTCTCGTGTACCTGTGAATAATTGGGATACATTGTGTGTTACGTCTTGCATTTCCTTTAGACTTTTAGCCTCAGTCTGTGAAATTGGTGGGGCTTTCTTTTAATCTGTACCATGCACTTAACAACTCCCTATAAAAGCTTTGCGGCCTTATCTGCCATAAATCAGAGTGGCTTTCTAAAATAAAAAGAGAACACTTCATGCATCTGTTCTAGCACATGAAAGCTTACTTTCCGCAATACGTTTGTTTGGTCTTTAAGGTGTCACAGATTCTTAGTTTTTGTTTTTTTAAGCTCGAATATGTTGCCTCCATTGGGGTATATGCAGTTTGCTTTTTCCACTGCCTCTTTGAAACCCAGCATTGAGCCCTGAACAGAGGGCAAGTAAAATGTGATGTATTGTTCATTTATTTATTTTAAAAGCTAAATATTGAAGTTCCAGCCTCCTCTTTGTTAAAAGGGTAATTAAGTAGGAAAGAAACAGGTTGAAATTCCTTACTGTCAAGTCCTCTCTCTTTCTCCCCAAGTTATCAACTACTCAAACAGTCCTTTTGCATCAGCTTTAAGTAATGCCCATTTTGGGGGCAACATATCTCATCTGCTGTGTCTTCTACGAAGAGCCTATTCTGTTGTAGGTATTTCTGCCAAACACATTTTGGAATGGTTTGAATTACACTGAACAATGCACCTACCAATTTTCATTCTCCTTCAACCTGTTTTTAATAAAGTCAACATGGCTTGTTCATCCGTTGTAAGACCAGCAAAAATACATAAATAAGACACACACTCTTTCTCTCTCTAACATAGGGAACGTCTGCAAAATCCATTTAAAATCATGACCCAGTACAAACGAGAGAAAGAGAGATTGAACTGGGTCATGATTTTAAATGGATTTTGCAGACTTTCTCTATGTAGCCTCCCCCTTCCCAGCAAAGGGCTGTCATCCGAAACACAATTATGGGGTGTATGGGAAATGGGTTCTGTAAGGGATGTTGGTGCCTCTTGACTGCAACAGTGTGGAAGTTGCTTCCCTGTGGTATCTTCTCACACGTGAAAGGGCCATAGCTTAGTGGTATGGCGTCTGAAGGTCCCAGGTTCAATCCTTGACCTCAAGATAGGACTTGGGGAAGACCCTACCTAAAATCTTGGAGAGTCAATGCCAGTCAGTGCAGACAGTTATATGCTAGATGGACTAATGGCCTGACTCTGTATATAAGGCAATTTCCTATGTTCCTATGTCAATGAGGCCATCAGTGAGGTGTCTTCCCATGTGAACATTGCCTGGCTTGAAGGAATGCCAAAATTGACATAGCAAGGCAGCTCATTCATAGCCCTGTCATTGTAGTTCTTGCATCCAAATGATACTGAAGTACTGTGGGGAGAGAAAGCATGAAGACACAGATCCCATGTTGCCATAGGAACATAGGAACAGGTCCTGTAATTTCATATCTGAAGTCATTCAAGGTGATCTCTGGGCAGCAGAAACAAAGGGCCTATAGAGTAGTTTCTTGTAACTCAGAGCAGAACAGACACATATGACCCATCCAAATAGCATGAGTGGAATTTGACAAATGAATCTTGTCAGAGGGAGCCCTCTGCAAGGACTTCTGTTTGCGCGATGGGGCTTTCCCTTCCTCTCTTCCCAATGTGCACCTTTTTGTTGTTGTTGTTTAGACGCTTAGTCGTGTCCGACTGTTCGTGACCCCATGGACCAGAGCACGCCAGGCACTCCTGTCTTCCACTGCCTCCCGCAGCTTGGTCAAACTCATGCTGGTAGCTTCGAGAACACTGTCCAACCATCTCGTCCTCTGTTATCCCCTTCTCCTTGTGCCCTCCATCTTTCCCAACATCAGAGTCTTTTCCAGGGAGTCTTCTCTTCTCATGAGGTGGCCAAAGTATTGGAGCCTCAGCTTCAGGATCTGTCATTCCAGTGAGCACTCAGGGCTGATTTCCTTCAGAATGGAGAGGTTTGATCTTCTTGCAGTCCATGGGACTCTCAAGAGTCTCCTCCAGCACCATAATTCAAAAGCATCAATTCTTTGACAATCAGCCTTCTTTATGGTCCAGCTCTCACTTCCATACATCACTACTGGGAAAACCATAGCTTCAACTATACAGACCTTTGTTGGCAAGGTGATGTCTCTACGTGCACCTTTGCCCCCCCTCCAAATTGGCTCTGAGTGGTCAGGAGAGCCCCCAGAGCAGCTCATGGGGGCAGGAGAGGGGAAATTGTTCCATCTGGGAAGCCAGAATGCTTACCCTAATGAAAGTATAGCCTTAAGGCAAGATTGAACTCCTCCCCGTATGTTTAAGTTCTGCTGATTTCAACAGATCGAAAACTTTGGATGGATTTTGTCCTAGGGCTATAGCAGCCAATGCTATAGTTCCATTTATAGCGCCTTATGTTTGCAGAAGACAATGTCTGGATCCCTCCTACTGCTGGTCACTTCTTTACTTCCTCTTCTTCACAGTTATGCCCTGGGTATCTGATGGAGGTGAAAGACTCGCCCTAGAAATTTTTAAGATTAGCATTGGCATGATGATTTGCTAAACTGCCTCATGGCCGTTACTACAGTGGTTCTTTCTCTCTTACATAGCTGAAGCAGGTGCTCCTGGGATTTTGACATCTCAGGTAGTTGTCTAGTTTATTTCTATGGATGGATCTGGTCTTCCTGCTAAGCTACAGCTGCACACTACAATACAGTCTGCCAACTGAAATTAACAGGGTTTACCTGATTCTATCCAGCCTCTCTCTTTGTTCTTTACAGTCTCCACTCATTCTGACATATTTTAATCACACAGGTGTGCTAGTGGCAAATGCTTTCACAATACCTTTTTGCTATTCAATAGGGCTTGTTTTCCAGGTTAAGTTCATAGTTGAGGTCTAGTAAAAACTCTCACATCCTTCTTAACATTGATTCCAACCTGGAATGTTTGATAATTTGGTCCTCCTAAAACACTCTTCTTCTTCCTTTTTATTTCTCAGGACATCTGTGGCAACAAATAAATGCATGTTTTGAAATTACTTTGTTTTCCTAGTCTGTTGAATTGTAGTTTTCCTTTATGTCACCTGCAAAATGCAAAACGAGATCTCAGCATTACAGGCCTATTTTTTTTAAAAAATCTTCTAGAATTCTTCCTCCGTAGGGAGCATTGTTTATGTCAAAGGTACTCATCACAAGCAAAGGTTTAATTCTGAGATCAGAGGCTGCATTTTCATCAAACTTTCTCCAAACTGGAAGGAGCAAGAGTTGTCTTGTTCTGGCTTTAGCACAGATTAAAGCCCTCCTGCCACTTGCCTGGGGCTTGTCCGTTGATGGAATCTTTAAAGAATAAAGCAGCCAAACCCAAACAAAGTGGCCTTGAAAACAGGCAAATTGATTTTCTTCTGCAGATCAGAAATTTCAAGAGGTTTTCAAGGATCTGCTAAAAGCCACTTCTATGGCGCTGACCTGGCTTTGGTGTCCCATGTTTTCTCTTCCCCTTATAAAATACTGCTTGGGGAGCAAGAAGAAAAATAGCCCGAATATTTAGCATTGACGCAGGATTGTAGACCTTTTGAACCATTTGCTTGAATATCTATGAGCTAAAAGCAGAGCATGGGTAGGGGAATGAACTAATGCTCTACCCCCCAACATCTCTGACTCCACTTCAGACTAGGGATGATGAAATCTGACAGTGTTGGTTTCTCGTTTCTTACTTTTTTTTTACACTTAAGTACAGTTTTCCACATTTCTGCTAGTTTCTGAATTTTTCAAGAAATAAGTCCTCATGAAAAAAACCACCAGTGGAAATTTCTCCAAATATACAACTTTCTCCCCCAAAAGCAATTTCCCTTCACACAATGTATTTTTGCATGCTATCTTCACCTATACATAAGTGTTCATGCACACTTTACCCTCATATATACATGTTTGCACATTGTACATGGCTGAAGAACTGCACTGAAAAATATGGAGATATACAAGTTTCAAAGGGTGGTTCACACGTTATTTTGGAAAGTGAAAATTAGGAAGGTCCACCTGTAAATGCAAACTGAATCCAATTTCTCTCACATCCCTACTTTGAGCCTTCATGTGTTGAGAAGAAAAGCCTAAACAGGGATTCTAAGTGTATTGGAGTGAATGTGCTCAGAATTCTCCCCCCACCCTGGAACCCCGATAAGGCAGAGTTCCCCTTCATGGGGTGGAGGATTGTAAGCATGCTCAGCTGACTGGAACTTGTATGTGACAGTAGTGACCAAGGCCATTTTTCCTGAACTATTCTCCAGCACAAATTATACCGAGGAAACATCATGCGTGGGCATTTTGGCATAATGCACATATACAACAGGAGTAGCAAATGTAGCCTGAAAGCATTAGTTCATTAATCAGCCTGCTTAATTCATTAGCTATAGGTTAAAAGCTGTAGGTTTTTAATCAACAGATTTTAATTGGAACTGTTCCTCCTCACACTGTGTTTTTAAGGGTGTTTGGAATCCTTGTTATAATTTTGTAAGCAGTTGTGAGTCATTCCCCGATTAAGCAGTGTCAGGGGTGGGATAATTTATTGCCGCACTCTAGGAATTGTTGCTCCTTTAAAACCAAGCTGCCAAGGTAAATAGGAAGTTGCCTTATGCTGAATGAGACCATTGGTCTATCGAGCTCAATATTGTCTCTATGCCATGGGTTTGGAAATCAGGACTGGGGCCCAAATGCAAGCCTCTATTGGGTATACCTGAAGGAGCGTCTCCACCCCCATCGCCCAGCCTGGACACTGAGATCCACCTCTGAGGGCCTTCTGGTGGTTCCCTCACTATGAGAAGTGAGGTTACAGGGAATCAGGCAGAGGGGCTTCTCAGTATTGGCACCCAACATGTGGAGTGCCCTCCCATCGGATGTCAATGAGATAAGTAACTATACAACCTTTAGAAGACTTCTGAAGGCAGCCCTGGATAGGGAAGCTTTGTAATGTTTGATGCTTTATTATGTTTCTGTATATGCTGGAAGCCACCCAGAGTGGTTGGAATGACCCAGTCAGAAAATAACAAATAACAAATAAATGAACAATAAAACAACAACAACAATCTGACTGGACCTTGGAACAGAACCCAGCCCATAGCCCTCCCTGGTCCTGCTTTGCACCTTTCTCAAGTTGAATTGGATAGCTCAGTTGGTTAGAGCGTGGTGCTGATAACACCAAGGTTGCAAGTTCGATTCTCATATGGGATGCAGAGGGTTGGACTAGATGATCCTCAGTGTCCCTTCCAACTCTACAATTCTATGATTCTAAGTCCCTTTGCCTGGCTGCAATGTGTCCCTGAACGCTCCTGCTTCTTGCTTGCCTAGGTGGAGGATAGAGCCAGGTGTTTTGAGTTTGTTGTTGCTCTCTCCATTTCCCCATCTTGCCCAGTTTCCCAGTGGCTTCAGGAAGGTTGCGCAGAAAGGCATGAGACCCTCAGTCTGAAAATGCTTCCCCATCCCTGGCCTACACTAATGGCAATGGTTCCTCAGAATTTCAGACAAAGGCCTACCAGGAGAGACCTGCAGGGATTGGACCTGGAACCTTCTGCATGCAAAGCAGGTGCTCTCCCACTGAGCTAAGGCCCTTCCCTTCAGGTACCAGTGGCATATAGCATGAAAGAGCTCTTAAATGTGAGAAAATCAGAGCTCCTGTTGTCTCCTCATATCTGCTGAGGGCTAACTAGATGCAGTTTCTCTTTCTGTCACAGTATCAGGCTGATACTATTGAGTAATCAGTAGCTCAGCCCAGACAGTCCCTCCACCTGGGGGCTGTCTCAGTAACACAGAAACTAAGGTGTCTCACTGCTTGGCTTTATTCCCTGGTTCAAGCCCAGTGGGGCTACCAGATGTGGGAAAATTCATCACACGATGGACAGGATTAATGGTGAATCACACTAAATTACTCAGAAGCATGAAGCTGGACATGAGGAGCAGCATCTAGAGGGGCTATATAACAGTGTCATTTTCATATTTTTCAAAGTGACAATTCCCTGAACAAAGGCTGCCCTCAGTTCAGAAATCATGTTTTGGTTTTATGCAGTCCTCTCCCCCCCTTCTCTTAATCCTACAGACTGATCAGGAAAGTAAGGGGAGGCAGGTTTTTTTTGCTGGGTTTTGAGACCCAAAAGAAGGTTTGTTGTTTAGTCGTTTAGTCGTGTCCGACTCTTCGTGACCCCATGGACCAGAGCACGCCAGGCACTCCTGTCTTCCACTGCCTCCCGCAGTTTGGTCAAACTCATGCTGGTAGCTTCGAGAACACTGTCCAATCATCTCATCCTCTGTCGTCCCCTTCTCCTTGTGCCCTCCATCTTTCCCAACATCAGGGTCTTTTCCAGGGAGTCTTCTCTTCTCATGAGGTGGCCAAAGTATTGGAGCCTCAGCTTCAGGATCTGTCCTTCCAGTGAGCACTCAGGGCTGATAGAAGAGGGAGGGCAGGAGCCTTATAGCCTGCTCACACTTTAGAAAAGGGCTATATTCTCAGCAACATCAGGGGTAGGCAACTCATGGGCAACTTCTTATCTCTCTTCCCTGCCTGCCCCATGGGCCAACTTTGACAGGTGTCAATCACCTGCCGTTACAGTGATGCCAGATAACCTGCTTTCCTCCTATCCCCATGATTCAAAATCAAAATGCATGGACAAAGTCTGGTGATCAGCTGAGATTCAAGACAAAAAAAACCACTGGCTTATTGCACTAAAATGAACCAAGGCTGCAATTCAATACATGCTTACCTGGAATTAAGTCCCACTCAGCGTAGTGAGACTTCCTCCTGAATAATCATGATTTATAAGATTTCACTGACTGTCAATGAATGGTTGAAACCTAAATACAATCCCTTTGGCCAGGTCAGAATTTCTAAATACTGGTGGTGTGGCAGGAAGTCAAAGAGATTTGCTGTCAGAAGATAAAAATCTGACCTGAAGAGCACACCACAAATTGAGGCAAATGCAGGAACTAACCATCTCAAGTGTGTGAGTAGTGACTTCTTGTCATTTTTATCTGATGCTCACCAAATTGCTCTTAGAAGACAGGCAGTCCCTCTTCAAAAGAGTTGAAAGCAACCACACTGGTTTTTTGAGACACCTCCTTATCGAACCCTTTATCACACTCTTCCACGGAGGTATTCTGCATAGTGGTCAGGGGGTTTTCCAAGTTGTGGTGCCTGATTCTCAAAGACTCTGCTTTTGACTCCCTCAGGCCAGCATGTCTTCACAAATCATTACACTACTTTGGCTGCTAAGTGTGACAAGAGGGACTAAATCAGCAATCATGAGATGACTCATTCTCTCTTTATTGCCTCACTAAATATAGGACTGGTGGTTTTGTTTACTCTGGTTTCTTCTAAGAATTTCCCCTCCTTTCTCTTAATCCTGCAGGCTGGTTTTCTGGTACAGCAGGAAATTGAGAGGAGGCAGAATACAGGCTTGTTGTGTGTGTGTGTCTGTGTTGAAGACTAAAGTGTGGAGGGGTGAGCGCAGGAGCACGGAAAGGGCGTGAGAGACAGAGACAAGCAAGAGGTGAACAACCCTGATCAGATAATGAGTAACAAGAAAATTGAGTTGGCAGATAGTCGCAAAGGTAGCTGTTATCAGCAGGTGGCTGTTGAGCAAAGCATTACTGCTCTAGACGGAGCAACAACACAAGATACATATGAGGTAGCACTAAAATATGTGAAACTAAGAAAGCATTTTCTCATGCGTTTGGCATGAGGGACAAAGCACTTTTCAGCAGCTATAGCAAATATGAGCCAAAGGGCATACCCAAAGTCCAAATCAACATTCATGACCCCATAAAACACCACCAGCAGCTTATTTTTTAACAGTATTTGTCCCCTGAACATGCCGGGAGACACTGTCCATTTCCTCACAGAAGCTCTTGCTGGGGATCCACTTTCTTACAAATGATCTGAGAAATGTGGACTTGGGCTCCTCCTTGGGGCCTGGCACTCTCCCTCGTGCAACAACTAACACTTGATTGATTTGATTTCCAGCATTTCTGCGCTGCTTTGAATCCCAAAGCGGCTTACAAACAATAGCAATAACCTAACAGAGCATCAAAAGTGCAGAATAAATCATATGATACAGTGAGCAAATCATCAGTAAAACCTTTGCAATCTACAAAACGCTATTGACAAACCAGCAACTAAAAGAATATGCTGAACATCACAATTACAAAATAAGTCATATTATATGAGTAATAATAATAATAATTTACTTATTTATACTCCACCCATCTGGCTGGGTTTCTCCAGCCACACTGGGCGGCTTCCAACAAAATATTAAAATACAATAATTAATCAGTATTTGTCAGTGAGGGAACCACCAGAAGGCCTTCGGTGCTGGTCCTCAGTGTCTGGGTAGAACGATGGGGGTGGAGACGCTCCTTCAGATATAAGGCATTTATAATCTATAAAATAATATTAACAAAATAGCAACTAAAAAAATAAGCTTAGCATACTCTCCTTCCTTCAGTGACTCAATCTTTCACTCTCTTCAGTTCATTAAAGTACACATACACATCCATCATACAGGAGGACCCCGATCAAAGAGAAATACCAATATGGAGATACTATGTGTTCTCCTTTCATATGCCTATACCTCGGGTTAAGAACTTAATTTGTTCCGGAGGTCTGTTCTTAACCTGAAACTGTTCTTAACCTGAAGCACCACTTTAGCTAATGGGGCCTCCCGCTGCCGCCGCGCTGCCAGAGCACGATTTCTGTTCTCATCCTGAAGCAAAGTTCTTAACCCAAGGTACTATTTCTGGGTTAGCGGAGTCTGTAAACTGAAGCGTATGTAACCTGAAGCGTATGTAACCTGAAGCGTATGTAACCAGAAGCGTATGTAACCCAGGGTACCACTGTAAATCCATCTTGAATAGCAGCGAAAGGGAAACTCCCTCCTGCAGCTGATGCTGGGAGAATGGCAGAATATCCAGTGCTGACACAGAAAGTCTTTGGGTCTTCCCCTTTCATACGTGGAGGAAAACATTCTGCTGGAACACAGGTTATCACAATGGAGATTGCACACCCATGGAAAACAAAGCGGGAATGCCCCTAAAGGAACTGCAAATTTGGTGGCATTTTGTTTTCCTCTGCCCGCCTTAAGCATTGCTAACTGCTTCCTCTGTGTCGTTCCCTGTCTTGGCCTGCTCCTTTACTATTCTTGGCAACTGACGACATCAAGAGCATTTGAAGGGATTCATGTTGATGTCTCTGTGAAACACTGACCCTCTTGTCCTCTGCCCTTCTCTTGAATTCCTGGCAAAGTTTGACAGAACAAAAGTCTACGTTGTTTCCTCTCACCCCCTGAAATGCACAACTTTTCTGGGGATATAAATAATCTTCTGACTAGTTTTGCCAAGCAAAATCCAGAGCCTTATCACAACCATGTCCAGAAATGGCTGGAGAAAGTTGGAGAAATGGAATGTTGTGGGTTTTTTTTTTAAAAAAGGTAAACATTAATATTCAATGAAAGCTAACTATATATATATATATATATATATATATATATATATATATATATATATAAAAAACTTCTCATGCCTTTCAGAAGAGCCTAAAGGACAGTTGAGGTATTGTCCAGGCTTGGACCTGATATGTATTAGCATACTTGCTGCACCATGGGCCTTCTAACAAGTCCCAGGGCAGAGCTACACTCATGGTTTTTAATGCTAAAAAAGAGTTAAGGAATGGTTCCGATAACCATATAGCCATAGGACATTCTTTTTTGATGTTAATGATGCATTATTAAAATGTGACACCAGAGGGCGCTGCAGAGCAACCCCTTCCAAAGACCAGGCAGACCTTGTGGAATAGGACTATTTTTGTCTTGACGTTTTAGAACACTCTTTTTTAATATCGTTCTAATAACGTTTAAAATGTGAGTGTAGATCCAGCCACAGAGGTCTGTCTCATTATATGAACCAATGGGCTGCAACTCTTGAAACTGTTCCCCACAAGTATCTTTTAGTTTGTTTTTAAAATGCTAGTTTTATTTTGAAATAATAGGACACCATTTGTGGTGGACAGGTTGTGGTGACGTGATGGGCCATACATTTAGGCTTGACATATGCAGAAGTGAGTTGCTGGGTGGTGTGGAGCCACTATGCTAGTTTCCTGGCAGCAGGATCATTGTTACTTACCAAGAGGAGGAGCAGCGAGGCAGGAGGGGGGTTGGCACAGTGGACACACACCAGCAGAACCTCTGGATTGGTTCCACTGGTGTGTTTGCACTGTGCCAACCTCTCTGCCACTTCCAGGGGTGAACGAAGACTAACTGACACCCGGGACAGGGCAAACCGCCGGCTGCGCATGCGTGCATCGCTACGTAGGGCGCATTTGCACTGTTACTACGTACAGCGCATGCGTGTGACACCACGCATGCGTTGTATGTAGCGGTTTGCCAGTGGCGCTGCCCGAGTGCTGTACGGATGGTGGCAGGATCCTCTCCTCGCGGCCGCAGCCACAAACAGAGGATCCTCCACATGCGGCTGCAGTGGCGCGATGGCTGCTCGCGCCGCTGTGCCCAGGGGCAAGCACCCTGCGGGGTGCCTTCTTGTCCCCCTTCCAGACATAGCACCCGCCCCCCTTGCGACGCCACTGGCCACTTCACCTCCTCCTCTGCCCTAGTAAGCAACAGGGCTCTGCCTGCCAACAAGCTCCAGAATGGTTCTGCCTCACCTGGCAAGCTGCCTCTGGACATTTGTGTATCTTAAAAGATGCCACTGTCTCATGTGACAGCATTGTACCATGTGACTGCTTGTGGTCACGTTTGAGATTAGAGCGGGGGGGGGCCACTTGATCGACTGCCCTTCTCCCTTACGCCAGTTTTGGGGTAGTCAGAACATCCCCGCCCCCAGTACACCTCAGTCTGACAAATTACAAAAATTCCCTTTTCTAATGATACTAATCTGGGGAGAGTAATCGCTCTTTCTCCATGGCTTAGCATTTTTAATCCCTCCCAAGTATACGTAGACTCGTAAGTTGTCCTTCCTCTATCTTGCCATCTATCCAATTTCCCTTTAGCATTTTTCATGCCGTCTAAGATCTCAGCCTGCTGTAAATAAGCCTGCAGTGGGAGACGCCGGATGCCTGATGATCCATACCGGGAGGGTCATCCCTCAGAAAGAGATACCACCTGCACATTCCTGCCAGCTATGGGAAACTGGAAGGCTTGTGATTTACTTCTCGCTCAACCCTTCCTCCTCTTGTACTCCTGTACAAATATGTGAGTTACCCTGTACATATACCAGCAAATGAATAGCTCACCCAATTTCAACCCTTCAGTCTCTATGCAAAAATTCCCCAATCAGAATCCTGGTTCCTTCTTTATTTCTTGCTTCTGCATCCCCTTACATTTGCTTTTATTTTCCTTCACTTAAAGGTTTATTTTTTGGGTTTTTTCTTTCTTTGCTAAAGGACTGCAGCAGGTAAAGCTGTTAGCTTGCCATCTACCCACATTCCTTTTAGCATTTCTCATAGGTTGTTTCAGCCTCCTATCAGTAAGTCTGTTGTGGGAGAGTATGGATGCCTGAGGATCCCTTGAGTGACTTGGGCTCCTTTGGCAGGAAGAACAGGCAGACAGGAATTATTAATTAATTCATTAATAATAGCTCAACACATCATAAATTTCAGTTTCTCTCAGTTTCTTATTTCTTCCAATCTTAAATTTAGTTCTCCACATTTCCACATCAGTTTGAGATTATTATTATTTTTTGGTGGGGTGGGAGGGAATCCCCATGAAAATCCACTAGATCTTAGTGCAAAATTCTTCCAATATATACATTTTCACCTGAATTTTGCCAAATATACACAATTTTGCAAGGCAGTTTTCACCAATCGAATTTTTTGTATGTTATTTTCACTAATTTCCGCATTTTGACGGACACTTTACCCAAATAGGTGCATTTTCGAATGCACTACTTGGCTGGAGAACTGCACGGAGAAATTTGGATAAGTTGACATTTCGAAGGAGGGCTGTGCTTCGGTTCACATCTAAGGGCAAATTTGAAAGGTTCGTCTTTAAATGTGAACTTCGTCAAATTTCCTCCCCACCTGTAATTATGTGATGCTGATTTGTTCAAACATTTGCTCATATAGTTCTTACAGTGAACGAGCAATGCCTGTAGAGTAGCGTAATTAATCTGACTGTTGCAAGATTAAATGGCCTCTCCCACTGCCCCACCAGCCAGTTTATTTTTTAACAGTAAGGAAGAATGATTCAAGGGTAATGGATTTGGCATGTACGATTTTGGAGTGTCGAGATGAATATTTGGTATAATCTCTGCCTTCACACTCGGAGAAACTGCCAGCTGGCAAAGTATGCTAGTAGTCTGTTGCTCATTCTGTTACACCTTCTGCAGTCTGCCACCTTATTTCCTGCATTCATGCTCCCAGCAATAGTTTTTTCAGCTCAGTAGTTTGTTCCGTTTAAAAAAGGAATCATCTTTACTCTCACCATGGAGTAGCTCTGGAGAAGCTGCCTGGCTTGTGCAGTGTGGCGTTGTTGCAAACTTCCTTCCTCCCCACCCTGACTTGGTTTACACCTCCTTTGCAACCTGAGAAACCTTCCAGGGTTTGGAAGCTCTTTTGCTTAAGGCCAATGATGTAACGGGATGCTAGTGTAGCATTTTCCAGTTTGGATGGGTTGCAAATATTAATTGTATATATTGAAGTAGTTAATTGGTGTTTTCTTAATTTGGGGCAGGAACCTAGTAGAATCATAGAATCATAGAGTTGGAAGAGACCACAAGGGCCATCGAGTCCAACCCCCTGCCAAGCAGGAAACACCATCAGAGCACTCCTGACATATGGTTGTCAAGTCTCTGCTTAAAGACCTCCAAAGAAGGAGACTCCACCACACTCCTTGGCAGCAAATTCCACTGTCAAACAGCTCTTACTGTCAGGAAGTTCTTCCTAATGTTTAGGTGGAATCTTCTTTCTTGTAGTTTGGATCCATTGCTCCGTGTCCACTTCTCTGGAGCAGCAGAAAACAACCTTTCTCCCTCCTCTGTGTGACATCCTTTTATATATTTGAACATGGCTATCATATCACCCCTTAACCTCCTCTTCTCCAGGCTAAACATGCCCAGCTCCCTTAGCCGTTCCTCATAAGGCATCGTTTCCAGGCCTTTGACCATTTGGGTTGCCCTCCTCTGGACACGTTCCAGTTTGTCAGTGTCCTTCTTGAACTGTGGTGCCCAGAACTGGACACAGTACTCTAGGTGAGGTCTGACCAGAGCAGAATACAGTGGCACTATTACTTCCCTTGATCTAGATGCTATACTCCTATTGATGAGGCCCAGAATTGCATTGGCTTTTTTAGTACAGTCATGGAAGAGCATGTTTGGCTTTGCAGAAGGTCTGAGGTTCAATTGCTGGTGTGTCCAGAATTGTTTTCTGTTAGGGATCATATAGCAGATGATTGAAAGGACCTTCACTGGAGAAGGGCCTGGGGAGAAGATGATCAGACTGACAGTTTTCTGTGTAATTTTAGCTTCTGTATGTCTTAAGGTTTTACCTTTTTAAAAAAAGTGTTACATGCATGGTTTTAATGTGAGCTATTTCTAATAATAAAACAAGAGTGCACTATTGTCCACATTGTCAAAATTGTGTTTAGGGACTTTTGCTCATGTCAACAAATTTGTCTTGCAATCCATCTTGACATGATTTTATTCAAGGTTAAACTATGTATGTTGGTGGCAGGCCTCTGTCTTTTTAATTCCACAACCACATGCAAAGAGTGGGTTGGGAGGTGCAAGGCAAAATTAGAAATGGATAAAGGATCATGCAGTGTGTGAGTCAAAGGATGGAGGTGGTTCTGAACCTTCAGCCTCCTTGATACTTTCCCCAGACAGAGTCTCTCCTCAATCTCTTTGCTGTCAGTTCAGGTACTTTCTGATACCTGAGACCTCTTTTGGGGTAGGGTGGGAAACTTGGGGAAAGAGTCCAGGGAAAAAGCAGGAGATGGTGAAGGAGGATGGTGTAGTCTATTTGCACATCCTCATCCTCCATATTATATTTGTTGTATTTCATGCTTCCTCACACAGAGCCCAGAGCAACCAGCAATATTAATAAAATACAGTACAAGAGCAAAATCAACACTGAAATTTACAATAAAATACAATAGCATGTGACAATCAGTAGTACTGAAGACACAGGAACAGGTAGCATTTTAGAGAAATAGAAACATCCCTGCTATATTCTGAAGGCCTGCAAAAGCTACAGCTGAATGAATGTAATGTGTGGATCTGAACTGGGATGGCGTTCCATAGATGGGATGCCACCGTTGAGGAGGCCCAGTGGTGATACCTCGTAGGTATCACAAGCAGAATTTCACCCACAAATCTCAAAACCTAAGGGAAGCTTCTCTTTGAAGCATTTGAACCCTAAGCTTTCGAGGGCTTGGGACCAACACCTTGAATTAGGCCTAGTGTCTTTCTGACAGCCAGTGTAGCACACTCAGAACTGGGGTCTTGTGATCCCAACTCTCTGCCCCAGACAGCAAATGAGCAGTAGCGTTCAGTTGCCAGAATGTCTCCAAGTGGAGCTCCATACAGAGCACACAGAAGTAGTCCAACTGGCAAGTTAAAAGAGGATGGGTTACTGGAGATATGTTGTCCTAGTCCATATCTGGTGGACCAGCCTTAGCTAAGCATTAGTACTCCTCAGCACCAAAGTCCAGTGATAGATGGGATACTAGGAGTGCTCTCAAACAATGCACCTGTTCCTTTAAATGGAGTGCTACCACACCCAGCTTTATCGTTTACATGTGGTTATGGCAGACCCACATTGAAAGATATGACCTGGAATTCTGAAAAACCTACAGTTCCAGTGACATTTTGGTCTGCTATGATAGTAAGTAAAATTCTACGAGAAGTTCTAATTTATGCCAACTGGTATGTCAGCTGCTGTCAATGAGAATGTTGCCTTGGGTTTTATAACATAAATGCACATTAGATGGAAATGATTAATGCATAGTTCCCAGGGAGAACTTATCTTATTATGGAACTAAGGTTCATAGCACAACTTGGCATGTTCTTACTGTTTCCTGTAAAGTCGGTGCAGCATGCTTCCTGCAAAACCTTGTTGGAGCAGAGCTCTGGTTTCGAATTTGTCTTGTTATAATGATTCTGGTGATACCCTGGTCTAACCTTCAAGATGAATATCAGTGAGGCTGCAGTACACATATGCCACATTCACATGTTACATCTGATTTATTTAAGTTTCACTGAGATAGTTTGCCATCTGGACTTACCTGCAATGCGGACTGCCTCGCCAGAGTGGTGCATGCTCTGGTTATCTCCCGCTTGGATTACTGCAATGCGCGCTACGTGGGGCTACCTTTGAAAGTGACCCAGAAACTACAACTAATCCAGAACACAGCAGCTAGACTGGTGACTGGGAGTGGCCGCAGAGATCACATAACACCGGTCTTGAAAGACCTACATTGGCTCCCAGTACGTTTCCGAGCACAATACAAAGTGTTGGTGCTGACCTTTAAAGCCCTAAACGGCCTCGGTCCAGTATATCTGAAGGAGCGTCTCCTCCCCCATCGTTCTGCCAGGACACTGAGGTCCAGCTCCGAGGGCCTTCTGGCGGTTCCCTCACTGCGAGAGGCCAAGTTACAGGGAACCAGGCAGAGGGCCTTCTCGGTAGTGGTGCCCGCCCTGTGGAACGCCCTCCCATCAGATGTCAAAGAGAACAACAACTACCAGACTTTTAGAAGACATCTGACGGCAGCCCTGTTTAGGGAAGCTTTTAATGTTTGATGTATTACAGTATTTTAATAGTTTTTTGGAAGCCGCCCAGAGTGGCTAGGGAGGCCCAGCCAGATGGGCGGGGTATAAATAAATTATTATTATTATTATTATTATTATTATTATTATTATTATTATTATTCTGACCTTGCATCTAGAATAGAAAGGGACATGGTTAAATGATAAATGCAGGGGGGAAGAGAGTAATTGGGTGGCCAAGGTTATGTTGATCATGTGGCAAATATATAGCAAAAAAAAGAGGGGGAATAAAGCCAATTTTTCTTTGATTACTTTGTTCTACATCCATTATCCCCAGGGTTGCATCGTTTCTGAGCCAAGGGTGTAGCAAACCAAAGTACATTTGGAGACTAAGCTTGACTGCATTTCAGATAATATTAATCAACGCTTTTTAGCACACATTCCTGGGGAACAGTGTGATACGAGAAATATTTGTAGTAGAAATGTTTTCTGCAACGTAATTTGCATGTTCTTTCTAAATCCTGTCTCGGGGATGTTTTGTCCTTCGTATTTTATCTAAAGCTCTGTAATTACATCGCAATGACTTGTATGCACCATCTTCTTTTCTTTTTAAAAAAATCATGACAGATTCCTTGAAATGCATTATACATGGGTTTTGGTTGTGTGGGGGGGGGCCCATTTATTAGGTGACGAGCTTGGCTGGAAATATTTAAACATTTTGCCTGGGCAGATGGACAATGTGGCCATTTTTAAAAAAATGGCAACACATATATGAATTCAATTAAAAAGTGATTTGACAAGCACTTGTTCCATTGTTTATATTCTTCTGGAGGGAGGAAAGAACAGAACATTGTTTTGTTTCAGAAATAATGTTACCACGAGCATTACTATGCCACCTCACTTTTGCATAATCTGACACTGAAAATAGTGTAAAGAATGGCTACTGAAGTCCACATTTGCATAACCTGACACATGCCACCCTGGACTCCTTAGGGAGGGAGGGCAAGAGAGAAATGTAATAAATAAATGGATGCTAGGAACTGGTGCAGCCTGCACTCATCACTATTCTTGTCCCTAATTAATATTCTATGTTCTGTTTTCTTCGAGTGAAAGTTAGTGCCTTGTTGAATACGTACCAACTTCCCTTCAGATAGTTTGGACAAATTGAGCCAGGGCATCAGGGAAATATTCAGCGCTCTCTCTCTCTCTCTCTCTCTCTCTCTCTTTTTCCGTCTGACATGGGATCTTTTCTGATATCAGAAAGGGTTATCAGATGTACAGTATGGCCCTTGGATGCCTTTTCAAAAGCCACAAGATTGCACCCCAAAACTTTATGACTTTATAAACTATATGACATTTGCAAACCGCTTTAAGAATTTTTTTTTAAAAAAACCAACAACAACAATTAAGTGGTGTATAAATGTTGTGAAAATCAATCGATCGATCGATCGATCAGAAATCTTTACCAGAATGGAAACAATTTTTTAAAAATTCCTTCCAGTAGCACCTTAGAGACCAACTAAGGTTGTTCTTCATATGAGCTTTTGTGTGCATGCACACTTCTTCAGATACACACTTCTTCAGATACTGAAGAAGTGTGCATGCACACAAAAGCTAATACCAATAACAAACTTAGTTGGTCTCTAAGGAAGGTCTCTTAGTTGGTCTCTACTGGAAGGAATTTTTTTATTTTGTTTCGACTACGGCAGACCAACATGGCTACCTACCTGTAACTTTACCAGAATGGATAGTATTCAGATAAATAAATGTGCAAACAGAGTGACTGCTGCCTTTGTAATGAGGATTTCCCCCCTTTCCTCTCCTCACATGCACCATGTGTGGTCTTGAAATCCACTCTGGAGGGTTGGGGTAAACCCCAGAACTGATTTAGGGGCTGCGTGGGAGGAGAAGAGGTGGGGGTGGAATCCTATTGCATAAGTGGAAGTTGTTCCACTCTTGCAAAGTGCTACATAGCGATACGTTGAATACAACCGAGCTCTGTGCTGGAGCCAGAGCTGGGGCTTGGGGCTTCCCTAGAAACCTAGCAGGGTAGCAAGATCTGTTTTGAGTGTTAATGCCATGAGCCCCTCCACCCTATGTTCCGGTGTAAATGTAACCATATATCCTAATGACGCCACAGTCTCCACAGACCTTTATTCCAAGGAAACCAAATCCTGGGTTGGCACAGGAACCCCTGAAATCTCTTACTGCTCAGAGGCTGGGGTGTGTGCAACAGTGCATTTAGTATTGATTAAATGCACATAGCTCCCTTCATCTGACGATCAGAGGGAAGTTTTAAACATAAAACATAAAACAGGAAAAACAGGAAAACACCACTGCCCACTTATTCCAATAAATATTTAAATGTTTGTTTATTTTCTTACTTATTTTGCTTCTTAGATTTATATACAGTGGTACCTCGGGTTAAGAACTTAATTCGTTCTGGAGGTCTGTTCTTAACCTGAAACTGTTCTTAACCTGAAGACCACTTTAGCCGCTGCACGATTTCTGTTCTCATCCTGAAGCAAAGTTCTTAACCCGAGGTAATATTTCTGGGTTAGCGGAGTCTGTAACCTGAAGCGTCTGTTGTGGTTCGAGGACCCGACCCCCGCGATGTGAAATGAATACACAAGGACACGTGATATAAGGTTAATGGGCATGGAAAGGCCACAACTTTATTGATTACAGCAGTGAAAAGGTATTGGCTTAGGCATTGGATCTCTAAAACACGTGGGTTTATTCACCAGTAGGTGGAGCCTGTTGATGCTAATCCAACTATAGGCTCCCCCCTGATGTCACCGAGGGTCGTGCCATGGCCTCCCGCCAAGCAGGCATCGGACAGAACACACGACCGCCAGATTCCTTTAACGGAATACCCAAAAATTGAAGGCATAGGCGATGGCCACACCTAGCCCTTCGACACACCACAACACATTATTCCAATGCCTAACCTACCCACCAATACCACAAAAGTTGTGACGATTGCTACGAGGTAGGCGAAAAAACCAAAAAGCCTAATGCCAAATGGAAAAACTCCTACCAGGCCCCCTGGACAACCAGGGCGACCAACCTAAGGTCCATAGCAAGGCCAATGACCTAAGCCCTAACTCTAAGGGAGTGGAGGGTGGGTGACTCGCGACGAGACGACGGCGAAGAATGAGGCCAGGGAGAGGCTGGCACCGCAGCATAAGGCTGCTGAACACGCCCCCTCCGAGGCACCTGGTTGGATGCCTGCAGAGGGGGCGTGGGCGCCAGCCAGGTGAGGTGGAGGCAGGGGGCAACCGCCCCCTGCTAGGGGCGGTGCTCGGGCTCCCGCCCACAACCACTCCCCTCTCTTCCAGGGAGGAGAGTCTTTGTGGTTCGAGGACCCAACCCCCGCGATGTGAAATGAATACACAAGGACACGTGATATAAGGTTAATGGGCATGGAAAGGCCACAACTTTATTGATTACAGCAGTGAAAAGGTATTGGCTTAGGCATTGGATCTCTAAAACACGTGGGTTTATTCACCAGTAGGTGGAGCCTGTTGATGCTAATCCAACTATAGGCTCCCCCCTGATGTCACCGAGGGTCATGCCATGGCCTCCCGCCAAGCAGGCATCGGACAGAACACACGACCGCCAGATTCCTTTAACGGAATACCCAAAAATTGAAGGCATAGGCGATGGCCACACCTAGCCCTTCGACACACCACAACACATTATTCCAATGCCTAACCGCCACCCGAGCCAATAAGGCTCGCCGCCAATACCCTCACGGCTGTAACCAATCCCTAATGCCGCTGATGACACTATCTAGCCAAATGTTGTTCCCCTGGTCAGAGGGAAGCACCCTGTCATTCCGGTATAAGGCCCAGCCGCCGATCCGGATTTGGTCATGAATAATGACTCGGCCATTCATGAAGCGCACCCAACGGGCCACTGCCCGATTTACGAGTTTCCTGGTTTTTTCAGTGGCCATACAGCTCAGCGCACCGCGCCAAAAAATTCTCTTCAGGAAGGAGGACCAGAACACCGTTGTTCTGGGGCACAAGGCAGCAAACGCATCCAAGACTCTTTTTATATTCCACAACAAGTCCGCACTCCTTCTGTAAGCAAGGTCATTTTCCCCTAATTGAATGACAAGGATGCCGGGAGGGCCGAACGTGGCGACTTTTTCCCACAACAATGGCATAAGCTCTTCCCAGCGCATGCCTGTTCTCGAGAACCAAAGAATGAGGCCAGGGAGAGGCTGGCACCGCAGCATAAGGCTGCTGAACACGCCCCCTCCGAGGCACCTGGTTGGATGCCTGCAGAGGGGGCGTGGGCGCCAGCCAGGTGAGGTGGAGGCAGGGGGCAACCGCCCCCTGCTAGGGGCGGTGCTCGGGCTCCCGCCCACAACCACTCCCCTCTCTTCCAGGGAGGAGAGTCTTAACCTGAAGCGTCTGTGACCCGAGGTACCACCGTACCACCCTTCACCATAAGACGAAATGCGAATTTCTGCGTGGTCTGTTTTCGTTAATAATCCACAGATAGATGTGAGCATGGGATGTAATGGGCTCACGAGTGAACACATCAGATTAGAAAGTGAGGCACAGACACTGGTTCATGGGGTCCCAGTTTGGGCTATTGCAGCTGCAGCCAACCCTATAACAGGCTTTAAATTAAAATGTTTCCCGAGATGAACTTTTCTCAATGGCATTTCATTTCCACTGTTCATCTTTGCCCTGATCATGTTAGAGGCAAGGGCCAGATGGCCGTGCATAGATTTGCTGCAGAAGGGAGCTGTGACTTACATGTTAATGAGGCACTTTTTTTTTTGTTTGGTTTGGTTGGTTGTGTGTCTCTCTAAACAAAAGACACTCGAGCAGGTTTACCAAAGAGTTTTCATAAAGGAACAAAGCATTCTTCTAAATAAGAGACCTATGTGTAGATCACAGAATAAAAGTTTTTGTTTTGAAGTTTCTGCTTCGTGCTGAAAAGCATTGGGGTGGCCAAGGATTCGCCGGTCCTTCAATGTCAAGAGCTCAACCATGCTGAAGTATCCACTGATGTGGAAGGAAAACACAGCACAGAAACTATCTTGTAGAAGTCCCAGGGAGCAAGCATTATTCCTAGGATGCATTTAATGAATTCGGCTCATCATTTAAAACCTGGGGTTCTAGGTGCCTCTGGACTGCCAATATTTAGTGGAATAGATATGTGCGTATACTTGGACTTCAGGTTTGCAAAGTTAAAGTGGATTAAAAGGCTCTTTCACCTTGGTGCAACAAACACACTAAAGGAGAATCAGACTTTTTCCTGTTTAGAAATTGAGACGTGTGGGATGAACGGATGATGAACGGGAAGCCGTATAAACAACCTGCAAGCAAATCATGATAAATGCTCATTGGACCCATTGTCTTATATCTGCATATCTAAGCAAGTAAACAGAATGACTACATCAACACACTTGTGTTTACACACACAGACAAATAAGCACTGTCAATCATATTCGCCCGCTTTTTCACCCACTGTTGAAATTTAAAGTAATGTGCATGTTACCCAAACCTCAATATAGCTGCGGAAATTAAAGTGTAAGATAAACAAATGGCTTTAGTTGATTGATCAAGCAATTAAAATATCAGTCCAGTCACCTATAGGTGATTCTCAGCATTCACCAGTGTATGCATGGAAAGAAATGTCTTTTGAGGTAGCCACAAGATTCCCCTCAGATTGGGACCATTCAATATGTGAACGTTGACAGTCACTAAATTTGGGCGGTTCACTGTAACATGACAATATCAGAAGAAAGAAAAGGCTTGTGTGTTAGTTAATATGGAATGTGTGTTAGTTAATATGGAGTGTGAGATAGGAGTTGGCTGAAAGCTTCCAGTGCTGACTTTCATATGATACAAGTCCCTAGCAAGCACGTTGGAGTGTATACCTTTAAAATACCTGCCAGTGTATTGACTTTTTGGTTGCATGTGCAACCATTTTCTGTTTGCGACAGCATCGTAGGACTGGTGCAAACTTAGTTTCTAGAATAAATGTGTGTAGTTGCCACAGTGCATGTCCGTTGACAGTACCAAGCAATTTCAAGGGAGAGGAGGTGAATATGCCATCTGCAGGTATATGTTCTCATTTAGTCCTTTGACTTGTGCTGTCAAATCACCATGATGTGTACTGCCACTTGGAGAAACAGCTATATTTCAACAGCACAGCCTCCTCTCAAGGCTGTAACTAGGAGAACAAAAATTCATTTTTGGCTACCTGAGCCAGCAAAAGAAAACAACAACAACAACAGCAACAACAACACCAACACCCTGCCCATCTGGCTGGATTTCACTAGACACTCTGGGAGACTTACAACATCTCTAAAAACATAATAAAAACATCAATCCTTAAAAACCTCCCTAAACAGGGTTGCCTTCAAATGTCTTCTAAAAGTCAGATAGTTGTTTACATATTTCCTTGACATTTGAAGGAAGGGCGTTCTACAGGGCGGGCACCACTATTGAGAAGGCCCTCTGCCTGGGTCCCTGTAACTTTGCTTCTCGCAGTGAGGGAACCGCCAGAAGGCCCTCGGCGCTGGATCTCAGTGTCTAGGCTAACCAATGGAAGTGGAGACATTCCTTCAGGTATACTGAGTCAAGGTCGTTTAGGGCTTTAAAGATCAGCACCAACACTTTGAACTGTGCTCAGAAATGTACTGGGAGCCAGTGAAGATCCTTTAGGACCAGTGATCTATGATCCTGGCAGCCACTCCCAGTTACAAGTCTAGCTGCTGCATTATGGATTAGTTATAGTTTCTGAGTCACCTTCTAAGGAAGCCCCACGCAGAGCCCATTACAGTAGCTGAAGCGGGAGATAACCAGGGCATGCACCAGTCTGGTTAAACAGTCTGCGGGCATCACTAAGAGGCTTGCCAGTGGTGCTGTGTCTGGCAGCCCGACCCTTAAACATCTGAGTGCAGTAGGGGCTGGTGGGGCATTGCTGTTTTCCCAGCTTCCAAACACCATGTGTCACTGAGGCTCGTTGGAGGGAGACGAGTGGGGAGCAGGGCGTTGTACACATGCATAACAGCAAGGGCATGTCATGGGCCAGGAGTCAGCTTTTCTTGCTGAACAGCAGTCTGAAGCAGGAGTGACTCCACCTGCAGCTAATCAGCATTCAAGGACACAGAGGAGAAGGTCTGGTGAGACCCACCTGGCTCCAACCTTCTTAAGCAGAGCTTCCAGCAGCAGGCAGGTGCTGGTAACAACGCTTGTAGTTCCTGGCCCAACCTTTCTAGTTTTTGCTCGTCTTGATCCTTGACCCCTGGATTCCCCCATCCCTGGACCATCTGACCACGTGGATTGCTGTTTGCCCGACCCTAGGATTAGACCTGACTTCAGATGCAGACTCTACCTCCAGGCAAGTACACCTCAGAGATTCTTCTGGTTGGCTGGCATCCCACTCCACTGAGCTCTGCACGTTGTTGCTCAATGGCGCGACTACGGCAGAGCAGTGGCTTGGCTGCACTGCACCACATCACACAATGTCAAGCTCCCCCAATCTCTCTGGCAAGTGTCAGCAACAGGCTGTGTTTGGAAGCTGGGAGGGCAGTGGCGCCCGACCCAAGCCACCAAACCATTGGCTGAATGGAAAGGAGTGGGCGGTCAGCAGCTAGCAAACAGACAAGCAGAGGGCAATAAACAAAAGCTCCATCCAGTCCCCCTCCATATCTGGAGAAGGAGGCTAGAGAATCAGATGTGACCCATCATTTGGAATTGCAGCACACAGTGAAATCTGGCTGTGCAGGAAGACTCAAGGCAGTAAGTGGTCCTACAGACCTTGCTCAGAGTGGGGTGTTTTTAAAGGTATCTCCAATAGCATCTGTTTACCACTTCCTTGTATAACTGCTTAATCTTGTTCATGAAACTGAAAGGTCATTCATGGAATTGCCATGCAATACACTCCCCATCCCACAACCCTCCTAGACTCTAAAAAGTCTATATTGCTCTTCCCTCCTCCATCCATTCTGAAAGAAGCCTTTTAAGTTGGTTTGAGGCTCACCTGTCGGAGAACAGATGCTATCAGCAATGCAATGTATATGCGAGAACACTGGAATGTAGTAAGTTATCCAGACTGAAAAAGAGAAACTTTTGCACATATAATCCATTTGGGAGACACAGGTCTCCACCATTGTTTGACAGGAAAGCCTCTGGGCATTCAGAGCACAGAGCTCTCTCTTGTGACTGATAAACTGAAAACAGTCTGTTGAATGTGAATTCTCAACCCCACCATCTGATTAAGAACTCTCTTTCTTCTCTCTCTCTCTCTTTCTCTCTCTCTCTTGCTCTCACTCTGCCACCTCCTCCTACATCTCCTAGAAATACAAAATTACAGAGCAAGAAGGTGATCCCTAGTAATCTGTAATCTGTAAATTTGGAGACCAAGTGTAATCTGACAAGGTGTATGCTATGGTGTCCAGCTTCTTCAGCAAGCACACCACAAGTCAAGTCTGTTAGCAAAGTCACTTAAGTTTTGTGCATATTACTGGGCTGAAGAATTCTGCACTGCAAAATTCAGATGCAAATTTCAAAGGTTCCAGCAGCTTCTGAAGGATATTAGATATTGATAGCAGCCCTGGCTTTAACAGTCCAAAACATGTTAACAGCACACAGGTGAATGGAACATAATGGATAGGACTTATTTGCAGAATCTTCACTAACACAACGAGTAAAAGCAAGAGGAACAGGGCCTTTTGGGCCCCAGTAGACCCCAGGCATTATAATGCGGGCGGCTGTGTTGGTGATTTCTGTTTCTCTTGTTGCCCGTGAGGAGTCAGGCTTCAGTCTGACCAGTCTCCTACCTAAGGACAGCAAAAGGGGTGGTCAGGAGAAGCAAGAATGACTGCAGCTGTAGGAACACCCACCCCAACGCTGAATGCTTGGATAAGAGGCAGTTCACCATTGCTGCGGCTTCTCAGCTCAGTTAAGCCAAAGGCCATTTTATAACAGAGAAACTCAGTTCTACAATCAAGACTCGGCAATAGTGCCTTCTTGCTTTATCTTTGCCTGCTGGCTTCTTCTGATCTGCTCAGTAGGCATCCAGTACAGTTTTCAGAAGCACAGTGCCTTGCAATAGTGACTCAAACACTGAAATCCTGCAGAATTTTTATAATTTCTTTGGACCTTTGTGTCATCAGCAGAAATATTTTTAATGATCAATAGAGCATAAAGCACTGTACTTTCATTTGGTGTCCCTCATCAACAAATTGATTCCGCATTTCCATATGATTTAGGAAACAGGGCCTTCCTGTCAGGGGAATTGTTTTAAAAATCCTAAGCAAAAGTAGGCAGGCAGAGTGAGAAAAATCACAATGGTTACCGAAGACCCATCTGATCTGGAGATGCAAATAAAACACAGCACCTTTCTTTATCAATACATTTTGTATTATTGATGGTTGCGATTATATGAGCTGTACTAGCATTAGAAAAGCCATCGGTAGATCACTGTCTTCTCACAAGTGTTTCTGATATATGAATCTTTCAGAAAGGGTTGAAGGAAATTGGCAAATCCTACGATCTAGAATCATAACCTATACAATATGTTTCCTCAAAATCATATGTTAGATGAGTGTTTGCATAGCGAGACAATAATTTCCATTGATACCCGTGGGGGAAATTCTCATGCGTCCCAGACCATGGAATTTTGACCCTTCAAAGGCCAACCCCCTGGGGAAACTCCCCCTCCTTCCCTCAGCCAATCAGCCAAAGGCAAACAAGGAAGCAAAATATTCTCTCTGTTTGGATACCTGTGGTATGTATAGTGAGGCTTGGGTACTAATTCCTTGTGTTTGGATAAGTGAATGTTCTCATAGTGAACATTTGTAATGTGGCACCTCCATGTATCTTTCTCCCATGCAAGAATGTTATATTTCACTTAGAATAGTGGTGGCAATGATGGTGGCGGTGGCAATGGAGCCAGATTGGGATGAAACACTTCGCCATCATCATCTGCACCATGGGTAGGCAAACTAAGGCCTGGGGGCCAGATCTGGCCCAATCGCCTTCTAAATCTGTCCTGCGAACGGTCCAGGAACCAGCATATTTTTACATGAGTAGAATGTGTCCTTTTATATAAATGCATCTCTGGGGTTTTTGTGGGGCCTGCCTGGTGTTTTTATGTGAGTGGAATGTGTCCTTTTATTTAAAATGCATCTCTGGGGTTTTTGTGGGGCATAGGAATTCGTTCATTCCCCCCCCCCAAAAAAAATATAGTCTGGCCCCCCCACAAGGTCTGAGGGACAGTGGACTGGCCCCCTGCTGAAAAAGTTTGCTGACCCCTGATCTTCATCATGATACAACAATGACTATTATTGTTATTGTGTTACTATCTCAATTATTTTCTCATGAGAGTACAGTGGTGCCCTGCAAGACGAATGCCTCGCAAGACGAAAAACCCGCTAGATGAAAGGGTTTTCCGTTTTTCAATGCGCTTCGCAGGACGAATTTCCCTATGGGCTTGCTTCGCAAGACGAAAATGTCTTGCGAGTCTTGAGATTTTTTTCGCTCCCCCCCTTTTTCTAAGCCGCTAATAGCCTTTTAGCCGCTAAGCCGCTAAGCCTTTAATAGCCGCTAAACCGCTAATAGCGCTAATCCGCTAAGCCGCTAATAGGGTTGCTTCGCAAGACGAAAAAACCGCTAGACAAAGAGACTCGTGTAACGGATTAATTTCGTCTAGCGAGGCACCACTGTACTAAAAAAAAAGGCTTATAATTGCAGCCAGTGTTCATCCAACTTTACTTGACACTATGCTATATAATAATCATTTAGAAACAATGTTAATTTCATAAAATAACCAGCAGCGCGAACTGCAATAGGTAACGTCTGCCTCCCTGACCTGTCTGGAATAAGTATGCAGGTTCTCATGCATGTAATTTAGCTACTTGATTCATTAACATTTAAACAGGCTGCTAGGCTATGACCACCAATTAGATGCTTTTGCAGAGTCTTGGCAGAACTGTATTTAACAGCCACGGGCATAGCAACACCTTGTCAGGGAGAATAATATAACAAAGGTGGGTGCTGGTTCAAGGCAGGTAGAATTTGCATTCTTTTGGAGATGCTATCTACTTTCGCTAGTGTTTGCAACTGGCATTTCTAATAATATCGGGCACAAATAAATTATTATAGGAGAAGACTGAATTGTTATCACTGGAGGTGCACAACACCAAAGAGTTTACTCCATATATTAGTGAAGCTCAGTTACATCACCAAAGCTTGTCGTGCTGTATTGGTCATAAGCAGGAGGTGGTTTGGACTCCAGGGTTGGCTTTATGGTGAAGATATTGGATGGCCACCTCGGTCATCACCATGCATCCTCTTGCCACTTTAAAACAATTATGGGAGGACAAAAGGAGAGGCATAATTTGAAGCAGATATTCCTACATTTTTAAGGAGCTTGTAATTTACGTGAAATGTGTTCCATACAGATCTGACTGTGCATTAAGTTCTATGGGAGATGCCGTCCTGGTACTGCCTGATCCATCTGAAATACTTTGTGTACAGACCCAAGGGAGGGATCTCTTGGTGGGCATGTCCCAGTTATGGAATTCCTCCTCCTCTACCTTTCCTACCCAACCTTTCTGGCTTATATCTTGGCCTCTCCTTCCGGCTTCCTGAAGCAGTGTTGCACAGGAATTGAATTCTCCTGCTTACCAGCTGGTGAGTATATGTCAAAACATTGAGAAAACCCTGAGACCCCCCAGTATATGGAGGTATATAAATTCAATAAATAAAATAAATAAATAATAAATTCCCTTAAAAGAAATCACATACCACCACAATTGCTAGTTCAAAGGTTGCCATGACCAGTATCTTTCAGCTATCAAATACCTGGGTAAATTTTAAGCAATTTGTGTATTCTTATTTGTGTACTATACTCCACGCTGGGATATAGTATGCTGAAGGGCAAGTTACAGCTATACCCTATAGCACTGAGTGTTATCCAGTGTCATATAGGAGAACTTTCCCTCCTCCTCCTCCTCCTCCTCCTCCTCCTCCTCCTCCTCCTGGGGGAGATCTTAGTGGCACCAGGGGCAAGGGCTGCAGGTGCAAGGAGAGGAAGACAAAGCGATTGTACAAGCAAATATCCATGCACAAAAGACAGGCACCATTGGCACCCAACCATTATTAAAATGAATTTGGCCCTCCAGATGTTGCTGAATTACAACTCCCAGCATCCTTGGCCATTGGCCATGCTTGCTGGGGCTGATGGGAGCTGTAGTTCAGCAACACCTGCAGAGCCAAATTTCCCCATCCATACCTACTCTAATGGGCTACATAGACTGGAGGAAAACAACAGGTGTCCATCCTCCCCGCGCCCCTCCTGTGTTGAAGGTGCTTTAAGAAAGTCATACACACCCATCCCAGGACAAAATCTGGTAAACTGGTTTTGCAGGATTTTTGTAGCATTTCAGTAATCTGAAAAACTTGTTCTGTTATAGTTGAGAGGATTTAGAAGCGGGGAGGAAGGGTATGCACACAAAGACATGCGAGCCTTGATTATAACACTTCTTATACTACGTAAAATGTTCGTCTGTGTCCAGCCATAGAAAGGTTGTTGCCAGTATATACAATCATTAAAAATGTGAGCTATAGCTGGCACTTATCATTTCCTCTGACTTATCAAGTTTGATGGATCATGAGAAAATAGATCATCCATGTTATAACCATATATATATGTGGGTATATATAAGTATACCATCACAATATTATTCTTTATTTTTGAAATCAAATGGTAGAGCATTTGGTCCCTTCCAAACCTTTGGGGGGCTTTGCTCAATAGTTTGCTCAAACATTTTATTAGCTATTGTATACAAAGCATTAAAGGTGATCCATTGAAGGAAAAATGAGCCACAATTCTTTGACTACATGCTCAAGAGTGGCAGATACGGGATCAAAATAAATTATTAGGATTTCCGTTACCTCTTTACTTTCTTATATATTGTAATTACAGTATTGATTACGGCTTTAAGATTAGTCCATGACCAAATGAATGTAACCTTCTCTGACTGGTTAAATCGGTAAACGAGAAGACCATATTGATTGCTGGCATTTTGTACCAATTAGTAATTAGGAATTAACCTACACAGGGATCCCTCAGTACTTCTGGATTTATGGGAACTGCCTTCAGATGCTAAATCTCAACAGCAGTTTGTATGTTTGCAAAGGAGAGTGAACGTTTGGGTGTAGCTGTCCTATGCAAAGTATTACTCTGTTAATAGTGTGTAATGCTGAAACCTTTAAGTGGATTTACTGTGGCCCTATTTGTTCAGAAAATGCACGTGAGCATAGATTGTGAAGGGAGCACAAGCCCATGTTCTTCAGCTCCACCCTTGAAACTCTCAACTCCATGCCTGAACGGTCTCAAGGGAAATTCTAAGCACGTCCCGATGTTGTGTTTGTGATGTCAAGATGTTGGAGGAGCCAGGGATAGAATGTGGCAGCAGTGCAACTTCAGTGGCCGTGGTTCCTCTTAGGACAGATCTGCACTGCACATTGAAAGGATATTCAGTGCACTTTTAAAGCACAAAGAATCATGGGAAGTGTAGTTAAAGTTGCTAGAGATGTTTGCTCTGTGAAGGGGAAAATATAGTTCCCACGATTATTTGGGAGAAGACATGCACTTTAAATATGCATCGAATATGATTTATATGTGGATCTACCCATAGTTTTTTAGGGAAGTGGGTGACGCTGTGGGTTAAACCACAGAGCCTAAGAGTTTCCAATCAGAAGGTCAGCAGTTCGAATCCCTGCGACGGGGTGAGTTCCCATTGCTTGGTCCCTGCTTCTGCTAACCTAGCAGTTCGAAAGCAAGTCAAAGTGCAAGTAGATAAATAGGTACTGCTCCGGCGGGAAGGTAAATGGCGTTTCCATGCGCCGCTCTGGTTTGCCAGAAGCAGCTTAGTCATGCTGGCCACATGACCCAGAAGCTGTACGCCGGCTCCCTCGGCCAATAAAGCAAGATGAGCGCCGCAACCCCAGAGTCAGCCACGACTGGACCTAATGGTCAGGGGTCCCTTTACCTTTTTACCCATAGTTTAAAACTGTTGACCTTCCTTCCTTCCTTCCTTCCTTCCTTCCTTCCTTTCTGATAGGTGATGAAGACAGAGAAAACAGTCCACCATTTTTCTTTGAGCTGTGCCAGTTTCTTTTCTGTGCTCTTTTTGGGATGCTGGTACAGTGGTACCTCGGGTTACAAACACTTCGGGTTACAGACTCCACTAACCCAGAAGTAGTACCTCGGGTTAAGAACTTTACCACATGAGAACAGAAATCGTGCGGGGGCAGCAGGAGGCCCCATCAGCTAAAGTGGTACCTCAGGTTAAAAACGGTTTCAGGTTAAGAACGGACCTCCGGAATGAATTAAGTTCGTAACCAGAGGTACCACTGTATTTACTTGCAAAGCCCTACACAGGTTAGGACCAGAAGACCTTATTGAGTGTCTTCTCCCCTAAAACCATTCTCCACAGCTGAGATTATCAGACAAGGCTCTGCTCTTAATTCCATCTGTGACAGCATCATGGATGGTGATGGTACAGAGTAGGACCTTTGCTGTAGTGGTGCCACAATTATGTAACGGCCTTCTTAGGGGAGGCCAAGATGCATTGCCTTGCTTGCTTATTTTACTTTATACACCATCATAGTTTCATGGGTTTAATGGCCAGGTCAGTTAAAAGAGTACTCACCTTCAACTACCTGAGTGCGGTTGATGTTGTTTTAATGAATTTAATGAATTAATGTTGATAATTGCTTGCTGTTTTATTGTCATTCTGCCACTTGTAATGTTGTGAAACAGAAGAAGATGGATCAGAACGAAGGCCCAGCTAGCCCTGCATCTCACATTAGCCAACCAGGTGCCTATAGGAAGCCTGCAAACAGGGCCTGAGTCCCACCTTGTGATTCTCCTCACTTGTGATTCCCTGCAACTGGTACTCAGAGACATACTGCTTCCGATATTGGAGTTAATAGCTCAGTTGGTTAGAGAGCATAGCTGTCAACCGTCCCTTATTTGGCAGGAAGCTCCCTTATCCCAGCGCCGTGTCCCGCTGCTGTCCCGGATTGATGATATCCCGTAAATTTCCCGGGTTTCAAAGGAAGCAGCTCCTCTCCCTCCCTCCCTGCCAGCCAGGGAGGAGGGAGGCTCCAGCTGTGTTGCTTGGCTGCGTTGCTCACCCAATAAGGAGTCTAAGAACGACTGGGGGGGTGGAGCTTGCATGCCTTGTGCCGATCAAATCGGCCGCGTTGCCTGGGGACTCGCCTTTGCTCAGTGCTTCCCAGCGGAGAGGTGACGGTGGTTTTCCTTGCTGCATCCCCTTTGCTGGGTTGCTGTGCTGTGGGAACCACTGCTTGAGGCTTCGTTTGCCTGCTGGCTGGGCTTTCTGCCTTTGGCTCTGAGGGGCTCACAAGTTGAACATACCTGTGCTCGGAAAAATCCCTTATTTTGGCTGCTGATCCCTTATTTTCGAGGCTGCTAGTCCCTTATTTTCAAATCTGTAAGTTGACAGCTATGTTAGAGAGTGGTGCTGGTAATGCCAAGGTTGCAGGTTCATTCCCTGTATGGTACAGCCGCATATTTTCTGCATTTCAGGGGCTTGGACTAGATGATCCGACCCGAGACTTCTGGGTGTATAGCGGTATATAAATTCAATAAATAAAAAAATACATGATCCTCAGGGTCCCTTCCAACTCTGCAGTTCTATGATTCTATGACTAGTAGCCACAGATAGCCTTATCCTTCATGAATTTATGCACAGCTGATAATCACTTCAGTAATTATGGAAGCTTATGTTGAAGGATGGGTAAGAAATAGTAATAGTAGTAGTAGTAGTAGTAGTAGCAGCAGCAATAGTAATAGTAATAGTAATAGCAATAGCAATAATAGAATCAATAATAACTGTTGAAAATGGTAATGCTATGTTCAGCCTTCCTGTTCACTAAGGTTGAAATTAGAGATACATGAGGAATTTAAACTTTGCAGATTCAAATTTGATCTCAAACATGATCTCTTCCTCCTGGACTAATTTGCCTACCAGAACTGAGATATCCCGCACGCCTTGAAAACCAGTCAAAATACATTTTAAATGGAAAATACATTTTAAAAACATGCATTTTGAGACACATATTTTTAAAAGATCGCATTTAATTTCTTATTTAAAGGTTGATTTTTTTATTCCGATTTTTTTTTTATTAAAAAACAAACAACCATCCTTTACAGAACAATGTGGAAATGGGAAGACAGAGAGAGGAAGACTTGTGAAAGTCACAGGGACCAGAAACCGACTGATTCCCATCTCCCTAGTTAGAATAGTAATTGGGGAAACCTCCTTGAATGAAATGAGGTGTGCTAAAGGAGTTGTGGGGTGGTTTTTTTCCTTTGCTTCTTAATTTCGGTCCTGGTCTTTTCAAGACAGCTTGGCAATTTAGACTCCAGAAAGGGAAGAACAGATGCCACGTTTGGAAAATATGGGGATAAATAATAAATCAAGGGAACTAAGGTGATGTGAATACCATTTAGAAAACAAATAGCTGCCGGTGGTGAATTTAGAATGAGAGAAGATGGGGAATCAGAGGAGGTGTCTCTCTGCTGTAGCCAATGTAGCCCAGGGGGAGCTGGAGGAAAAGATAGGACAGAACTTGTCCCACACTGGGGAACAAATCAAATTGCAGTGCGTTTCCATCAGCTGTCAGAAGGAGACGGATATTTCTACAGGGCCAGGCAGGAAATTAGGCTATTAAATTACAGCTTTTATTCTCTCTCTGTCTCTCTCTCTTCCACCCCACCCCCCTTTTGTCATACTCTTCTCGTTTACTACAGATGTTCTATCAAAGCAAGTCATTGTAACCATTTATCTTTCCAAACTTAAAATACCTTCCCCAGAACTAATTCCACCCCCCCTTCAGCACTTGAGGTCTTTGTACTTTGTGCCTTGCTTCCCTGATCTTGTATGGATCTGAGATTAATTTGCACCAGCTAGGAGTTCAACAACAAAATCAATTTCAATTGGGTCAGCCAGGGTCACCAGCAACTCAGTAGTGTGAGGAGAGAAATAGATTATTACCATTCTGGGGACATACGATTATGCTGCAGTACACACACACACACACACACACACACAATAAGGGGGCGGGGAGGAAATGTTCCTAAGGGAAAGTATAATTATTATTTTTTTAAAAATCTGGCATCTTTGGCTATAATATTCAGCATAAATGTTGCCACCAATATTCACCAAAGCTCTCCCCCACAAGCTTATTATGATCCCAGAAAATGATGGAGTAGGAATTGTTATTATATTGGTAGCTTTCACTAGCAAAATCCTGGCACTGTCAAACCAATATAGCGGTACCTCTGATAGAGGCTTTTGATACTCCTAACACGTAGCAGGTGTAAATTAAACAGCGTTCTGTCTGTTAGATATTCCATGTCACAGAAGGATGGTTGGAGCTGGACTTAAAGGGGCAGTGCCCCTAGAAATTCAGCAAAATGCAAAGGCATTTAGGTTGGGAAATTTTATAATTAAAATGCTGAATTGCTTGTCGCTGTGTTAGAAGAAATGGCAGCTATTATCCACAGCATTTGACCACTTTATTTATGTGTTCTTTGGGGATGTTCATGGGAAAAAACACATGCTACATATGTTCATATTTATCAGCAAATATTTACTTATTACTATTTTGTACACATACAAACACACACACAGGTCTTTCTTACAACTGATACCTGTAACTATATCATAGGGAGGGGAGAAATGAACAACTAATAGGTTTGGACAAATGAATTTAGGGGATAAAAACTGATGATTATGATTATTTACGCTGTGGGATGTGGTCCATAATTTTAGACTGGGCTATGATCTCATCGAAGATTGCCTGGCTAGGCCCTCACTTAAATTTCAGCTAGATTCCATTTCCATTTCGATTGGATGGAAGAGATCTTCAGTATATAAGAAGCATTGTTTCAGCTGGAATCTATAGTCTGCTACCAATGGGTTAGCATACTTCAGAATTTAGGGGTGCAAATTCTTTCATGAAAACAGAAACTAGTAAATGCTTGGGAATAAAATAGTGGATGTAACTGAAATAAAATGGGCAAACCCCCTCCCCAATCTTATGCTGAGAGTAAGACTGGCTGATTAATTAGCAGTGACTTTGGTATGCTTCGGCATAACCAGACTATTAAAATATTCTGGGCCAATTTAAATCCCTAAATCATCTTTCTGGGAGCTACAGAAATGATTGATTTGGCCCAGTGAACTTCCATTACCCTGTCAGATAATCCTGTCTGCAGGATCCAAACATGCTAAATTAGATAATCCTAATAGTCATTTCTTATATCTTGGATAAATTATTTCATTTATTCTGAAATAGCATGGAAATAGCATGGATATATATGTATGCACATTTAATTAAATATTTAGAAGAGTCCCATTAGCTCAAGTACACAACAAGGTTTTGTTCCCCATTACCTGGTTTTTGTCCCCACCCCCCCACCCAAGTGCTTAAAGCTATATTGCTGAACAACAGACAACCTCAGATATAGTAATTTCTTTTTTTTTATGAAGCTGCTTCTATGGAACAGCTAATCCCTCGAATCCTTTAGTCAAACCTTCTTTTACTGCATAATATTAAATAAATCCCTCTTCCCCGCTGCCGTTGGACTTCCTACGACACGGGATAAAGTTCAAATGCTTAACCCTTTAGTGGCAGCAAGCAGGGCCTGAGTTAAATTTTCATTACAATGAACACAGTTAATGTCACAGATTATTATTAATGCACATATCACAGTAAATGTAGAATCCTGTGGAATTTGGGTAGATAAAAGGTGGGACATCCCGTGTGCACTCTCAGATGCGCCACTGATGTGACACAGGGCATGTGTGCACATAGGCGATACACTATATCTCAACTTCTGGAATTCTTAACCCCCCCCCCCCTATTTTTTATACACTCAAAATGAGTGTATTTATTTAACAAAATTTAGATGCCACTGGATTATAAACAGAACCTCTTAGCGGTTTACAAAACAACAACAACATTAAATTTGTTAATAAAAGACCATATTAAAAACAGATGTTAAAACATTACAAAATATAATTAGAATCAGTGATAAACTAAAACACATGTTAGTTTTATATATGCACAATGTTTTTTTAGTATGTGCCAAAAATAATTTTGTGATGGCACCAGCTGATATCAGTAGGCAGGGAGTTCCAATATATAGATGTTGCCATGCTAAAATATTTTTTTTGTTTCTTTTTTTTACAAGTGCAGAATATATACTATGTGGGGCAGTGCCAGTTCTGCAGATTGATGTGGCCAAGAGGGCACATGTGACCCATGACACACAATGCAGCATACACATGAATGGGATGCCCCTAAAGTAAAAGCATATCAGGGCTGGAGTCAGATGCAGGTCAGCACAAAGAAGCACAGGGAGTTGTCAGTGAGGTTGACTATCTTCTAATCTTCTACAGTGTGATATTAAATTTACTCTATATTTTGGGATGTGGTTTGTTGGTCTATCCTCTATGCATTGGGATATCTCTGAAGATATGTCACCCAATTTGACATGATGGTTCTCGAGATGGAAGAGTGGGCTTTTGTCTATGTTTGGTCAAAAGATCTCTTCCTCTTCTTCCATAGCACCAGCAACCACTGTAGCAGCAAGACGCCTGCCTTGCTGTCCCATCTGATTCAGCCAACTGGTGGACACTACCCCTAGGAAGCTTTTTGCAAACAGCAGCACCACTTCCGCCATATTTGTGGTTGTTTCCCTGGTGGCCTCTGGGGAAGTCATGCACCAGAATCTTCCCCTCTTCTTCTTGCAGTTGGAGAAAGGGATAGCAGTGTAATCTATTTTCAGATTAGCAATTTCAGTCCTGTCCCCAGGGATGTTACTAGAGTTAGTTTCCTTATTTTAATATTTGCTTCCTGTTGCCTAATGCAACTTGCCTTTAGTTTGTGTTTATGCATTCTTAGGTACCAATAAAGCGAAACAGAAGAGCAACTTCTGTGTAGTACTCCTGGGTTTCCCTTCTTGCAAATCCCAGGTGAATTAGGTATTTATGGGTCCTGGGTACCTGTTAAGTGATAAGTAGAGTCTAGAGTCACCAACACTCAACTTGGTTCATTAGAGTAGATTTCAATCTGCTCCAGCCTGAACCTGAGATCTGGTGACTTAATTCCAATGGCTTTCAGCCAACTCTAACATAATACAGGTTAGTGTTCAAAGGTCTGACAAAAGCTGTCCTTTGAGGAGTCTTACCTTTTTGTAAATGTAACTGTTTTCCATAAAATTCTGAGTTGTGCACAATGTATATGTTTTACTCCTGGAATGATTTACAAAGTGCTTTTTCATTAATCTTGCAGAAACATTAACTTTCAAGTTATCATGATTCCATGGTTGCCACTTAACAAGAGTGATCTTCAGAGATTTCACTGTAGAAAAAAGCTTCTCCCTGCGGTTTTGATTTTCTTCTAAATTTACATCACATCTTTTTAACCATATACCCACTTTACTTGAGTAAGCTTGATTTATAGTAGAGATCAAAGGCATTTTGTTTCTCAGTGGAACAAATTATCTGAGGGGCAGATCCTCAGCTTGGGTAAATCAGTTTAGCCTCACTGGATCCTGTAACTGAGATATCTGATTCCTTACATAATTAAGTGTCCCTTGTTTACACAAAAAGAAAGAACTTTCCAATTAGTGTAGCTGTTTGATCTAATTCTGAAATTTATTTAGTCAGTATTAATATTTTATGGTGATATATTGTTTCCTGCTTTGCTGGTCTAATGTTAACTGCTTTGGACGGCTGTTTAAAACTACCTTTATATAATAGCCATTAATGTTAACATTTGAAAGAGGAAAATAGATACATGTTTGCTGTTTTAAGTGAAGAAATAATTTGTACCAAGTTAAATAGTAAGCTGAAACAGAATGTCTTTTCTATGTAGGCTAGTAGTATGGAGAAAGCATAAAAACTGGAATAAAATAAGACAGGACAAAAGGAGAAGAGAGGGATGTGCTGATGATACATCAGACCAACATTTCAGGAAAACTGATTTGGGGATGTATCCAACTAGAAGCAGATCTGCTAAGCCAAATCCCTGTGGACCATAGCACACGCCCTTTAAATCTGTTCTGGGTTTCCCCCTCTGGGGAAGATTTGGTGAGGGCACGGGAAGCATGAAGGGAGAGGAGAGGAAGGAGAAGTTCCATCACACAAGCGGAAATCCTTGCACTAGCAGAAGCACTTCATTGGTTGCCACCCTCAGAGCCTAACTAGGCTTCCACAAGCACTGGGGTGGGAACCTTTTTGTCCCTTGTTAACAGTCCTGTGTGGCATCTTTAAGGCTAACCACTTCAGGCCTACAAGACAGTTGGGTGCTAAGTATTAGTAAAATGGCAATGTTCAATTGCCCGCTGTTTCTTCACCAAGGAAGAGGGGGATAGGGGGGAAACCAGACAAAGCGAAGTCCACACACCTTTTCTCCCAGCAGTGACGTAAATGTGGCAGCAAGGACACCTTCTAAACAAAAGAAAGACACCTTTCAGTTTGGCTCGGTGCCAAACATTTGCCCAAGTGTAATGCTTAAGGAAATCAGCCCTGAGTGCTCACTGGAAGGACAGATCTTGAAGCTGAGGCTCCAATACTTTGGCCACCTCATGAGAAGAGAAGACTCCCTGGAAAAGACCCTGATGTTGGGAAAGATGGAGGGCACAAGGAGAAGGGGACGACAGAGGACGAGATGGTAGGATAGTGTTCTCGAAGCTACCAGCATGAGCTTGACCAAATTGTGGGAGGCATTGGAAGACAGGAGTGCCTGGCGTGCTCTGGTCCATGGGGTCACGAAGAATCGGACATGACTAAACAACACAACAACAACAACAGTGCTTAAGTGGCCACATTATCTTTGCAAGGAAGGAAGATGGGGTGAAAGTACTGAAGATGGGTTTAAAAAACAAAACAAAACTGCTGCTTTATTATAGAGATACATCAAAATCATGTAAATTGTGTGGCAGGAGAAATGTTCACCACACATTTCTCTCCCCACTCCCCACCCCCCACCCCATTTGTCCCAGCTTTTCTAAGTAGCAGCTGTCATTGGGGTTGAAAGCCTGATCTGCTGGCAGAACGCTGGACCAAAGCCAAGTTGACAAACTCACTGGGAATCATTGCCTTCTATCTCAGTCCAACTTTTGATGCATTCCATGCTCTGTTTAAGGAAGACCAAATTCCTAATATATACTCAGCTATATGCTAAAGGGGCAAATTGGGGATTACTAGACAGCCTTCCCGTCCAGCTTTGCATTCCTGAATATTTAAAGCAAGCCTTGGGTCTTTTTTGGTTGGGGAGGGGGAGAAGAAGAAGCTTGAGGTTCATTCATTTCCCAACTCCCTTGCCTCTCCATGCCAAAAATGCATCTCTTCATAGTTGTAGTCACTGGCTACCATGTGGCTGCTCTCACAGTTCTCCTGCCTTCATTAAAGAGGTTGAGCAGTGGCCAAGAACTGGTCTGTTTTGGAACCAGGCTAGATTTGAGGAAGTAGGAACTTCATCTGTCTTCGCTAAGAAGAAGAAAAATCTCCCTCATCATCTGAGAAGAATGTTAAGCTTCCTTCCCCCTTGGCTACTTGTAGAGACAACCATGATTGAAAAGAGATGAAAGATTTAAGAAGTTTACAATTTGCATGGCTTAGGACACTTGGAGCTTTATATGCATTGAAACTGCATTATGCCTACATGATCAGTGGCCCTAATTTTGTTTTGTTTCCTTATAATAATAATAATTTATTATTTATACCCCGCCCATCTGGCTGGGCTTTCCCAGCCACTCTGGGCGGCTTCCAACAAAATATTAAAATGCAATAGTCTATTAAACATTAAAAGCTTCCCTAAACAGGGCTGCCTTCAGATGTCTTCTAAAAGTCTGGTAGTTGTTTTTCTCTTTGACATCTGATGGGAGGGCGTTTCACAGGGCAGGTGCCACTACCTAGAAGGCCTTTTCGCAGTGAGGGAACTGCCAGAAGGCCCTTGGCACTGGACCTCAGTGTCCAGGCAGAACGATGGGGGTGGAGACGCTCCTTCAGGTATACTGGACCAAGCCCGAATATCCTGGGATATTCGAAGGAACCCACCCTAATATTTGCCACAAAGATTCTCTCAACGGAAGGGGTTGTCTTGGTGCTCTCTTACTGAACAACATCGTTTTTTGAAACTGAGGGTTCCTGCTGTCAGTTTCTTTTGCTGTAGTTGATTCTTTTGAATTCAGGGACCTGCTCAGGCCAAGCATCTGTTGGAGTGCAAGAAAACCAGCAGACAATCTCAAGGTGGTTGAGAAATCTCAAAATGAGCACATAGGGCAGGCATGGCCAAACTTGGCCCTCCAGCTGTTTTGGGACTACAGTTCCCATCATCCCTGACCACTGGTCCTGTTAGCTAGGGATGGTGGGAGTTGTAGTTCCAAAACACCTGGAGGGCCAAGTTTGGCCATGTCTGACATAGGGGAATCACGTGTAGGGTGCTCTTATTGATCAAGAAGAATCATGAACCTGTCAATTTCTGTTTATCTCAGAGTCTCAGTTTTCAAATCCTACATTCAGTTCTCCACATTTCTGCAGTAATTTGCCTTTGCATATTTTGTAATTTTAAGTTGTTTCAAACTGTGTTTTTTTATTGTGTTTTGTTGTCACCCACCCTGGGACTTTAGAGTGAAGGGTGGGTAATAAATTATTGTAACAACAAAAAATAATATTTTATTTTATTCCCTGTGAAAATTCACCAGCATTTTATTTTATTCCCTGTGAAAATTCACCAGCATTTTAAGGTCAATTTGTCCTAATATATAATTTTTCTATGCAGGTTTGACCAATATATACATTTTTGCAAGCTGTTTCCCCTAACAAAATGCATTTTTAAAATGTCATTTTCACTAATTTATGCACTTCCACGCTTATCTTACCCCCAATTCATGCGTTTCTGTTGTTTGGCTGGAGAGCTATGCTGCAAAATTATGAGAAGTGTGAATGTTGAAGGACTTGTTCCAATTTGCGGATTGCTTCAAAGAGTGTGAATTGGATAGCTTCTCATTAAAATGCAAACAAAATCAAATTTCTTCCCTGTCCCTAGTTATGGGTCCTGCTGGGCTGCCTTGTCTCTCCCCTCATTGCTTCTCAACCTGACACATTCCCTACAAAAGGCAATGATTTCATAGGCTGCTATGCCAGCCTGAATTCGCCAGTAATGAGCAACGCACAATGACACGGTAGTGAGGGCAGCATTGCAGGCTGTTGCTGCTGTATCCTGGTGAGGATGGGCAGCTGCTGAGTCATTTCTTTTGCAAATGATTCCGCTTGAAACAAAGCTATGGTACAACCCTCCAGGGATTCCGGCTGGTTCCTGGACAGACTCGTCCGTGTGAAGCTGTTTCTCAGGGTTTGCCCCAGTGCACTGTTTCATTTCTCCTGAAGCATTAAACATATGGGACTGATGTCTCCTTGGCATAGCAAGTAATTGCGAGGCAGAGGCTGCTGACCCTGATACATAACCTTTGCAACCTTGACTGAGGTCAGGTGGCTGGAGCCAGGCAATAAAATTTTCAGATTTTTATAAGCATGTTTGTGTGATGGGGTCGTATTAGAGCTGCCATCACTTGAGGCGCATACGCTGCAATAGACTCTGATCTGAGTAATATCCTTGTAAAGCTACGTAAGCTGGCTGCTGCCAAGAGAGAAGAATGCACTATATAGCATGCGTCCTGTTGAGGCTATAAAATGTACCGAGTAGTATAAATGCCAGAGAGACCAGCATCACAACAACACCCCCTCGCCAAATGAAAATATCTGCTTTTTGCCAGTGTCAGAAATGGCTATTTTCATCCAATTGTTTGTTGGTATGAGAAAGATCTTTTGTAGGCAGAGTTGTACTAATGGTAACCCTGTGTTTTTGTGTGTGTGTGTGTACACACATAAATCCCTTCTTAAAACCTTCAGTCACTTATGTAGTTTAGCTGTGTGTGTGTGTGTGTGTGTGTGTGTGTGTGTGTGTATCTATAAATACGAATTCAGTTTTCATAAACAGGATTTTTCTTTTCCTAGTGCATGAATCTTCTCTAGGAGGAAGGAGCGGGGTGTGTGTGTGTGTGTGTGTGTGTGTGTGGAGAAGGCGGTGGCTTGTTCAGTGTGAGAGTTCAACTTAAGGCCAATAATCCAATATATATGTATTCCAGAGATGGAGGCGGAGGAAAGGGACGATACAAATCCTGCCTTTCACAGGAAGAGAAATAAAAATAGCTATGAATGTTATCGCTTTCAAATGGTTCCTAGGCATGAGGAAGACGTGAGCCAAATAACAAGCGACAAGCTACATGCATACATTGGTGCGAGATAAAGACCCCACATAGGAATTTGATTTAAGTACTATCAGGCCCCATAAAAGAAATGGCAAGCAGCCAAGCAAGCGTTCCGTTTTCCTGTCCATCTGCATGCCTCTGGCTGGTTGCTTATGCAGGTTGTCATAAAAACTAATCGGCAAGACGCACTGCAGATCAGGTAGCGGAGGGAATGTTTGCTCCATAAGGGGTTGTCTTAAACATTATTTTCATTGTCGCTTGGGGTGGGTGGGCAGGAGGCAGGGAGAGGCAGGCTTGTTGCTTTGAAGGCATCAGCTTGCTGCCTTTTTAATAGTATGCTGACAACCTAAGTAAATTTGATGTTGGCTTTCCTTTATGGCGGCTGGAGGATTTTAAGTTTGCATGGATGCACACGTGTCTGACATGTAAATTTGGAAAATGGGGGGCTTGTTCACATGTTCAACTGAACATAGTTGTGAGGTATTTTCGTTAATGAGTGCACACTCATTGGCTGATTCTAGTGTGTACAGCAGAACACATAAGCTATACTCGTTGAACGTTGCATGTAAATAACCGTGTGAATTTACACGGGCCAGCTTTTGTACATGCAGGCACACAGACCCCACACTCAAATGTGACGTGTGAACATCCTTAGAGCGAAACTTACTCATTGCTAATTTAAGGGCGTTAGAAAGTGGGTGCATTGAAGTGGAATGGCTTATAAAACCGGGAACAATGTGGAGGGCAAACATGGAATCGGAAGGTTGCCAGGAGATTGGTGAGCTTGTAGATAACAAGGGAATCAGAGAATCAGAGAATTGTCAAGTTGGAAGGGACCATGAGGGTCATCTAGTCCAGGCTTCCTGAACCTTGGCCCTCCAGATGTTTTTGGCCTACAACTCCCATGATCCCTAGCTAGCAAGACCCAGTTGTCAGGGATGATGGGAACTGTAGTCTCAAAACATCTGGAGGGCCGAGGTTGAGGAAGCCTGATCTAGTCCAATGTGGGAATCTTTTGCCCGATGTGGGGCTCGAGCCCATGCCCTTGAGATTAAGAGTCTCCTACTCTACTGACTGAGCTATCCCAGGAGATGGAGGACAATTTTGTTTGATCTGCATCTTTGACTGATCCAACCTAATTTGCACCTCCTGGTTTAATTCATGGATTGAAACATATCAATCCTATCAATTTTGCAGCTCCTCTAATTGTGTGATATGGTTCTTGATTAAAAAACTTTCCAAAAATGCATACTGTAGGATAGAAGTATATTTATAAATGTGTGCATTGACATAAAATACATTTTAAAGTACATTTTTTACAGTGTTTTTTTCATATCACAGACAAATGCAGGAATGAAATTGGGACAGAGTTAGGAATGAACACCTGCAAAATTGGTGCAAATCGGAAATAGACTGATTTGTCCCTTGCCATGTTCAGGCTCTCTACAATTCTGATAAAAGCTATCAACTCTCCCCAGCCTTTGTTCGTTCAAGAAGGACTGAGCAGCACTGGCGATTTCTACCTAAACTATTGAACTTGGTTGCTAAGTAGTATTTTAAAATTGCAGCATGACTGATGGTTTGTTAAAATTCCACGGCATCCACCACCATTCCTCACGGCATGAAACATTTAACAAACCTGAAAGAAGGTAATAACGTCGAGAGCATTGTTATATCAGCTGTTCTGAGATTACATTTGAAACTGTGGTAAGAACAATTTGCTAGGTTTTTCCTTCTACATAAAGCTGGAAGTAGGCTTCATTATGCGACAGGCAGGCTGTCCATCCTCCATACAATGCAAAGTGGTAACAGCTTCCATCTATTTGGTCATTGCTTTCCCTCTGCGCACTGAAACTGTATCTCAGAGTTCCATTCTGCCAAAGCCCCCTTCAGATGGCTCTACGTTCTCAATGAATATGTGTAGGTACAAGAGGAACATCTTAAAAAGCAGAGACATCACCTTGCCAACAAAGGTCTATATAGTTAAAGCTATGGTTTTCCCAGTAGTGATGTATGGAAGTGAGAGCTGGACCATCAAGAAGGCTGATCGCCGAAGAATTTATGCTTTTGAATTATGGTGCTGGAGGAGACTCTTGAGAGTCCCATAGACTGCAAGAAGATCCAACCTCTCCATTCTGAAGGAAATCAGCCCTGAGTGCTCACTGGAAGGACAGATCCTGAAGCTGAGACTCCAGTACTTTGGCCACCTCATGAGAAGAGAAGACTCCCTGAAAAGACCCTGATGTTGGGAAAGATGGAGGGCACAAGGAGAAGGGGACAACAGAGGACGAGATGGTTGGACAGTGTTCTCGAAGCTACCAGCATGAGTTTGACTAAACTGCGGGAGGCAGTGGAAGACAGGAGTGCCTGGCCAGGAGAACTCCCCACACAGGTGTTCTGGGACATGTCTGTGGTCCCTGTGGAGAAATGCTGTTGCATACATAGCAACTCGCAGTTCTGCTTCAGAATGCACATACAGCGCTGGGGACGGTGGGAGGTTGGGTCAAGCTGGCCCACCGCATTTCATCCTGTGGTCTTTGTGTATTCAGTGAATGCATAGAGCCCCAGGCATACCTCCGAAAGGGCCTCAATTGCGACTACAGGTTTGACACACTGAATAAAAGGCCTACAGGTGATTATCCTCCACCAGGGCCAGGGCCTTTTCAGTGATGGCTCCGACCTGGTGGAATGCTGTGTCCCATGAGACCAGGGCCCTGCAGGATTTAACCTTCTTCCGCAGGGCCTGTAAGACAGAGCTATTCCGCCTGGCTTTCAATTTGAACTTAGCCTGATCTTTTATTCCCCTTCCTTCCCTCCCCCTTCCCTTTTTATGAAGACTACCTGCTCTGGGATCCCACAGCTAATTCTCCCCTGGCCTCCTCGCTGGCCCAAATAGGACTAATTTAGCCAGCTAGCCCTGGTGATCATCTAATGTTTATTGGGTGGATTTTCCCCAAATTGATTTTTGAACTTTGAACTTATTGTTATTCACGCTTTTATACTGTTATTTTATGCTGTTTTTTGTTGTAGCACAATTAAGTGTTTTAAATTTGTTGTTAGCCACCCTGAGCCCGGGTTTTCTGAACAGGGAAGGGCGGGGTATAAATAAAAATTTGTTTTTATTATTATCACACTGCACGTATATGGGGCAATGGCGTATCATGGGAGGGGCCACAGGGGCAGTTGCCCTGAGCACAAAATTGTAAAGGGCGCAAAATTTCAGCACCCGGTGCTGCCTCAATACAGCTGCACATTTCTAGTGCTGGGCTGTGTTGAAAATGACTTCTCTAAGCAAACCAGCAAGTGACCTCTCCAGACAACAGAATGACTCATCTTTGCTTATCTCTGCAGCTGCGTGGTGGTGATACAGATGCCATAAGGCAGCTGAATGCGCATGTGTACCCTGTCCGTTTCTCTCCCACCCACCTCACCCCTTCCATGTTGCTCTGGGCACTGGCAACCCACACTATGCCACTGATTGTGTTTGTGTGATAGAGATAGGCACAGGAGAACTCAGATTCTGGGCTGGTCCTCACCTCTGTTTTCTCTCCCACTTCCCACTGGGCAAACCTGTGTTTTACTGCCAAATTGGACCAAACAGCAATCTGGTTTTCTGTGTATTGCTGCTTGTTCTGATTCAGCAGTAAAGTCTGTTTTCCAGGGGAAAGCAGCAAGACAAATGCAAAACTGCTCGGACCCAGGCAATTGGAAACTGCTCACAGGACAAGCGGAAGTGTGGATGAGCCCTCTATCTAAGTGCCTATAGTATTCTGCCCCAACAGATTGGTATTGGGCTAGTGCTACTCCTCATGAGAGTACGATGGTCTCCAGCACTGAGCAAGAGAGGCAGCCTGATCCAATCCAGGGTGTCATTCCCCAAACTTCTGATCAGATGATTGGCGCAGTGCTGCTTTCAGGATGCAGACACTCGGTCAGTGATTTACTTCTGAAGCGTATCAGTCCAGCCAGCGGTGAAGGCAAAGAAAGCCTGGGCTAACTGGTCAACAGCTAGCCAAAGAGCAACGCTGTGCATTGCATTGCACAGTTCAATAAAATGCCACACACACACATCTGGAAGAGTTGTGTTGATTATGTCAACCTCTGTGGATCCCAGGGAAGAAGCACGTCATGCTCAGGAGCAGCTTGGCTCTGCCTCTTGAGGGTCTTTGCCAAAAGGCAACAAAATCTGGAGGAGATAACAGGGAAAGCAGAGCTACTGCCCAGCTTTCTCTGTCTGCTATTCATCTTTGGTTATCTCTCTTCTTATCAGCTAATTTTCCCCAGCAAATGGGATGGAGGAGACACATGGAAAAGAGGGATAAGAGGAGCTAAACAATGTCCCCTTATTTCTCTCTCCATGTGGGGGGTTTTAATCACCTCCAGCTTTCTTTGCCTGTTGGCAAAGAGCATTTAAAATGTCAACAGGTAAAACCAGAGTGCTGCTCTCTCTTTGTGGCAAGTGTAATGTGTAGCTCAGCTTGAAATTCCCGGAGAATCCCTAACCTTGCCTTTACACTGGCATGCTGTTGTCACTCCTAATACAATGCCAGCTATTGGGAGGTTTTCTGCTATGTGCGGTTTAAAAGAATAAGAATTTGCATTGAACATTTTGGTGGCCGATAACATGGTAGCAATGTGTGAATTACTGTGGTTGTGATTCCCTCCCCACCACTCAGTGACATCTGGTTTACAGCTGTGGTTTTAGCTTAGCGGTTTAAAACGTCTCTGAAGCTAAAGTCTGAGAAGATGAAGAAATGTTATCAACACCTTTACATGATATCAAAACCAGAACAGTTAAATTCCATCAAATGCATTATCAGTCTGCTTGCGTGGATCCTGAAAAGCATTTGGGATACATATCGTGTTCCTTTGACTCAGTTTCTGTTCTTGCCTTGGTCCTGGTGCAACTAGTACTTTTCATGAATAAGGCATGCTGAAAGCAATGTAACAAGTGTGGAGTCAATGTGACTTCCTTCTGAACAGATCTGCATAGGATTCCACTGTTTGATTGAAGACCTAATTACACTTGCCACCTATGAGCTGATTGCTTATAAACGTAGACTTTGCATGGATAAGTTAAATGAAAATTGGAACTCATTTATACAAACTACAGGTTTAAAATTGTAATGGTTAACTTAACAATTGTTATTGTGATATACTATACCTTTCTTTCTTTCTTTCTCTCCCCCCATCACTTTTGAAACTGAAACCACTTTTTATACGTTGCATTTAAATTTAAAACAAACAAACAAATCAGGATTGAACAGCTAGTTGTGATGACTAACTTTAGATAGATTGGGGGCCTAAAAGATTCCTTGCTATGTTGCCCAGATTACATAATTTGCCTAATCAACATTCATATCTGAGTGAGGCTACAATCCTATACAGTGGTACCTCTGGTTAAGAACCTAATTTGTTCTGGAGGTCCGTTCTTAACCTGAAACCATTCTTAACCTGAGGTACCTTAGCTAATGGGGCCTCCCGCTGCCGCCGCCCGATTTCTGTTCTCATCCTGAGGTAAAGTTCTTAACCCGAGGTACTACTTCTGGGTTAGCAGAATCTGTAACCCGAGGTGTTTGTAACCCGAGGTACCACTGCACCCACTAAAACTGGGAGTAAGTCTTATTGAATTCAATGAGCAGACTGCATAAGATTGTGCTAGACATGTCTTTTGTTTTATTTGGCCATTTAGGACCATGGAAAGCTGTCTTATACCAAGTCAAACCATTAGTCCCTCTAGATCAGTTTTGTCTACACTGGATGGCAGTGCTTCTCCAGGGTTTCAGGCAGAAATCTCTCCCAGACCTACAAGGAGATAGCAAGGATTGAACCTGCATGCAAGCAGATGCTCTTGGTTTGTGGAAAATCCTAACTTCCTGTTGGGAGGCAGATTGATGGAGACACAGCTTCTTCCAAAGCCTTGCTACTTTGGCTAATTAAATAATATATGGCCTTTTAAACTTTGTGTGTGGCGGGATATTGCTTTGTTTGTATCTATGTTATGTATTTTTTGTGTTATATTGTAAACCACCCTGTGATCCTTGGACGAAGGTTGGTATAGAAATGTAATAAATCATAATAATATTAAATACCTATCCCAGCCAGGGCAGAAGGTGACGACAGGTTTTAACACAACTTTCGGTGTAGCAGCCACTGTCTGACACAACAGAGAAGTCCAGATTGTGTGCCTCTCTCTAAAACAGGCTTCCTCAAACTCAGGCCTCCAGATGTTTTTGGCCTACAACTCCCATGATCCCTAGCTAGCAGGACCAGTGGTCAGGGATGACGGGAATTGTAGTCTCAAAACATCTGGAGGGCTGAGTTTGAGGAAGCTTGCTCTAAAAGATGGGCCTCCAGCGGTGCAATAGGTCAATGTGTCTAGCTGTTAACCAGAAAGTTGGGGGTTTGAGCCCACTTACGGATGGCTGTTGGCAGGATTCCTCCCTTGCCAGAGCTTGGACTAGATGACCCTCAAGGTTCTTTCGAAATCTACGATTCTGTGATTTAGCATCCAATATTTCTTTGGTCAACCCTTCACTGTCACAAAACTATGCATTTTTACATTGCCAGTGGGGATGCTTCTATCCTGACCATCTGCGTCTGCAGCAGACACAGGTGGAAGGACTTCTCTGTCTCATCCTAATACTCAGTGCTTTTTTTCTTAAAAAATGTTTAGGGGTAAGCATACACCTGCGTCCCCCCCCCCCCAAAAAGAAGCACTGCTAATACTCTCCCAGCAGCACATATTGTGGGTTAGGATTTTTTTTTGTGTGTGAATTATTTTGGCCTTTGGCTTTTCTTTTTTTATTTAATGCTTTCCATTTTCTTCTCTCCGGGTGTTTTTGATTCTATGCCGCAAACTGAAATGCTAAATCTGCAGTAAGGTGAGATGAAAGGAAAGATAAGTCCCACTGTATAGTCTTGACTCTTTTAAGTTCAGTTGATTCCAGTGGCAGAGGGTTACGCAGGCTTCTCTTTTCCACCGAAACCAGGGTGGCTTAAACATACTTGGAGTGGGCTGTGTGTGCCCAAATTGATTTTCCTTAATAGATGTTCGCAACAGTCCGGCATTTTTAATCAGCCGTAGCATATTGTAAATTTTCTGTAAGTTTAGAATAAGGGAAATGTTTAATGGAAGATGGAAGGAAGTACGCTCGAAGCTGAGCACCTGCAAGTCTGGGATTCTTGCCAGATGAATGCAGCATTATCCAAATTAGGCTTCTACCTCATTTCTTTATCAATCAACAAATGACAAAACTGAACTAATAAGGTTTTAATGCCGTTAACAGCAAACAGCCCTTGAAGGGCTTTCTTGAAATGCCTTTCCCCTCCCTGCTCATTTAACAAAAGGTGGGGAGGGTACTTTCTTAGCCTGAACTGGGCAAGCAGCAGCTCACTAACGCAATTCAGATGGCTAAACAACTGAGCCAAGCTACATAATTTAAAGGGAGACAATCCTTCTGTAAACACTTGCCAGTAATCATTGGCCTGGCAGACCATTCTTTCTCAGCAGCAGTTGTAATGATCCTGGCACCAGTTCAGGTCTCAGAAGGCAGATCGGGGGCATACAGAAATCACAGCAAGGTTCAAAGTCCTAGACATGGATATATTCAAGATTTGTTTTGTTTGCTTGTTTGCTTTTAAAACTCACCTCACATACTCCACAAATGTCCCAGAAAAACCAGGACATCCCATTTTTATCGCAAGAGAACGGCCATTTTGGTTGCCGTGATCTCTCGTGATTCCTCCCCTGGAAATAGTGCTTTTTTCAGGGCTGTGATCTCACGTAATGCCCCAAAACACATGTTTTTGGCTGCTGTACCCGAATCACAATGTGAAAACATACAGGATCACAGCAGTCAAAATGGCCGCCATGCTCTTGGGATAAATAACGAGAAGATGGTGTCCGGGAAGATAGCGCCCTGGATTTAAAAGTGTTGGAAGGTATGACCTGAGTGTATTTTAGCAATGCTTGTTTTGATTACTTTTTAATGCCACTGCTAGGCTGCATCCCATGCAGTCCAGGAAGATCATCATGACCAGGGAGAGACCAACTTGGACCCATTCATATCAGCCAGTGAAGTAGCTGACCCAATGCTTGCTTCCTTCTTCCCTCCACATTCCTTTTTCCTTTTGTACCATGCTTATTAAACCAACAGCCTTTGAGTAGGGACTGCATCACTGATAGATGTAAACTTCCCCAGCTTTGTGGGAAGCATGATAATTCAGCAAGATCCCCTTTTTTTTTTTTTTTTTAATGATATTTATTAAGATTTTCAGAAATACAGAAAGTAAAGATTAAAGTACATTCAAAGCCTTATTTTCATAGATCCACTTTCCGGGACTCCCCCCTTCCCCCACCCCTACCATATTCCCATTTCATATTGTTGGCTCCACAAGCTCTCAGTTCTAATTGAAACTTAATTTGTTTAGACCATTATTCGAATTTAAAATTTATACACTCCTCATCAATACCCCTAATAAAAAACAAAAGTTCTCTCCCCAGGGCCCACCCCATTTTCATTCCACAATTTCCCTTTTTTTAATGATAAGGACACCCCACACAATAGAAATATAAAAAGTAAGAAATAAAAAGTATAATAGATGAAAAAGAGCCAATTCAGAAAAAAAAGTTGACGAGCCTTTGGATTTTAGTTCTCCCCCCCCTGTCCCCGGTTTAATTTCCCCCTGACCACCAAACCATGTTATCTGCCTGGAATTCTTAAAGTCCATAAATCACCTATTTCCACCAACTCCTTGCTGGCTTTTTCTTTTTATAATTATTTTTTAAGACATTTAACTTCAAATCTTTAATAAAACTCCCCCCATTGTTCTTTCCAAGTTGTAGTCCAATTTCCTCTTGTTCCGCTGCTGAAACGTTCTAATTCAGAAGTTTAGTAACTCTGCAGGGATTATTGTTATTCAGGAACAAAAACTTGCGTTCAGTCCCTTCCTTTCTTCAATAGAAAATTCTATTGTCTCCTTTAGCTGAACACCCTGTAGACAAAATATTATTTCCGTTTTGCAGCTTTCCCAGAAGATAACCAGTCCTGTAAAATTCCAATGGTATTTTTCCACTTACGACCATCTTTGTAATGTCCCGAAATTCCTCTAGGGGGATTGTTGTAACTTTGTTTTCTCTAGTCCAAAAGTCCGATTGTTATCCATGTTTTCGCCATTTTGTATCCAAGTTTTAACGGGTTATAGCAAATTATAACAAATTTAACCAGCAAAGTTCTCATAATAAAATCCTCTCTGCTTTCCGACTTTGACAGCTACTTTGACAGCTGTCAAAATCTCCGACTCTTTTCACCAGGCTCTCTCTTCAATCACCCCGGTTCACAGGGGGGGGGGGGTTACGTTTCCCTTCTCCCTCAATTCTTCCTCCAGCACAGTTCTTGTAGTTCCCCATCGTGGAATTCTTAGTTTTTATCAGCAATACAAATCTTTTTGGACCTTGGTTTCCCCATCCTTGTTTTGGAAGGTTTACAGTAGGGAGGGGGACTGACTTCCTTTTTGGACCCCCCCCCCGCTCGTGTCCAATCCGAAAAAAAAATTTCTTTTTTTCTCCTTTTGAACCCGGTTTCCAAATTACTCACGGGTTATTGTTAAGAAGTCCGAATTTTCAATAGAAGAAGTCAGCGCTCTCCGCCGGATGGCATGCGGCTTCGCTCGGCAGGGATAGCAGAGGACTCAAAGCACCACGCTTCTCCCCGGCACCCGATCCGTAGCCTTTAAAAAGGCTCCTTCACGAGTCGGGAGGGCGCTAGCGGTGCCAGCCGAGTCTCCATGTCCACGGCCCCCGTGGCCGTGGTTTTTAAGGGTCCCCGCATCGCCGGTGCGGTAGGACCCAGCCCCTGCCGAGCAGGCTCCCTCCGGAGCTCGGAGGGAGTCCGCCATTCGGCGATGGCGCCAACCCGGAAGTCCAATTCAGCAAGATCTCAAAGATGATGATGATCTTTGGGGGCTGGTTTTGCCTCACCCCTGAATACTTCAGCCCAGTGCTGAGCTAAATCTCACTGGCTGCTTGATATGGTTCTATAACAATAACAGAGTGGAGGCAGGGAGAATTGATCTGCCTGAATGTTCTGTGCAAGTAGTTTTTTAAAATAATACATAAGCCAAAGTGTAGCTTGTTATCTAGCTTTCAAGTACCAGGTGGAGTGTTTTTCTTGAGCAAGCCTCTCATTTAAATGGAGAAGTTGGAGAAGTTTCAGCTCAGCTCTGATTCTCATTTGTGTTTGTCTCACTACTGAATTAATGAGCAGTGTGTGTGTGTGTGTGTGTGAGAGAGAGAGAGAGAGAGAGAGAGAGAGAATTCTTTCAAACATGCGATGAAAACCAATAGAACAGCTGTGATTTTCTCTTAATTTACATAATGCTGCACATAATGATAGGTCATTAAACTGCATTGTTTTAAATTGAAACCTTGCTCATTTCAGACGATTTGATAACTTGTCTGTGATTTAGATCATGCTTTCTTGGCTGTTGCTGATTATTTCTACGTAATTTGTTTTATGTTTCTGCCTTTGTGGATGTTTGATTTTTTTTTTTTTTAATGTGATTTTTGTGCCCCTTTGAAGTGTACATTTTTTTGCAGTCATAGAATTGGACTAGAATTCTTATAGCTGACCTGTTGGCTATGAGAGCAGATGGGATCCAGTAGATTTTGGACTAGCTCAGACCCACCCTGCTCTTGGAATGCCCCCCACCCACAGGCAGCTCCCAGAGTGGAAAGCAAGCAAAGAGATGCTTCTGCTTAGTTTTAAACTCTCCATAATCTGACCTGAGCAGGTGGTGGTTGCGGTTTGGATTCCATCCTTTGAGTACAGTCATACCTTGGATCCTGAACACCTTGGATCCTGAACACCTTGGTACTTGGACGTTTTGGCTCCTGAACGTCGCAAACCTGGAAGTGAGTGTTCTGGTATGCGAACATTCTTTGGAACCCGAACGTCCAAAGGGCTTCTGCGGCTTCTGATTGGCTGCAGGAGCTTCCTGCAGCCAATCAGAAACTGTGCTTTGGTTTCTGAACGTTTTGGAAGTCAAACAGACTTCTGGAATGGATTCTGTTTGACTTCCAAGGCACAACTGTATTATGAAGTGTATATGAGAAGATGAAGCTAACATTGAAATCAAAATACTTATGTCTAATAGCCCCTGGATTTTCTGGAAGGCTTTAAATAAGAGCACATTTCAGTGGTCTCCTCCTTTGGTGTTGTCAGCGCTGCCTCAGGTCCTAGCTCACAGAGGACCAACGCCAGTTGCTCTTTATAAACAAAAGTCTTTATTGTGGTTCATTGTTGGTTTGACATCCGTGGCGCGCAGCGCTACGTCTGAGTCCTTAGACCGGCGAAGCTCCGTCTGACTCCTCCCCTCCCCTACACCAGTTCAAGACCCGAGCTTTGCTCCACCTCTTCCTCTCCTCCTTCTGCTCCTTTATCCTCCGGGTCCTCCTGTCCTCTGGGGTTACCTCCTTCCTACTTTCTTCGGAGGCGGATTCTTCTGACTCCTCCCCACCCTTCCGGCGGGCTTTAGGACCTGGCGCCCAATCCGGGTTTTCTGCTGGCCCGCGCGCCTCCACATTTGAACTTGGCGCGCACGCCCAGCCGCCTACTTTCCTCCTAATGGCTACACTGCTCCCCTCACTGCTTTCTCCTTCAGGGAGACTGGCCGGACCTGCTCTTCCCTCCGCCCCCCCACTCTCTGACGGAGGCGTGGTCAGTCCAGCCTCACTCTCTCCTCCTGCAGGAGGCTCTTGTTTTAATCCTTGGGATTCTTCCCCCCCGCTACGCTCTGGTGGGGAAGCTACCCCTGATTTCCAGCTGCCGCTTGGAGACTCCCCACTGGCCCCCCTTGCCCTGCCTCTGGGGGCCCCCTTCTGGGAATCCTCTGATTCGCTGGAGAGACTCATGGAATCTCTCTGATCACTGGCATACCCTCCTGAGCTCCCCTCAGATTGTTCCCCTTTGCTCTCCATCTCCTCCTTCCCCTGTGGCTCAGCCCCTGAGCCCATGACATCCACCCCCCCTCGAAGCCCCCCCTTCCCCCTCCCCCTCTCCGGGCGTGGGTTCCGGGCGCTCCAGTGCTTCGGGGGCGAGAGCTGGATACTGTTCGGTGCCCCTGTCGTGCAGCCCTCCCGCTGGCTCCAGCCAGTCCGTACTGTGTTCATCGACGTCTATCTCCTCCGCTTCCATCTCTTTGCATTCGTGCTCAAACCCCTGTTCCTCACCCCACTCGTCCATGTTTGTCCCACCCTCCGATACCTCGGGTGACTCTGCGTGCCAAGGTCCCCTCAACCATTTCCGCCTCCATTGCTCCTCCGGTTGATCGTCCCACCAATAGGAGCGGTCTGTGTCGACCCCCGAACAAGATCCCCTTGGTGTGCTCCATCCCGGCTCCGCCTCCTCGTCTGATGAGAACCCCTGGAACGTGCTGGCCAAAAGTGTGGGTGTGAAAAGCCAGTCGTCGAAAAAATCTGCTGGCATGGGTTTTTGGGGGAAGAGTGCATGAAACTCGTCCTTGAGATAGCGCTCTTCCAGGGCATAGTCCGGTACCCATCTGTTGGCGCTAGCCGGGGTACCCTCCCTGGCGGGGAAATATTCTACTCCCTCTTCCCCCCATCTCGAGTCCAAAATCTCCGTGACCTCGTTGATTGGTGTCACCCTCTGTGACTCCCCCCCTGCAGGTGATTTTCTGCTTGGGGCTGGTGCTGACCCTTGTGCCTGAAACCTGTGTGGTGCCTTGTAGGGTGTGAGCACCGACCTATGAAAGACCGGGTGCATCCTGGAACCCTCCGGAAGCGCCAACCTGAAGGCTACTGGATTGATTTGTGCCTCCACTTGGTAAGGCCCCAACTGCTTGTGTCCTAGCTTCTGCTTGGCTAACGATTTGGCCGGCACTGCCTGGGCCGCTAGCCATACCCAGTCCCCCACCTGGATGTCTTCCCCTACCCTCCTGTGCTTGTCTGCCTGCACTTTGTAGGCGTGTTTGGCTAGTTCCAAGTGCCTCCTGAGCTGCTCATGGACCTCTTGTAACTCTGCTGCCAAGTGCTCAGCTCCCCCTCGTGACTCCCCCTCTCCCTTCTTCTCAAACCCCGGGAAGGTTCTGGGATGCCGCCCATTGTTGGCGAAGAACGGTGTCACCCCTGTGGACCCGTGCTTCGTGTTGTTGTAGGCAAACTCGGCCAGCGGCAGGTAGTCCACCCAGGTCGAGGGCTGTTGATTCGCGTAGCATCGTAGATACTGCTGCATGATGGCGTTGACCCTCTCCGCCTGCCCGTTGGTCTGCGGGTGTCGCGCCGACGCTAAGTTGATCTTGACGTTCAGGATGCCCAGGAGCTTCTGCCAGAAACTCGAGATGAACTGGCGCCCCCTGTCAGACAGGATGGACCGTGGCAAGCCGTGAACCCGGAACACGTGGTCTATGAACAGCTTGGCAGTTTGTTCCGCCGTGGCTACCTTCGCGCATGGGATGAAGTGCGCCATCTTGGTGAACAGGTCTACGACCACTAGAACCGCTGTCTTGCCTCGCGAGCTGGGCAGATCCGTGACAAAGTCCAGGGCCACCTGCTCCCATGGTTCGAACGGCGTCTGTAGCGATTCCAGCAGTCCCGCCGGTTTCCTGTGCACTGGTTTGGCTCTTTGGCACGTGTCACACCTGGCGACGTAATCTGTGACCTTCCCTCGCATCTGGGGCCACCAAAAGTCTCTGGCCACCAATTCCGCCGTCTTGTCCTTGCCAAAGTGTCCAGCACTGGGCGCATCGTGCAACTGCTGCAGGACTTTCGCGCGGAGGTCATCTCCCGGCACGTAGAGCGCCCCTTTGCGGGTGAACAGTCCGTCACGTATCTGGAACTCGCCGTCCTTCGCTGTGCCCCGTCGCACCTCCTCCATCTTGGATTGCGCGAATGGATCCGTCTGTAGCGCTCGACGTACCGCGTCCAGGTCGACGGTGGCTGCAGAGCACGTCCACACTGCCGGTGTGAAAATGTGTTTAGCTGCCGCCGGCGCCGCTTCCTCCAGATACTGCGGTTTCCTGGAAAGTGCATCCGCCATGACGTTGTTGTCTCCCGGGATGTACTCTATCCTGAAGTCGAAATCCGCAAAGAACTCTGCCCAGCGGATGTGTCTCTGGTTCAGGAACCTCGCCGTGCGCCAGTACTCCAGGTTTTTATGGTCTGTGCGAACTTGCACGGTGTGTCGGGCTCCTACGAGGAAATGCCGCCACGCTTTGAAGGCTGCATGAATGGCCAGCAACTCCCTGTCCCAGATTGTGTAGTTCTGCTCCGACTTGCTGAGCTTCCTGGAGTAAAATGCGCAGGGTCTCCAGTTCCCTTGCGGATCTTGCTGCAACAGGACCGCCCCCACCGCTCTGTCTGATGCGTCAGTCTCAATCCTCAGCGGGTTGCCGGGGTTGACGTGCAGCAGCTGTTCCTCTGATGCGAAAAGACGCTTGAGCCTCTGAAAAGACTGCTCCGCCTGTTCCGTCCAGATGAACTTCTTCTTCTTGGAGCTGAGGGTGTCCGTGATAGCCGCCGTCTCCTTCGCAAACCCCTTGATGAATTTGCGGTAGAAATTGGCGAAGCCGACGAACTTCTGGACTTCCTTCCTGTTGCGTGGGCTCTTCCAGTCCAGCACCGAGCGGACTTTGGCGCTGTCCATGGCGAGTCCCTTGTCCGACAGCTTGTATCCCAGGAAATCCACTTCCGTCACGTCGAACTGGCACTTTTCCAGCTTGGCGTAGAGCTTGTGCTCCCGTAGTCTCTGCAGGACCTCCCTGACGTCCTCCTCGTGAGCTCCCTGCGATTCCGAGAAGATCAGGATGTCGTCTAGGAAGCAGACGCACTTCTTGTAGAGGAGCCCCGCCAACACGTGGTGCATAAATTTTTGGAAAGTGTGAGAGCCATTTTGTAATCCGAAAGGCATGACTTTGTATTCATAGGTGCCTAAGGGTGTAAACATGGCCGTCTTCCACTCATCGCCCTCTCGCATGCGTATCAGATTGTATGCGCCTCGCAGATCCAGCTTGGTGAAGATTCTCCCCTTCCTCACCGTCGTTAGCAGATCGTCTATCTTGGGCATGGGGAATGAGTGGGCTTTGTCCTCGAGTTTAAAATTCTGAAATCCACCACAAGTCTCCGTTGGGGCGTGTCTTTTTTCTTCACGAAGAACACGGGACTGCCCCCTACTGATTTGGATTCTTGGATGAATCCCCGCTTCAAATTGAGCTCTATGAACTCCTTGAGTTCTTGCATTTCGTCCTCAGACATGGAATACAGCTTCCCCGTTGGTAGCTTCGCTCCCGGTAGGAGGTCAATCGTGCAGTCGTAGGGCCGATGAGGAGGTAGCTTGTCAGCTTCTTTCTCGCAGAAAACGTCCAAAAACTCCTTGTACTTGTTGGGTACCGCCTGCACCATGCCGAGATGTAGCTGTTGTGCATCCTCCTTTCCCTCCTCTTCCTGACTGGTCTGGATGCAATGTTCCGCGCAGTAAGAGGAGCAGAAGGTCAGTTGCCTCTGGTACCAGGCTAGCGCTGGGCTGTGCCTATCCAGCCAACTCATGCCCAACACTATGGGCGTTTCGGACAGGTGGGTGACATTGAAACTGATGACTTCGCGGTGATTCCCAATTTGCATCACCATAGGTGGTGTCTGCTGTACCACTTGCCCCCCCAGCAGCTTCCTGCCATCGACTGTGACGACGTTCAGGGGCATCGTGGCAGGTAGGAGTGCTATGCTGTGCTGCTTGACAAATTCCACCCCCACAAAGTCTGCATTGCTGCCAGAATCGATGGTAATAGGAACCTCCAAGATGAATCCATTGGGCAGTTGAAGTGATGCAGTGAGCTGCACCACTGGTTTGGGCGGGAGGGGGTCTTTGGGCTTCAGAATCTCTGGGGACTGCTTCAAAACCTTGCCTGGCTGGGCCCCAGTGCCTCTGCTTCCAACCAGGCTTGGTCGTTTCCCTGCTGCTCCCCCTCCTGCTGAATTCCCCCTTTAATAATTGCGGAGGCTGCAGTGTGCTTCTGGATCCTCTGGGGACACTCTTTGACCATGTGTTGTGCACTGTCGCATAAGAAACACTTCCTGTTCCCTCTAGGATTTTTCGGCTTGACTGCTCCTGGCGTTAGGGCTCTGGCCGCTGTCTGAGCCTTAGCAACACCCAACTCCATTGGTTCTACTCCCTCCCCCAAAGGAGGTGTGGAGTGGGCGCGTCCACTCTCCCTGGGCATGAAAGGAGGTGCTTTGGCCGGTGTGCGTGCTAAGCGACCCTCATCTCTGTTCCATGGGCGTTCCTCCATTCTCACTCCTATTGTGAGTGCTCTCTGGACCACTTCTGCAGTGGTGCTAAGTCTATCGCCCCTGGCCAGCTCATCTTTCACGGAAGCGTTTAGCCCTTCCCAGAAGAGATCTCTTACAACCACAGAGTCCTTTTCCCAGCGCAGCGTATTTACCAACGCAAAAAACCGGGCATGGTATTGTCTTACTGTTGCCTTCCCCTGCCGCAAACCGTGCATCTCCTTTCTAGCCACGTCCACATCAGTGGTTGATTGGAAACAAGCGTCCATAGCCTTTATAAAGGCGTCCGCATTCTGGAGGGCTGGATCATTGTCGCGCCACAAATTGTGCAGCCAGGATCTTGCTTCTCCATGCAAGTGCGTTATGATAAATCCTACTTTCTCCTCCTCATCTCTAAAGTCCTTCCGAAGCAGCCTGAGCGCAAAAACTACATCTGCTCTGAAGTTAGGATACTGCTGCAGGTCTCCGTCAAAGTGGGCTACTAGGCTGCCCCCCCTCTTTCCGAGGCCAATTCCCTCTGTTGATCTGGGTCCCGGCAGCCCCTCCTTGCCCAATCTTTCCCACCTGGTCTGCAGATCCTCGCAGAACTTCGCTGCTTCCTCCTCTCTCTTCCTGGAAACTGCCAGTTCTGCGTAAAGCGCCTCAACTGCTTTTTCCAGCTGTTCCATCTTCCCTTCTGAAGTCATCTTTGTCTCTCTTCGTGAGCTCGCAAAACACCAAGTTTTGCCCCTCGCTGCGCCAACTCGCGCTGCGAGGGTTAACTTTTAGCGGAGACGGAGCTTACTGTCAGCGCTGCCTCAGGTCCTAGCTCACAGAGGACCAACGCCAGTTGCTCTTTATAAACAAAAGTCTTTATTGTGGTTCATTGTTGGTTTGACATCCGTGGCGCGCAGCGCTACGTCTGAGTCCTTAGACCGGCGAAGCTCCGTCTGACTCCTCCCCTCCCCTACACCAGTTCAAGACCCGAGCTTTGCTCCACCTCTTCCTCTCCTCCTTCTGCTCCTTTCTCCTCCGGGTCCTCCTGTCCTCTGGGGTTACCTCCTTCCTACTTTCTTCGGAGGCGGATTCTTCTGACTCCTCCCCACCCTTCTGGCGGGCTTTAGGACCTGGCGCCCAATCCGGGTTTTCTGCTGGCCCGCGCGCCTCCACATTTGAACTTGGCGCGCGCGCCCAGCCGCCTACTTTCCTCCTAACGGCTACACTGCTCCCCTCACTGCTTTCTCCTTCAGGGAGACTGGCCGGACCTGCTCTTCCCTCCGCCCCCCCACTCTCTGACGGAGGCGTGGTCAGTCCAGCCTCACTCTCTCCTCCTGCAGGAGGCTCTTGTTTTAATCCTTGGGATTCTTCCCCCCCGCTACGCTCTGGTGGGGAAGCTACCCCTGATTTCCAGCTGCCGCTTGGAGACTCCCCACTGGTCCCCCTTGCCCTGCCTCTGGGGGCCCCCTTCTGGGAATCCTCTGATTCGCTGGAGAGACTCATGGAATCTCTCTGATCACTGGCATACCCTCCTGAGCTCCCCTCAGATTGTTCCCCTTCGCTCTCCATCTCCTCCTTCCCCTGTGGCTCAGCCCCTGAGCCCATGACAGGTGTGATTAGCTGGACAATGATTAAAACAGCACTTTCTGCATAGTTTTCCTATGCTTGAAGCTGAAACCTCTCCCACAATTCACTAGAGCTCAAGGAAACCTTGTTTCAGCAACAATTATTTGACGAATATTTACCACAGTTTGACTAAGGTGCCTTTTCCATAATTCACAGCTGTGGTGCTCTGGCTTTCCGAAATTTCATTTCCTCTTATGCTAACAATCGCAATGAGTTTCATTAATCCTGTGTGTACTCTGTACGGAGACTGAAATGATTCAAGTCCAGCTATTAAAGTTGTACCTGTAGCCCAAAGGCGAGCCAGGAGATGACACATTTGCCGTTAACTCAAATCCTTCAGGCTTAAAGTTGGCTCAGTCTTTTGAGCCTGAGGCAGGGTGGATGATGAGAGAATTGGATCACAGCTGGCAACAGGAGGAATATATGTCTGGACTTTTGTTATGTGCTGTTTGTGGGGGTTCCCTTGCAGCTAGTTGGGAAGCTGCAGCCCGTGCAGAATGCCACAGCCTGGATAGTAGGTGGTGATGCTTGTCGGGTACATATTGCGCCAGGGTTACAGAATCTGTACTGGCTGCCTATCAGCCACCAAGCCAGTTTTAAGGTTCTGCCACTCCATACCCTGCAACATTTCTCATGAAAATAGGGATGTCCCATTCCATAATGATAATTTTACTATTTTTACCCCCCGCATCTTATTGGGTTGTCCCAGCGCTCTAGCCAGCTTCCAACATATATAAAAACATAATAAAACATTAAACATTTTTTTAAAAAACCCTTCACTATACAGGATTGCCTTCCGACAACTCAAGGGTTGGATAACTCCATACCCTCCAACATTTCTCCAATGAAAATAGGGACGCCCTAAGGAAAAGTGGGACATTCTAGGATCAAATCGGAACCGCTTCTCTAAATCAGGCATGTCCCTGGAAAACAGGGACACTTGGAGGGTCTGGCTCTTCACATACAGAACATCAAATAATTCTGGACCAGGGTACCTGAAAAGTTTCCTTACCCTCCACTGCCCAGTAATAGCACTATGATCGGCTTGTAAGAATCCCCCTTAGTTTTCCTAAAGCTTAATGATTATTGGTTTGTGGCACCTAATTCCTGAATTCACTTCTTCTCTAGGTAAAGGTAAAGGGACCCCTGACCATTAGGTCCAGTCGTGACCAACTCTGGGGTTGCGGCGCTCATCTTGCTTTATTGGCCGAGGGAGCCGGTGTACAGCTTCTGGATCATGTGGCCAGCATGACTAAGCCGCTTCTGACGAACCAGAGCAGCACACGTAAATGCCGTTTACCTTCCCGCCGGAGCGGTGCCTATTTATCTACTTGCACTTTGACGTGCTTTCGACCTGCTAGGTTGGCAGGAGAAGGGACCAAGCAATGGGAGCTCACCCTGTCACAGGGATTCAAACCGCTGACCTTCTGATCGGCAAGTCCTAGGCTCTGTGGTTTAACCCACAGTGCCACCCGCGTCCCTTCTCTAGAGGCAACAGTAATTTCCTCTCTCTATTTCTCCCTCCATCACGGCTCCCAATCCAGAGATTCCACACCATCCCCTAATACTATCTTGCATTTTACTCCATCACAAGACCTCTGAGTTGCTTGCTGCGAGTTTCCCTAATTTGCTACCAGGTAATCTTCCATGGTATCACCACCTTTCTTTAAGAGGTTATGATCCTCTGTCTTCCTTTTGAGTTCTCACCAATAACTTTCATCATTTGTTGCTTCCCTAGTTTAATGTTCTGAGCCCTTCAGATTATTCTTCTGTTTCCTGCTTAGTATGGGAATAGCCAACTGCTGCCTGCTTCATAGGCATCTGACACTCTTGCAGTGTTCCTTTTCGAAGTCAGGTCAACAAACAGGTCAGTCTATTACTATCTGGAATCAAGTCTCCTTTACTGGATCGATCATTGCCCAGGCAGCCACATTTGTAGTCATTCTTTGCCTCTGCTCCTCTAAATTTACCTTGCATTTTTGCCAAATGGTTTAAGTTGAATTACCGTATTTTTCGCTCTATAACACGCACCAGACCATAACACGCACGTAGTTTTTAGAGAAGGAAAACAAGAAAAAAAATATTCTAAACGAAATAGTGGATATATGATTTTTGTGGTTCATGCTGTGGCCACAGACATGTGATCTGACAGTGAGTTTGGAGTAGCCCAATGCAAAAGTCCTGAGGATCCATGTGGATCCATGCTTTGTAACCAAAGCAGGGAAGGAAGGGGAACCATGGATCCTCTGCTCACGACTGCAGCAGATCCCCACCACCACCCGCAGGCATTCGCTCCATAACACGCACAGACATTTCCCCTTACTTTCTAGGAGGAAAAAAGTGAGTGTTATGGTGCAAAAAATACGGCACTTAATTGAAACCCTTATGTAAAATACCACTAGACTTTAAAAAAACAAAAACAAATGGGGTTTGCTGAATTTGAATCCCTGGAAACCTTTCCCTGTGGTGACAGAAGCACATTTAGAATAATTAGGCGGTTGATTATATATTTATATATCACTCATATGCCAGAATGGTTTCTAAATTGCAGATTACAGCTATAAAATCGATGTGTAGTTAAAATACACAATAACAAATCCTATAGGGCATTAAAAACACCCCTGATTTTTTAAAAAACACACACAATAAAACAAACAATTAAAATTGTAAAATTAAAACAGTTTATTAAAAAGTTAAAACAATAACATCACAAATTCATTTCAGGGGAATTAGAACATTACATAAGAAAGGCCTGCTGGATCAGGCCAATAGCCCAACTAATCCAGCATCCCTCACAGTAGCCAACCTACTGTTTGTAAGTATTATTGCCTCTATCTATGGAGGGAGAGCATAGCCGTCATGGCTAGCAGCCATGGATAGCCTTTCCCCTCCGTGAATTTGTCCAATCCTCTTTTAAAAGCATTTAACTTGGTGGCCACCACTGCATCTTGTGGGCGTGAGTTCCACGGTTTAACAATGTACTGCAAGAAGTGCTTTCTTCTGTCTGTCCTCTAACCTTGTTAGACCCTAAAGTTAAGAATTTGTCAAGAATGTATAACTTGCTGTTGAAATGGAATACTCAGGATGAAATGGTGAAATCTGCTATGATTAAATGGGCACAGGATGTTGGACATAATATTATGATGGCTGACTGGGAACAGTTATGGACCACTGGCATGAAGTTTACGGCATGCAATGCCTTAAAAGAGAATTTAATGAAAATGATTTACAGGTGGTACATAACACCAGTCAAGCTTGCAAAAATTTATCATTTGCCCGATAATAAATGTTGGAAATGTAATGAAACTGAAGGTACATTCTTTCACCTTTGGTGGACATGCCCAAAGATTAAGGCATTCTGGGAGATGATCTATAATGAAATGAAAAAGGTATTTAAATATACCTTTTTAAAGAAACCAGAGGCCTTTCTCCTGGGCATGGTGGGCCAATTGGTGCCAAAGAAGGACAGAGTTTTTTTCATGTATGCCACAACAGCAGCAAGAATACTTATCACAAAGCACTGGAAGACACAAGATCTACCTACCAGGGAAGAATGGCAGATGAAGCTGATGGATTACATGGATTTGGCAGAAATGACGGGCAGAATCCAAGACCAGGGAGAAGAGTCGGTGGAAGAAGATTGGAAAAAATTTAAAGTATATTTACAGAAATATTCTAAAATTAATGAATGTTAGAAGGATGCTGGAAAGAAGCTATATGACTTTAGTAGAAATATTATAAAGAATTAAGTATGAATAGATTGACATTGTGTAAAGGTGTAAATTTAAGGTTAAATTGTGTTAAGATAAATTATGGAACTAAATTTGAGAAAGAGGGAAAGGTCTTGCTGGAATAATTAATTGAACTAGAATACAAAAAAGGAGGTGTGAGGAAGTCGAGGAAATAAGCAAATGAAAGATAAGGATATGAAAATACGGGGTTCTTTTTATTTTTGTTTGTTCTTTTTTGGGTTTTTTGAATGCTTTTGTTTTTCCTTTTTTTTCCTTTTATGTATTGTTGATGTTTTGTATTACTGTATTTATTTTTGTTTTTGAGGTTTTGTAATTGTTTATTGCTTGTATTTTTCTTTTGTTCTCTTTTCTTTTCTTTGTAATGTTTAAACTTTAATAAATATCTTATAAACTTTAAAAAAACAACAAAAAAAACCTTGGTGGCCACCACTGCATCTTGTGGGCGTGAGTTCCATGGTTTAACAATGTACTGCAAGAAGAAGTGCTTTCTTCTATCTGTCCTGAACCTTCCAACATTGTCTGACTCATTGTGCTGAGACTCACTAGTGCAGCTATTTAGCTGAATCTGGCCCATTGCATGCCTACAAATAATAATGGATAACAAGTCAAATACCCAAAGCAAATAAAGAGAAAATAAATCAAAACACTCAAACTGAAAAATGTGCAGTACTGATCATTTATTTTCCTCCTTGTGCCAAAGGTTGCTCACTTACGCTTTAATGCACATTTGATTATTGAGCTGTCTGCTGCCCCTCCGAACTTAAACCTTTGGCCATCTCTGCTCAGAGGTTAGAATAAGCCCAGGACACACTACCAGCATGTTTCTTTCAAGTGACCTTCTGAAGAGCTTCCCACTGCTTGAACATAAGCACAGCACAGCACAGCTTGACTTTGTCCAGCTGGCTGCTTCATGGTCCTATTTCTGCAGCTGTCTTTGCCTACTGAGTGGCAGCTTGGAGCTCAATCTCTCTTTCTCTCTATCCTTTATAATATTCCTCCCAGCTGCACTTCTTCCCTTGTTTTCTGTGTGGCCCTTGTGGCTGCAAGGGATGGTAGTTGAGCTGCCTCTATCTAGCTTTGCTTACTAAATTCTCAGTGAAACAGGGGTGTGATGAATACTGCTATGCAGTTAATGCAAGATCCAATGTGTTATTCAGTGGCTTACTAGCATATTGAGTATGGAGCTGTTAGGCAGTCTTTTAATTTCACAGAGACTATAATAGGACCGGCAAAATCTGTCGTAGTATTTTTGAAAAATCACTAAGTAGTAAGGGTCAATGGGAGGTTCAAATATTTGCTAATAAGCAATCACACCCCCTTTCCATATGTACACGGGGAAACATAAGGGTATTGCATAATTTAAAGGAATTAAATAAATCTTGGTCAATTGATGCCATGGGTTTTAATCAGTTCATTGATTAAATTTGCTTGCAATTGCTGATGAAATCTTGTTTTAAAGAAAAAAGCATGTTTTCCAGTTTTTTAGATGATGGATGGGTTGGTATGCAGCAGCTGACACAGAAGAGACATGAGAAAAGGCAAGAAGTCTTCTCCTAAGATGACACCTACTACTTGCAGTTTTTATTAGTGCCAAGTCATTTTATTTATTGAATTAAAAATGTGATTTTTAATTTTTTTAATCTTTTTTGTGCTGAATCACAATTAGTAACGCTCACACCCACACACCCTGTTTTTAAAACTTTGCAATAACTACGTTGGCAAAGAGACAAGTGTTTTCTTTCTGCTTGGAGGGGTGATGATGGAATATTGGGCACGTCTTTGTTTCGACGTCAACCAGACCAATGGTCCTTTACCCTGGTATCATTATGTATAGTCATATGTGAGTTGGTGGGACATATGATTATATGCACATCCAATTTAAAGTAATGTAGTAGTATAGGGATGTGGGTGGCACTGTGGTCTACAACACAGAGCCAAGGGCTTGCTGATCAGAAGGTCGGCGATTTGAATCCCTGTGATGGGGTGAGCTCCCGTTGCTCGGTCCCTGCTCCTGCCAACCTAGCAGTTTGAAAGCACGTCAAAGTGCAAGTAGATAAATAGGTACCGCTCTGGCAGGAAGGTAAACGGTGTTTCCGTGTGCTGCTCTGGTTCGCCAGAAGCGGCTTAGTCATGCGGGCCACATGACCCGGAAGCTCCCTCGGCCAATAAAGCGAGATGAGCACAGCAACCCCAGAGTCGGTCGTGACTGGACAATGATCAGGGGTCCCTTTACCTTTAGTAGTATTAGCAGCAGCAGCAGCAATAGTAGCAGTAGTAGTAGTAATTTTTTTATACCCCACCCATCTGGCTGGGTTTCCCCAGCCACTCTGGGAGGCTTACAGCATATATAAAATGTAGTAAAACATCAAGCATTAGTATATCAATGGCTGCATTTCCATATAATGTGGATCCATGGTTTAGCTCTAAGGGAATGAAGTGGAATGAGCAAAGTCTTGGACTTGCGTGCTCCCTCCTGTCTCCTCCTCCTCCTGTTTGTGATGGGAGGAGAAGAAGAGTTTTGACTTGATATTCTGCCTTTCACTCCCCTAAAGGAGTCTCAAAGCAGCTAACAATCTCCTTTCCCTTCCTCCCCCACAACAAACACTCTGTGAGGTGAGTGAGGCTGAGACTTCAGAGAAATGTGACTAGCCCAAGGTCACCCAGCAGCTGCATGTGGAGGAGCGGGGAAGCGAACCCGGTTCACCAGATTACGAGTCTACCGCTCTTAACCACTACACCACACTGGCTCTCCTACACCACACTGGCTATCAGGATGGGATGGGAGGTGGGGTTTTGTCCATGGAGGTCCTGCCCCATCACGCCAGTTATGTGGTCATAGTAGTTAATCATACCACTGATTTCCTTAATCTATTAAATGTCAAGCTGGCATACACAGAGCTTTCAGACACAGATTCTATCAGCAAAATTAACTCAGCATAAACTCTCATTTTGTATAACTTGCACCTAAAGCTCAGTAAAAATGGGGGAACCATCACAAAAGATAAAACAAAAGAAAAAGAGAGAGGAAAGAATAATATATCTCTTTTAGCATCCTTTTCTACTCATATTTGTTTGTGTAATGCTAAAGGTGAACTCACGTAGAAATTAAGTTCTACAGTCAGGCAAAATAAGAGATTAAATGATTAAGTTGACTATGCATTCTTAAGGTTGTGCCCTTATATAAAATTGTGTGACCCAGTGAAACTGGAGATCCTTGAAAAGATATCTGTATCAATGCTTTGATGATAATTGATCTTCCTCTACTTCCCTTATGGATGATAATGTCAAAATCTCCAGTCCTAAGTTACAGTGATCAATTTAATCATAGATAGGTGTGTGCTGATAGGTAAGATCATGCTACCTGATGTTGATCTTTGTAAACTCTAAAGTCATTCCACCACTGATTTTCTCTTAGACCAAAAAGGACTAGGGCTGAGGTTATCCTCTCTCTCCATATCTATCCACCTGACTGTTAGGATCTTAAATCAAGAACAGGGAACCTGTGGCCCTTCAGATATTGATGGGCTGCACCTCCCATCAGTTCCATGGCCATTGATGATGGCAATTGCAGTGCAGGTATAACTGGAGGGTCACAGGATTCCCATCCTAAGTAGAGGGCCTTCTACAGATTTCCTCACCATCTGATGTGAGACAGGTGGCTATCAAAGAGAGGGAGTGGATCTGTTCAGTATTGGTGTCCCCATTGTGGAACACATTCCCCAGAAACATTTGGTGCCTCTCTTATCCTAGTCATTTGGCAAAGACCTTTTTAGATGCAATTTCAACTCTGCATCCTGTTTTGCTTTGCTTTTATGATTTTTGCAGCCAATAGCTTATTGTCGTATTTTTCGCTCCATAAGATGCACTTGACCATAAGGTGCACCTAGTTTTTCGAGGGGGAAAGGAAAAAAAATAAAATTCTGCGCAGAGCATGTAAGCGGCTCTCACTTTTCTTGCTTTAAACCCTTCCGTCCCTCCTCCCACTTCGCTGAGAAGCCAGCAGAGCAAGCTGCACAGCTCTCGCTGAAGCCAGCAGAGCAAGAGTGATAGCTGTGCAGCGCCTCTTCTGCTGGCTTCCCAGCAAAGAGGGATGAGGGACAAAAGGGAGCCCTTACAAGGGAGCGCTGAGCAGAGCCTCCCACCTGCATTCACTCTATGAGACGCACACACATTTCCCCTTACTTTTTAGGAGGGAAAAAGTGTGTCTTATGGAGCGAAAAATACGGGATATGTTTCATATTTACATTGAGACACTGTTAGTGTTTGCCTGAGGAGTACAGCTGAAAGGCAGAATAAAAATACACGAAATAAACTTGTTTACAAGCCCTTTTTCTTTGTGGTCAGTTGTGGTCTGGTGGTGCAGCTACAAAGTAGGTGGTGTTTTCCCCAATCCACTTTATCTCCATGACAGTAAATTAATCTCCTGTTAAATTCTTGCACATCCTGCTGCTGATAAAGTAACGTGAGAAGGACCAGTAAAAAAATAAAAATTGGCAACTCAGTGGTTGTTCTACAATCACAGCAGCATGAATACTGCTGGGAGGGGCTCTGTAGATTCGGGAGAATGTCTCGATTTAAATAGCCTGCTGATGAATTTACATTCAGTCACATCTTCTACATCTAAAGAGAAAGTATATAAGCACCCTCACCTGCTGTCACCTTCCTACATTGTATCCCAACATAGCCCTGATTTGCTTTAATAAGGAGCGTGGATTATATTTCATTCTGGTGCAAATGCAAAACGATTTTGGCTCTTGTTAAAAATAGCATGACATTTTAGCGTTTCATTATTATTATTTTAAAAAAATACATGCCAATACTTCTGATATGTCAACTCTCCCTTCTAAATCAGGCTTTATGCAATTATTGAAATGTCAGAACTTCTCACATGTGGCACAATTTTGAGCAGCAGCAGCAGCAGCAGCAGCAGCAGCAACAGCATCTCAAATCTTTTACTTAAAGCAGGGGGTCAGAAACATTACATGTCTCCCTCCATCACGTATGAGACAGTAGTACTTACTGTACATCAGCAAAAAGGACCTGCCTGTCCCTCCAAGCTTTAAGGCCTACACCCCTGCTCTATTTGAATAAACTCACCTAAATGTGTTGCTGGTTGCAGATGAAAATATGATGGTTGCTGTAGTTCCTTAAAAGACAAAACAAAATATTCTTGTGGGTTTGCCAGAGCCATCTTACGAGCCACTGAAGCAGCAGAAGGCTGGACTAGATGGGCATTTGGTCTGATGCAGCAGGTCTAGTGTTCTTTATCTTTTCTTCTTCTTCATATAAACAACATGTACAAAACTATATTACATTTGAGTGTACATTTGTTTACTATGGGATGCTAGTAAAGGTAAAGGTAAAGGGACCCCTGACCATTAGGTCCAGTCATGGCCGACTGGGGTTGCGGCGCTCATCTCACTTTATTGGCCGAGGGAGCCGGCATACAGCTTCCGGGTTATGTGGCCAGCATGACTAAGCTGCTTCTGGCGAAGCAGAGCAGCGCACGGAAACGCCGTTTACCTTCCCACCGGAGCGGTAGCTATTTATCTACTTGCACTTTGAGGTCCTTTCGAACTGCTAGGTTGGCAGGAGCAGGGACCGAGCAATGGGAGCTCACCCCATCGTGGGGATTTGAACTGCCGACCTTCTGATTGGCAAGTCCGAGGCTCTGTGGTTTAACTCACAGTGCCACCCACGTCCCTATGGGATACTATGTTGGTTACGGTATATATAAACATTTCTTTAAAACAAAAGAAGTATAGTTCACGTATCTCCTGCTTCCCAATACCTTAGAAGAATAAAAATGAACCAACAAGGACATATAGAGAGCAAAACATAGCAGTTGTTCTTTCAAGGCCTCTTGTTTCCAACCATATTTTGCATGTCTGAGGGCATGATGTTTACATGCAGAGTGTCCCAAGTTCAATCCCCAACATGTCCAAGGTAATAATAATAATAATAATAATAATAATTTAATTATTGGTATCCCACCCACCTGACTGGGTTGCCCCAGTCACTCTAGGCAGCTTCCCGCACATATAAGAACATAATAAAACATCAATCATGCAGATGTCTTCTAAAAGTTGTATAGTTCTTTACCTCCTAGACATTTGAAGGGAGGGTGTTCCACAGGGCAGGTGCCACCACCAAGAAGGCCTTCTGCCTAGTTCCCTGTAACCTTACTTCTTGCAGTGAGGGAACCACCAGAAGGCCCTTGGAGCTGAATCTCAGTGTCCGGGCTGAATGACGGGGGCGGAGCCGCTCCTTCAGTTAACCTCTCTGAAACCCCTGAGGGCTGTTGCCTGTAGCCAATTACTGAGCTACAGGAATGCCTACTTGGCCCCGTGAACGTGGGTGCCCGGGGCAATGGGTGCAATGCAATGTGCATGGCCCTAGCACCAAAATTTGTGGGTGCCTGATGCCTTCATGGAGAATTTTGTGTGCGCTCAGGCACTCAGGGCCCCAGGGAGTTGGCAGCTATGCTGAGCTCGTTGGATCAATCTCCTGACTCAGTGTAAGGCATCTTACTACGTTCCTGTGCAAGGTCTCTACACCACACTTCTATTCTTTATAAGGTACATGCGAACCTTAAATAAGCCTGGCAGCAGGCTTTGATCCTGGTCTAGGGCTACTTGCCTTTGTGGAAAACTTTTAAAAGTGCACACCCTCCAGCATTTCTCTGATGAAAATAGAGACATCCTATTGAATAATAATAATAATATTTATACCTTGCCCATCTGACTGGGTTACCCCAGCCACTTTAGGTGGCTTCCAACATATCCCGAAATGGTTCGAAAACCAAGGCGAGGCTTCCGATTGGCTGCAGGAGCTTCTTGTACTCAATCGGAAAACACTTACTTCCAGGTTTGTGGCATTCAGGAGCCAATTTGTTTGGCACCCAAGCCATTTGACTGCCAAGGTACGTGTGTGTGTGTGTGTGTGTGTGTGTGTACACCATAAAGAAACTTCCCTATACAGTGGTGCCTCGGGTTACATACGCTTCAGGTTACAGACTCTGCTAACCCAGAAATAGTACCTCAGGTTAAGAACTTTGCTTCAGGATGAGAACAGAAATTGTGCAGCAGCGGCGTGGTGGAAGCGGGAGGCCCCATTAGCTAAAGTGGTGCTTCAGGTTAAGAACAGTTTCAGGTTAAGAACGGGCCTCCAGAACGAATTAAGTACTTAACCCGAGGTACTACTGTACAGGAGTGCCTTCAGATGTCTCGGTGGTTGGATAACTCCATACCTTCCAACATTTCTCCAATGAAAATAGGGATGTCCTGAGGAAAAGCGGGACATTCTTGGATCAAATAAGAAACCGGAGCAGCTTCTGTAAATCTGGGACTGTCCCTGGGAAATAGGGACACTTGGGGAATCTGAAAGTGCATGGAGGTAAACAAATGACTGGAAGCAAATAGTTCCCGTCCTCAGCTTCTTACCAGCTTACTCTGCCTGACCTCTGACTAACCCTAGTTCAGTCAGAGGATAGTAATCCCTCCTTCTCTACTAAACTGCATTAGGCAGGGATACTACCAAGAGACAAACTGTATTAATTGCCCCTGTCCGCTAGCCACAAACACACATGCAAATATGTGAAATACACACAAATTAGGAATATTTTGCCTTGAGCTTCTTATTTAACAACCTTTAAGTATTTATAACCTCGAGCAATTAAAAATGATGGCTCATCCATATTTAAATCTACAGCAATGTCTTAATTATCCTCTTGTATGTGCGGCACCCGCACGCTGTGCAACATTGTAGCTGCATTTGATATCTTGAAATCCCTCGTGTGACATAGGGAGCCCATCTGTTCTCTGATTTACAGGGGCGTTGTAGATCACCTTTACGTAGACTGTTCACATTCAGAAGTGAAGGCACTAGAGAATCAAGCTCTCTTGAATTTTGCGGGGAAGGGAGGGTTTGGAAGAGGCACATGGGGGGGGGGGAAGGGCACAGATGGCTTTCCTTCCATTGCCACGAAAGTATTCAAAGGGGTGAAATCTTATGAAAGATCTGCAGGGAGTCGTGTCTAGTGGGGTGTGAAACCAGGTAGACTATGGTTTGTATTTGACTAAGTTATGCTCAGAGCGGCCAAACTGTTAGTCATGTCACTTATTTCCAATGGGCCTACTCTGTGTAGGGTTAACATTGCATACAACTCTAAAGCATAAAGGTCAGACTAGCTGTGACTTTAAGAACATCTTTTATTTTTTATTTTTTTCTTCCAAATTTTTTTATTCATTTTATAACACAAATAAACAACACAAACAGAAGAACAAACAATACAAACAAATTCTTCTCTTATCCTTATTTTTTCTAAACATTGTTAGGTGAGCTTCCCCAAGCCCCCCCCCCATCTGATTTTCATTTTACCTCATCTTTAGCAGTTTACATATATCATAATTTTTAATCATTTTTTAATCACACTTACTTTAACCATAAAAATCTTCACATTTTATCCCTTACAAATAATACTATTTTAAAATACACTATCTTCTACTTCTAACCCTACAGCCTATATCCACTTCCGAAGCTATTCTAAGGTTTAAATGTTAACATATTTTTTCAAATATTCTTTAAACTTCTCCCAATCTTCTTTCACCGTCTCTTCTCTCTGGTCTCGGAGTCTCCCAGTCAGTTCGGCAAGTTCCATATAGTCCATTAAGAACATCTTTTAAAAGTGTGATTACGTCTGGCCATATCTAATTTTCCCAACAGCAGTTATGGGAGGAGGCGGGATCTGGATTTGGGGCCATGGTGTCTGGGAAGGTAAGTACAGTGGTACCTCAGGTTACATATGCTTCAGGTTACATATGCTTCAGATTACATACTCCACTAACCCAGAAATAGTGCTTCAGGTTAAGAACTTTGCTTCAGGATGAGAACAGAAATTGTGCTCCGGCGGCGCGGCAGCAGCAGGAGGCCCCATTAGCTAAAGTGGTGCTTCAGGTTAAGAACAGTTTCAGGTTAAGTACGGACCTATGGAATGAATTAAGTACTTAACCCGAGGTACCACTGTAAGCCTTATCTTCCCCCCGCCATTGTATCCCCTGAAAAATGTCTTCCAAAACTGTTGTTTGCCCCATTTTTTTATATTTTATTTAGAGCATTTGTGCCAGCCTTGCCTCAAAGCAACAAATGAAATAAAATTAAGATTAAGGTGGTTAACAATAAAACTTAAACATAATTTTTTAATGCAGCAGTGTAGCAGATTCAAACCAATACAGTAAAACAATGTACAACCCCAAAGCTCCCCTCCCACTCATTTTTGTAATCTTTAATTCAGTTTTTCACCTTTCCACATCAGTTTGCTTTTTTAAAAAAAAGAAAGAAAATCCATCAGCAATACTGTGTGAATTTCTCTTACCGTACACATTTTGTGTGGAATTTTGCCTAATATACACATATTTGGAACACAATTTTCCCCAAGATAATGCATTTTTGTTGTTACTTCCACACACAAAAATTGTGTATTTTTATGCAGACGTTGCCATTGTATATACCTTTTTTATAAATATTATTTGGGTGTATTTCAGTTTGTACGTTGCTTTAGGAAAATTGAATTGAATATTCCTCCCATCCCTATTTACAACACCAGCCTACACACGCTTACATGGAAGAAGGTCTCACTGCATTCCGTGTGGCTTACACCCTAGTAAGTGTGGTGAGGATTGCAGCCTTAAGCCTCACTTGCAGAAATGTTCTTAAGTCAAGATGACAGACGTGCCCAGATTATATTGAAAGATGCCCTTACCTTTAAAATGGACACATACACTTATGCTGAGGAGCAGGGGCAGGGGAGATATTTTTTTCCCTCTGGAATGATGGGTATTTGCCAAATTTAAGCATGTGAGTGGGTTTTGAAACTTTGTGATATTACATTTCCAAAATGGTTAGTGATGATCAGGGGGTATTCATCTGCTCCCAGACCCCTCAAAAGAAAAAGCGATGGGAAGCTAAAAGAGAGAAAAAAGAGAACACATCTTAGATTTTCTAGCCGATATCGGTTCAATAAGCAGCGCTCAAAATTAATAAGTCTTATATAATTTGAGTGTGAATTAGCAATTCTGTTGAAATGGCACTGAGAGAAGAAGCTCTTTGAACTTCCCCCTTTGGAGAAGCATGTAGGTGGCAGATGTTTCTGATGCATGTAATTCTGTGATGCTGTCTTGATAGCAAGCTCAAAGGCCCACATTTAGGCTGATATATTGCTGTTTTGATATTATGCTGCCTTTGATAAGTGAGAAGTGAGACAAGAAATGGATCACATTAAAAAGCAATAATAGTAGTAGTAATAATCAGAGAAATAGGGAGCATACACTGGAAAATTCTACGCATTGCAGCAGTACTGCTAAGTAACATCATCACCTAAAAAAAAAAAAAAAGTCCCATTGAGCAATGAGAAATCAAGGCCATCATATTTATTTCTGCATTTGTATTTGCAAACTTTCCCCTTTGTGTTTGGCTTAGGTCACAACACAGTGGAATAAAAGAGGCAAGACATATAAGATTGGGTGAACTGGGGCATATTTATTTAAATCAGGCTTCCTCAAACTCAGCCCTCCAGATGTTTGGTGACTACAATTCCCATCAGTCCTGACCACTGGTCTTGCTAGCTAGGGATCATGGGAGTTGTAGGCCAAAAACATCTGGAGGGCTGAGTTTGAGGAAGCCTGATTTAAATAGTTCAACCCCACCCTGATCTGCGCCGGAGGAACAACGTGCAGGACCTAGCTAAGAACCAGACTCTGGGTGAGCCAAAACCACCAGCCTATTGTTTACCTGCCTCTTTTAAGCTCCATCCGTTCAGGTGAACAGGAACACCTTCCTGCTCCACCCTCTGATGTTGTTGGAGTCCATCTCCCACTGTCCCTGACCACTGGCCATGTTGGCTGCAGATGTTGGGAGCTGGACTTTGGAAGGTCACCATAGGCTCTGTTGTACTGGTCTAATCCCCTTCTAGAGCCACTGGCCACCAGCTCACAAGATATTGTGGGGTTGAGTTCCATAAACTAATTATGAAGAAGTACTTCATTTCATCTGGCCTGAATTTATTGCCAATCAATCTCATTGGGTCAACCCTAAATCCTAGTACTATGAAAGACACCCTCACCCTAAAATCACTCCCAGCCACTCCCTCTATAGTGTTCATTCTAAGCCTCTATCATTTCCTGCCCTGAGTCATCTGTCTTCTAGCAATCTGTCTCCTTCATGCCCTGTCTGTGACCTTCCCAGACACATGCCCTTGGGAAGCTCATAAGCCAGGCACAGTCAGGACAGCCATCCTCCGTTGTTTGCATACGCTGCCTCCGAATAATGTGATTCCCATTTTTAATGGTATTTATTTAATAATTTGGCAAGGCATAGCCCCTCAAAATCTTTAAGTAGGTTACATAAAGTGTTATAAAGCATTCATTAAAATTAGCAATGAAAGCAGACTTTAAAAACAGTAGATAAAATCCACAACCGTACCTAATAAATTGACATTTCTGGGTAGGCTTGCCTTAAACCAAAAGATTTTTAGTAGGCATCAAAAGCAGGAGAACAGAGGTGCCTGCCTAATATCAATAGGCAGGGAGTGCTGCCACACGGAACAATTTATTTCTGGCAAGTGAGGAACAAACGTTATGTGTCACTGGTAGACATGCAAGTCCACACTGAAGCAGTTGAGTGGCACCTGAGGTAGACCCCAAAATGGCGCCCTACAGCTGAGGGGGAGGTGGCAGGTGGACCATTTGGAGCAGTGTGGAGCCTGCGGGTGCATAAGCCACTACCTCTATCCCAAGAGAGACGCGTGGCTCGGGCACGCTGCAGGCCCTGCGGTGAGCGCCACCCAGCATTTTGTCACACCCCTCAGTGGTGACACCTTGAATTAAAGCTGGTAACAAATTGTCAGGGATGTGGGTGGCGCTGTGGGTTAAACCACAGAGCCTAGGACTTGCCGATCAGAAGGTTGGCGGTTCGAATCCCCACAACGGGGTGAGCTCCCGTTGCTCGGTCCCTGCTCCTGCCAACCTAGCAGTTCGAAAGCACGTCAAAGTGCAAGTAGATAAATAGGTACTGCTCCAGCGGGAAGGTAAACGGTGTTTCTGTGCGCTGCTCTGGTTCGCCAGAAGCAGCTTAGTCATGCTGGCCACATGACCCAGAAGCTGTACGCCAGCTCCCTCAGCCAATAAAGCGAGATGAGTGCCGCAACCCCAGAGTCGGCCACAACTGGACCTAATGGTCAGGGGTCCCTTTACCTTTAACAAATTGTCAGCTAGTGTAGGGGTTATAAAGTCTTGTCTGCAGTGTTCTGCACTAACTGCAGTTTCTGGACCGAGTGCAAGGGAAGTCCCCCGTAGAGTACATTGCAGTAATCCAGTCTTAAAGTTGCGAGTGCTTGAACTAGACTGATCTAGGAACACCTGCAGCTGCCATACTGCTCAAAGCAAATAAAAGCAAAGAAGCAGAGCTAATATATGGGTCTATGGATGCAACCCTGATCGTAGGTTGTAAACGGCAACCAAGTGCCTATTTATGCACACCGTTTCTCATCCAGCTGCTGGAAATAATGTGCAAGGCAACTCCAGCTTTTGCCCATCTATGGCTCCTACAGGGGATTGTGGTGCTATACTTCACTGGCTATTTTTTAAGCTGCCAGTCATGTGTTGAATTCTGTGTGGAGATTTTAGAATAGGCTACATCCCTGAAGCAGTGTGAGCTAAGCAATCACTAGTATGGAATTCTCCAGAGCAGGTCCGAATCCCACCCATGCTTTCTGTTACCTTCAGGGGCTAAAATCCCTTTTAGGGAGATGCCATTTGGCAGCTTGCTAGTTATAGGGGTTCCATTTTCCTTTTCCTGTTACAAAATCAAAAGGAAAGAAATGCAACACAATTTCATTTCATTTCATTTCCTTCTGTTGTAAACAATGGCTTGGGGAAGTGGAAAGGATACATCAACTTGATTTCTTTTTGTCATTACTTAGACAGAATAATTTCCTTTTCACTAGAAGCAAGATGCTTAAACCCAGTGCTTTGCAATGAAGGTAATGTGTGGCCTTTGGCTTTCACAGTCTTAATGATTTAATTATTATTATTATTATTTTATTATTTATAACCCTGCCCATCTGGCTGGGTTGGGCAAAACTTTGAAAAAGATGGAATCATTTTGGTTTAATCTACCTTTTTTAAAAAAACAACCCTCATCATCATTCTTCTCCCCCCCCCCCGCCCCCATTTAGATCAGAGTCAACAGATTGATTAGAGGGGAAAGAAATACCAAATAAGCAAATTCAGATTGTATGTATGACCTTACTTAGAAATAAAAACCAGTCTGGGGAATAAATCCAGTCTCCTGTGCACCTTTAGAAGTTTCCGTTCATAACCTTCCTTGATCTGTTTCTAATTGACATTGACGGGCATGTGGATTCTGCCCTTAAGCCAAGGGTTAATAACTACAATAATGTGTTTACAAGTGTAATTCAGTTTTCACTTCTATAATTAAATATGCATTATGATCCTTATAAATATTATATAATCCCCCACCCCAAGTAAAATCTTAGTGAGCTCATGCAGCGACCAATTCCACAAGTTAATTATACATGGTATTAAAAATGTTTTCACATTTAAGTTTGATGTCTAACAGTGTCACTGAATAGGCCTTGTAATGTGAAAGATGCTTGATGCGTTTAACCTGGGGCGTAGGGAGTATAAGGTTCTATCTGTAGCATCTCCCTTTCCTTACCAAAACAGGTGAATTTGTCACTGAACAGCAATGTGAAGATGTATCACCATGGCTGGCCCACACATGGGGCAAGGTGTGGCAACTGCCTCGGGTGGCAGGATCCAGAGGGGCAGCAGGTCCAGCCTTCAAGGAATGCATTGCCTGTTGCTGCAGTGGCAGTGACAGCGGTGGGACATTTCTTGGCCACCAGATCTGCCTCCTCCTCAGCAGCAACCCTCCCCCAATGTTGCCTCTACCCTGCCTCTTGGAGAAAAGCAGACCCTCCAAGTGTCCCTGTTTTCCAGGGACAGTCCCGGATTTACAGAAGCCATCCCAGTTTCTAATTTGATCCCGGAAGGTCCTGCTTTTCCTTAGGGTTGCTGCTGAGGAGGAGGCAGTACCTCAGGTTAAGAACTTTACCTCAGGATGAGAACAGAAATCGCGCAGCGGCAGCGGGAGGCCCCATTAGCTAAAGTGGTACCTCAGGTTAAGAACGATTTCAGGTTAAGAATGGACCTCCGGAACTAATTAAGTTTGTAACTGGAGGTACCACTATATAGATCTTCACTCACCCCTTCTTCCCTGGCAGGGGGAGTGCCACTTATATGGTTCACCCTGGAAGATCCTAAACATGCCGGCTTGCATCATTTGAACTGAAGCAGATGAAATATTTGTATGCACAACCCTTTTCCCAGGAACAGTTAATGTGCCTTAATTCACAATATGATGTGCGGTAGGAAATCAACTGAACAGCGTACGTATAAGCTGTATGAACCTTCAGTAGGATGAAGCAGATGAAAGCGACACATCTGCTTGTCATCCTGAGATGCCATAAAGTTGGCTTTCAAAGCTTTTGCAAAATCTTTTAGCACCGTAAAATGCTTAAATGGCGTTTTATCCCCTTGTATTTCCCTCGTTTCTAAGAAGGTTGGAGGTATATAGGGGATCTTTGACCATAAACTATAATGTGCCTGAAGTTTTCTGGTGACAGCACTGGCTATTTTTCATCTTAATTACGAAATACATTTTTGTGCAGAGAAAATGCAGCAACGAGGTTCAGTGCACTCCTTAAGCAGGCACCAGAGCAGTGAGAATGTGATGCGAATATCCTGACTTCTGTGAATAATTTTGCACTGGAATTCAAAGTTGCATGGCATTGTATAATATTCATTCATTACGAAGATAGGATTTCTTGGAAGATAACAAATGCAAAGGGGTTTGTGTGTGTTTACACGTGTGTATGTATGTGCATATTTGAATAAAGCAATATATTAAATCAATAATCTATCAGATTAGAAAGTAATATAAATTAACACCCAGAATCTTTCAGATTTTTTTTTAATGCTTTGCAAAACAGCCAGCCACTTTTTGACTCAATGCGCATACTATCCGGGTTAATCAGTGAGCATCCTTAACACCTTTCAAGGTGATGGACATCTCTGGAGGCCAATTGCTGACGTTGTGGGGCCCTTAGCATGGATATAGAACAGGCTTCCTCAACCTCAACCCTCCAGATGTTTTGAGACTACAATTCCCATCATCCCTAACCACTGGTCCTGCTAGCTAGGGATCATGGGAGTTGTAGGCCAAAAACATCTGGAGAGCTGAGGTTGAGGAAGCCTGATATAGAACATCCTTGAGGCTAACCTGTCTCAGCTGCCCAGAGTTGTGGGACCCTGGGTGGGTTAAGGAAGACCTCCCTTCACACCTTAATGGTGTGGTCCAGGTAAGGGGGTTATGGCCCTGTGTTAAGCATAGTTTGACTCACCCAAGTTGGCATTTGATGTAGGTTAGCTCCCCGCACTGCTCATTTTCCCCTGCAGATGTTTGATTTAAATAAAATTCGACCTGAGTTCAGCTCATACTGCTGTGTCTCGCTTCCTGTTTCCTGGTTCTGGTCACAAATGCTGGTTTGTCAAGATAACTGCCTGGTTATCTCTGCGAACAGTGCTAAGAAACCATGGATGCTGAAAGAGTGTCCCATGTGTAAATATTTGCTGAGGACCACTCACTTTAACTGGCTTTCTAGGGACATTTTCTTGTTTGGCGTTTTAGAGGGTTGTTTTCCCGTTCTCTCTTGAGCATTTGGCTGAGTCCCATGGGACATCTCGGATAACTGCCTCCCGAAATGTGGCTAAATAACTACAGCAGCATGTAGCCCTCACTCAAAGATTCTCTGCCTGGTGCCTCCACAGAGATGTGGCACAGCAATCTTGGAAATATAAAATTCATGGAGAACTTTGGCATTTAAGGAACCGGGCTTATCTAGAATATAGAATATACAGAGGCAGAAATCTCACCAGGGCTTTTGAAGCGATGGATACTTCATTAGACTGTTAGACACAGTTGTAATAGCAGATTGAATTACTTTTGCAATCTGATGCAATAAAGTTCCGTGAGACCCGATGGCAAAATAGAGAGGCAGACACAGAAGCTGGGATGAACCAGGGGTGCTTTATTTAAGAATAAAACCCATAAAAAAAACCCCTCTACGGAGGAACAACACTATCAATGCGGGAGCAAACCTAAACAAACTGCAGTCTCTAGGGCCGTGGTTCCCAAAGTGGGGCAATTTGATTTTTAAGGGGGGGCAATTTGAGAATGAGTTATTAATTGTTAATGGCCTTTTAGGCTTCCTCCACATGGAGAGTAGTTCACTTTTTGAATAATAAGAATTATATGTCACTGGGGGTGGGGTGGGCATCAGGATTTTAGAGATTCTTAGGTGGGGCATGGCCAGAAAAAGGTTGAGAATCACTGCTCTAGGGTGACCAAACAGCCCACCTGCAGCCTGTGGAGGCACTGCTGTTCAGCCTGCATCCCATTCCCAGGCCACACCATGAAGGTGGTTAGGAAGGCCTATGGTGCTCTTCTCACCCCTGGAGCCCCATAGCTTCAGGTCAGTGAAGCAATTTACCATCCAGGGCAGCCCCTGTCCTACTGCAGGGCCCAAGAGCAACAGCTTCCACCCATGCGCCTGCCTTCTTGATCTGGGGTAATGGACATAATTACTATAATAAGGCCATTGCACTAGAGATATTCACATGACCTCCATCCTCATGAGAGGACGCATGAAGGAACCATGGGGTCACACCATGGGCTTTTTGTCCCATGCATGTTCAGTGGCTGTTTATGGGGGTACATCACAAGTATGTTCATGAGGTGTCTCCGCACAAAAGGAAAACTTGGCCAGTCAGGATTACACTTCACATGCAAAGCCCATGGCACATATGCCAGCGCTCCTTCATCTGGCCATCAAGTGTGTGGCAGCTATGGCTTGCACAAGGGATGGTGAAGACTTCAGACAAACATAGAAATATGAGCGGAAACTACCAGTGTTTGCTTATTTGTCCCAAGTCCAGAACGGAAATCAATCCAGTGAATAGGTTTGGTATTTGGTGTTGCTGTTGTTTTCAGCCTGCAAGTGATACACAATTAATTACATTACCCACCTCCTCATTTGCATTACATTTCCTTTGCGGTGAACGGTGTAGAATAGTGTAATGACACTGCGGTGAACGGTGTAGAATAGTGTAATGACAATGAAATTTGCATAACTGGTTATATAAATTGCATAAGTTACATAATTTTATCACAGCGGACAGCGAGATAAATATTGTAGGTTTTTTTGGGGGGGGAGATGAACTGCAGTGGAACAGAGACAGCGCTGTATGCAACAAATATAAGGCGGAACAGAAAACGATGCCTTCTTACAACCCCACGATCTTCTCATGTGCTTTTGATGCATGAGGGAGGCTGTGGAAATCCATCCTCAAGTCCTTTACTCTTATTGGACTGCCCAATTTGTTTCACAGATCAACCACAGAAAGCCTCACACCAGCTGTTCACAAATGTTTCCTTGGAGCTATTGCTGTCGTATCTTTTCCTGTCCTGAACTTGTATCATCGGAAGCTGTCTCAAGCTGGGCCAAATGACTGGTTCATGTAGCCAAGCAACACTTACTCTGACTGGCAGCAGTTTTCCATGCTCTCGGAGAGATTCTTCACACTGAGATCCCATAACTGGATCCCAAGCCTGGGCTTGGACATGAGACCTTGCTCATGCAAGGCATGTGGTCTGTCACTGAGCTACAACCGCTCTCCACCTATGAGCATCTAAGGCTCCATTTGTACAGGGTTTCCCTCCTTGCATCTAGTATGAAGCCTGAATTAGCAGTCTTTAACTGTTTGCCCCCTTGCACAAAAACTCCCTCTTAGACCCAGCAGAGTTGATTTAGGATGAGCACAGTAATTGAAATAGCCTAGAGTCTGAAAACAACCACCCTGGAAGGGATGCTAAGCAATTACCATTTTCAATTACTGTTGACATTTCTACTCCATGTATTGAATGCCCAGTGGCTTATGGGAATATATATATATATATATATATATATATATATATATATATATATATTAAAGCTTCATAGGGAATGCTTGGGTTTTAGTTCTACACCCTTCTGGTGCTCTGGTAGATTGTTTGCTTTTTTGCAAATGGCATGTTGAGCTTTGCTCTCATTCTTCCATAGTGGGAAAGGGGATACATGTGGGGTGCCTACTTTTTCAGGCCTAGCTGAACTTGCCATAGTTTTATGCAAATACAAAACTGCCTGAAAGTGAACCCAAAACCCTACTGAGAGAGGGGGGAGGGGAGGGAGAGAGGGGAAAAAAAATCCCACATGTAATGTGCTGATAATTAAACTCCTCTGACAATTACATCATGCACTATCAGGCTTAGCCAGATCCATTACTCATGATCGGTGCTTAGGACAAAACAAAGCTGGTTCACTGGGGACTGTCAGCTGAGCAGATGCTCCTATAGAAGAAAGCAGCCAAGCAATGTTTATGTAATATGAGAGACCCAGTATGCTGAGGCAAGATACTGCTTCAGCTCGTGGAATATTTGGGCAAGATAGAAAATGAAGCGGGGGTGGGGTGGGGGAGCGAGAGGAAGGCACCATATTGACTGTACCACATGCGAATGTCATTCTATGCACATGTTTGCTTGCTGCTACCATTTGTGTGTGTGTGAAATCCCACTGCATTCTTTAAGAATAAAAAAAATTATGATTGTCTCTCCTACAATACCAGCTTTAATTTATTTATTTTAAAAAAATTCTAGTGGCTTTAAGGAAAAACTGAGGAAAAACTGACACAACAGATTTTTATTCTTATATGAAATTCTAAGAAACAGCCTTTGGTGCCTCAAGGAAGCAGGATTCATAGCTGTCAACTTTTCCCTTTTCTTGCGAGGAATCCTATTTGGAATAAGGGAATTTCCCTTAAAAAACAGGAAACGTTGACAGCTATGGCAGGATTATACATTAGTGGTGGTTCCCCCCCACCTTCCCATAATGCTTTGCAATCCCAGAAAATTGCTGGATGTAGATAGAAACATAGAGAGACCTTTTATCTACAGGTATCTAAACTTTCATAAACCCAGCAAAGGACAAACATATCCAGATACAATGATACCTCTGGTTACAAACTTAATTCGTTCCGGAGGTTCGTTCTTAAGCTGAAACCGTTCTTAACATGAGGCACGCTTTCGCAAATGGGGCCTCCCACTGCTGCTGCGCCGCCAGCGTGTGACTTCCGCTCACATCCCGGGGCAAAGTTCGCAACTAGGGGCGTCTACTTCTGGGTTAGCAGAGTGTGTAACCCGCAGCATTCGTAAGGGGGACGGTACGTAACATGAGGTTCCACTGTACTGCGGTTTTCTTTAATAATACCAAATTTAACAGATGGATTGAATATGTGTTTTGGTTATTCGTTTTGTTATGAAACAAATGCATTTTCAAAGCATAGGCAAAATTGTTGTCTGATGGTCTCTGTACAGTGATGTGCTTGGGAGCCAGGAGAAAGATGTTGTAGTGTAGTAGTTAACAGTGTCCACTGTGATTTCTCATAGTCCTGGTTGTCATTAGGTAGGGTTGTCATATGTCCTCTTTTTCCAGAACATGGGGTCCTCTTTTTCATGGGTAGAGTCATCATAGCAATCCATAGTTAAAAGCAGTAGTCTGCAAATGTGCCCTCTCCCATCCGTAATATGCTTAGAATATTACTGGCCTCCCATGCAGTGTTGTAAAGATTAGGGATGGTAAGCACTGTCTATTTATCCTCTCTCCTCTTCTATTTATTTATCTAAAAACATATGTGCACAGCCTTTCTTCCAAAATAGCTTACATGTTTTAAAATTAAAAAAATACAATATCAATAACATTTCTTTAGATTTCCCCACCCCATAAAACTTATATCACATCATAAACAAAATGATACATCTGCAGAAGGGTCACTTCATACAGAATCGTTGAACAGAAAAAGTTTCCAGTCACAGAGGGTGTTGCTTATGTAAAGACTACCTGAAATAAATAAGTCTTCAGAGCCTCATGAAAAGATTTCTTCCATTTTCCTGCCTTTGTTCTATTCCATCCTGTTTCCACACTGAAAAGAACTTTTTTAATTGTGTGAAAAAATGCACTAAAATATGATCAAAATGCCACACTTTTCCATATTCTGCACATTCTAAACGTATTTTACATATTTATTATTATACGTTGTTGTTTAAGCTGATAGCCGCATTGTGAAATCTGGAGAGAAATTCTGAATAACCATCTGATTGTTTGCATTAATTACATTTCATGCAGTAGTTTGGGCAAGGGAGGTATGAATTGGTTCGATCTGCAACAAAAAAATGAAATCCTCAATCACCCTGGTAAAGATTCTCTCGATGACCTGTGCAGCTGCTGAGCTACTCCTAACATACCTGAATATAATTGCAATTTGGCTTTCTTCCAATCTGTCCTTCAGGAGGAGACATGCAAGCTCTAATTTCTCCTAAAGAGCCAAGCATCCAAAACCACAAAAGTTTAAAACATTCACCTTCATGCTTTACCTTTAGTTATGATCAACATTCTTTGACTGATTGTAGTATGCTAGACTGAAAGAATATTACCCTTAACAGTTGGCTCTTTAACATGCCCCTTCTGTTTCTGCCCCCTTTCAAGCCTACCAGTCTGGCCTACAAATGGGTGAATTTGCCAGTTTTGGTGTCTCCCCACCAACATCTCATTTTTCTAGTCTTAAATTCAGTTGAAACTTCACCGATGGAAACTGGAGGATCAACATAGGTTTGTATTTTATTTTACTTTTTTGCAGTTGGCTTTCCCCCTTTCTTCAGAGGCTTTTCACTCTATTAAGGAGTCTGTTGGAAAGCTAGTTTAAAACCTAAATAAATGAAGCTTCTATTGTATTTCCCATGAAATCCAAGCACGGCTCCTGTGCTTACATTTTCATCCATCACAGTGATATATTCTCTCATCTCAGAGTCAAAAAGGCTCTAATAAAATCCTGTTCAGCTAACAGATGCTGAAATAAATTGGCACCGTGCGATTTGATGCTGTCCAGCAGACACAGAACGTTGTCTCTGGCTCTGTGGAACCTGCACATGAGAGCGCCTAAGAGTAGCCCACTCGGTCTCAAGTGTGGCTTCCAGTTGTAAGATGTAAATGATTGCCGCAGAGAATTCACATCATGTGAAACACCAGGAAATAAATCATGGGGTGAATGGTGTCAACACTGGCGAAAAAGCAGCGTGGAGACGTTTCCTTGCCTGAGCTTTAGATCTTGGGGCTCCAGAAGCTGCACCTACTTTGATTGCAAACCCCATGAGCCCTTCCATGACAACCCCTTTCCTCCTTGCATGTCCTGCAAAGAGGAGAGCAGCTGTTTAATCTTCTGCCTTTCTGTTTCCCCGTGCTCTTTTATCTCTCAGGGTGTTACTCATGCTCGTTTTACACCTGACACACAATTTACGTGACTGGTGGAGTGGAGACAGAAGCCACCGTGGGATTTGCTGCCCCTTTTATACACTGGAGCCTCCTTGGTTCTCTGGTGCTCATCTGCTGAGGGCACTGCTGTTGCCCACGATGTCACTTGCCCCGGTGTTAATCACGAATCCTTCAGATGATGTTAGGCTGCTTGGGGGCAATTTCCATCTTATTGTTGTTCCTTAATTAAACAGAGAATGATGAATTGTTTGTGTCAATGGTGCAGTCTACAAATGGGCACTTCCTGGTTCATTATCATTATCATATGACACATGAAAGGAATAAGAAGGGATAGATTAATGGAGCCACGCACCGATCACAGACTCTGCTGGGAAGCCCGAGATAGCTGTAATCTGGGAGGCATCCGTAAAACTCTGCATCTGGGCTAATCAGATGAGCTGGAGCTAGTGAGCTATGACCAGAAAGCCAAGGCTGTTTGATTGCATCGCCACATCTTTCAAAATCATACGTTGAAAGGGATTATTGGTTATTGTCATGTAAAATCCTAATAAATAATTATCAGGCTTTGTTTTCGGAAGAAGGGGCTGGGGCCAAAGCCCGAAAAGCTTCTGAAGGAAACTAAAATGCATACTAAATCCATCTCTTAAAATCCACTCCTCTTTTACCTCTGGGATTCTGCCAAAATTGCTGGCAGCAGGCTCAGAAGGCCATGGGGGTCAAAAGATAGATAACAAAAAAACCAACAACCCTAATACTAGCTAGATAGAACATTTAATTAAAGGTTTGGTGACCCCCGTGTTTGAACAGAAGGGTTAGAAATAAATACAAGGTCAGTTTCGGACAGAGTTTGCATGTGTTCTGTAGCTAAAGATGACAACAATCATGTCAGCTGCCCCTTAACTGTCATGCATAGAACATTGCGGCTCTTTATGGAAGAGGGTCACAGCTCATAGGTGGGCCCCCAGGGCTTCATTTGCAGAAAGTCTTGTCCCTAGCATCTCATATAGCAAAGATGAGAAAGCTCTGTTACCTTGGAGAGCTGCTGCCAGCCAGTCTAGATAGTCTGATCGTATTGGTCTGAAACACAGCATTACACGTAGGCTCATATACGACCGACATAGTAAAAGGTAAAGGAACCTCTGACCATTAGGTCCAGTCGTGACCGACTCTGGGGTTGCAGCGCTCATCTTGCTTTATTGGCCAAGGAAGCCGGCATACAGCTTCCGGGTCATGTGGCCAGCATGACTAAGCTGCTTCTGGCGAACCAGAGCAGCACACAGAAACGCCATTTACCTTCCCGCCAGAGTGGTACCTATTTATCTACTTGCACTTTGACATGCTTTCGAACTGCTAGGTTGGCAGGAGCAGGGACCGAGCAACGGGAGCTCACCCCGTCACGGGGATTCGAACCACCGACCTTCTGATCGGCAAGTACTAGGCTCTGTGGTTTAACCCACAGTGCCACCTGCATCCCATGACTGACGTAGAAAGCAATATAAAGATAGTTGTTTTCCATCCACACTGACCTTTCCCTTATCTTACAAAAGCTGCTATGTTTGTGAACATTCTGCCTCAGAGCCTTTAAACGTATTTCCTAATATGGAAGGAGGGTTTTTTTATGGGGGTGGGGGTCTGAAGACAAAGAGTGACAATTTACACCTACACTTCTAAACCCACACGATATAAACAGAAGAATGATAGAATTGTAGGGTTGGAAGGGACTACAAGTCCAACCCCCTGCAATTCAGGTATCTTTCACCCAGTGTGCGGCTCGAACCCATGACCCTAGGGTTAAGAATCTCATGCTCCACCTACTGAAGTTCAGCTTCATTTGAAAGAGGATATATGTGTGTATGCACTCTCCCTCTCTCTTAATGGTAGATCAAAAAGGAAATGGTATGCATTAACTTGATCCTAGGCTGCCCCTGACCCTACCTTGGAACATCCAGTAGCATCCCATTCTACCACTGGCAGAAATTAGGATACTGGGATGGAGATGTACCATGTGAGATGTCTGCTTGTGAAAAGGCACTTTTGTCCCCTCTGAATCCTCCCCAACTGAGGGATCTGGGGCTTAAGGTTGTTCTGTTATGCATTTCCTTCACTTTCAAACTGTGGCATCATTGTGCAGTTTTTAATTTTTTTAAGCCTTTTGTGGCCTAGGACCCACGTAGCTATGGGACCGCCTCTCCTGGTATGCCCTGCGGAGGACCTTAAGGTCCACAAATGACAATATTTTGGAGGTTCCAATCCACAAGGTGGTTAGATTGGTCTCAGCTAGGGCCAGGGCCTTTTCAGTACTGGCCCCGACTTGGTGGAAGGCTCTGTCACAAGAGACTAGGGCCCTGCAGGACTTGACATCTTTCCCAGGGCCTGCAAGACAGAGCTGTTCCACCTGGCCTTTGGTTTGGACTTGGTTTGACCTACGTTTCCCTCCCCTTATGGTCTTGATTTATCGGCTACTTTAAAATGAGGCTGCATTTTAAATTGCATTTTAACCTGTATTTTAAATTGTTCCCCCCCCTCTCTTTTTCCTCTATTATGTTTTTACTGTGATTTTATTGGTGTTAGCCACCCTGAGCAGGGTGGGCGGGGTATAAATAAAATGTATTATTATTATTATTATTATTATTATTATTATTATTATTATTATATCATTTTAGAAGTGGTTGCTTTCCCTTAGAACCCTTTTCTCCCAAAATTCTGTTACCTGCACTGTTTCATTAGCCACAATGGATAAGTCATCAGATGCACATCGGATGTTGAAACATACTATTATTAAAGGTTTATCATTAAATGCAAACATCAGCAAATAAATTACACATTGTGAACTCTGCTGGATTTGATACGATTACTTCTTGAGTTCAGTATCTGTAAGTAACATATCAGAGATGCTAGTTTTGATGACTGCAATCCAGAAATAATGACTTTGTGTTTACAACAAGTGAACTGGAAACCTATGAGCAAAAAAAGGGGAAAATGTATATAGCATGCAAATGAATTCACTAACTGTTAGACAGTCATGCTGCAACCCTATCTATCTAGCCATGTAGCCATCCATCATATTATCCAACCAAGTAAGGGGGGGGGGAATTGTGGGTGATGGACAAATGATCAAAATTGAGATTTGCCTTCCTGAATCCAAAGAGAAAAGCTATAAATTGATCCTAATGGAGAGAATAGATTTCACCACTGCTATTGATCTTGACTGAAAGCCAGAAGAGCCGTCCTTGCTGTATGCTTAATTATACATGGTGCAAGGGGAACAAAGTCTGGAGAAAGAGATTGTGTGAGTGTGCATGTTTTTAAAGGCACCTGCTGTTCCTTTCTGCTACAGTTCACAATGTTATAGATCTGCACGCTTAATCTTTTGTATGTACCACTTCATACTGTGACCTGGCAATTGCCCAGAGGGTACCGGTATAACAAGGCAAAGTTGGATGAAATACAGAATTAGTCATGAGATGCTATGATCATGGTCTTGAAAACAAGCCCCATGCTCCTCCTTTGGTTGAGCCCACAGATTAACTCCATTGCACTACTTTTTACTCTGCTATCCCTGGACAACTGCTCTAGGGGTAGTAGATTGAATAATAATAATAATAATAATAATAATAATAATAATATCAATTAAACTGTAATGTCCATAAATCTGCTTCACTTAACTGTGGTTTTCTGCAAAAGGGGTCTAGGTCCCATGTCTAAATATCATGCCCTCCAACATTTCCCTGATGAAAATAAGGATGTCCTATTCCATAATAATAATAGTCATAATTATAATTATAATAAATATACCATGTCCACCTGAGTGGATTGCTCCAACCACCCTGGGTGGTTTCCAGCACATATAAAAACATATATATATATATATATATATATATATATATATATATATATATATATAAATATATATAATCTCCTTCTCTATACAGGGCTGCCTTCAGATATCTTTTGAAGGTTGTATAGTCACTTATCTCCTTGACTCAGTGGTTCTTTAACTCCATACCCTCCATACCGGTGGCACTGTGGGTTAAACCACAGAGCCTAGGGCTTGCCGATCAGAAGGTCGGCAGTTTGAATCCCCGCGACGGGGTGAGCTCCCGTTGCTCGGTCCCTGCTCCTGCCAACCTAGCAGTTTGAAAGCACATCAAAGTGCAAGTAGATAAAGAGGTACCGCTCTGGCGGGAAGGTAAACAGCATTTCCGTGCACTGCTCTGCTTCACCAGAAGGGGCTTCGTCATGCTGGCCACATGACCCGGAAACTGTATGCCAGCTTCCTTGGCCAATAAAGCGAGATGAGTGCTGCAACCCCAGAGTCGTCCGTGACTGGAACTAATGGTCGGGGGTCCCTTTACCTTTACCTTTAAGGAAAAGCAGGACATTCCAGGATCAAATCAGAAACCGGGACGGCTTCTGTAAATCTGGGACTGCCCCTGAAAAAATAAGGACACTTGGGAGGATCTGAAATATACTGGATAGAAACCATCAGCATGTGAACTGTTTCACCATGGTGCATGTCCATTTGTAGTTAAGAATTTGAGTTGGGTTTCTAAAAGGGAAGTGTCTCACTGAGAGGGCAGTGGTCAAAGCAGAATATCACCTTTGTGGCTGTTGGGACTACAGTATCAGCACGGGGTTCAAAGCACCACAGATGAAAATTAGATGGGAGGGAAATGTCAGGAAGGGAAGGCACTGGACATTTCATGTTGAAGGGACAGCTTTTGAGGCTGACAATATAATTCATTCCTGGGATCCCAAGTATATACTTACCAGCTTGAGAGAGTGAAGCTGGACTGAAAGACAGGGCCCTATACATTTCTAACATTTTCTTCCAAAATTTAAGGTTATTGAAAAAGTTCTGCTTGGTCTGGAAAAATAATTTCACAGGATAGCCCCCAAAAGTCAACGTTTTTCTACAACAGTCCACAAAAATGCACCTCAAAAATATTCTTTGGCTTCTCAGTGAGGAAAGCCTTTGTCTGTTGACATCTTAAGCCAGTTGTGATGTAAGTGCTGCCTTTGAACAACGAAAAGATAAAAGCATGATATAAATTACTTTAGGAAGACAGGAATACCATTAGCCTTGTAAATGCTGCCTAAACTAAATCATGCCCCCTTCATAACAGCTTTTGGGCAGACATAAATTTAATCCTAAAATATACAGGCCTGCAATCTCTTTATTTGGTGTAATTTATAACGAGGTGGCCTTCTGATGACTTCTAGTTTTGACCCTTGGTTTCCTATTAATTACAGCATCTACTGCTATGGCTGTAGATCCATCGCAGAAAGGGCCAAACTTGCTTCTTTTAATTATATTAATTTATATAACGGGCTGGATAGGACTTTCTGTATTGTCACATATAAGATGGAGAATCTTGGAGTCCATTAGAAGCACCTGACATGACGTCTGCAAATGTACGCCCAGACAAATTGATTTACTGTCGTCCAAGAATGACCAAGAGCAATTTCACAAATTACTCAGCAATAAACCCAGGTTTTGCAGCAAGGTTTGAGTGCCAGGTTTGGTACTCAACAAGGAGCCACAGCCAGTTCTGCATCTCCTACTACAAACATTATTGATATTATTATTTTACATTTGTTTGTTGCTTTATACAAAACAAGTACTAAAGCGACTTAACAGGATGAGTGTATCTTGTTGACTAATGAGTGTACCCATGCAATTGATGTGTTTTCAAAGACCCTTCGTTCACATCTTTTTTAAAAAATCTGAGATGTGCACCTAAAACTATAATTATTTTATTTTCTTCATTTATTAAATGTGTATATCCCCCTTCTGTAGATTTCAGGGCAGTTCACAACATAAAAATACAAGATAAAAAAAATACAAAATACACAATAAAAACAAAACCAATAACCTCCCTTCCCTCGCCCCCTTGCACAACACATTATTATTTATTTATTAAATTTGTATATTTGGATTAAATTACGAAGAGGGTTCATGTTCTTGTTCTCTTCTGCTCCACTTACAGTACACGGGGATTGTTATTCTTTTAACCATGCTCTTTGGTTAGCAAAACAGTCTTCCTTTTTGAATTTTCAATACAAACCACTATTCATTGGCCGGCTTTGGATGTTTGATATCCCAAAACACTGGCATTTGTATTCACTTACATCTGCTTGGTGGTAGTTGAAAAACTGAAACGTGCTCTCTCTCTCTCTCTCTCTCTCTCTCTCTCTCTCTCTCATTTCCAGTCTTGAATTTGGCCACAAAGCAACGGCTTATTGGGGAGGTATGGAACTTGCTGGAACATCTCCTGCTTGGTGAAACAATTTCTGAGTATTGGGATGCTGGACTGATACTACTTTAGGACAAGTATTGTCTAGGACCAGGCGTAGGCTTACTTCCAGCACTTTTTTTTCAGCCGGAACTCATCAGAACTCAGTTCTGGCACCTCTCAGGTGGGTCCCATGGCCATTATAAGAAAATAAGGAAGGTATTTGTGGTGAGTTTTGGCACCTCTTTTTCTCAAAAAATAGTACAGTGGTACCTTGGTTCTCAAACTTAATCCGTTCCGGAAGTCCATTCCAAAACCAAAGCATTCAAAAACCAAGGCACACTTTCCCATAGAAAGTAATGAAAAATGCTTTAATTCCATTAAAAACAACCCCTAAAACAGCAATTTTGCATGAATTTTACTATCTAACGAGACCATTGAGCCATAAAATGAGAGCAATAATCAATGTACTGCAGTCACACAATCGATCAATCAGTAGCTGAACTGGGTCCCACACAGTCACAAAAACAAAACAAAAAAGAGCCGCAAAAACAAAAATGCAAAATAAATAGCAGAAACAGACAGACCTCAGCGTAACACTCAAAATGGAAGTGCGACACTCAAAATGGAGCACATTCAGCTTCCGAAAAATTTGCAAACCAGAACACTTACTTCTGGGTTTGGGTTCCAAGTTGTTTACGTACCAAGGCATTTGAGAACCAATGTACCACTGTACTGTTTGCTTCTCATATGCTAAGCCTGTGTGTTAGTTTTTAAGCAAAAATTACAAAAAAACAACAACCCACAACAAGTATCATGTGCTCTGTCATCTCACAAGAAAGCCAGCAATTCCTTACTACTTGAAGCGTTATGGTTAACCTATGTTTGATTGTATTCTGTAATCCGGAGTGATTTTAAGCCTTAGATTTTCACAGGGAAGTTGAAAAAACTCTAAAGCAGGGTGGGGACACCAGCCTGGGATGGGGCCACAGGTTAACCATTCCTGCTCTAAGGAAACACTGCCTCTGAAGAGACTTTGTACTAATACTGCAGGCTATTACGGCAAAGGCCTATGTGAAATCCTCCCCATCTGCTTTCCATTGTGCAGCTGGAAAGTTTGACCAAAGGGGAATGAATGAAGCCCACTCCCTTCCCTTTCCTGATCAGCATTGTACCCAGCACTCCTTATGAAAGGTCGCACGCTTGGGTGTGACTCCCCCCACAAAAGTGGCTCCTAAAATACACATGAGCAGGTGCTCGCTTGTATTTATTTTAAGGAAAAATGGGAATATAAATACCCCTGATTCACACACGATGCAACACCTTGTATTCTGTACTCAGAGATTCACACCTGGATCCAGCTTCCAGGCTTGCCTTGGGATCTTTATATACCGTAGCACCTTTTAGTAATAGCTAAAAGTAACCCCTTGGGAAGAGAGGGAACCTTCTTTTCTGAAGCCAAGATGACATGGACTAGAATTGACCAAATATGGATAACTAGAGGAATGGCACCAAAGATAAAGAAAGTAGAAATCTGCCCAAAAACCTGCTCCGACCATAACGCTGTAAGGATGGAGATGAAACAAATATCAACTGGATCCTTCAGATGGAGGATGAATGACACCTTATTTAGAGATGAAGAAGTGTATAAAAAGGCCCAAAAAACTTTGAGAGACTATTTTGAAATAAATATGAATACCAATGTAGAAAAAAGAGTAATCTGGGATGCAAGTAAGAGAATATGAAAAAAGGGTTATAAATGGGTAAAAATCTAATGGTAAGGATTTGCTGAACCAATAAATTGAAGTGGAATACAAAAAAGGGAGGTATGAGGAGGTCTGGGAAACAAGCTAAAGGAAAATAAGTAATGGAAAACATGTGTGTTTTTAACTGTTTTTATTTTGTATTTTTCTTTTCTTTTTTCATTTTTACTGTAATATTTCAAAAAATCTTAATAAATATCTTATTAAAAAAAAAGTAATAGCTAAAAGTAGTTTAAAATAAATTAAGCAGAAAGCCTGGACCAGATCCTCAAGTGAATGATTGCTGTGCGGTTCCAGGTACCATTGGAGTGACTGTTCATCTGGGTCCAATTCAATCAATATTTGATTTTGGCACAGAAATTATCTCAGAATACCCTTTCTGGGAGGACAGCGAGTTGTAGTCCTCTTAATTTTTCTGGACCTCTCGTCAGCCTTTGATACTAGCAAGCATAATGGCCTTTCTGGACAAATTGGGGGGGGGCTGTTTCAGCTTTTTGACTTCTGCCTATCAGGCTGAATCTAGAAAATGATGCTAAGAGACTGCTGCTCAGCCCCTTAGTAGTTTGAAGGGTTAATTTCCCATGAGGCCATTAGGGAATTTTGGAGCTACTTCTGATTCAAAAGTACTACTTCTGATTCAGGTGAGGCAGTCAGTGTGCTAAATTAGTGTCTGGCATCAAGCAATACTCACGATCATTTATTATTACCGTTATTGTGATTACAGTCGTACCTCGGGTTAAGTACTTAATTCGTTCCGGAGGTCCGTTCTTAACCTGAAACTGTTCTTAACCTGAAGCACCACTTTAGCTAATGGGGCCTCCCACTGCTGCTGCGCCACCAGAGCACGATTTCTGTTCTCATCCTGAAGCAAAGTTCTCAACCCGAGGTACTATTTCTGGGTTAGCGGAGTTTGTAACCTGAAGCGTTTGTAACCCGAGGTACCACTGTATTGATTTTGTGGTTTATTGCTGTTCTCATTCTATTATAAACTGCTTTGAGCTTTTTTGTGTGTGGACATACATCTATACAATATCATATGTAGTGCTTTTATTTATTTGTTTATTTCAACAATTTGTATCCTGCTTAATCATAGTCATCTCTAAGCAGTGTACAAGAGCCCTCAATTGAAAAAAAAGACTGAAAATACAACCTTCTACTTACTCTGAGGTTGGAGTGTAGAGGATTGTAGCCTTGTGAGTTCATGGCAGAGGTGAGATTTGTACCAGAGACTTCCTGAAACACAGTTCACTATTCACAGCTCACCAATAATGGACTATGTTACACTAGTAATGGACAGTATGAGGGCAAAAAACAGACTCCTCCTAAAGTTCTGTACAGACAAGGCGAAGGTTATGTTGCTGGGTGTTTCATCTGTTAAATATATAACATAAATAAGATGTACAGTCATACCTCGTGTTGAAGTAGCTTCAGGATGAGTATTTTCGGGTTGCGCTCCACGGCGACCTGAAAGTAATGGAGCACATTACTTCTGGGTTTCGCTGCTCGCACATGTGCAGACGCTCAAAATGATGTCACACACATGCATGGAAGCGGCGAATCACGACCCGTGCAGACGCAGGTTGCGTTCGCTTCAGGATGCAAACGGGGCTCCGGAACGGATCCCGTTCGCATCCAGAGGTACCACTGTAATGGTTTTATGCATTGAAGTTTGAAAAAAAGACCTTATGTGGGGGTTTGAATTTGCAAAGAGGTTTGCATTAGGTACAAGTGGTTTGTCTCTAGCTAATGCAGCAAAGGAAAGGGTGGATATTTCTGTTTCAGCTTAATTGATTACTCATCCTGGAAACCTGAGCAGAGATCTCACAGTAGGAAGATGTAACCTGAGACCTCAGTGCCTTTGCCAGGTGTTAGAGCCAGCAACAGTAGCAGTGGTGGCTAAACTCAGGGATGAAGAACAAGCAAGTTACTTAGAATCTCTCCCTCTCTCTCGGATTAGAGAGAGGAATGTGTATTGAACTGTATCAAGGACTGAAAAGAAGATGGGACCACATTGCTAGTTTGTTTAAGAGCAATGCGCTATTTTGTATTTTTGCCAATGTTTATTTTGTAACTAGTTTAAGACAGTTTGCAGTCAAGCTTTTAAACTAATTCTTGTGGTGGAGAGGTCATGCATTTCCACTCTTGCACAAGCTCCAGATCAGGGATTCCATTTGCAGCAACTCTAAGATCATCTGCCTAGCAATGTGGCATTTGACCTCTTGTGTATGGAGCTATACTTCTCCTTAAGGACTGGGTTTGCAGCTTGGGGTATTCATAGGTACGACTCTGAGATATGGCAGCTTTCTGGATTGGCAGTGGGAGTTGGCCTTTGGGCAGGATGGGTGAGATTACATATTTCAGGGGCAGATGCATTCAGGGTCAGTGGAAGTCCCCCATCTTGCTCTGTTATGATGCAGTGGTGTGTGTGTGTGTGTGTGTGTGTGTGTGTGTGTGTGTGTGTTGGTGTGTGTATGTTTTTCGACTGTGTACTTAATCAGAGACAGGGTTCTTTTATAACACCATGTACATTCGAATCATAACGAAGAAACAGCAGCAGAAATTTTCCAAGCAAGTAAACATTAGAAAGAGATTGTCACAATCCTTCAAGCAATCCTTTCATTATTAAAAACAAATGAATGCTTTTTCAGAGATATGAAAGTCAAATATTTAGGCAGAAGGTAGGAGGTTTCTAAATTATTTGGCATAAGGCTTATTCACTCCTGACTTCTAAATGCCTCAGCCTACCAAACTAGCAAGTTTATATAATGTTTTAATTAAAATCTGTTTTAGGAAAGATTTTTTAACCACTGGGGGAAAGAGTATCTTTGCACACCTCACCCAGGGATTAGTGATTTATATTGCTTTGAGCATCCCAAAAAGGCATTTTATGAGGAAATCTACTGTTTGTTTTTTATTCCCTTTGAAATTCAGCTTTGATAATCATTATTAAAGCATTGTATAGCTTAACAGCTTAGCAGTAAAATAATAATAATAACAGTACAGTGGAGAGGAAGAGAGAGATTTATTGGAACTATAATACAAATAAACAGATCATTACATCATTTAGGCTGTTTGCAAAGTTACAATATGATCTTTGCAGCCTGAGGGAAACCAGATCTCATTCTGGGTGTCGTCTGGTATCATCTCATGCTTCCCCTTAAAATGGTACAACATGCATTTGAAGACAATACATAAGGCAACAGCAGAAGAGATGGACAAACTCTGGGGCCTAAACCCTCTGAAATGGAAAAAACACCAGCCTTCCACTTTCACCTAGAGTGGAACCTCTCGCTTAGTTGCAAACTTCTCTGCTTTGCAAATGCAAGTCTTCACATAAATGTCAACTTCAGTGCATGCAATTGTTGTTGCTGTTTTGCACATTAAACTTTTAACTGTAACATGTCATCCTCTGCATGTTAAACCTGGAGGGCAGGCCCGCTAGCTTGGACCCAGCACCATGGGGATCCAGCTGTGGGTGCACGGTCGTCTGATGTCAGCATGCCCAGACCACAAGCTCCCTCATTGGAGCCTGGCTCCTCGCTCACAACTATCAGGAATATCTAAGGCAACACGGTGACCAAGTAAGTTACCGTGTACAGTGGTACCTTGGGTTAAGTACTTAATTCGTTCTGGAGGTCCATTCTTAACCTGAAACTGTTCTTAACCTGAAGCACCACTTTAGCTAATGGGGCCTCCTCCTGCTGCCGCACCGCCAGAGCACAATTTCTGTTCTCATCCTGAAGCAAAGTGCTTAACCTGAAGCACTATTTCTGGGTTATCGGAGTCTGTACCCTGAAGCGTATGTAACCTGAGGTACCACTGTATATGCAGGTCATCTTTTCAACAATTCATTTGCAGTTTATGAAGCATTTCTGTATCCTTCTGCTGTGCTGAAGAAGAATTCCACGAAACAGTGGGTATACTCGGAATTACTGTTCACTACGTCTGCTTGCGGACCACTTGTTGGACGTCATAAAACAAAGCTTTACGGCTTGTTTTCCTCAGATAAGAATCTGACCTATTGCTTCTTTCAGAGACTTGCATAGTCTACAAAGACATTCAGAGACTTATAAGACTTATGTTTATTTGGTTCTATGTTTATCTCACATATTTCATATCATTCATTGTTTCGTATAGATTATATAAAGAGTTTATACTGATATTGCATTGTCACTTGGTCATTGCGTTGCCTTGGATATTACTGATAATTGTTTGCAACACAGGGGTTTAATTGTTTGGTTACTCCTCGCTCACAACAGCAGCTCCACTTTCGGGTCAGGTGGAGAGGAGGAGGAGAGTCATAGCAGCATTGCCGCCCCTCTCCTTGGCTTGGCAGTGCCATGTAAGGATTCTCCTATCGGGCTGGGCACAGCAGGCTCCCTCCGTGTCCTTCCCTGTTGGCGTGCAAAAATTTCTTGGTGCCCGGCCCCTTCATGAGGAATGTTGTGGGGGCTGGAGCACCCGTGGCCCCCACACTCAGTGCTTATGCTGAATGGAATGTGACTATAATAATATATAATGCATATAATATGCAAAAAAAAACTGTTTAAATTTTAAGCAGAATTGGGGTACGTACAGTCGCTTCTTGTCTGGACTAAGGAGCAAGGTGGGAATTAGAAGTGGGGAAAGTTGTGTGGATAAGCTGGGCACTGATAAATCCATATCAGATTAAAAATTAAATGTTTAAAACCGGCTAAGCTGTTACTTAGGACGTGGGTGGCACTGTGGGTTAAACCACAGAGCCTAGGGCTTGCTGATCAGAAGGTAGACGATTCGAATCCCCGCGAAGGGGTGAGCTCCCGTTGCTCAGTCACAGCTCCTGCCAACCTAGCAGTTCAAAAGCACGTCAAAGTGCAAGTAGATAAATAGGTACTGCTCCGACGGGAAGGTAAACGGCATTTCTGTTCGCTGCTCTAGTTCACCAGAAACGACTTAGTCATGCTGGCCACATGACACGGAAGCTGTACGTCGGCTCCCTTGGCCAATAAAGTGAGATGAGCGCCGCAACCCCAGAGTTGTCCGCGACTGGACCTAATGGTCAGGGGTCCCCTTTACCCCCTTTAAGCTGTTACAGATATTTGAAAAAGAAAAAAATTCCAGGAATCCAGTGTTGGGCTGCAAACTACTTTGTTGTGTTTCTTTAAAACTTTCCTAGCTGCTTCAGATAGAAACCTGGCCTTTTGTTTGTCTTGGGCCTGTTTATTTTATTTCTTTTGGAAAGGGAAAGAGTAAAGGCCTTAATGGATGTTACCCATTCCTCACTTTATCCTTTCCATTTAACAAAACAGGTTGGTGAGTAAATTTTGAGAGATAATGAGTAATATAATAGGTTGGCCTCCCATTGCGCTGATTTCAGTGGTGCCAAAAAGAAGGATCTGCTGACCTTAATTCTATAAACTGCTCTCATATTGCCAAACCTCATTGGTAGAAACGGAGAGAGGGTGCCTGTTCAGTGTCACAGAACGACAACCGTCTGACAGATGTTAGTTTTGAAAACTATTTCAGTAACAAAATCCACCACAGTCCCGAATTTTTTTCCTTCTTAACTGTTTAAACTAATCTCCATTATTTACAGAGTGATCTGCAAGAGGTCTAATTATGCTGGTCATTCTTTCTCAAAGGATATCAACACAGGGCTATTTTAGAGTGATATGCAAGTCCTTGCGTAGGGTTAATATCTGGCCAAAATCTACACGCTGGCTAGAAATTTTATTCTCGCAAACAGCTGTTGTTGGCACTCTGTCATCAGGGCCATGCTTGGAAAAAAACACATGGTAGATTCATTTCAGATGAAAAGATACTCTGTGCATGCTCAAGGACATTCTACTTTTCCTTCCATGGTGTTCATAATCAAAAAGGGGCACATCCTCGGACAGTAAACTGTGCCTGCACTAGCTGGCATGGATTATGTTCACCCACATTTTTTCAGCTGTTCCAACCCAGTGGCTCAGCATAAGGTGTGACACCTAAAACAGCAGTCCCCTAAAACTAGTAACTAATGCCTACTAAGATATAGTGGGACGCGGGTGGCGCTGTGGTCTAAACCAAGTGCAAGTAGATAAATAGGTACTGCTCCGGTGGGAAGGTAAACAGCGGTTCCGTGCGCTGCTCTGGTTCGCCAGAAGTGGCTTAGTCATGCTGACCACAGGACCTGGAAGTTATACGCCGGCTCCCTTGGCCAATAAAGTGAGATGAGCGTCGCAACCCCAGAGTCATCCGTGACTGGACCTAATGGTCAGGGGTCCCTTTAACTTTTACTAAGATATAATAAGTAATACAAAAATATAGTACTCATTCCTGCTTAGTCTTGGCCAATAAAAACCAGCTTAAGTGGGATATATATATATTTACAGATGTTTTGCTTCTGCACAGAACAGGCTCTATCATTAGGAAAAAATGAGGCAGCCACATCAGGCAGCAAATTCTTGGGGGCAGGGAGTGGCAGTAAAGTGTTGAAGGACAAAGTTGTTTCTGCCATGTGGTGTGCCCTGCACCTCCTAAGCTAGCCTACTGATCTCCGAGGGAGACTGTCCCATTGCCAGCATTGAAGTTAGGCCTGGTACCAGCAGCTGACCAGGTTGGGCTTTGACCAGGAGCTCAGGAAGACTCCTCACTGTCCCGGCCATTCTACATTCCCTTTCCTGCCCTCCCTGCCAGACCCTGAGATTGTTGCTTTAGCAGTGGGTGGGCAGCAGTGGGTGTGTTTGGGATTGCTTTCCACTGGTACTTCACAGGTTAAGCCAGTAGGTATGGTCTTGCTCCTTGCCTCACCATCACATCTCCTGTATATGTGGGGAGAATCTGTGGAAGGGGAGTTGTGGGTGTATACATGATTCTGTGCAGAAAATGTGTGGGATCCTCACACATCTCCCCCCCCCACCCCATGAACGAGGAAAATTAGTTGGAAAATCTAGGGCCAAAGCTCAGTGATCAATAAATAAACTCACCAGGAGATTTTTCTGAGCTTCCTTCTGTGCCTTGAATAACACCTTGCCTCCTCCTACATGATGGGGGAAGAAGAATAATTTATGCAAAACAAATAAACATATTGAAACGCACATACTTTGCAAAGGCTGTAAGATGCAGCTTCTGTTGGTTCTGGATTCTGGAACTGGTTTTTTTTTTTTGTTTGTTTTGTTTTAAAGCAAAGTGTACACACTGCCCCAAGTTTCTGCCTGTTTCTGCTTGCCTGCTGCAGTGCCAAACCAGGAGCACAGGAAGCGACCATGTTGACATGTTTTATTGCTGCTTGTTAGTCCATTTCTTCTCACTGCCAGAAGTATTTGCTGTTTGCAGAGTCACCCAGTATCAGAAACAAGGACTGAGTCCACGGCTTTTCCTATGGAAAAGTTACACACGACCCTCAGAATTTGAGAAGGGGCTGGCAAATGAAGGAAGCAGTCAGACTTGCATCTCTTGTGACTTTTAAAATTCAAGTTAGCTTACAGCAGAAGCTTCGTTCGGGGAAAAGAAAGAGACGCAGAAGGAGCTCAGGTTGCAGACATGGGATAAGCTGCCTGGTGAAATAATGTAGTTATTTAGAATGAAATAATGTCATGTGGGCAATCCTCTGTTGACCTGGCTCATTGCTGTGGGGTCGCCATTATCTCATCAATGATCTGACTGTGTGGAGGTGGAAGACGGAAGGCATTCAGCAAATCTCTCTCTCTCTCTCTCTCTCTCTCTCTCTCTCTCTCTCTCTCTCTGTGTGTGTGTGTGTGTGTTGGCAGGGGGACTTTCTTGTACCAAGTTGGCTGGAGAGTCTATAATCAAGCAGAATAGTCTGGCATTAGAGTCATTCTTCTGGCACAAGTTTCCTCCGGAGATTTACTCTATCCAGTGCAGAGCCCTTCAATACAGCCACACAGTTTAATAGAGAACTCCACTCTTGAAAGGTTCTTCAGAGAGCAGTGGTGTCCAAACTTTTTTCAAAGAGGGAAGTGAAGGGCCGTGGGGGCCGACCGAAGGGCCAACCAAAGTTGTTGACCTTTTTTAGGATTTTACCCCAAAGTTGTTGAGCTTTTATTAGGGTTGGAGTTGTTGAACATCTTTTAGGATTAAAGTTGTTAAGGTTTTTTTAGGATTTTTTACCCCAGGAAATAAACTGCCACAGGGCCAGATTAAACCAACCAGTGGGCTGGATTAGGCCATCAAAATGGACTTTGCCTGGTGTAGTGGCTGCAGAAGGTGGGCAGAAGAGTTGCATGAGGTTCCTACTCCTTGCACAACCATTGGATACGGACTGGTTGCACATACTATCATATGTAGCTGACCCATTTTACATCCCATGTCTCTCTGCATCAACCACATAGACAGAACCCAATCTGGCACAGAATGAGATATGTTTATTCCCCTTGAAATCTGTGGCTGTAATGGCCAGGTACAAACAGAAAGGAAGGAGAGAGTGATAAAGGCACAGCTGCGAGGACATTGGCTGTTTCCAGATGTCATGCTTCCAAAATCGGCATGATCATCAGCAGTGGGTTGGCCTATGGGGGCAATGCCTTGGGGGCTATCGTCGCATGAGACAGTAGCCTCACCCTACCTAAGGGCTGGTTGGGTACCCCAACTATTTTGGTAATTCACCTCTGGAGTGATCAGCAATGTACGCATCCATGCCAAACAGGTAATGGTGAAGGCAGGCTTGCAAGTGAGTAACAAAATGAGGCAAGAAAACCTTGGAAGGCTTCTGGGAATTTCAGCTAAACGGCATATCCTCCCTAGGCTGAGAAGCCTGAACTACCCTGAACACACCTGAACATTCCCCCCCCCTTACCCATTTTTCTATCAGAGAAATTATTTCTGAATCATAATGTTTAAGTAATTACTTATCATAATTACTTTAGGCTATGAAGGATATTTATACCTTTTAAACATCTAATCCTTAATTAGCATATTTTCATTAATCAGAGAAATGAATAATTTAAAAATGGAGTAACAGACAAATTATTCGGGGAAAGGGCTTTTCCTGGAAATAATGCTTTCTCCAGGCTGAGGGTTGCAACTTGCTTGGGAACCTGGTTGCACATCTCTCTCTTTCTTCCCGCTCCCCATAATAATCCTGGGGACTATAGTTAAGGATACTGGGAACAGCAGCTTTGTGAACTATCATTCCCAGGATTCTTGTGTCGTGTGTATGTGCCTTAAATGTATGGGATGTGTGCTGCCTAAGGATCTAAATAATGCCAAACAGAGTAACTTTAAAGACCTTGTAAAGGGGCTCATTCTGTCTCCAATATGGGAAAATAAACTAATTTAAAGAACATAAGGACAATACACTTTCTGGCAAAGCTGCAGAAAAAAATACATCTGTTCAACATGCATTATATTTTCTGACAGAATGGATAAGCTGTATGCAGCCTGCAGCAAGAAATGGAGAGCCAAGGAATTTGGTTGGTTGACATTTCATTGGGGGTTTTTGTTCTTTTTTATATAAAAAAATGTGATCTACACTGCTCGTCTTTTTATAGGAAACCAGTAAAACACCATTATCATCATTTGGGGATATGAAGCACCAGTGGCCGTTAACTCTGGAGGAATATGTCTTTTCTCATGGTATCTAAGCAATTATTTTACAAAGGTATAGCAACCCTCTCCAGGCTTCTACATGGCTAAAACCAGTGAAATCAATGGAGTTAAAGATGCAATCCTATGCACACTTACTGTACTTAGGAGGAGTGCATCCTGTTTGACTCAGAAGGACTTGCCTCTGAGCAGACATGCGCACCTTTGGACTGTAAACGTAGGATTGGGTTGTGAGTTACAGAGCATTGGGTGTTGAGCACTATTCTTGCCCCCATCAAGATACTGGAACAAATCTATTGATTTTCATAAATATAGCCAGGTCATTTCACAGTGCAAACCCAAGCAGGTTTGCTGAGAAGAAAACCTTATTAAGCTCAACAACACTTACTATCTAGTAAGTATATTTACTTGGCACTGCATTCTTAAATTTTATTATGTTCACCTTTGTATTTCACTATTCTTTAAGATGCTCCAGACAGTGAAGATAGCAACAATTTCAGATAGGCCTGAGAACTCCTTAATGATCCCATGGTGTCCAGAGCTGTTGATATCCATCTGTCTCAGGAGACAATGGAGGAGTGAGCCTTTGTGGGTGAAGTCAAACTGCTGGAAGGTTACAGTGCCTGTTGAAGCCATAGAGGTTGTTATAGAAGGGACATGTATCGTTGCAGCTGTGGCAGATGAAGGCATCCGGTTGTGCTGATGCAGGTGTACCATGACATTTCTTCTCTCTGCACTCCTCCCAGAGGTCATTCCTCCTCTGATCGCTGCTCTGGATGCATGACCTGACTGGCTCCAGATACTGCGGTCATCTGCAAGGGATCCCACATGGTGGGGTTGAGGTTGCTAGCCTTCATGTCACGTTTACAGACATCTTTGTAACACCGAGTTGGTCAGCAAACAGTCCTGGTGCCTGAAGCCAGCTCCCTGTAGAGCACATCCTTGGGGACCCTTCCATCTTCCATTCTGTTCAGAGATGCTTAATGCATTAAGCTATAGCTAAGTTGTTTAGTCGTGTCCAACTCTTCGTGACCCCATGGACCAGAGCACGCCAGGCACTCCTGTCTTCCTCTGCCTTCGAGAATACTGTCCAACCATCTTGTCCTCTGTCGTCCCCTTCTTCTTGTGCCCTCCACCTTTCCCAACATCAGGGTCTTTTCCAGGGAGTCTTCTCTTCTCATGAGGTGGCCAAAGTATTGGAGCCTTAGCTTCAGGATCTGCCCTTCCAGTGAGCACTCAGGGCTGATTTCCTTCAGAATGGATAGGTTTGATCTTCTTGCAGTCCATGGAACTCTCAAGAGTCTCCTCCAGCACCATAATTCAAAAGCATCAATTCTTCAGCGATCAGCCTTCTTTATGGCCCAGCTCTGACTTCCATACATCACTACTGGGAAAACCATAGCTTTAACTATGTGGACCTTTGTTGGCAAGGTGATGTCTCTGCTTTTTAAGATGCTGTAAGCTATAGCATGGGTAGGCAAACTAAGGCCTGGGGGCTGAGTAGGCAAACTAAGGCCCAGGGGCTGGATCTGGCCCAATCGCCTTCTAAATCCGGCCCGCAGACGGTCTGGGAATCAGCGTGTTTTTACATGAGTAGAATGTGTCCTTTTATTTAAAATGCATCTCTGGGTTATTGTTGGGCATAGGAATTCATTCATCCCCCCCCAAAAAATATAGTCTGGCCCCCCACAAGGTCTGAGGGACAGTGGACCGGCTCCCTGCTGAAAAAGTTTGCTGACCCCTGAGCTACAGCAGCCTCATGTCTGCCAGCAAGTGTATACATAGCAGGAAGCTACAGCCAATTCTGATTTCCTCTGTGCCCACATGATGCACAGATTTGCAAGCATTCCTTTCTCTGTTCCATACATTATATTTTTACAGGAACATGTAAAACATGTTTCCCCCTGGATATAATCAGAGGGAAAGCATATGCTGAAACAGGGACCGCTTGTGCTTTTCCTTGGCTAAAAATTCTGATTCAGCAGCAGGACTGTGTTGGCACATCCTGAATCAGGTGGATTTAATGCCTTACTTTATACCAAGGGATGGGAGATAAATTTGCTCATTTCACATTTTCATGCGAACGCACCTAATTCACACTTCCTGAGCCAATAAAGCGATCTGAAATGCAGCTATCCTTTGAAATCCAAACTTCTATGGGTTCTGTGAAGCATTTCTCCAACCAAAAGAAAATCCAATAAAAGGTTTATATTAATAAAAATAATGTACACAAAACAACATTAAATGAAAGGAAATGAAAGTGGCTTGCAGAAGGCCACTTCCTCCTTAAGGAGGAAGTGGTGTTGTGGGCTCTCACACACACCCCCCCCCACTTGCGCAGGGGGTGGGTAGCCAGCTCTGCACGACTGGAGGATTCCTGGCTGCGTCATTGGCCACGCCAACCAATCCAGTTGGTCTGGGGGTGTGGCCTGTCCCATAAAGGCAGGACGCAGCCAGGAGATTCGAGTAGCGGTTAGGCATTGGAATATTTCTGGAGAAGAGGGGAGGTAGCGCCATCACCTGCCCCGCATATTGAAGGGTATTCTGTTAAAGGATTCCAGGGGGCGTGGCCCTGTCCGAAGCCTAGAGAGGTTAGGGCCTAAGGCACGACCCCTATCGGTGACCCCCGGTGGAGCTCCTAGTTGATGTGCATCAGCAGGACTCCCCCTACTGGTGGTTAACCCTTCCTGGACTCCTTGCAGATGGACTGGAGTCAGATATACAGTAGTCGGTTAGATCCAGTGCCTAAGCCAATACAGCTCATCATCTCTAACCAATAAAGTTGTGGCCTTTTTAGCCCATTAACCTTAAATATTTGAGTCTTGTGTCTTTATTCTACCAAGGGGGTGTGTGTGCAAATTAATGCAGAAATAGGGTGAGCAGAATTTAAGGCTGGAGAAAGGAGAAACTGAAATTGACATCCTCCATCCCTACTTATGACATGTTAATTTAATGTCACCAGACCCGCAGAGTTCCACAAAGCAAATCCTTCTTTACTCCACTTTCATAAATGTCACCTGTCATACCACAAGGATACGGTCATACAGAACAAAACGTTCACGTTATAGTAACTCTGTTGTTGCAGAAGGCAAGTCTACTCACCTTGGAATCTTGGGTGCATTCCAAGGCACTTAGAAAAAGGTCAAAAAGACATTCTCTCCTACATCTACTTAACACTAGCCATGGAGGAGAAATGTGAATTGCGAATCCATTTTATAGAAATGTTGGTCTACACATTAAGTTGGCTAACCACATGAAAGCTAGATAATGAAGTTCTGTTGTGCTGGCTTCTTTATGCTTTGAGCATTATTGGAAAAGTGGTGTGGATTTTTCTCTCAAAAGTGGGAAGATACCCCTTGGATTCTCAAATGGTGTGTTTGCCAGAGTCCTTTAAGGCTGTGAAGATGAATTGATCTACCATCAGGGGAGACTAAGAGGCTTCCAGAATGATTATGTAATTGATGATGTAACTAGCAGACGCAAAGCCCTCTATGGCCTGGCAAGGTGGGGGACAGTTCCCGGAACCTAGATAGGGGCACTGCTAGGAATGGTTAGGGTAGTCTGAATATCATCGAGGCATGCCTACTAGTGCAAGGAAATGTGGGTGAGATGCTATGTTGACTCCTGTAAATATAGCACCAAATTTGGATTTTTGTTCACGTACCATGTAATGTGGAGCCTGTGAAAAGTTAGTTGTCCACAGACCTAAAAATCCACCATTTAATTCTGGGATTTTCCAGAATTTGGTGGCAACTTTAGATGTAAGAAGCATTGTGGTTGCTGGCAGCAATGTAAAGACTCTCAATGCAATGCAAGGAATCCATGAAACAAGCTGTATACTATGCCCAGATTGTGGAGAAACACCCCACAGCAGCTGTTTTATGGCAGGCATAACAGAAACCAGGTCTATATTCGCAGAGTTTGCTACAGAAATTAAATGCTGTCCATTGTAGCACCTTATTTTTAAATAGGTTTAAGGTAGAGGTTAAGGCTGCAATGCTATACACCAGGCATAGGCAAACTCGGCCCTCCAGATGTTTTGGGACTACAGTTCCCATCATCCCTGACCACTGGTCCTGTTAGCTAGGGATGATGGGAGTTGTAGTCCCAAAACATCTGGAGGGCCAAGTTTGCCTATGCCTGCTATATATATCCTGGAGGAACTGATGACTGAACTGTGCAAAACGGAAAGGGGAGAAGAAGGGGGGGGGGGGAAATAGCCTGAATAGAATATGTACCCTTTTAAAAAAGAGAGAGGAAAATGTAGGATTCACATTGAGTGTGGAAGATATACAGTAATATTGATATATTAATTCCAAATGTCTGAGAAAAGGATATTTCCCCTTCCTTTCCTCTTCTCAGAGGCCTTCAACTTCTGGCGTTAAGTAGTTCAGTGGCAAATAGTGCAAGCTGTCCGGAAGGGCAGGGTCTACAATACAACTTTACCATATAGGATATAACAAAGGAGTAGGGCTATTTTTAGAGCAGTGATTTCCTGCACATTCCGCATATGTTATTCTGGTTGCATATGAAACTTACTCTGAGCCAGCAAATTAAAATACATTTTATCATTAAACAGAGCTCTTGGGTTCCTTTCCGTTTTCACGTAATAAATCTGTAAAACAAAGATACAGAGGGAGAAAATGGCTTTTAGATTCTCCCATTTTAAAAATAGAGTAGAATATGCGCAAAATATAAGATGGGTTTCGGTGTGTGTGTGTGTGCAGGCGCTGAATTCATCAGCTAAGTTCATAGCAGAAGGAGAATTTGTAAATCCATATTAATGACATTATTGCCAAGCATGGTGGCTGATTGAAATGGCTGTTGGCTACACTGCTAATGATTTTAATATTCAATGGACTTGACTCAATATTGTTATACTGTTGGGCTGTGATCTAGAATTTATCATACTGAGATCAGGCTCATTCAAACCAATGGACCTGTCCATTTATTTCATTGGGTCTGCTCCAAGTATGATTTCAGATACCATTTAGAATAAAATAAATAGTGGAATTTCCATGAGATCTTAGGGTTGGGAACCTTTGGCCCGCCAGATGTTGCTGAACCACAGCTCCCATCAAACCCAGCAAGCATTTCCAGTGGTCAGAGAAGACTGGAGTTTTAGTTAAGCAACTATATCTGGAGAACCAAAGATTCTATGCCCCTGATATAATCCATTTGTTATTTTCCTTTTTTTTTTTTAAATCATATTTATTAAAGTTTCCAAAAATATAGAAATACAAAGAAAAAAGAAAAAGAAAAAAAGATATTTAAAAACCTTACTTTCATTGCCTACTTTCTGGGACTCCCCCCCTCCCCCCCCGACTGTATTCCCCTTTCCTTAATTTGGTTCTACAAGCTCTCACTCCCAATTTGAAGCTTAATTTGTTTAACCCACTATCCAAATTGAATTGTACAAATCTTACCACCGTCCCACATCATTAACAAGAAAAGAAAAAAGATTTCCCCCAAGATCCACCCCAGTTCCTTCCACGAATTCCCTTTTTTTAAACACGTCCAATCAAAATAAAATGACATGCGTAAGTTATGTAAAGAAATAGAAAATAAGAGATATAGAAAAATTCAAAAGATGGTTACACAGCCTTTGGATTCCAAATCTCCCCCCCCCCCTTCCCCGGTTTGAATTCCCCATATCCATCAGTCTATACATTATCAGCTTGGAAGTCTCAATTCATAACCAGATTTCTCCCCGATTCCATCTTGCCGGTTTTCTTTTAATTTATTAATTTTAATAATATTTAACTTCAAGTGTCCAATCTAACAAAGGCCTTTAATTTCCTTGATCTTTACCACTCCTCCCGTTGTTCTTTCCGTGTCGTAATCAGTCCTTTGTTCTTCTTATTCCTCACTTTCTCAGGTTTCTTGTCCTGTTCAGCTGCTAAAACTTTCTAATTCAGAAATCTGGTATCTCTACAGAGGTCTGTTATTCAGGAACAAAAACTTACGTCCAGTCCCTTCCTTTCTTCAATAGAAAATTCTATTGTCTCCTTTAATGTAAATACCTCTGTAGACAAAATACTATTTCAGTTTTGCAGCTTTCCCAGAAGATAACAAGTCCTGTGCGAATCCCAGAGTATTTTTCCACTTACGACCGTTCTTGTAATGTCCCGAAACCCCTCTAGGGGGATTGTAATAACTTTGTATCCTCTAATCCAAAAGTCAAATTGTTGCTTATTTTCCAACAGTTTATATCCATATTATAGCAAATTGTAACAAAATTAACCAGCAAAGTCCTCATAACAAAGTCCTCTTTATATTCTCCAGCTTTGACAGCTACTTTGACAGCTGTCAAAGTCTCCGTCTCTCTTCACCAGGCTCCGCGAATCGCCCCGGTTCCCAGGGGGGGGGTTGCATTTTTCTTCTCACCCTCCACTCTTCTCCTCCAGCACAGTTCTTATAATTTCCCATCGTGAAATTAATGATTTTTATCAGGAGTATACTTCCCTTTGGACCTTGGTTACCCAGTCCTTGTTTTGGAATGCTTACAGTAGGGGGGGGATTGACTTCCTTTTTAAATCGCCCCCGCTCGTGCCAAATCCGAAATTTTGAACCCGGTTTCCCAATTACTCACGGGTTGTTGTTAATAGTCCAAATTTTCAATGGAAGAAGTCAGCGCTCTCCGTCGAATGGCATGCGGCTGCGCTCGGCAGGGAAAGCAGAAGACTCAAAGCACCACGCCGCTCCCCGGCACCCGATCCGAAGCCTTTAAAAAGGCTCCTTCACAAGTCGTGAGGGCGCTAATGGTGCAAGCCGAGTCACCCATGTCCACGGACTCCGTGCCCGTGGTTTTTAAGGGTCCCCGCGTCGCCGGCGCGGTAGGACCCAGCCCCTGCCGAGCAGACTCCCTCCGGAGCTCGGAGGGAGTCCGCCATTCGGCGATGGCGCCAACCCGGAAGTCGTTATTTTCCTGGCTTGCACTAAAAACAACTTAATATAATGAAACAGAACTGGTGGGGTGAATAGCTTAATTAGAAAGCATTAATAATAATAATAATAATACCCTGTCCATCTAGCTGGGTTTCCCCAGCCACTCTGGGTGGCTCCCAACAGAATATTAAAAACAGGATAAAACACAAAACATTAAAACTTCTCTAAATATAAATTACCAGAGTGGTATTCAGCTAAATAGTGACTAGCAGAACATCTTCCACCACTTGTCCAATGGGACTTCCCTGCCCCATCCCCTACTAGACTAGTAAATAAAGAAAAAGGACTGTTTTTCAACAAAACCATCATAATCTGCCCTTTCTTACCGGAGTCAGATTAGTCATCATTTTCAATATAGTGGTTAAGTCCCAAGCTTTAGAAGAGGAAGAAGAAGAGTTTGGATTTGATATCCCGCTTTATCACTACCCTAAGGAGTCTCAAAGCGGCTAACATTCTCCTTTCCCTTCCTTCCCCTACAACAAACACTCTGTGAGGTGAGTGGGGCTGAGAGACTTCACAGAAGTGTGACTAGCCCAAGGTCACCCAGCAGCTGCATGTGGAGGAGCGGAGACGCGAACCCGGTTCACCAGATTACAAGTCTACCGCTCTTAACCACTACACCACACTGGCATTGTGGGGAATTAAAAATGATGGTTTCTCATCTGCTTGCCACTGGGCATCAGGTAAGCCTGAAGCCAGGGTGGGAGGAGTGATGCAGGAAGGGAGCCTGCCAAATGACATGGTTGCTGAGGGCCCTCTTGACCCTGGAGCCAGCCACAAGCAATACTCTTTTTCTTTCTTTCTTTTATTGTGTTGTGTTGCTCAGGCAATATGGTTCCACTCGGAGTCTTGAAGCCTTTCGAGATTCATAAACAAACGGTGCCCCAGTGGACAGGAATGCAAGGCATGCAGACTTGTCTCTAGGAGGTAACAGCCGAATAACATACATCCCAAAAGTCCGGTTGCCATTGCGGAGGCAGGACGGTGACACGTTTGAGGCATTGCTGCTGACATTGCACACTGCTAATGAATGACAGTGCCAAAATGCCAGCACTTACCTTGTCACCGCCAAAGAGTTACAATTAAATTCCCCCTTAAAAAACTGACAAGTGACGAAAGAGGTTTCGATGAAGGTCACGAGTAGCTAGGATTTCTATTCCCTTTGAGCTCTGCTGTAATTTCTAGTTTCCCACAAAAGAAATCACAAGACAAATGTCCTCTCATAATCTAGAAGGTTTCCAAGAGAAATATTAGATCGCAGAGGCAGAGTTTCATATTAGAAGTGTAGTGGGGAGACATGCTATATTGTGAAGTAAATACAAATGCTGCTATAACTCTCCTCTTTTGTAGTTTTGGGTTTTTTCCTCTTTGAAAGTGGAAACTGGTTACTTTTCTCCCCCTTTGTTAGGAAAGGCCATCCTTTGTAAAATTATTTAGAAATGTGTACATTAAAGTGAAGCTTCACAAATGAAATGGGGCTTTTATATTTCATTTTTCCAACAAATGTTGGAAATGTAAAGAAACTGAAGGTACATTCTTTCACCTTTGGTAGACACGCCCAAGGATTAAGGCTTTCTGGGAAATGATATATAATGAACTGAAAAAGGTACTTAAATATACCTTCCAGAAGAAACCAGAGGCCTTTCTCCTGGGCATAGTCGGTCAATTGGTGCCAAAGAAGGATAGAACTTTTTTTATGTATGCTACAACAGCAGCAAGAATACTCACTGCAAAGTATTGGAAGACACAAGATCTACCCACTCTGGAAGAATGGCAGATGAAGCTGATGGACTATATGGAACTGGCAGAAATGACTGGCAGAATCCGAGACCAGGGAGAAGAGTCGGTGGAAGAAGATTGGAAGAAGTTCAAAGATTATCTACAGAAATATTGTAAAATTAATGAATGTTAGAATGATGTTGGATAGAAATTAAATGGTTTCTAGCTGTAATGCTTTAAGGGAATATGAAAAAGGGGTTGTTAAGAGGTAAAAATCTAATGTTACTATTTTAAGACCAAAGATTAGGATAAACAAAGAGGGTAAGGATTTGCTGAACCAACAAACTGAACTGGAATACAAAAAAGGGAGGTATGAGGAGGTCCGGGAAACAAGCTAAAGAAAAATAAGCAATGGAAAATCTGAGTGTTTTTAATCATTTTTATTTTGTTTTTGTTTTTTTCTTTCCCATTTTTTATCTTAAAAAAAATCCTAATAAATATCTTATAAATATATATATATATTTCTCTTCCCATATGTATTGAATTTCACAAGTTTTGTATCATTCAGGCAAAAGCAACAGTCCTCTTTCTAGATTATTTCCATCTGATTTCCTAGCAGTATATGTGAAAAAGACCTAGGGGTCTTAGTGGACCACAAGCTTAACATGAGTCAGCAGTGTGATGCAGCAGCTAGGCTCACTCTATTCTGCCTTGGTCAGACCAAACCTGGAGTGCTGTGTCAAATTATGGGCAGCACAATTTAAGGAGGATGTTGACAAGCTGGAACGTGTGCAGAGGAGGGCAACCAAGATGATTCAAGGTCTGGAAACAAGGCATTATGAGAACGGTTGAAGGAGCTGTGTATATTTAGCCTGGAAAAGAGGAGACTGAGAGGAGATATGACAGCCATCTTCAAATATCCTAAAGGCTGTCATATGATGGATGATGGAGCAAGCTTGTTTTCTCTTGCTCTGGAGGGTGAGACCTGAACCAATGGATGCAAGTTACAAGAAAGGAGATTCTGACTAAACATCAGGAAGAACTGTCTGACGGTAAAAGCTGTTCGACAGTAGACTCTCTTTCATTGGAGGCTGAGATTCCTGCATTGCAGGGGGTTGGACTAGATGACCCTTGGGGTCCCTTCCATCTCTACAATGCTATGATTCTATGAATTTAACAACAGCAGCTTTTTAGGTGCGCAACTGGTACACACTTTGAGCATAAAGCTGCTTGACTTTGAAGTGACCTCTACAGTTGTTGCAGTGCCAGATGAAGTACCACCATTGGTGGTGACATGTTGTGGGAGCAGTTTCAGTTTATTAAGTGGAGTGGAATATGCTAAGCTTCAGTTGCAGCAAGCAGTTGGGCCGATCATATTCATGCACATACCATATATTACTCTCCATTTCAGAAAAGGAACGAGCCCTTTACTTCATCTTACGAATAAGTAACTGTGAGATCACGTGCGCCGGCTCTGTGGTGAACTAGTCCTTTTCCTCTGGAGTCATTTATTCTGAAAGCTTAGTATGTGCAAAAAGTGATGCGTGTCTTTAAATGAGACTACCCTTAATTCTAAAAATCTTACTCATTAATTTACAATAATGAGATGTAATGAATATTTATAGAAGATTTTATCTATACCTATTAATTTGCCACGATGTGATACTGGTATCCCTTCTTTCTGAATTAATAGCATGGGAAGGGGTGGTGGTGGATGGAATGAAAAGCTGATTAAACTAAAGTCTTGCATTTTCTGGTTAAAAGAGTAATATGTTCTGCACAAATGGAGGTTTACTGGAAAATTCATTGAACCTCCCAAAGGAGGCCAAGCCATTCTCTATGCACATTCCCATTATTGCTTGCAAGTATCATCATCCCCCCCCCTCCCGTTTCTTCGGCACTCTCCTGTCCCCACAAATATCTTTCTTCACTTTCTGGAAACCAAATGCCTTCTCTTCTTTAACTTACCACAAGGCTCTCATTTGGATTAAAGATCAAAGGAAAAATCTATGAGTGCAGATAGTCCTTATTTTCTCCGGAGTGTTGGAGAAATGTCTTTGCTGTTAGATACCAAATACAGTGGTACCTCAGGTTAAGTACTTAATTTGTTCTGGAGGTCCGTTCTTAACCTGAAACTGTTCTTAACCTGAGCACCACTTTAGCTAATGGGGCCTCCCACTGCCACTGCGCCGCCGGAGCACGATTTCTGTTCTCATCCTGAAGCAAAGTTCTTAACCTGAAGCACTATTTCAGGGTTAGCAGAGTCCGTAACCTGAAGCGTATGTAACCTGAGGTACCACTGTAGTTTAAAAAAATAAAATAAAGACACACACAACCTTCATGAGGTTTTGTTTAGCTAGACATTATTATTATTATTATTATTATTATTATTATTATTATTAATACCCCGCCCACCTGGCTGGGTTTCCCCAGCTACCCTGGGAGGCTCCCAAAAGAATATTAAAAATAGAATCAAACATTAAAAACTTCCCTAAACAGGGCTGCCTTCAGATTTCTTCTAAAAGTCAGGCCATTGTTTATTTCCTTGACATCTGGTGGGAGGGCGTTCCACAGGGCAGGTGCCACTACCGAGAAGGCCCTCTGTCTGGTTCCCTGTAACTTGGCTTCTCACAGTGAGGGAACTGCCAAAAGGCTCTCAGAGCTGGACCTCAGCGTCTGGGCTGAACGATGAGGGTGGAGACAATCCTTCAGGTATACTGGGCCGAGGCCGTTTAGGGCTTTAAAAGTCAGCACCAACACTGAATTGTGCTCGGAAACGTACAGGGAGCCAGTGTAGGTTTTGTTTAATTTTGAATTTCAGATCAGCAGCCCATTCTGAAATATGTTTATTCATGGACTAAGGGCTCATCTACACTTTGATTGCCCTGTGCCCAGAGAGCCTAGGGCAGAGTGGTTTTGCCTTGCCAAATTCTTTGGGAAAATCCGCTCTTTAGTGCTGAATCAGAGGAAACAGCAACCCAAGGAAAACCCGATTGATGTTTGCTCTGATTCAGCGGTAAAAATTGAGTTTTCCAGGGGGATAGCAGCTGAAGAAGCAGAAGTCTGGATAAGTCCTAAGTCCTGCTGCGTTCAGTGGGCTCACCTTTTGCTAAGCAAGTACAGTAGAATCAGTGACAGTCTTTGAGCTCTCAAATTTCAGTGGCACTTTGTGCAACGCTAAAATGAGGTGCCCCCCGCCTCTCGTGCTCCATTCTACAGGAGTGTTTGGGTGCCCCCTACAGGGCAGTGCCTAGCACAACTGGAGCAGTCACGCTACCCTAAAACCGCCTCTGCTGCAGTGTGGGTTACGTTCTCAGCAGGGACAAGTCTTTTTACATTGCAGTTCAGATTTACTACATTGTAGCAAATGTACCCCAAATGGCTCTATTTGTAATGCCTAGAGCAGGGGTGGGGAACTGATGGTCTTCCATATTACAACACCCATAATCTCTGACCATTCACCATATTGTCTGTGAGCTGACAATTAACAACACCTGGAGGGAATGTTTTTTTATAAAAGAAACCTTGTTTAGCCCCTTAATCCTATGATGATGATGATGATGATGATGATGATCAACAACAACAATACTTAATTCTATGAGTTCAGTCCTCCTTTCACAACACTTTTTACTGTTTATCTGCCTGTCCTCCTAACGTTGTTAGAATTTGCATCATGCGCCTCAATCAAACTACCATGCTGGTGTATATAGAAAGATGTATAAGAAAAGAAAACATGCAATAAAACCTATAAAAACAGCAGTTCTATAAAGCAGCATAAAAACACATGACATCAGCTAAAGGTAAAGGGACCCCTGACCGTTAGGTCCAATCGCGGACGACTCTGGGGTTGCAGCACTCCACTTTATTGGCCAAGAGAGCCAGCTAGCATGACTGAGCCACTTTCTGGCGAACCAGAGCAGCGCACGGAAACACTGTTTACCTTCCCGCCAGAGCGGTACCTATCTATCTACTTGCACTTTGTGCTTTCGAACTGCTAGGTTGGCAGGACTAGGGACCAAACAATGGGAGCTCACCCCATCGCGGGGATTCGAACCGCCGACCTTCTGATTGGCAAGCCCTAGGCTCTGTGGTTTAACCCACAGTGCCACCCGCGTCCCTCTATGACGTGAGCTATAGTGAAATAAATCAATATAAGTTAAAAGCTTTGCAGGGTTGCTCACATGGCACAAGGACGACAATTGGCTCCAGGTGAGCCTCTTCCAAAGACAGGGTGTCACCACCAAAAAGGCTCTTTGCCCAGTAGTCGCCTGCTGTGAGACATCTGGAGAAGAGTCTCGTCATAACTTTTGTATATGGGTAGGCACTGGTGGAGAGAGGGTATGGGAAAGCCCAAAGCACAACATTGCCCTTGCATGCAGAACATCTTGGGGGCAACCCCTGATGTCCCCCAATAGGGCTGGGAAGAGTTTCTGCCAGAAACCCTAGAGTAGAGTAGAAAATACTGACCTAGATTGTCAGGAGTGCGTGCAGGAGCCAGGCCCTGTGACCAGTAGGACTTTGCAGGACTGGGGCCTTCCTAAGTTTGTTCTGAAGAGGCAAGGCGCGGCTGCACAGGTTAGGCCAATTGGTAACTCACAGCACCTGGTGGCAAGAGCTGGGAAGGGATATAAGTTCAGCATTTCCCTTCAGCTCTTTGCCACAGCAACATGTTCCCTGCCTTGCTGTGTTTGGCTCCTTGCTTCTTGATCCTCAGACCCTTGACTTCGTGACATCTTGCTTCTTGATCTTCGGACTCTTGGCTTCTGGATTCCCGTTCCTGCTCCCACCCTGCCATCTTGCCCCCGGTCCCGATGTCCCCAGCCGGGACTTTGATCGCCCGTGAACCGGACTGTGACATAGATGGACCTATGGTCTATCTTGGTATAAGTCAGATTCCTATGTTCCTCCGTATCCTGCTCCTACACTTCGCAAAGGACAACCTCAAGAAGGAACAACCACTGGAGGTGGGATAAGGTACTGAAAGAGTCAAAGCCTGATAGTGCTCATCGTATTGAAATGCAGTCTTGTGAAGAATGCTGAACCTACTATGATAAGGCCTAGGTATGTTGATATACTGTAAATACATAGTGCGAAATATTTCTCCTTTCTTCTGGAACGAGCAGGTTCTTCCAGGTTAAGCAGGTGGCATGTTCAGTGGCAGCATGGTAGAATTTGGAATGGTAGGCACAATCACCCCCTAAAGTCTCAAACTGCACTAAATTTGTAAGTCATTGACCTGATTGCGAATGATGCGGCCAACATTAAGGGCATTTAAGTAAACCAATTTCATTGGAAGAGATAAGCATGTGCTTGGCTCTCAGGATTGGTTTTATCACAGCAACTTTCCCTGCTCCTCCTTTTGACGAAATATGAAGACCAATTTGTACCTGAAGAAGTGTGCATACGTACGAAAACTTATACCAAGAACAAACTTAGTTGGTCTCTAAGGTGCTACTGGACATTTTTAAAAAATTTTTATATATGAAGACCAAACATCACCTTTTTTCCAGCATGGGAAGGAATATTCTGCAGGTATTTTGAAAACCATACTCTACTTTCCTCTGAAGTGCAATGAAATGTAATGTTTTATGACAGCCGGCTGTAAATGCAACTGCTTTTTGAGCATAAACAAATTATGCTTTCCCAGCAAAATTATATATATATCTCTGGAAAGGAAATGTGAAGTTTTCAGGTGCAGCTTCAGCTGAGCTGGACAAATACTGTGATATCAGAGTTCAGAGATTTGTATTTGAATGTTAAGTGGCTCTTTGCTGTGCTTTCATCCATTCTGCTTTATGCTTGCTAACTTCACATGAAGGGGCAACTGCTCATGAGAGGAAAGAAGAAAATGGGCTCTTAAGTCACCTGAAAATAGACAGTCATGCGCAAAAGGCTTCCCAGAGCGAATGGTGGTAGGGAGTTGATTATACTCAAATTGCTCAGAGCCCCATCCACATATGTTGTCTCTGATGTGGAAGATGATGAGATGCTAGGTCTAAATGGACTGTTGCCCGAGAACATCATGGAAACTCTTGACTGTGTTTATTTATTGTGATAGGTAATGAAGAAGGGGCTGCTGTGACCAGGGTTTGTCTCAGAATCCATGCAGAGAGGGGAAATGTGTATTTGATTCAAACTTTGCTTTCCCTTTATTTTAATTTATTTATTTATTATTGCAAAGAACTTTAGCGGTTCTTACTGCCAAAGAGAAAAGCCACTTAAAAAAAATAGTGTGCCGCAGCTTGCCTCTTCAGGAGTGCGAAGGGCTCTGGTCGTCTCTACTCTGCTGTCTGAGGCTATATGTACACACTATAACTTTAACACACATTCGGAGCGCATTCTTTCCATCAAAGAATCAACTGTACAGTGGTACCTCGGGTTACAGATGCTTCAGGTTACAGACTCCGCTAACCCAGGGTTAAGAACTTTGCTTCAGAATGAGAACAGAAATCACGCGGCAGCAGCGGGAGGCCCCGTTAGCTAAAGTGGTCTTCAGGTTAAGAACAGTTTCAGGTTAAGAACGGACCTCCAGAATGAATTAAGTTATTAACCCAAGGTAGCACTGTACTTTGTTGTTGTTGTTGTTGCTGCTGCTGCTGTTATTATTATTATTATTAAGTCAATTTATAAACCACCCTTTATCAGAAGAGCTCAGGGTGGTGCACAACATTAAAAACACATTACAGAACATCAATGATAAAAACGTAATAAAAAACATAACGACAGGCAGCATAATAGTAAAATAATCATCATAATAAAAGTCCACTTTCCCACACTTTCACAGGCCATAGATTATTTATAGGCCTGGGTTGCTTGGAACTGCAAATTTGTGTGGGGTAAATTACGGTGCCCAAAATTATTTGAGGGATAGAATGTGCCTCAAATGTGCTTTGAAGTTATAGTGTGTCCACAGCTTACTTTGTGTGGGCCACACTAGATAGGAGAATAAACATGTCATTTTTCCTTGTAGCTGTTTGGTTGTGGGCAATCAGCCCTGCTCCCTAGCTGGCCAGGTGGGGCTTACTAGCTCTGGGAGGAGGGGTGTGGTTCCTCAGCTGGAGTAGGCTCAGGACAGGTGAGGGTCACCTGCCTCCTCAAGCCCAGATGCTGCAGTCAGCATGCAAAGTATAAAAGGGAAGCAGAGCTGAAGGGCTGTGTCTACTTAACTGCCCATGTTGGTGGGCCTCAGCTTGGATGCATGAGGGTCTCTGCAGGACTTTGGACACTGGACACAGATTGACCCTGCACTGGGAACTTGACATATTGACTTGCTGCCAGGTAGGCCAGGGGTTCAGGACACTCAACCGCACATGAATATTAAATAAATGCATGGATGTTTTACATGAGGCCTAGATGCTTGGTTGACTGTCACTGCTTTACCTTGCATTTCAACATGGTAGACCTTGGAGAGGATGCTAAACCAATGGCAGGAAATATGGGCAGTTCTCAGCACACCACACAAAGTCTAAGCTGTGGACACACTTCTCAGAGATTTATTTGAAAATCGGAATCAAGTAATGAGTGAAAAAGGAAGGTGGCTGAGTAAGGGGGGGGGAGGGAGGGAAGGATATCCTGTTGCTAGTGAAATGGGGACTGGAAAAATTCCCTGCCCCAGCCCCTAAATGAAATCATTGAAGAAAAAGGCGGCAGCTCTATAATGAGGCATACATGCTATACAAAATAATGTCTTTGTAAATAATACTTTAATGAATGCTGCTGGTTGAGGGGGTTGGGAACATAATGACACAGCTGCAGAAAAGTAACCTAGTTAGAGGGAGCCTTCTAAATAGACTCTCTTCAGCAATGCAGTCGTCCGGCAATTTTGATGCCTTCCCTCAGCTAATCTCCCATCACCAACATCAAGTCTGTCATATTGATTTCTTGCAGGGAGGTGGTGGTGGGGAGAGAGCAGAGGTTGGGGAAAATGGTAAGGTGCCCTGCCTTTGTCAATCCAGGCCGCGGTTGCCAGGCAACGTGATGAGCTGACTCACTGGAGATCGTTTTAGTGGCCTGATTCAATGCCCCAATAGTCACCTGAGGATTTTTTTTATTTTTTAAAAAAAGAAAAGCATGGGCAACGTTGAATTATTAATGCAATAAAACCAAGTGTTATGCTTCTTGTTTGTTACTGACAAAAGGACAGTGTCGGAATGAATTGATGGTTTAATGTAAAAAGGCGAGGCGGACAACTCTCTGTGCCAATTAAAAATAACACAGTGATCCAGATGATGGACAGACAGGACTCTCTTCCTTAATGAAATCTGTGGAAATGTATGTAGCATCCAGTCAGTGAAGCTGGCTGCTGCTGGCAGTTAAATGCATTCTACTGCGGTGTGCAGTGACCTCTCAGACCCACCGTCCTAGTGAAGCAGAAGGTTAGGCTAACTCAATGTCACTTCTGAGGGATTTTAACAGGCTGTACCCCAGTCCTCTCTCTGTGTGTTGATCTGTCTGTCTATCTATCTATCTATCTAGCTATCACTTGTATGTAAAATGTTGAGACTCGCTGGTGTATCCTCAGAACTGTACTGATTGCTGATTTTCTAATCATTTCTTGCAAAACCAGCAGTCTGCCAAGTGTGTGTAGACGAAAGAGGGAAACAATATTGTTCTCCTATGGAGGGCTTATCTTATTCAATTATAGAAGAAGAGGGAAATAAACTGTGAAAATCCTAACATGACATTTGCTGGCAGTGTCAGGCATATGATGAATGCAGGGCAGTTTCATAAATAATTAGAAGTTAGCTTAAAGACCGTCTTTCCAATCTGGCAAGTTTGATGTGTGTTTATAAGTAGCTCTTCCAGTGCTTTTTTGCTGGGGGTAGTCAAGGGCATGCAGTACCAGAATCAAACCCCCCCCCCCATGTTAAAAGTGTGGCACTTACTGTAACAACTTCATGGTGAGTACCGACCCCCCCCCCCCTTTTAAAGGACTGAGCCATTTTGTATACTGCTAAGATATCTCCAGTGTTAAACTCATCCAAGCACTATTCGCTCGGTTGGATGGGCCTGTGGATGTGAGTGGGGCTGTATCTGGAGATACCATATAGTCACATAGCATAGATACAGCAGAGATATGGGGACCACATTGGGATCTGTAGTGGCTTGAAAGCAAGGCAATCCATCTGCATCTTTCTGCAAGAAAATAAATAAGCTCTATCTTAAATAACAAATAAACATGAGAAAATAAATCGTAAACAAACTTTGATCCCCCCCCCAATAAACAAATTGTCTGCCCTTTCTCACTGGGGTATATCAATTACTTGCACTGTATATGGTACTTCCTGTTTTCTTTCTAAAAATGAATCTGTGTAAGTCATAGTTATGACGATATTGTGTTGATTGGTAGAACCAACAATAGCACTGTACTTTTTGGTACACACACACCCAGCCAAAATTTTAGTGGAAGAGGTTAAGCACATACTGCAGCTCTTATTAAAATAAGTGGGACTTAACTTCCCTCAGTACAATTTCTCATGCATCAAATCTTATGAACGGGCATAAGAAGTTCATTTCATTTAGTATACAAACACATGCTAAAATGCACTGCAAAAAGTCTTCCCCTCTGCTTTTTTGGGTGTGTGTGAAGTAAATAGCCATATGTTATTTCCACTTCTGCTGCCTGTTTTAATTGGGATTGTTATTAATTTTATGAATGTTGAGTTATTTTGTTTCTTATTGTTAATTGTGATTTTGATTTTAATCAGGAAAATAGTTCAGGGGAAGGGATAGCTCAGTTGGTTACAGCGTGGTTTTGATAATGCCAAGGCTGCAGGTTCGATACAGCTGTGTATTCCTACATTGCAGGGGGCTGGAGATGATCCTAAGGATCCTTTCCAACTCTATAATTTCTGTGATCAAAACTTCTTCCCTACAGCATATCTCATATTAGGAAAATGGCCCGTAATAAACCCATGTGTGTGGTATCAAAAGAAAAGTGCTTATGTTTGCCATAGGGACGTCTCTCTACCCCAGTACTTCTTATTGGCTAGCCTTAGACAGAAAGCAATTATTATTGGCTAGCCTTAGACAGAAAGCAATGCTATAGATTTATTGGCATATGTCTTAGTCAAGGTGTTTTATGGATCATTTTGTTATCCCAAAAGGTAACATGGGCTGGGACCATAAGAAGAAGAATAATAAATAGTAATAAATTGCACCCAAAGAATGTAATTTGGGAACCACAATGGGGGGGGGGGACCCAAAGGTCATGTTGAAACCAACTACAAACTGTTACCTACAAGAAGCACTAATTATGGAATGAATGTTTTTCTTTCTTTCTGTTGATTACATTGTGTTGTGTAGGTTTTTTTTAAAATCAATAAAGCATTTAAAATCACCACCATAAATAATAATAATAATTGCACCCAATAGCAAAAACTGATAGATTTCGTGGGATATTTTATGTACTATGCATTTGGGGTGGGGTACATAAAGGAAACTGTTAAGTGACTGACATTTGGGGATATTGTTTACTGTGGTCATACTTCTGTAGTAGTACAGTGGTACCTCGGGTTACAGACGCTTCAGGTTATAGATGCTTCAGGTTACAGACTCCGCTAACCCAAAAACAGTACTTTGCTTCAGGATGAGAACAGAAATCGTGCTCCGGCTGCGCGGTGGCAGCGTGAGGCCCGATTAGCTAAAATGGTACCTCAGGTTAAGAACAGTTTCAGGTTAAGAACGGACCTCCAGAATGAATTAAGTTCTTAACCTGAGGTAACACTGTAGTGGGATTTTGTTCCAACCCCAGTTGGTAAAGAATACAGAGCACGGACAATTTCCCCACTCTCTCTCTTCCCCCATTGGTATGATGTGTGGTGTGTTTTGCACCAATATTCAACTGCCAACCCTGAAACCCTATTAGATGCTAAAAGGCTTTGATCACCAGCTGGATCAAGGCAGTCCAAGTAGGCCAGTAGATATCTGGAAATCTAATAATCATGCTTAGCATTTATATAGCGCTTTTTGAACATTCCACGTGCTTCACATACATTATCTCGGTAATCCTCAGGCTTTGTACTGGCAATCCACTATCTGGAAAGTTCACAGTTTGTAATGATAACATATAGTGCCTTGCTAGAAATGAGATACAAAGACACCTATTTATTACATTCTGAGATTTATCAAAATATTACTGCACTTGCCACAGTGGTAGGTAGACAGTAGATTCCTTTTTTAAATGGATTTGTACCTTTTTTATGTGCCTAACACTGTACTAAACATCTATGTTTGAATCCTTATTAGCATCATTAATAATAATAATTTTATTTATACCCTGCCCATCTGGCTTGGTTGCCTCAACCACTCTGGGTGGCTTTGAACACATATAAAAACATAATAAAACATATATGTTTATATATAATATACGTAATAGTATATGCATAATATTTATACCTGCATTTGAATGCCGATCCTGCCATCAGTTGCTGAGCTGCTGTACACCTTTTTTTTTAAATTACAGCAGTAGAATTATTATATTTTCTGCCATTAAAAATAAATATCAGTCCCCATCACTTTTAGTGTCAAGAGATATATTGCAGATATAACATAATACTATCTGTAGATCTCACCTATAGCTTACGACAGCAGGTGGATGAGCTATGCAGAAAAATAATGATACCATTCAGAGCAACTTGGGGAAGGGTTGGGGTCAGCAGTTTTCCTGGCATTACAGAGTCATACATACATCAGGTTACTCATTCTTCCAGAGATGAGAAAATCGAGCCATTGCTCATTTACAACCTGCAGACTCATTTAAGTAATGCGAAGTCAAATTGTCCACTGGTAGTAAGGTGAGTTTTAGGAAGAGGAAACTAGCAGAGGGTGTCATCAGCAAATTAGAAAACCTGGCTGTAGGCACCTGAGATGTGTGCTTTCGGGACCCTCTATTCTGGTGAATGTACTATGTTTAAATTCTCAGGAGAAATGGGATGCCCCCCCCTCCACCTTCCATGATGTGACATTGTAACAATGAGTGTTTTCTGCCTTTATCAACCACCACTAAATTTTGCATCCCTAGATACTGCAGGAAAGAGACGAGGAGATGAGGGAGGTCTGCTTTTGGAGACAGCCCCACATCTGCCTTAACGTCAGTTTGTTGCTTCAGAGTGTATATGTATGATTGCTGTGGCTGCTGCAATCCTGTTCCCCCCCTTTCATTCTTGTAACAGCTTCTCTCGGACCATAGAAACCAGGCCATCTGACTCATTGGGTGACCAGGCGTGTGCTGAGTCGTGACACGCCAAGCGGCAACATCTGAGTCAGAAGACCTGTTCGTTAGGGGCAGCTGCAGCAAGCCCCTAACAAAAATAACCCTGTGGTCATGTGTAGCAGTTCATTCAGAGGATGGATCAGATGTAGATTCACTGCAGGGAATTGATCTCTGGATTACCTTACATTGCAGAAACTATGGAGAATCAAGCTCATAATCTCATTGAAATTGCAAGAGAGGTAGACCAAGAAGTTACAGAAAGGGAGGGTTCAATTCATCCAATCTTTAAAGTCCCTCGGTTTGAATGAGAAATTGAAACACAGGCATAAACCTCTCCCACTGAAACCAAAGAGATTTAAATGAGCATTCCACCAGAGCCAGGGCCTTCTCAGTGATTGCTCCGACCTGGTGGAATGCTCTTTCCCATGAGTGGAATGCTCTTTCCCATGAGTGGAATGCTCTTAACCTCCTTTCGCCAGGCTTGTAAGACAGAGCTATTCCGCCTGGCCTTTAATTTGAATCCAGCCTGATCTTTTATGCCCCTTCCTTCCCTCCCCCTCCCCTTTTTATGAAGATTACCCGTTCTGGGATCCCACAGCTAATTCTCCCCTGGTCTCCATGCTGGCCCAAATAGGACTAACTTAGCCAGCTAGCCCTAGTGATCATCTAATGCTTATTGGATGGATTTTCCCCCTAAATTGATTTTTGAATTCTGAATTTATTGTTATTCATGTTTTATGCTGTTTTTTGTTGCACCAGTTAAGTGTTTTGAATTTGTTGTTAGCCTCCCTGAGCCCAGTTTTCTGAACTGGGAAGGGTGGGGTATAAATAAAAATTTATTTATTTATTTATTATTATAACCTTGTCTAGGTAAATGCATACATAAGCATGGCAACATTTTGTCTCTGCTACTCATGTTAGATGGGAGATTCCATACAGAAGGACTTGGAAGTTTGCACTGAATAAATAATAGAATTGTAGTATTGGAAGGGACCCTGAGGGTCATCTTGTCCAACCACCTGCAATGGACTAAATTAAACTAAAGCATCCATCACAGATGGTCATCCAACCTCTGCTTAGAAACCTCCAAGGAAGGAGAGTCCACCACCTGCCAAGGGAGTCCCTTCTACTGCTGAACAGCTCTTACTTACAGAAAGTTCTTTCCGATGTTTAGTCGGAATCTTCTTTCTTGTAGCATGAATCCACTGGTGAAACTTTATGCTGGTCCTTTGATCAGTAGCCCCTCCCCCTGCCTAGACAATTATTTGCTCGCATGGCAAGTCGTAGAATGAAGGGATTAGGCCTGTGCGATAATCTGCTAAATCTATTACTTCTGTGTTCTACAGGCAGAGGTTCACTGTCTTCTGCGGACCCAGTAATTACAAAGAGTGCATGCCACTTCAGAGAGAAAATCTAAACAAAGCTGGCAGACGGGTGACAGTAGCTGTGTTCACTGCTGTTTCAGTTGCCTGAGTGAAAATTCCTTGCTCTGTGACTGAGCTGTGTCCATTCTGGGCAGATCCACACCATCTGATGTGCGTCTAAAGCACATGGCTTCTTCCAAAGAATCCTGGGACCTATACTTTCCTCCTAAAGACCTACAATTTCTAGTACCCTTAACAAACTACAGTTCTCGGGATTCTTTGGGGAAAGCCATGTGCTTTAAAATGCATTGTAAAGGTAAAGGGACCCCTGACCATCAGGTCCAGTCATGACCAACTCTGGGGTTGGGGTGCTCATCTCGCTTTATTGGCCAAGGGAGCTGGCGTACAGCTTCCGGGTCATGTGGCCAGCATGACTAAGCTGCTTCTGGCGAACCAGAGCAGCGCACGGAAACGCTGTTTACCTTCCCGCTGGAGCGGTACCTATTTATCTACTTGCACTTTGACATGCTTTCGAACTGCTAGGTTGGCAGGAGCAGGGACCGAGCAACAGGAGCTCACCCCATCTTGGGGATTCAAACCGCTGACTTTCTGATCGGCAAGTCCTAGGCTCTTTAAATATATATCTTCCCTCTCCTTTTATCAGTGCATTAATGAATACATTTAAAACAAAAACAAGCAAAATACCCACCCGAACCCTGTATTTTTGAAATGGATTACTGTGTCAATTTTGTAGCTATAGGGGAAAAAACAGTGTAAAAAACTATTTTCTTAGTCTGAGCTTTTACCTTTTTCCATGTTATCCTTAAGATACTTTGCTGTGGTATTAGGGAAAACTGAGTGGCATTTGATTTATTTCTTAAGAAATGTGCCTTTCTTGGGTTGCTTTCAATGTTCAAAACATTGTGTCTGAAGGAAGAAATGTTTGCAATGTAGCAGATAAAATTAGATGGAATGCAGCCTCTGACAATGAAAGTTCATGTCCCCTAGAGCAATCTCAACTTGTATCTATTAGGGAGAACGGATGGCTTCATTTTAAACATTTCTGATTCTGTTCACCTTAAAAGTGATGCACTGCTTAAATTGAACTGTAGACCTGCGGTCCCCATGGTCACAAAGCAGGCTGAAGGTATCCATAAAAAGTGACGGGCCTTTGCTCTCATTTTCACAGCGGTTGTGTGGGGTTGACTGTGAAGTCTGTAAGGTACCTAGAAAGAGAAATTGTATTATCACTGAGTTCACACCATACATTTAAAGTATCCCCTTCCAAAAAAAATACTGTCATTTGTTAGAGGTTCTGGGAATTGTTGCTCCGTGAGGTGGCAAACTACAGTTCCCATGATTCTTTGGGGGGGTGATGTGCTTTAAATGTATACAACCATATACTGAACAGAAAGCAAGTAGAGGGATCCCAACCCATCTGCAAAAGGCAGTGGGATTTAACTCCCCATCAAAATCTGAAAACAACTTTTATCGTCCCTCCCATATGGTGTGGAAAATCATGTGTTATAATTAAATTAGCCCCTTTACTCAGTCTTTACTGTTTCTTGGCACTGTTGATAAGGAAGTTTTGATCTATAAAGCCTAAATGACTTGGGCACAGCCCATCGTATGCAATAGGCTGCATCCCCCTCTCCTGTCTGATCCACAATTACTTGAAAATCGAGTAGGAATACCCTCCTACTAGTGACATCTGTGAGGGAAATCAGGCATCAAATGGGGGGGGGGGGGAGAGGCAGCCATTTGACCTCTCAAGTTGAACACATGGGTTATAGCAATCTGTTTTTACTCCAGCATCTGGTAGTCAGAGGTATACTGTCTCCAAATATGGAAACCTCATTTAGCTATCATGGATAATTCTAGCATCCTTGAATTTGTCGTAACACTTTTCGAAGCCATGAAGCTAATGGGCATCACCACCTACTCCTGTAGTAGTAGTAATAATAAATTATTAATAATAATAATACTTTTATATGGCACCCATATGATTGGGTTGCCCCAGCCACTCTGGACAACTTCTAACAAATAAAACACAGTAAGACATCAAACATTAAAAACTTCCCCATATAGAAGGCAGATGTCTTAGAAGTTGTTTATTTCCTTGACATTTGATGGGACATGCCAGCATGGGCCAAACCTTTCCTATATATTTTGCCACATATGTATGACATTCCTTACACAGGTTCCCTGGAGCTGAACAATGGAAGTGTGTTCTAAAATCCTATGGCCATGGAGCGGGGAGCACGAACCAGGGATGGGAATATCCTGATGGGACAAATATCCAAAGTGCAAGTCCTGTGCGAGTACCTTCTTGACTTTTTTCCATATGAAATTCAGGTTCCAGTATACCACCTTGTAATGGAATGATAACTGAAGGAGGTTCTGCTTGCGCCTTTGACACTTGAATCCAAATGGATCGGAACATTTTGCTTAGTGTACAGCACTGAGTCTGTGTTCCCACACATGTTGGCCAGTTGAAGCACACACGGGCCACTTTGAGATGGTCTAGCGAAAGCATTTATAAATGCTACCATGCATTTCTGCTGCCCATCTACTCTAAAGCAAAAAGAGCTTACTTATTTCAAGATTACAGAAAGGTGCTGCACTAGGTGGCAAATAATTGTTTTCCCAAATGCTAGATGAAGCTTAAAGCAAATGCATAGGATAAACTGATTTTAATATATTTCGAACAGCACATATTTGGCATGCCTCCTAAAATTTGGGTTGCCAGCAATCCCCCCCACCCACTTTTAAATCTTTTCTTCTAACAGCATTAGAGAGTGTCAGCCGATGTGCAGTGTATATACATGGAATGTCTGGGTCATAAGGTGCCATTCAGTGAAGGGAAACTATTTCCACTAACTATTGATGGGTAAAACAGAAGATAAAATATGACTTCAGAAGCTTATTCAAAGGAAGCCACTCAAAAGTCAGTCCCTCACGCTGGATTTAAAGCCAGAGGTGGAGGCAATTCTACACCAGTAGCAGCAAATAAAAGGTACTTTAAAAGTGTAGGATTAAAAACAAGACATAAAAGGGCCGCAATGCCCTCTTTTCAAGTAACAGAACAACCTACATTATGAGCAGCATTTTGAAGTACACATCAAACCGATTCCTCCCTCCTTTATCCTTTTTAATCTCTACCAGATGCACTTTCTTTAAATTCAGGTTTTACATTCCTAACCACAACTTGTCTGGACACACTGGGAAGAGCATTGAGGGAGACATGAGTGGTGTTTCCCGTTTATTTTCTCACTTTAAAAACTGCCCATTGAAGGCTTAACTTCTTAAATATCTCCGCTTTGTAGGATTGCATTAATTTATTTTGATCCTCACTTCAGACAATCTTCTACTCTCCGTTCTAAGGAACAGTGAAGGAACACTGGGCTGATACGATACCAAAACGAAACAAGGAGAATCGATTTTAACAAAAAAACTTGTTGTGTGTGTGTGTAAAATCAGTGGATCAGGTTCAACTTTGGCTGGACCGTGGCCAGAATATTTAAAATTTACAATAGCTGTTTGAAATCCCAGAAGGAATTTTGTAGGTGAGTCTTAATTGCCAGTATACATAGTCTCTCTCCCCCTCCATTTTTCTGATCCCCAGAAATTTCTCAGAAACTGGTAAATGTGGCTTTATACAGAGGTATAGACGTGTGCCTTTTTACTTCTATCAATGTCTGGTTTATTTAGATCTGTTGGATCTGTGTGGTACAAGCTCTCTTGCTTCTTTCTCACAGGGAGGGGGCATGTGTGAATCTTGTCTGACTGAAGCTAGGCCTCTCAAATCAATTTTATGCATTACGGCAACATGGTATGTCTTTAATGATATTTAACAGACTTCTCAAAAATTTGGCAAGCCCTGACTGTTGACCCTTTGTTATAAACATCAAGCCACCTTTAATTTTTTTAAAGGTTATCTTTTGTAGTTGTGAATGTGCAAAGGGAACTAAAGCAACTGCTTTTGTTTTGCAACATATGTGTAAACAAGGTGGGAATGAATAATAGCTTTTTTTTTAATGCTTCACAGCAAAGTGCAATACACTCCTATAAAGCCAATTTTGAGACAAAAAAGGTGTTTTAAATCTTCTCCTTCACCCTCTCCAGATAGACAGACAGACAGATACTATTCAACATTTTCCCCCTCCCCCATTTTCCCTTCATGTTTCTAATGCATGGGCAAAGAGCATTTGCCTTTTCCCAGGATGCATCTCTTCCATATACCAGGGAGTTAGCCTGAGGCCATACCTATATATCTGATCCATGCATAATGAAGCATGAAGCTGCCAATTGTCGAGAGCGTCTGCTGTGTCAGAGACTGATAGGCATTTCATTTGCTCGCTCCCGAGGGCCCACCACACATCTCAGGGTTCATATAGTATTTATTTTAGGCCCTCGCATTTCTCATCTGTGAACTTCGCACCATGTGTATGATGAGCAACCCACGCTCCAGCCTGAAGAAAGCTCTCCAGGTAGTTTCAAATGTAATTTGAGAGAGAGAAAAGAGAGAGAACATGGCGCCAATTACGAACGAAGGCTTGCATGGGAAGCGAGGGAAGATTAAACCTCTTGCACACAACAGCTGTGTGGGGCTTTCAGAGGCTGATGACAGCAGCCCTTGCCTCTTATTCTAATCGGGGATGGATTCTAATAAGAGGCCCTGTTTAATAAGGAGACTACTTTGCATATGGGCCAATAGGGATTGTGCTGTGCTGTGCACCGAGCAACTGTGCATTTTGCAGAGATTATGACAATTGCATTGTGGTCTTTTGGTGTGTTTGTGTTTGGCAGAGGGGCAGGCTAATCTAATGAACAGCAGGTCCAAATTCTGTGCTCCTTTGAAATCTGAGCAGGGAGTAATGATCCTGAAGTAATTGCTTAAAACTGCTGAAAATGTGATCTTACCACACCAGCCAAGTGAACACTGTATTGGTTCCCTAAATATAGGCTTGCATAGGATTTTATATTTGAAGATGTGCATGCGCTTTTACACCTGCATTCGTCATACTGTGGAATTGTGAAAACCTCTTGTTTGAGTTTGTCGTATGGCCCTCCATATTAGGAAATGGAATAAATTCTGCAATCACTCACCAGCCCTTTTGTTTGTTTTGTTTTCATAACAGTAGGAAATTGAGACGGGACATGTGATCTGAGCCTATCGATAGAGGGAAAAGTAAAAGACATGTTTTACACATGTTTAGGTATCAGAAAATATGTTCAGAGAATGCAAACAAAATATTCCATTTACTTCATATTGTTGCTTTGAATATGTAGGTCCTTCGATATTATGTATACCACCTATAGCACAATCCTGTTGAAGTCTACTGGTCAGAAGGAAATTCTGTTGAGTTCAATAAGGCTATATGACTGTAGCCTTAGGGTTGAATCTAAATTTACTCAGAGTAAAGGTAAAGGGACCCCTGATCATTAGGTCCAGTCGCGGACGACTCTGGGGTTGCGGCGCTCATTTCACTTTATTGGCTGAGGGAGCTGGCGTACAGCTTCTGGTTCATGTGGCCAGCATGACTAAGCCACTTCTGGCGAACCAGAGCAGCGCACGGAAATGCCGTTTACCTTCCTGCCAGAGCTGTACCTATTTATCTACTTGCACTTTTGATGTGCTTTCGAACTGCTAGGTTGGCAGGAGCAGGGACCGAGCAACGGGAGCTCACCCTGTTGCGGGGATTCAAACCGCCGACCTTCTGATTGGCAAGTCCTAGGCTCTGTGGTTTAACCCACAGCGCCACCCATGTCTCTTACTCAGAGTAGATCCACTGAAATTAATGGATCTAGTTCAGTCATATTTATTAGTTTCAGCCAGTCTACTCTGGGTATAACTAACATTGGACTCTTAATGACTGTAACAAAAGCCTATTCGTACATTGCATCAAAGGCATGAGAGCAGATTGTTTATATGAAGTATAATTACACGAAGAACCAATGTAGTGTAGTGGTTAGAGTATTGGACAGAGACCTAGGAGACCAGGGTTCCAACCCTCACTTGGTCATGAAGCTCACTGGATGACCTTGGGCCAATCACTGCCTCTCAGATCAACCTACCTCCCAGAGTTGTTGGGATTAAATGAGGAAGGAGACAACCTTGAGCATTTTGGAGAAGAAGAGGGTATATAAATGCAGTCAAGCAATAATAATAATAATAAGATTCCCATGCAGTTCAAACAACATGAACTATGCTTGCACAAGTCTCCTCTTTTTCAGGCTGGTTGACATCAGCTCAAATGCTGGGGAACACAGAACTGTGGTTCTGTGGGTTCCATTTATACCTTTCATGTGTCATTTGTATGGCCTAAGCTCTACCAAGGGAGTCACAGCCAGGCCAAACGTTGTACCTTGAAAAAGACTAGGGCTACATTCCTGAAAAAAGGAAAGCACATAGAATTCCTTTGACATGAATGAAACTTAAATATACTTTTAGTCCAGATGGGCTCATTTGAGTGCGTTTAGGTTTCATTCCTATTAGCACACCCACCTAGGGACCAGTGCTCAGAATGAACTAGTTCGGTTTAATGAAATTTACTCACTTATTTAAGATTTTTATATACTGCTTAATCATTAGCACTTCTGTTAGCACATAATAACAAGCCACGCAGAAAATTTAGCAATGAAACAATAAAAAAATAATAACTTGAAACAAAAAGCCTTCATAAGATGCTTGCTGGAGCAAGAAACTGCAGCAAAGATGGTTCCTGTCGAATCTCCGTTGGGAGGAAATGCCACAGCCTTCAGTCCACCACACCGAATGCACTGGATGATAGTTTACAGAACTTGGGGGTGAACTAAATGTGAATTAAGTTCATATTGAGATAGAAATTTAGATGATTTCTAGTTCATTTTCAGGTTCATTTTATAATAATAATAATAATAATAATAATAATAATAATAATAATAAATAATAATATCTTTATTGTCATTGCCCCCTTCTGGGACAACGAAATTACTTGACTGCTCCATAAAAACACTAATTAATCAATACAGTATAATACAGCAAGGGAGATTAGATGACTTTTCTTACATATGTTATTTATTCTTTAACGTGTTGAAAAAAATAAAGTTAAAAACCCACACTCCTCTCTCTCTCCCCCCCCCCTCTCTCTGTGTGTGCGCGCATTTGTGGTTTTTCCTAGTCTTTAAAAGAATATTTTATACTTCGGTGCAGCAGCTTGTAACATTCTGAATGGCAAATATTATTTGGTGAGAATCATTAGGATGAACTTCAAACGGAGCTGTGATCTGAACATGAACTGGATGAGTTCATTTTGTAAAGGGGCAGAAATGAACTGGAATTATTTCCCTTTTGGACATGTTCAACTTGAACTAGTTCCTTTTTTAAAAAAACTTTCCAAGCTCTGCCTAGGACGTAACTTTTTAGATGACTTGCATAGTAATTTATTGATAGCTTGCTTCAGATTGCATGCTGTGTAGGCATTTGTAGATCTAGATATTTCACATTTATACAAGTGCATATGGCAGATTGAATCTAAAATAGATGGCACACAAATAGATTCTATGTGAGTGTCTTTGTACAGTGGTACCTCGGGTTACAGACACTTCAGGTTACAGACTCCGCTAACCCAGAAATAGTACCTCTGGTTAAGAACTTTGCTTCAGGATGAGAACAGAAATTGCACTGTGGTGGCACGGCAGCAACGGGAGGCCCGATTAGCTAAAGTGGTACCTCAGGTTAAGAACAGTTTCAGGTTAAGAATGGACCTCCAGAACAAATTTAGTTCTTAACCCGAGGTACCACTGTATTTGGTGTGTTTAAATTAACACATAATGGGGCAAGTCAAATCAGATCCAGTCACTTCCCTGTATGTGATGGGAACAGAGATAATTAACACAACTTAACATCCTTGGTCACCTCTTATATTGCGCGCGCGCATACACACACACACACACACACACACACAGATTAATGTGAAAATGCGTCTGAAAAGCATTACCACTGTACACTTGGGAACATGACCCAGACTGGAAATTGACTAACTTGCCTGTCCCTACAAAACAGAGGTACACTGCAGAATATTTGCTCAATGTCCTTTAAGTAGGAATTTTGCTATGCTCTCTTTGTATCCATACACTTGCTTTCCAAGGGTATGTTACATGCGTAATTTGTAGGTGGTTTTCTTTTTTTGATGCAATCCAGCAAAAAAATGAGGGTGAAGTGTAAATACCCTGCTTGCTTCGTAATGCAGCAGGACTATCTGCATTGCAGGCCTTCTCTCACTCTGCTAATGGGATTCAGCCATGATGAGGAGGGACCACCCTCTAATGGAGACAGGCAGTAGTTCGGCTCCGGCAAGTCATTGTAGCATTGGCTTTCAACCGTGCCTTTGTAGCAAGATGCAACGAAGCAGAGACTCAAGTAGTGCCTTTGTAATGTAGCAAACTGCTGTCCAAAAACGATTTCAGCGCTTTTGCCAGAGAACAGCTCCCTTTAGCCTCTATTTGCATTGGAGCAGATATATACACACACACCTTCTGCCAAAGAAGATGAAATATTTCAGATTTAAATGGTGGGGACTCGTACGAATCGCCAAAGTAACAGAAATATTGCTGGTTGTAGTAATTCAGACCCATTTGCCTCAAAAGAGATTTTGTTGACGTGGCTTGTAAATGTAAAGAAATATGGTCTTTTTGCTTCAAGTCTTTATTTTTATGCAACATTTCATGAAGCTGCCACGTTTAATATCTGTAGCAAAAAACTCTTGTTTTCTGCAGAAAACTCTGTTTCTTCTGTTAGTAAAGAAGGATATTGCAGAATGACAGTGAACGAGAGATATACAAATGGCTGTTTGGGTTGGTTTTGGGATGCATATCTAAATCCATCTGTTATCTAAGCCTCCAGTAGCCCCTCTAGCAGGCATTGAAACTTCACCTATAGAAGAATCTAAAGCTAGATGGCCTTCTCAAGGGGTGGTGGTTCTGCAGGAAGCCAGCCCCACAAGATATATGTAAGCTTTATTCCTTCATTTGTTTTAGCACTCAAGCTGTAATGCAAGCTTTTAAAAGGATACATAGATTCTTCAAATGCCAGGGTGTGTGATTCAAACCTCTGCACTTGCAAGACCTGCAGAGCTGCTGAAATTGGAATCATTTTCAGCACCAGATCAATAATGTCTAATTGTCCTCATTTGAATAGGCAATTATTCATATTCTACTTTTGCTAAAATTCATCTGATTAAAATCTGGCGATCCTCTCTCTAGCTACCATGTGGTGTTGCTGTATTTTTTTCTTTTCTTTTTTTAAGAGACAACTTATTTCAATGGGGAGGTGCAAGGTAAATAAAGTGTTATTACAGGCATCACCTTCCCTATTTTGTGACCTGTTCCGGGGATGGGGTATATTTACAAGTGAAACTGAGAGCTTTGATTCTAAGGTTGCAATCATGAGGCGATGTATTAAGGTTTCTTGGGAAGTGAATATAGCATATCTCCAAGACAGATCAAAACCATTTAAGTGGTTCAGTAAAGAGCTTTCTGCACACAGTGATATCCCTATTCAAAATAAGATTCTGGGTTTCCTTACTGATAGAGAAAAGTTAGTCACTTAAAGAGATTTTGAGGTCAAGAATAATCAGCAGTATTCTTGCAGGCCTCTATTACAAAATTTCACCAACTTTGAAGATAGAAAGATAAACGTAAGCATGACAGGAGGGTTTTGTTTTTTTAAATGAACCTGTCATATTAGGGCAGCTTTTCTATAGGCAGAATTGCTCCGATATAACCCAATATTCTGTTGCATTCTGGGAAATTGTCTCAGTGTAATGGCTGCCAGCTAGGAGATGTGGGAGGTTAAAAAGCAAGGTTGATTCTTGCCAATTTTCATGAAGGAGGCCAATGGAAAGTGGGTCCTTTGGCCTATTAAAGTTGTAAGATGATTTTTTAAATCATATCCAAAGATCTTCTGAAAGGTAGGGCATGTTAAATCCATAAAATAAATTTGGCGACTGAATGAAATTCTGACATCAACCCTCTAAAAAATAAAGTAGATTCCCCTCATGTTTATTTATGTACGGATCAATCCAAGTACGTTGGTTGCCACACTGATTAAAGGAAGTATGTGTGCTGCTCCATCTTTTAACCTATCTTTTGTCATCTTAGCATTTTCCTGCACTCAAAATTATTTTAATGCTGGGTGCAACGTGCAAAGCCAATAAAATGGACATTCACAAAACTCAGTGAGGAGATTAAAGCCCCTGATTAACAATTTACATTTCTAAGGATGCTTTTATCTAGGATTCCAAACTTTCCACATGTTGGAGTTAGCGTTGGCATCAAGATTCGATAAGATCTGATTCACAATGTGAATCTACCTAGCTTGCAGTATGCAAATATATTTCTTGGTGCGCCTGGAAATGGAATTCTGCTCTCAGTCTAAATTGAGAATACGGTGACTTTTCTAGGTGCCCAGAAAGGCAGTTGCTTTGTTAGTGTGTGACTGGCAAATTTCATTACTGAAATTAAGTTAGAGAAGTATTTAGGAAGCACTTTGAGGATGAAGCCCCAGGTTCCACCCCCTACAAGAGAGAAGCAGTTCCTCAAAAGCCATCCTCTTCTGCACTTCATCTGCATTCCCTGGTCTCCCATCTGATGCATTTTGTGTGCCATTGGGCCAGTGAGGTAGGTTGGGGTGCACTTCATTCCTCAGGCCTAGGGGAGGGTGCCCATGAGTCCTATAGCTCTGGCTTCATGTGCCCTGGGGCTGCAGGATCTGGTGAAGGGGGTTCCTGTCCACCAGTCATGGATTCAGTGCCCCCTCTCACCAGCCTCAAGCTGAGAGTCAGATATCCAGTTTGGTTCTTTGGGCAGTGACTTCGTAGTCTCTGTCTCTGTGTCTCGTTGCCCCTGGCCTCTGGGACCATGAATACAGGTGACTTCCCCTGGGGACGAGGAGCAAAATCCTCCCATGCTATTTTGCCAGTTCAACAGTGCAAGGAGCACACCATAAAGCGAAGCTGAACACCTGAATCATTTACACTTTAAGGGTCTGCAATTGTCCTAAAAAGAGAACAGAGTATAGTAGAGGCAGGCTGGAATCAAGGAGGCTCAAAAGGTCTGAACTCACCTCCAGGCCTTGAGTGAACACATGCAAAAGTGGCATAGACTGATCCCTACCCTAGGCCACTCTGAGTTCATGGCTGGATAAGGTTTGAACTGATGACTTCTCAGCTCGCATTCTTAGCCACTATGCTATGCTAGCTCCCTGCACACTGAGAAAGTCAAAGGAGAAGAGGGCCCCAGGACAGGAAACTGCTGCACATAGTTGACAGGAGAGTGCAGGGGAAGAAAGACGTGTGAGTGTCAGAAGGCTCCAATAATGCTGGGAAGATCGAGATCTATCAAAGATTCTACTGCTGTTATTCTGAAATGAGACCTCTCTCTTGAACCATGTGATTTACTAGTTTATATAATTTAATTAGCTCTGCCTTTGATGTACAAACCACAGATATGCTGCAGTTCCTCAAATAGCCTTTTTTTCCAGGCTATAAAAGAAGCAGGTGCTGCGTTACTGGGCTTGAAATCACATCTGATGCTTAACTTATCAGCTGTACTGATCTTGTACATAGTTTCCCCGTGTGTGTAAAAGTGTGTAAAATCTTAGGGAGCTTTATGTAGGGTGTTTACAGTGATTGGCCAAAACAGAGATGTCACTACCAAGCAACAAGGGAAGTTACTGGTTGTGCATGCACCTGGTGATTGTCTAAAATTATGGTATTACCCTGCATTCACTGGTCTACCTTCATATTTCCCAACATTCACTAGATGTGTAGGATCTGTGATACTTGCTGACAGTTCCTGCATTTTGGACATGCATTAATTGTGGTGTGTGTGTGTGTGTAAAAATCAACATATAAATGAATATGTAGAATTTAGCAGATTAGCTATGCTTGAGCAGCAGATTCTGCTCTTAAACTGGCCAGTCTAACATTTGATTAGGGGTTAGCCTGATGCAAGGAAGGGCAGGTCTCTATGGGCAAGAGGAAATTATGACCTCTTGCTATGCAGTGGTGAGAAAAGAATTTAGTCTTCCATGCTGCTGTTAAACCTTCAGGAGCCTTAAGTTCCTTTGTTACCTGACTGCCTTTCTTTTAACAAGAGCTTGTAAATGACTGGTACACTGATTTCCTGAGAGAACACTTTGAGCGAAGGAGAAACTTAATAACTAATAGGTGCCAGTGAAATGCAGTGATGAAATTTAGCCATGTTTTGAAACAGGCATTTTAGCTTAACTAACATTTAAACTATCTAATGAATATTTGTTTGTTTGTTATTAAATTTCTATATCACCCTTTAAACTACAACAGTCTCTGCTGCGTCTTGATTCTCAAGTGCCTGAACCCCACCCCACCCCAGAAATCTTGCTGTCACTCAGAAGACAGTGGGGTGGGTGACGTCCAGATTTTGTAACAAAGGTAGGAGTGATGTCTCTTGACAGGGATTGTTTTTGTCACAAGTATTTTCAGAAACGTGGAGGTTCGGGCATGCAGAAATGTCTGCTTGAGACAAACATTTTGAGTTCCACATCCTTTGAATGCTTTAACAAATACTGCGGAAACGTAAAAGAGACCCAATGATCTGCATTCTGGGATGCTGAGAACAAGCAGTCCTTAGCAATTTAGATGCTGATGTTAACGTTTAACCATGAAATTCAACATTCAGGTTTCCATAATTAAAATCGTGACATCAAAGTGTCAGAATGGTAGAATGAATATAGACTATAGAATTTACTAAATTCTATTGGGACTCAGCTGTCAAATAGCAGTTGGTAGGGCATGTCAGCAGTCGCAAGCCTTGCTTCCCTTGTCACTTACTGGGAGATGGAGGCAAAGGGGTGAGATGGGCAGGTTGGCACTGTATGAGCACACTGGTGGAGCCAATCTGGTGCTCTTGGCAGTACCTCTTCCCCTCCCCCTTCACTAGTTGGGAAGCTAGCATTGTCACCCAGCAAGTGAGCTGCTTCTGCCCACATTTTGATATTTGACATGCTTACTGCTACAGATGATGGCATCAAATATTTGAGGAATAGTCCTCCAATATACCACGACCTAGCAAATGTCGTTTGGGCAAGATGAACCATCAAATTCCACAGAGGAGAATTCTGAAGATAGTTTTAGAGCCAATTCTTTCCAGGTGTTACCTGTTCCTTTCAGCAAATGCCCAAGTCACATTTTCTCTTAAGCTCTCCCCCTGTTTTTAATAAATGCAGTCAGATAGCTTCGTGTTACTTCCCTCTTAATGTTCTTTGTGGATTCCCACTCCACATTGCTCTCTATAAATTTATGCCACTAGTAAAAGAACTTTAAAATGAAGCTGGACTTGCAGGCGAATACATTTAGCTTGATATTAACATACACCTATCAGGCTGTCTTCTTTTTCCTTTTGATCTCTTTTTATGACTAGCCGAACAGGAATGTACTTGAAGTCTTACTCCGGTTTAATGTGTTACTGTAATCAGAGCTACACTCTATCATTATTTGAAAGTTTTCGGCGAACTAAGAGCTCTTTCAAGTCCTGATTTATGTTTAATAACATCCCTATCATGAAAATCGTCAAAACTTTATTATTTGTGTGCACTTTAAATCATGTTTATTAATTATGCCTGCTGATGGAACGCAGCATTCAAGACCTCTCCCTCATCTCCCTGTCCTCTCATCTCGTCCTCTTCAGTGTTTTACAGCTTGCAATTCCCTAGCCTGCTTTAAACCAAGGTAGAAATGCACACGGAACATCCTCAATCTCGACATCTGAATGCAGAATATGTGAAAATGCAGCTTAGCAAAACAAAGTGATTTGTTTGGTTGCTTGACACTCGGTTAAACCTGCTTAATTTGTGTTGATAGGGTTGTAGCCAATGCTCAGATTATAGGGGAGTCAGAAGAGGACCAGTCCGTTAACTTCTGTGGCAGCCCCTTAGCTACTGTTTTTAAAATGCTCTGGGAAGCATGAATTGGCTACACCTAGATGGAATCAAGGATGGAACTTTGGATTTAGTCTCCTTTACCTCCATAACTTGGCCACTGAACGTGGCCACTAAATTTTATCCCATACATGTGGAAAGGCATGTTTCTGGCATGTTTATTCCTTCATCACATATGTTACATACATTTGCATGCCTTAATTACAATTAGGACAGGTATTGAATATATGGTACTGTGGCATTCGTACACAGCCCCTGGTCGTTTCACGGACTATTGACCTGTAACACCACTGCTTTATTCTTCCGCTGCCACCAACCAGGTTTCTTCTGGTGAAATACTGAGTCTCAGTCAGGCTGTAAAGTCAACAACGAAGATTAAAGTTTATTGAAGAACAAACAAGATTTAAATATGTTCAGAACGGTTTCTCAAATGTGCGCCCTTAACTAGATGTGGCACTATCTCACACTGTCGCAGCCTTCTTTCTCAGTTATATCCCTGTCTCTCACTCTAACTGTCACAACCACTATGTACAACTTTTACTGCCTCTGTCTGACCCTCACTCCTCTATCTCTTCCTGATAAACGCCTGGGCTGAGCCTCAAAGCCAGGTAGGCTCCGCCTCTGAGCTTTCTCATTGGTCAATCTACGTCAACCATTTCCATGTACAAACATAATCACAAGGAATGGGCAAACGCCACAGGTACCTATATGGACATTTGTCATCATCATCATTATAATTAATTTAATATTTATACCCCGCCCATCCAGCTGGGTTTCCTCAGCCACTCTGGGCAACTCCCAACAGATTAAAAACAGAATAAAACATTAAACATTAAAAGCTTCTTTAAATAGGGCTTCCTTCAGATGTCTTCTAAAAGCCAGATACTTGTTTATTTCCTTGACATCTGTTGGGAGGGTGTTCCACAGGGTGGGCGCCATCACCAAGAAGGCCCTCAGGTGTAGGGAGCCTATGGCCCTCCAGATTTTTCTAAATTACAACTTCCCTCCATCTCAGCCACCATGGCCAGTGGCAAAGGATGGTGGGATTTGTAGTTCAACAAAAATCTGGGCAGCCAACTATTTCCCATGCCTCTTCTAAATGGATCACTCAGTTTCTAGTACTTCCCTCCAGTAATTTTTCCAAAATTGAAAAAAGCATGACTATTAGCCCCAGAAGAATATCCCATGGATAAACTAAAGCTGTGTACATGCCATACATTTAAAGCACCCCTGCAAAGAATCTTGGGAACTGTAGTTAACTGTCCAGAGATCTAAAATTCCCAGCACCCTTAAGAAACTACAGTTCCCAGAATTTTTTGAGAAGATTGCTTTAAATGTATAGGGTTCCGAAGTGTATCATAGCCATTATACATTCTATGTAACACTGCAGAACTTGCTCCCACCTGCCATAACCTACCTGACTTCCAAGCTCATCAGTGCATCAATGCATATATTGTGTACTTTACTGTAGGTGTTGTCCATTCAGCTATTGGACTGTCGTCAGCTGGCTTTGTTTCAGACATGAAACCACAGAAGGTATCTTCAAACCATTGTGAAGTTTCATTTTAGACCTTTGCTGGATGAATGTGGGTATCAGTGCCTCTTTTTTTTGTAAATAACAAATGAGGTGCCAGTACTCATATTTTGATAAAAGTGCTGTGGGTGCCAGCACAAAATGGCTGCCCTGGGCAGCAAAAACAAAACTAAACACCAAGGCATCTGTACTTGGGTACTAGTGAGTACTGCCATGAAAAATGTGGGCATGGTGGTTGAAGTAAAAGGCTAACTGAGCCCAGGTTTTACTCCAAAGACTCTTTATGGCTTTCCAAGGTCATCCTATGAGTATATTTTTGCTATGCACTTTTCAATCTAACATCTGCAGGGATGTTCTCACATAGCAAGATCCTAGTCTGTAGGTGGATCCCGATCACTGGAAGCTGTCTCCTTCCACCTCCACCAATTATAGTGCGGCTAGTGTCTTCCAGTGTAATTCCTCCCCACATTGTGTCCAGGAAGTTGTCCCAGGAGTTCACTATACAGTGGTACCTCGGGTTACAGACGCTTCAGGTTACAGAATCTGCTAACCCAGAAATAGTACCTCGGGTTAAGAACTTTGCTTCAGGATGAGAATAGAAATCACGTGGCGGCAGCGGGAGGCCCCATTAGCTAAAGTGGTACCTCAGGTTAAGAACAGTTTCAGGTTAAGAATGGACCTCCAGAACGAATTAAGTTCTTAACCAGAGGTACTACTGTATAGAAATAGCTCCTTGAGTATGATAAGCTGACACTTAAACTCTCTCGTGTCCTCAGAATTCGGCACGAGGAACTTAAGGGAGGATTTTCAAATGTCAAAATGTGTATTTGCATTGGATACATTGATTTAAATTAAGAAATGATAAAATCAAAATACATCCTGTCAGGTTTCATCTAGAAATGTAAGTACTATGAGATGGATACGGTATATAGATAAAAGTAGTTTCAAAATGACAACCGAATTCAAAGTAATTTTATGGAACATAACTGTCAGTAAAATAAAAAAAAGTTGAATGATTTAAAATCTTGATTTTCTATTGCATAAAAAACCCTCCTCATATATGGGAGGACATGATCTTGTAAAACAAGCCAGTAATAATCACTATTTACTCTCTTCAAAATAAATATCTCAGACCTAGTACTTGTGTGCTGCTATTATTCTCTCTATGAAATAAGGGAAATAATATTTTATCTCCTCTTGATAGCCCTGCTCTGTATTTATAGTGGATTATAAACAGACAAGACAAATATCCTCTGTTATGAATGTTTCAAATATCACTTGTTGAGCTGACTGCTCTAATCAAGAGAGGAGTAAAATAAAACTCTGTTTCTGGAAAGGATTCAGGTACACTATAAAGCAGGCATAGGCAAACTCGGCCCTCCAGATGTTTTGAGACTACAACTCCCATCATCCCTGGCTAACAGGACCAGTGGCCATGGGTGATGGGAATTGTAGTCTCAAAACATCTGGAGGGCCGAGTTTGCCTATGCTTCCTATGAAGTGTAGAAACATTGAAGAAGAATTAATCATTCCAACAACTGAGAGTTTGCAAACTTCTCTTGGCTGGCTGTCTGGGTTTGATAAGGATCAGAACCCTATGAAAGAACACAGCAGTTTCTAATTTTTCTGGGGATTCTATGAAAGTATATTAACTAGGGGTGAAGGGAGTGAAGGGGGGAATGGTATTCATTTAAACTTCCCTGAGGGGCGAACCCTACTATGAACTGCCACCTCTAGCAGCAGAGATGTGTGTGCCACATAGAGATGGGCAAAATGTCAATTTCACTTCTCTTTATCATTTTTTTTTCTTATTTTAAGTTCAATTTCCCATATCAGTTTGCTTAAAAAAAATATTGCATGAAAATTATTCGGCACTGTAGTGCACATTTCTCATAATACAGTGGTACCTTGGGTTAAGTACTTAATTCGTTTCGGAGGTCCGTTCTTAACCTGAAACTGTTCTTAACCTGAAGCACCACTTTAGCTAATGGGGCCTCCTGCTGCCGCTGCACTGCTGGAGCACGATTTCTGTTCTCATCCTGAAGCAAAGTTCTTAAGCCGAGGTACTATTTCTGGGTTAGCGGAGTCTGTAACCTGAAGCGTATGTAACCTGAGGTACCACTGTACACATATTTTTGCATTCAATTTCCCCTAACATGCATACAAATTTTCTTTAATACAATGCATTTTGTATGATATTTCCCCTAATATATGCATTTCTGTGCACACTTTGCCCTAACATATGTATTTTTGTACATGTAACTTTGCTGGGAAAGGGCATTGCAACATTCAGAGAAGTGCAAATTTCAAAGGGGAGCCCGTATTTCAGTTTGTGAATTAAATAAATTCACCTTTAAACGTTAATAGAACTTCTCCCCCATCTCTCGTACCTTCAGGTGCAGGGGAGGAAGATTTCTTGTTGCCAGTGTTGAAACAAGATCAGGTTTCTAGGCTACATTCCCACCATGACGCCATTTTAAACCAAAATGGTTTCCACAGAGAATTCTGGGAAGTTGCAGAGTGCTGAGGGTTGTTAGGAGATCCCTATTTCCCACACGGACCTACATTTCCCAGAGTTCCTTGGGAAAGGGGATTGATTGTTCAACCACTTTTGCCCTAAGGAGTTCAAGACATCAATCTTCACAACAACCACCCTGTGAGGGAGGTTAATAGTGATTAGGTCCAAGGTTAGGGACCCAGGGACCCTCATGCTGGAGTGAGGCGTTTGTGCTTAGATCTCCCCAGTGCTGATCGGACACATTTATGGAAGACAATACTCTGGCTCTTCCCAAAAGCAAGGTTTTTTTAAAAAATAACAATGTTTGCTTTCAAACATTGTTGGACACGAGCACTTGGAGTTTGAACAAGGAGCATTTTGACAAAATAAAGAAATGAAATAAACAACATCTACAATTACTATTTACAAGGATCAATTGCTATTTAAAATACAGTAAATTGTAGTTTGAGGATAGCTGTGCAAATATCATGCAACACAATTTGTGATTAGTCTGAGCAAACATTCTGTCCTTCCCACATCTGGAAAAAATATATATCAGTATTTATAAAGGGAGGAGGAAGGAGTCAAAGTTGCATTTAAAGAGGTTAAAAAACAAAGAGATCATTTGCTATAGTACTAGTCGGGCAGGAGAGGCTTATGAATGGCCCAGATTGGGAACTATCAAGCTGAACCTGTGGCTTGACAGATGTCCATTGTCTGATGGTACTTTAGTCGTCACATTATTTTCAGATTATGCGCCACATCTCCTGTAATAAAGCCGAATAGTGATTGGAGCGATGTTATTTATTCATTTTACACTGAGTCCGAAAGCCATAAAACATTGCTCTGATGGATGTAAATAGTCTCAGGCAATTAGCTGTGACTGTATTGTAGCAAATGCCAAGTCTCTGCAGTTTAATAATCAAGATGCCTTGAGTTTCCTACCAGCATTTTAAAACAAACACACATGACAAAAGGAATGGCTTGTGCCGGGCAGGCAGATGCATAATGTCCAGGGTGTGACTGGAAAACATTGTTAGGTTCATAAATCTATGGCTTAGGACATTTTGCCCCGCACAAACACTACTAATCAATGGAACAAATGCACATCTGTTGTGGTTTATTGGCTGCTAACCTGCTTTTAAATAAGCAAAGGACGGTGTTGCCTTGTCCCTTATATCGTTCCCTGTCATTATTGCAGCATCTGCATTCCCTATAGTACATGGAGTGGACAGAATAATGGGATTTGGACTGGACGCATTCAAACTCTTGGCCAGCTTCAATAGACCAACCCAGTTTACTCCTCTGAAATTTACGTTAGCTCACTTTCCTTTTCTTCTACCTTACCACAATTGGTGGGGATCAAATGGGATAGCACTATTCCCTGCACTTTGTGGAATGGAAGATTCAAATGTAATAAATGAATCTTAAGCTGCAAAGCAAACACACCCTTACTCCTACCGGGGTGATGGTGGTGGGGATTAGGGTGTCACCTATTGCATGACCACCCCTAAGTATCTTGTGTATGTGGGGAAAAATAAAGGCTTGAGGCCAGGATAGGTAAAGGACTGCCTCTTCTTGAAGGATCTGTCCCAATCACTAAGCGCTTCTGGAGAGGCTGCTATGTGCATTGTGCTAACATTTGAGTTATGTGTTGCTGCATCTTATCCTATGCTTGCTCCTAGTCTGAGTAACTCCCATCTAAGGAAGACCCGCCTTGACCTGACTCTGATGGTCTCCTTTTGACTCAAAAATCCAGGCCCAATTCAAAGTGCTGGCTTTGACCTATGAAGCCTTAAAAGGTTCAGGACCACAATACCTCAAGGGCCACCTCTCCCCATATGAACCGATCCAGATCCTGCGATCAACATGTGAGGCCCTTTTTTGTGTGCCGCCTCCATGAGAGGTCTGTAGGGTCGCAACACAGGAACAGAACTTTTCTGTGGTGGCTCCCCACTTGTCGAATGCTCTCCCCAGGGAGGCTCCCTGGCACCTTCATTACATATCTTTGGTGCCAGGCGAAAACATTTCTCTATAATTATGCCTTTGACTGATTAACAATATATGGCTTTTTAAAACGTGTTTGTGGGTTATTGGCTTGTTTTTATTCTTGTTTTATTATGTATTTTGTGTTCTCATTTTGTATTTTTATGTTGTGAACTGCCCTGTGATCTTCAGATGAAGGTCTGGATGATAGTGATAGTAGTAGTAGTAGTAGTAGTTACCATCATCATCATCATCATCCAAATAATCCAAATAATAATCTAGGGCTGGTCCTACCATTAGGCAAAGTGAGGCAATCACCTCAGGTGACAGCTGTTGGAAGCAGTGGCAATTGCCTCTTTGCTATTCCTCCTAAACCCACCAGAGTTTTCTGGGATGAGGGACTGAGAATCGTAGCTCTCTGAGAGGGATGGGGGTCTTTTAACAACTCTCAGAACCCACAACAAACTACAATTCCCATGAGTCTTTGGGAGAAGGCATGGCTGTTTAAAGTGGTATGATACTGCTTTAAATGTATAGTGCAGATGGTGCCAAATACTTTTGGCAAGCATTGGACTTCTTGGTTTTTGAGTCTGCTGTTTCCTAACCATTGAACAAAAAAAGTATAGTTTTTATTTCCCCTTTTTGCTATAAACCACAAACACAGTCCAATAGGGAGATGATCTTCCGCAGCCTTTGGCTACCAGACACCCATAGAAAACTTGGTAAGCTGGACAGAAGCCAGTCATGTGGGATGTTTTGTGATGACTATGTGGCAAGTAGTTCTTCTAAACCCTCAGGTTCAGAGTAAGGAATTATAGTTTTTTGTGGTCTGTGGATATCATTTTCGCGCCCCATCCCCCATATCATGTCTTTCAGACTGTAAGCCTGCAGGCAAGGACTTGACTTGTTTGTTATCAACCTTATGTAAGCTGCACTGGGAACTGTTTTCAGCTGAAGAGAGCAAGGTTTTTAAAAAGCCCGAAACAAATAAATTAATATCCATTAGTACTGGGCAGCTTTTCTTGATGATTGATAACGGTGAGCCATAAATGTGCTCATTTATGTGTTGGATTCTGAACAATGGGTGTATTTTGATTATCTAGGTCTCATTACATTTTCTGTGTATTCCACCAAAAAAACTCCATCTTTACACAAAGCTACAGAGATGATCCCCCCCCCCCCCCCCCGGTACTGCTGCACTATCTGAGCTTCTGATTATCCAAATGTTACGTTAATATCCCAGGTGATTCAAATGTGCAGGACCATCAAGTTAGTTTCCTGGTTTATCCACTGCATTCAAAATACTGTTTCAGATCTCTGTATGCCTCTCTAGGAGTCTTTTTTGGCCAAATTATGGGATATGGCTGAACCTCTGACATGCTCAGATGCACAGAAGGTGGTTCTGCATGTTCAGACTATCCACACTCTTTCATTTTGGTGAGTATCGGATGCATATGTGTCCTGAAGGCCAAATGCAGCAGTTCTCCAGAACTCTATATCCAGCCCTTGAAAACCCTCCCTAGGCTACACCCTTCCCCAGACCCCATCCCTCCCTGGCCCTACTACACACCCTGAATGTGTCAGCTGAGATGGCTCAACTGGTACAGCATGAGACCCTTAATCTCAGGGTTGTGGGTTCAAGCCCTATGTTGGGCCAAAGATTCCTGCATTGCAGGGGGTTGAACAAGATAACCCTCTCGCTTGGACTACTGCAATGTGCTCTGTGTGGGGCTACCTTTGAAGGTGACCCAGATACTACAACTAATCCAGAATGCGGCAGCTAGACTGGTGACTGGGAGCAGCTGCCGAGACCATATAACACCGGTCTTGAAAGACCTACATTGGCTCCCAGTACGTTTCCGAGCACAATTCAAAGTGTTGGTGCTGACCTTTAAAGCCCTAAATGGCCTCGGTTCAGTATATCTGAAGGAGCGTCTCCACCCCCATCGTTCTACCTGGACACTGAGGTCCAGCGCCGAGGGCCTTCTGGCAGTTCCCTCACTGCGAGAAGCCAAGTTACAGGGAACCAGGCAGAGGGCCTTCTTGGTAGTGGCACCCACCCTGTGGAATGCCCTCCCACCAGATGTCAAAGAGAAGAACAACTACCAGACTTTTAGAAGACATCTGAAGCCAGCCCTGCTTAGGGAAGCTTTTAATGTTTGATGCATTACTGTATTTTAATATTTTGTTGGAAGCCGCCCATAGTGGCTGGGGAAGCCTAGCCAGATGGGCGGGGTATAAATAATAAATTATTATTATTATTATTATTATTATTATTATTATTATTATTACTTGTGGTCCCTTCCAGCTCAATTCTGTGATTCTATGTGCTTTTGCCTGGCTGGAATGTGTCCTTAATAATGGCTCTTGCTGGCCTGGATGGAGAACGGAGAGATGTGTGCGGGTGAAATATTTGGCTTCTGTATAGCTGGAATGTGCAGTGGTAAGAGTCGTGTTGTTTGCCCCACTGGCATGTGGCTCCCATCAGGTTGCCCAGATGGGAATGTGATTCAGGCTTCAAAAAGTTCACTGAGCCTTATTGTAAAGGGAAGAATGTGCAAAAGTTGTTTGTTATGTTGAAGCAAATGAGGAAATCTTTGTGAACAGGGTAGTGCAGATCTTTCAATCTCATAGCAAAATCGTTACAGTTTGGTCAGGCCATTTGCATGAATGGAGTTCATGTCAGAATGAAAGCTACGGTCTGGTTGCATTTTACCTTCAATGATGTACATGTACACCTGTAGACATTGTCCTAAATGAAGGTTGTGCAACTGTCTGTTGTGCTGAGTGTACCAATTTTGGTTTCTCAATGACTCTTTCTCTCTGGCAAAATGCACACTTGTTCCTTCTTCGCATATACCAGTGTACATGAGTAGGCAGTAAGCCTACAACTTACAGCCATTTAACTTGTGTACATTCAACTTCATGCACTTGGCAAAATAATAATATATATATATATTATTAAAAAGGGGGTGGAAAGGGGGCAGGCGTCCAGAAAAAAAAAGACATTGGCAATCACACCCACAATGTGTTTTGATTACACACAATTTTGGGTTTAAGCATCATCCCTAGAATGTAACTCCTGCATAAAGTGTGAGTTTACTATACCTGGGTTTGAAGAAAGCGCCAACAAACACTGGAAATTGCCAGTTTGGTTTATGAGTGTGTTATATTTGGATGTTTTAAGTGTCGCCTGTGTAGCTAGCCAACCATGGTTTATAAGTCTGATTTCAAGTATACCCTTTGCATACTTGGGGCCAAAATATTCCACTGATAAATGTCAGTATCCAGTAACCTCACAGAGAAGCAGTTATAACGTGTCTGGGAATCCTGATGATGTGCAAGGCAGAATAGGAATTCGAGAGCATAAACGGCTGCTAGAAGTAGATGCTTTTTTAAAACCAAGCTCCAAGTTATGCTTCCAAGATGCAGAGGTCACAGATACGGTGATGAGATACACTGTGCAGTATTTATGAAGTATCATGTTCCACGACCTCTCTCCATCTAAAACATCTGGGAACAGCCCAGTGAGAGCTGACAAAGTTGGCTTTTCACTGTATTTCCTGAAAGTATTTAACAGATCAAAAGAGAGAATGAAAGGCTAGTAGTATCAAGTGAGGCTTTTGCTCTCACTCTCTGTTAACATTCGTGGATCTGTCGCTGCACCACAAAATTCAGTATAAGTGCAAAATGCAAAGGATGGCTTTGTTTCAGTTCTCATTGTTTTGGCAAGTGTGAATTTGATAAATTTGGCTTTACATTTGAACTGAATTGAATTTAACTCCTATCCCATCTCCCAGGTAACTATGCACAGGATTGCAGCTTTACTTGATTTGCAGTCTCCTGTCTACCATAGCCTGCTTGTTTATCTCACTTTAACACTGGTTGATAATGCAAGTTTTTGAGTAGTCAAGCACTGGGTTTAGATTGTTTCAAATGGCAAAACAATATTGGTTGGTGCTTATTAATTTGTATGGGTAAAATAGTTTCTTTTAGTGCTCCAGATTTTGATAAACCATTACTATAAATTCCATTTTGCAACATTTGTGTAGGGGTGAAATTTCACCCGGAAGAATTTTCTCAGATACTGAAATACTTCACTCAGAAATCTGAAACATTTAGCAACATTTCCCACCACAACTAACCACTCAATAACTGACATTCGCACAGGGGGTTTCAGCTGAACTCAACAGCCATGTTCTGAAGAACCTTAACTCTGTTACAGACCAGCAATACCGGGTTTCAATTGTCATCACACAATGAGTTGTTGTTGGTTTTTAGTTTTGCAAAACAAAGGTATCATATTGAAATCCTGTATAGATACTGTGAATGTTTCCTACCTGCCTCTTGCAGACCTCCACCTACTGGATGACTTGTGATGTTATGGAAATAAACATTTTGATTGTTCTATGGGGAAGGGTCAGCCCATAAAATGTTGGCAAATAAGGTGAATTCTGTGGAAGTAGTGGCAGGAAGTGAGTCACGTTAGGTGCAAGCAGAGTGACTGAGGTTTGGAAGCTAAGTGGAAACAGGCACCAGGGCCGTCTTTACCCAGGGGTGCAAGGGGTGTGGGGCACCCAGGCACTGAATTCTGGGGGGTGCCAGGCGTCCACCCCTGAAGCCACATAAGCTCTTAACTATCTACCTGTTATGAAATGATAAATAATTTTAATCAAGCTAGAAAAACAAAATACATACATACCGTATTTTCCGGCATATAAGACGACTGGGTGTATAAGACGACCTCCCAACTTTTCCAGTTAAAATATAGAGTTTAGGATGTACTCACCGTATAAGCCTACCCCTCTTCCAATGCACATCAAATAAAAATTTAAAAAACCAGTCTCCAGTCCAGCTTGGAAATCCGCACCACTTCCCAGTGGCTGGGGGCTTCTGGGGCCAATTTTCAAGCGTATTTCTGCTTCATCTAGAGAGCTTGGTGTCCTCTGATTTAATTTGCTGTTGTTTTATCCTTTGGTGGGGAGTTGCTGCAGGAGCTGCTGCTGTAGCCGGCGTATAAGATGACCCCGACTTTTGAAAAGATTTTCCTGGGTTAAAAAGTAGTCTTATATGCCAGAAAATACAGTACTTAGGTATTACCGAAATGTATACCTACTGTTTCACTAAAGGACTTTTGACTTTGTGCGCTCATTTACCAAAGAGGTGCCGCACCAGCGGCGGTGCTGTCATTTACAACGGTGGTCCTTGACTCAACGGCGGCGCTTGTCATTCACAACGGCGCCGTGCACGCGAAATTAACTCTTACATCAAAATATTATGTTACGTATTATATTGAGCTATGCTGCTATGCAGCAGCGGGGTCAGCGGCACCTTTGACACGACTGATGTTTCTCCTAAGTAGGTGCCTAAACAATACTTATAAGTTTAAGTGTGGTGGTGTTGTATACTTAAGTATAAGTGTATTGTAAATAAATGAGCAAATAAAAAAGTTTGTTTCTTTTCCCTCCCTTCTTTTGTAAACTAGAGATAAGGCGTAAGCGTGGTGTCTGACATAAGCATAATAAAAGTTAATTTGGGGGCTAAACTAAATTTGGGGGCGCAGGGTGGATCTTTGCACCCCCGTGGCGCATATGCTAAAGACTGCGCTGACAAGCACCTCAAAATACAGCTGCTAATGGTCTAGAGACAGACAGGCTGGAGGAAGAGAGACGCTAGGCTGAAAAGCAGAGACACAAGAGAAGACAGGTTAGTGAAGGCAAAGATCTTAAAGAAAGAAGTGCAACACAAAGGGTTGAAGACCACTGATCCCAAGGGAAAGGGGAACAGAATAGGCAGTAGACACAAAGCAGAGTTTTGGAAGCAGGCAGTGCTATTTTTCTAGAAAAAGAGAAACCTTGGAAGCAGGGAGATTATGGGCTAGGCATTTAAGAGGTCAGGTGGTTGAGATCATGCTTAGGTTGGGACTTTGTGTCTATTGATAAGCTCAATATATTCACTATATTCATTTGAATCTCATGGCAGATTTCCACTGTGATGGAAACTGGGAAATGGAGTTTGGTCATAAAGTGCATGTTACTAATTGCTTAGGTATCAATAATCCTGGTACTTGCAGTTTGATATTTGCTTATGATCTTGTGATGTTTTTGCCAATAAATGACAAGTTACCTTTGATTGACTCTCCTAGTTTAAATGTCTCATGCAAGTTCCATTGAAATGAATGGGAGGGGCACAAGGGGTTCATGAGCAGTTCTCAGTCATTACAAGGGAACTGTGTATATAATTGTGGAACTGTGGATTGTCTCCTTGGGGGTGCATGGGTGTATTCTGTGATATTCAGCATAGACTGCCATAGTGTGTCCTTAAAAAATACCTTTGCAAATTCAAACTAATATGATCGCTTCTACAAGTAACGGATAAACAGTGACCTATCTGCCCGATCTGTAATGCATACGATGTGGTGTCAAAGTTGTAATTAAATACAACACAATGCAAATCAGGTCCTCCGAAGTTAATCTCATTATCACCTTATCTGAGCCTCTTGCCAGAGAAAGTAACAGCCATTACAGCTTTGCTGCTCATCCAATCAGAATATTAAATTAATCAGTATGATCCTGACACAAATATTGCCAATGCAGTTAATCTTGCTTTGCACATATCACAAGGGTGGGGAAGAATCACAACATTATTCATGAAGCAGGACACAATTTTTCTAACATTGCAGGGTGCTTATAAATGGGAAGAGTTTTTCCATGGTTATTCCAAATTATTCCAAATTGTTTGCTTGTTTTCCTGATTTATTTCTCTCTCTCAAATATTGTATTAACATGTCTCTACTGTTTTCTCAGGCTCCTTTCTCATATTACTTAGTGCCACCCAAAAGAATGATAGATATTTTAAACTAGACAAGTGGTTTTTAACAGTTCTGTTTGGGGAGATCCATTGACTTATTATTAGAGCTGTGCCCTGGATTCAGCCGGAGCCCAAGTCAAATCAGGCATATTTTGAAGGACTTGAGCTTTGGACATGTTTCGTATAGACAGCCACGGATCACTATAAGTTGGGTTGGATAACCGAAAGAAATATGTGGCTGTCAGGGAGCAGGGCATCAGGCAAGAAGGAGAGGCAGGCAGGTCGGAAAACCAGGACTGCATCTTCCCAGGAGAATATAGTCTGAACATGATGTTTCTCCTTCCTGCTCAGCACCCTGTCACACCTTTAGTACACCCTTCCCTGGCCTTCTGATAGAGTTTATATCAAGAGAAAAGCTCCTCATTCCACAAGGTTTCTGTTACACCCACTATATCAATGCTGTCCACAAAGACCAACTAGCATAGGGAGAGCAATGCCCAAAGATGGTTTTTGCTACAGACCAGGCATGTCTCTTAAAGAGACAGGCTATACACATCACATTTTTGGCCCTCCAGATGTTGCTAAATGACAGCTTCCATTATCCCCGACTGTTCACCATTCTAGCAGGGTCTGATGGGAGTCCAGCAAAATCTGGGGAGGACCAGCTTGCTCACCTCTGTCCTAATATTTTCTTCTCCTTTGGCAATCACTCGTAGCCGAGTAAGATTGTCTTCCATGAACACAGTCTTAACAGTGAGTCCGTAAGTGACTGTGGAGGCCAGTTCTGGATCCACGTGGCCTTCCACAGTGGGGACATAGGTTTCCGGGTGGGAGTTGATCACAGTAAGTGTTTGCCAAATGTGCCTTCCTCTTAGCATGTTTCTCACTTTCATCCTGAGTTTGAGCGTCTTCAAAGTCCACCACAACTTTGGTAAAGTTGTTCTCCAATTGGAGTGCTCTCAGGCCAGTGTTTCTCAATTGCTGGTGTTTATCCTACATTTTAAAAAGATTTGCCTTGAGAGAATCTTTAAACCTCTTTTGTTGACCACCAGCATTACGCTTTCCATTTTTCAGTTCATAATAGAGTAGTTGCATTGGAAGACGATAATCGGGCATCTGAACAACATGACTAGTCCAAGGAAGTTGATGTTGAAGAATCATTGCTTTGACAATGGTGATCTTTGCTTCTTCCAGTACACTGGCTTTAGTTCGCCTGCTTTCCCAAGTGATATGTGGAATATTTTGGAGACACCATTGATGGAATCTTTTGACGAGTTGATGGCGTTTATAAGTGGTCCATGTTTCGCACACATACAGTAAGGTTGGTAGTACAATAGCTTTGTAAACAAGCATTTTTGTTTCCCTGTGAATGTCCTGGTCCTCAAACATTCTGCACTTCAATCAGGAGAAAGCTGCACTCACAGAGCTCAGGCGATGCTAGATTTTGGCATCAATGTCGGCCCTTGTGGAAAGATAACTTCCTAGGTAGGAGAAGTGACCAACACTTTCCAGCGCTACACCATTGAGTTGGATTTGTGGCACTGCAGAGGGGTTGTTTTGTACTTGTTGGTGCAGCCCTTTGGTTTTTTGGATGCTGAACAATAGGCCAAGCTTTTCAGAAGCTTCTGCAAAGATATTTAGGATGGTTTTAAGGTCATCCTCTGCGTGTGCGCATTCTACGTTGTCATGAGCATACTGAAGTTCTATGACGGGAGTTATGGTAACCTTACGCTTTGCTTTCAGCTTACTCAGATTAAAGAGCTTTCCATCTGTTCAATATATCATTTCTACTCCGATGGGGAGTTTCCCTTCAACAATGTGTGGGATCATGGCAATGAAAATAATAAATAGAGTTGGGATGATAACACAACCCTGTTTAACCCTGATCCCACTGTAAATGGTTCACTTTGAGAGCTATGTCCTAATCTAGGGCATGTTCTACAGCACACATTCAGTTCATGCATATCCTGTTCTCCTGGGCCTTTGTGCCCACAGCGAAAGTGGTAATGAATCCCAGAGCTTCTTCCAGTCCTGGTTCAGAGACAAGGTGAGGCAGCACTCAGTGGGCCCTGCTAACTGTGTTTGGAAAGGCAAAGTCTCAGCAAAGACTCAGAGTCATCTTTAAAAGGCTGGTAGAGTCTGACCTGCTGGTGGCACTGGAAGTAGGGTCCCTTCTGCCAACTTCAGAACACAGACTGCTTGGTATTGGAAGGGGCACTTTGATAACAAATACCTCATTAAGGGTTTTATTCCTGAACAGCGCTTTAATTTTAATGGGGTGGGGGAGGTATCTATCTATCATCTATCCATCATCTATCATCTATCATCTATCTATCATCTATCTATCATCTATCTATCATCTATCTATCTATCTATCTATCTATCTATCTATCTATATCTATCATCTATCTATAGTCCTATATGTTGTTGAAAAAATGACTAGGCACAATCCAGGCAAGATGAATGAGAAGTGTTTGTTTACTGGTATTTAACTTAAACTATTTCCAACTGCCCTTTATTTGAGGATTCTGAAGAGGTGATCAATAGGCATAAATAGACATCATTCCTGTCATAATACAAAATGCGGCAAAGACAACAGCAATAATAACAGATTAACAAGATGAAAGGCAGCTTTGAAACGACAAAAAAATGTAAACAGGCTGGAGCTATCTTTAATAGCGCTCAGCTTTGACTGGCTCATGCCCAGTGATGTTTTATCCTTGATACAGTAAGACATGAAAAAGCAGTAGCATGTTTCATTAGAAACAACAACACATTGTTCTTTGGGAGTGAAGTATATTATTATTATTGTTGTTGTCATGGTATGCCCCACAGAGGAACCTACGGTCTGCAAATAAAAACATCCTGAAGGTCCCAGGCCTCAGAGAGGTTAGGTTGGCCTCAACTAGAGCCAGGGCTTTCTCGGCTGCGGCTCCAATCTGGTGGAACGCTCTGTCACAAGAGACTAGGGCCCTGCGGGACCTGACATCTTTCTGCAAGGCCTGCAAGACAGAGTTATTCCACCAGGCCTTTGGTCAGGGCTCAGCCTGACTCCCTCCTCTGGCAACCTGCACAGAACTTTGCTTAACGGTTGCCATTAATTTGATTTTAATTAATTTTATAATGAAATGTTTTTAGAATGTTGGATTATTTGATTGTTTGATTATTTGATTGTTGTTAGCCGCCCTGAGCCCGGCTTTGGCTGGGGAGGGAAGGATATAAATAAAATTTATTATTATTATTATGGTATTCCGTTGTGCCAGAAGCGGTTTAATCATGCTGGCCACATGACCCGGAAAGCTGTCTGTGAACAAATGCCGGCTCCCTCAGCCTGGAAGCGAGATGAGTGCCACAACCCCAGCCACCTTTGACTTAACTGTCCAGGGGTCCTTTACCTTTACCTTTTACCTTATTACGTATTATTTGTACTCTGCCTTTTTCCCTGACGGGATTCAATGCATATGAGAAAACAGATGCTGAAACTATTGTTCCATCTTGCATACTTCCTTTAATCCAGGAATCCATATCTGTATGAATAAAAATACGCCTTGAGAGCCCTCTGCTCTGTTTCCCCAGTGATAGCCACAACTTTTCTTGGTTTCTGTTAGCCTCCGTCCTAGACTAAGCAAGATGGACACACAAGACTTGAGCCTAGAATCTGCAGAGTATACAAATAATGGAATTACAGTTTATGTGAACTCCTTATCATATGGAAGCTGCTTCCATAAGGATACCCGCCTATGGTCTGAAATGCACACACAACACACACAGCAGTTTTTGAACTCTCTAGCTCTAGACTGTGGGCCATGGCCATATGCAGCTGATAAGCACACACACAGGCCATTGTGCAGCAATAATAATCAATATTCATGTGATCCTTTTAATAATTTATCATAATAAATATTTATACAACATACATGATGGGGCAGTATAAATGTTTTAGTGGCACGCATCGGAGATCGCTGCATTATTTAGGAGCGATGAAGTCACAAGTAAGTTGTGTGTGCCACCCCCAATATCTCCTGCAAAAACTTTGACGTTGCAGTGCTTGCCTATGTGCCATAAAGGTGCCCGTCTTTGCAAAGCTGGCACCTGACACAACGAGACGTTTCCCAGAAGACCTTTGCAAATGTGAAGCTCGCACTATTATCCTCAAAGCCACTCTGTTGGCGAAAACCACTCTCCGAGTATTGTATGAACTTTGGTTATCATAGCCTCTTGCATACAAAGAGAGTTCGAGTAAATTGATTTTTTAATTTTTTTAAAAAAAAGAAAGAGACAGAGAGAATGGACATAACAGGGGTTTGATCGGCTTCACTTTTAAACCCAGTATTTTTCTGTATTTCAGATAAAATATCACATGAATTCAGATAAATATCACATGACATTAGTGATAATTTGAAGAGACCTAAATGCATTGCACGTATCTCAAAATGCATTGCAGGAATCAATAGAGGTGCCTTCCTTTTTAGACGGACATTGGCATTCCAGTTGCGAGGCTCACTTAGCAGGAAGTACAACCCATTGAAATCAGTGGTGCTTCCATGTAAAGGTGGGCATGTTTGCAGTGACACAGGGGGAAGTATATTGCAGAACCATAGAGTTGGAAGGGACCCACAAGGATCTTTTAGTCCAACTCCCTGCAAAAAAGGAGTACCACCTCAATTTACAAAGTGATATGTGTTCCTTCATATTAAGCAACACTTTAGACTTCGCTTGTCTCTTTCTATTCCTACCATTCCAGTAGCGATGACAGATTATTAATCACTCACTATGATCAGTATTAGTCTCAGAGAATAATGAACTCAGGTGAATAGGGAGAAATTAACACTAGAAAGTGGCAGATATAGATGCGTGTATGTATGTATATATGTGTGTACACACACATATTTTGTTTTATTGCATTCTCTCTCCCACCCCCCTTCTTGGAAATTAGTTGGTGCGTGTTTTCACTGCATTGGAAAGTATTTTTGTGTCAAGGTTTTGCAGTGTGTCTCATTTATTTTTCCTTTTCCTTTTCTGCTTTTACAACTGCATGGCAGCCAAGCGAACATGCTACTTACAAGACAGAGCAGTACTTAAAACGATCGTATGGGCAAATAATAATAATAAAAACGCTGATGCCAATACTTCGCGAGGGACCTAGAAACATAATTCCAATATCTCTGCCTGCAAGCCCCCAAGCATGTGTGCATTTTTTTAAAAAGAATTATAACTCAGAGGATATGGAGAGTTTCTTTGAGGTGACAGGCAAGCAGCAGGATACCATGAATATGTATAGAATGCTTGGAAGAAGAAAAAAATTAACAGGGGCAGGCACTCCGGTGACCCACTTACTTAGCCTGTCATTGAGGAGTGTGGCAGGAAGGTTCTCTGAGACTTGAATCTTGGTGGCAAAATCCCCCCCCCCCCCCAATATCATCTCATTTACCCTCTACATTTAGATAATCTAAAGCGCCTTTCAGCAGCTAAGCATGAAACAAGACATTCTGGTTGAGCATCTACGCAAAACTCTTAAAGCAGAAAGAACATTTTTTATTTAAAAAGATGAAGGATTTCCTACCCCTCTATTCACAGCAGCAAAAAAGGCCTCAGATCACAGATCATGGCGTGTTCTGGTATATTTCTAATACACACCATACTACTACACTACATACTAATACACACTAATGTTTCTAATACACACCATACACACTAATGTATGGCGACGAAGCCGGAATATTGTCTTCTTTCATGTTGGCTTTGATGCATTTCCCCCCCAAAGGGTTTGCTTTCTATTTTTAACGCAAAGAAAGTTGGGCGTTGCCCTCCCCCAAGACGGCAAGCCCTTTCCCAAATGCCAGATGTATGGAGGTTAGTCATCATGATTTGGCAGGGATGGCACTCTGCATATGCTCAATGACACTCTCTTGGTTATCACTACTACTTCAAGCATCAAAAGCAGCCCCAAGGGCTTTGTTGTCAGCTGTCTGTAGTGTCACTTGACATCTGGAATATTGAGAAATATGGATTTAGTGCACACACAGGAATGGCTGCAATGTCTAGCTATGTGATCTGCCTTTCCCAGTGTGGTTTTTTTTAGAAATTTGTTTGGCTTTAGTTGTGTACTAGTTATCTTAAGACAAACGTTTGCATCTACTATTTGTCCTCCTGGTGTTTTCTGCTTTTGTCTTACATTAATATTATTTCAATAATTATTTATAATTTAAAAAGCAAAACACAAAATAGTCCGAAAGCTAAGTTTTGAGCTTTGCTTCCAGCAGAATACTGGCCGAAAATTCAGGTTATGCAACATCCAATATGGTTTTCTATTATTTACAGCATTTTGTTACTGTTTTAGGCTGCTGGGACTTTCTTTTTAACCTATTGAGAATATGCAGAAGATATATATCTTTCTCCACTTGAGCTAAAACACAGCTGCAGCTGTTACATCATCCATGAACAACTTCTTCCACCCTCACCGCTTTATGTGACTTTTCAGGAACTGATTTAGACCTATGGTCAATTTTTGTGGGTGAAGGAAGTGGGCTGCGATCTCCCTGTACCCGAGCCGAGTTCTCTGCAAGCCTGTGTTCGAAAGTTGACTATAGCCACTATGGAAAAACTTCAGTTCCATGGGAGGACATGCCTGTTTAGCGTCTTCATGAAGAGCAGCTTTTGACAACCTGCTGTGCTCCAGATGTGTGACCATGGCAGGAAGAGTTGAAGTAGTTCCCCTGTGGTTCCCAGTTTCATAATAATAAAAAATGCACTTTCTTTAAATTTATTCCATTTAAAATTTCACAATGAAACCCACTGGCAATAAAACAATTTCTCTCACACACATATATATAAAGGTAAAGGGACCCCTGACCATTAGGTCCAGTTGCGGATGACTCTGGGGTTGCAGTGCTTATCTCGCTTTACTGGCCAAGGGAGTTGGCATACAGCTTCTGGGTCATGTGGCCAGCATGATTAAGCCGCTTCTGGTGAACCAGAGCAGTGCACGGAAATGCTGTTTACCTTCCCGCCGGAGTGGTACCTATTTATCTACTTGCACTTTGACGTGCTTTCGAACTGCTAGGTTGGCAGGAGCAGGGACCGAGCAACGGGAGCTCACCCCGTCACAGGGATTCGAACTGCCAACCTTCTGATTGGCAAGCCCTAGGCTCTGTGGTTTAACCCACAGCACCATCCATATATATATACACATATGCAAAAAAAAAAACCCATACGCATATATATATATATATATAACGGTTTCTTTAAAAAATGAAAATGAAAATGAAAAATGAAAAACCCTTTTGTATGTAAAAACAATTTCATACATAAAAATCATTACAAATCCAAAACGGGTACAGTCTGGGGTGCAAATCTCCATTTAGAAGCAATGCTTTTTTCAGGGGGGCAGACGGAACGCAGGGGTACGCATACCCCTAAACATTTTGTGAATCTTTGTACTTTTGTCCATTTACTGTATTTATTTTTCTGGATTTGAACGATAAACTGGTGATTTTAAAATGAGAGTACCCCTAAAGATTTTTTATTTTATTTTTTAGAAAAATGCACTGCTTAGAAGACTTGTTAACTGCATTAAATGCAGTTTGTGTCATGCCCAGCTTTGCTCATGGGAAGCCAATGAATGTGCTGCCCTGCAGCAGTTTTTGGGCTCCACCTCCCATCAGCAGCATCCTGACTGGCCAATGGTCAGGATCAGTGGAAGCTGCAGTACAATGGCACCTAGAGCTCACCCTGTTGCCTTCCTTTGCCTCAGCTGATCCTTAAGTGAATCATTCGTTCCCAGCTCAAGTGCGCCACCTTGACCTGGTGTTTGATATCTAACAGCAAGTTTCCACGATTATTTCCTGATCCGGGAACGGATGTGATCCAATAAAGTCGAGATTTGCATTTTAATACCTCCTCCTGCCGTTTACATGTACATATTTCAAAGCGCCTCGCCATTTATCACGGTTCGCGTTTTATTGCTAATGTGCTGATTTGGTTTTTAACCCCCGGTCAGCGAATACTATCGCAATTATTAAAGGCATCCTGTCAGAGGTGCTTGCGGAATTTGTTCTCTCGTCGTTTTTTATTATTATTTTGTAACATGATTTACAGGGAGGATGGCGCAATCTGTGCTCTCCGATAAAAGATGTTAAGGACCTCTGCATAAAACCAAGGTTAAACTGGGATAAAAGTGTGAACTGCTTAATCTTCAGAAGCTTGTTCCCTATCACCGGCTTATCGGGGCTTAATATGAACCAGGGGGTCATTGGGGCTTCGCTTCTGAAACTAATTGCGCCGCCAATTATCAACCCTGTGGCATGTGAACTCATAATAAACAGGAGGTTGCTTTGGGGCAGACAATAATGATGGTGATTTATTTCATTTATGAATCACTTCCCACGAGACACCTCAAAGCATTGTACACTGTAAGGACATATATAAAACACATACCCTCCAACATTTCTCTGATTAAGATAGGGACGTCCTATTCAATAATAATAATAATAATAATAATAATAATAATAATAATAATATTTATATCCTGGCCATCTGACTAGGTTGCCTCAGCCACTCTGGGCAGCTTCCAACATACAGTGGTACCTCGGGTTACAAACGCTTCAGGTTACAGACTCTGCTAACCCAGAAATAGTACCTTGAGTTAAGAACTTTGCTTCAGGATGAGAACAGAAATTGCGTGGCGGCAGTGGGAGGCCCCATTAGCTAAAATGGTGCTTTGAGTTAAGAACAGTTTAAGGTTAAGAACGGACCTCCGGAACGAATTAAGTACTTAACCCGAGGTACCACTGTATATAAAAACAGAATAAAACATTAAACAACTTTCCTATACAGGGTTGCCTTCAGATGTCTTCTAAAGATTGCATAGTTACTTACCTCCTTGGCTCGGGCATCACATAACTCCATAGCCTCCAACATGTCTCCGATGAAAATAGGGAACTCAAGGAAAAGCGGGACATTCTGGGATCAAATCAGAAACCGGGACGGCTTCTGTAAATATCTTGGACTGTCCCTGGAAAACAGGGACACTTGGAGGATCTGAAAACAGTTACCTGTGGTATATAAAGACAGTTAAAAGTAATTGCATGTAAAAATAAAATTTAAAAAACCTTATTAAAAAAACAGTTTAAAGCGACATACATAAAATCAATTCAGATCCAGGACAGATGCCAACCAGTATAAAAATTTCACAAGACTTGTTCAAAGAGGGACACCCTTAGCAGGTGTCAAAAGGTGCCTGTGTGATGTGCAATGGGAAGGCGTTTCAAAGGTAGGTTTTGCTGCACTAAAGGCCCAGTTCCAATATTGTGTGCCACAGATCTTTGGATAAGATGGCACCTGCAGGGCGACCTCACCTGCAGAACATAGTGTTTGGGTATTTAGGGCGCAAGGCAGTCTTGTAGGTTTCTTGTATAGGGCTTTGCACACCGATACCAGAACTTTGAACCTAGCCTGGGAGATGCCGTGTTTCTTGTTTCTTGCACAGCTCACTGAACAAGACCAGCCCCCAGATGTCTAGGCCCCAGAGCACATGGCAAGGGAAACATGAGCCTCCCAAATGTGTGGAGAGGGAATCATCCGCAGTACGGAGCTGCTCAACTTCCTACCAGCCACCTTTCTGCTGCAAGTGCCTCTTGGAGAGCCAGCATGGTGCAGTGGTTAAGAGGGGTAGTCTCGTAATCTGGTGAACCGGGTTTGTGTCTCTGCTCCTCCACATGCAGCTGCTGGGTGACCTTGGGCCAGTCACACTTCTCTGAAGTCTCTCAGCCCAACTCACCTCACAGAGTGTTTGTTGTGGGGGAAGAAGGGAAAGGAGAATGTTAGCCACTTTGAGACTCCTTTGGGTAATGATAAAGCGGGATATCAAATCCAAACTCCTCTTCTTCTTCGTCTTCGTCTTCTTCTTCTTCTTGTATCCTCCACTCACTGCCCACGGCTCAGACGGATTTCTTTCAGGCTCAGAACCCATCTGGTGGGGGAACAGCTTTGAAAACCTCATGGCGGGGCACTTTCAGGGGTGAATCAGGTGGCAAAGCGATGGTTTAGCAACTCTCCTCCTGCCTTATTGATCCTACCCTGAGAATGTGTCCTCCTCCATTAGTGAACATGTATTTGTAGCCGGGCCGACTGTGCCTTATTTTGCAGGGGGCATTCCTCTCTCTGAAGTGTTTCCTGATCCGATCAGGTTGAAAAATAATGAACTACCAGACGAGAGGGCAGGAAGGGCCTCGAAGTGGCCAATTGGCATTTGGCACCTGGGCAGCAGAATGAACAGGTTGCCTGCATTGCCTTTCTGCACTTACCATAGATGTTTTCATTTGTGTGACGTGTACGCGCATCATTCCTGCTTCTGTGTGGAGGGGTTGGTGGTTGGTGGGAGTGGTTTGGTTTGGTTTGGTTGACATGGTTTCATGCCACTTCCCTCTGACCGGTGCAAGCTGTCAGTCTGCGAGGATAGAGACAGTAGATAGAGACGAGGACACAGACTCGGTAGTGTTCTACTGACATTTTGTACAGTAGTTAATTGTTGCTGAAACATTGCGATAAATTAATATATGTTAGTATGAGTTTAGCATGGGAACATATGATGCTGCCTCATACTGAGTCAGGCCATTGGTCCATCAAGCTCAGTACTATCTATACTGTATAGCAGCAGACATTCCCAGTCCTACCCAGAGATGCCAGGATTTGATCCTGGGACATTTTCCATGCAAGGCAGATGCTACAGTTGAGCTACAGCCTTCGTCCCTGAAGTGTGTGTTGCTGTTTTGAAATTATTGCTGTGAGTTAGATTGTTATTGGCCCATTTTGAATCTTCCAAAAAAGAAAAGAAAAGAAAAATAAGTCATGACTGACTCTGGGGTTGCGGCCCTCATGTCGCTTTATTGGCCGAAGGAGCCGACGTACAGCTTCTGGGTCATGTGGCCAGCATACCTAAGCCTCTTCTGGCGGACCAGAGCAGCGCACGGAAATGCCGTTTACCTTCCAGCCAGAGCGGTACCTATCTATCTACTTGCACTTTGACATGCTTTCGAACTGCTAGGTTGGCAGGATAAGGGACTGAGCAACGGGAGCTCACCCCATCACGGGGATTCGAACCGCAACCTTCTGATCAGCAAGTCCTAGGCTCTGTGGTTTAACCCACAGCGCCACCCGCGTCCCTGGGATATAAATAGCTGCTTGCTATTTCTATCCCACTATCCCTGCCCCCTGCAAATCATCCCAGTTGGTCTCTTTTGTTTCCCAAGAAGCCAGGATCCCCAATAATCAGTTTTCTTGCCTATGTGAAATATTCAAGAATTGGGGAAATGTGCCGATAAATTTGGCTGATCGCAATGTCATGTGCACATGTGATGTAACTTTTTAACCTACTGGTTTATATTTGTGCACGATATCATGTCATAAAACACTCACCAGCCTCTTAAATAGAGTCAGAACAGTATCTGCCATAATGAAGTATAGTTCCAGTGGGCACCAAATTACATCTTAGAGATTTCGTTAGTCACTCTTTATGAAGCAAATGTAAAATTGTAGTGCGAGTACTGACAGACTCTATAATTCAGCTGTCTGGTGCTTTATCACTGCTCTCAGTAGGTCTCTAATGAATAATTCTGTATGCATGTTTCTGACTGATAATCAAACTCAGAACAATTCCTAATTGGGTTTTTCAGGGTGCGGAGAAGTGCCTATATTAGCTTGGCAGATGTCCCGACCAATGTTAAATGAAAAGCACAAACATAACAGATTTCTTTTAGTTTTATTCTTTTTGAGAAGTATAAGTGCTTAAAAAAAACCCCCCAAAACACCCACCAAGTTCTAAGAATATAAAAAAGAACAAAGCAGCACAAATGTGCATTGTGGCATAAAGTATTCACATGGGCCAAGAACAAACAAAGAGTGAAATTAAATGGAAACATGAAATGGTTGCAACTGGCTAGATTATTTTCATGTTTACACCAATATGAATCAGAAGTTACCATACTGGAGTCAGATTGGTGTTAATAGAACACATTTGTGCGGTGATAGTGGCGGAGGAGATGCCACGTTTGTTGTTGTGTGTGCATTGCGGGGCAAAAGATTCCTGCATTGCAGGGGGTTGGACTAGATGACCCTTGGGGTTCCTTCCAACTCTACAATTCTTTTTTTTTATTTTATTTTCAATGCAAAATACAACAAAAATTACAAACATTGAATCCAAAATAAAGCAGTACAAACAAGCAAAAACAAAACACTAGAAAAAAACAAAAACAAAAAAACAAAAAACAAAAACACATCTACAAATAAATCCATATCATTCTGATCATTACGTACGTATACACATATTGACTTCCTTCCTTTGTTCTAAGACCTCGAAATTTTTACCCTTTCTAAATTGTTGTGTCTAATGTAGATTACCTGTATCTTTATACTTTTTGCACCATTTTTCTCTTCCTTTAACCCTGCAAAGCTTCATTCGTTACATACCGATATACTTACTCCAGAACAATGTTTTTTTATATACTCTTTAGCACATCCCCATTCTTTTAATAATTTTTGGTCTGATTGTCCCCATATGAATGCTGTGAGTCTTGCCAGATGTTTATATTCACAAAATTTAATTTGCCATTCTTTCATTGATGGAATTTTTCTCCCTTTCCAATTTTATGCCAAGTCTACAATTCTATGATTCCATGTGATGTGGTTTCCAGAAGATATGGGAGGTAGGAGGTGGTTACCAAATGCATTGATGTGGGACAACATTGCATGATCATGCAGTGCCACTTCTGTGGACATTTCTGTCCCTGTTTTGAAAGTACACTACTTTGTATCTTCCTGGAGATTCTTTTAGCTCTAAGAAAGCTAAAGAAAATAGAAAGGGTGATGCTTTTAAAAGCCCTCATATCACTTTGCATAACTAAGTTTAAGTTTGAAGATACTTTGATACCTCATAAGAGCAGAGAACTTTTGACTAAATTTAGAATGTTAGATTTCTAACTTGGGGACTAAGTGGCAAATTATGAAGAGGTCAACTGCCCATCCCCTAAACCATTAAGGGAATTAAAGGCAGAGATGTGGTTCAGGGGAAAATATAGGATAGTCGGTGGATTTCCCTGGGAAGTCAGTGAGTTGAGGCCTTCATGTTTGCTTGTGGTAAATCAGCAAGAAGAAGTCAGAGAACGAAGAAAATAATAATAATAATAATAATAATAATAATAATAATACAGTGGTACCTTGGGTTAAGTACTTAATTCGTTCCGGAGGTCTGTTCTTAAGCTGAAACTGTTCTTAACCTGAAGCACCACTTTAGCTAATGTGGCCTCCCGCTGCTGCTGTGCCGGAGCATGATTTCTGTTCTCATCCTGAAGCAAAGTTCTTAACCCGAGGTACTATTTCTGGGTCAGCGGAATCTGTAACCTGAAGCGTATGTAACCTGAAGCATATGTAACCTGAGGTACCACTGTAATAATAATAATTTATTATTTATACCCCACCCATCTGGCTGGGCTTCCCCAGACACTCTGGGCAACTTCCAACAAAATATTAAAATACAGTAATGCATCAAACATTAAAAGCTTCCCTAAACAGGGCTGCCTTCAGATGTCGTCTAAAAGTCTGGTAGGTGTTGTTCTCTTTGACATCTGGTGGGAGGGCGTTCCACAGGACAGGCGCCACTACCGAGAAGGCCCTCTGCCTGGTTCCCTGTAACTTGGCTTCTCACAGTGAGGGAACCACCAGAAGGCCCTCGGCGCTAGACCTCAGTGTCCGGGTAGAACGATGGGGCAGAGGCTGGACATTCTTTCCTTTCCTTTGCTGAGGTTTCTATTTCAACCTGAGACAGCTTCAGACATTAGGATATTGTCAGGAGTGGGTGCCAGGAACAGGTCAGCAGTAACTCACACGGCTTCAGTGAAGTAAACTATTTATTCAAAGAAACAAGACAGCCCAGGAGGCCAGGCCTAGTGAGCACAGCAACTCTTACCCATAGAACTTGCCCAGTTGCCAGGACTGAAGGTCCTCGCCTTTCCACAGCCCCCTATGTCTCCTCCTTCTCTGGTTCCTTCCCAAGCTATCTGTCTTTGCTCCACTCTCTTCATACCTCTTCGGGTTCTGGGAGACCAGAGAGGGCAGAGGAGCTGATCATCGCAGGAGGCAGAGACAGCTAGACTTCCTCACCATCTCTGCCTCTTGGTTCCCCTCCTCTCCAGCCTCCTCTTCTGCCTCTGGTTCTGTATTGCTCTCTGCCACTTCCTGCTGTTATCTCTCCAGCCTCTGATACCTCTTTCCTCCTAGTCTCTTCCCTCTTCTTCCTCTGACCACACATTGTCGTCCTACCACCGATCCTCTGGCTCTGAGCCTTCTTCCCATGGGGATTCCACAACTGGTGCCTCCCACACCCCCTGCATCAAGCCAGCCCATGATGAACAGATAGATAAAAACTTTATTCACATTAGCCAATGGCCATAGCAACAATAAAACATTACAGTGTACGCAGAAAGGGAAATTTGATATAAGAGCACAATTTAAAGTCCTGAATCAGCAATCAGTTAGTGGCCCTTATTCTGATTGCCCCTGCTAAGAACCTAGCAACCTTTGCTGTTGTCTGCTGCGTTTGGTCTGACAGGAGAAAGGACACTGTGGCAGTGTTGTGCACCCTGGGATGCTCAGTACGAGTGGGGTGATGATCTCGTTCCTCAGGTCTTTGTAGAGAGTACAAGACAGGAGGACATGTGCTGCTGTTTCGGTGCTACCATCTCCACAGGGGCAAAGACGTTTCTCAGGCGGGATCTTTTGGAATCGACCCTCAAGTACCACAGATGGCAAAACTTCCAGTCTTGCAAGTGTAAAAGCACGTCTGAATTTTGGGATAATAAGTTTGTGCAGATATGGGGCCAGAGAATCAAAATGGAAAGGTAGAAAATGAAAATACCAAGGGCAGAATTTCCTTATAGTGGCCAGGTTCTTCTGATGCTTGATATCTTTTAGACGTTGACCAGTTAGACTGTTTGCTTTGGTTAGGCCCATAGTGAGTAGGTGTTGTGGGGACAGGCCACAAGAGTGAAGTTTTTGATAGACGGTTTTAAGCAAGGCACTTTTATGGGAGTCTTGAAGTACTAAGGATAGTAAACCGGGGGGATTTGAGTTTAGGCAGAGCCAGAAGTTAAGAGTTCTTTGCTAAGTCCGCATTTCTACTGAAGGGAGACTTGCCTCCAGTCACAATGATGCGTTTGGGACGCATGGCGGTACAGAAAAAATCTGCCTTAGAAACTTTGATTGAACAGCTTCCAAAGTGCTAATGTGGTTGCTAGTCCAAATCTGAGCCCCGTATAGTAGCTGTGCTAGGGGTTTAGCTTGGAAGATTTCTAGGGCTGATGGTATATTTTTGCCACCCTTTGTATGGAAAAAGCGAGTCAAAGTCTTGGCACTTTGGGATGCTTTTTCTTTTGCAAATTTTTGGTGTGCTCCCCATGACCTCGTGGACTGGAAGATAAGGCCCAAATATTTGAAAGAAGAAGAAGAAGAGTTTGGATTTGATATCCTGCTTTATCACTACCCGAAGGAGTCTCAAAGCGGCTAACATTCTCCTTTCCCTTCCTCCCCCACAACAAACACTCTGTGAGGTGAGTGGGGCTGAGAGACTTCAGAGAAGTGTGACTGGCCCAAGGTCACCCAGCAGCTGCATGTGGAGGAGCGGAGACGCGAACCCGGTTCCCCAGATTACGAGTCTATCGCTCTTAACCACTACACCACACTGGCTCTGAAAGCTTTGACCTGTTCGATTGGCCCATGATGAACATGTAATGAGAACAGGAAGCGCATGTCACCTGCACCTGCTGTGCTTGTGCTTCCTAAATGGGGGTTCAAGCATTTCCCCCCAAAGACCGGGGCTTTAGAATCTCCCAGGACAGGATCACATTAATTTGGTGTCTTATCTGGTGCTGGCGTATCATTTTCACCTGTAAGCAGGCTCCTCCTAAGCTAAGAAAGGCATCTTGCCCCCAAATCATCTAGTGAGCTTCAAAGCTGAGCAGGGATTTGAATCCGAGTCTAGTACATGGCAGAGGCTCTATTATTCCACTGTATTATGTGGAATCTCAAGCAAAACCAAGCCATTCAAAGCATTCCCCCCCCCGCCGCCACCCGCTCCCCGCCACGTCTCTCCTGTCGCCTGTGATGAATCATTTGCATAACACTTGATAATAGCAACTTTATCTACTGCCAATGGAAGCCATAAAGTTAGTGTCAAAGGGGGTGCCTCCTCTAAAATCTTTAATGACTCCTTTGGATAGGTGCAATAAAAGAGATCAGCATAACCGCTAAATGTGAGCAGTGCATAAACTTGGGCTTTAGCCTCTAAATTTAGGCTCAGAAACAACACTCCAGGCTGGAGCAGCTAAGGCACCAGATCCCCAAGAAGTAGAGCTACTTCTATATAATTGTTCAGACTCACTGATAGCAAAAAAGGGGTTTATTATTATTATTCTAACAGAGCATCGGTGAGAGTAAAGGCGCCGGTCTCTGGTAAATTCCCCTAATTAAAATGCTAACAACTTGGTTGGCAATTGGCTCAGTTAGGAGACAAGCATATTGCAAGACCTCACCAAAGAGTTAGCAGGAAAAGTCCTTTGGGTTAAAGCATGTTTGAAATAACTAATAAATAAACAAAACAATATATGCATACTCTTTTTATTTTATTTAAAACTTAAGAATTAATAGATAAATGACCCGCTTTGTAAATTACAAGTCCCTCTCCTTTACGTTGCGACTAATTGACAACTATGTAGACTTTTTATTTTTTATTTTTTAAAGGGAAGGGAATGAAAGGATTTGAGTTGGCTCTGCTCCCATTACCACAATGTTGCTGGAGCGCAGCCATCTGCCACAGCTGCTGCTCGTTTTAACTGCCACTCTAATTGACAATGAACCCGGAGACCTGTAATAATTGTGTCTGCTCTGTGACTTCAGCAGGTAATGCCTCCCTTTTAGCATCCATCAAGCCCCATCTGCGCCCCCAAACTCTGCCTTTCTCCCAAGATGCGGAGTCCCTTCAGTGTTTGTTCGGATTTGAGAGTTGGGAGAGATCATCTGCTTGCTTAGGGAAAACCCTGAGGGAAGTGGCACCTGCAGCATCCAAGCCAAACAGTTCTCTGGCTTGTTGTCCAATTTTAATCCCAGGCTTCCCTGCAATGTTTGCTGTGTGCAGGCTTTGCTATATCAACTGTGGAGTTAATTGAAAGGCACTCTTAAATGATAGCTGCTTTCCATGTAAATTTCAGTATCTCATGTAAATGGTTTCTTCATGAGATAATCTCCGATCGATTGTCCTTGCTGTTCCACAGAGATAAGGGCTACACACACCTTAAATCACCAGGACCTTAACATAAAATTATTATTCAATTGTGTTTGCAGTGCAGAGGTTCAGGTACTTTTGAGACATGAGATCTGAGCTAATCTGGAACGCAGAAAGCTGCTGTGCACCTTGTTTCCTGCGCTGACAGTGTGGACTTGAGGACCTATGAGGACCTTTCCAACTCTAGGATTGCTCAGCTAAGCCAATAGTGTCCACTCTGACTGGCAACAGCTCTCCAAGGCCTCATGCAAAGCTCTTCCACAATACCTGTTATCTCATTTTTTTTCAACTGAAAAGGTTGAATATTGAACCTCTAACCTTCTGCATGTAAAATATTACCCCTTTCCAATGAGCTATGGACTTTCCTTTAGGAAAAGTCTTAAGATGTATGGACAATTTGTTTTCTCCCGATTTGCTGTTTTTGGCACCTGCTAAAACATTTTTTTCTTTAAGCAAGCCTACCCAGACACAACTATTTGACATGCATTTAAATATTAGTTAATCATATATTCTTTAAAAAACTGTTGGGTTTTGTCTATATTTTGGAAAACATAAGTTTTTAACTTCTGATTTGATCAGTCATTTTAATGCATAAATGTTTTAGGAGGAGTTTAGATTTGATATCCTGCTTTATCACCACCGGAAGGAGTCTCAAAGCGGCTAACAATCTCCTTTTCCCTTCCTCCCCCACAACAAACACTCTGTGAGGTGAGTGGGGCTGAGAGACTCCAGAAAAGTGTGACTAGCCCAAGGTCACCCAGCAGCTGCATGAGGGGGGAAGTGAACCCGGTTCACCAGATTACGACTCCACCGCTTTTAACCACTACACCACATAGCTAAAGTGCATAGAGGTTTTGATGATTAAGCAGTATATAAATGATATTCTTTTTTTTTTTTTAATGTTTTGGAACCTAGCAGCCTGTTTCCAGTACTATGAGACAAAGCTTGAAGCAATCAAATGCATGCCATCCAACATTTCTCCAGTGAACATAGGGACATCCTAATCCATGCCACTACTAATAATAATGTTATTATTTATATCCCACCCATCTGACTGGGTTTCCCAGCCACTCTGGATGGCTTCCAACATATATAGAAAATATAATGAAACATTAAAGACTAAAAAACTTCCCTATACAGGGCTGCCGTCAGCTGTCTTCTAAAGGTTGTATAATTACTTATCTCCTTGGCTCCATATCCTACAACATTTCTCAGATGAAAATAGGGATGTCCTAAGGGAAAATGGGACATTCCGGTATCAAATCAGAAACTGGGAAGGCTTCTGTAAATCGGGACTGTCCATGGAAAATAGAGACACTTGGAGGTTCTGAGCTACCACTACATGTTTCAGCATTGTAGCTGTTTATTGTGACATTTATTTTAAAAGGTAAAGGTAAAGGACCCCTGACAGTTAAGTCCAGTTGCAGACAACTCTTGGGTTGCAGCGCTCATCTTGCTTTAAAGGTCGAGGGAGCCGGCGTTTGTCCACAGACAGTTTTTCCAGGTCATGTGGCCAGCATGACTAAGCCACTTCGGGCACAATGGAACACTGAAACCAGAGCAGTGTATGGAAACGCTGTTTACCTTCCCGCCAGAGCGGTACCTATTTATCTACTTGCACTGGCTTGCTTTCGAATTGCTAGGTTGGTAGGAGTTGGGACAGAGCAAGGGGAGCTCACCCCGTCACAGGGATTCGAACCACTGACCTTCTGATTGGCAAGCCCAAGAGGCTCAGTGGTTTAGACCATAGTGCCACCTGCGTCCCATTATTTACCACTGTCCAAACTGAAAATCCAATGAGCATAAGTCTGTTGTGACAGGTCTGTTTTCCTAGTACTGAGGGGTTTCAGGTTTTTTAATGAAACAGTTGAATGACATAAAGCTCATCTGAGATCTCAAAGCCCTTTGAGGGGATTCAGACTTCATACGACTTGTTTTGATACTTCCTTTACAGCACTTGGTACGAGCTTGTGTAACATGCCCATACAAAGGAGAAAGAAGTCTTGGGCCTGCCCCATGGGAAGAGCTGGTTAGATCTAACTATGGCAAATGCTTAATGTCTTATTTAAATAATCACAATCAAAAGAAAGCAAATCCTGCACATTATTCTTTCTGTTAGGATCAAAGAATTCAGAGGGACACTGACTATCAAACTACACACATGAATGATCACAGAAAAAACAAAAGGCCACATTCTGTTTGCAAGAAACAGAGTCCTTTGCACAAGGATTAACTATTTTTAACAAAACAAAACAAAGCACACCTCCACCAAAGCAATTTTGAACATCACATGTTGCTGCCATCCAAATGCCAAATCTAATTTGAGATCAGTCTCTTGGCTGGATTAACAGGAAAATCTAAATAATATTATTGATTCAGAATCTAGTCGCAAGAAAAGAAGCCTTGAAAAGGTCAAAAGTAGTTTCACATTGACTTTAAAATCCATTTGCACAAATTATGGAAGTTTCCATTGATGTTGCATTTCAGATGTTTGTGTGTGTGTGTGTGTGTGTGTGTGTGTGATATTTGCACTGCTTTATATATAATTTGCAGCACCATTGTACCGCCTGATCACATTCGAATAGAAAAGAGTTTGGATTTTATATCCCGCTTTATCACTACCCAAAGGAGTCTCAAAGCGGCTCACATTCTCCTTTCCCTTCCTCCCCCACAACAATCACTCTGTGAGGTGAGTGGGGCTGAGAGACTTCACAAAAGTGTGACTGGCCCAAGGTCACCCAGCAGCTGCATGTGGAGGAGCGGAGACACGAACCCGGTTCCCCAGATTACGAATCTACTGCTCTTAACCACTACACCACACTGGCTATCTATGGTCTAATCTCCTTTTCCAAAACAGTTAGGTAATTCTGACAATAGTGCTAAATACAATAACAACATAATGTTGTTGTTTTTTGATACAAATGAATAACAATTAATAAAACCCAGTAAGGTAAGACTAATGAACACAAATTCAGTGATTTCTAACTTCAGCTTCTGGCTTTTGGTTTATAGAAAAGTCTACTATTGATAAAGGAAGATTACTATCTGTGGTAAATAGATACAGCAATCAGTATCTTAAGAACACTTAAGGACCTTCCGGCATTCCAAATGCAGCTTTGAATTTGATTAGAATAATGTAAATAGGCATGAAGCCACATTTCCGTGGTCAGAGCAATTTGATGCTATCTCCTTTACACAGACATGAGGGAATTCCTGGTGTTTGTGTGCCAATCCAAAGGAAGCCACTTAAAGAGAAACACATTTTTTGATGCTAAACACGCTGGAGATAGTTGTACATGAGGAAATTAAAAGTACTAAAACTCAGTTCATTAGTAATTATTACTCCGGGTTTGTACAGTTGATTAAGCATTTACAAAGTGTAAAGAAAAGAAACATCGGATACTGAGCACTGAGGGGAAAGCATGTTAAGGACTCTCAAACTATGATCCATCAGTACATTACACCTAGATAGGAGAGGGTTTTTTATTTCCCCAATTAAGTACTGTATTCTTAAAATATATTAAATACGCTTCAGGCAATGAGGTGGATGTGAAGGGTCAGGAGACAAGATTTCAGAGGCCGAAGCAGGTTTGAGAGAGAGGCAGGCAAGATTCGATTCAGACCCCCACTCCAGTGATTTCTGGGCATAACCCACAGCCTCCGAGGCCAGTGAACCAGCCCCCTGCCCCAACTGCCAGGGCTGGGTGGTTCAGGCCCTCCAGCCCCAGCCCCAGCCCCTCCATGTCCAGAAATTCATTCTCTCTCTCTCTCTCTCTCTCTCTCTCTCTCTCACACACACACACACACACACACACACAGTTTCTCCTGGACCAGCAATCTTGGTCATATCCTCACCATACATTTAAAGCATTCCTCTCCTATACCACTTTAACAGTCATTGTTTCCCCCAAAGAATCCTGGGAACCGTAGTTTAAGGGTTGTGACTAAACGGACCTACAATTTGCAGCACCCTTAGCAAACTACAGTTCCCAGGGTTCTCTGTGACTGTTAAAATGGTGTAAGAGTGCTTTAAATGTCTGCAGGTAATGGTTATGTGGTAGCAGCAGGCAGGAACTGCCCAGCAGCTCAGTGTGGTCTGTCTCCTTTTTACTGTGGGTCCTTAAAGAGAATAAAAAGTTATGCTGATTGAGGTAGGATCCTACCTAACGTTATTGGGTGCCAACACCAGACCCTCCAAGTGTCCCTATTTTCCAGGGACAGTCCCGAATTTACAGAAGCCATCCTGATTTCTGATTTGATCCCGGAATGTCCCCTTTCTCCTTAGGACATCCCTATTATCATCGGGAAAATGTTGGAGGGTATGGAGTTATGCCTAGCCAAGAAGATATATTAACTATATAACCTTAAGAATACATCTGAAGACAGCCCTGTATAGGGAAGTTGTTTAATATTTTATTATGCTTTAATATATGTTGGAAGACGCCAAGAGTGGCTGGGGCAACCCAGTCAGATAGGCGGGGTATGAATATTATTATTATTATTATTATTATTATTATTATTATTATTATATAGGACATCTATATTTTCATCAGAGAAATTTTGGAGGATATGTAACACTGGGCTTTTTTGGGGGGGGAGGAATTGAAATGTGCATTTTGGACGTGAGTGTCATACTTGAAGTTGATGTACAGTGGTACCTTGGGTTACAGTCGCTTCAGGTTACAGACTCCGCTAACTCAGAAATAGTACCTCGGGTTAAGAACTTTGCTTCAGGGTGAGAACAGAAATCAGGCGGCGGCAGTGGGAGGCCCCATTAGCTAAAGTGGTACCGCAGGTGAAGAATAGTTTCAGGTTAAGAACAGACCTCCAGAACGAATTAAGTTCTTAACCCGAGGTACCACTGTAATAAGAGCTAGGAGTCTTGCAGAGGGTGTGGAGAAGCCTAGTTTCAAACCTCCATTGAGCCCTGAAGCTCATTGGGTGAACTGTGGTCAGTCACTACCTCTCAGCCTATCCTACCTCTCAGGGTTGCCGTGAGAATAAAATGTGTGGGAGGGATCCATGCATTGTAACCTGGAGCTCCTTAGAAGAAAAGTAGGATCTAGTTGTAGCAAGTAAAATAAAATGTGACCAAGCAGAATAGTATCTATGTCCTGTTTTAAGAAATGTTTATTCCACCCTTCAAACAAATCCCAGGGCAGTTTGCAACAGTGAAACACAACTTAATAATAATAATAAATGCATTAAAGCAAGGTAAATAAAATCATATCACATTAGATAGACAAATAGACATGTCTGCTTGAAAGTAGCCCCATTGAGTTCAAAGGGTCTTACTCCCAGGTTAGAATTACAGAAGAAGTCTGGTTTGCTCAGTTGGGTAGAGTGTGGTGCTGATAATGCCAAGGTCACAGGTTTGGTCCATGTAAGGGAGAGCTGCCTATTCCTTCATTGCAGAGGGTTGGGCTAGATGATTCTCAGGGTCCCTTCTGACTCCATGCTTCAAGGCTGCAATCATATACCCACTTACCTGGGAGTAAGACTCCTTGAATGCAGTTGGGCTTACTTTTAAGTAACCAGACAATTTCCGAAAAACTGATATCAGTAACCTGAATAAAATGCTGTTTCAGCAGAGTTGGCTCCTGCCTTATTTAATGGGGAGGGTGGTTCCACAACAGAACCCTCCTCCCCAGATGCACTTCAGCAGGCCAAAGCCCAACCAAAAGTCCCTCTGCTGAATACTGAGCCAAGTGGGAAAGTGTGCCACAAGTAATCGAGAAAGAGAGAGAGAGAGAGAGAGAGAGAGAGAGAGAGAGAGAGAGAGAGGATCAATCTCTCAGTCTATATGCAATGCCCTGGCCCTCCCTGTCTCAGGGGTGGGGAAGGGGGCAGTTTTGCCTGTGGCCTAATGAGTTGGAAAGCAAGCTGTAACACAGCGTGGGTGAGAAAAGCAGGAGTCCAGGCCTGCCTTTATGCGGTAACCGATTATCTGGAAGGAAAAGAGGACTTTGGCACAATAATGGAGGCTCCGTTCTGAAAGACTACAGAAAGCAAGGGGCAGCAAGGATGGGAGTGAGGCACACCGAATGTAGGATATGCCACAACCAGTGGGGAAACTGGGATTCAATCCAATGGGCAGTAAGGAATGCAGGGAGCACAGGACTAGGACAGTGTCGGGAGACATGGGAGAATGGAAGAATCTCAGAGCAAGCGTCCTTTACCTAGTTTAAAAGAATTTAGAAGAACGTATGAGGGGCCTGTAGAAAACTACAGTCTTGCTTATAACTGAGTTAGCAAAATTCACCTCAGGGTCATCTACACATACAAAGAATGTGTATATTGTGACCTTTCCTATGGAAGCACAGGTATAGAGGGTTGCCATACATCTGGGATTTCCTGGACATGTTCTGTTTTGGGGGGCCAGCAGCCCCATCCAGGCAGAATTTTACATTTTGGATTAAATGCCCGGGTTTGGGGGTTGGCAGTTCCCTCATTGTGAGAAGTGAGGTTACAGGGAACCAGACAGAGGGCCTTCTCGGTAGTGGCGCCCACCCTGTGGAACGCCCTCCCTTCAGATGTGAAGGAAATAAGCAGCTATCTTATCTTTAAAAGACACCTCGGCCCAGTATACCTGAAGGAGCGTCTCCACCCCCATCGTTCTGCCCGGACACTGAGGTCCAGCGCCGAGGGCCTTCTGGTGGTTCCCTCATTGCGAGAAGCAAAGCTACAGGGAACCAGGCAGAGGGCCTTCTCGGTAGTGGCACCCGCCCTGTGGAATGCCCTCCCATCAGATGTCAAAGCGATAAATAACTACCTGACATTCAGAAGACATCTTAAGGCAGCCCTGTTCAGGGAAGTTTTTAATGTATGATATTTTAGTGTATTTTTGGTTTCTATGGAAGCCGCCCAGAGTGGCTGGGGAAACCCAGCCAGATGGGCGGGGTACAAATAATAAATTATTATTATTACTATTATTATATCTGAAGGCAGCCCTGTTTAGGGAAGCTTTTAATATTTGATGCTGTATTGTTTTTAACACTCGATTGGAAGCTGCCCAGAGTGGTGCTCAAAAGGTGCTGTGCCCCAGAACAGGAAGTGTGCATTGAGTGGCCTGGGACGGCCTCCTGGGGGTTGCGCTATGCCTGGTGATGTTCCTGGCTGCTGCCAGGCCTTCCATAACTTTTTCGGGGCCCCGCTAGGCTATGCGCTGCCCCCAGCAGTCGCCAGGCATTCCGCGATATCCCTGGGGCCACTCAGCCTCCCTTTGTGAGCAGGAGGCCAAAGACGGCAAAAGTAAGAGAGGGCAAGGAAGAAGGGGGGAGCAGGCAGGCGAGGAAGGAGTTAGCGGCAGGGAGGGGCGAGTGAGGGAGATGCAGGATGGTGGTGGTGGGGTGTCCCGATGGGGGGAGGTGTCTGGGTTTTTGAACCCTAAAGGCATATTGAATTTTTGTTAACAGAGAGCACATCCTTCTCATTCACATCCTCTCTCCAAAGACCACACCCCTTAACGACCCAGGTCTGAACCTTCCTTAAGTGTTTTCCCCTGAACTATGAAAATCCTCCTTGCTTTCCTGGGTAGAGGATTGAGAGAGGGGGGTGTATGAGCATGTGAAATGCTAGGTAACAGTTGCACGTTGTTTCATGCCTTTTGCTTCAGGCCCTGCTTGCCCCATCATGTGGCCCTTGTAAGATTGGCCAGAAGGAAAGGAGGCCCTCAGTCTTAAAAGTCCCCCTCTCCTGAGTGCAGCTGAAGCTTTCTTTGTATCACTCAACAGAGCAGAAGCAGGAATTAGAACAACAGCAAGTGAGGAAAGGATATAAAGGCAAACTACTCGGATAAGAGAGCCCACTGAGCTACGTTTAGTGTGGATAAAAGCTTACTAACTAAGATTAATGTATCTGAAAACAACTCGGAGGGTAGGTAGTCTGGCATTACAACATCAGGAGGGATAGAATGGAGAATAAGGTAGTTGTAAAGCGGCAATGTTATTGGAAGAGACAAGATAAGCGGAGAGTTATCAAGTAGGCTTAAAATGGATAGGAAGCGAGGCAGGAGATGAATGGCCAGGGAGAGGCAGTCTTTCTTCCAAGGACTGAGGACACCCAGGAGATGCTGGTTCAATGGCCTATTCAGTTGCCAGTGTTTGTAGGGAGAGTCCAGAAGAAGTCTTCTCCAGAACAGGAGTGCTGTCCAATTCCCCAGGGAAACAGAACAGAGAGGCACTATTTAAACAAGGAATTAATGAGTTCCTGTTTGGATAGGCATTCTCTTGTGGGAAGAAACAAAGAGAAAAACTGACTGTTCTTAGGGCTGATTCACAGAAAACTCAAATGCTTGAGTTGATATGAATTCGGGGAACACAGATGCAAAATGCCCCAGCTGGTAATTGGGGTGATGTTGCAAATAATGCATCCAACACAAAGTTCATTTCCGATGCAACGAGAAACCAATGGAAACCCAGGCCAGCCACTTCTGTTGGCTCCCGCTGGCCTGAACCAAACCAAAGTCTGCTATGTTATCCAAGGCTAGGAAATCTAAGTCTTTCCGTTGTGATATTGCATTCTGGTGCGTTAATTACTGCATCTTCATTCACCGAGTGACACTCAGGGTTATGTTTCTATTTTGTGGTTTTAATTTGTCACTATCCTGAGATGTTTCTGAGGAAGGGAGGTGTCCATGTCTTTTAGGTTCACGTGTGAAATTGCTGCTGAGCAAAACAACTCCTCATAAGTTTATCAGTCTTCAGAGGGCCACCGGAGGCTGTATTATCCCTGCCCCCTTGCAATATTTTAGTTACCTGAATGCCAAGCCCTCTTGTGTTGCTCTTCTGCAAGTTATCAAACCATTCCTTATTAAATTCTCCTGAAAAGCCTTTCTAGGACTTCTTCCTGAGAGATGAATTGGTTTAAATACTGTCTGTGCTCATCTGATAGTGGCTGAAAATTTACCACTGAAAGGTAACCATCTCTTAATTTTTGAGGCGGATTGTCAGATAAGTACAGAGAAGCATAATATCCTCTGAGTATGTTGCTGATCAAAACCAATACCAACCGTTCAATCTTCTCAGCAGAGAGGTCATGTTAAGTCATAGGTTTGGACATGGGATGTACACCATGAGATGTACAGTTAGATCAGTGTTTAATGGTTCTTGTATTTGTTTAAAAACCAATAAATATTTGTTTGTTTGTTTTAAAAATCATACCTTATTGCAGGAGGAGATGTAGACCAGGAGTAAGCAGCTTGTGTGATCCACCAAGCTGAATATAAGCCACCTTGCATGACAGCCCATCAGTCTTACAAGTACAGTGGTACCTCAAGTTAAGTACTTAATTCCTTCTGGAGGTCCATTCTTAACTTGAAACTGTTCTTAACCTGAAGCACCACTTTAGCTAATGGGGCCTCCTGCTGCTGCCGCGCCACCAGAGCACGATTTCTGTTTTCATCCTGAAGCAAAGTTCTTAACCCGAGGTACTATTTCTGGGTTAGCGGAGTCTGTAACCTGAAGCATCTGTAACCTGAAGCGTATGTAACCCGAGGTACCACTGTATTGTAAAAACTCCTGTCATTGACTAAAAAAACAGTACAGTCCTCAAGCTGCTGATAGACCCCAATATATGGCTGGTGTGTGTTGCCCTCAGCTTGGCAGGTCATAAACTGGGTGGGCCTGTTCCAGGTCTTCAGAGGTTTCATCAGATACTGCTTTGTTGACACTCCGGTCGTCTTTCCCATTTGTTTCCTTCCTCTAAATCTCGCTGGATGGAAACACAATGTCCAACGTTAAGACAACAAAGCCTGTCTGACTGCTCAGGGATCTTTTATTTATTTGTTGTCTTTTCTAGAAGAGGTCCCCCGCTCTTACTTGGATCGCCAGTCAATGCACTGTTTGCAGAGAACATCCAATGGAGATTTAATGGTAATGCGGGAAATGGCTGAGACAAGTGGAACCACGGCCAGGTAGGACAGATTAAGCAGTAATGTGTTTGTTGGAGGTTTAGTCACCAGCTTTCAGAGATCAGATATGGCCTTCCTTCTGCTCAATGCAGAGCTTGTTTTGTTAGACCTTGGAGGGCAAAGGATAGGTAGATCGCTTGAGCCCATGCTCAAATTGCCATGCCTGATTACCATAATGTTTATGGGGTGACATTCGTAGAACAAATTATTCTTTATTGTTGTGTCTTCCTTCTCTTGCACTTCACCCTAAGGTCCCAGGGGCATTGTGTCAAAATGTCAAAAACAGTTCAAAACTACTTACAATCGCAGAAATAAGGTGTGTCCTTAAAGTTTATATCTCAAGCATCAAAAGGCAGGGTAAAGAGGTGTTCTATACATTTAATTACATGTTGTTTCCAGGAGGTTCGGCTGTGATTCCTGGGCAGTTCAGGGAAGAAAATAAGAAACAAATTTGGGGAAAAGAAGCTTAAAATATCATCTGTTTGGAATGCGATTAAAAATGCCATTTCCCACCTCTTTCTCAACCATTTTCAATGTGAAAGAGTTGCCACAAGGTGCCTTCCTGTTGTTTTGCCAAATTATAAAGTGATCATGTGAAAATATCCATAGGTTTACAAGTGCATTTTTTTATTTTTGTCCTGGGAAGTGCTTTTTATCCTTGTGATTTTCAGAGCATGGCTACTTGTGATCAGTTATATCTGCAAAACTCTTGCCCTGATTAAAAAAATAATATTCAACCAACTGTGTTTATGCATGTAGATACTGTACAGCTATAGATAGATCTATACAGCAAAGAACAGAACAGAGAGATTAAAGTCTTAAAGGTAAAATGTTTTGGCTTCTGCCTTCTTCTGCTCTCTCTCTCTCTCTCTTTCTCTCTCACATACACAGAGAGAGAGAGCAAACATGAGCAGAACATAATACCTGATATATTAGGAACAGCTAACAGCTCTAGAATAGTGAGCTAACAAAGCGTATCAGAATTTGACTGGAGGGATCTGTGTTCAAATCCCTGGATCATGTGGTATGAGTTCAATCCTGTTCCTAGTTTCCTGGGAGTAAGCACCACTGAACTTAGTGGTACTTACTTCAGACACATTGCACTCGACAAAGGATCTTCAGTCAGCTGCAGCGCAACCTCTAACTTGCAATACAAACAATCTTGCAAAGAAGGGTTACCGTTTAAACTCCTAGCCTCTGCTTGATTATTTTTCTCATTCTCTGATTTCCTCCATGTTAATCTAGCTTAACATTTAAAAGCCTTGTTATCACCTCATTCCCTTGCTGGAGCAAGAACACTGCATCAGTTACTCTGGTGCGCTAATAAATGACATAATCACTCCAGCTAATGATGATGATGATGATATCCTGCCTTTTTTCCAGGCTAGAATAATCTGGGCGGCTTCCAACGCATATAAAAATAATAATATAACATCAAACATTAAAAACTTCCCAATAGAGGGCTGTCTTAAGATGTCTTCTAAAAGTTGTGTAGTTCTTTATCTCCTTGACATCTGATGGGTGGGTGTTCCACAGGGAGGGCACCACTGCCAAGAAGTCCCTCTCTCTGGTTCCCTGTAACCTCACTTCTGGCAGTGAAGGAACGGCCAGAAGGCCATCAGAACAATGGGGTTGGAGACACTCCTTCAGGTATACAGGGCAAGGCCCATGAGGGCTTTAATGGCCAGCCCCAACCGTTTAAATTGTGCTCGGAAACATAAGGCAGCTTACACGGATTAAAACAGCACAGATAAATTACAGAAAGCTAAAACCACATTAAAAATAATAGAATTAAAACAATATAAAAACAAATCTATTAAAATACAGATAATAAAAACAGGGCAGCAATAATAAAAAGCCCTTTCCTTAAATAGCAGTCAGAATAAAAGAGTCTTTGCCTGCCAGTGACAAAGAGGGAGCCAGTCAGGCATGCCTAGGGAGGGCATTCCAAAGTCGGGGACCAGCCACCAAGAAGGTCTTCTCCTGTGGCCACATATTGCTTGAATCGGGAGACTTAGCATGGTCAGGGAACGTTGCTATGCTGTGCCATGCCTCACCCACACAGCGACGTTCTGCGGTCTGTCAAGTTCTTAACAACTGCCATGCTTCCACACTTCCAGGTAGCAAAAGCAGTTGTATCAAGTCCCTGACAGGCCACCATTTGGCTTGCCAGTTCTCCAATTCCAAGAACGATTTCGTTCGTTTCAGGCAGAGCAATAGTTGGCTTCCCTCAGAATGACAGCTCCTATGTCTCAGCATAGATCAGTTGCCTTATATACAGTGGTGCCCCGCAAGACGAATGCCTCGCAAGACGAAAAACTCGCTAGATGAAAGAGTTTTCCGTTTCTTGAGTCGTTCCGCAAGACGAATTTCCCTATGGGCTTGGTTCGCAAGACAAAACGTCTTGCGAGTTCTTGCGAGTTTGTTTCCTTTTTCTTAAAGCCGCTAAGCCGTTAATAGCCGCTAAGCCGCTAAGCCATTAATAGCCGCTAAGCCGCTAAGCCGCTAATAGCCGCTAAGCTGCTAATAGCCGTGCTTCGCAAGACGAAAAAAACCGCAAGACGAAGAGACTCGCGGAACGGATTAATTTCGTCTTGCGAGGCACCACTGTATATGCTGCTTGATGCATGCTAGCTCAGAACTTTATTTGGGACACAAAAGTGATAAATTTCTGGTTAAGTATCCATTCTAGGGAAATCAGCACAGGGTCGAGATGAGAGGGGAATTACAGATATGCTGCAAATTGTGTGTGTGTATATATATATATATAGAGAGAGAGAGAGCCAGATTTCAGAATAAAGTTAACCGCACACAGTTTGCAAAACATTGGCATTTCATCATTTTTTATTTATGGAATGCATTAAAATGGGAGATGCTAATATACCGTGCACTAAAAAGAAATCCTATAAACAATTCTCCTCTGTGCCATCAAAACCATTAACCATACGGCAAGAGATGGGCAAGGGGAACAGCTCATATTCCTATGTCCAATCCCTTAACTCCAAACAGACTGCAAGAGCACCTTGGTAGTTATTTTTCACATAAGGTACATTTAGTTTCACTGTCTTGTCAGGATAAGCCAAATAAAACTGGAAGGGAGATGGAAGGAGCAGGAGAAAGAGAGACCCATACATTTGGGTTATAGCAGGCTAGATGATATGTTTATTTCTAAAAGCCCCCCAGAGCAAGTCTTTTCCCAGGCACACAATATATGCATAATCACCCAATTTCAAGGAAGATTAAATATACACATCAGGATTCTTGAAATGCGGTAATGCCTCTTTGGGGATCTGGTGGCCTTGGAAATTTGCCACCAGTGGCTACCGTTGAAGTCAATCCAGATACTCCTCTTCGCTATCTCCTTTCTCGAATATACCTGCTGGGGATCAGCAGTGACTAGCCACTTCCCCCCTTTCCTATTTTCCTCGTGCTCCTATTCGTCTGACACAAAATGGGATTGTTCCAAACAATCAATTATAACTTCAGATTCCACACTTTCCTTTAACATTGCAAATTCCAGATCAAGCTCCAAATTACATTTCTTCCATCATTTTTCCAGTCCCCCCATTCAGCTCATTGATAGTTTAACATGGTGGGTGTGAGCATTTTGGTCATGCTCAGCGTAGATCTTGCACTGAACACATTGCTCTTGTCGGATCATCAGGCTGAATAGAATTTGCATCCAACGTAACGAGCATTAACCTAAGCACATTTTCTAATAAATGCCTCTGTGTGTGTGTGTGTGTGTGTGTGTGTATCACATGGCATCTTCTGGGTCATAGAAATCAGTTGCTCTAATAAAAATGCAAAGGTCCCCAGAACATTTATTCTGTATACAGATAAGTAACTAACAACTTGATGATTCCTATTGCTATGCGCCGGTCGCTTCAAACAGATTCCAGGACCCAGTGATGCTGCCAGCTACAAAATTCTCCTACCTGTTGAACACCAGAGTTCTTTTAAGGTCAGCATAGCTACATAATATTTTGTGGGGAAAGGGCAGCTTAAAATGGCTCGTTATCTTGTTTCCTATAGTCAAGGAGTAGTACGTTTCATGTTCTCTTGCTCCAAATGGAAGAGTTTAAATGCCTACCCAGAGGGCATCATATCGTTAAGATATTCAGGGCAAACCTATTATGCTTTTAATAAAACCATCCTATAAAAGGTAGTGGATGGCTTAAACGTTTTTTTCTATTTAAAAAAAACTGGCTTATTTTACATTGAGAATGTATTAGTAAAATGAGTTCAGGGGAGGCACACAGAAAGCTTTGGATTCTGGTTATCATTTCTCTGTGGTCTGTTTGTGTGTTCAAAAGGTACTTACGTATATTGTGCCGTAATCTAAAACCCAACTGGTTGTTTTTTCTTGTAACAGAAGGGAGTTTTCTTTATTTTGAAATGAAGAGATACACTGGCAAGGTCCAGTGGGCTCAGGCTCAGAAACAAACTTCCGGGACTTGGTAACATTCAGTAGTTAAAACCCATCAGTTCTTCATGAAAATCTCAGCTGGAGAAAGTATTCTCAGTTCCTGCCATACACTGAAGTACTGCTCTCAATTAAACTGCTCCAGGGTGTTTGGGTGGGTGGGTGGGTTGTTTGTTTGTGGGTATAAAAGCCCACCGTTCTATGGGACACTGCTGCTTTCAACTTTCACTTTTGCAGTGGGTTTTTGCCGCAGCCTCGGTTTCCCCAGGAGCAGAACTTCAAAGCAACTCCCAGACCATTCACTGGAGCTGTTTCTCTCTTGATGCTTTGCACAAGGGGCTGTTTTGAAAAGCTGACCCTAGTAAAACAGCTTCTCGGGGGCAAAAGCTCTCCCCTAATGTTCACACATTGGGGCAAAATGTCCCCCCAACAGTGGATAGGCTGTAGCCCCACAGGTTTCCCAGGGACAACTTTTCAAAATAGCTTCTTTCCAGTCTGACTCACCCCTATGGTTATGAAACACTATGAAGATTTTTGGAGATGTTATGATGTGGCCGAAAAGGGAGCCATAGTGGGCGAAGAAGGGCTTTTGCATAGTTACAAGGGTAGCCAATGTATGCCTTGCAGATGCATCAGCCCTAGACAGCAAGGTCAATGTTTAGGGATGCTGGGAGCTGTAGTCTGACAAAAATCCAGACGGCAGCATGTTAGCTGCCCCTGTTGTAGTTAACATAGCTGTCAACTTTTCCCTTTCCATGCAAGGAATCCTATTCGGAATAAGGGAATTTCCCTTAAAAAAAGGAAAACGTTGACAGCTATGCATTAACAATATCATTCAATAATAACAATAATGTGTGGGGAGGCCAAGAAATTCACCATTGTCACGATCACTGGAAGGCTCACAATCCATTCTAACCCTAATATTTTGTGTGCATGCCTCTTTCATGTGCCTTTTCTCCCTTACTGAATGTGTGCCTTGGTTTGCTTCCAAAGCATTCGAAAATGATTATTTTCATTAGCAAAATAGCATTACGGTATGTCTTGTGCAAAGTCATTTCAATCAAGGGAAAAGTCAATGTCATCTATTATGTGGCAGATAGATTGCATTTGTGCTGACACAGATGAGTGGTTCATGTTCATATTCAGATGTCTAGGCACAATAGGTCTCTTCTAAGCATCCTACCTCCATCTGGTATGTTGTTTGCACCTCAAACATCTGAATACAAAGAAGGCTAGATATGCTCAGGTTAGCGATATCTGCATATGCCTCGTTTAATTGGAGTTGAATAATATCGCAGGGCTGTTTAGCCGGGAGCTTGAAATAATGAGCATAACTACTGTTAGGCTCAGCGACTGAGCCTGCATAAAACATTTCTTTTCTAAGGGTTCAGTTTTCTGATCAGATTATTATTGGACAATCAGAATATAAAGCAGTAGCTGATCTCTCCCCCCACCTTCTCTCCACACAAGCATCTCTTTTATAAATATTGCATGTTTCTGATACATGTGTACTTTGGTGTAGGATTAAAAGCATGAGCCATTCCCAGCAGTCTCAGTGATTGTAAAAAAAAAAGCCACCGTTTCCCAGCCTTGCTTCTTTCTCCCCAGTGGTATGGGCATAAGGGTGGTCTACCTTACGAAGACGTTGTGTTGAGATACCATATTTGTAGTAAGCTCTACGTACCTCCCGGGAGAGAACCATGCATACCACCTCAAGCTCCTTGGATGAAAGATGGGAGATCAATGCAATAAATGAATGAATGGAAGAACTGAAATTAAATGGTCAGGCACGGCTATGTTATGACCAGGAACCTTTAAATCCCTTCATTGTTGATGCGATGTGATTTGTACATCCTAATAGGGTAAAGGAAGAAAGATAGATTAGTAAATATCTAAACAACTGAGTAAGGAATAAAGTATCTGGTCAGTTGCTACAGAAGAGATTTCCTTGTTCCTAGTAGCCTGGTGATGTAGTACTGAATTTGGCAGGGATGTTTAGTTAAGTGTAAAGTAATAGGGTACAAATGAAGGGCTAATAGTTTGGGCTTCTTGTCCAATACTGAGATAACAGGTTTTGCCAGGAAACATAATTTGATTTGGGGAATATGTCCTTGGATCCAGTTAGGGGTTTTATGTGTCAGGAGCTCGTCTTACACTCGAGTAGGACTCTGGTAGAGACACATGCCCGACTGGCATGTTCTCTCCCTCCTGGTCGATCGTTCGGGAGCTTCATTAGCTTTCTTCTGCCCGAACATCACAGCGACCAATGCCAACAGACATCGGCACACTCAGGGATCCACAGAGTGTTCTCAGTTTGCGTAACAGAACTCAGCAACTCAGCATTTTGGCTAATCTACTTAATTTACATATAAACACACACGGAGCACTGCAACATGGCTCCCTCTCTCTAGCATCAGACAGCAAAGAGAAAAGAACAAAGGACAATAGTTCCACTTCACGGAACACAGTAACACAAACATCCTGTCTCTGTCACTTCCCATACTGTGGAGTCAAAACATACACCGTCATGTGAAAGGCAACAATCCCATGACTGCAATCGTGGAGCAGGAATTCTAACATTATGTACACAGAAGCAAAACTGCACACACATATCCTATCTCGTTAAGAAACCCCACATCGCTACAAGTGTGGTACGCATGGTTACTGGCTCTATCCTACTGCACATGTCTTTGTGTGGAAACTGTGGTGAAATGTAGTCACTACTTTTCCTGCATCTCACAAATGTATCAGTGATAATATGACGGGAGCTATGTGCTCTCACTGGTTGCTGTGATTGGTGCAGCCTCTTAAACATACATATTTCTAAGTCACCCACTTCTCTTTATGTTGCTATTTACTATTCTGGTCAATTGCTTTTTTTGTAAAACATTTAACAGTACCTTACAGTGGCCATTCAATAGCCCTGGAAATTATTTCGAGTCACTATTTAAGAAAGGATTTCCTCTCTCTCTCTCTCTCTCTCTGGGCGCATCCATTTACTGTGAAAATAAAAAGTAGACCACAGCTATTTTCAACATAGAGGGCTGTTCACTATTTCCACATCATCAAATGCTGCCTTGCCTTGCCAGCTTGACACAAAATGAGTCTTAGCAGATGGTAAGTGGAATGTAAAGTGAGCTCTCGCCTATCTGACAGACAGTGTCACTTGCTGACTGCCTAAATGTGTTAGGTATGTTAGCACATCTCTTCTTCCTGTTCTGGAAGCTGGGAGGTGGAGTGGGCCTGTGGGACAAGCGGGAATGGAAAGGGAATAGCAGACAGGCAATTAAAAGGCAAGGGGGAGAAACGTGATTTCTCCTAATCAAAATATCTAGGTGCTTGTGTATGTGTGTGTGAGTGTGTGTGTGTGTTAGAATGCCAGGTTAGGACTTGGGAGACCAGGGTTCAAACCGCCCACTCAGACATGATCTTGGGGCAGTTACTGCCTCTCAGCCTAAACTACCTCACAAGGTGTTGGATTTCCCCACAATTATATTTTATGAAGAAGAAGAAGAAGAATTACTTATACCCTGCCCATCTGGGCAGCTTCCAACAGAATATTAAAAACACAATCAAACATCAAACATTAAAAACTTCCCTAAACAGGGCTGCCTTTAGATGTCTTCCAAAAGTAAGATAGTTGCTTATTTCCTTGACATCTGGTGGGAGGGCGTTCCACAGGGCAGGCGCCACTACCGAGAAGGCCCTTTCTGCCTGGTTCCCTGTAACCTCACTTCTTTTAGTGAGGGAACCACTAGAAGGCCATCAGAGCTGGACCTCAGTGTCCGGCTGAACGATGGGGGTGGCAAGCTGTTCAACCCTCAGGCAGTTTCTGAGGAAAGCTTTTTTTTTTTTTTTGCAGCAAGAGGTTCCTTTGGAACCAGCACCGCCTTCCTATGTGATTACTTCTATGCCCCATGTTTGTGTAAATAACAACAAACTGATTATTATATATAAAACAACCCCCACTTCATAGGAAACTGACCCTGTAACAACTGCCCTAAATGCCCTCTTTGGGGAAAGGGGGAACCACAGACAGCGGCGTAGCGTGGGTTGTCAGCACCCGGGGCAAGGCAAGTAATTTGCGCCCCCGAACCCGGGGCAAGGCAAGTAATTTGCGCCCCCTAACCCGGGGCAAGGCAAGTAATTTGCTCCCCCTAACCCCTAACCTGCCGCCGCTGCCAGCTTCTTCTTGCTGCTGCCTGGTCTGGTGTGGTTCTCTCCCGCGCTCAGCGCTGTGCTGGGCAGCCGCTGCACTGTCCCTCCCCCAGATAGCCCCTCGCTCTCTCTCCGCACCGCACGACTGGCACCCACCCCCTCCACAGTGGGCGGCGACCCAGCGGCTCGGATCGGATTCACACAGCCAGCACTGCAGTGAGAGAGAGTAAGTGAGCCAGGTAGGGGCAGAGAGCTGCGAGTGCGAGCGCGCGCCCCCAGATGTTGCGCCCGGGCCCCCCTGCACCCCCCACGCTACGCCACTGACCACAGATCAGTATTGGGTAGGTGTAGGGGCCTTCAATGCGAGAGAATAGATTCATAAAGTGTGGTATCATAATGTATCATTTGCATTGTGTTATCTTGAGATGGAATAAAGGATCAACCATGTTAATTTGAAGAACACCAGCATCATTAAATGGTGAAAGTGCTGTTGCAGTATCTGAACTAAAATCTGTGGGTCGTGCTACAAATCGTATGATTATTTTCAGATTCTGTGGGTTTTGTTTCAGTATATTATCAGTTTAATTGCCTTACATGCAGCCGTGCAACACATTAAGCAAGGCGCACTGTGAGGCCCTGAAAATATGTATAATAAAGCCCTTCATTATGGCAGCATAAGAATCTCCATCATTATTGTGTCAGAGGAATGGGTTTGTTCCGCTACGATTGTTTTTATATTTACAAAATCTCAGATATATTAAGGTTTAGTAGACTAATTAGATTGTACATTACAGTACCTGTACCCGCAATTTTATTTCTGTTCACAGCTGGCAGATGGTGTGCTGCATATTATTTTGGTATTAAGAGATGAGGAATTTCAAAGCAGCGAATGTAACAATGCGCACACACAATGTCTTTTTGACTTCCATCATGTCTTTGCAACAGCCCTTTTGTTCATGTCACAATACGAAGAGCAACTTTGCATTTTGGGTCTTGCAGTTTTAAGGCGAAATCACACATGATCGATTCTCCTGAGCCCTGACTTTAAATGGTTGAAGTAGCTGGAGGGCTTATTGGCACAATAGCCCCAGGAGGTATCTCTGTGAGGGGATGTTTACTGTTTTCCATGTCCCATGTCATTTTCTGGATCTAAAATGTGACACACACACATTATGTGGGAGAGTTACAGGTACTTTACAACAGCAGACAACATAACAGGGCACTGGCCAAATATGGCAATTTCAGTTTCTCGCGGTTTCTCATTATTTCCAATCTTGAATTCAGTTTTTCCACATTTCTACATCAATTTGCAGTGTGTGTGTGAGTATGTGTGTGTGTGTTATTAAGCCCTCATGAAAAATTGTCAGCATTTTTTGTGCAGCTTTCCCCTTTTATATGTTTTTATATGCCATTTTGCCCAATGCACCTGTTTTTGCAAAGCAATTTCCCTAACCTAGCAGGGCGTTTTCCATAAAATGTGTATTTTGGTAGACATTTTATCACTGTATATGCATTTTTGTGCTCATTCCTTGGCTGAAGAACTTTATATAGGTGGAAATTTAAAAGGAAGGGCTGGATTTTGTTTTGCATATTGCTTTGGAAAATGCTAATTTAGTAAGTTCATCTTTAAATGCAGGCTGAATTTAATTTCTTCCCCATCCCTACTGGTAGGTCTTGTTGCTGCTGCATACCAGAAGATATAGGCAGCAGTGAGGTCAGTGCAGTGCAAATGCACTGGTGGAGTTAAAGCAGTGCTCCTGCCAGTCTCTGGGTTAGAGCATCTGCTTTGCATGGAGGTAGGTTCAATCCCCAGCATATCCAGGTCGGGCTAGGAGAGACCCTTGTCTGAAATTCTGGAGCTTCCACAATGCTGAGCTAGATGGAACAATTGTCTGACTCAGTAAAAGGCAGCTTCATATGTTCTGAACACATGCCCTCCAACATTTCCCTGATGAAAATAGGGACGTCGTCTTCTTCTTCTTCTTCTTCTTCTTCTTCTTCTTCTTCTTCTTCTTCTTCTTCTTCTTCTTCTTCTTCTTCTTCTTCTTCTTCTATACCCTGCCCATCTGACAGAGTTGCCCCAGCCACTATGGGCGGCTTCAAACATATATAAAAACAGAATAAAACATTAAACATAAAAAAAAACACTTTTCTATACAGGGCTGCCTTCGGGTGTCTTCTAAAGATTGTATAGATACTTATCTCCTTGGTTCGGGGGTTGCATAACTCCATACCCTCCAACATTTATCCGATGCAAGTAGGGATGTCTTACCATGCCCTCCAACATATCCACAATGAAAATAGGGACGTTTGTGATCAAATCAGGAACCAGGGCAGGTTTTCTAAATCCGGGACTGTCCCTGGAAAATAGGGAAACTTGGAGGGTCTGTGAACATCGTCTTTGAAAATATATGTAAGTTACTGTTGCAATGGTTTTATTATTCTCGAGGAAATTCCACTCATCGCTGGGCCTTGCGCAGGCACCAGACCTTCCTTTGGAATTACAAATGAAGAGGCGGAGAGGGAGTGCGTTAGGAATACACAGTTGGGAGCAAATATTATACAGTAATAAGTAATATAACTTTGAATGGTATCATGTTCATGCAGCATGACCAGATTTAAATACCTAATTTACTAAGATCCTGGAAAGAAAGAAAAGAGGAGCACTTTTAAAGCAAGTCCAATGGCTTTATATTTATTCGCTCGAAATGGACGTTGAAAATTCCTCTCCATTTACTCAAGCCTCCTTATTTCAGGGTTTCAATTTGTCACACTACAAGTAGTAAATATGCATAGGGGGGGAATTAGCATTTCCGGTCATGGTATCCTTCTGAATTTCTTTTGAAGGGGAAAATATATCCTACTTGTGTCTTCAGAAGATTTGCCTGCCCCCCCCCCCCGGCTTTCACAGGTAATCCTTCTAGGAACCAGCACTTTATGGCTGCCATCAGATAAGTGGGCTGCAGCAGCTTCAATTCTCTGAGAGGGGCTCGAATATCTAGGTGGGTTTTATGCAACTCATGAATAAATTCCACCATCCTTATCGGTGTTGAGTAGTAGTAATACAAAGCTACACTTCTAAAAGAGCTCAGCGATGTACCAAAACAAAAGAGGAGTTTTTCATGTTCTCTGAACATGCTATCTAGTACGGCCTCAGCTCTTTTCTGACAGAAAGGAAAAAACTGTGGGTATATATGGGAGGTATGAGCCCTTGCTTTAGCTGAATGTGTGGAGGCCATTTGCAAAGCATGTCCTAGGAGATTACCTCACTAAATAAACTGGGACATCTCCCCGTGCAATACAAGTGACTGAATGTGTTTCTCGGGGTGAAAATAGTCACTTACCATGGGGTCAACACATACGATCCAGACCTGCTGACAAAGTTTCCAGAATTTAAAATTCTGGACAGATATTGCTTGTCTAATAATTCTGAGTGAGTCCTCGTCTAAAGATTGTGGAGCTCATTCTGAAATCCACTGTGTTGTTTCCAAATCAGCCATCATGATATGTACTTTCATGATAACCATAATCCTGTGTCATTTTAAGTTTTTCCTTACAAAACAGCTCCTGATCTTTTAACCTCCTTCCTGTCAAATCATATCCTCTAATCAAATCTGATCATGTGAAATTGTGCGTGGTTATATAAAACCTTGGGGTTTTTTTAATACAGCTTGAAGACTACAAATCCTATGATGCTATGTGTCTATGAGGTAAAAACCACACATTTGAAAACACCCATGAATGGATGTTATGAATGGACACTGATGAATGAATACAACATAACAAAAGGAAGCTCAAGCTGAGCAGGATAACATTCAAATAGCCAATGGATTTTCCATGAAGCTCCCTTTCTTGAGGCTGAAAAAAACAAGAGATAATTTTTTTCTGGAGTTTTCCCAAATGACTATTAGAATCATCCAGTGTGGTACGGGATCTTGGATAAATTCAGTTCACCTTCTTGCCACACCCTAAAAATGGCTTGATTTCCACCATGTGGAATGCCTTATGCCAGCGAAAATATAATTCCTCTAATAGAGCAGTCATGAGACTGCAGTTCTGTTGTTGCCTGGTGTGTTAAAGAGCTATTATTTTGATATTGTCCCTCAAGTAGTATCAAGTCACATGCTAAGTCCTGAGGGTAATCAGCCTGAACAGGTTTGGACGACAGAAGACCTGCGTGAGAGAGAGAGAGAGAGAGAGAGAGAGAGAGAGAGAGAGAGAGAGATGCAATGTTCAGATTGCATGAGGTGAGTATGCAGCAAAATCTCAATCTGATTTCTAACCTGAGGTACGTAATTGATTTGAAAAGGCCAGAGAGCCAAACCCAATGTAAAAGCAGAGTAAGGCTAGAGGATGTAATGAAGCTGAATAAAATAAGATGCGTCATCAGGAGACCGCTGCCTTCCGCTTCCCAGAAGAACCAATAGATTTTATAGCTTTCTTTGAAGGATGAGTTCATTCATACAGATCTAATGATGCTGATTCATAGAGAGCATGAGGTAATTTGCTTAAGATAACGGGCAGGATTGCATCACCTCAGCCAATCTCAGCAATGTACAGTACAGAACAGAATTTCTCGGTGGCATCAGCTTTTACTGTAACGAGAGACCATACGTTATGACTTAAGCAAGACACAGGGTGAGACAGTGACAGAAATATGAGTCTTATGTTCAGCGTAATGTGCGGCGGGAGGCACAGACCTTCTTTCACTGCTCAGTCACACATAAATGTTACATTAGCAGTTCTTTTTCTTTCTTCCCCTTTTATTGAGTGGTTGTGATTATGGGAAGGAAGGATGGGAGGATGGTTGGTTCGTGAACACAGCACATTAAACCACAAACAGGTAGCATGGTGTGGGGAGGGTTAGAGAATGCAGTGGGGAGTGTGGTGGTGCAGGGTTTGGGCACTGTGCTGTGATCTCCAGATCGGAGTGGCGTTGCCCTGAACTGTGGTTTGGAAACTTCAGCGGATAATAGAGTAAGAGAGCAAGAACGCTAGTAGGAGCTAAGCATTCAAACAGTATGATAGCAATTCTATACCAGTTATACTGGCTGGCATGCCCAATTTAAGGTTCACATTTAAGAGGAAATAGGGTGTGTGGCCTAAGGAGAGTCTTGAGGAGTAGATAGAAAGGCCACATTTAGGCCCAAGGCCTGAGGTTCCCCAACCCTGCACTAAATGCTTTGAGAGGAAGCCATTTGAAGCACCATCTATGCCCGTACAAGACTGCTTCGATTTCACAATCAGCCTCTCAGGTGTTAGCAGGAGATATTAGGTTAACAGGTATCATAAACAGGGACTTTTGGTGGTGGCCCCACACTTATGGAATCTATTCCTTAGGAAATACAAGTGGTCCCATCTTTAGAAGTTTTAAAGATCAGGGCAGCCAAGGCTGTTTCAGTCCTAAAACCAGGTTTGAAACCAGACTGGAGTGGACTTATATAGTCTGCTTCATTCAGGAATACCTACAGCTTGCCTCCAAGCTCTCAATCACCTTGCTCAGGAAAGAAATATTACAGTCTGGCAGAAGTTTTCTAAAAGCTCCGGACTTGGAGAAGTTCCATCACCGTCTCCTCCAAGCTAGTGAGCATCTTTCCTTCCATAATCAGGCATCAACCACTCCTTAGACCTCTACTCCTAGATGTTATCAACCATGAGAGGCAAGGGTCGAGAGGGCACGCTGTTGATATCACCTGTGCGTCCACTTTTCAATATTTACATCTTGCCCATCTGGCTGGGTTTCCCCAGCCACTCTGGGCAGCTCACAGCACATATCAGAACATACTAAAACATCAAACATTAAAAACGTCGCTAAACAGGGCTGCCTTCAGATGTCTTCTAAAAGTCAGATAGTTGTTTATTTCCTTGACATCTTATGGGAGAGCATTCCACAGGGCGGGCACCACTACCGAGAAGGCCCTCTGCCTGGTTCCCTGTAGCCTCGCTTCTCACAGTGAGGGAACCAGCAGAAGACCCTCAGAGGAAGACCTCAGTGTCCAGACTGAACAACGGGGGAGGAGATGCTCTTTCAGGTATACTGGTAGCAGGCATCAGCATTTAAACAGGCTTTTCCTTCTAATGCAGGCTACATCATGTCTTAATGACTCCTTTGGTTTTGGTTTGAAACTGTTTCGTCTTATTTTCCTGTATTATTGTATTTTAACTGATTGCATTTTTTTTGGCCTGTTTTTGCTAGCGATTTTTAATTTCTGTATTTGCAGAGGAAGGAAATTGCAGGGCACATATTGTAAATTAATAAATTTCAGTGGTGCAACCTCTGAATAAGCATGTGGAATGATCCAGCCAAAGCAAAGCACGGCATTCATTATATTCACTCTTCAGATTGAAAGTTTCTCTGAACACAGGGAGTCTTTCTTCTGAGTAAACATGCGTAGGGTTATACTGTTAGTCTCATTGGTTTAATGGGAGACAGAACCAGAGAATTAACTTCTGCTGGAATCAAAGTGCTTAACTTCTACTGGGTTATAGAATCAGAGTCTAATTTTGCTTCTTTAAAATGCAGTCATTAAACAGCAGCACTTTAACCCATACCCATTAAAATTGACAGAAAGTTTGCTTGTAACTGCAGGGAGATATGAAGTCGATCCACATTTTTCTGTAAGTTGCCAGGACACACAAGCAGTCTAGTTGTTTCAGGCATGGTAAATGTATACAGAATGAGAGCTTTTATTATATCATGTTACATATAGGGGGCAGAGAGAGCCAGATAAGTGACATTTGGGTATCTATGTTCATTCATTCCATCATAGTATTTAATTGCCTATTCATGTGAAACAATTATCCTTCTGTATTCATGAGGCATTGCTTAGAAGGATATTTTCTCATGCTTTTATACAAATTGCATACTTTTCAAGTAAAGGTTAATACCTTAACATTTCATTTTTACAACTATGTTTTTAAAATCATTACTCAAACAAAAGTCATTTTTAGCAATGTATTATTGTTGCCTCATAGTGCTGCAGTTGCAAAGTGTGTGTGTGAAAGAGAAAGAGAGAAACAGAAAGACACAGACACATATTCTATAAAAAGCAAAGAAATTAATTGTGAATCGAAGCCTAATGGGCTGGATCCAGAGTAAATTTAGCTCCAATGAAATGAATGGAAGATAAGTTAGTCATAACTAACTTCCCCCCCATTTATTTCAATGTGACTAAAGTGTGACTGTTGGCATGAATTGCTACTTTTGAGTATTATGCAACAGACAAGGTCTGGTGTGTTCTTGGGTTATAAATACAGATTTATTCCATAGCATAATGGATGACAATTGAACTTTTTGAAATGAGTAGCTCTCACTCAAATGTTGCAACAATATTCTAATACAGTGGAGAGCAGGGTTGCTGTTGTCCCCCCCCCCCGAACATTTAAATATGCTAGTCCTCCAGCCCTCCAATTTCTATAAATCCTGGAGAACCTTGATGTGAAAGTCCATGCGTCCTCTAAGCCAGGGTGAGGGACAAGTGATATTCATCCCATTAGAGTACTGCTTCCTAGAAATAGGAACATAGCAGGTATCTTGCTGTGAGTCCTGAAGGACCTGCTCCCTGACTTGCAGGCCTTTTTCACCTAGCCTGGGAGGCTGGGGGCCCTGACTGACTCCAGCTACAAAAAGCTGCCGTGGCTGAACAGACTCTTGGGTTGGGGTATTGTTTAGGGGTTTTGTTGTTGTTATGGGTGGTGTTTCTGTTGTTGTTTTATTGCCCCAGCTGTTTAAAATGCTTTATATTTTCTTTAACTTATAACTTGTGTGTGTTTAAATTTGGGGGTTTTGTTGTTTTAAATTAAGGAAAATAGGCTGCCTCTCGGAAGGGATGAGCTGGGGAGAGCAAGCTGGTGAAAATGTTTCTCTTTGACCAGGCCTTTGGCTGATTAACATTCAATGTCCTTGTAAATGTCTTCGTGGGAGGGGGGTTATTGCTTCGTGCAGATCCTCCAAGTGTCCCTATTTTCAAGGGACAGTCCTGGATTTACAGAAGCCGTCCCAGTTTCTGATTTAATCCCGGAATGTCCCACTTTTCCTTAGGATGTCCCTATTTTCATCGGGATAGTTCATCCGTATAGTCAAAGTTATGGTGTTCCCAGTAGTGATGTATGGAAGTGAGAGCTGGACCATAAAGAAGGCTGATCGTCAAAGAATGGATGCTTTTGAATTATGGTGCTGGAGGAGACTCTTGAGAGTCCCATGGAATGCAAGCAGATCAAACCTCTCCATTCTTAAGGATATCAGCCCTGAGTGCTCACTGGAAGGACAGATCCTGAAGCTGAGACTCCAATACTTTGGCCACCTCATGAGAAGAGAAGACTCCCTGGAAAAGACCCTGATGTTGGGAAAGATGGAGAGCACAAGGAGAAGGGGACGACAGAAGACGAGATGGTTGGATAGTGTTCGCGAAGCTACTAACGTGAGTTTGACCAAACTGCGGGAGGCAGTGGAAGACAGGAGTGCTTGGCGTGCTCTGGTCCATGGGGTCTGTCACGACTTAACGACTAAACAACTAATTTTCATCGGAGAAATGATTGAGGGTATGGATATATGCAACCCCCAAGTCAAGGAGATAAGTAACTATACAACTTTTAGAAGACAGCTAAAGGCAGTCTTGCATAGGAATGTTTTTTTTAATGTTTTATTACGTTTTTATATATGTTGGAGGCCACCCAGAGTGGCTGGGGCAACCCAGTCAGACAGGTGGGGTATAAATAATAAAATGATTGTTACTATTATTATTGAATAGGTTGTCCCTATTTTCATCAGAGTAATGTTGGAAGGCATGTTTGTTTTTGTTTTTATTATGCATTTGGTTTCCTCAGTTTGTATTTTTATGTTATGAGCCGTCCTTTTATCTTCGGATGAAGAGCAGTATACAAATTCAATAAATAAAAATGGTAATAAAATATTAAATGCAGCGTCTTTCCAGGGTTTCCGATAGAGGTGTTTCCCATCCATAAGTGGAACTTCTGGGAACTGAACCTGGGATATTCTGTATGCAAAGCATGCACTCAACCACTGAGTAATGGGGCAAGTTCTTGATTAAAAAACAAACTTATGAGCTTGGCACATGTAAATCAGTGAATCAATGAAACCATATTATATTACCCCAGTCAGTTATCTGACCCTCTGACTTTTATGACTTCTTTCTTTTCTCTTCAGGTGAGATGCTAAATTTGAACAGCATCTATCTTAAGAGATACATTGATAGAGCATTTTAAAAACAATCACTCCTTTCCACAGAAGGTGTCCTGCCACACTCTGAAACTCTTGCACGGTCAAATGCATGAATGAGCACACACAATGAATGCGTACAACCAGACATTGAGCTGCATTTGGCAAAATATGTGTGCTTTTGAACTGAGTGCATAGGATGCGCATTTGATACTCATAGATTAAGTTTATGTCTGCTCCCCATGGTAATCTAATGATATACCACTTTATATCCATAAGTGACTGGATGCCTGGGGGACGTATTAGCATAGTTGTTGCGTACGTCTTATGAAGAACCCAAGAGGCAGGCAGTTTTTCCACATGACGAAAACAATGAAGTCCTATAGCAGCTTAAAAGACAAATGAGTATGGCACAGTCTTCAGTGGGTGAGAACTCACTTCGTTAGATGGATGTTTGACACTGTGGGCTCCACCTTACACAAGCTTATGCCTCAGTAAATGTATCGTCCTTTAAAAATGTTGCTGCTTTGGCTGCCCCAGCAGATTACTATGGCCTCCGTTCTAGAATCTGACCCCTCAAAATGAACATATTAACATATAGAAAAGCAGGAAATTACTTAAGTGGACCTGTCAACTGATTAAAGAGTAGACTGATAAACCACCTGCCCTTTAAAAAACACTAATTAATCAGTTTATTAAATTTCACTAACATTTACATGACTAACTGCGCAAGCCTATCCATGCCTACTCAGAAGCAAATTCTATTGAATTCAATTAAGCTTTATCCCAAGCAAGTGGAGTCAGGGTCGCAGCCTGAATCTTCAATATAGGCCTCTTTCTTAGATATTGGTAGGAGTGAGAAATAAATATATGTGTTTCATGGCTTATGACAGGAGCAAATCAGAGTTTTAAAAAATAAACAAATGTTCCCTTAATTGTGATTCCTCCACACAACCTATCAACTTGCAGTTTTGGTGATTCGCCTACCGATCAAACTGATGAAAAACCATATCCCTAGTTTCAAGACGTTGGGCTTGAAGAAAGAGTTTTCATCTACTGGAAATAATTGGTGTTAGCTTTACAATCTCAGCGCCTACAGCTCACGCATCGTATTTTATTGATGTTAACATTGTCAGAGTGCTCTAATAACCATTTTAAAGGTACTGACAAGTTGGCCTCTACTTTGAAAAGAAATATCAACCCTGTGTGGCAGCAAAAGGATTAGCTGAGGAGAAGTCGGAATTTGGAAGTGAGCAGGCTGGTACAGGGGATTATAGCAATGTTCTTACGAGTCTTCAGACCTTTTACTAGTAGAATTAAATCTACTTTGGGCCAGAATGCAACCAGTCACCTGGTCCTGGTAATGACAGTAATACTGCGAGTGGATTTGCTGTTTCCAAAAGAGAGAGGGCAGGCTTGCTTTCTGCAGATTAGAGGATACTTTAGCACAGCATCCTCGGAAAACTCCCTCTTTTAATGGCTACAATCCTTTTCACTGGGATCCTAGAAATATCATTTAGGTTTTCTGCAGGCACCTCTTTTACAGATACACACACACAGCAATTTTTGGTTTTTTTTTAATCCGCTTGGTATGTGACAACTAAAATGCATATATAGATATATATATTCTCTGTAATTTTGCTGAGAATCCATTTAAGCTTTTAATATATTTAATTTCTCACATCCAAATGGTAACAATTTGGCTGTCACTCATGTGTGAACTTACCTAGTTATCTGGTAAGATCGACAGCTACAATCCAGGAAACTATGTGGTTATTATCTCTATGTGTCCAGAGGGACTTAAAAAAACAACAGCCAGCCTACCTGAACATTGTTTATTGGCACAGACAAGCCATTACATACACAAGGTGGGCCATAGATTGTGGACACAGTGTATGTGGCTATAGGCTGAATGTAATTGACTCTTTAATTTGGTGAGTTTGGTGGTACAACAATACTGGTTTCCTCTAGTAATACGTACAGGAATTGTTGTTGTTGTTTTAAAAAATACAAATTACATTCTGTTCCCTTCTTTCTCTCCTCCCAATGTAATTGTATCAAAGGAGGGAGTGTTTTCAATTCATACAGGCTTTGCTTGAGCCCCCGCCATTTTAATTGTACTGGTCCCATCCCTATTATGCACATGTTGGAGATCTGTGGCAGACTTGGCAGACCCAGCCTGGATCACGATCTCCAGCACTACTGTGTGCTGGTGCCAAGGCTGAATTCATGCCACCAAAATTTCCAGGGAACATTTTATGAGCTATATACAGTATGAACTATGTTTGACTATTATCTATTTTCAAAAAACGTTAAGATACTGTATATGTAAAAGGTAAAGGGACCCCTGACCATTAGGTCCAGTCGCGGACGACTCTGGGGTTGCGGCGCTTGTTATGTACTGAAGTTCTCACCCTGGACCAGCAGGGTGATACTGTAGATAGTTTTCACTCAGGTCCACATATGAAAATAAGGAATTGAAAGTGACGTTCAGCGATTGGATAGTTACAGAAAGTTGTTACTGTTGCTTTTGTAGTTGAGCTCTATATAAGCAGGTTGGCTGAACCCTTCAGTTCAGTTAAGTTCTGGCCTGTGAATAAACGAGCTGTCTGAAGAATCGCTGTGTCGTCTGATATGTTCACCCACAATTTAACAGTGCTCATCTCGCTTTTTTGGCCGAGGGAGCCGGTGTACAGCTTCTGGGTCATGTGGCCAGCATGACTAAGCTGCTTCTGGCGAACCAGAGCAGCGCACGGAAATGCCGTTTACCTTCCCACCGGAGTAGTACCTATTTATCTACTTGCACTTTTACGTGCTTTCGAACTGCTAGATTGGCAGGAGCAGGGACCAAGCAATGGGAGCTCACTCCGTCGCAGGGATTTGAACCACCGATATTCTGATCGGCAAGCCCTAGGCTCTGTGGTTTAACCCACAGTGACACCCGTGTCCCAACTGTATATGTAGACGATAGTTAATAATCTAATAATAATGCGCACAAGGGGTCTTTTCAGACATAACACTAAACTATGGTCCTCCAGTCTTGTCTCTGTGGCTACGCTAGAGGAGCAGAGGGGATGGAGGCATTCATGAGCTTAAAGTTTTGTGCCAAACTTTAAACACCAAATAATTTTTTTCTCTCCAAAAGATGACTCTTTCTCTTCTTTAGGCCATAAACATGTGGCTATACGTGCTAATAAACATTTTCATGACCTGCTAGCTTTTATGGATTTATCTGCAAAAGTGTGTTTAAAAATCTAAAGGGCCATGTTTTAAAGCTATATTCTTTAAATAACATCCTGGCTATGGAGCTTCTGAATTACAATGGTGCTTTTTTGTGTATTGGTAATGTTATAGTTTCTAAATAGTTGTTACACTCTCTGGGATCATGAAGGTGATGAAGTGCAGGATATAAACTTAATAAATAAACAAAATCTAAGGGAGAAAGGTAGCACATCCTCACCTTAAAATATAATTATCAGCCTGCTTTGGTGGCATGTACAATTATTATATGTCTGTGTCTTGGTGGAATCATCTAAATTTTTTACTGCAAGTAAAGCTTGTAGTCAGAACAACAAAAAGACTGGAATCCACACAGATACAGTAATAATTCGGTTGTCACCTTCTGGATTTTTCGTTCTTTATACATTCTATACCTTGAAATTATTCTTGAGAATAATTTAGATGGACAAACACAACAATTCCTGTTGCAGCAGATGACATTAATAGAGGTGCTGAGGGGTTGCATCTTACTTAATATGAATCAAATCAATTTAAATGCCACATAGGAAGTACTGCTCTGGTTTAAATTAACCTGCCCATTTTTCTAAGAGATTGGAGGGGTTGTTAGGGGGGGGGGGAACCCCATACCACTGGTTCAATGGCTTTGAAAATAGCTTTTAAATGCAAGTCGTGTTGCAATATTTTGATCGGCTCACCTGACCACACTTCAGAACACTCACACACTTGTCGTCCCAAAGCAATTGACAGCGCTGTTTCCAAGTATTGCAAGCAGAATGGAAAATACAGACTCACAAACCATTAATAAAATAATAATAATAATAATAATAATAATAATAATAAAATTTATTTATACCCCGCCCTCCCCAGCCAAGACTGGGCTCAGGGCGGCTAACAACCAATCATAAAAACAAGTTGATTAAAATACAATTTAAAAAACAAGATTAAAATACAACATTAAAACATTAGGATGCAGCCTCTACACAGGAGGAGAAAGGAAAAGGAAAGAGGGGGAGGGAATCAAACTGGTTCTAAGCCAAAGGCCAGGTGGAACAACTCTGTCTTACAGGCCCTGCGAAATCAGATCCCGCAGGGCCCTGGTCTCATGAGACAGAGCGTTCCACCAGGCCAGAGCCAGTGTTGAAAAGGCCCTGGCTCTGGTTGAGGCTAATCTAACTTCCTTAGGGCCCGGGACCTCTAGGGTGTTGCTATTTATGGACCTGAAGGTCCTCCGTGGGGCATACCAGGAGAGGTGGCCCCCTAGGTACAAGGGTCCTAGGCATATTCTGCCCCATATGCTGGAGAAGATGCAAATAATGCCAAGTGTTAAGTTTTGTTTGTAATGTTGAGAACGTGGAGTCTGATCACAGCTCTTCTGAACCGTAAGGAACTTCATGGGCACCTTCCAAAGGATCAAGGAGGGACATTTCCACATTGCGATGTCTGCAGATGGTTGCACTACAACAGAGACACCATTTGAGCGAAGCATATGGCATAATCTGATCTAATTCTTGTATTCTCTCCCCCCCCCCAATGTCAAGAAGAAGATACTAGCAAATAGATTTGTTTGTCATCTCTCAATCTCTTCCTTTTATGATAAAAGAGGTTTTAAAACATTATAATGGGTATGGCCAACATGGAAGTGAAATGGCACAGGGCTTTTGCAATGGCGGTGCCTCGGTTGTGAAATTCTCCAATGCTGTCTACTTGCATATGTCAATTGAAGACATATTTATTTGCCCTGAGTATTTGGGAGATAGATTTGATGTGAATTTAGCATAGTTGGTCTCCTGCTTTTGCGCTACATTGTTTATTTTAGTTTATTTTATTGTTGTAAATAGTGGTGATCAGTGCTTACGGCTAGCCTGCTGGGATCAGCACTTACAACAAGCTGTAAGTAAGCACAGATATTCCTTCACATCGCTGTTTTGAAACGAAGTCCACAATGCAAAGGATCTTCATCTGCAGGCGCAATTTGAGCTGGACCCACAAAGTTTTTTCTTAGTAAGTTTTGGTGTCCTGGTGACATTAGATGACTGACATTTGGGAGACCCTACCTACCTTTCAAAAGGGTCTGCAGACGGTAAGCGTATCGACCATAAGCTATTTGGTCAATAGTCCAACTCAGTATGAGGCCCCTTCCTACATTTCATTGGAAATCTGTACATATGCTAGCAAAATGGGCCAGTTTATGGAAATCCTTGTCCACTGCCAAGACTGGGAAGTGTTTAAATGTGCCTTTCCATTTCCAGCATCTTTCAGAGGGTGGGACGGGAGACGAACTAGGATTTTAGCATTCAGTAGCAGCTCAAACATGTACAGTGGACAGTGATTGCTAACTGGCTTGGTTTTATCCAAAGATTCAACCCGCTTTCTCTGTGACCTTCAGCAAAGCTCACCGTTTGTCTTGTCTGAGGCTGAAGGACGCCGTAAAGATACCAGAGATAGCTGGAACCTAGGTGCCTTTTGAGATGTCTAAATCGTTTTGAGACTAGGCAGCTGTCCTGCAGCTCTCATTTTTATACTGTGAAGGAAACGCAAAGCAGATTAATCCAAGAGGATGATTTACCATAGCCATTTCCCATCCTCCCCCTATATCTCCGTTGCTGAAAAGTAGAAACAGGAACAAAAAGATATTCAGATATCCTCTTCCAGCTCTCAGGAGCCGTTCTCCTCTTCCTTTTCCCTAATATCACCTTAACCCCATCTTTGCCTGCTTTTTTTTTTTAAAGCCATCCACTTGTATGGGTGTGTGTGGGTATATATATATATATATATATATATATATATATATATGACGCCAGGCAGAGTAAATTCAGTCAGTTTGTCAGTGTACCCAGCCACATTCTCAGTCTCTGCTCAATGTTCCATGACAACAAGGTGAGACGGCAGAGGTTATCCGAACAGCTGCTTCCTAAGCTAGAAATTCCAGGCATTGAAAACCATCTGTCTATACATTCACAAATGTATATAAGGACAATCTATCAGGCTGCAGTCCTGCAGCTGCCACTCGATCAGGCCTCCTTCCTTTCTAGATGCGGAACAATAAGACAGAGTTCCTCACTTTGTGTCACACAGAATGGCTGATTTGATTAAGTCCCCAACTCTCATTATGCTAGGTAGGGGTGTAGAATTTCAATGATAATCCATAATGCATGACCAGTTTGTCGCCATGGCAACATAAATTCAAGGTTACTAGCTCAGACGCATAATTGGGCGCGCATTGAGTGCTGAAGAAGGGCTGTTAAAATTCTTGTCATAGAAGAGTCACATCCATCATGCTGTCTAAAAATTGTGAAATGCTCATAATCAGAAGTGGGGGGGGGATATCCTTGGAGAATAATGTTAATAAAATAATGATTATATCTAATAGAATTGTTTAAGGTTCTTCCCCCCCCCTTTTTTAAAGCACTTTGGTTGTGTGTTGTTGTTTTTTTTAAAAAAAGCATTTTCAGGCAATAATGGTCAAATAGGCTACTTCTTCAAAATTAGGTAGCTTTGGTCCTGCATTCATTGTCCCCCAAAATATTTGCGCAATAAGCCAGGCCTAAAACATTCCTTTTCCACATATGATTGATCTTGAGTGAATCTAAGGATATGCAAAGAAGGAGGCCATTGTGTGGCTCAAAGCAGTTTGGGAAGTCATGCTAGCCACGATTGGACATTTTTTATGTCCTCAAGAACGTTTTCAGCTTGTAAAAAGGGAAGAATATGGAGGAAATAGAATTTTGCTGGTTTGCTTTTTTTTAAAAAGGGGGGATACACTGGCAGCCATTTTAGGTTTTGAAGATGAAAATAGGCAGGGTTGGGGAGCAGATGGAAAGGAAAATGTTAAAAATAGACAGGAAAGGGTCTCTAGACAATATATACAGCAGATGAACAAATAGGTGGTCTGCTTTTTAACTTCCCTTCTCCCACCATCTGCATCTACAGTTCTGGAACTGTTATCTGATAACTGTCAATCAGAATGGATTGATTTTTTTTTTGTTCTTTTGGCATTTTTGGTGTGTTTTGTGTTTTCATTTCAAAATTTAGTTATCTCTGCAGTATAAAATCATCTTATTTTGATGCTTACATGCTTGCAACATGACATGTTTATTGCATGAGATCGTGATTGTAGTATGGTATCATTACTTGAAGTATTCTCTATATAAGAGGCTGAATGCAGTCCTAATATAATAAGATCTTTTACAGATTCAGACCATGCAGTCTAAGGGGTGTGATCCTGTTGGCTTCAATGGGAGACAAACATATGTCTAAAGGGATTTAATTTTGGCTGGATCATGCCCCAGTTGTTTACTTTCAAGTGTGATCTAGTATAAATTGAAGTGAGTGGTCCACATAGGGCAGAGAAAGGATAATAGCTAAGCAAGTATAATGAAAAAGCTGACACACAGAGCTGCAGGAGTATCCTAGCTCTTAGTTGACTTCCTGGCCGCAATCCTATACACACACATCTGGGAATTAAAGGGGGCTTCCTTTTCAATTTGCATGAACAGGGTTGCACACTCACTATTTATCCAACCAGTGCTGCTTCACTGTGAAGAAATATCCTTCTCTTCCTTTCCCCTTCCCTGCGTTCTAGTCCAATTCACCTTCCGACCAGGTATGTCTTTGATCAAGCTACTGAATGATCGGATAGGCCTATCCTCACCTCACACGTTGTGGGGTTTTTTGTGTGTGTTTTTTTGGTCATACAAGATGCCATGACTTTGCTGCATAATCCTACTTCATTGTGGTGGGTTTGTCACGTTAGTTTCCTTCACTGAATTGGCCAGCTGTGGCCTAAATTTTCACAAGCAGCAGACAAGGTGTTAATCCGTTTCTGCCACAGCAGCCCCCATTGTGAAAGCGGAAGTCCTTGCCCAGGTCTTCCACTGACAGGGCTGGGTGGGTGAATCCTGCACCATGTGTGGAATTTTGTTGTGTGGAAGAGCATTTCACCAGGTAAGCCTGCATCAGCAGTTTGAAGTGCTATAATCCAAGCACAACTGAGTCATGTGAATACAGTGGTGCCCCGCAAGACGAATGCCTCGCAAGACGGAAAACCCGCTAGATGAAAGGGTTTTCCGTTTTTGAGTTGCTTCGCAGGACGAATTTCCCTATGGGCTTGCTTCGCAAGACGAAAATGTCTTGCGAGCCTTGAGATTTTTTTCCGCTCCCCCCCCCTTTTTTCTAAGCCGCTAAGCCTTTAATAGCCTTTTAGCAGCTAATCCGCTAAGCTGATAAGCCTTTAATAGCCGCTAAACCGCTAATAGCGCTAATCCGCTAAGCCGCTAATAGGGTTGCTTCGCAAGACGAAAAAACCGCTAGACGAAGACACTCGTGGAACGGATTAATTTCGTCTTGCGAGGCACCACTGTAATAATAATACAATCACATGCTTACCAGCTACCTCATTGTTTTCTGTTGTCGTTGTCTTACTCAAATCCTGCGAGAACAGAAAGATTGGAGCAGAGTACTCAAAACTCACATGTGTGGTTGTTGCCTCTTTCTACTGAGATTCTATGTCGAATACTAATGCTAAGGATTTGTCCTCCAAATCAGCTGTTTATAGGTAATCTGCCAATGATCAGTCTTCATCCCATCCTATGACTGTTCCTGAATAACTTTCTGCTTCCATCCACTACCACCCCCAAACTAAAATATCATATTTCATTAAAGATACTAAAGGGAAATGTCCTGCACAGTCACTTTTCTACTATCTAGATTGCACAGTTTATGCTTCTGCTATTTAAACTATTGCAACCTGTTCTGAGGGTTTTGAGATGGGATGGGATGTAAAACATGCTAAATGCGTCGACACTCCTGTGGTATTTGCTTGGTTAAATAGATACAGAAGAAGAAAGAATAATAATACAATAAAAAAATGCTGTACAGCTTTAATAAGATCCGTTGATGAGATGTGTTTTTATTTGAACACAAAGCTGCTATGATACAAAGCTTTCAAATATCACATCTGGAAATATACTCACTTCTTGATGTGTGCATGTAATTCCAATTAATATTATGTAAATGAGAATAAACCCCCATCAGGGGCTATTGAGGTAGGGGAGAAGTGCAGGAGTAGCTTTGCAGTTCTGATTTAAATAACAAGTGACTTTTGTGAAGAATGCCAGCATGTGGCCCCATGCACTCGCATTGTAGAAATACAGCAGCTCTCACAGCGAACGCCCAATTTATATATTGATGCTCAGTGGTGCTTAGCCAAGTGAACCCGTCGTTAGGGGCAAATATTAAACCCCCAATGTGCTTGCTTCAGGAAGGAGTATTTTCAAAAGGGCTCTCCTCTATTTAGGAGCAGGCATCAAAGAGCTTACTGGGAAAGAATGGCTTTGTGAATAAGAGAAAAGGAGACTGGTTGAGTTCAAAGGTGTGGATCATTTGTATTTGTGTGTGGCAGTGTGTGCATGTGTGTCAATAGGATATCTAGGATATGTCAGGCAGAATTAAGTGTCAGGCAGAATCAGGGGTTGGAGACTGAAATTATTGTGCTCATCTCATTGACTAATTACTCTCTTTTGGTTCCACAAGCCTCGGCCTTTGGAAGTAATTTTTATTATTATTTAAAAAAAACCATGTTTTCTAGTTTTAGTTTTTTACCTTTGTGTTGTTTTGTGTTTATGGTGAATTGGAGTAAGGGCAGCATATCACGTCCTCTGCTACCTTTGCAAAAGAGAATGAGCATATATTAAAATGTGTAGAGGTTTTGGCAACATGCTCTGTTTATGTAGGTTGGAGCTCCTGCCTTGTTGCGTGTCGAGGTCCCCAGGTCCACCCCAATAACTCACACATCACACAGAATTTTTTGTTTAAGATTTTTGGCATAATTTTGGCCACAACTTTATTAAAATACAAATTTGTGAGTGGTTGCGTAGGCATTGGTTGCGACTATCTGCCCCCACCATGGGGGACAGACTGACATTCCGCACGATGCGAAAGTCAGAATAGGGGAATACACTTGGGGGTAGCAACGGAGCAGGGAACCTGCCCTCACCCCAAATGCAACCAGGAGCTCATTGCTATGGCCCGAGCCCCCTTGACAGAGTGGACAAGCAATAGTTAGCCCCCAGTTCCTTTAACAGAATCCCTTGCAGCAGCAGCATTAGAGGGGCAGGCACAGCCAATCCATGCCCCTCAACCAACCAAACCATAAACCAATGCCTAACCGCAAACCTTACAAGTTGTGATGATTTGCTACGCAGTAGGCAAAAACCAAATGGCCCCAGCCAATCAGCCAGATGGACAAAATTCCTACCAGGCCCCCGCTCCAAAGCAGACGACCCCATGACAGGCATAGCAAGGTCAAAGCGAACAACCCTATTCTAGGGAGGGAGGGACGGGCAATCCGATGCACGGGCGAAAAGAGGAAGCCCTAGCCTCGTGCAAGGAGTTTTACTATTTCTGGCTGTCAATCAATAAATGGCAACATTAACTTCTTCCCAACAACAAGGGAAGCCCCAATCGCATCAGTGGCCAACGATCAATTAGCCTGCCCCCCAACTTTGGAGTGTCCTGGCGGCCCCCACTGCAACACGTGCTCTCCATGAAGGGGAACACGCTTCCCTGGATACAGTGGTACCTCGGGTTATAGACGCTTCAGGTTACAGACACTTCAGGTTACATACGCTTCAGGTTACAGACTCCGCTAACCCAGAAATAGTACCTGAGGTTAAGAACTTTGCTTCAGGATGAGAACAGAAATCGTGTGGCGGTGGTGGGAGGCCCCATTAGCTAAAGTGGTGCTTCAGGTTAAGAACAGACCTCCGGAACGAATTAACTACGTAACCAGAGGTACCACTGTAACCAGAAGTGCATTACTTCCTTTGGCCATTTGGCAGCATAGAAAACTTGCGTTAGATATATTCAGGTGAAATGCAAGCATGGGGGGGCTAGACCTAAGGATGATCAGTGAGCAGAGGAAGTGTGGGGGGCATAACACTACAGTGTGGTGACTTGGTAGCAGCAGCAGCTGCGGGGGTTGCTTTTATGTCTACTCTCCTGCCTAGTAGCTCCAGGGTTAGCCCTAGAAGTCACCTGCCCAGCAAGCCAAGCTTCTCAAGTTCCAAGCACAGATATCTGAAGAGGAGATCCGATGTATGAGCAGCTGCTTGCATGGCCCAGGATTACATGTGACTGGGACCCCCCCTGTGCAATTGGGGATCCCAGTCATGCAGTACAGCTTCACAGCAACACCTCCTCATGCCTAGGCTCCCTTCTCTAGATGCCTGCGCTCTTGGCTGCGCATTGGGGGCAGGACCAATAGCATGGCCCCACTCAGTGCTGGATCTACATATAAGCTAAACAAGCTATAGCTTAGGGCCCCACTCGCTTGGGCCCCCAAAAAAGATTTGAAGGGGGAAAAACCCCTGATACTTCTTCTTAATTATATTTCAGTTCAACAATTACTTTGATAAAACACATATTTTGTTATGGGCAAATGGCTTTAGATACCTATTAATAATAATAATAATAATAATAAATTTTCATTTGTATCCTGCCCTCCCGGCCGAGGCCGGGCTCAGAGTGGCTAACATCATAAAAACAACCCAATATGCATAGAAACAGACATCAATTAATTAAAATACATCTTTAAATTAATTAATTAATTTTAGGTCCATAAATTACCATATAGCATATATTCAACACAAAAAACGGTGACAATTTGTTGTTGACAAAGGACAGCTGGACATATAAAGGGCCCCATTACCTTCAGTAGCTTAGGGCCTCATCAAACCTAAATCTGGCCCTGGCCCCACTCTCCCTTGCATATAAGTGCACCACACATGAAGAGGTTTACATTCACCCCACTTTAGAATTCAAGTACAAGCTTGCCTACCACATAATAATAATAATAATAATAATAATAATAATAAATTTTATTTATATCCCGCCCTCCCCAGCCAAAGCCAGGCTCAGGGCGGCTAACAACAAACAAATAATCAAACAATCAAATAATCCAACATTCTAAAACATTTCATTATAAAATTAATTAAAATCAATTTAATGGCAACCGTTGAGCAAAATTCTGTGCAGGTTGCCAGAGGAGGGAGTCAGGCTGGGCCCTGACCAAAGGCCTGGTGGAACAACTCTGTCTTGCAGGCCTTGCGGAAAGATGTCAGGTCCCGCAGGGCCCTAGTCTCTTGTGACAGAGCGTTCCACCAGATTGGAGCCGCAGCCGAGAAAGCCCTGGCTCTAGTTGAGGCCAGCCTAACCTCTCTGAGGCCTGGGACCTTCAGGATGTTTTTATTTGCAGACCGTAGGTTCCTCTGTGGGGCATACCAGGAGAGGCGGTCCCGTAGGTACGAGGGTCCTAGGCCGTATAGGGCTTTAAAGGTTAAAACCTTTAAAAACATCTACCATCACTGGCCATAGGACGGCAGGGCGAAGTTTTTCAAACTAGATCTGCTCCTGATGAACCCTGCCAGCCTCTCTCTCCGCTGTCGTTCCTCAAGGTTTGCTGCAGTGCTACCATCCTGACTCTGGCATTGCTGCCGCCTACTTGGATGGTGGCATCCGAGGCATGGTGCCATCCCATCCAGGTAGGTATCCGTGACACTAGTTTAAGAATGCATTGCCCCAGAGACTGTGTCTCAGACCCATTCCAAATGAAAGAATTCCCCATTGGCTCTGGTTTTCATTGCCCGGGGCATATCTTAAATTTAGATTTCAGAATAGATCTTTACATTCATTCATGAACACATTTCACACATTGGCAAATCTACCCAACTGCTAGAATTTTATAAAATCTAGAATCGCAGAATTGCCGAGTTGGAAGGGACCCTGAGGACTTGGCAGAGAGACAACATGCGGCCTTGGGTGGTTGTTTTTTACCAGCAGGCAGGAGCAAACACAGCGGCACAGCGAAGCTCTCATCTCCAAAAGGGGTGAACCTCTTTGAACTGCCATCGTGAGGGTTATAGGAGGACCTGGAGTGCAATTTCAAATAATAATAAACAAAATACGATCATGCTATCCTCGCTCGTCACATACCACTTACTGCTGCGAGTGAGTGCAGAACTTGATCTAAAGTGCGTAATTTATTGTCTCTTTTGCTCAAGGAGCCCTATGTCTTTAAAAAAAATTATTCTAGCCACATGCGCTATTCACTTTGCACATTTTGAGGCACTGCATTTCATTGTGTAAAGTGGTTTCTGGGAATATGCCACACTCACAGTCCAGAAGAACACGCTTCAGGTGGAGAGTTACACTGTGTGTGTGTTTGCAAATAACAATTTGAGTGAGATAAAAGCTGTTGCAGGAAGAAAAGTTATATGCATTAACTGCACACCAGTTACATTTTCTCTTTATGTTATTTGCCATGGGGAAAGGTGCTTAGTCTTGTGTTTAGTGTGGGAAGTATTTGTGTCATAGCTTTTTGCCATGTGCCAGCACTTCTTGATTGAACCTACCAGCAGCAAGCAGCCTGGCAGTCATGAATAAGCCAGCAAGCCCCGACATTATGTGCCTGGGACCTCCCCCAACATCTACACCTACAGCACAAATGTCTGTAAGAAGGGGGCATGCAGCAACTACAGTGGTACCTCTGGTTACATACTTAATTCGTTCCGGAGGTCCGTTCTTAACCTGAAACCGTTCTTAACCTGAGGTACCACTTTAGCTAATGGGGCCTCCCACCGCCACGTGATTTCTGACCTCATGGCTGCAGCATCACCCTAATTCTTGTATTATTATTTTAAAAGACCTTGCTTCTTGCTTTGTTGTTCGTTTATTTGCCACTTGCCAAAATGACCGCCAATCAGCTTACAAGTATAAAATAAACAAAATCCATACATAATTTAAATGCTCAATAAAACATTTCCATCAAAACATTACAAAAGCACATTTTTTAAAAATACACCATCTTACAATCCCATTAAAACACACACACACAACAATAAAAGGAGGAGCAATTAAAACAGTTGGATGAGGAAGTTCATGTTTGGGGGGATGTTTTCTGTAGCATCTTACCTGATGAAGAATTTAGGAGAACCTGAAACTTTGCCACACTTTTGTCACATGGGAACCATCCCTAGGTTGCTGGACTACAGCTCCCATCAATCTCTAGCTACTAGCCATGCCAACTGGGGACTCAGCTACATTAGTAAAGAAAAAGCGCTTTATGAGCGTTATAACACTGTGACACTAGATGGCGCTGTGGAGTTCTGTATTTCGCCAACGTGATTTCCCCACTTTGAGGTTTACAATGTGTTTTCCTGAAATGCTTTTTTGATGTGTCTAGATCCAGCCCCAGGGCTGATGAGAGCTGCAGTCTGACATCCTCTGATGGCAGTTCCCCTGTAAATAAAGTTCCCCTGTAAATAAAGATATTGCCTTCTCCTTCCTCTTCCTCTTCCTGGACCAATCTAGCTAGCTTTGGCTGTTTCTTGTATGTATTGCTAGTGTTCTCAAGTTATTTACTAACATTTCGAAGGTATACCAATCTTTTGCTGCACTTTGATCCGGACAGCGTTCTCTGGCAAGGTGGTTGCAAAACAACAACACTAAAATATTTTAGAAACAGCTATGCATTATATACGTGTTTTAGAGGTTTGGAATGTGCTTGTGCTAGAATTTCTTATTTGTCAGATCTGCGGGATTTCGTTCTAAACTTCCTGGTATAGTTATTATAATTTAGAGGGTGGAATGGTACTTGGGGAAGAGGGGGGAGGTGAGGGGAAATCCCAGCTATGAAGAGGTGGATTATTTTGACATAAAGTGGTAGGAAGCCAAAGCCAGGCAGTTAGAAAGCCTTCTCTAATGACGAGCTGCTATATTTAGGATCTGGTTAACATTTAGGAAATTTGTAGGCCGAGGCATTTCCGGGCTGAATTGCCAGTGCTTAAAGTGCAGCTCAGCACTGAAGGAGAAAAAATGATGTTTTCCCGGGAATAATAACTCTATCTGCTTCTGTGGTGGCTCCGTTTCCCCCAAAGATTTGAAAGGAACAGATGTAAAAATCATAGACATTCTCATTAAAATGTAACAATATGGCATCTCATTATGCCAAGACATAAAACCCAGCATCAGAGATGACAAGCTACCGTCTTCTCTGCTGTGTTATCCTCTTCTCATGATGAGAATGGAAGACATACAGGAGGAGATGCATGCAGACAGAAAGATAATAAGAATAAATAAGGTGGTGGGTTTTAGTTTTAGTTTTTTGTTTTTGTTTTTAAGCCTTAAGCCAGCAAATACAAAGCTCCATTAGCATGCTAGATGCAACTGGCAGTGTGTTTGTTGACAAAGGCTGCCGGGATAAGCAAGCACTAAGGCAGTGTAAAGCATCCAAGCTTTTCATGTGGCCTCAGATTACTGTTAAATCTGGATGTCGGGTGGTGTGTGTGGGGGGGTAACGGGGTGGAATCAACACCACAACAAAATGGTGCTAATCACTATCGTCGCCTCTTTCCTGTGTGTAATATTTCTGCGAAGTAAGGTAGTTGTGTGACTATAATGGCCATCTTGGGGGTCTTTTTAGTTCCTTGAAATCCACATGTCACTAAGAGACCCTCCAAGTGTCCCTATTTCCGGTTTCTGATTTGATCCTATCATGTCCCACTTTTCCTTAAAGGTAAAGGGACCCTTGACCATTAGGTCCAGTCATGGACGACTCTGGGGTTGCAGCGCTCATCTCGCTTTATTGGACGAGGGAGCCGGCGTACAGCTTCCAGGTCATGTGGCCAGCATGACTAAGCCACTTCTGGCGCACCAGAGCAGCACACGGAAACGCCGTTTACCTTCCTGCCGGAGTGGTACCTATTTATCTACTTGCACTTTGACGTGCTTTCGAACTGCTAGGTTGGCAGGAGCAGGGACCGAGCAACAGGAGCTCACCCCGTTGTGGGGATTCGAACCACCGACCTTCTGATCGGCAAGTCCTAGGCTCTGTGGTTTAACCCACAGCGCCACCCGCGTCCCTCAATTTTCCTTAGGATGTCCCCATTTTCATCGGAAAATTTTTGGAAGGTACGGTAGGATGTCCCTATTTTCATTGGTTGAAAATGTTGGAGGGTATGGGGCTGTGCGACCCCCTGAACCAAGGAGATAAGTAACTCTGCAACCTTTAGAAGACATCTGAAAACAGCCCTGTATAGGGAAGGGTCTTTTAAATCTTTAATGTTTTATTATGGTTTTTTTATATGTAGTAAGCCGCCCAGAGTGAATGGGACAACTCAAGTCAGATGGGGCAATCCAGTCATAATCATAATCGTAATATTATTATGATTATGATTGAATAGGGCATCCCTATTTTCATTGGATAAATGTTGGAGGATATGGCACTAAACTTTAGGAACAAAAAACAAAAATCGGAGAAGAGATTTAGTGCTTGGAGCGATTTCACTGAGGTAGAAGGAATCAATCCAGGGAGTGCCCCATTCATCTGAGTTGAAATGATGACTTTTTCAATATTGTCAATGACCCTTGTCTAGGCTCTCAGTGCATCGGCTACTCTCATGTGGAACACGAAGAGCGTGTGTGCCAGGGTCTGAGGCAGACTGCTGGATACCCAAATGTTTGATAGCCAGGCACCATGCTGTATGCGTAGTATAGGGGCAGCATAACCAGGAAGGGGCCAGTGTGGAAGGGGAGTGGAAGGTTCCATAATGCTGCTGGGGATTCCTTTATGTTCATAGAGTGGAGTGGAATGGGTCGCATTGTGTGTGCTCTTTCTGCACAGAAGGTCCTAGGGTCTATCCCCAGCATCTCCAGGTAGGACTGGAGAGACTTCTGCTTGTAACCCAGAAGAGCCAATACCAGTCAGTGTGGGCAGTACTGAGCTAGATGGAGCAATGGTCTGTCCTGCTAGGAGGCAGCTTCCTAAATTCCTTCCTGTGTTAGCGCATGCAAATGCTTAAGTATAAACGTATAATTGATAGCCCGAGGAAGAAGCTGTGGACAAGGTCTTGCCGTCATACCAACAACAAGAGGTGATGTTGCACCATTTGTGAGTTTTGGTCCGGTGATGGCTGGCAGTGTTTTGCACCGAGTTGTAGGTGCTTCCAGAGAAGGTGTGTCAACGTATAAGATCAAACCTGCACGATTACACCTATCAAAAGTTGTTCTTTCCAGTGTCTTTGCATCTGCCAGTTGATTATTGCCCAGTTCCAGTGATATGTCCTGAACACTGTTCCAACAGGACTTCCTCAATCTGGTGCCTGAAGTGAGTCGTTGCAATAGCTTCCCCTCTTGCACATGATGTCTAAGTGACACAAACAGAGTAGCATTTCGTTGCAAGGATGGCTCTGTGCAGATCTCCATTCACATCAGTGAAAGGGTGAAACTCTACACACGAGAAAGTGGCACGGTTATGAAGATGTACTTCAGTGCATCCGATAAGGAAGCTTTCCTGCTCTTGGTTAACATTGCAGCCGCCGTGTCAATGCAACTCTTCTTGCGTCCCGGGCACACTTTCCAGCTTGAGTACACAGGAAATTGTAAGGCATCGCCTTGCTCCTCCGAAGCAACATGTAAATTAAAGCAGGGGCGGGCAGATCGCTCAAGGACTTGCACAGAGATTGGCAAGGGTTTCTGACTCCCAGGTCTTTAAAAATAGTAATGCTAACAAGGCGCTTAGCGCTCCTAAATTAGGCTGCTTGAAATCTCTGGTATTATTATTATTATTATTATTATGGAAAAGGACGTCCCTATTTTAATCGGAGAACTGTTAGAGGGTATGTGCTCAGATACTGCTTGCTGCTTTTCCATGAGAACAGGATGCTTGCCTAGATGGGCCTTTGGCCTGATCCTGCACAGCTGTTCTTACTTTCTTATTTCATGTATAAAAACAATTCCAAATCCAGTACAGATACAGACTGGGTTAAAAATCTCTGCTTAAAAGTCTGGGAAGATCTTCAATAGGTGCCAAAAAGACAAGATAGCACCTATCTGATATGTGTGTGAGGGGAGGGGCATTCCAGAGACAATACATGGTGCCTACAGGGATGCTGTAGAAGTGACATCTGGATCTTCTATATCACCTGCTCCATTATTTCCAGCATTCAATATGTGCAGTAAATCCTGTGTATTTATGTGATAGAGGCTGAATCCTGCTAAGTACTGTTTCGGGGGGACAGGAAGCAGGTGGATGTGGGGGAACTCCCTGGTCTTGAATGGGGTAACTGTGCCCCCAAAGGACCAGGGGCACAGCCTGGAAGTCATTTTGGACTCACAGTTGTCCATGGAGGCACAGGTCAGTTCTGTGTCCCTGGCAGCTGTCTGCCAGCTCCATCTGATATGCTGGCTGAGACCCTACCTTCTCCCCCACTGTCTTGCCAGAGTGGTACATACTCTGGTTACATACTTGGACTACTGCAATGCGCTCTATGTGGGGCTACCTTTGAAGGTGACTCGAAAATTACAGCTAATCCAGAATGTGGCAGCTAGACTGCTGACTGGGAGTGGCCGCCAGGACCATATAGCACCAGTCCTAAAGGATATTCACTGGCTCCCAGTACATTTCCAAGCACAATTCAAAGTGTTGGTGCTGACCTTTAAAGCCCTAAATGGCCACAGCCCTGTCTGCCTGAAGAAGCATCTCCACCCCCATTGCTCAACACTGAGGTCCAGCTCTGAGGGCCTTCTGGCGGTTCCCTCACTGCGAGAAGTTAGGTTTCAGGGGACCAGGCAGAGGGCCTTCTCGGCAGTAGTGCCCTCCCTTTGGAACACCCTCTCATCAGATGTCAAGGAAATAAACAACTACACTGTATCAGAAAGTTTTAAATGTTTGATGTTTTATTACGTTTTAATACGTGTTGGAAGCTTCCAAGGGGAGCTGGAATAACCATCTGGCTGGGGTTTAAATAATAAAACTATTATTACAGTGGTACTTCAGGTTACAGACGCTTCAGGTTACAGACTCCGCTAACCCAGAAATAGTACCTCAGGTTAAGAACTTTACCTCAGGATGAGAACAGAAATCACATGGCAGTGCAGCGGCACCAGGAGGCCCCATTTGCTAAAGTGGTAACTCAGGTTAAGAACAGTTTCAGGTTAAGAATGGATCTCCAGAACGAATTAAGTTCTTAACCCGAGGTACCACTGCATCCTGAAATACATGTGTTGGTGCATTCACAGAAGTGAGGGGACAGCTTTTAGGCTGCAATCCTGCACATACATACCTGGGAGAGATCAGTTCCTTCTGAGTACACTTATTTAGGATTTCAGTTTCAATTTTGTTCACCAAGGTCTTCTCAACTGAGTCAATAAGACTCACAGAAACACAATTATTTTCTCCTTTTTGCCTCAGCATCTCATTTTATTAACTTACAGAAAACAAACCAACAATGGTCAATAAATAAACAAATAAATAAATCCTCCTTGTACAATCAATGGTAGCAATGTCAATAACAATGCTGAGATGAAATGAAGCATTATTCTCTCCACAGGGTTTGGCTTAATTCCCCTGACCGGTATGTTTATTTGTTTTGCATGGTTTATTATTAGGCATGTGAAGTATTGCAGGTTGTAGTACGTGAAACACAAAATTAGAAGGGGGGGGGGGATCAGTAAGGAATATGTTCTTCAAAAACAATAAAGAAAAAGAAAATAGAAGTTAGATGTTTACTACAACAGTAAAAAAAACAAAAATCCATGAAGTTTGTATGAAATATTTTCTTTTATAAAAATATGTAGTAGTTGGAGGGACGAGAAACAGCTCTGTGCTGTGATTTCTTTTCTTTCTTTTTTTTTAAAACCCACTTAAAATGTTTTGAATTACACTTTCCTGTAATTCCCAAAGATTTCTTTAAAACCTATAGAAAGTCTGTGTCACCATGTGATTGCTGTAATTAATATATTTAATATGGGAAAATGAAGACATTTGGGATATATAATTTCATGATTGGATTGGTATGTGAATGTTGAACTGACATGATGTGCAGTTGAGCTTCATGAAACAATGCTTGCATAGAGAGCAGCAAAGAGACCTTGACTTGCAAATGCCCCCGGGGTTTATCCTATTCTTGAAATGTTGAGTGTACCTTTTCATTCTGAATCATCTCCTTTGTAAATACAGGTAGAATTAAGCAGTCATTCACATGGCTCTGATCTGGAAAGTATACCATTGTGCTGCCAAACCTCTGCCCAGTTCTGCAGGACTCCCAGTGCCTCATAAACCTGGAGGACTGGAACCCAGTGTGCAACTGGTGGCAGGGCTTGTGGTGGCGGCAACTTTTTTCTTCTGCTCAGAGTGGCATTCGGCTTATGGAAAGTGGACTGTAAATAGTGAGCACCCCACTGGCTCTTTATTTTTTGAAGGAAGGTTCAAGATTACTGAGTGCCCTCTGAGAAAGCTGGGGAAGATCAAGCCCAGGATGTGCCTCACCTAGTGGTGTGGAGGAGCACAGCTCCAGTACATTGTTCCCCAGAAGAAGGATAACATTTTGCTAGTCTTGTGAGCTTGGGGGGGACACGCCGTCTTCCTTTATTCACTTGGCAAGAGTCTTTTCTGAACTATTTCTTTTATTGTTACTTCCTCTCAAAGAAGGCTCCATTACAAATTGTACCTGAACATTGAGAGAGTTGGGACTCAGCTTGTATTGTTTCAGTGTTATCCAAATTTCTGACCACTTGAGCCCCAGTTCTTTCAGCGCCATCTACATGGCTTTAAGACTTTAAGCTTGAGACTGGCATAAAGTGCTGAGGGCATGGAGCTATCCTCTCTGCTGAATCCAAAGTTGCGTACGTGTCTGCTGCAGTGTAACGACATCCATGGCCCTCTACTTTTGGGACAACAAATTAGAACCTGCCACTTTCCAAGGAATTCTTGCCTGAGCCATTAGCCCGTACCTAGACTCAATGTAGCAGTGAGCAACTCAGTTGTTTAGCGTGTGATGCCCATGCTGCATAAACAGTTCATTTCAGATGATATGACACTACCCCCAATCTCTCTAAGCATGCCAGTTTAAATATGTAGTCGAAGCATCGGTATTGTAATATTTAACTGGTTGCTACTTTAAAATAAAATTGTTGATGTATTTATTTCGAAAAAGTTCATCCTTGCAAATCCTGATGTCGTGGTTTGTTTCTCCCTAGCTTGCAGGCGTATTTTGTCCTATATTATAAAAGCAGAATAAAGGCTTTTAGAAACACACCAATATCGGCTCTGTAGGTCTGCTGCTGGAACAGGTTTCAGAATGCTTCTAACATTTCCTCAGAAATTGTACGTTGTTGTCAACCTACCTTTTCATCATGTGGTGAAAGCCTCGCTCCTTCTCTAGATAGGTAAAGAAAGCGCGCGCGCGCACACACACACACACACAATCATTATGAGCCGAGCTACAAGTGGATAATTTCAGGTTTACCCACTTTAGTCCCATTAGCGTGCTCCAAATCAGTATTAATTGCTCCAGCAGCAGTGACTGCATCCTCTGAGAACAAGAGGCTCCTTTGTATTTAAATTTTATTGCAATCAGACATCCACATATACTAGAAAGCTACACGTATAAACCTGAACAAGGAGCTGTTTGTTTCAATGGGATCCTGGGGCAAAATCATATGATTTAGAAAGAAGGGGGGTATGGGAATGTCACAAAACAGCAGGCCGTAATAAGGTAGGCACCAGTATTCGAGGAAAAGCTAAAAGCATGGTTTGTCTGATTGTAGGACTACTTTTAAATGAAAGAAAGCCTTGGGGGTTGTTGTTGTTTTAAAAAAGGAACACTTTGCAGCCAGAGGAAGGATTTTGTGTCTCCCAGAAGCTTGCCATCTGAATGTTCAGTAGTAAGTGCAGAAAGTAAACTCTCCATGCCCCAGTTCAGAAATTCAAACTGAAATAAGAAGTGAAACCGCAGTACTCATAATGAGTCAGGCCAAGCCCTGTTAACCAGGCAAGCTTGGGGAACTGTGCTATTCCCCTGCCACTACTATTCTCAGAAATAACTTTCAGGTTAGAGTTTTTTATTAGGCAACCTGTGCCCATATCAGCTGGGGTCTTTCTGGAACAAAGAGGAGAAAGCTGTCCCTTTGGTGTTCCCAAGCATTCCTGATGCTGTCTTTGTAGCCCCCAATGCAAGCAGGAAGTGCCCTGGCCAGCAATGTCATGGGTAGACTGCTGAGCTCACCCACATGGAACTTGCCTGGCAGAAATAAATCATGGAGTTTGGAGCCCTTTCTCATCTGTGGATCTACTTGAGGCAGCAGCAAGGAGCATTTACTTGCGCATTGATTCAAGTGTGAGTAAGCAAAGCACACCAGCTTGCTTTACGAACAGAAGGTTGGAGTACATACTCACAAGCCAGCCTACTTGTGAGCAGGCTTGACATTTCAAGTTTGCAGGGAAGACTGCTTTTCCCCATGCCTGTTCAAATTTGTCCACAACCAAAGTGGAGCTCGGGGCAGGGACATCGGAGCCAGGGCGAGGTGTAAACATCACAAGCTATTCTTGGGATGTTCCCCACTGAAAGCAATTGGTTTCAGGCATTCTTGCAAATGTCAGCAATCTGGCAATGAGAGAGACCTTTTCTTGACATCTCTGACATGCAAGGGCGTGACTACTTTGTTTCAGTTTTATCAGTGGGTGAGATGCTCTTAGAGAGAACTTCCCTTTCGAAATGTACATGATAAATAAACTGACTTCAGAACAAGGGTACAGGATATCCACAGACTGAACTGCCTGTCTGGATTTGTCAGTTTCAATCTGAAACAGCGTTCATACTCAAATTGCAGGGTGGGCTTCCTCAGCCCTCTAACTTTTTGTGATTACCGCCTTTGCTTTTCTCCCCCTCTCTTAACACTAGGGCTGGATGTAGACACATCAAAGAAGCGTATCAGTTAAACGTGTTGTAAACTTTGTATGAGAAATCGGATGGGCAAAAACGGAACTCCACAGCGCCATCTGGTGTCATGGTGTTATAATGCATATACAACGCATATAAAGCGCTTTTTCTTTGCCAATGTAGCTGAGTCCTAGAACTCATGGACTGGAACTTAACAACATCAACCATTTTATTATTTATACCCTGCCACTTGCCCCAGCCACTTTCAGCCTATATAACATAGTGTGTGGAGTAGTGGAGCTTTGCTTGTTGGCTGGGCCTAACTAGACCCATAGCCCACCCCTGTCTTGGCCTTTGCAATGGGGACTCCCATTTGGATGCTAGCACTGCCCCTGTGCCTTGAATAGCCATAGAAGAAATGAGAATTTGGGGAGATGCATTATTGCGCAGCATTTCAGCACTGTGGTGCTACAATTATTAAATGCGCATTAACCTTGTATTGAACTGAAAAATGTAAAGCCCAACAATTATAACTTTTTATCTCTGCAGTTCTCCACTGGGAGGTAGAAGCTCACAGCTCAATGAGGGCTTCCAATAGCGGAGGATTTGAAGGTCTTCTAGTAAAAGGAGTAAGGAAATAGATCTTTTCATGTAGCAAATCAAAGGCTAAAATGACAGGCCACTATGGAATCATGAGAGCTAGCAACCCTGTACGTCCTTCCTTCCTTCCTTCCTTCCTTCCTTCCTTCCTTTTTTCCATTTTTCTTTTAATAAGGAGTGAATGGTCCCTTTTTAATGGCTGGCCCTAACCTTAGGCAGAGTGAGCAACTGCCCATGAACTCTCTTTTAAATGGCTGACCCAACTGTTAGGAAAAATGAGGCGATCATCTCAAGAAGCAACTGTTGGAAGGGAAGGACCAGTAGCCAGGTGTTGAAGGACAGAACATATGTGCACAGCTAGCTTGCTGTCCTCAGGTATGGTGAAGGACATTGAAGTAAGATACAACCACCAGTCTAGTCATCTTCTGTATGTGGCATGGGGGCAGGTGGAAGGCCCATCTTGCCCTTTGCCTAGGCAGCAACTGCAGCTAAATAACTGTTCAAGTGAAACAACTTCCATTTGCACAATAGAGCTTCCCCCTCTTCTTCCCTTGCTTGCCCTCTAAATCTGTTCAAGGGGTTTCCCCAGTCCTCCAGAGCAGATTGGTGCAGGGGCACACAGAGTGGAGAGGAAATTTCCACTGGGGAAGCGGACCCACGTGTTTGGATTCATAGATGAACCCACCCAAGTTCTAACTGATTAATCAGTAGGACGCATTTTATTTGGTTGGCTGGCAAGTTAGAAGCTTTACTTCTCAGTTTTCTGAGACTATTTCATTTTGGAATGTTGCTGAAATAAGGAATGAAAAAATAGAACACTGAATTCTTCTGAGAATGAAAGGTAGCATTATGTTTGTTCAATTGTTTTCCTACTTCCTTCTGTCTTTCAGAAAGGCACCTATATTGAGACTCTAGGGATCTGCAAATATATTTAAATTTAATTGATTGATCCATTAATCAGTTGAAAAGCAGATGATTAATCAACTAAATATTCTTTAATCAATTTACAGCTTTAGTTTAATTACAAACAGGCTCATTTAAATGCGTAACATAATAAGTCATAATTTACCAACTTAATGTCTCATTAACCAACTATTATTTTAGAAAATGTGCAAATAATATACTATAAAGAGGGCTTTGTTGGATCAGATTTCAATATTATACGTAAGCAGCAGCTAAATGGTACTTTTCGCTTCTCAACTCTTAGCAAATATACGGGAAGAGAATTAGAAGTCCCAAGGAGATTGGAAAATGAGTACAAGAAACTGAGAGACAAAGTAGCAGAGCTACCCTACCTAGACAGTACAAGGTGGCAAGGAAGGGGGTCAGGGCTGTGAGACGTGATGGCATAAGCAGTGGGTTGGCTCTGTTGCTGTATCCACACAGCCCCAAGCTTGTCACTGCCCTGCCTCACCACAGTCCCATCTGCAACAACACAGGTATTGGGATGGTGGCGCCACTGCATGGTCTCCTCCTGCCTATAGATGTCTACTCAAAAGGAAGTCCCATTGAGTTCAGCTCGCAGGTAAGTGAATATACAATTGTTGCCAGTCTGTCATCGTATAGTCCTGGGAGGGTGTCCAAAAGTCCTTAAAAAGCATTAGGTCTCTGTCTCTCTCTGTCTCTGTCTCTCTCTCTCTCTCTCTCTCTCTCGGTGCAGGGCTGCACCATGGCCAAAACTTCTGCAGCCCTTGCCATCTTCTGTTGGAGCTTTGACATCAACAGGGTCCTAAGGGAGGCATGTTGAGAGCGAACTGGGGTCTCTTCCAGGGAAGACCAGGGAAGGCATTGCTCAAAAGAATTTACCGTATTTTCCCGTCTATAAGACGTCCCCATGTATAACACGCCTGCTATTTTGGGGGACTCCGATTTAAGAAAATGCGGGAAGATGGCCCCAGTGTATAAGACTCCCCCAAATTTTGGACATTATTTTTTTTTGGGGGGGGACTAGTCTTATACATGGAAAAATATGGTAAGTTGTTTTTTATTTGTTTATTTGTTTATTTATTTGTTTATTTATTTATTTATTTATATATACATACTCCGCCCATGTGGATAGGTTTCTCCAGCCACTGAAAATATTCCTGAACCTATTCCATTATTGCCACATCTCCTAAAATATCAATAGGTCTACTGAAATATATGCTGTTCTACTGATGGTCTGAAAAACACATCTGCATAACACAAATCTACTGATATTTTACCTTATATGAATCCCACAATGAAGCAGCAGTAAACTCTGTACAAGCTTCTCCTTAAACCAGGGGACTCAGTGGAGTCAAAGTAGAGCTGGAGTCAGGTTGACAGTTGTGTTTGGTATGCTCTAAAATGGTCTGGATGGTCTGATGAGTTCCCTCTCCCAGAGGGCTTGTATTGCCTGCAGAATCAAGTTGTTAAACAATGAAGCTTTTCCAGAGGGTTTCTAGATGCTCTGTTTCAAACTCAATACAGGCCTATGATTGGTCTAGTTCAGTGTTCCCAAACTTGAGTCTCCAGCTGCTGCTGGACTACAATTCCCATCATCCCTGACCACTGGCACTGCTAGCTAGGGATGATGGGAATTGTAGTCCAACAGAAGCTGGAGACCCAAGTTTGGGAAACTCTGGTCTAGTCAGTCTGAAAGGCTTGACTAGGAGGTGAAAGAGTTTAGTGAGCAAAGCAAAAAGGGGTGAATATATTACTAATGGTTTTCTGTACTGAATCTTTGCTGTCTCTCATACCCACCTGAAGTTCTCTCTCTGTTTTTGTTATCTCTGCATGAGGGGAGGGAGGGGGAGACCCCAGTTAAGTTGTTTTGCATTGGCTTCAGGAGAAGGAATGTAGGGTGCAAGATAGGCCTGAAACACAAAATCGGAATACTGTTCACAAGGATGTGATGAACTACCCAATGATGAAGGTTTTGTCCAATAAGAAGATGTTTTAATACAGTTTGGGCAGTTTAAGTGTGGAAGCAGAGTGCATTCTACACTTATATCATGTGGGTACATATTGTTCCCAAAATGGACTGTCATTTAAGTGCTTTTCAAACACATCTAACATGTCTAGTCCCCATCCCATCTTCCCAACTACACATTATCAGTTTTCCAACTGCATAATCTTTTCCCCAACCACACATGTTACGTCCAACTGTACACTAAAATAATAAATGCCCAGGAGATGGGGATCCAAAGCTCAAATCAAACCCAACTTTTGAAACAGACCCATAGCATTGATTTTGGACCAGACAACTCACAATGGCTTTTTGGAGACTAGTTAGACTCCATTCCCCTTTCATATAAAGTTCAAGAAATCACTTAGCAGTGACTGTGTTGATGAGAATTACCTTAATGTGAAAGTTACAATGGCAAGGCAGGCAGTCACAGACTGAGCTACAGGAGTCTGTTGGCTACAGTTAGCCCCTGCAGGCACACTTAGCTTCCCCCCACAAAACAACAGATCTAGTTTGTTGAAAAAAATATTGTATTTCCTGTAGTGCTCAAGGGGGTTTCGGGACAAGTTTCAGCTACTTTACGGCTTACTGAATAAAAACCAGTGCTATATAACTCAGATTGCTTCTATGCATCTTCTTTTCTAAAATTGTGAACTTGGTATTAAAGTTGTCAGGATACTAAGCATTTTTATGATGATGAAATAGCAAGCTATGATCAAAATGTGAGCTGTAAGAGGGGCTAGGCGGAGTGCAATTGCATTATAATGTTCCTTGTTTATAAAATTATATTATTATAATATAAAAGAAGTGGGTGCAGCTTTTAGTTTTCCAGTAAACATAGACAATGCTATACTCAGACCTTCCGAGTGTCCCTATTTTCCAGGGACAGTCCTGGATTTACAGAATCCATCCCGGTTTCTAATCCTGGAATGTCCTGCTTTTCCTTAGGGTAAAGGTAAAGGGATCCCTGACCATTAGGCCCAGTCGCAGACGACTCTGGGGTTGTGGCAATCATCTTGCTTTACTGGCCGAGGGAGGTGGCGTACAGCTTCCGGGTCATGTGGCCAGCAGGAGTAAGCCGCTTCTGGCAAACCAGAGCAGCACACAGAAACGCTGTTTACCTTCCCACCAGAGTGGTACCTATTTATCTATTTGCACTTCATGCTTTCGAACTGCTAGGTTGGCAGGACCAGGGAGCAAGCAATGGGAGCTCACCCCATTGCGATGATTCGAACCGCCGACCTTCTGATTGGCAAGCCCTAGGCTCTGTGGTTTAGACCACAGCACCACCCATGTCCCTTTCTTTTCCTTAGGACGTCCGTATTTTCATAAGAGAAATGATGGAGGGTATGGGGTTAGGCAACCCCCGAACCAAGGAGATAAGTAGCTATATAACCTTTATAATATATAACCTGAAAGCATCCCTGTATATGGAAGTTTTAAAAAATGTTTAATGCTTTATTATGTTTTTATATATGTTGGAAGCTGCCCAGAGTGGCTGGGGCAACCCAGTCAGATTGGTGGGGTATACATAGTATAACAATAACAATAATAATAACAACAACAACGATAGAATAGGATGTCCCCATTTTCATCAGAGAAATGTTGGAGGGTATGTAGATGGAGCAATGGCCTAACTGGGTACATGGTTCAACCCTGGCTCAACTGCACTAGCTGCCTAACCCTGTTTTGACCCTTAAATGGCTCCGGTTGTTTCCTTTTTTTTTTCTGGGAAAGGTGGCATGTTCAGATAACATGGTATGTCACCTGGCCACAAGCTCCCATTAACAGCTACACACAAGATAAATAAGTCAATAAATATTGGTCCCTAATGCTGTTGAAGTAAAACAGAGCACAAAAGCATGTCTCTCTTATGTCGCTTCCCTGTCCTCCTCCGCACCTCTTTTCAATGAAAAGGATATGATGAAGACCACCAGTATTAACAGGAGAGAGAAAGGAAAGGCCCAAGTAAAGAATCTACAGTGGTACCTCGGGTTACAGACGCTTCAGGTTACATACGCTTTAGGTTACAGACTCCACTAACCCAGAAATAGTGCTTCAGGTTAAGAACTTTTCTTCAGGATGAGAACAGAAATCATGCAGCGGCATCGTGGCAGCAGCAGGAGGCCCCATTAGCTGAAGTGGTACCTCAGATTAAGAACAGTTTCAGGTTAAGAACGGATCTCCAGAACAAATTAAGTTCTTAACCCGAGGTACCACTGTATATCACTTTTCTCACTTCATTCAGAATGCATCACCTCATCATCATACCTCACAGAGCAGGACCGTCCAGACTGGGAGTGAAACTGGGGGTTTGCCGACACTCAAAGCTGAGTACTGTGCAGACGCTCGAAGACACAGCTTGTGTCCTCTCTCAACTCAGTTCTTCTCACCTTGCAAAGGCCTCCCAGTTACACACTTAAGTGAAAATGCAGTGCTTAAAGGGTCACATGGACCTTCATTCTGCTTTTCTTTTTCTTTTTTCTTTGTCTGGCTGGAGAGTGCGTTTGCCAGCGCCTCAGACCTCTCCTAAGCAGCTGCGCACACACAACACCCGTGAGGAAAAACACCCTCGCATCTGCTGTGTCATGACATGGGGTGAGGAACGGACAGCGACGGGAACAAAAAGAGACTGCCACATGCCCTGAACCTCTGCCAACAACAGCCTCCTCTCCTCCCCACCCACTCGAGCAGCCATTTCTTCTCGGTCCTCACTCTCAGTCTGCCTTTCTTGCTTGCACCAATTGCTGAGCCAGTGGACTGGCAATAATTAATCTCCTTTTGTGCAGGATTGTGATGTAGCCATTGATCTTGCAGGCTGCAGAGGGCTTTTGACAAGTGTTGTACAACCCAAACCCCACAGGAGGGGGAGGGAAAGCACCCCTCCTTCATCGCAGTTCATGGGTTTTTCCTCCCTCTGCCACATAATTAGATTTCTGGCAGATGAAAGCTGTTATTTGTTTGCAGCGTGTGTGTGTGTGTGTGTGTGTGTGTGTGTGTGTATACACACACCCCCCCCCTTTCGGAGGTTTTATTTAAAATTACATATAAAAATATTTATATGCTACCAATGCATATAAAATATCAAGGTGATGTACAGCAACTTATACAGTATATGCAAGTGCAATAAAAAATAAAACACCATAAAAACAATACAAAACAATCATTAAAATGAGTGGCAAATCAAGAAACTGAAACTGCATAGGCATTTCAGCGTAAAGAGGTTGAGAGTTTCCTGAAGGTCACAGACAAGGATGTCTGCTGTACACAATAGGACCAGGGCAACACTAAGTTTTAGTGTTTTAGATACTCAAAATGTTTTGAAACGTTTTAAGTTGGTTTCAATGGTTTTTTAAATAGTTTTTTGTTATTTAAAAAAGGTTATTTTAAACTGTATTGTTTCAACATTTTGAATGTTTGTCACTCTGGACTGCTTTGCAAGGAAAGGCAGGAAAGAAATGTTGAAAGAAGAGGGGGAAACCAGTTGGGCCCCTGGAATACAGGAGATAACCAACAACGCTCTTCCAGATGATCACAGAGATTGAGCTTTGATGTTGCTGTAAGGGTTACTTTGCCAACGCATATGAAACACTATGAACACTTTTAAAGTGCCATATTAATGCTCGATATTATATTGAGAGTAAAATTCAGTTTGCAACTGCAGGGATATTTGGGGAGGGTTTCTTGTTTTGCTTTTAAAGCATCAGTATACAGATATTCGGGACGCGGGTGGCGCTGTGGGTTAAACCACAGAGCCTAGGACTTGCCAATCAAAAGGTCGGTGGTTCGAATCCCCACAACAGGGTGAGCTCCCGTTGCTCGGTCCCTGCTCCTGCCAACCTAGCAGTTCGAAAGCACTTCAAAGTGCAAGTAGATAAATAGGTACTGCTCTGGCGGTAAAGTAAACGGCATTTTCGTGCACTGCTCTGGTTCGCCAGAAGCGGCTTGGTCATGCTGGCCACATGACCCAGAAGCTGTATGCCGGCTCCCTCGGCCAATAAAGCGAGATGAGTGCTGCAACCCCAGAGTCAGGGGTCCCTTTACCTTTACTTTTATACAGAATACCATATTCAGGATCCATGACTCTGTTATTTGGCTGCATGAGCATCAGTGATGATAAGTTATTATTTATATGCCACCTATCTGACTGGGTTGCCCCAGCCACCCAACAAACAAAAAAATAGTAGAAACACAATATAACACCACACACTAAGAATGTCTCCGAACAGGGCTGCCTTCAGGTGTCTTTCAAAAATCACATGGCTGTTTATCTGTTGGGAGAGCGTTCCACATGGTGGGCTTGGCTACCGAAAAGGCCCTCTGCCTGGTTTTCCTACTGATTTTAATAACAAGGGCAGCTCTGTAGACATAATGGGGAATGCCCATTTGGAATTATCCCCAGTAAGGAAGCCAATGGAAAAAAAACTAGCTTATGTGGGCACTTTGGTGTGCAGTGAATGTTTAGTGCTTTGGTATGCAGACCCATAATTGCTTCCTACCAACCAAGCTTCCCCATATCAGCCTTTCTCACCTTGTGGGCTACAAGTCCCATCACCCCTAGCCATTGGGATGATGTACAAATCTAGATAGAATGTATAGATCTGATAGAATGGGATCTAGAGTCCAACCTTGTATGGGGGGCCACTGGTTCTCCATCCCTCCTGTAAGGTCCTTTCCCATTTCTTCTGTTGGTGCCACTCTCTGCAGAAGATATGCATCTTCTCCAAGATACTAGGTTGTTGTTGTTGTTGTTGTTGTTGTTGTTATAGCAGAAGGAGATTAGCTTCCTTCCAAAGAGGCCCATGGAGTTGCCCTTTAAGCATCTACCATAACTAGGCAGCTTCAGAATACCTCGTTGTGTTTGTACGTTAATGAAAATAAAGTGACTTGGCCATAGGTGGAAAGAACAATTGTTCTAATAAGTAGAAAATGTGTGTCAGTCCCCTCAGACAGAATTACGATAGATGTCTCCCACCCTTCACACAAATACTTCTCTAGGTATTTGGTTGCCTCCCTCCCCACTTCACACACTGCTTTCTCAAACGCTCACCTCTATCTTGTTTCTCTGCATAATGTCGCTTAATAATTCCCAAAGGGGAAATGTCACACTTCCTGCCTTTGCTTTCCAGTTGGAACCCAGAATCCAATTATAAACCCATTAAACAGTGGTAAAACACTCTCTGTTGGGAGTATGTCTTTTCCCCCCCAGAGCTACATTTGCAGTATCCATTTACAGCAGGATCCTGGAAGAACCGTTGTGCCAAGAGGTGTAGGCAAAGTTTGTAAACGAATGACTGCCAGACCTCAAAATTACGAGGCAGTCCCTCCCCCCTGACCCCCTTGTCCCTTTCCCCTCCTCACTCACCCATCCCCCCCCCCAAAAAAGTGGAGAGGTTGTGTTAAATGATGATTCTGTGCCACCCAAGCAATTAGGAAATATGTTGAACAATTAATTAGACTGGTGTTATTTGGACCATAAAGAGAAGAAAGACCCCAAACATTACTCTTTTAAGTGGTTCTAATTGAGAATAAGGACCCTCCATCGTTACACTCCAAGGTCACATCTTCACTTGAAGCACGTCTTTCCCCATGGCTTTCCCCCAAATATCCTGGGGACTATAGCTTGTTACGTTCCCAGGATTTCGGGGGAGAAACTATGTGCTTTAAAATGGTGTGGATGTGTCCCAACTCCTATGAGATCTAGCCCATACGGCTAGTGATAAGAGATTATGGAAGTTGGGGTTGAGGAACATCTGGCAGACTGCAGGTTCCATATCCCTGGTGTAGTTCCATATCCCTGGTGGCTGGCAGTGTATTCCTGTGTTTGTGTGTCTACCTAGGTGACAGCCATTGCTTGAGGAAATAAACTCTGAGGTGGGAAGCATACCCTCCAACACTTCTCCAATGAAAATAGGAACGCCCTATTCAATAATAATAATAAAAAAAATTATTTATACCCTGGCCATCTGGCTGGGGTTCCCCAGTCACTCTGGGCGGCTCCCAACAGAATATTAATAAAATAATAATAAAAAAGCGACAAAACATCAAACATTAAAAACTTCCCTAAAACTTCAGATGTCTTCTAAAAGTCAGATAGTTGTTATTTCCTTGACATCTGATGGGAGGGTGTTCCACAGGGCGGGTGCCACTACTGAGAAGGCCCTCTGCCTAGTTCCCTGTAGCCTCACTTCTCACAGTGAGGGAACCGCCAGAAGGCCCTCGGCACTGGACCTCAGTGTCCAGGCTGAATGATGGGGGTGGAGACGCTCCTTCAGTTATACTGGGTCAAGGCCATTTAATAATAATGATGATGATGATGATGATGATGATGATGATATTAGTTATATCTTCCCCATCTGACTGGGTTGTCCCAGCCACTCTGGGTGGCTTCTAGCATACATAAAAACATAATAAAACATTAAACCTTAAAAAACTTCTCTATAGAGGACTGCCTTCAGATGTCTTCTAAAGGTTGTATAGTTACCGGTACTTATCTCCTTGGCTCGGGGTCACATAAGTCCATATCCTCCAGAATTTCTCTGATGCAAATAGGAACCATACCATCCATCCAGCATTTCTCCAATGAAAATCGGGAACCCTAAGGAAAGGAAAAGTGGGACATTCTGGGATCAAATCAGAAACCAGGATGGCTTCTGTAAATGTGGGACCGTCCCTGAAAAATAGGGACACTTGGAGCATCGGAGAAGGGATTGGTGAGCCCCCTCACTGGTGAGCCCCCAAATAGGAGATATATGAGTGGGATTTTTAGTAATTAGGTGCCACACATGCAAATGTTTGGGAGACTGGGAAAGTGAAGTGGTATTCTTGGAGAGAGAAAGAGTATTTAACCCTTCTTCCCTTTGTCCTCTCACCCCCACCCCCTTTGCTATTTTCTCTTTGTGGGGAAATATGACAAGCATCTCACTCCCTCTCCAAAGAGTTAATAGCAACTGGTGGAGAATCATTTAGCCTGGGAAAGGGAAAGAAAGAAAGAGTTAAACACCTTCTTCCAAGAATGCTGATCCCCCAATTTCAAAGTAATCATGCACTGTGTTATTTAGCTTTTTTTAAAAAATGCATCTCTCAGCCTCATTCCCCCTCACACCTGTGATGTGAGAACTGTCCTACTGGCCTCTCTCGCAGCATTGTTGTAAGAACAATTGTGAACAATGTTTATGAAGTGGTTTGAGTGCTTAGGAAGAATGCTAATCAAATGCTGCGTTATTCGCCACTGAAATAATCCACCCCTCTGGTCCTCTCACGACTGAGGTTTAGCATTCACATGGTTAAGCGGAGAGTCGGGAGAACAAACACCTTTCGTCGACTTTAATGGGCTACCACAGTACAGCCCATAAAGGTAAAGGGACCCCTGACCATTAGGTCCAGTCGTGGCCGACTCTGGGGTTGCAGCGCTCATCTCGCTTTATTGGCCGAGGGAGCCGGCGTACAGCTTCTGGGTCATGTGGCCAGCATGACTAAGCCGCTTCTGGTGAACCAGAGCAGCGCACGGAAACGCCGTTTACCTTCCCGCTGGAGCGGTACCTATTTATCTACTTGCACTTTGACGTGCTTTCGAACTGCTAGGTTGGCAGGAGCAGGGACCAAGCAACAGGAGCTCACCCCATCGCGGGGATTCGAACCACTGACCTTCTGATCAGCAAGCCCTAGGCTCTGTAGTTTAACCCACAGCGCCACCCACGTCCCAGTACAGCCCATAGCAGCCCATAAATGCTGTGCAAGGATGCCTCGTGGGGGGAGGGGAAGCATACTGCAACCACTTGCAGGCGGGATCTGCTTCTAATAAGTTTTATCTAATCTTATCATCTATCGCAGTTGCTGCCAAGGCCTCTTCCAGCCCACGTGGCAGCATGGCCTTCAAGAGCCTTGCAATACAGAATTGCATGCCAAGCCTCTACATGAGCATGCAAACCAGATGACCGTCTGGTGTAATGAAGCCCATTCACCAGGTGTCCCCCACCTGTGCAGAACCCCAATCCCCTAAGGTTCCATGTTCCTACTTTGCTCAGATTTCATTTCCTTCCCTTTCCTGTTGCTGCTTTAGGCTCCTCTCAATCTACATCTGGCACTGGCCCGACCACAAATTTGCATTGATCTCCTGCAGTAAGAAGTTTTCATTACTTGGCTAATAAAACGCAGCCCGCTCGTCATATCTACAGGCTTTTCGGCATTTGTGACATTTTCTGTGCAGGAAAGCAGCACTTGCTTCTTATCTGTGGTGCGCAGTCCAGGCAGCTGCCCTCAAGGATCCAGGTCTGTTACAGGGGAGCATCACACATTCCAGCACTCAAGGCACCGTATTTTGTACCTGACGGAAAGCGACGCTTCTGTCTTTTCTGTTCTTCTTGAATTCTTGCCGATAATCAGCTACTTTTTAGGGGAAAGCACTATAAGTATTATATTTATACCAGTCAGTCTTCTCTACCCCTGCCCCCCAAAGTATCTTGGGAACTGTAGTTTGGTGAGGATGCTGAGAGTTCTGATAGCAATGTAGTTTTGTCATCTAAAAGTTTTTCCCCAATTCTGGGGCTGCAGAATTACTGTTAAATCAATTTAATTCTACAATGTAGATAAGTCCTTAATCTTTCTTCTTCTTTTGGTGCTGTTCCTTAACATCATTGAACTTATGTGCCTGCTCACAGGATAAAAGGGTAGATCCAAAAGTACAAGGAAGAAACAAATTGCTCCCTCAGAGTGACCAAATTGGGTAATTTTAGACGGTGTGTGGTATTCAATTTAGGGCTCATCCACTCTTCTGCTTTCCCTGTGCCTAGAATACATAGTCTGAGAGGTTTCCCAGTTGTCCTGTGCCTTCTAGGCATGGGTCCAAGTCATTCTCCGTTTGCCTTGCCACTTTCCCTGGGAAAACCTGCTCTTTACCTCTGAATTGGAACAAACGTCAGTCTGTGGGAAACCCAATCGACATTTGCTCCAATGCAACAGTAAAGAGCTGGTTTTCCCAGGTGGGGGGGGGGGGGATGGTGGGAGAAGCCAGTCTGGATGAGTCCTAGATTTTACTCAGACTAAATCCACTGACATTCATAGGCTTAACTTAGCCATTAATTTCAATGGGTCTACTCTGAGTAAAACTTAATTGAATACCACCCTGTGAACTTTGTGGCCTTACAGGGATCCCTCCTTCTTAAGGGCTGTGTACACAACCTACATTTAAAGCACATGGCTTCCTGCAACGAATCCTGAGAATTGTGGTTTGTTAAGGGTGAAGGGAATTACAGCTCCATTGGGGGTAAATTACAGGTCCCAGGATTCTTTAGGGGGGTGTCATGCACTTTAAATGGACTGTTGTCTACATAGTCCAAGGTCACAATGCGTGTTCCTTCACTGTCTGCAAAATGTGGTAAGCCAGCAAAATCACTAAAGGTTGAAAACAGAAAGAACTATTCCAAATACACTGAACTTACACCAAAATTTCTAGTTTTGTCATTCACATTTGGATTGAGAAATTTCAAAAGATTTTGAATGTACTGTTTATTGATCACTACATTCATAATGTGGGTGCTATACATTTGATTGCATGATTTCATTGTTTAGATTTTACAGAAGTTAAATATGAAACATCGCGGATTGCTTACCTTCACATAAAATTATACACTCTACACTCACATACTATACCTTCTCCCACTAAGCAACCTTTTTCACCTTCTGTCAAATTTTGAAGCCACCATCCTCTATTATTCTGCTGCCCCTTTTGCACCTCTGCTTTCACTTTCACCCCAAATCCTGTGCCACTTCCTTCCTCCATTTTTGCACCCCACTTTCACCTTCACCCTCCTTTCCCTCCTCTCTCCTTTTCTCAACTCCTCCTTGCAGAAATACCTCCTCCTCTCTGCTCTAGCCAAAAAGAAGTTCCAAGAGCAGTGGTATGAATTTTCCCTTTGATTCTGGAGAATTAGGAGATTTGCAGACTTGGTTCAGCAGAGAGGAGTGGAATGTCTTTCCTATCCGATAAAACCAGTTGTCCTATGATGAGAATTCTGACTGTTGCAATGCCAAGAGTTTTATTGTTATTTTTTATTTTTAACAATGAGATCTTTTCATTCCTTTGATCGTAAGGCAAGTGCTATAAGTCACATAGATTTTGAGGACCGTTTCATATTCGAAAAGGATACAAATCTTTGATAAAATAGGGTTTTTTACACAGAAAATTAAAACAAACAAGCAGGAAAGAGTGACATTATTTCTTTCTTTGAGATTTATTTCCTGTAATTTCAAGGAACCCAGAGTTTAACTCTTGTTGCATTTGTGAAGTAGCATTGATGTGAAAGGGCAACTTCATCCACTTAAAAACTAATTTGAGCATTACTGCCCAGTAGAAATGTGAGTTTGTATAGATACAGATACAAACACACATTTATTTGGAATACTGATATGACATGTTATTGCCCTGAAGCTCTCAACATGAATTACAAAAGCTTCTGGCCAAAAAAACTCCCCACATCCAGGCCTTTTATCAGAAACAGAAATAACATGATCCCTATGGTGCCAGAATTTTTCAGGTGGCATTTCTTACCCACCTCCCTATCCTCTGCTGTTGACCTTTGCCCTCTGCCTGTTAGGCAACAGCACCCACTCATGTCCTCTGGGGTGAGCGAGTGGGCCTTAGCAAATGAATCTTGCTTAGCCCAAAATGGAGGCAAGTTTTCCATTGCTAGCAGTTGCCAGGCAACCGCTCCCACTCATGTCCTCTGAGGGACGGGAGTTTGGCTGAGCAGCTGGATCCCACTCTTTGCTATACTTTGAATATATATATGTACTGGCACTTTTCAAGTTTTTGGGTGACTCTGGGGCAGGTCTGATGTGACCCTTGCAAGCTAGAACACACCTCACAAAGCACATCTGTATGTTAGTCCACCAATACCTCAGTACAATCGCCTAATTTTCCTGTCTTTGTGAAACTCTGAAACGGGTGTTGTCACCGTCATCTAGCACCTTGTAAGTCGGAGGTTGGCAGCATTTTTGCAGGCCCAGGGGCACATCTGGAAATCTAAGAAATTGTTGTGGGCACCACAACATTTGCATTTTGCAGAAGAAAAACTCAGAACCCCCCTTGTCCCTCAAATAGCAAACAAAACACCTACACAACCCCTAAAACAAAGACAAAAAAGCAGCCAACTCAAATAACAAACAACTCTATATCAAACATATAAAGCCCTGAAAACCTTTTTATATAATACATAGCTGGAGGCAGACTGTGGTGGAATCTACACACGTATAAAAGACACACGGTGAAAATACTTATCTAAATAAACGTTTTGAAGAATACATTGAATTTTGCTTTGCCATCTAGTGTCAAAGTTGTATATTGCGCTTTAGAACCCATTTAAAGTGTTTTATTTGCAGCTATGTAGCTGAGTCCTGTGTTTGATCTTAAGTTATGCGGGCCTTTTTAAACTGCACAAGCTACAGACAAACCATAGGTTGTAACCCAGGTTTGTTCTTGGTTTACAGCTCTTCATTTGCCTGGAGGAGACAACCCACAAGCTAGGGCTGGGATGACATGCTAAGACAAACCATGGCTTGTCTCACAGGGCAGTAGCAGAACCGGAAGAGGACCACAGTCTCCTCTCTGGGAACCTGCATGCTTGCATGAAGACTGTGGTTTGGTTTAACATTGCATGCGAGCACTGCAGCGATACTTCTGTATACCATTTTGTATTAGTCCAGAGAGTAGGAGTTGCTACAGTACCGGGAGGGGGGACACTTGTATGGCAACTCCCCATATATCACTGTCAGGCGGAACCTTTTTTTAAAGCCCCTTTGTAAATACGGAACAGTCCATAATCAGTTCCATTGTTGCAGAGGTGCCATTTCAGGTATTAAAGAGAAGCAAAAAAGAGATTTCAGTAGTGGAGGAGAACAAAGACTCTCAGAAAGGTCGAAAGACCCACTCCTGGATATCAATCCGGATGAAATTTCAGGAAAGTGGTGCATTTATGAGCACTGTTGTGATTTTTTGATACTTCATATGCACTAAAGATATATATGCTCCCGAGAATAAACATGTGGTCTAAAACATGGCTTACCATGTTATCTGAGTGCAAACTAAGGAAATCCATTCAGCTTCTGTTCTGCAGTGTGTCCAAATTCCATACTTGCGCTGCAGTTAATACTGCTGCAAATTTGGCATTAAGATGCATCTTGGTTCTCCTGCACCTATTAAATGCCAGCCTCCTGGATCTATTGGACACCAAGACTGTGAAGCTAAAATGGGAGGCAAGTTTTAAAAGTTAGGTCTGACAATGTGATTGTCACTATTTTATGTGTATAATGCACTTCTGGAATTCAATTATTGGAGCTGCAAAATTTAGCATTCCATTGGATAAATAACTTAGTGGGAGAAATATGCCCAGTGTTGGAAGGTTCATTGATCCAGCAGACTAAGCCTAGTTGGATGCTAGACTATACCTGATTCAAACACTTTCTCAGAGAGTGGATTATAAACTATTTTAATGGGCAATGGAGAGGGGCAGTTTCCTTCTCAAGTATAAGAGCTAGAACATTGTGGGTGAGGAAAATATATGTATGTGTGTAAATGTGCATTAAGGGGGAAAAGATCAAGGGAACATTAGATTTTATGTTTCATTCTATGCTACAGTCAACTGAAATCTTTAATTGATTATAAACCAGTACTACCAATAAATAAGTAAACCGGGAAGCTGTAGTGGCAAACCTGAGTTAAAAATATACTCAGGACCGCTTATGCACATTATAAAGAAACAAAGATGGGTTTGTCACCAACTGAACTCAATAAGAAGCTACAACCAAACCTAGTTCTCGTTTGACAGGTATACATTTATGGTCCACAGGCTTTTCAAATGTCTGTTTGCCACATCCATCCTTTACATTAGGCACATCTAAAACATCTTAGGAGTGTGCCTAACAATATTGTGTATTAAGAGACCATTACAAATCTGATGGGCTGTTAAGGTCTGTAGAGGCTGTAATCCCATACCCATGTGAGTAAAGTACCATTGAACTCATTGCGACTTACTTCTGATTAGACATGGATAGGTAAGTGAATTTTGTTTTGCAACATTTCGTTGCAAATTCACACTTGCCTATTGGTCCGAAACAAAAGCAGTTTTCCATTTTTGTAGGCATGGTTCTGATTTTTTCAGCATTTTTTAAAATAAAACTGAAACTGCTTTCCTAACTTTGGAAAACTCTATAATCCGGTTGATAGCTGGATTTTGATTTGCAGACCAGAAAAATTGGCTGATTTGTTTTAAATTGCAAACCAAACAAATTTCTCCTCTATCACGAGTCTAGTGTATGTTTCCCTTTGGCTACAGTTACCAGGATCCTTGAGGGGAATCAATGGTTCTTGACCTAACCAGTTTCACAAGATCGGGGGAGGGGGGAGTCTGTATAAGCCCCCCTTTCATGGTCTTTGGAGGAAGGGTGAGATAAAAATCAGGTCTGCTCTGATATATATGTTAACAACAAGCATGATTAAAAGTAATATCTGGAATGTTTTCAATAGACAAACTAAGGATAAAATAGAGTCAAAAGTTCACCAAGTGCAGCTGTGGAACTGTGGTTGTGATCACTGGAATAAACCAGGCACCACCAAACTCTGCCCTCCAGATGTTTTGGGACTACAGTTCCCATCATCCCTGGCCACTGGTCCTGTTAGCTAGGGATGATGGGAGTTGTAGTCCCAAGACACCTGGAGGGCCGAGTTTGGGGGTGCCTGAAATAGACAGTATTGTAAATAAATATTTCTTGCATTTCTGGCATAAAGTAGCGACTTCCTATTATGCAAAGCAAACAGCATAGACTACAAGAGCATTTTACAATCATAGAATTGTAGTGTTGGAAGAGGACCATGAGGGTCATCTAGTCGAACCCCCTGTAATGCAGGAATATTTCACCCAATGTGGGGCTCAAACACACAACTCTAAGATTAAGAGTCTCATGCATGCTCTACTGAAAGCTATCCCTGTTTATCAGATAAGTCATTATTGAAGCACTGGACAAGTTGTTATTGAAGCACTGAAGTCTCTAGGTATGCATCAACCTGAAAGTATAGATATATTTTGGGTTTTATTTATTTTGATGCATAGAAAAGCATCCGTCTGCAATTCAGAATTAAAAGAGAGAGTATTGTCCCAGCAAAGAAGCTGAGCCTGAGAAATCGTTAAAAATCGTAAAACAGTGATTGATTATATCTGTTAGCCAAACAAAGTTCTTTATTCAATTCATGAGATCCCTTGGGACTCTATTCATGTAACAGAGCGCCTATCAATGACTATTCACTATTCAAAATGCTTCAGTCATATGAAAATTGGGGTGGGTGTGGAATGAATGGGATCATCTGACTTTGTTGAAATAGCTAGTATTCACCACGCCAGTGTAATCTATCTTGACATAATCAGGTATTTCATAAAGTTCAACATGACATCAGAACAAACAATAAATTTAAGAGCGGCCTTCTTGCTTCTCAGACCAATTGTCAATATAGACCAATATCCTGTCTCCAACAGCAACCAATTAAGGATTTCTAGAGGAAATGTATAATAGCAATCTATTCCAGACCTTGGCAATTGCCCCCATTCTTATGGCAATGGTTTCCCCGTTCTGCTTTGCATTTCCTGTTCTTAAACTGGGAACACTATTCAAGGACTTGTGAGGATTCAAATCATTCTCTCCATGGCTGGCTACCAGTCATGAGGGTTGCCATACGTCTGGAATTTCCTGGACATAGCTGGAATACAGCAGTCGAAAGCAGTGTCCAGGCAAAAAAATGCTGAAATATCTGGGAACATCCGGACATATGGCAACCCATGTCGGTAGATTTTGCTGAATTTCCTTAAAAATAGCTCAAAAGTTGGGGAAATGTATAACAGTGTGTCAAATATATGTTGGAAATGTAAGGGAAAAGTGGGTAATGTTTTACACATGTGGTGGTTATGCAAAGTGGTAAAGGGCTTCTGGGAAATGATATATAATGAATCGGTGGGAAAAGCTTAGGATAACTTTTATTTTTAAAAAATAAAAAAGAAGCTTTCTTATTAGGTATAACAGGAGATGAAATACCAAGAGACATCAAAAGACTTTTTATGTATGCGACCACAGTTGCAAGAATGTTACTGGCCCAGATGTGGAAAGAGCAGAAAGTACTAACAAAGTAAGATTGGATTTTAAAAATGATGGACTATGCAGAAATGGCAAAGTTGACCATCAGGATGATTTAAAAAACTAACAAAGACTGGACAAAATTTGTAGAATACCTAAAAACCCATTGTAATTACATAGAAACATTAGCAGGACTATTATAACATTTGTGATGCAAAGAAAATACTAAGATATAAAAATGGAAGAAGCAAAGAGTTAAGAAAACATAATCAGATGCATGGAATTAAAGTTAACTTTGGAAGCCAGGGAGGGGCGGGAATGTCTTAGTATTGTATAAATGGAAATATATGAAAAGGTTGGAAATAACATTGAAAACCTGAAAATAAAAAAGCTCAAAAACCTCTACAGCTTTGGTCAAAAAATTGTGTCCAGATTTTCACTTTTTTAAATATGTCAACCCTAGGTTATGTATTATGTATTAGACTAGTCGCACCAACAGGGTAAAGAACAGCTTCTATCCATGGGCTGTTAGGCTGCTGAATGAAAAGATAACAACAGGGCAACTGGCTTTCGGGTTTGGTGGGTGTGCGACAGTAAATGAGGGGAATTAAGACTAAGAGAGCTGAGTGGCGGGTGCTCATGTAATCTCACTATATACAAGTTGTACAAGTGACAATAAAGTATTTCAATTTCAATGTACTAGTATATTCAGCATTGGAAGCAGGAGACCTCTAGATATAATTGCTGAAGAACACAAGTAGGTTGGGTGCTCTTGTGTTCAGGACTGGGCCGTTGTATTGTGTAAATCACCACTCCACCTGTGTTGACATTTCTTATTTGGGCATAATGCCTCAACAGGGCTTAAATTTTCACAGAATCTCCCTAGATGAGTGTGATGGGACGATGAGCTGCTTGTGTGTAAAATCCAAGTCCCTCAGAGTTTGGTCAAGTTTGCAAACCTCTGTCTGTAACGGAGCCCCTTAAACATGGCTCCGTCAGTCGCTGGCAGATTCCGACAGTGGTTGCTTTCGGAATCGCTTCCAACATAAAAGCTCCTTAACGGAAACACGTCTTCTGGACTCTCTGCGTGACAGTTTCCGGCGAGGAGTGGGTGTCCCTACAGGAGGTCCTGAAACCTCCCCACTGTTTTCGCTGGAAGTGTCTCTGAGCCATCCCTCCAGCTCACTTTCCCTCAGCTCACCTCCTCTCCCCCTACTGGTTCCCTCTTCAGCTGCTGAGTCTCTCCCAACCTGTGTGAGCCCTTTCACTTCCCTTCCTTCCGATGGCAGTTCCCTGACATCCACCTCCCCTCCAGGGCCCCCTTCATCCCCTCTCGCCCCCTCCTCTACGGGCGGTGAGGAGGCAAAACCCCGGAATGAACTTCCTTCATCTTCTGATGTCTCGAACACTTCTCTCCACCTGTTGCGGTTCCTGGTCTCGAAGTACTCCTCCTCCTCAGAGTCCATCTCCCCTTCCCCTTCCGAGTCCAAGAATCCTTCCAACTCCTCCTCCTCATCGGTGGTCCCAAAGTATTCCCTCCGGAACCTCTCCACAGGCTGAGGTTTCCTTGGGAACCTTTGATGGAACGTTTCTATCAATACCTCGTCATTGATATCTTCTGCCATTACCCAAGTGTTTTCTGACTCCGGTTCTCCTTCCCACGCTACCAAATACTCCACCTGATCCCCCTTCCACCTGGCGTCGAGGATTTCTGCCACATGGCTGCTGCATTCCCTTTCTTCTATGACCGGTCCCCGAGTGGCCATCCCTTCTCGTCCCCCCTCATACGGTGACAGTAACGACCTGTGAAATACTGGGTGCAGTTTCATGTGGTTGGGTAACCGGAGCCTGAAAGCCACTGGGTTGACCTGTTGAATGACCTCAAAGGGACCCAATCTCCTGGGTCTTAATTTCTTACAACCTCCTTTGAACGGCAACCCTTGGGTTGACAGCCACACCCTATCTCCCACCCTTATGGTTTCACCTTCCCTTCGGTTCTTGTCTGCCTGCCTCTTGTATTCTTCCTTCGCCCTTTCTAAGTTGAGTTGGAGCTGACGATGGATTGCTTCCATTTCTTCTACAAAATGCTCGGCTGCCGGGACGCTCCATCTCTCCCCTTCTCCCCCTGGGAAACCCCTGGGATGACACCCATAATTAGCCAAGAAGGGGCTCATCCCTGTGGACACATTCTCGGCATTGTTGTAGGCAAATTCCGCCAGCGCCAACTTTTCTACCCAGTCATTCTCTCTGTCATTGATATAACACCTCAGGTATTGCTGGAGGACACCGTTTGCTCTTTCCGCCTGCCCGTTGGTTTCAGGGTGCCGGGCAGTCGAAAAGTTGACCTCCACCTGCAGTAAGCTCATGAGCTTCCTCCAGAACCTGGAAGTAAATTGTTTTCCTCGGTCTGAGACCACCCTCAATGGCACCCCGTGCAACCTAAAAATGTGTTCTACAAATAACTTCGCTGTTTCTTCCGCCGTGACTGCATGCGAGCAGGCTACAAAGTGGCACATCTTTGTTAGTAGGTCTACCACCACCATGATGGCTGTTTTCCCCTTGGACTTCGGCAGATCAGTCATAAAATCTATCGACACTGCCTCCCAAGGTCGTTCTGGGGTTGGTAAGGGTTCTAATAGCCCCGCCGGTGCCCGCCTCTCCCCTTTGGCTCGCTGGCATTGCTCACACCCTCTTACATACTCCCGTACATCTTCCCTCACCTTAGGCCACCAAAATTCCCTGGTGACCAACCACATGGTTTTGTGTTGTCCAAAATGCCCCGCCGTGGGGCTGTCGTGCAACTGCTTGAGTACCCTCCCCCTTAAGTCTCCTTCAGGGATATACAGTGCCCCTTTGTAATACAAAGCTCCATTTCTTTCCTCGAAACCCCCTGGTTCCTCTCCCTCACCCCTAAGACCTCTGAGCTTATTCTGGGCGTATTCATCATTCTCTGTTTCCTCTACCAGTTCTCTTTGTCCCACCAATGCCGCCCCACACACCCAGCGGTCCTCTGGAACGACATGTCTCTCTTCGGGTGCTCCCTCCCCCTCCAAATATTCAGGTTTGCGTGAGAGAGCGTCCGCCCTAATGTTCTCTGGGCCTGGCACGTAACAAATCTCAAAGTTAAATTTGGAGAACTCCTGGGCCCATCTCACTTGCCGTTGGTTGAGCACTCGTGCCGTCCTCCAATACTCTAGGTTCTTGTGGTCAGTGCACACTTGCACCTTATGTTGTGCGCCAATTAGCAGGTGCCTCCATCTCCGGAACGCCTCATGAATGGCTAGTAGTTCTCGGTCATACACCGTGTAGTTCCTCTCGGATTTGTTCAGCTTTCGCGAAAAAAAGGCACACGGTCTCCACTCTGACTCCTCCTCCCCTGGCTGCAGAAGCACCGCCCCAATCGCTCTGTCTGATGCGTCAGTTTCCACTCTCATCGGTTTTTGTAAATCCACATGCAGGAGTTGTTGTTCCGAGGCGAAGGCCCTTTTTAGTTCCTCAAATGCTCGCTCCGCCTCCTCAGTCCAAACGAACTTCTTCTTACTGCTGAGACAGTCCGTAATGGGCGCCGTCAGGTGGGCAAAGTTTCGGATGAACTTACGATAGAAGTTCCCAAATCCTAGGAACCTCTGCACATCCTTCCTTGTTTTGGGTGTTTTCCATTCCAGCACCGCCTGGACCTTGCCGGGATCCATGGCCAATCCCTTGTCTGACAGGCGATACCCCAGGAATTCCACCTCCTTGGTATGAAACTGACACTTCTCCAGTTTCACCCACAGCTGGTTGGCTTGCAGCCTGCTCAACACTTCTCTGACGTCTCTCACATGCTGCTCCTCATTCTCAGAATACACCAACACGTCGTCTAAGAAGGCCACACAATTCTTGTAAAGCAAAGGCCCCAGGACGTGGTTCATAAACGATTGAAAGCATGCGGAGCCTGCTTGTAGGCCGAAGGGCATAACTAAATATTCAAATGCCCCTAAAGGGGTGAACATGGTGGTTTTCCATTCATCCCCCTTCCTTATTCGTATCAGGTTGTACGCCCCCCTTAGGTCCAGCTTTGTGAAAATCTTTCCCTTCCGCACCCTTGTCAAAATGTCGTCAATCCTGGGCATAGGGAAAGCCACTGGTTCTGACACTGCATTTAAGGCCCTGAAGTCACACACCAGCCTCGGCTTGTTCGTGTTTTTTTTATCCACAAAAAACACTGGGCTGCCCCCCACCGCCCTGGACTCTCTGATGAACCCTCTCTTCAGGTTCTTGTCAATGAACTCTCTTAGCTCCTGCATCTCTCTGTCTGACATGGCGTACAGCTTGCCTACAGGGAGCTGTGCCCCAGGGAGTAAATTGATTTGACAGTCAAAGGGTCTATGCGGAGGTAGTTGGTCAGCTTCCCTTTCGCTGAAGACGTCGCGGAGATCTGCGTATTGTCGTGGTACCTTCACGTTCTCCGTTACTTCAGTCCCTGCTAGGGTGGCTTGGGCCCCTGCCAAACCCTTTCCCTCTTTGCAGTGTTCTAAGCAATGTGCTGAACCAAAAGAAACCACTCTCTGATGCCAGCCCACCAGCGGATCATGTAACGCTAGCCAGCTCATCCCCAATATAATGGGAGCTCCTCCCAAGGTGGCCACATTAAACGCTATCAGTTCGGTGTGCCTTGCCACCTTCATTATCATTGGGACGGTCTGCAAGCTGACTTCTCCTCCCAACAGCTCCCTGCCATCGATCGTGGTCACCTGCAGGGGGTTGCTTAAAGGGATCGTCTGTATCTGGTGTTCAGCTGCAAACTCTTTGCTCATGAAATTGCAGGAGCTGCCTGAGTCCAACAGCGCCTTTATCTTTAGAGGGTGTCCGTTTGGCAGCTCTAGCGCCACTTCTATCACTAGGGTGGGTTTAGGAGGTTCTGGCGTGGGCACTTTCACTGCTCTTTGGCCTGGCTGCTGTGCCCCGACGGTGGCAGCCAGGCGTTGGCTTTTACTTGCTCCGGTATTTCTTCCTCTCTTCCCTCCACAGCTCCTACCATCCCTTGCCATTCCTTCCTCTGGGGGCAGACTCTGGCAAAGTGACCTGGCTGTTGGCAGAGATAGCATTTCCGGGTGCCTTTTCCCTCCTTCTTTCCCCCCTCACTGGGCTTTGAAACTGCGCGCGCGCGCGCTGTTCCGATTTCCATCGGCTCTGCCGGCGGGAAAGTTGGCTCTGGAATGTCTGGAATGCGGAACTCCTTCCAACGTTCCCCCTTCCCTTCCCGCCTCTCCAATGCTCTCGCCTCCTGGCGCGCTCCTATGGTCAGCGCTGATTTGGTCAGCTGGTCCATAGACTCCGCCCTGGGCGCCCGGGAAAGTTCGTCTTTCACAGCCGAAGAAAGCCCTTCTTCAAAGAGCATTTGAATGGGTTCCGCCGATAGATCCCACCCCAATTTATGGATCAACATGGTGAACTCAGTCCAGTACTCACGGACAGATCGGCTCCCCTGTTTGCAAGCCATTAACTGTCTGCGCACCACTCCCTGTTCAACATCGCTGGAAAACATCAGATCCATGGCGCGAAAGAACTTCATCGTGTCCTTTAGGACGTCACTATTCGCTGCCATCAGGGGTCTAACCCAGTCTCTCGCCCCCTTTTCAAGATGCCCAATCACGAAAGCCACTCGTGATTCCTCGTCAGGGAATTCATCAAACTGCAGATTGAGGGCATATTGCATCTCTGTCCGAAAGCCATGATAGTCTTTGGGCTCCCCCCCAAACTTCTGCACCAATCCTGGTACCTTTCTGGCGAGCTGGGTGTCTTTCCCCTTTTTGTCTGCATCCTGAGCCCTCCTCTCCTCAAGCCTCGCCGTCTGCAGCGCTAGCTGGACCTCCAACACCCGGTACCTTTCTTCCAGGCTTGGACCCGCTCCAGCTCCTGCTTCTCCGGTTCCGGCTGGGTTGCTCATGATGCCTTCTCCTGCACAAGCTGCTCACGGAGACTGTCGGAATGCTGTGATGGGACGATGAGCTGCTTGTGTGTAAAATCCAAGTCCCTCAGAGTTTGGTCAAGTTTGCAAACCTCTGTCTGTAACGGAGCCCCTTAAACATGGCTCCGTCAGTCGCTGGCAGATTCCGACAGTGGTTGCTTTCGGAATCGCTTCCAACATAAAAGCTCCTTAACGGAAACACGTCTTCTGGACTCTCTGCGTGACAGTTTCCGGCGAGGAGTGGGTGTCCCTACAGGAGGTCCTGAAACCTCCCCACTGTTTTCGCTGGAAGTGTCTCTGAGCCATCCCTCCAGCTCACTTTCCCTCAGCTCAGCTCCTCTCCCCCTACTGGTTCCCTCTTCAGCTGCTGAGTCTCTCCCAACCTGTGTGAGCCCTTTCACTTCCCTTCCTTCCGATGGCAGTTCCCTGACAATGAGTAAGTTGCCACCATCTGTACATTTGCCCAGCCTTCTGCTTAAATATCATGGAATCATAGAACCATAGAGTTGGATCATCTAGTCCAACCCCCTGCAGTGCAGGAGTAGGCAGCTGTCCCATATGGGGATCGAACCTGCAACCTTGGTGTTATCAGCACCAAGCTCTAACCAACTGCTATTCAGTTTGGAAACTTTGCATTCTAAGTATCTTTTTTTCCATGTCTCATTGATATCTGTAGACCTTTAGTACACAATGACCCTGCTTCTATCCGCCATGAACTACCACAGATATGTTGCCTCTGGGACTGCCTAGAGGTAAAGGTAAAGGGACCCCTGACCATTAGGTCCAGTCGCGGCCGACTCTGGGGTTGCGGCGCTCATCTCGCTTTATTGGCCAAGGGAGCCGGCATACAGCTTCCGGGTCATGTGGCCAGCATGACTAAGCCGCTTCTGGCGAACCAGAGCAGCGCACGGAAACGCCATTTACCTTCCCGCCGGAGCAGTACCTATATATCTACTTGTACTGGCGTGCTTTCGAACTGCTAGGTTGGCAGGAGCAGGGACCGAGCAACGGGAGCTCACCCCATCGCGGGGATTCGAACCGCCGACCTTCTGATCGGCAAGTCCTAGGCTCTGTGGTTTAACCCACAGCACCACCCACATCCCTCTGGGACTGCCTATTGGAGAGTAATTGGAAACTTCACTTGGGACAAAAGATAATGGCTAGGTTACTAGTACGTTGGCAGTAGTGCTAGGAACATAGTCACCAGTGTGGCAACAGCTCCACAGGCTTCCCATCTGTTTCCATGAATAGTTTGAAGGGTGGAACTTAACATTTCAAGCCCTTAGTGGAAGGATATGAACCTTTTTCAGACACATTTGGTTGCCCACCCCTTTAAGAAGGGAAGAGTGTGGTGACCAGGAAAATAGTGTTTTGGGGATGCTGCTTTCCTGGGTAGTCTGTCTGGCACTGTGTGGTAAAGCAGCCAAATTTATTTTATCAAACTTCCTTACCGTTTTTAGTGCAATTGCCTCACAGGACAATGGTTAACAGACAATCCTACTCAAAAGCAAGCTTCATAGATTCCAGGTGGACTTGGGTGCCAGGCAAGTGTGCACAGGATTTCAGCTAAACAGATTTGGCATTTAGTAAGCAGCAATTTTATCCGCTGAGATGTTTTGTCTTTTCAAAAATGTGTTTTATAAAACAGCACGTGCAAGCAAACACAGCCCACGTTGCTTTGGTTGCTGGTATTTCTGTTCCGCTGCCATTTGGTTTTCTTTTTATATGTTGTCTTTTCAATTTGTCCTTGCTTTTATTAATATTTACTGCATACCGGTTTGAAAACATTTAAAATTCAAAAAGTGCAACATACATTTTCTGAAATGTATTAAATGAATAAATGAATCTATAAAAGGTGAAGGGACCCCTGACCATTAGGTCCAGTCGTGACCGACTCTGGGGTTGTGGCGCTCATCTCGCTTTATTGGCCGAGCCGGTGTATAGCTTCCAGGTCATGTGGCCAGCATGACTAAGCCGCTTCTGGCGAACCAGAGCAGTGCACAGAAATGCCGTTTACCTTCCCACCAGATTTATCTACTTGCACTTCGTGCAAGTTACCTATTAATCTACTTACACTTCGTGCTTTCAAACTGCTAGGTTGGCAGGAGCAGGGACCGAGCAACAGGAGCTCATCCCGTTGCAGGGATTTGAACCGCCGACCTTCTGATCGGCAAGTCCTAGGCTCTGTGGTTTAACCCACAGTGCCACCCGCGTCCCTAATGAATCTATAAGGAGGCATAATTTCCCACTGAATTGAGCGGACTTGTTCCAAACTAAGTTATATACATAGGTTTGAGGACTTGTGCTTCCTTGCCACCAGCCACTTGGAGCACTCATGAGAGATTATGGGCTGTATTCAGGGCTTTTTTTCCAGGGGAAACTCGCTTGAACTCAGTTCTGGTACCTCTCAGGTGGGTGCCATTGCCATTCTAAGAGAAAGAAGGGGGCTTCCATGGTGAGTTCCAGCACCACTTTTTCTAGAAAAACAGCACTGGGCCTGTATTCAATAAAACCTAACCAGACTAGACCTGAAAGTAATGAACATAAGTGTGCCACGCTACTTAACTTCAGTGAGTGTTCTTTGAGCAGAATACAATCCACTCTCTCCAAGTTATGGTATCGAAATCCATAGACGTTACTAAATTAAGTCCATTGACCTCAGTAGATCTGTTCTGAATATGGCTTAGTTGGCTACAAACCAAATATATCAAATGAAGCCTGACTTAATGGTACATGATGTGGTTGGGTTCTTGATGTACCAAATATATGGGGCACATCCTTTTTCTTTATGATAAGGACAGAACCAATACTTGGTTTCTGCGTCCTTTGGAGATGGTTCCTGAACTTGGAACAGCAAAATCAGCCTAACAAATGGGAAATGAATTTGCAACACACACACACCCTGGACTAATCTTGCACATTTCTTCTTCTTTTGTAAAATAATTATTAAAGACCATAATCTTATTGTGAACTGAGCATGTGAACTCCCAAAGAAGATTAGTTGAGTTCCATTCATAGAAGTATACAGCCTGTTCCAGTAATATAAACTGACCCCTGAAGCAAAAAGGTTCAGACTCATTAAGAAAGCTCTTCCCCATCACCCCTCCCAAGAGGGAGATGTACATAGCTTTCCACGCTGTGCTCATCTAGGAAGGAGGCAGTGGAGACACGAGCCCAGAATAACACTGTCGTCTGCAATCTGTAGATATGAGTATATCAAATAATTAACCTTTCCCATTAATGGCTGGGTTTATCAAGAAAACACAGTGAGTTAATATTTGTGCTGTTTAAATATTCATTTATCCATATCTCTGTTTGCTATTGGCCCTCCAAAGAGCGTGTGTCGGATTTGTCGTACATCCAGGCCAGATGCGTAATGAATGACCAGTTACGGGCATTCTTGGGGCAATACTGATTTGGACCACTTCAAGTCACACGATTTGCCTTTTTTGTCACTGGAATTAAAGTGCCAGTTTGATTTGCCACAGATTAAAATCCCCCTCCTTAACTGTTTCATGTCTACTGTTCAGATTTCCGACCAGTGCGGCAACTTTGCAGTTCTCAGTGGCAAATGATTATTATGTTGTTTGGCTGACTAGAGAAAAGAAGAAGAATGGATTGGGAAGAGGTTAACCATAAATGCCAACAAGGAAGAGACCAACTTTGTGCAGGTCCTTATAACTCTATCCTGTGTAGCATCCTAGAATGACTTTACACGTATTGAAAATAATGCTCTCCAAAGTGAAATTTGTCAGGTGCTGTTTGTGTCTTTTGCCAGAAACTGAAGGCACTTTTATTTTCATGGGTTTATAATGTGGAACACCTAGTTTCATTCCTGCCAGTTTAAATGTGTGACATCTTTTACCTCTGCCCACGTTTTAGGTTTCTTTCCTTGCTTCTTCTATTGCATATCTCTGTTTTTTTTTAATTGTTTGTTGTTGCACTTGCAATTTTATTGATTATAGTATATGGTCTTATTATTGTTCTGCACACTGCTCTGGGAACTTCTAGTAGAAAACACACACACACACACACACACACACACACACACGGCTTTAGGTCAAAAACTGCATTGCAGTTCAGGCTTTAGTGAGGATAAACAACTGTAGCATTGTTAGAGCATTACAGTGGCAGTCTTATGCACGTTTACCTGGGAGTGAGCTCCTTGAACACATGAGGTCTTACTGTGGAGTAAACGTGCATAAGTTTGCACCCCATGGTTGCCACTCAGGGCCATCTGTCTCTGAGCTCTTTGCTCTCCTACTTTTAAGGCTTGCCAGGTTCTAGGAGATGGTGGGTCCGGAATGCTTTCGAGTGATAACGTGTCAGCCAGCTGCTCTGCCTCTGCCTCCATCTCCTCCTCTCCCATTCCTTCTCTGACCAGTCCCTGACAAGTATCTAGACCAACATCCAACCAGCAAGGATATCCTGAGGGGATATGGGAGATTTTCACTCGTGCTTGGTGCAAGTTTTGACTCATTGCTCCATTATTGTATGTCACCCGCCTAGAGTCAAACAAACAAGACAGAAAATACAAGCCTCGTGTGACATTTCAAGGTGTACTCAGCCTCCAGGAAATTGAAAAGCTTTAGTTTGGGCATAGATTCCAGCCCCCTTGAATTTAAAGCGCTATAAATCTTGGAAGCTGAATCACTGGCTCACCCAGGCTTATTTTTCCTAGGGGACCAGAATCTTTATTGGGGAAGCTTCATAAGCTCAGTGGGAGAGCACAAGGTTTAATGGATCTCAGGGCCAAACTACATACTATACCAGAACTCCTTATATGAAACTTCCAGAGTCTTTTTCTTTTTGTATAAGTGGCTGCAAGGCCCTCAAATTGGATGTCGGGGGGCAAGGAAAGCTGTACAGCCATGCTCCCCCCATGAATACCTGCACCATGCCTATGACATGTGAAGAGAGCTACACAGAGTCAACTACTCAACTTGGAAGCTGCACCCCAGAGCCTCATTTTATTCTCTGAATCTCACCCGGCAGCAGCCTGCATTATAAAAATGGGATCTGCCAGCGCTATTTTAAATAAAGCCAGTTGGAAGGCTTAACACACACACACACACACACACACACACACACATTCTGATGCTATTTGAAGTTAAGAACATATTTTATCTTGTTTGTTTGAAATGCTTTGCCTTCATGGCTGAATCAGAGACCTTTTCTAAACAGAGATGCAGAAGCTCAGGAGAATAGCAATTATAGCCAACAGCAGACAGCAGAGAACGTTGCTTGTCTAAAGCAGACAGGCTCCAGTTTCAACTTTCAAATGCCAATATAGCCTGCCTGACCCCGGCGATAAAGGCCTTTGTATGGAAAGGCTAAGCAAAATTTCTACTTGCAATTTTTTTTTGGGGGGGGGGGGTAAAATGAATGCTTTAAATGGACTCTTAGTTTGTGACATAAGTTGAACATTTCCAGGGGAGTAGCGGTGTTTATAGTGGTCTTTTGCAGCGGAAACTACAAAGGGTCCCTCCAGACTGGTGTGTCTCCCCCTCCTCACCCCCTACCGGGGCACATTCTGCACCATGTCATTGATGCAGTAAGAGTGCACTGATGGTAGGTGCATACTGGACCCCAGACCCTCCAAGTATCCCTATTTTCCAGGGGCAGTCCCTGATTTACACAAGCTGTTCTATTTTCTGATTTGATGCTAGAATGTCCCGTTTTTCCTTAGGATGTCCATATTTTCATCAGAGAAATGTTGGAGGGTATGGTAGGAAGTCCCTATTTTCATCGGAGGGTATGGAATAATGTGATCACTGGGCCAAGGAGATAAGTAACTATACAACTTTTAGAAGATATCTGAAGGCAGCTCTGTATAGAAAAGTTTTTAAATTATGTTTTTCTATACAGTAGTACCTCGGGTTATAAACATCTCGGGTTACATTTCAGGTTACAGACTCCGCTAACCTGGTAGTACCTTGGGTTAATAACTTTACCTCAGGATGAGAACAGAAATCGCGCATCGGCGGCAAGGCGGCAGCGAGAGGCCCCAGTAGCTAAAGTGGTACCTCAGGTTAAGAACGGTTTCAGGTTAAGAATGGACCTCCGGAACGAATTAAGTTCGTAACCAGAGGTACCACTGTATGTTAGAAACTGCCTAGAGTGGCTGGGGAAACCCATTCAGATGGGCGGGGTATAAATATTATTAATTATTATTATTATTTCTTAAACAGGACATTCCTGTTTTCATCAGAGAAATGTTGGAGGGTATGGGATCCACACATCATTCCATTTTATTAGTTGTTCTGTGATGGTTTCTTTTAATGTTAGTGTAGTTTTCCTGCATTGCAGGGGGTTGGACTAGATGACTCTACATTTCTATGATTCTATTGCGATCTGGAGTGTATACTCAGGGCGCATTCAAATATTGGGTTTATTGCGTTAGTTTTATAAGCTAGTGCCTGCCTTGGTTTCTCCTGTTCCTTTTTACCCTGCACTATATGTTGCATTAGGGAACAATGGGTTTTTGAAGCTAAACATGCTAAACCTTTCAGACCAGTCGATGTGATGTGACACAACAACGGATGCTATCAAGACATGTTGCCATCCTTTATTTGCTTGTGCACTTCTCCCATGACTTACCAATGCAAATGGGGTGAAAAGGGTTCCCTACCCGTTTTATGGTCACACATGCACTCACTGCTGAAAATTCTTTAAATCCACTGGCCCATTGAAAGTCTCTAAATCCCCCCCCCCCTTTCACTTTCATGGGGGACAAACAGTCCCGGGAAAGGGTGGACTATTTATGCACAACATTTCTGGCGCAACATCCTTTTTTATTGTCTGTGTAAAGAACTATGAAGGGGACGCGGGTGGCACTTGCTGATCAGAAGGTCGGCGATTTGAATCCCCATGACGGGGTGAGCTCCCGTTGCTCGGTCTCAGCTCCTGCCCACCTAGCAGTTCAAAAGCACGTCAAAGTTCAAGTGGATAAATAGGTACCACTGCGGTGGGAAGGTAAACGGTGTTTCCATGCACTGCTCTGCTTCGCCAGAAGCGGCTTGGTCATGCTGGCCACATGACCCGGAAGCTGTCTGCGGACAAACACCAGCTCCCTCGGCCTATAGAGCGAGATGAGCGCCCAAAACCAGTTGTCCGCAACTGGACCTAACAGTCAAGGGTATCTTTACTTTACCTAAAGAATTATGCAGAAATTCTGGTTTCAGTATGCTGGCTGTTTGCCGTAATAAATATTGATGATTATGATGATGATGAACATCTTTGGGTGCAACAGTTGCTGAAAGGAGGGAGATTGCGTGCGGGCATATGAGGCCTTCTTCCCCGATTCCTTTACAAACTGTGAAAAGGCAATGTCCAGATCAAATAGATTTACAAAGTCTGATCAGAACTGCACAACATCAGGGCGCGCAAAATGTCTTACAAGTCTCCACGAATGTCCAAGCTAATGATTTCATTACCTTGCTGATTAGGAATATTGGCGGATTCCCTTGCGTTTTGCTGCTTTAATAATGAGAAAATAATAAAGATTTTGCATTCATGCAGCAGTTTCCATTGAGGCGAGGATTTTCAGTTAAGCCTTTGAGTAACTCCCTGGGGAAGACAGAAAATATCCTAATTAAGCAGATGGCCTGGTGAAGTGCAGGCAGGTTAGTGGCACCAGAAACGCACACTACAATAGGCCTGTTGTTCAGCTGCGAGGTTTTCTGACCTTTCTCATTTTGAAGGGTTGTCCCTTGTCCCTCAGCCCATGAGCCTCAGAAGGATGCACCAAATCTCCACAGTATCCCTTAATTTAAACATTAACCAGGAAATCCTAACAGCTTCACTGCTTCGTCATTGGGGAGTGGGGGGGGGCACAGCTGGGTAGAATTTTGCCAAAGGAATTAAGAGCATAAAACCATATAGTGGTGGGAAACTTTGTTAGGTAGGCTACATGTGACACCATTCAATTTTTGACAGACATGTTAGGATGCTAGGGATGTTTCAAGACAATACTGAGGCACTAGCAGACATTATTTCCTTATATCGGGGTGGGGATATTTCCCCTTACATCTAGGTAAAAAGGTAACGTCTAGTGCTTCATTCATTCAAGGGTAGTGCACCCAGAGCCACATACCAGGGCTGCGAGGGGTAGAAATGCAATTGCGTTCACATTCAGATCTTATCAACTTATCAAATCCGTGCTTTCCAAAACAATACACGAACCAAAATAAAAATCTCCCCCTTTAAGAATTTTGCAATGTAGTTCCTGAGCCAAGTTATGTGTACATTAATGCACATACAATTTTTGTATTGTTTCTGCAAAACAATTTTTGTATGTTATTTTAACTTCGTAAAGTCTCCTACAAATGCATGTATTAGTTAAGATAACATACAAAAATTGTTTTGCAGAAAATGTTTGTGGTAGGGAAAATTACCTAAAAATGTGTATTTTAGGAGAAATTTGCACTCAAATGCTGCAGAATCATCATAAGGACTTTTTAAAAAAACTAAAACAGACCAACCACATACTGATGTGAAAATGTGGAGAACCAAACTTAAGACTGGAATAATGGAGAGGAAACAAAACGGACAGATTTGCCCATCCTTAGCAGCCACCCCCTGTCTCTGCCCCCTCTTTTTTGTTCCTGCCACCCCCTCCCTCCCATGCATCATGGAAATAGAGGGGGGGCGTCTAGCACATAGAAAGAGATTGCTTTGTCCCTCCTGTGGCAGATCAGTTTGCTTCCATCCTTCGTAGAGGAGACAGAAGCTTCTCTTTCACCTGACCCTGATCTTAGAAATGCAATGAAGAGGAGGGCTTTGGCAGGAAAAGAAAGAGGCAGCACTGAACAAGAGGGATGCTGAGGCAGAGACGCCAAGGACAATGCAGGAACACATTGCAGGCTGGATTTGATCTGAGGGCCAGTGATTCTGCACCTGTGGCTCAGGCCATAGTTCTTTCTTGCTAAGAGTCACTCAAAGGCATGAGTGTTTTGGGTGGGAAAGTAGCCGGGCCTATTTTTATGTGCCAGTTCCGTTGGCATTTTGATAAAAGGAGAATTTCCAGGATGCTTAGATCCAGATTTGAGGCAAATACTCTTTGGTGAGGGAACCCTAGCAGAAAATTATAATCACAGAACAAGTAGAGATGTAGGCTGTTAGACCTTTAAAATATCCCCTTCTAAGTTGTTTCCAAAGTTTCCCACTTCCCTTAGCATAGAAAAAGACCACATGTTTGGTAAATTAAAAATGGTTTACTTACAAACTCTTCAAAGGTCTGATTCATGTGCTTTTCCATACAGCAGCAAGAAAAGAAAGCTTAGTTTCAAAAATGAAGAGAGTTTCTAAATTATTTGTATAGAAACACAAAGATGACAGTAGATAATTTTAATAAATAAGAATAATAAAACCACATGGTCTAAGCTTGGAGCATCTAGCTCAGGCATCCTTATAGGAAGGGTTCACATGGAGTAATTGTGGGAATTGGGAGAACAAATAGTTTGGTAGCTTTTCCACCCAATGAACAATTGAAAAATAACTGGCCTACATTTTCTGGTCAGCTCTAGGTTCCCTCTCTGTCAAGCCACTAGTTTTCCCACTCCATCCTCAGATGCAATGTGAGGCTTTTCAGCATTCTCTCTGTTCTCCTTGCCTTTCTGCTTCCTCCCATGTGTCACTGGATAGCCTACCTGGAGCACTAATTCCAGTCAGTCCTTAGGCCTTTATGGAGGTTAGCTCCTCAACTCAGCTGGTGGCGGTCATAGTAGCAACAACTCTAGCAATAATACACATACCGTATTTTTCGCTCTATGAGACGCACCAGACCACAAGACGCACCTAGTTTTTGGAGGAGGAAAACAAGAAAAAAAATATTCTGAATCTCAGAAGCCAGAACAGCAAGAGGGATCGCTGCACAGTGAAAGCAGCAATCCCTCTTGCTGTTCTGGTTTCTGGGATAGCTGCGCAGCCTGCATTTGCTCCATAAGATGCACACACATTTCCCCATTTTAGGAGGGAAAAAGTGAGTCTTATAGAGCAAAAAATACGGTAATTCACAAAGAGCCTAAGGTTCAACCTCCAAGCAGCGCTTCTAGCTGGGCCTGGAAAGACTTCTCACTGAGACTCTTTCAAAGGCACTCAGTCAGTGCAGACATTACTGAGTTTAATGGACTTGGTATAAGGCAGTTTCTTAAGATTACTGTGCCATTCAATGACCAGTTCTTCCCTGTCAACAGCTAGCAGGTATTTACGCATTCTGTGACATCACTGTAACTCATGAGAGGGAGATCTGAAGAAGGCAACAGTACCTTTTTAGTTTATTACACACACACACCAGTCTATGGATTTTTCATGACAGGACATGAGTTTCTGACCTTTCTGGTGGAAAATAAGCTGCAGGCAAGGTGGAGAGAGCAACCCCCCCCCACACACACACCAAGTGTGATTTTCTTTTTATCCAAACCTTTATAGAGCAGTTATGCTGGCTGGAACAGATCTGCTCTTCCAGATCTACAGTTTTCTTCGCTGGTCAAATTATGGCATTTCCAAGATGACATGTGGCTTGATTAGAAGATCCACTCACCCTCCACATCACCTGTCATCATAATAGCCATTTTGCAAATTATATATTTATATTTTGATGTTTATATATTTCTGATTTCATGCTTATTTTCACAAGGACCATACCACTCCTTCTTCCGTATTATTGACGCCGTGTAATTTCTGTTCCTCTACTAGATTTGAGCTCAACCTTATTTCGAGGATCTAGCCTTTCAAGGCTATAAGCAGTATTCCAAATAAATAAATGTTTAAATATTTGCACGACAATGCACAGTAGGCAAGCAAGACAGTTGCTTCCCATATGCCTGGTGATCCTGTGTTCCCTATATGAAATTATGAACAAATGAAAGAGCAAGAGGAATGTGACTTTCCTCCTGCAGACTGTATCCACCAGCCCCATGCAGCTGCTTTTGGTTGGGCTAAAATATCTTGAAATTGCTATTGTGTGCAAACACATCCAAGATTCTATTAAAGATCTTGCCATTTGCAGAGAGGGTGGTGGTGTATGTCCCCCCACCACCACCACCACTTTAATTGATGATATGGTCTATATTTAATAATAAGCTAGAAGACCGGTTTCTTCTGTTGTTGTTGCTTCTCCAAACCCACCACCTACCCCGTAAAATTGTGTGTATGTCATTTGCTGCTTGTGAAAAGCAGGTGTTCTCAAGCCAATTGGAACAAATCCTTGTTTTGAAATGCAAATGACTTTCACAGCGTCTGCATAGTTTGAGATAAAGCAGGCCCACAATGAATTAATCCTAGTTCAATGCAGTTCATTATCTGGAGACTATGACCAGGGCAGCTTTATATTTGAATCAGAACAGTGGGACACCAACAGGTAGAGGTCTCCTTCTCCCTCCAACCAGCTATTCCAATGAATCTGCTTTTGGAAAACTGACTTACAGAGAAATAACTCTCTCTCTCTCTCTCTCTCTCTCTCTCTCTCTCTCTCTCTCCCCCTCTTTCTGTCTCCTGTGTCTGGCCCTCCTGATATAAATCTACTCCCAAAATATCACATTCAGATATGACATAAAGGGCATTACTGTTGAAAATGGGCCATTGGAGATGAATAATGGTCCTGTTACCTAAGGATGATGGGAGTTGTAGTCTAAAAACGGCTGGTGACCCAAGTTTGGGGAACTCTGGTGTAGACGGTAGTGAGTTAATGGTCTTACTCGACAGTGGTTTGTTCCTGTGTGCCCTTAGAATGAGGGAATAGGTTGCTTCTGAGCTAATCCCAGGAATTTGTTTTCATTTACCAGATCTGAAATCACTGTCCTGCCACACACTCAAAAAAATCCATGTCTCATTCATCTCCACAGCCTAATTTAGAAGAAGAAGAAGAAGAAGAAGAAGAAGAAGAAGAAGAAGAAGAAGAAGAAGAAAAGCTGATCTGTGGCAAATCACTCAGAAATCTGCCAGTAAATCCCAATTGTGCTCTGCCCATCCTTGTATTACACTAACCATGCTGTATGAATCAGTGCAATTGGAGGGCAAATGGATTCAAATATAATGAAAAGCAGGTCTTTATTATTACAAGTAGATGTTTTATTACCTTTTATAGCTCCTTTGTACTTCTACTTGCCTTAGAACATCTGCCCATCTGCTTGAAATGCGCATATCAATCAGATGTTACAACTCTAATTTTACACAAAAATGGAAGCGTAGGTTAATTCTGAGCACTGATGAAGAAGAGCAAATGAGAGAAGCCAGTAATGCTCTACTGGTGGAAAAGGTGCCCAAGGAAAGTAGCAAACAGAGGTAATATTGAGCAAGACACATTCACTACAGGCAGATCATACATTTAAAGTACATTTGATGCACATTTGTTGTTGCTGTTGTTTTAAATTATATTTTTATTAAATTCATCCAAAGATTACAGGGCGGTTCACAAGATAAAAATACAAAACGAGAACACAGAATACATAATAAAAGCAAGAACAAAAACAAACCAATAACCCCATTCCACCCTAACCATACAATCCGATGCGTAACTATTCAATAGAAAATCCCAAAGTATTTTCAGGTAAGTATTATAAAGCTGAGGTAGGAAATCCATGGTTAGCAGGCTGGATCTGGCCTGTGAAACCACTACTAGTGGCCTTCCACTTGGGGATGGTCCAAGACATTTTGGCACCTGATGCGAATGACAAAATGGCAGGACCCAGAAATTAGGGGTGATCGAAGATCTACATCATGAGCAAGGCGGAAAGTAGTATCTACATTGGGAACAAGGGAGAGGTAATCAAATCAAATTTACCTGACGGCAGAGGAAGAGGTACAGTCTGAATGTGTGTGAAGTTGTGGGTGTTTGGTTTGTGGGTGTGGAGTGTGCATCTTTGCTATACAGACAGTGAGTGTTTTAGGTGCGTTCGATATGAGCATGATCAAGCAGACCCAAAAGCGTAACAAAAAGGGGCGGAACGGGGTGTTTTCAGGCTTTTTCCATGGTGTTTCAAATACAGTGGTACCTCTGGTTACGTACTTAATTCGTTCCAGAGGTCTGTTCTTAACCTGAAGCACCACTTTAGCTAATGGGGCCTTCCGCTGCTGCCGCGCCACAGCCACGCAATTTCTGTTCTCACCCTGAAGCAAAGTTCTTACCCCCAGGTACTATTTCTGGGTTAGCGGAGTCTGTAACCTGAAGCGTATTTAACCTGAAGCATATGTAACCCGAGGTACCACTGTATAGACAATTTCATTTAGATGCATGGTGCCTTGGAACGGAACCCCTGGGTAAATCGGGAGTTGCCTGTAGGTGTGCGAAAGAGCAAATGAGTGTGCTTTGGCCATGCACACTGCTGGCAAGCGGTCCTTGATGGGTTGCCCAGCTTGCAATATGGCCCCTTGGCTAAGAAAGGTTAGCCTTCCCTGGTGTAGAGGATCATTGCCTAAAGCAGGCAAGCCTGTGGAATAGCTACGTTTGGTCACAGATGGGGATTTGTTTGTTTGTTGTTTGCTCAGACGCAGTTTTCTAATAATGAATACTTGCAATGCTGTGCCTTCTCTGCAGCTGTGTAAAATGGAGTTGAGAAATTTCAAAAAGGCTTTGACACGGGAGTCACCTTTCTTCTGAGCTGTAAAAGATAGCCCTGATAAGCAGCTACTTGGCTGTTGATTTAAGATCCAGAGATACAGTTGAGGGCATGGGGGGAAGAGAGAGGAAGAGAGAAGGTCCTCGATGTCAGGTGATACTTTACTGCTCATAAAAACCACTTCAGCCAGAGGGGTCCGTCTAGCTATATCAAGCACTCTAAAGGCAAAGGCATCTTATTTTAACCCTACACATGTTGTGAAACAATTCATCTTTTAGAACATCAACCAGAAACACTTCCAGCAGGTGAGGCGGGAGGGAAAACAACCCTACAAGTGCATTTCCACCTGTGCATGATTATACCATTAGCTATAAATTGAATTTGCTTCCTTTACTAGTTCCAGAGGGGCAGTTGTGTTAGTCTTTTGAAGGAGATTTGTGGCGCCTTAAGGGGTAACACATTTTTTTTTTTTAATAGAAATTTATTGGGTTTTACAATAGAAATAAACATAATAAACAATGTAACATATATCTTAACATAATTTCACATTTTCTTTGGACTTCCTCACACCTCCCTCTCCCACTTTCATCGTTATAGCATTTTGTCAGCAATTTATTATCTTATTTGCATTCTTATATCCCTTCTATGTTTCATAATCTTCTAGTTCTCAAAAAGGGTTATATTTTCTCAGTCTCACTTATTTTCTTAAAGTCATCTAAATTTAGTGGTGCTCAGTTATATTGATCTAGCATCCTGTTTAGCATTCACTCAAGTTGCAATGTTTTTGTAAATAATTCTTAAATTTCTTCCAATCCTCCTCAGTCCTCTCTTCTCCCAGGTCTCGAATTCTGCCGGTCATCTCAGCCAGTTCCATGTAGTCTATCAGTTGCATCTGCCATTCTTCCAGTGTGGGTAGATCTTGAGCTTTCCAATGCTTTGCGAGTAGTATCCTTGCTGCTGTTGTTGCATACATAAAAAATGTCTGGTCCTTCTTTACCACCCCTTGGCCGACAATACCCAAAAGAAAGGCCTCTGGTTTCTTAGTGAAGGTATATTTAAATACCTTTTTCAGTTCATTATAAATCATTTCCCAGAACGCCTTCACTTTAGGGCAAGTCCACCAGAGGTGGAAGAATGTTCCTTCACACTCTTTACATTTCCAACACTTATTGTCAGTCAGGTGGTAAATTTTTGCAAGTTTGACTGGGGTCATATACCATCTATATATCATTTTCATTACATTTTCTTTCAAAGCGTTACATGCAGTAAATTTCAATCCAGTACTCCACAACCTTTCCCAGTCCTCAAACATAATATTATGCCCAATGTCCTGCGCCCACCTTATCATAGCCGATTTAACCATTTCGTCTTGTGTGTTCCATTTTAACAGCAAGTTATACATCCTTGAAAGTACCTTACTCTTAGGTTCTAACAATTCTGTTTCTATTTTCGATTTCTCCACCTGGAACCCTAATTTCTTGTCATTTTTAAAAACTTCTTTAATCTGAGCATAATGTAACCAGTCTCGCACTTTATCCTTCATTTTCTCCAAACTCTGCAATTTCCAATTGTCTCCATCTTTTTCTAGAATTTCCCAATATTTTGGCCATTTGGCCTCCGTATTGGGTCTTTTTCGGGCCTTAGCTTCCAAAGGTGAAAGCCACCTTGGGGTTTTATTTTCCAGCAAGTCTTTATATTTTGTCCAGACATTAAACAGTGATTTTCTGACAATATGGTTCTTAAAGGCCTTATTTGCTTTAACCTTGTCATACCACAAATATGCGTGCCATCCAAAAGCATTGTTAAACCCTTCCAAATCCAACACATCAGTGTCTTCAAGAAGTAGCCAGTCTTTTAGCCAACAGAACGCTGCGGCTTCATAATACAGCTTTAAATCTGGCAGGGCAAAGCCCCCTCTTTGTTTTGCATCAGTTAATATCTTAAACTTAATTCTGGGCTTTTTGCCCTGCCAGACAAACTTAGAAATATCTCTCTGCCACTTCTGAAAGCACACCGTCTTGTCCAAAACCTGAAGTGTTTGAAATAAAAACAACATCCTTGGCAATACATTCATCTTGATAGCAGCAATTCGGCCTAACAAAGAAAGTTTCAATTTTGACCAACTATCTAAGTCTCTCTTAATTTCTGCCCAGCATTTTTCATAATTATCCTTAAATAGACTTAGGTTTTTTGCTGTTATGTTTACCCCTAGGTATTTTACTTTTTTAACCACATTAAGTTCCGTCTCTTTCTGAAACCGTTCTGACTCTGTATCTGTCAAATTTTTTCCCAAAACCTTAGTTTTCTGTTTATTTAATTTAAATCCAGCCACCCGACCAAAGTCATTAATCAGTTGTAATACTCTTTTCGTACTAGGCTCTGGCTTCTGCAGGGTCAAAACCAGGTCATCTGCAAAAGCTTTTAATTTATATTGTTTCTGTCCGACCTGAATTCCTTCCACCAACCGATCCCCTCTAATCATATTCAATAGCACTTCCAGAACCGAAATGAATAACAAAGGGGAGATAGGGCAACCTTGTCGTGTCCCTTTTTCAATTTTAAACTCTTCTGTAACCACATTATTAACTATCAATTTAGCTTTCTGTTCTGAATATATCGCCTCAATCCCATTCTCAAATCCCCGTCCCACTCCCATCTCTTTTAAATTTCCCATCATAAATTTCCAGGAGATATTGTCAAAGGCCTTCTCCGCATCTATAAAAATTAAAACTGCTTTTGTATTTATATCTGTTTGCAAAAGTTCCAAAATGTCAATAATGTTCCTTGTATTAGCAAACAAATGTCTACCTGGGAGAAAGCCAGCCTGGTCCTTATGGATTACTTCATTTAAAACTTTTTTAAATCTACTTGCCAAAATGTCTGCAAATATTTTGTAATCCACATTTAGAAGGGAGATGGGACGGTAGTTCTTAAGTTGTGTCTTTTCAGCTTCCGACTTTGGTATTAATGTGATAAACGCTTCCTTCCACGACTCTGGTGCCCTCTTCCCCTCCATAATTTCATTGCTGACCTCCATCAAAGGTTGTATCAAATAGTCTTTTAATGTCTTATAGTACTTGGAGGTCAGCCCATCTGGCCCTGGAGATTTGCCCAATTGCATGTTCTGAATGGCTTGTTCAATCTCCTGTCGTGTTATTTTAGAGTTCAGGATTGTCCTATTTTCTTGTGACAATTTGGATAGTCCATTTTTTGCCAAAAATTGTTTAATCTCAACTTCATCTTGCGGCCCTTGGGTGTATAGTTTTTTGAAGTATCTCTGGAAACACTTTCTAATGTCCACTGGATTCTGAATGTTTTTTCCTTCAACCTCTAAGTTTGTAACCGTATTTAATCTTTGTCTTCTCCCTAAGGTACCACTTTAGCTAATGGGGCCTCCCGCTGCCGCCATGCCGCCGGAGCACGATTTCTCTTATCATCCTGAAGCAAAGTTCTTAACCTGAGGTACTATTTCTGGGTTAGTGGAGTCTGTAACCTGAAGCGTATGTAACCTAAATATCTGTAACCTGAGGTACCACTGTATATATGCACATACAGTGGTACCTCGGGTTAAGTACTTAATTCGTTCCAGAGGTCCGTACTTAACCTGAAACTGTTCTTAACCTGAAGCACCACTTTAGCTAATGGGGCCTCCTGCTGCTGCTGCGCCGCCAGAGCACAATTTCTGTTCTCATCCTGAAGCAAAGTTCTTAACCTGAAGCACTATTTCTGGGTTAGCGGAGTCTGTAACCTGAAGCGTATGTAACCTGAAGAGTATGTAACCTGAGGTACCACTGTAGTTTCGGGGGTCCCAACTTGAACAAAATATCGGAAGAGGGCCAGGTAAGCCCTGTTCTTCATAATCAATCACATGATGCGGCACACGCACACCATTTGAATGGCAGTATCCATCAACTTTGGAGGGGGCCCACCCTCCTCAAATATTTTAGGGGGGGACGAAAACCCTTGGGCCCCTAGGAGTTGCCTCTTATGCATAGTTTTGTGTGTGCATGTATGTGAAAGAATTGTACACAGTGAAGTCTGTGGGAAACGAAGAGTTTTGATGCTAACATTTTGGGATAGAACTGAAACCAAGAATCCTGAAAACTGCAATTTGTTCAGGGTGCTAAAAGTTGTTAGGAGACCCCTGTTCCTCTTAGAGAAAGGAGAGCAACCTGTGAAAATGGATTGATGGTTGAACCACTCTAAGAACTGTACTAATGAAGCTATCTGGTAAAATATACATATACAGCGGTACCTCAGGTTACAGACTCCACTAACCAAGAAATAGTACCTCAGGTTAAGAACTTTGCTTCAGGATGAGAACAGAAATTGTGCGGCGGCAGCGGGAGGCCCCATTAGCTAAAGTGGTACCTCAGGTTAAGAACAGTTTCAGGTTAAGAACGGACCTCCAGAACGAATTAAGTTCTTAACCCGAGGTACCACTGTACTGGAAGGAAAGAATACGCAGGAAGGCATATACTACTGAAAAGAATATGCAAAAGGTGCGTTATAATATTGAAAACTACTTTGCAAAAAAAAAAGATACAAGAGGTAAATTGCATACAACAGCATGCATGTTGGGGAAATTCACGCTATAATATGGAGGAATTTTCACGAGGGCTTTAAGAAAACCACAGAATTATGTGGGGATCTGAAGAACTGAACTTGAGACTGGAAAAGGAGAAGCTGAATTCTTCAAATTCACCCAGTTCTCCTATCCATCCACAGCTTAGCCATTTCAGAAAGTTGACCTGCCAATGTGTACATTCCAGAAGCAGTCACAGTTACATGACTAATTCAAGGCCTAAGCAAAAGAGAAGACTAAAAACTCCTGTTGCAACCCCTGTAAGATGTCTTGTGTCTTCTCCCTTAAAAAAGCCATTTTTCAAATTGTTCAAATGTTCACTGCTCTCTGCGTAGGTGTAGACTGACTGATTCAATTAGAACTAGCTACCAGCAAACTATGGCTGCCATTCTGCTTCCAATTATAAACACACATGAGGCTACAGTCCCTAAACTCCCTTTTTAGGGACTGATCCTAGTTGAACTCCATTGTACTTAACTTCCAACTAAACACTTTTAGGATTACTTCCAACCAAACATCCCCTGGAAATGAATGGAGAGGAAATAGCAGGTCTGATTTCTGAAGCAACATATTTTTTTATTTTTTTTACCGAAAGTGGTACATGGTTTGATCATTCTTTTAAACTGGAAAACAATTATGGAAAAGAAGAAGCTTTTATTGCCAATTAAAGGGTTTTGTGAGGTCATAGCATTTGAAGCCACCCTGCCATTTGAGGTCTGGAAGGCAGAATCCTGCCATTAAATGAAGGATGTTTGACTAGGACTTGGAGCAGGGATTCCTCCTGTGGGCCTGAACTTTCATATCATTTCATTTATTTGGGGGTTAAATGAATATTCTCCTCTTCCACCCAAAATGACTCCTGGAGAAGCTCATATAGACATTCTGAAACAATACTGAAACAACATAGGCTTGGGCAATTCAGTCAATTTTTGCTCCTTGGGATGCTTCTCATTTTTTTTCTTTCAATTTTACATTAATGTCAAAAGCAATGTGCTTTTTTTAAAAAAAAACCATTCTGAAAATTCACCAGCTTCTTTGTGAACAATTATTCTGTTAACCATGGTTGTGTGCAGTTTTGACCAATATATGGCTTTCACCTATTATAATTCTTTTTATTGGTTATCTTCACTAATATATGCGTTTTTATGCATACTTTCCCATAATATATTCATTTAGGGATGTATTCATTGGTTGGAGAATTGTGTTGCAAAATTCAGAGAAGGGTGACTTTTGAAGGATAGTGGCCTTTTGGTTTGCATATTGATTCGAGAAGTGTGAAATGGGTAGTTTCTCATTAAAATGCAAACAAAATAGAATTTCACCCCCATCCACATACAATGCAATGCATTTGGCAGTTTGGCAATGTCAACATTAAAACAGATAAACGGGACCTATATAAAACTGTTGAAGTAGGAGTTCCTATTTGGGCTTCTAGCCAACCAGCCATGCCTTTTTTTTTTTTTTTTTTTTTTTTTTTTTGGTTACTCCATGCCACTAGCTTATCTCTGAAGCTAAAGGGGTGGAAATGACCAGTATCTGGAAGAGAGCCTACTATGTTGTGTTGGCAGCTCTGAAGTCTTCTGAAGGAGGTTGGCATACAAATGCAAGGCATGAAGAAATAGGACACTACTCCTAAAACTGTCATTTCGGGTATGCTTTGTGCCTTTTTTTAATCTTGAAAAATGTCACAGCATTTGCTTCCAACAGCAGTACAGGCTTCCCAGCATATTTGAGCAACTTCTGCTGCCAGACCAGGCGGACTCTGCATTTCTGCTGGAATTTCTGGAGTCCCACAGTGGTTGGCTGCTGTTCAGCAAAGCTGTGAAGGTGAAAATCTCAGCCTTTCATAGGACTGCTGCTCATTATGGTACATTTAGAGCAGCTGCCAGTAGTCAACCTTGGCTGCTTGCATGAGCTACAGATGTTCTTCTATATCCGAGGAAGGCTGGGTGTGTAGCCCTGATAGGATAAGAGAGAACCTTCTGTCTTCTGAACTGGTTCCCTGATCTTTCTATGATCAGGGAAAGATCTTTCTCTGATCTTTCTCTTTCTATGTTTTGGATATTTTGCCCCCAGCCTCTGCTATTATGGCAAGCAGCCAACTCAAAGGATGGAAGAAAGGGCCGCTGTACAACCATAAGACCTTTCAATCCATCAGATGCATGACCAAAGTGGTGGGATTTGGGGTTTAAAGAATCTGGTCCTCGTTTCAGCTGAGAATGTAAAAAGCCCTGGTAGCAATGTTAACAGTGAATAGAACCAGAACGAAATCCCTAAGCAATGCCTACCTGCCCTAAGCATGGGGCTGGCAAATCCCCTGTTTCTTCCTAGGTCTACATCACCACTCCTTAAAGTGTCTACATACAGAAATTCTGGTACTAGAACAAGAGCACCCATCTGAAACAGATTAGGCCTGTTTCAACCACACTGGGAGAAATGTTATTATTTTTCCTTGTACTAGTAGAGACATCTACAAAAGCAAGTCTTTGATGAATGGTTTGCCACTGTATTTGCAAGAATCGTGCCCATATGAATGGAGTGTAAATCACGGAATGTCTGGCCTGTGGCTGTTTAATGTACAGGGCACCTTGCATTTGTTGCTCTGCGCAAAGTCAGGCCAACAAGTAGTTAAATCATTTCTCTTCCCCTCATTTAGTGCCTCTTGCACACAAGAGATCCCGTGCTCCTTCACCTTTTCCCCATGCAGAACCTATTACACACACATAGGCCTTTCATTCGCTCCATATGCTCCATGGTGCTTTCCAGGAGAATTACAATAACGTGGCTCCCACTGCCATGCCTGTATAATTAACCTCTGGTCTTTCAACTGTATTTTGATACACTTGAAATGCTACCTAGAATTCCAAATCCCCTACACATTAAGCAGACCATGCTGACAAGCCTGGCTTCTCTGCTCATTTTATCAGAGTTAACTTCCAAATCAGCACTGACTTAAGCAGTCGGCCCAATTTAGGGAGCTAACGAAACCATCCAGGATCCAGTCTGTTCTCCCCACCCCCGTGGAATCAATCAATCAGTCAGTTGTCAGTCAAGGAGGAGAAGGAGACACCATAGCACCTGCCCAGAGAAAGGAGAAGGTATCTTCTCTTAAGGCAACCTTACACATTTCAGAGGCTCTCGGCCGGATGGTTAGACCCCATTGCTCATAAATCTCCTCCATCACTTGCCTTTCCTGCTGCTGCCTACAGTCTGCTGCTTTGCCTCCTAATGCATTTTCAAGGTGGCATGAATGTTGTCCCATTCAGAGGACAATGTCGGCATTCTCGTTTTCTTTGCTCAATATGTTCTCCAGCTTCTTGGAAGGTATAGGAGCAACAGTAGTTAAGGGCATAGGATAAAATTGGGCATCTTCTGAGCAGCTGAAAGGGTTTTCCACTAGTGCAAAGCGGCCATTGGCTACAACTGGGAAGGCGGAGAATGACCCGTTCACATTTTAAAGCCAAACTCCCTAATCTGCACTCCCTGAAACAATATGCAAACCAAAATGCAGCAGTCCTTCAGAAGTCACACTTCTGAATTTTGCAATTCAGTTCTTTGAAAATGTACCGTTCCCCAGCATTTGGTACTGGATGCCCATTCTTTTTTGTATGACTGAATTCTCTCCAAGGCCAAGTGCTACCAAGTTGGCATTATTGAAGTTTTCAAAATGAGCCCACCTCAGAGTTCCAGCTGCCCCAGCAGTTAACATGGACTGTCTCTCTTCCAGGTCTTGCGAAACTTAAGCAGCTCTTATTACTATATTTGGTATCACGCCTCTGCTGGTGGTCCCCTTTGGCTTAGATGCATGGCTTCTAACTACTAGAAGCTGTTCATACAGGATTGTGGACCCAAGCCGGTGGAATTCTCTCCCAACAGAGGTTATAAAAGGTGTGGGACAAAGACTTCCTTAGTCCAGCAGGCATTTTAAGGTGGGTGGGTGGGTTGTCGCGATGGTGGGTTTTAATTGTTCTTTAAAAAAACATTTTATGTACACAGATTAGAAATTCTGAATCCTAAGTGGCATAAAAATAAATACAGAGCAAGGAAGTTAGACCCCGTGATTACCTTTAATTAGAGTGGCCTTCCTCAAACTGCTGGTCTCCACGTGTTTTGGACTACCCACCAGCCTCAGCCAACATGGTTAATGATTGGGGATGATGGAAGTTGTTGTCCCAAACTTCTGGAAGGGAGCAGGCTGTGGAAGGCTGAAACAGAGGATCAGTCTTCTCTCTCTCATCTCATGTCATATAGGTTATATGTTATGCAATCCATGATCATCCATCACCTCCCACCCCTCTCTCCCACAACCATGCATTTTCCTTCACGTTCCAGCCCCCATTTCATTTGCTGCATGTCACCTTTGTATCTTGGTTTTCTTTAATCCTCCTATTGACTTCAGGTTTCCTCCCCACTCACCCAAACTATACACTGACGTGTGACTCATGTATCACTCTTCAAAACAGGCACAATATGGCCAGCACAGTTAAAATTATTCCCGTGAGTCATGTTCCGGCAGCTGAAACCACCACCATACTCCTACTTGGAGAGGAGATGCAAGTCACATGGAGTGTGGAGGTTGTCATTTCAGGACAGCCATAATTGTATGGGATACAGATCTTGAAGAGGTCCCACAATGGATAGTTGATGTATCCACAAATACTAAAGATCTGCTCCTGTGTAGAAGAAAAGGGCATGGCATGTGTTTAATCTAGGAAATATTTCCGCTCACAGTCACTGGAGAGAATTCAGAGGAAGACAACTCACAGCTAAATGTGGGGCACACATCTAGCAGATGCCAACAAGACTTGACCTATCTCAGAGTCTTGGTTCTCAAGATACAGAGATGTGTGCATCTCTGTGGATGCTCAAGTAGTTGGATGGAGACCCATTGCTGGTTGACTAAGTATTGCATGCACCATGTTTCAAAGGGGACGAGGAGGCAAAGGACAGAAAGTGTTATTGGACTGATAAATTGTATTTCAATGTTGGTTCTTAATGTTTTGATATATTTTATCTAATTTGTTTTTATTACTCTGTAATTTACAATGATTGCAAACACTTCGAATTCCAGCTTGGGAGAAAGGTGGGCTATAAATACATTAAATAGACAAATAAATAAACCCATTTCTGGAAGAAAAAGAAGAAAAACAGCTTTCATTTTTAATATGAACATTTCTAGCCCTTGAGCAAATGAAAACCTTTGGGCAACGTCAGCCAAAATGTGCTAAATTTTATAAGATTGAAAGACGCCTTTCTGAAACAGTTCCAAAGTCTTGGGACCTGCCCGTTCCACCTCATATCCAGAAGTGGCTGCTGCCACCATGATTTTGTTCTCTGGAGAGCAGCATTGCTGACATTTGCCACAACAGTGGGGAGGTCAGGGTGGAGTCGTCACACTGCGGTGGCACCAGATTGGCTCTGCTGGTGCATCCACTGTGCCCCACCACTCTTAGCCAGACCACTTCTGACCAAAGGGCCCTGCCCTTGCCTCTTTCCACCTGGCTTGGGGCGAGGCTTGACAGGCTTCACAAGGACTGTGGCTGCTGCTGAGCACTGAGGACTCCTCTTTTAAATTGTTTTAAATTTTCACCTGTGTTGTTTTAAATGAGACTGTGGTGTTTGCCCACTCATTAGGGAGATGTCGTGCTGGGGAGAGAGAGGGGGGGGTTAATAGGCTGACCAATAAGAAAGCCCAGGGGCGGAGCCTAACTGTGTTTAAGGCTCAACACAGGGGTTTGGGCAGTTAGTTTGGTTGGTTTCTTGTGGATGGGAGGCATAGGAGTCAAAGTGAGTTAGAGACAGAGGGGAGACGGAGAGAGTGAATCAGATTACAGTGTTTCAAAGTATTTATTGTTATTAATTTTAGCAGAAAACAACAGTTTATTATGAATTCAGTTAGAGCTCAGAGAGCCCATTCTTGTTTCAAAGTATTTAAAATTTGTTTGCGTTCACAATAAACTGGAATCTTTGTTAATACGTTACAACCTGACTGAGTCTGAATATATTACCGGGGAAACCTGGTTGGTGGCAGTGGAAGAAATAAGCCGTAGTGGTTCAGGCTCAATGGAACGATTGGAGGCTCTGTGCAAACGCCACAGAGACCATCTTGGCTGTGAGCCCTGGAAGACCTGCACCCTGCCTTGCTGGCCTTTTCCCATCTGGCCTGGGAGAGTGGAGTGCTGACTGACTCCAGCTACAAAAGCTGAGGCTGTTGAACAGATTCTTGGGCTGGAATATTGTTCACGGGGGGTTGAGAGAGCTTGTTGCTGTTATTGATATTCTTGTTGTATCTTTAGTTTTAGATCTTATGATTTATGTGAAAATTGTTTCCATTAGGCTGTGTACTTTTTGATATGTTATTTATTGTTTATGACTTCTTTTATGTTTGTAATTATGTAATTCTTGCCATGTCGTAAGCCGCCTTGAGCATAGTTTCAACTATGGAAAGGAGGCATACAAATAAAATGATGATGGTGATGATGATGATGATGATAATGATGTCAGCTCAGATTCAGGGATGGTCCAAATATCTCTGAGGCAGGGCTATTCACTTCGGCTCTGTGCCTCTTCCAAGCCTTTTAGCCATTGAAAGTGTTTTTTAACAAGCCCGAGAAAGGTATAAAGTGCTCAAAAGGACAGTATGACCCCGAGAGGCTATTGAGTGGACAGTAACAGGTTTGTGAACATGAGTGTCCTAATCTAGCAAGGAATATCTGTAACTGAAAACAGGTGCGCTGACAACCTAGCTGTGGATGCACCTCCAAACTTACCTTCTGCACTCCCTGAACTAGCTGGATGCCTCACTTGACATGGGCAGAACTACAGATCCCCATTCAGAAACATTAGCTGGACATGACAAAGGCTGCATCAAGGCAGGCAGATATTGCCCTTGATTGGCATCAGGTCACATGCACCATCCATGGCTGCGCTGTAAAATTATCAATTAAAATATCTGTGCGTACAGGATTTCCTGTTATCAGTAAAGTGTCAGAAAAGAGCTCACTATATTGGTGGTATGTTCTCTCTTTCCTAGAGAAAGTAATAAGTACCCTGTTCAACAGGCAAACTGAGAGCCAGTGTGCCTAACCTACTTTGCAGGGTTATGAGCATAAAATGGGCTTTCACTGAAATTCAGCTCCAGCACCTCTCAGGTGGGCACAATTGCTATATTAAGAGAATGAGGGTGAGTTCATAGTGAGTTCCGGCACCTCTTTTTCTTGAAAAATAGCATTGGGTGGAGATGGACTGGAGAACCAGGTATGGTACCTTGGGATATGATTTAAAAAGCACAGGTTTGGGTTCTGACTTAGACATACTTAAGAGTAGTCCCACTGACTTCAATAGACCTATTTTGACTAAGTCTGGCTCAAACCCACGTACTTTGGAAAGCTGTTTGTTCACTGTGCATTTGGGCACCCTTCATGATAGTGTGGCAGAATTTTGCACTATGGCTTCTGAGATCAAGAATTTTTTTGCCTATCTCTGGATATGATGGGATGCCATTTTTAATCAAGTTGGTGGACTAAACCTTTTGAGAGTGAACTGATTTTCACCACTGATTTCAAAACTGCTCTGTTTTTTGTAGAGTAATTCCTGGGCAATGCTGGGTATCCTCTTTTTCAGGGTTCTAAATTTATTTATAAATGGTGCCATAGTTTTGAAGGCGGCAGGTAGGTGATGCCCACACTGTTGTCAACAGAAGGATAAAATTCTGCAAGGACCTGCTGCTTTCTCCTAGGGGAGGGTTGGTTTCCCTTCTGGTTCCGTCTGCTGGGTAGTGTCTTGTGTATTTTAAGCAGCTCCTCTAGCTTTCACCTCTTCCATCTTGATTTCATTACTTCAAAATATTTAAATGCACAGAACTGCATTTTTTTAAAAAATAAAATAAAATGCCTGTGTTACATCACTACTGCCATTACAGTGTAATAGATCTTCAAACGAAAGAGCTCTCTGTTCTGGGTTTTGATTAACTTCTCATTTGTCTAAAGAGTAAAAAAAAAAAATCCTTGGTAGACACAGTAAATCTCCTTCAAAGTGGTTGCAACCGCTGCTCCTCTATGTCCTCTTTTTTTGCATTCAATCCATCCATGCAGGTGTGAGGCTGCTCCCTCTTCCTCCTCCCTAAGGTTTGGCTTTTGTGATGCAGGGCTAGCACTGAGGCACCCACACCTGCTTTATGTTTTGCAGCTGTACTCTGCAACATCTCAGCGACACAATATTAGACCCGTGGTAGTAGATTTATGCTGGACTGTCCTCACATTGCTCTATTTTAATAGTCGGTCTGCAATGTTTTTCCCAAGTTTGCCACGCTATTGCCATTTGGAGCAGCCGTCTTGTGCAACACACACACACACACACACACACACACACACACACACACAACAAACCCAGGGCATTTGTGGAGCTAAACATTACAGGACCTCAGCGGGAAGTTATGGGACCAAGTGGAAATGAAGCAGTAGGTCTGCCCCAAAACTTTTGGAGGTTATCCACGGTGTTGAAAGCAGGGTCACATCTCACCACCCCAATACCATCATGAGTAAAAATTTATCACAAATGCACTTTAAGAAGGACAATTTGGGTGTCCAATTTTTCCAGGTCATGTCCTCTTTTTCAGGGGTAAAATTTATGTTTGGGTGGATTTTTTGTCAAAATGTCTCTGGCTATACTTTCTGGATGAGACATAGACATAACTGGTGATTGAAGACTTGGTTTCATCTTCTCTTCTTCTGCCCCCCCCTCGCAATATATCATAGCTTCTACAGCCTACATATAGTAGGGGCATTAAAAATCATAGCATCCACTTTTTTGCTCTTCAAAATATGGCAGCTCTAGGAGGCCCAAAGAAACTTCGCTATAGCGATGGTAGCTTGGCTTGTGGGGAACTTGAATGCCAAGTAAAATAAGGTTTTAAAACCAGGGGGCTAACCTTGAACAAGAGAGACTGGTAATAACTCTTCTGGAAAATAAGGTTCTGTTGCCCCTGCTTTGCATTAATTTAGATATTTGTTGCAAAAAGTTCTTTCCTCAATTTTTGGCCATGCACAGTCACTCCTCAATTAATTGTGAATTGATTTTTTTAAAAAATCTGCTCTCTCTCTCTCTCGCTCTCTCTCTCTCTCTCACACACACACACATCTCCATATGAAAACCAAGGGCAGTCAATCTTTCATTAGACATGGGGTGACAGAGGGTCAGCAGACACTCTTGCCATACTAAAAATAAAGGCCCCACATCTGGTATGGAATGATGTCTGGAATTGTAATGCACATGCATCCACTTACTTGTCAGGCTGAAAACACAAACTCAGGGGCCGGTTGCCTGTTGAAACATGAACCAGTGTAATAGGAACCTAAGCCCTGAAACAGACTGTTTGTGTATGCAGCCAGTTTATTAGCAAAATGTGCAGGCCCAGAGTACAAGGACCTCAGTTTCAAGTCGATCCGTTGCACACTTAACAAGCTGTTTGTAATATAGTCCATTTCAGGGTTTTTTTAAAAAAAGATTGGGGTAGCGGGAGGGAGGGAAATGCATTCCCACAGTAGAAGTAATGCATGATGCTTTTACCATATGGCTAAATTCTGGGTTTGCCACAGAAACTGTTGACACATGTCAAAACGACTGTAGCTTGTTTATACACTGCATTTAAAAATCGGTTATGCATAATATGAATGAGGCCTACCTGGATCCCAAAGCAGCCGCATATCAAAACGATACCAATGTTTATGTTAACAGAACAAGTGAAGGGGAGAGGGCCTCTGAGCTCACAAGGAAGACAGCCGAAACACCAGAACAAGCAAACATAGCTTCACTTATTAGGCCTGTGCACCGGATTAGGCTGAGGCCCGAATCCCAGGCCAGATCAGGCCTATTTGGTGGGGGGGATCCGGGCCTCAGTCCAGTTGGGTTGAGGTAGTCCCTGATACCTGGGTCAAGGGCCCAGAGAGGCAGGCATGAGGCTGAGAAACTGCAAAAAGAAGAGACCTATGTGGTGGCTTTTGAATTATGGTGCTGAAGGAGACTCTTGAGAGTCCCATGGACTGCAAGAAGATCAAACGTATCCATTCTTAAGGAAATCAGCCCTGAGTGCTCACTAGAAGGACAGATCCTGAAGCTGAGGCTCCAATACTTTGGCCACCTCATGAGAAGAGAAGACTCCCTGGAAAAGACCCTGATGTTGGGAAAGATGGAGGGCACAAGGAGAAGGGGATGACAGAGGATGAGATGATTGGATAGCGTTCTCGAAGCTACCAGCATGAGTTTGACCAAACTGCGGGAGACAGTGGAAGACAGGAGTGCCTGGCGTGCTCTGGTCCATGGGGTCACGAAGAGTCGGACACAACTAAACGACTAAACAACAACAACAACATGGGGTGGCTATATCTCTGAGAGAAGATAGAGGGACACTTTTACTGGCAAACCTCTCCTTTTTCCTGTTTCTCTCCTTCTTTCCACCACTGCCAGGCTTTTTCTCCTTTGCTTCCCATCTGGGCTTTCTCTTTTTTCCAGTCTTCAGTTCTTCACATTTATACATCAGCTTACAATTGGGGGGGGGGGGGGAGAGTCCACCTGAAAATTCATCAAATGTCTCCTAATATATAATTTTGGCAAAGCAATTTCCCCTACCCAACGTAATGCCTTTTTGTATGAACCTAGTATATACATCCCGCCCCCCTTACACCTTACTTGGCTGGAGAGCTGCATTGCAAAGTTCAGAGATGCACAAATTACAAAGTTCTGGTTTGCTTATTGTTCTGGAAAATGTGCATTAGGTAAGTTTGCCTTTAAATGTGTATTTCTCCATCCCTGCCAGTGCCGTGGACCTCAGACAGCTCGTCTCCCTTCCCCACAGCTGTTATTTGCAAAATATTAAAACAGGGATGAAGAGCCCAGCATAACCAATGGTCAGGGCTGTTAGGAGTTGGATCAATGATATCCTGAGGATCACAGGTTTCCCCAGCCCTGGTTTAATGCATTCACGCATCTCAGTCCTCATGTTTAATTTTGCCCAGAATTCCATCATCCCAGAGCATGTTGTAGAGATGGATTTATTTTATCTTGTTTAAAAATACTAAATACCTGTAACTAACTTCGCAGGCAGATGATGCTGCCGCCTTGGCTGAAGCTAAGCAGTCTTGGGTCCAGTCAGTGCCTGTGTAAAATGTGATCACCTGGGCATCCCATTCTCCCTGTTTTTGAGTTGCACTACAGGAGAAAAATGTAAATAAATAACCATGGCTGCCTCAGTTCAGATATGTCAAAAACCTCATATCAACTCATCATATAATATAGTTAGGTGCAGCTATTCAACATGAAAGGCAAGAAGAGCGTCGCAGCAAACAAAGCTATTTACTCTCTGATCAGGCTGCAGGAAGAGGCAGCGGGGAGTAAGCCTGAAGCGGCTGCATCTGGCTGAAAAACAAACACCATTTTGTTGCCACTTTATGGAGCTTCCATAAACTGACGGCAAAAACAACAGCAGCACAAGTCCAGCCGCCCATTTGCTGTCTGGTTTTGATTTATGAAGGCGGCGGACAGCTTAGCAAACAGGGCGATATCCCAAACCTTTTGGTTACTGTTCGGGGCTGGTCCGTGGCTGCTTCCAAAGCCTGCATTTTAACGATACCTTTTGCCTTTGTGGAGTACATATTTTCTCTCTCACACATGCACACATGCAACCCCTGAGAGACTGTAGCTAAGCCTCTCCCCGATGTGTACCAATGTACACGTGTAGCACACCTCCTTGTGCATAGGACTGCTTTGCACACACAAAGCAAATGTGCAGCCAATGGGGGCATGGTTGGAAAGCACAGAAGTGGGAGGGGCTAGTCTTCTGGACCCCAAACCCTTCCATCCATGTTTTGACCTGAGTGATATTGGGGGGGGGGGGAGGTCAAAGTGAAACACTAAAAGGGGGAGGAGCAAGCTAGATTCTCACGAGAGAGAGAGAGAGAGAGAGAGAATAGAGCCTTTACTTTTTGCCTCATATCTTAGCTGTGTTTCAAGGACAATTGCCATTGTGGTTCTTTTGTTAAGCTCCTGAGGAAGCAGGGGATTCCCTGGGCTTCCGTTTGCAGACCACTGCCCTAAGGGAATGCATCATTTCAACAACCTGCATAGAACCTGCATGGTTAACTTAATGCAAAAAAGAAAGCCAATGGAATTAGAGTGGGGCACAAACTGGGCCTTCAGCTATTATGTGTACATCATTGAATAATCTATGCACAAGATCTGCAATTTATTACGAAAGCAGGAACCGCTTGCTTCACTGTGTCGTTCAGCAACTCACCTGAATCTGATTACAGTGCTGATGTCCATTAGTCAGAGAATGAAGGGGGGAAAGGCATCTCGAGAGTAATGGACTTCTGAGAAGCCAACATTTATTTAAGCAGATGCAAATAAATCTATTGTCTTTTTTGCTTTGATTGAAATAGATGCACCTCCACTGAAGTGAATTGATTTATACAAGTTAATTTTTTTTCAGAAAAACAAAAAGTCACAAATGGGTTTCCAGGCATGCAAATGGATTCCCCCCCGCCCCCCCATGCCACCCTGAATCAAAAACTTGGAAAGGAGAGCTGCATTTGCACTATGTTCCATTAGTTTTCTGGAAGCGACTTTTACATCACGTGAAAGCTCAAATATAACACGCACATTAACAGTTAGAGACACGTCAGGAAAATGGAATAGACTCTCGAATGAGACAAACCATGAGCCTAGGTTGAGACAATGTGCTGAGTCAAACCAAGGCAGTGCCGGACAAGCAGCAGTACTGAGGGATGCATAACACTTCTCTGGGAACCCAAATGCCTATGTGTTCACATTATGCTATGGTTTGGCTTAGCATTACATGCAGATAAGCTCAGTTAAGAAGTTTAATGCTGTCACTTGTGGATTAAAGGTAAAGGGACCCCTGACCATTAGGTCCAGTCGTGACGAACTCTGGGGTTGCGGTGCTCATCTCGCTTTATTGGCCGAGGGAGCCGGCGTACAGCTTCCGGGTCATGTGGCCAGCATGACTAAGCCACTTCTGGCGAACCAGAGCAGCACACGGAAACGCCGTTTACCTTCCCGCTAAAGTTGTACCTATTTATCTACTTGCACTTTGACGTGCTTTCAAACTGCTAGGTTGGCAGGAGCTGGGACCGAGGAACGGGAGCTCACCCCGTTGCGGGGATTCGAACCACCGACCTTCTGATCGGCAAGTCCTAGGCTCTGTGGTTTAACCCACAGCGCCACCCGGATTAAATGTACATAATTATTTTTTATCACAATACATGTGTTTAACTAGTTTACCAATGCCAGGGTGTCTGCATTATCAACTACTGGTTTTTCTGTGAACAGTCGCTCTTAGTACCATAATGGTCACCACCCGTAATTTTCTGCATTTCCCCCTCCCCTTCTGACGTCCCTCTTTACAGCTCCCTCAACCATGTCTAGATGTACTCAGGAGACTCTTCAGGCACCTGATGGAGTGGACTGTAGTCTGTAGAAACTTATGCTAGCCTTCACCAACCTAGTGCCTGCCACATGCTTTGGATGACAACATCCCTGACCATGGGCCATGCTGGCTGGAGCTGATGTAAGTCAAAGTCTAAAACATCTAGAGGGACCAAATTGGTGAAGGCTGACTCATGTCATAATAAATGTCTTAGCCTTTAAGGTGCCAAGAGTCTATTTGTTGTTCCTGGTTATGTTCAGAGAAGCACATTCCTTCTCATAAACTGCTCTTGGAACCATATATCTCAGACACTCTCTCTTTCTTGCTCTTGTCTCTGTATACCTGTTGGGAGTAAATCAGCAGCTCTTGCGAAAGACAGAAAAACCATCTATTCTTCCTGATTCCTTGTAGATTCTCAGGCTTTACTTCCTTCCTGCTTCTTCTCCTCCTCCTCCTTATGATGCCATGATGACCACATGTAAGATTATACTCAGGCTGGCTTAAATAAAGCTTAAGTTTATTTATACTTTCAACCAGCAGCCTTATCATCCTATTTATTTCTGCAGTTCACAGCAATATATATACCAAACCCCAACAAAAGCATGGGGGGTGGGGGGGTGGGGGGGTTGGTGTGAGAGAGAGAGGTTCTAGGCTAGCATCTGTTTTCTTGGCTAAGGAAGGAGTATTTCATTGCCGGAGGTGGAACCGAAGGAGCACGACACACATACCACAACTTTAGTGAGAAACCAGAATGTGGGTGTTCTTCCCACACTCCCTGTTGGTTTGTTTATTTATTTATTTATTGCAAAATCTGGTTTCCTCTTGCCTCATTTAGCCTGGCATAGTTATTTCATTGTGTGCTATTTAAAGTAGAGGAGCAGATTCTGAGTTCCTTGGCAAGTATCTCAGGAAAAGAAACTGTCGTCGCAAAGAGATGATGATGATAATACAGTGGTACCTCGGGTTAAGTACTTAATTCGTTCCAGAGGTCCGTACTTAACCTGAAACTGTTCTTAACCTGAAGCACCACTTTAGCTAATGGGGCCTCCTGCTGCTGCCGCGCTGCTGGAGCCCGATTTCTGTTCTTATCCTGAAGCAAAGTTCTTAACCTGAAGCACTGTTTCTGGGTTAGCGTAGTCTGTAACCTGAAGCGTATGTAACCTGAAGCGTATGTAACCCGAGGTACCACTGTAATAATAATAAATAGCACCATCATAACGGAAGACTTCCTCACCACTGCCAAATATCAAGCACTTCCAAATGTGAGTTGCACCCAGTGGCTTACTGATATCAGATCTAGAACTCAGCAATGTCCTGGAGCAACTCCAATTTACCAACCCGAAAGGATATGCCATTTTTTTTTTAAAGAATAACTCAAAAAGAATTCCCCCGTTAAACCTTTGGAACTGCACTCCCCTCTTCTGTCCAAATAACCTAGCACTGCCTTTGCCAACCTGGTGCCCCCCCCCCCCCGGATGTTTTGGCCTGCGTTAGCTCTTCCAGCTGGCAGCAGATCTCCAGGGTCTCTTAGTTCATCCACATCATCTTCCCACTGAGGAATGCCAAATTCTTAATATGGTTTCAATAGGCTTCAGCAGAATCTGAAACGTGCTTTATTTGCCATGCGTTACAAAAATAGAACGTGCTCTGTTATCCAGAAATGCATCTGTTGTTGAAAAGATGTATAAAAGCTAGAAAGTGCAAAAATGTTGTAAAAATTAATTGTGTTATTGAATACCAGTGTATTTTACATATATACATATTTATATTATTATGGCGTGTTCATATAACAAAACACACTGTAAAGTTTCTTTTCTTTAATATGTGCATTCGAGGTACAGTCATACCTCGGGTTGAAGTAGCTTCGGGATAAGTATTTTCGGGTTGCATGCTGCGGCGACCCGGAAGTAACGGAGCGTGTTACTTCCAGGTTTCACCACTCGCGCATGCACAGACGGTCAAAATGACATCACACGCATGCACAGAAGTGGCGAATCGCGACCCGCAGACGCAGGTTGCATTCGCTTCTAGATGCGAATGGGGCTCCGGAACGGATCCCGTTCGCATCCATAGGTACCACTGTATTTTAGTGTGTTGTGAAATTTTACTGAAAATTAATAAACCAAGGGCAGGATTCAATTAATGAGTGCTGTCAGAGGAAGCCCCGTGCAGGGACTTTCCTGATGCCCCCTGCACCCTTCACAGTTGGCTTGAGATGCATCAGAAGAACTCCAGAACAGCAACCTGGGAGCTGTCGTTTGCTCAGGGTTCTAAGCATGGACGCTCCTTCTCCTCCTCCTCTTCCTCCTGCCGTGGAGGAGAAGGAGGTTCAAAGCAGCCTCCTGCCAGTGGCTACGCCAGGAGGAGGAGCCACCGGCCACTGAAGCTGCACGGCTGCCATGTTTGGCTCCTAGCATTGTGATGTCACACAGACGATGTTGCCTCCCCACCCGCCAATCGCTCTCATCAGCTGGCGCCTCTGGATACGACCATGGCTTGCTCTAGCCCGGGGTAGGTCAGTGAGCTTTTTGACACCCAGCATATGTGAATGTGCTAGCCTCACATTTATAAGCCTCACCCCTCTCAAGAAAGCTGCACTTTATTGACCAGAGATTCCAGACATCTTTGGAGTCGCCCCTTCCCTTCCCCCACCAGTTCAACAAATCCTGCTGCATGTTTGAAGATGTCTCGAGTACTTAACTGCTGAGCTCACTTTGGCATTTGGGAATCCGGGCTGCGGTCTACGCTGGCATCGAGCTAAAAGAGACGGCCGAAACGTTTGCTAAGCAGCTTATCTCATTTCTGGGTTTGTTTTGCTTCGTTAGCAATTTTCTTTTTTTTCTCTCTCTCTCTCTCTCGTTTTCTTTTTCTTTTACTCCCTCGGTAAGGTATTTTCCTTGGATGGTTACTTGCAAATTCACCGCTGGCCTCAGCATGTGTGAAGCAAGCCAGCCTAGACAAACACAGCCAATTGGACGTGCTCTATAAATCATCATCCACATCCTTCAAGCTGCAAATGGGGGGGGGGGTTTGTCTTATTTGTTAAAAAAAGGTTTTAAAAAAGAGGCAGAAGGTGAGGGTGGGAGAGAGAACAACTGTTAAGTGTTCCACAGCAGGAACCGGAGCCTATTCGCTGTGTCCCCAAATATTCAGAGCGCTGATAGGGAATGTATCCCCATGAGCTAACTTCATACCAGATATAAATCAAATCAAATAAAATCAAAACCCCTCCCTTAACCTTCTCATATTTTACCAGTCTTGCCTGGTGTGTAGGTAAAGAGCTGACTCAAAACACAAATCCAACAGAGAAGAGGGGGTTTCCCATGCAAAAAATGCCAACTGTTAAAATGTACACATTCTGACCCGCTATTCGAAATGCGAATCTTCTGCCTATTTTCCCCACCCTGGAGCTGGGTTCATGAGATCAAGTGCACAAATCCCAGCACAGAGGCTACGTAACCAATGTACAATTAGAACAAATCTCCCTTCAAAGAATCCAATGAAATGTAGTCTACTCCATAAAGGTAAAGGTAAAGGGACCCCTGAACATTAGGTTCAGTCGCAGACGACTCGGGTTGCGGCGCTCATCTCGCTTTATTGGCCGAGGGAGCCGGCCTACAGCTTCCGGGTCATGTGGCCAGCATGACTAAGCCACTTCTGGCGAACCAGAGCAGTGCACAGAAACACCGTTTACCTTCCCACCAGAGTGGTACCTATTTATCTACTTGCACTTTGACGTGCTTTTGAACTGCTAGGTGGGCAGGAGCAGGGACCAAGCAACAGGCGCTCACCCTGTCGTGGTGATTCGAACCACCGACCTTCTGATCGGCAAGTCCTAGGCTCTGTGGTTTAATCCACAGCGCCACCTGCATCCCATAGTCTACTCCATACAGAGCTACAGTTCCCAGCACCCTTAACAAAACACAGTTCCTAAGTTTCTCCCCCTCCCTTTTCACAGGGATGAGATAGGAGTGGTACCTTGGTTTTAGAACAGCTTAGTTTATGAACAACTTGGAAATAGAATGCTGCAAACCTGAAAGTAGGTGTTCCGGTTTGTGAATTTTGCCTTGGAAGCGGAACATGTTCCGCTTCCTGTTGAGTGTGTTCTGTTTGTAAACTGAGTCCCTCACTGCTAATCAGAGGCTTCCTGTTAAGTCGGTCGGCTGTTGAGTCCCGAGCAGCCACACAACACAGAGGTGATATTTGGAGCTTTTGTTTTTGCTCTCTTTTTTGCATTTTTGTTTGTGTGGCTTTTTCGGGGGTTATTATTATTATTATTATTCATTTTATGGGACTGACTTGTGACTGTGGCTTGTGACTTCGTTTTTGTGACTGTGTGGAACCCAGTTCAGCTACTGATTGATTGATTGATTGATTCTGTGACTGCAGAAATGGATAAACCTCCCCCTCCCATCCAAACAATGACTATCATCAGTGCACATAAGAAAAAAAATATTTTATTTTTATCATCTACAACACTGTCTTATTTATTTTATAGTACAGTACAGTACATTGATTATTTCTTTCATTTTATGGATCAATGGTCTCGTAAGATAGTAAAATTCATGTTCAATTGCTGTTTTAGGGGTTGTTTTTAAAAGTATGGAACATATTAATCCATTTTGCATTACTTACTATGGAAAAGCACGCCTTGGTTTTAGAACGCTTTGGTTTTGGAACAGACTTCCGGAATGGATTAAGTTTGGGAACCAAGGTACCACTGTAAATGGCATCATTTCGCATTTAAAGATGAACCTAATGTTGGTTTCTGCTTTCCTTCACTGTGCAGCGAAAGGGCTTGTCACGAGACAGGTGTTTACATTCCACAGTCTGTACTGTTGGAGTTTCTCACGGGAAAGGGAGACTGGATGTGACGTACACTGGTTTCCTGTTTTTCACTGTGTGATTCTCTCCGAGCTGTCGAGGAGAGAGGATGCATTTTCTGCTCCGGCAGAGGCAAGATGTCTTTCTGTAATATACCAGCTTTGAACTGTAAATAAAGCAATATAGAGTATGCAGCACGTACTCCTCATCCTTCCGCTGGGCACGAGACTCTGCTTTAAATCAACACGTGGTTATGGGCTCCAGAAGTCGAATCGGAGTGCCGGCAAAGGATCGGAATGCAGAGGGACAGATCGGAACGGAATCTGCTCTGCGCGTAAAAGTGATTGATGAGGTATGTGCTACTGCTCCGGGCAGCCTGCCAGCTTCTAGTTAATGGCTTTATGGCTGGACTTTGAACTTTCAAAGCCGTTTTGCCGGGAATAGGCAAAAGGCTCCCAGGCACAAGTTACTATGCTGGGGAAATCGAAAGTAACTTTTAAGTGCGCTTTTGGAATAAGGCAGCTGCAGCAGTGACGCAGCAAGATTTAAAGCAGCATATATGACGCTGAAGGCTAATGCCAGAGTCATGATGGCCCTTCAGGATGCTTGTGGGATTCCTAAGCTCAACAAGAAAAATTACGCGGACTGGGTTCTGTATGCAGAGGCAATTCTGCGGAAAGAGGGTTTGTTTGAGGTGATTACAGAAACCCCCCCAGTTCCAGTTACAGATGCATGGGAAGCTAAGGATTCCAAAGCAAGGGGAACTCTTACATTGATAGTATCCCCAGAAGAGCTCTGTCTATTGCGTGATAAGACCTCAGCCAGAGAAATTTGGGACGCTTTGAGAGAAGCTCACTTAAGGACAAAAGCTGGATCCACTATGTTTTACTTTAACAAGCTGCATAATATGGCTCTTGCTGAAGGTGGAGATGTGCGTTTACATCTGATGGAGATGCAAAATCTGAGACATGAGCTGCAACAGAGAGGACTCAACTTTCCAGAGGCTGTGTATTCTTTCATGATACTACAATCTTTGGGTTCAGGTTGGGAGTCTGTTGCAACCCAGATTGCTGTGCAACCAACCGCTCAGCTGACAGTGGACTTTGTAACTGCTGTGATTCAAAATGAAGCAGATCGCCGGGGTGCTAGCTGCATGGGCAAGGGGGAGTCTTCACAGACGTCATCCCATAGTGCAGTGGAACCACCAGATGGCACCAAAGCTTTGAAGGCAGTGAAATGCTACTCGTGTGTGGACGTCTAGGCCATATGAAGAGGGAATGCAGATATCCCAGGGCCAAGACAGAACAGCGCAGCGATAGCTCATCGCGCGGAAAAGGCCGAGGCAAAGGCAAAGGTCCGGTGTCTAGGACAACGCAGCACAAGGCTATGGTTTCACGCTTCACTCCAAAGGTTGCAAAGGTCCAGAAGACGTCTAGATCTTTCTTCGTTGTTGATTCAGCGGCGACCCACCACATGTGCAATGATAAGAGACTGTTTGTGTCTTTTACACCGCAGGAAGGTGCGATTCACCAGGCGGATGACCACACTATTCCCAGTAAAGGCTACGGAACTGTTGTTCTTCACAGTTTGGACTTATCGATACAGAATGTGCTTTACGTGTCAGACGCCAAACATAATCTGCTCAGCGTTGGACAGCTGAATGAGCGGAACATTGACGTATCCTTCAAGAACAAGAAGTGCATCATCACAAAGAAAAATGATTATGTATTGCATGCTGAATATGTTGATCGTTTGTTTGTTTTGTATTATGATGATGTTGAAAAGGATGACACTTGTTGCATTGCAGGTTCTAACAAAAGTTTGCATGCAGAATGTATTCATGATTTTCACCGAAAATTTGGTCATTTGCATTTTGAGGCAGTATCTAAAATGCCTGCCTTGGTTGAAGGTATGACTATTAAACCCTGCAGGTACCACATGAAGTGCAAAGCATGCGCAGCAAACAAGGTGAAAATGGCTGCGAAAGGTAAGGTGTCTAGTAGGCAAGCTACAGAACCATACCAGGTTGTTCATGCTGATTTAGTTGGACCACTAGCGCCCTCTTTGGGTGGAAATAGGTACTTCATGGTTCTCATTGATGCATTTTCTAGATATATTTTTGTGTACAATCTCAAGCAGAAATCAGAGGCTTTTCCTAGGTTCAAGGAATTCTGTGCTTGGTTGGAAAATGTGCACGGTAAGAAGATAAAGACTCTTTTCAGTGATCGCGGGGGGGAATTCACTTCTCAGCAGTTTGAAGCTTTTCTGACTGAGAAAGGAATTCAACACGATTTGTCTAGTCCTCGCTCGCCATGGCATAATGGACTTGCGGAACGGGCAAATCAGACATTGCTTCAAGGGTTAAAAACCTTGCTGCATGATGCCAATCTTCCAGAGAGTTATTGGGCCGAATCTCTCTCGTGTTTTGTTTACAGTTACAATCGCAGGTTATCTTCAGCGATTGGTTGTACCCCCTATGAGAAGATGTTTGGCAAGAAGCCATACATCAAACACATGAAAATATTTGGTTCTGACATGTGGGTTCACTCACCACAAAATTCCAAGTTAGACAAGCGTGGATTGCATGGTATCTTTCTAGGTTATCAGAAAGGGTCTTACAGAATAATGATGACTGACTCTAAGACAATTAAGCTCACGAGAAGTGTTGAGTACAATGCAAAGTGGGGGGAGAATGTGGGAATTTTCCAATGTTATCCTGATGACGGTGATGAGACTGAGGATAGTCAAAAGCAACCACAACAACCCACTGATGAAGGTTCTGAGTCTGAATCTGAAACTGAATCGGGTGATTCAGAGGATTTCAAGAGTGCGAAAGCCTCTATGCGACCCTCTGAAAGCTCTGATCAAGAATTGGAGGAACCATTGTTCACAGTAGATCGTTTTTCTCCTAAGAAGGAAGAGGAGAGTGTTGAAGACTTAAGGCTAATTCGTAGGTCACAGAGAGCCACAAAAGGCAGACCTCCAAAGAGATTTGCTGATGAGTTTGCTACGATAGCAGTAACAGCTGTTAAAAGCTCCAAGAAGGTATTTGAACCTTCAAGTTTCCAAGACATCCAGGGTTTGGATTCAAAGGAAGCTGAGCCATGGTTAAATGCCATGAAGGCTGAGCTTGATTCCTTAGAAAGGAACAAAACATGGGAGCTAGTTCCAGTAGTTCCAGGAATGAAACTGCTTGGAAGCAAATGGGTCTTCAAAGCGAAGACAGATCAAAATGGCAAGATAGTCAGACACAAAGCCAGATTGGTAGCCAGAGGTTTTGCACAGGTACCAGGTGAAGACTATCACGAGACCTATTCACCCACAGTGAGATATGAAAGCATTAGGCTTATGCTCAAGCTAGCTGCAGAGGAAAATCTACACATTAGTCACCATGATATTAATACAGCTTTTCTGTACGGATCTCTAGATGAATCACTTTATATGCTTCCACCTGATGGCGTACAGGTAAAACAGGGATTTGTTTGTGCTCTGAAGAAATCCCTTTATGGTCTCAAACAAAGTGCACGGTGTTGGCACACAAAACTCACTGAAGTATTGTTTTCTCTAGGTTTTCAGCAAGGGAAAGCTGATCCATGTGTATTTGTCAAAGAGGAGGGGCAAAAGAAACTGTACTGTTTGTTTTATGTTGATGATTTATTATTCTTTTGGAAAGATGTCGCAATGTACAATAACGCCCTAGCTCAACTGAAAGAGCACTTTGACATGAAAGATCTTGGTGAGGTAAACAACTACCTATCTCTGGAAATAGAGAGAGATCAAGATGGTAACATTCTAGTACACCAGTCACGGAAAATTGCTGATGTGTTAAGCAAACTAAATCTGATGGATGCTAACCCTGTAGACACACCGATGACAACAGGTTATCAGGTAGATGACACTGAAGAAGCATTTTCTGACACTACACTGTACAGAAGTGTGCTAGGCAAGCTAAACTTCATTGCCAGATGTTCAAGACCAGACATTGCTGTTAGCTGTAATTTGCTAAGCAGACAAGTCAACAATCCTAGTGTCAAGGATTGGAAAGCTCTGAAACGCATAGCGCGGTATTTGAAAGGCACTATGCATTACAGACTGAGATTTAACAATCAGAAGTCTGGTGGTCTTGAGATATTTGCAGATGCAAGTTTTGGAAGTGACACTACAGACAGGAAAAGTACGTCTGGAGTTTGCTACATGTACAATCAGGGTCTGTTTGATTGGTCATGCAAGAAGCAAACAACAGTTAGTTTAAGTACTTGTGAAGCCGAACTGAATGCACTATCGTATTCACTTAAGGATTGTGAATGGTTAGTACAATTGTGCAAAGATATGAAAATTCCTGTCAAATGTCCAATCCAGGTTTACCAGGACAACAAAGCATGTTTGGCTTTGCTGAAGTCTGAAGGTTTTAAGCAAAGCATGAAGCACTTGCAATTAAAGTTGCAGCATGCTAGGGAATGTATTCAGAAGGGACTCGTAACGGTGTCCTATATGCCAGGTAATGAAATTCCTGCTGATGTATTGTCCAAGATTGTATCGAGGGATCAACACTGTACCTATGTGCAGAAGTTGGGTTTGTACTGATATTGTACGAACACGCTGCCCAGTGATGTTCACAGAAAGGGGGAGGATGTTGGTTTCTGCTTTCCTTCACTGTGCAGCGAAAGGGCTTGTCACGAGACAGGTGTTTACATTCCACAGTCTGTACTGTTGGAGTTTCTCACGGGAAAGGGAGACTGGATGTGACGTACACTGGTTTCCTGTTTTTCACTGTGTGATTCTCTCCGAGCTGTCGAGGAGAGAGGATGCATTTTCTGCTCCGGCAGAGGCAAGATGTCTTTCTGTAATATACCAGCTTTGAACTGTAAATAAAGCAATATAGAGTATGCAGCACGTACTCCTCATCCTTCCGCTGGGCACGAGACTCTGCTTTAAATCAACACCTAATACATATGTGCTTTCTGAAAAAGCACATGAACTGAAGCACCACCATCCTTCAAAATTCTCAGAATTCCAGATTGTTTCTAACCATAATTCAGAGTGATGGTTTTTAGACCTACACATGTCACCCAAGTTGCCTTCTCCAGTGTAAACATGGCTATCAACTGAGATCCTCATTGGAGGTGCTTCTCCAAGTATCCCAACCAGTGGAAAAGAGGGCCTTTTCTGAGTAATTGAGAGCTGTGGGTTGACTGGCTTGTAGGTTGTAGGTTGGCTGGCATCCGTCTGTCTTGGGAGACCATGGAGGAGTCCGTCTTTGGGGGTGAGCTCAAACCATTGGAACATTGTGTCGCCTGCTCTGGCTGTGGAGACCAATGTGGGAGAGACATGTATTGTTGCAGCTGGGGCAGATGAAGGCGTCCAGTTGTGCTGCTGCAGATGCACCATGGCGTTTCTTCTCTCTGCGCTCCTCCCTGGTATTAATGTATATCTTTAAAAGGTCCTTAAGGGAAGGGCTGTTACCATAGCTCAGTCCCAGAAGGTCCCATGATGCAGAGGGTTCCAGGTTCAAGTCCCAGCATTTCCAAGTAGCGCTGGGGAAAGACTCCTGCCTAGAGAACCACTGCCAGCTAGATGTGCCAATCATCTAACTGTGTAGAAAGCAGCTTCCAATGTCTACATGTTTCTCTGTTATGTCCTTGTTCTATGTAACATCTGAGGTTGTTTTGTGGTCTTTGCTCACAAGTATTTTATTGCTGGTTTTTTAAGTTGTAAGGTTTTTTTTATGGGTTTTGGATGCCCCTTGGGTGCCTTGCCTGAAAGGCAGACATGATGAATGTTTTTAAAGTAAAAAAAAAAAGAAGAAGAAGAAGCCCTATAGCATTGCCCCTAGAACATCTCAGTACTTGGAAGAACTGCAGAACAGTTTTATCCGGCTTCTAGGTTTCGGCTTTCAATCCATAGAGCTCCAGTATGTTTTTATAAAAATAGCCACAGAACTGTATATCCACCCACCAGGATGTAAAGGGTGAAGGAAACTAATCTGGAAGTGTAAACGGAAATGTCAGACAAGTGTTTTGTGACAAAGCCTTGCTTTCTATAAAAGTGTCGTGAAATTTATATGCGGCAGCTAATAGATTTCTATTTTAGAGGTTCTTGGTAATAAGTTTTCCATTACTTCTCTCTCTCTAGCACACACACATGGGATGGGGAAGAAATACCTAAATTGCACTTTCTGAAATAATACACAAACTGAAACCCAGCCATCCTTCAGAACTTCTCCAAATTTTCCAGCCACGTAATGTGTACAGAAATGCATATACTAAGGCAGTGTTCTTCAGCTGTGGGTCTCCTGATGTTGCTGGACTATGACTCACATAATCTTAGCTTAGTTAAGGCTGGTGGGAGTTGTAGTCCAGTGATAATTGGGGACCCAAGGTTGAATAAGACTGTGATAAAGTGTGGATAAAAATGCATATACTGGTGAAAATAAATATTTAAAAAGAATTTTAGTATGGGAAATTGTTTTGCAAAAATGTGTACATTAATCAAAACTGCATGCAAAAATGTTTATATTAAGAGAAAATCACATTGATGAATTTTCATGATAGCTTTTTTTCAAAAAACAAAAGCAAATTCATTACTGTGTAGAACTGAATTTACAACTGGAAAAACGAGAAACATAAAGAAACCAAAATTTACAGATTTGTGCATTGCTAACACAAATACACAGTGTTTGCACAAAAGGTGTAAAACTTCCTCTCTGTAATTTCTCTCTATTGTATCTCTTAGGTAAATATACCATATTAGGATGATCCTCCCTAAAGGTAGAAAGGTTTGATTGACCGTTTCCTTCACTGACTTCCTACTCACCAGTCCACTTTGGACATTTCTTAAACACCCAAAACTTAAATCAATACCACCAAGCAAACTTTGTACAAAGTTGTCAACATTTGAGTCTATCCTGTTCCCTGCTCTGTTTGCTTTTGCTTAGCTAGCAAATGGTGGCTTTTGATGACTAGAAATAGGACCATTGTGGCTTTACCACAACCTGTGTTTAGAGGATGATGCAAAGATCCATTAATGGATGGATCATCTAAAAAGGGTGTGGCAACACCGGTGAAATTTTGTGAAAGCTACAGGCATCGGTCACAAAGCATGCACAGAGGCAGGATATTTTCATAAGTAAACCGAAAGTCATATTAGTAATATTTTGTGACTAATTGATGGACACTACTCCAGTGATTCATATCACCTCTATTCACAAGTGAAGCTTTTCCACAGTCCAAGCCAGAGCATCCCACCCTTCTGGCTGATATTGTTGAGGCTTTCCCCCCTGTGCCTTGTCTGGAAAGTATAGAGCTGTGCAGAACTAATGTTGAATGGAGCAGCTGTTTTGTGTTTCAGGAGGAAGCCCACCACCTTGTGTGGTGTGAGCCTTATACATGTTATAAGAATGCTAAAGTTGATATTAAAAATGATTACTAATCTGTTGTAATAGTAAAAAGTAAAAGTAAAGGACTCCTGACAGTTAAGTCCAGTCGCAGACGACTCTGGGGTTGCGGCGCTCATCTCACTTTATTGGCCGAGGGAGCCGGCGTACAGCTTCTGGGTCATGTGGCCAGCATGGCTAAGCCGCTTCTGGCGAACCAGAGCAGCGCATGGAAATGCCGTTTACCTTCCCGCTGGAGCGGTACCTATTTATCTACTTGCACTTTGACGTGCTTTCGAACCGCTAGGTTGGCAGGAGCTGGGACCGAAGGTACTGACAAATTTTGGCGAAACATTGCAGTGCTTCTCCTGAATGAATATTTATCGCCTTCTAAGTACAGCTTGGACTGGTTGGACACAGAGGAACAGTGGGAGGAACAGCTGGTGAACGAGCAAGGGGGAAAGGCTCAGAGGCCAGGAAGTGATGGTGGGACAACAATGAGTGGGCAGAGGGAGAAGACTGGAGTGAGGTATTGGAAGCTGAAGGGGCAACAGGGCTTCGTGAGTTGGGAGTGTCTGTGGCAGTGAGAAGTCCAGAATCAGAGGCAGAAGTTGAAGTAGGAGAATGGGAGGAGGGAGGTCAAGAGGCAGAGATGAATCAGCCTGGTGAAGAGTCATGGGTGTCTCTCCTCCTGCTGTGACAAGCTCCCCTCCCCAGTTGTCTCCCAGAACCAGAAGAGGCATGAAAATGGCAGAGGGGAGGTTGGCATCAGGGAGCTGCAGTCTCTGATTGCTGGGGGAAAGGTCTGGAGAGGAGGGGATTTAGATGGCTGTGAGAGGGACTTTCCATCTTGACAACTGATTTTCATAGAGTAAGACCACCCGGAATGAGCCGCTCTGCTCAGTAGGCTTGACACTCAACCAAATCTGTGGAGAATGTGTTCTTGTTAGTAAAGAGTTAACTCCAATTTTGAACTGTGTGAATTACTGACTGGCACACTCCTGTAACACTTGCATTCTGCAAGCATATGTATTATTGGTTGTCACTAGAACTGGTCACCACCTTTAGACAGATGTTCCACTGATTTCAATGGAGGGCATAATTGTCTACATAATTTGGGCCAATTCTAACCACCCCAGTCAAAACTCTTCCAAAACTTAGTGGAAGAAGTACCGAAATTTAATCTTAACTTTGACAAGGAAGTCCACTGCAACAAGAAGTATACTTTTAGAGCGGAAAGAAAGACTCTGTGTTCCATCTCAATGCAGCATACGTCGAAGGCATATTCATGATTTATAATTAGAAGAAACTGTCTGGTGGTGATGACAACATATTTTTGCAATGTCAATCTCTCTAACTTGGTATTTGGGTTCTTTATAGACTTTCATCAAGCAGGCACATTAATTCTTGGAAATGTAACAGGAGCACAAGGAAGACTCCTTGCTTCTATGGGAGTGTTGGTCACATGGCCAACAGCGGGGACATGCATAGTCCATTAAACAATGAAATAGCTGCAGCATATCAAATAATGTAATTGCAGTTCGGGAGAGAGACAGGATCACATCACACAACAGAGCAAAGAAAACACAACAATATTGCAAGTTCACACTTCAACCTGAACCACAAAAAAATACATTTTGTGAAGAAGAAAGGCTGGTAAACCCTTATCCCTTGCCTTCTTTATAATACAGTGTTCAACCTCCACGAGAGTAGGAATGCTTGAGAAATTCATTCTTTGTGAATTCTGATATGACCTGACCTGATCCGCATTTCCTAGACTAATGTGTGGATCCGAGTAAAGTTATCCACCAGCTTCTGCATTTCTTAACACTATTTAAATGTGTTTTTCTTTTCTTTTCTTGCTTTTAAGTAGAGATTAATGTGCGAAAGGAAAGTATTGGTTTTTGAGTGAACACAGGCAAAAGGGACACAGATAGGCTGAAATGTCCATCCCTATGTTACAGTGAAAATAAAACAATACTGGAGAGAAGATTCTATTTTGAGTTAGCTGTGAGGTACAGGTGGTGGTTAGAAGGGAGACAAGGACCTTTTTGAAGGTATTCAAGTCCTATTAGTATATGGACAAATCATAGCAACACTATCTGAAGCATTGTGTTAGCCATGGCTTTGGTACCAATTTTGAATCCTCCATTGGGAATCTTTCATTTCTGAGATCCATTTCTGAACTACTTTGAAATCCATTGATATTTAGGCTCTTTTGCATGCAGACTTTGAAAAATATTTTAATTTCCCACCTTCAATTTTTAATTCTTTCCTCTTAACCACTCTGAAATTTCAATGTTAGTTTGCATTCTTTTTACACATGCCTTGAACCTCACTTTAATTTCCATGTGTGACGTCACCACTGCACGGTCTTTTTCACATTTTCCAAATTCATGAATGACGACTTGCCCAGCTTTCTAGGTCCATATACCCCAAATAGCACTGAAAATTTTCTGCTTTACAGGAATCATAGTACAGTGGTACCTCGGGTTACAGACGCTTCAGGTTATAGACGCTTCATATTACAGACTCTGCTAACCCAGAAATAGTACCTCGGGTTAAGAACTTTGCTTCAGGATGAGAACAGAAATCGCGCGGCGGCAGCAGGAGGCCCCATTAGCTAAAGTGGTGCTTCAGGTTAAGAACAGTTCCAGATTAAGAACGGACCTCCAGAACATATTAAGTTCTTAACTCGAGGTACCACTGTAGATGAGGATCGATGATGTGCTTAGAAAGGCACACCTGCAGAAAAGAGGATCACCAGTGTTCTTTGTGAAATGTGTGACGTCACAACTATGTTAAAAACGTACATCTGTTTTCGACAACTGAAACAGACAGGCCTTGGCTTCCCCTAAAGCAGAGATTGAGGGACCTGTGGCTTTTCGTTGGACTCCAACTCCCATCAGCCCCAGCCAGCATTGGCCAGCAATTTGGGATGATGTGAACAGATGGGGATGATGTCCAACAAAATATGGAGGACCACTAGTTCAGTGCTGGATTTAACCCTGTGGAGGCCCCTTGGCAGTCGAAATCTCAGGGTCCCCCTTGCAACTTATTTCCTAATACGTTTTTGTAATTTTCTTTCAAGATCAATATTATTTTGAGCCATTGTTGGGGGGGGGGGTATTAGCCTAATCTGTTAATCCGGCACTGCACCAGTTCCTCATTTCTACCCTAAATAACACCTTGTTCCACATCCCCTGTCCAAAAGTATCCTAATAACTGTGATTGAGGTGCAGATCATTCCCCCCCCCACAAGCCCTTAACACTTCTTCCACAGTACTGCCATCCCCACAATTCCTTGGTATACTTTAGCTCTTTGGTTCAAGAATGGTGAGAGTCGCATTGGGAGAGGCCTAGGTCCTCTCAGCCCTGCATTAGCAGTTAACTGCCAAGTTTCTGTGAATATGGTTGCACACACAGAGCAACGGGGTTATGATAATCTGACTCACTGTTCCCCTAGCAACCAATCAGGCATGCCACATTCATGTAATTTCTTTTACTTAAGGTTTTTTTGGCCTTCCAGAGAAGCTACCTCAAAAGAAGTGGTCATTGGCAGTGAGAGAAACTGAAAGAGACAGCCAGATAACTGTCAGACTAATAATTGGCCTTTGAGATAAAGAATTAACGCCTCCAAATGTATTCCTGACTGAAAAGGTGCCCTGTGTGAAGATTCAATAATCAGTATTATGTGCTCACGGTAAGCCCTAATGGCCAAGCCCAACACCAGACAGAACATCTGGCACCTCAGTCACACATTAAAGCCATACAGCCACTGCCAAGCATTGCTCCGGGATAATAAATGTGGCAGAACTTCTTTCTAATTAATAGCCACAAGGATGCTAAAACCTTTCGCAATACAGGGCATGTTCAATGAGGGCAGAAGGGAACATGTTACAGAATTTAAATATTCTGTTATATGCAAACAAACAAACAAACCACCATGCACAGCTAAAAAAGACCCCTCCATTTTTCCAACTGTGTTTTGAATGTCAGAGTCGATTAAGAGGTAAGGTCACTTATTGCAACACCATTTTTACTTTGAACTTTCATAGTGCCTATGGCACTATTGATGACTGCCACAACGTCCAAGAGTGCACCATTTTGTAAAATAATAATAATAGTTATTTGTTTGTTTTTCTTTAGAGACAAGACAACATGGTTCCTGAAATGTACCACTCAACTCAAGAGTAGTTAAGCAGACCATTAAAAAAAAATTGCAACAAAAACGTCCTATATATTGAGAGTATGAATGCTAGAGAAATATGATATCCCTGTGACAATGTGACAGGATTAATGTGGACACAGGAAATCATGTCTGGAGCCTCCATAACAAATCCAGATTTACTGCACTTTAAATGGATGGTCTGGAAAAGTCCTGAGTGGAATGTATAAGTAAATGTGTTTATTATCTGGGTTGAAAATGATCCCTCCTTTCCTCAGCATTTTGATTGTTAATAGATTGCAGCTACATGAAATTGCCTCTTGGAAGGGCCTTTGATTTTTCTCATGGACCTTTTGACTTTTCTCAAAGGACTTTATAAACTCTGCAGCTCACCCAGAAACATCAGCTGCCAGTGAAATGTGACCACTCCCATTAAAAGAGCCTTGATTACATAATCTAGTCAATGAACTTCTGACAGCTTTCTGTAAATGATTGTCTGTCTGTCTGCCCGCCTGCCTGTCTTTCCTGGTCCATAAGGGTCTCCGCCATTCGTAGAAACATTATACATTTGGAGGACTCTCTCAACAAAAAGACTCTCTTTGGAGCCAGAGTGCTGAAGCCACATGCTTCGTGTCTAGTTCTGCTTTGTGAAAAAATTGTAAGCAAAGAGAGAGAAAATGGGCTCCAAGGATAGCAGACAGAAGCTAGGGACCAAAGTGAAACTTCAGACGTGCTCAGTGGCATTTTGGGCTTGTTAAAAATCCTGGGGGAAGAGACCACATTGGAAGCCTTACGTATGATAACCATCTAATAGCAAATCTGTACTGCTGTGGGGGTGGTATAGTGTGCTTTCCCCATCCCTAGCAGTACTTGTTGGTTGAATCTGGCATAGAGAGAGGACAAGGAAAGAATTTGGTGAAATGTGCAGGCAATCATGTAGCCCCTTCTGAGGAAATGACTCCTGCTGGATTTCAGAAGGATCGTTGCTGCGATTCTCCTGCAAGAGAAGCTCTTCCAGTTCTGGTTGCTTAAAAGAAAAGGGATTCACTTAATTTCCCTTATGGTTTTGCAAGTAATTTGTGTGAAAATGGCATACTTCATAGATGCATCCTGATGTAAGAAACCTGCCAAATTTCAGAAAGATAAATGTGGAGGGATTTGTCCCAGGTGTCTTGAAGGCTGGTTTGCAGGGCAGAGGCCCAGAAGGAATTTGCTTGCCTACCTGAGGTCTTGTGGGGAGTAGTTTTAAGAAGAAAATGGCATGCATTGTAGCTGTGTCAATTTGCCCTCTTTCTTTTTTTCTTTTTTGTCTGCTATTTCCCCCTCTATTCTCATGATCTATCTGGATATGGGATCATTCCCTTTCCCCATGTTTTGAATCACAGCACTGCGCCTTGTTCGTTTGTCCCTATTCCTTTTAAATGGTTTGTTACTGCTTACAGTTCTAATAATATTTACATGATACTGAAGTTTTCCTTCCACCATTGTGGTTATCTGGAAGCAAAAAGGTGTGGAACAACATTGCTTCATTTTATAAGTTAAGTGTGAAAGCTGATCTACTAGACCCTCCAAGTGTCCCTATTTTCCAGGGACAGTCCTGGACTTATAGAAGCAGTTGAGGTTTCTGATTTGATCCTGGAATGTCCTCTTTTTCTTTAGGACATCACTGGAGAAATGTTGGAGTTATGCGGCCCCCAAACCAAGGAGGTAAGTAACTATACAACCTTTAGAAGTCATCTGAAGGGAGCTCTGTATAGGGAAGTTTTAAAATGTTTAATATTTTATTATGTTTTTATATTTGTTGGAAGCCACCCAAAGTGGCTGGGGCAACCCAGCTGGATGGGCAGGGTGTAAATATTACTACTACTACTATTATTATTATTCAATAGGAGACCCCTATTTTCACTGGAGAAATGTTGCAGGGTACATTTTATGCAGAATAAAGCTGAATAATTACGGAGTGTTATCACTGCAGATACGTTTGTGTACTTTGCATTTTTGAATGCACCTCTATATAATAGACTTTCTATATGTATTTAACACTAGCACATTGGGATGGGGAGTTTAGCACAGCCCTCTTCCAGATGCACCACTATAATATACTCGGAGAGCTTTTCATGTGGCACCTACCTTAATGTTGAAGCAGTACAGTCCCAAATTCTGCTATCTCAGTTACCAATCTTATTCTGTGTAATGGGTACCTTGGCTCATATATGCAAACTGTTACCACCGGGCAAGACATTAATTTGTGGGGCAAGTGTCCCCACTGCTTCCCCTTTACATTCTTTTCGCTTGACAGACTCCCCCCTATTTGCTGAATTTCAAGTTGCAAGAGCAATGGGGGATTCAAAGCAAATAAACATAGCATTTGATAATGTCTGTGTTTTAAGATTCCCTTGGCTGATTCCTCTTTATGTGTGTTCTTTCACTGTACAATGATAAACTGTCCCATGCAAAGATATTGGATAACAAGGCTCGGAGACCTGGATAAGAAAACATTAGGAGTCATAAATTTGCACAAGCTCTTTAGAAAACAATATTCACTGGGAAAATTCCAGAGTGAAATGAGTTTACGAGAGCTGCGTGTAGACGTGCGTCAGTCAGCTAGGAGCATATGCTGCTCTGGAAACTAGAACGCGTTTATGAAATGATTTGTAAATAGATGAGAATTACAGCAAACAAATGAGACCTGCAACGAAATGTTGCAGTGTGGAGTATGCCATTTGATTCACTCTCCCTGCCTAGACTCATGGCTTCCTCCTCTGCAGAAAAAGCCATTTTGCATTTCCTGCCCACTGAGCATGCTCAGTCCCCTAGTTAAGCTTCAAAAACTGCCTCAAGCCTCCCGAGATCTCCTTTTGGTGCATGGGTTGTACCTAAATCACTGAGCCTCTTGGGCTTGCCAATCAGAAGGTTGGCGGTTCAAATCCCCGCAACGGGGTGAGCTCCTGTTCCTCTATCCCAACTCCTGCCAGCCTAGCAGTTTGAAAGCACACCAGTGCAAGTAGATAAACAGGTACTACTGCAGCGGGAAGGTAAACTGCATTTCCATGCACTCTGGCACTCATCACCGTATTCCGTTGCACCAGAAGCAGTTTAGTTATGCTGGCCACATGACCTGGAAAGCTGTCTGTGGACAAACGCAGGCTCCCTCGTCCTGAAAACGAGATGAGCCCCATAGTTGCCTTTGACTGGACTTAACCGTCCAGGGGTCCCTTACCTTTACCTTTTACCTTTACATAGGGACTAGGATTCCAAGAATGGAGTTCACTGCTTATATGACCACAGTAATTCAGGCACTGGGGGTTTCAAGATTTGGTTACTACAATGCGCTCGACTGGGACTTCCCTTGCGCTTGATCTGGAAGCTGCAGTTAGTGCACAATGCTGCAGCATGGCTGCTGAGAGGTGTCAGGCTGCTGCCAGCTACTCCCACATCTGGTTGCCCTGGAACGTACAAAGACAAAGAATGTTCTAAATCTAAACTCTTCCTCTTCTCTGGAAGGGTCAGGCTGGGGAGGCAGTTTCCACTATTCCTCCTCTGACAATAGGAGTGAGACTTACTGTCCCTGACAATAGGAGTGAGACCTTGTCGGCATTTAACACTGTCCTCAGAAATCTGCACTAGCTTCCATTTTGCTCCTGGGCCAAGTTCAAGGTGTTACTATTAGTATAAAAAGCCCTTAACAGTTTGGGACCAGCTTATTTGCAGGAACACCTTACCCATAGCCTCCAACATTTCTCCAATGAAAATAGGGACGTCCTAAGGAAAAGCGGTACATTCCAGGGTCAAATCAGAAACCAGGATGGCTTCTGTAAATCCGGGATTGTCCCTGGAAAATAGGGGCACTTGGAGGGTCTGCTTACCCCATAGATGCACACCCCTGTGATTTTTTAAAAAAGAATATTAATGTAGTGCTTATTTAGGTAGGAATATTATTTTGTGCAAGATGCCAATGGAAACAGTAAGAACTACAGCAACGAGCAGCCATTTAATGACAGGAGATGCTCCCTCAGCAAATCCTTGTGTTACTCCACAATCTAGACTGTGCTGCCAATGTCTGATAAAATCACCCAATAAATTCAAAAAGTGCAAGGCTTGCTGGATGATCATCTCCGATCCTAACCCTAACTTTAAAAAAACAAAAACAAAAACTGATGGCTCAGCCTTTTTATCCAGCTATTCTCGCTCATCTCCAAACACTTCCTGTAACACTCACCATTTTGTTTCCTGCTTCCCTCTAGAGCGATTCTTGTACGCTTCAAATCTGTTCCTAGTTAAGGACAGGAAAAGAATGGAAAGAAGTTGCTGCTATTTGTTGTAGATGTCAGTTCCACAAAAGATCACAAGGAGTTTGTCTACATTTTTACAATGTGGTTCTGTATTTGCAGTGTTTCCCGTCTGTCTTAGTTCCTGCTCCAAATCCCAAGGTTACAAGCAGGGTTCATAACAATTAGACCTTTGCATCGCTCACAGAACTTTAAAAATGCATTAAGATCTTTAAGCTCTCCACATCATGTGCTGAAATTAGAATCAGTTTCTTCTCTCTCTCTCTCTCTCTCTTTCATGTTTAAAATGACTTTAAAGTTTGTTCCTGTTTCTAAGCATTACGTAATAGGTAAGGAGATCTGGTATCTAGCAAAGTATATATATTTTTCCAAGTGAGTTTTTGTGTGTGTGTGTGTGTGTGTGTGGGTGGGTGGGTGGGTAATACCTCCATATGCCAGAACTTACTGGACCACAGCTTTAGGAAAGTAGTTTTTAAAAGATGATAAGATAAATAGATAGATAGATAGATAGATGATAGATAGATAGATGATAGATAGATAGATTAGATAGATAGATAGATAGATAGATAGATAGATAGATGATAGATAGATAGATAGATAGATGATAGATGATAGATGATAGATGATAGATAGATGATAGATAGATACAGATTAACAGCGTGAAGACTTAAGCATAAATCTAGCTTCAAAGCAAAAATTAGTTGCACCCAAGCCTGACTCTTTTGTTACATGTCTCCATCCTTAAAATAGTCTACAGTAGAATAGGATGTGGGGCTGGCAACCTCATTAGTGTATACTTAAACGACAAGACTTTTAGCATGGAAACTCATTTCAGATGGAATATATGCCACCCTACATTTGCACCTTGCAGAGTATGATCTGAAAAGTTGAGTGATGAAAGTATGTCCCCATGGTTGTGCAAAGTGCATCCTCCACCATTTTTTTTTAAAATAAAAGATACATGCATGCTCCTTTGGCAAGGACTTCTTGGAATGTTATATCTTGCTTCCATGAGCTCGTGGGTTGTGTGCTGGGTATGTGAAATGTGAAGGCCAGAAAGAAGAATGAAAGTTGTACCATGACAGGGTGTGATTATAAACAGAGAGGTTGCCTCTCTGACGTTCACATTTGTGCACCCTTTGCCCCCTGCTCCATAGCTTCACAAGCACTGCGAAATGTTGCTGCTCAGTAAAATGGCACGGATACTGTGGGAATGTGAGGTTGAAGTAGCTCGTCTCCGGGGATATCAGGGGCACAGGTGTCCGTGGCCTCGGTGCAGCCATCTTCAAATGTGCAGCACTTACTATAGCAGTAGAAAGCATAAATGGAATAGAGGGCATCCCATTTGCTCAACGCTAGCCCAGTTTTGTGACAACGGTGCATAGTGTAAGCACAGGCTGAGCAAAGAAGAGCAAGGAAAGGTAGACAGCAATTGCTGCCATCACACTGGACACTGCCAACCCTAGGATTCTTCCGTTGATCTGCCGAGATGATGCCTCCATTCCATGTACACTAAGCATGAACGGTGCTTCGTTCATTGGGAGGGATGTGTGAGACCTGCCTTATATGCGTATAGTTACAAAAGTGGGGTGCCTCCCCTTCTCTCTGCCAAGCGGTGGCAAGAGTCCACGGTCTGTGGTCCTTTGGAGAATTGAGACACGGCGGAGACTGTTGTAGCTTTAAGAAATATGTTTATTCACCTTCGGTCTGCATGGAGGGGGTCCAGATCTTACAGCATGGTCATTTCAAGAGGGATTTGTCCCCTACAGCAGTGCAGCCAACCTTCAGCCAGCCTACCCAAGATGGATCCCTTCACTTTTTCCTGCTGCTTCTTCTCAGCAACCTTTGCTCAAGACTCTCTTTTCCTGTCACCTCACACCCAGTTACCCTGATAACTTTCCAAACCCCTGTCTCTTCAATGGCCCTTTATTCTTTCTTAATGGCCCCAATTTGGCCAGGTGGTTTTGCATAAGCTAGCCCAAGAATTCCTCTGTAACCTCTGCAGTTTGTATTTCTTCTTTCACATCCCCAATCATCAAAATTCTCCCATTTATTAATTTCTAGGGTTTAGCCGCCCAACCCAATCTATAACAGTCTTTTTAGGTTTTTATACTGTTTTGGTTTTATATTAGTTTTAATTCTTGTAATGTTTTGTAAGTGGCTTTTGGTTATGTTTTGCAAAGAAAAATTACGAATAAGTGCAAATAATAATAATAATAATAATAATAATAATAATAATAACAATAACAATATCAAGTTATGTGCTTCACCCACAACTGAAATGCACTTACCCATGGGATGGAATTCAAGGACATCTGTTTTAACTACTTAGCAATTAGGACTAAGAATATCCTGCCTAAGTGAAATGGCAGGATTTATTTAAGGAGGCAGGTTGTAACAACACACACTGGAATTTGACCTAAATGCTAGCTGATCCTTCTGTTGTGAAAAGTGCCATGGGATAGTTAGACTTCATAGATCAGCACATGGATATACACTGTATTTGGGAAAGAGCTTGGTGGAAAGAACTGGAGATTTTTTCCGATGGGCATTTAAAATGAATATGGCAGAAATTCAGAAGTGGAACTTTACATTCCAAAACATACTATACTGATGCAAATGTGTGGGGTGGGGTGGAATTGACGGGTGGTAAGTGTCAGGTGAATAAATTAAATTCTGCTTTGTGTTAATTTCATATGCAATGTTAAATTTAGGCCTTAATATGCTTGCCATCTTGATTCTATATTTTTTACTGTGTCCTAATCATATCCTTATGTTCACAGAAAAGAAACCCTCGATAATTAGTGGAAATTATAAGTAATAGCTTCATATAACCTCCCCACCCCCAGCTTCTAATTAAAGCATTTTGACACTTACCACACAGGTTACAATCCTCTCAGCTATATATGGAGAAAATCCAGCTCATGCAGAAAAAAGGCAAATGGCATACTGGAAAATCTCCTTGGTGTTTTTTTCTTTCTTTTTTTTAATGACATGCTATAGCTTTTAATGAGATATGATTTTTATGTCCTTTTTCCAACAGAGTTTCCATATGCTTCAAGTACTGGCAAATGTTGAACATATGTAGGTCAAAATCTCTCTTTTATATCATTTCTCCCCATTTCCCCCCTATAATACAATGTATTCTTCTTTCCAAGGACGATTGTCACTTGAAGTCTAGCTCTGTCAGACTGGCTGTTATTGATCCTATTTGATATGAAAAGCCATGTACTTTGTGATGTGTGCTGAAGATAATGGGTTTGGAGCAGGGAGTGGTCACATGTTGTGAGTTGCAACATATCTGCACAAAAAGAATGGCATAGATTTCAACAATAAATCTCGGAAGCGCACCTGAATGAGTGGAGGGGGTTAGGCAGCCCACCGCTGCTTTGCAGAATTCACGTTTCTTATATACAAAACCATATGCAGTGCTTGAAAATGCACATTTTGACCCAGGCAAAGCCACCCTAGCTCTGTAATGGATTATTTATTCTCTGCCTTGCCATAATCTCTCTTTGAACTGATTTTGTTGTTGTTTGTGGCACTTCAAACTTGAACAAGAAGAGTTTGGATTTGACATCCCGCTTTATCACTATCCTAAGGAGTCTCAAAGCAGCTAACAATCTCCTTTCCCTTCCTCCCCCACAACAAACACTCTGTGAGGTGAGTGGAGCTGAGAGACTTCAGAGAAGCGTGACTAGCCTAAGGTCACCCAGCAGTTGCATGTGGAGGAGCGGGGAATCAAACCCAGTTCACCAGATTACGAGTCTACCGCTCTTAACCACTACACCACACTGGCTCTCTTTGTATGTGACCAACACATATAACCTTTGTATGCGACCAACACTGATAAAATAGATGTGTTGTGTTGTGTTGTTTGTTTGTTGTTGTTGTTGTTGTTGTTGTTGTTGTTGTTGTTGTTAAGATTTGTATAAAAAAGGTAAAGGTACCCCTGCCCGTACGGGCCAGTCGTGTCTGACTCTAGGGTTGCGTGCTCATCTCGCTCTAGAGGCCGTGAGCCGGCGCCGTCCGAAGACACTTCCGGGTCACGTGGCCAGCGTGACGAAGCTGCAGCTGGCGAGCCAGCACCAGCGCAGCACACAGAAACGCCGTTTACCTTCCCGCTATAAAGCGGTCCCTATTTATCTACTTGCACTTAAGAGTGCTTTCGAACTGCTAGGTGGGCAGGAGCTGGGACCGAACGACGGGAGCTCACCCCGCCGCGGGGATTCGAACCACCGACCATACGATCGGCAAGTCCTAGGCACTGAGGTTTTACCCACAGCGCCACCCGCGTCCCATTTGATTTGTATACCACCCTATAGGTATAGGTCTCAGGGCGGTTCACAACATAAAATCACCATATAAAAACACAAAGTAGATAATAAAAATAAGAACAAGGACAAGCCAAAAATCCCCACCCGCCCCAGCCAAAGGCCTGGTTAAAGAGGGATGTTTTCGCCTGGCACCTAATGAAAGCACCAGCTGAACCTCCCTGGGGAGAGCATTCCACAAAGAGGAAGCCACAAAGCGGAAAAGGCCCGTTCTCATGTTGCCACCCTCTGTACTTATTGTGGCAGAGGCACACAAAGAAGGCCTCAGAGGATGATCTCAGGGTCTGGGTAGGTTCGTATGGAGAGAGGCTGTCTTTCAGCACTATTGCCGCAGGCACCTATTGGGTAATGTAGGACAAAGCTGTAGCACCTCAAAGCTATGTGTTCTCTTTAAGATTGCCTTCACGTGAAACTGACTACATCAGCTGGTGTGGTCAGTTTCACTATACTATTGACTTGTATGGAACTAGGGCTGGGCTTCTTAACCTGAACTTCCTGGGCCTGTGATGTGCTTCAATGGGTCTGTGTCCCAGCTGCAACAAAGGGGGATATTTCCAATGCAAGAATATTGATTGTATGCAAATCTTTGTGTGGGCATGTTTATGTGCATTTTTACTGGGGAGTAGGTCCGTAGCTTTCATCAGATTCTCAGATGAGTCCATGATCTCAAAAATGTTAAGAGCCACTGAACTGGGGGGAAATATATTTACAAGCACAAACAAGGATAAAAGATCAAGTGGGCCTTTTGCATGACACTAAAGCTGTGTCCTCATTGTTTTTTAACTGCTAACCTGTATTTCCTGGTGCTGGAAAGAGAGGAATGTTGCTCCTATTCCTCCTCAGAAAGAATTAGATATTCAGAACTTCTGATTACATATTCAAAAAGCTTCCCCGCCTTTTGCCGGATCTTACGTATCTCTTCAGCTTCTGCTTTCTCTCTCTTTCTCAGAAGAAATCACTTGGAGAGGCGACCTCTTGCTTCTCTTTAAGCAGACTGTTTTACCAAGCACTGAAACTGTTTAGTCAGAGCAGGGGAAGTAATCCAAGGATAAAGATCAGCCCAAATTACTTCCTAGGGAAGAAAGCCCAGCCTTTGTAGAGAAGATATGCCTTGTCATCATGTCGGGCAGAACAGGAATTGCAACCATATTTGTGGGGTCTTTGAAGTAGTAATATGCCAACCTCAGCCGAACAGATTTAACACAGAATTATAACAATGTAGAATAAGACTATTTGCCCCCACAGGGCTGCTGTGAAGTGAGGCTTACAAATCACGGTGAGATTAAAGGACCAGGGCAGGAAGTGAGGCGGGAAGAGAACTATACTGAATCATATTATGGTACTCCAACAGTGATGAAAGTGGATTACGTGGTATTTGGAATTCCTGTAATGTTTTGCTCTACTATGTGAGCTGAGTGACCACAGTTGATAAACTGTGATTAACTCCAGACCAGTCATAAGAACATAGGAATAGCCTGCTGGATCAGGCCAATGACTGGATCAGGACCTGAGCACAAGAACCCTTTCCCCTCCCTTGGTTTCCAGCAACTGGTGTTCAGAAACATTACTACCACAGGCCATGGAAGCAGAGCACAGCCATCAGGTCTAGTAGCCATTAATAGACTTGTCCTCCATTAATTTGTCCAATCTTTTCTTAAAGCCATCCACTCTTGCTTGTCTCCTCTCCTCCACACACCCTGAACTGCATGTTTAATAGGGTTTTAAACATGCGGTTGGGACACGGGTGGCGCTGTGGGTTAAACCACAGAGCCTAGGACTTGCCAATCAGAAGGTCGGCGGTTCAAATCCCCACGATGGGGTGAGCCCCCGTTGCTCGGTCCCTGCTTCTGCCAACCTAGCAGTTCGAAAGCACGTCAAGTGCAAGTAGATAAATAGGTACCGTTCTGGCAGGAAGGTAAATGGCGTTTCCATGCACTGCTCTGGTTCACCAGAAGCGGCTTAGTCATGCTGGCCACATGACCCGGAAGCTGTACACCCGCTCCCTCAGCCAATAAAGAGAGATGAGCGCCGCAACCCCAGAGTCAGTCACGACTGGACCTAATGGTCAGGGGTCCCTTTACCTTTACCTAAACATGCAGTTGCTTGAATATCAGACCCCCACCTCTCACTTTGGAGAGCACTGCATCACTCTAGGTCAGGGTTTCTCAAACTTGGCTCTCCAGCTGTATTTGGACTACAACTCCCATCATCCCTAGTGAGCAGGACCAGTAGTCAGGGATGTTGGGAATTGTAGTCCAAAATCACTGGAGTCTGGGGAAAACAGCTGGAGTTTGGGAAACCCTGCTCTAGGTGGACCCAGCCTGAGCCAGGATGTTCTGGGGCCACCTCAGCCCATGAAAAAACCTCAGCTCAACCCAAATAAGTCCGATTCAGTTCTCTGTCCAGAATTTGTCTAGATCAGATGCACAACTCTATTAAATGCAACTTTTTGCTAAATGGCATTGTTAGAACGTTTATGGTGCATTTCCACTCATAGACAAGTCCCATTAGGACTTACTGTTTTAGGAAGCATGTTCAGGTTGCCTATAGAAATGAAAGGGCTTCCTCTGGGAGCCCATCAAGATTTCCCATGAATCTTAGAGATTTCAGGTGGCTATACTTGACTCCGTGATGGTTTTCTGACTATCGCAAATGCAAACTTGAGTTCCTTGTAAATTCCAACCGAGGTCATTACATTCTGAGCTGTACCTGCACCATGTAGGTGTGAGGCATGAAACGTGATGAGCAGGATAGATAGCACAGGGGAACATGATCCTGCATTAATCAGATCATTGATGTATGCCTGACAAGCTGCACCTTCCTGGGAGCAGGAAGGAGGCTGAGACAGGGCACATGGAGCTAAGTGGCTCATTTGAATGCTGAAGAGTGAATCGGAGCCCGTCTGCCTTCGTGGGCTCTCCAGCCACATCCTTCCCCTTCCCCTGCAGTCTTGTCAACATGGAAAGGTGCACACACCATGGATTTGGCTCAGCTTGGCACAGAAGGCGACGTGGCTCGTTCTTAACCTTACTTCTGGCTGTACATTACTTGTGCATATGTGCTCCTCTCCACCCTATCTCTAGGCAAAAGGAGGGGTGGCAGGGGAAAGGAAGAAATGAAATGTCTCACTCAAGGCTTATATTTCCCGTATAGTTTCAGCTGGATGAACCTGATATATACCGTGCAGCAGGATGTCTGGGGTTCACCTGCATTCCTCTTGAACAAAGAGTGCATTCTACTCATTGACTCCCTTGCCTTCCCGCACCCACCCAGCCTGGCCTCCCCAGCATCAAAGCTTAAGGGCTTTAAGGTGGCAGCGGAAGGACTTTTAAAGCACACAAATGAGACTAAAAGGCCAAAGAATCGATCCTCCAGGTATAATTAGCATGGAATCGTTTGGGGCTGGTTTGACCAGCTTTTTGGAAAAAAACCTTGTGCTAAAAATAGTAATGATGATGCTTTCAAAGAGAGCATATTCATGTTCAAGCTTGAGTCTGCCCCTTCCGCCACTGCTTTTGTGGTTACATGGGGCAAGGGATTCAAAAGCAATAATGATGGTCTGTATGTACTACCAGAAAACAAGTGTCAAGGGGGATAACCAGTCTAGGTAGATGAATATAGTAAAAATCACATGTGAAATAAAGGGAGTGAATCCAAAGTTAGGTTTTATTCATTTTAAAGATCAGAGATGCTTCACTTGTAGGACATCTGCCTTGCATGCAGAAGGTCTCAGGTTCAATCCCTGGCATCTCCAGCTACGGCAAGGAGAGACTTTTGCCTGAAACCCTGGAGAGCTTTTGAAGACAATATTGAGCTACATGGACCAATGGTCTGGTTTTGTATAAGGTCGCGTCCTAAGTGCCTATGTTGTCAGCTGAAATCAATTTGAGTTGTTGCTGCAGGGTTTTTCCGTAATGGGTTAGCTCTGCCTCTGGGGACTTTCAGATAGGCCCTATTTTGGGGCGGGGATTCAATCACATACCAGCAAATTCAGCTTGAATCTGGTTGGTGCTCATATGCAACAGCCCTCCGCCACAAGATGGACTTGTGATAAAGGAAAGCAATGGGGAAATGCTTTGGAAACAGTTTCTTGATGCAGCATCTTATGTTGTTGTTGTTGTTTAGTCGTTTAGTTGTGTCCGACTCTTCGTGACCCCATGGACCAGAGCACGCCAGGCACTCCTGTCTTCCACTGCCTCCCGCAGTTCGTAACTTCGAGAACACTGTCCAACCATCTCATCCTCTGTTGTCCCCTTCTCCTTGTGCCCTCCATCTTTCCCAACATCAGGGTCTTTTCAAGGGAGTCTTCTCTTCTCATGAGGTGGCCAAAGTATTGGAGCCTCAGCTTCAGGATCTGTCCTTCCAGTGAGCACTCAGGGCTGATTTCCTTCAGAATGGATAGGTTTGATCTTCTTGCAGTCCATGGGACTCTCAAGAGGTTTTCTTGTGTGTGTGTGTGTGTGTGTGTGTGTGTGTTTCTTTGTGGCTGATTAGCTGCTCTCCCTGTGCAAAGGTCAGAGGGGGCAGGGTTTCTGTTGAGGCAGGTGATTAGCTGTGGGAGGAGCTTATCAGTTTGATCCATCTTTTCGATTTAGGGGAGCTAGTCTCAAACATTTGTTGGGGGAGACCTAGGTTTTTTTTGTGGGGGGAGTTATTTGTCCTGTCTTCACGCTTTTTATGATGGAGGACCACTGTAGCCACCCCCAACGACACGTTCTCAAGATGGAGGGGGAGGGAACAGCTGCAGTCGCCTGCGGTTCCTGTGCAATGTTTGCCATCTTGCCAAAGGTTGCAGGCAGCTTTACCTGCAGCAATTGCATGTTGATTGCCCTCTTAAAAGACAAAGTCCAGCAACTGGAGGAACGTGTAGCTACGCTCCAAAGAATTAGAGAGCTGGAGCTCTTCTTGGAAGCAACAGAGCACACCGTCTCCACCAAGGAGGGACTCCCCTGAGAAGGAGGCTAGTTCACCAACACAGGAGCCAGATATATGGAGAAACGTGACTCAAAGAAGTAGGAGGCCCAGGGTTCGCTCTGATTGTTTAGAAATACACAATCGCTTTGAGGTCCTCTCCCCTAGCATGGAAGACGAAGAGCAGACTCCATTTGAGGATTTCTCCCTCATTACAGTCGATCAGGTATATGAAGATGAGCAGCAAAGTCAGTCCTCAGGGAATGTGCAGGCGACCTTGGAATGGACAGCTCACGGAAGAACCCCGACCAAACCTAAGAGGAGGTGTGTAGTGGTGATAGGGGATTCCCTACTGAGGGGAACAGAAGCAGTGATCTGTGGGCCTGACAAGATGTCTCGGGAAGTGTGCTGTCTCCCCGGGGCTAAGATCCAAGATGTAACTGAACGACTGCAAGGAATCATAAAACCCACTGACAAATACCCCTTCCTCTTGGTTCATGTGGGAACCAATGACACTGCAAGCAATAGCCTCCAGAAGATCAAAAGAGACTACGAGGCTCTGGGCAGGAAATTGAAGCAATTAAATGCACAAATTGTCATCTCACCTGTCCTCCCAGTTGAACTGGTGTAAACAGGAACGGTTACAAATGGTGTAAACAGGAACGGTTTGGATTCTTAGATCAAAGACTGCAGTTTCTTGAAGATGGACTTCTGGCAAGTGATGGGCTGCACCTCACAACGGTTGGGAGAAATGTTTTTGCCAAAAATCTCAGAAACCTCATCAGGAGGGCTTTAAACTGACTAATGTGGGGGAGGGAGACAGTGCTCCTGAAGGTAGGAGTCTATCACTTGATGAAGATGATCATCCAAATGTCATAGACCAAATGGAGCAAACAGCACGCAGACCTAGTGGTGGGAGGAAAAAATCCTTAAATAAGAGACACGGGGGAATGATTAATGGACTTCAATGTCTGTACACTAATGCACAAAGCATGGGAAATAAACAAGATGAGCTTGAGCTCTTGGTACAGCAAACTAAATATGACATAATAGGCATCACTGAAACCTGGTGGGATAAGTCCCACGATTGGAATGTAATAATGGGGGGATACAATCTATTTCAGAGAAACAGACCAGACAAGAAAGGAGGAGGAGTGGCGTTATATGTCAGGGATGTGTATACCTGTGAAGAGATCCAAGATTTAGAACCTCAAAGCCAAAGTGAGAGCATTTGGGTCAAAATTAAGGGAGAGAAGAATAACAGTGACCTCATTGTGGGAGTTTACTATAGATCCCCAAGCCAAACGGAGGACATAGATGATGCCTTCCTGGAACAGATGGCCAAGCATGCAAGTGGGGTAGAAGTGGAAGGATCATTAGGCGCGAGTGATCATGCTCTTCTGAAGTTTACTATACAGCGGAAAGGAGCAGCCAAGCATACTAGGACTCAATTTCTTGACTTTAAGAAAGCCGACTTCATAAAACTTAGGGAAGTGCTGGGTGAGATCCCATGGACAGTAATACTAAAAGGAAAGGGAGTTCATGATGGCTGGGAGTTTGTTAAGAGGGAGATAGTAAAAGCACAACTTCAGGCAATACCAATGAGACGAAAACATGGAAGGTGCCTAAAGAAGCCAGGGTGGCTATCTAAAGAACTTTTAACTGAGTTAAGATTAAAAAAGGATGTGTACAAAAAATGGAAAAGGGGGGAAACCACCAAAGAGGAATTCAAACAAATAGCCAGCACGTGTAGACACAAAGTCAGAAAAGCTAAAGCACAGAATGAACTCAGGCTTGCTAGAGAGGTTAAAAGCAACAAAAAAAGGCTTTTATGGGTATGTTCGTAGCAAAAGGAAGAACAAAGAAACAGTGGGGTCACTCAGAGGAGAAGATGGTGAAATGCAAACAGGGGACACGGAAAGGAGTGCTCTGATGGTGTTTCCTGCTTGGCAGGGGGTTGGACTCGATGGCCCTTGTGGTCTCTTCCAACTCTATGATTCTATGATTCTATGATTCCTCCAGCACCATAATTCAAAAGCATCAATTCTTTGGCGATCAGCCTTCTTTATGGTCCAGCTCTCACTTCCATACATCACTACTGGGAAAACCATGGCTTTAACTATACGAACCTTTGTTGGCTAGGTGATGTCTCTGCTTTTTAAGATGCAGCATCTTATAGCAATTAGCAAATAAAAACCTTCACCAACTCCTGAACTGTTATGAGTATGATCTATGGAATGTGTGAATGATGCATCCCTAACTTATGACCTGATCTTACTCCTGTGCTCTGCAATCTGATTGTTCAAAGGATTTACTTAAACGTAACAACCGAGGTTCATGACCACCAATTGTTGCATTATGGCACAGTTGACTTCTTATAACACCAGTAGTACAGTGTGCATTCTTGAGTGTCCTTGAACCATTCTTATTTGTAGGAAGAGCTAGCAGAATTTTGAACATTAGAATGGCAGAATACAGGAGTGGGATCAGATATTTAAAATATGTGCATCATAGGCACAACTGAGGTTGCTTCCAGACAACCTGTTTATTGAGCAGTCATCCTGATGGTTTGTGACAAGTTTGCAGGAAGGTTAGGTGATGTTGACTATTCACGGTCCTTCTGACCATCTCAGCTTCTCTAACTAGGACACATACCTATCAAAGTTGCCCTTGGGTGTGTGTGGAGATTATGATCTGGCCCATTTGGACAAAAAGGTTCCCCACCCATGGTCTAAATACACAGGGAGGAATTTAACACAGCACTAAGGAGATCACTCCACCAGCACAAGCACTTTCACTCACCTGATGGGAAAATCTCCGCCCTCCTCCTCATGCACACTCCTTTGGGGGTTCTTCTGAACTATTCCCCCTTGAGCCAATTGGGAGGCACAGAGAGTATCCATGGGAGGATAGGGGAGGGGAAGAAAAACCAAGTTGCACTAATGGAAATCCTTGCATGGGTTTGTGCTAGTGAGAGCCATTAGTTGACTCTGGCCCACAGGTCTGTTGCCATCACAGGTACCATATTGGCTCAAATAAAAGCCGCACTTTTCTCCCAAATTCTGACCGTGAAAAGTTAGTGTGGCTTAAATTTGCGACCTTACAAAAATGGGCTTTTATGATATTGCTGCTCAAACAGACATACGGTAAAACGGAGCGGGTGTGAGTGCCTGCGGAATTTTAAGGGAGCGGCTTATATTTGGGTATTGTCTTTTCTCTCTCTCTCTCTCTCTCCCCACCCCCCTTGAATTTTAAAGGTGAGGCTTATATTCGGGCGCGGCTTATATTTGGGTAATACGGTAGTTTGAACCCAGGTCAGAGAATCATGTCTCTCGTATGACATTAACTGCCACTGTGTGTTCACACAAAATACATTAGTGGGAATCTAATGTTTACTTTGGACCACAGCTGTTGAGAATTTTAGCAGTTAACTTCCACACAGAACACCCCTATTAATATAATGCTACACAGCCAGTTCTCACACTAAATAGAGGGACATCTTTTTCTTCCAAACACTCAATATGGTTTTGGTAAGTTCTGAAGAACCATCAAGTGTTGTTTCCAAACATCTCATGTATGTATATTGGCTGTAATAAAAAGACAATGAAACAAGAGTTAGAAAGTTATGCAAACTAATAACCTTAGACTCTATCAACATGGTTTAGAGTTATTCATTAATGATATGTTTATATGACAGAAACAAACTGTGCTTTAGGTATATTCATCACTTTTTTTGTACTTCTAATCGATGTATGCATTGTCTTGAGAAACTGCTGGAAATTAATAAAAGAAAAGAAGCTCCCTGAGGGAAGAACAGATTGTTGGTGAAAAGAGCTGAGGGAATTGCAATTGTAAAATAAGCCTCTCTTTTATCTTTTTTATACTTTTCTTCTTATATACACACAGAGAGAGTATATGGTCAGAAGTACACTATCTGTTGGGGGAGGACTGCCTGAACCTCCACTGTAAATCTATTCAATTTCCACAGTAGCAGTCCCCAAATATTGACTTTATTCCCCCAAATCTTCATTTTGGATCTCTCACTTAGAAGAAAGCAGCCAATGAAGAAGTGGTTCGAAAACACACCTCAGCAATTCCATCACTTAACTGAGTCTTTAAACTGGGCCTTGAGAGTGGTGGGGATGGGGAGGTGGGCTGCGGAGGAAAACATTAATCCCTGCACTTGGTAAATAAACCTGCCTCCTTTGGCCATTATGTGCACTGAACAAAGCCAATGATAACACAAGCCTCAGTATGTACAATGACCAAGCAGGACCACAAGTGAGACTTGACAGCCCCCTTGCTTTTTGTGTTTGCCCAGAGACGTTTTGTGGGTGAGATAAAGGGTTCTCCTCTGCAGACGTATTTGTGGTACTGCTTAGTGTCATGAACTTGGCCAAATTTTACGATGGAAATACCGCCACGGTGACCTTGCCTGGGGGCCCCTATGCACTTACAGGTCTCCTCATAAAAGACTTCTGGTGTTGACTCTGGAGTTAGACGCTAGAATGTGCACACTAAACCCAGTCAATTTTCTACTTATCACCGGAATAGAAACTTGAAAAGTAAAGTAGGGTCTGGTTTTATTCCTCTAACCTACCTCAGGCAATGGGAGAAGATGACTAGCACTCCTTGGAATATAGTAATCATTAGAATTACAGCACACCTTAATAGCATAACACTGCTTGGCACATTTCATCTGTTTATCCTACGCATGATCCTCTCTCATTCTCTCTCTCTCCCCCCAAATTTGTCATTTGCTTTTCATTTCCTGTCTCAATTCTCTCTCTTTTTTTAAGACAAACCTCCGGTTGCCTTAAGGCGAAAACATGCACATGCAGGGACTGAACAATGAAAAGGCAAGGAACTCTCAAATTATATATATACTAGCTTCTTTCTTTCTTTCTTTCTTTCTTTCTTTCTTTCTTTCTTTCCTTTGACAGGTACAGACAGTAGCTTACATACAAATGATCCAAAAGCAAATCTTGCCAGACCAAAAGACTTGCGGTGTTTTCATACATAAAACCATATCCGAGGTAATTCATGTTTGCAGTTTGAATGTAAAGCTCACATGGTCCAGAGCGCACATTCCATTTTTAAAAAAATTCACTTCCGCTGTTTGTCCCATATTGGTGATCAAACTGCAAATTGCCAATCAAATTGCCATTTAGGTTATTGTCATTCCAACTGGCCTTTTAAGAGAAGAGAGCATCTAGAGCTTGTGGCTGGTTCGCAAGGGAAGCTGCCATGCCAAATTAAGCAAGTAGATAAAAAGATGCCCACCTGAATATATTCAGTGTAACAAATATGAAAAGAAGCAAAAGCTTTGTACAGGACAACTGATCAGTATTAGTGTCATTGCACTGCAGCATTTTGTATTCAAATTCCCTGAGATTCAGTGGTTACAATTTTGATGTGGCCGCGGATTTATTTTTAACCCAAGTATTGGTAACGTTGCCATGGTGCCTGGTTCCTTTCAACCACAGTGACACAGAGTAGCCAAGGAATCTGCTTTCACATGTTATTAATGGCCCACCCAACAAATATGGCTTTTATTTTTGCCATGTGAGCAGCTAATTAACACTGTGGGCCTGACATCATACTAGAAGCTGCCAGACCCAGATGAGGAGTAAGGATGGGGGACACTTTAGGGAGCACGCATTGGGACTGGCCCACAAGAGTGCCACAGATGATCTCAGCTATCATAAAAGAGCAAGGAGAATATGGTGGCATGAGGCTGCTTGGAGTTTTCCAGTATTTTAATCTGGTGTCTGAACTGCATTCAAGTCATAATTCTCAAAAAGCATTGCCTGTCTCCCTCTAAAGGTTTGCTGGAATGAGTGGGAGCTCCTATCTGAGAGCCCCTCCTACAACCTAGATGTTATTTCCTTACAGTTGTGTCCAGCATATTCTCCAATGTGCTCAGAGCAGACCCTCCAAGTGTCCCTATTTTCCAGGGACAATCCTGGATTTACGGACATCATCCCGGTTTCTGATTTGATCTCAGAATGTTCTGCTTTTCCTTAGGATGTCCCTATTTTCATCGGAGAAATGTTGGAGGGTATGGGGTTATGTGACCCCGGAACCAAGGGGATAAGTAACTATACAACCTTTAGAAAACACATGAAGGCAGCCCTGTATAGGAATGCTTTTATGCTTTATTGTGTTTTTATATATGTTGGAAGCTGCCATCATCCCTAGCTAGCAGGACCAGTGGTCAGGGGATGGGAATTGTAGTCCAAAAACAGCTGGAGACCCAAGTTTTGGGAAACCCTGGACTAGATGGTCCTTGTGTCCCTCCCAGTGCTACAATTCTATCTATAGATGTGACGTGAAAATGTTAGAGTTATTGAGCACCTAGCAGGTCACAAAAGATGGCTGGAGGTTTGCCATTTGTTTCTTAGTCCACAAGTTGTGCATGCCTGATCCACTTGGCATGAAAGTATCATTCTGTACCTCTGGGGTGAAATTGGAGACTGGTTATATGGTACTTTGCTTTATACAATAGCAGAATATTTTTTGGGAGTGCCTTTGCTGTGCCCCTTTGGCCCAGCTTGCTTGACATAGCGAAGCTCCCAGGGCCTAGTGAATGAGTCCCTCTGTGTCTTTCTCCAAACAACAATTTGCGCCTCATTTTACTGCAGTTGTAAGGTAGAAGAAATCTGAGCTACATTGCTGCTAAGGTATTCTGTTGGGAGTTTAATCTGAAGACGGGTAAACTAAGATTTGTCCCACAAAGCCCCTTTATTTATGTATTTATTTAAAGGGGGGACACTCACCGACAGCATATTTCTCCATGTTTCCTTTTCCCTTTTTCGTTTTCTCCTCTCACTTCTAATCATTTAGCACACAAGTCCTTATAATAACAAGGGTTTAGGATCCTTACTGTTGTCTAAGAAGGAATTAGGAACTGGCCTCGCTTTAAAGCTTCCAGTGCTCTGCTTAAATCCCTTCCTTGAGATCCTTTGAACTATTTCATAAGTCAAGATTGAACATGTCATGTACTTTCCCCGAATGTTAGAGGGCCTAATTGCAAAGACAGAAACAGTACCAAGAGCATTTTACTGCCTTCTCTCCCTTCATTTCACAAACGTCTTCCTCTTGCCCAGTTGGCAGGTGTCCACTGCATATTACACCTGAGTTTCAAAAGAAGTTGGACCACATTGCAATGCAGGGTTGCAGGTGCCACTGTTCCAGAAGCACCACATCTCTTTGGCATGGCTTTTTCCACCTTCCACCCCCCCTTCTTTTGGGGAGAGGGGTGCAATCTTTGCCTGCATTAAGCTATCTACGGCTTCTCACCTGTGACTTACAACATGGGAATAAGTCCCACATACTTGTTTCTGGGTGAACATGTATAGATATGGGATGAGGGAACAAATCAATCCAGTTCACATTTAAAGTGGAACCTACCAAATCTGCACTTTCTGGAGCAATACATAAGCCGATAGTTGAGGTGGTAGGGCATGAGTTTGAGTTTGAGCTCGTGAGTTTGAGCCCCACATTGGGTGAAAGATTGCTGCATTGCAGGGGATTGGACTAGATGACCCGCATGGTCCCCCTTCCAACTCTACAAGTCTGTGATTCTGGGGAAACCTGCCATCCTTCAGATTTCACACTTATCTGAATTTTGCACTTTAGTTCTCCAGTCATGTGGGGGGGGGGAATTCATATACTGCGGTTAAGTGTGCATAAAAATGCAAACATTAGGGGAATTTGCTGTGCAAAATAATGTGTACAGTGGTACCTCAGGTTACATACACTTCAGGTTACATACGCTTCAGGTTACAGACTCTGCTAACCCAGAAATAGTGCTTCAGGTTAAGAACTTTGCTTCAGGATGAGAACAGAAATCGAGCTCTGGCAGTGCAGCAGCAGCAACAGGAGGCCCCATTAGCTAAAGTGGTGCTTCAGGTTAAGAACAGTTTCAGGTTAAGAACGGACCTCCAGAACGAATTAAGTACGTAACCAGAGGTACCACTGTATATTGGTAAAGGTAAGGTATTGCCAGGAATTGAGTGCTTGTTGGGTATATCTGGAGAAATTTGCACTGAAATGCTGGTGGATTTTTGTGATGTGGAAGTGTGAGGAACTGAACTTAAGAGGAGAAGGTATGGCCTGGACAAAGAGGGCCATAGGTCCCCCATTCCTGTTTCAGAGGGATCCTGTTGCCACCATCTTTGGAAACAATCCTGGATTAGATAAGACTTTTGTCTGATTCAGCACGGTTATCCTTATATCTTTACCCCTCCAGCTGCTGTTGGACTCCCATTATCCCCAACCAGCATGGCCAATGATCAGGGATCATGGGAACAGTTAAGTATGAAGACTAAGGGAAAACATCAACTACCATCACCACTATAAAAACACTGCCAGCACTTTCCCAGGAAGCACCTCACCAATGAAAGTTTATATATTTTCACACACACACACACCTTATCTGAAAAACCCACCCAGCTAAATGCCATCACTTCCACAGTCTGGGAATGAGGCCATCAAAGTTGGAGGCATTTTTGACTCAGCACTACAGTGGTACCCCTAGTTACAAACTTAATTCGTTCCGGAGGTCCGTTCTTAAAACTGAAACTGTTCTTAACTAGAGGCGTGCTTTCGCTAATGGGGCCTCTTGCTGCTGCTGCACCGCCAGCATGCGATTTCCATTCTCATCCTGGGGCAAAGTTCTCAACTCAAGGTAACTCTTCCAGGTTAGCGGAGTTTGTAACCTGAAGCATTTGTAACCTGAAGTACCACTGTAATTGAAGTTGTCACCCTATGGGCAAGTCACTCAGGGCGGCCTACTCAAGCCTATGTGTCTTATCCACATATAACAACCCAACCAGGTAAGCTGGGCTGATGGAAGGTGACTTTCCTGAGAAGCCAATCCGTTTTGATTTGAGTCTGGGTTTCCTACTTCCCAACCCCAAAGTCAAGCCACGACACACCCTTGCCAAAAATGCTTCTGGATTAGGGTCACCTCACAATTGAAAACTCTCGCCTGCCACAGTATAAATGGAATAGCTGAGTTGTGGGGTCTGTTCATTCTCCCCTCTGTAAATTACTGCTCACATCACTATTGCACATGTGATAGTGAAGTGTTTGTTTTGCTTACTTGCTCAAAGAGCAGGTGAGGTGCTATTTGAAGTTCATACCACAAATATATTCCATGCTTATCTTTAGTCAACATTTAGTAATGCGTTTTCAGCGGCAGTGAAACTCCCATTATCAACAGGAATTGTGTACCTAAATCTCTTTCTCCCCCCCCCCCCCCGAACCCGGCTAATGTCATTAACTCCCAAGCTGATAAAGTGTTTTCAATTACAACCCCCTTGTCACAAGGAAAGACACATACATATGAAAAATGTGTGTTTTGATTGTGACACAGAGAATCCGAACATAACATTGCATTACACGGCTCATAATAAAACTGAGGATGAAGGATGTGAATACTAGAATGAGGACAATGTAAAAGACTAGTGTTCATTATTGCAGCATCTGCTGGTGCGGCTATAAATAAAGGCCTCTCTCCATTTCCCTATTATGAACCGCTAATTTCATGAATTTATAACATGAGTGAGAAAACTCATTCATGGCCGAGGCCCGGAATATGTTGTCTAAACTGTGGAACAAGGGGGGGGGGGAGGCAGCTGCACTGAAAGCTGGAAGCAAGCCAGAAGCCAACAAGACATTGCCGTTAGTTAATATATAATAATAATAATCCCAAGGCAATTTGTCGGTCTTCACTGGGGAAATTTGTTCTACAGGTTTGTGCAACAGTAAAACTTTACTGCATATCCAGCAGTAAACACATTGCCAGTTGACAGAACGTAATCTGTGCTAGGCAGTATCTAATGTTAGTCATACACAGAAGGCAGTATGCAACTAAGTTTTACTCAGAGTAGGCGCATTTGAATTAATGGATCAGATTTAGTCAAGTTCAGGGATTTCAATGGGTCTACTCTCCACTGCCTTGTGAGATATCTCTGGCGAAAGAAAAGGTAAGATGGTTGGACGACATCTTGTACTTTTTCTGGCAACTCCTGCAGCCAAGCTGGTGCCAGATGTATTGCTCTGCTTTTCTTTGGACCACATTAGTCTTGTTGCCTGAGCAGCCCAGGCTTGTGTCCCCAGGAGGTCACTTTGGTGCTGCTAACGTGACAGTTTGATTTCACCCCTGTAGGCACACTCCATTGCCCCTTGAGACAGATGGACTTTGAGCAAACTATAACTGAGTACCACCCAGAGTCAGAAGGCAGCTTAAAATGTGCTGATAAGTTTATTAAGCCAGGGAGGAGAAGTATGTACACCTGAGGGCCACAAAACAGTGGTGAGTGGGGCCAAAGACAAATGTGAACAGACCAACAAATGTGGATGTTGCATTTGTGCAGTAGGCTAATTTGCACACTCCCTCACACACCTTGCCCTCGGTCTAGATGGGCAAGAGGCTTTATCAGAGTTTGAGGCAGAGCCGTAGCTAGTGGGGGGGGTCTAGCCAGGGTTTCTGCCCCGGGTGAAGCCTCCAGAGGGTGCCAGGGAGGCTCCCAGCATATCTGGGCTTCAGCCAGAGAGAAAGATGAAAAAGAGAATGGCAGCCACGAGCTCCGTCCTTCCCCTTTCCCGATGAAGCTGAAGAAGAATCATTTACAACGCGATGCAGGGAGAGTTGGAAAATCTGGAGAGGCTGTGTGGCTCCCCCCAGTGAAGCAGAAGATTGGGTCCCTTTTGGGTTTGCTACTGTGTGAGAAAGAAATTCTGGAGGGACAGAGGGAGTGGCGGAAAGCTGAAGAAGAGAATCAGTTGATCCTTGGGGTCCCTTCCAACCCTACAATTCTATGATCCCTTCAGAACTTTGAATGTGCTTAAATAGCCACGGTTGAGACATTTTACAGACTATGCATGATCTACACACAAGAAAGTAAGGGGTGTGTGAGCATTTATCCTGCCAGAAGCAGTTCCCTGGCAAGCTCCAGTCAGCCCAGCTGCATTAGGATTATAATGGGAAGGCTACTTTAGACTTGCAAAAAGCATTTCTTCACCTTACATGGAACCTAAAATGACTACAAGGCTTCCCGATTGGAAGATCGGCGGTTCAAATCCCCGCGACAGGGTAAGCTCCCGTTGTTTGATCACAGCTTCTGCCTACCTAGCAGTTTGAAAGCACACAGTGCAAGTAGATAAATAGGCACCACTCCAGCGGGAAGGTAAACGGCATTTCCATGCACTGCTCTGGCTTTGCCAGAAGCGGCTTAGTCATGCTGGCCACATGACCCAGTAAAACTGTCTGAGGAAGCGGACAAATGCCGGCTCCCTCAGCCTTTAAAGTGAGATGAGTGTCACAACCCCAGAGTCATTTGCGACTGGACTTGATTGTCAGTGTCCCTTTACCTTTACCTTTAAAATGAGTAATCAAACAAAAGTAAAATGGAAAGGAATCTCGTTGAAGCTATGGAATGTTTCCATCCAGCCATGTTGCTATCATACCGCCCAACATTTCTGCGGTGAAAATAGGGACGTCTTAAATAATAATAATAATAATAATAATAATAATAATAATAATAATACCCTACCCATCTGAATGAGTTGTCCTAGTCACTCTGTTAGGCTTCCAACATATATTAAAACATAAGAAAACTATGCAGGGCTGCCTTCAGGTGTCTTCTAAAGGCTGTATAGTTACTTATCTCCTTGGCTCAGGGATTGCATAACTTCATACCCTCCAATGAAAATAGGGACAACCTAAGGAAAAGCGGTACATTCCAGGATCAAATCAGAAACTGGGGAACCTGGTAAATAGGGACACTTTGAAGGTCTGTGCTATGCAGCACCACTAAAACTAAGTTAACACCCCTTTAAACCCTCCAGGTATTGGTGGATTACATCTCCTATCATTATCATGACCAAAGGCCATGCTGCTGGGGCTGATGGGAGTTGAAGTTCAACAACATCTGGAGGGGTACAGGCTGCTTTCCAATGCTATACATGTCAGGGTGCTGCATCAAGCAGCTGCCACGTGGAGGCTGTTTCCCACATGGCTGCCATAACATGTTGCTAGATGTATGAATTATACATGTGCCAGATTCCTGGCTTGATTTAGGGGCAAGGATATATCAAAGGTCCATCCTTAATATCAACATGCAAATCTTTGCCATGTATATAAGTCCAGAGCAGCGTGCAACAGTCATATATTTAACAAGAAGATGAAGACAATGTTTCTGTCTTATAAATTACTGTACAAGCTTTAAATCCCTAGAAAGAAGAAGAAGAAGAAGAAGAAGAAGAAGAAGAAGAAGAAGAAGAAGAAGAAGAAGGCCATTTAAAGAGAAAATGATTGCTATCAACTTAACTTCAGCCAAGACAGCGCAGATGCATTGCCATAATACGGATGGTTGTGGATCCATTTGATTTACAGCATGATGCAGCAATAAAACCAGTTGTAAATTTTGATGGTAACTAAAGGATAACTACAACTCTCACACACTCACACCATAATTAGCATGAGCAGTGATTCTGGTCTACAAGGGTTGCTTTCACTTGCTTGTTCAAAAATAAAATAACAAGCCAAACAGAAAATCCAAGTATACATGTTTAACGAAACCATGTTGCCACAAATTACATTTATGAAAAGTGTGTCTGTACTGGTCGGAAAACAAAATGGTTGAAAACCGTGAGCTCTCATTCTCTGCAATATTCTAGACTTGGGCTCTGCAGTTCCATCCTACTTTGGGGCCACAAGCAACAGTGTGTATATATATATAAGTCCACATATAACACACACATACCGGTAGTTTAAGTAGTGTGCTTAAGATTGCAATCCTTACATAGGAGTAAGCCTCATCGAACACATTCAGACTTACTTCTGAGTACCCTTACATATAGCATTGCCCTGTAAATGTAAAATTGCTGTTGGGGGGCTGATAGTGAAAGGGTCTACACTTGCGGTATAATAGAAATGTAAGCATTTGTACCCGGTCTCAGTAATGTGTGCATGTTTTGTTGGAGTCCTTCAAAGCATCTCCCCCCACCCCACAGCCCAACCTTTCTTCCTTGCCATGAATAAAGGGGTAAATGATTAAATTTGCTTCACTGAATTGAACTTACACTGCTTCCTGCTGGGTGCTGGTTAGCATTTACGGAACACCAACTGGAGACCAGCTGCTCTTTTTTATTCCGCTCTTGCATATCATTAGATTTCAGCAGCTACATGAGGGACACGGAGGAAATTTGGGCTTGGAAGGCTCCCTTTGCTCAGGGTTTCCAAGAAACATAGAAAAGAAAGGGTACCCACTCAGAGAGAAGCAGCACAGGATGTCCTGTTCCTGCCTCGCCTCGCCCCATCCCAGCAAACAGGAACAAAATGGGAACATCCTTTTTACCAATAAAATGAAATAAAATCTGGGGCCATATTAGGCAGTTCAAAGCTTGCTTCTCCATTATCAGGCTCTTCGCATCGAGATAGTCGGAGAGTCCCAATTACAGCAGCCAGCAGAGAGAGCCCCTTGGCCTTCAGGAGATCTCGTGAATGGGGCTGCACTCAGTTGTCCTTTGTGCAGGCTTGGACAGTTAATGCCTGCATTGTAGCCCTGCCTATTTACCGTCCTTGTTTGCAGAGTGTCTAGGTTTAAGAGAGGGGCAATCATCCCTAATCTTACCTTGAATGCTAGGATGACATTGGAGCCTTTTGAGTGTCCCAGGAGCCTATTTTCCTAACCAACCATCTGCAAGTGTCCCTATTTTCCAGGTCCCAGATTTACAGAAGCTGTTCTGGTTTCTGATTTGATCCCAGAATGTCCTGCTTTTCCTTAAAAAGGTAAAGGTACCTCTGACCGTTAGGTCCAGTCGCGGACGACTCAGGGGTTGCGGCGCTCAACTCGCTTTATAGGCCAAGGGAGCCAGGGTACAGCTTCCAGGTCATGGGGCCAGCATGACTAAGCTGCTTCTGGCAAACCAGAGCAGCACACGGAAACGGCGTTTACCTTCCCGCTGGAGCAGTACCTATTTATCTACTTGCACTTGGACGCACTTTCGAACTGCTAGGTTGGCAGGAACTGGGACCGAACAACAGGAGCTCACCCCATCGTGGGGATTCAAACCGCTGAACTTCTGATCAGCAAGCCCTAGGCTCTGTGGTTTAGACCACAGGGCCACACACGTCCCTTTGCTTTTCATTAGGATGTCCCTATTTTCCTTGGAGAAATGTTGGAGGGTATGGAGTTATGTGACCCCTGAGCCAAGGAGATAAGTAACTATACAACCTTTAGAGGGTCCCCCTGTAGAGGGACATTTTTTATTGTTTAATATTTTATTTATGTTTAATATTTTTATTATATATGTTGGAAGCTGCCCAAAGTGGCTGAGGCAACCCAGTCTGATGGGTGGGGTAAAGAATAAAATTATTATTATTATAATTATGGAATAGGATGTCCCTATTTTCATCAGAGAAATGTTGGAGAGTATGTGTTTACCTAGGTCTACCACTGGTAAATTAACTTGTAAGAGAATGTTGCTCTTTAAAGTGGCTTTCCATATTTGGTGCAGTTGCTAGAGTCGGACCTGGGAGACCAGGGTTCAAATCAGCACTCACTCACATGACCCTAGATGAGCTTGGCCCAGTCACCATTTCAACCTAACCTCACAGGGTCGTTGTGAGGATAAATGAATGGGTGGGGCTGGGCTGGGCAGGGGAACTATATATGATACCTTGAGCTCCTTGCAGGGCAGGTGAGAAAAAAATGTAATAGACAAGACAAATAATGGTAGCGTCATGATGCTATTGGGCAGTTTGATGTGATCACAAAAGGTGAACAAGTTGGCGGGCAGAGGGTGGATGCCATTACATCCGTGAGGGATGTCTTTGCAGCTGTGTCCTGTCCTGTGATTGCGCCGCCCTCTGCCTGCATCTCTCTCCATGCTATGCCTTTAAGGCCACCGCTGCTCTTTGTAACTTGCTCGTAGGGACCCGGGCATTGACCTAGCCACAGAAGAGTTTGGATTTGATATCCCGCTTTATCACTACCTGAAGGAGTCTCAAAGCGGCTAACATTCTCCTTTCCCTTCCTTCCCTTTCCCCCCACAACAAACACTCTGTGAGGTGAGTGAGGCTGAGAGACCTCAGAGAAGTGTGACTAGCCCAAGGTCACCCAGCAGCTGCATGTGGAGCAGCGGAGACGCAAACCCGGTTCCCCAGATTACGAGACTACCGCTCTTAACCACTACACCGCACTGGTGGTAGGAGAAACCTCATCTTGCACACAAAGTTTGGGGAAACTGTCTTTTTTAACTTCCAAAGAAATACTATGCAACGTGTTTTACACTATTCTTTATCTTCAGTGTGTGTTAACTCACTAACTTTGTATAAAGGATCATTTGTTGTATAAAAGATCATTTGTATAAAGGAGTCAAGGTAAAAAGCTGTGTGCATAGCAAAGGCTCACCCCCAGACTGGTGGGTGTTTTTGTGTGTGTGGATTGACAGAATCATTGTGTTTGTTGTGGACCATCCCCACATCATTCTGCTTTATTAGTCATTCATTCCAGCTGAAAAAAAAGCTCTGGTAATAATAATCTTTTTTTAATGCTACGTTGAATACAATCACCTGTCTCTCTTTAACTGCTGAACTAGGAGAGAGTCATGGTAGCCAAGAGAGTAAAAAGAGCTGTGAAGCTGGCAGCTGAATTTGAAGCCAGAAAAATCTTGATGTACAGAACAATCCAATTTGGGGGGCCAATTCTGCCTCTGAAAGTCAATAAGGAATGTTGAGTTCAGTATTATCTAGAGTGACTGACTTTCCAGGGTTTCATGCAGGGAACATCCCCAGTCCTCACTGGAGATGTCAGATATTGAACCTGGAACCTTCTGCCTGCCAAGCAGTTGCTCTTCCTCTGCACTATGGACTTTCCCAGCTGTAGTAACTGTACGCATCATGCCATCCTACACTTGTGTAGGCTAATGTTGTTTCCTGACCTCAAGCCGGGCACATTTTTGTTCGTGATTAACCAATGAACATGGAAAAAGAAGGCGGCCAAGGGGCGTTTTATATGCTCCTTGCCAAAGGAATTAATGGTCTAGCACATATTTGGAAAATGGGAGCCTGGATCAAGGCTATGGGGAGGAAGAGGAAAGGAACAAGTGCATGAAGGCGAAAGCCCTTCCAGCCCAGGATGCATGCCTTACAATGCTGCACTTATACACTAATGTTTGCGGTTTGTTTCTTTATCCCAGCTGCATCCTCAGAAATTCTCAGAGAGTTCAGCTATGGGGCACTCAGTCTGAAACAGCACAGATTCTGCCCCAGCCTGCTCTGCCAGGAATGGGCAATACATTGCCGAGGGGCTTGCAGAACAGCATATTGTGAAAGGCATTTGCTACATCTTGCTCAGATCCCTGGAATTGGGTGGCGATTTTTCCTCTGCAGTCTGACCCGTTGAAAGCTTTTTTCTTTTCGCCTTTTCTCCTTGCTGATACACAGGGGGAAGCATAGGATTTCCTGAAAGCTGTTTCAAGGTAGCAGCTATTCCTTCTGCCTCAAGTATGTTTTATCTTTCCGACTCAGTATAGTTTGTTATTATTTGAAGTGCAAAATGGGTGCTGTGGGCATGTTGGAACCCAACTTGACTGGTTGAGTTGTTAATTCTGTAGGCAACCCTGAGGAGCTGTAGTTCAGTGATGGATGGTAGGGGAGAGAGATGTTTTAACAGAGCATCCTTGCAAAACTCTAATTCCCAGGATTCTTTGTAGGAAGTCATGCCTGTTGGTGTGAAACTGTACAAATGGCTTTAGGTAAAGGGACCCCTGACCATTAGGTCCAGTCGCAGACGACTCTGGGGTTGCGGCGCTCATCTCGCTTTATTGGCCGAGGGAGCCGGCGTACAGCTTTCAGGTCGTGTGGCCAGCATAACTAAGCCACTTCTGGCGAACCAGAGCAGCGCACGGAAACGCCGTTTACCTTCCCGCCAGAGCGGTACCTATTTATCTACTTGCACTTGACGTGCTTTCAAACTGCTAGGTTGGCAGGAGCAGGGACTGAGCAACGGGGGCTCACCCCGTCGCGGGGATTCAAACCGCCGACCTTCTGATCGGCAAGCCCTAGGGCTCTGTGGTTTAACCCACAGTACCACCGGCGTCCTGCTTGATTGGCTTTAAGTGTGTGCTAAAATAAATAAATATAATAATATAATATAATATAATATAATATAATATAATAATAAATTTATATGCTGCCCATCTGACTGGGTTACCCCAGCGACTCTGAGTGCCTTGCAAGAGATGAAAACACAATACAACATCAAACATTATATGACATCAAACAGTTTTTCCTTAAATTTCAACCAAAATAGAAGAGACCTTGACTGTCATCACAAACTAGTATAGATATGCAATACACTGCTGAGCACTCTAATTGTAGCCTGCCAGTCATTTTACCATTGAATCCGCTACTTGTTCAATAAATGAGCAACACAAGACACAACTAGCTTTTTCTGGTTCTTTCATAGCATCTGGTGTAGCTGCACATGAAGCTCAAGGTGCAAAGGCACCAGCACATCGCAGCAGCCAAGGCTGCACACTTTGTGCGAAGTCCTCGTGCAAAGTCACATGGTCTTGCACTTCGTTGGCAGGCACCACTGTGCCCACCATCTGGCTGTCATGTCCTTTTCTACGTTGAGAGCCGGAACTGCATAGCATCTAAATCAATTTCAGTTGGCTCAGTCTGCACTGCAACATAGGGTAGGATGGGGCGACAAAACATGGCACCCTTCCTTCGAGATCTAGTTTCAAGTTGCCTTCATTTTCGTTATCGCTACTCTGGACCAAATGACTTTGTGGCTTGTACCCTCACACAATCCTGTCCTCATAACTCATGTAAGCTGTGTCATACTATGTATGCCACCTTGAGATCACTGGAGGAAAGCTGGGGGTGTAAATGTTGTTGACATCCATCTGTCTCAAGAGACAGTGGAGTGTTTCTCTGGGGGTGAATTCAAATCACGGTGTTAGCAGCACTGAAGTGACCTCCTCAGGGCACCAGCCCTGGAGTGTATGGAGGTCCTGGGCTGCCCAGATGACAAGACCCCCCTCTCAGCCTCACTGATGTGGTCCAAAGGAAAGCAGAGCAATACGTTTGGCACCAGCTTGGCTTCAAGAGTTGCCAGAAGGAGGCATACAAGAGACTCCACTCCAGATTTGTGTAAGGTTTACTCCTTAACCTTTTCTTCTCCCAAAGATATCCCACAAGGCAGCAGAGGTTTAGGATTAGAGTTTTCCTTCGGTTAGATGGGTTACCTTTCTAGGTTAATGAACCCCATCTACCCCTCAGTTCCCTCTACAGCACATGCAGAAACCACCTTCTTGACTGTTGAACCCACTATTGGTCTCGCCAGCTCAATCCACCAGAGCCTGTCTTCACATGCGGGGAAAGTCGCTGCCTCACTGAGGTTTTGAGACCCATCGGTTACCCTCACCTGGTTTAGCCGGCCAATCAAAGCTGTTTCCTAGGGTGTGGCTCCTGTTGAATGCTGACAACTTCTAGGAGCCGCAGGTGAGAGCTGAGTGCAGGCTGGGGACCAAAAGTAGACAAACTACTCCAGAAGGAGCATATTTTCCCCACCCAAGGTACTTCCCCTCCCATAGCATCCCATAGGTAAAGGTAAAGGGACTCCTGACCATTAGGTCCAGTTGTGGACGACCCTGGGGTTGTGGCGCTCATCTCACTTTATTGGTTGAGGGAGCCAGCGTACAGCTTCCGGGTCATGTGGCCAGCATGACTAAGCCGCTTCTGGTGAACCAGAGCAGCGCACGGAAATGCCGTTTACCTTCCCGCCGGAGCGGTACCTATTTATCTACTTGCACTTGACGTGCTTTCAAACTGCTTAGGTTGGCAGGAGCAGGGACCGAGCAATGGGAGCTCACCCCGCTGTGGGGATTCGAACTGCCGACCTTCTGATCGGCAAGTCCTAGGCTCTGTGGTTTAACCCACAGCGCCACCCACGTCCCATAGCATCCCGTACACCCCAATAAAAGTAATAAATTTTTAAAAAGGGAATGGTGGACATTTGAGCCCTGGCCTCCCTTGTCCTAGTCTAACATGGTAACCACTGCATAACACTGACTCTCATGAACTAATGACTAAGCATTTTAAATGACAGTTTGCAAAGTAAGGAATGAATTTTCAGTCCTCTGAGGAATAGAGAGAACATATAGCAGCATGCCTTTCGTGTGGCTCCCAATTCAGTATAGACTGAGCTTTAGCATTCAGCTCAATGGTTAATAGTGTGCCTTATCTCTGTATTTCATCTGACACAGTCAGGGAATTTGTCCATACTTTTGGGAGTCCTCCCAGTCCTGCTGAAAATGAAAACCTGCCTGTGCTGAACAGAAAATAATGGGTTTTCAAACTAGCAATGAAATGAATTGAAAAAGGAGATATTCTTGGGCAAGAGCAGTCTCCAGATATATGCAAATTCTCTCTTTCCATGCAGTGAATCCAAGTCAATCAAAATGTATACAGTCAGTAAAATATATTACCAATATGGTACATGAATGCCAGAAACAGAGGCCAATATTTCTATCCTGGTCCTCCTAGGTAATATCCTATGGTTATCCCTCTTCAGAAAAAAAAAGTTATAAATTCAGCATTTCTGTGGTATACACATATTGTAGCTGGGTCTGGGAAAGATAGGGCTTTTTTATACATCATTGCATGTGACATAGTTAGCACCCTGTTGTTGCTATAGAAATGTAAGGTGTTGGTGATGATGTCAGCAACCTGCAGTGCAACCCTATGCGTTTTTAATCCTGACTATGTGCAACAGGACTTATTTCCAGGTATGTATGTGTGTAGGACTGTAGTCTTTGATTGACATGGGTTTACAGCCAGTTTCTGGTCCTGCACCTGGTGTGTATAAGGCAGGGGTGGAGACAACCTCCAGCCTAGGTGACAAATCCAGCCCTTGGTTGGTTCTCATCCCTCCAGCAGGTCCCCCAACCCCCTGGGCACTTTTGCTGGCTGCAGGTGGATGGGATTCTCTTCTTCCTCAACTAACGGGGAGATGAAACAGATTGCAGGTGCAGGGGGTGGGTGGGAATCTGATCTGGACCAGGGAACAGGTTATGTGAGGAATTCAAGGGATTGTGGCATGCAAGGCTACTATTTTTGCTCAGAATGGCCATTTTACACACCTGCTTTGCCACATTCATCCCATCCATTTGGGATGGGGGGGGATATGTGTGAATGGTGAAAAAGGCACCCCCAATTACTTCTTTGTGTACTTAAAGGTAATGGTAAAGGGACCCCTGACCATTAGGTCCAGTCGCAGACGACTCTGGGGTTGCGGCACTCATCTCGCTTTATTGGCCGAGGGAGCCGGCATACAGCTTCCGGGTTATGTGGCCAGCAGGACTAAGCTGCTTCTGGCAAACCAGAGCAGCGCACGGAAACGCCATTTACCTTCCTGCCAGAGCGGTACCTATTTATCTACTTGCACTTTTGATGTGCTTTCGAACTGCTAGGTTGGCAGGAGGTGGGACCGAGCAACGGGAGCTCACCCCATCGCGGGGATTCGAACCGCTGACCTTCTGATTGGCAAGTCCTAGGCTCTGTGGTTTAACCCACAGCGCCACCCGCGTCCCGACTCTTTGCGTACTTATACTACAGCAATTCATTGTCAAAATCAGTGTAGATACGTTTGATTTCATCAGATGTGTTCATAGAGTGTGGTGCATAGCTGTCAACTTACAGATTTGAAAATAAGGGACCAGCAGCCTTGAAAATAAGGGATCAGCAGCCAAAATAAGGGACCTGCAGCCTCACCTGTTCCAGGCACTCCAGTCTTCCTGTCCTCCTGCAGTCTGGTCAAACTCATGCTGGTAGCTTCAAGAACACTGTCCAACCAACTTTGTAACCAGAGGTTCAACTGAATAGAATCTGAATCACATGCACCGCAAGGCCTATGCAGCCTCAACTTAAGATGGCTCCCCGGCCTGGCTTTGCACTGCAAAGTTTGCAGTAGCACTACAACAAAATGGCGTCCAGCATTCAAAAACCCCCTCAGTTTGCATTAACTAGCCACACACACACACAGCCTCCCCCCCTCGCCACGAGATTGCCAGTCACCCACCATTTTAGTCAACCAGCTCCTTTCTTTTCCCCCATAAGTCAATCGAAGGAACCTCCAAAACAAATTCAAAAGCCCCCCCTCCCACGAGATCTCCTTTCCTTTTCCCCCACCATGTGCCCCCGCTCCAGACAGACCTTTTCGCCGGCAAGGGTGAGTGGGCCATCGATGACGTATCCATCCGATTCTGATCCGAGCACTCAGCACAGGTATGTTCAACTTCTGAGCCCCTCTGAGCCAAAGGCAGAAAGCCCAGCCAGCAGCCTAACGAAGCCTCAAGGAAAACCACTGTCACCTCTCCGCTGGGAAGCGCTGAGCAAAGGCGAGTCCCCAGGCAACGCAGCCGATTTGATCAGCACAAGGCATGCAAGCTCCACCCCCCAGTTGTTCTTAAACTTCTTATTGGGTGAGCAACACAGCCAAGCAACACAGTTGGAGCCTCCCTCCTCCCTGGCCGGCAGGGAGGGAGGGAGAGGAGCTGCTTCCTTTGAAATTTAAGGGACATCATTTAAGGGACATTTAAGGGACATCCATCAATAAGGGACAGCAGCGGGACATGGCGCTGGAATAAGGGACTGTCCCTTCAAATAAGGGACGCTTGACAGCTATGGTGTGGTGTTACATTTACTCAGAAGTAAATTCTGCTGCCTTCAGCCGGGTTTGTTCTCCAGTGAGTGTGCTGCAGCCTTTGGCATTTTGGTACCTGTCTCTCTAGCAGCCCACTCCTTCAATATATGTTTACCTCTCTTTGCTGGACCTGGTTTCCTGGATCTGGTGAAGATAGCAGGGATTCTAAGTAGGGCAATTGCAGCAAATGAACCAATCAATTCTTTATAAGGATAGACTCATTTAAGGGCTGAACATGAGACAAGGACTTAAGGCTACCGGCAGTTTTAATGTGTGTTTTAGACAGGGCAATTTGAGGATCAGGAACCTATTACCAAATGTTTGGTAGTAATAGCCCTCTCTGTGAGCAGAGTTTTTCATCATGCAGAGCACAGTCTGAATCCAAACTCCTACCCAGAGTATATATATTTAACTAACTTTTTTAAAAAATATTTTTATTCATTTTTTCCATGTATACTTCTTCTAACCATTTATCTTTAACAATTTTTCATATTTCCACCCTCCTCCCCTGGACTTCCCTCATACTCCCATTTTGTTTTATTTCCATATTATTATTCACCCTGCATATTGTTTCCCCAAATTTTTCCCAATACATATAGTCTGTGATTGTTTACTCCAACTCTGTCAATGAGTCCATTTCTTTATGTTGTCTCTTCATATATATTGTATATATTTAACTAACTTAAGCCCATGAAGCAGACTCAGGCTGCGACCCTGCATTCACTTTCCAAGGAGCAAGCCCCTTTGAACTCCATGGGAGTTACTTCGGAACAGACCTGCATAGGATAGGATTGCATTAGAAATAAAATGATAGCCATGTTCAAATATATAAAAGGATGTCACATAGAGGAGGGAGAAAGGTTGTTTTCTGCTGCTCCAGAGAAGCGGACACGGAGCAATGGATCCAAACTACAAGAAAGAAGATTCCACCTAAACATTAGGAAGAACTTCCTGACAGTAAGAGCTGTTCGACAGTGGAATTTGCTGCCAAGGAGTGTGGTGGAGTCTCCTTCTTTGGAGGTCTTTAAGCAGAGGCTTGACAACCATATGTCAGGAGTGCTCTGATGGTGTTTCCTGCTTGGCAGGGGGTTGGACTCGATGGCCCTTGTGGTCTCTTCCAACTCTATGATTCTATGATTCTATGAAATGTTTATATTAAAAATGAAAGAGGTTTGCACAGAAACTTGGATCAGAGCAGATGGGGTGCAGTTCATCCTCCAATCAGATTTGCTAGAATTTCACAGCATTATCTGCCTCGCAGAATACAACCCAGCCTTAATGAGCACTTTCCATTTTGCTTCTGCTTTGATTGACTTGCAGCTTCTTGTGCAGGGGGGAAATGAAAAATTAGATTGGCTCTATGCTGACTTATAAAAAATCATTAGTAACCAGGTCTTGTAAGTAGGAACTGGGCTTGGGCCATGCTGATACAACACAATCAGTTTTTCTGTGCATAAAAGCTGCTGTAGCACAACAGAGTAAAAATGAAATTTCGGGCCTTACTAGGCTTGTCATGTTGCTGTGTTGTCATCACGCCTTGATAGAGCATCAGGGAAAATCCCCAGTTTTAACGAGTCACTGAATAGCCTATTGGCCCCAGCTCTTTTCAGGTTTAATGACAAGAGGAAGCAAGAGAAGAGGAGCTTTATGATCAGTTTCTTTCAGCTAAACAGTATTATTGTTTTTATGCATAGTTTTAGTACAGCCATTAAGTACTTTGCATAGTTTGAATTTTTCACACATCTACAGGTTTGTGCCCAAACCATTTAGGAGAATGACTAGGAATGAAGAAATCCGCTTTATTCTTCTTCTGAAGAAAAGGTTCGAAGGAGCTGCTTTTTGCATTCCTCAAACCTTGCCTGTCTGTCCTGTGACTTTATTTTCCTCAGATGTTTGTCTAAGAGACGAGAGACCCACTTGAATCATTTGGCAAGTTTTTGTCAAGCTTTAAAAATGGTCTGCTAATGAAGCATTTGGGCCTCTCAGTGGCCCACAACAGGCTTCTTACCTTACCCCACAAGTTAACTCACCATTGCTCATCCATTGCTCACAATTGCTCAGATCCCACAGAGCTTAATAAGACAAACAAGCTATACAGGTAGATGCATTCTTCCCCAGGTTAACTCTTTGTCTTTACAGCTAATCAGTAGACAGTCAACACAGCCTTCTCCCTTTCTTCCTCTGTACCAGTGTGATTAAGCTGTGGCCCTCAAGATGCTGACGGACTACAATGCCCATCAGCCCCTGCCCAATATCCATAGTAGCTGGGGCTGATGGGAGTTGGAGTCCAAGAGCATCCAGAGGGCTACAGATTTCCCACCGTTACTCTATGTCAATATCACTTGCACAACCTTCTCATTACCACTTCTATGCTGGTGGTTTTTATCTATTCTGTTTTTAATTGCTTATTGCTTGTATTTTTTTGTAAATATAGAAAATGTGGCTGATAAATTATACTGTTCACTACCCAGAGAATGATAGTTCTTGGAGGGTAAACAAATGTTTATAGCAACAGAAGACAAAATTAACTCATCATTTATGAACAATATGAGGAATGGAAAATCTGTACGCATTTTATGCAATATGGTGCAGTTTGATTTCCCACCCCCGTTGTATCGATCAACATTTTGATTCAACACAGACAGACGTGGTTTTCAAGATAGGAGATCCTTAAGAGACTTGACTTCAGAGCTATCTTGATGGTCACCTGTCTTTTCGTTCCAGTAGTATTGCCTTTGTGAGAACGAAGACATTGCGGGGGCAGCATAAGCATACAGCTACTATGTTATGTTACTATGTAGAATCTCTTTGCTTTGCACGATAATCAAAGAATCTTTTTGAGGTTTCATGGTCCTTTGAACATACAGCTTATGTGTTGCCTTTCCTGCTGTGTTATGAAATCCCAAATAAATTAAAAAAAACCCAACCCACATATATTACATCTCCATCCCACTTTTCTTCCATCACCAAACCCCAAGGTAGAATATATGTTCTTCCCAGGAGGTCTCCCATCCTGACATTGACTGGATGCAGACCTGCCTACTTTCAGCAAGATGGCTGACTTCAAATCATGCCCTGCACACACTCTCTCTCTCTCACAAACGTGTGTGTGCGCGCGCCCGCCAAAAAGTGTCCATATGCCCATTAATAATCTTCCAAACACAGGCAAAGTAGAAATAGGCTAGTTGTACCATGAAGCAGTTCTGTTTTTGCTGTTCAAATGTTATTCTGCTTTTGCCCATTAGCAGATGATCTTTGGCAGCAGAAAGTGAACCAGAAGTGACTCATCAGGAGGTGAGAATAGCAGCAAACCTCTTCTAAAGTGGACTCAGAAAATACTTTGGGTTAGGCTGACTAGGAAATGCTCCCGAGGAGAGTCATTCTTTCTCATCCCCATCTCAGATGATGAGAACTGCAGTTTTAAGTCTCCCGGTGCCGATTTGCAGCTGTGGGTGCCATGTGCAGATGGAGATTTGAGCATGCCAACAGGGCACGATGAATCCAGCCAGATCAGCTCATGCCACAGTGAGGATTCTTGATGGACTATGGATGCTCCTCCAATTAGACATTCAGTGGGGGCAGAAGAGATCAAGGTCCTCAGTGATTAATGACAGTGATATCAGGTCAGCATGTGCAAAGCCACTTTAGCTGATGGCAAGATGACTGGAAATCAGGATGGGCTGCCTGAAAACCATGGCAGGTTGGAGTCTGGTTTACACTCTCATCATGTGGTTTTTAAAACTTTACTGTGCTGCCACAGTTCCAAAGAACCAATATCAAGACTTGGACCGAGCAATCTCTCGAAAGCTGGGGAAAAGATCCAGAGCCCATTATGGATGAACTATCTCTTCCTAAAGACTCTGGGCTAATGCTGGCCAGAGCAGAATGCAGGCATCGCTTTATCCATCTTCTCCTTATTGGAACAGGCAACAGCTTTTAAATAATACCCACCATATTGAGAACAAAAAAGGCACTGATGGGTTAATTGGGAGGAGGCCAAGCAGCTTTCCTGGCTTGCAAGGTTGGTTTCAGTTTTCCGTTGCTTGTTTGCTTCTTTTGCAGTCAGTAATGACTGATCATCTTAAGTAAAGGAAGCTTTTCAGACCTTATATTGGTGTCTATCTTCCTTGGCATAAGACAACTAACTTACTCTGTAGCCTCCAGGGGCAGATTGAGGGCTGTCTGAGTGGTGTGCATGCACTGAGTGCTGAGCTGAGGGGGCACCATCTCAAAGCCTGGTAAGAGAGCTGCTGGGGTTTGGGTGCCTCCTTACCTGCCTTTTGGCCTTGTAAGGGGGGCCATAATACCCAGGTCTGCCACTGCAGTCCCCCTTTCCTGTGCTTAGCCTTCTCCTATGAATTATCCCTCCCATCAGTTTCCATGTAGGAGAAAGTAACTAGGTAAAGGTAAAGGGACCCATGACCATTAGGTCCAGTCGTGGCTGACTCTGGAGTTGCGGTGCTCATCTCGCTTTATTGGCTGAGGGAGCCGGCATACAGTTTCCAGGTCATGTGGCCATCATGACTAAGCCGCTTCTGGTGAACCAGAGCAGCACACGCCGTTTACCTTCCCGCCGGAGTGGGATTTATCTACTTGCACTTTGACGTGCTTTCAAACTGCTAGGTTGGCAGGAGCTGGGACCAAGCAACGGGAGCTCACCCCGTGGTGGGGATTCGAACCACCAACCTTCTGATCGGCAAGTCCTAGCTCTGTAATTTAACCTACAGCGCCACCCACGTCCCTAGAAAGTAACTACACTGACACAAAAACCCCTTTCTTCCTCTCTTGGGGACTTGTCAAAGGAACAGGAGGGCTTTGGATCCTGTCTTTCTACACCCTGACTCTCTCACACACATACCAGCCTGTTCCTTTTAATCCCCCGACTAAGCTGCCAACAGTAAAGGGACGATGGCAGCAGAGGTTGCCACTAGGGCAGCAGGATGTTGGCTTTCCCAGTTCAGGAAAGCTGGAGCATGGAACTAATGGTAGATGTTGCTTCAGCAATGAAACAATTCAGGCTGGGAAGTAATCCAGCAGGCATGGATCCATGCAGGTGCTTCCAGGATCTTTCCCCTTCTCTTCACAGGCAGCTAGCTGGGCACAGGAAGGTGGTGGCTCCTTCCTGTTTGGTCCACCATCTTCTCTGCACCTATGGTTCCAGGCGATATGCAGGAGAGTCTGAGAGCCAGCCAGGAACCCAATCAGCTGGTGTGAGGAGCTCCAGTCCTGGGACAGGGACTTCCAGGTCCTATGGCTTCCAGGCCATTGGCAGTGTGTAGATCTGTGGAGGTTCCAGCTCCCCATCTAATGAGACCTCAGGTTCAAGGTCTCAGCAGGGCTGGATCCTGACATCTGGCAGTCCCACGGTGTTGCACCTGTGTGGATCTCCACAGCAGCATCTTAGCAAGAGGGAGACCACATGCTTACTGAACAGAGGTAGTGGCCTTCAGCATAAGACAACACTTCTTTAAAAGCTGTTACTTTTGCAGGAAGGCAGCCAACCTATCTCTCCCTAATAACGTATAGGGAATATATCAACATATCAGTTAGCTGCAGCAGTCAATGGCTTCTGTTGCAACAAAAAACAACTTTTTCTGATTTAGTGCAGGCTGATCTTAAAAAAAAAATACAAGACACATAAAAAATATGTTGTTACCGGCTAAGCACGCTATAACTTTTTACATGGTTTCCTTTGGCTTTGCAATTCAAATGATCAGCTGCTGTAAATCAAGGGCCCAGCCCTTTCAAAGTGTGCCTCTGCCTTTGCAAAAATGGCATGGCAAAGGTCCAGATTTATTATCTCATTTATTTCCATATACAATGAGCTCAGTTTGCAAGTAAATTTCTAAACTTCCAGCTGCATAAACTCTGTCTGTGCTTTCATAGTCACACTGGATTCCTTCCATCTCATGCATCACTCCCTGTAATAAATATCATGTGGGCCAAATCCTGTGCAGGAACGCAATCCAGGGCAAGCTGTAGCCATTGGTGGGTTTCCATTAGTGCGCCTGGTATGATAACACAGGTGTAATGAGGGAATTAGTTGGCCGGTGGAACATTTATTACTGCTTTATGTGATGTGCAGGATGGAAAGCAGTCAGCTTGAATTTTAAGAACTTAGGCTGCATATATGAGGCATGCCGAAAGAAAACAAAATACTTGAGAGTGGGGAAGAAGAAGAAGAGTTTGGATTTGATATCCCACTTTATCACTACCCGAAGGAGTCTCAAAGCAGCTAACATTCTCCTTTCCCTTCCTCCCCCACAACAAACACTCTGTGAGGTGAGTGAGGTTGAGAGACTTCAAAGAAGTGTGACTAGCCCAAAGTCACCCAGCAGCTGCATGTGGAGGAGCAGGGAAGCGAACCCGGTTCACCAGATTATTACGAGACTACCGCTCTTAACCACTACACAACACTGGGAGACATGCAAAGATGGCAGTCAATTCACATCTTTATAGTTGTCATGTCATGATCTGAGGCTTAAGGGACGAGGCGTGAAGGATTCAGAAACATCCCATCTTAAGAACAGAGATATTTTATTTAAACTTGACCATGTCCACAAACAAATGGGCCACTAAGAAAAAAATGACAGCATTCCAGAATCCATTGATTGTGACATTTCAGACTGCTGCTTACAAAATATCAGTACAGATTACCAAGCATGATGGTTCATGCACAATCCTGAAGAGGGGATAACTGCTCTCTTCTTTTTTAGTGATGCCTCTGTATTGCAATGTGCACAGAAATACCCTTCAGTGACCAGGAAAGCCAGTGTGATGGAGTCATTAGAGTGTTTAACTAGGACCCAGGAGACCAGGGTTCAAATCCCTACTGGGTCATAAAGTTCACTGGATGACCTTTGGCCAGTCATTGCCTCTCAACCTAATCTGTCTCAAATGATTGTTGTGGGACTTAAATGATGAGGGGGACAATCCTATACACACCCCATAGAGCTCCTTGGGGAAAAGGTGGCTATATAAATGCAATCAATCAATGGGGTATTTTACAATACTTTCAAGGCTACCAAAATTTAGTAAGGTAAAAAAAAAAACCATTCCATGCTGGCCTCTGAGTAAGCTGTCCTGATTGGGAAGCTTCGTTGGTCCAATTCAGAAAAAGCTGAAAAGGAGAGGATATGGATGGAGAAGATCCTGAGTGAGAACCCTTTGCTGAACCTCCCTGGTCCAGTTCAGCCTCAGGCAACCTTCAAAGTGAACAGGAGATGGGACAATGATGTGGTCTTCAAGAACTGTGGAAAGGGAGTCAATGAGATGAAAAAACACAAAAGATTTGTCAATGACACATTGCGGTCTGAATTTCACAAAAAATTCATGGAGAAATACATCAAGTACTGTAATACTTTTCCTCTCCCCCCCCCTCCTGTTTTGAATGTGCTGTGTCACGGATGGACTGAATGGAGCAAGCCTTTTCCTTCCTTCTGAAAAATGTGATTAAAGTGAAAATCTGGCAACAAGAAGCAGTTCTCCAAGTCACAGCTACCTTCTTAACATAAAATGACCCTGCCTCTGGAATACTTCCTTGTTTACTTGTTTTAGCTTGGACAGTTAATTTCCCAGAATTTTTTCGTTTTGTTGCTATGAAATTACTTGTACAGTGGTACCTCGGGTTAAGAACTTAATTCATTCTGGAGGTCTGTTCTTAACCTGAAACTGTTCTTAACCTGAAGCACCACTTTAGCTAATGGGGCCTCCTGGTGCCGCTGCGCGGCTGGAACACGATTTCTGTTTTCATCCTGAAGCAAAGTTCTTAACCCGAGGTAATATTTCTGGGGTAGCGGAGTCTGTAACCTGAAGCGTATGTAACCCCAGGTACCACTGTAATGACCTTTCTGTAAATGTTTTGAAAATGGTGTACAATAAATCCTTCTCTCTAAAAAGAAAAAAGGTGGGGGTCATTCTCTGTAGTCTGACCGTCACCTGCAGCACCTGATCCTCAAAGGTACGCAGACACTGAGATGTAGGATGCATGGCCAAGCGTCTCAATAACATTTGTCCAAACTTAGTATAGGGAAAACAGTAACATTTAATTCCCATGCAAAGGAACCAAGAGATGCTGGCCAGGGAGAAGTGAGGACAGGAAACAGAATGAAATGTGCCAGCTCTCTCCCCGCACCCCACTCCGTCTGACAGATTACTCTAAAATGAGCTAGTGCAGACACATGCTTAGTTCATAGGCCCATCAAAACTCAATAGTCCAGCGCACTCAAACATGACTATAAATCTGCGCGTGAAGGTTGTTAAAGCTGAGGTCTCCCCATCCCATCACGTAAATGTCTGTGTTAATGTTAGTCGCCAGCTGTGACCCTTTAGCTGATAACACCATGTTGTCATCACATAAGAATAATTAATAAAAGCGAAACAAATAAAGCCTATTCTCTTGCAAAGTGCCTGTAAAGATTCGGTTCAGCCAATTTTCAAATTTCCCTGTGAACATCCATTTGGAGCGCATTCCAAATTTCACTGTAAATGAATTCAGAGATTTGGTTTCATTGGGGTTTTTTGTTTGTTTTTGTTTTAACTGCATTTAGTATCTAACCAAGTTATCAAGCGTATCATTATTTTCCACCACAGAAAGTCCCATTACAAGCTTCAGTTTAGAGGTTTGTGGATTACAAGTTGGAATTAATATACATGTATAACGACTCATTAGGAAGTGGGTGGCGGTGTGGGTTAAACCACAGAGCCTAGGACTTGCCGATCAGAAGGTCGGCGGTCCGAATCCCTGTGATGGGGTGAGCTCCCATTGATCAGTCCCTGCTCCTGCCAACCTAGCAGTTCGAAAGCACATCAAAGTGCAAGTAGATAAATAGGTACCGCTCTGGCGCTAAGGTAAATGGCGTTTCCGTGCGCTGTTCTGGTTCGCCAGAAGCAGCTTAGTCATGCTGGCCACATGACCTGGAAGCTATACGCCGGTTCCCTCGGCCAATAAAGTGAGATGAGCGCCGCAACCCCAGAATCATCCGCGACTGGACCTAATGGTCAGGGGTCCCTTTACCTTTACCTTATAACGACTCATTAATTTTTGGATTCATTCCTGTGAGGCTCACCTAGTATCTTGTGTCAAGGGGCGGATTGGAAAAGGCAGTCGAACAAGCACCTCTTTGCTTGCCTGCCTGAGACCTGACTATTCTGGATGAGTCCCCTTCATTTAACTAGCATGAAGGCACCATTGCCAGCCACTCTTGGGCTGCTTGAGCACTTGCTTGGCCAGGCATTCCACACCCTTTTGGGATGTGGAGCTCCCACTTTGAATCTACCACACAAGAGGAGGTGGGTGGCAGCTGTCGCCAAGCCAAACACTCCTTGGCTGTCAGCATCTGACTAGGCTGAGTGGCAGCTGAAGCACCAGACTGGGCAACACCCATTCACAGATACAGTAGAGGCCTTTAAATGGGCCTCCTCTCAAGCCTTGCCCAGTCAAGTCTTGCAAGAAAACGCAAAGTCTCGTGAGATTTAGCAGTGTCTTGTGGGGCTTAGCAAACAAAGCTCCACAGTATTTGAGGCAACCCCCCTGCACAAGGGTGGGGGAACTGGATCCGGTCGGACTCCTCATGGGCCAAGTTTGACAGGGGGTTGGAGGAACCCACCTGTCAATCACCTGGTGCCGCAGTGACATCAGGTGGCCTCTTTGGTTCACAGGGGTCTTCAGAAGCCCCTTGCAAAGAGCTGTCTTACAGTAAGTAATGGCTCTTAGTGAGGCAGGGTGTGATGTTGTCAAGGAATGGCGGTGCTGGCAATATTAAGGAGCTCTCTATCAGCTGGCATAATTATCTGGAATAGTCCTGATATTATGTTGTGGATACTTCTCTCTCTCTCTCTCTCTCTCTCTCTCTCTCTCTCTCTCTAATCTAACCAAGTAGCCAAACAGTTAAATATACTATGCTATCTGATTTCATTTTCCCTCTCTTCGTTTTGCACAAACAGAGGGAAATGTTTCATTGCTTGCATTTCTCAGAACAGTGAGTTCCTGTATATTTCATAAAGTCTCGGTAGAATAGGTTAAAGATAGAACTGCATAATTAAATTTTTAATTTTGACAAACACCCTGGGTGTCTGCATCATGCCTTGTGGCAGTTATGTTAACCTCTTGCCAGCTTGACAATAAAATTATATAATATAGCATAGCAGGCAATTTGTGATCCCAAACTCAATTATATTGGCATGTTTTTGCTTTAGCAGACAGCACTTGGTGTAAAAGAAGTTGTTTATGGAGGCAGACTATGGGAGCTTCCACATATTGACAATTTTCTCTCACTCCTGTCTTTTGCTGAGAATCCAGATGACATTCCTCCCAAACCATTGCATTCCTGCTTCCCAATTCTAAAACGAACGAACAAAATGTATCACTCTGTCTCTTTAATTGCCGATTTTATTGTATTTTTGGTGTTTTCACTGCAGATGTTCTAGGATATCTGAACTGAATTACTTTACTGAGTTTGGAGGTATGGTTTGTGATATGTTTGTTGATGGTGTGAAATACTACCTCTGTCCATTTTCTGAGCACCTTCCCACCATTACAGTCGTACCTTGGATGTTGGACAGAATCCGTTCTGGAAGTCCGTTTGACTTCCAAAACGTTTGAAAACCAAATTGCAGCTTCTGATTGGCTGCAGAAAGTTCCTGTAGCCAATCAGAAGCTGTGGAAGCCCTGTCAGACGTTCGGGTTCCTAAAGAACGTTTGCAAACTGGAACAACCACTTCCAGGTTTGCGGCATTCGGGAGCCAAAACATCCAAGTTCCAGGGTGTTTAGGGTCCAAGGTATGACTGTACTTGTTTTATAATGCAGCCCTTTGGGTAGAAGTAAAACTGTAGGAATCCCATTACAGCTAAAGACCAAAATAAAAATAAGACGAAGTTAACATAGGGTCTGACAATTTCACCTTCTTTCCTTTTCTTACATTGAAACTGTAGCAAAACTAGCTGCAACAGTGACAGAGGGGAAATCTTGTCAATGTTACTTCTTTGTTACAAAATACACCCTGTTTTTGATGAAAACTGAAGATGTAGCAGATCGTCTTTCCTTCACCCCTTCATCCACTCTGACTTGAGTTTCAAGGATTGAAAGATGGGAAACGGACAAACCAGCCACTTTGATGCCATAGGAGCTTTTCCTGGGAATGGAGAGAGAGAGGGGGGATTTCCTTCTGCAATTTTAGTTAATGATATCATGTATCTTCCCTTGCAGTGAGAAAATTCCTCCCTGCACCCAACACACACACACACACACACACACACACACCTCCAGCCTAGAAAACAAGTAGCTTTATTGCAGTCCAATGACACATTCCTGCCAGGAAAAAGCACTGAAGGAGGTAGCAGGGAAGGTTGTGGCTTGGCAATGGGTGTGGCCTGCAGAAAGTCTTGAGGGCCAGAGAGAGAGGCATGGAGGGCCATATTTTATCCCTGCAGCTGAGGTTCCCCTTCTCTGCTTTTACAGAGAAAAAAAGAGTGACTGGTTCAGGTTCCCCAATTGTTGCAATGGTGCCTGCAGGTGCTTTAGTTAAACGGACTGGTGTGGATAGCCAAAGTCTCCCCAGCACAGCGTTTCCCTTCTAAAAAAAGAAATTTATGTGGGAACTTCATTTTGGGCAGTTATCATTGGAACAGGCTAGTGCTTGTATGCTACAGTAAGACCACAACTTGCACTGATTTTACTTAGTTGATCACAGCTTTCTACAAAACACCAATAGATAGATAGATAGACAGATAGACAGACAGACAGACAGACAGACAGGATACCCTTGTGCAGTGGTCCCAGAGGACTGACTTAAGAGCTTTTTCTGCAAAAGGTTTTCCCACTGGGCCTTCATAAGATCTCATGGGGTCTTTGTGAGATCAAAGGCCATCCAAGATCTTGTGAACACCTCCAAAGTGGTAGGAATGCCCTTTGCTTCTAGAAAGCATTTTTAACCCCTCAGTCTTGCTTACAAGCCACTGTGAGGGTTGTGAAGTATCTCAAACGGCCCCGAATCTCACAAGATCTTAGACAGTGGGGGCGGTTCTGGGGATCATTCTGACTTTACATGATTTTGCATTTACATGCAACTACTAGGAATGTAACACTTGCATAAGTTGTGTTCATACTGTATTAATAAACGTGGCATTTTTTGTGTGTCAGAGTGTTTTGTTATTGGCCAGTACAGAAGTCTGGGAAAACATGTAGTATGCAAACCACTGTTTACTGGGAGGGAGAGGCCAAGATCTGCTCACTTCAGGAGCTGTGGGTGTGTGGTCCATTCTAACCTTGACCAAGAGGCCAGCATGTTAAGCTTACTGATAAAGACTTATGCTTGTGTGTACTCATGTACATTCCTCCTCCATCATTCTACAGTGGTACCTCGGGTTAAGTACTTAATTTGTTCTGGAGGTCTGTTCTTAACCTGAAACTATTCTTAACCTGAAGCACCACTTTAGCTAATGGGGCCTCCTGCTGCCACCGCGCCACTGGAGCACAATTTCTGTTCTCATCCTGAAGCAAAGTTCTTAACCTGAAGCACTATTTCTGGGTTAGCGGAGTCTGTAACCTGAAGCGTATGTAACCTGAAGCGTATGTAGCCCGAGGTACCACTGTATTACCAAGTGCCCCGATGACTTTTTATATGTTGATATTCTTTATTGTGGGGTGTTTGTTGTTTTTTTTAAAAAAATCTTGTTTCTTGTAAGCAGCCTTGGTGGGTTTTGTATCCTGAAAGTTATGAAAGGTATGGCATGAAAAGAATTCAAACAAAAAGCAAGATGGTCCTCTCTCCATTCACTGGAGAGAGCCAGTGTGGTGTAGTGGTTAAGAGCGGTAGTCTCGTAATCTGGGGAACCGGGTTCGTGTCTCTGCTCCTCCACATGCAGCTGCTGGGTGACCTTGGGCCAGTCACACTTCTTTGAAGTCTCTCAGCCCCACTCACCTTACAGAGTGTTTGTTGTGGGGGAGGAAGGGAAAGGAGAATGTTAGCCGCTTTGAGACTGCTTAAAAGGGAGTGAAAGGCCAAATCCAAACTCTTCTTCTTCTTCTTAATTAACCATTATGCAGTTTTTTTATATAATGCATGCTACTTATTCACTTGTGTTTATTGAGTCACCAAAGATCTGTGAACATAAATGCACCCCTCTCTTTTTCAGAATTGTGCCCCCAAACTCTCATTCCTTGGAGGTTTTAAAGCAGTGCTTGTATGGTCATCTGTCGTGGATGCTTCAGCTGAGATTCCTGAATTGCAGGGGGTTGGACTAGATGACCCTTGGGGTCCCTTCCAACTGTACGATTCTATGAATGCCTGTAGCACTCTCATTAACATTGCTGCAACATTGGAGTTACATACTGTTTGATGATGGACCTGAGGTTGGTTGTGTTAGTACCGTATAGTCAGTCCTAGTTAAGGGCCATAAATCTTAATTTTCCAAAGTGTCATTATGCCCTAACCCTATGTGGCTTGTAAATACAAGCACTTTGGCATTCATAACACTCAAAGCACCTCTGAGCCTCTCTTGGGCTATTTGCAGAAATGTGTGAACACTGTTCATGCAGAACGAAAAGGAAGAAAGTTTAGACTGAATGTCTATTTTACGTTTTAATCACAAATGTGGGGCAGTCCAGATTTACACCAGAGGTGGGGCTCGGGACATTGCGCTGCCTTTGACATGGCTCACCCTCTCCTGTTTTGCCAGAGTTTGGATATGGCGTGGGTAATCTTACATTTCCGTTATTATATTATAAAGCATCCCAACTTGCTTTGGATTCTTCACCCCTCCCCCTCGCTCACCAAGGAGAATGATAGGTTAAGGAAACGGAGAACAAAACAAGTATTAATGGGATGCATTTCGTTGAAAGGGGGTAGTGATAAGATATGAATAGAGGTAAGCACTTGGTATTAGTTGACGACAATTGGATTGTGTAATGAAGACAAACACGAAAGCGAGTTTTAATACTTCACTCCTAAAGTCTACCAACAAACAGTCCCTGGGGCATGAGAAACGCCTACAGTGTTGCTTTCAAACGGGCGCCACTGACATTAACCTATCAAAAGCGCGCGGCCGCTAGTCTGTTCCGCCTGCTATTTCTTTTTGCAAGGCAGACGCGAAAGGCACCAATATAGCTCGACTTTGGGATCTGGTAGGATGGGAGGTCCGGGGAGGGGGGGGTTGGGAAAGAGGAAGGAAATCAAACAATATGCAATCCGGAGGATGTATATAATAATTGTTTGTCTCGCCAAAATGAGATGAAATGAAAGGCGAGCCTCCCTTTCAGAAGCTCGCGGTACTCAAGCGCCACCTACAGCTGCTGCGCGAAAAGCAAAACCCCGAAGCAGGAGACGATGCCCCGAGGACGCGCTTCGATTCCTACAAGCCATGAGCTCACCCAGGACGACACCCGGCGATGTGGGAATCATCTCTCACCAGATTCACCTTGGCGGATTCTGGTAAATAAAATAATCACCGTAAATGCTCTGCAAAAGCGTCCGGGCTCTAGGAAGCCGAAGGAGAGGAGAGGGTGAAATCATTAATCCAACTCAGCTTTAATGATCCATCTACGAGCCAGTCGCTGGCTGTCTCCCCCTCCCCACGAAGCTGCAAGCCCGGCCCCCTTCGCACTTCCACCCGTTTGCAAGAGCCGCGGCGAAGGGGGTGTGTCTGCAGACATGTGGGGGAACTTAATAAAGGCCGAGGGGAGGAGCCGAGGGGCGGGGCGGAGCGGCGCCATTGGCTGGCCCGGGGAGTGATGTCACCCATATGAAACCCTGATAACTAGTTCGGAGAGGACCCGCAACTTTTGCAGAAGGGGGAGTGTGATCCAGCGACATCTCTGGGTCCGGGCGGCTGCTGTGGCTGCTGCAGGGGGAGGGGAAAGAGCCGGAGCGAGTCCTGCTTCTGCCGCTGCTGGAGGAACGGCCAGCGGCAGCAGCCCAGGGAGAGGAGCAGGAGAAGGAAAGGAGGAGGGGAAGGAAAAAAAGCCGCTTGCAACTTGCACACCGGGCGTCACCTTGCAACCGCTCGCTCGAGGTGTGCAAGCAGCCGGTGGGAGCCAAGCAAAAGGAAAAAGAACATTATTATAATTTCCAAATAAAACGCGACAAGGCAAGCAACTCAAGCGAAGCGACACACCCCCACCATGGTGCAGCAAGCGGAAAGTCCAGAAGCCGAGAGCAACCTGCCCCGAGAAGCGATGGATACGGAGGAAGGCGAGTTCATGGCTTGCAGTCCGGTGGCGCTGGACGAGAGCGACCCGGACTGGTGCAAAACGGCCTCGGGCCACATCAAGCGGCCCATGAACGCCTTCATGGTGTGGTCCAAGATCGAGCGGAGAAAAATCATGGAGCAGTCGCCCGACATGCACAACGCCGAGATCTCCAAGCGCCTGGGCAAGCGGTGGAAAATGCTGAAGGACAGCGAGAAGATCCCGTTCATCCGCGAGGCCGAGCGGCTGCGCCTCAAACACATGGCCGACTACCCCGATTACAAGTACCGGCCGAGGAAAAAGCCCAAAATAGACCCGTCCGCCAAGCCCAGCAGCGCCAACAACCACAGCCCGGAGAAAAACACACCCACCAGCGGCGGCGGCGGCGGAGGAGGAGGCGGCAACCACGGCAGCGGCAGCAGCAGCAGCAAAAGCGCCAAAAGCTCCAGCAAGAAATGTAGCAAAGGGAAGACGTCGTCGTCTCCGCCGAAGCCCGGGACGAAGCTGGCGGCGCACCCGGGCGACTACGGCGGGGACGAGTACGCCCAGTTCGGCGCGCTGAAAGGGGGCGGCAAGGCGGCCAAGTGCGTCTTCCTGGACGACGAGGACGACGACGAGGAGGACGACGACGACCTGCAGCTGCGGATCAAGCAGGAGGACGACGAGGACGACGACGACGAGGAGGAGAGCCGCCGGCAGCAGCAGCAACAGCAGCAGCTGCGGCGCTACAGCGTGGCCAAAGTGCCGGCCAGCCCCACCTTGAGCTCGTCGGCCGAGTCGAGCGAAGGCGCCAGCCTGTACGACGAGGTGAGGGGCGGCGCTGCGGCGCACGGCGCCAGCGCGGGCCGCCTGTACTACGGCTTCAAGAGCATGCCCAAGAGCGCCCCGCAGGCCGGCCTGCCGCCGGCTTCCTCCCGCTCGATCTCCACTTCCTCTTCGTCGTCCTCCTCCTCCAGCAGCGGCAGCAGCAGCGGCGGCGAAGAGGCCGACGACCTGATGTTCGACCTGAGCTTGAATTTCTCGCAGCACCCGCACGCCGCCTCCGAGCTGGGCGTCGGCTCGGCCGCCGGGAACCTGTCGCTCTCGCTGGTGGACAAAGATCTGGATTCGTTCAGCGAGGGCAGCTTGGGCTCCCACTTCGAGTTCCCCGATTACTGCACCCCGGAGCTGAGCGAGATGATCGCGGGGGACTGGCTGGAGGCGAACTTCTCCGACTTGGTTTTCACCTACTGAGAGAGCAGAAGGACGAGGAGGAGGAGAAGGAGAAGCGATGGGCAGGTGAACAAGCTGAGAGCGATCAAAAGGACTGGGAAGCAGAGAGAGGGGCAGATGGGGAAAGAGAGATGCTTACACGCTGAAAAGTGGTGGAGTTTTGAAGTAACGACGACAAAAAAAAAATGTCTTTGGGTTTTTTTTTTCTTTTCTTGTTTTTTTTCTAAGTCTTGAAGTTAGTTCCAAACCGAGTCTGGAGTTGTGATTTTTTTTTCCTTCCCGTTTTTGTTATTTTTCCCTTCTGATTTTAATTGGTGGTCGCAACAGCAGCAGCAAGGAGAGAAGCAGAAAAAAGCAAATGGGACTGGGGGTTACAAAGATACAGAAGGCGCTGTTTGAAGCTTGTGGGTCTTGCGATTGAAGTCTGGAAGATGGTCTGCAAAAAAACGAAGAAGAAAGTCTTTTGGCAGCACAACTATTACTCAAGGGGGTTTGTGGATTTTTTTGTTTCTCCTACAAAGATTTTTAAAGGACCGTTCTGATTTTTCTGATATATTTCTCTCTCTTTCTCTCTTTTTTTATTTGTAAAAGGGACCATTGCAACTGTTTTTGTTTGTTTGGAGGGAGAAAACTGATGTCTTCTATGCATCCGATTCTTAACAAAGCTGCAGGGAGCTTGGAAAAAAAAATGCAGACTGTACAAACGCTTACAAAAAACAAAAACTGTGAACTGACTTAAGATCAGAGTTTACTTTTCAGATCAAATTGTTTATGGTTTTACAAATGTGATTTCTACTTGCCAACTTTTTTTTTGTAACTTGTTCCCTTATACCTCCTTGATTGAATACCAGACAGCCTAGACCTCAGTACACAAAGGTATTGAAACATTTTTGATACATAACAGACCTCAGTCTTTTTTAAAAATTAATATATTTTCAGGCGTATTTTTGTACAGTGAAAGGGAACATTCTTGCTGTGTTTTTTCAGTAAGACTTTTCAGGCACTTCTTCCCTTTTATTTTTATGTTTTATTTTTTTTCCTCTGTTTTTAGCATGCAAGTTATATGGGTACGTTTATGTCCTGGTTTTAAAAGGATTAAAAAAAAATCCTTGCATCTAAAGGCCTTGTGGTTTAAAAAGAAAAAAAAGAAACACTTTTTTTGTACAGCTATAGTTCAGATTTGTTCAATATTTGTAGGTAAAGATTTATTGAAAATGGTGATATAGACCTCAGAGCTGTTATCTTAGTTTAAAAGATTGTATATGTACTGTACTATAGTAGGAATTTATGTATCTCATACGCTGTGATATGTGGATGGGGGCCCAGATGGAAGGTATGAAACTGGATTCTCGACTTTTTTTTTAAGCAAAAAAAAAAAGATGGAATGGGAAAAAAGAAAGGCACATAGTAAAAGTTTCTCATTTTGTGCAATATAGAAGTACAGACCATCTGCGTATTTTGTAGCAAACAGTGGCAAAAAAGCAGACTTGTGCACTGTCGACATCATTGCCTGTTTTTTTTTTTTTAAAAAAAGAAAGAAATGCTGAAAGTCTGTATCTTGACAATTTTAATAAATCAGCTGGAACTGATAGAAACTCGATTCGCTATTAGTGTCTATAGAAGGGGCGCTGGTGGAGACGCCATGTATAATAGCCAACCCCTCCCTCACCCATGGAGGAGCCTTAGCTGAGGCTTCAGGGAGTCTTAGGGGGGGAGGGGAGCGAAGAGAAAAAAAGGGGGAGGTTGAAGGTAGCATATAGACTTTTAAAGGGCTGATCCTCCTCTTTTTAGACCTCTTCCCTTGCTTTCTCTCCCTCTCTCCCCCCTTCCAATATCCTCTTCTCCCTCGCGCCTTCTCCCTCTCTCCCCTCAGTTATCCCCTCCTTCAGGCTTTTTCGTCGGAGGTACTGAGTGGGCGGAGGCGAAGCAGGAAGGCTGAACCCGGGGAGGGGGAAGGGGGGAAAAAAGAAAAGAAAAAGGCAAGGCGGTCTGGGCTCTCTGGTTCAGCCAGTGCGTGTTTTCGGGCTGTGCGTTTGGGCGGCGCGCGCGGGGGGGTTTCTTCCTGTCAAGAGAGAGAGGTGGCAGCAGGTACCAAGGATGCTCGCGTCCTTGGGAGCCGGCAGGGAAGAGATATTGTGTGTGTGTGTTTGTGTGTATGTGGGAGCTTCGTGTAGCTGTGCTGTGTTGGAGGCGCGCGGGTCGCCTTCAGACTCTGTGTGTGCGCGCGCGCATTTCTGTGACTGAGGCGAGAGGTTTATTTCTCACAACGGTCTTAGATATCCATCTCGCCTCGGACTCCCTCCCCGCTCTCCACCCTTCTCTCAGGGGAAAAAAAATTTTTTTTATTTATTTCTCTGAGGAGAAGGGACGCCTTTTTCCTCGCCCTCCCTCCCTCCTTTCTCGACGCGCTCTCCTTGAGGTGCTTTTGCGGGAGGCGTGAAAAAGGAGGGACGAGGGTGCCTTTCCTTCAGGCAGCCTCCCGGACTGAGGCGAAGGGGGTGTGTCTTGACCATGCGCGGCGGGCGCTCGGTCTCCGCTCGGAATGCTTGTTTGCTGCGTCGCCTCAGGAGCGCGCGGCTGGAGGGGGATGGGGACGAGGAGTGACGTTGTCGGCGTGTGTTGTGGGGGGGGGAGGGAAGAGGTTCGTGCGGTCAAATTATCAGTCTGAGCCGTGCCTATTTTAGCCGTGGATAGTTGGAAGAGTGCGCCGCTTGCCTCCCAGACCGTTCCTTCCGTTCTCCTCCTCCTCCATCCTAATTTCCAGAGGAGAAGGGGGCGTGGGGTGCGCGCCGCCGTCTGGCGCGCCAGCTCGGAAAGGGAGCGAGGGGGGGTGCTGTGCGCGTGAGAGAGTGAGTGCGCGCGGCCGAGTGTGTGTGCGCGCGCGCGCCGGGATGGAGGAGGGGAGGCGGCTGGCTGGGGAGACAGCAGCGTGAGCATCCATCTCCCCTCCCCCTTCCAGCCTCTGTATGCGCGAAGGGAGGCTACCTTTTCTCTTGGGGGGGGGGAGGAGGGCTGCTCGTGGCTTCTCTCATTTTTCTCCTCCTCTTCTTCTTCTTCCCCCTCCCCTTCAGCTCCAGTTCATCCCACAGCCTTTCGACTGGATATAATTGAAGAGCCGTCTGGGTGTGTGTGTGTGTTTTATAGGCAACTTGGATGTAGTCCTTCGCTTCCAGGCTCCCCTCCCCCTTTCCTTTCCAATGGACTTTTATATTGCGCCTGTGTAGAACCCAACCGGCAGCCACCTCTTGGAGCTGCGGTTGTGGCTCTTGCTTTCCTCTCTTTATTGGCCTGGGCGGGACCTCTGGGTAGCTGTAAAAAGATGCTCTGGAGGAGAGGAGGCCTTTTGCATCTCCCTTGCCTTATTACACTCTTGCTTAATCAGCAGCCAGAGCAGCAGGAAGCCGCTTTACCAATGAGACATGCTCCAGTTCCCTTTTCTTTACTGAGACCTGGGCCTATAGATGGGCCACAGGCAGGGGGGCTTAATCTTCTGCCCCAGATTGATAGATATTTTCATGCATATTGGAAGGGGGAGGGGAAACAGCAACAACGTGCTATTGCATTTCAGTCTTACACTTTGGACAACAAAAACGGATGAATGTTTTAAGTAGACTAAAATCCTATGCATGTTTTCTGAAGAGGTGAATGCCGTTGAGTCCCAAGTTGGTATAGGATTGCAGCCTTAGGTAGAAGGATGGCCTGTGGTGGCAGGCCATCCTTTTTTCTTTTTAAGTTTTACAAATAAATCACTTGCACAATTGTCAGTACACTTGTGCTGGCAAACTTCAGTGTAACCAGCCCTAACTATGTTTTACTCAGAAGTAGGTCCAAGAAAGTTCAATATAATTTAGGGATAAGTAGGTGTGATTACATTCTACCTGCTCAAACAATTAGGACTTGCTTTGGTGTGTGAAACGTACTTAGGATTGGGTTGTTGGTAGTTTACATGGGCATTTTACTCTCTTGGCAACTCTAGAAACCAGTACTGTAGGCTTTCAGGCTTGCTGAAGGTCAAGTCCTGCCTACATGTTTGTATGGCATAAATAGAGCATTAAAAAAATAATTATGCTTATAATCCTTGACATCTGGGCATCTAAATTTTAAAATTAGTTTATTGAATGTTTTAAAACTCTCCAAATCAAGATCTTCTCATTCTAAATGGGGGGGAAAAGTTTGGCCTAAAGGTTTGTTGGGCTAAAAGATCTTGGCATAACTAGAAATTGTAATATATCTTTCATTGTGTAAGTATGAGTCACTGTGTTTAATATAATACCCAGAAATACACTTGGCTATTGAAAGCCTTCAATAATACAAAGATTCTTTGGTGGTGGGGTTGGTCCTTACATTATTAGTGTATTTATAGCTTCTTTCAAAAATTGTATTGCAATCTGTTGAAATATTTGAAAGCAAAAGAAGCAGAAAGAGAACTCTGCTCAGCAATTTAGCCATTAATTTTGTAGATGAACACCACCAAGTTCATCCACTGGGCCTGATGAAATCCCAGACTTTACTTAGCCCAAACTGAGCTAAAAGGTTATCATTCTCTTAACTATGGTGTATGTTCATTGGTAGAGATGGTCTCCCAGTCTCTCTATTTTACATGCGTCCTTGTTTATGGGCAGCGGGGGTGGGGGATGGGGGGGAGCAGTGGGATTGTTGCTGGTATTTAGTAAGCTATGTATTAACTGCATTAAAGTTAAGAGTGCTCTGCATTGATAGCAGGAACTATGTTCCTAGCCTCTGCCTCTTCACTTCTTATATGTAGTTTGTATGTGTGTGTGCGTGCATGTGTGTGTCTCTTAATTCATCTAGATATGAACTATTTGGATTGAGTAGTACAGCTGCATTTGTTCTATTGTGGGAGTGGGTTGGAAACAACTTTTCCAAAAGCAAATCTGAAATTGTGTGGGTTTGATGGAGGGACTAAGCTTAGGGTTTGAATGAATGTGCAATATACAAGGAAGAAGAACTTGCATTTTGTCTGGAAAGTTTTGCTTTTCCCCGCCTTCAATTTATCCATTTGATGGGTAGGTTTTTTTTTTTCCGAATTCAAGAAGAGAATATTGCCATTCAGTCCTATGAAACTATTAGTTTTTGCTGCTGAAATTCATGCCAAAATTCCCACTGTTGGTGGGTGGAAAGCAATCTTGCTGTCAGTAAAACTGTCACTGGGGCAGGCTGCTTTCCAGTGCTATCATTGCAACCTGAAGCACACTTACAAAGAATTGAGATCCATTTGGCTCAGTAGGACCTGCTTCCAAGTAAACCTGCACTGCATGTTTACAATCATCATAGTAACATACAAGTTCCTGATTCTTCCTTGTTGAAGTGTACATGTGATCTTTGCAGACTGCTTCAGGCATAGAAACCCTCTGCTGCCACAACCCTTGGCTGTTTTATTGCTGTCTTTTTAATAGTTCCTCAGCACTTTTCTTCTCTGTGGGTGAGGAGATGCATAAAACAAAATGTTTTAACGATTGTCAGCTTTTTAATATATGAAAATTTCCTGATCTATAAAGGAAAACATTTAAAAAAGGCAACCTAAGATTTTTTTTAAAGACACTTTTTGGAAGGTGAAATCCAGTTTGTATCTTTCCTTCTGGCTACGTCCTCTCTAATGTTAGAAAATCTAATTCACAAAATGTTTAATTCTTTAAGGGCAATATATATGACAGATTAAATAGAAAAGATTGATTAAAAATGTCTTTTAAAATTGTATTTACTCAAAATATGTAGATGTCCATACATGCAAAAGGTAACTTTTTCCTAGTGTAGTAGCTACAAAAAGTGATTCGAACCTATGAGGCCTTAACGGCCACTCATGCCAATGTAAATTGGTTATAAAAGTATAGTTAGACCAATCTCTATTGAATGTGAAGTCAGAATCAGACACTGAAGACATTTTAGTCTTTGGAAGTCTACAGAACTCTCTTGGTTCTATATCTCCACCTTTGTCACACATTCCTATTTTATGGCCTGGTAAGATCCTCATACTGCACTTCTTTGAGTCTGATTTGTAATTTTCAGTGTTTTGAATTTTGGGGCCTTGATTCTCCAGTAGGTTGAAACCATAGTGTTTTGTTTTTGTTTTTCACAGCCTCACCCCTTATTCTTCAATAGTTACAAGAACTAGGGAGAAATTCCTAACTTTTATCTTTGTATTTCAACCTTTTGACTCCCAATCTCTCTATCTTCTTCTTCCTCCTCCTCCTCCTTCTCCGCACACAGTAAGTTGTGGAGATTTTTCTCCCCTCCCCTTTCCACACACTACCTATAGCAATTAACTGCCTACTTGATTTTTACCCTCCCTTCATGGATGCAGTGAATTTTTAAGAGAATTTCACAAGCAAGTAGTTTTTTAGTGAGTTTAAAAGTAAACAGAGTTTTAAAAGCCTATTTTTATATTCAGTATAAAGCACAAATGTGCAGAAAGTGTAGAATGACTTACAAAAAGGGAAGTAAAAGTCCATAATATTTCATGTATAAAAGTAATACCTTGATCGGGTATTGATCCTCCTAGAAAAGCCCAGTAGTTATGCCGGTGCAATGCTAGGATTATAGAAACATCTAGAAAATGACGGTGGATAGCTATTTCAAAGGAATGACTTCTATGAATAAAAGCAACCCCAAAATCACTTTGGCCAAGAAGGGGTTGGTGGTTCTCAAGGATGCACAGTCAACCTGGAAGTTTGAAAGTGGAGTTCCCTGTCTTTATTAAGTCATCACACACCTCTTCGTATTTGTGGGTATTATTCCATGCCCAAATGTTTCCTGATGTAACCTGAAAAGACATATTCTTATTGGGCTCTCTGGTTAATTATGCTTTCAAGAAATCAAATTCTAATACGGTTTACTTTGCTAACATGTCCCATTAATTTCAATGGAACTTCTGTGTACCTCAGTAAATCTCAATAAATAATCTCAATAAAGTTGGGATTATGTCCATAGTATTTTATCTTATGCAAAAAGAATGTGATGATGTAATAAACACTAACACAGGAACTCTCATCCTTACTGTTAATTTTTATTTACATCTCCCTGCTTATCTTCAAACGTAGCTTATGTCTACTCCTGGTTACACCAGGAATGCAAGGTAGCACCATTGCCATTTCATTTGCAATTTCTGGTTTATGAACGTGTACCCACACATTGGAAGTTTGGAGTCTACATAATGCTATGGTCTTTTCTTGCTCTTTCTTTCTTTCTTTCTTTCTTTCTTTCTTTCTTTCTTTCTTTCCTGGTGGGCTGTTTTAGTTTGGAGGCCTATTGTACCAGTGTGGGAATCTTGATGGTTACAACATTTTAACGAGATGTTGCATGATGGCCACAGGTGGAGTAAACTGAATGTCTTTAGAGCAGTTTTATTTCTTCTTCCAGCATGACACTTTTTAAAAAAATAAATAAATATGTAATTTCAAAATAAGGAGGGGGAAAAAGAGTTTTCAAAGGCCACATGAGAAAAATAAAGTTTTCCATAGCCACTCCAGGTATGGGGAGGAGAGGAAAGCTAAAAAGTACTTTTGTTTAGAAGTCTGAATGATGGTGGTGGTTTGTGGGGGGGAAAGACCTTTTTAAAGGTTTTTGCATGCCAGTGCACGGGCCTATTGCTGTGGGAAGGGGGGGGAAAGAAGAGAGTACGGTTTGCTTGAGGCAATGCACTGGAGGACAAAAGTGTTTTCTAGCACTAGGAAAAAAAGAAAATGCATGGCAGAGTTTCGTCTTCTAGTAGACTATATAGCATGCAGAGTTTAGTATGTGTCAAAACAGTGTATGACATTGCTGTATCAAAGTTGTAAAGTTAAGCATTATTTATTGAAAACTATGTATTTTTTTTTTTTTGTAAAAACCTGATCACCTAGAGGATCAATATCATTCACTTGTGCTAGTACTACATTCTTAACCAGCTTCTTTACTACAGTACTTGATATGCAGTCTTAAGCGCTCAGGGTTGAAAAAACAGTCCACTGCAATGTCTCTTCTCTCTTTTTCTTTTTTTCTTCTTTGGGCAAGAATGTCAAACGAAGGAGCAAATTCATACAACAAATTCATACAAGATATACATAAAGCAAAAGAAAAGTCTAATATAGTGGTGTGATTAATCCTTACATGTGTTTTACATGTGGATTTTCCCCCTGTCCATCCAGTTTTGTATTCTATATCTATAAAGAGGGTTCTGCTCTTCGTTTTGTAGGGCAACCAAAATTCTCAGTCATCTGTCTTTCCAAACAAACATAGCTCATTGTCCCCCCAGTCAGGATAGCCTGGGGGGGAAAATGGTATTCTGTGCCCATCTGTCTCAAAACAAGGCAAATGTAATTTCTGTTTCCTGCTTTTAGCACTTTGGGTAAAACCAAAGTATTCTTTTGGCTCATCAGTTCATGCAATGTTTTAAAGTTGAACATGAAATAAAGAAATAAGAGAAGTTTCTACTCTTGGATTAAATACCAGCAAACTCCATTTCTCTGTATCTTTTTTCTACAGACAATTTACACTGTAAATGTATTTTGACATAGAAATAAATCATTCTGTATTAAGATTCTTGATATGAAAATGTTTTTATGAAAATCTGTAATTGGAACTATAATATGTTTATAAAATGTGTTTATGTGGTGGAAGTTTGTTGTATATTAAATATGGTTTTATATAAATGATTGTGTTATATTGTAGAAATTTCAAAATACACAATTAACACAACCCATTTACGCTGTTCAAACCTTGACTGTCTAAAACTCCTTTTAATTTGGTTTTTGTGTACATTTTCTCATGTAGCCCCAAGGTCAAAATAACCCATGTAAGCTTGCCTATTTAGCAAAGGTGTTTGTATAAGCAGAAATTCAAATATTTCTGCCCACCTCCTAACCACTGGAATAAAAACAACAACAACAACTTTTCATCAACTACTTAAGCCTACTTGAATGTAAGCTAATTCCACCCCTTTTTAAGTCAGCTAATTGACCCTGGCTTAACTAGTTCATAGATGGCTAGTCTTGTCTTACATAGTGCTCATCTCATAAAAGTAAATAGCATATTGCTGTATTTTCATTTGTGCCCAACACGGCATACATGCGGCTATACTTCAATAGTGGAACATAGATGTTCTCCATCAGCTTTGGAAGTTCTTAGAATAACATCTGTTAATTTAATTGGTACAAATTATTTGGTATGTCTGACAACGTGCTGCACCACGATTACCTGTAGATATGAAACTGAAGAGTTGTCATCATTTGTGTTCAGACTGAGGGATTAGACAAAGTGTTTTAAGGGTCTGTGTGCAATGAGGAAGTACTCACAGAAAGAGGTACCAGGTCGCAAAAGGGTGACTTCCACCTTTACTGGCCATGCTAGGCCATTTGGACTAGTACTACTTGGCAGAAGGGCTGGCCAAATTCCTGCATGGCTTGTAAGTGCAAAGTGGGTCATTTCTGCACACCTGTCACTTGAAAGCCCAAAAAGACTCAAGCCAGTACAGATCTTACAATCTGTCATCCTGTAATGAAACTCTTCACACAAGCTCATATAAATTTCAAATGATCTTTTACGCATTTGTAAGCTATTTGCCCCCAAAAGGATAATAATTCTGCTCCGGATATGTTGTTTATTGGTGTAAGTATGTCATTCATTCCCCGCCTTTTAGAACATACCTTCATATGGTGGCTTCCCATAATTAAAGCAAGAATACAGTACAACGTGAAATGCATTTTTTTAAAGAAAGAAAAGCACCAAATAAAGCTAGCCATAAAATAAATGGCCAAAAAGGGGGGTGGGGTTCCCACTTGAAGGCTCCAAGAGAGGTATCCAAACAAAGTCCTCTTAGGAGGAAATTTGACAGATTTCACAGAAAAGGTTCTGTCCATGGTACCTACCAACCTGACTAACTTTAACTGCAGGTTATAGGACAGGGACGTACCGGTAACAGGCAGCTCTTATGGCCTAGGTAGGTTCATATGGGTATAAGTACTCCTTCAAATAACCTGGTCCCAAACCGTTGAGAGTTTTAAAGGTTAACGCCAGCACTTTAAACTGAACCCAGAAAAGCATAAGATGGCTACTTCTGCTGAACGTAATATTGGTGCAGTACAGGCAAGTCACTTATCCTCCACAAGCATTTGGACGGCTGAATTGTCTAGTTTTGGGAACTATCTGACAAGGCAGGCTGAGCTCAATGAGAGACACATTACAATAACCTAGCCTGGATGTAACCAGCTTATGTGTGACTGAGACCCAGGCTGTTTTCTTCAGGTAGGGTTTCAGCTAGGTAAGCTGGTAAAAAGCACTATTCTTTCTTGATTTCAAAATGCCTTGAAGCCTGACTACTCACCATACACAAATGCATGCAACCCAAAAGCTGATGCATCTGCTCCACAGAAAGAAAACTGATTTGGGAGGAGGGTGATTTTGAGCAGATCAGTTGAAGGAGCTGTGTAATCTTTCCTCGTGCCCTCCACATCTCAGATCCAAATTAACCACATAGTTTGTTCTCCCCGTGGCATTCCAGATGCAGGTTGGTCTTTGCGGATGCAGCAATAATCCCACAGTTGGGGGAGGGTGAATTGAGAAGGGATTGGGAGCAGAGAACTGGTGGAGAAAGAGTTAAGCCCTATACACTGCTGCTCCATTCAAAAGCACACTCTCCCAACAACTTTGCCACATTCTCTTGTGTTATCCGCTTCCCACTAGATGACTTCTTGGAGGAAAATTTGTGCTTAGTGGATGCTGGAACAATTGTGCTTAGCTGTTACAAGGGGAGAATAGGGAAATGAAATAACAAATCAATAGTAATAATAACTTATGTACCTGACGGTGATGTGATCAGAGTTTTTAATTCTTGTGAGGTTATTCTTGTGAGGGAGTCACACTTTATAACCATCCAGGCAGCCTTTCACAACGCCTCTGATTAAGCAAATATTTCACAAAGAGCTATGAAGCCATAAAGTACACCATAGTTTTGTACTTGGTCTATTATAAATGTTCAAATGAAGAGAAAGATTTCCAGAAATATATATGCTTTTAAATCCTGATTCCATTCCCATTGCATACAGCCAAAAAGCAGCACTAAAATCCTCATAAAACATCCAACATAAACATTATGATTCTTATTCAAGATTAATATCCTGAGTTTCTCCTTGCCAGTTTTGGAGCTGCCTCTTTGCCTTATGACAGGCTTACACAGTATTAGACATCTCATTTTTTTATTGCTCCAATATCACACATTTACTACTCCAGGTTCTGATTAAGGCCGGCTCTATCATTAGGCAGAGTGAGATAGCCACTTCAGGCAGTAGATACTGGGGACAGGGAGTGGCCCTTAATAAATTAGCCTGCTAGCCTCAGATGCAGTAGAACAGTGGTGGACTTTGGACTTTCAAATTTCAGCAGCACCCTGTGCAACACTAAAATTTGGCAACCCCACCTCTCACCTTTCTTCTTCTTAAAAAAAAACATTAAGTTTCAACGTTTTTAACATATACAGTCTTAACACAATTTCATCTTTTCTCTTATTTTTGTCGACTTCCCACCCCTTTCCCCATGCAGTTGTTTTTTCTCCCCTTCTGCTGCAGTCTTATCTTCTATCTATCTAATCACAACCACAATATTGTCATCTAATTACTTCTGTTGCTCATAAAATCCAGCTTCTGAGTTCATCAAACTATAATACAGTCATACCTTGGAAGCCAAATGCCTTGGCTCTCAAACGTTTTGGCTCCCGAACGCCGCAAACCCAGAAGTGAGTGTTCCAGTTTGCAAACATTCTTGGAACCCAAATGTCTTGTGCGGCTTCTACGGCTTCCAATTGGCTGCAGAAGCTTCCTGAAGCCAATTGGAAGCCGCACCTTGGTTTCTAAACATTTTGGAAGTCGAACGGACTTACAGAACGGATTCCATTTGGCTTCCAAGGTACAACTGTAGTCTGAAAAATAGCATCTGTTCTTCCACAAAACACTCATCATTAGATTCTCTTAATTTTGCCAGTTCTGCATAGTCCATCATCTAACTTATCCATTCTTCTTTGGTTGGAACTTCTTCTTCCTTCCATTTTTGTGCATATAAAATCCTAGCTGCTGCTGTTACAGACATAAGTAACTTTAACTATTTTTTTGCAGATTTCTGCTCCTATAATCTCAAACAGAAATGCTTTGAGCTTTTAAAATATACTTATTTAAAACATTTTTTTTTTATCTCGGCATGTATCATTTCCCAAAACACCGTCCATTCTAAGTCATTGTTGTGGTCCCTCTGTAGCACCCTCTCAGCTCAGTACCCAGTTTGGGCGAATCAGTCACATTACCCTAAATCCACCTCTCTGTGGGGGACACCACTAAGTAAGATTCAGCTGCCAGTCTTGTCAGTTTCTGTACATGAGAATGGGAGTGGGCCACCATCTTGTCATTTGCCTCAGGCAGCAACATGTCAGAGGCCAGCCCTGCTTCTGAGGAGTGTAGTTGCCGGAAAGGATTTTACATGGATTCAGGTTGTAGGAGCTGTGTACTATTTTACGAGAACAACTGTTCCAAAGGTGGGCTTTCAAAGACAATTTGCAATATCCTAGTGCTGATTCACACAGACGTCTTGACACTGTGGTGACATGGCGAAGTCACCACAAGTTCCTGTTGTTGTTGTTGTTGTTGCTGTTGCTTGTTTGTTTTTAGAAAGTCAAACAGCCATGTAATTATTCTGGAAGACCTCCAAATCAAGGCTGGAACAAGGAATTGGTTTTGTAATCTAGACAAGCTGCAGTACTGTATTTACCTACGTTTTATCATTTGCTAGACTATTCACTATGCTGGACAAATACTCATTTTCAACACAAGGAAAGGGTCACGTCAGTTCCTTGTTCCTCCCTGAAATTCGGTTAATGTCACAGACTCATGGGAGTGTTCACTGAGTTCATCTGGAATGGATTTCAGCAAGCAGTTCTCCAAACAAGGGCAAACTTTTAATTACACATTGGTAGAGTAAATTTGTGCAAGCTGGACAGTTCTGTTGGAAGCATCAGTGCCAGCTAGGTTGATAACCATTCAGAAACTGCTTCCAGAAAGTGGTGCCATAGGACATGCTCTTTGTTTCTTATACCACTTTGCACTTTGATACTTTGAAGGCTGATAAGGCAAGGAGGATTCGGCTGCAAGGAGCCTCTTACTAATAGTGTCCTGTTTCACTGTCTCGTGAAGAAGAAGAAGAAGGAGAAGAAGAAGAAGAGTTTGGATTTGATATCCCACTTTATCACTACCGAAAGGAGTCTGAAAGCGGCTAACATTCTCCTTTCCCTTCCTCCCCCACAACAAACACTCTGTGAGGTGAGTGGGGCTGAGAGATTTGAGAGAAGTGTGACTAGCCCAAGGTCGCCCAGCAGCTGCATGTGGAGGAGCGGAGACACGAACCCAGTTCACCAGATTATGAGTCTACCGCTCTTAACCACTACACCACGCTGGCTCTCATGCAAAAGCCTCTATGGATGTGCTTTCTCCAGAGGCTCCAGCTTGCAAGGGCAATTGGGGAGAGGGCCAACGCTTCAAGATGTTGCACTGCATGACATCCTGATGTTGCGCATGCGTCATCCCGACATCATACACATGATGTCAGGGGGAGCCGGGGAGGAGCTGGATGCAGAGGCTCTGCAGCTTCAATGGCCGGCGGCTCCTCCTCGGCCTCCTCTTAGCATTGCTGCTGGTGGGAGGCTGCTTCTACCCTCCTTCCCATCCACAGCAGCAGAAGGAGAAGGATCTTACCACTGGGGCCATGCCATGCTTGGCTCCATGCTTTGCTTCCACAATTTTTGGACATTGGGGGACTTTCAGAAGAAAGGAGTGAGCCCATGCTTTGCACACAAACTTTTAAATATATGTACAGTGGTACCTCTGGTTAAGAACTTAATTCGTTCTGGAGGTCCATTCTTAACCTGAAACTGTTCTTTTTTTTTTTTTTAATGATATTTATTAAAGTTTCCGATAAAAAAAAGAACACACCAGTAAAAAAGAATTAAAAGTAAAAAAGAAAAATACACAATACAAAAATACACAATACAAAATACAAAAAAAAAAACCAAAAACAAAAGAGAAAACAGTTAAAAACAATACCACCTTTTCATCACCACTTTTAAATTTACTTATTTTCTGGACCTCCTCATACCTCCCTCTTTTGTATTCCAGTTCAATTTGTTTGTCCAGCAATTTCTTTCCCTCTTTTTTAATCCCAATCCTTAATCTTAATATAATATAACATTAAATTTTTACCTATTAAAAGCCAATTTTCCATTTCTTTTAACTTTTTTAATCCTAATCCTTAAACTTGATCTATATATAACTTTAAAGCCTGTACAGCTAGAAGCCTCTTAATTTCAATCCAACATCACTCTAACATTCTTTAATTTTGCAATGTTTCTGCAGATAATCTTTGAATTTCTTCCAATCTTCTTCCACCGACTCTTCTCCCTGGTCACGGATTCTACCAATCATTTCCGCCAGTTCCATATAGTCCATCAGTTTCATCTGCCATTCCTCCAGTGTGGGTAGCTCTTGTGTCTTCCAATACTTTGCGATGAGTATTCTTGCTGCTGTTGTTGCGTACATAAAGAAAGTTCTATCCTTTTTTAACACCGATTGGCCGACTATGCCCAGGAGAAAGGCCTCTGGTTTCTTCAAGAAGGTATATTTAAATACCTTTTTTAGTTCATTATATATCATTTCCCAGAAAGCCTTAATCTTTGGGCACGTCCACCAAAGGTGAAAAAATGTGCCTTCAGTTTCTTTACATTTCCAACATTTATTATCGGGCAAATGGTAGATTTTTGCAAGCTTGACTGGGGTTATGTACCACCTATATATCATTTTCATAATATTCTCTCTTAAGGCATTACATGCCGTAAATTTCATACCTGTGGTCCATAACTGCTCCCAGTCAGCGAACATAATGTTGTGTCCAACATCTTGTGCCCATTTAATCATAACAGATTTCACCGTTTCATCCTGAGTGTTCCATTTCAACAGCAAGTTATACATTCTTGACAAATTCTTAGTTTTGGGTTCTAACAGTTCAGTTTCTAATTTTGATTTTTCCACCTGGAAGCCAATTTTCTTGTCCAAATTAAATGCCTCCATTATCTGAAAATAATGAAGCCAGTCTCGCACTTTGTTTTTTAATTTTTCAAAACTCTGCAATTTCAGTCTATCTCCATCTTGTTCCAAAATTTCCCAATATTTCGGCCATTTGACCTCCATATTGAGTTTTTTCAAGGCTTTCGCTTCCATTGGTGACAGCCACCTTGGAGTTTTGTTTTCTAATAAATCCTTGTATCTTATCCAAACATTAAACAATGCTTTCCTGACAGTGTGATTTTTAAATGCTTTATGTGCTTTGACCTTATCATACCACAGATATGCATGCCATCCAAATACATTGTTGAAACCTTCTAGATCCAAAATATCAGTGTTTTCAAGAAGCAGCCATTCTTTCAGCCAGCAAAAGGCTGCTGATTCATAGTAAAGTTTAAGGTCTGGCAGGGCAAATCCACCTCTTTCCTTTGCATCCGTTAGTATTTTAAATTTTATTCTGGGCTTCTTGCCCTGCCAGACAAATCTAGAAATATCTTTTTGCTACCTCTTGAAACAATCCATTTTGTCCACAATTTGCAAAGTTTGAAACAAAAACAACATTCTAGGCAATACATTCATTTTTATCGCAGCAATACGGCCCAGCAGTGAAAGCTTCAAATTTGACCAAATTTCTAAATCTTTTTTCACTTCAGCCCAACATTTTTCATAATTATCTTTAAATAAATTCCCATTTTTTTGCTGTCATGTTGATCCCCAGGTATTTAACTTTCTTAACCACTGTTAAACCTGTCACATTCTGAAACCTCTCTCTCTCCATTGGTGTTAGATTTTTCTCTAAAACCTTAGTTTTTAACTTGTTCAATTTAAGTCCTGCAACTTGACCAAATTCTTGAATCAATTCTAAAACCCTTTTAGTACTAGATTCTGGCTCCTGTAACGTCAATACTAAACCATCTGCAAATGCTCTCAATTTGTACTGTTTAGCTCCGACCTGTATACCTTTAACCAACTGGTCCCTTCTAATCATGTTCAGCAAAACCTCCAGGACCGAAATAAAAAGGAGTGGGGAAATTGCGCAACCTTGTCGTGTCCCTTTTTCAATTTTAAGTTCTTCCGTCACCACATTATTTACAATTAATTTAGCCTTTTGTTCTGAATAAATTGCACTTATACCATTCTCAAAGCCTTGGCCTACCCCCATGCCCTGTAGATTCTTCTTCATAAAGTTCCAAGAAATATTGTCAAAAGCTTTCTCCGCATCCACAAATATCAAAACTGCTTTAGTGTTTATGTTCACTTCTAGTTTTTCTTAACCTGAAACTGTTCTTAACCTGAGGTACCACTTTAGCTAATGGAGCCTCCCGCTGCTGCCAATACGTGATTTCTGTTCCCATCCTGAAGCAAAGTTCTTAACCCGAGCTACTATTTTTGGGTTAGCGGAGTCTGTAACCTGAAGCATCTGTAACCTGAAGTGTCTGTAACCCGAGGTACCACTGTATATATATATATATATAGAGAGAGAGAGAGAGAGAGAGAGAGAGAGAAATAAGAAATGTTTCACTAATTAGGATGCATAAGACAAGAATGTCTGAGCTTTGGTCTTTCAGACGTTGCTGGGCCACAATTACCGTATTTTTTGCTCTATAAGACTCACTTTTTCCCTCCTGAAAAGTAAGGGGAAATGTGTGTGCGTCTTATGGAGCGAATGCAGGCTGCGCAGCTATCCCAGAAGCCAAAACAGCAAGAAGGATTGCTGCTTTCACTGCGCAGCGATCCCTCTTGCTGCTCTGGCTTCTGAGATTCAGAATATTTTTTTTCTTGTTTTCCTCCTCCAAAAACTAGGTGTATCTTGTGGTCTGGTGCGTCTTATAGAGCGAAGAATACGGTGCTTGTTGTAATTGGTCATGCTACCTGAGACTGATGGGAAGTCTAAGAACCTCTGGAGGGCCACAGGTTCTCCATCCTGAGGAAAAGGGATGCAACTCATCGTTATTTTTTGCAATCTTTTGGGTCATATAGTGGAACACTCAAGTCTGAAATTTCTTTTTAATTTCTTTTTAATTTTTTTAAAAAATTAGTCCAAACTTAAAATATGTAACTTATGTGAAACCAAGTACCCCTGCAAAAACAACAACACCCTGTGTACCTCATTATAATCAGTGCTAATAGATTAATTAATTTTGCCATTAAGGAATATGGCCCACTCCTTCCTAGAGAAGAGAGTTCCATTAGTGAAAACATAATGCATACTTATTTATAAACAACATATTTTTGATTAAGAATTGGGTATAAAATCTATTGAGTCGTCATATATTCAATGAAGAGATACCGAGCAGCAGTTGGCTTGCCCATTAGCAAATTGCACAAAATGCTAATGAAATATTTATTTAGCTATTGCTTTTCTTGACCCGTCAGTTGGGTTCACTAATGGATCCCGCATTCCCATGCACAAAGTTGCACACTCATTTCAAGGTTCACCGAGCAATTGTTATGCACAATGTAAGCAGAGGCTGATACCTGGTTAAAAAAATAGAGCAAAAGCTACACTGTGGGTGTGTGAGAGAGATTAAATGACTTAGAATTGCCGAGCAGATAGATAACTCTCAACCCATTTGCTCCTTCAGAGCAGAGGAGGTTGAGAAATGTTGGGAAAGAACCTTGCCCTGTGCTAGACCTTCTCCTGCTCCAGAATAACACTACCTGCTCAGTATGTGGGAGACCTCAGAGCAGCCAAGAGGAGCTCTAGGGTAGGACCACTTTTCAGAATACAGCCTTCTGCTTCTATGCTAGCTGTCCCAGCCATAGTGTGGCACATGACTTCTAGGGACCAAGTCTCTTTGCCCCCCCTAAAATATTTGACACCCTCCCAAAGTTAATCACCATTGCCATTCAAATGGTGTGTGTGTGCCATGTCATGTGATCGATTATGTGGGGCGGGGCTTACCACCCTCCCCCATATTTTATTCAAGTTGGCACCCCTGACAACCAGTCATTCAGCCACATAAAGTTTGAGAGCTCTGTTGTGGCAGACACTAAATGTAATCAAATGCAGTCTTGCTTCCCCTGTTACCTGATAGCATCACGTTCTGAAAAGGAATTTCATGCGTGAAATGAGTGAATAGCCACAATGATGAACTCTTTTCGATACAATGAAAGGTTAGCCTAAAACCTTTTCGGAACTCAGTGCACCATTGCCTTTTCCTGGTGTAGACTGATCCCTGCCCTCGTATTTACGGGACAGCCTCTCCTGGTATGCCCCACAAAGGACCTTAAGGTCCATGAATAATCATAGTTTAGAGGTCCTGGACCTTAAGGAAGCCAAACTATCCTCCACCAAGGCCAGGGTCTTTTCAGTGATGGCTCTGACCTGGTGGAATGCTCTGTCCCATGAGACCAGGGCCCTTTAGGATTTAACCTCCTTCCGCCGGGCCTGTAAGACAGAGCTATTCCACCTGGCCTTTAATTTGAATCCAGCCTGATCTTTTATTTCCCTTCTCTTCCCTCCCCCTCCCCTTTTATGAAGATTACCCACTCTGAGACCCCACAGCTAATTCTCCCCTGGCCTCCTCGCTGGCCCAAGTAGGACTAATTCAGCCAGCTAGCCCTGGTGATTATCTAATGCTTATTGGATGGATTTCCCCCAAATTGATTTTTGAATTTTATTGTTATTCATGCTTTTATACTGTATTTTATGCTGCTTCTATGTTGTACAGTGGTACCTCAGGTTAAGAACTTAATTCATTCCAGAGGTCCTTTCTTAACCTGAAACTGTTCTTAACCTGAAGCACCACTTTAGCTAATGGGGCCTCCCGCTGCCGCTGCGCTGCCAGAGCACAATTTCTGTTCTCATCCTGAAGCAAAGTTCTTAACCCGAGGTACTATTTCTGGATTAGTGGAGTCTGTAACCTGAAGCGAATGTAACCTGAAGCGAATGTAACCCAAGGTACCACTGTATTACAATTACTGGTAAGTGTTTTAAATTTGTTGTTAGCTGCCCTGAGCCCGGTTTTCTGAACCGGGAAGGGCGGGGTATAAATAAAAATTTATTCTTACATTTATTATTGCCCCCACCAAAAAAGGCGATTTCTAACTATTGGGGTCACTGAAATGTAAATGTGAGCAATGGAGGTGTTGCACAGTGGCAGCGAAGGGGGCTCACTCGAGCATAGCTAAATGTGGCAGCCTGCAAGGAACATCGCTGGTTTCCCTTCCACCCTCAACTCCCTGGAGCACGTGTAATAAATGAGGAGAATGACATCATCTCCAAAAGGGACTTGATTCACAGACACGGCATAAATAAATCATCCATTCAACAAAACGAGGAACCAGGAACTGAGGGCAGATGGAGTCATGTTCTTAAGCCAATGTATTATTTACCTAGTAGTCTCCACCAGCTCCTCCAGAGCCCATTCAGCCTCTCGAGTAAACACAGTCAGTGGTGCCGTCCAGGGAAAAAAAGAAAATGTAGTATGTTAGATAACATTTCCTTTAAAACCATACGTCAACACTGAGATGTTTTCTGTGGCTGCTGCACACAGATGCGTCTTTTAAAAAGGAGTGGCTGCAGGCTTTTCTGCTGCTAGCCAAGATCTGCTCTTCCCACCTTGGTGCCTCAGAGGAAAAATGTATGGTCTCCAGGTTAAATGCTGTCTACCTATTCACTCCCCACCCCTATTTTTGTTCATTTTGTCTCCCCCTCTCCCCGTGAAAACACCTTGCACGTTTTAGCTGTTCAAACATAGCAAGCTGCCCAATAACCCATCCCCATTGTAAACAATTTTTACCCAGTGTTTTTTTTAAAACCCCAAACAATTGAAGCAGGAGGTCCTGTCACAACTGAAAGCACTTCTGGCTCCAGACTAGAAGAATTAGAATAATTCTTCAGCTCGTGTCAGAAGAGGAGATTGGGGGAAAATAAAACAGGACACATTTGTAAGAGGCTCCGTGCTGGAATCAATCAATCAGTCAATCAGTCAGTCATTGCATTTATACCCACAATTCCTCCAAGATGCTCAAGGTATTGTACATTATTCTCCCCCTCGCCATATTATCCTCACAACAACCATGTGAGGTAGGTCAACACCAGAACTCTGTATGCAGGCATTGGTTCCAGCACAATTAGGCTCAAGCTGCTGGTGTTTTGATAGAATAACTTTTGATGGGCAAAACAGAGGTCAAAATAACATTATTCACTCCTAATGAAAGGCGCAGATGAAATTAGGTTATGGCCCCATCATTATCAAAGAGCCAGTTTCTCCTCCTTTTCCTCCCATGTGAAATATTAGATCACACTTTCCCTATACACCCAGCTAATTTCTCTTTCTCTCCTTCCCCTGCAACAAAAAGGAGTCTTTTGATTGGCTGTAGTAATGAAAAGGAGATGGATGAGGTGGGGCTCCCCCCCCCTTCTCTTTCCCTTTTCACCAAAGTGAACTTTCAAGCTTGTGGCAGATGCTAGATTTACAGCACCAGAGGCCCAAAGAGTCTGAAATTCAGCAGGTATGGCAACAGTGCAATTTCCCCATCTGTCATTATGCCACGAACCAGTGGGAGCACCAGCAGCTGTAAAACGAAGAGGACATTACTGTTTAATCCTTTCTTCTCGGGGTGGGGTGGGGTGGGGTGGGGAATACTGAATTTTAGAACCAGCACCTTTTCTCTCTCTTTCAGACCAGCAAACAATTGGTTCTTAGGCTGGGGGCCAGCACAACTGCTGGAATATTGTGGAACAATCAGTATGGAAACAATGCCAATGATTTCAATACTTCGTTAGCCCAGCAAGATACTTGGCTTCCAAGCTGGGCACGAACTCAACCACAATTGCACAGCTAGCGGCTTCTGTGCCATTTTTAAGTGAACCAAACTGAAGTATACAAATGCAATCTGTATTTATTTCCTTAGCACATTTTATGCTCTTTCACAGATTTGCATATACCTCATGCTAGCCTAAGCACACAATCAATGGAAATGCAGCTTCCCCAGTCCTATTGTCCACTCTGTCTTACCTGTCACATAGCACACCTGGAGGGTGCAAACAGCACCGGGAAGTTTTAAAGGAAGCATCACAATAATTTTAAGGTGAGGCTCACATGAGCATCCAGAGGAGGTGCAGAGACCATTTGCGCTCCAGATGCTGCTAAACTACAACTCCCATAACCCCAGGCTGTTTACCACCCTCCTGGAATTAGTGGGAGTTGTAGTTCATCACACCTGGAAGGCCAAAGGTTCCCCATACCCAAGTCACAGTAAGGGAGATAGGTAAAGGTAGCTCCTAATGCTATCCATTCATTGCTCTTCCACTGTAAGCTTCCTGTGGAATTGCAATGGGCTTTCGTCACTACTGGGGTTATTGTGTTTTTTGTGAGTAAACATTCTGCTTTGCGATTTTGATATTTTGCAATAAAAGAGAGAGAATAGCCCGGTGCTATTTGCTGTTTTCATGAGATCAATGCGCCCACTGCAGTAGGATCAAGCCTTATACGATGAACAAAATTTATTGCCTTTTAAACTGTGCTATATTTTAGGCTTTTGTGAGTGCGTCTTTCCAAACAGAGCAGCTTGCCAAGCAAGTCAAGTGTCTCGTAAAACACAACGTGTGAAAATTTAACAATAAAGTGAGCAGGCTCCTGTTTCCTCTGGCTGAATGTTGCCATCTCAGTCGTAGGAATATGCATTTTGAAATCACATGTGTAAGGAAAACAGCATGCCATACATCCACAGCAAACCCACAGGGGAGACTATTGAGTCATCAAAACTGAATATACAATATTTGGCAACAGTTTTCTCATCTATTTCTCTATGGAGAGGAATTCCCATCCCCTCATGACAGACTTTGCATCAAAGCACATGTGCTTTCCTCCTGAATTTTTCAATTGATAGCGCTGGAGAAAGCATTGTATGGGCCTACACTTATGGATATGTGGGCTGTCTGAGACACGATGAGTCATTTCTGGCCTCTAGTGTTTATGGTGGATTCTTTCTTGATTGTAGCATGGTTCCAGAAGACCTCAATTGCAGCAAATCCATTTCCGGTTTTCTACTTGTCTAGTAGGTTGGCTCTTCTGAGAAATAGGAAGTACTTCAATGTGTGCCTCTAGAACTTTAGAGAAAACACAACCGTAACTATGGCCTGACTTCTAGCTTTGATGATGCTGAGTCCTGATGGCACATGCTTTGGCGATCCTCTGATATGTACTTGGTGCATATTTCTTCCCCCCACCATAGTATGTGCCTCTGGTGTTATTTCCTTAATCTTTGAGAGCATTACAAGTAGCGACAGAACATGTAAATGCTGGTTAATGCCCAAGAGATCTGGTAAGATGGTGGTGGTGGAGATGGCAGTGCGTCGTACCGGCATGTACCACCTTCGAAAAAAGCAGTGCCTTTAACCACTCAAACATACTTCATTTGGACCTCCTTTACTTGTAGGACACCTTGTGAAGGTCATGCCCTAAAAGGCAAAATATAATTCCTTTAAATAAATCCCTGCCGCCTCCAGGTAGGGCTGGGAAAGGCTTCAGATTAAAACCCTGGAAAGCCACTGCCAGGGAGTGTTCTGAGCTAGAAGGAAGAAAGTTCTCACATGCTGTAAGGCAGCCTCCCAATTTCTTAAGACACAAGAATGTAGCTAGAATACAGTATACTCGATGGGCTTATTTGCACCCCCCTCCTCCAAGGATACACCATATTTTTTGCTCTATAAGACGCACCAGACCATAAGACGCACCAAAAACCATAAGAAGTTTTTGGAGGAGGAAAACAAGAAAAAAATTATTCTGAATCCCAGAAGCCAGAACAGCAAGGGGGATCGCTGTGCAGCGAAAGCAGCGATCCCTCTTGCTGTTCTGGCTTCTGGGATAGCTGTGCAGCCTGCATTTGCCCCATAAGACGCAAACACATTTCCCCTTACTTTTTAGGAGGGAAAAAGTGAGTCTTATAGAGCAAAAAATACGGTATATTTTCTTTGAAAAAAGGAAAAATTGTACTTTTACAAATGTTTGAGATCCTCCAAGTCTGCTGATCCCTCTCCCCTTGTGTTCTGGGTAACAGTGCTTTTGGTCCATAGGCATCTAGGCTTGGAGAATGAGTTTGTTGTTAATACATAGCATGTTAACAGCAATAAGTCTGAAAATGCAAAGGCAAATTTTCTGTTCAGCCTCCCCTTGTGCAGTGTTTTAAAATCCTACGTCTTATGTTTTCACTAAACATTTAGACGGGGGGGGGGGGGAGCTTGCAATTGCTTTTCTTCCCAAGCTACCAGTAGTCTTGTCATAGTCAATAAAGAGCCCATATGTTTTGTCCTTTGTTTAACCCATTTTGGTGTTTCTAACCATATAGCTGATTATGGGAACTATGTATTTGAGGTCTAAAGGAAAATTTCAGTCTATTGAGTAATCGGTTTCTTAGGTTTGCAGCTGAACCGCCAAATATGTGTGTGTTTCAGTTTTGTCTTGCTGCTGAAAATCTGCTGGCATGCAGGCAAGTTGGCCACTTTTCCAGCTAAACGATGAGCATAACATCCTGTCCCCTTTTGGTAGGGTTGCCGTATTTCAAGAAGTGAAAATCCGGACACAAAGAAATTGTTGACCTTTTTGGGAAGGTTCCCAAAGTTGTTGAGCCAAAAAATAAAACAAAAAACCACGTGAATTTTTGGTTATGTTGCTGAAAATCCAGAACGAACTGCCACTTTTTGGCAATTCCCCCAGATATCATTTCCACCTTTGAAATCCCAGTAATATGTGGGGGCGGGGGATCTGGACGTATGGCAACCCTACCTTATGGCATAGCTCTGTCTGTAGAGTGCAAGACTCTTACTCTCAGTGCCATAGGTTCAACTCCCACATTTGGTGAAAGATTCCTGTCTTGCAAGGGGTTGGACTAGATGACTCTCAGGGTCCCTTCCACCTCTACAATTCTATGATTCTATGATAAAAACCATTTGTTTTTAGTGCATCGTTATTCTGCCCTGAACACTAGCTAGAATTATGGATGGCTCGTTCCTGAAGGAAAACTATATATTTTAACAGAGCTTATTATAAAGGCATTTTCTAAATTCAAGCTATTTCATTCAATCTTGGCTGCTGGGAAAGCACCTTCGAGATGTGTCGATAGCAGCCTGGGCATTTTGTGTTTAGTGCAGTGTTTCACTTTATCCTTAACCAGTTTCCACTTCAGCCTTCCCTGCTGCAAGTTTATTAGTAGGAAAGTGTTTTGCAAATGATGATTTATGAATGAATTATGCTGTCTGAGAATATGTATTGATTTGGAATGCAGTTGCAGACCCCACAACGAAAGCACACTGGGGAGAAATGGCAAGGATCAGGCTTCCATTAGCTGAAAGTCATCAAAGATGGCCACCCCACATGGTTCCTCCCCACCCCGGTTCTTAGTTTTTCTTAGATTTCACATCAAGGGAAGTGGTAACATTAGCTTTCTGCACCCGAGGCTTGTGATCTGCATTCTTCAACATCACAATTAGTGCGATGATTCTTTGTTGACTCCTTTCATCCATTCAGAGTGGAATGACATTTACTCTAGTAGCATTTTAAATGAACTAATCAATACCTAGATATTTGCTATTAAGACTGATGAAGAAAGGTCAAGTAGGAGACAAATGAGGTTGGCTCATATCCACTTTTCATGTCTTGCCGAACTCTTTCCTATGCTGAAGACTAGGATGTGGGCTTCTTTTCTCTCATTCCAATACACAGTCTTGAAAATTTCCCACTTTTGAAATTTCATTTGTTTCTTAATACAGCGGCAGAAAAACACCTTGCTGCTCATTTTGTGCAACTAACTCTGCATTCCCTGCATGTTGTGGTGCTATTAAGAGATGAGAGAATGTGCCCAGAATGCAGTGTTTCAATTCTGGGTTTGGCTCTGCCCAGAACGATGCAATCTGGGAGGAGTTTGGTGATAGAACCAGGTGGAAATATCTCCCTTGCAAAATAGTAGTCTCCTCCAAATGACCTGTTAATTGAGCACTCATTCTGATTTGTTTGTGGGGAAGTTACACAACAATGAGCATTCATTCTGATCGACTTGCACCTTCCCAGTAATCATTAGTTCATCACATCCCAAACTTCTTAATCCATTTCTCTTTTGCTTTCCAAAAAAACCTTTTTAATATGTGGATTTGTCCTGCTATGGTGACAGGGCACTTTAATCCACTTTAATTGCACAAACGGAAAGAGGTGCCAGAATGCCTCTCAGAAAACAAGCAATCTGGAGGCACCTTATTCTGGTAACAATATATTTTTAATCAAGCCTCTGCTGTCTTTTGTTTGGCATCTAAAGATTATTATCTTTATTGGGTTGTTATAGACCCAATATGCTGCTTCAGAACTTTTAGATGTTTTGTTTGTTCTACAGTACCAACCTATAGTGCTTTTATTAAAAAAAATGTGCAGTTGGACACAAAATGTTCAGTTGAGGGGGGGAAAAACCCATGGAGTTCGAAAGCTGATAATATGCAGTTGGCAAAATGAGCAGGGGAACTAAACAAGTTAGGTGGCAGGCAATGCCAGGGCAATATGTGCAAATTGAGAGTGGAAGGTTTCCATACTCCTAAACCCTGTTAAAAGACTTCTTCACTTTTTTCTTCATGCAAGTAATGCTTCGTCACATCCTTGTAAATGGCCTTAAAGTACTTTTGCTTTTGCACCTCAGGCCTACTCTCCACCCTACATTCCTTCCGCTATAGCAAAATAGTTGGTCAGGGGTATTATTCAGTCAGTGGTGGCATATTATGATGCGTGCAAATATAGAAGTTTTCTGTTTCCACAGATAGTTGGCCCCTGCTTTTATTTTTGTTTTATTTTTTCAGCCGGAACTCTCCAGAACTCAATTCTGGCACCTCTCAAGTGGGTGCCATTGCCTTTATAAGAGAACAAAGGAGGCATTCGTGGTGAGTTCCAGCACCTCTTTTTCTAGAAAAACAGCACTGCTTATAAGCCTTTCAATGCCAGCACCATGGGATTTGGCAGAGAGCATGCAGGTGAGGAACACAGCAGTGTTCTTGTAAGTTGGCAACCCTGAAAATAATTCAACCTTGTCCCTCAAAGCCATGGAGAGCACATTCTCAACACACTCAGGGCCTAATATTTTACCATACCATACCATAAAGAAGGCTGTTCACCGAAGAACTGATGCTTTTGAATTATGGTGCTGGAGGAGACTCTTGAGAGCCCCATGGACTGCAGGAAGATCAAACCTATCCATTCTTAAGGAAATCAGCCCTGAGTGCTCACTGGAAGGACAGATCGTGAAGCTGAAGCTCCAATACTTTGGCCATCTCATGAGAAGAGAATACTCCCTGGAAAAGACCCTGATGTTGGGAAAGATTGAGGGCACAAGGAGAAGGGGTCGACAGAGGACGAGATGGTTGGATAGTGTTCTCTAAGCTACGAACATGAGTTTGACCAAACTGCGGGAGGCAGTGGAAGACAGGAGTGCCTGGCGTGCTCTGGTCCATGGGGTCATGAAGAGTCGGACATGACTAAACAACAACAACCATACAATGTCAGGAGTTATCCTGTTTCCTCTGTAAGCCAATAGCAGTCAGTACTGAAAGTCTGCACTGCACTGCATTGTAAAACAGACCATTTTAAGCCACCAGGTGAGTTGTGCTTGATAGGCAATCTTGGCAAGAACTGGAGAAGCCCACTGTTCCACAGGTACCAGTTTTGGCAGTGCAAGCTTGATGATGCAGCAGAAATAGATAACTTTCAGGATGACCCAATGGCCCTTGCACCAGTGGGTCACGGAGTTGGGATTTACATCCTTGCAAGAACCACTGGATTGTCTTGTTAAGAACTACTGACATCTATGGAGAAACCATGGATAAACTACCACTGGTGCAGGGTGAGGACAAGCGGCAAAGCATGCTTTGTGTTTGTTACAGCCTTTTTTCTGTGAGGTATCTGACAGGGAATTTGTGCAGTTGGAAAATCTGCTTTAAAAAACACAAACAAACCCTGCCAACCAATCTCCTCCTCTGCCCCCACACCTGCAATTGCAATCAAAATGTATTGTATAAATGTTCACCTGGAAGCGTGTACAGGATTGCAGACTATTATTATTAGCCACTTCTTTTCAGAATAAAGAACTCAAAGCCAGGGCCGTCTTATGCATATCTGGCACCGTGGTGCAAAGCTCCCTCTGCCCCCCCATATTTTCCAGAGTTGTCAACCTTTTTTTTACGGAGTATGGCGCTGCCAGCAGGCTGGAGAAGAATTTGGATTTGATATCCCGCTTTATCACTACCCGAAGGAGTCTCAAAGTGGCTCACAATCTCCTTTCCCTTCCTCCCCCACAACGAACACTCTGTGAGGTGAGTGGAGCTGAGAGACTTCAGAGAAGTGTGACTGGCCCAAGGTCACCCAGCAGCTGCATGTGGAGGAGCAGAATCGAACCCAGTTCACCAGATTACCAGTCCACCGCTCTTAACCACTACACCACACTGGCACACTGGAGGAAGCGGGCAGTGACTGGAGGGCAGCTCCTTCAGTGGGGAAGAGGTGGAGGCTGGACGCAGTGCCTCCCGGCTCAGATGACCACTTCATGCCATGGTGGCCAAGGCAGACGGAGGCTCCGGGCGCAGCGCTGCTTCGGCGCAGCATGGTGGAGGCGGGCGAGGGCGGCGAGCTGATGCTGGGAGGCGCCGCATCCAGCCTCTGCCTCTTCCCTGGTGCCCTCCAGAACTTGGCACCCTGGCATCCAGCGCCACTAGCCTCTATGCGTAAGACGTCCCTGCTCAAAGCGACTTACAAAAAGCAAGTGTATAAACAATCTAAAGTACAGTGGGACCTCGGGTTAAGTACTTAATTCATTCCGGAGGTCCGTTCTTAACCTGAAACTGTTCTTAACCTGAAGCACCACTTTAGCTAATGGGGCCTCCTGCTGCTGCTGGAGCACGATTACTGTTCTCATCCTGAAGCAAAGTTCTTAACCTGAAGCACTATTTCTGGGTTATCGGAGTCTGTAACCTGAAACGTATGTAACCTGAAGCGTATGTAACCTGAGGTACCACTGTACACTAGTAAATCACACAGAGAGATCCCCTGTTTACAGCTTTCAACAGCTTGCTTTAACCTCAGCTATGAATGGGTTAAGAGAATTCTTCCACTCCACCTCATGACAATCATATATTGCCAAGAGGATGGGAGACGTTGATATTTTGGTCAGTCACTCAGCACATTATTTTTTAAGCTTTCAGTATCAAGGTCATAAATGACACCAAGGACCAATACATCCACCCATACATATGCACACAGATGCAACATAGAAGAGAGTTTTGTGAGAGTTGATGTGATTATTCTCCAGGAACTTTGTTCAGTTTTTAGCCTGTCAAATGAGCTGCGCTGTGTTTCCATTGTAAGGCAATATCCGTGCTTCTGTCTTTACAATCCATAGAGCACAACAGCAAGGAAATTAAATCAAGACTGAGTTTGACCAGATGGTGCAATTAAAACATACCAGTTTTTGCCTGCAGTGTACAAAGGAGGGAAGAGGACAGCATCATATTAGGTGCCTTTGATCTCCCCAATATAGTGTATCAAAATACCCATGTACGGGTGGATTGCCAGTCAACCTAAGAACTTAAGAGCTTGTCTAGAATAATCCACTTCACAACAATGACAGTGAAAGACTTGACAGAAGAGGGCTACATTTTCCAGGAGTTTCACAAAACAGCTGGGAGGGGGGGAGAAAGGCAACCCCCCCAAAAAAAACACACATTCTGCTCATTATGCAATGACTCCCCAATCCCTGGACCAGTGTTTTCCATCCTTGGACTCATATTTCTATGTACTTTCTAAAGCAAAAGTTGAAGGAAAATACAGTGGCACCTTGGGTTACATACACTTCAGGTTACAGACGCTTCAGGTTACAGAATCCGCTAACCCAGAAATAGTACCTCGGGTTAAGAACTTTGCTTCAGGATGAGAACAGAAATCGTGCGGTGGCGGTGCGGCAGCAGCGGGAGGCCCCATTAGCTAAAGTGGTGCTTCAGGTTAAGAACAGTTTCCGGTTAAGAACGGACCTCCAGAACGAATTAAGTTCTTAACCCGAGGTACCACTGTATAACTATAGATGATAGGCTACAACAGGAGTGGGGAATTTGGGTGTCAGGACTGGAGTCTGCCGCAGGTCAGCAATAAAAGAAGCAGATCTTCATCGCCAGTGAAGTTATAGTAACTCTATTCAAGGAAACAAACATACAACTGGTCCAGTGGCCTCAGCAACCCTACCCAGCATGGGAAAACCAGGTTTTTTGGGGGGGTGGGGGCAGGACTTGGTTAGGGTAGGCAGGACTTTTGTTAGGAGGGCAGAACCGACGTGATTGGTCAGTTAGTTAAGTATTTCTATTGTTTTACTTGACCGGGGGACGACGACGAGGGGACAGACAGCTCCCCCTGCCTCCCCCACTATGCCTATGTTTCCTAGTAGAACTTGCCCCTATGGAGCACCTGCCAAGACTGAAGGACCCTGTCTTCCATTCTTTCTAAGGCTCCTCTTCTGCTGGATGTTTCCCAAGCAGCCTCAAACTGTGTCTGCACACCTCTGACCTCTGTTCTGCTCTTCTCATTACTCTGCATGTTATTTCAACTTGCTTTGCGGGGGGGGGGGTTGGGGGGGAGGGGTGTCTATCTGTATTGCATTTGAAATATTTTTTAAAAAATAATTAACAGACAATGCATAAATATTGGAAATAAGTCAAGAATTTTATCACAGTTTATCATTCATTTCATATTCATACAGCAAGCAACTCATTTTGAAATTGGTGGGCCCAACTTGAAACCATTGATTTCAATGGGTCTGCCCAGTATGGCTTAGTTGGATTTAACCCACTCAGCCAACAAAAAGCTTTGTCAATTAAATAAATTGGCTAATGAGTAAAAATACGGGCCATGAAGACATACTATAATGTTAGTCATTTGGTAGGTATTTAACTATCTCTGCTAACGAAACAAAAATAATTTGGAAATAAACGTTGACTGCTTCAGTTTCTAGTTTTGGTTTGATGGGACTCTTAATTCATCAGAGTCAATATCTGATGTAGAGGAAGCTGTTAAAGGGCCGAATATTTAATAAGGCCCTTGGGCCTGATGGCCACTTAATTAATTCCTAAAAGGCCACATAACTGGAAGTTGCTCCCTGCTGACAAGGGTGTTTTTCAACATACCGGGTCCTCATAGTCTACAGCTATTAGGGAAAAGGCCATTATTTCAGATTTGTTAATGGAGGCCAGCTCATGAATGCATCTCCTCAGGAGGCAAAGGTGACTCACACAGTGCAGCTTTACCTCCTGAACTGCCCAAATACCAGACACAGACATTTTCTTCTTTAAAAATAATAGCCATGGTGAAAGTATCATGAGACAGATTGTGCGTAGCTTCAAGTTTAGTCTGGGTTTTGACTTTGGGCTCCTTGTGTAATTTCACATGATTATCTGTGAAAGAATACTCATTCATGGGCCTTTATCTCAATCTCCCTGCTTTCTGTTACATATATGAGTTGAAAATATTACATGTAGAAGAAGAAATGTTGGAGGGTATGCAGTAGTTTGAGAGGCATCTAAAGCTGAATTTCAGCACCCCTTTACCTGGGAGAAAAGCCCTAAGAGGAACAAAATTATCCATTGGGTTTTGATAAGACACAGTCTTGGATACCTTCGTGATCACATTACTAAAAATGTGAGAGCATTTTTGTGGTTGTGTTTGTAGACCACGGCCACATCATCAATACAGGTCAAACAGTCACCTTTTGGGAACCAAGGAGGTCCGTGCCTTTGGCATGCCTACAGAGAACTATTTCATTTTTATTGCAGGTCTTTTTTAAGAGCAATATTCTCCCGGTGTGAGTTGACAGAAGGTTCTTTGTGAGATGCCCTCATGAGGCTCTTCTGGTGGTCTGGATGGCCTTCACTAGGGAGTAGGCCTTTCGTGTGGTAGGCCCTGCCCTTTGGAGCTGCCGACCAGTAGAGGTTTGGCAGGAACCATCTGTGCCTTCTTTCAGATGTCTTCAGAGAACCGTACTGTTTAGACAGACCTTCACAATATGAATTTCTCTTTTTTGCCAACCAGTATCTCCTGATATTTTTTTACTGATGTTTTAGATTGGGTTTTATTGATATTTAGGGTCTGAATTTATTTTATTTTTTCATGTTGTAAGCTGCCTTGATAAGTGTGGGATATAAATATTTTTAATAAATAAATAAAATAAGGGTATAGGTACTCCTGAGGACAAATCACACATGCTCTGTCTGAAACAACCAAAAGTTGTGGGAGGAGGTGTTGAAACCCATCCCGAAACCAGAACTGTCTGTGCCAGCTGCTATTTGCATTAATGTGCATTAATGGGGCAGGTGGTGAATTAACTTACTGAGTAATCCAAAGGGGTGTGTGGAAAGATCCCATGGCAGTGGAAGGATCCCATGGCAGAGAAAGCACCATTTCCAATGCAGGAATCTTTTGCCCAACCTGGAGCTCAACCCCAGTATGTGAAGAAGTACAGTCATACCTCGGGTTACGAACGCTACGAGCCGCGTGTTTTCGGGTTGCAGACCGCACCAAACCCGAAAGTACTGGAATGGGTTACTTCTGGGTTTTGGTGCTCGCGCATGCACAAAAACACAAAATGACGTCACACGCATGCGCAGACTCAGCACTTCAGGCTACAAACACTGTGGGTTGCGAATGTGCCTCCTGCATGGATCACATTCGCAACTGGAGGTATGACTGTGCTTTCTGTTGTGTATCCTGAGTCTTCCAAATTTTAGTTCCATCAAATGTCCATGAATCCTTGGGTCTCACCTCTGCCCCTTGAAGACTGAAGTGAGATCAGGGACTTAAAAGGGAAGCAGGGGAGTCTTGCAAAGGGTTCTCCATGCTTCCTCTTCCTTCCTTTTTCAGTCCCTGAGATCAGGAACTTAAAAGGGAAGTGGAAGAAAGCTTGCAAAACTCTTTGCCAGTCTCCCCACTTCCCCTTTAAAATGGGAGGACAAGGGAATTTGTCAGGTGAGCAGCCCAATTCACCTGGCAAATTTGACTCATGGGGTAGATCCAGATGTAGCCCTGGAATCTGCAAAGGTTCCCCACCCATGCTCTTCTGAGACAGGAAGGCTTCTTATACTCCTTCCTGCCAAGAAGGAGCCAATTGCCAGCATGGGCGGAGTCAATTTGGAATGTTATTCACTGAGAACCTGTGGTGGCATGCCTCATGGGGCCACAACCAGCAGTTTCTGAAGAAGAGAAGAGTTTGGATTTGATATCCCGCTTTATCACTACCCTAAGGAGTCTCAAAGCGGCTAACATTCTCCTTTCCCTTCCTCCCCCACAACAAACACTCTGTGAGCTGAGTGGGGCTGAGAGACTTCAGAGAAGTGTGACTGGCCCAAGGTCACCCAGCAGCTGCATGTGGAGGAGCAGAGGAGCGAACCCGGTACACCAGATTACGAGTCTACCGCTCTTAACCACTACACCACACTGGCTTTCTGGGTTTTATCCTTGTGCTAAGCCAAAATGGATGGGGGTGGAGCACTCATTTTAACTAGCGACCCGTTGTACTCCTACTCACATTCCCTGTGCTCTGTTAAAGGCAAGTTGTTTCACTCATAGAATTCTAACGCAAGGCTGGAAATGTATTCATTAATCCAAGGCTAATGCTTGGCTTGTAATTTCATGCTGAACGTCTGCACAAGTTCAACACATAGTACTTATCCCATGGTAACTGGGGTTTTCCCCAGACTGTCCCTATTTATGCATAAATGAATCAGTACATATAATAGACTGTGACATGTAGGTGACCCACCACATAAGATGCCTCAGTTAGGTACAGAATTAAACATGAGCTACTTCTCCAGTTTGCTGCATGTCAGACAATATACAACAGTATTATGTTAAGATTCTCTCCCCCCTCTCCTTTATTTGCTTTTCTTTTGCTTTTATATATATTTACCTAGTCTTCTCTCTCTCTCTCTCTTCCTCCCCATCCCTCCCTCCCTCTCCTCCCCCCCCAATAAAATAACACTGTGAAGAGATTTAAACTCACTAGTCTGCCTAAAGCATGTTATAAACTCTATCTTAAAGGTAGCACATGAGTTTAAAGTGCATTTTAGAAATTCTCTGACAGCTTTCTGGAAACCCAGCTAAACATAAGGGACCAAATATTGACTCAAGGCATAAAATGACAATAAAAATCTGTGTCAGATGGAGCTGCCAAGGAGAGGCACAGAATCTTTGGCTCCTCAGATTCGTACTGCCATCAGAGCAGGGCTTTGGGGTGGAAGTTTAGGGCCCCACTCAGCAGCATGGGGAAGAGACCCCAAATATAGCAGGAAAACCTGTGGCTCTCCACTGCTAAACCACAAGTCATGTCATAACTGACTGTTGGTCATGCTGGCTGGGGCTGATGGGAGCTGGGCTCCAGCAGTATCTGGAAGACCACCAAGTCCCCATTTCTGAAGTGAGTGAAGTCATACCCAATGCTCTCAGAAGAAGCCACCACTGTCAATAAAGCCATTATGTCCAGAGTCTAGAATTGCACTACTGGATCAGCGCTGAATTTAGAGGTGCGTGCAGTTGGTTCCCTTGCGCAGGGTGCCGAGTCGAGGGGACACAAAAAGATGATCCATAATGGAGAAGATCCATTTGGGGGCACCAAATTTTGGCCTCACATAGGGTGCCATGTTACAATTATTTTTTTACCCAAGTCTTCCCTTTCCTGTAGAATCCCTGCAGCAGAATGGTGTTTTGCAAGAACATCTACAGAATCAATGTAGGAGGATGTGTTCACATAGAAACAAGAGATTGTAGCCCAAATTTCACTCCAAGTAGACCCTCTGAAATTACCACACCTAAGTTAGTCATATCCAGTGGATCTAAGTGTCCACAACCCAATATTTGTGAACTGGCTGCTCCATCTAAGCAACCAACTTAGGTTAGTCTTATGCACAGAAGACCCAATGGCCATACATGCACTTCAGCACTCAACTTCCTTTGTTTAGCAGAAGGGTCTGAAGGAGGTTTCTAAGCATGTTTGTGGCTAGAAGGCTCATTGAAACCAGGAGCCATAGCCACGTAGCGGGTTCCTGTTCATGGGTAGGCTTCTAACCCTGCACAACCAAATGATCTTGGGAACCACTCTGCCCCCCTTTAAAATCTTCCCACTCAGAATAGTGAGGTCAGGGACTGAACCAGCACACAGAGGAATGTTGGGGGCAAGGCTTTGATGTGTAGCTCCAAAGCCCCTACTTGTGTTCCGTTGAAGCGTAATCCCTGAACAGGGCTTCCCATCCTTTCTGGTATGGTGCAAATTGCCCTACAATGTTAAGACAGCCTCCAATGCAGCAGCAGCAGCAGCAGCTGCTGCTGCATTTGCAGAGAAGCCAAGACCAGCATCAATGCACAAAGACATGTAAGCTGAGGTTTTGCTCACCAAAATGAAAGTGTGTGCATGTGTCAGGGCGGGGGAGAGCTGGTGTGTTAGAGTTGGCCTTTTGACTCTATATTTTCTTGAATTATTTAGGCTCCGTTGGGGATGGCCTACACTAAGAGCAACCACTATCACACAGGCTCTGGTGTTGCTTTTTGCCAGTTCATAATGAAAACATAGAAACATATTGATAAAAGCAGCTATGGCATCCAGTTTCACATACACGCTTGGGGGAAGATGGAGAGATCAAGAGGGAAAGATGGAGGAGAAGGCCAAAGAAAAACCCAGATACTGAGACACGAGAACACCCCAAGACTCAATTGTCATAATTTTATACCCTCTGCCTGTATACACATTACCAACTTAGAACACAGTTAGGACATTCTTTTTCTCGATTCAGGCTGAAGCTGGTTTTGGAGGAAATGCAATAAAATGCAGTATGTCGTAAGGAATGGCAGGGTAGACCTGGATCATGGCTGATGTCATGAATTCACTGCACTGGGAGCACACTGGATGTAAATGTAAGTGTGTACACATCCCATGTTTCCACAAGACCATTTACAGAGATTGCACTGCAGATTGCCAGATTTATGGTGGTGTAATGAGAGAGGGATGCGGGTGGCACTTTGGTGTAAACCACTGTGCCTTGGGCTTGCCTATCGGAAGGTCGGTGGTTCGAATCCCAATGACGGGGTGAGCTCCCGTTGCTCGGTCCCAGCTCCTGCCAACCTAGCAGTTTGAAAGCCCTTCAAAGTCAAGTAGATAAATAGGTACCACTCTGGCAGGAAGGTAAACAGCGTTTCTGTGCGCTGCTCTGGTTTTGCCAGAAGCAGCTTAGTCATGCTGGCCACATGACACGGAAAAACTGTTTGTGGACAAACGTCGGCTTCTTCGGCCAAGAAAGCGAGATGAGCGCCGCAACCCCAGAGTCGTTTGCGACTGGATTTAACTGTCAGCTGTCCTTTACCTTTTTTAATGAGAGAGAAGAAACACATCCAAGATGTGAGCCCAGTGATTTTTTATTTTATATTTTTGCACTCGAACCAAGGGAATGTGGGTGCAGAAATAGCCATCCCTGTTAAGCGTGATCAACAGAAAACACACCATAGATCTTTTTAACAAAACAAGCTGTTGCTATTCACTTCTTCAGAACAAGAAAGAAAAAGAAAAAAGAAATCCCTAGCTAGTCTGGCACCAGTATCACTGCTGGATACCAAGAAACAGAAGAGCGAGGTTTTGCTATTTGTTACCTCTGGCCTCACTGTCATTGTATGTGATTTTACAGCCTGAACAAAGGGCTAAGCTGTAATTATATGCCCTGCCCTGAATACGGTTTGGTATGTAGCTGCATCATTTGGGGGGAGGTGGGGGGGGTGACACCAGCTAATCACTTGTTATTTGACACCTTCCTGAGCTGGCTCTCTCTTTGCTCAAGAGATGGAAAGTTAAAAAGGCCCCTTTAGCTGCTTTGGGGAAAGCTTCCTATTTTTCAGATTACCCAACTGCACTGGCTGGCAAGTGAAGACGTAAGGGCCAAATCAAGCTGCCAAGGTCAACTAAGAGGAATAGGAAGATTCACCTTCAGCAGGTGACAATATGGAAACAATGAGGAGTCACTGGCTCCTTTCCAGTGGACCATTCAGCTGCCATTCTTTTGGATTAGCTCCTGAGTCCTTTGGGTCACTTGAATTCCATTCCTTACCTCAACTAGGCATTTATTTGGAAAGAAAAATGGGTGGGTGGGAGAGAAGTACAAACTTTCCTGGAAGCCATTCCCTTTACCCAAAGTGAATTACGTTGTTGTTGTTGTTGTTGTTGTTGTTGTTGTTGTTGTTACTTTTTACAAAACTTCCATAATGTTATAATGCCACTGATATATTAGTGATGATCATGGGTGAGATGTGGACCTCTGGAATGTCTTTCCCATGCTGTCTCTCCTGTGTTGGATTTTGGTGATGGGATGAACAGGGGATGGGTCTTGGGTCTACAGGTGTCTACATAACAGCCCCTGTCTGAATTATGGCAAAGGAGACTATATGGCTTATTGATCCATTAGATGAGAGCCCTGCTATATGATGCATCCCAAGACCCTGACGTCCTTTCTCTTGCCAGGATTTATCACCTTCCAAGCAAACGTCAAATATGTCTACCTACCTGGGAAGCCAGGCGATGAAGAATGCGTGGTGAATTGACGTTTGAAAGGTTAACAATGGGAGGCTTTCCAATGGGAAAGATGCTGCAGCCATACAGGAAGTGCTTACGTAGCGAATGCCACTGACAGTGATGAGAGGCATATAATGTCACTTCAAGATGAGAGGCCACTGAGTCAGAAAGAGCCCTGCACACAGATCCCTAGGCACCACTTAACAGCCTCGATGTTCCTAACTGAAAGATGACTATATAAAAGGCCAAATGCTGCATACGTTGACAAATTGTTTCTTTCTCTCCCCAAGAGACCTGTGTGTTTTGACAAAGCCTCTGCCAATTAGCTGCCATTTCTTTCCCTGGGAAAGAAATCATAATTATGATATTGCTAGAAGCCAAAACAATTAAAACATTATATATAAACACCCACTGGAGGAGAGTGAACAGGGATTTCAGTGAAGTTAGCAGCTATTCTAGCAGTGACTATGAATTTTATATCATCTATCTATTTATTTATTTATCTATCTCTCATCTATTGCAGACACTCCAAGTGTCCCTATTTTCCAGGGATAATCCTGGATTTACAGAAGCTGTCCCAGTTTCTGTTTTGATTCCAGAATGTCCCTCTTTTCCTTAGAACGTCCCTACTTCATTAGAGAAGTGTTGCGGAGTATGGTAGGACGTCCCTATTTTCATTGCAGAAATGTTGGAGACAACATCTCTATTTTCATTGGAGAAATGTTGGAGGGTATGCAATATCTATATCTATCTATTTATCATCTATCTATCATCTATCCATATCTATCTATCTATCTATCTATCTATCTATCTATCTATCATCATCTATCATCTATCATCTATCATCTATCATCTATCATCTATCATCTCTATCTATCATCTATCTATCTATCTATCTATCTATCTATCTATCATCTATCATCTATCTATATCTATCTATCTATCATCTATCTATCTATCTATCTATCTATCTATCTATCTATCATCTATCTATCTATCATCTCTCTATCTCTCTATCTCTCTATCTCACTATCTATCATCTATCATCTGTCTATCATCTCTATCTATCATCTCTATCATCTATCTATATCTATCATCTATCTATCTATCTATCATCTATCTATCTATCTATCTATCTATCTATCTATCTATCTATCTATATCTATCATCTATCTATCTATCTATCTATCTATCATCTATCTATCATCTATCTATCTATCTATCTATCTATCTATCTATCTATCTATCATCTATCTATCTATATCTATCAACTATCTATCTATTCCACTTGGAGGCTATTTCTTCTTTTAGTTCTGCTGTGGCCTTTTGTTTAGTGAACCACACAACTGTGACATTAAGTTGAGCAGCAGCAAAGCACAAACACCTGATAAACAAATAGAAGTCCATTGTTGCCATCATGAAGTGCTGGGACTGAATTTCCATTTTGCGAGGCAATATGTTTCCCTAAATGGCTTGATTGTGTCTCAGCTTAGAGTTTCTTCTCCCCTCCTGTCAGCATTTGTCTTGCTCAAGAACACAGAAAGTATTGAGACAGACATAATGAGATGCAGTTGACTGAGAGCTAGCAGGCTCCCTCTTCTAATGTATAGGCTCCTTTGCATTACCACCAGCCGTACATACAAGACTGGAGCTATGGGCGGCGGCGGTGGGGTTTGTGTGTTAGCATCTCAACCCCTGGAATTTCTGACCACTGCAGGCTTTTCCCTTTTATGTCCCTTCCATAAGCTGTTTCACTTGGCTGCACCTGTGAAATGCATGGATTGTGGCTTCCAAGTTCTTTGTCACGGTTTCTTTTGTAACTACATCTGGCGGTATAAATTGTAAAACTTTGCGTGTGCGTGTGCTGTTTCAGAAAATGTGTTATTTTTCTCCTTTTGAAGTTGGCACCTTGCAGAAAAGTTGTGCATAGGATTTTCCCCTGTGCTGATTGGCTGAGGCATTTCTGAATGCTAACATATTAAGCCGTGGATTGCTTGAGGAAAAAGAAAAGGCATCAGTATTATAATTTGCCGCTCTTTATGTGGTAGGGTTGAGTCAACCATTTTAAGTAAGCAAAGAATCCGAAATGGGTTTGAGTGTCTCAAAGTGAGTAAGAATGTTGCATAAATAACTGAAGATATAAAATGTTAACAATGTTTCTTTTACTCTTTAGTCTAGGGATCAATAAACCACATATTAGCTCAATGATTTTTGGACCTAAATTTGGCTTTCTTTTATTATTCCAGAAAGAAAAAGATCATGCATATTTAGTACCTGCAGCAGAATCTATGCTTTCAGAGATTGTGTGTGGTTTCGAGCTGTGATGTGCACTGAAACCATTTTAAATAGGTCTGTGCCAGGAATACCAGGACAAGTCAGCACTAATATTAAACAGTATTCCTGACCACCTGCACTTGACAAAGCACACATCATAAACATGAGAAGCAAAATGAAGCAGAGGGAGGGAGAAGGAGGGATCCCAGACTGACTTTCCTGCAAACATGTTTATGTTCAAGAAAAATGCAAATCTCTTTCAAGGGTGCTTGAAAGAGATTGCCCCACTGTGGCTATTTGCGACTGCATCATTATTATTTATGAAATTTGTATACCTCTCCCCCTTACATCTGTAGATCTCAGGGTTGCTCACAACATATTAAATTGCCCCACTAAGTAAGCATAGTGGAAAAAAGTGGGAAAGCACAGAAAATGGCCACACTTAGCCAGTAAGAGAGATTCATACATGGAAAGGCAGCCTTCTGTGGGCACATACAGTGGTACCTCGGGTTAAGAACTTAATTTGTTCTGGAGGTCTGTTCTTAACCTGAAACTGTTCTTAACCTGAGGTACCACTTTAGCTAATGGGGCCTCCCACTGTCGCCGAGGCACGATTTCTGTTCTCATCCTGAAGCAAAGTTCTTAACCCGAGGTACTATTTCTGGGTTAGCGGAGTCTGTAACCTGAAGCGTCTGTAACCCGAGGTACCACTGTACGTGAATGCAAATGCATTTCTGCATATCTGCATCACCATCTACAATGCAGTGAGCATCCAGACATCTTGGGCTGGATGCACTTTCTAGAAGAATGTGGATGCACATCCGCAACCGGGGTTACTGGTTCTTATGCATGACTAAAGCTGGATTGAGGCAATAAGCTTTGGCTTTTGAGTATGTAAGGCTTTTCAAGAAAGCTGACACACTATTTGCCTCAGGTACCAGTTTTGATGGAAGGCTGCTGGCCTTCTGCTTGAGCACCACTAAATATCTCAGAGAGTATAGAAGCCCCACAACCAGAATCTTCCCCAGGTGCTTGTTTGTGTTGTATGAGAGGAAGAGGAGGAAGGTGAAGGAGGAAATTGTTGGTAGAGATATGGAATAAGGGGAAAGTGAGCCTGGGATTAGGGGGAAAGAGAGGCCAAATGGTACCATTTAAGGATGGTGGTGGCAGCAGCAGACCCTCCAAGTGTCTATATTTTCCAGGGACAGTCTAGGATTTACAGAAACCATCCCGGTTTCTGATTTGATCCCAGAATGTCGTGCTTTTCTGCTTAGGACATCCCCATTTTCATCGGAGAAGTGTTGGAGAGTATGGAGTTATGTGACCCCTAAGCCAAGGAGATAAGTAACTAGGCAACCTTTAGAAGACACATGAAGGCAGCAATGTACAGGGAATTTTTTCAATGTTTAATGTTTTATTATGCTTTCACATATGTCGGAAGCAGTCCAGAGTGGATGGGGCCACCAAGTCAGATGAGTAGGGTAATAATAATAATAATAATAATAATAATAATAATAATAATGGAACAGGATGTCCCTGTTTTCATCAGAGAAATGTTGGGGGGTATGCAGCAGTGGCAGCACAATAAGTGGGAGGACAGCTGGAAGTTGGCTTAAGAGGTTGGGAGGGGAGGAGCTGGTGGCCACGGCAGTGTACATTGACTGGAGAATGTTAGGGAGTTGGCCACACGGCTATTTATTTATTTAAGTTCCTTTCCATTTCCACCCCACCTTTCTTCCATCTTGAAGGCTGCACATGTGAAGTCCCCAAGTGGTTTCCTACCCAGGCATACTCCTCCTTGATTCAGCACTGCTTTTCATCTTATGTAGACATTTCCAATAGGGCTGCTAAATTATGCTGGGTAACATTCCATCCTTATGTGGTATAGCTGTTTGCAGAATTAATGAGGTCTGAGGACTTACTCTCCTTAAAGCCATGACTGCCTGCCAAGGAAGTGTCACCTTTTCATTTTCTGAGGCCGATCGTCTCCTCTAGCATGTTCAACTATCCTTCCCAGTGTGCCATTCTTACAGACATGTCATGGCCCAAATTGTAAGGGATTATTATTGAAGGCATTAATGGATGTTAGCTGACTAAATGAAGACTTGGATTCCAATGTTGCTTTTATTTTCAGGTTTTGCAATTCAAAAACAATGACTCCTAACATGTGCCAAATTCCACAGGCCTGCCCAATAATTCAGTTCATCCAAGAAAAATAGAATATAAGTCTACTGACATAAAAAGTAATGGACCCAGCCTTCAAAGTGAAGGGGAGAAAAATATTGGGCAAACACAAGGCATACAAAGGTCAAGCCGATTCCTCATCAAAGAAGTTGCACCTATGATAAATCAAAGTAGCTAAACAGTGAAATATAAAAACCAGCAGATTTACTAATTCTACCCCTTCAGCTCCCATAAAATCAAAACCACAAATCAAAAACAAAAACAACAAACTGGAGAAAATGAGAAGCAAAAAGATGAAAAACGTTTCTTGCTGACAAAATCTTTCCTATGAACTCCTACTCCTGCTCCATTATGGGAGTCACTTGCAAGTATTTGGAAACAGAGGAAGTTTTCAAATGCAACAACAGCAAATACGCCATGTAGAGTTGCTTTAACCCACCCCACCCCACCCCCAAGCTCATACTTTTCCAGTGGCAACCCTAATAAGTGGCTTATGTTGCCCGCTTACTTTTACAGCTAAGCTAACAGAAGCATGTAACTCTTTCAGGGCAGGCATTGGTCTCTCTCTGCCTGTCTCTCTGCTGCCACTGAGAACACCAGGGTCTGCCTTTAAAAGAGTCTGCAGTAGAAACTGGTTAGTGCTGTCTCACATGTTTATCTGAACAATAGCCCTGAGCTAGATGGACAACTAGCTAGATCTAGCACTGGCAGTTTCCTATGTGCCTATACTGGGATGCGGGTGGTGCTGTGGTCTAAACCACTAAGCCTCTTCTGATCAGAAGGTTGGTGGTTCGAATCCCTGTGATGGGTTGAGCTCCTGTTACTCTGTCCCAGCTTCTGCCAACCTAGCAGTTCGAAAGCATGCCAGTGCAAGTAGATAAATAGGTACCGCTGTGGCAGGAAGGTAAACAGAGTTTCTGTGCACTCTGGCTTCTGTCACGGTGTTCCATTGCACTAGAAGTGATGTAGTCATGCTGGCCACATGACCTGGAAAGCTCTCTGTGGACAAACACTGGCTCCCTCAGCCTGAAAAATGAGATGAGCACCGCAAGCCCATAGTTGCCTTTGCCTGGACTTAACTGTCCAGGGATCCTTTACCTTTACCTTTTACCTATGTGCCAATATACTGCCTGTCCTTATATATGTTTGGACTGGTGGTATAAACTCCAAAGGGTAGGTTGAACTCCTGACTGTTGCCTATTCTGCACTCTTCTCTACTCATTTAGCACATTTGCTTCAGTGAGCTACATGTAAGGATAGGGGAGAAATTCTATTCAGTTTTGCATTCAAAAGTGAATCTCCCTTATTCACAGTAGGAGAACCAAAACGTAACCATCCTTTGAAATTCACACTTCACCAAATTTTTGCAAATCTGTTCTCCAGCCAAGTAATGTGTCCAAAAATACATACAACAAGGTAAAAGCCGAATAAAAATATACACAGTAGTGAACATAACAAAAAAACAAAAATGCATCGCACTAGGGATAATAGCAATATTAGGGGAAACTTGCTTTGAAAAAAATGTGTATATTTGGAGAAATTCACACTAAATTATGATGAATTGTCATGAGGACTTAAAATAATTCACAAACTATATGAAAATGTGGAGGACTGAAGTGTAGGTTGCAAAAACGAGAAACTGAGAGAAATCAAAATTGGCTAATATGCCCATCCTTAGCTATACATCATCTTCTCTATCCTGCAGCCAGGGAAGGAGATTATTTATCTATTTATTTAATATATTGACAAGAAAAATGATGAGAAGAAAGGATTGGCAAGGCACCAAAACAAGAGCATTTCCCCTTGATATACTATACTTACCAGTTCTATTTGTGTCAAAATGAAGACTTTCAACTGATGTGGTTGGCCTCAGAAGAGCCACTTTGATGTTCATTAGGAATCTGGTTGGGAGTAGGAAAAACAAATTATCTTCAGAGACAGGGCATAAAAACCGTCAGCCTTAAAAAAAAATAGAGGAACCCGAAGAACGGCAAAGAGGTCTTGGTTTGTTATAGCAAGTTTGTTGGATATTGCCCAGTGTTTTCTTGGAGTGTTGAGGTTTCATTTTGGGAAAAATTGAATAATCTATAGAAAGCATAATCTAAGAGCATAAGAAGAGCCTGCTGGATCAGGCCAATGGTCCATCTCATCCAGAATCCTTTTCTCACAGTGACCAATGAGTTGCCTATGGGAAACCAGCAAGCAAAGCCCTAACACAACAGCACTTGCGATTTCCAGCAACTGAAATTCAATAACTCACTCCCTTTGATATTGCTGGTATCCACTGATAGGCTTATCCTCCGTGACTTTGTACAATGCTCTTTGAAAGCCATCCAAATTGGTGGCTATCATTGCTTCCTGTGGGAGTTTGACTATGACTATGAGAAGAAGCACTTTCTTTTCTCTGTCCTCAATCTTTCAACAATCAGCTCTCCTTAGATGCCCACAAATTCCAGTGTTAGAGAGAGAGAGAGAACTTTGCCCATGTACACCATACTGCTCTTAATTTTATAAATTTCTATTTATACAAGCTTAGCAATATATGGCCCGTGAAGCACCTTTATAGTTCATGGTGGTTCTTAAGAGTATTTAGCAACAAACTTTCCAAAGTTAAAAAAGAAGTTCAGTAATGTTTTTAAGAGGCCTGTAAGGTTGTAACCAATTTTATTCTCCTCATATTGCAGATTTGGATGGCTGGGGTAAGATTTGAACTTCCCATACACACTGCAGTTGGCCTTATATTCTTTTAGCCTTCAAGTGAGTGAGCTTAACATTGGGTCTTAGAATATTAGGAAATAGCATGTCAACCCCAGTGCCTCCTCCCATGATATTTCTAATAAGGTTGGCCACATGTCCTGTTTAACAAAAGACACTACTCTATTTGAAGCAGTGTCAGTCCTCTTTTTGAAAGAGCCCTTTGTTTGAAGGACTGTCCAGTCCAAATCCAATATTAAAACGGCCTCGGTCCAGTATACCTGAAGGAGCATCTCCAGCCCCATTGTTTAGCCTGGACATTGAGGTCCGCCTCCAAGGGCCTTCTGGCTGTTCCCTCACTGCAAGAAGTGAAGTTTCAGGGAACTGGACAGAGAGCCTTCTCAACAGTGGTGCCCTCCTTGTGGAACGCCCTCCCATCAGATGTCAAGGAGATAAAGAACTACACAGGTTTTAGAAGACACCTGAAGGCAGCCCTGTATCGGGAAGTTTTTAAAGTGTGACTTTTTAATTTTATTTTTATATGTGCTGAGGAGTGGCTGGGAAAACCCAGTTGGATGGGTATAAATAATAAAATTATTCATTATTATTATCATTATTATTATTATTAAAGAAAGAGCAGAGACTGAAAAGTCTGCCATCAACAGCTAGGTCATCTCGTCACTCACTGTCTGCTTAAACCATAGTAATCCTCACTAAATTTGCACCGATACATATATTGTCACATGCTAATTCTATGCAAATCTGTGTCCTTTTTTTGGGGGGGGGGGGGTACCTTTTTATGAAGCATAAGTGGCCGCCCCATTTTCAATATATATTTTTCCTATCCAGAGGATGTCAAAGCCTTCTTTGGGAGCTTTATTTGTGCCATTACCAGGCAACTAATTTTGCCTCTGTGAAGGAGGGGGAGATGGCATCTCTTTCAAGTGTGCTTATACTGGTGTCAGCCATCTTCTTTGTGCTTAAAAAGCTGATTGCAATCATGAGGTTTATGGGGGCCGCCATTGTGTGCTTCGTTCTCCTGCCCCTATTCACTGCTTGCATGCTTCCGAAGTGTTCCAGGAAAATTCCTGTTGGACATTTTCCTCCCCAATCATTCCCCTCCTTCCTTTTGCTGATCTGTGGAACACACACACACACACACACACACACACACACACACACACACACTTTTCAAAAGGGGAAAGAAAGCCTCTCTAATGGCGGTGCAATTGAGAGATTCTGATTGTGCCACTCAGTTGCCAAGGTAACGGACTTGTGGATATCTAGGTTTATTCCTTCATTACTGGAAATGCCATTTACTGTTGATACCCCCCCTTGATGTGAATGTGTCACTAAAGGGACGGAATAAAGCAGCTTTCTAAAAACACGTCCTATAAGAAGATTTCTGCATATCTGAAGCACAGCCAGAGAACTGAGGCTTTTTGATAATGCACGTTAGACCATTGTAACGATTGGCAGTCTTGAGAAGCCTTATAATTAATATAATATACACATTTTAAGTGCAGCGGGGTATTTCAGAGATGATGTGTAAAGCAATTCAACTCTTCTGAACAGAGTTGACTTTGGCTTTTGCCCACAGAGAGCTATTTAGTGTGGTGGCTGACAATACGTATAGCTTAGACCTTTCCAATGACTTTGGGCTTTTCAGCTCTGTTGTGAATGTAGACAGTCCATTAACAATGAAGAAGTCCCCGTGTTTTACCTCGTCCACCAGATGGTGCCCTGACAATGGGGCTGTTACCAAGAGCAGTCAAGGCATCAGCACAGGGCTTATGAAAACATACATGCATACACACAATAAGGAATTTGGCAGAACCAGCCAAAGTGGATGCAAAATATAGCCATAGATAAATCTTAAGGAGCAGGTGCACACCTCGCCAAAAGCCGCTGTTGCTTTTCACATTATAGAAGAACCCTTTGCTCAGATTTATGATTCTGAGGTATGTAATACAGAGAATGTCATCAGGATTTGAGGTGTTTGTGTGTGTTGGGCATTTGAAGTTCCTGAGTCAAAACCGTTGGGTGGCTATCCCTGACATATATTCTTGGGAGACTTATTACCTTTCTGAGATGATGAAGAGAAAACTCAGCTCTGCTGCAGAAGGAAATGACAGGCTTTAAAGTTATGCAAAGCCTTTGGAGTGATGGTGCCCAGGGTAGCAACTGGGGACCCGTAAGTTTCAACACAAAGAGAAGTGCTGTCCCAGAGCTCATTAGGTTGCTCAAAGTTCAGGGCCAGCTCGTCATGATCTCTCCCTGGTGCTATCACTCCATGCCATACTAGCTCCTTTCTCTTCTTGGGAACTTACATGGAGCCTTTGGTGATGGGATAATTTTTGAGGGACTTTCATTGTCCCCTGGCTCATGGGGAGCTGAGGAGGCATTCAGGTTCCATCATCGTGACGTCATCTGCAAAGCAACAGGAACCAGGCTTCAGAATGGGTTCAATGATATGTGTTCCTTTCCATTTTGTGGAGGAAATAGCATGCTAGTCTGTTCTAAGTTGAAATGGTGGGTGGGAGGGAGGGTCTCCCATCGCAGCATTTCATTGGAACAAATGGTAAACAAGCTTAACAGAGGTTTCCAATTTAGCTTCCTACACAGTCTGTCCTGCTGTGTGTGTGGGGGGGGGGGGTGATATTTACAATGCTGTCAAACCAACAATGCATGTTTGCTAGATAGGCACATGATAGGTGCTGAAGCTCAGAGTTTCCCTGTAAGTTTGCTAGAGAAAACTCTATGAGACACTCCCACTGTGCCCTGATAGGGGAAGGGCATAGCCATCTCCTTACCTGGCTTATTCTTCAACAAGCATTATTTTGTTCCCCTTTTTTAAAAAATTGCCCATAAATTATTTGTTTATTATGATTTAGCTAGTTTTTTTGGTTTTTGTTTCAAATAATTTTTCTTAAAGATTTTCCTCGTTTACAAAAGCACATGCATTGTCTCTTTCTTCAGGTTGTGTATTCCACGGATCAGTTACATTTGTCTTCAAGAAGTATTCTAAGTGAGTAAACATTCTTTTTACCTTTAACAAGATTGTTTCTGTGACCTTTGTTTTAAGGGGGAGAAAGGGGGGAAATACCAAGAGAATTCAGTCTGCCCTAAAGCATCCTGGATTACTTAAAGGCTAAAACTAGCCTATCTAAGCTTCCTTTTAAGCTGTACAAATGTGAGGAAGGAAGAGCAATATATATTAAATATATCCTTTCTTAGCACGTATACACATCCCAACAATGTGGGGCCTTCTGTGCTGCTCTATGTTCTATACCACTAGGGACGCGGTTGGCGCAGTGGGTTAAACCACAGAACCTAGGACTTGCCAATCAGAAGGTCAGCGGTTCAAATCCCTGTGATGGGGTGAGCTCCCGTTGCTCGGTCCCTGCTCCTGCCAACCTAGCAGTTCGAAAGCACGTCAAAGTGCAAGTAGATAAATAGGTACCACTCCGGCGGGAAGGTAAACGGCGTTTCCGTGTGCTGCTCTGGTGCGCCAGAAGCGGCTTAGTCATGCTGGCCACATGACCTGGAAGCTGTACGCCGGCTCCCTCGGCCAATAAAGCGAGATGAGCGCCGCAACCCCAGAGTCGGTCACGACTGGACCTAATGGTCAGGGGTCCCTTTACCTATGTTCTATATCACAGCTTTACCTACCCGCTCCCTCATTTTTGATAGACTTTTGTTGTACAGTGGTACCTTGGGTTACATATGCTTCAGGTTACATACGCTTCAGGTTACAGACTCCACTAACCCAAAAATATTACCTCGGGTTAAGAACTTTGCTTCAGGATGAGAACAGAAATCGTGCTCCGGCAGTGCAGCAGCAGCAGGAGGAGGCCCCATTAGCTAAAGTGGTGCTTCAGGTTAAGAACAGTTTCAGGTTAAGAACGGACCTCCAGAATGAATTAAGTACTTAACCCGAGGTACCACTGTACAAATAAATTTGTAGCCACTTTTCTTTTTTAATTCCATTGCCAAGCACGGCCAAGAACCTGCAGCATACCCAGTCAGATTTTTGACATTTCTTGCCCTAAACCAAAGACCATTCACGCACGCATGCACTCACACACACAAAAACCATATCAAAAAATGCTTTTGAAAATCCCCACCATTTCGAAATGGTTTTGCCACATGGCATGGGAGGCTGCTGCCTGAGAAACACGAGCCCAAAGCTCCTGGGTATGCAGAACTACTTGCATGGTTCTTTGTATCTGTGTCTCCATTGGATTAAAATATTTTTGTAGAAGGCAAGGCAAAAAGCAGGAAGAGAAGGTGAAAGAAAATGAAAGTCTCGTTGTTGTTCAGAACAAACCCCAGAAGATGTATGCGAAGTTTATTACCAAGTCACTGTTGTATGTGCAGTTCGTTGAGTATTTTCAGGCCTCAAACAAACAAAATATATGGGGAAGAAATATTTAGCTTGTTACCAGGCTAACTTCCTAATAGCTTCTGCTTAGCAAGGGTGACCACAACAAACAGAAGTCACAAAACAACTGTGCCCACTTGAAAGGAGCCAGAAGGAATGAGGTTTCTGAAAAAGATTACTGTTTCCGTGAGACAAATCAAAACACACTGGAGTCTCTGGAATGGGAGCTGAGAAAAGAAAACCGAATCACTATTATTACTAGCACAGGACTGAACACGAGGAAGAATCTTAACAGCTCCCACTAAACCAAATATACCAAGTACTAGGACTGAGATCAGCTAATAAAAGTCTAGGGCCAAGCGAGAGGGTTGAAGACTTCAACCTGTCAAAAAAAGGGCAGGTGTAAAGTTAAAAAAAAGTCCCATTGGACGAAAACTTATTTATGGTCAAGTGGGCTGATGTAGACACCCCCTACATTTAGATTTTTTTAGAGAGATGGACTGTTGTGAAGTTTCTAGGTACTTTTCAGGAGATTTGTGTTAGCCATCTTTATTCAAATTTGCATATTTTGGGGGGGGGGGACCTTTGAAAATTCATATTCCAGCACAAGTGTTATATTTTGGTAGAAACATATCAGACATTATTGTGATTGGAGGGTCAGGGAGATCTGCCATCAGGATGCTCATTCACACTGGCTCAAGCCCAGATCATGATGTCCTAAAATGGGCCTCCAGTCAAGTTAGATTGTTGATATCCCAAATAATAATAATAATAATAATAATAATAATAATAATAATAAATTATTATTTATACCCCGCCCATCTGGCTGGGCCTCCCCAGCCACTCTGGGCGGCTTCCATAGAAACCAAAAATACAGTAAAATATCACACGTTAAAAACTTCCCTGAACAGGGCTGCCTTAAGATGTCTTCTGAATGTCAGGTAGTTGTTTATCGCTTTGACATCTGCTGGAAGGGCGTTCCACAGGGCAGGCGCCACTACCGAGAAGGCCCTCTGCCTGGTTCCCTGTAGCTTTGCTTCTCGCAATGAGGGAACCACCAGAAGGCCCTCGGCGCTGGACCTCAGCGTCCGGGCAGAACGATGGGGGTGGAGACGTTCCTTCAGGTATACTGGACCGAGGCCGTTTAGGGCTTTAAAGGTCAGCACCAACACTTTGAATTGTGCTCGGAAACGTACCTGGAGCCAATGTAGGTCTTTCAAGACCTATAAGCTACATTGGCTAATAGGGACATTGAACAGTTGTGTCCCATTCAATTATTCTATCCTTTAGTTCAGGGGGAGGGAACCTTTGGCCTGCCACAGATCCCAATTTGGCCAATGAGGCTGTTCTCCACAAGCCACAGCCACCTGCTCCACCACGTGATATAACCTGTGATGTCAAATATGAGACAGGTAGAGAAGCATGGTAGTCTATGGATTGTGTCCATTCCCTACACGATAAGCCAAAAATGAAGAGTAGATGCCCAAGCACACTGACTCAGGCAATAGACTGTGAAACTGCATTTTAAAAAACACAGAAGTCTTATAAATAAATTGAGAACATGATGGAGAATCATTCACACCAGATAGCTTTTTGACAGCTATGTATTGCACACTCCTTGCACTGTAATAACCTTTGCAGCTGTTGGAAGGTTCATAAAACCCTTTCTGTGAGCACCTATGAATTTCTCTGAACAACATTTTTATTTTACTTTTAACCATGGGAGAAATAAAAAAAAATTAATAACATGGTATAGCTTTAAAAAAATGGATTGGAGTAATTTTGCTTCTCAAAAAAAAGACAGGAGAAGGGACAAGTAACGTGAAGATTTATGGATGTGTTGGGCATGCTTCTGACAAAAGACCAAAAAACCCCCCACCAATTTATGATAAGGGAAGATAATATGATGGTAATTTTTTTGATAGGTATGGCGGAGCATATGCTCTTAGAAAACTCAAGGGACCTGAATCAGTTTTTTTGAATAAACCTGGTAAAAGGAACATTACTGGTTTTTGCTTATTTACCCTTTTTAAGAGGGGGGGATCAGACAGAAGCCTTTCTATAGTCGCCTTAGGACCTGTGGGTACAGGGCAGTATACAAATTTAATAATAATAATAATAATAATAATAATAATAATAATAATAGAGCCTTTCCTTGCCTTGCCTGGAATCGCCAGGGATTGAACCTCTATGCAAAGCACATGGTCTCTCACTGAGCCCTGGAAAAAACCCCTCTCTCTTCTGAACAGGAACATAATTAAACATTTCTGTTCTTTGGGGCATATTTAAATATTCTCACACAAATCCTTCCTTTTTTTAAAAAAATAGCAATTGTAATTTTACATGTATAGAGTAATGCACTTTGGTTCTGTCTCACATACAGATTTGAACAAACTGTTTGTGTGGCAGCAAAGCATGGTCATTGCCAAGCAGTAAACGCGGCATGGCATGGCCAATTCTCTTCACAGAAAGTTAAAAGCAGAAACAACTTTCCTCGCAAAGCTCCTGCTGTGCCCTGGGCAGCTGCACCTGTTGTTCTCCTTCGCTTCTTGAAACCAAGCAGGGTTTTCTTTGTGGAACTCTGTAAGACCAGCCTTACAACTACTTACTTGTGAGCAGTATGGATTAGACCTGTGGGAGAATGTGCTTCAAGCTAGATTCAGGATAGCAGCCATCGTTTGTGTGGTGTGTTTTTTTAATAAATAGCTTTTTAAAAACCAGACTTTGCACCTCTTGGCTCACATAATATTAAATACAGCACACTGAGTAAGAACAGCTGGAATTAAGGCCTTATTCCCTAAGGCATCTTAAGAACTTAGGGACATTTTATACTGTCTCCTGATGAAACAAAGCAGTTAGGGCACATTCTTCAATGTCTCTACTTGCAGTGGCTCCTTTAGAAGTCAATGGGGCTATTAATTGTGCTTCTAATTCTCTCACTTTTATTCATGGGGCCATCCAGGTGATTTAAATAGAAAATACGGAAAATCAATGCCATTTGAGCAGTCTGCGACTGCAGGAGCTGTTCCCCAGAGGTTTGCGCATATGTGAGCAGGGAGGGACAGCACTGCCAGGAAGGGGGATAAATCAACCAATCTTATATTAATTGTTTTAAAAGTTGATGGGAAGGGAAGAATTGACAAATGGAAACTGTCATTAATGAAATGAATTTGGGGAAGGGCCAGTGCGCAACAGCACAGTGTCTGCCTTGCATGCAGATGGTCCCAAGTTCAGTCCCACCATCTTCAGGTAGGGCTGGGATAGGCCCTTGCCTGAAACCCTGGGGAACCACTGGCAGTCAGTGTAGACCAGTAGTTCCTAATTAGGGGTCTGGAGACCCCTGGGGGTTCGCGGAACGCACTCAGGGGGTCCGCAGTCCCATCCCTTACCTCATCCCAACTAATTGTTTTGTGATTTTTGCATGGTAATATCACAAATTTTATGGGTTGTTTTTTTTAAGTATACCTTTGCTTTTTAGGGGCTACCCTGCATTTTGTTCAAATAATTGCTTTGCAGGGGTAACTACTATAGAGTTATCAAAATTGTCAAAAGTAGTAGAAGAAGAAGAGTTTGGATTTGATATCCCGCTTTATCACTACCCTAAGGAGTCTCAAAGTGGCTAACAATCTCTTTTCCCTTCCTCCCTGACAACAAACACTCTGTGAGGTGAGTGAGGCTGAGAGACTTCAGAGAAGTGTGACTAGCCCAAGGTCACCCAGCAGCTGCATGTGGAGGAGCGGAGACGCAAACCTGGTTCCCCAGATTACGAGTCTACCGCTCTTAACCACTACACCACACTGGGGATCCTTAGCTTGGCTTTTGAAAAATAGGGGGTCCTCAATAACTAGCTAATTGGGAACCACTGGTGTAGACAATGCTCCACTAGATGGGCCAATTGTCTGACTGAGGGCTTGTCCACATTTCTGCTTGTTCCATGCCTAGAAAGCCCAAGCAGTTTTCCACTTGACAAGAGATTTCTGTGCATGGGTTTGAGCAATTTTACCTTTGCCTTGCTACTTTCCTCTGGAAAACTTGCTCTTTGGTGCTAAATCAGAACAACAATCCACGGAAAACCCAATTGCCCTTTGTTCCAATTCAGCACTAAAGATCAGTTTTACCCAGAGGGGAAGTGGTGAGATAAAGGTGTGTGTGAATAATGCCTTCCATATCAGGCAGCTTCCTGTCTTCCTATGTACTTGTGAGGTGGGGAGAGTGATTGAGGGATAATTCCAGAAATTCAAACAATAGATAATCAAAGAATAATATTAATGGAGGGAAAGGAAGGTGGCTAGACGTTTAAGGAGCAGCCTTTAAAGAGCAGCCTATCCCACCACAGTTAATTAGGTGGAACTTTTTCAAATTACTTACCGGTAATTGCCTGCCAGAAAATACAACACCGGCTAAATTTTTGCACTTCCGTGCTGTTACAAATATAGTGGTACAGCCATGGGTCATAGCAAGCAGTTGGCAGTTCTATTAGTAGGTACCTGGAAGTAATATAGTTCCTGCCCTAGTTTCAAGAGTATTCTGGTGCTAAATTTGGATTTGGCAGGGCAGGGGAGGAGAGGGATGAATCTACTGGGAAGTATTTGTGGCTAAGACATAGATATCCCTGTGGTACTGGGCTTGGCTTTCCTTTCCTCTACTTGGGTGAACGGTTAACCTCCTGGTTCGTTCAAACAAGTGTATAGTTAGTATAAAATGACCCTGAAAAAGAAGTCACGTTACTGAAGAACTTCCTTTTGCCCCTCTGCAAAAGGGCACCACAGGCATAATCCTTCATAGAAACTAAACAGGGCACTGCTGCCCTCTCAGCTGCTCAGTGGCAGCTATTCACTATGACAATGCAACAGGTGCAAGTTTTTATGGAGTGAAACCTACTCAGCGAACGCTCAACCTGGCACCCATGTTAGGGTTGCCAAACACCCAGAATTTCCCGGATATATCCGGTATTCAGCCCTTGTAAATAGCGCCTGGGCGGAAATTGCTGAAACATCCGGGTGTATGGCAGCCCATGTTGGTACAATCATACCTCATGTTACATTTGCTTCAGGTTGCGCATTTCAGGTTGCGTCCCGCAGTGACCCAGAAGTACCAAAAAGGGTTACTTCCGGGTTTCGCCACTCGCGCATGCGCAGACACGCAAAATGACATCATGCACATGCGCAGAAGTGGCGAATCGCGACCTGTGTGTGCGCAGACGTGGGTTGCGTTCTTTTCAGGTTGCAAACAGGCCTCCGGAATGGATGCCGGTCGCAACCAGAGGTACCACTGTAATGTACATTTGAGCGATTTCAATGAAAATAGCTCAAAAGCTCTTTCTTTTTTTTTTTTTTTAGATTTTCAACAAAACAAAACGAAACAAAACAACCCCCCCACAAAAAACCACAAAAAAGCTTTCCAGTAAAGTAACTCTTCTTGCCTCAGAGAAATGTAATGGGTTGCCATTTGGAGCTCAGAATGAAAGGCAGTGAGCTCCAACACCCTCCTCAGTAGAATGAGCGCTTGTGCATGCCCATGTGAACCAGACTCCCTCTGAAAAATTCATTCAAAAACAATGCCCCCCCCCCCGCTAGCAGTGTAATCATAGGGGTTTTTCAATCAGTCAATGAATAGTTAATGGGTTTGTTTCCTAGTTTATGAGCCTTGAAATGGGTTTCAATTAGTTTAGCTGCATGGGGGAGGGGCTTGCAGCATGGCCTCACACACTTCTCCTCAGAAGTAAGCCCCATCAAACACAACCAGACCAACTCTGAGGAAAGTGTGTCTAGGACAGCACCCTTACCCGTGCTAAACTTTGTTTTCATCCATTCAGGATAATTCTTTCCTGAAGTGATTTCATTAGTTGTTTGTTTCACGTGATTTTTTTTTTTTTGATTTTTTTAAAATGATATTTATTAAGGTTTCCAATAAAAAGAACACATCAATAAAAAATTAAAAAGAAAAAAGAAAAATACACAATTCAAAAATACACAATACATAATCCAAAAAAACACACCAAAAAACAAAAGACAAAAAAGAAAACAGCTAAAAACAATACCGCCTTTTCATCACCATTTTTAAATTTACTTATTTTCTGGACCTCCTCATACCTCCCTCTTTTGTATTCCAGTTCAATTTGTTTGTCCAGCAATTTCTTTCCCTCTTTTTTAATCCCAATCCTTAATCTTAATATAATATAACATTAAATTTTTACCTCTTAAAAACCAAATTTCCATTTCCTTTAACTTTTTTTAATCCTAATCCTTAATCTTGATCTATATATAACTTTAAAGCCTGTATAGCTAGAAGCCACTTATTTTCAATCCAACATCACTCTAACATTCTTTAATGTTTCACGTGATTTAAAGCACGAAAAAAGGAAACAGGGGAGGGCCCAAAATGGAGCAGTTAGTGACATTCTTGTGTCCGGTCGTGGTAGAAATTCGTTATTTAAATGACATGAAATTTGATCCTCCCTTATCCGGGAGTAATTGCTCCACTTTAGTGAGCTTTGTGTTATCTGCTACACTTTGGGGCAGAGCAGGCAAATGGGAAGTAGCAGCAAAGCAAGCACACAAACCCCTTTATTTATGTGCGGGATTTGTTCATGAACTTCCTGCTCCCAAATAAAACGAGGGCACAGCCCTTAAACACCCATGCACAAGTTGGAAATTCGCATGGAACGCTATGATTTTCAATAATGGCCTGCCAACCCCATCATTGCTTTAATGCGTCGTGATAATTAAAAGCTAGCAGTTTGCTCCCTATTCCCACAATCCTTTGCAATCTGAGCATACTTGTCCTGAGACAAGTACAGTTCTGCCTTCCCTACTTCATTCCCAGTTTCCTAGGCAATTATATATTTAATAATACTAATGACGGTGACGACTATGGTGTGCCATATATTTCAGACATCTAAACACACACATGCCAGATCCACCCAAGGGAAATAAATCACATTTTCACAGGCATTTTCCATCAGCATACTGTTCTGTCACCGGCGGTATCTCTGTCACAGCCACAGCCCTCGGTTAGAATTTTGTTAGGCCGGGGGAAACTCCAGCTGACACCTTCCGAAATACAGCTGACACTCTGCATATGCTAATCATCTCTGCGAATGGAAAAACAAAGCCATTGTACTTGACACAGAACGGTTACAAGAGCTTTGGGTAGACAGCTGACGGCCCTGACCAGCCTTGAACCTTAGAAACTTGCCGGGAATTCTTCTGGATCCATTTCGTAAGCTCACAGAAGCTTCTGGCATACTTTTTTTGCTAGAGGCACCAAGTTGCTGCTTGCTAGCAGCCAAAGGTGAATGGCCGAGACAGCTCTCCATCTTATGGGGTTGAATACAGTGGTACCTTGGATCTCAAATGCCTTGGCTCCTGAACAAATCTGCTCCTGAATGATCAAAACCCGTAAGTGAGTGTTCTGGTTTTTGAACGATTTTCAGAAGCTGAATGTCCGGTGCTGCTTCTGCGGCTTCCGATTGGCTGCAGGACGCCCCTGCAGCCAATCGGAAGCCGCACCTTGGTTTTTGAATGGTTCCGGGAGTCAAAAATTTAAATATTTTCAATCACATATTTGTATCAGGAGGGGGGTGTCCTCATTTTATCATCACAACAGTCCTGTAATGTAAGTGGCCCAAATAAATCTTCCAGTTAGTTTACGGCTGGTAAACTAACTGGAAGTATCTTTTTTTATAATACACTGAAATGCTTAATCTTAAAAAGGACAGAGGCAGAAAGAATATTTTTTTAAAAAAAGAAATAAAGGAAGGAAGAAAAAGTGGGAGCAGAGGAAAAGAGATAGAAGAATAAAGAAAAATAAAAAGACTTCCGGTTCTCTGTCCTGCAGCTAAGTACTGTATCTACTCATTAACATCCAACTGTTCTATCTTCTATAAGCCAGTATTTTTTCAGTCTTCAGATCCCAATATTGCAAGTTTATTTTCTCTTTCATGCTACCCCTTTCTGCAAACATGGGGGTACTATGCAATACTTACGGGAATCAGGTTGTGCCACTGGCCCAATCCCCATTACCTCACATCTCCCTGCCCCTATAATGTCTTTGCATTGACAATGGACTTCTGAAGATGGGGACTTCTATGCAGGTAGGCTTCCTTGGAACCTGGAACCCCGATCAATTCTATTCTATAGGTCTCCTTTCTCCAGAAACACATGCTCAAAATGCAGGCATCATGGGTGGGGCTGAGGAGAGATGTGTGACACTGTGGTGGAGCCAACAGTGCAGCTCTGCTTCTCATTAGCCTTGTGGAGTCCCTCCATGTATCCAAAGTATGAAGGATCTCTGGAAGCCAGCCAGGGTGCTTCAGTGAGATCAATTATGGTACTCTGAAGCCTCATGAGTACTGGATCAGTCTCCAAAATGTTTCTTGGAATGGCAGGATTAATGTGATGGCATGGGCCAAAACTACGATCTGAGCAATCCCTTCAATACAGGCAATAGAAACTTAACTCGTTTGCTATGTATGGACAATGCAAATTAGAGGCTTGCAACAATGGACTCCACCTCCCCAAACATACAGCCACCCCAAATGTGGCTGTATAAATGTAGTATAGACACCGACAACTGGGAAACACTGGCCTGCGAGTGTTCCAATTGGAGAACAGCCTTTACCAAAGGTGTCATGGGCTTTGTAGACACTTGAACTCAGGACAAAAGGGAGAAATGTGCTAAGAGGAAGGCACGCTTGGCAAACCCTGACCTACCCGGAAACCTATGTCCCCACTGTGGAAGGATATGTGGATCCAGAACTGGCCTCCACAGTCACTTACGGACTCACTGTTAAAACCATGTTCATGGAAAACAATCTTACTCAGCTACGAATGGTTGCCAAAGAAGAAAGAAGACAACCAGATATTTTAATTTACAAACAGACATCTAGAGCCAATTCACAAACCAAACTTGTGTGTTGCAAATATGAATTGACCAATAGGATGTGCTCACAATATGGAGGGGGGGCAGTGTTGCTACCTGTGAGCATACCACAGAATAATTTGCGCTACCTCCAGAAAGTGGTATGGTTTCATACTTATTGCCTTGGATAAGCTGCAATAGCATATAATCAGTACCTGAAATAAGGTCCAGACAAGAAGTGAAATAAGTGGTGCCCATTTGATTCAAACAGTTGCGATGCATCTTAATTAGGAATGCCCCTAAAATTACCTCTGTGCAATTCATTACTCATAAGTTTCAGCATTTATAAGTGCTATTTCCCACCCACCCTTCTGCTCCCAGCTACCACTTATTTATCACATTTTGTGGACTGCCAGGTTTTTCTAGCTACAGATGGAGCTGCAGACCTGAATCTCTAGAAGATGCGGAAATCTGAGGTGAAATATGTGAATCCTGGTCTGAACTTCATGAGTCATGAATCATTAAAGTCTGAGTCATTAAGTTCAGTTGAGGATAAAAGGAAGGCCTCAGATTACCTCCTGAACTCAAAATCTGAATTCATCTGGAGTTTTACAAGAATATAAAACCTCCCATTTTCCCTAAAAGCTCAGCATTTCAAGGAGATGGGATAGAGGGAATACTGCCAGAATGTGCATACATTTGTCAGCTGATAGACAAGGAGACCTATCTGCTTTGTTCCTTGAATTACGGAATGAAGGTAGAAGCAACGGTAAATTCACAACAAACGTTTTATTGGGGTTTAATACAAGAGACCTCCATCTTGGACAACCATTCCAGATTGACCTTTCTGCAACTGACCCCACCCTTTCACTCCTTGTTTCTTCTGATCCATTTCTTGGTGGATCCTTGTTCCCACACACTTTCGACAAAGTTCTGCCTTTTTCAATCCTGTTTATCACAATGGGAGAGAAGTAAGTGCATTCTGGGTAGATCAACTCAGGACACTTCCCCTTATGCCAGATCGGAGGGCGGGATTAAGAAGGTAGCCCCCTCTGCCCAGGTCTCTCAACTAAGCACCATGCCTTCAGTATAGACCTCTGTCTTCTATCCACCAAATGTGCAGACAGGTCCACTGGTGGAATCCCCACCATAGGCCTATTTAAGGGAGTGATCTAACCAAACAACATTTACCAAAAGTGCATAGATTAGGGGAAAGTGTGCATGAAAACGAATTAATGCATGAAAATACAAACATTAGGCAGATTTGCTTGGGGGGGGGAAAATGTTCTCAGTTGAAACAAAGAGGATGAAATTGCTACAGAAATAAGATCGGAAGAATGAGAACTGAAATGAACACATCTGTCCATCCCTATGCCCAGCTGTACCTGGAAATGCCAAGCCTTGAGACTTTCTGTCTGCAAAGTAGCTGCACCACCACTGAGCCACAGCCCTTCCCAATCTTTTTTTTTTTTTTAAAGCAATTTATTAGGTTTTACAATAAAAATAAACATAATAAGCAGTGTAACTTTGATCTTAACATATTTTCACATTTTCTTTGGACTTCCTCACATCTCCCGCTCCCACCTTCATCGTTATAGCATTTGGTCAGCAATTTATCATCTTATTTAAATTCTTATATCCCTTCTATATTTCATAATCTTATAATTCTCAGAAGGAGCAAAATTTCACAATCTTACTTATTTTCTTAAAAACTTCTAAATTTAGTGGTGCTCAGTTATTTTGATCTAGCATCTTATTTAACATTCACTCAGATTACAATACTTTTGTAAATAGTTCTTAAATTTCTTCCAGTCCTCCTCAATCCTCTCTTCTCCCAGGTCACGGATTCTGCCGGTCATTTCAGCCAGTTCCATGTAGTCTATCAGTTGTATCTGCCATTCTTCCAGTGTGGGTAGATCTTGAGTTTTCCAATGTTTTGCAAGAAGTATCCTTGCTGCTGTTGTTGCGTACATAAAAAATGTCTGGTCCTTCTTTGCCACCCCTTGGCCGACAATACCCAAAAGGAAAGCCTCTGGTTTCTTAGTGAAGGTATATTTAAATACCTTTTTCAGTTCATTATAAATCATTTCCCAGAACGCCTTCACTTTAGGGCAAGTCCACCAGAGGTGGAAGAACGTTCCCTCGCACTCTTTGCATTTCCAACACTTATTATCAGACAGGTGGTAAATTTTGGCAAGTTTGACTGGGGTCATGTACCATCTATAAATCATTTTCATTACATTTTCTTTCAGGGCGTTACATGCAGTAAATTTCAATCCATTACTCCACAACCTCTCCCAGTCCTCAAACATGATATTATGCCCAATGTCCTGTGCCCACCTTATCATAGCCGATTTAACCGTTTCGTCTTGTGTATTCCATTTCAACAGCAAGTTATACATCCTTGAAAGTACCTTAATCTTTGGTTCTAGCAATTCTGTTTCTAATTTCGATTTCTCCACCTGGAACCCTAGTTTCTTATCATTTTTAAAAACTTCTTTAATCTGAGCGTAATGTAACCAATCTCGCACTTTGTCTTTCATTTTCTCCAAACTCTGCAATTTCCAATTGTCTCCATCCTTTTCTAGTATTTCCCAATATTTTGGCCATTTAGCCTCCATATTGGGTCTTTTTCGGGCCTTGGCTTCCAAAGGTGAAAGCCACCTTGGTGTTTTATTTTCCAGCAAGTCTTTATATTTTGTCCAGACATTAAACAATGATTTTCTGACAACATGGTTCTTAAAGGCCTTATTTGCTTTAACCTTGTCATACCATAAATATGCATGCCATCCAAAGGCATTGTTAAACCCTTCCAAATCTAACACATCAGTGTCTTCAAGAAGTAGCCAGTCTTTTAGCCAGCAGAACGCTGCGGCTTCATAGTACAACTTTAAGTCTGGCAGGGCAAAGCCCCCTCTTTGTTTTGCATCGGTTAATATCTTAAACTTAATTCTGGGCTTTTTGCCCTGCCAGACAAACTTAGAAATATCTCTCTGCCACTTCTGAAAGCACTCCGTTTTGTCCAAAACCTGAAGTGTTTGAAATAAAAACAACATCCTTGGCAATACATTCATCTTGATAGCAGCAATTCGGCCTAACAAAGAAAGTTTCAATTTTGACCAACTATCTAAGTCTCTCTTGATTTCTGTCCAGCATTTTTCATAATTGTCCTTAAATAGACTTAGATTTTTTACTGTTATGTTTACCCCTAGGTATTTTACTTTTTTAACCACATTAAGTTCCGTCTCATTCTGAAACCGTTCTGACTCTGTATCAGTCAAATTTTTCCCCAAAACCTTGGTTTTCTGTTTATTTAGTTTAAATCCAGCCACCCGACCAAAGTCATTAATCAGTTGTAATACTCTTTTCGTACTGGGCTCTGGCTTCTGCAAGGTCAAAACCAGGTCATCTGCGAAAGCTTTTAATTTATATTGTTTCTGACCGACCTGGATTCCTTCCACCAACCGATCCCCTCTAATCATGTTCAATAGCACTTCCAGAACCGAAATGAATAACAAAGGGGAAATAGGGCAACCTTGTCGTGTCCCTTTTTCAATTTTAAACTCTTCTGTAACCACATTATTAACTATCAGTTTAGCTTTCTGTTCTGAATATATCGCCTCAATCCCATTCTCAAAACCCCGTCCCACTCCCATCTCTTTTAAATTTCCCATCATAAATTTCCAGGAGATATTGTCAAAGGCCTTCTCCGCGTCTATAAAAATTAAAACTGCTTTTGTATTTATATCTGTTTGCAAAAGTTCCAAAATGTCAATAATGTTCCTTGTATTAGCAAACAGATGTCTACCTGGGAGAAAGCCGGCCTGGTCCTTATGAATTACTTCATTTAAAACTTTTTTAAATCTATTTGCCAAAATGTCTGCAAATATTTTGTAATCCACATTTAAAAGAGAGATGGGACGGTAGTTCTTAAGTTGTGTCTTTTCAGCTTCCGACTTTGGTATTAATGTGATAAACGCTTCCTTCCAAGACTCCGGTGCCCTCTTCCCCTCCATAATTTCATTGCTGACCTCCATCAAAGGTTGTATCAAATAGTCTTTTAATGTCTTATAGTACTTGGAGGTCAGCCCATCTGGTCCTGGAGATTTGCCAAGTTGCATGTTCTGGATGGCTTGTTCGATCTCCTGTCGTGTTATTTTAGAGTTCAGGATTGTCCTATTTTCTTGTGACAATTTAGATAGTCCATTTTTTGCCAAAAATTGTTTAATCTCAACATCGTCTTGCGGCCCTTGGGTGTATAATTTTTTGAAATATCTCTGGAAGCACTTTCTGATATCCACTGGATTCTGAATGTTTTTTCCATCAACCTCTAAATTTGTAACAGTATTTAATCTTTGTCTTCTCTTCAACTGCCAAGCTAGCAGTTTTCCACATTTATTCGCCGACTCGAACGTTTTTTGTTTCATTAATTTAACCTTCCATTCAATTTCCTGATTTATCAATTTAGAATATTGTGTTTGATAAAGTTTAATTTCTCTCAGAGTTGGCTGTGACTTCGGATTCACTCTTAATTTCTTCTCTAATTCTTTTATTTTATCCAGGATCTTATCTTTTTTCTCATTTTGTGTTCTTTTCTTTACTGCATTCTGTTGTATCAAGAATCCCCTCATTACAGCTTTGCTTGCGTCCCAGATTATTCTTTTTTCCACCATATTATTCATGTTTATCTCAAAGTAGTCCTTCAAAACTTTTTGGGCCTTCTTGGTAATTTCCTGATCTCTAAACAAATTGTCATTCATCTTCCATCTAAAGGATCCAGTTGGTAATAGTGTCATATCCATCTTTACTGCATTATGGTCGGAACAGGTCTTTGGGCAGATTTCCACTTTTCTGACCTTAGGTGCCAGGCCTCTAGAAATCCATATTTGGTCGATTCTTGTCCAGGTCAGTTGGGCTTCAGAAAAGAATGTTCCCTCTCTTCCTAGTGGGTTCTTTGTCCTCCAAATGTCAATCAAATCCATATTGTCAGTCATTTCAAAAAAGGTTTTAGGTAGTCTGCCGTCTTTTGTAACATTTTGACTTTGTGACTTGTCCATGTTAGTTGATACGACCCCATTCATATCTCCCATCATTATGATGTTGTTGTAGTCTAGATAGTCCAGCACTGTCTCCTGCAACTTCTTGTAAAATTCCGATTTCCCTTCATTAGGTGCATAGATTCCTAATATCAGCAGTTTCTCTCCTTGATATTGTATCTCAATAGCCAAAATTCTTCCATGTTCATCTTTAAATAGGAATTTAGGTGACAGGCTCTCTTTTGCATATATCACCACACCTCTCTTCTTAACTTTGTCCGACGATACAAATTCCTGGCCCAATCTTTTATTTATTAACACTTTTCTGTGGAGCCTCGTCACATGTGTTTCTTGTAAGCCCTTCCCAATCTTTGGTAGGCTTCAGAAAGGCCATTCATATGTCCATATTTATGGATGTATTTGGACAGTAATTGGGGGTGGGGAGCAGTAGTGCCAGTACAGTGTTGCCTCGCAAGACGAAATTAATCCGTTCCGCAAGTGTCTTTGTCTAGTGGTTTTTTCGTCTTGCGAAGCAACCCTATTAGCGGCTTAACGGATTAGTGCTATTAGCGGTTTAGCGGCTATTAAAGGCTTAAAGGCTTAGCGGATTAGCTGCTAAAAGGCTATTAAAGGCTTAGCGGCTTAGATAAAGGGGGGGGGAAGCGAAAAAAAAATCTCAAGACTCGCAAGACATTTTCGTCTTGCGAAGCAAGCCCCTAGGGAAATTCGTCCTGCGAAGCAACTCAAAAACGAAAAACCCTTTCGTCTAGCGGGTTTTCCGTCTTGCGAGGCATTCGTCTTGCGGGGCACCACTGTATATTTAATGTTGTGTAGGCATGTGCAAGAGATGTGGGTGGTGCTGTGGGTTAAACCACAGAGACTAGGACTTGCCAATCAGAAGGTTGGCGGTTCGAATCCCCACAATGAGGTGAGCTCCCGTTGCTCGGTCCCTGCTCCTGCCAACTAATAATAATAATAATAATAATAATAATAATAATTTATTATTTGTACCCTGCCCATCTGGCTGGGTTTCCCCAGCCACTCTGGGCGGCTTCCACAGAGACCAAAAATACACTAAAATGTCACACATTAAAAACTTCCTTGAACAGGGCTGCCTTAAGATGTCTTCTGAATGTCAGGTTTATTGCTTTGACATCTGATGGGAGGGTGTTCCACAGGGCAGGCGCCACTACTGAGAAGGCCCTCCTGCCTGGTTCCCTGTAGCTTCCTTCTCGCAATGAGGGAACCGCCAGAAGGCCCTCGGCGCTGGACCTCAGCGTCCGGGCAGAACGATGGGGGTGTAGACGCTCCTTTAGGTATACTGGGCCGAGGCCGTTTAGGGCTTTAAAGGTCAACACCAACACTTTGAATTGTGCTCGGAAACGTACTGGGAGCCAATGTAGGTCTTTCAAGACCAGTGTTATGTGGTCTGAGTGGCCGCCCCCAGTCACCAGTCTAGCTGCTGCATTCTGGATTTCGAACCTAACAGTTCAAAAGCACTACCTCCGGCAGGAAGGTAAACGACATTTCTGTGCGCTGCTCTGGTTCGCCAGAAGCAGCTTAGTCATGCTGGCCACATGACCCGGAAGCTGTACACCGGCTCCCTCGGCCAATAAAGCGAGATGAGCGCCGCAACCCCAGAGTTGGCCACGACTGGACCTAATGGTCAGGGGTCCCTAGGCATGTGGAATTGCACAGGAAAGGACTGTTCTATTTGAAATTCAGCTGCAGATTCACACTTTAAAGCTTACTAAAGCTATTTCCCAGCTTGTTGATAAAACCAATATGGAAACTTCTTAGCTTTGTTTTGATGGAGATTTACAGCAGCCACACTAAATGCAGATTTAGACAGTGCTTCGCGAGGTGAGACCTGGCTTAGACTGCAGTGAGCAGAATATTCCAAAACACTTTGTGTAACTTCAAATATCAATAGTAAACAATAAAAGAAGGAATGAGGACTCTAATAAATTCACTGAAAATGTTAGAATCCATTAGTCATAAAAGTAGCATCTTGCCAACAGGAAGGATAATATTATTATCTAGTTGTGAAGGTTGTAGAGAATTAAGTAGCAAGCAGCCATGAGTCCCTCTCCATTGCAGCATTTAGCGTTTGTTTGTTGTCCATTTTCAACATTTTAAACCTTCCTTTAGGAATATTGAACATGGCAGACACATGTTCAGAACTATAAGAAATAACCAAAATGTTAAAGTTAATCAATTGCACTTAAAATGTATTAGAAAATTCAAATTCAAACAACAGCAATCAGAATCCTGTTTTTTTTTTTTAAAAAAACTCATACAGAAAAATGTTTGCAAAAAAGGTAAGTCTTGGCTGCCTGCCAAAAATTGGCAAAGTACTGGGTGTACTTCCGTTGGTAGAGCATTGCAGCATTTTGGTGTCACCCCCAGAAAAGCCCTCTTTCTCATGTACACCTGCCCTAGTTCAGATGCTAATGGGATCTGAAGCAGGGTTTCCGAAGAAGACTTCAGGGTAAAGGGTAAAGATCACATGGTTGGAGGGGATCCTTAACATACTTCAGCTCTAAACTGTTGCTCAAAAACTGTGCTTTGAAAAGAGCCCAGAAACAAATAGCATTTTTATTTTTAAACAAATATCAGAACTAAGAGGGGGTTTTTTTCAATGGGGTACAAAGATCAGTACTGCCCCTGTGATCCCAAACCCATAGAAAATGGTTAAAGCTCGATTATGCTGTTTTCTCACACATCACAATATAAAACTCACTCATCCTGTGAGTTTGCGAGACTGATTTTAAGACACACACACACACACACACGTGTGTGTGTGTGTGTGTGTGTGTGTATATATTAATATTATAGCAAACAGACCAATAGTGAGTCCAGTGATCAAGAAGGTGGTTTCTGCATGTGCTGTATGGGGGAGTAAGGGGCAGATGGGGCTTGTCAACTGGGGATGGTAGCCCATCCAGGAGAGGAAAAACTCTGATCCTAAAAGACTATGCTGTCTTACAGGATATATTTGGGAGAAGAAACGGCTAAGGAGTAAACCCTACACAAATCCAGAGTGGAGTCCCTAGGGCAGTTGTGGGGGTGCTAACATGAATAAAATATGGGAGGGGCAGTTAAGCCCCACTTCACATAATCAGTCATGGGGTATGGTGTGCACACATCATTTGAATGGCTATGCCCATGAACATTGGGGGGCCTACCTTGGCCCCTAGGAGGTGGCTCCAGTGGGCAGTTGACTGGTGCCCTGTATGCCTCCTTCCATCAATTCCTGTGGCCATGCATATTGCTCTGCTTTCCTTTGGACCACATACTGTAAGTGAGGTTGAGAGGAGGGTCTTGTCTGGGCAGCCCAGGACCTCCATACACACAATGCCCAGGCTTGTGACGCAGGGAGGTCACTTCTGTGCTGCTAACACAGTGATTTGACTTCATCCCTGGAGGCCCAATCCACTGTCTCTCAAGACAGAAGATGCCAACAACAACAATATGATAACAACTGAATGAAACCACCTGCTGTGGTGAAGGAAAACCTAAAGAAGGAAACTTAAATAAGGTATGAAGGAAGATTTAACTAATTCTGCAGATGTTTAAGGAAGGCCCTTATAAAAAAAACCTCCCATCTCCTTCCAATCCAGTATATCTCAACAGAAGGCTCTTAGTGCTCAACCATCTTTTTGCAAACAAGAAAGGGGAATGAGAAGCATCTGAGCTGGGTTGTAATTTGAACTTTTTGATGGCACAGCAGAAGTATCTGCCCTTCCCTCGTTTTATGGGCCTCTCTCAGTTCACTCTTTGGCATGACATAACATGTCACATAGCTACAACTCGTAGTGCAGGGCTGATGCTGTTGTGCGGTAAGAACTGGCATGCAGGGGAATAGTTCGACCACATATCTCCATTTAACACTTGCTAAAATGGAGGAGTTCATCTGGATTCAGAAAGGGCTAGCCCAAAATGTTAATAAGTCGAGAAATAGCAAATGGCACCTTCATTCCTTGATAAGCAAAAGTAAAAGCAACTTGGTATGAGCCCTCAGAATTCAGCTTGAACATTCTGCCTGTCTGTTTTGTTACAGCCATAGTCTAACAAAATGTGGTTATTATTTTGTCAAGAAAAATATTTTGTGGGTATAGGAATATTTCTTGCTGGACAACTCCAACGTTTGTGCTTCCAGAAAGTGGTCATTTGAAGAGGAGGTGAAACAAGTAGGGTAGCTACTCATGCATCGCCAAAAAGAAGTAGAGGAAGAGATGCAGAAATCTGGATAAAATTCACACAATCAAATTTACATTCTGTAATATCTGTTTAGTTACAGGTTCAGGGGACCTTGGTGCTTCTTTCATCGCTAGCTGGTTTGCCAGCTCCAGCCCCTTTTGGACAGAGATGATGGTACTCCATGCTCTGGGAACTTCCAGACTGGAAGTGCTCTGTGTGGGGCTGCCCTTGAAGACGATTCAGAAACCGCAATCAGTCCAAAATGCAGTAACCAAATTACTGGCTGAGGTTACCTTTCGTTCTCACATAAGCCCTGTTAAAATAATATACAAAAGCTACACCTGTTGCCAGTTCATTTCCATGTCCAAGGTGCTCGTGTTTAAAGCCCTAAATGACTGGATTGCAAATATATGAAAGATGACCTCCTTCCCTACACACCCTCTTGCAAGGCCGGCCCACCCATGAGAAAATGTGAAGCAAGCGCCTCTGGTAGTAGGATCGGCTGCTGCAGCGGATCCTGATGTACATCTTGATTCCCCCGCTCTTGTCCCTGATGTTGATCTTCACTCCCCCTTCTTCCTTGGTGGGGAGGAGAGGCACCACTTTGTGGTATGCCTCAGGTGTCAAAATGTCTTGGGCTGGCTCTGCCCTCTTGGGTGCTAAGATCAGCGGAGGGGGCCCTCTTGGTTGTTCCACCACTCTCAGAAGCTCAGGAGAGGGCATTTTCCAAGGCAGCCCCAACTTTGTGGAAGTCCCTCCCCAAAGAGATGTGTCTTGCACCTTCATTATACAGCTTTCAGCGGGTGCTGAGGACACACCTAGTCACCCTGGCTTTTGACAACTGAGACATATATATATATTTAGACAGCCGCTTTGGCACCTCACAAGGCCTTCCACCTCCCAGTGTTTACCCCCAGTGCCCCCCTCTCTCTATGTGTGTGTGTTTGTGTGTGTGTGTGTGTGTGTGTGAGAGAGAGAGAGAGAGAGAGAGAGAGAGAGAGAGAGAGTGTTTGTTGGAGTGTTGCCTGCTTTTGTTCAGCCCGGACACTGAGATCCAGCGCCGAGGGCCTTCTGGTGGTTCCCTCATTTCCCTCATTGCGAGAAGTGAGGTTACAGGGAACCAGGCAGAGGGCCTTCTCAGTAGTGGCGCCCAACCTGTGGAACGCCCTCTCATCAGATGTCAAGGAAATAAGCAACTATCCTATTTTTAAAAGACATCTGAAGGCAGCCCTGTTTAGGGAAGTTTTTAATATTTAATGCTGTATTGTTTTTAACACTTGATTGGGAGCCACCCAGTGGCTGGGGAAACTCAGTCAGATGGGCGGGGTATAAATAATAAATTCTTATTCTTATTTGTTTTATTGGGGAGTCATTTGGAGGGAGGGGCTTTCTGGTCTCTCTGTGTGTGTGTGTGTTCCGTGCATTATTCGTTAAATGGATATTTTGTGCTGCCCATGACAGTTCCTTAGATTTTTCAGATGTGTCCCTACCCCATGCCCGAAAGAAAGCTTGGGGGATCCCCTGCTGCAGACATTGCAGAAATGGCAGCTGTAAGACAATGCACCCATGCTAAATAAAGAGGCACAGCTGGGACACACACACACAGCTGACATAGCATGTCCTGACACTTCCTTCCAAAAGGAATGAGGTGGGGAGGTTGTGGGCTGGGGAGAGAGCGGAAAACGACTGCATTCCTAGCCTATAACTAAAAGGCAGGGCACCATTCCTGGAAAACAACAACAACCACCAAACAAGGGGAGGCACATTGATCCTGCTCCTCTGCCTCAGCCTTGTATCTAACGAACCAAATCTTCCGGAGGAGAGCAATCTCTCGCAAAGGCCCACGCAGCTACAACTGTGTGGTGTCATTCTTAATCATGCCTTATGGGCACTCGGTTTATATATCTAGGGAGGGGTGAAGCGGACTGCTTTGGAGACAGCTAATGGAAACATTCTGCCTCAAGGGAGCAGAGCGCACACCTGCTGCTCCCACCTGCACTTCTGGCTGGTAGACAAAGGTAGTGAGGAGAGTGGAGGGGAGTGGGGACAGAGCAATGCTGCTAAGCCAGCCTATCTCAGACTTGCTGCTCCAGAAAGACGGGAGATTAGCAGGAGGAAAGTGTGCTTTTGAGCTTCTGGGAGTGCAGGGGTGTCAGTGGTGTGCATGTTTTCAGGAAAGCGAGAGAGAAAGAAATTGAGAAATTGATATCAAAGTTGGTGTTTTCTACAGTAAGGGTAAGAGCAGGAGAGAGACAGAGTTGGAACATGGGTGAAGGGAACACAAGCAATTTATCCAACACAATCCTAAACTTCTTAAATCCCTCTGGGTTTAATGAGCTTTCTCTCCCCTTCTCCTCAATGTGTTTAGGATTTGCAGCCTGATTTGCTTTATTGCTAACAATGAGGCCTAAGGTTTTCCAAGTGGTGAGCTTTGTGACATAACTTGGATTGTGAAAAGGGAGCTATGATGCTATGAGACCTTGAATTGTGCAGGGCCAATGACCTGCCAATGAATGCAAATTACGTCCAGGAAATTTAAATGTGTAACTATAGCTCAGTTGGTCATGGGTTTGAGCCCCATGTTGGGCAAAAGATTTCTGCATTGCAGGGGGTTGGAGTAGATTCTTGTGGTCCCTTCCAACTCTACAATTCTATGATCCATCTCTAAAAAAATAAAATAAAATCCAAATCACTTTGCAAGCTTCACAATTACACAAGGTAGGTCACTATTATTATTTCCAGTTCAGAGATGGGAAAAGGTGTCTGAGAGATTTTGATTTCGGGAAGAAAAAGTCCTCTCCAGAGAGGGCATCTAAGCACAGCTCTCTCCTAGACCGAATCCAATGGACTATCTCTAAATTATGTCGGGAAAGTGTTTTTGTACTGAGAAGGTGTTGCAGCAAAGCATAAATCTCTATATCTCTCTCCAGGTGTGATGGCACATGTGAGCTTAGGGAATCACAGATTTTAACTTCATGGAATTTTTGGTGGTGCTTGCATGTGTTTGTGTGTTTAGAATTTTGCATGCAAGCAGGGATGAAAAATTAATGGACTATAAATAAATGAAATGGCGGAAAGTGTGTCAGTTAGCTCTCACTTAAGAAAATAGTTCAGCACCTCCCTCTTGCTAATTATGGGTGCAATGTGCAGACACGTCATGCAGAGCATATAAATCACGTTGCTTTCATCTGAAATGCATAAAGCACATGCTTGCAGAGCCATCCTAAGCGTAGGAGTGGGCCAGACTAAGCCTGGCCAGGGTGGGGGGGAGCCTTTAAAATAAGAGTTTGACTTACACTGCCCTTTTTTGCTGTATAAGTTCCACCAGGATGCCATGTGACCAAGCTGAACAGATCCAGCATGAGCTCCCCCCACCCAGTCCTGCCCCTCCCTTTCCCTCCCCACAAAATACCATTTTTAAAGGGCTTATACTACCATTGGAGGGACATGGGTGGCGCTGCGGGTTAAACCACAGAGCCTAGGACTTGCTGATCAGAAGGTCGGCGGTTCGAATCCCCATGACAGGGTGAGCTCCCGTTGTTCAGTCCCTGCTCCTGCCAACCTAGCAGTTTGAAAGCACATCAAAGTGCAAGTAAATAGGTACCGCTCTGGCGGGAAGGTAAACGGCGTTTCCGTGTGCTGTTCTCGTTCGCCAGAAACAGCTTAGTCATGCTGGCCACATGACCTGGAAGCTGTATGCCGGCTCCCTCGGCCAATAAAGCGAGATGAGCGTGCAACCCCAGAGTCGGTCACGACCGGACCTAATGGTCAGGGGTCCCTTTACCTTTACTACCATTAAGATCTGATATCTTTGGCTCAGTTGCCTGAGCATTGGCTGAGCCAGAAAGAAGGAGTCACCTCAGCATATATCTGACTGAGCTGGAAGGCTGGGCTTGCACCAGCAGTGCCAGGAATCATCCCGCTGATCAGGCGATCCATTAGATCCTAACTTGTTCATCCCATCAGATCTTGTGTTCGAACTGGGTTATGCCTGGTGTGTGTCTTGATATCATTCTCTCAATTTAGAATGGTGGACTTTTCTGATCTTGGAGTGACAATCTGTGAGAATGTAACAGCAGTCACCTTTTCTCTCACTTTTACAGGTATTTAAACTAATTTGTTTCCCATTTGTTTGTTTTTCTTCTTAAAGTCAAAGATACCAAAAGACAAAAGAAAAAAAGATTATGTCTCTGAAAGCCAAGAAAGACCTATGTTATCGTCCAGATATGCGATATGCACGTATAATATCTGTCTACAGTGGTACCTCAGGTTACATACGCTTCAGGTTACATACGCTTCAGGTTACAGACTCCGCTAACCCAGCAATAGTGCTTCAGGTTAAGAACTTTGCTTCAGGATGTGAACAGAAATCGTGCTCTGGTGGCGTGGCGGCAGCAGGAGGCACCATTAGCTAAAGTGGTACAGTGGTACCTCGGGTTACATACGCTTCAGGTTACATACGCTTCAGGTTACAGACTCCGCTAACCCAGAAATAGTACCTCTGGTTAAGAACTTTGCTTCAGGATGAGAACAGAAATTGTGCTCCAGAGGTGCGGCCCAGCAGGAGGCCCCATTAGCTAAACTGGTCCTTCAGGTTAAGAACGGTTACAGGTTAAGAACGGACCTCTGGAACGATTTAAGTACTTAACCCGAGGTACCACTGTATTCTATTCCAATATTACCTTTGGAACAGATGCTATAGCAAAAAAAAAAAAAAAAAGAGGCAATGAGTTCATGGACTATTATTAGTTTTAGTATAAACAGCATCAAAATGGGCTCTGAAAGTGAAACAATTATTCTGAGCTGCTTGATTGGCTATGAAATGTTAATTCTTCTTAAGCCATGGAGCAAAAATGACTTATGAGGATAAATCTGTCAGACCCTCAGTTTGTAGTTTGTGCCTTGGTGGAGACTTGGCAGGGAAAGTAAATTATGGTTCACCAAATATTAGAGTTTATGTTTTTCTTTTCAATTTCTTTTTGTTTTTTTTGTTTTTAGTGCCTTGTGGTTTCCCTCCCCCCCCCCAAATGCAGTGAAACAGAAGACTATTTCAAGCACTCTGTTCATTACAAATTGGGTCCATGTACAGCTTGATGTTCCCTGCGGATTCTGATGCCAGCTTTTACGAAGAGGTTTATAATGGAGGAACTCCCCGAAAGGATTCTAGCTGCGTTCTAATCCACCTTGGGTAGAGGAGAAGAATTTGGTGGCAAGTTGCAGCGCACTCCTAGCCACATTTACTCAGCGCTGTGGGTAAAACCTCAGTGCCTAGGACTTGCCGATCGTATGGTCGGCAGTTCGAATCCCCGCGGCGGGGTGAGCTCCCGTCTTTCGGTCCCAGCTCCTGCCCACCTAGCAGTTCGAAAGCACCCCTAAGTGCAAGTAGATAAATAGGTACCGCTTTATAGCGGGAAGGTAAACGGCGTTTCCGTGTGCTGCGCTGGTGCTTCGTCACGCTGGCCACGTGACCCGGAAGTGTCTCCGGACAGCGCTGGCCCCCGGCCTCTTAAGTGAGATGGGCGCACAACCCTAGAGTTGGACACGACTGGCCCCTACGGGCAGCGGTACCTTTACCTTTACCTTTAGGCCCTATTGAATTCAGTGGGCCTTAGGTAAATGGGGTTAGGATTGCAGCCACAGTCAGTAAGTCCCAGTAGTATACAAACACGGGTGGCACTGTGGTCTCTTGGGCTTGCTGATTGGAAGGTCAGCGGTTCGAATCCACGTGATGGGGTGAGCTCCCATTCCTCTGTCCCAGCTCCTGCCAACCTAGCAGTTCGAAAGCATGCCAGTGTAAGATAAATAGGAACTGCTGTGGCAGAAAGGTAAACTGTGTTTCCGTGCACTCTGGTTTCCGTCACAGTGTTCTGCTGTGCCAGAAGCGGTTTAGTCATGCTGGCCACATGACCCGGAAAGCTGTCTGTGGACAAACACCAGCTCCCTTGGCCTGAAAGCGAGATGAGCATCACTCCTCATAGTCACCTTTGACTGGACTTAACCGTCCAGGGGTCCTTTACCTTTACCTTTTTACAGTGCTCTTACAGCCCAATCCTACACATACACACTCAGCATTAAGACCTAGTAAGTTACTTTAAAAAACCCCCAAGAACAACCACATTTCTTTCTTCTTCTCCCTCCTCCAAGGACCTTGGGACCTCAGTGACTCTCTGAGCACTTCCAGCCTGTCAAAGTGAACCTGTGAAACAATGGGTTAGTGTGGCTGACTGTTAACCAGAAGGTTGGTGGTTCAAGCCCATCCAGGGACAGTTGTGGGCAGGATTCCTGCATTGCAAAGGCTTGGATTAGATGGCCCTGGGGTCCCTTCATAGATTCCATGATCTATGATTTCTATTATTATTTCTGGGTTGGATACAGACACATCCTGCCAAATCCAAGTTTCACAATTATAGTGGATTGGATTGTTATATACTGAGCTGAATCCTAGAACATCAGAATCCAGAATGCAGCAGTCTGATTGGTTGGTCTGCAGGAGCCACCCAATCCAGCTCCAGATGGAAGTGAATCAGTGACCTGATTGGCCTTCAGAAACAGCCAATCAGGCTTCTGGATGAAGTGAGTCTGCAACCTGATTGGCCTACAGGAGCAGCCTGGAATTAGCCAATCATGTGGGGCCCATTGTGTAAATAATGTATATATAGCTAGACGTTTTGGGGAAAGTTTCATTCATTGATACTACAAGCTGAATAAAAAGCATGAAATTCACACTCGACCAAGTATATTTCAGAAGATCTCACGTTTTCCCAAAGACTGGCCTTTTTGCAATAAGGGAAGTTATGAAGAAATGCACTGGAAGGTGTGGCGTTTACCACTTGCTTTGACACAGCAGTCATCTAACATCCCCACAAACACATCAGAGAAACAGCTCATCAGAATACTTCCGGGGTGGCGCCATCGGGACTCCCTCTGATCCGGAGGGACCAGCTCCACGGAAAACGGGTCTTTCCCGCTACGGCGAAGCGGGGACCCTTTCAAAAATCACAGGCGGATGAAGCCTGTGACCATGGGACTTGGCGGGCACCTTTAGCACCCCCCCAACCCGTAAAGGAACCCATTTACGGGCTCCGGAGCGAAGAGGGGGAAGTGGCGCGGTGCTGCGAGTCAACTGCTTCTTCCGTGGAGCGAAGCCGCACAGCCGTTGCCGGAGAGCGCTGCCTTTTTCCTGGGACAATTTGGCATTTAAAACAATTACCCGTGAGTACTTTAATTTCGGACAATTGGACTTTGAATAATGACCTGCGAGTAGAAAGGAAAATTGGACTAAGAAATTTATCTCAATTTTGCACTGAAACGGGAAGGTCTAAACAGGAAGTCAGCCTTCCGTTTCTTGTAGATAGATTAAAGCAAAGACATGGCAAACTAGAGTTCAGAAAATCGCTTGTAAAGGATTAACTTTCATCATTTAAAATTGTTGAACCCCCTTCGGAAGCAGGAGAAGAGGGGGGATTTTTCCCCCGGACTGTTTAAACCTGCAGAAAGAGTGTAAAGCAAAGTAATTTTCCACCGTCTTGATCCTGGGAGCGGGTGTCAGGACTGACGTTCTTTGGGAAGCTCATTGACCAGAGACAAACACTTTTGACAGATAGTTAAAAGAAGAGAAACATAGTGATTCCATTGTTCTCCTTCGTATTTTAAAGGAACAAATATTGACAAAATATCTGAAAAAGGAAACTTTGTTGTTAGATCTGCCTTTAAAAGAAAAGAACAAATAGAAGTTTTTCTCCTAGAGGGAGCCTGTGAAACTGTTACTAAATCTGAATCGGGGAGTTCTGCAGCTGCAGCAGATTACGATCGTGGGAATAGACTTCTGACCTTGCAGAACAATGTATTCAGAAGCCCTGATGCGTGCTTTCTGCAAAACAAGTGCCCTACTGGAGCAGCTACATGAGAAGACGGACTTGATGACTGCTGCGATCGGAAATTTCGGACAGGTAGTGGGTAACTATATAGAGCCCACCCAGGAATTAAATCAGGAGTGTGCTCTGACAGATCAGATGAGGGAAGAGGATGTTGTTCAACCTCGGGCGCCAGAGATGGAGGGAGCTGTGGCCCAGCAGGAACATGATATTTGGATCTGACAAATGAACTTGGAAAAAGCCAGATTTGGAAAGATAAAGTTTGGTTTGGTTTGGAAATGGGGGTTGGATAGATCCCCCCATGCAGGGATCTTTGAACTTTTCAAGTCTGGCAATGGGCCGTGAGATGTTTGGGGTTGTGGGGGCTCTTAATTCTGGAGGGACTTTGAAACATGTTTTTAAATACCACATGGAGTTTAGTGTGGAGCATGGGAAAGGGATTGATTTGTCGAGAAGGGTCAAAAACACTGTTAAGTTGGAGTTCCCACGAGTGAAAGGAGCAGGAGACAAAGTAAAGTACAGGTATAAATATGAAGAAGAGCTGCGGGAGGGACATGGAAGAGACTTAAGGGCCTCGGACATAAGATTACCAGGTTAATGCGCTAGATTGATGGGATAGAAAGGACTGACAAAACCCGGGACCAGGAGGAAGAGACGCTGGATGAAGATTGGAAGAAAATTTTTTTTATTAGGATTGTTTTATAAAATTGATGAATGTTAGAAAAATGTTGGAACGAAATTATTTGGCTTTAGCAAAAATGTTAAAAGAATTATGTAAGAATATGTTATGGTTATGAGAAATTGGTATAAATAAGATCTAAGTTTTAAGTTTTAAGGTCTTTTATAGTAAGATAAGGTTAAAATAGATTAAGGTAATGTAATGACAGAATATTATGAAAAATGGAAAGGATTTGTTGTGACTATTAATAACTAGGATACAAAAAAAGGGAGGAGTGAGGAGGTCAAAGAAAGAAGGTAATGACAGTCAAGGATATGAGAATATTGGATTTGTTTTTAAATTTTTGTGGCTTATTTTTGCTTTTTGATTGTGTTCTGTTACGTGCTTTGTTCTTATTTTTTGATTTTGATTTTTATCAATTTGTATTGTTTGATTGTGGTTTGTTTTTCTTTTGTTTTTTCTCTTTCTTTTTCTTCTCTGCTTTTTCTGTAACTTTAAAACTCTTAATAAATATCATTTTTTTAAAAAACAACAGCTCATCAAATAGCCAACATTGCCTGTTGTTGTTGTTGTTTAGTCGTTTAGTCGTGTCCGACTCTTTGTGACCCCATGGACCAGAGCATGCCAGGCACTCCTATTTTCCACGACCTCCCGCAGTTTGGTCAGACTCATGCTGGTAGCTTCGAGAACACTGTCCAACCATCTCATCCTCTGTCGTCCCCTTCTCCTTGTGCCCTCCATCTTTCCCAACATCAGGGTCTTTTCCAGGGAGTCTTCTCTTCTCATGAGGTGGCCAAAGTATTGGAGTCTCAGCTTCAGGATCTGTCCTTCCAGTGAGCACTCAGGGCTGATTTCCTTAAGGTTTGATCCCCAGCAAACCAATCAGGATGAATAAACAGATTGAAGTGCCTGCAGTAGCTGGCTCAAACTCTCTTTGTGAGCTTCATGGCAGTTCAGGGATGTGAACCTTGACTGCCTCACTGATCAACACCCAAAACTGCATCCACTATACCACACTGGCTTTAAACTTAATGGGGCATGGCCACACGGCGAAACCCCAAGAATGTTTGTTTTAGAAATGGCCTTTATTTCTCCTTAGAGAGGCATGCTTAAGACTGCAGCCTTACTTCCAAATTTAGTGTTTACTAAGCACTGGATTCGGCTAAGGCCCTAACTGAATTTGGCTGATTCAGGGGAATCCGGGCATCGGTTGAGATCTCCCCAGATTACCGTGAGTCAGTTTGCAAGGCCTGGAGTGACCAGAGGCTGTCAGAGGGCAGGGTGTCAAGCAGGAAGGAGAGGAAAGCGTGAGCAGACAGAAGGAGAAACTACGTCAAGGAGGGGCTGACCAGGCAGTTGTATCTTCATGGGAAAAGGTAGGGGGTGGGTGGATATTTTAATCCAACAGCAGCACTGTTATGTACTGAGTTGAATAGGATCCAAAAGGCAGCAGTCTGATTGGTCCTAGAACAATAGGGTCCAGAATGCAGCAGTCTGACTGGTCCACAGGAGCCACCCAATCCAGCTCCAGGTGGAAGTGAATCCGCAACCAGATTGGCCTACAGGTGAATCCTGGGATTAGCCAATCACGAGGGGCCCATTGTTTAAATAATGTATATAACGCAGACATTCTGGGGAAACTTCCATTCCTCCTCACCACTATGAGCTGAATAAAGAGCATGAAATCCACTCTTGACTCCGAGTATGTTTCAAGCACCCAGTACTGCAGACATTTGACCCACACACCCTCTTTTGTCTCTCAGTTATTGGCTTACACAGTGGTAACGGCTGAGACACCACAGCCATTTTGTGAGGACTCAAAATGGAGGTTGGCTTCCCAGGCCCCATCCACTGCTGTTAGTTTAGCTGCCTGAGCACCCAATACCTATTTTTGCACTTTGTTTTGATACCATCTTTTACACTGGCTTAACCTCAGCGCATGCCAGGGACCTTTATAGGAAGCTACTGTCTGAGGGACAGCGACCCTCAGTGTGGGGAGGAAGGTGGATCTTGCATTCGTTTTTGGCAAACCAACCTTCAGTAAGCTATGAAAAGCAGACTGCACCAGCCCTGTTGGAAGAGATCCTTTGTTGCCTGGATGTTTGAAGATTGAAATTTGGAGCTAAACTATTGGATATAGATGCGTTGTCTGGCACATGGTGATGTTTTATCATGCTTATTGTTCGTTTGATATGTTACGAGTCACTCTTGGGGCACAATTTTGTGGAAAAGTGGCATACAAATGAGCAGATAATGATGAATAAAATTATTCATTTGAAGAAGACGGGGGGGGGGGAACCAGGCACATGTAACACTATGATCTCTGCTGTCCACTGAAATCATCCCAAGCCACTTCAAATTCAAGCAGGACAACTGTCATACATGGTATTAAACATCTTCAATCATCAGACTGTGCTCTCTCACTTGACAACTTCCAACATGTTCTCCCTTTTCCTCAGACAACAGGCATCTTCTTCCCTCCTCCCTCGCATTTCACACAGTTTCTGTCTTCATGAAATGGCTTCTCAGGACTCTAAGAATCAATTCATACACACACACACAGAGAGAGAGAGAGAGAGAGAGAGAGAGAGAGAGAGAGAGAGAGAGCTTTATTGTGGTCCATTTACATTAGGACTCTCTTCGAATCACATCTTATGTTGAGGCTTGGCCAACCAAGGCAAAATCCAGTTCCCACCAAACGCCAACCAATCCTTCCGTGTGTAATGCTTCATATATTCTAGATGTTTCCCAAACTTGGGTTCCCAGCTGTTTTTGACAATTCCCATCACCCCTGACCACTGGTCTTGCCATCTAGGGATGGTGGGAGGTGTGAGACCCAAGTTTGGGAAACACTGTTCTAGATTATGATTCATGCCAAAGGATACTTGCTACAAATACTCACAATTATGTGTAAGGCAAAAAAGAATCATCCTGTCAGACAGAACAGCTTTTTTAAATGAAAAGAAACAAGCCAGAAACAACAACAAAAAACAAAACACCATTTATGGTTAGATTGACAGGAATGTCCCTATTTTCTTCTAAAAGTAGTTTGATGACATTTAACGAGCTGACAGACTGATCCCCCTAAGTGCCCACTAGCTGGGAGATGCACCAATGCTAATAAAGGCACTGTTTATTTGCTAAAAAGTCAATTTCAAGGGAGCGATTTCCTGCTCCCAAGGAAGCTTTTGTGATGTAAGGCCATTTCACACATTATGCAGAGGCACGTCCGCATTTGCCACAGCATGTTTGGTAGATAGCATGCCACTTGCTATCATGTCACTGCTCATACTTTCTGTTTTAGTTTTGAACCTTTTATTGAGAAAGGGCTGTAGCTTAGAGGAAATTCATCTGCATCACATGCAGAAGGTTTTAGGTTCGATCTCCAGCAGCATAAGATAGGTGAAAGACTCCTGACTGAAATCCCAGGGAGACTGACCAGTTGGTGTTGACTATACAGTGGTGCCTTGGTTCTCAAACGCCTTGGTTCTCAGATGCTTTGGTTCTCAAACTCAGAAAACCCGAAAGTAAGTGTTCCAGTTTTCAAACATTTTTGGAAGCTGAACATCCGATGCAGCTGTCGGCTATTGTTTCCGGAGCACCTGCACCAATCAAAAGCTGTGCCTTGGTTTTTGAACATTTCGGAAGTCAAATGGACTTCTAGAACTGATTAAGTTTGGTGCTTTTGTTTTTGCTATTTATTTTGTGTTTTTGTTTTTGAAGCTTTTCAATTAATTTGCTTTTGTGAGGGTGTGGAACCCAGTTCAGCTACAGACTGACTGATTGATTGATTGATTGATTGATTGTGTGAGTGCGGAAATGGATAAAAAAACCCCATCCAAACAATGACCATCATCAGTGCAGGTAAGAAACAAATGTAATTTAAATTTTTATCATCTACAATACTGTCTTATTTATTTTATAGTACAATATATTGATTATTGCTTTCATCTTATGGATCAATGGTCTCGTTAGATAGTAAAATTCATTTTAAATTGCTGTTTTAGGGATTGTTTTCAAAAGTCTGGAAATGGATTGATTCGTTTTCCATTCCTTTATATAGGAAAGCATGCCTTGGTTTTGGAACGCTTTGGTTTTGGAACGGACTTCTGGAACGGATTAAGATTGAGAACCAAGGTACCACTGTACTGATCTTGATGCACCCAAAAATCGGATCTCTTATAAAGCAGGTTTCTGGTTTCCTACTGTTACGCTCCTGAACCAAGCAGAGGCTAGAATCTACAGATGTCTCATGTCAACGTTATTTTACCAGCACGGGCAATCAATTTTTATTTATTACAATATTGCTTAAATGTATGTCTTTGCTAAGTACAGCAATAAATTTCAGTGGATTCGATGCTTATTCACCCTAGACAACTTTTACAATGTAATAATATAGGGCACAATCTACATGCACAAAATGTAGGCCCTAATATGAACTGAAGTTGGCCAATAATAATAAAAGATATTTTAGTGGCCAGTAATTGTAGGCTATTCCATGTGGGGATTGGTGTTTGCTTCATGCAGCTCGAGAGCGGATGTGGTTTTGCTTTAGAGAGGGCTCCTTTAAATACAAAAAAGCCAGCTCTGCATCTCTGTAAGGGTATGAAAAGCAGGTCTGACTTAATCAGTGCATTGATTTGCTTAACAACTCCAGGTATCCTGGTCTCTTGCTGTTGGCAATGAATAGTTAGCACCACCATTAGAAGATGTATTTCCTGCCAATTAGAGCTTTACAGAAGTGGTTTAGCTGCTTTGAAGAATGCCCATAAAAGAATCTATACTTATGGCTGCCTTCCATCTGGGTACATGGGTAACTATGCGCACAACCATTTATTTCTCCAGCGTTGCTCCATTTTCTTCCTCCAGGACAACACTGCAAAATTGGAAATAATTTCATTTGTGCAAAAAACTCCCCCAATAAGACAATATCGCAAACATCTGAGAGCGCGTGGATTCAGCTGGCTTTGGTATCGTGTCTAGACACAGCAGCAGCTTCAATCACAGGTTTTTAGAGTATACAAGTCCCCAAAGTGTAAGTGTAAATTATTTTCTCTGGTTCATTTCCATAGGGATATAATGATGAATTCAATCTTTCCCACATTTTCACTGAGGAATGCAGTGGATTCAAGCAAATAAGGGTACCCCTATACTGTAGTTTGTGTTCTCTTTGTGTGTGGGGTTGGGGAGTCGAATACATTCTCAGGCATGGTTACTATGAAACATCCACATGGGCTTTACTCTGGCAATATTCGGAAACAAAATCATCAACAAGCTTGCAGTACAGTGTAGCAGAACTTCATAGTTCACATTCATTGGCAGAGTATCAAAGCGCCTGGTGGAATTCCGCTTGAAACTCCTGACAACTGTAAGATCATTTTTGATAAAACAGTCAAATGTTTATTGTGTCGGACAAGACTAGCACCTGAGCTGCAGAAGCATCTTGTTCATTTCATCAGCGTGAGCATAACAGGAATACCTCCAGATGGGAGGTGGTGGAGCACACTGTATATAGCTAAAGCCAGTTGGCTTAACTGGTATGTTTCTTATCCCCAGTCAAGCTTCCCCCACCAAGTGAAAGGTGTCACACATAGTCCATTTCATTATAGCCCACATTCTCTTTTCAGCTTGCCACAAAAGGCAGTGACATCTAGAGAGCGTGAGGTCATGCATGACTGTTGCCAGGACTGAAACTGAATGATGTTGTCGGCAAAAAACCTGCCAGATCTTCACCATAAGCTGGCATTTAAGACCCAGCAATAGAATCTGTCACCCTGATTCTGCACATGTGCTCTCCACATGACCTATTAACTGAGGATTCATCCTGATTTGCTTGTACATGGAGGTTAGGCTATATTCAGTAGTAGTAGTAGTAGTAGTAGTAGTTGTTGTTGTCAGACATCCAATATCATAACTGAGACAGAATGTATAATGTAAGGTAGAATAATGGCATAAGTCATGTTGTTACCAAACCAGTCACCAGAAATGCTTAGGAAATACACTGGACCATAAGGGCCTTTGCAAAAACCCAAGGAGGTGATTTATATCTTGTTTATTAATACGTTGGGGCGGGGCAAGCATCCCCAGACTCCTGGGTGCTAGATTCTCCCCATAATTCCTGGATTTAGTAAAAAGAAGAATTAATCAAGGATTTACCTTCCCACAGCAGCGGTACCTATTTATCTACTTGGACTGGCCTGCTTTTGAACTGCTAGCTTGGCAGGAGCTGGGACGGAAGCTAACCCTGTCGTGGGGATTCGAACCACCGACCTTCTGATCAGCAAGCCCAAGAGATTCAGTGGTTTAGACCACAGCGCCACCCACATCCTAAGGCATTAACCCATCAATAAAGTCGCTAGAAGGGTGAAAGCTATACCAGATGAGGAGGGGTAGGGTCCCTCCTCCAGCTGAGTGTTAGTGGACAGAGACAAAAGGGTGTAGCATTTCAGTTTGGAGGATGTAAGTGAACAGGAACAAAGTGCCTGTTTCACAAGCTTGAGAGAGGGGCCAAGACAGAAGGCGGGCTGTTTTGTGCTGCAGAGAGGGTCAGATGTGCTGTCTGGGGTCTCTTGGAATTGGAGGCTGCAGCAGTGGAAGGAACGGGACCCTCTTGGGATGTGAATGCTCTGCCCTCCCTCTATCTAGGCTCAGGTTGTATATGTGTGTAAATAAACCATATATCATAAAGACACTACAAACTCCACTGTGACTCATTGACCAAAAGGAAACACAAACTCTGGTAAGTGCTCATGGAATCTCATACCGTTCATGGAGACTGAGGTGGTGTGTAACAATATAAGCAATGAAGGGGTACCGAACAATGGAGAAAGATTTCCACATTTTGGCTTCTCTAGCCTGTCCCTTGCACTTTTCGATTTCTCCACCACAGCTAACTCCCAGATTCTACTCCAGCAACCCTATAGAATAAAATACTTGTGGTTACTCCAAATTAATGGAAGATTCATAGCTATCAGTGGAGAGTAGCCTGAAGGCAGTGATGCTTCTGGATACTAGTTGCTGGAAACTGCTTTTGTGCTTGGGTCCTACTTGCAGGTTTCCCCTAAGTATCTGGTTGACCCCTGTGAGGACAGGACGCTGACTAGATGGCTCCCTGGCCTGATCCTGAAGGCTCTTATGTTCTTCTAGGATCGCAGCTTCTTGAATTCAATACGCTGCAGGGGATGAACAGCCCACCTCCAAGGATTTGCAAAGGCACCTATCTCCTTGTGGGTGTATCCCAGATGCAGGCTGCCTCTGTGGAAACAGAACAAGGAAGAAGGGCGGGGGGGGGGGACTTCATTTAAATTGTTGTTCGGCAAGTACATAGAGAAAGAGCAGGTGGCCACACAATACAAAGCAGTTCTGCATTCAACGGTGCATTCAGTTTACCCAGTTTGCTGGAGGTGTGAATAGGCTTCACGCCACTTTTACATGGAGCGGGATTTGTGTGAAAGAGCCCCCAGATGGAAAAATGGGAAGTTACCACATCAAGAGAAAACCCTTGAACGCCAGCTGTAATCACAGCGTTCCCTTAATTCAATTGCAAAAGTCGCCTTTACCGCTTCCTTTAATCTTCATGAGTGAGCACATTAATCTTTCCCTTTATACCTTTTGCAGTTACTGTGTGTCTAATCTTACCCCCAACTTTGTGCATTCGAGATCACTGTCAGGTTGCTGTCCGTCTCTCTCTCTCTCTCTTTACTGGAAGATGAGGCACCCAGTTACTCCAGTTACTCATGCACAGTGCTGGGTTCTAAATTAACTGCAACTGCACAGGGAGAAATACTTTCATGTCACTACAGACAGCTTGATGAAAGCCTCCTGTCTGCATGCAGCCAAAGAAAGCAAACAGAGTGAGAGGATGCACAGGGAGAGAAATAGAAAATTGCTAGGAATATACTAATGTCGTGTAAATCCACAATGCAAACACATTTCAAATACTGTATGTTTTCCTATATGCGCCCTTCATCTGGAAGGGCAAATTATACATAAGATATTGAAACAGGGAATGAAACAAGAAAAAAAGAACATATGACGGGAGGTTTGAAAAGCTAAGGTTGTTTTCAGAACGGAAACAAACAACAGGGAAGTTGCCATGTGATAAGGCAGGCAACAGTGGAAAGGTAAATTGTCATGTACTAATGACTATGATCCAGTCCAAGATAAGCATTTTCCCCCCAAAGTTCTGTTTATTTCAGTGAGGGAATTTTAGCACATTGCTCTACCTCTGAAATAATTGGAAGGTAAAATTGCTTAATGGGTTAGATTGTGGTCATACAAATGCAATGGGTGACGCATATGTTCATCAGCAAACTGTTGTTGTTGTTGTTTTATTGGATTTCTTGCCTGCCCTTCAGGGACATGGGTGGCGCTGTGGGTTAAAGCACAGAGCCTAGGACTTGCCGATCAGAAGGTCGGCGGTTCGAATCCCCGCGACGGGGTGAGCTCCCATTGCTTGGTCCCTGCTCAAAAGCACATTAAAGTGCAAGTAGATAAATTGGTACCGCTCCGGCAGAAAGGTAAACAGCGTTTCTGTGTGCTGCTCTGGTTCGTCAGAAGTGGCTTAGTCATGCTGGCCACATGATCTGGAAGCTGTACGCTGGCTCCCTCGGCCAGTAAAGTGAGATGAGCGCCGCAACCCCAGAGTCGGCCACGACTGGACCTAATGGCCAGGGGTCCCTTTACCTTTACTTTTGCCTGCCCTTCATAAGGTCCGAAGTCAGGTGACAACAATATAAGAATGCAATATTAAAATCAGTTGAAAACAATTCACAATTGGAAGGATAGGGCAAGTCATAATATATATCTCTCTCTTCAGGTATCAAAGGAGTATTTCTTCAGCACAAACCAGAAGCTATACAATGCATAAACTAGGCACACCTATCTGGCAGCCACAGAAGAAGTCCTCTTCTGGGCTTCCTCTACCTGCACTTCTTACGGTGGAAGTACTCTGCCACTCTTAACAGGTGTGACTGTTTCTCATTTGGAACGCCAAATAATTTGGTGTGGTGATTTTTGTTTTCATTTTTTTCAATCTTCCTTCAAGTTGCTCTGGATAGCAGGCATGGGAGCCATTTCCTTCTATCCTCAGACATACCCAATGAGTTGGTCTGGTGATGGTTGGTTTGAAGTCACCCTGTGAGGTTCATGCCCAAGCTGAAATCCGATCCCAGGCTTTAGCGACCCAAATCCAACACTGCTTGTTCCTTGCTTTTGTTTCCTTTCAATGTGCCACAGATTCACTTCAATGCGCTCACCTTCAGTGTACCACCCTAGTTAAGGAACACATGGCATGAACTGGAACAGAGCGTGTCTTCTAAGTTTAAATGCTTTCATAAAGCAAGTGGAATTCTGGAATTGGCTATGTGACAAAACAAATCTATCTTTTGCAGTCCCTTACAGCGTCACTTCACATTGACTTTTCCAGCTTCTTAATAGGGCCTCAGGGCACAATCAGGGCTTATTTTGCCCAATAAAATTGTATTTGCTGCCATTTGCTGTGTGCAGTCTCCACACCTTCCCTCTGGAGTAGCCCTTCTGCTGGAGGAATCAAGGCACAAAAGCTGGAAATGGAAGAAGGGTGTTAACACAATGTTAACTATTGTGTCCTATTGTGTCTGCCGTGAGGAATGTGGCTGCAAGAGTGCATAGAATATGGGGTGTTGTTTGTGATGTAATCTGTGATGAGTGACAAAACTCCCCTCCCCCCCCAAAAAAACACCCCAAAAACAAACCACCTATACATTTTTGCTATAGTTTCTTAAAACATAACAAAGCACGGGTGCTTAAAGGAGACATGAACCCCACTATTCTTCTATGCAGGAATTAACATCTGAAAAGCAAAACACAGTTTATGGGAAAACAAGGCCATTGCTTTCAGCAGGGGAAGGGAACCTGTGACCCTCCAGATATTGTTATACAGTGGTACCTCAGGTTACATACGCTTCAGCTTACATACGCTTCAGGTTACAGACTCCGATAACCCAGAAATAGTACCTCGGGTTAAGAACTTTGCTTCAGGATGAGAACAGAAATCATGCTCCAGTGGCGCAGCAGTAGCAGGAGGCCCCATTAGCGAAAGTGGTGCTTCAGGTTAAGAACAGTTTCAGGTTGAGAACGGACCTCTGGAACGAATTAAGTACTTAACTCAAGGTACCACTATACTCCAACTCCCATGAGCCCCAGCTAGCATAGCCAATGGTCAAGGTTGGTGGAAGCTGTAGTCCAGTAACTTCCAGAAGGTGATATATTTCCCCAACCTTGGTCTCTACAGTGCTGTTCATGCTATTTGCTTTATCTGCATTGGTGAAAAAGAATTATTTTGGGGTTGTGCGCCTCCCTCCTGCTGCAAGACTTATGTGGGGCAACATCTAGACAGATTTTTGTTTTTATTTTTAATAAGGCTATATGGAAACACATTTATTCTCCTCTCGCTTCCTCCAACCATTTTGGTCTTTGACATCCATCTATTATTATACATATAACAATTACATTGCATGGCTGTCAATTAAAAATCATGCTACAATGGTCAAAACATACTTGTTGTGACCTGTTTTGAAAAACGGTGCACCCTCAGGTAAAAAGTATGTACATTCATAGTCCACTGAGCTTCATAGGAATGGGAATGCAAATCTCCAGCTGATATAACAAGGACATGAACAGTGCTTGACCTTTGCCAGGTCATGCCTACTGTATGGAATTGGGTGCTTTTAGTGTATAGCCTTGGTTTTGAGTTTTGGCGTGTGTGTATGTTTTAAAAGAAAAGAAAGGAATGCTGTCAAGAGCTTATTTTAATTTTATCACCAATCTGCTCCTAGGGACAGAATACCTGATTGGGGATTAATTTGGCTTCATCTAATACCTGATTAGGTATTAAGGTGGCTTCATAAAAGTTTTTTAGTGCTGCATGATGAACGTAAAACTGACACTTAATACAATGCTCCTTTTCAGTGAAGGCTATGATATACCTCTTTGTGTGGAAGATCTCTCTCTCTCTCTGAGCCCGTGTATGTGTGTTATGTGTAGAATCAGGATGTAATGAAGGAATTGTATGCCATTTACCAGCAGTTGCATAGTCAGTGCTGAAAAGTTGCCCTGCAAATTAACTCTCCAGCCAAAGGTAAACTGATTGCCTTCCTAGAGTCTTTCCTTCCACACAAACATCTGGTTCTACTTAAGTGCGTCCACATTTGCAACTTACAGTTAACATTTTTTGGCACCGGGAGCAGCGTCTTGCAATTATGCTAAGTCTAGAAAGGAGATTTGCTTTTACAGCAGAATTCATAAAATTAAAAAAAAAAAAAAGTTTTAGCCCAATTTATTAGCTGCAACAAGCCTTCCAGAATGCAGACGTCTGGTCTGGTGGAACTCAACAGATTTCTGTTCATAGCTCTCCACACACTTATGTGCATGAAAATATAACCACTTTGTGAAGGGGACCGTATGCATTAAAATGCAAAATCATTTAAAATTCAGAGGCTATTCATCACCTACGGCAAATGATTACAATATATAAAAAGGTAAGGCTGATAACGATGCTCTTCATTGTTGTTTCAGAATTCAGGTGTATCTTTTATTAGCATAGGCTAGTCTTTCACTTTAGGAACATTGTTAGGGTTTTCATAACCTTATTTTACAAAGAATAGATGAAGCTATTTAGCTATTGCTAGGCTTCTCCACTGAGGAACAGGCGGGAGGCTGCTTTGCTGAATAACATGGGGCAGGGAGAATCCCTGCACATGCAAACTGGCAGACCAAGATGAAGGATAGTTTAAAACAAACAAAGCCTCCACTTCCCTCCCAGCCCCTTGTTTTCAGGTCACTCATGTGTTGTTCTGTATCTTAAAAATATTAAGCAGTGTGCAGGTATCCCATATGTAGGTACATCTTTCCCCACCCATTTGCATACCCTCCAACATTTCTCCAATGAAAATAGGGACGTCCCCTTTTACTATTTATACCCCACACATCTTACTGGGTTGCCCCAGCCACTCTGGGCAGCTTCCAACGTATATAAAAACATAATAAAACATTAAGCATTAAAAAAACTCCTTCCTTATACAGGATTGTCTTCAGACGACTCGGGAGGTCAGATAGCTCCATACCCTCCAACATTTATCCAATGAAAATTGGGACATCCTAATGAAAAGGGGGACATTCTGGGATCAAATCAGAAACTGGGACGGCTTCTCTAAATCAGGGACGTCCCTGGAAAATAGGGACACTTGGAGGATCTGCATTTGCTGTGCAGGGTGTCTGGAACATGGAATGAAGCACCTGTAGTCTACAGTGGTACAGTCAAGCGACTGTGTTGCCCTCTGTGAATCAGCTCTCAGTTGTGACATCATGCCTTTCCTGGGCGCTCCAGCCAACAAGATGTGAAATGGGCAGAGTAAGACTGTTTCTGGCAGAAACGGCAGCTTACCAGCTCTCTGAAAAGCACGCTCTTGATGAATATTAGCATGAAGCCTCATGGGAAAGAAAAAGAAGCCATGATCCAAAATGCAACCGCACTCAAGAATAGGTGCATCTTGTTGATTCTGTGGAATTGTACGCCCGTCTCTCCTTCATTCCATTATTTAACCATGAAACCCTGGAGAACCACTGCCAATTGGTACTGAGCCAAGTGGACTGACTGAGGCCATCCCCAGAATGCCAGTAGTTTGAAGGAGCGAGCCGAGCACAAACCAGAGCTTTAGATTTCTGCAGTTGAAGTGTATTGAAGGACACTGTCACCCTAATGCATAAAATCCCAGGATGTTGTTAACCCCACTGCTTAGACAGTTTGGTGATTTTGTTGGAAGCTGCCCAGAGTGGCTAGGGTAACCCAGTTAGATGGGCAGGGTATAAGAAATTTACTATTGTTGTTGTTGCTGTTGTTGCTTAAACCATGTACAATTAATAAACAAATACATGTTTTGAATAAAAATAAACATACACAACAATGCACCTTTGTGTGGTTTGTATAGTGCATTTGTAGCCTGGGTCCCGGAGCAACACAGTTTATTCACTGTACAGTCAAACCTCAGTTTTCGAACGTATCAGCTGCCAAACATTTCAGAAGCTGAATGCTGAAAACCCGGAAGTGAATGCTTCTGTTTTCGAACGCACCTCGGAAGTCGAACGGCTTCCGAGGCGTGTTTCTCAATTTCCCACATTGAACTTGCTGACAGCCCTTTGAACCTCAGTTTTCAAACATTTCAGAAGTCAAACAGACTTCCAGAATTGATTACGTTTGAAAACCGAGGTTCCACTGTACTGCAATGCCCCATCATTTCCCCCAGCTAATACCAGCTGCCTGTCCATGGTTAAAACCATGTTCAAGGCGGCTTGCAGCATGAAAAAGATTTACATAGTTACAAACCTAACAAAAGTCACCGGAAGCAATAAATAAAACACATCAGAAAGTACACAACCAAACTGAACGATTTCCACACAAGTCATAAGATCTATAAAAAAAGGAAGATACAAAAAATAACGTCAGTATCAGCAACAACCCACCCCAAACAAAAGCCCCTAAAAAAATACACCATCCCAAGAGTCCTTTCAACAGCCTCAGCTTTTGTAGTTGGAGTCAGTCAGGGCCCTGCCTTCCCAGGCCAGGTATAAAAAGTCTTGCAAGGCAGGGAGCAGGTCTCCCAAGATTCACAGCAAGTAAATGCTGCAGAGGGGCCAGCTAAGAAATTAGAGTTTGGAACCTCAGTCGCAAGCTGAGCAGGCCTGGACTAGACTGAGGAGCTGAGCCCTGGGAATGCCCAGGTTTACATATTTCTTGACTGCACAAGCAAGCAGAAGGAATTCCCTACAAGAGGCAGCTGCCTACACTGTTCTTCACTCTCTGAAATGGGAAACAGGGTCCTTAGAAGCCTTGCCACATTCCCCCAGGGCATTCCTCCTTTAGATCCTACATGCAGGACTAGGGGTCCTGTTATTACAGTAGTTATGCAGCCCAGATGCTTTTTATAGAGAAGGCACAATAGAGGACTGGGACTTTAGGGGGGGGGGAACAACAACAACTCATGGGAGCCCTAGTTTTCCTTAACTTGGAGGTAGTTTTTGAAGCTGAATCTCCTTAGCAAGGCTAGATTAAGGTGGCTGGGGACTCTGGTGCAATTCCTAAAATAACCCCCCCCCCCTTTCCCCCAAAAGAAACACATGAAACAGGGTAACACCAAATAAGGCTTGAGGTATCTGAAAGGCTAAAATGTATTATGGTGTAAGCATTCATGGGCTGGATTTTTTAAAAAATTTTTTTAGTAATAGTATTCTGAGCCTGCACAGATGGAGCTGTGGTTTAAACCACTGAGCCTAGGGTTTGCCGATCGGAAGGTCGATTTGAATCCCTGCAACGGAGTGAGCTCCCATTGCTCGGTCCCAGCTCCTGCCAACCTAGCAGTTTGAAAGCACGTCAAAGTGCAAGTAGATAAATAGGTACCGCTCCGGCGGGAAGGTAAACAGCGTTTCCATGCGCTGCTCTGGCTTCGCCAGAAGTGGCTTAGTCATGCTGGCCACATGACCTGGAAAAACTGTCTGTGGACAAAAGTCGGTTCCCTTGGCCAATAAAGCGAGATGAGCACCGCAACCCCAGAGTTGTTCGCTACTGGACTTAACTATCACAGGTCCTTTACCTTTATTCTGAGCCTGTAGAATTTCACAACTCTCAGCAAAACACAAACAAAAAACACACTTTGCCAGCCTTGAAAAATAGAAATGAAAATACTCTGAGCATGTGCAGTTTTGCATTTTAAACTCACATTCACTCAACACCTCGTTCTTTCTGCTCACTTCCTGCCTTGGGCCACTTACCAACTCTCAGGCTAGACTACCTCACATACTTGCAAAGTATTACTTAATGCTGCAAAGGAATTCCTGCAAAGGAATGCTTGTAGGCGTCAAATTTTGGCTCATTTAACCAGAGTGATGCATCTTTGTATTATAAAGGACCATGCATTGCAAGGGACTGGACTGGATGACCTTTGGTGTACCTTCCAACTTTGCAGTTCTATGATTCTATGTTTTTCTTCCTCCTCCCACCCAAATTAGTGCAGCTCCAAGGCTTCCACCTCAGGCAAAAGGAACACAGGCTTTGGTTGGAATTGAGTTCAGTGGTGTGTATTTGTGTGTGAGTTTTCATTTAAAAAAATAAACAAAACTGGAGTATATACTGGGGTTCATTCCACTGTTTAGAAGGGAGAGTGGTATTGGTGTGACCCGCTGCTCAAGACAAGCTCTATTTTTTAAAGTGGCTGACAGATTGACGTTACGAAGATTTAGGGGTTGACTAATAAGATTTGAAGTTTACAGGCCTCTCCTTGCTACTATCAGATGAGATTTTAAGGCCTGTCTAGACTAAGAAAATCTGCAAGTACATTAATGTCATAGACCAAATGTCATAGACCAAATGGAGCAAACAGCATGCAGACCTAGTGGTGGGAGGAAAAAATCCTTAAATAAGAGACACGGGGGAATGATTAATGGACTTCAATGTCTGTACACTAATGCGCAAAGCATGGGAAATAAACAAGATGAGGTTGAGCTCTTAGTACAGCAAACTAAATAAGACATAATAGGCATCACTGAAACCTGGTGGGATAAGTCCCATGATTGGAATGTAATAATGGAGGGATAGAATCTATTTCAGAGAAACAGACCAGACAAGAAAGGAGGAGGAGTGGCGTTATATGTCAGGGATGTGTATACCTGTGAAGAGATTTAGAACCTCAAAGCCAAAGTGAGAGCATTTGGGTCAAAATTAAGGGAGAGAAGAATAACAGTGACCTCATTGTGGGACTTTACTATAGATCCCCAAGCCAAACGGAGGACATAGATGATGCCTTCCTGGAACAGATGGCCAAGCATGCAAAAGGAAGGGAGATAGTAGTAATGGGGGACTTCAATTACCTGGATATTTGTTGGATGTCAAACTCAGCCAAGAGCATAAGGTCAAACAGATTCCTCACTGGCCTTGCAGACAACTTCATTGTCCAGAAAGTGGGAGAAGCAACAAGAGGAACAGCCATTTTAGATCTGGTCCTAACCAATGTTGATGACCTGGTTAGTGGGGTAGAAGTGGAAGGATCATTAGGCGCGAGTGATCATGCTCTTCTGAAGTTTACTATACAGCGGAAAGGAGCAGCCAAGCATACTAGGACTCAATTTCTTGACTTTAAGAAAGCCGACTTCATAAAACTTAGGGAAGTGCTGGGTGAGATCCCATGGACAGTAATACTAAAAGGAAAGGGAGTTCATGATGGCTGGGAGTTTGTTAAGAGGGAGATAGTAAAAGCACAACTTCAGACAATACCAATGAGACGGAAACATGGAAGGTGCCTAAAGAAGCCAGGGTGGCTATCTAAAGAACTTTTAACTGAGTTAAGATTAAAAAAGGATGTGTACAAAAAGTGGAAAAGGGGGAAACCACCAAAGAGGAATTCAAACAAATAGCCAGCACGTGTAGACACAAAGTCAGAAAAGCTAAAGCACAGAATGAACTCAGGCTTGCTAGAGAGGTTAAAAGCAACAAAAAAGGCTTTTATGGGTATGTTCGTAGCAAAAGGAAGAACAAAGAAACAGTGGGGTCACTCAGAGGAGAAGATGGTGAAATGCAAACAGGGGACACAGAAAGGGCTGAACTCCTCAATGCCTTCTTTGCCTCAGTCTTCTCCGATAAAGAAAACAATGCCCGACCTGAAGAATTTGGAGCAAATGATTCAGCAGAGGAAACACAGCCCAGAATAACTAAGGAGATAGTACAAGAATACTTGGCTAGTTTAGATGTATTCAAGTCTCCAGGGCCAGATGAACTGCATCCAAGAGTATTAAAAGAACTGGCAGATGTGATCTCAGAACCACTGGCAGTCATCTTTGAGAATTCCTGGAGAACAGGCGAAGTCCCGGCAGACTGGAGGAGGGCAAATGTTGTCCCTATTTTCAAAAAGGGGAAAAGAGAGGACCCAAATAATTACCGCCCAGTCAGTCTGACATCAATACCAGGGAAGATTCTGGAGCAGATCATTAAGCAAACAGTCTGTGAGCACCTAGAAAGGAATGCTGTGATCACCAATAGTCAGCATGGATTTCTGAAAAATAAGTCATGTCAGACTAACCTGATCTCGTTTTTTGACAGAATTACAAGCCTGGTAGATGAAGGGAACGCAGTGGATGTAGCCTACCTTGATTTCAGCAAGGCATTTGACAAGGTGCCCCATGATATTCTTGTAAAGAAGCTGGTAAAATGCGGTCTTGACTATGCTACCACTCAGTGGATTTGTAACTGGCTGACTGACCGAACCCAAAGGGTGCTCATCAATGGTTCCTCTTCATCCTGGAGAAGAGTGACTAGTGGGGTGCCACAGGGTTCTGTCTTGGGCCCGGTCTTATTCAACATCTTTATCAACGACTTGGATGATGGACTCAAGGGCATCCTGATCAAATTTGCAGATGACACCAAACTGGGAGGGGTGGCTAACACCCCAGAGGACAGGATCACACTTCAAAACGACCTTGACAGATTAGAGAACTGGGCCAAAACAAACAAGATGAATTTTAACAGGGAGAAATGTAAAGTATTGCACTTGGGCAAAAAAAATGAGAGGCACAAATACAAGATGGGTGACACCTGGCTTGAGAGCAGTACATGTGTAAAGGATCTAGGAGTCTTGGTTGACCACAAACTTGACATGAGCCAACAGTGTGACGCGGCAGCTAAAAAAGCCAATGCAATTCTGGGCTGCATCAATAGGAGTATAGCATCTAGATCAAGGGAAGTAATAGTGCCACTGTATTCTGCTCTGGTCAGACCTCACCTGGAGTACTGTGTCCAGTTCTGGGCACCACAGTTCAAGAAGGACACTGACAAACTGGAACGTGTCCAGAGGAGGGCAACCAAAATGGTCAAAGGCCTGGAAACGATGCCTTATGAGGAACGGCTAAGGGAGCTGGGCATGTTTAGCCTGGAGAAGAGGAGGTTAAGGGGTGATATGATAGCCATGTTCAAACATATAAAAGGATGTCACATAGAGGAGGGAGAAAGGTTGTTTTCTGCTGCTCCAGAGAAGCGGACACGGAGCAATGGATCCAAACTACAAGAAAGAAGATTCCACCTAAACATTAGGAAGAACTTCCTGACAGTAAGAGCTGTTCGACAGTGGAATTTGCTGCCAAGGAGTGTGTTGGAGTCTCCTTCTTTGGAGGTCTTTAAGCAGAGGCTTGACAACCATATGTCAGGAGTGCTCTGATGGTGTTTCCTGCTTGGCAGGGGGTTGGACTCGATGGCCCTTGTGGTCTCTTCCAACTCTATGATTCTATGATTCTATAATACAATTAAACGAGTGTCCTGTAGTATGTAAAACCAGAGCAGAACACACCTTAACTAGACACTCATTTCTTCCAGGTTAAGGATCAATAAGACGAAACATCTTGATACTGATAGGGGAACGGTAAAAAATTGAGAATAGGGCAGGATATAAAGCAGAGTTACTGTCCCCCCCTCCACCCTAGCAATAGGAAACAAGGCATCATAGAAAAGGACAGTCAGCTAAGATTAGCTACGAAACAGCTCAGTATGAATCTTTTTGTGGGAGAGTTGCAGTCAGACTTAACAATGCTAGTTAGTATGTGAAGAGGTTAAGGAAGACAGAGTACTGAATTACTCTGTGATGTCACATCCCCTCTTCTCCAAGGAGGGAGGAAGTAAGGCTTATTTCCGTTTCCTGTTCCTTCCCCGCCCCCATGCTATTTGAGATGGAGACAAATGAGCCTTAATATAGCTCTCTGCCTTAGATATGTATCTGAGCCTGCCTTGCTGTATATTTTGCAAGTGAGGATATTTACACTTACGATGAAGGAAGATGCAAATCTGAGACCTAGTAACTGTAAGTAAACCATTTTAAACTTACCTTGCAATCTGTGGTCTGTTTTATTGAAAAAGGGGGAAACAGGGACAGCTGCCTTAAAGAGCAGGAACATATTTAAAAGATTTTAAAACATATTCCTATGTGTCATTAAATCTAAAATGATGGGATTTAAACTCTGCTACTAGGGCTCCTTATGTGCAAGCCCTATATTTTAAAAACAGGCACAAGACATTTTTCATTTGTGTTAACTCCCACACATGGGTCTGTAGAGGATCCGTTATAATCAATATATACTCTTAGTAATACCCATCATATCTTCCTCAGCATGAATTTGAAATGAAATCATACTCAAGAAGAAGAAGAAGAAGAGTTTGGATTTGATATCCCGCTTTATCACTACCCTAGGGAGTCTCAAAGCGGCTAACCTTCTCCTTTCCCTTCCTCCCCCACAACAAACACTCTGTGAGGTGAGTGGGGCTGAGAGACTTCAGAGAAGTGTGACTAGCCCAAGGTCACCCAGCAGCTGCATGTGGAGGAGCAGGGAAGCGAACCCGGTTCACCAGATTACAAGTCTATCGCTCTTAACCACTACACCACACTGACTCAAGGTTTTCATCCTGCTCCTAACTTGCCCCTCTTTGTATCAGCAAGCACGACCTCCCTTCTTCTTCTCCATTGATAAAATGCCGTTTGATTGAAGGCCCTTGAGGGCCAATTTTGACATATTATTCTGAAAACATCCCTCCTTCGATGAACACAGAGCAGCTTGCTTAAGTAGCTTTCCTCCAGAGCAGCAAACCATAAACAATCCAGAACAGTTCAACATTTAGATCAGGAGAGGTTGTGAGCACAACTGAATCTTGTGATTTTTGGGAGTGTATTAAGACTAGCGACAGAGTAGAATTCAGACGACCACTTCCTTTCTAGCTCAGAGTATTGCCACACACATTCTGTGTAGAACATGAGTCCCCTGTAGGTGGAGAGAGGAACTGCATGATCCCTGCCCCATGGATGTGAGGGAGGAGGTGCTTTTGCTGTATTGTTTCTTCATTTCTTTAAGCAAGCTTACCTAAATATGTGCATCTGACATGTATTTTAAGACATAATTTTATATTGCACAAACTGCTGATTTTATTCATATGAGGGGATAGGTTGATGAGTGTGCTGTCCCCTTAAGGTTCCAACAAGATGCGCAAAATGCTTGCTCATGCCTTTTGAGTAGATTTATAGTTACTGGCCTTTGAGAGTATGGGGAATCTGTGGTCAGAGCTGTTGTTCAAATGCACATCCTGAGTCACAGTGCAGTCAGTGCTTGAGCTACAAGAGAGTTCTCTACAGCTTAGAGATTTCTTGGTAGCAGGCCCACATTTTTCAAATTCATTCCCCTCAGAAGTGCAATTAAGCTTCCTCTTGGTTATCTCCGAAAAGTGTTGCCAAACACACACCTCTTCCCTCAGATTAGATTGTGAGCTGTTAATAGTCTAACTCTGCCCTGTATGGTTTCTAACTTTTCTCTCTCTCCTTGAAGGGCTCCTGTGCCCCATGACGGGTAGAAATTCAACAGGTGAAGCTTTTGCTTAACCATTGTGCTCTCATGCTGCGGGTAAGCTGACCTATTGAACTTCTGCTTTTACGCAGCACTGAAGACTTATCACTTAGAGAAAGAGAAAGAAAGAAAGAAAGAAAGAGATAGACAATGCTAAGCTGCAGGCAGCAGGGGTCTAGTGGTTAACCTCTCAAGCTGTCTCATTTGGTCCTTGTAATGTTGGCAGCTAGCAACAGCATTAAGAAAGCAACTGCAAACTTTAAAATGTTACTATTTATTTACCACATCTGCATTTATTAAAAAGAAGAAAGAACTTGAAAGCAGATCATTTTCCCCTCCGAAAGGAGGGAATGAGTTGCTTACTTTCCACAAGAAGTCAAATTCCAGTCTCTGATCATTTATATCTGTTAGCTCATTTCAATGCATTCCAGTTTAGAATTATCCATTCCCTAGCGCTGAGCTGAACTGAGCTGAGGGAAACGTGAGGAAATTAGCTGAGTGCAAGAAGAAAGGCTGCTTTTCTTTTTTTGCAAATGTACTTTGCAAATGTTTCCAAAGAGGTTGCAGTGTTTGTAGAGACCTTGACCCTTTCAGAGACACTTGAACTCAGGACGCAAGGGAGAAATGCGCTAGGAGGAAGGCACGCTTAGCAAATCCACACTGTGATCAACTCCTGCCCGGAAACCAATGTTCCCACTGTGGAAGGATGTGTGGATCCAGAACTGGCCTCCACTGTCACTTACGGACTCATTGTTAAAACCGTGTTTATGGAAGACAATCTTACTCGGCTACGAGTGATCGCCAAAGAAGAAAGAAGAAGAAAGAAGAAGAAGAAGAAGAAGAAGAAGAAGAAGAAGAAGAAGAAGAAGACAAAGACACAGTTCCACCAGGTATGCCTTTCCCCCCATCACAATATTGCAATAAGCATAAGAGCCACACATCGCAGAACAGCAGTTAACAATACTTCACTGTTGATGAGCCATGTCTACCACACCCATGTGCCCTCCTTTACAAATGGCAGCCTTCTATCTGGAGGGCTGCCAGAAGATAGTCCTCTGTTTGGAGGAGTCCTCTGTTTGAAGAACTGTCTGGTCCATGTCCAGATCATAAGGGGCCTTGAAGTCGCCCATCAACAACTGACAGCTCCTAGACGGTGCTAAGCAGGCCAACAGGTCACCAGACCACTGTCTTCCCTGCTATGGTGAGGTGAATTGTATTTCTGCATAATAAATCTTTTTAAATTTGCATGACCACATTAATGGTAAATGAACATACACAAATGTCCTCCTTTTTTGAGGGTGCATTTTGTTTGGCAATGTGTAAGTGGCCACATGAACTATGCCTGAAGGTATGAGTTCATTGCAGTCTGAAGGAGCATATTCACCCATACAAATCTGCCCGGTCTCTGAGATTTTGGGGGGAGGTCCTTCTTTCAGTCCCACCACACTCACAGGCACGCCAAAGAGGGCCTCCTTGGTGGCTGCTCACAGATTTTGGAACCCCCCCCCCCCAGGGAAGCTAGACTGGCTTAACTAGGGTTACCAGACGTCCCAGGTTCCTGGGGACAGTCCCCGGATTTGCAAATATGTCCCCGGACAAATTCCGTCCCTGGAATGTCCCCAGATTTGCAAATCTGTCCCTGGGAAGCATGGCAGCGGCAGCCTCAGCAGTCTGGAGCCAGCCTGGTAGCGCAGTTGGCTCTGGCTGGCTTCAGGAGCTGCTCGCTGCCGTGGCGCCCGCCATTTTTCCTCACCAGAAGTCCCCATATGATGTGTCTTGTGCGATCTCCTGCCCCCTTCCCCCTTTGTTTTGACTGATCTGGGGAGGCTCAGGAGTCACGGGCAGGCGGCTGTTGCCCAGTTTTTTATAAACTCTGTGCATTTATGTTTCACAGGGTGCGAAAGAAGGGCTTTGCACCTTTATACAATATGCATGTATACTTGGGCTTAGGGTCTTTTGCCTCACCATCCCCACTACTAACTCCCTGTTGCTACTCAGCTTCCCCCCCCCCCAAAAAAAAGTGTCCCCGGATTCATTGAAAAAAAATCTGGTAACCATAGGCTTAACTACATAGTCTCTTAGCAGTGTATAAGCTACTTAGGGACTATTGTAGTTAAGCGGTATATAAATTAAGATGTGGTATATAAATTGTTCAAATACCTAATACATAGTATGGGGGGGGAGAAATCAGTCTGAACTATAAAACTAGACTTATTAAAATGCCTGCTGGAATAATAACATTAAAAGTCTTTAGGAGGTAATGGAAATTCAACAGGGAGCGGGGGCCTGTCTGACCTTAACTGGAAGCGAATGCCAAAAAAATGGAACCCCTCTTCTCAGTATGAAGTGGCCAACTTTCAGCCCACCTCGGAAATAGCAGGATGGCCTGTTTGTGTGGTGCTTTGTGTTGCTAAATGGGTTTCAGCATTATACATTATACATTATTTGTGAAATGCATGGAGGGGAAAGAAAATGGTTGGAAGTGTACTTATGCAAATAGAGTGCCCTAATTATGAAAGCTAACACAGCCGCTGTTCAAGCATTGCTTTTCAAAGTGTGCAGTCCTACCAATCAGAAAACATTATCATGCTGATACAAGTTGCTTTGCTTTTAATTAGCCAGATGTGGTGTGTGTGTGTGTGTGTGTGTGTGTGTGTGGCAATTTTCACTAACCTAAATACAGCATGTTTAGTTTTCTGATTATCTCCATAAAGAGCGAAAGCAAAAATAACTCTAGGAGACTGACAGGTCCTCTGATCCTTGCCCTCGAGTGCTTTTTCTTCTCAGCCTCCTTCAGAAACACAGCCAAGGATAATTTGTTGCTGGGAATGGGTTATTATGGTGATGATGGGAGTGGATGTTATTTACTATTTCTGTGCATGCCACCTTTCCTTGCATCTACCTGATTGCAGGATGGACTGCGCACAAGGGAAGGCAATTTGAGGTGCAATTCTTTCCATCTGAAGCCCCCATCTGAATTGCAACTTTGGGCCGGAATGTGTTGAGTCCAGCACTTGCGTTGTGTTTCTCGAGTCTGGTTAAAAAAACAAACTTTCTGCACTCACTGGATAGGTCAGTTGGTAGAACATGAGACTCATATTCTCAGGGTTCGAGCCCCACATTGGGCAAAAGATTCCTTGTGAGGCCTTCCAGCTCTATAATGAAGAAAGACTGCTACTCATCCCAGAACCATTGGGGCTGACCGCTGCTGTTTGCTAATGAAGGCAGCACACTTTGCACATGTCCAGAAGTCCCACAGTCTTTTTCACATTCTGGCATGCATTTACATTGCATTTTTAACCTCCCAGTAAGAAAAGCCATACTGAATCAGAGTTACTTACAAGGGTTCCTCTACTTTGAAAGTTTATTCACCTCCATTGCTAGGGGATTAAGGGCAGACCCTCCGAGTGTCCCTATTTTCCAGGGACGTCCCTGATTTAGAGAAGCCGTCCTGGTTTCTGAATTCATTCCAAAATGTCCCACTTTTCCTTAGGATGTCCCTATTTTCATTGGAGAAATGCTGGAGGGTATGGAGTTATCTGACCCCTGAGCCATCTGAGAGCAATCCTGTATAGGGAAAGTTTTTTTTTAAGGTTTAATGTTTTATTATGTTTTTATATATATTGGAAGCTGCCCAGAGTGGCTGGGGCAACCCAGTAAGATGTGTGGGGTATAAATAGTAAAAATTATCATTATGGAATGTGACGTCCCTATTTTCATCGGAGAAATGTTGGAGGGTATGTAAGGGTGCCTCCTCTCTCTCTCTCTCTCTCTCTCTCTCTCTCTCTCTCTCACACACACACACACACACACACACACACACACACACACAGAGCTATCATTATTTTTTGCTAATGCTATACAAGTGCTAACCTGATTCACTGCTAATTGCCAGTCTGGCCTCTGTACACAATAGATTGCTTTCTTTAGGAGGGTTAGCTAAGCAGGGGGAAAACTCCTCTCCTGCAAAAGAAACCCCCCATCCCTTTCCTATTTTTTAAAAAAGAAAATCACCCCCTACCCCCTCTGCAGCTGCTCCTGGGAAGGGGAAAGTCATTCTCTCCTTTTAACTAGAGTTCCTGCCAGCTGCTGCTATAGGCTGAGGGGACTTCTCTGCACCCCTTTCCAAGTTAGATCTCCCCTGCTAATGCTGCCGTTTTCATAGAAGTCGAAAAGCGAAACTTTTGAAGGTGTTTGTCAATTTCACCTCATTTTTACAAAAATGAAAAGGAAAGAAAGAAACTGTAGGAGATCTTGATTTAGAGGTGAAAGTGGGGAAAGTGTTGGTAATTCCATTTCCCCCCTCAAAAGCATCCTAAGTGTCTCAGCTTTATAACTGCATACACTTTAATATATAATAAAGTGTTGGCAGTCCCCTCGTAGTTTCCAGGCCAAAAAATGAAATAAAAAATAGTAGTGTAATTGACAATCAGGTTGTCAATTTCAACTTCTTTCTAAAAACTTTACTGAAAGGGTAGTGGATTTGTTAAGGGGAAAAAGTCAAGGGGGAGGATAACAAATAGTGAAAGAATGAGGAAATAAAAGAAAAAGGTGAGGGTTGCACATCATCACCAAGCCTGTCAAAACTCACACCTTCTAATGAGGGCAGAACAATAGGGTGTAAATTCAATGGTCTACCCATAATATGTGGCCTTTACTAAAGTGTGTTCAGGTTTTAAATGCCCTGGTGATCTCTCACTGGCTATGCTTCAGCAAAGTCCAAGATAGGGGTCAGCAAACTTTTTCAACAGGGGGCCGGTCCACAGTTCCTCAGACCTTGTGGGGGGGCCAGACTATATTTTTTGGGGGGAAATGAACAAATCCCTATGCCCCACAAAAACCCCAGAGATGCATTTTAAATAAAAGGACAAATTCTACTCATGCAAAAACAAGCTGATTCCCAGACTGTCCTCGGGCCGGATTTAGAAGGCGATTGGGCCGGATCCGGCCCCCGGGCCACAGTTTGCCTACCCATGGTAAGAGGTAGTGACTGGGATATGATTTGTCTGGAGTATCATATTGAATTGTCAAATGTTGCCTGGACTTGCCTTAAGGCTCCGACTGAGTTTCCCCCCTCCACCCCAGCGATTTATTTTGGAAATCACCCACTTGGAAGGAGGCCATAAGATAATAAATTTATAGCACAACAAATGTGTCATTGCCAGTGTGGTTCATTGTGAAGCCTCTTGAACTCTTAAGAGGTGCTTCCTTGTTTTGAGAATACTGTCCCTCCCCCCCTCCCAATACTCAAATCACATATTTGTTTCTCAGAACGCGCCATTCTTTCCCAACCAGTGGGATCCTATGCTTATGTGAGATTCCTCTCCCTGCCATGTTGTGATTTAACACATGCATAGCCAACTGGCTAACTAACTCCCTGCTCAGAGGAGTCCATTGCCAATTTCACACTGTAGCCAGTCTTCAGTCTTTGGAATCTCTGGGGAAATTTATAAAAGAGATGTCAATGGATGGCTGTTGGCTATAACAGCTAAATTGAACCTGCTTGTAAAGCAGCGGCATATTTTTGAATACCAGAGACTGGGAATGGAAGCCCTGCTTGTGAGAACCCAGCAGCTCTAAACAGAACACAGGGCTAGGTAAGTCTTAGTCCAACTTGCCATACATTCTGTCATGCAGATGTTGTGGACTACAGTTCCCATAATCCCCCATCCCCATGGGGATGATGGAACTTGTAGTCTACAAGATCTGGTGGGCACCACATTCCCTACTCTAGTTCAATGTGATGTTTCAGCTGAGCTCCTTGAGACCATCTCTGTGCAGTCTGGGGCCAGAATTCAGAATGCATTTCTGCTTGCCCAATGGAACGAGCTCCCCTCTCCTCCACGTGAGCACTGTTCTGGGGCTTCTCCCAGATTTGGGGGGCATGCAGGGGGTGGAGAAGGGGGAAAGGCCCATTCGCTCTAGCAGAAGTCCTTGTGCTGGCTTCTGTTGTCAGATCTGGCAAATGACTCCAGTCCCAAGTATTCCATCGGTGGTGGCTAGAGTCAGGGACGAGACATCAGCCCTTCATTTGCCCTTACAGACAACCAAAGGTTTCCCCCCACGTGTTTCAATCAGACACATGAAAAATCCATTGTGTACACGCTAATCCAGTACTGCTTCCCTCTATTCCAAAGTTCCAAAAACAAATCATTGTGCAATGGTATGATGTTTCCAATCCCAAGGGAGTGGGGCCAGTTTCATGCTAGGAACTCAAGAATTTGTAAAACCTGTCCCCATTCCCCATTCCCCATGGGAAAGATACACCATCAAGGTCTGGGGGAGTTCAGACAAGACCTTTCAGTTCAGCCCTAACTTTGAACTCACCATCCTAACCTTAGAAGTACAATATGTGGCAATCTGAGCTCAGAGGCAGAGGTAGTAGAAGACAAGGGACACGGCCACTTCAGAACTTTTGAGCTCTCTCTTCCACCTAGGAAGCTCAGGGCACGAAGAATGCTAGCAATTCAGGAAAAAAGGTGGCAGCACAGTGCTTTCCCTGCAACCCTGCTGGATCAGGCCCAAGGCCCATCTTGTCCAACATCCTGCCCATGAGCACAACAGCACCCCAGCCACCAGCAGAGATGGATCATATCCATTGTGGCCAGTAGCCATTAATAGCAAGGTTTCCTTATCCTTCCTGTTTTCCCCTTGCAGGGAGTTGTGTTTCATAGGAGAGCAGTCCGAGATATCACAGAATTGTAGAGTTGGAAGGGGTCCTGAGAACCATCTTGTCCAACCCCCTGAAATGCAGGAGCACACAGCTGTCCCATATGTGGATCAAACTTCCAACCTTGGTGTTTTGAGCTCTAACCAGCTGAGCTACCCATCTCCACCTACAGCCTAAATACATACAATCCGTTCTACCACATCAGGACTCTACGGAATCTTGCCTTATGCCAGGTCAGACTATTTGTCCATTTTGGGTCAGTATTTCCTGCTCTGAGTGGGAGCAGCTCTTTAGGGGGTCTTAGAGAGAAGTCTTTGCCATCATCTGCTGCTTCTTAAAAAAGAAACTTTGAGGACTGAACTCATCAGGACTGGCTGCCTGCAGCTTATTCCGTTAACCACTCTGCCCGGCATGTGTGGATCGAGGCACCGCAGGCAAGGACTTTTGCACACCATGTTGCTCCTTCTCTTTCCACAAGGAAAACAGACCCTAGAAAGGCCCCCTAAACTTCCCAGTGCCCTGAGGTGGGGGGGAGGAGAGTCATATTGGCTGTAAGGAGAGGCAAGTATATACATGCATAATGCATTCCATTTGTAATCCAAGAAGCACACACACACAAAATTGCAGTGCACCCACATTCTGTAAAAAAAAAAAAGACAAGGCACTGTGGAAAATAATAATAATAATTAATTAATGTATTCATTCCATTGTACAGAAATATAATTAATATTCCATTAGAGAAGAATTAAAGAAAGAAGGAGTATGTGTATGGAAAGTAACTCAGAGGAAAGATCACATATCTGCCCTGGTTGAAACAATTAGTTTTGCTTTGCCTGAGATCTAAAACATAAAGGACGTGGGATCGCTGTTGACTGGCTGTGTCAATCTATAAAGTTGCTTTGATCCCTTTCAGCGCAGAAAATGACTAACAGAGACTGGAAAAGTGACCTCACAGCACTGCAGAGAGGGCCCTCCCCACACAAGTGAGCACAGTCATAAAGCACTATTGATCTGAAGCAGCCTCATAAAGATCAAGAGATAGCAGGCCATCGCATAGAGGCCTGATTCACCAGGCGTTGTCCGTCCACCAGACAAAACCCTACGGAACCATTTTTGACCCTTTTGCCACAGCAAGGCCTAAGGTGACATAAGAATCTCTCTCTCTCTCTCTCTCTCTCTCTCTCTCTCTCTCTCTCTCTCTCTCTCTCTTTCTCTGTCTCTGTCTCTCTCTGTGTGTGTGTCTCTCTCACACACACCTCCAGAATATTGGGCAGATCATGATGGTGCCAATTATTGCAGATCCTCCAAGTGTCCCTGTTTTCCAGGGACAGCCTTGATTTAGAGAAAGCTTCCTGGTTTCCGATTGGATCCCAAAAATGTCCCGCTTTCCCTTAGGATGTCCCTATTTTCATTGGAGAAATGCTGGACCATATGGAGTTATCCGACCCCCCCCCCCAAGCCATCCTGCACAGTGATTTTTTTTTTTTATGTTTGATTGTGGTTTTTTATATATGTTGGAAGCTGCCCAGAGTGGCTGGGGCAACCCAGTAAGACATGTGAGGTATAAATAGTAAAATTATCATTATGAAATGGGACATCCCTATTTTCATTGGAGAAATGTTGAAGGGTATGGTATTGCTATCTAATTTTTTTTTTTTAAGTATACTCATGGCTCTGTTTCCAGGCCAGCATCCGTTTGGGCATTCCAAATGGGCTGGTTGTTTTAAGCATCTGCTATTGAAAAATTCTGTGCAGGGCTGATGTGGTTCACACCCCATCTCATTGTCAGTCAACCCTTGCATTTGGGTTCCTGACGCTCACCAAAAAAAATCTGTCGCACACCATGCAGTGTGGACAGAAGTCTTGCACTTTCCCAATTCCTCGCAATTCTGTTGTCACCGTCAGAATTTCTTTTTCTTCTTTCATGTGTTGTCCTAGTTTGCACATGACAGTAAGCCACAGTCTAGCTTCCCATGACTGCATGAATGTGGCGGCTCTAAAAGGGGAGCTTCTGCCTGTTTTTTAGATCATCACAAAATGGCAGTGAAGGGCTTGTCCACACCTTCATTTGAGTGAGTGGAAAAGTGCCCCCCTTTCACAAGTATCTGGAGGACTTGGGGGTTCCTTGGAGGAATGGCATTTTCACATACAAATTACGGTATAAGTAAATAATGAACTGGGAATTAAAATCAAGGTTACTTGAAAGTTAACTCTTTCAAAATCTGTAGGTGATGTCCAATGCTAAACCCCACCAAGAATGGACTTAAGTCCATTGATTCATTGGACTAGTATGACCTAGTTGGATTCATTGGACAAGTATGACCTAGTTGGATACCACCAAACTCACTGCAGAGAAAACAAGCTTAGGATGAGAACGTTAAAGGGAAATACACTATTACCTCTCTTTTGAAAATCTAGGAGGTGGGACAAATAGGTTTTCAGACTTACAAGAGCCCTCATCTGTGCAAGTTATGTAGGAGTCAGGAAAGGAACAGGGATTTCTGGACTAAGTTAGTGATGCAAGTCTTTGTCACTGCCAGCTGGCTCAGCCAGCAGAAGCAAGCAAAGGGATATCTCCATTCAATCCAAACGCCTTGTAGCCCTTCATGGGGTGTGTAGAGTACATCCCTAGTCACTGCACCAGATTTAAACCTGCTGCCAGCATGTTGCCAGTGGCTCCTGGCTGGTTGCCCAGAAAATTATAAAGACAAGGAAAAGTTTATTACCTGAAGGAGTGTCTCCACTCTCATCGTTCAGCCCGGACGCTGAGGTCCAGCGCTGAGGGCCTTCTGGCGGTTCCCTCACTGTGAGAAGTGAGGTTACAGGGAGCCAGGCAGAGGGCCTTCTTGGTAGTGGCGCCCGCCTTGTGGAATGCCCTCCCAGCAGATGTCAAGGAAATAAAAACTGTTAGAAAACATCTGAAGGCAGCCCTGTTTAGGGAAGCTTTTTAATGTTTAATGCTGTCTTGTGTTTTTAATATTCGGTTGGGAGCTGCCCAGAGTAGCAGGGGAAACCCAGCCAGATGGGTGGGGTATAAATAATATATTATTATTATTATTATTATTATTATTATTATTACTACTACTACTACTACTATTACTTACAGTCCTTTTTATTTCAATCTTTACACAGAGAGGCTATAGAACCTGGCCTTTTAGATAATGGCATTGACCGGAGTGAATCTCCACCCCCGTCTCTCCCACTTCCTCATTTGTCATTCTCGTCATCTCCTCTATGGGTGCTGCTATGTGCCCTCTGTCTTTGAGCTCTTTGCCCTCCTACTTTTATGGCTCGCCAGGTTCTGGGAGATGGAGGGTCTGGAATGCTTTCTAATAACAATGTGTCAGCTGGGTGTTGCTCTGGCTCTCCCATGATTTTCCAGCTTCCCCCCTCATCTGCCACTGAGCTGCGACCTCCCTCAAACCCCTGTTGTAAATCTATGCTGTCTTCCTCTTCCTCCTCCCTGGAAGGGTCAGGCTGGGGAGGTGGTCTTCACCATTCCTCCTCTGCCCAGTCCCTAACACCCACCCCAGTTCGCTGGGGGTTCTTCTAGCCCTTCGGAGCAAAAATAGGGGTGATGCGGGGTGAGGTTGGGGAAGGAGGAGGAGTAGAAGAAGGAAGGGAAGTTCTGTTGGACTCATAGAAGTCATTCTGGACACACAGTAATTTGGTTGGATACACCTCAGTAATACTCCCAACAATACATACCTGTGACTCCTGCATTGTAGGGCATTACACTAGATCAGCTTTTCTCAACCTGTGGGTCCCCAGATGTTGTTGAACTACAACTCCCATCACCCCTAGCTACCAAGGCCAGAGCTCAGGGATGATGGGAGTTGTCATCCAACAACATCTGGGGACTCACAGGTTGAGAACTGCTGCGCTAGATGATCCTTGGGGATCATCTACAATTCTAGGATTCCACTATTCCCATATTGCTTATGGATGGTTTTGTTTTGTTTTTAAAGAGCAAAGTAAGATAAATGAAACTTGAATGTGCTTGATTATATTCAAATGATTTGCTATTAATTCCAGTTATTGCTTTCTGCAGTGGTTAATGTTTGTTTTGGCATTAAATTCCTTTTGCTTCTGTTGTGACTTCAGATGTTATGCTTTGGATGAATCTGCTAGTTTTCATTCTGATGCCCTCAAAGAGACGCATGTCCATATGAAAAGGTGTTTAAGATGTTTGTTAAAAAGAGGGGAGGGGGAGGCAGCAAAATCAACCAACAGCTTCAGCGTAACAGCCAAAAATTGCAGGTGATTGCAAAAGGTTATTGACGGAGGAAGAGCACTTGCCTTGGTACAAGCCTGCTCACAATCTGATGGTGATCAGCTCAAGCCAGACGTAGCTGTTTCTGTTTTCGTAAAGCTCTTTTGCGTTCAGTCGGCAACTAGATGTGATTAACACTAACCTCTCGTGTTAAAGTTGCCCAGTATAACAGCTAATCTGGTTAATGCAGTTGTTTCCAAGTTAACCCATGCTAGGTAAATATGACACAACAGTTGTATTCAGAAGGCTTTTGTAAAACCAGTTTTATCACAGAAATACAAATAGCAAAAGGGAAGTGATTGAGCAGGATGGAGAAGCAGAATGTCTACCGGTAAACCATAGAGCAATTCAGTTTTGGATGTGTGAACTCAGGCCAGCCAACAACAAATGTAATTTATTTTAATTTGCTGCATTACCAGAATAACGAGTTGGGGAAAAAGAAAGGAAAAAGGAAAATGGAAACAACTTAGGACCAGGGTATTTGGAGACTGCTTTTCCCAGTTGATTTCTACCATTTCAGATCCCATTGTTCAGTATTTTTGTTTTAACGTTCCGTTTAGCGTTTTATTGAATTTCTGTGGTATTCTTGTTATGATGTGGATATTCTCTGTTGGCGATGTTATTGCTGTAATTTTCGTGAAGTGCCTATATTAAGGGAAATCTACGTAAATTGTGGGAATGCAAATGAATAAATATATAAATGACACGAAACGACGAGAGCTGTAGTCCAGGAACATCTGGAGGACCACAGAGTTTTCTCTGCCGCTGCACAAAACATGATACCTTTTCATCTTCGCCATCAAATCATGCACCACCATACAGGCCCATTCACATGTTATGGTGGCCCGATTCCACATCTGCATCAACTTTCTTGTTGGGAGAGGCATATATAAGGCGAAGGGAAGATGCAGTGTCATAATGGGTGCATGGAAGCTACCTTCTACTATGTCAAATAATTTGTTCCTCCACTCCATTATCTTCCAGTGAGTAGCAAATGGCTTTCCAGGGTCTTGAGGTTTGGAAAGATTGCATGCAAATATTTAAATAATTGGATAGATAGTGCTGCAGATAGGATAAACCTAGAAATTAATAAATGCTGGGATTTTGGTTATTTGTGGTATGAATGGAGAATGCAAACTTCAGAGGAATTCTTGGGCTGGCTTATGCAAATCAGCCTGGTTGGCTGGGGGAAGTTAGCATTACAAAAAGGTGTTGATGGGCCATAGAAGGATTCTTTGGCCTTGGGAGTCAGGTGTCATGAAGGTTGCTGGGGTAACTGTGTGTCTGTGGAGATAGGAAAAGGGAGTTTTGAAGCAGGGGCTTCTGGACAGAAGGAGAAGGAAGTAAGACAGAGATCCCACTTGGAAAGGGAGATGAAAAGTCACCTGCAATGTCGTGAGCCATGCTGCACATTCTGGACTCCCTCCATGCAGACTGAAAGTGTCAATAGGCGAATAAACCCTATTTCTTAAAGCACAACAGTCCCCACCATGTCTTCTATTCTCCAAAGGGATACAGACTCTCTGTGTGTGCCTGTGGTCCAATGCGCTCTTGCAGAGAGAGGGGCAGGCACTGGGCTTTTCTAACAATATTACTGACTCCTGTTCCACATCCAGATATGGCAGGGCCCTCCAGAATATTGTTTCCCACCTCTATATACATGGTATGATCATCCTGATTCCTTTTTAGCTCCCAGTTTTGAGGCATTCAATCTTCTTCCATGTCTGAGATGGCGTTCAAATTAAAGCGTGTCAATTTGGCATTCATTTAGCCTAAGGAAGATGCATGGCAGCCGCAAAGTGCAGAATCCCCACTAAAATATTACGCCTTAAATATTACCTTCCCTGTGCAGGGCTGTATATTAGCTGATATAGGTAATCAATGTGAGGCTGACATATATGCATCACCAAGGTAGGCTTCTGCTGTGCTAAGCTTGATCTCTGTTTAGGTAAGCAAAAGGATTTCAGAAAATGGGAGCTTTGCTTTTGATAGGCTTTCCCCTCCCCTATGGAGAAAAAGGTAATGGTTCAGTCCTGTGGAATGGACAGGGCATAAATTTCCATTGCAAAATGTGATTTCAAACCCCCTCCCTTTGTTAGTTCTAAATTTTAGCATGCAGCATCTTGAGGAAACAAAATTACTTTTTTGTAATCAACTCTCTGCATGAAACATTCATTTACTCATCCCCTCCATGGCTCCGGGACTTACGTTATTCATTAGTTTTTAATAAAGTTTCCATCGGAAAATGTTACATTTGCTGCACATTCCATTGTCTTTAACAGCAGTTTCCAATATTACACTGGAACGCTAGTTCACGCGAACAACGTAATTTGTGAAGCAGAGTTCCTAATCACATGAAGGTCTCTTTAAAGGTGCTGAATGTCACAGTGACCATCTTTCAGTGGGCCAACATACACTTTACAGTGGTGGATGTAGTCGATGCATTTGACCCAGTGTTATCTACCAACACATCTGCCGTCACTTGGGGGCAGAAAATGAATCCTGTGCATCTAGATTCTCATACTCTGCAAGTTCCCTAGAAAAAAAATAGGCATCCTGTTTTCCCCCCATGAGAGCACGGTGGCTATTTTGGCCGCCGTGATCTCATGCAATTTCATGCCAAGATCTCGCCCAGAAAAAAGCACCTTTTCAGGGCCACAATCTCACTCAGCACCCCAAAATGTGCATTTTTTGGGAGCGTTACAGCATAGCCCCAAAAAGTCCATCTTTTCGGCTCCATTATCTCCTGTGGTTCATGTGACTTTCCTGGGAGCATGGATGGGGAAAAATGAGTCCCAGTATTGACGGTATGGATTCTGAGGTGTGTACAAGAGGATGAGAGAGAAAGGTGGTGCACACACGCATGTGTGTGTGTGTGTGTGTGAGAGAGAGAGAGAGAGAGAGAGAGAGACCATAGTGTTTTTTCATGTACATAAATGTATGTGTGTGAGTGTGGGGCTTCACTCACTTTGGTCCTGTCTGTCTTTCGGCCACACTCACCTTCAGCAAGCAGCCCCTGGAGGAGTTTCTATACGCCAACACAATCCTTCATCAAAAAAAGAGAGAGAAATAAATTAGCCAGAAGGTTGTACCGTCAGTGTCTAGCATCTCCAGCTTAAAGGCTGAGGCAGAAGGTGAGTACACATACAATAAAAATGGAAGAGCCATTTGAGACAAGTGGCCCTCTGGCTGAAAATCTTTCCCCACCCTTGGAGTCTAGGGTCACAGCCTAAGAGCCCAAGATCATCAGCCCAGGATACCTGAGTGATTGTTTCCCTACTGTATAGTACCTAAAATACCGGTACTCTCAGGCACTGTGCAAAGCACGGAAAAGACAGCTCCCTGCCATAGAGGGTTGTAGACCAATAGATAGAACCCGAGGAAAGTGGGATGGTGAGGGAAGTTGAAGATGAGTTGCTTCAAGTGACGAAGACAAAATGAAGATAACGACCAGATGAAATGGGCAATGCAGGTGTAGAAGGGGGTGAAGTCAAATGATGGTTTTCACAGACAGACCACTTCAGTGCAGCCAGGTGACTACGAATGAGGTTGCATCAATATGATCTCCTCTCTCACCCCCAAAATGGTCTGGAGACAGAGGCAGCGTGCTTTTGACCCAAACCAAGAAGATGGGCCAGGAGGGAACGATTTGTTTCCAAGTACTGAAAAAAATCTGTGCCACACATGACTGCTCTCCTTCTTCATCCTAGGCATTTTGAGAATGCTGTTCCTGATTGAGTTCAAGTTCTTACTCAAGCAATTGTGTGCTCAGAGAAGGGCAGTTGTGTTCATTCTGATAGCTGCATGGCACCTTTGCTTCAGCTCAGCAGCTAGAGACCACGTAGTCCTCGTGTGGCAATGTCAGCTTCAGCTTTTGTCCCCCTCCTGTTTGGAGCTGAATGTTGGAAATCTGTGAGAGAGGGCCTGCAGAGAAGGCCTGGGATCCCACGATTCTGTCCCAGGCAGGAAAATCCCCGCTGCAGCTGCAGGAGGAGAACAATTTGTCCAATCATCAGCTCAAGCGGGAGGTCACTGCTGATTTGGGCTGTACCTATTATTATGTACTTAAGAGGCTTCTGCAGCAACAAAGAGCCATACAGAGGGAAGAAGGAGATGGCAGAGGCACCTGCTGGCCTCACCTTGGCCTGCTGGAGGCTCATTGGTTTCCTCTCCGCTAAAATCCTTGCAATGAAAAGGACTCATTTGTGAGGAATGTGAAAACCATGTCCCTTGCTGTATACCAAAAGCAAAAAAACAAAAACAAAAACCAAAACAAACAAAAACAAACCACCACTCACCAGTTCAGGGCAGTCATCAAAATACCTATTTTCTGCCAAGAAAACTAGAAAAGTACAAGTGGATATTAGCATAATGCCACAAAGGATGTTACTTCCATAGTGTTGTGCTGCATTTCTGCAGATAACCTGAAGTTCTAAATGCAAGATCAGCAATTATGTCTTCATCTTCCCACCCCCAGAAACACAACACACAGGGCTCTTCTAACTCTCTCGCAGAAATAAAGATGCATCTGCTGCTGCTGCTTCAACATTCCAGAGAGGCTCAGGATCCACAGAGTCCTTCATTCATAGTGGACTCTTTGGGAAGAAGAATGGCTTCACAGTTTCAACAATGGCTTGGTGAAGTGTTTCTGTTTATTCTAACAAGCAGTCGAGCCAGCTGAAATCCTTCCAACTAGAATGATGTTTCTGTGACAGTTAGATAATAACTGGGCATTCAGTGTAAGAACATAAGAAGAGCCTCTTGGATCAGGCCAATGGGACATCTAGTCCAGTATCCTGTTCTCACAATGGCATAACCAGAAGCTCAAAAGTAGGACTAGACCACAACTGCACTCTATCCATTTGTGACCGCCAGCAACTGGTGTTCAGAGTGAGATTATGTGTGAAAAGGATGGAGTGTTAGAATTCCTGCTCTGTGATTGGAGTCATGGGATTTTTGTCTACCACATGACGGTGTATGTTTTGACTCCACAGAGTGGGAAGTGACGGAGACAGGATGTTTGTGTTACTGTGTTCTGTGAAGTAGGACTATTGTCCTTTGTTCTTTTTCTCCTTGCTGTCTGATGCTAGAGAGAGAGGGAGCCATGTTGCAGTGCTCTGTGTGTGTTTATATGTAAATAAAGTAGATTAGCCAAAATGCTGAGTTGCTGAGTTCTGTTACACAAGCTACAAAGACTCTGCAGATCCCTAAGTGTGCCGATGTCTGTTGGCATTGGTCGCTGTGATGTTCAGGCAGAAGAAAGCTTTTGGAGCTCCCGAACGATCAACCAGGAGGGAGGGAACATGCCAGTCGAGAGTAGAACGAGCTCCTGACATGGAGATGAGATGGTAATTAACCAGAACAAAGGGTCTTGAGGAAACTCTTGAAGATCAAGTTCATGGGTGGAGATACTAATGTTGTTGAACTCCAACTCTAATCAGCCACCCTTAGCCAGCATGGGCAGTTGGAGTCCATCAACATCTCAAGGGCCATGTGTTCCTCATCTATGAGCTTGTGTATCTTCTCAGGTCCAGAAAGCTTTTCCGTTAGAGACCTTAACATATTCTGTGTGAATGACTTTGCAAGCACCACACAATTTAGCATTAACACTTGGAGTAATGCATACTCCTCAGATTGGGGTGGATAGTCCTTGGGGAATTTTTCCACCCAAATATCTGAGGGGATATTTGGAGCCAGCGCAGCCCAGTGTCCACTACACCACACAGACAATCAAATGTGCATCCATTACTTTCCTAATATGCACCCACCGCATATTGTAAGACAATGCTTCCTTGATCTCATTCACTTTGCAATCAATCAGGAAACTGAAGACTGACTGTTAGCATATGTGCAGAACATAATAATTGTTTCAAGGGGTCCCTTGCTGAAGCACACCATGAACCTTCACTTCAGAAATCAAAAGGCTTTGATCCAGCGATACCCACATTCAGAAAGATGCTTCATGCAACAAGTATTACATGTGCAAAACGTCCTGCCTTAAGAGAGGGCAGAATGGCCAGTTACTCTGCACTGCCAATGTGTGGAAATGGAAATTCCTTTGTGAAGCCATGCACAAAGGAATCCTAGTTAGGTTCTTCCATTGCAGGGGTGCCAACATGAATAAAATATGGGACGGGGGCAGGTAATTGATCTGCGTAATTGATCACATGATGCAGTGCACGCACACCATTTGAATGTCAATGCCCATCAACTTGGAGGGGGTGGCCCCCTCAAATATTTTATTGGGGGGCAAAGCCCCCACAGCCCCTAGGAGCTGATTCCTATGTTCCATTGATTGGAAGACAAGAGCAGTGAGTCTGGTCTTATTTTTACACAGGGAGATCCTGTACGATTTCTTGCCTGGATTGGACTTGCTCCTTTTCCTAAGGTGGTTTACTTCTTCTTTTTTCTTTTTCTTATTGCCAGATAACACTGTCATTCTGACAGCCTGTGCCACTGACAGCACAATCTTACACTCAGAAATAATTCCTACTGAGTTCAGTGACTTACTCCCAGGAAAATGTAGTCTCTGTCTCTCTGTCTGGCTGTTGTTTGTCTCTCTCACACACTCACACACAGTTTTTCAAAAGGCAAATAATCTTGCTTCTTGTTCCCCTTTCTCTCTCTTTGAAAAATAAATAAATACAGGTACATAAAATAAATAAATAAAGGTACATAAACAGTGTTGCTCCTCCTCCAGTGTCTTCCAAGATTGGATCTCAGCCTTGAAAATGTTAAGCCTGATACACAAGCAGTTCCAAAAAGAGATGTGAGAGACTGTAAAATGTTCAAACTGCCAGACATTCTGCTATTAATATGTATATATTTCCAAGCATCAACATGGAATTATAACTTCCCCAAAGTTTTATTTTCCACTAGCTCTTTGAGGAATTATTGTACCTGAGTTTAGAACATGACAATAAACTTCATGGCTCTGTGCACACTATATGTTTCTATCTTTTACAATGTAACTTGGAACTGGAAGCTCCAATTATTCAGAACAGGAAAGGCTATAAACTAATTGATGAAATAGTAACTAAAAATATGTATCCTTGTTTCAGGGCCCCTTGTTAGAGAGGGGAACTTTTAAGACTACTATGAAAAGAATCTGAAAAAAACAAAACTTTAATCCTCTTCAAGTCCCATAGTTGGCAGAGTGATCAATAGCAAAGGGCACAGGAGACTGCCTTTTTCACCTTTTAGTTCTGCTAAACCAGTAACATAACTGGAAACGAGATAAACAGAAAGACTAAGAAAGTCCCCCCCCCCTTCACTACTCCTGTTTTAACTGGCAATTTTCTCACATGTTCTCTCTCTCTCCCTCCCTCCCTCCCTCTCCCTCTCCGTCTCTCTAATCCTATTTGTCTAATTCCCACAAGCCATTGGAGGGAAAATAGCATAAATTCTGCAAATAACATGCTGAAACTATGCAATTTACCCTGAAGTAAAAGTAGAATCTCTCCCTGTCCACACCCCTTTTTTTACCTCATCACCAAACGGTGGGTTTCAGTGTGAAAACCTTCCTACCGCACTGCGGACCCATTTCCCCCTATTCAACACTAGACTGCACACAATAATTAAACCATGGGGGCTTGGAGATTTTTGGACGAAAGCATAAAGAAATGCAATGTGCAGGCCTCTTACCTCTAACCCACATCTTGCTGTGAGGGTTTTCTTTAGTTATACATGGTTTCAAAGGTAAACATGCTTGGGGGTTGGGAAATGACTGGAGGGAACGGAATTAGCACCTTCAATGTTGCTTGTAATGGGTCCCCTTTGCCTAATGAGAGGAACATTATTATATTAAAAAGTGCTGCGGAATCAGCTTGGGACCACCTTACTAGTTAAGGGAGAAGCTCCTTTCCTAGCAATGCTCAAATTCTGCCGTGATGGTGTGGCCTATAATTACAATGAAGATTTCAGCCAGATGACTGGTCTTTTGACTCGTGGTCCACACTTTTTCTCTACGTAACTTCAAACCTGACAGAGGAACCAAAACTGTTTTAATCAGAAAACAGTTGAATTTCCAGTTGACCTGGTTTGACCAATGGTGAGGAAGAAAGCCCTCACCAATCCTACATACTGGTTGCTCTAGAATATTAGGCTATTTCAAACTTGACTTCCAAGGCATGCAACTATTCAATCTGGATTGTATAACTATGACTGTTGGGGGGGGGGAACCTAAAATTTTCAACAGAGAATATTCTCCTGAAGCAAATACCTACTATATTGAAGTTAACAACGGGACAACAAAAATGGATTTTACATGCTCTAATGGTAGCCAAGAGGCTGATATTGATGAACTGGACTACAGATCCTGACATCCCTGACTTTGTCTGTGTTGTCTGCAACTACAATGCAGGGAGTTCAGCAACATCTGCCATCATCACACTGCTATGTGATAGTGGCTGAGCTGTGAATTAGGAAATCCCTGGTTTCAATCTCACCTCTGAAGGAGCGTCTCCACCCCCACTGCAATATCTGAAGAGCTACGCAGGTTCCCCATATCTGTTTTAAAGACTTTGAATTGGTAACCGGTGTAATTCGGTCACAACAGATTGAATAGCTGCATGCCTTGGAAGTTAAGTTTGAAATAGCTTGCCTTCCTGAAACATATGTTTATAAGGTGTTCTATACTAACTAAGCTTGGGACGCGGGTGGCGCTGTGGGTTAAACCACAGACCCTAGGGCTTGCTGATCAGAAGGTCGGCAGTTCGAATCCCCACGACGTGGTGAGCGCCCGTTGCTCAGTCCCAGCTCCTGCCAACCTAGCAGTTCAAAAGCACATCAAAGTGCAAGTAGATAAATAGGTACCGCTCCAGCGGGAAGGTAAATGGCGTTTCCGTGCACTGCTCTAGTTCACCATAAGCAGCTTAGTCATGCTGTTCACATGACCCAGAAACTGTACACCAGCTCCCTTGGCCAGTAAAGCAAGATGAGTGCCGCAATCCCAGAGTTGTGCACGACTAGACCTAATGGTCTAGTTAAAGCCATGGTTTTCCCAGTAGTGATGTATGGAAGTGAGAGCTGGACCATAAAGAAGGCTGATCGCCGAAGAATTGATGCTTTTGAATTATGGTGCTGGAGGAGACTCTTGAAAGTCCCATGGACTGCAAGAAGATCAAACCTATCCATTCTGAAGGAAATCAGCCCTGAGTGCTCACTGGAAGGACAGATCCTGAAGCTGAGGCTCCAATACTTTGGCCACCTCATGGGAATAGAAGACTCCCTGGAAAAGACCCTGATGTTGGGAAAGATTGAGGGCACAAGAAGAAGGGATGACAGAGGATGAGATGGTTGGACAGTGTTCTCGAAGCTACAAACATGAGTCTGACCAAACTGCGGGAGGCAGTGGAAGACAAGAGTGCCTGGCATGCTCTGGTCCATGGGGTCACGAAGAGTCGGACACGACTAAACAACTAAACAACAAGCCCTAATGGTCAGGGGTCCCTTTACTTTTACCTATACTTACTAAATTTTGGGAGAAAGTGGTGGTTCCAAGAACTCACTCTGTACCCCCTCTCTTTCCCTCCCTCACACCATGGGGGGGGGGAGAATAACAATGCTAATGCTAACTTATCTTGCTGTAAGGATTACACCTAGATGATGGATGTGAAGAGCTTGGAATACTTGAAAGCACAATGCAAATGTTAAGTGTCATTATCATCAAACATCAGTCAACCAAGATGCCTTTCAATGGCGGCAGTTCACACTTCCAGTAAAGAGTCAACAACAAGCAACCTACATTATAGGTATGAATAAGAGCTATGGCTGAATTCCAACAAGATCTCTACTTTTAGTAAGCCAGCAAACTAATCAGTGAATCACACTAAGGATGTAGTTCAGGGTCAGGTTTTTCTTCACAGGTGTACTGTTTATAGGACCAATTTCCCCACCCTGAGGGGTGGTATTTTAAAATACTAGTGTGCATGTATGATGTGAGATGATAAACAGACAGACAGGTATTGTATCTATAAAATATGTATATGACACATTTACATGTAAAACAAGTAAAAGAAAAAGAAAACAGTGGAAACTGTAAATCTGGATTAAATTGAGAACAATATGGATGACATTTTGATGACGACTTTCTTTATTACATTTATTGTCCACCTTTCCTCCTAAGAGCTCAAGATGGCAGTTCTTGCCCCTCACCCCTTCAATCCCCACAACACCCTTGTTGTGGGTCTAAGAGGGCTAAGAAGCACTGACTAGCCAAAGGCCACCCAATGGCTGAATGGAGATTGGAACTCTGGTCTCCTGGGTCCTGGGCCTCCCTCTGACTACTACACACTATGCCACACTGCCCTGTGGAAAAACATGTGCACATAAGCAGCTGCAATTAAACTGCTAGTACATTTGCAAATGGGACGTGGGTGGCGCTGTGGGTTAAACCACAGAGCCTAGGGCTTGCCGATCAGAAGGTCGGCGGTTCGAATCCCCACAACAGGGTGAGCTCCCGTTGTTCAGTCTCTGCTCCTACCTGCAGTTCAAAAGCACATCAAAAGTGCAAGTAGATAAATAGGTACCACTCTGGCGGGAAGGTAAACGGCGTTTCCGTGTGCTGCTCTGGTTCGCCAGAAGTGGCTTAGTCATGCTGGCCACATGACCTGGAAGCTGTACGCCGGCTCCCTCGGACAATAAAGCGAGATGAGCGCCGCAACCCCAGAGTCGGCCACGACTGGACCTAATGGTTAGGGGTCCCTTTACCTTACATTTGCAAAGCTAAGCAGGATCTGGTATGGTTTCAAGTTGGATGGGGAACTGTGTGTTGAGATTCCTGCACTGCAGAGGATTGGACTTGATGACCCCCAGGGACACTCATGGTCCCTTCCAGCTCTACAATTCTATGATATTTTTTTTAGCCCTGAGTTCCCAAAAAGGTGCCATGTGGGAACAGCACCCATCCTGCCTGATGAAGAGCCCCAGTTTTGTGACAATTAAATTGGTCCCAAAAGCATTGTCCAGCTGCAGAATTACTCCTGTGTGTTAAGTGTGACTTACATGGAAGTAAGTCAGACTGTAATCAGGGTCAGACGGTCATCCTGCACACACTTGCTTTGGAAATAGATTTCACCGATGATCGGGCTTCGTAGTAAACATGGACAGAGTTAGATATGCATGGGGTTTGAATGAGCCCAACGGATTGTTTATTTATGTATTTATTACATTATTGGTTTTTTTTTCTTCTGTTAGGCATTTTGTGTTTTTTATATTGTGTTTCTATGAGACCTTCAGGTATAGGGCAGTATATGATGATGATGATGATGATGATGATAAAAAATCAATCCCACCTTTTCTCCAGTGCACTCAAAGTGGCATACAGAATTCTCTTTCCCCCTACCTTTGAGGTAGGTTAGGCTGAGAGATAATAATAATAATAATAATAATAATAATAATAATAATAATAATTTATTATTTGTACCCCGCCCATCTGGCTGAGTTTCCCCAGCCACTCTGGGCGGCTTTCAACAAAGACTAAAAATACACTAAAATGTCACACATTAAAAACTTACCTGAACAGGGCTGCCTTAAGATGTCTTCTGAATGTCAGGTAGTTGTTTATCTTTTTGACTTCTGATGGGAGGGCGTTCCACAGGGCGGGCGCTACTACCGAGAAGGCCCTCTGCCTGGTTCCCTGTAGCTTTGCTTCTCGCAATGAGGGAACCGCCAGAAGGCCCTCGGCGCTGGATCTCAGCGTCCGGGCAGAACGATGGGGGTGGAGATGCTCCTTCAGGTATACTGGGCCGAGGCCGTATAGGGCTTTAAAGGTCAACACCAACACTTTGAATTGTGCTCGGAAACGTACTGGGAGCCAATGTAGGTCTTTCAAGACTGGTGTTATGTGGTCTCGGTGGCCACCCCCAGTCACCAGTCTAGCTGCCGCATTCTGGATTTGTTGTAGTTTCCGGGTCACCTTCAAAGGTAGCCCCATGTAGAGCGCATTGCAGTAGTCCAAGCGGGAGATAACTAGAGCATGTACCACTCTGGCGAGACAGTCTGCAGGCAGGTAGGGTCTCAGCCTGTGTAGACAGCTGCCCTGGATACAGAATTGACCTGCAGGACAGCTGTGAGTTCAAAATGACTCCCAGGCTGCGCACCTGGTCCTTCAGGGGCTCAGTTACCCCATTCAGGATTAGGGAGTCCTCCACACCAGCCCACCCCCTGTCCCCCAAGAACAGTACTTCTGTCTTGTCAGGATTCAACCTGTAACTGGCATAGTGAGTTGGGACACAACCCAGTGAGTTTCATGGCTGAGCAAAGATTTGAACCCTGGTCTCTCAGATCCTGTTCCAACCCTCTAACCACTACACTACACGGGCCCTCTCTCCACCCCACCCTCTTTGAACAGCACTTCCTGTCTCTTCCTCCCTGCTTTCTTTCACACACACACACACACACACACACACACACGTTAAGAACCCCCTATGCCACTCTCCAAAGTTTCAAAGCAGTTAGTCATGTTCACAGCAGCTGCCCATTCTAGAGAAAGAAGTTGTGCGGTGCAATCTAATACAGGACAACTCAGAAGCAAGCCACCCCTAAGTTTATTTATGTATCTGAAAATGAATAATCTGGTCTATCATAAAATATAAGAAGGTGGCTGACAGCAGTGGAGACTGTAGCCTCCTTGCACCCTTACCAGAGAGTAAACCCCAACTGGGGAGTAAGGCCTGATTTCCAAGTAAACCTGCATTAGATTCAGGCTGTAGATCCCCTTCAGACTGAGGCACCTCTCTTCATGGGAATGCCTAGTCCAGTGGTCCTTGCTTATCTCTCAAGAGGTATGTATTTAGTTCCTCTTGTTGACTGAAGTCATTGTTGCACAAAGGAATTCTGAAACACCAAATGGCTGCATAAAGTGGGTGTCAGTGGTGGCTGCTGATTGGGAGATGGGGGAGTCACTTTAAGGAGGGGCAGGCAGGCAGGAGGTGAATGGGTAGTGGAACTGGTTGACAGAGTTTTGTTTTAAAGCCCCCAACTTTAAGCTTTATCTCCAGGCCCTCAGCTAATTTACCTCTCACCACCTGCTCTTCCACCCCAAGTACCTTCTTATCTTAGGTAATCAGGATGCAGGAATTCCCCTCTCTATCCCTCTTTACAGTCCCTCTCTCTCTCTCAGCTTGCTAGTTGAAATACATACTTGCTAGATAAAAGGAGCTGCTGCCATCCCAGATTCAGGAAGTCAGCTTCAGGTCGGAAGCAAATATTCCAGTTACTTAACAGCCCATATAGATGAACTCAATTACATCCTTCATCTCTCAAGATATGAATTAAAGAAGGCTTGGCTTTGATCTGGAATTAAGCAAACCTTACTTTTAAATCAGCCTACCATGGGGTTTTATTAGGAGTCGTAATTAGAGGTTAACATAGCCAGGAATACGGCACTGGGAAGCTTTAAAATGCTGCGTCGGGTTGGGTTGGGACACAACTTCTGCGCTGCACACACATACTTGACATTGAATTAAAGAGCAGCCTCAGATCCACAAGGCACAGGAAGGATATGCCGGAAGTATTTTCTCTCTCTTTCTCTCTCTCTCTCTTTTTAAAGGTTTTATGGGAGAAAATGTTACACACCTTCATTCTCCATTGAGTTAACTGCAGCCTATTTAGTTTAATGGGTCCTAAAAACAAATTAGAATAAAAAGTTACAGGGAGATGGTTGCATACCAAAAATCTTAAAACAGATGTGCATTTTTAAAAAACACACAAAAACAATCAAGAAATCCAAGTAGGCACCAGCAGACCTTTTTAGTATAAACGCTCTTCATATGTTGCCATGCAGAATGTAACGTCTGTATAACAACTTCTCAAATGTCCAGATTTCCCCTTACTCTCATACTGCAGAACAGATGTTGTCCTGCTTTTTATTACTTTAATTTATGAACCTTGCATATGCTGGGTTTTGAAACCAAAGCTATGGAGAGTTTCACTTTGACTTGGAGTCTTACAGTGGTTCCCTCCGTCCTGACTTTTGTTGGATAGATCATTATGGGGGCTATTTTCTCCCCTCCTTGCTGCTATAAATATCGTATTTCTTACTAATAGGTTAAAATACAGATGATCCAAAAGAGCCCCGCTTTGGAAAGGGCCAACTTTAGAGATCCGAAAAGGCACAGTTGCAGGAATATATGAAACCCATAGAAAAAAGGTGGGGGGATTCTTGTTCAAATGATCTAATGAAACAAAATGCAATTAAAACTAACAAGGCAACAAAGTACCCCCTCATGGGGTTCATAAACACGCCTGTGGGAGCTCTGAATTAAGGATAAGAGACCAACATGCCTCTAATTGTGTCTTGTTTAACTTGACCATTTAAACAGCCATTTCCCCCCCCTTCTTCCAGAGCGAATTAGTCCAGGGCCCAGCTCCTGTTTAACTCAACAGATACACACAGATACTGCTTCAGTCACAGAGACTTTTCGGAGAATAAGGCAAGATATGCGAATCAATCGGCAGGTTTGCAGTGTTTTCCATTTATGCCTTTAAATTTTGCAAGCCAAATTCTTTTGCACTCGATACTGGAAATACCTCGTACGTCGCTTCAGGCAGCGTAATTGAAATCAACAACTCCAAAGGAAAAAGCAAGGTACATTGTGCGCCCGAACCTGCTTCTGAGTACAACATGCACTCACTTTATGAATGGAACATATATCCACATACCCTTCATCCCCAGATGTTGTTCAGTGCAAGCGAAGTGATGAATATGCACATTAACGAAGATCATTCTGCATTAGCCTTCGCTTTTTCACAATGGCGTTGTTTTCTCTCAAGGAGATCTGGGTGATGGATGTAGAGTTTGTCCCATTTTATGGGGCAGATAGGTTCCGTGGAGAGAGAGCAACTAGCTGAAGGTTGCTCAGCTAAGTTTTTTCACTAAGTGGCACCTCAAAATCTGATCTCTTCACTCCAAGTTGTACACGGCATCCACCACACCTCATGAACGGAAAATTGGATCTGGCTCAGAAAGTCTTGGGTCCAGGTCAAAGTGTTACTAGTAGTATACAGTGGTACCTTGCTTTACGAACATAATCCGTTCCGGAAGTCCATTCTTAAACCAAAACCGTTTTTAAACCGAGGTGTGCTTTCCTAATGAGGTCTCCCACCGCTGGTGCCCTTTCGCCATTTGGATTCCGTTCTTAGACTGAGGTAAAGTTCTCAAACCGGGACACGACTTCCGGTTTTGCGGAGTTTGTAAACCAAATCATTCTTAAACAGGACTGTTCTTAAACCGAGGTACCACTGTATAAAACAACTTGGGACCAGTTTACCTGCAAGATAACCCCATATATATTCACTCGACTGTTTCAAACAGTGGGACTGGCACCGTTACAAAGGCCACGTAATACCCATTCTGTATTTGTAAGAACTCAGTCTTTTAGTGTGGCAGCAGCTACTCTTTGGAACTCCCCGCTTATTGATAACAGGCAAGCACCTTCAATGTGCTAATTTCTGCCCCTGCTAAAAACATTTTTGTTTGTTTAGAAAGTTGATATAAATTTTGATTTGTTTTTAGTTTATTGCTATTTTCTTTTGTAAATCTTAAATTATTGTTATTATATATATACATTGTTACATACAACCTGGATAGCTCAGTTGGTTAGAGCATGGTGCTGATAACACCAAGGTTGCAGGTTCGATCCCCTTATGGGACAGCCGCATATTCCTGCAATGCAGGGGGTTGGACTAGATGATCCTCAGGTTCCCTTCCAACTTTACAATTCTCACTCTTCTTATTGATATATTTATTGTTTTATCTTTCTCGCAAATCACTTTGAGGGTGTGTGTTGTTTTCCTTTCCCTTTTTACAATCAAACCACACATACATTATAATTTCTCCTTGTGCCAGGGACTCACTGTGTGGCCTTGGTCAAGTCTCTCTCTCTCTCTCTCTCTCTCTCTCTCTCTCTCTCTCTCTCTCTCTCAGCTCCCCATGCCCCATCTGTAAAATGGGAACAACAAAGACCTACGTCACACAGCTTTTACGAGGGTGGTCACAATAAAGGCTGCAAAGCGCAGCACGACGTTAAAAGTCCCACATAAATGATATGTAGTAGCAATGACTAACAAAGTGTCTTTGAATGCAAACATGTGTGTACCGATGTCATTGCTGTGGCTTTAATGTGCACAGTGTTTGGAGCAACAGCCACATGTTTGTGTCAGCGCCTTGGCCATATGTCTATGGCAAAGAAAATTGAAAAATATTGCACCCCAGATGTTGCATCCAGCACATTAAGTAGCATATCTGTTTGAAAGACCTCTTCTCCTCCCTGTCAAAAGGTCGGCCCCTGTTGCTATTCATGTGGACCCTTGGAGGCAGACTCCTTTTCAGCAGATGGGCGCAATCAATGGCAGAAAGGGTCTATCCCACCACCTGTATGTTTATGTGCATAACTAAACTCTGAAATTTGCTCCCACACGAGCCAGTGATGGCCACCAACCTCAGATGGCTTTGAAAGAGGATTCAACCAATTCATGGAGGATGAGACCTTCTGTGGCCACCAGCCATGATGATGATGATATTTATTTATTTATACCCTGCCCATCTGGCTGGGTTTCTCCAGCCACTCTGGGTGGCTCCCAACAGAATATTAAAAACACAATCAAACATCAAACATTAAAAGCTTCCCCAAACAGGGCTGCCTTCTAAAGATATCTTATAAAAGTCATATAGTTGCTTATTTCCTTGACATCTGATGGGAGGGCGTTCTACAGGGAGGGTGCCCCTACTGAGAAGGCCCTCCGCCTGGTTCCCTGCAACCTCGCAGTGAGGGAACCGCCAGAAAGTCCTTGGAGCTGCTCCTCAGTGTCCGGGCAGAATGATGGAGGTGGAGATGCTCCTTCAGATATACTGGGCTGAGGCTATTTAGGGCTTTAAAGGTCAGCACCAACACTTTGAATTATGCTCAGAAACAACCTGGTTATGATCTACTTCCACTGTCACAGGCAATATCCCTGTGAATGCTGGTTGCTTGAAATCCCAAGTGGGAAGAGTGCTGTTGCTCTCGGGTTGTATGTGCAGGCTTCTGGTTGGCCACTGAAAACAAGATGCTGGATTAGATGGGTTCTTGGTCTGATCCAGCACAGCTCTTCTTATGTTCTCAAAGGGGATGGCTCTTGTGAATTCAACATATCTCCTCATATAAGTGCTGGCTCCCTGGGGCCCCTAGGTGCCCGAGCACCCACACAATTCCCCACGAAGGGGTGGGATACCCACAAATTTCAGAACCATGCATGCTACATAGCACCCACGGCCCCAGGCACTCACAGTCGCGGGACCAAGCTGGCGCTCCTGTCAAAGTCTCCTCTCTGGCAGTCATCGTTGTACTGGAATTAAAGCTGGTTCTTTTTTGCTGATCATCAACCCAATGAGAGGAAGGAAGTGTAATCATAACCTACTCACTGTGAACAGACTTCCCACTGGACAAACGAAGATGTTGCTAAGTTTGGGGGTCTGATACCCTACCCCTTTTTTTAGTACAGTGGTACCTCGGGTTACAGATGCTTCAGGTTACAGACTACACTAACCCAGAAATAGTACCTCAGGTTAAGAACTTTGCTTCAGGATGAGAACAGAAATCGTGCGGCGGCGGCGGCAGGAGGCCCCATTAGCTAAAGTGGTACCTCAGGTTAAGAACAGTTTCAGGTTAAGAACGGACCTCCAGAACGAATTAAGTTCTTAACCAGAGGTACCACTGTATTTCTAATCTCAAATATAGTTTCTGATGATTGCATCACTGCTGTCAGCCTCAGGAATTCATCACTGGACCTCAATAACTTAAGGATTGGCTCTCCCCCTATGAACTGACCTGGACCCTGCGCCTGTCATCTGAGGCCCTTCTCTATGTCCCCCATCCCAGAGAGGTTCGGAGGGTGGCAACAAGACAGCGGGCCTTTTCTGTGGTGGCTCCCCAATTGTGGAATGCTCTCCCCAGAGAGGCCCACCTGGCGCCATCATTACATGTCTGTAGCCGCAAAACAAAAACATAACTCTGGCTATTAAATAATCCATGGCCTGTGAAAGTGTGCGGAAGTGGACTGTTATTATCAGTGTAGGGTGGGAAGAGACACCGAGGGTCATCTAGCCCAACCCCCCGCAAGGCAGGAACCTGCAGCTGTCCCATATGGGGATCCAACCTGCAACCTTGGTGTCATTAGCACCATGCTCTAGCCAACTGAGCTATCCAGTTAACAATGATTAACTTATGATTAGGTGGTCTGTTGTTATGGGTTTTTTATTATTATGCTTTGGTTGTTGATGCTTCATAATGTGTTTTTAAATGTTGTACACCGCCCTGGGATCCTATGATAAAGAGTGGTATATAAATTGAATTATAGTATATTATACTGGATTTTATTAAAATACAATAAAATTATGCACAATATTGCTGATAAGCATCCTTATGGCCTCGGCCCAGTATACCTGAAGGAGCGTCTCCACCCCCATCGCCCAAACACTGAGGTCCAGCGCCGAGGGCCTTCTGGTGGTTCCCTCATTGCGAGAAGCCAAATTACAGGGAACCAGGCAGAGGGCCTTCTTGGTAGTGGCACCCGCCCTGTGGAACGCCCTCCCACCAGATGTCAAAGAGAACAACAACTACCAGACTTTTAGAAGACATCTGAAGGCAGCCCTGTTTAGGGAAGCTTTTAATGTTTAATAGATTATTGTATTTTAATATTCTGTTGGAAGCCGCCTAGAGTGGCTGGGGAAACCCAGCCAGATGGGCGGGGTATAAATAATAAATTATTATTATTACTATGCAGGCTTTTGGAAGCCACAGCCATTTCTGTCTTTCCCCTGCATGAGCATTAGCCATAGGAAGCCTACCTCCAGAGTTGTACTCGGGGACCCAAACAGACATTACAGCAGCACAGCACCTGTGCCCACAATGCAAATGGTGCTGAAATCCTATAACGCATAAGGCAGCTTTTGCTAACCTGGTGACCTCCAGATCTTTTCCAGGACAATTCACATTACCCCACCAGCAGGTCACCTGGTCAGTCACTATGGTGAGATGGATTGTATTTCTATTCAAATGATGGGAATTATTTATAAATTTGCATCCGTACATATAAATCAGGGTATTGTGATTTGTATGCAAAGCTTTGTTTTCTTTTGTCCTCTGTTTTGATGGATGCTCGAAGGCATTTCCTCATTTTTCCAGGGGGGTGGCATGCATAAGTGGCTGCCCTAGACATACCCCCCCCCCCAGAACTCCTTAATACTCTGCCTGTGAATTTATTCTCAAAATTAATCTCCTAAACAATGCACCATTTATGGAGTCTCATCAAGGATGGAGACTTTAAAAAACCAAAAACAACCGAGGTCTTTCAAACAACAGACTTTTTTTAAAAAAAACACACACACACAAAGCAAAGTTACTCTCTGTTTGCCAGCTGGTCTGAAACTAGATTCCCTTAGAGAGATCAGCAGGAGAAAACAAACTTCAAACAGACTTCACACGCCATCCCTTAGTGACAGGGGCTTCACAAGGGTTGTGCGACATGCAATGGTAACTTTAAAAAATGGGAGAGAGAAGAAAAGAAAAAGCTGGATGCTTCTAAACAAATGTCACAAATTCTTCCAGCAACGCAGTTTTCAAAGTCCTGCGCCAGACGAGCAAACGCCGCCAAACAAATGACTGTGAGTTTCAGAGAGAGACGAATGTCAGGTAGACAGAAGGAGGGACCCAGAGGTAGCGAGTCTCTTGGTGCACACGGAAAAGAAGCCACGGAATGTTCAGAATGACTCAGAATCTGAGTGCGGAAATGCGGCTCCACCGTGGAAACCTGAATATAAATAGCCGGAAATCTGGATGAGAGCTCTGAGCTGTTTATAAGAGCTTGCAGTTAAAGTATAATCATTCTATAGTCCCCAAGCCCTTTGATTTTCAACGTGACTCACCGGCAGTGAGGTTTAAGGCTGATGCACATTTAGAAATGATCACTGCGATCTAAATAGAAATGCAATACAACCCATCGTAGTGGAGAAGGTAGTGATCTGAGTGCCCGTTCGCTCCACTACACAAGCAGTAACTGATGAATGGCACCTATAAGGCCCCTACTCTCGCTCCTTCCCCGCTTCTTATGGATCTCTATGTTTAAACTGGTCATGGGGCAGGCTGCCCCCCAATGTCCTGCAGGGGGGCATGTAGCCAGAAGGATGGCAATAGGAACAATGCAGGCGCTAAAGCAGAGCTTTCCAAAATGTGCGTCGCAACATGTTAGTGTGTCGACTGCAGTGTGTAGGTGTGTCGCGCCGATGCTCTGGAAAGTGGTTACTTTAACTTCTGGTTAGGCTAGCGAAATTGAATTACTTTGTTGTGAAATGATGCATTACTAAAAAAGTGTGTGGCCAACATGGAAAGCTCTGCGCTAAAGGAAAAATGGCACAGGCCAAAGCCAGCTAGAAAAAGTGAAATATACTCAGAGTCGCAAAGTGATTTCATGCTCTTTATTCAGCTCATAGTGGTGAGGAGGAATGAATGGAAGTCCCCTCACAGTATCTGCTTTATATACATTATTTACACAATGGGCTGCACATGATTGGCTAATTCCGGAATTCTACTGTAAGCCAATCAGGTTGTGGATTCACTTCTATCTGGAGCAGGATTGGGTGGTTCCTGCCAACCAATCATACTGCTGCATTGTTCTAGGACCAATCAGACTGCTGCATTCTGAATCCTATTGTTCTAGGACCAATCAGACTGCTGCATTTTGGATCCTATTGTTCTAGGACCAATCAGACTGCTGCAGTTTGGATCCTATTCAACTCAGTACATAACACCCCTCCCCTCTAAGTTCCAGTCCTGCCCGGGAGGTCACATTCATAGTCCTCAAGGTATGCCGGCGGCCTACGTGTGCGTTGCGGCCTGGGGTGTTCCCTGGTCCGGGCTCCAGGTTCTGGCTCGTGTTCCAAGGATGCTGGCTGTGATGGGGCTGTTTGGTCTGGTGCAACCGGCTCGCTCAGTCGTGGTTCTGGTTCCGGTGTCCTTTCGGCCTCACGGGTCCTCTCTGTATTTACTGGTTCTGCCTCTCCTGCTGGCCCCTCCTGCTCTATGGGCCTCACTGCCCCGCTGTTCCCTTGGGACTCCTCTGACTTGTCCTCCTCCCGGGAATCGTCGCCGTATCTGGTCGCAGTGGCAGCGCCAGCATTGCCCCCCATCCGTTAGCACCTCGTACGACACGGGGCCAGTGACCCTGGTGACTGTGGCGGGTACCCATGGTGGCCTGCCCCAAAATTCTTTGCGTACACTGGGTCCTGGGCCTCGAAGTTCTGGGGGTTCCTGCCTTCCCCCACCACTACCTCATCCTGAGCTCTATCGGGGTGAAGGCGGTCCAATCTGATTGCAAGGCGCCTCAGCGGGGCTCCGGCCAGTCGTTGAGCTGGGGGTGCTGTGCTGTGCTAGAAGGAATGTGGCAAGGCGGTACTCCCAGTCCCCTTGCATCATGCGGCGAAGGGTGTCCTTGGTGGTCCGCACCATGCGTTCTGCTTGGCCATTGGTGGCAGGGTGGAACGGCGCCGAACAGATGTGGCGGATGGCGTTCTGCGCTGTGAAGGTTTGGAATTCTCCTGACGTAAATGCAGTCCTGTTGTCTGAGACGAGAGTGTCAGGGAGCCCGTGAGTTGCAAACAGCCTGCGTAGTACCCGGATGGCTGCGGACGTGGAAGTGGACGGTACCAGTGCGACTTCCAGCCATTTGGTGTAGGAGTCCACCACTATGAAGAATGTTTTCCCCTGAAAGGGGCCAGCGAAATCCACATGCAGGCGTGACCATGGTGCTCGGGCGGACTCCCAGGACTGGACTGGGGCCCTTGGGGGATCTGGGTGGGATTCTTGGCAGGCCTGGCAGTGTTTGACCCAGGCCTCTATCTCTCCATCGATCCCCGGCCACCACACATAACTCCTGGCAAGGGCCTTCATTCTTACTACCCCTGGATGTGTCTCGTGTAGGGCTGTGAGGACCCTTTTGCGGAGGGGCTGGGGAACAACGACTCTGCTTCCCCATAACAGGCACCCCTTGTGGGCCGACAGTTCATGTTTGCGGGTTGTGTAGCCGGCGAATTCTGGCCCGGGGCTGCTGCTGGGCCATCCCCTCCACACCCAGTCCAAGACCCGGGAGATGACCCTATCTTTCTTGGAATGGTGTGCAACTTCTTGTGCCTGAATGGGGCGGTCGGGAAGCAGCTCCAGGCTCATAACCTCTTGTGCAGGTGCTGGGTCAGGGCCTGTTTCCGGTAGTGGTAGCCTGCTGAGGGCGTCCGCATGGCCCATCGCCTTCCCAGGTCGGTGAATCAGTGCATACTGGTAGCTGGCAAGGAAAATTGACCACCTGAGGATGCGAGGAGACAGCACTTGGGGGGGTCTGCTTTTCGGGGGCAAACAAGCCAAGCAACGGCTTGTGGTCAGTCACCACGGTGAAGGGCCGCCCGTACAAGAAATCATGGAATTTTTTTACTCCCTTCACGATTGCCAGACCCTCCTTGTCGATTTGCGAGTTGTTCCGCTCGGTTGCGTTGAGTGTCTGGGAAAAGTACGCCACCGGTACCTCTCTTCCATCCGGGAGTTGGTGCCCCAGGACAGCGCCAATGCCATAGGGTGAGGCGTCGCATGCTAGCACCACCGGCAGCCTCTCGTTGAAGTGTGCCAAGACCGAGTTTGAGACAAGCACGTCCTTGACTGCCTGGAATTCGGCCTCCTGGCGCTGGACCCATACCCAAGGGGCCCGCTTGTCCAGGAGTCTGTGTAGGGGCTCCGCTACCGCCGCCTTGTGGGGAAGGAAGGAATGATAAAAGTTCAATAGTCCCAAGAAGACCTGAAGTTCAGTCTTGCTCTTGGGCGCTGGGGCATCACAAATGGCCCGTACCTTGTCCCCAGTCGGGTGGACCCCTTCTGCGTCCACCATAAATCCCAGAAAGTCCACCTGAGGCACTCCTAGTAGACATTTTTCCCGCTTAACCTTGAGACCCGCCGTCTGGAAACGGTGCAGAACGGTGCGGAGGCGGTCCTCAAACTCCTCTGGTGTGGGCCCGGCAATCAACACATCATCGAAGAAGGGGGTGACGCCAGGAATCCCTTTAAGGAGAGAGTCCATTAGATTCTGGAATATGCCTGGTGCCACGCTGACACCGAATTGCAGCCGCTTTACCCTGAACGCTCCTCTGTGCATCACAATCGTCTGTGCCTCTGCTGTGGCCTCATCTACTGGCAGCTGTTGATATGCTTGGGCCAAGTCCAGCTTGCCAAAAATTTTCGACCCAGCCAGGGTGGCAAGGACATGGCTGACCACTGGCACTGGGTATGTGTGGGCCGTGAGGGCCTTGTTTATGGTACATTTGTAGTCTGCGCAGATGCAGACCGAACCATTAGGCTTGAGGGGTGTGACGATTGGGGTTTCCCAGGGGGCATTAGGCACCGGCTCCAGCACTCCTTGCTCCACGAGTCGGTCCAATTCCTCGTCTATACGGGGTTTCAAGGCGAACGGGACCCGGCGGGCCTTGAGCCTGACCGGTCGTACTGCGGGGTCAAGCTGTAGCGCAATGGGGGGGCCCGTATACTGTCCCAATTTCCCATCGAAAACCCCTGGAAATTCCTTGCATATGGCGTCCACGTCCACTTGTAAGCTAGTGTGGTTCACCCCGGTGACAGCTAGCCCCAGTGGTCCAAACCATGCCAATCCCAGTAAGCTAATGTAGGGGCCCTTGACCACAAGCAAGTCCAGTTGCCGTGTCCGCCCTCGGTATTGCACCCTGAAGGTCCCCACCCCCATTGTGGGGACCTTACGTTTCTGGAAGTCCCGTAGGGTGAATGGGGCCGGCCTGAGTTTGGGACCCCCAGTAGGACACAGTTTCCTTAAGGTCCTTGCCGAGATTATGGATAGAGTTGAATCCGTGTCAAGCTCCATGCAGCATGGGGCCCCCTCTATCTGTACCTCTACATAAATTTTCTCTACGTTGGGGTGGGGCAACTGGTATACCTGGCAGTCCGTGAGCTCCGTCGAGTTGCCTTGGTGCGTTGGGCCCCGGGACCTGGGGCTCTTGGATTGGTCATCTGATGCCTGGTGTCGGGTGGGCCGAGCCCGACACACCCGGGCGATGTGTCCCGATTTTCTGCACTGCCTGCACTCTGCGTTGCGGAAACGGCAGGTCCTCCTCTCGTGACTCTCCCCGCAGCTTGCGCAGTTCCCTCCTTCTCGTCGAGGCAGCTGTGGTCTGTGCGCTGCTTGAGTGCGCTGCTGTACTCGGTGCACCTCCTCCCTGTCGGATCCTGAGTCGTCGGTGAGGTCTTCGTGGTGGACCCTCAGTTGGGATGGCAGGCTCGGCCGTGCCTCTTGCGTCGACCTCTCGGCAGCTTCCGTTGCCAGGGCCTCCTCCAGAGCGACCTGGAACGTTAGGTCCTTCTTAGCTTAGAGGCGTTGTTGCACCTTCTCATCCTTCAGGCCACCGACGAGGCAGTCACGAAGCATGTTCTCCAGCTCTGAGAAGTTGCAGAACCGGGCGGCTTGGCGGAGAGAGGTCACAAACCCAGTTATGGTTTCCCCAGGGGCTTGCCGCTTTGCGTAGAAGGCATTTCGACGAGCCACCACTGAGGGCTGCGGCGAAAAGTGCCCCTTCAGCTGTTCCATTATTGTTTTGTATGGAACAGTAGCTACGTCTTCAGGCGCAAGGAGAGCCCGGGCGATTTCAAACGTCTCCTCTCCGCAGACGCTGAAGAATATCGCCCTCTTCTTGGCGTCTTCTTCGTTGGTTACCCCTTTGGCTTCTAGGAGGAAGGTGAAACGGGAGGCGTACGCTTCCCAGTCTCCAGATGCTGGGTTGAATGGCGAGAAGCTGCTGTTGGCTGCCATTCTGAGTTCCTTGTGTCCTGGAGCTAAAGCCTGGATACACGGTGCGAGGCAGCGGTGCGGCAGGTGGCGGTGCTGCGGTGCTGTGTGTGGCAGTCAGCTCAGCGGGATCCCACCTTCGTCGCCAGTGAAATATACTCAGAGTCGCAAAGTGATTTCATGCTCTTTATTCAGCTCATAGTGGTGAGGAGGAATGAATGGAAGTCCCCTCACAGTATCTGCTTTATATACATTATTTACACAATGGGCTGCACATGATTGGCTAATTCCAGAATTCTACTGTAAGCCAATCAGGTTGTGGATTCACTTCTATCTGGAGCAGGATTGGGTGGTTCCTGCCAACCAATCATACTGCTGCATTGTTCTAGGACCAATCAGACTGCTGCAGTTTGGATCCTATTCAACTCAGTACATAACAAAAAGATATTGAGGTCTCATGGAATCCAGCAACCTACTCTGCTGCAGAACGTATTTCCATAGATAGTTCTGCTATTTGGTGGACATCTTGCTAGTTGTTACTGTTACAAAGCACCAGAAATTCAGCCACATGCTAGGGTAACCTGATAGCTTTTTTGTTTTTGTTTGTTTAAAATGCAAAGAGGACTAGAACTAGAGAGGGGTGGATCAACCAGTTTTCATTCTATTTCAATTTTGCATGCATTCAGTCATTACGTTTGATCCCCAGTCGTCAGAAACCAGGATGGCTTCTGGGACTGTCCCTGGAAAATAGGGACGCTTGGAGAGTCTGCAACCCACACTTTAGACCAGACATCCCCAAAATCGGTCCTTCATATGTTTTGGGACTACAACTCCCATCATTCCTGACCACTGATCCTGTTAGCTAGGGATGATGGGAGTTGTAGTTCCAAAACATCTGGAGGGCCAAGTTTGGGGATGCCTGCTTTAGACCAGGGGTCAGCAAACTTTTTCAGCAGGGGGCCGGTCCACTGTCCCTCAGACCTTGTGGGGGGCCAGACTAAATTTTTTTTGGGGGGGGGAATGAACGAATGCCCCCCCAAATAACCCAGAGATCCATTTTAAATAAAAGCACACATTCTCCTCATGTAAAAACACCAGGCAGACCCCACAAATAACCCAGAGATGCATTTTAAATAAAAAGGCACATTCTACTCATGTAAAAACATGCTGATTCCTGGACCGTCTGCGGGCTGGATTTAGAAGGCGATTGGGCCGAATCTAGCCCCCGGGCCTTAGTTTGCCTACCCACGCTTTAGACTCTGTGTAATGTGTTGCCTGTGGAACAGCCCAGAACACAGTTTGGAAACTGAACTGAGTTCAGAATATAGCCGCTAGGATGTTAACTTTGGCTGCGTGGGGGAATTGTATCCTGCCAGTATCGGAACAGCTGCATTGGCTCCTGGTCCATTTCCAAGCTCCATTAGAAGGGCTGGTGCTGACTTTTCAAGCTTCATGTGACTTAGGGTTGGGCTCAAGTGCTTGTCATCTAATAGCAGCTTTGGGGTCGGGCGGCAGCTTCTGGAGGAAGGGGTGGCAATTTTTCAGCAGGAACGCAGCATGAGAAGGAAATGCTTCCTTCCCATATGGGGTGGTACCTATGCAGTTCGGACAAGCACTGAATTGAAAGATGCACTCAACATATTGCTGCCTGACCCTTACATTAATTGGCGAGCTGGCTTTAGCAAAGCATTTTTTTTTTAACGAATAAATTATCCCTGGCCTTTAAGCAGGCATTTAAAAAATATATCCTTTCCCCTCCTTGTCCTGCCTTCATCCAACCTGCCTCCAGTTCTCTCATTTCCAAGCCTTGCTTCCAAGGGCTTCTTGCATATTTGCCAGGTTAGTTTTCATTGCAAATACGGGTTGGGGGGGGGATGGGGCTTTAAGCTGCCCCTAAAAGTAAAGTTAAAGCTGAGTTCAAAGCAATCCAGCTGCTTCCTGAAGCTGGTGAGCAGAGAGGTTGGACAGGGAGGAGAAGCCGTGGTTTCTCTTTGAAGTTGGGCTGTCGAAGTCTTGCTGCAAGATGGATGCTGATTGTTTCATATTACGGTGTCATTAAACTTAAAAGAAACTTACACGCATGCACACACACACACACACACACACACACACACACGTATGGAGGAGCCTGTCAAATTAAAGCTGATTTGAAAATCCCAAGCCTTTTTTGTTTTTGTTTTCTCTCAAATGGAAATGCTCTCTGTCAGGAAAGGGTATCTGGGAGGGCAAGGGTGAAAGGGAAACTTCTAGTTTAAAAGGTTGGGAAGCAAATGAAGTAAAAACCTATTTTTTATTATGTATTTTGTGTTTTTATATTGCAATTTTATGTCGTAACGGCACTGAGACCTGCGGATATAGGGTGCTGTAGGAATTTAAGAAATAATAACAAATACAGTGGTACCTCAGGTTAAATACTTAATACATTCCGGAGGTCCATTCTTAACCTGAAACTGTTCTTAACCTGAAGCACCGCTTTAGCTAATGGGGCCTCCTGCTGCCGCCGCACCACTGGAGCACGATTTCTGTTCTCATCCTGAAGCAAAGTTCTTAACCCGAGGTAATATTTCTGGGTTAGCAGAGTCTGTAACCTGAAGCATATGTAACCCGAGGTACCACTGTATGGGGGGGGGGGGACACCAGGTATTTAATAATAAAAAAAACCTAGGTTAATCAGCCCAAGACCTGGTTGAAGAAGAAGGCACCAGACAAACTTGAAGCATATGTAGCCCAAGGTACCACTGTAATACCAAAAACATATGAGCAGTGGCTGAAAATTTATCAGTCTCGATTGAATAGAGATGGGTTTGGGGCATTGGCTTCTTTCCCTTCCTCTGTAGATGTCAGTTCTAGATTGTAAGCTTCTTGGAGCGGTGAGCTGCCCCCTTGTATTTTGCAAATTGCTATCTATGCTGGCGGCACTATATAAAACCAATATGAAACAACCTGCCTCATAATATAAAGTGATGTGCGAGGATATGCTCACATTATCACTTGCTTCGCATCCAGTCAGTGGTGGAGCTTCGTGCTCTGGCACTGGGGGGCAGAGAGCAGGTGGGGGCAGGGCTGGCCTGCGTCCTGGGGGTGTGACGCGCCACCTGCAGGGGCGTGGCAGCCACGATGGCACCCCACCGGGATTGCGCTGCCGGGGGCGGTGCGCTCCCCCCGCATTCCTCTTCCTCCGCCAGTGCATCCAGTGTGCTCCCATTGCTAGTTTTTTAAGCCACATAAACATGGCATTAGCCACAACCCACATCGACCCTGTGGTTTCTTGACAAATACTTCTTTTGGATGTGTTTCCCCCCCTTCAAACATATGCCACATTCATTTCCTACTTATGAATGGTGTGTACACAGCCGCCGCGCATGCTCAGATGAGCACGCATGCGCAGAAGACATCTTTATGAATAGGAAATCCTAGGGGACTGCATAGGCAGGGAAACTGAAAAGGCTGTGTATGTCAGGTGAAGACATCCCCACCCCCTCTTTGATGTCTCCAAGGCCATGCAAATGTGGCTTGCAATGGCCTTTCTGAGAGATTATCCACACTTAACTTTCCTCTGCATTTCCCAGCCTGGGAGGAAGGCAAATGGTCAGCTGCAATATAACTGAGTCTATATATTCTGTGTCTGACTGGTGGGTGTGAACCAGCCAAATTCAGCATTCTACAGGCCCATTGATTTCAGAGGGAGCATTAAACCTGTCCTGATCATCCTCCCACCGATATCAGTACAATTTTAAAAATTTAACACACGTACAATGTATGTTACTGCAGCTCTAGGACATATGCTTAGTATTGGGACTGCTTTTTTTATTATTCCTGCTATTACTGAAGGCAGTGAGAATAGAATAGAAGAGTGCTTTCCCAAAGGCATATAAGTAAAGATAAAATTGAAATTGAACTGAAAGTAGTTGAAAGATCCGTATAGTTGAGATGAATCTGAAAGATTTAAATCTGCTGTGGTGACTCCCATCCATTTCCCAGCTGTTCTTCCTAACTCCTTAATTTTTGCAAGGATGTTGGCTGGTGTTGTATTGATGCCCCCCTGATCACAGGAACTTCAATGCACACAGCCTGAACAGCCACAATGCAATAGCACCTGTGCAGTCCTTTTCAGCACTTTTCCCTCCCTCTGATTGGAGAATCATAGAATTGTAGAGTTGGAAGGGACCCAAGGGCCATCTAGTCCAACCCCCTGCAATGCAGGAATCTCAGCTAAAGCATCCATGACAGATGGCCATCCAACCTCTGCTTGAAAACCTCCAAGGAAGGAGAGTCCACCACCTCTTGTGGGAGTTTGCTCCACTGCTGAACAGCTCTTACAGTCAGAGCGTTCTTCCTGGCATTTAGTCGGAATCTCCTTTCTTGTAACTTGAAGCCATTGGTTTGAGTCCTAATCTCAAGGACAGGAGAAAACAAGCATGTTCCCTCTTCCATGTGACAGCCCTTAAGATATATGAAGATGGCTATCATATCTCCTCTCAGTCTCCTCTTTTCCTGGCTAAACATTCCCAGCTCCTTCAAGCACTCCTCATAAGGCTTAGTTTCCAGACCCTTGATCATCTTGGTTGCCCTCCTCTGCACACGTTGCAGCTTGTCAACATCCTTCTTAAATTGTGGTGCCTAGAACTGGACACAGTACTCCAGGTGTGGTCTGACCAAGGCAGAATAGAGTGGGACTATTCCGTCCCTTGATCTGGACACTATACTTCTGTTGAGGCAGCCTAGAATAGCATTATAGAGAAACATGAGCAAAGGTTGTATATCAGGCATAGGCAAACTCTGGCCCTCCAGATGTTTGGGACTACAATTCCCATAATCCCTAGCTAACAGGACCAGTGGTCCAGGATGATGGGAATTGTAGTCCCAAACATATGGAGGGCCGGAGTTTGCCTATGCCTGTTGTATATGCTTCAGGGAGTAAGTGAATGTCTAGATATGGGGATGTATGTTTATAGGTTAGCTGAAAGCAGTCGGCCATGCTAGCTAAGTCCAAAAGTATGCAATTCAATTGGCAAGTGTGGAGTCATTTCCAGACTAGCGGTATTTTTTTGTAGGACGAATTCAAGCACATACCAGGAATGGAAGTTTGCACATTTAAAGTGGATTAAAGTGTTCGGTCACCCTAGTGCAACAAATTCAACGCAACAAAAAGATGTTTTGCAGTTAGGAAAGTGATGGAGAAAAATGCGCTGAAAAATGTGGGGTGAGCAAATGATTAATGGGAAAATTTGCACAGGCAAATGAGAATGAATGCATATTGTCATATAACCTCTCCCAAAACAGAACAGAACAGATACAGGCTATACAGACATCACCTAACTTTTGTGTAAAATTTGTGCAAGCAAATGCTCAATAAACATGCGATCTGGAAGAGCCCACAAAGGAAACGGAAGTTACAATATGTAACAATCAGTCAATCTTGTAATGTCTACATTGTGATAAAGGCAAGATGGAGTGACTGCAAAGGTGGTCTCTTTTCTTTCTCGAAGACAGCATTTAGAGTCATATGGATTCTTCAGGCTACCTTTCTGATTCATAGAGATTATTTGCCATTAAAGGAAATGGATTGAATACCAAATTGGAAACGTATTATGTAACAGCATCTGGCTAGAGAAGAAATTAGATTTATTGACTAAAGAGAGGACTTAATTTTTTTGTTTAATAGTACCTTCCATGGAAATGTGAAGCTGCCTATTGGTTTGGCTGATTGCAATCATGGCCCATTAACAAAGGAATAAAATGGTTTAAGCATACGAACGCATTTGCAAGATATACTGAGCAGCGCTAAAATAAAAGATATCATAAATTGTACACTGCAGCACTTTGCAAGCACTCATTTGCCTCTCCTGTGAACCTTACAGTATTTTAATTGCCAGAGCTGTTCTGTTATCACAATCTCATTCTTGGAAAGCAAAGCCAAGTTCACCCGTAGGTTATGAACAGAGCTGATAATTTTTCAACACACCGCTGTTATTAGATGAGATAACCTACTACGGCATGACTTCCCTGAAATGGCCATGATGCCAAATTAAATTAGCGTATTTTTCTGGCCTGCCACTTCTTTAGCTCAAGTACATTTTTCCCCCATACTAGACAGAGATAGATACACATGCAGTAAAGGACTGGAAGGACAAATGAGTAGATATTAATAAATATATTTATACAGCATCATCAATGTACACAACATTTTACAATGGTATAGGCAAAGAAGACAGCTTCCTGGTCAATTGAGTTTAGGATCTGCCATGTGGTGTCTTGGCTTAAATGTCACAGCAGGACCAGACAGACCCAGACGCAGCTTCCCACACAGCCAAGAAACTCACCTTGGGCCAGTCACTGTCTCTCTGTCTAACCTATCTCTCCTCCAAGTGTCCCTATTTTCCAGAGATAGTCCTGGATTTACAGAAGCCATCCCAGTTTCTGATTTGATCCCAGAAAGTCCCACTTTTCCTTAGGACGTCCCTATTTTCATCAGAGAAATGTTGGAGGTTATGGTAGGACATCACTATTTTCATCGGAGGGTATGGAGTTATGGTTGTATAAATAAATATACAACCTTTAGAAGACATCTGAAGGCAGCCCTGTATAGGGAAGGGTTTTTGTTTAATGCTTAATGCTTTTATGTTTTTATATACCATACTTTTCCATCTATAAGACGCCCCCATGTTTAAGACACCCCCTGTTTTGGGGGACTCAAATTTAAGAAAATGTGAGGAGATGGCACAGAGTTGTTGAGCTTTTTGGGGGGGATTGCCAAAAATTGCTCAACTGCAGGCATTGCAAAAACTGCCTCCTGTCTGTCCCATCACCAGCAGAAGCTGCCAATCACTCGCCCAACTGCCGGAGAGTCAGCCAATCAATGCCACCCATTGACGCAGCAACCAATAACACGCACAATAGCTGCTGACAGCCATGGCAGCAACCAATCAAACATCCACCCTATGCACTATCCATGTATAAGACGACCCCCACTTTTTAGCATGATTTCTGAAGAAAAAAACATAGTCTTATACACAGAAAAGTACAGTATGTTGGATGCCGCCTAGAGTGGCTGGGGCAACCCAGTCATATGGGCGGGGTATAAATAAATAAAATTTATTATTATTATGGAACAGGACATCCCTGTTTTCATTGGATAAATGCTGGAGGGTATGTAGGTAAGATTGGGAAGAGCTGTGAACAGACTTTGAAGCCTAGCTGCTTCTCAAAATATTGAGAGAGGGAGCCTGAATCACATCCACTCTGGACATAGTGCCACAAGCTAGTTGGAAGTTGCCCCATGTGTCTGAATTTGGGGCTCAAGTCCACCTCTCTGTCATGGACAGAGAGCCATTCAGTTCCAAGGGATGGGGAAGCTGGGACCGACCGCAGTGTAGGATTCTGTACCATATCAATATCATAGGACATGTGTAGCCCTCAGCTGCTGTCCTTTCTTGGCATTTTGGAGCCTGTGTGAACATGGAGAGCCTAAACACATGTTAAACTGACTGGTTTCCTGTTAACTGATTAGAACAGAAGAGTGGAGTATGAATTCATGCTGATAAATAACTGAATAAATTCTATGCCACTCTGGGTATTTGTGAAAAGAGAATTGGATAACACCTTTGCCTGCCACCTTAAGCTCCTTGGAGGAAGGTTAGGATACAAATAGGATAAACAAATATTTTGCTCTCCGTCATCCTCATTTGCATCCACAGCGGACTGCATACATCCCCAAAGTAGTTTTCATAAAACCTATATTGGTTCACAGTTGTCTTGTAATTTTTTTTTTTAAAGGGAATTGCAATATGTTCTTCCTTCTGAACATGCACAGAGTGGGCTGGGCATTAGGGTGACAAATTATGCCCCACCAGAATAAAACAACACATAACTGCATAAAATTTGCATGTGCTAATGAATTGGGACATGGGTGGCGCTGTGGTCTAAACCACAGAGCCTTGAGCTTGCCAATCAGAAGGTCAGCAGTTCGAATCCCCATGACAGGGTGAGCAGCCGTTGCTTGGTCCCAGCTCCTGCCAACCTAGCAGTTCGAAAGCACACCAGTGCAAGTAGATATATAGGTACCACTGTGGCGGGAATTTAAACGGCATTTCCGTGCGCTGTTCTGGTTCGCCAGAAGCGGCTTAGTCATGCTGGCCACATGATCCGGAAAAACTGTCTGCGGAAGCAGACAAACAGTGGCTCCCTTGGCTTTTAAAGTGAGATGAGCGTCGCAGCCTCTGAGTCGTCTGTGACTGGACTTAACTGTCAGGGGTCCTTTACCTTTACCTTTACCTTTAATAAATGTGTATAGGTGCAAATTTAGACATAATTACTATAAACAGTAATGCAGTGCACACCTAACCATAGCAGGGAAGACTTTGAGCAGGTGACCTCAGTGTTTGCTCAGTCTCCTGTCCAGGTATGGACTTTTGATAGGCAGCTTCAGGACCACTGCTTCCCCTCCTTTGGTTTTTTGCTTTCAAATCAGGTTTGGATCTTCAGATACATGGCGCCTTCAAATAAAGGTCTGTCATCTGACAGCCCACACGACTTACCTAGTGGGCCTAGCTGAGGGACAAAGCAGGTGATAAAGCCTTTGGTTTAATCCTTGGCATCTCTGGGTTTAAAAAGGATCTTAAATGGCATGGCTGGGAAGGAAGACCTCCCCCCACTCTCTGCCTAAGGCCTTGGGGGAGACTACAGCCAGCCAGAGAAGATTGCACTTGACTGGACCGGCCATCCGTCTGGCTCGATTTAAGACAGCTCCTTAGTAAATGAGCTATAGGTGTGCGCCATGAACCGCAGCCCAGTGAGAGCCCACCGGGTGATGTCATTTATCAGTTGCCTCTGCAGAAATGAGCAGCCCAGGATCAATAATAGACCCAGAAACTGTAAAGCAATATAAATTGGCTATGGTGCACCTGGGGTATGTGTGTGTGTGTGTGTGTGTGTGTGTGAGAGAGAGAGAGAGAGAGAGAGAGAGTGAGATGGATGGAGGTCTTGTTTTCTGCCTTGCCACCCATCCTCAAGTGAAGAGGTAGCACTGCAAAGTCTTTCATACCCACAAGGCTATTTGTATATATTTGTATCTCTTTCCCTTTTCTCGTCCTGTGATAAACACACACACAACTGGGAAAGAAAGAAAGGATTGGTAGCAGTAAGCAGTAATATATTCTGCAAACTGAAAAAGAAACAAACAAATAATTAGGGGGTACAGTCCAACCATTAAAGCATTTTATTATCCCATCTATTCCAATGGGACAGCTAAGCATGTGTACTGATTTTATATTGTAAGCCGTCCTGTGTTCCTTGGATGAAGGGGGGTATATAAATTTAATAAATAAATGAATAAATAAAACCTATTTGTACCATGGAAAGAAAGGGAGTGCTTAATTTTCTCTATGTCTCTAATTATGGGTTTTGAAATGGAGACTCTTTCTTCTTCTTATCAGTGTATTAAGTATTTTATAATAAAATATGAGTGTGACCCCCTCAAAGTTAATAACTTTCAAGTCCCACTGATGTTAGCGGAAAAGTTAAACACATGCTTAACAGCAGAACCTTAATCATATTGACTCAGAAGTAAACCCCACTAGGATTTATTCCCTAGTAAGTATGCAGAGGATTGCAGCCTGAATCTCACGGACATCAGAGGGACTTCAAAATTATTATTATTATTATTATTAACAACAACAACAACAATAATAATTTATTTGTATCCTGCCCATCTGGCTGGGTTTCCCCAGACACTCTGGGTGGTTTCAACAAAGATTAAAAATACACTAAAATGTCACACATTGAAAACTTCCCTGAACAGGGCTACCTTCAGATGTCTTCTAAATGTAAGGTAGTTATTTTTCTCTTTGACATCTGGTGGGAGGGCGTTCCACAGGGCGGGCGCCACTACTGAGAAGGCCCTCTGCCTGGTTCCCTGTAACTTTGCTTCTCGCAGTGAGGGAATCGCCAGAAGGCCCTCAGTGCTGGACCTCAGTGTCTGGGCAGAACGATGGGGGTGGAGACGCTCCTTCAGGTATACTGGGCCGAGGTATACTGAAGAATATTTTGGCCAGATTTTGCCCTAACAAATGTACATGTCGGTCTTGGATGGTCAGTGTGTGGATTCTCATTCCTCACTCTCCAAATTTTAGTATACCTCTCCAGGTTGCTCTGCTTATATCTTTTGGGAATTTACTAACCAACACTCTCACACACCGGTTTAACTTCTGGGAATGTGCTAACATTAAGTTTTACTGAATTTCCCCTGGTTTTTATAGATCCCCTGACACACGGCTGCTCTCAGAATATTGAGCATTCTTTTATGCCTACTTCTGTTATAAAACCAAACTTGGGCAGAGCAACAAAAACTGCACTGCAATTTAATGCAAAATGTTTCGATTTAGCATTGAACATATTTTCCCTGGTGTGGTAGCGCAATAAACAGTCATCTTAATCACTTAACAAGAAAGAAAACAACTTCGCATAAACAAAAAAGAATAAAATAAAATCTGCTCAGTTAGCAAAATTGTCGCTACCAAAAGAGGAGAACATAATCTATGCCTGCAAATTGAATTACAATGGTTTTCTCGTTTATAATCAGCTTCTGGAATTGTGAATCATTCATACGCTGAATGCTGAGACAATTTTATAAGGGAAGTAACACTTGTTTTCCCTGAGGGAGAGGAATCATCAGATCCATTAAAATGCACTACTTATGGAAGATTGTGAGATTATGTAAGGATTGCCTGGAGAATGTTCTGATGGACACGATGATTTTATACTGTTAAAGTAAAGCTATTGTTAAATATAAGAGGTCCCAAGGCCTTTTCACACATTACTGAGACATTTTAACTGTACACCTCGAAATATGAAGTGTGAATGCAAGAGATGATTGAAAATGCATTCTTCATACAGATACTTTGACAAAGAGACAGGTCTTTTCAGAGAGCCTGTTGAATGGCAGACCTGTTAGTTGCTGGTTACTGTGTGAAACAGACCTACACCCCCCTGCCCAGCCTGGCATAACCTCCAACATTTCTCAGATGAAAATCGGGATGTTCAAACAAACAAACAAACAAATATTAATACCTCATTTGTTGTTGTTTAGTCGTTTAGTCATGTCCGACTCTTCGTGACCCCATGGACCAGAGCACGCCAGGTACTCCTGTCTTCCACTGCCTCCCGCAGTTTGGTCAAACTCATGCTGGTAGCTTCGAGAACACTGTCCTACCATCTCATCCTCTGTCATCCCCTTCTCCTTGTGCCCTCAATCTTTCCCAACATCAGGGTCTTTTCCAGGGAGTATTCTCTTCTCATGAGATGGCCAAAGTATTGGAGCCTCAGCTTCATGATCTGTCCTTCCAGTGAGCACTCAGGGCTGATTTCCTTCAGAATGGATAGGTTTGATCTTCTTGTAGTCCATGGGACTCTCAAGAGTCTCCTCCAGCACCATAATTCAAAAGCATCAATTCTTTGGCGATCAGCCTTCTTTATGGTCCAGCTCTCACTTCCATACAACATTAAACCTTTTAAAACTTCCCTACACAGGGCTGACTTCAGATTTATTCCAAAGGTTGTAGAGTTACTTATTCCTTGGCTCATGGGTCGCATAACTCCATACCCTCCAACATTTCTCCGATCAAAATAGGGACATCCGAAGGAAAAGCGGGACATTCCAGGATCAGCTTAGAAACTGGGACGGCTTCCGTAAATCTAGGACTGTCTCTGGAAAATAGGGACACCTGGAGGGTCTGCTCTGGTCTGTTGTCTAAATGGGAGAATGCATGGGAGACCTACATAAAGCACTCTGAAGACTGGGTCACCAGTGTAAAAATAAATCATTAAAAATAAATCCAAGGAATAAAATGTTAAAAATCATTTTGCACTGATGAGGCAACTTATCAAAGATATAAATAAGATATAGAAGTAAAATATCCTTAACTTAACTAAAACATGTAAGGGGAAAAATGAGATACATTCCAAAATTCCATTGAACACAGTGGGGTTTACTTCTCATGAGGCAATTACAGGATTGCACTGTAATTAATTAAAACATTCATATCCTACCTTTCAGCTGCTAACAGGCATTCAAGGCAGGTTGAATTAAAATTGCTCATTGAAAGCCTGGGGAAATAATACCATTTTAAACTGTGACTGGAATGAAGAGGTGAGACACAAGAGATGGACTGAACTAGGAACACCTTTTATTATAATATATGCAGGATAAATGAGGAGTGTGGGAACTGAACTTCAACCTTGGGCAAGCCAAGCTGTGTCCCTGCCAATAGGTATGGAAAGGCATGAACCCAAAGCCTGAGCCTCACATTATGGTGAGCTGGAATGCTTCCTTGCCCCATCCCCTCTTGGGGCCCCATAACTCTAGGCTGAGGGCCCCCAAATCCAGAGCCACTGGCCTCTGGACAATGTCCTTCACCTTCAAAGGTGCCTTCAAAGCAACTCGCCTGTTCCCTTAGTCTTTCCGGCACCTTCCTGCCAACGATGTAACCAAATTAGCTATTTAATTGTGCCGACCCCTACATTCTGATCAGAGGCGCTGATTTGCACTCAGGATTGAGGGAGCTCTGTTGTGCATCGTGCATGCATGACGTCATGTGCGTGACACATGTTGTATCATTGGGAGGAGGTCGAGTGCAGAGCCCAATATGACGCAGTTTCAATGGCCAGCAACTCCTCCTCTCTTGCGCTCAGGAGGAGCCAATCAGCCTCCTCAACATTGAAGGGCCCTGGCCACCTCCCCACAGTTACTGGTGGGGGGCAAAGACACCTCAGGTCTATAGAGTTGGTGTCAGTGATTCTGATATCCCCCAGAATCCAGTGCAGAGTAGATGACTGGTAGATGACTAGTATACCGGAACAGAAAGTCAGGTGGCAGGTGCAAAAAGGATCCAAAGAAGCATAGCCAAGACCTAAGAAGCCTGTGTCCATGTGCCCAGAAGACTCTGCCACCACAGAGAAGGCCCTGCCCACTGTCACCTCTCACCTATCTTCACGATATCTCTAAAAATTATCTTCATGAACGGGCAGGCTCCTAGGAGAGAAGACAGTCCTTATAGTACATATATGTAAATTCATATGCATGACTTCATCATTTGAGGTTAAAATCACCTGTAGGAGAATCCACTGCTCGAAGCAGGAAGCAATGCATTTCATCGAGGTGGAAAGACAAGGCCGGAAAAGTAATACCTTTTAGGGGAACCATTTCTGTTGCTGAGAGTGTTCAATCTTTTGAGCTGAACTGGTCCAATAAAAGATATCACCTTTCCTGCATGTCTCATTCTCCTGACGCAGCACAGTAATTGCATGCCAAATAAGCACGGACTTCCCCCAAGAGAATTTCTTCTGAACTCCAGATTCCAAACACTGCTGCGGTGCCCAAATAGTGTTTTCAAAAGAATTAACTTCATAAGGTAAACAAGACTTTTTCAGAGTGTCAAGGGAGGCTTCTCTGAGCCAAGCCACAAAACAAATGGCTTGATTCTCCCTAGGTCTATTTATTATTAAACATTATGTATCTATCATCTATCTATCTATCTATCTATCTATCTATCTATCTATCTATCATCTATCATCTATCTATCTATCTATCATCTATCTATCATCTATCTATCATCTATCTATCATCTATCTATCTATCTATCTATCTATCTATCTATCTATCTATCTATTTATCTATCATCTATCTTTCTGCAATAATTTAGTACCTGATCTTTCATCACCAACACTCTCAAAATGCCGGACAATCTTGATAAACAGCACAATTCAAACTTTATCTTTGCAGAAGTAAGTCTTGCCGAATTCAGTGGGCTTACTCTCAGGTAATTGGGTTAGGATTGGAACCTAAAACAAAAAATAATAATAAATAAATTGCAGTGCTTTTTCCCCCTGGTGGAATGCTCCGGGACCTTTTTCTTTCCCCAAATCAGAGCCTCACACCTCTTCCCCAAATCCCAGGAAGCTTCTATCAGGCTTAGGGATGTAGGTATGATGCTCTAGCAGGGTCCAAGATCCCTCCTACATCGGGAAGGAGGCAGGAGGGCTGCAGGATCTTGTCAGAGCCATCAGGTCTTATGCTGGCCACCTGGCCCAGGGCGGGGCCTGACAGGCCTGTAAGAACTGCTGCTGCGGCTGCCACCCAGAAGGACTCTGTTTTGTTTTGTTTTTTGTTTAAATTGCTGTTATTTTTTTACCTATGTCATTTTTAACTGTGATATTAATGCTGTATTCTTAGTTTTAGATTTTGATTTATGTGGAAAATGTTTCCCATTTGGTTGTGTATTTTTTTGATGTGGTTTATTTATTGTTTATGACTTTTGTAATTACCGGTATGTAAATCTTCTTATGGACGCAGGTGGCGCTGTGGGTTAAACCACAGAGCCTAGGACTTGCCGATCAGAAGGTTGGTGGTTTGAATCTCCACCACAGGGTGAGCTCCCGTTGCTCAGTCCCTGCTCCTGCCAACCTAGCAGTTTGAAAGCACGTCAAAGTGCAAGTAGATAAATAGGTACCGCTCCAGCAGGAAGGTAAACGGCGTTTCCGTGCAGTGCTCTGGTTCGCCAGAAGCGGCTTAGTCATGCTGGACACATGACCCGGAAGCTGTACGCCGGCTCCCTCGGCCAATAAAACGAGATGAGCACTGCAACCCCAGAGTTGGTCACGACTGGACCTAATGGTCAGGGGTTACCTTTACCTTTAAATCTTGTTATGCTGTAAGCCGCCTTGAGCATTGTTTTGTAACTCTGGAAAGGCAGCATACAAATAAAAAATTATGATGATGATGATGATGATGATGATGATGCTGGCTACATGTTCCAGTGGATCCCAGTCAGGCTCAGCCCCGCCTGCAAAACACCCCATTTGGGGGATTTCTGCCAGGCTCCGCCGTCAGGAATACTACTGGGCGGCTTTTTGACTGCATGTTCAATAGGCGCAAGGAGGGTTTATGCTGCCAGAAGCAGGCATAGAGATGCTTCTACTCAACTCAAACATCCCACCAGCCTGGTATGGAGCATGAGGCAGCTGCCCTGGGGATGTTAAATGCCCAATGCAAATGCACGCTGTTAGAAGCTGCCAATCTTGCATTCTCACCAAAGCATGCTTCTGTGCCAATGTGCTTCTTCTTTTTCGCTTAGAGGAGCTCATTAGATATGCTTTCGCACTAGACCAATCCAATACACTTCTGCTTGTTATCCTTAGGAGAGCTTGGCGGATGTAATTTCTTATGGACCTAATCTTGTTCTGTCACTTTCTCAGAATGCCTCCTATCATGGGAGTACAAGCTGACGGGAGATACGTGATATATTTTGACAACCGGCCTTTTCTCGCCTGCAACTGCTGCTGACTCCAACTGCTGCTAAGGGAGCCCTTTCTTAGATAGGAGACACAGCAACAACCGAGTAGACTTGAGGGTACAGGGCAATGGAATATAAAACAACGCAAGGTGGTTCAATGTGGAATCGGTCCCAGCCGTAGGTGCCCCCAACATCACCTTTCTCATCACATCTTCTAATCTCTGCTTTTTATATGTTGGTCTGAAATGCCTTTCCATATCTATCTATCTATCTATCTATCTATCATCTATCTATCATCTACCTATCTATCATCTATCTATCTATCTCTATTTATATCTATCTATCCATATATATATGGATATATATATATATATATATCCCCAATACTCTCAAGGGGGTGTACATTATCTTCCCCCTTCTCAATTATTTCCCACAAACCTGTGAAGAAGGTTAGACTGAGGACTCAGCTACATTATGTAAAGAAACAACAATTTGAATGTGCTATAAACATGCAACACCAGATGGTGTCAGAAAGCAGGAAATTTTAATTTGTGCTTTTCCATAGGGTATTTTTTAAAAAAATTGTTATAACGATCTAATTTTTGACTTATTTATAACATTTTTTCCTGTGTGTAGAGGCAGCAAATGGCCCAAGGTCACCTAGTGAGCTTCATGGCCGAGTTCAGGATTTGAACCCTGGTCTCCAAGGTCCTAGTCTGACACTGCTACACCGCACTGGCTCTCAAATATCCTGGTCTGGGGAAAAGCCTAAAAAAGTCTCAAGGAAGTAGTTATCTCATGACATCTTCCCCTGAGCTTTATTTGAACTTGTAACCCTCCAGATATTGTTGGACTACAACTCCCGTCATTTGTAAACATTGGTCATGCTGGTTAGAGTTGATGGGAGATGGAGTCTAATTGCATTCAGAGAGATACAGGTTCACCATTCCTGCTTAATCAAAATATGTTGCCTCCCTGAATTCAATTTTTAGCCCATTGACTTGCCAAAAGACATAATAAGCTGATAGAAGAAGCAAGACTTCAAGCTTGGCCTTTCTGATTCAAGCCTAGTTCTCTTACCATTGAAGTAAAATGGCTCAGTAAGACTTCCCTGGGCTTGAGCTTAACCAGAACAATGGGAAAAGGAGCTAATCTCACTCCGTGTGATGCAACAATTTTTATAGGGACAAGCTCTCTCTCTACCATGGTATGCCCTGCAGAGGACCTTAAGGTCCATGAATAATCATAGTTTAGAGGCCCCAGGCCATTAGGAAGTTAGATTATCCTCCACCAGGGCCAGGGCCTTTTCAGTGATGGCCCCGACCTGGTGGAATGCTCTGTCCCATGAGACCAGGGCCCTGCAGGATTTAACCTCCTTCCACAGGGCCTGTAAGACAGGGCTTTTCCACCTGGCTTTCAATTTGAACTTAGCCTGATCTTTTATTCCCCTTCCTTCCTTCCTTCCCCCTCCCCTTTTTATGAAGATTACCCGCGCTGGGATCCCACAGCTAATTTTCCCCTGGTCTCCTCGTTGGCCCAAATAGGACTACCAGCTAGCCCTGGTGATCATCTAATGTTTATTGGATGGATTTCCCCCCTAAATTGATTTTTGAATTCTGAATTTATTGTTATTCACGTTTTATACTGTATTTTATGCTGTTTTTTGTTGCATCAATTAAGTGTTTTAAATTTGTTGTTAGCCGCCCTGAGCCCAGTTTTCTGAACCGGGAAGGGCGGGGTAGAAATAAAAATTTATTATTATTATTATTATTATTATTATTATTATTATTACCATAGTCCTTAGCCTCATTGGGGCCTACCCATATCAAGTATATCTGTCTTAACTGTTCAGCAGGTGAGAATCACAATTCAGTAAAGTTAGCACATGCTATGGAGCAATAGCCTTCTTTTATGGCAACTGTACACTTGGATTCAATTTATTATGTAATGCAGCTTCTAAATGCATGCTCTTGAAAGTAAATCCAAACTAAGTGTGTCAGTAGGAGAGAGCCTGCACTGCCCCCTAATCTGAAATGATATTGTATGAAATGTGTATGGAATGATAAAACGTTCTGCTGCGCAAATGCATTCCTGACCTTCCCTGGGTATGGAGGAATGCAGTGCAGAGGGCCCAGCCCTTGTCATCTTGGAAATTGCTGCCAATTATATCTGCGAGTGGGCAGTTTGCATATCTTGTGTTTTTTCCACATGACTCCATGTGCCAAGGAAGGGCCAGGACTACTTGTGGGGAGAAGACATTTTTTTGGTGTGAACCAGACCCGGCGAACAGAGGTTCAGGAAGCAGCCCCCAGCCCCCTTCCCATATGCTCAGTCTAAAAATAATAGCTTATCTGAGCAATGTGCCGATGCCATTGCACCAGGTATGTGAATTACAAACAGTTTCTTAAGGGGGAAATAGTTTCAACAACTGTGTCTTTGTTAACATTCTCATACATTAAGAGCACCTCTTATCGTCACATTCCAATATTACACCTGTCTAAGCCAATGTACACAGAGACAATTCCTATTGATACCGGCGGAACTTGTGTACAAGCAAGCGTACTTTGGATCACCTTCTCCATGAGAAGTTCTTTCCTTCGAGGTCTTAACATGCCGATTCATTATACAGTGGTACCTCGGGTTAAGTACTTCATTCGTTCTGGAGGTCCGTTCTTAATCTGAAACTGTTCTTAACCTGAAGGACCAGTTTAGCTAATGTGGCCTCCTGCTGGGCCGCACCTCTGGAGCACAATTTCTGTTCTCATCCTGAAGCAAAGTTCTTAACCCGAGGTACAATTTCTGGGTTAGCGGAGTCTGTAACCTGAAGCGTATGTAACCTGAAGCTTATGTAACCCGAGGTACCACTGTACAGTGGTACCTGGGGTTAAGAACTTAATTCGTTCTGGAGGTCTGTTCTTAACCTGAGGTACCACTTCAGCTAATGGGGCCTCCCGCTGCTGCCGCCCCACCAGAGCACAATTTCTGTTCTCATCCTGAAGTAAAGTTCTTAACCCGAGGTACTATTTCTGGGTTAGCGGAGTCTGTAACCTGAAGCGTCTGTAACCCGAGGTACCACTGTATTAGATGGTTGTAACAACAAATAAAATCAAGCAATTGAATATATTCGATTTCTACAACAGCTGAGCCAATATCCTCTAATCTTCAAGGGGTCTCCTTTTTTGTAAGGCTGCTAGTTCCTGCCCTTCTGTCTTTGCAGAAAGCATCAAAGTAGCAGGGAGAAGAGGGCATTTGAATGTTTTCAGGTCCTTGGCACATGGAACGGGTAGCCTTTTTACCTATTCAGCCATCAGGATATATTAGTGACACTCTGTGCCCAGCTACTACCTATGAGAGCCAGTGTGGTGTAATGGTTAAGAGCGGAAGTCTCGTAATCTGGTGAACCGGGTTCGTGTCCCCGCTCCTCCACATGCAGCTGCTGGGTGACCTTGGGCTAGTCACACTTCTCTGAAGTCTCTCAGCCTCACTCACCTCACATAGTGTTTGATGTGGGGGAGGAAGGGAAAGGAGAATGTTAGCAGCTTTGAGACTCCTTCGGGTTGTGATAAAGCGGGATATCAAATCCAAACTCCTCCTCCTCCTCCTCCTCCTCCTCCTCCTCCTCTTCTTCTTCTTCTTCTTCTTCTTCTTCACATAGACACACTGAGGGCAGAAAAAGGACTCGGTGACATGCCGTTCCTTGTTTGAGGCAGCCAAGAGGCACTCCCACAGTGCAAAACTCTGGACCCAAAACCATAGGTAGGGTCCGAATTACAGGAACACGGTGCCTCCCATCCTACAGAGGCAGTTCAGAAGGATATCATGGTCAATGGTATCAAAAGCCCCCAAGAGATCAAGAGGTAACAAGGTCACATCTCACCTGCCCCTCTCTCAATAAAGCACATCCATTCAGGCGACCATTTTGTTCCCAGACTGGACTTGAACACAGGAACTGGGTTTGTTGCAACATAAATCGTCTGATATATTTGCACTTGAATTACTTATCAGCACACCACTGGGCAGCAAAACTGACAATAATAAAAGTCATTAATACTAGCAGAAATAACAGCTGACATTTCTGGTCAGAGTACTGCCACACTGTTTTTATTTTTTAAGCGATCCGTATTCCAGCAAAACAAGAGGATTAGGAACATCAGATGTGGAAACAGCTTTTCCTGAGAAGAAGTAACAACAACAAAAGTTATCTGTTAACTCGTCACATATTAAATACAATGTCCCAAAGCAAGTTACAATTGCAAAAACAAAGAGGAAACAACAAAAGTTTAAAGCAACATCGAAAGAATAAAGCAACATCACTCACTAAAAGTGCTCATCATATAATAATATTATAATATAATATAATATAATATAATATAATATAATATAATAATAATAATAGGCAAGTCATAGAATCATATAATTTTAGAGCTGGAAGAGAACCAAGGGACATCTAGTCCAACCGCCTGCAATGCAGGAATCTCAGCTAAAGCATCTATGACTGATGTCCATCCCCTAAAAGTCTTGCCCCAACCCACTAAAAGATGACCATCACAACAAGCTAGGGTATCATCACACCATATGATCCCTATTAAAAAGCCAAATGCCTGGGCAAACAATCCGGTTTACATCTTCTTTGGGCACCTTAAAATTTGCAGAGATGGGGACTTTTTATCCTCTCCAATCCACAGAAGTGAATTTCACTCATTTTAGTGAAAGGTAAAGGCACCCCTGACCGTTAGGTCCAGTCGTGAACAACTCTGGGGTTGCGGCACTCATCTCGCTCTATAGGCCGAGGGAGCCGGCACTTGTCTGCAGACAGCTTCTGGGTCATGTGGCCAGCATGACTAAGCCACTTCTGGCAAACCAGAGCTGTACCTGTTTCTCTACTTGCACTTTGACATGCTTTTGAACTGCTAGGTTGGCACCTTCTGATCGGCAAGCCCTAGCCTCTGTGGTTTAACCCACAGCACCACCTGCGTTACATCCCAGTTATTTCCAGCCTACTCTCTCCTTGCAACCGTACAACCTCCAAATGAGAGGGGGTTTCTTTCCTTCTCCTGGGCAACAGAGATAGCCTAAAGATAACAAAACTCCCGAATTTTATCTGAAGGGTTAAGCAAAGGCAAACAGCTAAACAATGTAACACTCACCTTTTTGTGGGGGGTGGGCTTCTCCCCTCCGCCCCCCTGAGGTAATTCCTACCTTTAGCTTAGTCAATAGAGATAATCATTTTCAGCCGATTAACCCAATTAAAATATGTGTGCATCACAATAGCCATTAGCAGCTCTTGCTCTCCCTAGCAATCCTGTTTACAGAAAACAGTTTCTGCTAATCTGGACCTGACTGCTTGGGATGCAGAGGGGACAGTCTGAAGTCAGTTGTCAGCTTGTGCTGTACTGCCCTCTCTGACCTCCTCTACAGAGAAGGAAATTGCAGCCTGGCTGAGTTCAGGGCAGGGAGAGTTTGCTGGGGAAGGTTTTTTTTGTGGAGTGAGGAACATAAGCTTTGTAAAACTCCAACAGGAGTATTGCAAAATGTAAATTTTGTTGTTGCTGTTTTAAAAAAAAACGTTCAATCTCAGTGATCAATTAACAACAACAACAACAACAACAACAACAATAATGCAGTGCTCTATGAGGCTGTTTAAAGTGGTCCTAGGTAAAAAAAACAGGGGGGCCAACTGTTCTGCCTCCCTCCCCAAGTGTTACTAACTAAGGTATCTACATCCAAGCAGGCAATCTTGAATTAGTACTGAATATATGAACAGCTGCATGGTTAGAAATAGCTTTTATTTGGAAGAATTCTCGAGTGCTGTCAAAAAGTAAATTATTATTAAAATGTGGAAGAGTTCCAAAATTATCAACTTAACATATTTGGCAACAGGGTGGGATGGCAGGATGCTTTGCATATGAAGTAGGGGCTCTTTGATAACTATTGGAATCAGTTCACTAGATACCAAGAAGATATTTCTCTGAGATGTAGTTTTCCTATTCTTTGAGAGGGTTTCCTTCCTGCCCTCCTCCTTTTTTGCTCATGTTTATCCTTAAAAATTGGGGGGGGGGGAATGTTTTAAAGGATTTGGCTTTTAATTTTTTTAATTTTTTCTAAATATTAATACAACTGCATATATAGGCTGTACATTTTTATATTTTTAATCTTAGTGGCAGAACTAATCCTAATAGTTCCATCAGTTGATCTTCCAAGTTCTCCATGCTTTATCGATGTAAATAAATACACTAGTGTCTAAACAATACTCCGGTCTATCCCAACCTCTTAAATTAGGTTTTATGGCATGTTTTATTTATATTTTTGGATTTCAGCTATGCCTTATTTGAACATGTTTCAAAGGGTATGACTAATATTTCCTCTATTGCACATCACTTTGATTTAATGGGAATGTTTCATTGTATATTTTAATTATATGGATGTTTATATTTTAATGTCTGAATAGGACTCTTTAATTGTTTTTTATGGTGTATTTTGAATTATTGTGTATTTTAATAATGTTGTGCAATTGGTTTTTATATTCGGTAGATGGCTTTAGAAGCCTATTTTGGTATTAAGCAGTATATAAATAAAGCAATAATACTAATAAATCTGCTCTAAACAATATTATCTAAATTTTTGGGTGGTGCCCAGCTAGGTCATATGCAGAGTAGACTCAATGGAATCAACAAACTCAAGTTACTTAATGACTCACATAACTAATGTTGGCTGTCATCCCCTATATTTAAAAATACAGGCCCTAATCCTGTATTTTATTCTGATTCCCTTGTCCTTGCTGCTGCTAAAGGATGCTGAACTCAGGGTTTGATCCAAAGCAAGCTCCAGATGTGCTGCTCTGCTCCTCAAACACATCTACTTTAGGGTAAGGTAAAGATAAAGGGACCCCTGACCATTAGGTCCAGTCGTGGCCGACTCTGGGGTTGCGGGGCTCATCTCACTTTATTGACCGAGGGAGCTGGCGTACAGCTTCCGGGTCATGTGGCCAGCATGACTAAGGCACCTCTGGCGAACCAGAGCAGCGCATGGAAACGCTGTTTACCTTCCTGCCGGAGCAGTACCTATTTATCTACTTGCACTTTGACGTGCTTTCGAACTGCTAGGTGGGCAGGAGCTGGGACCGAGCAACGGGAGCTCACCCTGTTGTGGGGATTCGAACCACCGACCTTCCGATGAGCAAGCCCTAGGCTCTGTGGTTTAACGTAGCCAGATGCAAAAGAAGGCAGGATACCTGTACCCTTAGAAGAGAGAATATCAGCAGATTTTGTTTGTCCTGGTGGCTGCTGAAATGCCCTCTTTTACACCACTATTAAAGGTGTAGGAATTCTGGCCCCTCTTGCACCCAGTCCTCCAACATCTACTGTGGCACACCGATGCTTCCTTTCACATTTATACCTAAACTTCCCATGTCATGTTATAACAGTTTTCTCCCAAAACGTATGACAGTTACTATCAATAAAACAAAATGTGGGGACACATGGAGACGGAAAGACCTTGTAATGGATTTGACTGGATCATAGAATCATTGAGCTGGAAGGGACCACGAGAGTCATCTAGTCCAACCCCTTTGCAGTGCAGGAATCATTTGCCCCATGTGGGACTTGAACCCAGGACTTTAAGAGTTTCACGCTCTACCAACTGAGCTGGAAGTCTTTGTCAAGCATACGAATGGTCAAGCAAACCATAGAAAAGTCTGCGATTCTCAAAGTTGGTTCGACTGTTACGTACTTGTTACATTCAGGATAAAAGCGAAGTTGGTTTGTGTGAGGCATATGTTATGTAAAATTTGGATGTTTCCTTTTTAGAGTTCTGATCCTGATTGATGGAGAGTTGCAATATTCTTTATTGTGCGCGTACGAGTGTGTTTTGCAATTACGTTTTCTTTGGTATCAAATAAAGTTAATCTGAAACCATCATCACACATCTTTTGTGTAATATCTGTACATAACTGTTCATGCACTGCACACATAACTACCTGAGAAACATTGCCCAAATGCTACAGCCAGTCTTAGTTCAGAGTACATATACATATCGCGAAATTGACACATGCACAGTAATGTGATTGTTCTACACAGTGCTATTTTTCTAGAAAAAGAGGTGCTGTAACTCAACATGAACACCTCTCTCATTCTCTTAGAATGACAATGGCACCTATCTGAGAGGCGCCAGAACTGAGTTCCGGTGAGTTCCGGGTAAAAAAAAGCCCTGCTTCTTCTACCCATGTTGACTTTCAAACTTTCTCCCTCACACAGAAGTGATTTCTCCGAATGGAATGCGCACCGTTTGAAGCACAGCCTTTCTGTGAACTCACACTAGCTGAAGTCAATAGCAACACTTGTTTAAATGGACTTACTCCAAATTTACAACAGTGTTGCTGACTTCAGTATATAACTCTTGGATTTTTATGGGATTTACTTTATGCCCTGAGCAAATCGGCAGTCTCAGTGGCCTGAAACGTACCCATTCATAATTCACCATTGGCTGAGGCAATTTACATCCAAATTATTTTCCTGCTAATCTGCATTAGAGTGCACGGACATAAAAGCAAAACAGCAAGACAGATGTAATCGTGGAAGAGATCTAGGGTCCTTTGGCTTCACTTATGGGCATGGTAATTTTTCTCCTAGCATATCTTTAATGCTGCTGCTGCTGCAGGTGCTGCTGGGAATGCAATTTGCCTGCTTAAAATAAAGGCATTATTTAAATATGATCCTAGAGGGGAGAAAGGGGGAATTGACATATTAAATGCTTACTATCATGCTAACTAAATCGAGTTGTGATGCAGCAACCAACAGTGCTGTGGCAAACAAAAGAATAGGACGAGTGGGTTGACAATTCTTGAAATAAAAAAATTATGTAGGAGAGGGCACAATACATAAAGAAAAACACTCCATGCACAAGATTTGCAACTATTGCTTATGCTTACAGATCCCCCGGCATGAAGCAGTACTGCTGACACATGATGTCAAGTTCATACAGATCACAACATGATCCGGACTACCACTGTGGCGCAATCAGAAAACAGCCTACATGTTGAGAAGGTAGCCCCATGAAAGCGAGCTAATACATATGTATTAAGGAGTTCGGGAATCAAGCTTCTAGAAACTATTGACCCATTTTACAGATGAGGAACACTGAGGCTGGGGCCAGCCACAAGGGGATTTCATGGCAGGGAACTCAAAACACATGTCACCACTCCAGACTGCGAAGCAGGCCCCCAACACCTGGCATGATCTGCTTGGCAGATCTGGGGACGTGACAATGGTTCCGCTGCTCCATTGTGATTGCATAGAACCATGGATAGATGATATACATAGATGGAAGCGCATTTGAAATCCAGCAACCAATGACTCAATGACACAGGAGTCGTAGCTGCATGAATATGAAAGTGTACTGTGTCTCTCCTCAGGCTGTTCCCCTCCTTTAGCCAATGTGTGATAACACAATGAAGAGGCAAGTCTTCTTGCTAGAAGCCAGAATCTGGATGGATGCTATCTGTCCCTATGCTCCAGCCTAGCGGTCACACAATACAAATGAAATACCGTGAAAATACCTGAAAGGAGAAGTAATCGACTATAAATATTATCTTGTGGAAATCAACTAAATAATAAAAATCAAAAAGCTTAAGGGGAAAAAGTAGAAAAACCTGAAATAGAAAATACCGTGGATGTTAAAGACTGATGCGTTTGCTTTACCTAGGTCAAGCTAGGATCATAATACTTCAGAATTTTTGGGCTTCTACCCTTGTTTGAATTTTGGTCATTTAAAGTTTATGATTTTTCTATTGCCTTCTGAGGAAACTGATTAGTTCAGTGAAACGAGGTTTGTAGCTGGCATCCCATTAAGGCTTTGTTCTATTTTAGGTTTTTCTAATTTTTTTCACTTAGGCTTTTTGATTTTTATTATTTAGTTGGTTTCCACAAGATAATATTTATAGTTGATTACTTCTCCTTTCAGGGATTTTAAACGGTATTTCATTTGTTTTGTGCAATCTCTCAGTTCCGTGACTCTTTTTTCTATTGATTGCCAGCCTAGGGGGCGGCATTTTTTTTAGCCGTGGGCTGGTCCACTGTCCCTCAGACCTTGTGGCGGGTCGGAGAAACGGCACTGGGGGGGGGAGAGAGAGCTGGAAGAAGAGGCAAGGGGGGCAAGTTGTCCTCCTCCCCATCTCCAGCCCCAGCCGCTGCGCTTACCATCCCAGGGGCTGCTGCCACCACCACCGCTGCTGCTTCTTGTGAGTAGGCAGAGCGAGCTCGTCCACTCCACTCTCTGGCCCACAGGAGCACCAGGGCGGCGATGGCGGAGGGAAGATGAGCAGCACTAAAGGGCTGGCTCCGGAGAGGGGCTGCTTAAAATGGCGCTCAGCCAGCTCAGCCTAGCCCCCTTCCCCCTCTAGGCAGGGCGAGGAGAAGGCAGGAGGAGGGAGGGAGGAGGCGCTGCCGCGGTGTGTGTGAGGGAGGGGCGGGTGGAATGGCGTGGGGGGGGGAATGACGCAGCCCAAAAGAACAGAAACCCCACGCTGATCCACGGCCAGATCCTGAAGGCCATTGTGCCTGATACGGCCCTCGTAACTTAGTTTGCCAAACCCTGCTTAAGCCCCACAGGCTGCGTCCATCCCATCTTTGTGCACCAGCACCCCCACTCCACAGTTTATGTAGATGGAAATCCTCACGAAGGCTGAAATTTACCAGTTTGAGGTCTCCGATGTGTATTAAAATGAAAGGAGGGAAAAGAATCTAGCTGTGTTTCTGATTAGGACGCATATTCACTCTGGCAAATTCCCAGTTGCCTCATTGCCTTGAGCAGCCGAAAGTTTTACACGTTAAGAATATTTATTCCAGTACTGGGGGGAAAACATACATTTCATTTGGTGAAAACATATTAAAGTTCCTTTGACAGAAATCTGGTCTTGGGTTTGGAAGCCCTACTATTGCTTTAGACTTGGACACATTTTGCCTTGGTCAAATTAACCTTTCTCAGCCTTAGGTCCCCGTTGTAAAACAGGAGTACCACAGTAGTGGCCTACTTTGCAGGGCGGTATAATTGTAGAAAATATATATATTTAAGGAGAACCATCCTTAATTTTATATATATATATATATATATATATATATATATATAATTAAGGATGGTAAAGTGCTTCAGAAATTAAGAATGCTATATAATTGAATTCAACAGCCAACTTCGAGCTGCAATGTTCTAGCTCTTGTGTCAGTATTTCAAATAAGTTTCCATTCCATATACTGATCTATATTCAATAATATAATTGGAAAGGGCTGGCTTCCCTTCCCTAACACATTGTCACTGTTACATTTCACACACAAACTTCAGGGGGAAGCTCTTTTTCCCTAGAGGTGAGATGAAATTTCTCAGAAATTACCGAGAGAACTTCTGAGAGTCTTCTTTTTTGTTTCCTCATGCAAGAAAGAGGCCATGTTGCATGATTCCCCCTGGATTGTCTCCACTGTTATATGTGGCAACACAGGAGCCAACTCTTAGGGGCTGAGGTCCCTTCGGACCCCCAAATAAAATATTGTGATCAATTATGTGACCAAATATTGTGGGCATAATGTGATCAATTATGCAGGGAAGGGCTTACCTCCCCCCCCCTATTTTATTTAGGTTGGCATCCCTGTGTGGCAGCCACCATTTCCCTCTCCTCCGCCCCACAACAACCCAGAAGAATGCCAGGCACAGAGCACTTGTGGACCATGCAAAATGGCGGCCAGGTTGTCAATGCAATTGCTGCTGCTGCTGTTTTTGCAGCTGCAGGAAACCAACAACAAGTCATCAGAGGGAAAAAGAAAGAAGCTGTATTACTGCCACTGCTAATGTTGAGAAACTTGAAGGATTTCTCTTCTCCCTGAAGAAATTCAGGGAAATGTTTTTCCTCTTCCCTCGTTCTCTGCCTGCAAACAGGATTGAGAGGCCACATTAAACTAGAACATTCATTTGCAACAATTCATACAGCCCCAATATGCTGAAATATGCCCACTCCTCAGTCACTCAGAGAACAGCTTTCAGTGTGCTTGCCTCTGAAATATTCCTGTTGGGATATGACAGGTGCCCATTAGTAGCACTTTCTGGAAACAAGCAAAGACTTTTTTGTTTCAACGAAGTTTTCCAGGTGGATGAAAAGGTGTTCATTTTGTTTTTAAACTTATCTCAAATATTGTTGTCAAATAGGACAGAAATTACATTGCATTCCAGGAACAGCTGATTTATTAAAAGCCGCTTTCTGCCTTAAATGTTTGATTTATTTTTTTCAAAGACTGAGAATTTAACATCACATTCAGATTCATTGATTTGTATCTGTTCATCATTTGGATCATCACAAAGCAATATTTTAATGAAGAATACTACACATCTGAATAATAAAAGTGACGCAACTTAGTAAAAATTAATGACCCTAATAAAACTATATACAAGATAAACAAATGTACAAATTTGAATTTTCCTGGCAAATCCTAATATAATCTCAAATTACTCCAAGTTATTTGTGAACCTTGAGGTTATAGAGGAGTGCACCTCTCGGCTCCATATGATTGGTAGCTCCCCCTTGGGCCGAAACCCACACATGTGTGCTCACAATTTCCTGCTAGTGCAAATGCAGAAAATATTCAAATGTTCTACTGCTATAACTGCTATGATTACTGCTGCATAACATTCTTCGTTGCCAAGAGTGTGCGCTAATATAACAGTGAAATGGCAAGGTTTCAACGCACAGTATTTACAACTGGGGTCAGAAACTGATGCAAAAGCAATATATATTCCCCATTCATTTCAGTCACTGATTAACACAGTCAGAGGTGCTACATGGAATCACATTTGTATATTTTATTTGTGAATTCTATGCACTTAAATCTGGAGACATTAGTAAAAACAAGAGAGAGAGAGAGAGAGAGAGAAGAAAGAACGGCTTCCTGTAAAATATTTTATTCCATGCATTACTTTTGTTAACAATGTAATTGTTATTCATTGTTTGCATCAGTACATGCATAATCATATTCTCTGGAGAGGAAAACCATGTACTGTTTCCTACATTTGCGCCTGCAAGGCCTGACCTTGAATGGATAAAATGGACTTTCTGTTTTCACTAGCCCTTGTTATGTACACCAGGAACAAATCAGAAAAGCCTGCCTCCAAGAAAAGCGTCGTAGGAGAGGCTTTGCCTTGCATGCACATGCAGGAGTACAATTCATCCCAGCTGGTTTTGGAAGGTAAAGAGAACATGATGTGAGAATTTCCTTGGTGGTGGAAGAGAATAACTGGCTGTGCAGCTTCCCCAACTGCATCCTAGGCCAAAAAGCTCAGGCACATTTCTTCCACTAGGAACAGGCCTTTTATACTTGTACATCTGAGGAAGTAACTTGCTCAGCGTGGTTATCCTGCAAACTTTGCCCAGCACAAGAGAAGATAGATGATAAATTCCAGCAGAATATTAAAATACAATGATTCATCAAATATTAAAAGCTTCCCTAAACAGGTTTGCCTTCAAATCTCTTCTAAAAGTCAGATAGTTGTTTATTTCTTTGACATCTGATGGGAGGGCGTTCCACAGGGTGGGTGCCACTACCGAGAAGGCCCTCTGCCCGGTTCCCTGTAGCCTCACTTCTTGCAGTGAGGGAACTGCCAGAAGGCCCTTGGAGCTGAACCTTAGTGAGGTGCCTGAACGATGGTGGTGGAGACGCTCCTTCAGATATACTGGGCTGAGGCCGTTTAGGGCTTTAAAGGTCAGCACCAACACTTTGAATTGTGCCTGGAATCCTACTGGGAGCCAATGTAGGTCTTTCAGGACCGGTGTTATGTAGTCTCGGCGGCCACTCCCAGTCACCAGCATTCTGGATTAGTTGTAGTTTCCAGGTTACCTTCTAGATAGATAGATAGATAGATAGATAATGCAATGTTATTTTTCTGGAAAAAGAGTCACTGGAACTCACCCTGAACCCCTCCCTTGTCCTCTTACCAATGGCAATGGCACCCACCTGAGAGATGCCAGAACTCAGTTCCAGTGAGTTCTGGCTGGAAAAATGCCTTGGATAGAAGGATGGATAGTTGATAGATTAGACAAAAAGACATTTCGCCCCCCAACTTTCCATGCTAGGAGGCATGTCTGTTCACTTTGCACATTTCAGCCTGCACTGGACAACACAGACTCGTCGTTATCATTTGATATTGCAATAACTCTTGCTGCCGTCCGAAAATAACACGGAATCCACTTGAAATAATACAGGCGAGCATAAATCTTTGAATGGTTTTATCCCAGGACAATTCCAAGTTTGCCCTTTGTCTGGGCTTTCTAGGCGAATCCTTGACCTTGCAGCCCTCACGCACTGAAAAGACCTTCTGTTTTGGTTATTATCTAGCCCACAGCCAAGTGGCGAATGGGTTAACTGTTGTAACAGCAGCAGCAGCACTGCCTGTCTGCTGGATCAAATTCTTGCAGGAGGTCACTCTCCACCGTTTGTTTCTTTAACATTTAGGATGCTTCCGGCAATGGAAGACGAGAGCCCCCGACTATTGTATGGTCTGTGGTCATATTTTCCATGCCAAGAGTCTCTCCTCTGCTGCTAGTAAAGGGGGTGTGGGGAGGGGGGGGGGCTTTGCTGTTTGTTTGAAGGAGACATGAACAATAATCTCCCTCATTCAGCTCCCTCTCCCGCACCCCCACCCCATCACAGCAACCTGAAGGAAGAAGCCTCTGCCCCTTCGTGGCCCCTTCAGCTCATGGACAGCAGTATCCTTTGTTTAGGTCTGGTGTGTGTGTGTGTGTCCCAATCCATGCATTGCGCTGCCACAAGGGGGGGAAAGGCCAAAGCCCCCATTCCAAGCAGATGCCACAAAGCAGGTTCAGAAAAAGCCCTTCTGCACCCTCTTGTGAGCCTGATAATCTTTTCCAAACTTGTCCAAGCACACATTCTTCACGAATCAGGAGGACCACGCTGAGAGAATGGGAGGAGAAAGGGGAGGGGGGAGGAAGAATGCAAGGGACAGGAGTCTATGGTGTCTTTTGTTTGGCTGTGCACCAAGAGTACTTTTATTTAAATCTCATCTAGAATAGGGAGGCAGCGCAGGGAGGGGGCAGGGGAAGAGACAAGAGATCACTTTGCAGCTGGTTCAATCTGGCAGGGACATCGCTCTATTTCTTGACTGGCTCCCCTGAAGAGCACCGGGTTTGCGGAGATATGGCAATTCCATATGTGGCGCCGTATCTGCGCCCGTCCAGCCATTCACACATGCATGTCGTCGCTTGAAGTTCTGGCCGCTGAGTAATGAATAGGCATGGGGGAAGTGAAGCCACCAGCCCTTATGTACTTATACTATACAAGAAGACAAATCTCCTATGCTTAACTCTATACATGCTCCACCTTCTCACGCTGCTGCTGTTTTAAATATGGCGCTCACTGCTGACCTGAAAGTTACTTATGCAAGTTTCTGCATCCCAGACGAATGATAACAGCATGTGATTGTGTCGTTCCCATTCTGTGGACTTCTGAAGTTGCAGCTGCTGCTACTGCTCACGCCATGACTGCTTACTTGACAATTTACATGTTAATCCTGATGCACCTTTCCTATGAAAACCCATGCCATTTATTTCATTTATGTATGGGATTCTGAACATAGGGAGCTGCTTTTCACCAAATCAGACAATTGGGCCACCGGTGGCCCCAGGCTGAGATTTCCCAAGATCTTTTAAGTGGGGTTATCCTTTGCAACTGAAAATCCTGGGGACAGGACCTGAGCTTGTGCCCGCCCCCCACTGATTTATATAGCTCTTTCCTATTTTATCTCATTATTCCAGTGCTATTTTTCTAGAAAAAGAGGTGCTGGAACTCACCATGAGCACACCCCTCATTCTCTTAGAATAGCAATTTATGTGTCGGGGACCATGCTGAGGAGGACTGCACTGAGGAGGAATGGTTGGAGCCATCCCCTCCTCCTGATCCTGAATCTTCCCAGGAGAAGGAGGACAGTATAGATTTGGAACAGTGGTTTACAGAGGGGCATAGTTCAGAAGGCAGAAGCTGGGAAACACTGGATGGGGAACAGCTAGCAGAATAAACACTAGAAGAGAGAGGGTTAACAGATTCACAGTCTCTGGACAGCATTCGCCCCCTTCCTCAAAGACAAAGAGAACTCAGAAAGTGTTAGAACAGAAAGCTCAGAGGGTACAAGCTCAGATTACAAGATGTAGGAGTGACATAGATTACCGTATTTTTCGCTCTATTGGACGCAGTTTTTCCTCTCCAAAAATTGAGAGGAAATGTGTGTGCGTCCTATAGAGCGAATGCAGGCTTGTGCCATAGCCGCGCGCAACCCCTCCGGCAGGGAGAGGCTGCACGGGGCTATGGCTTCTTTAGCCCTGCGCAGCGTCTCCCGGCAAGGAGAGGCTGCACGGGGCTAAAGGGGAAGCCAAAACAGCGAGCGGGATGGATCCCGCTCGCTGCCTTGCCTGCTTCCATAGCTGCGCGCAACCCCTCCGGCAAGGAGAGGCTGCACGGGGCTAAAGGGGAAGCCAAAGCAGTGAGCGGGATGGATCCCGCTTGCTGCCTTGCCTTCTTCTTTAGCCCCACGCAGCCTCTCCCTGCAAGGAGAGGCTGCACGGGGCTATGGCTTCTTTAGCCCCACGCAGCCTCTCCCGGCAAGGAGAGGCTGCATGGGGCTAAAGGGGAAGGCAAAACAGCGAGCGGGATCCATCCCGCTTGCTGCCTTGCCTTCTTCCATAGCTGCGCGCAACCCCTCCACAAGGAGAGGCTGCACGGGGCTATGGCTTCTTTAGCCCCACGCAGCCTCTCCCGGCAAGGAGAGGCTGCATGGGGCTAAAGGGGAAGGCAAAACAGTGAGCGGGATCCATCCCGCTTGCTGCCTTGCCTTCTTCTTTAGCCCCACGCAGCCTCTCCCTGCAAGGAGAGGCTGCACGGGGCTATGGCTTCTTTAGCCCCACGCAGCCTCTCCTGGCAAGGAGAGGCTGCATGGGGCTAAAGGGGAAGGCAAAACAGTGAGCGGGATCCATCCCGCTTGCTGCCTTGCCTTCTTCTTTAGCCCCACGCAGCCTCTCCCTGCAAGGAGAGGCTGCACGGGGCTATGGCTTCTTTAGCCCCACGCAGCCTCTCCCGGCAAGGAGAGGCTGCACGGGGCTAAAGGGGAAGGCAAAACAGCGAGCGGGATCCATCCCGCTTGCTGCCTTGCCTTCTTCCATAGCTGCGCGCAACCCCTCCGCAAGGAGAGGCTGCACGGGGCTATGGCTTCTTTAGCCCCACACAGCCTCTCCCGGCAAGGAGAGGCTGCATGGGGCTAAAGGGGAAGGCAAAACAGCGAGCGGGATCCATCCCGCTCGCTGCCTTGCCTTCTTCCATAGCTGCGCGCAACCCCTCCGCAAGGAGAGGCTGCACGGGGCTATGGCTTCTTTAGCCCCACGCAGCCTCTCCCGGCAAGGAGAGGCTGCACGGGGCTAAAGGGGAAGGCAAAACAGCGAGCGGGATCCATCCCGCTTGCTGCCTTGCCTTCTTCCATAGCTGCGCGCAACCCCACTGGCAGGGAGAGGTTGTGTGCAGCCTGTACGCTGCTCTTTGGGGCTGGGGGGGGAAAAATATTTTTTTCCTTGATTTCCCCCCCTAAAAACTGGGTGCGCCCTATGGTCCGGTGCGCCCTATGGTGCGAAAAATACGGTAATAGGGACAGAGGGGGGTGAGCCTTAATTGGGAGCACCACCATTCTAGGGAGATGGTTTCTTTTGTCTCTTGCTGTGTTTATTAAAAAAACTAATGGTAAGAATTTCCTTTCATTTTGATCTGCCTATTTACTGCCACGGGGAAGGAAGCCGTTTCCGCAAAGCCTGACATTGTGGCACCCACCTGAAAGGTCCCGGAACTGAATTCTGGCAAGTTCTGGCTGAAAAAGAGGCTTGCATTATTCTTTTTAATCCTCACATTGCCAGAGCCTTTCACGTTCCAGAGTCAGATCACAATGTCCATGTCAATTAGGGATTCCCTAAGCTTCCAAGTCTCTCTGTGGTTTTTGCCCCCCCCCCACATCATACCACTCAGTAGGGGGTGGGGTGTAGAGGAGGGGGACCTTTAGTTTTGATGGACAGGTTTAGCTTTTCGTCACACTGAACTGTAACCTCGGTGTACTCCAATCACAGTGATTTTGGGGAGGAAGAAACAGTTGTTCTCTTAACTTAGGTAGTCATTCTCTGAGTTTTGGCTGTAACAGCAGAGTGTAAACAGACTACAGTCGTGGCCGACTTCTTTCCCAATCATCATTTTTTTCCTAACGAACAGTTCAAAATCATAGCTTGCTCTCTTTTTGATTCATGGAGGGTACTTGGGGAGGGGGAGAAAAAAGCTAATTTTTCCAGTTTTTAAAATAATGGAGGTAATATCACCTGGTGGAATAGTGTTTGGGCCTATTTGTTTGAACTTTGGCAGATTTCTTAACCAATGGCATCTCCCTCATGTCTCCAAGTTTCAAACTTTTCTTCCCCAATTCCCCTGGGGGGTGGGGAATGATTTCTATTTTCCCACCCAAGAATGGTCATGTCTGTCCTTGTGGGACAACCACTGTACTGTACCTATTTTTCTGAAATTTGGCAGGCTTCATCCCCTCAAATGGAGCGACAATGCATGCAATTTACATCCATTTTCAGCAGCAAATTACATAGCTAGAGGCTATTTCTTTTAAAAAGGAAAAAAAGGAGGTGTGTACAAAAATCCATGGCTGGATCTGGCTGACCTTTGGCAGGCTTAATCCATTCTGGAGGGACTCATTTTTTGGCAAATTTCATCCACTGTGAATAGGGACACAGTTATAACCATTGTTGTGTTGTATTACGGTGCATTGCATTGCATCATCTATTTATTGATTAAAAAATTTACATACTGCTTTATCATTAAAAAAAAAATCACAGTATGAAACCAAACAATAAAATCATAATTTGTTACATTCCCCATTGCAGTCAACAGAGTTGAAACAGAGCTTTGGATCGGGTTCAGACACAAATAACAAATTTAATCAGGATGATGCAGAACACGACAAAGACAGATCAAGATGCTTTCAGGTGATGCAGATACAAGGCAAGTCTTAGGTTGCTGGAAGTTTTAGGTCCGTGGATCAGCGTGGATGGCACAATGACTCTTGTGGCGAAATACCAATGATAGCACCCAATGCCTACGCTGCCTAGTAGCTCCCAATCCCTTCTGGTATGACACCAGATACGGCATTTGTAAGTGCCCTTGCAGTAGACAGAAGCAACTGGAAGCCCTCAGGTACTTGCCAAGCCAAAGGCAAAAGAGGAGCGCAGATGAGCAGCACTGAGGTCTTCAAGAACAACTTCAGCTTTGCGTTATAAAGCAGTGAAATTGCCTGGATAACTCAGTTGGTTAGAGCATGGTGCTCATCATGCCAAGGTTGCAGGGTCGGTCCCTGTATGAGGCAGCTGCATATTCCTGCGTTGCAGAGGGTTGGACTACATGATCCTCAGGGTCCTTTCCAATACCACTGTTCTATGATTCTATGACTCTTGGATGTACTTGGTATTATTCTATGATGCATCTGCCTAGCTTTGAAATGTTTATTATTTATTTTAAGCATTTTTTTTTTACTCCTGATTTGGGCTTAAGTCAATCAAGACAAGCAATCAGTCCCTACTTGCAGGTTTACAGTCTAAAAGACATGGCAGGAAAAGAAAAAAGGATGAAGAGGGAAGAGGAAAACAACCAGACTCATGCACATAAGTTATAATTGGCAGGAATGGAGGGGCGGAGCCAAATGGAGTTAGTCTCTCAGCAGAGCTAATGGAATAACTCTATTTCACTTATTTCTGCTGTAACCTGATAGAATGGATGATCCCAGCTGATCATGGATGTAAGAGATAGTTGTTCACTGTCCATTCCTCTGAATTTGTGGCAAGGAAGTAAAGTGGTACCTCGGGTTACATACGCTTCAGGTTACATACGCTTCAGGCTACAGACTCCGCTAACCCAGAAATAATACCTCGGGTTAAGAACTTTGCTTCAGGATGAGAACAGAAATCGTGTGGTGGCGGCGCAGTGGCAGCGGGAGGCCCCATTAGCTAAAGTGGTGCTTCAGGTTAAGAACAGTTTCAGGTTAAGAACGGACCTCCGGAACGAATTAAGTACTTAACCCGAGGTACCACTGTACTCCTACATTGAGCAGAAACTCCATCCTGCATGCTTCTTTCTCTGGCTATATGCTGTAATCAAAATACGTAGCAGACATGTAGCTTGAAGTTCTCTTATTTGTTAGGACCATCATTTATCTAAGATCACTGGATGTGGATGTATATTGACAGGGTACATACTTTAAGTACCTACCCAATAAGACTTGTGTGAGTTACATTCCATGCTAGAACATATTGCTCAAGTTACATGGAAGCCAGTTGGATTCATACATGCATAGCCACTCAGTGGGCAATAATAGCAGGTTAATTATTATTATTATTATTATTATTATTATTATTATTGGGATTGCATTTATGATTCTCTGTATATATCCTATGAATGAGTTCAGCAGAAGGAACGCATGCAATTGGGAAGAATTCCAAGCAAATTCACCCTCTCTTCTTTCTCTCTCATATATGTGTGCGTATGTGTATATACCAGCCAGAGAATTTGCATTGGAAATGTAAGTGCTCTGTTCTTCAGGCCACCAAAAGGGATTTATACCCGACAAAAACCTGTGCACGATCAAAGCAGCATGAATTGCAAATATTTTACTATTGCAAACCAATGGCTTCTGAAGATCACCAGGAAATATCTGCGGAATTATCTTCTGGCACATAACTTTACTGGAGGAATAAATCTCCAAAGATCTTCTTCCCACTGAGGCAGCATTTCTATTTGAATTTAAATTTTAATGCAACTCACATCTTGGGGGGGGGGGGAGGGAGATCTATTTATTCATATTTTTTCGCCCTTTAACGCTGTGAAGATTTAGGTCTTTCTTAAGCACCAGCAGCTGAATGCATCTTGCAGGCTCACAGATGATCAATTACCCACTACAAAAGCAGGTTCCACAAGCTCCAAATCAATATGCACCATGCAATCTCTCAGCTTTGTTATATTCACAACCTCCCCCCCCCCCCCTTTCACTTCGTTGATCTGGCACTTGGTGTCTGGCATCCTGGTAGCATTTTCTGCACCTTTTCCATCAGTGGCTCTTGATGAATTTAAGATTAGCTATCATACAGTCTGCAGATTTAGAACAAATACCCCTTTCATTTAGTTAATAACAGCAGCATGGCTATAAAACGGCAATAGTTTATGGGTTTCAGGACCTAACCTGCAACCACAGACAATATAAATTATATTGCCATGTGCTTTATTGCTATTCAAGGGACCACTGCGAGAGCCACACCAGAGAAGGATAGCAGCTTTTATTCTCCTACCTTGTGCAGGGAAATGCTTCCATTCAATAAGCCCACACTATCAGACAGGGGACCTAAGACAGCCACGTTCAGCTATTGCACAGTGGGGAAAAAATGGTATTGTAGACAAGCTGTTTACAGAAAGTCTGCGCTAGAATCCTGTAACAGTTAAGTAAACAGGCCTCCTAGTGATTTCAATGGAAGCAGGGCCACATCTTAAATTCATTAACAGGAAGGGGGAGAAGAGGAAACAGTAAAATGGTTCTTGAATTTTTGTATATGCAAATAATCCAGTTGATTTTCACAAGCTAGCACGCTCTTACATAATTCTCAAAAAACCACTAAGTGTTATCTCATAGGAGACATAGGTTTCCGAATCAGGGCAGCAGGTAAACACACGTATGCATTATTTTCCAGTGTTACATTTACGTTCCTGCTTTGCATTAGAGGAACAGACCAATAATTTGCCTGCGAGAACAGCTTCTCGATCCTGCTCCCTCCCCCTCCCCACCCCACTTGCTTTTATTTCCTTGTGGCCTAGGGTTAGGGTATAGAAAGGGGCATAAAGGATGAGCTTTGCTTTCTTGGTAAGGAAGGCTGAAATAAAAAACAACAACAACGTGAAGATAATAGAGCTTCAGGAGCTGTGAAGGACCCAGAGAGGGGGTGGGGGTGGGGACGAGTGCTCAGGACCAATTTTGGCTTTAAAATGTGAGAAAAGGCCCATGCTGCACCTGCTGCCAGAGCAATTCTGTATTGGAAGGAGGGCTGCTGCCGCAGCCGTGCAATCTGCATATCAAATAGCCGATTTAGAGATGAGATCATCCATTTTGTGGTCATATGTTTGCTGTGGCGGGGATGGGCGGTTGCTTAGCAGTGGGCCACAAAGTCCCAGCAGGATTCCTGAGTCAGCACTCCTTCGTCAGGTCCCGCCGAAACCATTTCATTTGGAATTCAAATCCAGGTTTTTGACATTATTGGGGTTTTTTTAATAAAAATAAAAATAAAAATAAAAATAAATTATCAGTCCAAGAAGCTGCTTGGGTAACATGCAGATCATCTTAAAAGTTCAAAGCGAAAATGACATATTAGGAGTCGGGTTTCTTTTGAGGGTTCCTGTGCGATCAAAGCACCTACATTTCTCTGAAAAATAGGGATGTCCCATTCCATAATGATAGTTTTACTATTTATACCCCATACATCTTACTCAGTTGGCCCAGCCACTCTGGGTATCTTCCAACATATAGAAAAACAAAATAAAACATTAAACTTAATTTTTTTAAAAAAACCCTTCCCTACACAGGATTGTCTTCAGACGGCTCAGGGGTCGCAGAATTCCATACCCTCCAATATTTCTCCGATGAAAATAGGGACGTCCTAAGGAAAAGCGGGACATTCTGGGATCAAATCAGAAACCGGGACAGATATTCTAAATCAGGGACGTCCCTGGAAATAGGGACACATGGAGGGTCTGCTTGGCAGATATACATGGCATATTAAATCAACAACAACAAGAGCAACAACGGATCAATGCCCTATTTCGTTACCAAAACACATCAGTTTTGTAGGAAGACCTTTCTGCCCGTTACTACTTTTAGGAGGTTCTGTTTAATCCAGTGTTAAAACTTAGTTTCCAGCGCTTAGACAGTGGAATGATCATATGTATATTAAGATGGTTCTTTCAATTAAAGCATCCTAAGCGAAAAACCCCAAAACGCTAAAATCCTGTAACAGTTAAGTAAGCATGCCTCCTAGTGATTTCAATGGGATATTCCCACACTGGGCAGGACCACATCCTAAATTCATTAAGGGGGAGAAGAGGAAATAGCAAAATAGTTCTTGTATTTTTGTATATGCAGATCATCCAATTGATACATACCAGCTGTAATATTATGTAAATAGAAAGTGTATTCATCCATGTAGCATTTTCATTTCAGAGGCACAATGTAAAAGAAAATGGACATAACCCAATGACAGTTAGCTGTGTTTAAGACTGCAGCCCTGTAGATACACTTTGTTAGGTGCTATACTATTGTGGGGCTTACTTCTGAGTAGACATGCACAACATTGCGCCGCAAGTCCTATTCACATCATATAACTTTGCCCGCAGAACTCAATGAAACGTCAACACAACTTGTTGGATCAGGGCCAGCATGTGACCTATTCTTGATGATGTGCCCAGTAATACTTGAAGTAATATTTGAAGCAGCATTTCTGCCCAATTCTCACCCCCACCCCACAGAAAGCAACAAGGGTATCCCCCCTCCGGTCTCAAGCAAAACTAGTTATTTCAACATAAATTGGTGCCTCCGCCATAGCTCAAAGGAGGAAACAAATTGCAAACATCTATTAGAAGCAGGAAACATCTAATGGAAAGCTTGTGAACATCTGATAGATGAAAGGGAAGGAACAAATCAGGAAAGCAAACAGAGGAATGTACAGCTAATTGAGAAGATTCTACGCAGCTCATGCTTACACACAGCAGGGCATACCAGCGAGTCCAGGGGCGTATTAACCAGCAGTAATGCAAAACTGGAAGAACTGACAGTGGGTGATTTCTTCTTCTTCCTTCCTTTTTTTTTTAAAATGAAAGCATTATTTCTAACTTAAACCATTGCAAGAAGTTTCTTCCTGAGACTAAGATAAGAGTTTTGGTGGTTGCCGCGGGCATGCTGATTTAAACCAGTCTCTATTACGCATCTATACTCTAGCAGAATGATTTAAGGATGTGTGCCTAATGCATTTAAAGCATTTAAACGACTTCCAGGTTTCGAAATAAATAAATAAACACCGCCCAGATACTGCAAAGATCACCAATGTGTTGTTGTTTTTTTAAGCACATACAGATTGAGATCTGGCAGCCTTCTCATAATTGAAAACTGCATTCACACACCAGTTTCCCCAAAAGCGTTAACGTCTGGGATTTCACATGCACACATAGTGTGTGAGTCAAGGAGTGCATTGAGCTGATCATGCCCTGATTAAAAAAAAAAAAAAGGTCCTATGTTGGTGAAGCATTTGGCCCCTGAGAAAGGGAAACGGCAACAAAACCAGCAAAGTTTGCATTACTGAGGTCCTGCTTGTATAGGGCCATAGCTCAGTGGTGGAGCATCTTCTTTGCAATGCAGAAGGTCCCAGGCAATGCAGAGAGGGCTGGGAATGTCTCCTGTCTAAAACCCTGGACAGCCACTGTCACTCTGGGTGGACAATACTGAGCTCGATGAACCATTGGCCTCACTTGGTCTAAGGCAGCTTTTTGGGTTCTACATCCCTAACACAGAAACTCCATGGTGTCTCTTTCCTTTTATCATTTGTGCATATTCTTAGGGTTGCAACCTGTCCTCTATAAGCCAGGATTGTCCCGTATTTCAATGTTGAATGCTACGTTCTGTTGATATAGTTTTGTCCTGTATTTCAGGTCCTCCCTCTATCGCTACCAAGTTGGGATCCTCTCCAAATGCATGTGTTTGAAAGGGTATGTGAAATGTCATGCATTTAATAGGGTTGCCATATTAGGAAGACCCCAGAATTGTTGAGCTTCTTTTTAGGAAGCCACCCGAAGTTGAGGTTGTGTGTGGTTTTTTTACAAAAACAACAACAAAAAACCATGTGATTTTGCAATTGACTCTGGGTAGCCAAGCACAGACAGATTTACAAATTCATGTGTCTGTGTGACAAATTCCAGAAGGGCCATTGTGTTAGGCTGATTTGAAGTTGCTTCAGCACCAGATGAAGAAAAAAATAATAATCCTGCAACTGCCCCACACCACCCTGTGCCGTATTTTGCCAGAACCAAGCTGGCAACCCTATTCAGAATTAACCCTTTTCTCCACGCTGGCACTTGGTATCCCAATTGGCACCAGTGGAAGCTTCTCCCCAGGACTACTAGCAGCTTTCGGGGGGGGAGCATTTATTTATTTATGGCAGAACCATGGCAGGGGGAAAAGCTCCCTCCACCCCATGTCAAAATTCTGATCATTTATGGCTGCTATTTACAATTTTGAAAATGTACACAGTGCCCACATTAATGTATATTTTAACTCCTAGTATAGTTTGGCTTTTGGGGTATAACTAGATGCTACCCAAAACACGACTCCCACTAAAAGCCAGAGCCCCATCTCATGTCTTGTTCACCCTCCTCTCCACTGTGTCAGTTGTTTATGAAAATAATATGTTGTACATTTCCCAGCCCATACTCAATATCATAAGCTCCCATTTGCAGTGGAGTTATGAGAATACACAAAGCGATGCCATCATGTTAGGCATTTCACCGCAGATGCACACCCAGAGATGAAAATTTAAGCTTCAGAGCAAATTAAGATGGTGGGTGACTGGTATCTCACTGGCACTTACAGCCTGTCCATCAGCAGTGGTGACGCCAAAATTCAGAGCCTCTAGTCTTCCGTTGTTTCGGCATTGTTACGGCGCCCCCTGCAGCACCATTGTGGATGAACCAGTTGTGCTACCCTCAATCTGCCTCTGCCAGCAGCCTTGTAAGCAATGTTAAAAAAATAAAAGGGGATGGAGAAGGGACAGGTCTGGAGCCCAGTTCAAAAGATCAAGGGTTCCCCAAGCCGCCCACCATCGCGGGTGGCGCTGTGGTCTAAACCACTGAGCCACTTGGGCTTGCCAATTAGAAGGTCGGCGGTTCGAATCCCTGCAACGGGGTGAGCTCCTGTTGCTCTGTCCCAGCTCCTGCCAACCTAGCAGTTTGCAAGCACACCAGTGCAAGTAGATAAATAAGTACCGCTGCGGCGGGAAGGTAAACAGTGTTTCCGTGCACTCTGGCTTCCGTCACGGTGTTCCCTTGCACCAGAAGCAGTTTAGTCATGCTGGCCACATGACCCAGATAGCTGTCTGTGGACAGCCGCTGGCTCCCTCGGCCTGAAAGCGAGATGAGTTTCACACCCCATAGTCGCCTTTGACTGGACTTAACCGTCCAGGGGTCCTTTACCTTTACTTTTTTTTTACTCCATAACATTGCTCTAGAAACCATGTATGAATCTTGGTTCAGTGTCCCTAGACTTGGCCCCTGCTCTTATAACATATTTCCTAGGCAATGACGGATGATTTGGGTATGTAAGCACAGACTGCAATACTAAACAGGGTAATCATTAAAACCTGTGTTCCAAAGGACTTGAACACCACAGTAAATGTTTTTCGAACAGGTTTTAGCCTCCACACCAAATGTAAGCATGAGATTCCTAATTCAGACACTCAAGTACTACCCAGAATAGGTTCCTGGGTAGATGGAAATAGAGTCAGATCTAATATGTGGTGCTAGATTGTAAGTACATAACACTCCTGTTCTTTCCATCATGCAGAGAAATGAAGCTGCTGTATAATGAGTTAGACCACTGGCCCAGCCTTCTCCCATCCTGGTACCCTTCCGATTTTTTAGGAGTACGACTCCCATCAGCCTCAGCCACCCTGGCCAATAATGAGAGGTGATGGGAGTTGCAGTACAAAGGGTGTGTTCTACCCATGCGCCTTGTTGCCTCTCTGAAGGCAAATATATTTCCCATCAACCTCCCAGTTGAGGGAGGGAAGCCAGGGGTTTGAGTGTGTGGATGAGAGAATCATAGAATCATAGAATCATAGAGTTGGAAGAGACCACAAGAGCCATCGAGTCCAACCCCCTGCCAAGCAGGAAACACCATCAGAGCACTCCTGACATATGGTTGTCAAGCCTCTGCTTAAAGACCTCCAAAGAAGGAGACTCCACCACACTCCTTGGCAGCAAATTCCACTGTCGAACAGCTCTTACTGTCAGGAAGTTCTTCCTAATGTTTAGGTGGAATCTTCTTTCTTGTAGTTTGGATCCATTGCTCCGTGTCCGCTTCTCTGGAGCAGCAGAAAACAACCTTTCTCCCTCCTCTATGTGACATCCTTTTATATATTTGAACATGGCTATCATATCACCCCTTAACCTCCTCTTCTCCAGGCTAAACATGCCCAGCTCCCTTAGCCGAGAGGCTGGATCACACCCTGTATGTTAGGATACATATATACATTCTAACCAAATCCCCCAAAAGCTCACAATAAGTTAAGCAATGTTTTCAAGTAGCAGAATAAAAGAGCCTGACAGTGACAGTAAGCAGTTTAAACCACTAGCTGACACAACTATCTCATAATGCAACCCTGTAAGCCAAAATAGGAGAGCAGTGAGTTAGAGCAAAACCTTGGCTGATGTGACTGGGAAACCTTTCTGCTACAGCCATGATTTATTCTTCAAAGTCTAACCTATGAACACAGATCATATACATGCAAAAGAACTGCAAGGTAATTTGAAACATGTGTTAGAAATGGAAGAGCCAGCCTCAAGTCTAGTGCCTGGCTATACATCTGGCTGAAATGGTTAATTCACTTACAGGGATAAGAAGAAAAATCAAATAACGATTATCTTCTGTACTTTTACACCAACCGCACAATTACTTTGGGAAACACGCCATTGTTTTCAATGGGATGTACATCAAACCAAGACTTTAAAAATTGGGGTATTAATTATATTTTAATGTATCAAAATGCAAAGAATTTCAGAGCTTGTTTACTTTGTATCCCTCTTTTGGCAATCATTTGCATGGGAAGCAAGTGAAGAAAATATTGTTTCTTTATACCTTCTCATTTCTACCATAATTCTAAACTTTACATCGCACAGTAAAACATACAACTTTTGATTATCCAATGGAAGATTCTTATATGAAACTGAAATACAAAGTTCAAAAGGGTGTTTTATTATGCAAAATAGACAGTCATTGTACAACGAAAGTAGGATTAACCATTTATTGTATGCATTTAGTGTGTGTTCAGAAACACAGTGATCTCTTGAAAAATCATGCGTTTGTTTATTAAAAAATGCCCCTTGTGTTTGAACCACAGAATATTGCTCCCAAGTAATTCAAACTGTTGAATAGCAAATTTACAATCTTTTGTTTTATACTCAGTTATCCTGCACAGTAATTGTTTATATTCCCAATGCATCTTATGTTCCACTTCATTTGTTTTATAAAGGCATTTTTTATTTGCTTATATTTCTTAAGAAACAAGAGAAAAAGAATAAATTTGTCCCATTCGAAGAATAACAATAAAAGGCAAAATAAATCTGATACTAGGAAGGAATTACCCATTTATTGTGTTTAACCTTCAATAAAAGACAGTACTGTGTGTGCTGTCACCTTCCAGATTTTTTTTTTAAATGTTATTTCCTTCACTGCCAAATCCTCCTTTCCTGCTCCAGAAATAGTGTCCTCATTTATTTATTTTTTTAAAAAAAGAAACAAAAATGGTGGGGAAGAAAAATCTTCCCATAAGGAATATTATTCTAAAAAGCAAGGGATGCATCTTTAAGACATGCCCAAATGACAGGCCTTGAGAGATGCAGGAGCTGCGCATCGTTGTGTGTTGTAAAAACCACCCACCTCCGTTTCCATGCGTTCACTAGCATATAAATGTCAGCCATTTTGAAGCACATACATATCATGTACAGACTGGAACGCTATGTCCACCATGACAGCCACAATGATTTTTTCCCCTTTCTCTCTCGTCTCTTCTTATTTGCTACCGTGTTCTCGGCTAAAGCTTGGGGAGGGCAGGGGAGGGTGGTGGTGGTGGGGAAGAAAACCGAGGCAACATTTAAAGGTGATTTATCTTTAAAATCTGAAGAGAAACCATCTCATTTCACCAAGAAGATGGGGGGTGTGGTGGGTGAGTGTGAGGGTTATTCTCTATGCATCTCTTTAGAAAGCGTCTCTGCATTCAGGAGTTTGGGGGGAGTGAGGCTGTTGTCACACAAAGGACTCGTGTTGAGCTGAATCTTTGATTGAGGGACGAGTGCCTACATTAGGCCCCCTCGGAAGGCTTGCATTCTGCACATGCGATTTGCACACACACACACACACAAAATTCTGAGCGACTCTTTTGTGAATATGGACCCCAACCTAATCAAAAGACAACCTATTTTTTTTCTTTAAGAGAAAGAAAGAAATGCCTTTTCCTTCCTAGAAACCTTTCTTTCCCCCACCTTCCCCCTCAGTCTTTCCTCCATACAATCTGAAATGAGGTAAACTATACAATATGGATCCCCCCCCCCCAAAAAAAGCCTCCACCAAAATCTAATGAATGGAAATCCTTAGAAAGAGAGAGCACTTTGGATACTACCCCCCCCTTTAAAAACACCTCTCTCCCCCACCACCTGAAATTCGGTGGTATAGCTTACACAAATGTGTATGTAAGCCCTTCTGCTTTCTTCCCCCCTTAATTGGATTTATCCTTGTCAGCGTTCGAGATGGGCTGCCACATTAGATAAAAAGAGCCCTGAGTTCCTGTTGTAACCATGGCCACTCTTAAATTTCAATTGTTGGCGAATTTCTCGCAGTATAAAAGGCTGCAGATAAGAAGGCATGCTGGCCAAGATACACAAACATAATAGGCAAAAGCTACCTTTAACCAACATGACCACATCTCTCTCATCTCAGCGTCCAGTCTGAGTGTGCAGCTATTGTGCGGGAGAGATGTTTTATTTTATTTTTTAATGCCGAAAACCTAAATCTCAGTAGGGCCGCAGGTTTCTGAGTTTAAAAAAAAATAAAACAGAAAAGCAAGTTGTAACCAGATCTGCCACTGCAGTTTATGCAGGTTTACTCAGAAGTAATTAAATGGGGCTCAATCCCAGGTATGCATGCGTAGGATTTTAATGGGTTAAAAAAAAATGTGTTGCAGATGGGGGCGCCTCTGACCAGCTCTGAACACAGAATTCTTTATGCATCTGCTCAAACTGAAAAGGTTATTTTTGCTGTCTTCAAAAGATGACTCTTGAGCTGATGGCGAAGCAAAGGGAGTTTGCTGTCCTGAAAGAAGCAGGAAAGGGGGGGGGGTGGAGGAGTTGCTAGGAGATAAGTCCAAGATTTCTGAAAAGCATTGCTTGGAGTTATCTCTAATTGACAGCTGCTTACCCTAAGGGTCTAATTCTAACCTTGAGACCCAAACTATAATGAGAGGGCAGCTTTCCCTCACCCCTGTTTTCTGGCTAGGGCAAGGAGATTACTGCAGGCCTCCTTCTCTCTCAGGTATTTTTTCGCCCCTTCAGTGATGCAGCCATGTTCTTGCTGAGGTGAAAGTTTGCATTGGTGAGCCCTCTTTGATTCATGCCACCTGAATAAACTTTCAGCTACAGCTGAGATGGTCCAAGAGGTTGCTGTTTCTCTCTTAAGGGAGAGAGCAGAGGCGAGGAAGAGGTATTTTTAAAGCAAAAAATGATTAAAGGGCTTTTTAAAAAAAGAAATAAAAATGCTGCATGAGATGTTCTTCCTTCTGATACTTTTCACTGGGTCCTGCATAGTTTTAAGTCAAGCCAGCGCTGTTAGCAAGTTACTATCGCTTAAGACTTTAAGGCAAATAAACAGTAGCTTTCAAAAGAAAGAGATAACTAAAGCCTTGTAAATACGGTTTTTCTGTGTGTTCCGACTTTCTTCTTTGTTGATTTATGTAAAAAGTTGCTGAGAGAGGATCAGCTTCTATTTTGAACAGAAGTTCAGTATAAACAGTTCAACGGTATAATATAAACTCAACCGGATGGAATTTGACTCGCTTTAAAACAAAACACTTTTTAACAACCAACAGGAATCCTTAACAGAAAACTATTTGAAAAGAAATAGGGCTATTAAAACGTATTTGGAGCAGTTTGTTTGGCTTGTTGTTATTGATAATTGTCCAGAATTGGGCATTTTAAAATCCGGGAATAAGAATATATAGTCAGATGCTATCCACATCTCATTTTAGGCCCAATGATTTCACATCCCACGCACAAGAGTGGTGGTGATGCAGTTCTTTTAAAAACTCCTCAGTGCCCCTAGATATCAAAATCCTTGATGTTGCAAACTGACACATTTACAAACAGAATATTTACATTTCTAAAATAGGTTCCTGCTCCCTAGTGATTATGAAAAGACTTGTAAGGAGCAAGAATACAGCAAGTCTTCTTCCACTAACATAAAACAGTGCTGCTGGGGGGGGGGGGCGGGCAGAAATTTAATGAATAAATAAAAATAGGAAACATCTCTCAGGAATTTATTTGAGTCAGTCCTCAATGGAACACAGCCCCCGGATTTCTTTCCCAGTGCCATTTCCCCCATACATATATTAAATCAAAGAAAGAGTGCTCCTGGGCATGGGCAAAGTGCATTATCTCTGCATTGGATAGCTGTACAGATCTGGAAAAGTGCATTGCAACTGCCTGTAAAGTCTCCACCTAATTCTAACCAGCTAAACATGGAAGTATGCCTCACTGATTTCCGTGAGATCCACTTACAGGTATGTATGCTTAGGACTATTCATTGTAGGGTGATGCTACATGCTTGACTCACAGAGAGACTGTATCCCCTTGTCAATTCATTTAGCCGGACTGCTGATGAGATTTATGTGGAAAGGATCTGTGCCAAACTGGGTGAGGTTAGTTGGTGGGATGATGGGACTGAGAGAGCACCAGGAGGTGACATGCAGGGTGTGGGATGGTGTTCAGATTGACACAGTGTGTTTTCTTAGGGATACGACTGCAAGCTGATTCCATGGGCTGAGTGATTTGGAAGTGGTTTCTCGTGCCTCTTCCATCCTACCCACCCAGCTTGCCTGAGGGAGGTTCTAACTCACCTGGCACTTGCCCTGTGAAAATGGTGCACAAAATTTGCTTTCAGTCTTGTTGGCAATCCTGCGCACAATTCAAAAAGTGCCACATTTTTAACCTATAGAGCCTTAAATGGCTCAGGAACACAATATCTCAAAGCCCACCTCTCTCCCTATGAACTGACCTGGACCCTGAGATCGTCTTCTGAGGCCCTTTTCCATGTGCCTCATCCACGAGAGGTCCAGAGCATGGCAACTTGAGAGTGGGCCTTTTCTGCAGTGGCCTCCTGTTGTGGAATGCTCTCTCCAGGGAAGTTTGTCTGGTGCCTTCCTCTTCAACCAGGCCTTGGGCTGATTAACCTAGTTTTTTATTATTATTAAATACCTGGTGTTTTTCCCCCCTATACCGTGTTTTTTATTATTAAAAAAACTATTGAATTTTCAAATTTTACACATTTTCCCATAGACGTTACATTGAACCCTCCTTGTGACCTCTTATCCACCTGTCCGAGTGGCAACTTCCCAATAGAAGGACTTTAAAAACATCCTATACCCTTTTAAATGTGTTTGTGGGAGGGGCAAAGGGGGTGTTATTGGTTTGTTCTTGTTCTTTTTATTACGTCATTTGTGTTTTTTACCTTTTATCTTTATGTTGTGAACCACCCTGAGATCTACAGATGAAGAGTGGTATACAAATTTTAACAACAACAACAACAACAAAAAACCTGGTTGGGGATGCTATGCCACCTTCCAGGCTTGTGGATCACTGTTCTTACTAGGAGGGTGAGATGTCAGGGTCATAACTGTGGTGCAGAAACACCAGCAGAGCCAACCTGGTACACCTGCCAGAGGATATATATCTTCCTCCCAGTAGACAACAGAGACCCACCGCTAGAAAGCTAGTGTGGTGGCTCTGCCCCACTCAATGAGATGCTTCTACATTCCCTCCCCAACTCAGAAACCATTTCCAGACTTGTTCCTGAGCCTTTAGACCAGGAGTCAGCAACCTTTTTCAGCAGTGGGCCGGTCCACCGTCCCTCAGACCATGTGGTGGGCTGGACTATATTTTGGGGGGAAAATAATGAACGAATTCCTATGCCCCACAAATAACCCAGAGATGCATGTTAAATAAAAGGACACATTCTACTCATCTGAAAACACGCTGAGTCCCTGGACCGTCCGTGGGCCGGATTGAGAAGGCAATTGGGCCGCATCCGGCCCCCGGGCCTTAGTTGCCTACCCCTGCTTTAGACTCTTTATTTTCTGCCAGCATACTAGACCATACAGCAGAGGACATTAGGGACGGTTGGCACAGAGAAAATGAATGGCCATTGTGTGGAATTTCAACGCTGTTAGGTCTTTCCCTACTTCCTGATTCACCTACGGTTTTTACCACAAAGTCAATGGTCAGACTGTTTTCCTTACAATGCCACACCAGCCGCGAGTGAATCTGTCATGCAGTCAACTCTAACAGAAGTTCTCCCTACACCTTGAAAAGTGACAGGAGGCAATTTACCGTATTTTTCGTCCCATAGGACGCACCGGCCCGTAGGACGCACCTAGTTTTTTTTGGGGGGGAAATAAAGGAATTCCCCCCCCTTTGTTTCCCCCCAAAACCAGGTCGGGGAATCCAAACCAGGTTGGGGAACAGCAGGATGGTGGCGCTGCACCTCCCTGCTGTCCCCCGAGCTTGTGGGGCTGGCGCTGGGGAGAAGTGCACTTCTCCCCAGCGCCAGCCTCCAAACCAGGTCGAGGAACAGCGGGATGGTGGCGCTGCGCCTCCCCACTGTCCCCTGAGCTTGTGGGGCTGCCCGATGTCTGCCCGAAGCACCGGGTGCTCTGCTTTAGCGCTCCCCATGCTCCGTGCAGCAGGCTGCGGATGTCTTCCTGAAGCGCCGGGCGCTCTGCTTTCGGCGCTCCCCGTGCTCTGGGAAGCAGGCTGCTATCCGCAGCCTAGGGAGACCCACGGGAACTCCCGCGGGCTCCCCAGGCTTGCTGATAGCTTCCTGAAGCCTGGAGAGCGAGAGGGGTCGGTGCGCACCGACCCCTCTCGCTCTCCAAGCTTCAGCGAAAGCCTGCATTCGCCCCATAGGACGGACACAGATTTCCCCTTCATTTTTGGAGGGGAAAAAGTGCGTCCTATAGGGCGAAAAGTACAGTAATTGGAACACTCTGGAACACTCATGAACTCTCATGCCTGTCCTCCGAACCTGAAAACATTCCTTACAATTGGTGCATCATCTATCTGGACCTTATTGCAGCCGATGTGGCTTTTGCTATGCAAAGCTCTGCTCTTCTGTTTGGCACCATGTCTCTGAAAACTGACATGCAGTCAGCATCCCAACTTTTAACCGGCCTCAAAAATTACTTTTTTTTAATGCCAAGGGAAAAATAATAATAATTTACTGACTTTAGATCCTAGGCTGTTTTAAAGCCTTAATGGTGAATGAAGGTCCCATTCAGATCTCTGCTTTTCTTGCAATGGGAGACCCTCACAATTGGTAATGAGGACAGATTCAGAATTGTTTGTGAGCAGCTGCTTAGTAGGTAACAGCATGTTTGAATTCAAGCGAACAGTGTTTTTAGAAGCAGTTACTGACCCCTGACCCTTCCTACAGACTGGGTTGATGGGATTAGGGAAAGCTAACGGTTGGTTTACACTTGGCCATAATGAGCTGGCAAGAGATAACATACTTTTTAATTATCAAGTTGCACCTCTGCCAAAATTAGCTGGTGGCAAATTTACCAAATGGTTCAGTGAACTATATAAGATGTGTGTGTTTTTTGTGTGTGTGTGTATGCACATGTATTTCCAAGCAGGCATGGCCACAGGATAATAGTTACATATTTCACGAAATTTGAAACAATATGTGATGATTATAATTATACGATGCTTCATTCATGTTTACTTTATGTTTAAAACTTTATTGTCTCTGTGATGTATGGTAAGTGGACAAAAATGCTTAAGCCCCCACAAATGCAAATCTGAACGTTTCTCTGTATGTGCAGAAAAACTTGGCAATATACCATATTGCTTCTAAGTTTTGGAAGAAAGTATTTAAGGGTGAAAAATAAGTCGCTTTTGTTTTACAAGTATTGGGAGTGAGTGAATACCAGGTCACTTGTTATTGTTTAACTTGAGTTCAAAAACAGTATTATTGGTGTAAGGAAAGGACATCAAACCTATTATTTAGAAAAAAAGTGTTTAAGTATCAGTTGTAATGCAATTCAGTTACAGCAAACTTCACAATGCTCTTGATAGAGCCCACATTTGCAGCCATGGCCACTTCCAGACAATGTACACAAGTTGCACAATTATAGTTCATTGGGACGTCTTATGCAGCAAACCTGCTCCCTCAAAATATCAGATGTTTTGTGATAAGGAAAACTATGGGAAAATGCAGAGGAATGTGTGGACAACACCTAACTTTTACGCAATGTTATCTAACCTCCGTACAAACAAACAAATCCTCATTAAATAGCCAACAGTATCTAATCTCCCTGCAAAGGAATCAGGATGAATGCACAATAAACAAGTCATCTGGAAGCAGTGTAGGATTGGCACCTTAATTCTGGCAGGCTTCTTGCGCCTGTGTAACATAGAGAATTGCGATAAGTGAAGTGTATCCAAATGATTTAATCCTGAAGGGCGGGAGGTTTTCTGATAAATAATTGTTGGGAAGAAATACACCCCACAAAGGACCCTTGCTCCCACACCCTGCAAAACACAAACTTGCTGGCACTACAGTGTCACATGATGGTTACACACACACACACACACACACACAAATCAGCAATGGAGGACTGACTGCTTTGTGTTCAGTCCCCGTGTCAAATTCCCAACACTCAGCAAATCTCAGATTTGCAGGCCCTAGCTTCCTCAAGCAATGCCGTCTTTGTATGTCCCCCACCTTATTGCATAGTTTACATTTGCATTTGACTCTTAATCATAGGGTTGTGGGTTTGAGCCCCACGTTGGGCAAAACGATTCTTGCATTGCAGGGGGTTGGACTCGATGACTCTAGTGGTCCCCTCCTACTCTACAATTCTGTGATTCTGTGATTTACTGTAGCTTCAGCGGAGGAAAAGGGACAACGAATAGCTGCCATTCTGCAAGCTCTCTCTGCCGTGATGCTGCAAGGCCAAGCACAGCGCATCATCAATCAATATTAAAGCCAGCTCCCAAGGTGTTATCACTTTTCTGAGTCACCTCAAGAAACAGAGCCCAGTGCCTGGATATGCAGATGAATAGGCGGAGCTTAACCCTAGTGGTGTCCCTGGGTGTAACATCAAACTTTTCCCCCATATCAGTAAATGGCTGTCCATTCATGGGCAGCATGGTTGCGGGGGGGGGGGGGGCAGCATAATGTACTCCATTTTTAAATGAGTGCACAACATCTGCCACTTGGTAGTGTGGAGCTTGGGGTTTTGTAAAAATACGCACACACACACACACACACACACACACACCAGCAATTTCAAAAGAATTTAGATCCCATGCTGATAAAAGGTAGATTTTTCGAGTCCAGCTTTTTAGCCCATTGACAGATAATGTTTATCATTGTTATTCTGAACTTCCTACTTCTTAATGAATAAAGGACAAAGGTGCAGTTGGATTTGATTTGACTAACCAGTTTTTGTACACCAAAATTGCATTGCACGTTGAAAAGGAGCAAAACAGGGAGAAGGGTTTTAACTAGTTTTGTCCTGAATACTGTACAAGCTTTTTTTGTATGTAGGGAAAGTGTTTGTTTATACATTTGGGAACATTCACCTGGGCAGAATACCACCTTAATAATAATAATAAATTTTATTTATCTCCCGCCCTCCCCAACCGAAGCCGGGCTCAGGGCGGCTAACAACACTAAAATAGTGCAACATTATAAAAACATTATAAAAATTAATTAAAATCAAAATTGATGGCAACCATAAACTAAAGTTTTGTAAAGATTGCCAAAGGAGGGAGTCAGGCTGCACCCTGACCAAAGGCCTGGTGGAACAGCTCTGTCTTGCAGGCCCTGCGGAAAGATGTCAAGTCCTGCAGGGCCCTTGTCTCTTGTGACAGAGCATTCCACCAGGTTGGAGCCACAGCCGAAAAAGCCCTGGCTCTAGTTGAGGCCAGCCTAACCTCTCTGTGGCCTGGGACCCTCAAGATGTTTTTATTTGAAGACCGTAAGTTCCTCTGTGGGGCATACCAGGAGAGGCGGTCCCGTAGGTATGAGGGTCCTAGGCCATATAGGGCTTTGAAGGTTAAAACCAGCACCTTAAACCTGATCCTGTACTCCACCGGGAGCCAGTGCAGCTGGTATAGCACCGGATGAATGTGATCTCGCAGCGAAGACCCCGTAAGGAGTCTCGCTGTGGCATTCTGCACCCGCTGGAATTTCTGGGTCAGTCTCAAGGGCAGCCCCACGTAGAGCGAGTTACAATAATCCAGTCTGGAGGTGACCGTTGTGTGGATCACAGTGGCTAGGTCAGGGCGAGAGAGGTAAGGAGCCAACTGCTTAGCTTGGCGGAGATGAAAAAATGCCACCTTTGTTATAGCTGCAGTCTGCGCCTCCATGGAGAGGGAGGTATCGAAGATTACACCCAAACTCTTAATGGACGGTGCTGGCACTAATTGCACCCCCGCAAGAGATGGGAGTTGCCCCCTCAATCCCATATCGTCCCGTCCCAGGCAGAGGACCTCTGTCTTCGAAGGATTTAACTTCAACCGGCTCCCACGTAACCATCCAGCCACAGCTTCCAAGCATCTGATCAGTGTGTCTGGGGCCGAGTCAGAATGGCCATCCATCAACAGATAGAGTTGGGTGTCATCAGCATACTGATGGCAGCCCAGCCCAAAACTCCAGACAAGCTGGGCGAGGGGGCGCATAAAGATGTTAAAAAGCATCAGGGAGAGTAGCGCACCCTGGGGCACTCCACACACCAAGGAGTGGCGGGATGACAATTCCCCCCCAAGCGCCACCCTTTGTCCCCGACCAGAGAGAAACGAGCGCAGCCATTGAAGGACTGTGCCCTGGATCCCCACGTCGGCAAGGCGGTGGTCCAGGAGTTCGTGATCGACCATGTCGAAGGCTGCTGACAGGTCTAGAAGAATCAGCAGCCCCGACCCGCTTCGATCCAGCTGCCTGCGGAGATCATCTGTTAGGGCGACCAGAGCCGTCTCGGTCCCATGACCAGCGCGGAAGCTGGACTGGAATGGATCCAGAGCCGATGTTCCTCTATTAAAGGGAAGATCTCCAATGTCCTACCCTTTCACACTTGTGGTTTTGAATATAGCAGGATCATGAAAGTGTATTATGAGATAATAATAATAATAATAATAATAATAATAATAATAATAATATATTATTTATACCCCGCCCATCTGGCTGAGTTTCCCCAGCCACTCTGGGTGGCTCCCAATCAAATATTAAAAACAATACAGCGTTAAATATTAAAAACTTCCCTGAACAGGGCTGCCTTTAGATGTCTTTTAAAGATAGGATAGCTACTTATTTCCTTCACATCTGAAGGGAGGGTGTTCCACAGGGTGGGTGCCACTACCGAGAAGGCCCTCTGTCTGGTTCCCTGTAACCTTACTTCTCACAATGACGGAACCGCCAGAAGGCCCTTGGCGCTGGATCTCAGTGTCCGGGCTGAACGATAGGGGTGGAGACGCTCCCTCAGGTACTAACACATATTAAATTACTCCAAGTATACATGCAGAGATTTCAATTTGCATAATACTGCTAGCACACTCTGTTTCAATACCTACATGCATAGGTGGAGTTCTAGACACATTTACCTGGGAGTAAGCCTCACCAAGTACAGCAAGACTTACCTCTAAGTAAGCATGTATAGCACTGTAGCTTCAGAGTTCGAGTATGCTATTTTGTGCACAGAACGTAAAACGTACACAGATTGAAAGGAGTGAACACCACATCCCTGTGGAGCATTTTTGTGCAGAGTATTTAGTTAGGTTACACTTGGAAATCTTCAAAACTAAAAAAGTTCTCAATAAAACTCTTTAAGCTGCCAAACACCCCCCTTGATGCAATACTATGCACAGAGTAGGCTGCTTAAATCCCACTAAAGCCACTGAGCGGGGTTTAAGCGGCCTAATTGTGCGCAGGATTGCAAGCAAAGCCAATAACAAACACTATATCATTTAATGTCATTAGATATTTATATTTGTGTTCTAGGCAGCATACAGTATTCATAACAGGCTTTAAATCTGCATGTCACCTGAGTAATCATAGCTCTTTCATTTTTGCACCTGAAGTCGTGCATCGCCATTTGAACGAAAGAGCTATACACCAATGCTTGTTTGTTTTTCATCTCTTTGACACAGCAGAGTCAGTGCAGTTACGACAGCAGAGAGAAAGCAGTATCATCAGTGTATCTCGGTTCCATCTGTCATACCTTCACAAGCCTAGTGAGGGCAATGGAGTTTCACATCACAAAGTAGCAACCGTGAATGAGTTGTAAACAATGGAAAAGACTACTCACGTGTCCAGTTTTCTCACAAGCTGGTCAGCTGTAGGTTTTTAACCTTCAAAATCAGAAATATGGCAAATGCAATTTAAGGACCTGCTTTTTCTCTTTGCGGTGGAAGGCAGGGGGAAGCAAAAAACCGCACACTTATTTCTACCGGCCAATCAATACAGAAAATGTGATTCCAGTGTAGTTTAAGATTTATATACACTCCTATAAATAGAAATGTGCTTAGTCTTAAACCTGAATCAGATACCTTCTATCTCGTACAAGCAGTGTTGGAATGAGTTTTAATTATGTTGTGCTCTGATAAGGCAGTGAATTCTTCTCATGGTCAGAGGCAACCTCATTGTCCACCCAGAACATCTGTGACAAAGGAAAAGAGCTGAAAATCATGGACTTGAACTCAAGCTTTGACATTTTCCTTTTCTTTTTTTTGTGTGGTTCTTTTAAAAACAACAACAACAACACGATTTAATTCACATAACATGTACAGTATGTATAAAAAGGGCATCAGGATACACCCTGTGAACAACATACAAAATCATAGAACGCAGAAGCAAAACTATGATAAGGGTATCAATAACTAATACTAGTGGCACAGCCAAAAAGGGAGGAAAAACTCAACAGGCACAAAGAGGAGACAAAGGGCCAAATAAGTTCAACCATTCTTTCAGATAAAATCATACTTGACTAGAACAAGGCAATTCATCACGTTCATATGAGTCAGAAAACACCTCCATATGGCTGCAAAACCTTGTGAAGCAGCAGAACCTTTGGTGACTGTAAGTTCATGTCTTAGCTTCTCCCAAAAAACAATACAGTCTTTTTATACCGCATGTCGAAGAATCCTTCTAACCCTTCTGTGATCAGAAGGAATATAATCGAAGGTTTGAACAAAAGGGCCTTGTTACTGTCTCTTTCAAATATGTAGAGCAGGCATGGCTTTGGGTCTTTGGCCGCCAGTTTACCAATTCTGGATGTTATTTCGCCCAGCACTTGGTCCCAGAAAACAGAAACAAAATGGGAATCGCAGAACATGTGCCAGTACGTGCTCTCAGCTGTTGGTGGCGCATCCAAGATATATGGGCAAGCCTGGCCAATGTGTGGGACCACTGGTGCACCACTTTGAGGAAGTTATCACATATAATGGCAGGAACCAAGGAGAAGAGCTTAGGAGACCTGATTTTCCCCCATAACGCTGGGTCTAGACTTCCCCACAGATCTCCCCATGATACTACCTTCAAATTGTCAAAAAACCAGGGGCAATTGGCTTCTCAAAAGCAATTGAAATAAAGTGGAAGCCAGCCCTACCTAGCTGTTTGAATAATTTCAGCTGAGCAGGACCTACATGTCAATTCCCAAAATCACATCTGGAAAAAGGATAATATCATCATAATCATATTCATCATCATCACCAACAATTATTTATATGCCACCCATCTGACTGGGTTACCACAGCCACTCTGGGCTTCTTCCAACCAATTAAAACACAGTAAGACATCAAACATTAAAAAAGCTTCCCTATACAGGGCTGCCTTCAGATATCTTCTAAAAATCAGATCGTTGTTTATTTCTTTGACATCTGATGGTAGGGCGTCCCACAGGGCGGGCACCACTACTGAGAAGGCCCTTTCCTTGGTTCCCTGTAACCTCACTTCTCACAGTGAGGGAACCGCTCAGAACTGGATCTCAGTGTCCAGGCTGAACTGTGTCCAGATGAGCAACTTTGGTTCTGTTCTGAAATGTTTTGGTGGAGAGTAGATTACTTTTCACTCCACTCAACTCCGGTAGTGTAGTATGTAGAATGACTGCAGTGATGCTGATGTTTCTGGATGCTTTGGGGCATGCAAGAAGGCCTGTCCTGAGACCCTGTGCCTGCTCTTTTCCAAGTGGGGAATTACCTTCTTTATCTTTTGCCTTCACAGGCCTTCAGGTAAGACCTGTCACACTCAGAAGATGTGCCCTGCTCATGTTATGCCTATTCCTGGTATGGCTACAAGTTCCCAGCATGGCAATGAGCATAAAATTATCACAATTTTATTTATTAAATTTATATATTGTCCTTCCTCCCAAAGAAGTCCAGGGCGGCAAACACTAGAAACCAAATCTGCTTTATATAATTCAGTAGCAAGCAGACAAGTTAGATTTTGGAGTCCCTGTTTGAGGGATGAATGGGGACAGGAGGGAAAATGAGGTATTTATCTCCTGTGCCGGAGTAATGTGTGTCATGCATCTCCTTAACCAGAATGATGGGTGGAGCCTTCCCACCTTCATCTGCCCTGCTTTTCTCGACTCCTATAGGCAAGCAAATGCACCTTGTTCAAGCTCATAAATTTTGCATGTTAAAAAGGGGAAGGATATAAATATAGCTGCTTTTGCTTAGCCAACGTTATTTTATGAGCAGAGCTCCAGTGTTATGCAAATGGACAATGACTGTGCTTGGGAAAATAGGATTAAAGAGCACATTTATCATGCTTCTAATATGTGGACACAAAAGCTTATTGCTTACAAATTACTTGACGAAAGGTGATTTGAACTTTAGAGAACATTAATTGGAACTTAAGGGATATTATAGTGTACATTCAACACTAAGGAAAGGAGATGGTGTCTTTGAGAAAAATCCTCTGAGTGATCTAAAAGGTTCAATAGAGTAGAGTTGCCATATTTCAAAAAGCGAAAATCTGGACAAAAAGCTAAAAAAAAAGTTTTTGAGTTATTTTTAAGGAAATTTGCCAACATTTTGACTTTTGACCACGGTTGCCATACGTCTGGATTTGCCCAGACATTTCAGCAATTTCTGCCCAGGCGCTGCTTCCGACTACAGTATTATTATTATTAGCCCTGTTCAGGGAAGTTTTTAATGTGTGACATTTTAATGTATTTTTAATCTTTGTTGGAGGCCGCCCAGAGTGGCTGGGGAGACCCGGCCAGATGGGCGGGGTACAAATAATTTATTATTATTATTATTATTATTATTATTATTATTATTATTATTCCAGCAACGTCCGGGAAATTCCGGGTGTATGGCAACCCTACAATAGGGTCACACTCCCCCTGTTCCTCTCTCAAAAGAGGACACCTATAGACCAAGCCAAAGCTGTCACAAAACTTGAACTCCAACTTAAATAACTCTAGATCTCAGTCCTTCAGGCTTTAAAGTGGATTACTCTTCATCCTTTTATGTACAATGAGGGCCATCATTATATATCACATTATGTGGATACTGTTGTTATGCAGTCTCTTCACCAAACAACAGTTCCTCAACTTTCTTTGAGGGAAGCCATCGCTGAGGCAGACCACGCACAACTATTGTCTGGTGTGTCCTTTCAAAGTGAATTCAGATGACCACGATGCCTTGTGCCCACCATACATCTGCACACCTAAAGTGTGGCAAAATCTTCCTTACTAACATAGCAAACAATACAAGCAAGTAGCCTACCCCGGCGAGAGAAAGTGAGCCAGTGTGGTGTAGTGGTTAAGAGCGGTAGACTCGTAATCTGGTGAACTGGGTTCGATTCCCCGCTCCTCCACATGCAGCTGCTGGGTGACCTTGGGCTAGCCACACTTCTCTGAAGTCTCTCAGCCCCACTCACCTCACAGAGTGTTTGTTCTGGGGGAGGAAGGGAAAGGAGAATGTTAGCTGCTTTGAGACTCCTTCAGGTAGTGATAAAGCAGAATATTCAATCCAAACTCTTCAAAGCTCATCCCAGGGTAGTTTGGTCATCTGTGTGGGTCTTTGTAGCACATTTCACATTTTGCAACGTTTTTCAAGTATGCTAAGGTTACTGGGAATACGGGGAGAAAGAAAAGATTATAAACAGAATATTGGCTGGATTAGATGGCTGGATTATAAATGAATTCTTTTCTGCAGAGTGGAAGCCATATGCTCACACTGACTGTTTGCTTAGGACAGAAACGAAGCACTGAAGAAGAGTCTGCCTGTGGAGGTGTCATTTTATAATCAGTGTGATGAAAATCACCATCTGTGTTTCTTAAAGTTGATAAAATGTATTCCCATGTTATTATTATTGCTGAACCTCAGGGTAGTTGAATTTGTATCTTCCCCCCATCTTTAGCCAATCCTTTACCATCTAATTATTTCCCTCACATTACCAGCACAAACTCCTATACAGTTTTAACGGACTGAGTGGCGATGGAGACGAGCACTTTCAATACTCAGCCTTTATCCAGTTTATTCCCCCTGCCTCCATATTTCTGACAAGGGATTGTCACTCACTACTGAAGATTTGAAGGTTTTCTCTCTCAAATTTCCATTGGTGGACTTCAAATTTCACAAATCTTTCATGTGCTGGTTTTGACCTTTAAAGCCCTATGTGGCCTAGGACCCACGTACCTACGGGACCGCCTCTCCTGGTATGCCCCGCTGAGGACCTTAAGGTCCACATATAACAACACTTTGGAGGTCCCAAGCCACAAGGTAGTTAGATTGGTCTCAACTAGGGCCAGGGCCTTTTCAGTACTGGCCCCAACTTGGTGGAACGCTCTGTCACAAGAGACTAGGGCCCTGCGGGACTTGACATCTTTCCGCAGGGCCTGCAAGACAGAGCTGTTCCATCTGGCCTTTGGTTTGGACTCAGTCTGACCCTTATGTTTCCCTCCCCTTATGGTTTTGATTTATGGGCTACTATTAAAATGAAGCTGCATTTTAAATTGTATTTTAACCCATATTTCAATAAACTGTTTTTTTGTTTGTCTGTTTGTTTCCCCCTATTATGTTATTGTAATTTTATTGGTGTTAGCTGCCCTGAGCCCGGCTCTGGCTGGGGAGGGCAGCGTATAAATAAAAAATTATTTATTTATTTATTTATTATTATTATTATTAGCCTCTGGACGTTTTGTTGCTCAGCACAGAAGCCATTTTATTTCAACTGCAGTAATTCCGAACATATGCTTTGAAGGCGAACAGTGCACGCTCAAAAAATAAATATAGCACTTTTCAGTCCTCTCAGAATCCATGCATAAAGAATGCACATTTGTGGGCCAGACTGCTTAACCCTTGACCAGTATTCCAGATGTATGCTTATCTAGGATACTAGATGGCAGAACTCTATTAACTGACCTGGACTGCATCTACACAGCTATAAAATGCTCTGAAAAGAACATTTTGAAGCGCACAATAGAAAATTTCATGGAGTTCCGATTTCAGCTCTACAGCACTATCTAGTGTCACGGTGTTACAATGCATTTATAACTATAAAAAAAAACCTAATGTAGCTGAGTCTCTAGTGTTCAGTGGAAGCATACCAAGACTAAGGGCTCGTCCCCACTTCCACTTGTGCTGTGCCTGGAAAGGACAGGTCTGAATGGTTTTTCCAATTGATCCACACTAGGCACGAGTCTGAGCAGTTTTCTTTTTGCCTCACTCCTCCCCAAGGGAAAACCTGCTCTTTAGCAATAGATGGGAACAAATGTCAATCCCGGGGGGAACCTGAATTGCTGTTTGCTCTTATTGAGCACGAAAGAGCCCCCAAAAGTCTGGTTTCTTACCACTTGGTGGCACAAATTCTGTGACGGAGTCCGACTGTTTAACATCCAAATTAGATGTGATACACAGTAGCGTGTGCATTTTTCTCCAGCTGCGTGTATCAGATTCAAGAGACTGAGAGTTAGTGGAACAATCTGGAGGTGGGGGCTGCTTCAATACAAAGCATTTATATCGAAGAAGAGAAAGAACCGTCTATGGATTTAGTAAAGGGAAAAATCAATACACAAGGTTCTTCTGAATTATGAGTTAATGTGAGACACAGATGTGCTGTGTCGCTGTTTGGATTGTGTAAGACTGAAAAGAGAGCAGCATGTGAAGCGAAAGATCAGTTGCCTCACGGTGAGGAAAATCGGCTCTTGATAGATGGCTGCTTACTATGGCGGTATGATTTCAATCTATTTTTTTGACTGCCTTAGCCTGTACCTATTTACTCAGAAGGAAGTCCTAATGGGATTTTCTCCCAAGTACGCATGTATAAGACTGCACACTTTTTTGCATCATAATTTTTATCATGTTTTTAATATTCTGTTGGGAGCCGCCCAGAGTGGCTGGGGCAACCCAGTCAGATGGGCAGCATACAAATAATAAAATTATTGTTATTGTTATTCATCTATGTACACATTAAGTGCCTGCTTTTGATTGGCTCAAGCAAGTTTCACAAGAATTAACAATTCAGGTAGGTAGATGTGTTGGTCTGACGCAGTCAAAATGGTGCTGTGGGTTAAACCACTTTGCCTCTTGGGCTTGCCTATCAAAAGGTTGGCAGTTTGAATCCCCGCGACAGGGTGAGCTCCCGTTGCTCAGTCCCAGCTCCTGCCAACCTAGCAGTTCGAAAGTGCAAAGTGCAAGTAGATAAATAGATACTGCTCTGGCAGGAAGGTAAATGGCATTTCCATGCGCTGCTCTGGTTTCACCAGAAGCGGCTCAGTCATGCTGGCCACCTGACCCAGAAAAACTGTTTGCAGAAGCGGACAAAAGGCGGCTCCCTTGGCCTGTAAAGCGAGATGAGCGCCGCAACCCCAGAGTCGTTCGCGACTGGACTTAACTTTCAGAGGTCTCTTTACCGTTACCTAAGTTTGTTCTTGGTATAAGCTTTCATGGTATCTGAAGAAGTGTGCATGCACACGAAAGCTTAAACCAAGAACCAACTTAGTTGGTCTCTAAGGTGTTACTGGACAATTTTTTTATTTCTTTAGGATTTAACAAGAACAGGATATGCCACTCTGATGCAGAGAAATGAACATACTCAGGCCTGATTTACAATTTAGCCTCTGTTTTGTCCTCATGTCTGGTGACGGATTTGTAGTTGAAGCTGAAAGAGACCTAGACTAGCAGAGTCTAGTGAAATTCAACTAGCTAACTTCAGTACAGTGGTACCTCGGGTTACATACGCTTCAGGTTACATACGCTTCAGGTTACAGACTCCGCTAACCCAGAAATAGTGATTCAGGTTAAGAACTTTGCTTCAGGATGAGAACAGAAATCGTGATCTGGCAGTGCGGCAGCAGCAGGAGGCCCCTTTAGCTAAAGTGGCGCTTCAGGTTAAGAACAGTTTCAGGTTAAGAACGGACCTCCGGAACGAATTAAGTACTTAACCCGAGGTACCACTGTACTAAAAATATCCTCCCTCCCTTCCGCCCAAGCCATTAATAGGCCCCGTCTTCTAATCGAAGCTTTGATAGGAAGTGAAACGATTGACTTAGAGAGACAGATAATTTATTTACTAAATATGTGAACAGTCACATCTCTTGCCTTCAGTTTTTCTGAGAATGACACAAGTATATTACCTACGTATATTACATAGCTACTGCATGTTATTTATAAATGTGTATAGTAGCACAAAGTCTCTTGCCAACCAGTTTGCAATAGCTAATCTCTCTACCAAACAATCTGCAGGATGATAAATAGGGCAAGATATGGGAAGCGATCCAACTCAGTAGCTGGGTTTCTGCCCATGTATTCCTTTCGTAAAATTAGCAGTCATACTGATCCGCTGGTTTCTTTTTTGGGGGGGCAACACAATCCTTTGCATGTCTGCTCGCAAACAAGCCCCACTAAATGTAAAGAGGCTTACTCCCAGGTAAGTGTGCATAGAGCTGCAACCTAACTCCTGCTCACGAGCAGTTGATGGGCACTTTGTATAAGCAGCCCATTCAGGCCAGATCTACACAGCTATTAAAAAACGCTCTGGAAAAGCTCTGGAAAAAACCGTTGTAATGCTCACAATGGAAAATATCATTGAGTTGCGATTTCAGCTCTACTGCGCCGCCTGGTGTCACAGTGTTATAACACATTTATAACATCATAATTTGACTAATGTAGCTGAGTCCTATTTCCTATTTGGGAAATAATACTTCTTGAGTGGCTCCTGATTGCATGTGCAGTACTTTATCCAGCTGTGGATACACATGCCAAAGACGGCTTTCGGGAGATCCTGGCTGGATTGTGGGTTTGTCAAATTGTCCTAATATCCTTAATTATTTTTTCATAAGAATTAAGACTGCAGATTTTTTAAAAAATTTTTTTAAAGACTAGAGCTTGAAGAATTTTCTTTAACATAATTTCAAGAGCAGAACAAGGGCAGAAGAAAGAGTTTGCCTTTTCTTACTGTTTAGGGAAGCTTTTAATGTTTGATGTATCATAGTATTTTAATATTCTTTTGGAAGCCGCCCAGAGTGGCTGGGGAAACCCAGCCAGATGGGCGGGGTATAAATAATAAATTATTATTATTATTATATTATTATTACTTAAAATTAGGAAGTGTACTTTTTCCAAGATTTTCTTTTTAAAAGCTAATTTGTAGAAACAATAAATATCTTGCCAAATATGTGCCTGCCATTTCCTTGCAATTTTCTTCAGTAAATGGACCTTAATCCCACCATTTTCGCAGCAATTTCCTAGCGGCTTTGCTCATTACAGTCCCGAAATTGTTATCTCATGGACCTCATCAGGTCCTTTTCTACAGATTTGGTATCATCTTGCAAGACAGAACAATTGTGTGCTTCAATCATCTTTGCTTTTAAGCTCACAAATATCCAGACACATTTATTACACTTCTTTTTACTTGGCTTTAAGAAAAGTGGAGCGGGTGACATGGCTTCTAAAGTTCCTATCTTTAAAAGATGTCCAACCTGCACATAATTGAAAGTTTTAAACTTTTTACATTTCTTTGGTTTTCAATTCGCTCATCACAGTTTGAATGAATGTTTCCTTCAGGATTTTTTTATTGCTGGAGAGATGGAATTTTAATTCTATGTCAGTTACACCACAAGTTGATGGTTTCCCTCTTGGGTTTCTCTGTTTTAAGATTAAAATAATACTTATTTCAGAAAGGTTCTTCCCTGCCCCCTTCCAAAAAGGCAGCAGCAATCTTCATCACAATGTCTACTAAGGTATTACATATGCTCCACATGACTTTTATTATTCTCAGGTACCTGTTCTTCTCAAGCAATTGCTTTCTTCCCTGCCCCCCACCTCCCAGAGAACATAGGAAACAATGTGTGTGTGCTGCAATTCTACCTGAAAGTAGGTCCCATTGAGAAAGCATGTGTAGAATTGAACTGCACATCAAAGGAACACATCTAACTGGATAGCATTTGTGTGTGTGTGAAAGCTGAAATAGATTCCTGTGTTTTTGGAATGATTGTCATGAACAAAGTATTATTTGGAGATGATAACTTTTCTGTAGAAAAACGTTGGCAACCATTTGCTGTATTTTTTGCTCTATAAGACTCACTTTTTCCCTCCTTAAAAGTAAGGGGAAATGTGTGTGCGTCTTATGGAGCGAATGCAGGCTGCGCTGCTATCCCAGAAGCCAGAACAGCAAGAGGGATCGCTGCTTTCGCTGCACAGCGATCCCTCTTGTTGTTCTGGCTTCTGAGATTCAGGATATTTTTTTTCTTGTTTTCCTCCTCCAAGAACTAGGTGCATCTGATGGTCTGGTGCATCTTATAGAGCAAAAAATACGGTATTTTGCAAAGTGTATAGCACTAAGCAGGTTTCCCAAACGGGTCTCCAGCTATTTTTGGACTACAGTTCTCTTTATTCCTGACCATTGGTCTTGCTAACTAGGGAAGATGGGAGTTGTAGTCTAACAACTGCTGGAGACCCACGTTTGGGAAATCCTGAGTAAGGAGATCCCTTGTCGTGTTCAACTGCACAGAGTTGGCTGAGGTGGTCCTGGCATCATACTGGAGGATTTAAGGATGATAGCCCTCAGTGACTTAAATGTCCACATGGAGTGGTCTCAAATTAGTCCAACACACCAGTCAGGGGGATGGACAGAGGGATGGACAGACGGTGCAGAGGGTAGGGATGGAGTCCAATGCACTGTCTTGTCACGGTTGGAGGTGTAAACGGTTAGTATATAAAGCCCATAACAGTTTGGAGCCAGTTTACTCATGGGATTGCCTCTTCCCATGCATGCCCAGTCAACTGTTTTGATGCGTGGAACTGACATTGTTCCAGGTACCACATAATACCTGTTTTTACATTTGTAAGAAATGTATATTTTAGTGCAGCAGCATCTACACTCAGGAACTTCCTGTCCACTGTCATCGGGAAGGCACCTTTGCTGTACAGTCGTACCTTGGAAGTCAAATGGAATCCGTTCCGGAAGTCCGGTCAACTTCCAAAATGTTCGAAAACCAAATCACGGCTTCCAATTGGCTGCAGAAAGCTCCTGTGAAACCTATTTGTTAAATGGAAAAGTCAGTGCAAACAGGAAAAGTTTGTGTTTCTGGTTGTCTGCTATAGTTGACCTTCGGGCAACTAACTAAGGGCCTCTTCACACATTATAGGTAAAGGGACCCCTGACCATTAGGTCCAGTCGTAGCCGACTCTGGGGTTGCGGCGCTCATCTCGATTTATTGGCCGAGGGAGCCGGCGTGCAGCTTCCGGGTCATGTGGCCAGCATGACTAAGCCGCTTCTGGTGAACCAGAGCAGTACACGGAAATGCCGTTTACCTTCCTGCCGGAGCAGTACCTATTTATCTACTTGCACTTTGACGTGCTTTCGAACTGCTAGGTTGACAGGAGCAGGGACCGAGCAACGGGAGCTTATCCTGTCGCTCGGATTCGAACCGCCGACCTTCTGATCGGCAAGTCCTAGGCTCTGTGGTTTAACCCACAGTGCCACCTGCATCCCACAGCACCACCCGCATCACACATTATACTGTACTTTTAAAGTCTTTACCAAAAATGCAAAATGTGAATTTGACAAATTGCTGCATGAAAACTGTTGCGACATAGAGATATACACTTCAGTATACACTGATGGCAACTCCCTGTGGTAAACTGAGGACGGATACTCTATGAAATGTTGCATAATTCTTTTTGTTGAATTCTGTAAACAGACACTGGATGCTGAATGGGGGGCTGGGGAGGGGCATGTGTTGCCCTTCAATTACACACATCCATTTGCAGGTAATTTTCTATGGCCTACTTGTCAGGGTGCCATAAAGATGAAGAACCATAAGAAGGGAAATAAAGTTGCCCATCAACAGTGAAATGTCTAGACCAGTCATAGGCAAACTCCGGCCCTCCAGATGTTTGGGACTACAATTCCCATCATCCCTGACCACTGGTCCTGTTAGCTAGGGATGATGGGAATTGTAGTCCCAAACATCTGGAGGGCCAGAGTTTGTCTATGCTAGACAGCAGACTGAGCAGGCACACAGGTCAGCTGAACACAATCTTCCCCATTATGGTGCATTGTTGTTCAAATTATGGCCAACATTTCTATATTTGCATCTATATATATTGTCATAGGATTGAGAGGTTGGTTTGGCTAATGCCTGACAAGCTTGCGATTTAGTATTTGTAAAAAAAGAACTGCTGAACTGTTCGAACCAGTCTCTTTGTTAAGGTAATGGGCTCTGCTAAGTCTGTCAGGCATCCATTTACATGTCTAAAGGCCTAGTCAAGTACAGATCTGTTGCCATGGGAACAAATGGGTGGCCATGCTCTTCCGAGAGGGGAGTAGGCCTCCCCATCACCTGGATAGGTAAGAGAACAATAGCCCAGGAATTAGTTTTTTGTTTAGGTCTTAAATATGAAAAGATACACAGATGCTGAGTTTGTTCTCTATCTTGAGATGAAGGTGGAATCTAGACACATGTTAAAAACATTGTGAAAATGTGTTTTTTTTAATTGTTTTGAAAAATGCATTGAATTTGCTATAGCTCACCATCACCATCTAGTGTCACAATTGTATATTGCACTTTACAACACAGTCAAAACATTTTATTTGCAGCTGTATAGCTGAGTCCCAAGGCTTTGGGGACCCCACTGGAAGGGGAGGCAAACTCTGTTGGACAGTTAATGCTCACGTTGTGTAATCTGTGTGTGAATAAAATCATATATTGTAAAAACACCACAGTCTCCGGTGAATTTCATTCTAAGGAAACCAAACCCTAGGGAAGTGCTGGAACCCTTGAAGTCTCTTGCTGCTTGGAGACCGGGGTGCATGCAACAATATAAATTAGCTTATGAACATGTGATTTGAAGCTGTGTCCTCTTCTGTGTCCTTTTTTGGAGGGATGGGATTCCTAATTTTTGGTGACACGTAAGTCATCACTCTGTCAGCAGCCTTAACATTGCATGTGGAAGTCTCTGCTCCTCTCGCCAGGAACCAGGAGCAAAGCTCAGTGTTGGGAAGGCAGGTGAGCAACGCTGTCCTGCCTGCGCCATCCTGCCAAACACACCACAATCTTGCCCTAAAAAAAAAAGCGCTTTTTCGGGGCCGTGATCTTGCACAGGTCATGAGACTCGTGTGGGAGTCCAGCCCTGGAAGACGCACATCCAGGTTTTTCACACATTCCAGTTGGATGGTATGGCATGATGCCAAATCGTTTTTCAGAAAAATGACAAGGAGTTGGGTTAGGATGGCACCCTGGTACTCCAAATGACAGCATGAATGAAATGTGGGTTGAATATGCTTCAAGCCAACTGCTAACAGAAAAGAGTGAAAATTGAAACCCTCCCTATAGAATTTTACACACACACCCTTGTCCTGAACCATGCAGCACTTGATGTTGCTAGGGGCTTTATTTATCATGCCCTACATTCCAACTCCAGCTTCTACTTAAAGCCACTAGCATATATCTAAAGATCTGCAAGCCCGGTCTTGTTCTACCCAAAGCTGGAACAAATAGAGCTTTATTGAGGTTAAGTAAATTCAAGCGTTTCCGATTGCTGGAAACCAACAGTTACATCACTAGCGTTTTAGACTGAGATATCCGTGAAACTAATAAACTACTGCACATCAACAGGCACCTCTTTCAACTGGCCTCTTTCGGCAGCCATTTTGGAATGCAATAAGAGAGGGAGAAACGAGGCTGCAGGGCCTTCTCCATCGGCTCTGCTGAAGGATCAGCAACATGTGGCTTACCCTCTTCTTGGAATATTTCCATTCCAGCTGATCATGACTAGAGCTAAGAACTTGAGTTCTTAGAAATGACCTCCTGGGGAGGTCATTTCGGTCTTCACCTTGAGAGGCGTACTCCATTGTCTCTTGAGACAGGTGGATGCCAGCAACAGCAACATAGTTAAAATATGGAATTCACTGCCACAAGGTGAGGTCCGCTTACATGGCAGGAAGAAGAAGAAGAGGAGGAGGAGGAGGAGGAGGAGGAGGAGGAGGAGGAGGAGGAGGAGTTTGGATTTGATATCCCACTTTATCACTACCCGAAGGAGTCTCAAAGTGGCTAGCATTCTCCTTTCCCTTCCTCCCCCACAACAAACACTCTGTGAGGTGAGGGGGGCTGAGAGACTTCAGAGAAGTGTGACTAGCCCAAGGTCACCCAGCAGCTGCATGTGGAGGAGCAGAGATGTGAACCCGGTTCACCAGATTACGAGTCCACCGCTCTGAAGGCTACTTATCAACAGCTACCATGTTGAAACCCAAGAGACATGCTGGCAATCAGTGTAAAAGGTAAAAAGGTAAATGACCCCTGTCCGGTTAAGTCCAGTCAAAGGTGGCTATGGGGTTGCGGGGCTCATCTCGCTTTCAGGCCGAGGGAGCCGGTCTTTGTCCACAGACAGCTTTCCGGGTCATGTAGCCAGCATGACTTAAGCCACTTCTGGCACAATGGGACACGGTGACGGAAACCAGAGCACATGGAAACGCTGTTTACCTTCCCGCTGCAGAGGTACCTATTTATCTACTTGTACTGGCTTGTTTCGACCTGCTAGGTAGGCAGGAGCTGGGACAGAGCAACAGGAGCTACAATGCTGAGCTAGATGGACCAATGGTCTGACTTGGTATAAGGTTTTTGTTCTTATGCTGAGGTTCTAGTGACACATGTAAATGACCCAGCCATTCAAGTTTCTAAATTGTTCTTTTCCTCATACAATTATGAACTGCTATAGCAGCCATCAAACGTCATTTTACAATAACTCAACCTTTCCCCCGTCTCTTACAATAGGGCATCAGCTATTTATATTCCTTGATGACTAAATCAGCTAACAAGTTGTGGCTGTTTATGTTAATCAGTTCACCAAAGAGTGTGCAAGTGGCTTGACTGCATCCCTTTTCAGGACTTGCAGGGTTGGAGCAGGAAGATAGGTGTTTGTTCCCTCATAGTTAGTGGGCAACAGAAGTTTAAAAAGAAGTAATGTAGTCTGCCTTTTTTTTTACCAACAGTAACCAGGTGCTTTCAAATGAGAGTTTCCACCCCCATTGTTCTGCCCAGACGCTGAGGTCCAGCGCCAAGGGCCTTCTGGCGGTTCCCTCACTGCGAGAAGCAAAGCTACAGGGAACCAGACAGAGGGCCTTCTCGGTAGTGGCGCCCGCCCTGTGGAACACCCTCCCATCAGATGTCAAAGAGACATGTGTGACATTTTAATGAGCCCAGCCAGATGGGCGGGGTACAAATAATAAATTATTATTATTATTATTATTATTATTATTATTATTATTATTCTGAGATTCCTTTTCAGATAGCATACACGAGGCTAGTGTGTGGTTGGCCATGCTTAACCTCTGGTTTAGACTGACTAACCTTCTACCCATGCAGCCTTGCCCCTTTCATTATAAAGGATGACTTTCAAATGGCATGGAAGCTGACAAAAAGCTAACTCTAGGTCTTACTCCACAGCTTTTACTTGGCATGGGCTATGAACAGGCCAAAGAAACTATTAAAACAGTGTGTGGGTGATATAACATAAGTCACATCTAGCCGGGTCCCCAAATTTCATCACCAGTGAAACTAGTAGGTATTTTACCTCCTCAATTGAATATTTAACTAATCTTGAAATACCAAAACAGTGACGAGATTTCACTCTGGCTTGTTGCCAGGCTCTCCCTTCAGCCATCCAGAAAGGTCGTTTCAGGAAGACAACTTATGAGAAGAAAAAATGTCCCAATGGCTCTGAGCATATAGAAACAATTGAACATGTTTTTGTCGTCCCCCCTCCCCCATTGCCAGTATTATACAAATATACGTGCCAGGTTTATTATGCCGATAATGCACAAATTCCCAGGACACACAGGGCAATTCTATATCTTTAAATTGCTCCAAGATATAAAGCCTGATATAACATATTCAGTCGCTAGATATTGTGTTGCTATGATTGACAGACATCGGAGGATGGTGTGTGCCACACAACAGGTCTAAAACTGAAGGTTTACATCTACAGATTTTATATTTTACTTGATTTATGTTCCTTATGTGTTTTTATCTTATCCTGGTCTATCGCAATTGAGAAAATGAGCATGTGATTCCCTTACCTCTATAGCTGCCCTATTGCCTATTTAGCAAGGTCTGCTTATTTATGTAAAGTAGGTGCTTTTACCTTGTGTTGGCCTATAGCTGTAATAAATATTTGAATGAGAGTTAGACACATTTCCGTCAGTTGATGTGCCAGTTTGCAGTAACCACTGCCAGTGTTGACAAGCTAACAGAGCTCTGCTTGAAACCTGCTGTTTCTAGAAAGCAGCAAGGTATGATCTGAGGACAGATGATTCAGCCACCTTGATGACACGAAGCAAGTGGTTGGTACCTGCATGGAAAATGGCCACCGAATCTCATATATGTCTCCTGATGGAAGAATGATAGATCAGAGGTGAATCTAGGGGCACTGCAACTTTGACATGGTGAACTGAGCGGAATGGAAAGCGAGAGGTGGGGGTGCCAAATTTTGACCTCAAACAGGGTGCCACTGAAATTTGAAAGCCCCAGGTCTGCCCCTGGATGGATATAAAGGTACTAAATAAGATACAGAACATGTCAATTGTTGGGTTCGCCACCTGACAGTCACGTCGTCTCTGGTTTCAAATGCAGTTAACGAAGATGCAACTCCAATAAGAGCAACAATACTTCTCAGAGAAGCATGAGGAATATGGCATCAACAAAAGGGCTGTCTTGGGTAGCACAACTTAGGACAAAGCACAGACCAAATATCCATATGATTCTAGAGCGATCTTTGTAAAATAAAAACACCTACCAATAATGAATCCAAGACCACAGAACTGGGGTGTGTGCATGTATACTGAACTAGAGAAGACCTAATAATTACGTAAATGATGTTTGGAACTTCTGAGGTTTTGGAAAGTGGAATGGGATGTGGAATGGGATCAAAACAGTCAGCTGCACCAGTTTAAATTTAGGCACTGACAGACTCAGGCCGATAGTTCTCTCCAACTAAATAATTGAGTTGACCCAATGAAATAAATGGATTTAATTAGCCACAAGTAACTTATGCCTATTGATTTCAGTGGTGGCATTGTGGGTTAAACCACAGAGCCTAGGACTTGCTGATCAGACGGGGTGAGCTCCCGTTGCTTGGTCCCAGCTCCTGCCAACCTAGCAGTTTGGAAGCACGCCAATGCAAGTAGATAAATAGGTACTGCTCCAGCGGGAAGGTAAACGGCATTTCCGTGCGCTGCTCTGGTTCGCCAGAAGCGGCTTAGTCATGCTAGCCACATGACCCGGAAGCTGTCTGTGGACAAACACCGGCTCCCTCGGCCAATAAAGCGAGATGAGCGCTGCAACCCCAGAGTCGGTCACGACTGGACCTAATGGTCAGGGGTCCCTTTACCTTTACTATTCTGAGTACGGTTTAGCTAGATATAACCCAAAGAGATGATTGCTCACCTGGCATATCCCCTCCCCCCCTTTACCTTTGCTTTCAGGATTGTGAAGCAGAACCAGACGTTTTGCTGCCTATTGGGGCGAGGCCCCATTTGCTTTCAATACACTCTGTTTGCATAGTTGTAAATAAATAAAGTAAATATTACATGTCACCATAAATATCTAGTGCTATCTCATCCAAGGAAAACAAACCCTGTAGCAATACCCTTGGACCTCTCAAAATGGAGGAAGTGGGAGGCACATAATACAATTATCTGAGGATCCTCGGGATGTGAATCCTAGCCCCAGGCTTCTGTGGTCCACACCAGACTCTGGCTTGTGCCTGCCATTTCCAGATATTAAGGCATTCAAATATACAGATGTGACATGCATTAAACTAGCGATTTGTTTTTAGTGACTTCGTAGTAATTTTTTATGCTTCACCAATTAGCATTCGACAGAAGTTAGTTACTTAAAGATATTTGGATTTTAAAGTGTGGGAAACTGCAGTTCAAGAGGCTTGTTTGGTTTTCCTCATGATTTGACAGTAATAAAACCCTGTGGACATTTGTTCCATAAATGTGTATTGAATTACTCTGTTGCATCGCCCTCTCTTAATGAAATCTTAGCACCACTGAGAGTTGACAAGCTTTAGCCACGATTATTTCGGCAGTGGTAGTATGAGGGAAAGCAAACTGGAAGAAGCAGAAATGTGTTTTGATATTTATTTTAATCGTGGAATAACATAATTAGAGATGCGGCTTCCAGGCAGATGTTCAAATCAAGTGGGAATTCATATGCCAACTATGAGATTAATGGGCTCACATGTTAATGAAGCACTGATTCTGTGACGAGGAATAAGAGCACCATCCAGTGATGAGTGAAGTGTTGTGTTTTTAAAATTTCAAGGTTCTACACTTCAAGCGAAGCCACATTTCCCCCCAGCTCATTTTACTCCTTGTCCCAGGCAATAGTCAGGTCTGGGACATCAGCAACAGTCTGGAGTAAAATGGGAGTCTGGACCAAAGAGCAGCCAGAATCAGAGGGAAATCTAGAAGGCAGGACTGGAACAATCTGAATCAGATCCAGAGTCAGGACTGCAGAGCAAAGACTCAGCTACATTAGTTGTTTGTTTGTCTTTTTAAGTGTTTTTAAATGCATTATAACACTGTGACACCAGATGGCCAAAAAGGAAAAACGTTACAGTTGTTTTTAGATTCTCCATTATGCAGAACCTGAATGGCAAATTCCTGGAGGACAAGGCTATCAATGCCTACCAGCAACGATGGTTAAAGTTTGACCTTCCCTGTCAGAGATAGTATGCCTCTGAATACCAGTTGTTGGGGGACTTCCGGGTTGGCGCCATCGCCGAATGGCGGACTCCCTCCGAGCTCCGGAGGGAGTCTGCTCGGCAGGGGCTGGGTCCTACCGCACCGGCGATGCGGGGACCCTTAAAAACCACGGCCACGGAGGCCGTGGACATGGAGACTCGGCTGGCACCGCTAGCGCCCTCCCGACTCGTGAAGGAGCCTTTTTAAAGGCTACGGATCGGGTGCCGGGGAGAAGCGTGGTGCTTTGAGTCCTCTGCTATCCCTGCCGAGCGCAGCCGCATGCCATCCGGCGGAGAGCGCTGACTTCTTCCATTGAAAATTCGGACTTCTTAACAACAACCCGTGAGTAATTTGGAAACCGGGTTCAAAAGGAGGAAAAAAAAGAATTTTTTTTCGGATTGGACACGAGCGGGGGGGGATCCAAAAAGGAAGTCAGTCCCCCCCCCTACTGTAAACCTTCCAAAACAAGGACGGGGAAACCAAGGTCCAAAAAGATGTGTATTGCTGATTAAAACTAAGAATTCCACGATGGGGAACTATAAGAACTGTGCTGGAGGAAGAATTGAGGGAGAAGAAACGTAACCCCCCCCCCCTGGGAACCGGGGTGATTGAAGAGAGAGCCTGGTGAAAAGAGTCGGAGATTTTGACAGCTGTCAAAGTAGCTGTCAAAGTCGGAAAGCAGAGAGGATTTTATTATGAGAACTTTGCTGGTTAAATTTGTTACAATTTGCTATAACTCGTTAAAACTTGGATACAAAATGGCGAAAACATGGATAACAATCGGACTTTTGGACTAGAGAAAACAAAGTTACAACAATCCCCCTAGAGGAGTTTTGGGACATTACAAAGATGGTCGTAAGTGGAAAAATACCATTGGAATTTTACAGGACTGGTTATCTTCTGGGAAAGCTGCAAAACGGAAACAATATTTTGTCTACAGGGTGTTCAGCTAAAGGAGACAATAGAATTTTCTATTGAAGAAAGGAAGGGACTGAACGCAAGTTTTTGTTCCTGAATAATAATAATCCCTGCAGAATTACTAAGCTTCTGAATTAGAACGTTTCAGCAGCGGAACAAGAGGAAACTGGACTACAATTTGGAAAGAACAATGGGGGGAGTTTTATTAAAGATTTGAAGTTAAATGTTTTAAAAAATAATTATAAAAAGAAAAAGCCAGCAAGGAATTGGGGGAAATAGGTGATTTATGGACTTTAAGAATTCCAGGCAGATAACATGGTTTGGTGGTCAGGGGGAAATTAAACCGGGGACAGAGGGGGGGAGAACTAAAATCCAAAGGCTTGTCAACTTTTTTTTTCTGAATGAGCTTTTTTTCATCTATTATACTTTTTATTTCTTATTTCTTATATTTCTATTGTGTGGGGTGTCCTTATCATTAAAAAAAAGGGAAATTGTGGAATGAAAATGGGGTGGGCCCTGGGGAGAGAACTTTTGTCTTTTATTAAGGGTATTGATGAGGAGTGTATAAATTTTAAATTCGAATAATGGTCTAAACAAATTAAGTTTCAATTAGAACTGAGAGCTTGTGGAGCCAACAATATGAAAGGGGAATATGGTAGGGGTGGGGGAAGGGGGGAGTCCCGGAAAGTGGATGTATGAAAATAAGGCTTTGAATGTACTTTAATCCTTACTTTCTGTATTTTTGAAAATCTTAATAAATATCATTTAAAAAAAAAAATGAATACCAGTTGTTGGGAATCACAGGTGCTGTTGAGCTCAAGTCCTACTAAGCTGGATTCCCATGGGCATCTTGTTGGTCAATGTGAGAACAGAATGCTGGACTAGATGGGTCTTGGGCCTGATCCAGCAGGATTAGATGACCCTCAATGTCCCCCTCCAACTCTACAGTTCTATGATTCAATGTTCTTAAGAGTCCACACATTTTGTACTTAAGCACCTAAATGATGCCTCACATCAGTTGCTGTAGGTGCCTACAAGAATTAACCACCAGAGTTTTTAGCAGTGCCTTGGAGAGGCACTCTGTTCTTTCCTGGTTTCTACGTCTGTGTATTTTGCCAAGGAGAACATCTTTTTAAATGTCTGTGTGCCATTCATGACTGACACAAAATGCACAACCAAAATGTCAAGTGACCTACAAATACAGCTGTTTTCCATTGGTGCATTATTGACATTTGCCAACACATGCAGGCCTACATATCAATGTCTGATGTGGCTGGATGTCGCCCTTCTTTATCTCATGGTAGAAAGCTGCAAGAATCCACCGTCAGTAGGGAAAACATGGATGGAAACCTTGTTAAAATATCAGCAACACATTGTCATCACTTTGGATTTGCACGAGTGGAATTATTTCGAAGTTATTTTTCAAACGGGCTCTCCCTCTCTGGAAATAAATGAGGGCAATTTCTCTGATGTAAGTGGCATTATACACCGAGCTGAAAATGGACAGAAATATTACCGAGAAACAACAGTAAGAGATGTTGTTTTTAATATGGGGAGTTAAAACCAAGGGTGTTACTGACATCGCCCAGAAACCATCCATTTTGGCTACCTGTTTCCCCAGCAGAGTAATTGCTCCGTTCTGAAGATGTTGTATTTCAAGCTCACAGAAAGCAGAATTTTCGACACTTTGAGATCATCAGCTAATAATAAGCTGCATGGCCCAGGCAAAGTCAAGCCTCCTAAATCCTATCGATTTCACTGGTAGGATTAACCACATGCTATAATTCTCTCCATCTGATATTGTGTGCAGTCTCAAAACTGCTTATGTTTCTTTCTCTTGGTGGAACCTAGATTAAGAATTATTGCAATGGTGCCAAAATTCAGAATTAGGTTAAATGAACTGCCCCTGGTTTGATTTGGTTTTTTAAAAATGAGCTTTTTGTAACCAAGTCCCAAATCCTTCTGATGTTTGAACATATTTTTGTTCAAGAAGGCTTTCCTTGAGGTGTGACCCAATCACTTATGGAGCAATTGTATACCTGAAGAAATTTTAGCATTTGTAAATATGGCTTTGCTGCTTTTAGAGTTTGCTGAAATGGTTTTATTGCTTTTAGAACTTGCAGTTTTGTGTTTTATTCTAGTTTTATCTTGTACACTGCTTTGATGTCTTTATGTGGTGAAGCAGCCTATAACTTTGTTAAATGAACAATAATAACTTTAGTTTCTCAGCATCCATGTTCCCCATTGGCAGATAGCCCTGGTATTGGCTTCCTGACCTCTCCCAAAATTTAGACAAGTGAAGGCCAAGGTGACAAACAGGCCTGCTATGGAAGGTTCAACAGGATCCTCAGGAAACCTGGAGGGGAAAAGAGTTTTAGTGAATGTCTTTTTAATGGATGGATTGAGGAGGTAGAGTTTTGTGGTATATTATGTTCCATTGCATTTGTCAAGATTGCTGTGAACCATCTTGATATTGCATATGAGTGGGTGGTTTGTAATTTTTCTTAATAAATAAATCTGACCTCATGAAAAATTCAACTCAGCGTTAGTTCTCCATTCCTCCTGACTGTAGGACTGAGACATTTCCCAGGGTACATGGTAGCTGTCGATGCTCAGCAGTCGATGCTCCACCTTAAAGAATAAGGTTAAAGGTCTCCTCATCACCATCTTTCCTTATCTCTGCTCCTCTTTTGCCAAAGTAAGTTTGGACAAAGAGAGAAAAAAAGGTAGAGAAGACTGGGGGTGAGTTGGCCAACACTGGGTTTTTCGCAGCTCTCTCCAAAAGAATACTCAAAAAGGATTTCCCTAGAAACGATACAATACGATAACCTTTATTGTTATTGTCCTATGCAGAACAATGATATTGTAAAATCTACATAAGATATTCAAAACCCAACAAGCCTGCTATCCCAACCTGGTTAGCCCCCTAAAAACTCTGATACCCCATTTTAAAATACAATATACTCCCATAGAGACTACCTTACACTGTGTTTAAAACAAAAATTGCATTTGAATAGAAACTGTTTCTCAGGCGGCTAGTCCTAGTCTTTATAACCCTGTACCTTCTTCCAGAAGGCAGAAACTGAAATAGATTATTTCCAGAGTGCACACTGTCCTTCACTATCTCTGCAGCTTTCTTATGGCACCTGGAAGCATAGATTTCATCCAAGGTGGGAAGAGTGCACCCAGTTATTCTCTCTGCAGTCTTTACAACCCTGGACAGCATCGTTTTTTCCCTGACCGTGCAGCTCCCAAACCACACACACAGACCATAAGTTAATAAACTCTCCACTGTACAATGGTCAAATGCCATCAACAGGTCCTTTGAGAGATTGTTTTGCTGGAGGATTCTCAGAAAATATAACCTCTGCTGTGCTCTCTTCATCAGGTCTTTGCTGTTTTCTCCCCAGGTTGCGTCATCTCTCAACTCCATTCCCACACACAAACCTTGGGAAAGCCAATTTAATTATGAAGCAAATCAGAGTGTGTGAAGGGAGAGAGCTCACCCATCAGTAGGTGTTTTTAGCAGGGGCATAGCTAGCTGCTCCAACACCCATAGCGGCGGGGGCAGGGCAATCCGCCCACGGGGGCTGGGTGGTGATCCGTCCAGGGGGGTGCTGCAGTGAGCTGCCCACAGAGTCTGCCTGGAGGACGCAAGCCCCACACTGCCATTTTGGCCATTTCAAATCTTTAGCTTTTAGTTACAGAAGTCAACTTAAGAACCAAACGTTGAGTGATTACTGTTCGGGATTTCCACGAAGTTACGACCGGGAACATGCACTCCTTGTACTTTTCCCTTGTTCCACTTGCTCATTGTTCTAGCAGAACCGAAATTACCTTCATTTTCATTGAATCTCATGGAAAGGGAAATAAAGCAACATAAAATATTGCTCCCAACGGGGCGGTTACATGGCATAATCTGCATTTCTGTTCTATTTCAGGCTGCCTCAAGGGGACGGTGTGTTGCCAAGGTTATACTGCTATAATCATCATGTATTTATGCAAAATAAGAGCTATGTAATGGTGCAACATTAAACATGATGAGATTTACAGGGAGAGAGAGAGAGGAGGGGAAAGGGATGAACAAAGCCTTTTCTTCTCATGTTACCTTTTAAAACCAATTTCAACCAAAGGTTTCCCCGGCCGCCCCCTCAACACCTGCAATGGCCTATTCCCAATACCTAAATAACTCCATATAGATTAACATGATTAATATTGTTGCTAATGTGTTATGTACTGAGTTGAATAGGATCCAAACTGTAGCAGTCTGATTGGTCCTAGAACAATAGGATCCAAAAGGCAGCAGTCTGATTGGTCCTAGAACAATAGGATTCAGAATGCAGCAGTCTGATTGGTCCTAGAACAATGCAGCAGTATGATTGGTTGGCAGGAACCACCCAATCCTGCTCCAGATAGAAGTGAATCCACAACCTGATTGGCTTACAGTAGAATTCCAGAATTAGCCAATCATGTGCAGCCCATTGTGTAAATAATGTATATAAAGCAGATACTGTGAGGGGACATTATTCATTCCTCCTCACCACTATGAGCTGAATAAAGAGCATGAAATCACTTTGCGACTCTGAGTATATTTCACTGGCGACGAAGGTGGGATCCCGCTGAGCTGACTGCCACACACAGCACCGCAGCACCGCCAACTGCCGCACCGCTGCCTCGCACCGTGTATCCAGGCTTCAGCTCCGGGGCACAAGGAACTCAGAATGGCAGCCAACAGCAGCTTCTCGCCATTCAACCCAGCATCTGGAGACTGGGAAGCGTACGCCTCCCGTTTCACCTTCCTCCTAGAAGCCAAAGGGGTCACCGACGAAGAAGACGCCAAGAAGAGGGCGATATTCTTCAGCGTCTGCGGAGAGGAGACGTTTGAAATCGCCCGGGCTCTCCTTGCGCCTGAAGACGTCGCTACTGTTCCATACAAAACAATAATGGAACAGCTGAAGGGGCACTTTTCGCCGCAGCCCTCAGTGGTGGCTCGTCGAAATGCCTTCTACGCAAAGCGGCAAGCCCCTGGGGAAACCATAACTGGGTTTGTGACCTCTCTCCGCCAAGCCGCCCGGTTCTGCAACTTCTCAGAGCTGGAGAACATGCTTCGTGACCGCCTCGTCGGTGGCCTGAAGGATGAGAAGCTGCAACGGCGCCTCTACGCTAAGAAGGACCTAACGTTCCAGGTCGCTCTGGAGGAGGCCCTGGCAACAGAAGCTGCCGAGAGGTCGACCCAAGAGGCACGGCCGAGCCTGCCATCCCAACCGAGGGTCCACCATGAAGACCTCGCCGACGACTCAGGATCCGACAGGGAGGAGGTGCACCGAGTACAGCAGCGCACTCAAGCAGCGCACAGACCACAGCTGCCTCGACGAGAAGGAGGGAACTGCGCAAGCTGCGGGGAGAGTCACGAGAGGAGGACCTGCCGTTTCCGCAACGCAGAGTGCAGGCAGTGCAGAAAATCGGGACACATCGCCCGGGTGTGTCGGGCTCGGCCCACCCGACACCAGGCATCAGATGACCAATCCAAGAGCCCCAGGTCCCGGGGCCCAACGCACCAAGGCAACTCGACGGAGCTCACGGACTTCCAGGTATACCAGTTGCCCCACCCCAACGTAGAGAAAATTTATGTAGAGGTACAGATAGAGGGGGCCCCATGCCGCATGGAGCTTGACACGGGTTCAACTCTATCCATAATCTCGGCAAGGACCTTAAGGAAACTGTGTCCCACTGGGGGTCCCAAACTCAGGCCGGCCCCATTCACCCTCCGGGACTTCCAGAAACGTAAGGTCCCCACAATGGGGGTGGGGACCTTCAGGGTGCAATACCGAGGGCGGACGCGGCAACTGGACTTGCTTGTGGTCAAGGGCCCCTACATTAGCTTACTGGGATTGGCATGGTTTGGACCACTGGGGCTAGCTGTCACCGGGGTGAACCACACTAGCTTACAAGTGGACGTGGACGCCATATGCAAGGAATTTCCAGGGGTTTTCGATGGGAAATTGGGACAGTATACGGGCCCCCCCATTGCGCTACAGCTTGACCCCGCAGTACGACCGGTCAGGCTCAAGGCCCGCCGGGTCCCGTTCGCCTTGAAACCCCGTATAGACGAGGAATTGGACCGACTCGTAGAGCAAGGAGTGCTGGAGCCGGTGCCTAATGCTCCCTGGGAAACCCCAATCGTCACACCCGTCAAGCCTAATGGTTCGGTCCGCATCTGCGCAGACTACAAATGTACCATAAACAAGGCCCTCACGGCCCACGCATACCCAGTGCCAGTGGTCAGCCATGTCCTTGCCACCCTGGCTGGGTCGAAAATTTTTGGCAAGCTGGACTTGGCCCAAGCATATCAACAGCTGCCAGTAGATGAGGCCACAGCAGAGGCACAGACGATTGTGACGCACAGAGGAGCGTTCAGGGTAAAGCGGCTGCAATTCGGTGTCAGCGTGGCACCAGGCATATTCCAGAATATAATGGACTCTCTCCTTAAAGGGATTCCTGGCGTCACCCCCTTCTTCGATGATGTGTTGATTGCCGGCCCCACACCAGAGGAGTTTGAGGACCGCCTCCGCACCGTTCTGCACCGTTTCCAGACGGCGGGTCTCAAGGTGAAGCGGGAAAAATGTCTACTAGGAGTGCCTCAGGTGGACTTTCTGGGATTTATGGTGGACGCAGAAGGGGTCCACCCGACTGGGGACAAGGTACGGGCCATTTGTGATGCCCCAGCGCCCAAGAGCAAGACTGAACTTCAGGCCTTCTTGGGACTATTGAACTTTTACCATTCCTTCCTTCCCCACAAGGCGGCGGTAGCGGAGCCCCTACACAGACTCCTGGACAAGCGGGCCCCTTGGGTGTGGGGCCAGCGCCAGGAGGCCGCATTCCAGGCAGTCAAGGACTTGCTTGTCTCAAACTCGGTCTTGGCACACTTCGACGAGAGGCTGCCGGTGGTGCTAGCATGCGACGCCTCACCCTATGGCATTGGAGCTGTCCTGGGGCACCAACTCCCGGATGGAAGAGAGGTACCGGTGGCGTACTTTTCCCAGACACTCAACACAACCGAGCGGAACTACTCGCAAATCGACAAGGAGGGTCTGGCAATCGTAAAGGGAGTAAAAAAATTCCATGATTTCTTGTACGGGCGGCCCTTCACCGTGGTGACTGACCACAAGCCGTTGCTTGGCTTGTTTGCCCCCGAAAAGCAGACCCCCCAAGTGCTGTCTCCTCGCGTCCTCAGGTGGTCAATTTTCCTTGCCAGCTACCAGTATGCACTGATTCACCGACCTGGGAAGGCGATGGGCCATGCGGACGCCCTCAGCAGGCTACCACTACCGGAAACAGGCCCTGACCCAGCACCTGCACAAGAGGTTATGAGCCTGGAGCTGCTTCCCGACCGCCCCATTCAGGCACAAGAAGTTGCACACCATTCCAAGAAAGATAGGGTCATCTCCCGGGTCCTGGACTGGGTGTGGAGGGGATGGCCCAGCAGCAGCCCCGGGCCAGAATTCGCCGGCTACACAACCCGCAAACATGAACTGTCGGCCCACAAGGGGTGCCTGTTATGGGGAAGCAGGGTCGTTGTTCCCCAGCCCCTCTGCAAAAGGGTCCTCACAGCCCTACACGAGACACATCCAGGGGTAGTAAGAATGAAGGCCCTTGCCAGGAGTTATGTGTGGTGGCCGGGGATCGATGGAGAGATAGAGGCCTGGGTCAAACACTGCCAGGCCTGCCAAGAATCCCGCCCAGACCCCCCAAGGGCCCCAGTCCAGTCCTGGGAGTCCGCCCGAGCACCATGGTCACGCCTGCATGTGGATTTCGCTGGCCCCTTTCAGGGGAAAACATTCTTCATAGTGGTGGACTCCTACACCAAATGGCTGGAAGTCGCACTGGTACCGTCCACTTCCACGTCCGCAGCCATCCGGGTACTACGCAGGCTGTTTGCAACCCACGGGCTCCCTGACACTCTCGTCTCAGACAACGGGACTGCATTTACGTCAGGAGAATTCCAAACCTTCACAGCGCAGAACGCCATCCGCCACATCCGTTCGGCGCCGTTCCACCCTGCCACCAATGGCCAAGCAGAACGCATGGTGCGGACCACCAAGGACACCCTTCGCCGCATGACGCAAGGGGACTGGGAGTACCGCCTTGCCACATTCCTTCTAGCACAGCACAGCACCCCCAGCTCAACGACTGGCCGGAGCCCCGCTGAACTACTAATGGGTCGGCGCCTTGCAATCAGATTGGACCGCCTTCACCCCGATAGAGCTCAGGATGAGGTAGTGGTGGGGGAAGGCAGGAACCCCCGGACCTTCGAGGCCCAGGACCCAGTGTACGCAAAGAATTTTGGGGCAGGCCCAGCATGGGTACCCGCCACAATCACCAGGGTCACTGGCCCCGTGTCGTACGAGGTGCTAACGGATGGGGGGCAATGCTGGCGCCGCCACTGCGACCAGATACGGCGACGATTCCCGGGAGAAAACCAGGAGGAGGACAGGTCAGAGGAGTCCCAAGGGAACAGCGGGGCAGTGAGGCCCATAGAGCAGGAGGGGCCAGCAGGAGAGGCAGAATCAGTAAATACAGAGAGGACCCGTGAGGCCGAAAGGACACCGGAACCAGAACCACGACTGAGCGAGCCGGTTGCACCAGACCAAACAGCCGCATCACAGCCAGCATCCTTGGAACACGAGCCAGAACCCGGAGCCCGGACCAGGGAACACCCCAGGCCACAACGCACACGTAGGCCGCCGGCATACCTTGAGGACTATGAATGCGACCTCCCGGGCAGGACTGGAACTTAGAGGGGAGGGGTGTTATGTACTGAGTTGAATAGGATCCAAACTGTAGCAGTCTGATTGGTCCTAGAACAATAGGATCCAAAAGGCAGCAGTCTGATTGGTCCTAGAACAATAGGATTCAGAATGCAGCAGTCTGATTGGTCCTAGAACAATGCAGCAGTATGATTGGTTGGCAGGAACCACCCAATCCTGCTCCAGATAGAAGTGAATCCACAACCTGATTGGCTTACAGTAGAATTCCAGAATTAGCCAATCATGTGCAGCCCATTGTGTAAATAATGTATATAAAGCAGATACTGTGAGGGGACATTATTCATTCCTCCTCACCACTATGAGCTGAATAAAGAGCATGAAATCACTTTGCGACTCTGAGTATATTTCATAATGGATCAAATATGTTGGCTTTTAGATCATGAAGTGATTCTTCTTGGAAGCATTTCTTTAACATCAGCAATACAAGGGGCTTTGTTCCACAAACTTCAAAGCCTGTATCTTGGATATTATTTTTTTTGCGGCCTGTCATGCAAGCATGCAGTAGATACTAATCCGCACATCAGCCTCTCCTGCCTTCGGATTTGTTTGCATAACTGGAGGTCCCAGTTCAGTCATGCAGTGCGCTTTCTCGTCAGAGATGCTAAAATTGTACGTTTTCTGTTACTGGGGATGAGACGTGCATTGTCAGTCCAAAAAAATTTAAAATAATGTATTTTACAAATGGTGTAAGTGCATCAATATAGTTTGGACACTTAGTGAGTGAAATCCGATAGTTTATGCTGGGAATGGGGACCTGATCCAACACTCCTGAACTTGCTTGCAGATCAGAACACACATCTCTCTCTTTACAATTTTTAATTAGTTTTTACAATTACATTTATATTCAAATAGTATTCATATAATCATACACATAAAGGACCCCCTGAATCCCAGGATTTCTCTCTGCCCCCCAATGGGTTCCATTTACTTCCCCTTTTTCACCGCATCTTATAATTTCTCCCATTTTCTTAAAATTCTCTATTTTCCCATAGTTCTCCAACTCTCATTCCTCTGGATTTTTCCAATGTATTTCCGGTGCACAGAAACAGAAATTTTATGTAAAAAAAAAAAAAAAAGATGTATACAAAATGCATATTTGACTTAGTGAATGCGCTGAAAAGCACTGAAGTGTGTATTTTATGCAAATGTGTGTATTTTATGTAATTCATACAATGGGCTGGAAGGGCACACACTGAAATGGAACAGGGTGCAAATGGCTTACAATTAGATTGATTTAATCTGGAGGGTTTTTGATATTCACGGCCTCCTTCAGTGTGTTTTTTAAAAAAGAAATATGAATGTGTTTTTTGCTTATACTCATTTTAGTTTCATGTTGGTTTTAATTTATGCCCTACTTTTTTGTAAGCTGCTTTTGAGCTATTTTTTAATAAGTGTGATAAATAGTAATAATAATCTGTACTCAAAAGCAAGGCCCATTGAGTTCAATGGGGCTCGCACCCAGAACAGTGGCTTATTTCAAGGATAGCACATGCAGTGCCCTGCAGAAAGTATGGACTACAACTCCCATCAACCACAGCCAGCATAGCCAATGGTGAAGGGTGATGGGAGTTGTAGTCCAGTAATATCTGCAGGGTTCCATTGGGCTATATTCAATTAAACAGTCACATTAGTAGCAGGAACTAGCACAGCGAATCCCAGTTCAACTCTGGGGGGGTCAGGAGAAATGCTTGTGTTTTCGGAACAATCATATTAATGTGATGCTGAATTTCCCCCCCTTATTTTGTAACTCTTTAAAATAATCGCCTGAATAAATCACCATTGTGCCCAATTCTCCATAATTATCTATACAATACCAACACTGGACACAATCCAACCAAAGTGAAACAAATGCACACTCTGGGGAGAAAATCGATGGGACTGAAAGGTGTTTAACAATGGCTGGATCATGCCCACTATGATTTTAAAAAATGCAGTAGAACAAAGAAGTTATGACTGGTATTGTCCTTTTTAAATATAATATGAAGCTCTGAGTGTGACGAGCTCGTGTTAGAAGATAATCAAGTATCAAAATGTGTTTGGTATTTGCTTCCTTTGAAAGAGGATTTCATATCTCGTATCTCTTCTATGAATAGTGAAGAGAGACATGCATTCTGAAGTGTGGTGGAACTGGCCTGAGCAAATATTCGGTGCAGTTGTTTTCAGGGTACTGGGTGTGTATTCCCAACCACACTTTAGAACAGATGCTTCTTTTCACCCAAAGATTAAATATTACGTTGTGGAAAACAGAAATCCTTCCAGAGAGACTCCAGGGAATGGAACAGGAGAAGAGCCTGTCATTTCCATGGAGCAAAATTAAGTTTTAAGTGAAACCAGAGGGAAGCAGGTCAATTGATGTGACCTTGCAAACTTGATAAATAAGTCCAATTCCTTTCCAGAATCCTTTTGCTGACCAATCCAAGCAAGGAATTCCTTGAAATGGTGCCTGGCGGATTTCAACAGAATGTGTGTGTGGTGAGATTTGTTTTGTTTCGTTGCTCTGTGACCTGTCACACGAGATTCAAGCAGAACTTGTGCAAAAGTGACAAAAAGCATTCTATAGAATGAAAAAAGGAAGAAAACAAATGTACAGTGGTACCTCGGGTTATAGACGCTTCAGGTTACAGACGCTTCAGGTTACAGACTCTGCTAACCCAGAAATAGTACCTCGGGTTAAGAACTTTGCTTCAGGATGAGAATAGAAATCGCGTGGCGGCAGTGGGAGGCCCCATTAGCTAAAGTGGTGCCTCAGGTTAAGAACAGTTTCAGGTTAAGAATGGACCTCCAGAACAAATTAGGTTCTTAATCCAAGGTACCACTGTACTCTTATTTACATTCATTGCCTTATTTCCCTATCATGGCTTCCTAAACCACTGCTTTCTTCATGTATTCCATAATAGGAATAGACATATAGACCCAGACCCAGAGATCCTTGCCTGATGCAATAGCTGCAAGCTTTAGGTCAGTGTGTCTGGCCATTAAGCAGAAGGTTGGTGGTTTGAGCCCAACCGGGGATGGCTGTGGGCAGAACTCCTGCATTGCAGGGGGTTAGACTAGATGACCCTTGGGGTCTCTTCCAACTCTAGAATTCTCTTCTATCATTCTGCACAGCAGGATGACCTTTGTTCAGCAGAGGTTCTAGACTGCCAGCTCCCATTCCCCCCAAAGCACAATTTTGTGCTGCCCTGAATGCGAATTGCTTTCACACTCTGTGTGCCTGACCAGGAAGAGTGAGGTGTACATTGGCGTCTCTCTCCATGTTCAAATTTTGATCTGGATCATGCTGATCACACGGAGTCTTGAAGCATTTTCCTTCCAAAGGGTTAATTTTCATTGAATACTTAACCATCCGTAATATGTAAAATAAATAAATAATGCAATTTACGTATGTTTCAACGTTATATAAATCAATGTTGTTGTTTAGTCGTTTAGTCATGTCCGACTCTTCATGACCCCATGGACCAGAGCACGCCAGGCACTCCTGTCTTCCACTGCCTCCCACAGTTAGGTCAGACTCATGTTTGTAGCTTCGAGAACACTGTCCAACCATCTCGTCCTCTGTTGTCCCCTTCTCCTTGTGCCCCCAATCTTTCCCAACATCAGGGTCTTTTCCAGGAAGTCTTCTCTTCTCATGAGGTGGTCAAAGTATTGGAGCCTCAGCTTCACGATCTGTCCTTCCAGTGAGCACGCAGGGCTGATTTCCTTCAGAATGGATGTGTTTGATCTTCTTGCAGTCCATGGGACTCTCCAGTACCATAATTCAAAAGCATCAATTCTTCGGCGATCAGAGTTCTTTATGGTCCGGCTCTCACTTCCATACATCACTACTGGGAAAACCATAGCTTTAACTATACGGGCCTTTGTTGGCAAGGTGATGTCTCTGCTTTTTAAGATGCTGTCTAGATAGTGTATTAAAATGGCAGGAAGGAATAACATAGTTTCCCCCAACCTGGTACTCTGAACTACAACTCCCACCAAGTGAAGCCAGCATGGCCAAAGATCAGAAATGATGGTATTTGTAGTCCAAAAGTATATGTAATGTAGCTCATCTAGCAGGCCTCAGGTTGGGGAAGGCAAAAGTAACGAAAGGAGATGAGGGAAGGAAACATGTTGCAGCTCTCTAATTAAAGTTCATTTAGTACCCTTATGAACATTACTGTTACTGTTTCTATTTTCTCCGAACCTGGAAACAGGCTGCAATGGCAAATTTTATTGGATACTGTGTCTATTCTGTAGAACCCCTTTTATGTAAACCCTGGAAGTGCCTTCATGGTAAGGTTACCAGATCCCCCCCCCCCCCCCAATGAATCCGGGACACTTTTCAAGTTCCTACTAAATAGATGGATTTTGTCAGGGGACTGATTTGTAAATCTGGGTACTGTCCCCTGGAAATGGGGATGTCTGGTAACCTGGCAACCGCATAAGCGTCATAATAGAAATAAATCTGGAAGCCATAATAATTTTAAAGCATTATACCAAGATTGTACAAGGATATATAAATAGGGATAATTGATCTTTGGGTCAGCTTCATAAAAAACCCCAACCCTTTTATAATACTGTTGATGATAATCTTTTAAAATCCTTCACCTGTTGTTGTCTGAAAAGCTGAAGCATAGCTTTAAATGAAGAACATCAACTTTCTGAAAAGTAAAAACTGACTGTGTTTACTGTCTGAAAAATGACCAGGTACAAAAAAATTAAGATTTCTAAAGCACACAATTAGTTATGTGCAATGTAGCTGAGAGTAAAATTATATGCATCAGGACTTGATGTTCTAAAAGCAGACACAGTGAACAATTGACCCCTCATTTGTTAAATTATGTAATTGCAAATAATGACACGGCGCACAGATGGAGAAAGTATCTCCTTTATGCAATTTCCGTCCACTCATAACATTACAAGATCAAAACCCCCTAAAATGTCCAAACAGGAAGTTGCTTCCAAATTGTCTCTTCCTTTGAACATGACATCCTGGCTTTCCAGTTCATTTTGAACAGGAATAATTGGAAAGGCTCAGGTTACAGAGTCCAGTCCTTTTGAAAGTGGAGCTGCCTTAGTGAAGGTTATTTGCTACTCAGGGTTTAATCAAGGACTGAAATTTCCATGTATATATTACTGCTGGAAGACGGTGGGGGGAGGGGCAGGGGAAGGAAGTGAAAGATTAAATACTTCCCTTTACATATGCATAGGATTTCAGTCGCCGCTGTTGATTGTCATTGATAACCATTTCCCTCCATTTTTCTCCTTCATGGGTCTCGGTCTATGTCACTAGAAACATGTTAGGTGTGCTTTCTTTGACAATGTAAGGCTATATAGCAGGGGTCAGCAAATTTACCGCGCTTTGGGCTGGTGTCTCCCGCGCTGATCGCGTTGTGGGCCGGAGGGCAGGGGAGCGTGTGCCCATACGCGTGCACACACGCTATTTCCGGTGCACTTCCAAGTCAGAGGAACACTGAAAATAGCTTGTGCGCATGTGCACAGCCCTCCTCTGACCCGGATGTGCATCAGAAATAACGCTTGTGCATGCGCACAATGCTTGCGCATGTGCACAAGCTATTTCCAGTGCTCCTCCGACCCGGAAGTAGGCAGCCGCACAGCACAGTGCTGGTAAGAGCAGCCGACAGCAGCAGGCGGCAGTGGTTGCCACGGGCCGGATAAACGAGTCCCTCGGGCCTTATCCGGCCCACGGACCTTAGTTTGGGGACCCCTGCTATATAGTAACAAACACCACCTATACTTAAACTATCCCAGTTCAGCTGGGAGAGTCCTGTTTTTTAGAGCTCCTTCTCCAGGGAAAATCCAATCATGCTCATTTCATAGAAGCAGCTATGATATTTATTTATTTAAAAAAACTTGCAGGATATAAACCCAGAGCAACTAGAGCTGAGGCCCGAACCAAGGACTGTATTCAACATAGTACTAAGCAAACTGTTCAGTCTGTGGAAGGAATCCTCCTGCCATGGGACATTCTCCCCCCTCTCCCCCACTGTGTGCCCCTTAAATTTGTTATGGGGGTTTCTCAACCCTCTAGAGTTGGTTTGGGAAAGCATGTGGGATATGCACAGGGGAAGGAGAGGGAGAAGTTCCATTGTACTAGCACTATTCCTTATTTACTTAAATACTGCCCCAGGCAACGAAAGAAGCCACCTACCAAAGTTTGATACAAACTTTCATCCAAGTTTATATTAAGTCATCTGATGGCAAACCATGTAACTGCCGATAACTAACCGTACGTTCTCACCAAAACAAACAGCAATCACGCTGGCATTCTCCTTGAAATTGCTGAGTGCACCGTTCCCTTCTCCATCACCGCCTTTTGAACCTACCTCCCCAAAGCCACACTGTTTAATGCAGATTGGATGCTTTTGTTATTGGCTGGTTTTCTTTGCTTCTCACAGTCCAATGAGATCAGAAGGAAGCCGAACTGGAACCTCCAGGGTAGAGGCTGGAGCACAGATTGAGTGTGGGGAAAGGAAGTAGTTGGTGCAGCCTCCCACCTGCTTTCTTAATTATAGAGCCACAGATCTTACAATCAGATGAGTAGCCTTTTCTGGATTCTATTCCTTGGATCTGGGGACCTGCAGCAAATCACTGTGGCACATATGCTGGCAATCGACTGGTTTCATTGAATGAAGGATAGTTTAATCTGATGCGAGGGAAACTCTGGATCCTCAAGTGTAGAATTGACTGTACTCTTTTCCCAGGAGGGCTGTGCAAAGTGCTCCACTTTTGTCGGAACTTTTTTCTAAACAAATGTGTGCATGTGAAATTCAGCGACTTTCATGGGGGATGGGGAGTGGGCATGGAAATCATTAATAATGGAAATCATTAAGCCACCCTGGGCGGTTTCCAACAAAGTACTAAAATACAGTGGTCTGTTAAACATTAAAAGCTTCCCTAAACAGGGCTGCTTTCAGATGTCTTCTAAAAGTTTGGTAATTATTTTTCTCTTTGACATCTGGTGGGAGGGTGTTCCACAGGGCAGGCGCCATTACCGAGAAGGCCCTCTGCCTGGTTCCCTGTAACTTGGCTTCTCGCAGCGAGGGAACTGCCAGAAGGCCCTCGGCGCTGGACCTCAGTGTCCGGGCAGAACGACTTCCAGAAGGGGTAGGCAGTGCTTCCTGTTGTTTACAAGGGAGTCTGAGGGTTTTTCACTCTTTCTTTATTTCTTTAAAAAAAATTAGCTGTGCACTTGGCAGTAAAAAAAAGGGGGGGAGGTAAAGGACCCCTGGACTGTTACGTCCACTCAAAGCAACTATGGGGTGCAATGCTCATCTCACTTTTCATGCTGAGGAAACCAGTGTCGACAAACAGCTTTCCGGTTTAGCATGACTAAACAATTTCTGGTGCAATGGAACACCGTGATGGAAACCAGAGCGCATGGAAACACCATTTACCTTCCTGCCACAGCGGTAGCTATTTATCTACTTGCACTGGTGTGCTTTCGAACTGCTAGGTTGGCAGAAGCTGGGACAGAGCAACGGGAGCTCACCCCGTTGTGCAAATTTGAACCACTGACCTTCTGGTGCTTTGAAAGGGAGCCACTAATGTTTCCAAGAAGAAGAAGAGTTTGGATTTGATATCCCGCTTTATCACTACCCGAAGGAGTCTCAAAACAGCTAACATTCTCCTTTCCCTTCCTCCCCCACAACAAACACTCTGTGAGGTGAGTGAGGCTGAGAGACTTCAGAGAAGTGTGACTAGCCCAAGGTCACCCAGCAGCTGCATGTGGAGGAGCGGAGACGCGAACCCGGTTCACCAGATTACGAGTCCATCGCTCTTAACCACTACACCACGCTATCTGATGTTGCAACATTGTTTCCAGGGACACCATCCTAAAAAAAACATGGCTGCCCATGTTGTGGCGGGTGCAGGCTTCACTAAGGTTGACCCCTGATAGATACATTCTTGCTCGGAAGTTAGTCTTCATGAAGACTCCATGGCAAGTCGGATTCAAATTTCTAGCGCATTTCCATTTCTATTATGCAGGGCGGACAAATGGAGAAATGATATATGGAAATGGCTCACAGCTCTAAGAGCAAATCACAGCTGGAAAAATCTTTTCAGCAGTAATACCTTTGGTACTGCTGACAAACACAGAACACTTGTGTTTCAAATGCTCATTAAACTGCAGTTCCCTGAAGTCAGTGTTTCCTGAACAGCTGAGCCACACTAAGTTTTTTTTTGGGGGGGGGAGTAGGTAGGGATTAAAACTGGAGGCATACTTAAATCTGAATCCAAAAAGATTTGGTTGTAGAGTGTAAGACGGAATGAATTCTCTGATGTTTTAATTAATCATTAAAGGAAACGATCAAATTAGTTAAATTAACAAAGCTTAAACGTAAAGCATTTACTTTCCGCACACATCCAAACAAAGTGGAACTTGATGGAGAGGAGGTACACCCACATCCTCGGAGTGGTCTTTAATTAAAATTAAACTTAAATAATTATTTTGATTTAATTATTTCTCACAGCAAGCAAACACCTCTCCTCACACTAGGGTGGCTCCTGCCCTGGTACACAGTTTGGGAACACTGCCTTTCATAACAAAATTTCACTCTGTACATGCTTTACCTTTAAAGCACATTTGAAACATATCATTTCCCTCAAAGAATTCTGGGCACTGTAGTTTATCCCTCACAGAGTCACAAGAATTATTACATTACAAGTGTTAAATTAATCCTGCTAACGTTTTTAACTGTGTACAGTGTTCTTTAAGATAATCTATATATTTTCTCCCCATTATTTGTTAAATTTCTTATCTTCTTGGTTTCTGATTCTCCCTGCCAGTTTTGCCATTTTGGCATGGTCCATCATCTTGATTATCCATTCTTCTCTGGTTGGAACTTTAACTTCTTTCCGTCTCTGGCAGTGGTGTAGCGTGGGTTGTCAGCACCCGGGGCAAGGCAAGTAATTTGCGCCCCCTAACCCAGTAGGGGCAGAGAGCTGTGAGTGCGAGTGCACCCCCCCAGATGTTGCGCCCGGTGCGGCCAGCCCCCCCTGCACCCCCCACGCTACGCCACTGATCTCTGGGACTGCCAGATACTGAACTGGAAAATAGTATCTTACAATGATAACCCTTCTTATGGCTCTCTGTATTTAAACTGGACTTGGACTAGGCAACTCTTAAAACAACCCTGAAAAGGAAGTAGTCCTGTATAGGTAAACTTTTGATGTTTGATGTTTTATTATGCTTTTATTGGTTGGAAGCTGCCCAGAGTGGCTGGGGCAACACAGTCAGATGGGCAGGGAAGAAGAAGAAGAAGAAGAAGAAGAAGAAGAAGAAGAAGAAGAAGAAGAGTTTGGATTTGATATCCCGCCTTTCACTCCCTTTAAGGAGTCTCAAAGCGGCTAACATTCTCCTTTCCCTTCCTCCCCCACAACAAACACTCTGTGAGGTGAGTGAGGCTGAGAGACTTCAGAGAAGTGTGACTGGCCCAAGGTTACCCAGCAGCTGCATGTGGAGGAGCGGAGATGCGAACCCGGTTCACCAGATTACGAGACTACTGCTCTTAACCACTACACCACACTGGCTCTCTACTAACAATATTATTATTATTATTATTATTATTATTATTATTATTATTATACATAGGGAAAGGTAAAGGGACCCCTGACCATTAGGTCCAGTCGTGACCGCCTCTGGGGTTGCGGTGCTCATCTCACTTTAGGGAGCCGGTGTACAGCTTCTGGGTCATGTGGCCAGCAGGACTAAGCCGCTTCTGGTGAACCAGAGCAGTGCACAGAAACGCTGTTTACCTTCCTGCTATTTATCTACTTGCACTTTGATGTGCTTTTGAACTGCTAGGTGGGCAGGAGCAGGGACCGAGCAACGGGAGCTCACCCCGTTGCGGGGATTCGAACCGCCGACCTTCCGATCGGCAAGTCCTAGGCTCTGTGGTTTAACCCACAGCGCCACCCACGTCCCTATTATTATACATACTGCCACCCTAATAACGATGATGATGGTGATGATTTTATTATTTTTACCCCGCCTATCTGACTGGGTTGCCTCAGTTACTCATCAGATACAAAAACTTGATAAAACATTAAATATTAAATTGCATCAATGTATTTTCCTTAGCACCTTCTTTCGTTACAGAATTTTGTGATTTCCTTTTCCTGTGACTGGAGGAAGCAAAATCTCCATTGTATGGAATATCAGCTCATTCCCTGTTGGTTGGAGGACTGAGCTGAGGAGGGGTCTTTCTGGGTAGAATCTGGGCTTTTCACCATTTAAGACCACCATGTGGCTGTCTTCTCCCAGGAATGGGATCCCTCTACTCCAATGGAGGATTGAGAGCAGTGCTTTATTTCTAGAAAAAATTAGGTGCCGGTACTGAGTACCCCCAGGAAAATAGCACTGACTGAGAGACCTTTCACTAGTGTGTAGTTGATAAGGAAGGAACTATTGTATGAACCTGGCATTCTCAGGCACCAGGGCCTCTTCTTCATGCTGACGTTTTGGCTGGGATAAAAGTATGAGTGCGTTCATCATTTTTGGATTTTTGTTGGGTGAGGAATGCAACCTTCAGCCTATATTAATTGATGAGGGGGAAGAGCGAGCTCTAAATTAATTAACTAATTTAATGCTGCTGGTCCCAGTTATCAGTTGTACATGTTGGGAGTGACTAAAACCCTCACAAACTGCACTTCTATAAAGGTAAATGTACCCCTGACCGTTACGTCCAGTTGCGGACGACTCTGGGGTTGCGGCGCTCATCTCGCTCTACAGGCCGAGGAGCCGGCGTTTGTCTGCAAACAGCTTCTGGGTCATGCGAACCAGAGCAGCGCATGGAAACGCCGTTTACCTTCCCGCCGAAGCGGTACCTATTTACCTACTTGCACTGGCGTGTTTTCGAACTGCTAGGTGGGCAGGAGCTGGGACTGAGCAACGGGAACTCACCCCGTCGCAGGGATTCGAACCACCGACCTTCTGATTGGCAAGCCCTAGGCTCTGTGGTTTAGACTACCTACCCAGGTAATAAGTCCCATTTGATTCAATGGCATTTATATCTAAGCAGACCTGTACAGCATTGCTTCTCGCTGCCTTCTCTGAAGCTTCTGTGCATCTGTTAGCTTTGAGAAGGCTGGCAGGGCTTCAGATAGTGGCGGTGGTAACAGCCTGAGGGCTGTGGAACATAGATCTAAAACAGGCCAATTTGTGTCTCACTCTAAGCTGCATTTACAGTCCTAGTGCATAATCTAAAATAAATTATCTGATGAACACGCAAGGGGCTGTTTAAAGTCTTGTGGTTTGGATGCACATGAATTGCTACTGTTCCATAATTTCAGGTTGCCACACTACTAAATCTTAGCTATGGGACGAAATTCCCGATATGCGGCAAACCTACCAGGCAGATTTGTGTTCTGATTTTATGCAGGATGCAAGTATCCAGTTCCAGATTTAGCTTCATCTATTGTGCCCTAGAAATGTTCCATAGCACACAAACATGCCATCCATAAAGGCTGAACCTATTTGTGATTACCCAGAAACCAGACACACTAAGTTCAATGGAGACTGTGCATAGGATTGCAGGCGCAAAGTGTTTGCTTCTATGTTTTTGTTTCTGTGATGGCCTGGGAATCCGATTCAGAGGCTGAACCGGAGGAATCCCAGCCTGCACAGGAGTCCCCGCCTCCAGGGCCGGCTGAGCTGGGGCAGGGCCTTGATTCTGAAGCGCCTGCACCTGTGCCGGTTCCTCAGGAGCAGGCACCAGGTGAATCCACTCTGGCTCCGGAGGGGGTTGAGGACTCAGTGCCTACAGGTGAGTCTCCCCCTGGGTCCAGTAACCCTTCAGCCTCTCCTGAACTGCAGAGGCTCAGGGCAGAGAGGCGAAGGGAACTGGTTTCTCCCAGGAGGAGTGCTCGCCTTAAGGCCAGGAGAGGCGCGTCTCCGGGGGGCCGGGGCCGCCCCTGGCCTCAGAGAAGATAAAGGCCAGTCAGCCCGGTCCCAGGTTGCGGGAGCAACGTCGTTGAGTACCTGCTCTTGCCCGGACCCAGACCTGACCTTCCAGTGATCCTGTCCCCGCCCGGCTTTCTGCTTCGGACCTCGCCTCGCTCCTTGTGAACTGTTTCCAGACCAGTGACCCAGGACCGGACTTTGACTACGTCAATGGTAACCTTCCCCCCGGGACCAGCACAGTTTCAATTGCAACATCTCATTCTGGTGGTTGTTTGTTTCTTCCAACAAGGATCACAATGTGAGATTATCAACAATGCTGCCTGCAAAGTTCTGGAAACCTTTGGAAAAGGGGACAAAAAACAATGGGGATTTTGCCGTTGTTGTTAAAGGAGAGCAATATAGGATTGTATTTAAACCCTTATATGAAGCTTTTACCTTTTTTAAAAAATCACCCATTACTATATAACAACAACAACAATTCTAAGCTCTTGATTGCCTGGCAGGCAGCATTTTGGACATCCTCACTTATTGCAAAGAAAAACAGACACATGGGAAAATACAGCAACAGAGCAACATGAGGCTTTGTGAGGGCCTTGATCCAACTGTGGCAGGAGTTACTGACATTGTGTTTTAACCGGTGGGTGGGGAGAGATCCCCAATTCACCTTGTCATTAATTCCCTCCCCCAAGGTTGCCACTTCCTGAGCTTTCCAAAGCTAACAAGTAAGAAATACTACTAAAATAGCAGAAATCTCTAGCACTCCATCCTTGCAAGGAAACTGGTCCAATCAAGCTGTCCCAGAGACTTTCTTCTGCTCAGTAAAGTAGAGCAGAGCGTGCTAACTAGTTACATGAGGAGGAGGAGGAGTTTGGATTTGATACCCCACTTTATCACTACCCAAGGGAGTCTCAAAGCGGCTAACAATCTCCTTTCCCTTCCTTCCCCACAACAAATACTCTGTGAGGTGAGTGAGGCTGAGAGACTTCAGAGAAGTGTGACTAGCTCAAGGTCACCCAGCAGCTGCATGTGGAGGAGCAGAGACACGAACCCGGTCCCCCAGATTACGAGTCTACCGCTCTTAACCACTACACCACACTGGCTCTCAATGACACATACCTAGAAGAGGGGAGGCACTGGTACGACTCTCTGATAGAACTGTTAGGATATTTCCGTTCCACCTTAAAAGGGAGCAGGATGTTTGTGTCACAGCCTGCATATTTCCTGTTCACAGGATGTTTCTGTTGTGTCTATGCTTTCGTTTTCTCTCTGTGCTTGAGACACCGAAGCAGGCAGTCATGTTTTCTTTGTTCTGACCAACGCTGAATAAAATTGTAAACAATGCTCTCCTGCATGCATCTTTCGCTGTGCGAATTCTGCTGATAGAGCGTGCACCAGCTCTGGAATGTGGCAAGCTATTTCTGGAGCTCGTGTCGCTAATTGAATGATACTGCGTGTCTACGGGAGATCGATGGATCGTCCGGAATCGACGTGGGGCCTTGATGGCTGATGTCTCCCTGGCAGTATCCCAACAAGAACTACTAGAAAGTGATGCATTTGGAAAGTGGAAAGTGAAATGAATGTAATAGGAAAATGAGAGGGGGGGGGCTCAGGAAATGACTTGAGAAAAGTAATATTTTAAAGAAGGGAAGGGAAGAAGAGAGGAGCAGGAAAATGAGAAGAGGGCAAGAGGGAAGCATGGCCAGGAGCTGCAGAAGGGAGGGTTCACATCTTGATTTGGAAGAACCAGCTAAAGCTTTTGCTGCAGCTCTCCAGCGGAGATGTACGGTAATTTTCTTATTAAGATTCCTGTTCAAATGTGTTCAAGGCCATGCCATTTCCCACTTTCCAGAAATATGTCAGGAACAAAACACGGCATGCCGCATATGTGTGTATGTATAGACTGCATATAGAGACACACGCCATACAGGCCTCTATATTTACAGAAGCCTCCTGTAATTATGGATTACGTTCTGTCAGCAATTCTACTATAAACATCATCTTTGGGATTTGCTCTATAGCCATAGGATTAGAGATTCCAGCTAAAATTTGGCAGAGGAGGACTTGGCATGCATTGCAAAGACTCCCCCCCCCCCCCGATTTCCTTTTTTAAAGGATTGGCTTATAACATATACAAACACAAACAGAAACAGCTGTTTGCCAAGCCTTATTTGCATGTGCATAATTATGAAACAGCTCACGTCCAAGGAAGAATTCTGATCTGGTGGGAAGCCATAATATATCTAGGTCTATATCTACATCTATATCTGTATTTGTATCTGTATCTATAGCTCAGTCTCTAACTGCATCTGTATACAGTACACACACACACATATAATCTCCCACTCCATAAATCTATTACTGTTCCTTATCTATTATTTCGGGAGAGGTGGCTTTCCTCTCTTGTTAACTTGCTTTCATTAAAATGCACCGTTAAGTTGCTTTCATAAAAATGCACCATTTTCAATCCAAGGAAAAGCTTACGGAAGTGAGGCAGAAAAATACCTCTAAGGAACCAAAGTATATAGCCCAGTGGTGATATAACTGCTACCAGCTGCAGAACAGTGGCTTTTCAACCCTAGCCATCCAGTATGTTTCTCGGGGAAACAAAAAACAAATGTGTTGAAAAGTATTTTGAGTACATCAGATCTGCACCAACTATACTGAAGGCTTTTAGAATTAATGCAGTATGATACAGCTCTAGAAACTGATCGATACAGCTCTAGAAACTGGTTTGCGACACTGCTTTAGCAAGAGCATTTACCCAGGGTGGTGGTGGGGAGAATTTTCATAAAGGCATATGTGACTGACCAGTTCCATATCATAGCTCCATCCCGATCTGCACTGCTTTCCCTTCCCTTTCCATTTCTTGTGTACTCTGTTTCGCCTCTCTAGTCTGTATTTGACAAGGAGAGGAGAGGAAAAAGGCAAGGCTGGATTTGAGTTGACTACTGGTGGCGCCTCTCTAGACCAGTAATGCAATGTTTACCATCACAGTCCAACATAATTTATGATGCTTTAAAAATGTGCTTACAGAAATCCTACCTTAACAATAGGAAAGTGTTTATTTATTTCCATGGATGAACTGCATCCGATAAAATATCTCAAAGCAGTTCAACAATGAAAACATCACCAATAAAAGAAAGTACAGAAAATTGATATGTAAAAGCAAGTGAAACAAATGTATATAGTGGTACCTCGGGTTACATATGCTTCAGGTTACATACGCTTCAGGTTACAGACTCCGCTAACCCAGAAATAGTGCTTCAGGTTAAGAACTTTGCTTCAGGATGAGAACAGAAATTGTGCTACGGCGGCGCGGCGGCAGCAGGAGGCCCCATTAGCTAAAATGGTACTTCAAGTTAAGAACGGACCTCCGGAACGAATTAAGTACTTAACCCGAGGTACCACTGTATTTACCAGGGGCTTTGGCCCCTGCTTGCTCTGCTCTCCAGTCCACCTACTTCTTTTCCAGCCCCGCTTTACACCTCATCCAGACTCTTGCCTGTCTCCTCACAACTCCCCCAAATATCTCCAGCAAAGCTCACCTAACCCTGTCCTCTCACAGATCACACCAAAACCCTTCCCACACCTTACAGCTTGACCCAAACCACTTCTCCTCACGTTGGTCCAACCTCAACCCCCTTTTAAAGGAGGGTAGGAGGGACTTCTGAGAGTGGTTTGCGAAACAGCTCTCTGAAGCACCCCCTTTCTCTTTTAAACACCAGTGCAGCTATGTTTAATGGAGGGTGAATGGTTTAGATAGCGGTTTGCCAAGCTGCTCCCTGAAGTGCCTCCCCCTGTTAAACAGCTCACCTGGGCCACCCGCACTACTTGCTTTCTTGCCTGCCTGCCTGCCTGCCTGTTGTACCACCATTAAGCTAAAGATGCCATGGCAATCTATTGTTGGCCACAGAAACTGTAGCATGATGACAACCTTACAATTTTATTATATAGTAAGATATCTGTACAGTGGTAGCTGGGTTAAGTACTTAATTCATTCCGGAGGTCCGTTCTTAACCTGAAACTGTTCTTAACCTGAGGTACCACTTTAGCTAATGGGGCCTCCCGCTGCTGCCGTGCCGCTGGAGCACGATTTTTGTTCTCATCCTGAAGCAAAGTTCTTAACCCGAGGTACTATTTCTGGGTTAGCGGAGTCTGTAACCTGAAGTGTCTGTAACCTGAAGTGTATGTAACCCGAGGTACCACTGTAATTTAAAATCCAATACTGATATAGACTGGGATAAAAATCTCCCTTAGAAAAGCTTGCTGAAAAAAGGAAGGGGGGGGGGGAGAGAGAAAGAAGCTGCTATTGGGTTGTAGTTTGTGTTGACATGGGAGCCCTCTGGGAGTCAGTATGGCATCACAAGCTAAGTAAGCCGAGCCTGTGCCCTTGATAGGGCTTGGGAGCCAGTGACTTAAACCCTGAATAAACCTGCAGTGCAAATCTATACACATTTAATCATATTGCAGAAGATCATTGCAGTCTGGTTACTGCATCATGCCCTAGGTGGGTCATCCCTTGACATGATGTGACTGAAAAGCTGAGCAGAGAGAGTGTGGTTCACACAGTGAGAGTGGAAGATGGTCGGAACAGAATGGAATGAAAAACAAAATTGAGGAAAAGCAGACCAATGAAAGGGGATTTCCAGCAGAGAAGGAAAACCCAAACACAACTCAACAAAGCATTCATTTCTAACTGGCAGCTGAAATCTAGTGTATTTTTGATCAGCAAGTTTAGGGGGGAAGGAAGGAAGGAAGGAAGGAAGGAAGGAAGGAAGGAAGGAAGGAACATCTTTGCCTTACAAAATCTAGAAATACATTTCCTAAATAAATAAATAAGCATGTATATGAAATAGCCTGCTTCAGCACATGGAGTAGGTTCGTTGCATGCATGCTAAGGTGCAGATGAGCCCTTCGGGTTGAAAATGAAAGGTCATCAGCAGCAGCAGCACTGTTTGTGGCCAAGATGGAAATGAACATTTTTGCTGCAGGCACAATGCTGGTTTTGTGTGTGTGTGTGTGTGTGTGTGTGTGTGTGTGTGTTTTGTGTGTGTGTGTTTTTTTTTGGTGTGTGTGTCATTTCCATTGAGCTGGAACCATGAATTTGGCAAGCTCATTCATCAAGGGCTGCTGAGTACAGGCAAGGGGAGGGGATTCAAATCTGAAAGTGAAGATTCCTATTCTGTGTGACCCAAAGGTTCTTTATCTTAAATGTTTCTAGATGGCATTTAATTGTTTTTGATTGCTTTTGATGTGATCTTATATTATTTTAAAGCAACATTTTGCTATTTGACACTCTGGACTCCTTTGGGAGGGAAGACTGCATACAAATGCTGTTGTTGTTGTTAATAATAATAATAATAATATGCAACATAAAGCAAACAAAACCCCTGATTCTCATGAGCATTACTACTACTACTACTACTACTACTACTGTATAAAGGACAGACACATGTCCTCCAATATTGAGTACTGTCTCACTGCAATGTGCTGAATGAGAAAGCGGTGAATGGTGTATTCTGGCCCAAATGAAAAAAAGAGGGAGCAAGAGAAAAACCCTTCCATGTACCGCCCTAAAGAGGCTCACTCACAATTGGGTGTGTTGGGTTACAATCTTCAGATTTGGTCAGGGACATCATTCTGAGCTTGAGGAATTGGATCTTTCTGAATCCCTGTACAAACTGATCAGACCAGCACCTCCTGGACGAACGTGCAGGTCAGAATGTAGCTCTCTGCCAAATCCTAAGCTTCCAGAATGGTCCCACACAGTTTTCAGGTCAAAGAGCATATTAAAAAATGTTTAAAGGTGCATATTTGGAAAGAAATACTGCTACAAATGCATCTATGGAGCGAAAATATAATATCAAAATGTGGCTTTAAAAACAAAAACAAAAGAAACCCTTGGCAGGCTACTGTGGAAAGGAAACAGGTTGGAATGGGTTTTGTAGTTGTTGTTTAGTCATTTAGTTGTGTCCGACTTTTCATGACCCCATGGACCAGGGCACGCCAGGCACTTCTGTCTTCCACTGCCTCCCGCAGTTTGGTCAAACTCATGCTGGTAGCTTCGAGAACACTGTCCAACCATCTCGTCCTCTGTCGTCCCCTTCTTCTTGTGCCCTCCATCTTTCCCAACATCAGGGTCTTTTCCAGGGAGTCTTCTCTTCTCATGAGGTGGCCAAAGTACTGGAACCTCAGCTTCAGGATCTGTCCTTCCAGTGAGCACTCAGGGCTGATTTCCTTAAGAATGGAGAGGTTTGATCTTCTTGCAGTCCGATATGCATGCAGCAAACCTGGAAGTATACTTTCGGGTTTTGAAGCGCGCATGTGCAGTAGTGCTCTCTCATGCCACACGCATGCGCAGTAGCACTCTATCACGCTGCGTGCATGCACAGAAGCGCTCTATTGCGCCGCACACATGCGCAAACAGGCACCTCCAGTTGCGGAAACCTCGGGATCCAACTGGAGCTCTGGAACAGATCCCATCCGCGACCGGAGGTACCACCGTATAGAAAAGAGCAAGGGCAGCCAACATCATGCCCTCTAGTATTTGCGACCCACAACTCCCATCAGCCCCAGCCAGTGTAGCCAGTGCTCAGAGATGACCGGACCTGTAGTCCACAACATCTCCACCACGTTTGCTACCATTGTAATAGAGAAATGGCATGTGTTGATCAAAAATAGCAAGAAAAGCTATCTCCAGTTTTCCCAAAGGGGTGTGTGGATGGTTTTTTCGCCGCCACCCAACTGTCCAATAAGAACACTGGCTATTTATTGATTGGCAGTATATTATGATACCTCATCCTCAAACCTGCAGGTATTCTTGTCACAGTGCTTAAATCTGAGCAGTCATAAATCCTATTTATGTTAATGTGATTCACTTTCCATTACAGCATGAAAAGGTCTCATGACAACTGCTTCCTCTTCATGTTCACCATATATTAACGCTCAGGATTGGTATCAGCAGAAGGCCAGGGAAGGAGGGGTGGGGGTGGGACGGAATCTGCATATTTATGACTTAGGGATAGGTGCTTAGGATAAAAGCTGCCCCTTTATCACAGCCTGTTCTGTTTAATTAAAAGCCATAAATTAAATAACATCTCTCAGCACTTGGGATCTCAACAAGGAGGGTAGATAGGACCGGGGAATGGCAGTCAGTGGCAACCACAACCACTCGAGTGAGGTCGCATCCTGGCAAATGCTGCAATATGTAGGAGAGCCTGATTCCAAACCTCCAGGTGCCTAACAGCATTTTCCATTTGGTAATGGATTGTGGTTTTACTTGGACAGTTTCTAAGACGGGTTCCAAAGCAGATTCAAGGACTTAAAAAACAAAACCAAATCCAAACCACAGCAAAACCCACCCTTTAAATGCTGCGGAAGTGTAGCTTGTGCTCTGAAGCATTGCTATCCCAAGACACATATTGTTACACTGTATTTCGGAAATGTGAGTTATCTTTTCTTTTTTAAAAAAAAATCCCTTTGACTGCAAATTTTGCAACCATATGGTGCAACGTGGAGACACGGGTAGACAGAACAGTTAGCAGTTGCTACAGTACCACTGGCTTATTTCCACTTTACAAATTCATACGAAGCTAAAATATCATGCTGGCGACATATGCTTACTGGCTCTCCATTTACTGCCTGCAGCTATGGGCTCCTGTATTCTAATGGTAATTCGACAATCTGTTCGCTGACAGCTCAGGGGGCTGGAGATGATATGCACACTACTGACAGGGATACCACTTTCATGAAACATTTACTTCCCTGCACCTGAATATTGGAGCAATCATATAGGGAGTCGACACACCATGAAATAGAGTTAGACTGAAAATTTGGAGGGGAAAATAGCCGGCTGTCACTCAAAATAAAGTTCATTTGATACCCAGCAGAGCTATGTGAAAAGACATTTCAATGTACGGCTTGCATGCTCAAAACCCCAAGGTCGCCGTTTCGAAAAAATATATATAATTTCTTTTCTCCTATTTTGCTCCAGTGGCCCTTGGGATAATTGCACTCAAAGCCATACTTGAAGAAAGTCATGTTGTTTGTTTTGCCTTGCTTGATCCAATACACAAATTCTTTTACATTGGATGGTGGCTTTTATTGTGATGCGCTGCTGCTCACCATCCCAAGTCAGCTGCAGTAGCCCCAACTACCAGTATGTGTGTTTCAGAGGGGAAAAAATGCAATTTTTTAAATAAAAAAACACAACCCATGTGGGAAGTTAAACTTGCTGTTACCTGAATATCCTTCTTTTAAAAAATCAGAAAAGAAATTCTGCCTTTGCTTAATGAATATGCATTATTCATGTAGCCAAGCGTGCTTGTCATAAAATAGATTCTGAGGGTTCTTTCTTTACATTTTCATAGGTGTTCAATTGCTATACTCCCTGAATGTTTAATATATATTTCCCTCCCTGTTATATTCCTTTCGCAACACCCTTGTGAGACAGAAAGCTTCTGTTACTCCTTCCTTCCTCCGATAGAAAGAAAAACCTTAAGGGAAAATGCAAACGCACACTGCACACATACAACAATCTGGTGCTGGGAGGGGTATCCTTCTCTGCTTGTTCCATAGTTATTCCAACCTACGTTTTTGGCCCAAAGAATATGCAGTCACCACAGAACTATCAGGGGTATGAACCATGTACCATATTCCAGTATATCTGAAGGAGCGTCTCCACCCCCATCGTTCTACCCGGACACTGAGGTCCAACACCGAGGGCCTTCTGGTGGTTCCCTCACTGCGAGAAGCCAAGTTACAGGGAACCAGGCAGAGGGCCTTCTCGGTAGTGGCACCCTCCCTGTGGAACGCCCTCCCACCAGATGTCGAAGAGAACAAGAACTACCAGACTTTTAGAAGACATCTGAAGGCAGCCCTGTTTAGGGAAGCTTTTAATGTTTGATGTATTACAGTATTTTAATATTATTTTGGAAGCCGCCCAGAGTGGCTGGGGAAGCACAGCCGGATGGGCGGGGTATAAATAATAAAATTATTATTATTATTATTCCCCATCACGGTGTTCCATTGCGCCAGAAGCAGTTTAGTCATGTTGGCCACATGACCAAGAAAAGCTGTCTATGGACAAATGCCGGCTCCCTCGGCCTGAAAGTTGAGATGAGCACCACACCCCATAGTCGAATTCAACTGGACTTAACCGTCCAGGGGTCCTTTACCTTTTTTTTACCTTTACCTTTATTAATGGGGAATAATCTTGTACCAGCCAGACAATACAGTTTGTTTATTTGCTTATTTATCTATTACCCAGGCCTTTTTTTCAGCCAGAACTCAGTTTCAGCACTTCTCAGGTGGGCAGCATTGCCATCATAAGAGAACAAGGGAGGAGGTCATGGTGAGTTCCGGCACCTCTTTTTTTCTAGAAAAATGGCACTGCTATTACCCTTTGGAACTCCTTCCTGCTGCATATCAGACAGGCATAATCTCTCTTGTCTTTTTTGGCGTTTCTCTTTCAGCAGACCTTCTGGGTGGAGATATCTTTCTCAGTTGGTACCTGCATTGTTTTTACATATATAATTGTTTTCATGCATGATGTTGTTTTAACTGTTTTCATATATGCAATTGTTTTACACTATGCTTTTATTATGCTGCGAAATTCCTTCAAGGTGCTTCCTAAACGAAATCATTATTGTGTAAATGAAATTATTGTTATTGTTAACAGCAAGAACAATAGTAGCAGTAGCATTTTGAATCTGTCCTTCATCATGGGCGTCCCAGGGTGGGCGATACATGTAATCCTTGTTTTGTGCTGGGGTTACATTCCAGACCCCTGTGTGTGTCAGTGGAGTGTGAGTAAGCCCATTCCACCCCTTTACATGACATCTGCCCCCATTCCACCCCTTTACATGACATCTTTATGACATTTGGAGGCTACTTCTGGGTTTGGTGCCATGCACACATGCGTGATCGCGTGTCATTCCGATACCAACGAGAGGGGCAACCCAGTCAATTGTTCAACAAATAGTAAAAATGCCAACCATGTTTAACTATCCTCTAGCACTTTTCAAGCATTTACGTCAGGCTTGTAACACTTGTGCAGCTTAAATGTGATTTATTTAATTCACTCGAGAGGTGAAGCTTCTTCCCTTAGAAATCCGCAATCTGAAGTGCTCTTTCCCCCCTCTTTTGTGGAATTGAAAATTCTTTATGTGTTTACTCTGTGCATGCCAGATTCACTGCAGAGAGCGCTTAGGGATGGAAATATGAGAGGGCAATTTTGTTAACAAAAAAAAAAGTGGGGTGGAGTGTAGAATTATATTCGTGGCGTTGAGGATTATTGCTTAACAGATTCTGGCTGTGCCTAAGGTAGGGAGCCATCTGTAGATCTATGCAGAGGGCAGGGCAGAAGATAATTTCCATTTCTCACATTTCCAGTGACAAAACAAAAGCTAGTAGTGCTAGGCACCCAAAGGGCAACAACACTCTTGCACTGAATGACTACCAAAGCTGCCACTTCATCCCACATCTGACAAATGATCATCTCCAAAATGGAAGCCATGCATAATAATGCAACTGCACTTGTTTCTATTTAATATGGTGTTGACTCATCACATTGGCTCAATTGCATGTAGTCCTAAGCCAAGCCATGTGTCTATTTCCAAAGAGAGGAACACGGCTGCTTTGTTCCACCTCTGGTCCTCCTGCTGCTTTGCTACTGCGAACTAAGCAATGGTTTGACTTAGCACTATATCCAAATCCAGGCTGATGGCTCATCTCCCTCAGAGAAACCATGAGCAGAAACCCCTTGGACAAACCTTGGCACATGGTTTCTCTGGTGTGAGACAGGCTAGGAGCCTGAGACTGAATGTAATGCTGAGCTGAACCATGACTGCTCACAGGAGTGGACTCGGGTACCAGTCTTACTGTATGCTTGTGAAACGTGGACCACTTATAAACGCCATCTCCAACTCCTTGAAAAATTCCATCAACGGTGTCTCCAAATTTTTTTACACATCACCTGGGAAGACAGGTGAACTAATGCCAGTGTACTGGAAGAAGCAAAGATCACCAGTGTTGACGCAATAATTCTTCAACATCAACTTCATTGGACTGGTCATGTGCAGATGCCTGATTATCGTCTTCCAAAGCAACTACTCTACTCTGAACTTAAAAATGGTAAGCGTAATGCTGGTGGTCAACAAAAGAAGTTCAAAGACTCTCTCAAGGCAAATCTAAAAAAAAAAAAAAGTAGAATAAACACTGACAACTGGGAAACACTGGCCTGTGAGCGCTCCCATGGGAGAATAGCCTTTACCAATGGTGTCATGAGCTTTGAAGACGCTCAAACTCAGGACGAAAGGGAGAAACACTCTAAGAGGAAGGCATGCTTGGCAAACCCTCACCGTCATCAACTCCTGCCTGGAAACCTATGTCCCCACTGTGGAAGGATGTGTGGATCCAGAATTGGCCTCTACAGTCACTTATGGACTCAATTTTTAAAACTGTGTTTATGGAAGACAATCTTACTCAGCTACAAGTTATCGCCAAAGGTAGAAGGACTCAGGGAGGAGTGAAGAGATGGGGACCATCTCACTCAGAACCTGCACATTTGCACAGTCACATGGTTTGGCTTAGTGTTATGTGAAAACCAAGTCATAAGTTTGATAGTGGGATAAGCATGACTCTGGTTACCAGCTTCTTTAAACTGGGAAAGAATCAGTCCTGTCTATCCACAGTGGAGTTAGGTTACTCCTAGATGGAGGCAGTTCTGTGCATTGATCAGGATGATCAGACAACCTCTCTAGCCATGGCCACAGTGGAATGATAACAAGTCCCACTTGGAGCCACGCTGGTCTAAACTGCAGCGCTGTAACTACCTGGATTGGTGTCAATGGTACAGTCCAAAAGAGTGACAGCTGCCCTTCTTTGGAAATCTCAGGGCAGGACCACACATCGCAAGGAACATAGGGGCAGGGCTGGATTTAGGTTTGATGAGGCCCTAAGCTGAAGGTAATGGGGCCCTTTATATGTCCAGCTGTCCTTTGTCAACAACAAATTGTTGCTGTTTTTTTATGTTGAATATTTGGTAATTTATGGACCAAATAGGTATCTAAAGTCATTTGCACATAACAAAATATGTATTTTATCAAAGTAATTGTTGAACTTATATTTTGGAATTGTACACCCAGGGTATTTTCCCCTTTAATTTTTTTTGGGGCCCCCAAGGGAGTGGGGTCCTAAGCTATAGCTTGTTTAGCTTATACGTAAATCCGGCACTGCATAGGGGGATGGTGTGGACTGCTGGTGGGGCAGGAAATGATCATTTTGACAGAGAAGTCTAGGTTTTGAGCACAGTGAATTATTCTGCCAGGGTGCTCCAATCACATAATTTTTTTTTGGGGGGGGGGTGTCATCAAACTCAGTATTCAGTCATTCCACTTTCCCTCACCCTCAGTTTAGTTGTTGGACTACTGCAATGTGCTCTACGGAGGACTACCTTTGAAGGTGACCCAGAAACTACAACTAATCCAGAATGTGGCAGCTAGACTGGTGACTGGAGCTGCCAAGACCGCATAACACTGGCCTTGAAGGACCTACATTGGCTCCCAGTATGTTTCCGAGCACAATTCAAAGTGTTGGTGCGGACCTTTAAATCCCTAAATGGCCTCGGCCCAGTATACCTGAAGGAGTGTCTTCATCTCCATCGTTCTACCCGGACACTGAGATCCAGCGCCGAGGGCCTTCTGGCGGTTCCCTCATTGCGACAAGCGAAGTCACAGGGAACCAGGCAGAGGGCCTTCTCGGTAGTGGCACCCGCCCTGTGGAACACCCTCCCACCAAATGTCAAAGGAAAAAACAACTACCAGACTTTTAGAAGACATTTGAAGGCAGCCCTGTTTAGGGAAGCTTTTAATATCTGAAGGTCTATTGTATTTTAATATTTTGTTGGAAGCCACCCAGAGTGGCTGGGGAAACCCAGCCAGATGGGCGGGGTATAAATATTATTATTATTATTATTATTATTATTATTTCTTCCTTTTTGTTCTAGTCCTTTTCAGCAAACGACACCAACTTTAATTATTTGTTTTTGATTCCATGTGCCGTCTCTTATTTTTCCTTAGGTTTGTGCAAACTTCTCTCAGAGTCCCCAATTGTGCTGCTGCACACGTGTGAGTTTTTTGCTCTTTATTCCTTTCCAACCATTTCCTTCTCTGTTTCTAGTTCTAGTTCTCTGTTTCTTCAGAGTTTCGTATCCCTCTCTGTTAGTTTTAGGGTACCTGTGATTAGACCGAGATAGTGCTGTTTAGTATTGCTAATATTTTTTTCTTTTTAATATTTATTGTTTTCCCCTAAGAAGGGGAAACCTGAAAACTGCATCCAATTCTCACAGAAAATAGAAATGTTAGATTCCTCCCTCACCCCTTTCAAATAAATAAATAACCGCCATTCCTTGCATAAAAACCGCTAGGTGGATGTGCCTGCAATTCAGTAGGCTCAATCTACTCTAGAGTGGCTCCTTTGTCTGCAAATTGAATCCACTTCTGTCAAAAGGGAATATGTTATAGCCGTTTTTGAATTCTCCCGTTATAGTCAAGGGGCGGGGAGGAGAGCTTCCAATTGAACAGGTCAAATCTGAACGTGAATAAAAGTCAAAGTAGAATGGCGCAGAGAGGATATGCAACAGATCAGGTTGCTTTCCAGTGCTACAAATGCAAGGTGACTCTTGTGACTGGTGCACACCCGTAATGCACCCTTTCCTGAGGTATGAGCTCGATTTAACTCAGCAGACTTCATTTAGCGCAAACATCCATAAAAACTGGGCCCATGAAAGAACAGGAGGCCTGTGCTCCTCTAGATCCCCTCACCCTCCAAGCAACATAGAGATTAAGCGTCCTTGTATAGATAGATTCCAATATGTATTAAATTTCAAAAGTTCAGAGACTTGAAAGAATCCTCTTATTTCCCCGTTCTGTTCCTTAAAGCATAACATCTGCAGTGGGCTGACTAGTTATTTGATATTACTGTAACCTGCGCCGCACATCACACTTCAGTGATAATTAGTGGAACAAATACGGCAAACCACCCCAAAAGGAATGTGCATGCAAGGGCATAACATAAACCAGACTTTTAAATTTACATTTTATTTATTTCTTTTCTACTTAACAAATGGAAGAAGATGAGTGGGCCTAATGTTTATGCCAGCTGAGCCCCTTTAAAGGGCCCACTCGGAGGAGCTAAACCAACTCAGGAAGAAGCAGAGAGCCGTGTGAGGATTAAGAATCTAATGTTCTTTACTCGTTCACATGTAGCAATGCAAAAGCCAGACTTCAACAGACCCACTTTTGATTTACGTAGAGGAAGGGAGTGAAGAGAGACCACCTTGCCTACGAGATAAGCCTTATCTTTGAAGGAAATGTGTGTTTAGCTACACGAGGGTTTTAGACTGCAAGGAAAAGCTCCTTCACAGAAAAATGTGAAATACTTACCATTAACAGTTTGTTTAACACTATGTTTGTTTGTTGGTTGGTTGGTTTGTTTGTAAATAAATAAAACACTTCACGTCACTCAACGTTACGAAAATATATCAAAGCAGTTTGCGTAAATGCAACAGAAATATAACAATAAAATTCAGGAAAATTATCTAAAAACTAAATAAAAAGAAATTGATATGTTATGAGCAAAACTGAACATGGTACAAAGTAGAATTAAAAATTAAGAGTCCAGGAAAGTTTGGGAAAACATAAAAGTTTTAAGGAAGTGTTTAAAGGTCATTACTAGAGGGCATTTTCAGTGGAAGACAGAAGTGCCTGGCGTGCTCTGGTCCATGGGGTCACAAAGAGTCGGACACGACTAAACAACAACAACAGAGGGCATTTTAGGAGTTGGGTGCCATCATTCTATTTGGCCCTGACAGAACAATCACATTAGCACAACAGTGAATTTCTCCCGTTGTCGGGTGCCCATACTCTTTACCGCCTGACAGAAGCTTTGTGTCTTCAAGACAGAAGACCTTCAAGGCAGAAGACACTTCACCAGGTGCACCCTCCCCTCCCCACGCCACTACATCTCCATTTGTGGGGAAAGACACGCCTTTTGCTAAGAAGCTAAAATCTTGCATGTCTTGGGTGGTGGGAATTTGCCAGCTTGGGATACCTGAAAGAATGAGAATGTTGAGTGCTAAGCAAGCATTGAGTAGATGTAGAAAATTCTGAAGCAGGCCACAGTGCAAACAACTCAGGCGGCCCTGCCTATGTGACAAGAAAGCGGGCAGGGGAGAAGGATGAGAATTAAGAAGCTGTGAGAGAAAACACAAACTAGTCAATTCTCTCTCTTCCCTCTTACAAACACTACAGTGGTACCTTGGTTGTTGAACTTAATCCGTTCTGGGAGTCCATTCGACTCCTGGAATCATGCAAAAACCAAGATGCGGGTTCTGATTGGCTGCAGGAGTTTCCTGCACTCAGTTGGAAGCACGTCAGATGTTTGGCTTCTGAAAAATGTTCACAAACTGGAACACTCACTTCTGGGTTTGCAGTGTTCGGGAGCCGATTTGTTCGGGAGCCAAGCCGTTCGATAACCAAGGTACCACTGTACTGCTAAACAGGCTAGAAACAATTTAACTGTAAAAGGCTTCAAGCTTTGACAGTTGTCACAGAATATTTTGTCATTCCACAGAGCATTTCTCCACATTTTGCTTGACTCTGTTTCACATGAGTACTTGTGGGGATCTCAGCTCTTGCCACAATCCTCAAGTTGGATTCTGTGGATCAGAGCCACTTTCTAATAATAATAATAATTTATTATCTATACCCCGCCCATCTGGCTGGTCTCATGACTATAGTAGTTTCTTGGGCCATGTCAAAACATCAGTATTGACTCTTAAAGCTCTGTGTGGTCACACAACTTTAGAAGCTCCTCAACTCATATGAAATCCCCTGGCAATAGGCAACTTCAGAAGAGATTCTATTGTGGGTCTTCTGAAGACATTGATTTATGGTATAGCAGTTTTCATCCACAGTTATGAAATATGTTCCCCAGTGAATAGTCCCACCAGGATTCCTCTCTTGCGGATTTTAGAAGTTAAGTAAAAGCTGATTTATTCATTCAAGTATTTGGAGTATTGTTGGATATGTTGTTTATTTACTGATTTATTCTGCTTTTGGATGATTGATGGCAGATGCCATTGGACTCCCAACTGCCATCACCCCCTGCCACCATGGCCATCCTAGACTTATGGGATAGAATTTCACTTATGGCGTTAACTTTTCTTCATATTTTACATGAAACCTCATAGATATCAACAGAACACTCTTTTTGCATAGCCACCACCAGATCGCAGCATAGCACAAATATTTACCTTGGGACCAAGTGTGTACTCTGTACACAATAAGCACTTTGTCCCGATTACAAGATCAAGCATTCTTTAGAAGGCCCGAGAGCTGCAGTGGATCTGAGTGCACCCTTCCAAATTCCTCAGTAAATTCCCCTGAGCTGTGTGAGAGTGAGAAAGTATGTAAAAGTATGGTTGTGTTGCTCTGCGTTCAACCATGACTTTGGCATTTCCTGACTTTGCAAAAGGAAAACATGCTGTTGGCATGACTCCATTGACTTCAGTGAAGACTCACCGGGAGCAAAGTTAGGCCTCAGCTACTAAACTGCAAAATTAACACAGAGTGATGACTCGGATTCCCTAGGTTTTTGAAACTAAAAAAACCCCCACGTTGTTGGTTGGGGAATGCTCTAAGAGAAAGCCCTTCAGCCTGTGTGCCTTTGTTCTCGTATTTTGCTGAAAGATCCTGCTACTTCATCCAGAAAAAGCCATTGATTCCTCAAAGGAGACATTCAAATAAGTTTTATCCCTTGTTTTCTCTCTCTGATATCTTCTGTCATGCTGGAATGTAGCTGCATTCCACTGATCAAGCCCGTCTCGCATCCCATAACTATGGTGGGAACTCTTGTCTCCCTGACAGTTACAATCTCCCAGGGTCACCCTAAAGGTTGTCAAGTGATAGTTGGAAAAGTTAGGGAACAGATTTCATGAGAATCTAAAAACATTCAAAGTGGTGTATAGCATGTGATAGCCATTTCCTCAACTATCTTCCCAGCCAGCTATCATTCAAGGTAATAAATCAAGTGGAGGAATACCTTGTTTTACAGAACCGAGGACTATTTGAGCCCTATTTGTGTAGCCCTGCCTTGAGATCTGATTCCCGTTCACACTAGAACTGTCTTAGCATACCCTCCAACATCCCACTGATCAAAATCATTTGTGGGAGCCAGCTGCTTCACACTAGAGTGCCAGACCAAAAAAGGGACATTCCGGGATCCAATCAGAAGCCAAGATGGCTTCTGTAATTCTCGGATGTCCCTCTTAAATGTGACAATTGATTGGTATGTCTTCAGATGCTCACCTCATGCAATAATCTAACATAGAAACATCTGAAGGGATGTCCATGCTAGCTCAAACTCCTACACCCTTTTTCTGTCCACTAGAATAAACACATGAAGGACTCAGCTACATTAGTCAAGAAACAGCATTTTGAATACATTATAAACATGCAACAACAGATGGTGCCAGAGAGCAACAAAAAAATTCTAAGCGATTTTCCATAGCGTTTCCCCCCCCCTTTTGTTATAATGATTTAATTTCCGACTTATTTATAGCAGTTCCCCCTTATGTGTAGATTGTCCCAGAGTCTAGCACACAACTGAATCTACAATTCCCAGAATTCCTTCCCCAAAGCTTTTGGGACTACAATTTGCATCAGCCTCAGCAACACACATCCTGAATTTGGAACTACATACACTCTCCTCTCCTTACATAAAAGCTGCCTTAACTTTTCATGAAATCTGAATAAAGAGAGGTGTAGCCGCTGAATTTATAATTTCTAAAAATGACATTAAAAGTCAACTGGCATTTATAGGAGAATTTAAGGACTTAAGCTCCTCACCCTGTAATCTTTAACTGAAGCGAGGGATACCAGATCAAAACATCCTCCCTTCTCCGGGGCACTAATGACATTCATTAGTAAGGGCACTATAACACATGGCAAGCAGGTAAGCTGAATGCCCTGGACTACAAAGTCCACAAAGACAAAATTGAGCAATTTATTGTAATCCACAAAGACGGGCGGCTGAATGCATGTCCTACACAAAATTATACATCTTGTTTGAAAGCAAGATTGCATAGTACTAATCAAGGCACACAAGCTAAACAAGAAGAAATTGGACCATAATTGTTTTCTCAGAAGGGAACAAAGAAGTCACAGGAGCAGCTAATATCTCTCTTTGAAGATTTCAAGCATCCTGAAATGAAGGAGTGCTAGCTGCAGAAAAGTGCCCTTATTAATCATTTCAGTCCGGCGAAATGTCACATTTGTTTGTTCGTTTATTCAACAGTTTTCTTCTTTGAGGAGAGAGAACTCTTGTGTCCAGTGATAATTCTACCTTCTGCATTGTGATCCTGTGTTCAAAGACAGCACAGCTAGGCACCCAAATGTGTAAGTTTTCTATCCCCCCACATCATGATTTTTTTCCCCCTCAGAAAAGTTGCCTCATACTCCAGGCTTGTAATTACATTGCAATTGTGGGGTTCTCTAGGGCTATTAGCTTTGAGCCATTTGATCACTATGCTTCATTCTTGTGCTAAGCAAAATTGTTGGTGGTAATGGACGTGGCAGGAATGATAGAAGCAAACATTAAATGGGCAGGCTTGCTGACAGAGTAGCTGACTGCATGTGCCACTTCAGAGAGTAGTCATCTGAACAAGGGGGGATGCAGCTCTGGAGTCCCAACAGGGCTGACTTTCTTTCCTGAACTGGGTTGGCCAAACAGGTTTGCGAGATATAAGTACAGTCGTACATTGGAAATCGAATGGAATCCATTCCAGAAGTTCGTTGGACTTCCAAAATGTTTGAAAACCAAAGTGTGGCTTCTGATTGGCTGCAAGAAGCTCCTACAGCCAATCAGAAGCCGCAGAAGCCCTGTCGGATGCTCGGCTTCCAAAAATAGCTTGCAAACCGGAGCAGTCACTTCTGGGTTTGCAACGTCTGGGAGCCAAAACGTTTGAGAATTAAGCTGTTTGACTTCCAAGGTACGACTGTATGACCTATTAGATTTAGGGATATATATCCCTAAATCTAGGGACACGGGTGGCACTGTGGGTTAAACCACAGAGCCTAGGACTTGCCGATCAGAAGGTCGGCGGTTCGAATCCCTGTGATGGGGTGAGCTCCCGTTGCTCAGTCCCTGCTCCTGCCAACCTAGCAGTTCGAAAGCATGTCAAAGTGCAAGTAGATAAATAGGTACCGTTCTGGCGGGAAGGTAAACGGCGTTTCCATGCGCTGCTCTGGTTCGCCAGAAGCGGCTTAGTCATGCTGGCCACATGACCCGGAAGCTGTATGCCAGCTTCCTTGGCCAATAAAGCAAGATGAGCGCCGCAACCCCAGAGTTGGTCACGACTGGACCTAATGGTCAGGGATCCCATTACCCTTTACCTATCCCTAAATCTAATAGGCCATACATATATGGCTTCTTTTCAGTTGGAACTTGCTGGAACTAAGTTCCAGCACCTCTCAGGTTCGTACCACTGCCATTCTAAGAGAATGAGAGAAGCGCTCATGGTGAAAGCCAGCACCTCTTTTTCTAGAAAAATACCACTGTGTGTGTGTGTGGACTCTCAACATCTGTAGTTGTGACTTCATTAAAATAGGTAGGCTCAGGATGGCAAAAGAGGTTTAGATGGGTGAATCTATCCATTTTGGTTTCTCTCTGTTTCTCCTTTAAGTTCAGTTTTCCACATTTCTACATCCATTTGCAGCTTTTTCCTTTTAAAGTCCTTGTGATAAATTCACCAGCATTTTTGTGCGACTTTCTCCCAACTTACACATGCTAGTGTGCATTTTTTTTTACCCAATATGCACATTTTTGCAAAGCAACAATCCCTAATATCATGCATTTTTGTATGCAGTGCTTACCTGACTTCCCTTCGCCAGTGTCACTGTGGCTTACCAGGAAGAAGAGGGGTCAGGGCAAGGCCAAGGTGAAGTTGCTGTAGTGCAAAGGACTTTACCAGCACATTACCTGTCCTCTTCTCCATCCCAGGTAAGCCACAGTGACACAGGTGACAGGAGGTCAGGTAAGCAGTACTGAACCACCCTAACAGCTGCAACAGTTGGCAGAAAGTAGATCAGGAAGATGAAGCAAGTTTGTTTTCTCCTGCTCACGAGGACAGAACTCGAACCAATGAGTTCAAGTTACAAGAAAGGAGATTCTGACTAAACATCAGGAAGAACTTTCTCACAGGAAGAGCTGTTCAACAGTGGAACAGACTCCCTCAGGAGGTGGTGGACTCTCCTTCCTTGGAGGGTTTTAAGCAGAGGTTGGATGGCCATCTGCCATGGATGCTTTAGTTGAATTTCCTACTTTGCAGGGGGTTGGACTAGATGACCCTCAGGGTCCCTCCCATCTCTACATTTCTATGATCTACTACCAACTATGTTCAGCTATGGCAACAAAAAAAGTGCCTCCCCTGCTGTTGAAACACAGAACAGTTGGAATAACAAGGAGTTGACTTTTGTGTGTCAGGACTGTGATCTCAGTTGATTCCTGCTTCTGAAAACAAATTCTGAGGCTCAGAATATGCTCAGAGGCACCTTGTTCTTTGTTCTAACTGTGTGCCTTTTGCATCTCTCTCTAGCTCAGGGGTCCCCAAACTAAGGCCCACGGGCCAGACAAGGCCTGAGGGACTCGTTTATCTGGCCCACGGCAACCCCTGCCACCCGCTGCCGCCGCCCGCTCTTACCGGCACCGCGCTGCACAGCTGCCCACTTCTGGGTCAGAGGAGCACCAGAAATAGCTTGTGTGCATGCGCAAGTGTTATTTCAGGTGCACATCCAGGTTGGAGGAGGCCCGTGCACATGCGCACAAGCTATTTCCGGTGCTCCTCCGACCCGGAAGTGCGCCGGAAATAGTGTGTGCGCACGAGTATGGGCACGTGCTCCCCCGCCCTCCGGCTCGCCGCGCGATTGACGCTGGAGACACCGAACCGAGGTGCGGTAAGTTTGCTGACCCCTGCTCTAGCTGGTAGGTCTTAGAATTCTAGTTTTTTTAAAAAAAGTAGATCCAACATGCCTGAAGTCTGGTCACTCCTGATGTAGAACATTAGCTAAATCTCTCATTAGGTCTAAAATGGAGGCAGGGAGAGGAAGAACAGACAAGCTGGATAGTCCAAACTGAGCACAAAGGAAAGAGGTAAAACCTGCTAGATATAACTCTGCAAGGATTTGGGCAAAAGAGGCAAGACTCCCCAGAAATAGAAAGGAGTAGGAAGATTTCATCCACCCACCATTGCAGCATGCCCGACAAATGTCAGTATTTATTTTTGAACACTACAATTGTCTAATTAGAGCAACATGTTTTCATGGCATTCCAAATCACTTAAATTGGAAAAATCTGTATTTCAGATGTCTGTGCTGCATTTATTCAAACCCCAGCCCGCTCCAGATTCTCTGATCTTTATCTGAGCAGTTATGTTCTTTTTGCTTTAATGAGCTTGTCGTTTAAAATATTGCAAGCTCCCATCATTTTAGTGGCATACTGAAAACAAGCAACTAGCCTTTTGTGAAACGTTAGTCACAATCCATAAGACCTGGCAACGTCCGTTCAGTAGACACTGTCTTTGCCTTGAGCCTGAAGTCCTGAGCATGCATATAGCCTTCTTTTGTGGTATCCTGTAACCCAAAGCAAAATAGCAGGTGGAAACTCTACGACTAAAACCATGTGGATTACCTTTGGTTCATGAGTTCAAAGTTATCCATCCAACAGTCATCCCATTTGTTCAAGGACTTCCACTTGCATATAGGAACTTGCCCTCCCTTTCCTCCCCCCAGACACCCCCCTATCTGTTTTGAGAAGATTTGGCGGTGTGGGGGTGAGTGAGGAGAGGGGATTGGGGCAAAGAGAGGGGGAGTTCCATTGCATAAGTGAAAGCCATTGCTTGAACAGGATGACTTCCTTGGACCTGATAACGATAACAAAAACAACCACTGCAACATCATCAATAACACCCTTGAGTATTCATAAAGGCAAGTAAACTGCCCTTTACTCAGCTGGAAATTTGTTTGTTATCAACGTGTTTTCTTTGCAAGCATTGGGGGGGGGATCATCTGTTTTCTGAGTCCCCCCCCCCCCCGTTCCTAATGTTGGCACATACATGCCACATAAATATGGTATTTTCTCCTCAGGATTGCATTTTGATTTTGCTTCTCCTGCGTCTACCTCGTAACACCAACTATGGTGCAGAGCTGCAAGGAAAGGTTTGCCTCTTTGCTACTGCCTTCACCACCACCAAACCAAAGGCACCAGAAAATGAGAGAGGGCTTTGGATATGGCTGAAAGACAACCCCCAAATATACCCACAATGTAACTGGCTGTGTTTAACTATATGAATTCTTTATACATCATATAAACATAACTCTTTTCACATTATCTAATTGAGTAGAAGCAATTAAAGATCCAACATTTAGAACAGGAAATACAAATAGATCAGTTCTTATATACGTAATGTCCAAATAGATAATAGAAGTTTTTTGTGTTCCACGTATGTACAAATAAATCAGTTTTTTTATAAACATAATGTCCAAATAGAAGCTTTTTGTGTTCCACGTACAGTGGTACCTCGGGTTAAATACTAAATTCGTTCCAGAGGTCCGTTCTTGACCTGAAGCACCACTTTAGCTAATGGGGCCTCCTGCTGCCACTGTGCCGCCAGAGCAGGATTTCTGTTCTCATCCTGAAGCAAAGTTCTTAACCCGAGGTAGTATTTCTGGGTTAGCAGAGTCTGTAACCTGAAGCGTATGTAACCCGAGGTACCACTGTATGTCATTGCGAATACCAGTGTCAAACACAACAACTTTAAGGAGCAGCACTTGCAAAAGATGAACTTTTCTTTGTAATGTTCCACATCTGCCTTTGCATGGATGGGCAGTCCGGCCACGTATTTCACAGCAATCAATGACAGACCCACCAGGAGTAAGTGTTTAATGATATTAAGTAACTTCTGGTGCCTAAGCTGCTGAACACTGGGAGCACATACTCAGAACTTTGTTTAACATTCCAAGCTGGAGATAAATGGTGCTTGGCTTATAGTTTAATTCATCATCCTGGGCTAGAGAAATTAATATACTGAATGAGGACCGTGTGATCAACTTGGCCAAATCTTGAACCGAATTGGGTTGATTCAGCTCTATTTGTGCCATGCGCAGGGTGGGTCAGGGTAGCTTTGCAATTCTCTGAGGCAGAGCAGCTCATCCCAAATCACCTTGGAAGTCTGGGGTGATCTGGAGTAAAATAATATCAGAAAACCGAGACTCACTCTCTCCGGAATGCATGTAAAATTGAGCCAAAAATTCAAACTGGCACTATGTAAGGAAAAATGAAGGGAGTGAAGGAAGGATGAGGGTTAGGAGAGCTGAACTTTCCTTATTATTAACAGCTAGTACCAAGGGTCCCAACTTGAATAAAATATTGCCCGCATAATCGATCACAAGACGCAGAATTTGACTGGCAATGCCCATCAACTTTGGGTGGGTCAGCCCCTCACATATTTTATTGGGGAGGTCGAAGGGACCTTGGCCCCTAGGAGTTGGCTCCTATGGCTTGTACCTTCCAGTCTATTGCTAAAACATCAAGGTCTTGAATGCATGAATTCTTAAATTAAATCCCTGAGCTGACCATTTTGGCTGGTACTGCATGTTACCAGTACTTTCCTAACAGAGCAATTCTGATCATACTCGTTAAACCCGTGAACCCAATTCCATGCCATATTAACTTGAGGAAACCTCTCAATGGCATTGTTGTGCCGGGCTTCCAACAAGAGTGCATAAATACATTGCATTTTATATCGGGAGTCTTTTTTATATAACATAAGGATTGAAAAACAAACCAACTCCGCGACCCTTTTTATAACCCCATTGCTGTTCCCTTCTTGCCACTTAATAGCAAGGAACATTATATGGGGAGTTGAGAAGAATTTCCTACATCAAAACTGACCCTGACTCCACGCAAAAGATTTTGGTTTGTGATCTTTGATACAATTCAGAGGGGGGAGGGCAATTATTGGAAGATTGCAACTTGAATGAGAAGCCACTCTTTGGCTTTTGTGCACTAAGTTCCATTGGATTGCAGCATTCGAGGAACTTCAGTAATAGTTGCAAGTTAGACATAAGAGTTAAGATATATTAAGAAAAAGTTAAATTATGATAAAAGTGTGTACTGGCAATAAGTAATATGAAATTGAAATAAGGAATAGATGGGAGGTCGGGTCTATAGTGTTAAGACCAACTTATGTTTTATTGTTTGTTAAGAAAATTTTGTGCTTATTGTTATTCCTGTGTGTAATTCTGTATCTGTGTTTTCTCTCTTTTTTTCTTGCTGTATCAATTAAACAAAACAAAACAAAAAAAGAAAAGAAAAGAAAAGAAGAAAAAAGGAAGAATTCAATGAGCCTTACTTTCAGGTAAGTTTGCCTTGGGGTAGAGCGTGTGATGCAACAGCAACCTTTTTCCAAGCTCTAATTTATATTTCACACTAAAAATCTGCATTAGTGTTATTGTTTCTAGAAAAGGGCATTTTATATTTGCAGGAGAGGAGGGAAAGGGGTGTGTGTGTCATTCATTTGCAAGAAGCTACAGCAAGCATGTGGCTATACTACAGGATGGATTCCCCACCCCCGCAAACACACGTTTGCATTTTTCTCCAAAGATTATCTAACATGATTGTTTTCCCAGATGTCTTCAAGGGAATTAGATTGATATTACTTTGATGTAGCTGTCTCAGGTTTTATGAATGCTTAAGTCAAACAGTATTGACTCAGTATGGATGGCGAATAAATTAAAACAAGTGTAGGCATGCAAAAACTTTGAGGTTTGGATATTTAGCTCTGACTCTCCCCCCCCCCTTTCTTTTTGCTTGTTTCGTTACATCCCATTTCTTTATTTTACTTATAAATTAAACATAGCGTCCTTTTGATCTCAAAGACTGCCTTTAAACTTTTATTCGCGTCGATTAATCAAAAATGTCCTTCTTGATTTATCTTGGGTTGGATCCAAACTTGCCCTTTTGTGAATGGAAGAGCTCCTTCTGGAGGGGACAGGATTCAGCAGAAGCTCCTGGGTCTCAGGAGAAGGAGAAGCAGCTTTCCACTAATTCCCCCCTTCCTCCTATAGTCCCCAGCACCAGCAGTGCCCAACATGATGGAGCAGAGTTGTGAGGTTGGTCTCTCAACACCAGTGCCATTACAGTTTACCTGGATGGGGCAGGAGGGGTAGGCAGACATGCCCACATAGCCAAACCAGCACTCCCACTGTGTATCCTTGCAGCTCTCCCCTCGCTGCCATCCTTATCCCTATCCGGGTAAACTGTTGGGATTCTGGTGCCAGGAGTGCAGATCCATGAGCCTGTCCCATCAAACCAGGGTTATTGCCCACCACACTTTTCCAAAGGGTCCTCAAATTTGAAGTGGGAAAGGGGGAATTCGTTAAATAAACATTCACCTCCAGCAGGTAAAGGTAAAGGGACTCCTGACCATTAGGTCCAGTCGTGACCGACTCTGGGGTTGCGGTGCTCATCTCACTTTAGGGAGCCAGCGTACAGCTTCCGGGTCATGTGGCCAGCATGACTAAGCTGCTTCTGGCGAACCAGAGCAGCGCACAGAAACACCGTTTACCTTCCCGCCAGAGCGGTACCTATTTATCTACTTGCAATTTGATGTGCTTTTGAACTGCTAGGTTGGCAGGAGCAGGGACCGAGCAACGGGAGGTCACCCCATTGCGGAGATTCGAACTGCCGACCTTCTGATTGGCAAGTTCTAGGCTCTGTGGTTTAACCTACAGCGCCACCCACGTCCCTCCAGCAGAGCACCCCACAATTAGTTTCATCCACAGGTAGTCTGGATCCAGCCGTGTGAGAGAGAGAGAGTTACAACCTTTTGATTTCCATTTACTATCTTTTTCTATATGCCTTATGCCACCTCCGCTCCAGTTCTCGGTGGTGTAACATGAATTGGAGATTGTCTTGTTTTGCTCCTTGTTTGTTGTTCTTCTCCAATACCTGTTCCCACCCATTTCTGGGTTGAGGTGAAGAGCAATCTATGAAGAATCTTTAATATTTTCCCTTGCTACTGGTTCTCTACCAAGTCCTTCTTTATCCAGTTCTTTCTTTCCTTCTCTCGCCTATTCTATTAACTTTGTAAATTGCCAGCTGCTTGTTTTTAGAGCACCAGTCCTGCTGTCAACATTTTTTTCTTTTTTTTGGCCTCACGGTATTTTTGTGACTGCGTGTACATTTTATATATGTGATGAGTATGAGTTACTCGTGCGTAAACTGGTGCCTCTCTAGCCTAATTTGCCTTGTTAAACCTTTCTGACTGCACAGCCCTTTCTAATCATGACTGTCTCAGTCACTAGCAGAATCCGTCAGTGGGCGTTTCTTGAATCTCTTCCAACATAAGAGTTGTTTGACACCCAGTCTCCTCCTCCTCTCACTGCGCGGGAGCCTTCTGCGCAGGGAGGGCGTAGGTAGCGGAGGACCTGTCCCCTCCTCACTGAGTTCCAGTGAAGAGTCCGGGAGCCCTCTCTCCGATTTCCCCATCTGCCCACTTCAAACCACTGCCTCCGAGCCATTAGTGTAGGCTCTGACACCAGTCAAGTATATCTGTGGAGAGCTGTCCAGTGATTTAAATGAAGAAGCCCATGTGAGGAGGAGGAGGTGGTTTCAGAGCTGGTTTCAGGATAGAAGAACTGATTCAGCCACACGGCGCAACTCTGCAGGGTTTGTACCACAACAATGCTGTAGAATGGAGCGGGAGAGGTTTGTTTAGTTGTTTAGTCGTGTCCGACTCTTCGTGACCCCATGGACCAGAGCACGCCAAGCACTCCTGTCTTCTACTGCCTCCTGCAGTTTGGTCAAACTCATGTTAGTAGCTTAGAGAACACTGTCCAACCATCTCGTCCTCTGTCGTCCCCTTCTCCTTGTGCCCTCCATCTTTCCCAACATCAGGGTCTTTTCCAGGAAGTCTTCTCTTCTCATGAGGTGGCCATAGTATTGGAGCCTCAGCTTCAGGATCTGTCCTTCCAGTGAGCACTCAGGGCTGATTTCCTTAAGAATGGATAGGTTTGATCTTCTTGCAGTCCATGGGACTCTCAAGAGTCTCCTCCAGCAGGAGAGGTAGGGGACACCAAATTTTAGTGCCACACAAAACGCTGCTGAGATTTGTCACTGGTGGTTTGCACATTATAACTGCTTTTCACGAAAACACTAGATGAGAGTAATTATATTTTGGATTGCACCTTTAATCACTAAATGTTTTCTGAAGGACATGTGCAATTTCTATCAACATACATACCATTTTTCCAGCATTTTTCAACAGCTTTAACAAATCCTTGCAGTAGGCAAGCATTTGTCATTTTAAAACCTAGTTAATTGGTCTCATGTTAACTTTTCCATTACCCAAGGATCAATATTAGCCTAACCTGACTGTAATTGCCAAGATCACTCTTTTTCCTTTAAAAAATATTAACTATCCAGTTTTCCCCCTCTGGAAAGGGACTTTGCTAGAGTTTAATTCTTCGGTGTTACAAACCATTCATAATAACTGCAATCAAATTAGGCACCGGTCACTGGAACTGACTGAAATGTTTGCTGTATCTGTGGTGCCACAATTTCCATGTGGGGCCTTGTGGACCAAAACAGGAAAAAAAGAATACAGTTCAAGAGGGGTAGATCAGGAAGTGCTAAATGAAACATCTGACATATGTAATTTATTGGTGGGCATAGGATACAGCAGTCTGAGTCAGGTTGATGGGCATTGCAGTTTGAAACATCTGGAGGGCAACAGACTGGAGAACATTGGGATGGTAGTTAGTCTTGTCCATATTTACTCATTTCCTGAATGTGTGCTGAATATGCTTCAACCTGGAAACAATCTCCTTGTTCACCTGAAAGGAGGTTTTTATCTGGCATTGTGGGAATGGTGCATCCAAAATACAGTGGTACCTCGAGTTAAGTACTTAATTCGTTCCGGAGGTCCGTTCTTAACCTGAAACTGTTCTTAACCTGAAGCACCACTTTAGCTAATGGGGCCTCCTGCTGCTGCCGCGCTGCTGGAGCACGATTTCTGTTCTCAACCTGAAGCAAAGTTCTTAACCCGAGGTACTATTTCTGGGTTAGCGGAGTCTATAACCTGAAGCGTATGTAACCTGAAGCTTATGTAACCCAAGGTACCACTGTACTATGCAAAGGGTTAATGCTGTAGTGTGGAATCTTGCGATGTCATATGCTGTGTACACTGAGGCAGTTTCCCCCTACTTAGTTCAGATATCAACTGTGTGTGAGAGTTCTAACTGTGACAGCCGCAAGTGTGTTGTGTTATGCTGCTCCCTGCCTCAGAGCCAGTCTGTAAATATCCATCAGTCTCTGATACAAATTTATGTAAATATGTTTCAGTAATGTTGAGCATCGCCTGCCGCTCTTCTACATTCAATCTGACAAGAGCAAGTACAGTAAGCAAAAGTCGTATGTTGCTTTTAAACTTTGAAAGCAAGTGTTGCGTGGTTTTTCTGGGAGAAAAGAGAACTATTAAAAAGGGTCAAACGACTCGGGGCAACTTCTGCGCAACTCTGTAAAGAATAATTACCACATTCAGCACCTTCCTTCAGCACAAACCACGGCTCCTTAAAACTCTCCAGGTTGGGATTGTACAAAAATGTCTAAGACTGCAAGTTTTAAGCTTCCAGAGAGCTTCCTGTCAGAAGCACCATGCACGTTCAGTCTCTTCTGCTGCTGCTAACGTGGATGGATCTCAATACAAAGGGAGGAATTCAGTGTCATCCTAAGGTGATCATTCCATCAGGGCAAGCATTTTTCCTTCTTCTCCCCCTGAGTGATCTTCTGGGGGTTCTCTCCACACACACCTGAATCATTTTCTCTGGGTGAGGGAAGGAGAGGGGGAAGCCTTGTTGGACATGCAGAAGTCTTTCCACAGGGCTTCCACTGAAAGGACTCATTCGTTGAGTCCCATCCAATGTGATGGTGTCCTGTAGACATTTTTATGGCACTGTATGGGAGAGGGTGCATCTGTGATGTACTCTTAGTTTGTCCAAAGCAATCTTAGTTCATGGTATTCATGATAGCGGGGGGGATGATATTTATTTTAATTTTTTATGAATAGTTTTTATTAAGAATTTCATCATAAAAAAATATCAAAAACATATCATATTGATTTTTTGCCCCATTTTTCCCCTTCCCCCCTCCCCAAGAAAAACCCTCCCCCCAAGAATTCCCTCAGCTCCTCTCTCTGATTTTTCAACACATATTTTTCTCTGCATATTATGAACTTGTAAAGATCCTTAATTTATCTGTCTGTTATGTTAACAATAATAAATTTGTGTATGTTTATTCAAAACCTGCCAAGGAGTCCAGTTCATTTTGTTGTTTCTTTAAGTAATTTGTAAAAAGGTCCCATTCTTCTTTAAAGCCACAGTTGTCCTTGTATCGCAGTTTGTATGTCAATTTCGCCAGTTCCACATAATCCATCAATTTCCCTTGCCACTGTTCTTTTGTCGGGATTTCCGCGGGGAGGGGGGAGGAGCTTTAAAAGCCATGGATATATTGGTTTTGGGGGGAGATTTTTCCCACTTACAGGGTATTTGGGGGCACGAAACCCTTTCCAGTGGCAATTTGATTTTGGCAGATCGTTGTTCTGGGGAACCTTGCTTTCTTGGCCAACTGGATCACGTCGCTCCAGGATTAATGTATTCAGCAAACTCTCCCTCAAATAGTGAACACGTGTGGTGAATGCTGGGAGGACTAGGGCCAGAACCAGGTCACAGAGAGAGGGAAATCTCAGTAAGCTCAGGAGATTCCCAAGGTTTGCTGAGTATGAAGCAAACTTAACCCCACCTCCAAAATCTCTCTCTCTCTTTTTTTTTAAAAATGATATTTATTAAAGTTTCACATGAAAAGATACACATTAATAAAAAATAAAAAAAGAATTTAAAAAGAAAAAGAAAAATACACAATACAAAATACAAAAAGAAAAAAGAAAACACAGTTAAAAACAATTCCATCTTTTCATCACTACTTTTACATTTACTTATTTCCCGGACCTCCTCATACCTCCCTCTTTTGTATTCCAATTCAGTTTGTTTGTCCAGCAATTCCTTTCCCTCCTTTTTAATCCCAATCCTTAATCTTAATATAATATAACATTAAATTTTTACCTTTTAAAAACCAATTTTCCATTCTTTTAACCTTTTTAATCCTAATCCTTAATCTTAATCTATATATAACTTTAAAGCCTGTACAGCTAGAAGCCACTTAATTTCAATCCAACATCACTCTAACATTCTTTAATTTTGCAATATTTCTGTAAATAATCTTTAAATTTCTTCCAATCTTCATACCTGTGGTCCATAACTGTTCCCAGTCAGCGAACATAATGTTATGTCCAATGTCTTGTGCCCATTTAATCATAGCAGATTTCACCGTTTCATCCTGAGTGTTCCATTTCAGCAGCAAGTTATACATTCTTGACAAATTCTTAGTTTTGGGTTCTAAGAGTTCTGTTTCTAATTTTGATTTTTCCACCTGGAAGCCAATTTTCTTGTCCAAATTGTATGCCTCCATTATCTGATAATAATGAAGCCAGTCTCGCACTTTGTTTTTTAATTTTTCAAAACTCTGCAATTTCAGTCTATCTCCATCTTGTTCCAAAATTTCCCAATATTTCGGCCATTTGACCTCCATATTGAGCTTTTTCAAGGCTTTCGCTTCCATTGGTGACAACCACCTTGGTGTTTTGTTTTCCAATAAATCCTTGTATCTTATCCAAACATTAAACAGTGCTTTCCTGACAATGTGATTTTTAAATGCTTTATGTGCTTTGACCTTATCATACCACAGATATGCATGCCATCCAAATACATTGTTAAAACCTTCTAGATCCAAAATGTCAGTGTTTTAAAGAAGCAGCCATTCTTTCAACCAGCAAAAGGCTGCTGATTCATAATAAAGTTTAAGGTCTGGCAGGGCAAATCCACCTCTTTCCTTTGCATCTGTTAGTATTTTAAATTTTATTCTGGGCTTCTTGCCCTGCCAGACAAATCTGGAAATATCTCTCTGCCACCTCTTGAAACAGTCTATTTTGTCCACAATTTGCAGTGTTTGAAACAAAAACAACATTCTAGGCAATACATTCATTTTTATCGCAGCAATACGGCCCAGCAGTGAAAGCTTCAAATTTGACCAAATTTCTAAATCTTTTTTCACTTCAGCCCAACATTTTTCATAGTTATCTTTAAATAAATTCCCATTTTTTGCTGTCATGTTAATCCCCAGGTATTTAACTTTCTTAACCACTGTTAAACCTGTCACATTCTGAAACCTCTCTCTCTCCATTGGTGTTAGATTTTTCTCTAAAACCTTAGTTTTTAACTTATTCAATTTAAATCCTGCAACCTGACCAAATTCTTGAATCAGTTCTAAAACCCTTTTGGTACTAGATTCTGGCTCCTGTAGCGTCAATACTAAGTCATCTGCAAATGCTCTCAATTTGTACTGTTTAGCTCCGACCTGTATACCTTTAACCAGCTGGTCCCTTCTAATCATGTTCAGCAAAACCTCCAGGACCGAAATAAAAAGTAGTGGGGAAATTGGGCAACCTTGTCGTGTCCCTTTTTCTATTTTAAGTTCTTCCGTCACCACATTATTTACAATTAATTTAGCCTTTTGTTCTGAATAAATTGCACTTATACCATTTTCAAAGCCTTGGCCTACCCCCATACCCTGTAGGTTCTTCTTCATAAAGCTCCAAGAAATATTGTCAAAGGCTTTCTCCGTGTCCACAAATATCAAAACTGCTTTAGTATTTATATTCACTTCTAGTTTTTCCAAAATATCAATTATATTCCTCAAATTGTCAGACAAGTGTCTTCCCGGGAAAAAATCTCTCAACCCAACCAGGACTGAGCATGATCAATATTCATGGAGTCTTGAGTGTTACTTGGGGGTGGGGAGGGAATGGAGGGTGGAATGGGAGTGGTATGCCCTGTTCAGAGGTAGTGGCTGGTTGGGGCACTTCTGAGAACTTCTCTGAGGAGGGAGGATACATGGCAACACATTTGTTTCAAGTCCCACTTGTTCCTTGCCACTTGCAAGTGCCTCTGGGGTAAGCAGGCAATTTCCTTGCTTGCTTCTCCTTTCTCCTTTCTCCTTTCTCCTTGTGGTGCATTGTAGGGCAGAATGTTAAGAGTAGTTCACTGTAGAGGATCTGGGTGTTTGAATTAAGTGGCAGTGTATTCCAGGCCTGCAATTTTAGGAATCTATTCTTAACTATAACAATCATAACGCAAATAAAAATTTGGGGTAGTTTCCAATGTGTTGAAAGCGCATTGTTTATACTAGTAATCCTTACAACTGTTTCGTATGGTAGCTTGGTGTTATAATCCCCATATTGCAGGGTGGGAAGCGAGGCTGAAATGAGAGAGAATTAAGGACCACCTAGTTTGTGTAATCGTAGATCCATTCCTGGATCCAAGCCAGGATTTCAACATGCCCTGGGTTAATCACAGGCTAGTCATTCCCGGGACTTATACTAGACTGGAAGGACAAGGGGAATTCTGAAGGGAAGAATAAAAATTGTCTGGCTGGATGCAAGGCAGGAACCAGAACATTAAACCCTTTATCTATTAAGCTCTGTCTGCATCCAAATTCTACTTTTAATCATCCCAGACACTCTGAGCACAACAGTTTATTCATGGTAGAGGTGAGATTTCCAGTCGCACATTTTGCCACTACATGACACCAGTCCTCAGTGATGCAAAAGGCTCTGATGAGAGGAACCACCATGAATCCTTTTTCTCTCTCCCCTATTCAGCCCTTGGCTGTGCCCTCCCCATCCTCCTTCGTTGCTTCATTTTGCCATTGCATTCCAATTTCCCCTGGAAAAAAGCAGACATTCTCCTGATTCCATCTTGAAAGGGCTCGATTAGAGTGCTGCGTGCGCACGTATCAAAGTGAATTGTTAATACTAAGTCTATGAATGTTTAACACGGCCTTATATGTGTAATTTGAAACCTCTGCATCTCCCCACCCTCTTTTCTTCTAGGAACATTGCCTTTCTTGTTTCCAACATTTTAGCTTCAATGAAATACTTAAAGCTCCCCTTCAGCTGCTGAACAAGAGCTAAGGAGAAAATTGCCATAGCGATGGGCAAAGCGAGTCCCGCCGCACGGCTCCGTCTCCCTCTGTTTAAGAACCACAGCAAAATGAATGGTGATGGTTTTCTCATAGTAGCTTTCTGAAGCCTCTCCAGCGAACCTGCTGAAGAAACAGTAATAGCAGCTGGACCTGACATACAATCTTGCCCTTGGTGTATTAAATCATTCTGATGTAATGTCTGACAAATCACATGGCTTGCCTATTAAAAAAAAATTTTTTTTCCAGACCATGTGCTACAGCAGTAGGACAGACCGTGTAATGAGCCCCAAGCTCCCAGCAGATAAAAAGAAAGCATTATTATGAAAACAAATCTTCAGGAAGCTCACATTTCATTTGGAGGCTGATGCTTGGGAATGGAAGTTCATGCCTGTGTGTGTATATTGCCCTCCTCCCAACAGCTCCAGAAAATATTCCCAACCCCTTATTTCATGTTGCATAGCTATTTGAATCAGTGGCAGTTTGCGCTTGCATTCCAGGTGGTGTGGTATAGCTGCTTGTGCACTAAATCAAAAAAAGGCATTAATATGCTAAATACGTCGTAGCCTATTGGCTCCCATGGTGACAGCACCAAAAGCTTCATGAATAATCCATGGAGCACCTGGAGGCATGAAATTTTCATGTGCAGCTTCTAGAATGTTTGCAATAAGTTCCTTACAGGGCACAAGCAAGTGACAGATACGCTTGGCACACAGAGATGCGTAAACAAGGTGCGTGCACACATGTGTGTCTGCGTGTGTAAATACAAGACTGAAACCTCGGCTTCTCTATCCGCTGTTCAAAGAAATGTGCCTAAATTGTTCCCTTGCAACCACAAGGCTGAGCAGTCAATCGCTGAAGATCAAATATTCAATTATTATTCATACGGCACCATGCAAATTTCGCATCCATATTTTCTAACACCTTGGCAAGGCGTTCCTGTGCTGGTAACTTAGGCTGAACAATAGTGATCACCCAACCCTATCTCTATCAATTTTATTAGTGGATTATTGAACAAAAATTATATTTCCCAACTAGGCCATGTCCAACAGCAGAAGAAAAATACAGACAGTCTTCAATGGCATCGTATAGAAGGTTGGCCTTCTGTTGCAAAAATTGGCAGAGACTTGTGGTCTCTTAAAGACTAGCAGATTTATTGTAGCATAAGCTACTGTGGACCAGAGTCTGCTTCATCAGATGTCTGAAGTCTTATCCTCATTGCTAAATGGCAATAAAATGCAAAAAGCCCACAATTCTATGGCCTTGTTCACACATCATGGTAAGCCATGGTTAATGGCTTACTGGCCTGGTTTGCAGCTCCTGCTTTCATAGGACTGCACAAACATGCTGACTTCTTGAGAGGAGCTTGTACCCACTTTGTTCCCCTCCAGCACTTTTAGCACTGTGCAGTATGGCAGCTAAGTCTACAAATCACGGTCAAGGAAGAGAGACCATAACTGCTATCCTGGGTTCAGACAACATACTATTTTTTTTTTATTTTTTTAAAAAATATTTTTTATTGCTTTTTTCCCAAATAGAAATACAAAGTCAATTATACAAAAAAAAAACAGAAAAGAAAAAGAAAAAGAAAAAAGTCATCCTTTCAAAGCATTTTTTCATAACCAACTGGACTTCCCCACGTCTCCCTCACCGTGCGTTCTTTACAATAAAATTTTTCAGCAAATTATAACCTTATTTCGTACATTCTTTTGTTCTTTCAAATACTTGTAGTTTACGTTTAAAATACTTATTTTCAATTTACACTAATGACATATATAATATTCTTTTAAACATTAGTCCTTTCCTTTATATAACTTAGTTTCCCATACCTTAATCTTATTGCTGGAGCTGAATTTCCCTAATCATGCGAATTCTTAACATTCATATAACTTGTAAAATTTTTGTAAATAATCTTTAAATTTTTTCCAATCCTCCTCTATTGCTTCTTCTCCCAAATCTCGGATCCTGGCAGTCATCTCGGCCAATTCCATGTAATCCATCAATTGCGTCTGCCACTCTTCCAGTGTGGGTAAATCTTGGGTCTTCCAGTATTTTGCGATGAGAATCCTTGCTGCTGTAGTTGCATACATAAAAAAGGTTCTATCCTTCTTTAACACCTTCTGGCCGACAATGCCCAGTAGAAAGGCCTCTGGTTTCTTGGGAAAGGTGTACTTAAACACCTTCTTTAACTCATTATATATCATTTCCCAGAAGGCCTTCACTTTTGGACAAGTCCACCAGAGGTGAAAGAATGTCCCTTCAGCCTCCTTACATTTCCAACATTTATTATCAGACAAATGATATATCTTAGCAAGCTTGACTGGGGTCATGTACCACCTGTATATCATTTTCATAATATTCTCTTTCAAGGCATTACATGCCGTGAATTTCATACCAGTGGTCCATAACCTTTCCCAGTCCTCAAACATAATGTTGTACCCAATGTCCTGAGCCCATTTTATCACGGCTGATTTGACTGTCTCGTCCTGGGTGTTCCATTTAAGCAGCAAGTTATACATTCTCGAAAGAACCTTGGTCTTTGGTTCCAACAATTCTGTCTCTAGTTTCGACTTTTCCACCTGGAAACCTATTTTTTTGTCCAACTTAAAAACCTCTTGAATCTGAGCGTAGTGAAGCCAATTTTGCACCTTATTCCTTAATTTTTCATAACTCTGCAGTCTCCAAGTTTCTCCTACTTTTTCTATAATTTCCCCATATTTCGGCCAACCAACCTCCATATTAGGTTTTTTCCGGGCCTTGGCCTCTGCTGGTGAAAGCCACCTCGGAGTCTTACCTTCTAATAAGTCTTTGTATTTTATCCAGACCATAAATATTGATTTTCTAACAATATGATTTTTGAACATTTTATGAACCTTTACCTTGTCGTACCACAAATATGCATGCCAACCAAAAGCATTGTCAAACCCTTCCAGATCTAGGACATCAGTGTTCTCAAGTAATAACCAATCTTTCATCCAGCAGAAGGCCGCAGCTTCATAATATAATCTCAGGTCCGGCAGAGCAAACCCCCCTCTTTCTTTCGAGTCAGTTAATATTTTAAACTTTATCCGGGGCTTTTTGCCCTGCCAAACAAACTTGGATATATCCTTCTGCCACTTTCCAAAACATTCCACTCTGTCCACAATCTGTAGGGTCTGAAACAAAAATAACATTTTCGGCAATACATTCATCTTTATAGCTGCAATTCGACCCAACAAGGAAAGTTTCAATCTTGACCAGATTTCCAAATCTTTTTTGATTTCCAACCAGCATTTTTCATAATTGTCTTTAAATAAATTCAAATTTTTAGCTGACAAGTGGACCCCTAGGTATTTCACTTTTTTTACCACACTTAGTTCTGTTTCCTTCTGAAACCCATCTATTTCTAAAGATGTCAAGTTTTTCCCCAAAACCTTGGTTTTTTGCTTGTTCAATTTAAATCCCGCCACCCGACCAAACTCATAAATCAGTTCTAATACTCTTTTTGTACTAGATTCTGGCTCCTGTAATGTTAAAACCAAATCATCTGCAAAAGCTTTCAGTTTATATTGTTTCGCTCCGACCTGTACTCCTTGTATCGACCGGTCCTCCCTAATCATGTTCAGTAACACCTCCAGGACTGAAATAAATAAAAGAGGGGATAGTGGGCACCCTTGTCGTGTCCCTTTTTCAATTTTGAACTCCTCTGTCACCACATTGTTCACTATCAGTTTAGCTTTTTGCTCAGAATAGATTGCTTCTATTCCATTTTCAAACCCCCGCCCCACTCCCATCCCTTCCAGGTTTCTCTTCATAAACATCCAAGAAATGTTGTCAAAGGCCTTCTCCGCGTCGATAAAAATTAACACAGCTTTCGTATTGATATTAGTTTGTAAAAGTTCCAAAATATCAACAATGTTCCTGGTATTATCAAACAAATGTCTCCCTGGGAGAAAGCCTGCCTGGTCCTTGTGAATTACCTCATTAAATATTTTTTTAAGTCTACTTGCCAAAATATCAGCAAAAATTTTGTAATCCACATTTAGGAGTGAGATGGGACGGTAGTTCTTAAGCTGAGTCTTTTCAGTTTCCAGTTTAGGTATCAATGTGATGAAGGCTTCTTTCCACGTTTCCGGTGCCCTCCTCCCCTCCATAATCTGGTTACAAACCTCCATTAACGGTTGTATCAAGTAGTCTTTTAATGTCTTGTAGTACTTGGAGGTAAGTCCATCTGGGCCTGGAGATTTGCCTAGTTGCATATTCTGAATGGCACCCTCAATTTCCTGTTCTGTTATTCTATAGTTCAGGATTGTCCTCTTCTCCTGAGATAGTTTTGGTAAACCATTTGCTTTTAAAAATTTATCTATCTCAGACACTTCCTGAGGCCCTTGTGTATAAAGTTTTTTGAAATATTTCTGGAAACACTTTCTAATTTCTTCTGGTTTCTGAATGTTTCTCCCTTCCACCTCTAGATTAGTGACAAAGTTCAGTTTTTGTCTCTTCTTCAACTGCCATGCTAGCAGTTTTCCACATTTATTTGCCGATTCAAATGATCTTTGTTTCATTTGTTTAATTTTCCATTCCACTTCTTGGTTTATCAATTTCGCATATTGAGCTTGGTGGAATTTGATTTCTCTTAAAACCTCTTTTGATTTTGGTTTTAATCTCAATTTTTTCTCTCCTTCTCTTATCTTCTCTAATATCTTGTCTTTTTTTCCATTCCAAAGTTTTTTCTTAATTGTATTCTGTTGAATCAGAAACCCCCTCATTACAGCTTTACTTGCGTCCCAGATTGTTCTCTTTTCCACCGAAGTGTTCAAATTAATTTCAAAATAGTCCTTTAAAGTTTTTTGGGCCTTCTTCACAATCTCCTGATCTCTTAGTAGGGTGTCATTCATTTTCCATCTGAAAGAACCGGTTGGAGTAAGTCTCAATTCCACTTTCAAAGCATTATGGTCGGAGCAAGTCTTTGGACAGATTTCCACTTTTCTGATCTTAGGTGCCAGTCCTCTAGTTGTCCATATTTGGTCGATTCTTGTCCATGATAGGTGGGCCTCAGAGAAGAATGTTCCTTCTTTACCCAGGGGATTCCTTGTCCTCCATATATCAATCAGGTCCATATTGTCAGTTAGTTCAAAAAAAGTTTTAGGTAGTCTGCCATCTTTAGTTAAATTTTGATTTTGTGACTTATCCATATGAGTAGAAACCACCCCATTCATATCACCCATCATTATGATGTTGGTATAGTCCAGATAGTCCAGCATTATCTCGTGCAGCTTCTTGTAAAATTCCGATTTCCCCTCATTTGGTGCATATATTCCTAAAATCAAAAATTTTTCTCCCTGTGTTTGTATTTCAATTGCCAAAATTCTTCCTTGCTCATCTTTAAATAAAAATTTCGGTGACAAGTTCTCCTTTGCATAGATTACCACTCCTCTTTTTTTAACTCTGTCTGATGAAATAAATTCTTGGCCTAGTCTTTTGTTAATTAGCACCTTCCTGTGGAGTCTAGTCACATGCGTTTCCTGCAAGCAAATAATATCCAATTGTTCTTTTTTCAAAATATGAAAAATCTTTCGTCTTTTTTCCGGGGAATTCCCGCCATTTATATTCCAACTGTACAGCTGCAGAGACATTCTGAATCAATCTGTTGTTCCTATAAAGTGTCTTCTTTTTCTTCTGGACCTGAGGGTGTAGGTATCAATGTTGTTCCAGGCAGTGGCGGTGGCCAAGAGGCTGCTGCTCCCTTCTGAAGGTCTTCTCCGTGGTCGTGCAGGAACTTCTGGTTATCTTCTGATGTTTTGATCTTAATTTTCTTTCCTTTAAAATTAAAAGATAAACCTTGGGGGAACTCCCACCTATACGGAATCGCGTTTCCTCTCAGCAATCTTGCTAGGTCTGTATATGTAGCTCTGAGATCCAAAAGTTGTTTAGGGATATCTCTATAAAATTCTGCTCTTTTACCTTGGATATCAAGTGATTTCTTAAAGTGGAGGCCTAATATTTTATCTCTCTCCTGCTTGGATCTCAAAATAATCAGACAGTCTCTGGGCTTATCCCTCCTCACGACTCTTCCCAGTCTAAACGCAGTTGTGATCTTGAAATCTTTGTCCTCTTCTATACCCCAGAACTTAGAAAATTCTGCTGTCAGATAACCAATTAAATCTTCCTGTTCAAGCTCTGGAATAGCTCTTATTCTCAGATTATTTTCCCGGTTTCTCAATTCCACCATAGACAGGTAGGCCTGTTGGTCACTAATATGCTTGTGTAGTGGCCTTACCTCCCCTTTTATAGCCTCAACTTTTTGATTTGCTTGTTCTGCTTTTTCATTGGCTGCTTCAGCCAGTCTCCGATTTTCCACAGTTGCTTCCTTAAGATTCCCAATAACTTGTGTATGTTGTGCAACTTGGTCAGACAATTTAGTAATAGAGGATGTGGCTTGGTCTATTTTTGCCGATTGGTCATCTACCTTCTTATTCAATATTGCAAATTGTTCTAGCATTTGTTTTAAGAAGGTATCCGATCCTCCCTCCGCCATATCCTCTGATGCAGGCTGTGCAGTTTCTTTTTCTTGTATTCCCAAAACAGCTGGGACAGATGATCTACGTGACTGAGTAGTCAAAGTTGTTTGCACAAGTTGGGCTTGTCTTGCTTTCGTTTTAGCAGATCTTGTTTTCGGTTGGCCACTCATTCCACACCTGTCTATGAATCAAGGTCAAATTGTATATTGTCCCATGGGAAGGGTAGTTCCAGAGTGTAAATAACAAAGCAGGAGATAGTCAAAATAAAATTTGTTCCCAGGCACTTATAATTCCAAGACTCCACTAGGGGGAGTATTACTGTAGTTCATAAAAAGGAAAGAAGTTTATCCGCCATTAAAGTCCCTGCAGCCCCAAACAGTCAAATTTACCAAAAGTCCTTCATAAACTTTTTTAACTTGCAGAGCACTTCCCAAGCTGTCACAAAGTCTCAGATAAAAGGTGCAAATAACAGTTTCTTTAATTGTATCTTGCCAGTATCACTCCACTGTAACAGTCTCTATTTTAAATACAGTTTCCGCAATGACAGCTCTCTTTTTCTCCTGTCAGTCCGAGATTTGGTTCCTAATTCCTTGTAATCCATAAAGGGGAGAAAAGTCCCATTTAAAGTCCAAAACACTTAAAAATAAAAGTCTTTACTCCTTCTTTTTAAAAGCCAATTCTGTCAACACGATAGTCCCAAATTTTTAATCTTTTAAAGCTGCTTCCCACTTGTTAAAATCTTTGCCTTTGATCTTTAAAGCACTGCCGGAAGACGGACTTCCTGTTTAACGTCTCCCGCTTTCAGCCAAATTTAAAGCTTTTAGTCCCAAGATATTTAATCCTTACTCACGAGTAAGTAGTTTGGAGCCTGATGTTTCAAGAAGAAAGGTCGGCGCTCATCAGCAGCAGCCGCGCGGCTTCGCTCCCGCAGAAAGAGCGATGAACTCACAGCACCGCTCCCCCTTCCACGTTTCCGGAGCCCCTTACGGGGTTCCTTCTTCGTTTTTGGGGTCGCTCCTGGTGCCCGCCGAGTCCCACGGCCACGGGCTCACTCTGCCCGTGGTTTTTCTTGATGGGTCACCGCTGTGCCGCAGCGGACGACCCTTTTCTGCGGAGCCCCTCTTCAGAGACCGAAGAGGACCGCCATTGCCGTTTCGCGCCGCCTCCGGAAGTGGGGTTCAGACAACATACTAAGGCAAACCTGGCTTAGCTGCTGTGCCATCCTGTCCTAGAAGGAACAAGGAGGAGCAAAATGGTGCAGGCTCCTTTCCAAGAGTCAGGACATTCAAGTGGTCCTGGGAAGCCATAATTTGGCTTACCATGATGCGAAACCAGCCCACTAAAGCATTAAACATGACTTTGCCATGATTTGTGAACAAGGCCATAGAATTGTCCTCTTTGCATTTGACTGCCATTTTATTACCAGACATAGGCAAACTCGGCCCTCCAGATGTTTTGGGACTACAACTCCCATGATCCCTAGCTAACAGGACCAGTGGTCAGGGATGATGGGACTTGTAGTCCCAAAACATCGGGGGGGGGGGAGTTTGCCTGTGCCTGACCTAGGCCAAAGGGATCATGCAGGTGACTTCTACTTTGCTTATCCCCTACCAAGAGTGGAAGCAACAAGTCACAATTCTTGGCTTAGCATTATGGCTTGTTCTGCTCCCAATCAACCATGATCTGAACCCATGGTTTACCACAATATACAAAATGGCTCTATGTAAAACTTACAGTAAACAAAATAACCATTTGAAGCAGCAGTCGTTGGTGACAGCACTTAGCATTCTGGTTTTGCTTTGTTAAATAACACTTGTAGAGGGGCAAGAAACTATTGTCTCAATTCAAGCCTAAACAAATAGAATAAGAAGTTTGATTCTACTTATATAGGCCTGAACTGGGGCAATGAATTATGTCTTTCCAAAATACATCATTCTGAAACAGCTGTAGAGCAGAGCTCAGCACAGAAGAGCAAACTGTACGTGTGAAAGGAAGGCTGTGGAACCCACCTAGCCTGAAATACCCGCCAACTGACGATAACATGTCATGCATCTGATGAAGCAGACACTAGACCGTGACAGCTTCTGCTACAATAAATCTGTTAGTTTTTAAAGGTCCACAAGACTCTTTGTCGTGTTCCCTAATAACAAGCCCTTACATAATAGCTCATTCATTGGAGAGAACCATATCCAGTCAGTCTGAACACCCAGCAGTTTGTCCTGAACAGCCTGTGAACCTCATCAAGCCAAATGCCTCCTACGAAACACATAGCTACAAAACTGGTCCAGGGATTGGGATGTGTGTGTCAGCCACTAGACTGCCAGTGCCATCCAGAGCTGGCTTTTACTCATGCCAATGCTAATCATTCTAGGGGGGTGGAATCCTGCAGAATGGAGCCCAACCTGCATGAAAAAGGGGACATCTGAGTAGAACACGGTGAAGTAAATTCAGCTCCACCACTGTATAAGAATATATGTGTGTGCTTCTTTCCTGGCAGTACCAGCACCTGTTTATTTTTTTCAAACAACAACCATAATTCTCAGCTAAGAAGCACAAAAGGGTAAAAAAGGAGCCATGATGTTCCATCAGCCCCAAACTTGGAAGCTTCCCATTTCCAGTCATCCACTCTCTCACCCTCTTTTCCTTCTGGATCAGTAACAGGGATGGATACAAGAGCTTGGGGGTCTTGAAAGTTTACTGTCCCAGGGTGGGAAGTGGGGAGGTGGCAGAAGTCACTCTCCAATCCTATCCCCCACCCCATTTAAGGGGTCAGAAGCATGTCCAGTCTTTGCCAGCTTTTCTTTTTTCAGAGAAGTGGTCATTTTTAACCTTCCTACGAATGTCCTACCACTTTAATAGTTTTGCCCTGCTTCCTGGCTGTTTCCTTTCCTGCAATCAGGTTTATTCTGAAGTAACTTCTGCCTTGAGAACCATTTTCTTGCCTAGGGAGGCTGCAGCCCCAAAATGGTGTCAGTGCTGGGGGTGACAACTTCATGGTGAGTACTGGCAGCTTTCTTTAGGGGGGTAGACCCCACTGTGTGTGTCATTATCTAGCTGTACATGTCCTTGTGGGATGTAGTTTCATATGTTGCTGACTTGGGGGGCACTTTACCAGAAAAACGAGTGGCAAGCCATGTGGCTTATATCAAAACCCATTAAAGTTCATTTTCCTAATTGGGAAATGGTTGATTTAGGCCTAAAGGTGCTCATTTATTATAGTAGTGTATTGGACAAATCCCAGATGTATGGAACCATCATAATATATAGTGCACTACTGCTCTGTGCTGGGGTCAAAATATGAAGTAAATCAGGGTGATTTGGGGTGATCTTACCCATTCCTGAGAGGAATTCAGTGTCACACTTTTCCAATCATTCTGTCAGCGCAAGCATTTCAGCTTGTCTGACAGAGTGATTGTCTCTCTCCTCTCTGTGTCTGGCCCCCCGCAGCCTATTTAATAGGTGCAAGGGGAGGAGAGAGGAAAAAGGCCTTTTGCACTAGCAGGACTCATTGTGCAGGACTCTCACTAGCACATCTGCTTAGTTGAATCCAGACCACTGAGACTAACCATGATGCCAGCTATGTGCCCCAAGCTGGATCAAGCCCTGCCCCCTTCCAACACTCTAGTGTCACCACATTCCTGTTTTTATGTACTCTCTACTTTTCAGTAGTGAGAATTGATGCTTTTGAATTATGGTGCTGGAGGAGACTCTTGAGAGTCCCATGGGCTGCAAGAATTTCAAACCTATCCATTCTGAAGGAAATCAGTCCTGAGTACTCACTGGAAGGACAGATCCTGAAGCTGAGGCTCCAATACTTTGGCCACCTCATGAGAAGAGAAGACTCCCTGGAAAAGACCCTGATGTTGGGAAAGATGGAGGGCACAAGGAGAAGGGGGTGACAGAGGACGAGCTGGTTGGACAGTGTTCTCTAAGCTACTAACATGAGTTTAACCAAACTGTGGGAGGCAGTGGAAGACAGGAGTGCCTGACGTGCTCTGGTCCATGGGGTCACGAAGACTCAGACATGACTAAACGACTAAACAACAACTTTTCTGTAGACTTTGTGCTTTTTCTGTGTGTCTGTGTTTCTCTAGTCTGGGTAGATAGGCTTTGCAAGATGTGAGGCTGTCCAAATACTGCCTGTGGGGCACCGAAGAACGCTGGATAATTTTGTTGTTGTTAAAGCAGAGCAGCAGATTATATATATATATATATATATATATTCATTTAACTTAAAAAAAAAATTCACCCGCTGCTCTGCTTGAAAAAATATCCCTAGGATCTCTTCCACAAGAATGCTTCAGGCAGCATTGAGCGCAGCTTCACCTTGTAATGCATATTGGAGAATGTCTCCTTCTAGCACAAAAAGGTGTCTGAAAAGCGAAGTCAATTGATGTGAAGCAGCTAGTCGGTTTTGGATTTCTTTTTAATGTACAAGCAAGAATACAGACTAGCTCTCAACCTCCTGCCCCCAAATAAAATGATTATGGATTTCGGAATTTTAGTTGGCCTGATAAATGTATTGTCCTAATATATATTGCAGAGAAAAATGGATCCCTTTAACTTTCCGCACAAAAGCCCTTGGACCTGCTTAATCGACTCTGGAGAATACATGTCTAGCATGTAGATGCTCTTCAAGGTAACATTTGCCTGCCTTTAAATGTATAGCACCAGAAGAAGAAGCAACTCACACTTTGCTAATTTATGGAGGAACTCTTATGGCTGCTAATTTTATCAGCTTCTGCTTCTGCCAAAAGGTTTTCCCACAAAAGAGAATGGGGAACCCAAAGCCTTATTTTAAACAGAGTGGATCAGAATGTGAGTCACAGATTGAAGTGAGCAGAGCATTCAGAAACATCTGAAGATGATGATGATAATTACAGATACAGATACAAGTTGAGTATTGGTGCCCTTGCACACCCTTAGTATATAGTTTTTTGAGATCTCTTTAGGACTGCTAGTGAACTAATTCTTATTCTTATATTGTTGCTATCAAGAAGAGGCAGTAAAGGGTCCCTGAAGCCTCACCATTGGGGAAATTTGTCTATTCTGGATATGAGCCTTATGAAAACAGGACCTTTGCCTCTAAGCAAAGGAGCAGGTTTAGGGTAATTTTACCACTTATGAATTTTCTCAGTCTCACAGTTCCTAACATGGTGCCACATGGGGCTACTATTTTCGTAAAAACATCCCAGATCTTGCTTTTCAAGAAGATCACAGCACGTGTGTGTGTGTGCGCACGCACACACACACACACACACACACACACATTTTCCAAGCTTGTAATATTTACAGAGCCAAATAGCTTTCAAGCAGCAATTTATTGAGTTTTGGAGTTTTGTTATCACATTCAGAATATGCCATTTAGAAGAGCACTCATTGATTGTCTATTTAAGGAATGAAATGCCATGCTGTGTGTATAAATAACTTTTCATTTGGAGATGCTGTGTGCATCTCTAAATGGGGACAATCAATATCTACCGTGACTGATGGGGAAATTAGCAAAGTGATAAAATTCATGCATGAGTTGCTTCTGCTGCTTCTGCTTCTGGTGTTGTACATTTAAAAGCCAACAAATGTTACCTGGAAGAGCATCTACACGCTAGACTTGTACTCCATCTGTCCATTCCTATAATGCGGAAGTATTTTTCAATGAGCCTATTAGGTGATTCGGTGAGTTATTGCTGTTAACAATCTAAACGTTGCTTGAACATGTTTGACATTTTAAAATCAATGTGAAGTTAAGTTTAAAGTGGTGGATGGGTAGAAGGGACTACAAATCTGGAGTAAGACAACATTTTCTCTTTCCTTTCCTCTTTTTGCAATCAGTATCAGGAGACGGCGGCCAACTTAGATCTTACATGTACTTTCCTTGGTGCGGTTGCTGCTGCTACTATTCGTTCATTCTTCGTTCCTTCGTTCTAAATCCCACCTTTCCACAAAGGAACTCAGGGTGTGCATGTTGCTCCCTCTACTTTATCCTCACAGAAACTCTGTGAGACAGGAGAGAGGGGGAGAGGGAGAGGGACAGAGAGGAAGGGAGGGAGAAAGATAGAGATTGACCCAAAGTTACCAAGAGATCTTCATGCTGAAATGGGGATTTTAACCGTGGGACTTCCTAGTCCTAATCTGCCACCCTAACCATGACACAACACTGGCTCAGTGGCCGCTCTCACATTGGTATGGCTGTGCACAAAAGATTCTTTCCAGGTGATTCAGGTTCCTGGGATGTTTACATACCACACAAGTGACAGAGCTGTTGGTACAGGTAACCATCTTTAATGAATACTCATGGAATTGAGAAGAAAATGCCCCTACAGGGTTAATGCATCTGGGAGCAGGGGCTAACTGGGCTTCTGGAGTTGTGAACTTAGTTTTAGTTTCCCCTTCCTAGGTTGCTTCCGTTTTCAACATGTAATGGCTGATCATCTAAAGTAAAGGAACCGGCTTAAATCTGACGGCTGTGTCTCTCTTCCTTGGAATAAGACAAAGAACCTACTCTGCAACAATAACTGTCAAGGAACACCACATAATGGATTGGATTCAGGCTTAAAGGTAAAGGTAAAGGGACCCCTGACCATTAGGTCCAGTCATGACCGACTCTGGGGTTGCGACACTCATCTAGCTTTATTGGCCGAGGGAGCCGGTGTACAGCTTCCGGGTCATGTGGCCAGCATGACTAAGCCGCTTCTGGTGAACCAGAGCAGCGCTCAGAAACGCCGTTTACCTTTCCGCCAGAGCGGTACCTATTTATCTACTTGCACTTTGATGTGCTTTCGAACTGCTAGGTTGGCAGGAGCTGGGACCGAACAACGGGAGCTCACCCCATCGCGGGGATTCGAACCGCCGACCTTCTGATTGGCAAGTCCTAGGCTCTGTGGTTTAACCCACAGCGCCAGGCTTAGTCATGCTCATAATGGACTCCATTAACTTGGTGGAACTTAAATGGCTAACTTAAGCCCCATTGATTTCAGAGGATCTACTCTAAACATGACTGAGGCTGCAATCCTAACCCAACTTACCTGTAAGCGAGCCTTACTGAATTTAATGGGACTTACTTCTTAGTAGACATAGTTAGGATTGCATTGTTTCTCTGGATCCAACTTTTGGAAGCCACCCCCTGGAATCAGAGGCACTTGGATAGAAGCGATGCCTCCCCACATGGACAAAGGATCAACTCCAAAGAGAACCACTCAAGAAATATTTGTGTAATGAGGGTGGGGCTAAGAACAACAAAGGACTGATCTGGTTGTTTCATACCAAGTGTAGCCAACATGGTGCCCATCAGATGTTGTGGACTACAAATCCCATTATCTCCAGCTGGGATGACCAATGGCCAGCAATAATGGAAGTTGTAGTCTGCAACATCTGAATAGTACCACATTGGCTACACCTGCTGTAACGTCTACCACATTTCGGGCAAGACAACGATGGACATTAACCAGAAGGACACATAATCCCATTCACAATAATGGAATCTATGTGGACTCTGCTAATGAGATAGTGGCTTGAAGGTCGCTACTTGGTAGGAATCGCTCTTATATGCAGAAGGTTAGGGCTGATAAGTTCGGTGCTATATTGGAAAGAGCGTCAAAAGTGTGTCAAAGAAGTGGTTCATGAAACCAACCATTTAAATGTAACAGAACAGTAAATATTGGGTGTGTGATAAACACACACAACACCCCACACACAAATGCACAGTTGAAAAAGTTGTCAAATTATACATCATTGAGATAAAGCAGAGCCTGCATGTCTGCAGTACAGAGGTGGGTGGCATATTCATGGCAAATATTGGCAAATAATTCATTCTGTCATCTCTGGTTGGCTTGGAGGTTTTAGCCCATCCTGTGGCTGACGACAGCTTCAGTTACGCGCCTCTCTTATCACCTTCCAGATGGATTACAGCAATGTGTCATTGCTGGGCATGAAGCTCTCATCCATATGGGCAACCCAGCTGGTTCCCAATGAAGCTGCACGTCTCCTCAGCAACATAAATTAATTTGAGCACATCAAATGTGCTTTTTGGGAGTCCGGTGGAATACACAACTAACTTCAGGATCGTAGTCCTTTTTCTCTACTGAGCCATCTAAAACAATGGGAAAGAGAAATAAGTTTGCAATTATGTATCCACACTTATTGGGGAGTAAGCTAACTGAACTTTCCCGCAAGTAGACATGTATGCTGTTTAACAACCTGATTTTCTAAATCACAGTAAGATTTCAAATTCTGCCCAACGAGTTCAAGAGAACTGCAATTAAGATTAGGATTTAGGAACAAGGGGAATAAAACGATCTATTCTCCTTCAGTCTACTGTTATTTATTAATTAGAATTGTTAGTCACTTGTTACACAAAGGTCTCCAAGTGACTAACAATGTATTTAAGAAACATAACAAAAAGGGGATACTGCTGAAAGGATTCCTACAAAATGCCTACTGTTCATTTACACACACACACACACACACACACACACACACACACACATAACATACTAGGGCTGTTTAATAACTCCTAGGGTTTATTTAATTCCTAGGGACTCAGGTCTCTTTTGCAGCACCCAATAAAATATTTTAGGGGATCACATACCCCCAAAAATGATGGGCATTGCTGCCTTTCCTTTCCATGTTTGGACTTTGTTTCCAACAAGCCCTGTAAACTTGTAAAAGGGTTGCTGGGATTAGGCAAAAATTGCCAACATCGTTTCTTACAGCCCTTGCAATTGCAGTGGATAGAGAGAAACTGCAAATTGCTTGCTCTGCAGGGTGAGTTCACAGAGCTCTGCTAGGACAAGAAGGGAAGCAGCTTCCGGTTGCTTATCATTGTTAAAAATTAAACTAGGAGCGCCTAATTCAGATGGCTTGGAAGGTAAAGCTCCTTACCTGTTGTTATTAATCAACCCTTTACCCCAAGGTCCCAGAAAAGCTTACGACTATTAAAATGCAATATTTAAAAGCAATTTAAAACAACTTACTGTCACCAAATTAAAGTGGGCCCTAAAAATATGCCCAAACAGGCAAATGCATAATTTTGCAGCCAGCCCTCACTGATTTTGGGCTGAGGGGAGGAGGCAATCAGATGACTAGAAACCTAGGCTTGGGGAGAGTTGGGTTCAATTCCCTTTTTAGCTTTAAGAATTCAGAATAGACCTGGGTGGAATCTAGAGACACATAATCTAGAGATGCTGTGAAAATGCTTTTTTAAACAGTGTTTTGAAAAATATATTGAATTTGCCATAAGCTCACCGTTGCCATCTAGTGCCACATTTGTGTAATGCACTTAAAACACAGTTAAAATGTTATACTTGCAGACGTCTAGCTGAGTTCCTGGACTAGTCACTGTTTCTGAGACCAGTCAACTTCACAGAGCTGTTTTGGACATTAAAAGTGGGGTAAGCAGGGGAATAAGCCTTTTCACCAGAACTAGGTACCTCCGTTGCTAAGATCAGGGGTGAGGCTTCCCTGCCCGCCTTCTCCCAATATTTTATTCAAATTGGCTCCCCTGATATATACACAAAACACACACACCCCTGCATAATAGCCAAAAGAAGTTTTGGCAGTAGAGTTAGTATGGTTAACACAGTTAGAGGAACATAACATCTATTACTGCATGTTAGAGCACAATACTTAATGAGCTTTCCCAGAATTACCTTGGAAGGGAGATAGACTCTTAAACCGCTCTGCAAATTGCAGCTCTGCGAAGGGACTAGAGGTCTCCTAACAGCTACCAGCATCCCTAGGAAAAGATACTTTGGGGGAGGCCATGACTGTTAAATGCACTGTGCTTTAAATGCATGGCACACTTAAGGCCAAAATGCCTCCCATCTCCCTGCCCTCTTGGGACTCAGCTAGACTGGTAAAGAAAAAGCGTTTTAAATGTGCTGTATATGCGATACAACACCGTGACACCAGATGGCGCTGTGGAGTCCCGTCATTCCCCAACAGATTTCTCTGTATGAGTTTACAACGCATTTAAGCGAAACACTTCTTTGATGTGACTAGATCCTGCCTTGCTTGCCTTGATGTTGTTGCCCTGCTACCAATGGCAGAGTTGGTGGGATGGAGGCTGGGCAAGTCTCAAGGCCTGGTGCAGCGTGGTGAGGCTTTTAACACGCCCTTCCCCATGACACAGAATGCCTATAAGACTAGTTTTTCTTCAAAGAAAACAGGCCAGGTTCATCCCACACAGAACATACACACAGAGTTAGTGACTAATATTTACAAATGTATTTTTTAAAAATATATTTTAAGGCATACTCCGTCTTTTTGAAGCTGCCCAGGATCGAGAGATTTCCAAGCCACTTAAACATAATAAAGCCTGCACTGATTATATCATGATTGCTGACATGCAGTGGCTGTCAGTAAGAAATTACTTTCCCTCCATAGTATACATTTCTCTGAAAAACTGAAAGCACAGTCAGCGCTTGTCTGCGAGGCCCTTTCCCAATGACACTTGCCTTAATGCCTCAATAAATTCTGGGGTTTCTTTAAGGGCAAGCATGATTGACCACGAGGTTCCATGCATTCACAAGCCACCACCACTGCCTCTTCACTCTCCAACAGGTCTGCCTCATTGGCTTGCGTTCCTCGTGTTTCTTCCATTTTTGACTGACAAACAAGGAAGAAGAAAAAGGTACGGTGTACAAAAGCGTGCAATTTCTTTTCATTCTTTTATTGGGGGGAAAATAACCAGAAAAAGGGGGGGAGATATTAATATTTTATTAGCAGTTCTTTTCTTCCTGGGATTGATTGGCAGCCTGCTGAAGATAGGGAGAAAGAGCTGGGTTTTAATTATTTCCTTCAACATGCATCGCGCTACTGTCACCGTCTCTTCCTGAAGCAAGCCAGTCAGATGTGTGTGTGTGTTTCTTTATTATTAATAAGGCCATAGCAGCCTATAATTACTCTAAAGAATTTATCTTTTTTTGTTATTTCTAAAGCTTAGGCGTTTTAAAAAGGGAGATGCAATTAACCTTGCAATTCCTGACAGGCCACTGAAGTTGACAACCGTTATTCCATCCACTTCTTTTCTCCCGCCCCCTTCTATCCCTTCGTGTCTCTCCTTGGCTGTTTGTGAAGGACTGGGATACAATAATGATATTCCATTTCTTCAAAGCAAGGAAAGAAATATATACAAGCTCCCTTTGGGAATTCTTCTCAGAATATATATATATATTTAAATCGCGAACATTAAAGGCCCTTCTCTCTGAAGCAACGACACCGAACATACCTCAAGGAATGTGAACTTTGATTCCTGTTAGGGGTCTGCCAGTCTTCGCTATACCTTGTGTAGAGATTAGACACAGGGAACAAATTCAATTCAGCTTGCATTCAAAAGCGAACCGACCCAGTGCAAACCCTCCGAAACAATGCATGAACACAGCTAGCCTTCGAAATTTGTCATTCTCTGAATTTTGTAAAGCAGTCCTCTAGCCAGGAAATATGTACCAAAAAATGCATAGATGAAAGCAAAGCATGGAAGAGGTCAAAGAGAAGCAGCAGGGCAGGATTCCCCCTGTCTCTCTCCTGAAAATGCCTAAGAGTGACTACAGTTGTTTCGCTTCCGTAAGGAGTTCTGCTGGGTGGTTCACTGAGGACATGATGGATGCAGCATAATACTTCACAATACTCCCATAATTCTCACCCGTGTCTAGTTATATTTGCTGTGATTTTTTTCACCACCTGCTTCATCACCTAAGTCTCCACAGAAAGCCAATGGGCCTTCAGGATCCCTGTGAATCAAAAGGGCGTCTGGATAAGTTTGGTGATTGAACACGTTCATATTTCAGCTCAGAAAAAAACAAGGTCCTCATATCTTTCTTTCTCAGTGGGAGGAGTATAGGTTTTTTTTACATTGCACACAGCAGTTTGAATAAGAGATGTGATTTATCAGCAGTTGTATAATCAGGTCAACATTATGATACTTTTTTCCATTCGAAATATTATTGATGGGCATTCAGATATTTTTTGCTATGTTGGTTTGATAGTGTCCCTTTAATATTGTCCCTTTATGGAAGCAATTGCAGACTGTTGCAGCTGGTATTGAGAGAAATCTTGGGTTAGTTAATTCTTACCTTGGGCTCCTGGTGTGAAGGTAGAATTTCAGATAGCTTGAATGTCATATAGAAGCACAGTTGGCAACAAATAAGCAGTATGTACAATTTTGTTTTGATGTAAGGTTACATAACATGTTATCAAGAAGAGAATATATATCTTTTGTTTTAAAGCTATCTTCCATGAAGGATGATCTTAGCCTCTGTAACTGAGGGTTTGTTAGCAGCCAATGCAACATGGTTTCCTAAATCCAATGGGATCTGAGAAACTACAGGCCAGTTAGCTTAACACCTATTCTGGGAAAACTTGTAGAAAACATTACGAAATATAGAATTACCAAGTGTATGAAAGAACAAGTCTTACTGAAAAAGACACTCTTTGAGCGTGTCACCAAGTATACAGAGTAAGCTTAGAAGTCATAGGATATGGGAACAGGCCAGCTACTGATTAAAAAACAGGAAGCAGAAAACAGGAATATGTATTTACAGTTCTTACAATACAGGGATGCAAGAAATGGGGTTCCCAAGAACAGTATTGGGACCTGTGCTTTTTAACTTGGAGTTAGGGGTTAGAAGTGAGGTGACCAAGTTTGCTGATGATGCATAATTGGTCAGGGTGTTAAGAACTAAAAGGGATTTTGAGGAGCTCCAAATGGATCTCTCCAAACTAGGTAGTGAAATAGCAATTCAATGCAAGCAAGTGATGCACATTGGAAGAAAAATCCTAACTTCACATATGTTTATTGGCAGTGACTGACCAGGGCAGAGATCTTGGAACTCTGTGGATAGCTCAAAGAAAACGTTAACCAAGTGTGTTGCAGCTGTGAAAATGGGCAGTTCCATCCTAGGGATCATTAGGAAAAGGATTGAAAATAAATCTGCCAGTATCATAGTGCCATTACAGTGGTACCTCAGGTTAGAGATGCTTCACATTACAGACGCTTCAGGTTACAGACTCTGCTAACCCAGAAATAGTACCTTAGGTTAAGAACTTTGCTTCAGGATGAGAACAGAAATCGCGCTCCAGCAGCGCGGCAGCAGCAGGAGGCCCCATTAGCTAAAGTGGTGCTTCAGGTTAAGAACAGTTTCAGGTTAAGAATGGACCTCCGGAACAAATTAAGTTCTTAACCCGAGGTACCACTGTATACAAATCTATGGTGTGACCGCACTTGGAATACTGTGTGCAATTCTGGTTAATGCACATAGCAAATAATATTGCAGACCAGGAAAAGATACAGAAAAGACAACCAAAATTATGGGGGTTCCCCTATTAAGAACAGTTACAACATTTGGGGTTGTTTAGAAAGAAGATGAGCAAGGAGGGAGATGATAGAGGTGAGTAAAATCATCCATGGTGGATAAAGGGAAGTTTCCTCCCCCTCTCATTCCTAGAACTCAGGGATATCCAATGAAGCTAATTGTCGGAAGATTAAAGAGATACAAAACTATGTGGTTCCACAATATGTAGTAATGGCTACCACCCTGAATAGCTTTAAAAGGGGGCTAGCCAAATTCATGGAGGATAAAGCTATAGTGGTACTAACTGTGGCTACAGTATGCTACCTCTACTATCAGATGCTGCATGTCTTCAAATATCATTTGCCAGAGAACATGAGCTCGAAAGCACTCATGCCTGGCTCCCAGGTTTCCCATTGGCCACCAGCTTGGCCAATGTGAAAACAGGATGCTGGACTAGATGGGCCTTTGGTCTCGTCCAGCGGAGCTGCTTTGGAGATGATGAGAAAGAGATTCTGACTTTTGGGACATTTTGTGTCATGGGGCTCAGCCTTGCTGACTGCCAATGCCAGTCACGAAATTGCAGGGCTTAACGCTGAACTCATAACAAAAGCTGTCTTTCCATCAAAGCAACCCAAGGAATATGCATGGAATTTATATATCATGTTGGACAAGTTGATATTGCTGCTATTCAGCTATTAATGTTATTATTCCACATATATCAAAGACCAGTGCTGATGGGTTTTTCTTTCCATATGCTCTCAGCACACTGAATGCATCCAATATGACAATCTGCAAACAACTCTTTTGTTGAAAACTATAAAAAAGCCAAGTATTTCTACTGAATAACATTTTTGGGAGTGGGGGGAGGTCCAGCCGGACTAACTCCATTTCTTTTTTAAATGAAACTCACATGGCTTTTATTTTTATTTTTTTAACAGTCACATCTGTGCTTTGCAATAAATCTTCTGGCACCATCCCAAAGTACTTCTTGTCTGGAAGTCTGGAGATGGTTTGTGCTACCCACAAAAACCTATACATGATTTATGTCTACACTCAAGGCTACTTCATATGTTCTGCTAAGTTCATCCGACTGCTGGTCAGATAATGTTCTGGCAAAGACCAAAGTTGTACAACGGGCCACCAATGGTAACAGTTACTATTTGTGTTCTGACTCCAGAATCCAGCCATTGTAGATAGATATCATTCCTCAGATAGCTAACGTCATTTCAGATGAAATTTGCAGAAACAGGGCACATTAATAATATCTCAAGGAAGAAAGGAAGTGATGTGAGCAATACGCTGTTGTTGCCTACAATGAGTTCAGGAACCCAGAATGAAATTGCACATGGAAGCAGAAAGCATACAGGACAACTTGAGGAGCTTCCAGACTGTGGCTGTTCTGGTGTGGGATTCAATTGCCTGCTGGGAAATTCAGGTTGCACAATTAAAGTTGATCTGGAGCACTTGTGCAAAAGTCCTGCTTCTCGTCAAGATCAGACTTCTTGCAATAAAGACGTGGTGGGAAGATGCAATGAAATGTGTGCTTAATGCGACTTCAGCTTATCTCCTTGCAAACAAATCAGAAGCGATGCTCAATAAATAGCCAGCATCTGCTAACCTTCCCACAAGCAAATCAGGAGGAATGTTGAACAAGCAATATTTTAGCCTTGGCTTTGGTGAGCCTGCTTACACTTTAGTACTGAGTCAAAAACACTAACCCCTTTCACAAGTAGAAATAGTGGAACAGGATTTTTGGCTCAGTTCTCCAGAGATGGGGGGGGGGACATTTCCACCTAGTGGGAGGCAAGCTTACCATAATGTAGTGCAAGGTTGAGGAATTTGTGGTTGTGGTCCTCCAGTTGATGTTAGGCTCCAATTCCCATCAGCCTCAACCACATGGCCAAAGATAGTGGGTGATGTAGTCATCAGGATTTTTGTGTGGATTTTCCCTAATATACATGTTTGTGTGGAATTTTGGCTATTACACACAATTTTGCAATGCAATTTCCTTAGTATAATGCATTTGTGTATGTTATTTTCTGTTATGTACTGATCTTGGGTCCTAGAACAATAGGCAAGTAGGATCCTAGAATGCAGCAACCAATTGGCCTACAGGAGCAGCCCAGTCAGGCCCTAGGAGGGGAGCAGAATCAGCCAATCACGTGGGACCCATTGTGTAAATAATGTATATAAAGCCAGAGGTTTTGGGGAAAATTCATTCACTGTTTTCTACGAGCTGCAATAAAGAGCATGAAATCACTACTCGACCCTGAGCATATTTCATTTTCACTAACATAGGTATTTTCATGCATACTTTACCCTGCTATATGCATTTGTGTGGCACATTTCCTAGCGGGAGAACTTCACTGCAAAATTCAGAGAAGTGTGAATTTGAAGCATGGCTGTGTTTTAGTCAGCAAATTGTTTTGGAAAGTTTGTTGTTGTTGTTGTTAAACTTATTAGTTGCTTTCTTTTTTTTACAAAACGTAACTCAAAGCAACTTACAAGATAGGTTCGCCTTTAAATGCAAACTAAACTGCATACAGTGGTACCTCGGGTTACATATGCTTCAGGTTACAGACTCCACTAATCCAGAAATAATACCTGGGTTAAGAACTTTGCTTCAGGATGAGAACAGAAATTGCATGGCGGCGGCGTGGCGGCAGCGGGAGACCCCATTAGCTAAAGTGGTGCTTCAGGTTAAGAACAGTTTCAGGTTAAGAACGGACCTCCGGAACGAATTAAGTACGTAACCAGAGGCACCACTGTAATAATAATAATTTTACTATTTATACCCCACCCATCTGGCTAGGTTTATCCCCCATCCCTCACGACAAGCCCATCTACCCAATCCTGGTGCTTGTCACAGCCAGACCCTCCTCTTCCTTTTCCCAGCTCCTCTCTGCCTCAAACGCCCTCCTTTGTCTTTGAACTATGGACTCCCTTTCTGGAGACTGACTCTTGATCGGCCTTCCAGGTTATGGATTGCCCCGACTCCACTATGGGTTACTTGGATGTTAACATGAGACCCACACCTGCATGCATTCCTGACTGATGGCCAGTCTCCTGATAATCTATGAGATTTGGCCAATGTGTGGTAAATTGGAACATAAATCCTCGCTGGGGGAGAGCTCAGGCAAGCTTAAGCCTGTAATGCAAGGAAGAAGCTTTACAAGCCAAGGCTTGCTGGCAGAAATAACATCCATCTTTCCCTGAATTGTATTTTGATTCTCCCATCCCCACGTGCTTTTCCCAGTGAAGTTTTAAGTTGCAATTTTAATGCTTTGAGTGGGCTTCTGGAAATCAGTATCTGAACGTTATTTACATCCTAAAGCCAAGCTGTGTCTGGAGAATTTCAATCGCCCTGTTTTATGAGATTCTGTATGCTGGAGGCTGGAGAAATCTTCTCCAGAACCTCTCCTTAAATTAAAGCAGGGTGGGGAGCAAGGAGAGACCTTCTACTGGCAAAAGAAAAGGTTATGTCTCATTTTTCCAATATTTTTAACTGCTCTATGTATGTGTAGTTACAGTCTCCTTTGCTGTAGATTTGATTTTGAATTGCTTTTTGGTGGAGCCTGTGCAATATACTGTGTTAGCTGATGTTATTTTCCAGAATCCATGTACAATCTGCCCATTTAAAAAAATGAAATATACTGTAAGTGAATGGCAGGCTGGGAAAGTCTTTCTTCCCAAGCAGTGAAAAACGAGGGCTTCAGTGTGCTTGCTCTGGAAACAGAGCTCTTGAATACAAATCAACAAAGCACGCAGACCATTAATCTATGCCACACAAGAGGCAAAGCAGCTCCGTCGAGAATGATTGCTAAAGAGAACATAGATGGTATCCCATTGATGGGTGTAAAAGAAATTTGGGGATAAACTCCTGCAACATTGACGACTTCATGTCAAAACGACCCTGAAGGAGCAATCCAAATTCAACATCCAAAGGGATGAGCAGAGTTTGGAAAAGGTTGATTTGGGGCAGAGGCAGCTGAAGACCCCCACCCTGGCTCAGCGGGAAATATTCCAGCAGAATATTCCAGGTCAGATGGGACTCAGCCCAAGTTGACCAAACCGAGACTGGAATAAGTCATGAAAAGGAGGACTTCATCCTTTTCCAAACTCCATTCAGCTTGCTTATGTAACCCAACAGAACTAAACACTGGCAGAACTTACACAGATACGTTTAAAGGCTGTAAGATATGAAGAAGAAGAAGAAGAAGAAGAAGAAGAAGAAGAAGAAGAAGAAGAGGAGGAGGAGGAGGAGGAGGAGGAGGAGGAGGAGGAGGAGTTGGAGTTTGGATTTGATATCCCGCTTTATCACTACCCGAAGGAGTCTCAAAGCGGCTAACATTCTCCTTTCCCTTCCTCCCCCACAACAAACACTCTGTGAGGTGAGTGGGTCTGAGAGACTTCAGAGAAGTGTGACAAGCCCAAGGTCATCCAGCAGCTGAATGTGAAGGAGCGGGGAAGTGAACCCGGTTCACCAGATTACAAGTCTACCACTATTAACCACTACACCACACTGGCTCCCATTAATCAGCCCAAGGCCTGGTTAAAGAGGAACGTCTTCGCCTGGTGCCTAAAAAGATATAATGAAGGCTCCAGGTGAACCTCCATGAGGAGAGCATTCCATAAAAGAGGGGGAACTACAGAAAAGGCCCATCCTCGTGGACATTGTGTAAGACTGTTTTAAAGTCTGTTTTCCCTCTGGCAGGCTTGGGCTGGCTCAGGTGGCATGAGTCCCACTCCTGAACAGAATTGGGTATAGGGGCAAGTTACCTCAGTATAACTTATCCTGACACAAATTACCCCGCCTGTGTCAGTTGGGATTGCTCTGTCCTTCACGCATTATAATGTGGCATGTGATGGTCTGGAGATAATCCTATTTCATACCCCCAGTGCTTTTTCCTGGGGGGACGCAGGGGTACACATACCCGTAAACATTTTGTGAATGTAAGTTTGGCCTCATTGAGAAGCATAATTTCAATATGAGTAGGAAAATGAGAGTACCCCTAAACATTTTTTTAAGAAAAAAAGGTACTGCATACCCACATTATCAGGGTCAGTCCTCCTATTTCTGATAACATGCCTATCTTGCATTTGTTTTGCACTTGGGCTAAGAAGTTAAGGTTGCTTTTATTTAGTTAGTTAATTTTAAAATGTTGTTCAGGTTTCGGATCCCAGATCTCCGACATTTAAAGATTGGGAGCCAGGACTATGTTACAAGCCAATGCATAATAAAACTTGCAATAAAACACTTCAAGGAGGAAATGGTTCAAGGGGAAATCTTTAAACTGCTGTATCTCGACTAGTTTTTGTTGATTTTCACACACACACACACACACACACACATACACACACAAACAAACAAACACACAAAACAAAATTAGCTGGCTTATAGTGCTTACAAGACCAATTCTGTGTGCCAGATTTCAGATAATTGGGACAAACTGTCTTGATCGTATCGTAATTGGAATGTTCAGCTTTATAATGGTATAACATTCTTTGACATATGCACCCTTTGACACACACAGGAGCTTTTCTGCTTGTGTAATAAAAGCACCCCAAGTCTCCAATACTCCTTCCTTGCGAAGATACCAAATCTGCACAGTTATTCTGAATCTTTCTATCGTGCGGGGAAATTGTCAGCATAGAAGTTTGCCACATACTTGAACAATCCACTCTTTGTAGTTTCCTCAGTCCTGACAGGGGGAGCCAACACATTTCGGACTCATTCACTGAAGAACCCTTGCTGTGGATCTCTCTGCAAGGCAATTGCTAAAAGTGGGAGATTGCTAAAAAAAAGAAAACCCTTTTGTATGTTTTACTTCCACACGTACAGAGCGAAGTGAAGCTTCAGTTGACATCCATTTCCTAGGTAATGCCAAGTTCATTTTGCTACGCTGTAGTAATTGCAAGACCATTTGAGATTAGAGCATAAAATTGGTTTATTTCCTCAAATCTGAAATGTGCAATTTTAATGCAGAGCAGTAAAAAGTAATAATAAATAATAATGTATGCTGGAAAAAGATTAACACTTTTTAATATTTTCACAGCTAGGTAATCAAGGTCTTCCATTAAAACAGAACCTTAAAAGTTATTACTTCCTTGGGAACAGAGTTTCTTCCTGCATAATTTCTGATGCCAGGCACTAGCTTGGCATCAGAAAAGTTAAACACCTCTATTCTGGAATATAGGTATATTCTATATTTTTGCCCATTGAAATTAGGGCAGGTGCCCTTACTGTACTGTTTTGGGAGCCTTGTATAAGCTTTTTCATTTAAGCAAGCCTACCCAGACATGAAAATTTGACATGATGTTTGGAACATTTTTAGGCTACCACAGTTTAATGTTTGTTTGTTTTTTCAGTGTAAACCACTTAGAGGTTTTGATGATTAAGCAGTATATAAATATACTGCTATTATGTTAAATAAAATAAAAATATTTACCTGCATTCTTTCATCAAAGATTCCTGGTTGACTGGTGGGGAGGGTATTTGGCTGACTGGACGCTATCAGATTTGAGGGTGGGTTGTTATAACACATGTTAACGAGTGTCATACAGCAGTTCTGAGCATTGTACATAAACTGGAAATCCCAGGATTTAATCTCAGTTCAGTGGTCAACTGGTGCATATATCTAGGCTGAGTGTGTCTTGGACTGCTTTGCACCCAGAAATACAAATTTGGTGACCCAAATCTATTACGTCAAGTAAACATTTGCATGTATTTTCTTATTTGAATGTATGTTGCTCATACAACAATTCTTTGAGTGGTGAGAGCTTCAGAACTTCAGCTATGTTTGGGTTCTGAATCCTTTGATGTCACTGGAGGCTTATCACATTCCTGGCAACTTCTGACTGGCATCTTCTGCGTTCCTGTGGACTATTTCGTCTGAAAAAAACCTACTGAAAAATCTCCTTGTAACCTTGTCACTGAAGAAGCCCAATGGGTGAAACAAGGGTGTATCCTGAGAACTGGTCTATCATCAGCTGCCTTATTGTTACTAAGTACTGTATTTTTCGCTCTATAAGACGCACCAGACCACAAGACGCACCTAGTTTTTGGAGGAGGAAAACAAGGAAAAAAATATTCTGAATCTCAGAATCCAGAACAGCAAGAAGGATCGCTGCGCAGCGAAAGCAGCAATCCCTCTTGCTGTTCTGGCTTCTGGGATAGCTGCGCAGCCTGCATTCGCTCCATAAGACGCACACACATTTCCCCTTACTTTTTAGGAGGGAAAAAGTGAGTCTTATAGAGCAAAAAATATGGTAGTTCTGTGTGTTACACTCTCAAGACATAGGACTGTGCAGAAGGCAAGTTCGTTTGTTACACTTTTAAGACATAGGACGATGCAGAAGGAAGATACAGTGGTACCTCGGGTTACATACACTTCAGATTACAGACTCCGTTAACCCAGAAATAGTACCTCGGGTTAAGAACTTTGCTTCAGGATGAGAACAGAAATCGTGCTCTGGTGGCGCAGCGGCAGCAGGAGGCCCCATTAGCTAAAGTGGTGCTTCAGGTTAAGAACAGTTTCAGGTTAAGAACGGACCTCTGGAACGAATTAAGTACTTAACCCGAGGTACCACTGTATCAGTATGAAATGGCATTGCCAACAGGAACTGTACATTGTAATCGTTGGACTTGACTATCCTTGGACTTTACGACAAAAAAAAACAACAACATATAGAAGGTTAATAGTAATATGATACATTATTACCATCAGGAACTGTGCTTTGCAATTTTTTGATATGACAATTACAGTTTTATTATATATACTGTTATGTTACTTTACAGCCAGTGACGTGTGTGTTGTGGTATTCTGAGCATTAATACGCCAGCAGATTCTGCTCCTTCATTACATTTTTTTTGGGGGGGGGAGGCTTGCACCCTAAAATGCTTCCAGAGCTCCAAGCCCACTTCTGTCTCTGACTCTAAAACTGCCAGTGTAGTGTTCTCTTTTACACAGAAAGGCATCTTTCCAACATCAAGCGAGGGGAAGAAGGACATGCCCTCTTTTGCCATATAGACACTGCCTCTCACATGTCAGAAGTGTAATAATAATGTAAGAACATACCTGCTGTGTCAGCCAAAGGCCCATGTAGTCCAGCATCCTCTTCACACAGTGGCCAAACAGATACCCATGGGAAGCCCTTAAGCAGGTCCTTAGTTTAACAGTGCCAGCCCAATTTTTGATTCCCAGCAACTGGTTTTCAGTGGTGAGAGAAAGGTCAGAGGACGGACCACCAAGCTGGGCCACATTTTATCTCCCCTGGGAGTGGGCCCAGGCGGCACTGACAGGCCCACCCCCAGTGCAAACCCGTCCATTTCATTTACACACATTCATTCGAAATAAGATGGGGTATGTACTCTTTTTCATTACTGTTTGTATTATAGTTTATAATTTTTGTAAAGTGATATGTGCATGCAGGTCATCGTCTGTAAAATTTTATTTTCAGTTTATGAAGCAATTCTATATCCTCCCACCACGCTGACGAAGAATTCTACGAAACAGTGGTCAATATCTGGAATCACTGTTCAGCGTTGGACATCATATTTGCTGAATACACAAAGCTTCACAGTTTGTCTTTCATCGTGCAAAGTCTGGTACCTCACTTCATTTAAAGATGAAGACTTTGAGACTAAAGATTTCATTTTGTACTTGTTATGGTTTGAAGGAATTCTATAAAGATTGTCTATTGGTCATCTATATGGCCATCGTGTTGCCTAGACATTGCTGTCGAGCCAATCATTGGCAGGAGGTCAGTCAAGCCCCCACCCCCTTTGCTGGATCACCACTGGGCCCACCAGATAAGGTGAGTGGACTTCTCAGCAACAGGTTTCTCAGCAAAGGCATACTGACACCAACCGGGGAGGCAGCTTTTTAGTTTCTGTCTCTAGCTCTTTAGTTCCTGGAGAAACATCTTCCCCCTTGGTTACGTAACAAAGGGATAATAGATCCTGGCTTTTTTACTTAACAAAATTAAGTGGCAGTCCTCACTATCTCCAGTTCCCAGCGTTACAACTCTAGAATCCTAGGGCTGGAAGACATCCTAAAAGGACATCCAGCCCAACCCCACAGTAAAAGTTTGAAATGCTCTGTTCTCAGGAGAGGGTATCTCATTCATGCCTGCCAATGCAGTGTTAAGTTCTTCCACACGGATCTGAGTGATTGACAATTTCAGTTCCTTTTTTGTCATCTGGAACAACTGATTTACCATAGTAGGAGGAAATGCTGTCTTTTTGACACCATCAATTTACCAAGAGGACCGTGTTCCTTTGCAGTACCTTAAGGTAAAAGTTAAATATTATATAAATTGCCTTAGAATCCTTCTGGATAAGTCCTTTGAACTATGTCTTACAGAATTTTCAAAATTAAGATTATTTCTCATTCTTTCCTCTCAGATTCAGTTGTTTTGTACCAGGGTGGGAGATCTGGATGGTGAGATGGATTTTGATGTTCCCCAACCCTTCCCATGGGCCTCTTCAATAGGCAGACACGGCTGCCCATCTGTCAATCACCTGACATCATGGTGATGTCTGGTGAAGCATGTTTGCTGTTTGGCCTTCCCACTGCTTAAGATCTTGTGTGCATCCTCTTAAGGCATCTTCCTTTTCAGAGTGATGAAAACGAGCAGTTGTCTCTTGGTGTAGGGTTAGTGAAAAAGCCACCGAGCAGGAACTCTTTGCAACGGACATCTGGCATGCAATAAATGCATCTGGGAGGTAATAAACAGCCCATGTTGAAGGCCTTTTGCAACTGGCTTCAGTACAAGCGGTTGATAGGAAAACAAGCTTTTAGGAAGACCGTTTAGAGACACCTACAAACCCATCTCTTCCAGTTAAACTGTTTAGCAGTCTACAAAACAAATCCCAGCCAGTTCCAATCAGATAATGAATCAAGTCTTCGCGTCTAGTTCTCTCAGTTCATAGAAGATGCACTGCTCTAGATTTAGAAGCAAAAATAGACTTGCATCGCCCCTGACACAGCTGGATGATGAAATCCAAATAAAATCCATAGAACTGACTTTGGAGCACCGCCTTTATCTTCAGTGAGTCTTCAAGTGTTATTAGCTCCCACACTTGGAGTGAGAAGTGGAGCTGCAGGGAGCAGTCTCACCCTTAACATCACATATTCCATCTGGCCTTTCTACCAATGCATGGGCATCTGGAGGGATGCAACCTTCGTGGGTGAAGGTTTCCAATCATTCAGAGTTCCAGATTCCGTTCATGCAAAAAAAATACATGCATGAGGGAAAAATTCAGCTCAGCTTGCATTTAAAAGGAAGCCTACCCAATTTGGACTTTCCTGAATAATATGTGAACCCAATCTTTGCAATGAAGTTCTCCAGTGAAGTAATGTAGAAAAAAAATGAGCATACCAAAGTGTGCATTAAAAAATGGATATATATGTGAAATAATGCACAAAATGCATTATATTAGGAGAAGTGGTTCTGCAAACCAAAATTTTAGAAGAAATTTGTACTATGATGATGATGATGATGATGATGAAGAAGAAGAATTTCCATCAGGCTCTTTTTAAAATAAAAAAATCACAAAGTGATGAGAAATTTTGGAGAACTGAAGACTGGGGGGGGAAATGAAGAAGAGAGACTGATTTGTCCATCCCTAGATGGCTAACACCCTGCAATGCTTGTCCAGACAAAACCATTTCACAGGGAGCCACATTCCATTCCTGCATTGCGGTGACAATCTTGGCCAGCTTTTCCATGAAATAGAAAGGGAAACAAGCATCTTACAGTTGTGGCTACCATGCTATAAAATACCACCAGCTAGCTGTAATGTACGTAATTGTCTGGTTTATAACTTCAAGCCTTGGTAATGCTCTGAAGAAGTATCACAAAATAATAACATTTGCTAAACATATAGCTTTATCTCTGAAAATTGGAGTTCTAAAATCATTGTAAAGAAGAATTAAACAGAGGGATAGGGATAAGGGTGGGGGAGGAGAAAGGAAGAGAGGAGGAAATTAAATAAAGAACTTGGATTTGAAAAGTAAGGGTTTTTTCCCCCTTGTCATGCAAAATACATGTCTAGTTGACTAACTACGCTCCCGCTAGGCTTGTGAAACCACAGGGCGGCCAAGCTACTGTAATACCAGCAACATTGTGGCTCCGCTGTGTTTTGTTTTCAAAATTGCTGGGGCAATTTTGCACCAGTTTAAGGACAGGGGCTGGCATATTAATCTAACACGATAAAACCCCATGCTTACAGAGCACTAAATCTGTGTATATTTGACAGTCACAGTAGAGCGCTTTTCTGTTTACGGTAAAGTGCTTTCTTGTTTATCTGGGAACGCTGTCATTGGGTACCTGCCAGCCTTCTAGCTGCTAGACTTCATTTTGTGACGGATGAGATCAAACAACCTGGAATAAGATCTACCCTCCATGCAAATGGTCAGCACTGCCGGTTTGAAAGAGACTGCTTGTCACTCAGAGGATCCCCTATTCTTATTGGAGGGAGTTACGGACTTCACAGATGAGACCAATCATAGGGAGCCTTTGGGAAGTCCAGCTCTTGTTGTACTACAACCAGAACTTCTATTTTTCTAGAAAAAGAGGTGCAGGATCTCACCATTAATGCCTCCCTTGTTCTCTTATAATGGCAACAGTGCTCATCTGAGTTCCAGTTGGGGGGAAAAGCTCTGGTCCCATCAGCCTGAGCAAGCCTGGCCAATGGACAGAGATGGTGGAAACTGCAGTTCCAGGACTGCCACTCCCATCATCCCTAGCTTGCAGGACCAGTCATCAGGGATGATGGGAATTGTAGTCCGAAAAGAGATGTAGACCCAAGTTTGGGAAACACTGGGCTAGACATAGATTTGACTGAACTGCATTGTGATAATATAAAGGGATGTGTTAAGCGAATTTCAAGCACTTGGGAGTGGGCAGAAGCGTAGTCTAGGCAGAATATAAATCAGGTGCGGTGGAGCTCAATATATCCTTCCGTGGCTGTGTGAACGTCTGAATCACCAAGGGGGTTGTTACTAAAGGAGGGCGCTATAAAGTTCTGTAGGGTTTTTAAACAGCTACAAATCCCAGTTGCCCCCTCCAGCTCTTAAAAGAACTCAGAGTATTTAGAGCCCTTTTGATGTATAAATGTAGGCCCTGACGCATAATTGGAGACCTTGATCAACATTTGCAGTTGGGTATAATGCAAAAGCGCTTTGAAAGGTGGGTGGGTGTGTATGCATATGATAATAAGTTAAATGAGTTATGCATAAAGGCCTTTTTGCAAATGATCATCCCTCATGCCCAGCAGTGCAGTACTGAACTGTAAGCGACTCCAAACCATCCCTTTGTAGCACTATGTCTGGCAAGATCACTACAACATAGGAAGTCCTGAGAAGTGGGGCATAAACAACCAGTTTTTTGTGCCATTTTCCTACTTTTAAACTATCTGAAGGAGCGTCTCCTCCCCCATCGTTCTACCCGGACACTGAGGTCCAGCACTGAGGGCCTTCTGGCGGTTCCCTCACTGCGAGAAGCCAAGTTACAGGGAACCAGGCAGAGGGCCTTCTCGGTAGTGGCGCCTTCCCTGTGGAACACCCTCCCACCAGATGTCAAAGAGAACAACAACTACCAGGCTTTTAGAAGACACCTGAAGGCAGCCCTGTTTCGGGAAGCTTTTAATGTTTGATGTATTATGGTATTTTAATATTCTTTTGGAAGCCGCCCAGAGTGGCCGGGGAAGCCCAGCCAGATGGGCGGGGTATAAATAATAAATTATTATTATTATATTATTATTATTATGGTCAGATAACTGGTGCTGAAATATTTTCCTGAAATAGGGACGTGGGTGGCACTGTGGGTTAAACCACAGAGCCTAGGACTTGCCAGTCAGCAGGCCGGCGGTTCAAATCCCTGCGAAGGGGTGAGCTCCCATTGCTCGGTCCCACCTCCTGCCAACCTAGCAGTCCAAAAGCACGTCAAAGTGCAAGTAGATAAATAGGTACCGCTCTGGCGGGAAGGTAAACGGTGTTTTCATGCGCTGCTCTGGTTCGCCAGAAGCGGCTTAGTCATGCTGGCCACATGACCCAGAAGCTGTACGCCGGCTCCCTCGGCCAATAAAGCGAGATGAGCGCCGCAACCCCAGAGTCGGCCACGACTGAACCTAATGGTCAGGGGTCCCTTTACCTTTAACTGGTGCAGAGCCATTGCATCATCCCCTACTGGGTGAGGGTGGATCACGACCATGGTCAGAAGAAGAGGGTTTAATCCTTTCCTCTCATACCGTTTTCCCAATGAGAATACGTTGTAATGAAAATCAAGTGCTATTGGAAATCCCACTGTCCCCTCTTCTCAGCGGCTACTTGGCACAAGGAGGCAGCTGACCATGTCATAGTATGCCTGAAGGAGCATCTCCACCCCCATCGTTCTGCCCGGACATTGAGGTCCAGCTCCAAGGGCCTTCTGGCAGTTCCCTCACTGCGAGAAGTGAAGCTACAGGGAACCAGGCGGAGGGCCTTCTCGGTAGTGGTGTCTGCCACGTGGAACACCCTCCCATCAGATGTCAAAGAAATAAACAACTATCTGACTTTTAGAAGACATCTGAAGGCAACCCTGTTTAGGGAATTTTTTAACGTTCGATGTTTCATCATATTTTTCATATTCTGTTGGGAGCTGCCCAGAGTGGCTGGAAAAATGCAGCCATATGGGCAAGGTATAAATATTAAATTATTTTATTTTATTGTTATTATTATTCTTATTGGCTCATACATGGCTTGTTCACAGGCTATGAAACCAGGGTTTATTCGCCCCAATAACGGGCCTTTGACCAGAACAGAATTTTCATGGCTGTGCGTCTCAAGAGTATGATTGGTTAGGAGAAAGAAAAGCAAATATCTGCTTTGTATTACTATGAGAAGATCCTGATACAATAGTTAAAGCAATTGGAAAAGGACAGGCCTGTAAAAATATATCTCCCAACCATATGATGTGCCTGCAAATGCAGATCATGTTTAGATCATGCAGAGTTGGGTTTTTGTTTTTTTTAACATCTTGGTTCTTAATAAACATTCTTTACCCTTTTTTTTCTTTTTACTATTTCCCCCTCCCTATCAGACTTCAACGTGTGAATGCATGGGGTTCACAAACAGGCCTATCACCAGCTCTGCCTTTGCATATATATATTCACTTACTTGGATTTATACAGATCCCAACTTCGCATTCGTGCACAAAGTGACTGTGGCAATGAAAGCCAAGCCAAGCCAACTTTGCGGTTTGAAACCAGCATCAGGAGCTAATAGTGAGTAAGTGATGATCCCAATGTAATCATGGCAACCACACAATATTCTGGGATCTCTGCATAGGTAAAAGAAGGAAACCTGGGTGCAGATGGAGGTTCAAGCAAACGATTCACTACAGCAGCTTCCCATTCTCTTTGGATCAATCCCAGAAAACAGCTGCTTATTCTTCAACAGCTGCGCTGATAGATGGAGTCCGCCAGGTGGCGTACGGAAATTAATCACCACTCTCTGTAGCATTGGACCATTATTTAACTTTGTTTTTTAAAATGTCTGCAATATGTTAAAACACTGTCTTGATCTCTCCCATCCCTCTCTCTACAGGCATTATACACACACACACACACACACACACATTACATATACATATACATATACATATACATATACATATTTGTGTGCCTATGCTTTCTTTTTGCTACGAAGCACAATTATGACATGGAACCCCGAATAAAACCTTAGTGCCTTTCCCGCTGCTTAAAGTCAATTTGCCAGGCCTGTGTATTTGGCAAGGAAGCACTTTATGCAACTGAAAATGCAATAAATAATAATAATATGAGGGTGGGATGGGGTTGCTGTTTTATGTGTGTTATTATGTATTTTGTGTGTTTTTATATCGTAAACCACTAAGGGATCTTTGGACAAAGGACAGGTTGGAAATTCAATTAATTAAAACTAATAATGAAGAGTAATTTTATTATTTGTACCCTCCCCTTCCCCCATCTGACTGGGTTGCCCCAATCACCCTGAGTGGATTCCAGCAAATATGAAAACATAATAAAACATTAAACATTAAAAACTTCCGTATACTGGGTGCCTTCAGATGTCTTCCAAAGGTTGCTCATCTCCTTGGCATCTGATGGGAGGTCATTCCACAGGGTGGGTGCCACTACCAAGAAGGCCCTCTGCCTGGTTCCCTGTAGCTTCACTTCTTGCAGTGAGGGAACCGCCAGAACGCCCTCGGAGCTAGATCTCAGTGCCTGGACACAACCACAACAATAATGTTGGTTGGAGCGTTAGCCAATCAAAGACTACATTTGAATACAATTTGTGTTTTGCACATACCCGGTGTAATCTGCTTCAAGGAGTCTTTTAGCTCAATCCGATGTTCATTTGCTCAAAAGTAGTTTCCAGGACTGACATGGCAGGATTTGTGTTCATAGAATTGCAGCCTTAGAAAGAAGACAGAATAAAGGAAGGTTTTTTTTCCTGAAATATTTTCCCCTCTTCCCCACTGCTGCTGCTGCTGGCACACTCTGATGAGACTGTCCCCATCCAAAGCATCGTCAGAAACCAAACCCATGCCTAGGAAGGCCATATGATCAAATCATCTATTCCACGGTATTATTCTCCCTTTTGGAGCTAACTCAAAAGCATGTCTTTTTAAACCAGCATCATTAGCTAGCTTTCCCGAGCACACCCACTTAACTTTAAAGTTGACAAGACTCATTCTTTCCCTTTTCAATTGGTTGCCAGCTGTCATGAATTTCATTCCTCCCTTTGGCACTGAGCTCCCTAAGTCCCCCTTCCAGCTATATTAGTTTCTGAATGATGTGGAATGAAATAGGGCAAGCTGCAGAAAAACAGGGAGAGAGTTTTGAGCGAGAGGGTGCTGCTCATCAGTTCACACATCTCCCAGGTTAAATCTACCCCTTTGTTTTAATAAACCTGAAAGCATAAAATCACTTTGACTCGTGTCATTGCTGGGTTTTACAGATAGCGCTTTCAAATCTGTAAGTTCACGATGTCTTGACCAGAACGAACGCTTTCCCCTTCTAACAAAATACAACACAAAGTGTGTGTGGAGGGGGAATCTATTTTGAAATCAGACCTAGGCCCTACCAAGCACATAACAATGGATTGTAGCATAAGGTTAAAAGGTAAAGGGACCCCTGACCATGAAGTCCAGTCGTGACCGACTCTGGGGTTGCAGGGCTCATCTCGCTTTATTGGCCGAGGGAGCCGGCGTACAGCTTCCGGGTCATGTGGCCAGCATGACTAAGCTGCTTCTGGCAAACCAGAGCAGCGCTCGGAAACGCCGTTTACCTTCCCGCCAGAGCGGTACCTATTTATCTACTTGCACTTTGACGTGCTTTCAAACTGCTAGGTGGGCAGGAGAGCATAAGGTTACCAGATTTTTTTTTCAGTGAATCTGGGGACACTTTTCAACTGAAGTAGGAATGACAGGATTTTGTCAGGGGACTGATGTGTAAATCCGGGGACTGTCCCTGGGAAACGGGGACATCTGGTAACCTTATTGTAGCATGTTGTTTTACATCCTGCTCTCTCTCTCTCTCTCTCTCTCTCTCTCTGGGAAATCCCCACAAATTAAGCAAGCAAAATGATTCAGAGTTTTAGAACAATTAGCAGATTTCATAAATGCAACTCCAGAGATAGGAACTGTGACAGGACGAAAGCTGAGCACTTAAAACTGCCACATGAAAATGCAGAGTTAGCCCTGGAGATTAAAACCAGGCCCTGACTTGCCAGCTCCTGTTATTTGTTAGCTCTCCTTGAAATGACTTATAAAACCTAGAGACCTAAGCAGATTCTCTTGGGAATATATATAACTGTAGAGGTAGATATGGGCAAAAGAAGTTATATTGAACCTTAGAAATGATTGCTTGATTTGACCAGTATTTATTGCTCTGGTAATGTACAGAAACAGTAAAATGGCAAAGCACAACTTGCCATCTGTACTGCATTATGCCCTACAGAACAACTATTTTTCATTCGAAATGGTAGTAGCCCTGAAGGCCTTCTTGCTTGGATATTGTACAGCACCACACAGGAGATGATGTAGTGTAAACACGGCAACTATAAATCTAGCTCTTACGCTCCTGAAAGCCAGAATGATCCAGCTCTCATTTCCCACCAATCTTGCCTTCTGTTGTGGATGGTAGGTCAGTCATTTTGTCTGTTTCTTTCAAAGAGAAAGCAAGTATTGTTCTGTCTGACATTCAGGTGAAAAATCCAGCACAGGAAATCACACACAAAAACCATTGTAATACACTTTATATCCAATTCCAGACCCTCCAAGTATTCCTGTTTTCCAGGGAGAGTCCCGGATTCAGTGGCGTAGCATGGGGGGTGCAGGGGGGGCCAGCCGCACCGGGCGCAACATCTGGGGGGGGGGGGCGTGCTCGCACTCACAGCTCTCTGCCCCTACCTGGCTCACTCACTCTCTCTCACTGCAGTGCTGGCTGTGCGAATCCGATCCGAGCCGCTGGGTCGCCGCCAACTGTGGAGGGGGTGGGTGCCAGGCGTGCGGTGCGGTGCGGAGAGAGAGTGAGGGACTATCTGGGGGAGGGACAGTGCAGCGGCCGCCCAGCGCAGCGCTGAGCGCGGGAGAGAACCACACCAGACCAGCCCAGGCAGCAGCAAGAAGAAGCTGGCAGCGGCGGCAGGTTAGGGGTTAGGGGGCGCAAATTACTTGCCTTGCCCCGGGTTAGAGGGCGCAAATTACTTGCCTTGCCCCGGGTTAGGGGGCGCAAATTACTTGCCTTGCCCCGGGTGCTGACAACCCACGCTACGCCGCTGCCTGGATTTACAGAATTTTAAAATTAGATCCCAGAATGTCCTGCTTTTCCGTACAACGTCCCTATTTTCATCAGAGAAATGTTGGAGGGTATGGAGTTATGTGACCCCGGAACGAAGGAGATAAGTAACTATACAACCTTTAGAAGACATCTGAAGGCAGCCCTGTATATGAAAGTTCTATAATGCTTAGTGTTTTATTACATTTTTATATATGTTGGAAGCTGCCCAGAATGGTTGGGGCAACCCAGTCAGATGGACAGGATAGAAATTAAAATAAATAAATAAATTTATTGTTATGGAATAGGGCATCTCTATTTTCTTTCACGTGCATTTATTGCCTAACTGGCCCATTTTGGATTGAAGAGATTCCCGGTTATCCAGATCAGTTTTCAGGGTGATTTTTAAAAATGCAAGGGCTTAACTGTCACATCTGTGGACAGGTGGATCACTTCCTCGTGCCCTCATTGTCTTGCCTTGTGATACCTTTGTTAATCCAAATACAAACATACCCCACGTTTGCATCTTGATTCAAAACACAACTTGCGCCATCTGTCTCCATAGTGAGCTGTGTATAATGTGGTTGCACAGACACCATGCATTTAAAGCACATTCTCCCCACTCCTGAATCCTGAGAGCTGTAGTTTACGTGTCTCAGAGCTACAATTCCCAGCACCCTTAACAAATGACAGTGTGCTTTCCTGCTCACTGCTGGAAATGGAAATGTGTTGCAAAGCTATCCTATCCCCGTGGTCTTTATGTAGAAGCTGTTAAGTGTTTTGACTAAACTTGGCTGAGGACTCACATCTTCAGTTTTCTGCTAACTGTGCTGCTCTGAATGTGGAATTTATAATTTTGCATTTGATATAGTTTTTGTTAGAACATTGCAGCCTTGCTAGAACATTTAGTAACATTGTATTTGTGATGGTTTAAGATAATTGTAAACTGCTTGGAGGTTTTAAATGTTTCTAAAATAGATACGTTCTAAATAAATAAATAAAAGTCCTCTTCCACACAATACAGAAATATATGAAGATAAAGGTTGCATACATGCTGTACATTTTAAAAAACACATTACTAGGACCCTCTTACCTATGGGACCTACGGGACCGCCGCTTCTGGTATGCCCCGCAGAGGACCTTAAGGTCCACAAATAACAACACTTTGGAGGTCCCAAGCCGCAAGGTGGTTAGATTGGTCTCAACTAGGGTCAAGGCCTTTTCAGTACTGGCCCCGACTTAGTGGAACGCTCTGTCACAAGAGACTAGGGCCCTGCAGGACTTGACATCTTTCCGCAGGGCTTGCAAGACAGAGCTGTTCTGCCTGGCCTTTGGTTTGGACTCAGTCTGACCCTTATGTTTCCCTCCCCTTATGGTTTTGATTTATGGGCTATTATTAAAATTAAGGGACGTGGGTGGCACTGTGGGTTAAACCACAGAGCCTAGGACTTGCCGATCAGAAGGCTGGCGGTTCAAATCCCCCTGATGGGGTGAGCTCCCGTTACTCAGTCCCTGCTCCTGCCAACCTAGCAGTTCGAAAGCACGTCAAAGTGCAAGTAGATCCAGCAGGAAGGTAAACAGCATTTCCGTGCGCCGCTCTGGTTCGCGGCTTAGTTATGCTAGCCACATGGCCCGGAAGCTGTACGCTGGCTCCCTCGGCCAATAAAGCGAGATGAGCGCCGCAACCCCAGAGTCATCTGCGACTGGACCTAATGGTCAGGGGTCCCTTTACCTTTACCTTTTATTAAAATGAGGCTGTATTTTAAATGGTATTTTAACCCGTATTTTAATAAACTGGTCCCCCCATTATGTTTTATTGTAATTTTATTGGTGTTAGCCGCCCTGAGCCCTGCTCTGACTGGGGAGGGCAGGATATAAATAAAAATTATTATTATTATTATTATTATTATTATTATTATTATTATTATTACTTCTCCCATAAATTCTGGGAAACAGTAGTTTGCCCCTCACAGAGTTACAGTTCCTAGCACCTGTAAACTGCACCCCCCAAAATTCTTCAGTGGGTTGGGAGACAACAACTTTAAATGTGCTGTGTGTACTCATCCCAAAACAGTTTGTTGACCATCCAAAGACATTCATTTTTTGCCCCTGTAGAATGGAGGTTCCTCAAAAGTTGGGATCAGTTAGCCATACATGGTTCACATTGGGTCACTCTGTAATTAAGGCAAGAAAAATCAGGAAATGGTTCAGCTCATTTCTGAGCCAATCCGAATTTTGCACCTCTCCTTATTTGACAGAGATCGATGGCAAAGCCCTGGAAGCTCAGAGCCCAAAGGAATACAGTGGTACCTCGGGTTAAGAACTTAATTCATTCTGGAGGTCTGTTCTTAACCTGAAACTGTTCTTAACCTGAGGTACCACTTTAGCTAAAGGGGCCTCCTGCTGCCGCCGCGCCGCTGCTGCGCGATTTCTGTTCTCATCCTGAAGCAAAGTTCTTAACCCGAGGTACTATTTCTGGGTTAGCGGAGTCTGTAACCTGAAGCGTATGTAACCCGAGGTACCACTGTATTTCTCAGCATCTCTACTCAGCAGTAGCCTGAAATGTTCAGGCCATGAACAATGTTGCCACCTCATCAAAGAGTCGTAGACCACTGGTAGAATTCTAGACAGTACCACTTCGGAGTCCGGCTGGAAAGTGCCATAAGCCTGAGGGTTTCTCATCCTTGCAAAAAGAGAGTTCCCTGTTTGTAATTTAACAGCAACAACAGTGCTTCGGGGACGAGACTAGCCTAACCCTTTCACTCCAGTGTTCTAGCTGACCACACGGGGGAAGAACATTGAAAAATATATATGACTGTTGCCCAAAAGATGCAAAAAAATAATAACTGCAGTGCTAAAGAGGTAAAAATGGAAGGCAGATCACTAGATTCCTGCTCTGCCCCTATGCACAAATCTTATGTGTATTTACAGGCCCCTCTGCATTCAAAGCGACTGACTCCCAAGCAAGGATGCATTGGATTGCCTTAATTGCTAAGCAGATTGCTTTGAATTTCCATGAATCTTCCTTCCTGCCTGGCTATTGGCTTTAAGAATCTGGCAGGGAGAGTCTTAAAAATCTGCATATTTATGGATGCAATTAAGTAGCTTTTGGCATCATGTGATCAATGTGAAGAAGCTCGGAATCAGTGAGACTTCCTTTCCCACCACAGCATAAATGTATATGCCAGATAACTTGGAAGACATTAACGCGGCAATAATCACCCTTGTCCAAATGTGCCGCTTTGATCCAAACAATAAGGGAAAATATAATAAAATGCCTTTGCGCTCCTGCGAAAATGTTGTATTGCCTCGTAAATGAGTGTGCTCTAAATTTCACTCCTAAATCCATAATTCAGGGAGTGCATTGCTCCGTGGCTCAGGGAGTTATTAATTTAAATTAAACACAATAATTATGAACCAATGGGTGATTTATGACTTTCCATTATTAGCGAGAGAAAAATGAGCAATAGAATCGTAGTATACATATTTCACCTTCACAAAGCGTGTGAATTCTATCTTCCTTTAAACCTGACTTGAGTTACTTAACATTCAGCGGGGTTTCGTGGAGTTCAGCCGGTGTATTGACTTAATAGCCCAACGTGCTGCCATATGGATAACCTTCCCTTTCTGAAGCAGATGGAGAACAAACACATCACAGACAAAATGTGCTTGGTCTCTGGAGGAAGGATTGTGGCTCCTTTGTTCTCTGGGCTGCTGTGTTTTGCCAGGCCTTCTGCTCAGGTTGGATGTCTTTGGGGTACCTGTTTAATGCATCAGGATCTCTTGTGAGCGAACCTGCAAAAGCCAGATAAAAACCAAGCTCCGCAATGGCCAAGAATGACAATGGAATAATATTCAGGCTACTGAGAATTTTACAAGTCATTTGTAATGGAACCATGGGCAAATTTCACTGCTTCTTTAAACAAAACCAAGTCTCGAGTCTGTGCCATAGTAAAGGAAAGGACTCCTGGACGGTTAAGTCCAGTCAAAGGAGACTATGGGGTTGAGGCACTCATCTTGCTTTCAGGCGTTTGTCCACAGACAGCTTTCCAGGTCATGTGGCCAGCATGACTAAACCGCTTCTGCCACAACGAAACACCGTGACAGAAACCAGAGCGCACAGAAACACTGTTTACCTTCCCACCACAGCAGTACCTATTTATCTACTTGCACTGGTGTGCTTTCAAACTTTTATTGTGTGTCCACCTAGTTCATTGTGTTGCCCAAAGCCACACAAGCTGAACAAAGACCCCTCATGACAACATGGTTCAAATTAGGCCACAGCTTGTTTTTTTTTAAAAAAAAAAAAAATTGTTCAAGTTACAATAGAGTTACAACACAATGCATTTTCAACCAATATATCCCCTCCACAGCTTTGTTGATTACAAATACATGGGGTTTGGCAAAGTCATTGGGTTACAACAGGTATCAACCAGCCCGACTTCTGGATGATTAACCCAGGGGTCAAACCAGTACTGAAGAGGCCCTATGACATATATCAAATAGGCACCACCTCTCAGGCATTGCCATCTTGAAGAATACTATGACCCTAGACCACTGCCTGTCCAGACAGAGGCACCTCCTCCCAGATCCCTTTAACGGGATACGCCTATTCCATTGAAGGGGCAGGTTGAGAATTACAATAATGGATTTGTCCACTGCTATTTTTCTAGAAAAAGATGTGCCAAAACTCACCAAGGGAGAACAATTGTCTTGTTCTCTTAGCTATACAGCTGCAAATATAAGTGTTTAAGTGCATTATACAAATGTGACACTAGATGGCGATGGTAAGCTATGACAAATTATATATATTTTTCAAAACGTTTTTTAAAAAAAGCATTTTGTATACATGTCTAAATTCCACCTTAGAATAGCAATGGCACCCACCCAAGAGATGCCAGAACTGAGTTCCATCGAGTTCTGGCTGTAAAAACAGCCCTAGATTTGTCCCACAAATTCCCCCCTCCCCAAAAAAGAAACCCCCAACTCCACAGGTTTTGATATATGCCAAATATTCAGTGCCCTATCTTTGGCATTGATGGGGAATTATCTGACTTCATCTCATAGCATTTGGATTACTACATGTTCTACAGGGGTCTGCTTTGCAATATGGTTTGGAAATGGCAGTCAGTTCAAAATCTTTCCACTAGCCAGCTAACCGGGACCAGAAATCACAAATCAGCATTCTCTGCAAATATGCACATTTTTTCTTTCACAGAACAGAATTAAACTCATGGAGCTCTGCAGAGGGGAAAACGCATATTTGCAGAGAAAGCCGGTTTGTGACATCATCCAGAATTAAACATACCCTTCACCTCGTACAAATTAGCTTCCGTTTAAACGTGGGTCTACATTGCATCTTATCAGCACATTTGTTGTGATATTCAAGCGAACTGGGTTGACTGAAATTAATCCATGCATGCCTATTTTTTAGCGATAGCTTTCGGTTGCTCTTTTAGTGACATACGGCAGCAGAGCCTAATGCAGAGTGGTGTCTGAGTATGTGTTAGCTCATTTTAAATAGGCACATGCAATTTTTTTTAAGGCACACACAAGTGATGAATGCATAGAGATGAATTAAATGTTGGGGAATTTCAGCTGGGCATATGTTGGAGTTGAAAACACCTCCTACTTTACAAAAGCCCTCAAAGTATTAAAACACGCTTTCCAGTCTGACAATCAACCGCTTGCTTAGGCTCACTGAACAGTAAGCATCTTCTTTATAGATAGATAGATAGATATAGATAGATAGATGATAGATAGATAGATGATAGATAGATAGATATAGATAGATGATAGATAGATAGATAGGTAGACAGATAGATAGATTGGATAGATAGATAGATAGATAGATAGATAGATAGATAGATAGGTAGACAGATAGATAGATATTTTAACGTATCATTTTCAACAATAATAAAACATACTTTAATATCTTATACAATTTTTTCGACTTCTGTCAATCACATCTGAAAATTTTCAAATCTTTTCCACTTAATTTACATTTCATACTTTCACTATTAATTTTAATTATCATAGCTAATGTCTCTCTTCTTTATCTTCTTTGCAATATTTCATATATTCCTCCTTACAAAACTTCTTGTAGTCCTGCTAGCGTAATTTGTTGATTACAGTTACTCTTCAAATATTTATTTATTGTATATTTATTCCAATCTTCTGTGAATCTCTGGTCCCGCAGGTTTCGAATCCTACCTGTCATCTTATCTAATTCTGCGTAGTCCATTAATTTTGTCTGCCATTCTTATTTCGTCGGTATTTCTTCTTGTTTCCATTTCTGGGCCAACAGTACTCTTGAAGTAAGCATCTTCTTTTATTTTTTATTTTTTTTAAAGCAATTTATTAAGTTTTACAGTAAAAATAAACATAATAAACAATGTAACATTGATCTTAACATATTTTCACATTTTCTTTAGACTTCCTCACATCTCCCGCTCCCACTTTCATCGTTGTAACGTTTTGTCAGCAATTTATCATCTTATTTAAATTCTTATATCCCTTATATTTCATAATCTTATAATTCTCAAAAGGAGCTAAATTTCACAATCTTACTTATTTTCTTAAAAACTTCTAAATTTAGTGGTGCTCAGTTATTTTGATCTAGCGTCTTGTTTAGCATTCACTCAAATTACAGTACTTTTGTAAATAGTTCTTAAATTTCTTCCAGTCCTCCTCAATCCTCTCTTCTCCCAGGTCACGGATTCTGCCGGTCATTTCAGCCAGTTCCATGTAGTCTATCAGTTGTATCTGCCATTCTTCCAGTGTGGGTAGATCTTGAGTTTTCCAATGTCTTGCGAGAAGTATCCTTGCTGCTGTTGTTGCATACATAAAAAATGTCTGGTCCTTCTTTGCCACCCCTAGGCCGACAATACCCAAAAGGAAAGCCTCTGGTTTCTTAGTGAAGGTATATTTAAATACCTTTTTCAGTTCATTATAAATCATTTCCCAGAACGCCTTCACTTTAGGGCAAGTCCACCAGAGGTGGAAGAACGTTCCCTCACACTCTTTGCATTTCCAACACTTATTATCAGACAGGTGGTAAATTTTGGCAAGTTTGACTGGGGTCATATACCATCTATAAATCATTTTCATTACATTTTCTTTCAGAGCGTTACATGCAGTAAATTTCAATCCATTACTCCACAACCTCTCCCAGTCCTCAAACATGATATTATGCCCAATGTCCTGTGCCCACCTTATCATAGCCGATTTAACCGTTTCATCTTGTGTATTCCATTTCAACAGCAAGTTATACATCCTTGAAAGCACCTTAATCTTTGGTTCTAACAATTCTGTTTCTAATTTCGATTTCTCCACCTGGAACCCTAGTTTCTTATCATTTTTAAAAACTTCTTTAATCTGAGCGTAATGTAACCAATCTCGCACTTTGTCTTTCATTTTCTCCAAACTCTGCAATTTCCAATTGTCTCCATCCTTTTCTAGTATTTCCCAATATTTTGGCCATTTAGCCTCCATATTGGGTCTTTTTCGGGCCTTGGCTTCCAAAGGTGAAAGCCACCTTGGTGTTTTATTTTCCAGCAAGTCTTTATATTTTGTCCAGACATTAAACAATGATTTTCTGACAATATGGTTCTTAAAGGCCTTATTTGCTTTAACCTTGTCATACCATAAATATGCATGCCATCCAAAAGCATTGTTAAACCCTTCCAAATCTAGCACATCAGTGTCCTCAAGAAGTAGCCAGTCTTTTAGCCAGCAGAACGCTGCGGCTTCATAATACAACTTTAAGTCTGGCAGGGCAAAGCCCCCTCTTTGTTTTGCATCAGTTAATATCTTAAACTTAATTCTGGGCTTTTTGCCCTGCCAGACAAACTTAGAAATGTCTCTCTGCCACTTCTGAAAGCACCCCGTTTTGTCCAAGACCTGAAGTGTTTGAAATAAAAACAACATCCTTGGCAATACATTCATCTTGATAGCAGCAATTCGGCCTAACAAAGAAAGTTTCAATTTTGACCAACTATCTAAGTCTCTCTTAATTTCTGTCCAGCATTTTTCATAATTGTCCTTAAATAGACTTAGATTTTTTGCTGTTATGTTTACCCCTAGGTATTTTACTTTTTTAACCACATTAAGTTCCGTCTCATTCTGAAACCGTTCTGACTCTGTATCAGTCAAATTTTTCCCCAAAACCTTAGTTTTCTGTTTATTTAGTTTAAATCCAGCCACCCGACCAAAGTCATTAATCAGTTGTAATACTCTTTTCGTACTGGGCTCTGGCTTCTGCAAGGTCAAAACCAGGTCATCTGCAAAAGCTTTTAATTTATATTGTTTCTGACCGACCTGAATTCCTTCCACCAACCGATCCTCTCTAATCATGTTCAATAGCACTTCCAGAACCGAAATAAATAACAAAGGGGAAATAGGGCAACCTTGTCGTGTCCCTTTTTCAATTTTAAACTCTTCTGTAACCACATTATTAACTATCAGTTTAGCTTTCTGTTCTGAATATATCGCCCCGATCCCATTCTCAAAACCCCGTCCCACTCCCATCTCTTTTAAATTTCCCATCATAAATTTCCAGGAGATATTGTCAAAGGCCTTCTCCGCGTCTATAAAAATTAAGACTGCTTTTGTATTTATGTCTGTTTGCAAAAGTTCCAAAATGTCAATAATGTTCCTTGTATTAGCAAACAGATGTCTTCCTGGGAGAAAGCCGGCCTGGTCCTTATGAATTACTTCATTTAAAACTTTTTTAAATCTATTTGCCAAAATGTCTGCAAATATTTTGTAATCCACATTTAAAAGAGAGATGGGACGGTAGTTCTTAAGTTGTGTCTTTTCAGCTTCCGACTTTGGTATTAATGTGATAAACGCTTCCTTCCACGACTCCGGTGCCCTCTTCCCCTCCATAATTTCATTGCTGACCTCCATCAAAGGTTGTATCAAATAGTCTTTTAATGTCTTATAGTACTTGGAGGTCAGCCCATCTGGTCCTGGAGATTTGCCAAGTTGCATGTTCTGGATGGCTTGTTCGATCTCCTGTCGTGTTATTTTAGAATTCAGGATTGTCCTATTTTCTTGTGACAATTTAGATAGTCCGTTTTTTACCAAAAATTGTTTAATCTCAGCATCCTCTTGCGGCCCTTGGGTGTATAATTTTTTGAAGTATCTCTGGAAACACTTTCTGATGTCCACTGGATTCTGGATGTTTTTTCCATCAACCTCTAAGTTTGTAACAGTATTTAATCTTTGTCTTCTCTTCAGCTGCCAAGCTAGCAGTTTTCCACATTTATTCGCCGACTCAAACGTTTTTTGTTTCATTAATTTAACCTTCCATTCAATTTCCTGATTTATCAATTTAGAATATTGTGTTTGATAAAGTTTAATTTCTCTCAGAGTTGGCTGTGACTTCGGATTCAGCATCTTCTTTTAAAGCATCTTCTTTTAAAGCATCTTCTTTTAAAGCATCTTCTTTTAAAGTCATTTTGCAAATTTCCACAGTCCTGAAATTAAAACAGAACTGACACTGTTAGAATTCGCAATAAAAGGAAACGGAGCCCTTTGAAACAGGACATGTCCGTGCAGAAGGGGAATCATGTGACTGCAGTGGAAAATAAAACCCCAAGCTCTTGTGAAGTATGCAATTTGTACAGGGAGTACATATTAAGGGCAACTGGTTTCAGATCAGGAAAAATCAGGGGGGAAATGAAAAGAAAAGAACCATGCAACGAAATGGAGCAATCTGTGGTAAAGCCACAGAAATGAGAGGGAGGAAACAAAATGCAGGTATCTCAGTTCTTTGTTGTAACCAACTCATGGACAAAGAGGAGGAAATGAGTCCAATTTAGCTTAGAACATTTCATTTAACCATGAGGACAACTTAGGGTGTCCATGTCTCCTACTTTACAGAGGACAGTCCTCTATCTGAAAGGCTCCCAGATGACAGTCCTATGATTTCGTTTTCCCTTTGCATTCTTCATTTCTTTCTGGATCCCTTGCTGTTTCACTCATTCTTCCACCAACTCCACAGCTTTAAAAAAGTATTGAGATGCCTGCACACTTCTGTTGCTGCCCAAGAGTTGGGAATTCCCTGGACTCCTAGTTAGTTTTAAGAGAGGAGCAATGAAATTGGGCAGCTGGCTCTGGACCAAATGCATATTTAAATAATGTGCCGGAAAATTACAGCACAGTCAGAAACCACTACATCTGCAGTTTTATATCGAGCCACAATCTTCCAGAGGTCCCGATTACCATCCTGGGTTCAGTGTTTTACAGGAACTGTGATAGGTTATACTTACAGTGAGCTTCAAATGACCTAGAAAATGAAAGTAAAAGAATCCAATTCATTACGAGATTAACTACTTCGGTGACAATTAAGCCTCATCTAATGAGCTAAATTGTAAAAGCATCTTTAATAAAATTGCCCAATGCTTCTGATTAAAAGGATCTCGCTATATATGAAACATCACTCTCTTATATATAGCGCTGTTTCCCATGAATGGGGGACAGGATCAGAAGAAGCACAAGGTGATGGGCTTTCCGGCTCCTGCCATTTCCTCTTGGCTGCATGGCTGATTGCTTCCCTGAGAGCCAGTGTGGTTTAGTGGTTAAGAGCAGTGGACTCGTAATCTGGTGAACCGGGTTCGATTCCCCGCTCCTCCACATGCAGCTGCTGGGTGACCTTGGGCCAGTCACACTTCTCTGAAGTCTCTCAGCCTCACTCACCTCACAGAGTGTTTGTTGTGGGGGAGGAAGGGAAAGGAGAATGTTAGCCGCTTTGAGACTCCTTAGGGTAGTGATAAAGCGGGATATCAAATCCAAACTCTTCTTCTTCTATGTTAAAAACACGAACAACCCAAACTAGTCTGTCAGGGCGAAGGTTTCTAGCCTTCGTCTTAACATGCCAGTTTTCCAGGTGCAGGGAGTTCGTTTTTTAAAGTTCTCCATATGGAATCTGAATAGTATAGCTTAGGAATTTATGTACAACTCAGGGGCGTAGGAAGGGGGGTGCAGGGGGTGCTGTCCACCCTAGGTGTCATCCCTGAGGGGGGGTGACAATATGGCAAACCACTGGGGTGGCATGAATAAAGTTAGAGGTGGGGAGGTGCATTTTTTTCTCACCCAACCTCTCCTTCCTGTGAGGCCCCTCCTTCTTCCCACCCTCTGAAGCCACATCAAAGGGGAGATTAAAAATTGGTGAAATTTGCAAGGGTGGGATGCAGGATTTTTGATGGGATTAGCTTACTTTTGAGGTGGCCAAGAGGTGTTTGTGAGCATCCTTTCCTTCCTCCTACATATAATTTCACTGGTGGTCTTCACGCTGTAATGTTTCCAGGTGCCCACATTTCAAGCAAGCCCAAGAGAAGACATCATGTGGTCCACCTGTCCAACCTGGCCAGCAGGGATGAAGGGCGATAGTCCTGAAGCTGATGGTTCATCAGCTGATAGATGGGGGTTCCGTTCTGCTCATTGCAGGAATCCACTGAACCCACCAAACCCATTCATCAAGGTAACACCACCTGATTGACAGGTGGAAGTAATTTACCAAAAATGTCCTCATAGGCCAACCCTATCTGGAGGTGCCAGGGACTGAATTTAGGACCTTCTGCATGGAAGGCAGAAGCTCTACCACTGAGTTATTCCCCTCCCCAAATGAGTGCTAGCATGCAGGCATGAATTGTCACAGGCATAACACCACAGACAAACACAAGAACCTCAAACGCGATATTTGCAAATCCTCCTGCCAAATACATGTTCAGTAATCAATGATGAGTGAACCAGCTTCAAGACACCATCCTTCCATGTACTTGTTGGAATGTGTTTACAAAGACAGAAAATGTTAGTTTGCAGTGGGAAAGCAGAAGATATGGCAGCATCTATGAAGAATAAATAAAGATGAAGTACTCTGATTACATTACTTGGCATCTCCAGTCTGCCTCATCAGCAAAGACTGATGAAAACACAGTATGGTGGCTTCTTTAGGATGTCTCTGCCATTTTATGATTTAATTGGCCCCACTGGGCTACTTGACTATTTCCCTTCAAAGGTAAGAAGATCCCCTACTTTCTATCAAATACTGATGGGGGCATTAATTGGCATTGCTTTGCAAGCAAGTAGAGTCGTTCCCCAGCCACACCAATATACAAAACATTGAAAAGTGTCAAATAAAGAAAGGAAATGAAAAAGGCTGGAGAAAAATGTTGGGAAGGGTGTTTTGTTTTGTTTTAAAATTAAATTGTCTATAGTTCTGCACTAAGATTTAAGTATTTCATGAGCACATACAGTGGTACCTCGGGTTACATACGGTTCAGGTTACATACGCTTCAGGTTACAGACTCCGCTAACCCAGAAATAGTACCTCAGGTTAAGAACTTTGCTTCATGATGAGAACAGAAATTGCGCAGCGGCGGCAGCGGGAGGCCCCATTAGCTAAAGTGGTGCTTCAGGTTAAGAACAGTTTCAGGTTAAGAACAGACCTCCAGAACGAATTAAGTACTTAACCCGAGGTACCACTGTATTTTGGAATGCATTCTTTTCTCCAGACCTTTTAAAAAAAATTGAGAGGGGAACCCCAAAGATATTGAGAGCATATTTTAGGCACTGAAAATGGCAAGAAAACAAAGGTCTTTCTGTTAAGTATCATTTCAACTGCCTTTCCTCTATAAAAATGCTTTCTTTCATCTTAAAAGACCAGCAAGTGATGGAACAATGCCCTGCAATTGAAAGAAACTGGTGGTTCTGATGTCTACGACACAGTGCATCAGCTGTTAAAATTCGGCATCAAAGGAATCTTTAGATGTAAGTATTTAATGCTGCTGTAATGTAATGAAATAAAGAGGGGGGGGGAGAAACCTATCTCCTTTTTGATTTTCCAGCTGCACAAAATTTATCAAAGTTTTCTTGTTCATTTGAACAAGAAAAGAAAAAGGAAATTAAGCTTTCTTGACAAAAAAAAGGCCAAAAACAAAAAAGCTTCCATCAGAATAGTTAGGATAGCTTGGCGTATCTCCTGTCATCCCAGACTCTCCAGTTTGGGGGCCGTAGCAAAAGCAACCATCTGAAATCAGTTGGATGGATCAACAAGGTCCCAACCTTGGGAGAGGAGATGATGTTCTGTTATCTCGCTGTTTCAATGGGAAGGGGATCTATACGTCCCTCTGCTAGAAAAGCCCTTTGTCTGAGGGCATCATCTGCTAGAAGAGCTACCTGGTCCAAGTCTGATTTAAAGATAAAGAACCATCAGAGAGAAAAAGGGCCTTTAACAACAACAACAATTTATTTATACCCCAGCCACTTTGGGTGGCTCCCAATAGAATACTAAAAACACAATAAAAGATCAAACATTTAAAAACTTCCCTAAACAGGGCTGCCTTCAGATGTCTTCTAAAAGTCAGATAGTTGTTTATTTCCTTGACATATGAAGGGAGGGCGTTCCACAGGGCGGGCACCACCACCAAGAAGGCCCTCTGCCTGGTTCCCTGTAACCTCACTTCCTGCAGTGAGGGAACCACCAGAAGGCCCTCGGAGCTGGACCTCATTGTCCGGGCTGAACGATGGGGGTGGAGACACTCCTTTAAGTTGGTCTATCAACAGTTAACAGAACCTGGTCAGCCTGCCCTGCTATGAGATATATCTTGTTTCTGTTTAAATTACAGGCGAGTTCTTCACATCAGCCGTTTCTGTGATAATGCTAGACAAACATATGCTTGAGCCGATTTCAAAGAGGTGACAAGGTATTATTTTAGAGGTAATTAATCAAATACAAACAAGTTACTGGATCTGGATGGCATATACTTTAAAGATATGGTTAATCTTCCAATAAAAACATGCAACTTGTCAATAAATGTGGTCTTCCTGCTAGAGGATTGGAAGGCAAGCAATGTAACATTGTGGGAGGCAGTAAATGATAGACTCCATTCACTGAACTGGGAAAACTGATTATGAAAGCTAAAATTAGAAGCCAGAAAAAACATGGCGCCCACCACACTGCTCATCTGCTTGACTCAAGTTGTTCTCAACTCAAGGAAGGGTGCTTTTAAACTGCAAATTAGAAAGCTCCCACGATGTTTAGAGGACCACAAGGAGAGAGCTGGTCCCTGAAGGTCACAGTCTGAGGCCGATAGCCAACTTCATCACGACTTTTTATTATTATCAAGATACTTATATTTTCCTAAATGCAGTGCCAAAAGAAATGCACTTCTAACAGCAAGTTATAGTAAAGAATCTCCATCTTGTGTGACTCACTTTGAAGTCACCTCACAACTTGTGATTCAGTTTTATTCCATGCTGATAAGTTATAGAAAACACTTTCTGCTTTATCTGTAGTATATTACGGCACTCTCTGAGGTAAGACTGGCTGTACTTGTCTTAATTTTTGCATTTGCAGGGTCTTTAGGCTTTTAGCTACACCATTAGCAGTATGTCAATACAGAAGGGTTCTTTTTTTAAATAAATGAATTATTGCAAAAAGCTGTGATAAAGAGTAATGGAATAATACATCCATAGTAAATCATTTGGCTCAAATCACATGCCATATATTAAGCCATACTATAATCATAAATTTAAAGAGTGATAATTTTTAATTTTAAGATGTAAAGTTAGCAACAACAATCCCCTTTGTTTTACATTTTATATGTTTTGGATTGCTTTTTTCTTCTTCTTTAAATCATCCAATATTTGCTGCATTGTCATTCTAAGATTTCCAAGTGATGAAAACTGTGGGCATGGCACATTCATCTGCAAGCATTTTTCAATTCCTTTGGTTTCAAAGAGAGAGTGAAATATCCACACACCCTCTCTGCCCTATGTCAACAGCAAGAGAAAAGTCTGAGGGATGCTAGGAAGCTGGCTCCTTCCCTTTGCTGGAGTTAAAAGCCAGAAGGTGGAGAAATTTGCATGCATTGAGCCCTGTTGCTGAATTTCAGTGGCTTTGCACGCAAAATGTCCAGAGTCAAAATTCCCAGCACTTCCAGAAAGAACTGAGAATTACCACTACTCAGGGCTGGTGCTATCATTAGTCCAACTCAGCAGCTTCCAAGGGTGCAGACTCAGAGGGGAGCAGTAAAGGTAAAAAGATAAAGGACCCCTGGATGGTTAAGTCCAGTCAATGGCAACTATGGGGTGTGGCACTCATCTCACTTTCAGGCCGAGGGAGCTGGCGTTTGTCCACAGACAGCTTTCCAGGTCATGTGGCCAGCATGACTAAACCGCTTCTGGCGCAACAGAAACCAGAGCACACAGAAACGCCATTTACCTTCCCGCCAAGCGGTACCTATTTATTTACTCGCACTGGCATGCTTTCAAACTGCTAGGTTGGCAGGAGCTGTGACAGAAAAATAGGAGCTCACCCTGTCATGAGGATTCGAACCACCAACCTTCTGTTTGGCAAGCCCAAGAGGCTCAGTGGTTTAGAACACAGCGCCACCCGCAGTACTGACCTTTGAGGCTCACAGTTTTATACAGATTAGTTTTTGTTATATCTTATATGTTTCCGCTAATTACTTTTATTTTATATTTTGAAGAATTTTACCATTCATATGTTAGAATTGGTTTTTTAAAAAATGTGTATATGAAAGAGTTGATTGGAGGTTGTGTTCCAGATCAATGTGTTTTGCAGCAATAAAACTGCCAGCACATTTGCAAGGACTAGATGACCCTCAGGGTCCCCTTCCAACTCTACAATTCTATGATTCTATTACATAAACAGAGAGAGAGGAAAAAATGGCCCATATATGATATGGATATATAAAGGTCAAAAAGGTCACTTACATTTTCAGCATTTTTCTGGATGCTTTCACAAAGCCTTCTCATCACCTAAGAAATTACTAGAGACAGCCCCATCCTGTGGTCATTTTTCCCCAGGTAAAAAAATATTGTTTCAAAGATATTAAAATAGTATCAAATTAAAGCAAGGACACTTAGTAAACAGTCATTTATCCCGGACATCCCCAATTGCGTCTTTTATCATATTTTATAGAACCTCTGGATTAGAATTCACCATTCTTATTTTTTATATATATCATGGCCCAGTGGTTTTCAGCTCATTCTACCACCAATCCTCCATTATTCCTCTATAGCACCTAAATCTCAACTGCTTTACAAGCTGCTGTCAAGAATTTAGTACCTTAAGGCTGACTTCAACACCTTTCTTTCATGTTTTATGCTTTTGCTCAGTTTTATAGTCATTACACAGCTGCAATAAATGGCTACAAATCTGAGAAAATGACTTGGAGCACGACACGAGGAGTGGGGAGGGAAAATCTGTTGCCTGCCTCTGTTGTTCAGCAATTAGTAATATATTTGACCTGAACCACAGCATATTTTCCTCTTCCTTGTTTATAATAAACCAAACAAACGACTCTTTCCATACAAACGAAAGTGGTGATTCACTATGGAGGGCGAGACTGAGTTTCTCCACTCCAGTTTTGAAGCAACCCTGTCTGTCGATTCGCCATGTCATAGATTAGGGCCAATCATCACTGCCACCCACAATATAAAAGCAAACTATTGCTCATAGTTAGCAAGGTTTATTATATTTATATTATTGCTCACTTTGCCTCCGAGCACAAACTGGTGTATATAGTTCTCTCCCTCTCTAGTTCAAGGTAGGTTAGCCTGGGAGACACACTGGCCAACCAGTGCAGGGAACTGAACCTTAGTCTCTCAGGTCCTAGTCTGATACTCCAACCGCAACACCGAACCTATTAAGATACAAAGTGTACTATCAGGACTATCACAATGCAGCTTTGGAAAGCTACATCATTTCAGACTGCAGATGGGAGAACTGCTGAGTTGATTACTCCTGCATATAAACAACTAATTTGCCTCCAGACTATTTGCAGCGGTGTGTAATTTGTGAATTTTGCCCTTATACTGTAGCCGCAGGAATGCAGGAAGCGCTATTGAGAGTTGTGGCACCATAGTGGCTAAAGCTCCAATCCTGAACACCCTGATAACACAGCACAACTGATTATGGGGTGAACCTGCAAAGGATTCTGCTGTAAGAGTGGTGAGTTGAAGGACTCTCTGGTTCAAATCTTAATTCCACAGTTCCTTCATGAATTTGTTAGAGGAGTGGGTAATGCACCCAGCCGAAGAAGACCTGCCAGATATCCACAGGGACATGCATTCTGCATAACCATAGCCTCCAACCACCATACCCTCTGATTTGACCCTGGAATGTCCGACTTTTCCTTAGGATGTGTCTATTTTTCTAGAAAAAGAGGTGCCAGAACTCACCACGAACACCTTCCTTGTTCTCTTAGAATGCCAATGGCATCCACCTGAGAGGTGCCAGAACTGAATCCTATTCCATACCATCCAATCCTTCTCTGATGAAAATAAGGATGTCCTACCATACTCTCCAACCATTCTCCGATGAAAATAGGGATGCCCGAAGGAAAAGTGGGACATTCCAAGGTCAAATCAGAAACTGGGATGGCTTCTGTAAATCTCGGACTGTCCCTGGAAAACAGGGACACTTGGAATGTCAGTATAACCAATCTTTCCACAAATAATGAAGAAGGGATTCTTTTATTGACACCAAGTAACACTTACTCTCTTCTTCCTATGCTTCAAGTGTGGCATTAAATTAAAGGTCCAAATTTCCCCATACATACAGTTCCCTTTCTTCTCCTGGACTTTTCTTCAGTGTTATTTCTTCAACGTCTTTCTCCACAATTCCTGTCAACAAACCATAAGGCCTAGCCCAGGGGTCACCAGTATGGTGCCCATGGGTGTCTTTGAGGTCATCCCTTGGTGCACATGACATCTTTTAGCCCTGTACTCCCTGCCCACTTGATCATCAGGAGATAAGAATGCTTGCTTTCTCCCTCCTTTGCAAAGCACATAGAGCTGAAGGAGGAAGTTGGGGAAAGTGCGGCTCTTTCCCACTTCCTCTTTCAGCTCTGTGCTCTTTTCAAGGCTCCAATCAATTTTAATGGATCTGGCATTGACCCAGATTTCTTGAAAAAAGTAAATACGCACATGCACACAGGTATCTTCATTACATAGTTTCCAATGTGTGCTGAAGATGCACCTCTAACGACTTTGACACCTGAGATAGGTGTTTTCAGAACCTACACTATTTCTTCACTGTAATTTGTTTATTGAACTGTATTTAATATTGAACTGTAAATTATGAAGCATGCCCTGGGACCTGCTGGTGAAGGGCAGGTAATAAACAAAATAATAATAGTAATAACCCATAAATTAGAATATGCAAATCTGTGTTATAGAATCATAGAATTGTAGAGTGTGAAGGGACCTTGAGAGCAATCTAGGCCAACCTTCTGCAATGCAGGAACCTCAACTAAGGCATCCATGACAGATGACCATCCAACCTCTGCTTAAAAACTTGTAGTAAATGAGAGTCCACTACCTTCCAAGGGAGTCCATTCCAGTGTTGAACAGCTCTTACCACCAGAAAGTTCTTCCTGATGTTTAGTTGGAATCTCCTTTCTTGTAACTTGAATCCATTGGTTTACGTCCTATCCACTGAGAGCCAGTGTGGTGTGGTGGTTAAGAGCGGTAGTCTCGTAATCTGGGGAACTGGGTTCGCTTCCCCGCTCCTCCACATGCAGCTGCTGGGTGACCTGGGGCTAGTCACACTTTGAAGTCTCTCAGCCCCACTCCCCTCACAGAATGTTTGCTGTGGGGGAGGAAGGGAAAGGAGAATGTTAGCCGCTTTGAGACTCCTTAAAGGGAGTGAAAGGCGGGATATCAAATCCAAACTCTTCTTCTTCATCGTCATCCTCCAGAGCAGGAGAAAACAATCTTGCTCCAGCTTCCTTTGCCCTTTAGATATCTATCATATCTCCTCTCAGTCGTCACTTATCCAGGCTAAACATACCCAGCTCCCTCAACTATTCCTCTTAAGGCTTGGTTTCCAGGCCCTTGATCATCATGGCCGCCCTCCTCTGCACACATCCCGACTTGTCAATATTTTTCTTAAATTGTGGCACCCAGAACGGGACATGGTCCTGTTTCATCTCCTCTTTTGGAGAAGCCACTTCTGAGCTCGAGAGGAGATGGGGTCGTGGGCTTCACGCCCTCCCCACGTGCGCGGGGGCTGGCTCTCAGCCTCCGCGCCATTGAGGGAATCCTTGGCCGCATCATCTCCCTAGGCAGCCAATCGGCTGGCCTGGGGGAGGCATGGTTTGTGCTATTTAGCAGCGGCGCGGCCGAGGATCTCCCTCTTTTGCCATCGCAGCTCCTCTGGTTTCCCACCCACCCGCCCTTTAGGTTTCATAAGACCTTGCTATGGACTTTGGTTGGTCGCCGTTAAGGGGCCTGATAGGAATTTTTCCACTTGGCAAATTGGCACCAATTGGTTTTTTCGCCTACCTCGTAGCAAATTGTCACAACTTCCTGGGATTGGCAGTTAGGCATTGGTAGGGGTATTGTTATGTAGATGAAGGGGGGAGGAAGCTCCATCACCTCCCTCGGATTGCGAAGGGTAGTCCAGTAAAGGATTCCGGGGGGCGTGGCCCTGTCCAAAGCCTATGGAGGTGGGGTCCTAAGGCACGCCCCCAAGTGGTGACCCTGGGGGGAGTTCCTAGTTGATGTGCATCAGCAGGACTCCCCCTACTGGCGGTTAACCCTTCCCGGTCTTCAAGCAAACAGGCTGAAGCTGGATAGTTGGTAGGACCAATGCTTAAGCCAATACCGCTCATCACCTGTAACCAATAAAGTGGTGGCCATTTTTAGCCCACTAACCTAAATACTTGTGTCATGTTTCGTTATTTCCACCGGGGGGAGGTGGGAACTCGCCACACAATGCTTAAGTCTGAAGGTGGCACTCCTGCAACATTTTAAGGGCACCTCTTGCAACCCACATTGTGGCTCTTGATGGAGTGTTGTTGCATCTTGCATGCAAAAGTACGGTATATTGAAGTTCATTAAAAGTGGAGACAGCACATCTCTGGTGATCTAGTTCAGCCAGACAGCTGCTGTCTATTCCTGAAGTTTGTTTGGGGATAAAAGGAGTGGGTGGGTGGGAAAGGCATCAGATGTGAAAGGCTGTATGGCCAGAGGCTGACTTCTTAATACTCATTTTACTTATAAGCTCTCCTTTTTTTGACTGCAATAAGGCTTGATTTCATGATTTTATTTTATTTTGGCATTTACCCCAGGCAAAAATCAAAGCATTCCCACATTATTTTAAGGAGACATTTAACTTGTCTCAAGGTCTTTTCTTCTTCTTCTTCTTCTTCTGCCATATCTCAAGATGTTTTAGTACACATGTTGAGAAAGTGGCACTGTGGTGTGCAGAATATTAAGAAATTATGTGTGTTCCAGGAAGTAAATATCTAAGCAGTAGAAACAGCTACTTTCAGCACACTTGCTGAAGTTTTCTGAACCCGGAGTTGGTATTTCTTAGCTGGATAAAGGGAGTGGAGAACTGTGTGAATCTTTAAAGGAGTCAAGAAGCAGTCTTAGTGCTCAGCAGCGTCACGTCCTTTCTTGATGCCTGGGGTGCATGTGCAAAAAACCCGCTGCGCCAGCCCAGCCCTTGCCGCCACCACTGCTGGGAGGGCACAGGACATGGAGGGTTTAGGGGTGCTGCACTGCACTGCACTGCACTGCACTGTCTGTCTGCCTGCCCGCCCACCCACACAGAGGAGAGCCCCTCTGGCTGATGTGGCCCTTGGTGGACACATCCTTCCAATGTTGGCCAAGCAGCCTTTCCGTGAGGGGGCTGCGGACATCGCAGCAAGGTTAGGCCAAGTGACAGACAGGGCAAGGCAGGACAGGAATCCCTGCATTGGGGCATGAATCAGGCTCAAAATCGTACACCCAGGGCTATGCCCACGCCCATTACACAGTGCTTGGTCAAACTATTCAGACCAGACATTTGGAAGGTACGTGTGTGAATTTGTATTTAATTGCCTGCAACTACGTAGGCTAAGTTGATTTCCAATTTGGTCAGAAAGAAGCTCATAGTTGGCCTTGTTCCATACAATTGTTGCATGGAATAGGTCCTGGTATGGTGAGCACTGTGTTATGTAATGCCTAACATGGATATCAAGGCAGGCTTAAGCAAGATGGGGACTCTTCTCTGGAAATGCCTTTGCACAGAGCCAATAGCCCCTACGTGGTTCCCCCCTCTGCAAGAGTGTATGGGCCAGGGGTCAGTGCAGCCACACAAGTTGGGATCGAGCCTTTCCTTTCACTTTCTGTGCAGCTGTGGAAGAAGAACAATAAAACACAAGCTATCCAAGGGGCAGGTCAGAGAGCTGGCAGGAATCCAAGATGGTTTTTATATTATTATTAAAGCACTGGCCTGATTAATCAAGTTGCTATTTCTGTAGAGCACTATAGGTCAGGGTTAATGAATATTGTGCATAGCAAAGTCTGCTGACTCTACTGGCTGCTTTGATTTTTTTCCCCCTCAAAGGAGACCCACGATTAACCCCTTATTGGGCAACTCATAAAAGCTGTGGTGCATGCATTTTCTAGCTTAGCCATTGCAAAAGTAAGGGGTGTGTGGGTGTGGGTGTGTCTGTATCTATCACAACTTGCCGAGTGCTACCTAGAACATGGAAGCGATATAGAATGGCTTTAGTTGGTGATGATATGAAAAGAACGATATAGGAAATGCAATGAAGTTATACTTGCTATTTTGTATCATTTGTCTTCAAATAGAACCATGCACCAATAGCTCCTTGAAATTTCCACCTCCTGTTTGGAGAGGGGGAGAGAGAGAGAGAGAGGGAGAGAGCCACAGAGTTCCTCAGGAGCAGACTCAAAATTATCAGTGGCAGTAGTACAGCTTCTTTGCAACTGTGGTACCAGCCTGTTCACCATTTTGTATCCTTCACAATGCCAAAGACCTAATGGGATATTGTGGAAGGAAATGGTGTCTTGGACTCTCTCTCTCTCTCTCTCTCTCTCTCTCTCTCTCTCTCTCTCTCTCTCCCACACTCACCAACACCCACAGAGGAGTTTACTCAGAGAGAACTCTGGGGAGTTGGGTGAGAAAAAGAAAAATCTCAGAATTTTTCTCAGAAAAAAGTCTCCTGAGATAGCTCACCTCACCTCAGCTCTAGTTCAAAGTGGAGCTTTCTGTGTTTCTCCCTAGCGATTCAAGAGCTGTCACCAAATCTCTCTTTGGGGAAGATGAATGATGAGCCCCCAAGTGAATGTCAATGATATGCATGAATGTGGGAAGTGTGGCTCTTTTGCACTTCTGGCATTTGTGTATATGATTATTAACCCAAATCACACCCTGTTGCTGCTACCCAGAGGGCTTGCAATGCGAGCAGAGTTGTAGGTGGATTAGAAAAAGGTCAGAGGCTGACAAAGAACGGTGGTGCAGCAAAGAGCTGTAAGGCAGTGGAGAAGCAATCCAAGTGTGAGCCTTGGGTGGAAAAGCTTTGTGGATGAATGCTTAACAGCAGCAGAAGCAGCAACAACAACAGTGTCTCTCCTCCTGCCTTAAATTATACTGTAGTATTGAGGAAAGCTTGAGGTACTTCCGCATTCATTCTTCCTCTTCAGGGACCAGTGGGAATTGTAGTTCCTTATATGAGATATGGGGACCTTGAATTCTGAATTCAATCCACTAAATATTTATTGTTTGCAGCATGTTGTTGTTTAGTCGTGTCCGACTCTTCGTGACCCCATGGACCAGAGCACGCCAGGCATTCCTGTCTTCCACTGCCTCCCGCAGTTTGGTCAAACTCATGCTGGTAGCTTTGAGAACACTATCCAAGCATTTCATCCTCTGTCATCCCCTTCTCCTTGTGCCCTCCATCTTTCCCAACAGGGAAGTCTTCTCTTCTCATGAGGTGGCCAAAGTACTGGAGCCTCAGCTTCAGGATCTGTCCTTCCAGTGAGCACTTAAGGCTGATTTCCTTCAGAATGGATAGGTTTGATCTTCTTGCAGTCCATGGGACTCTCAAGAGTCTCCTCCAGCACCATAATTCAAAAGCATCAATTCTTTGGCAATCAGCCTTCTTTATGGTCCAGCTCTCACTTCCATACATCACTACTGGGAAAACCATAGCTTTAACTATACGGACCTTTGTTGGCAAGGTGATGTCTCTGCTTTTCAAGATGCTGTCTAGGTTTGCAGCATAGGCTATTGCAACTATGATTTCACTTATCCCTGTCCAATGGCAGCTCAAGTTTAAGAGGCAACTGGTACAAAACTAATGTAAGTTTGTAGTGTAAAATGCGTCCTTAACATTCAACCACACCTGTGAGTTGGTGTTGCCACTGTGTGTATTTTATTATCCTACCTTTAGTCTTGATTTGCCTGGCTTCCCTGCCCCCATAATGTTTGTAGGCACATAGCAGTCATTTCGATTGATCTGAAAGCCAATGTTCTGGCAGGCTCTTGTCCGAAAACAGGGATTCTGCTTTGAAAAGCTCATCCTGCATGGCCTCAGCAGGCCCATCGCATAACTTTCTCAGGTGGGTGGCTTCTAAACCCCTCCAGGTCCTTTTCCTGTAACCATTCGCTGTTAATCTCCTTAAGAAGCAAGCTAAATAAATCTTAAGCAAACCATGCTACCCTCGCACCCTGGCTCTGATGCCGTTGGCTGGGTTTAACATTCCATTAGTGACCTTATCAGTTGATCTTAGAAAGCTCATTTCTCCCAAGGTGACTTGAAATCATAAACTCCTTTCTGGATAAATTTGGCTGAGAGAAGGAAAAGAAAGAAAGAAAGAAAGAAAGAAAGAAAGAAAGAAAGAAAGAAAGAAAGAAAGAGAAAGCAGATGAAGAAGAAAAGGCAATATCTTCCAAATGAGAAACTTATTACATTCATAAAGGAGTTTTTAATTTAATGTAGCTGAAAGACTGAACTGGAATTTACATTTAATTTACCAGCGCAAATAAACAGAATCCATGTGCTAACAGATAAAATTAAAACAAGGCTTGGCTTACTCTTCATCGTTGTTGTTCGTCATGCAGTACACTGGATTCTGCATCATCTGCCCTCAAAATGATTGCTCTAACATACATAGTACAATAATTATGAAACCTGTCCAGGTGTCCAAAGGTATGGAAAAGACCCACATGCCCTCTGTGAAGGAGTGGAGATCCCTGAACTACAACTAATTGCAGGGTTATTCCAGATGATGCAATAAAGCAGGGGTGGGTAATTTGTGTCCCCTCCCCAATAACAGATATTGTTGGACCCCAACACCCATCAGCCAGCATTGTCACATGTCAGGAATGATTGGAGTTGCAGTCCAGCAACATATGGAAGGCTATAGGTCCCCCACCCCCTAGAATCTAGGTATTAAGCATGAACTTCAGGATGCAGTTCTGCCTTCCCTAACCTGGGGATCTCCAGGCATTTTCAACTCCAACTCCCACCATTGACCATGCTGGCTAGGGCTGATGGGGCTGAGGTTCGTAGTCCCAAACATCTGTAGGGCACCAGGTTGGGGAAAGATGCTCTTGTTCATTACTGTGGCAACAGCATTCTGCAGGCATCATTTCTCTATTTTCATTGGTGTGGAAGCCAGCCCTTATGAGGAACAGTTGAGGGAGTTGGGTATGTTTAGCCTGGAAAAGAGGAGACTGAGAGGAGATGTGATAGCCATCTTCAAATATCCTAAAGGCTGTCATGTGGATGATGGAACAAGCTTGTTTTCTCCTGCTCTGGAGAGTGGGGCCTGAACCAATGGATGCCAGTTACAAGAAAGGAGTTTCCAACTAAACATCAGAAAGAACTTTCTGATGGTAAGAGCTGTTTAAACTCAATTAAGGCATCCATGACAGATGACCACCCAACCTCTGCTTAAAACCTTCCAAGGAAGGAGAGTCCACTACATCCTGAGGGAGACTGTTCCAATGTCGAACAGCTCTTACCATCAGAAAGTTCTTCCTGATGTTTAGTTGGAATCACCTTTTACGCAACTTGAAGCTTGCTCCTCCTTTCCAGGCTAAACATACCCAGCTCCTTCAACCATTCCTCATAAGGCTTGCTTCATCCCCTTGACCATTTTGGATGCCCTTTTATGAAATTTTTCTAACTTCACCATGTCCTCTCTGAGATAAGGCAACCAGAATGGTACGCAGTATCCCAAGCATGGTTGCGCCATGCATAGGACCCCATGATAGGATATCCAATTCTAATGGATATTCTTTAGTGGGAAGGAAGGTGGAAATTATACTTATTTGCATTTCTTATTTGCATTTCTTTGCATTCTATTTTTTAAATAAAATTTTATTTAAAAATAAATTTTAAATAAATTTTAAATAAATTTAATTATCATTTTCAACAATAATTAAACATACTTTTATATCTTATACAATTTTTTGACTTCCATCAATCACATCTGAAAAATTTCCTATCTATTCACTTAATTTGCATTTCTTACTTTCACTATTACATTTAAATCTCATAACTAATATCTCTATTCTTTCTCTACTTTGCAATATTTCATATATTTCTCCTTACAAAACGTCTTGTAGTCCTACTAGCGTAATTTGTTGATTACAGTTGCTCTTCAAATAGTTTGTCTATTTCTTCCAATCTTCTGTAAATCTCTGGTCCCGCAGGTTTCGAATCCTTCCTGTCAATTTATCCAATTCTTTGTAGTCCATTAATTTTGTCTGCCATTCTTCTTTCGTCAGAATTTCGCATTTCTTTGCATTCTGAGAAGACATTCTGCTGGTAAGAGAGGAGCTGTTGCGTTATGAGGATGAAATACTGCGGCTTCTTCCAAACACAAACAAATTCTGTTATGAGCGATGATCTGCAAAGCACCCAGGCTTTCGAAATCCCTTTAACTTCAATGGGATTTATGAAGTGTAACTGTGCACAGGATTGCGTGCTCACTGGGCAACTGTATGCTTATAATATAGCTCCCTAAGTTGTGGGATGGATTCATATCTTGCCAGCACGACTTCTTTGCGAGCAGCTCTCTCCCCCCCCCAACCCCACCCCCTCGCCCTCGCTTCTCTTGGCCACCAAGGGTGCTCTATTGATTGAAATGCATAACCCAGAAGAGTGTGAGAGAGCGGCTATTATTGCAGTCTCAGGCTCCATCCACCATTTGGCCGGGCTCCCCAGGAGATATGGAAAGGAAGCCTGAAGCCCCTCAGAGTGGGATGCGGCATTCTGACTTCACAGCTGTCGCTGCATTCTCCGATTGTCACAGCAGCTTAGGCCAGATTTGAGGGAGTAGCTTTTGACTGGCTTATTAAAACAAAATCAGCTGTCATTAGCATACTCAACGAGGTAGGCCAAAACTGTGCCAGTCCCTGGTGGTACCTCCGAGCATGCCTTCCTTTTGTTTGATTAATGAATGGTGTTAGCAATTAAGAGCACAGCACATGATGTGCCTTGTGCATCCTTTACCAGGCAATTTTGTCTTTTGCTCACAGCTAATGAAGAGTAAACACAAAGCCGAGATAAACTGGGTTGATAAGCAGCAAGAGTTTCCTCGCATTCCCACCCCCAAGCTTCGTTTGCACAAGTCCCTGAAATCTGTCTCTGGGCAAGCTGCTGAAGAGAGATTTATTTGTTTGCACAACTTGATTAATAATTTTGCACTTTTGACTGAATCCCATGTTTTCTTTACATTCACCCAGGTATTTGAACCAGATAAGTGGCAAATGACAGTTTAAAAGGCACTAAGTAGACAAATACACAAACACACCCCGGCCGTATCTGATTTAGATTTTCAGCAGAATGACAGGTGTCACCCTGATCAAGGTGGAAGGGGATGAAATGATTTACTGGCCTGTGCAATCCTATTTGTATGTGGGAGGTTTAAATAAATTAGTTTGTCAGCCACACTGTGAAAAAGTGGTTTTAAGAGTTAAATAGACTGGTGGGTTCAGTTAGCCTTTGTCCATTCCCATCAACTCTCATCCCAGGGTCAGGACAGCAGAGAGTCCTCCACCAGTATGTGAGTGTGCTTATCTATATAGTCAGAGGACTCCCCCTGGTGGGTTTGAATTTGAATCTCATACAGGACAGAATGGGATGCATCTTCTGAATAACTACTGACCACGACAGTGGTTCCCAGTGAAAGCAAAAAGTTGTTCCCATCCGCAAACAGTATGAACCACCATATCTGCCTGTGTACTCCTTACGGTCCACAGGGAAGGACCTTCTCCCTGCCCTGTCAAGAAGTGTGGCTCATTGTATGGTGACTCGAGAGAGGGCCTTCTCTGCAGCAGCCCCCCAGATGCAGAATTCCTTCCCTTTGGAGGTGTGTTTGCCCCCTTCACTGATTATCTGTTTAATGCCAGTTGGCATTTGAAGGAAGAATAGCCCGTGTAGGGACAGTTATTTTAATGCCTGCTGCTGAGTTGCTGTTATCATTCTGGTTCTGCCTTAAATTGTTGTAATTTGAGTTTGTATTGATATGCTGGAATCCAATGTGATGAAGGGTGGTTTAAAAATAAGACGGAGAAGAGATGATGATGATGATGATGATATAATATCAGTTTCTAGGACTGGATGTATTTATACTGACCAACCAAGGAGGGACTGAGAAATCCCTAAAGGAGCAGTAAAATATATGGTGGTATGTTGCTTTCACATATTCTCCAAGAATATAAGATCTGGCCACAAAGCACTGGAAGCTCACTACAGAGCAATGACTGTGAGCAAGTGATAGCTTTTCAAAGTCTTAAAGGTATTATTGGTCCACCATTGTCCATGGGAACCTTTTCTTTGCTACCCCCCAAGTATAGTCTGGGGTCAAATAAAATTTTCAGTAGTGCTTTGAAAACTCGCAAACAGAACAGAGGCTATAACAGGACAGGAAACAACTAACATGTGTACCTGCAAACAATGCTAGTTCCAGCACTCCAAGTTCCGGAAAAGTTATCATCTGTTCTCAGCCAAAGTATCTCAAAAATCCCTCCCCCCCCCCCATGCAATTCTTCTGATGAGGAAATTCATACAGTCTTCTAATTCCTCTTTGTGATTAATTACTTGAAGCTCTATGGTGAACAAATACTTGTCTTCACAAAGAAGATGTTTGGACAGCCAATCATTCATTGGTACTGATCAGTAAAAGGATATGTCCATTTCTAGAAAATCAATCAACTGTTGTAGACAGGTTTTGGATAAGCAGCATAAACATGTCTAATCCTTTATAACCACACAGCACCCATATGCATTGTCGCACTGAAAATGATAGCACGAAAATCCGTAGGCACTGCAGTTTAGGGGGAGGGGGTGCCAATTTTGTGACACCATCATTGATCATAAGGTACTGATCTATTCTGTATGTGAATGAAATTTCAGTGTTGATTTTATTTATTTAATTCATAAAATTTAAATATTACTTGATTGTTAAAAATACCTCGAAACGGATTACAAATATTGCTCACCACCATTATCTATCTACTTAATTTTGGCGATATAGACATTTTTGCAAATAAATAAAATAAAGGTAGCAAAAGTTGCTGCTGGCCGAGCCAATCTGAGCTTATTCGGATTGTATAGCACACACAAAAAATACATTGCAAATCAAACCCAATAAAATAATGGTTATCTATGCATCATTCAAGGGACGCGGGTGGCGCTGTGGGTAAAACCTCAGCGCCTAGGACTTGCCGATCGCATGGTCGGCGGTTCGAATCCCCGCGGCGGGGTGCGCTCCCATTGCTCGGTCCCAGCGCCTGCCAACCTAGCAGTTCGAAAGCACCCCCGGGTGCAAGTAGATAAATAGGGACCACTTACTAGCAGGAAGGTAAACGGCGTTTCCGTGTGCTGCTCTGGCTCGCCAGAGCAGCTTCGTCACGCTGGCCACATGACCCGGAGGTGTCTGCGGACAGCGCTGACTCCCAGCCTCTAGAGTGAGATGAGCGCACAACCCTAGAGTCTGTCAAGACTGGCCCGTACAGGCAAGGGTACCTTTACCTTTACCTTTATGCATCATTCAGTAAATGTAAGCTATGGCAGATATAGCAGCCAGCCGGTCAACAAATTTGCCTTGTGTGGTTTAGGACAAAGTATTGTGTAGTTACACTGAAATCAATGGACTGCTGTTAGTTATGTCCTCTGATTTAGATAAGTCTAGTCTGAGTATGACCCAGAATATTCCATTTCAAGGAAGGAAGATAAAAGTTGTATTGAGAGATTCATTTCCAAATGTGTGAAGGGTCCCGTTGGAAGATACCAGTCTAGGCACTTTGACAAAGATGCATTCAGTGGCAACGTCTGTGCAGTGGCATCACAATAGGGGGGGGTACACCCCGGGTTCCATGTTTGCGGGGGTGACAAGAAGTCACCCCACCAGGGTGTGAGCAGCCATCGCGCCGCTGCAGCTGCCTTCGGAGGATCTGTAGCCGCGAGCAGAGGATCCTGGCACCGGCAGCAATCTGCTAAGGACAGTGCATGTGCGGCGTCATGACACATGTGCTGTACGTAGCGATGCCACACATGCGCTGTATAGTGGTTTGCTGCTGGCGCTGCTCCAGCACCATATGGACAGTGCCGGGATCCCTCTGTTGCCACTACAGCTGCGTTCGTGGCTGCAGCGGTGATGGAGGGATCCCAGCACCGTCCGGAGGGATCCCAGCGCTGGCGGCAAACCGCTACACAGTGTATGTGCGGCGTTGCTACATATGGTGCATGCGCCGTACGTAGCTACGCCACTCATGTGCCCTACGTCGTGACGCTCGCCCCAGGTGTCACAATGCCACAACGCCTTCCTTCGCCCCTGTGTCTGTGAGCAGTTCAGTCTCAAGGGAGCAACTCTGTAGAGTTTTCTGCAAAGGGACACGGACCCTGATCAACCATGGACAGGAACCCTGGCTAGCTCCTCACCCCCCACATCTAGTCGCCCCTTACCCATTCTGTATTCACCGTAGCTAAAGCAAAATCCTTTTGAGCTTTCTGATTCATCTGCATTTCATATCCTTGTTATTCTATTGCATACCCTCCAATATTTCGCTGAAGAAAATAGGAACGTCCTATTCCATCATTATGATCATCACCGTACTATTTATACCTCGCTCATCTGACTGGGTTGCCCCAGCCACTCTGGGCACATTCCAATATCTATAAAAACATAATAAAGCATGAAACATTAAAAAACTTTCCTATACGGGGCTACCTTCAGATGGCTGGGGGTTGGGTAACTCCATACCCTCCAACATTTCTCCAATAAAATTAGGAAAAGCGGGACAGTCTGGGATCAAATCAGAAACTGGGATGGCTTCTCTAAATCAGGGATTATCCCTGTAAAATAGAGGGTCTGCTCATGCTGTTTAGTATGGTTGCTATGGGTGGAGAGCCCATACAGAAAACTGAGGGCTGATTGAAATATCATGGATATTTTGTGAAGTAAAGATCAAGGTCAAGGACCCCTGGACAGTTAAGTCTAGTCAAAGGCGACTATGGGGTGCAGCACTCATCTCGCTTTCAGGCCAAGGGAGCAGGTATATGTTCATAGACAGCTTTCCAGGTCATGTGGCCAGCATGACTTAAACCACTTCTGGCACAACGGAACACCGTGATGGAAACCAGAGCGCACAGAAACGCTGTTTACCTGCCCGCCAAATGGTACCTATTTATTTACTCACACTGGCATGCTTTCGAACTGCTAGGTTGGCAGGAGCTGGGACCGAGCAACGGGAGCTCACCCCGTCGCAGGGATTCGAACCGCCGACCTTCTGATTGGCAAGCCCAAGAGGCTCAGTTGTTTAGACCACACCACCACCCGTGTCCCCTCGAGTGAAGTAGTCCTGTGCAAAGGCCATTATTTCTGAAATGCTCACCTGGTGACTCCTCACAATCAGGCAGTGTGATCAAAGGCAGAGGCTGTACATGAAAATCCAGATGGTGTGTCACTATGGCCTTGGGAGGATGTCTAATTCTGCCCAAACCAGGCCAATTTAAAGGATTAGAAAGCAAACTCTTCCTTAAGTCATGAAGCCTTCCCTTCCCCTCTAAAGAAAGCATGGCCTCCTCTCATTTTTATGAAGTTTAGATAGTTTTATGAAATGTTTACACTGCTGGATTTAACTGCTGTCTGCAGTATGTTATAGTGCTGTTTTAAATGGGTTCTATGTAATGTTATTATTTCAAGCTGCCCTGGGCTCCCTTTGGGGAGCGAGGGCTGGTTATAAATTTAAAATAATAAAGAGAGACTTAAGGGAAATGAAGTGCAATAGCTTTCACCAGAACATCCCTCCATCCATACTGCATGAAGTGTTCACGTTGAATGAGGGATGTCCAAGGCTTGTTTTTTGTTGTTGTTTTTCTACCCACTATTTTTGCCCGGGACCAAATGATTTCAGGGAATTGTTCATATCGCCTCTGCACTGCAATGCCCTTCTTTTGAAACTCCAAAACACATTGTGCTGTGGGACATTCTCCTTTGTCAGCGCTACAGCGCGGTGTACTTAGCAAACCAAGAATGCTTCAGGCCAAAGTGGGGTAGAAGATAGCTTGGTCTCTCTCAGAGGCTTTATCTGTAGCTGCTGAAGCAAACATTCCCACCTCTCCTTCTGCTCACTCAATAGAAAGATTGTATTTCAGGCCATTGTTTTGTGTAGACACTTATTAACCCTGTTGAATTTAGAGCCTAGGGTTGCACTCAATACCTATTGATTAGCAGTCAAAGGTGTAGTAATCCTGCAGCCTTCATCAATCCAGTCTGTTGACTGGGCCTCTGGTACACAGCAGTGCCCTTTTCAGCAGTCATTGATATGCAGCCAGGATGCGCAGGCAGGAGGCAGGAGGGGAGGTTAGCGTGAAGTCAAGTGTTTATACATTGCAGAAAATTCCTGGTGAGGTGATGGCAGCTTCTATCAGAGCCTGACACAGTCCAGAGCATACATCATGCAACGTTACATCATCGCAGGACAAACAAGAGTTGCCACTTCAGACAGCGCTGGAAGAATTAACACCAATAAGCACACAATCGTTCTGCAAATGATTCTAGGCTTGGTCCATATTTAAATGGAATTGGCTTGGGTTGCAGAGTTTGCCTTTTCTGTTATATCCACAAATTGTTTTGTTTCCATGGAATGGTTCTAAACTGAAAACGACTTGATGAAACAAACAACTAATGTCCCCCAACCTGAAGGAAGCGTGTCATTGGGACCTTGTGAGGGCACTCTGGGGTTGGCTATGAAATCACAAATTGCCACTGCTGCTGGAGTAGAGATCTATCTATCTATCTATCATCTATCTATCTATCTATCTATCTATCTATCTATCTATCTATCTCTATCTATCTATCATCTATTATCTATCTATCTATCTATCTATCTATCTATCTATCTATCTATCTATCATCTATCTATCTATCTATCTACTACGGTATAGCTATCTGTCTGTCTATCATCTATCTATCTATCTATCTATCTATCTATCTATCTATCTATCATCTCTCTATCTATCAATTATCTATCTATCTATCTATCATCTATCTATCTATCTATCTATCTATCTATCTATCTATCATCTATCTATCTATCATCTATCTTATCTATCTATCATCTATCTTATCTATCTATCTATCATCTATCTATCTATCATTTATCTATCATCTATCTATCTATCATCTATCTATCATCATCTATCTATCATCTAACTATCTATCAATCACATATCTAAACTCACAGTTGTTGTTGTTGTTGCTGCTGCTGTTGTTACTAATAGCCTGCCTTCACCCACCTGTCCTAGGTCAGTATGTAAATTTGCCGCAATAATCAGGTTTTCCCTCTCCACTATGGGTAAGTAGTGTACTTACTAAATTTGTAATGTTGTACTTGCCAGAACTTGCAACATTTTAAGTGAGGACCACAATGTCAACAGATCATTTTAACTTGAGCCGGTAGGATGCTGAAACATTCTCTCTTGGAACAAACAAATACATTGCAATGTTATTGACATGCGCCATTAGGTTGTATACTTAAGGACAAAACAAATCACTCTTTTTAAAAAAAGAAAAATAAATCCTTTGTGGACTTTTCTTTGTCAGCAAACTAGCTACCTTAGAAGAGTGTGGATTTGTTTGTTTTTTCTCCTCCCCCCCCCCCCGCCGTGACATTCCAACTAAGAAATATTAGAATGGCTTGGAAAATTGCCTAGGGCCACTGATTCTGGGGCAAGATGGAACCAAGTTGTTAAACTGAAGGCCATTCAGGTTCATTAAATGGCCATTAAGCAAGTAAAGAAGTCTTTAAATCCTGTTTCGGAATGCATAGTTTTGTTAGGAACCAGAGATAAATCTGCAAACTGTGTCTATCTGTGAGTACCATGGCAGGAGGTGGGGGGGACTTTGCCTCCTTCTGGCTAGGCTTTGTTGTTTCAAAAAGAAGGGCCCATAGAGTAGTTTGGTCTCATTTTGCTCTAGGCTGGTTAAGCTTTGGACCTGGGGTGATTATTTTTCATATCTAGAGTGCTGACAGGTACAACCTTAGAATGCCTGTATATTAGACACCATTTCCTACCAAAAACAAAATCAGCAGAAGTCGCCAGTTGCCTCTTCTTACTGGCCTCTTGGTGACACTAAGTATGGACACAGTTCAGCATATGTCCTATTTGTGCTAGTCTTGCACATCGTTCTTTCGTTCTTTCTACCATTCCCATTATTGTATGATTAAAAAATAAAAGATCAGTGCACATTTAAAATGTACTTACAGTGTTACACGATGTAATCAGTTAATTAATTTGCTTCATCTTTCAATGGAAATCACTTAAGTGGTTTAACATATCTAAAGCAGAAATCAGTTTTGAACACGCACACAAGCACACCAAGGGTGTTGTTGTCATTCTTTAGTCGTGTCCGACTCTTTGTGACCCCATGGACCAGAGCACGCCAGGCACTCCTGTCTTCCACTGCCTCCCGCAGTTTGGTCAAACTCATGTTCGTAGCTTCAAGAACACTGTTCAACCATCTCATCCTCTGTCATCCCCTTCTCCTTGTGCCCTCCATCTTTCCCAACATCAGGGTCTTTTCCAGGGAGTCTTCTCTTCTCATGAGGTGGCCAAAGTATTGGAGCCTTAGCTTCAGGATCTGTCCTTCCAGTGAGCACTCAGGGCTGATTTCCTTCAGAATGGATAGGTTTGATCTTCTTGCAGTCCATGGGACTCTCAAGAGCACCATAATTCGAAAGCATCAATTCTTTGGCAATCAACCTTCTTTATAGGCTTTATTTCAAAGACACAATTTGGCACCCATACACATTTGCGTACACACACAAAGGCTGGGAACATCAATGGCACCCCTCTGAAGGCTTCACCAACATTGCACACACACACATATATAATATACATTCCACAATCAATACTACTGCTAATTATCACAAGCCCCATGGAGCCTCCAGAATGGAGTTCCTCAGGGTTTGCTTTAATCCCCTTTCTTTTCACAAAACCATTGAGTGGGGTCTTCTGGAGTACCTTGTCAGAGATATGCTGAGACACACAGCTCTATATCTCCTTTACATCTGTGGGTGGGGCAGTGCAGGTGCTAGACGGATGTCTTGCCTCAGTCATGGGCTGGATGACAGCCAATAAAATGAAACATGGAGATGGGCGGTGGAGTCAGAGCCATCTTGCCATCAGACTTGCTCTCAGTCACCTCCCCTGAAGGGGTGAATGGGAAGACGTATGAGGCATTGGGCTAGGGGTGTCCGATGTCCTAGGGCTTCTCTGCAGGGGCTTGTGAACAAGTAGTACCTTACAGGATCAAACCCTGTAGCTCTTGGAGTCATAGGATGAAATTCATCGTCACGCTATTCCCAATGTTCCATCAGGACAAGCATTTTGGCTTGCGAGACAGAACAATTCCCCTTCATCTTCTGCCTTGTGCTGTTCTGAGGGTTCTCCTGACTCCCCAAGAGCCAACTTTGCAATGCACAAGGCAATGGAGTTATCTCAAAAATCATGAGGGAGGCAGAAATCCATCTTCACCAACCAGCTCTTCCTTGCTAGGTGTGACATTTCATCATCCCATTGTTTCATGGGAATCCATGTTGTTTTCTAGCACCACCTCCTCTGATACATATTGAATCTTCCAAAAAAGCAGTAAAGTCTGCCCTTGCGGAGAACCACTGCAGATAACATTCTGAAATTTGGCAGTTTTCATCCCCTCACAAAGGTTTATCAGGCCTACAGATGCCATCCAATTCAGGCAGAAAGTGTGTGTTTTTTTATTAAATAAAAACTGCCTTGTATGAAAAACCCCTGGGTGAATCTGCTTACAATTTGGCACACTTAAATGCATTGTGAAGGGGCTCCTGTGCCTGCAAACTTCATTCACTTTGGCCCCAAAGGAGAAATGTTGTAGTCATTTTTAGATTCTATGTAATAGTGAATGAGGGACACAGAGCTTTGGTTTGTACAGGGTGGCTTGCAACATGGAGCACAGATCAAAGTGGGAAGAGCACAGACTGAATTAAAATAAAAATAGGGTCGGGGGGTTTGAGCCCCATGTTGGGCAAAATATTCCTACATTGCAGGGGGTTGTACTAGATGTCCTTTGTGGTTCCTTCTGACTCTACAATTCTATGATTCTATTAAAAAGCATATATAAGGGGTGTCTTGGACTCCATGAACTGTACACACACACAAACACATACAAATCCCATTTTTCAATAAGATATATCAATTTATTTTAATGTTAGGCACATTTAAATCAATAAAGTAGCTATCTTCAATCATAACCTTTCATCACTGATGCTCTTATCATATTCTACAAAAAACAAGTAATGAAGTTGAGTATGAAATATTGAATAATATTACCATTGCTTGATGAACGAATCCCGTGGGCCCTGCGGATTCAGAAATAAGATTCTTAGCTCTTGTGCATACATGCAAATTACAGTTGATCAATGTGGGATTAAGACTTTTGTCAAATGGTTTTTCCTCCAGTTGTTTGCAAATGAAAATAGGATTTTATTTTAGGAACTGCAATTAAATGCCACTGTGCCTCGTGGAAGCCTGTGTCCGCTGCCATTTTATTTTTATTGTCAAGGAGCCATAAGAGTATATATATTAAATCCAGGACTGCCTCAGTTCCACAGGAAATGTTCCATGAATGTACATCACTGGTTTTAATTAAATTGGCCCGAGCTGGTCTTTGGAAGTGTTCCTTCTTCGTGCAACACACAAACCTCCTTTTGGCTTTCTGCCTACCTGAGCTTCATTTCTGAGGTTCTCCCTCAAATGCTAACTTAGTGTTTCTGTCAGTCATTCTTGAGCAAACACTGCCTCATTAAAAACTAGCCTAAAGTGCTTTCAGTTAACTCCATACAAATAGCTCCATGAGAAGAGCGCTAGAGACAGAGGCAGTGTTTTCAGGTTACAGAAATAAGTGGATTATGGAACCTCATTTGCAATAAGTCAATTTCAGGGTGGTTTTCTTTTCCTTTAATGAACTATGACATATATCTAAATTTTGTGACAGTCACCTGTATTAGAGGTAGGAGACAAATTAGCTTTTGAACCGTGCAGTATACAATCTCCGATGTGCCAGTCTAAAATCAATTAGCTGTCAGCTATTGGTTAATGATGACTCCGTGACCCGGCTTTGCTCCTGCTGGGAATTCCGGGCAGAATTTTATAATGGGGAAGGTTCCATGTTTCTTCTCAGTTAATAATGTATTAGATGCTGAAGTCACTTTATCAGACAGAACCTCCTGGAAGGAGAAGATAATCTCTCTGAAATGGGCAGTTGTAATAATCAGGATTAAATCCAAGCCAGTTCTTTTCGGGCAGTGGGGGTTGTTAAATATATATATATATATCTCACAATGTTATCCATGACTTTCAGACGCTGTACTACTGTGATAGGTTCTTGGCATAGAAGGATACAGAAAGGTCACCTCTAAAGACATGCAGGCAGGAGGGGGAGGGTATCGAACTTATCCCTGGCATAGCTTGATAAGGTTCGGTTCAACTGCTAAAGAGTAGAAATCAGATGAAATTGACAGACTGCAATGTAGGTCACATTGCTGAAGTAGAGAACACTAGATATAAGTGGAGAAGAGGTTGAAAGGGACTTCCTGGTTAGATATATAGTGTCATTGGGGATATTCCTGCATATTCCTCTGTCACTAAAGGTACAGATGACCAAGTACTTTCCTCTCACTTAGACTATTGCCATGTATTACACATTATACTTTGAAAGTGCCATGGACATTTCAGCTGCAACATCTCTTCAAGTCCTCCATATATTTTGTCCACAATTCGTTGCATGATTCACGATGCTCACATCAAGATGGTGTCCAACATGGTGAGGGAAAAGGGAGGAACATACATGTTGGAACAGTGCAAAACATATCTCACCAAACTCGTTTGGTTTGGCAAATTACAGAGGTAAGGTTATATAATCTATGTATTTTTTTAAAAAATCGTGAAGGACAGGTGTAAAAAGCATTCTGTGACAAGACTTCTATGCCCCTGCTGTGGTTGAATAGGTAGTTGGAGGGAAATTCGCTTGAAAGGCCATTGAAAGCAGATTCTTCTGACATCTCTAATATCAAGTGATGACTTGCATGTGTGAAGGGCCCATTGTAGATCTAACACAGTTGGCAGAATTTCCCCATCACCCCAGTCTCACTGCAAATGCAGTACACATTCAGTGGCCAGCCATCAAGTTCTGAGAAATCAAAGGAGGTGCTTTTGTAGCAGACAGTGGTGGGACTGCAGGTGACCTCCCTCTGGCTGAGTCACAGCTGCATACCAGAATGGAGAGGGGGAGAGGCTAGGTCAGTGTGGTGCAGATGCACTAGCAGAGCCAGTTCAGTGTTCCTGCCGGTGTGTTTGCACTGCATCGACCTCACCGCTACCCCCCCCCATCCCAGTGTGCAGCAATGACTTCACTAGAGGGAGGTCAGATGAATGGCATAGCTCCAGCATGGGTACATATATACAAGAATTAGCCCTCAGACACCACAGGCTTAAAGAGCATCCCATGTAATAGCTCTAATGTGCAAACTGGCCACAGCATGTTGCCCTCTCAGGGGAGGGAGGAAAATGCCTCAGTGTTTTTATAGATTCCTTCCTTCCTTCCTTCCTTCCTTCCCTATCCTATCCTATCCTATCCTATCCTATCCTATCCTATCCTATTCTACACCTCAATGTCAGAAGAATGGCAGGCATCATCTTACACACACGCACAAAGCTGCATTTGTATATGTATGTATATATGTGACAAGGAGTTTTGGCAGCTGCAAATATTTCCCTCCCCCACCTCCCGGTTCCATAACACTTTGGCAGAACTCACATAGATTTTTCAGCCATTAGTGCTGCTTCTTGATGACAGTGATGCCTGAACTGTTAAATTGAGTGTAATGATGTTCTTCCTTCACAGATACAAAAGAATGAATTCTGCTCCTGCCAAAGCTAGCAGCTAAGCACCTTTGAACCCGATGTGTCACTATTACTCATTTGGCAGTCCTCTTTCCTCATAGCCCCTTGCTATTATTTCTGCACTTAGCAAGTGAGCAGAGATGCTCACTGCTGGTGCTGTACGTTGGTAAAAGGCCTCATATTGTATTCAAAGCTTAGCATAACAACATTATTGCACGTTTTTTGCTTTTCTTCTAAGGACCTTTGCACTGGGTGCTTATGCATTCTGAAGTGCATCATGACAGGCCCCACAGCTATATAAGCTGTGTGGATCCATGTATGCCCCCAAATGATGGCACTGCATGACATTATTCTCAACTTATTAGGATCAACTGACAGTCATAGACTGGGTTGCTGGCAAAGGATGGCACCAGTGGCATAGCATGGGTTGCCAGTGCCCAGGACTGTAGGGGCTGAGGAAGGAGGGAAATGGACAGAATACGCATGCACATTCAACTACTTAACAGCATCTGTGTCACCCAGGAGAACGCAGCCATAGAGATAAGAAAAGAAGAGTTGTTCTGTTGTCTGGAGAGGTCATTTCCTGGTTCTCAACACAGCGCAGTGACGGAAGCGTGCAGCTGTATTGAGGCAGCACCAGGTGTTTAAATTTTGTGCCTCTAACAATTTTGCGCTCAGGGCAATCTGAGCTGACCCACAACTACGTCGCTGAATGGCACCACGGATGGACCTTGGCTGGAGAGACTCAGGCTCACATCCCTGGTTGGCAATGAAGTTAACTAGGCGACCTTTGGCTAGTTACTGCCCCTGCCTGGCCTACCTTACAATGGGATCATATGTTGTCATAGGAGCGTGCTGGTCAGTAATCACACAGTTCAAATTTAGAGTTAACTCTTTATTAGCAAAAGCACAATCTCCACATACTTGGTTGAGTATCAGGCAGCTCTTTCCTGGTGGTCTTACTCCATAAAAACCAGTTGTCGACACTGAAAGTCCCTGCCTCCTCATAGCCATCATTTCCCTCATCTCCAGGGCTTTTCTCAAGCAGTCAGGGACTACGTCCATGAGCAGGCAACCTCCCTATGCCCTTTTCATGTCTCTTTTGGTTCTGGGAGACAAGAGAAGAGGGGAGCTTGTGACAGCAGAAGGGGAAGACACCCATGACTCTTCACCAGCTGGACTCATCTCTGCCTCTTAGCCTCCATCCTCCCACTCTCCTGCTTCAGCTCCTGCCTCTGATTCAGGACTTTTCTGCCACACACTCTCCCAGCTCACTAAACCCTGTTACCTCTTCAGCTTCTGACATCTCCTCTTCCCAGTCTTCTCCCTGTGACCAATCTTCATCATCCCACCACCACAGCCTAGGCTCTGACCCTTCTTCCCTTGCTGGTTCTCCGGCTAGTTCATTCCACTATTCCTCTGCATCCAACCCATCCACAACATCTAATTTACCAAGGGAACATATGCTAGGCTTCCAACCCACCCACCTTGGCAAATGCTGCTCTGGCAGATGACATCATTACTCCTGCTGCCGGGGTGGGGATGGGGTAGAAGTACCAGAACTCGACTCTCTTGCATACCTGCTCCAAGTGCTGGCCTAAGACATTCTCCGAACAGCCAAAGTACATCAAAGTCCTTCTCCTCCCTCCGAACATATTCTTGCTGGCTCTCTATCTCTGTCTTTCTCTCTTCCACCCAAGACACTCTGATATGGTCAGTCTCTCCATGCAACAGAGGTGTGCGGTTTTGGAAAACGGTGATTAATGAGACCTAGCTGGCTGAACTGGGGAAAGCGTACAAGCCTCTCCCTTTGATTTTGTTTTGTTTCAAAAGCCATGCTCAGTGGGGATTGAATATATATATATAGAGAGAGAGAGAGAGAGTATTTTTTATCAGATTACGGACAAGGCCACCAGAACAGCCCAGCCCAGCCCAGCCCAACAGTTCAAAGAGGCTTAGCTCCCCACAAATCCCTTTATCCTTCCTCAAACTCTAGGAAGGGCATCAGCGGCAAGTCGTTCGGCTGGCCCCGCTGCAGCTGCATGGGTTTTGCATAATTAATTATTTATGCCGATGCAACCCCAGTAATTAACTTCCAGATGAATGCGATATTCTGATCCGGAGTGCTTTGCATTTCAGCCGTCCCTCCAGCAAGCAACTGTCAAAAGCCGGACCGCTTGACAGAGTGGGGGGGGGCGGTTTCAGAGTGGGGGGGGGTGTTTCCTGCCAAAGGCCCCCTCCCAGACATCTGCTCGGAAACAAACGCACAGACAAAAGGAGGTCCTGCTGAATGGCTTCCATACATATTAAAGTTTAAAAAAACAGAACAAAAACCAAACACCGACCTAGCTCCTTCAGCCAAGACATAGAACACAGGGAGATGCCTTAAACCAGGTCAGGTTATTTGGTGATCTAGCCAAAAGTTGACTGGCAGTGGCTCTCCAGAGCTTCATCTCAACACTTCAGGCAGAAGAGGTTGCTCCCATCACCTGCTACTTGAATCAGTGCTGGATTAAACCCCTAGGCCAGGGGTCAGCAAATTTTTTCAGCCAGGGGCCGGTCCACTGTCTCTCAGACCTTGTGGGGGGCAGGACTATATTTTTTCTTGGGGGGGGGGATGAACAAATTCCTATGCCCCACAGATAACCCAGAGATGCATTTTTAATAAAAGGACACATTCTACTCATGTAAAAACACCAGGCAGTCCCCACAAATAACTCAGAGATGCATTTTTAATACAGTGGTAGCTCTGGTTATGTACTTAATTCGTTCCAGAGGTCCGTTCTTAACCTGAAACTGTTCTTAACCTGAAGCACCACTTTAGCTAATGGGGCCTCCCGTTGCTACCGTGCCACTGCCACACAATTTCTGTTCTCATCTTGAAGCAAAGTTCTTAACCCAAGGTGCTATTTCTGGGTTAGCGGAGTCTGTAACCTGAAGCATATGTAACCTGAAGCGTATGTAACCCGAGGTACCACTGTAAAAGGACGCATTCTACTCATGTAAAAACACACTGATTCCTGAACCGTCCATGGGTCGGATTTAGAAGGTGATTGGGCCGGATCCAGCCGCCGGGCCTTAGTTTGCCTACCCATGCCCTAGGCAGTCAAAATCTCCCCCCACTTTGTGTGTGCACTCTAGTGGGATAACACTGAACCAAGAAAGCTTGATTGTAATTTTCTTTCAAGTTCAAATCAATATTATTTTGATCCGTTGTCGTGGGGCCCCTAAAAGGCATGAGGCCCAGAGGCTGGTGTCTTATCTGTCTATTTGGTAATCCGGCACTAACTTGGATCACATTTTTTACAAAACTGCAGACTGAGGATTGATTCTAGGGGGCCATCTTCATGCCAACTGAGCCGACTGCTTGCACAGTCGAAGGGCAGCTCCACATCTGACTCACTGGAGAAAGCTGTGGCAGATATGTCAACGTAACACTGGCATTTCCCATGGGCAACAGACAGGGTTGGATCCAGGCTGCTTTTGCAGCAAATGGAAAAGACTCCTCCTGGGTTTAATCCAAGGCAGGCTCCCATGAGACCTACCTGACTAACTGGCTCCCCATTGGTCAGAAAGAGTCTGAGGTCATTCCCTCAAAAGACAGGTGAGAGAGCTTTTACAAATCCAAGCTGCATTTGCAACTGGGTCTCTCCTACCATTGGGGTCCAGGCTGGGATTTTCCTACTGCAGTAAAACTGACCATCCTTGCAGCCTTCTCAAAAGTAGGCTAGAAGTATTATATTGTAGCTGAATAGGCTAGGACTAGTCTAGGGACATGGGTGGCGCTGTGGGTTAAACCACTGAGCCTAGGGCTTGCTGACCAGAAGGTCGGCAGTTTGAATCCCCTCAACGGGGTGAGCTCCCGTTGTTCAGTCCCAGCTCCTGCCCACCTAGCAGTTCAAAAGCGTGTCAAAGTACAAGTAGATAAATAGGTACCGCTCTGGCGGGAAGGTAAACGGCGTTTCCATGTGCTGCTCTGTTTCACCAGAAGCAGCTTAGTCATGCTGGCCACATGACCTGGAAGCTGTCTGCAGACAAACGCCGGCTCCCTCGGCCAATAAAGTGAGATGAGCGCCGCAACCCCAGAGTCATCCGCAACTAGACCTAACGGTCAGGGATACCTTTACCTTTAGTCCAGTTTTGGGGAGCATGCACCCTGAGTAACTTATAAGGGAACCACCTGGAACACAGAGAGTGCATTGATCTCATAATTCCTGGGCTTTAGGAACTTGAGGGGGTTCTGCCAGAGAAATGAGTAAATGAGTAAATTGTTTGGATCTATGGGGTGGCAGAAGCTCTGCTTTCCCCAGCGTAGGTTGTGCGTAGGTTGTGCAGAGGAGCGCAGGGTACACTGGCTCAGATACTTAAAAAAAAATTAATCGCTTTGGTGTATCACTAGTTCTCCCCTCAGGCTGTGAGTGACCCAGAAAGTGTAGTGGTGGCAGCAACTACCAGGGAGCAAGGCTCAACTGGCAGCACTACAGGGCTGTTGTGAGCAGATGGGCAAAACGGGGTGTGAGAGGCTCTCCTGAGGATTCCCCCTTCTCCATCGGGGGGCATCTGGGAGTGCAAGGAGACTTGAGGCTTCTGGATTCAGCTCACAAGAATTTAACTGGGGAACTTGCATGGCTAAGCACCCCTGCGCCCAATTCTCATGGCATCTCCAATCCATAGTTCCTCAGTCCCACATTTTCTTCTTCCCTACTGGTCAACTCTTCCCATTTATGGATAATAAGGCTGTTTGAATATGCATGAATCACTTAACATGAATCTAGCACATGCCGGATTAACCTTCTATCTGCTGTTTACCTATGCCATTTAAACAAAGTGATTAGAAATGCGTTCCGGCATTCTCCCTTTTCCAGTAAACAATGCATCTCTCCTCCCCACCCCAAACAACACTTCTAGTTTCTACCCAGCATTGATATTGGTATCATGTATCCCATTTTATTATTAGAAAACCAATTACCAGCTGACAATTATAGAGTGAATAATTTCAATAACATTAATTGCCCACAACTGACAACAAGGCCATTTACGTCTCATTAACTGAGGCTGAGGGAGTTTTCCAGGGAACAGAGGGTTAAATTATCTATACGAGGTGGTTCCTGTGATCCTAATACAAATGTACTCCGTGTTTTGTGTGTGTGTGTGTGTGTGTGCACCAGAGAGAGAGAGAGATTCCCCCAAGCTTATTACTGCTACATTATTAGCATATTTTATGTATTTTTCAGCTCAGTTAAATAAACAGTTGGGGCAGGGGGGTACGGACGCTTCAGAAGGATTACAGACAATTCTGCTTTGCGGCAATATCTGGAGCACAGATGGCTTCTGAATAACTGGTTCAGATTTTAAGCAAGGAAGCTTCCAGTTTTGGGGTGTTAATTAGGGCTGCAAGGGTAAACACATGTCTGGAAGCCCACAGAACGAAAAGCAGCTGGGGAACGTTGCATGGGAAAAGTCTGGGGAGGCGGAGGGGGTGAAGTATTCCTCCCCTTGCTGCTTTTCTGCTGAAAACAGCCCCTTCCTGTAGCTGTCCCTGGAAGGATTTTGTTCCGTGTACAGTGGTACCTCGGGGTACAGTGGTACCTCGGGTTACATATGCTTCAGGTTGAAGATGCTTCAGGTTACAGACTCCGCTAACCCAGAAATAGTACCTTGGGTTAAGAACTTTGCTTCAGGATGAGAACAGAAATCGTGCAGCAGCGGCGCGGTGGCAGCAGGAGGCCCCATTAGCTAAAGTGGTGCTTCAGGTTAAGAACAGTTTCAGGTTAAGAACGGACCTCCAGAACGAATTAAGTTCTTAATCCGAGGTACCACTGTACTCTTATTTACATTCATTACCTTATTTCCCCATCACGGCTTCCTAAACCACTGCTTTCTTCATGTATTCCATAATAGGAATGGACATATAGACCCAGACCCAGAGATTCCTGCCTTACGCAATAGCTGCAAGCTTTAGGTCAGTGTGTCTGGCCATAAATAGTACCTTGGGTTAAGAACTTTGCTTCAGGATGAGAACAGAAATTGTGTTCCGGCGGCGCAGTGGCAGCTAAAGTGGTGCTTCAGGTTAAGAACAGTTTCAGGTTAAGAACGGACTTCCGGAACGAATTAAGTACTTAACCCGAGGTACCACTGTATCTGTATCATGTAACTGGTTCCACACCAATTTCCATCAGCGCATCTACTATGAGAAAGCCGAGTTGATAATGGAACGACACAGAAACATTGGGAAAAGCTTTTACGCCCTGAGAAACTTAAAAAGAAAAGAAAAGACCACGACCAGCAAGCTGACCATTTGAAACCCATGCCAATAACCAAACCGTCTCTCAGGTCTCTCCCAAGGCAGCTTGGCCATTTGTATTCTCTTAGAGGAGCTCGCACGGTGCACTGAGAGCAGGTTTGGAGAGCGCCGGTGCATTTGTCAGGCCAGAGAAAATGGCTGCCTAGTGCGGCCCTCGGAAGACAGATGATCAGCTCATATGCAGGCTAAGCTAGATGAAAAGGGGCAGCCAAGTGTGTTTATTGTGTGGTTTGCCTCATTTACATATAAAGTGGGGGCAAGTCATTTCATAATTAAAATGGGATGTTGTGGGTAAGGGGAGACATACCTTCCCCTTTCTGCTGCTGCCATCACCTCACGGTGGTCTCTTAACTTCAAGCGGAGGGAATGAGACTTAGCTTACCTCACCATTTAATATCATAAAATATAGCTTCACCCCCTTCTTGAACAGGGCAGAAATAAAATATGTGGCTATTCTGTCCTGACTAGCTTGGCCAAGCAAGAATATGGGACTGGGAAATTTGGGGGATTGGGATGGAGGGAAGGAAAATGCTGTTAAAAAAAAAAAAGCAGTGAATTAAAATTCCCAGGCTGGATTATGTTTCATTCTTTCATTTTATAAGCTAGGGGATGGTTCAGGTACATTGATTAAACCAACCTTCTGTAATGAAGGAGTCTGGATTAGGGATGGGGAAGAAATTTGCTTCAGTTTGCATTTAAAGTTGAACCTGCCTAACTTGAAGTTTCTGAAACAATATGCAAATCAAAACAATGACATCCTTTGAAACCTGCACTTCTCGAAATATTGCAATACAGTTCTGCCGCTAAGGAGTATGTAAAAAAAAGGCATATACGAGGCAAAAGTGTGTGTTTGTGTGTGTGTGAAAATAGCATATATAAATGCATTATGTTAGAAAAATTACCTTGGAAAATGTTTATTTTAGACAAAATTGCATACAAAAAAATGTGTATATTAGGAGAAAATTGCACTAAAATGCTGGTGGATTTTCACCAGGACTTTACCCCCCCACCCCCCAAAAAAAGCATATTGATGTGGAAATGTGAAGGCTGGAAAAATGAGAAACTGAGGAAACAAAAACAGATAGATTTGTATAAGTATGTATGCTTGTTAGCTGCTACATAGTGGGTAGGATCCAGAGTTCATTGTTGTCAATGTGAAAAGTTAGTCAGGATGAAGTGCAAAGCCAGTGATTTCAGTGTGCAAAAAACCTCGTTCTGGATCCATCCCAATCTGTTTGCTCAGAATGTACACAATCCTGTAGAAAGAAAGCGTATTCTTGAAAAGTACGCATGTGCAGCTGACATGACATGTTACGATGATAAAAGGGCGTGAGCAATTCAAGCATTGAAACTCGCCCGCTGTGATAACGGAGAGCCTGCACTGTCCACTGAGTTCTGTAGAATTCGTTTCTCTGCCCCCGGTTAGATACCAACATACAATCAACACCACGTGTACTTATTTAATAAGATGTCCTAATAACTGAGCTGTCCTTGGAGCGCTACAAAACCAGAGCTGAGGGACCAAAATATGTCAATATCCACTGTCCAGTTTTGTCTGCCTATTCTGTTCTTGTTCCATTTAGTCCTTTGAATAGCACCTAGGTCTGTATTTGAAAATTGGTATTTCCGCCCGACTCTCGTTGCATTTAGTGGTTAACTTTGCTTATAGGTACACTGCAGATGGAAAATACAGGAAATGCAAACTGACGGTATAATTTCCTGCCATCTTGGCTAAAATGATCAACCAGAAAGCATGTTTGCAATACGATAAGCAGAGAGTGTGTGTGCGTGACTGCGATATTTTTCTTGATCAGTCTTGAGTGCTGCAGGACTTATTGCCAAGCCTCTTGGCAGCTCCTGCTTCTTCTGCATTAGCTAGCGCATCTGTCAGGTCTGGAACAACGCTGGGCTCTCCTCCCCGAACCCATATCTTTTCAAGCAGAACCCCTTTGCAGCAGACAAAAGTGCCTTGCCTCTGATCCCCCTTAAAACGGCAGAGTGCCGCTTTTCAAACAAGCATCCCTTGTGAAGGCCCTGGGCCCCTGCGTTCTCTGAACAGCAGGCAGGAGAATATATGAATACCAATGAGGAGGTGCGGCTGTGCTCCTGGAAGGAAGCAAGAAGAGTTAATGAGATGGTGTCCTGCTGTTGGGCCCTTGCATGCTAAATACCGACACGGTTTTATCTAAGGGTGAGCCTACTTTGATCTGCAACGTCCTGCTCTCGATATCGGTGGGCATCCACACCAACAGAATGAAACCCATATAGGAATTGCATATTGCAGGCAAGAGAATGCTACACATTAAAAAAAAAATCACAAACACTGTAAGTAGGAAGAGCAAAAAGTGTAATCAATTAGCCCTGGTTGTGTTGCATTCAGGCGCAATAAACTGACTGCCTCTTTAAATGTGGCTCAGGCATCACATTCCCTCCTCCATCTTGGCTCAAAAGAAAGCCTGTTGCAGGCCTGTACTAAGAGCCCTTACCAGGAGCTGTATATAACCCTATTTAATGTGTCATGGGGTGAGCTCCCGTTGCTCGGTCCCTGCTCCTGCCCACGTAGCAGTTCGAAAGCACGTCAAAGTGCAAGTAGATAAATAGGTACTGCTCTGGAGGGAAGGTAAACAGCATTTCCATACGCTGCTCTGGTTCGCCAGAGTGGCTTAGTCATGCTGGCCACATGACCCAGAAGCTGTCTGTGGACAAACGCCGGCTCCCTCGGCCAGTAAAGCGAGATGAGCACCGCAACCCCAGAGTCGTCCACGACTGGACCTAATGGTCAGGAGTCCCTTCTTACATTACCAAAGTCCTGTGTGGAGCTTGTAAATCATACTAGAGAGGGTCAGCAAACAATGGGCTAAGAACCACCACACAGTTATATGTGCGGTATTATATTCCTTGCCACATGGGTCTTCCATGTTAGATTGCAGTCTCTGCAACTAAATTTTATTTAAAAATTAAGCAAAATAAAGACCTCATGAAAATTTCTCAGTCGTGAAAATTCACCAGCATTTTAATGGAAAACTTCTCCTAATATTCACATCTGTAATTCTGCCTAATCTGCACAAGTCTGCAAAGCATTTCCCTCTAAAATAATGCATGCTTTTTTTGAAAATGTAACATGTTGTCCCTATATACTGTATTTTTCAGTGTATAACACGCCCCCATGTATAAAACGACCCCCTATTTGGGGGGGATTCAGACTTAAGAAAATGGGGGAGATTGCCCATGGTTGTTGAGCTTTTATGGGGGGGGATATTGCCGAAAACCACTCACCCATCTGACCTGTGCTACTGCACCCACATAGCAAAAGCCGCCTATCAGCAGTTCACTCACCGCCAGAAGCCACAATTTGTCCGCCCTATTGCCGCAGCACAATGAAATAGACACCAGCCCTTGTCGCAGCCACAAATAACAATGCCGACAATCTCTGGCTAGCGAAAGCAACCAATCCCACGTCACCAATATGCACTGACCATGTATAAGACACACACACCCCATCTCTTAACGTTAATTTTCTGGGGGGAAATCTCCTCTAATACATGAAAAAGTATGGTAATTCATTTTTGTATTGCATTACTTAAGTTGGAGAACTACACTGCAAAATTTGGAGAAGTGTGAATGTTGAAGGATGCCCGAATTTCAGTTTCTGTCACATTTTGGGAATTGTGATTCAGTTTAATTCCCTCTCTCACACACACACATTCCTACTTGCAGCTCAGTTTCATCTGAAGCTGGGCTTAAACTACAGTACAAATGTCCCCCAAGCAAACCCTGGGGTGGCATCCTTTGTAAAGCAGCCAGAACTCCTTTGCAAAACCCAACCAAAAAGGTCATCACAATGGGCTGAGCCTTATATACGGTGTTTGTTTTGTTTGGTGGAGAAACGCAACTGTCGTTCAGTTTCCATTGACAATAGAAGAGGTTCTTTGTCCTCTTCAGTTATCACTCCTGCTGTGTAACAAATTGCTGCTGTTTAAATCTCTTAAAAACAGGCACTGGTAGAGGTTGACAGGAATATGGAAAAGGTTTTGACAGGAACATAATAAAATGTGTGTCTGTGTAGGAAAAAGCTAAGCATAGTATATTGTATGGAAGAAATGCATCCCCCCCCCCCCATTCCCAGTCCAATTTTTTAAAATGCTTACTTAATAAGGAATCTTTGTGGCCATCTTTTTGAGTACCAAAAAGTTCACCCACTCTTGCAGCTCAGTGGTTCAGCATCTTCTTTCTATGCAGAAGTTTTCCAGGGTCCAGCCCATAGCATCATCAGGATGACTCCCTGACTGAATATCCTGTTTACACCACCTTTCCTGCCAGTGTACAATCTGTCGGTGTAGCCAGGTCACGTAACTGAGCGGAACAGAGTTAGGATTTAGTGTAAGCCCCCCTACCTGGCCTGGTCCTGCACCACTGCTGTAAAAATTACGATGTTTGAAGTTCGGAATGTGGTTAGAAATGTTGAAAAAACTAGCAACAAAAGAAAGGAAAGCCAGGCAGCCCAGCCCTAAGCTATGATCCTTTATTACAGTTGCAACTGGGTTCCCACAGCAAAAGCTGAAGAAGAACCCCGCCTTCATGTGCGTACAATTTTTGTATACTTTTGAGTCAAGAAGATACAATACGTCATGCATGTGTGACTCGAGTTACAGAGTAAGGGTTGCAAAAGTTGGGGGTCTGGAATCAAAGTAGTGAGGTAGTGCTAAGTTGAACAGGTGTGAAAGTCCTAATAGTTACTGGGAGATGGGCTGATGACCAGATTCTGGGAAAATAATGGGGTGAGGTATCAGCAGTTTAGGGTGATGTGGAAACTAATTTCCCTTCTATTACAGGGCTTGTTTGCTCAGTGTTCATGGCAGACCCTGTGATGAAATCCCCAGGGATGACGAAGAGAGAAGATTAAGATCGGGAACTCTCTGTTGGAGAGTCGTTCATAGAGTCATTTCCTCAAACTCAAATGTTAAAGTAATTGGTGTCCCAGAATATCAACGTCTTCTGATGCACAGCTTAATTGGGTACAACTTGAAACAATAAAGTTACAATCAAAGTTACAAGAGAGGATACAGTTTATATAAAGACAGGATTATATATAAGGATATTTCAACGTTACATTTCGTTCACAGTTTATTAAACAAGACCCTAGGCTAGTTTCTATTCTGCATCTCCTTATATTTCTTTTATTCAGCTTTGTTTTCACTTTGGAGAGAGGAGCGCTGGGATGCTACACAGAGATGCTATTCAAGGCAGACCCTCCTGCATGTTTACAGAAGGATAGGTGAAGGGTTGTGAATAGGGCAGAGTTGGTCCCTCTGCATGGCTGTTGGAATCCATTTACAGTGGTACCTTGGGTTACAGATGCTTCAGGTTACAGACGCTTCAGGTTAAGGACTCCACTAACACAGAAATAGTACCTTGGCTTAAGAACTTTGCTTCAGGATGAGAACAGAAATCGCGCGGCAGCAGCAACGGGAGGCCCCATTAGCTAAAGTGGTGCTTCAGGTTAAGAACAGTTTCAGGATAAAAATGGACCTCCAGAACGAATTAAGTTCCCAACCCAAGGTATCACTGTATCTACATATGTCCTTAGGAATAAATTGTGTGAATGTGTGAGTGTGTCCAATTCCTATATCACCACAAGTCCCCCAGAAGTGGCATTATACCAGTATAAGTTTTGCCAATGGGGGAGTTGCTGTTGCATTCCTACATGGAGATGCAAAGCAGCTTACAGTGATACCTCAGTTTTTGGACGTCTCCGTTGCTGAGCATTTCGGTTTTCGAACGCCGAATACCCAGAAGTAAATGCTTCCGTTTTCGAACACGCCTCGGAAGTCAAACGGCTTCCGCTGTGTGTATCTGTTATTTTTCACAATTTTCTCTATTGAATTGGCAAACCGCCCTTTGCGCCTCGGTTTTTGAATGTTTCGGAAATCAAACGATCTTCCAGAACAGATTACGTTCGAAAACCAAGGTACCACTGTACAGATAAAATAGGAACAGCTAAAAACTTGGGGGGGGGACATTTATAGAATTAAAACTATACATACGTATAAAATATCTATTAAAAACATACAGGTAATTACAATAAAGACAGCACAGCTCCAGCCCTTTCATTAAAAGCAGTTATGCCATCGTATCTCTCGGACTTTTGCTAGCATAGCCCAGCTGACTCAGAAAACCAGCTAGCTGCGCTAAAGATCCACCACATCCTATCTTGCTCATCCCAGTGGCTCTCAGGTTAGGATCGTGCCCTAAGTTTTATCTTAATACATTACATAAATGGCGTTTCCATGCACTCTAGCTTCTGTCATGAAGCAGTTTAGTCATGCTGGCCACATGACCCAGAAAGCTGTCTGTGGACAAATGCCAGCTCCCTAGGCCTCAAAAGTGAGATGGGTGCCACACCCCATAGTGGCCTTTGACTGGACTTAACCATCCAGCAGTCCTTTACTTTTACCTAATACATTACATTATATAGTATATTATGTGTCCTAATACAACATAATATATGGAATACACTATGCTTTACTGCACTATGTTTTGAGGCTCACTGTTGCTTGACAAGTCCAGGATAGGCTTCTGTAATGTCAACATCCTATTGAGAGGGAAGAGGCAGTGGCAGAGCACTGTCAAAAATAACATTGCCGTGCCAATTGTGGAGACATAAGAACTGAGCCCAGCTGTGGCCTTTATTGTAGTGAAGCTAAAACAGCATGCTTTTATTTATTATGGGATTATGCACATTTCTCTGAGTGACACTGAAGGCTCGTTTGTTAGGACAGCAGGCAAGTTTTGAACAGAGAAAGGGGACACTCACTGCTTTAACGAAAAATCCTCCCCACAGTTTGGTGGCAAGTTATTGCAAGATAGCCATCTTGATAAATTTGCTTCGTATTTCAAACATTACTGCTTTCCGCTCTGTGGAGATCTCTTAGACTTCATTTAAGGTGGCAGACAGATGGCACTGAGGAGCGGGTGCTTGCTAAAGTATGGCAATTGTTTTTATACATGCCCACCCACCCACAAATAAACTCTTGATTTCTAATTTATCGAGTGAGACTTACAAATGTTTACTAGGAGTGGACGGGTCTACTGTATATTTCTCCATTCCATCCATGTTTTGCAGTCTTCATGTTAAATTCCATTCTATTTCTATAATGCTGAGTGTGACAAACTCCCTGTATACACACTTATAATAATGCAAAGTCTTATGTATGGTGTTTCTCTAAATCTTTTTTTTATACAGTCATACCTCATGTTACGTCCGCTTCATATTACGTTCTTTCAGGTTACGTCCCGTGGCGACCCGGAAGTACCGGAAAGAGTTACTTCCGGGTTTCACCGCTCGCACGTGCGCAGACTCGCAAAATGACATCACACGCATGCACAGACCTTGGCCCCTAGGAGTTGGCTCCTATGCTAACCATGAAGGCAAGCATAGCCATCATGGCTAGTAGCCCTTGACATGTGCAGCAAGTAAGACAAGTTCAGCCTTCCAGATTACACCATGAGTGAAGCACCTACCTTCTTTATGCTGCATTTGATCTCACCCTTACATAATTTTGCATTAAGCTCCAGTAAGCTTTGAAGGAGAAATTGGCCATCCAGAAAGGTCTTTTACGTTACCACCAAAACTCATTTACCTGCTTTATTCTTTGCTTTTCCTTTAGGCACTTCCAAAATATATTACACATTTGCTAGCTCTGTTCATTTTTCTCCTGTTTGCTGATGCAATATTTAAGAGGCACCATGATCCTAAGCACTCAGAGTAGGAAATAAACTCAGCTGGAATCAATGAGTGAGACCCACTTCTATAAATAAACGTGCTCAAGATCAGCAGCCTTGTTTCGTTTTTAGTCGGCTGGGTTGTGTATGTGTGTTTTATTCTTCACTTTGGAAATTCAGGTATTGCTTTCTTGTTTGTCCTGCCGAATCCCTAAACAATCAGAGGCTTAGAAGAGTTGACATCAGCCACATCGAAGGAACAAAATCTAATTAAGATGGGAATTGATTTTTATTCAGACTGTTTAAAAATTCCTTAATCCTGACTCGGATTTCAGTCGCATGCCATTTGCTTCCCCAAGAAATTCAGTTCTCTGGAGAGAGACGTGTTGCTCTCTGGAGAGAGACCATAGTAGAATCCATCAGCTGGAAAGCACCTTTCTAAGGTCACCGAATCTAAAACTCTCCAGTGGGAGAACTCCCCAAACTGGAGGCCAAATTAGACATGAGTCATGATGGTGTCAGACATGCATGTTTAAATGCGGGTCGGCTGCAATTGCCTATAAAGTGGGTTTTGAAGAGCTTTGTAATAAAAGGAAAATGAGGGTGTGAGTGGTGAACCTCATCTCCTTCTCCCAAGCTCCCCCTCCCTCAAACTTTTGTTGTGGTTGGAGACAGGTTGTAGAAAGATTAGAAAACCCCCCCAGGCATCCTTTTTATTGAGCATTCATGATGGTTTGTGCATGGGGCATTGATAAGCAAAATAGACCAATTGTGGGTCCAACGGTCAAGGAGGTGGTTTCTGCATATGCTGTAGAGGGAACTGAGAGGCTGATGGGAAGGCAACTTGGAAAGACAGTCCATCTAGGAGAAAGATAACTCTGATCCTAAACTTCCACCGCCTTGTGGGATATCTCCGGGAGAAGAAAAGGCTAAGAAGTAAACCCTGTACAGATCTGGGGTGGAGGCCCTAAGATGGTGCCTTGTAGCCTCCTTCCAGCAACACCTGCAGCCAAACTGGTGCTCTGCTTTCCTTTGGATCACATCAGCAAAGCTATCATCTGGGCAGCCCAGGACCTCCATATACACTGCCCAGGGATGCTCCATGGGGAGGTCAGTCTGAGGAGGTTTGACTTCACCCCTCGAAGCACACTCCATTGTCTCCTGAGACAGATGGATGCCAGCAACAACTTTAACACTGAGGTCCTTTTTGATAACTATCCCATGAATAGTAAAGACAGAGTGTAAAAAATCAGGTTTGAGCAATTGCATTATACATAAAAGGTAAAGGGACCCCTGACCATTAGGTCCAGTTGCGGACGACTATGGGGTTGCAGCGCTTATCTCACTTTATTGGCTGAGGGAGCCGGCGTTTGTTCACAGACAGCTTCCGGGTCATGTGGCCAGCATGACTAAGCCGCTTCTGGCGAACCAGAGCAGCACACGGAAACGCCATTTACCTTCCCGTCAGAGTGGTATCTATTTATCTACTTGAACTTTGGTGTGCTTTCGAACTGCTAGGTTGGCAGGAGCAGGGACCGAGCAACGGGAGCTCACCCCATTGCGGGGATTCGAACAGCAGACTTTCTGATCGGCAAGTCCTAGGCTCTGTGGTTTAACCCACAGCGCCACCCACGTCCCTTGCATTATACATACCTGTACCTTAAAAAAGAGACAGCTTCTCAGCTAGGCATTTAGCCCGACCACCCAGCTTTCCCAAAGTGATTATAAAAGGTTGCTTCAGACATGCCCTCTTATTAAAAATGCCTTTTAAAATATTTCTATCCAGAGACATATTCAGAATTTCTCCATCATTGTTTCCCTAGGCAGCCATGTTTTCTTTCAAGTTTCTGTTCCTTCAGTTTGATACTTAACTAAGGCACAGTACTAAATTCCAGGAGTCAATATATTTGCTAACGAGACATTATTTTAAAAATAACATTCTGATTCTGCAATGTTCGAATGAAATCATTGTGAACCTCTCCGCTTTGGGATTTTGGTAGTGGCTGATAAGGATTGGTGAGCTGCGAAATTAAAGGAGCAGCCTCTGAAACTGCATATTTAATAGGAATTGTCCTCTTTTCATTGATCTCCATGTTGTAAAACAGAATGCTCTCCGAGATCTGCTCTGGGAAAGAGATACATTTGTGCCATATTTTAATGAGTCTAAGATATGTTATGGGCTTAGTGCCATGTCATTTCCAACATAATTTCACTGTCTGTTTATCTATTCATCCACCCATTCATATGTATATAGAGGAGCCAGAAAAACTGGCAGTGGTTGATGGATCATATATCAGTGTCTGCTCTCAACAGCATCTGAATACAAATGTGATTACACTTGACACCTTGCCCCTGCATTGCTCATCAGATTGTAGAGTGCGGAGTGTTCATACATTTTGGGTGCCCTGCCTGAATGATGTACTTCCCTAACATACTGAGTGGTTGATGCTGGTGATATGGCCAGTATTCTTAAGGCTCCAATTTCGGCATGAAAAGAAGGAGTAGCACTGCAAACCTAAACATAGGCCGGGGCACGGTGCACTGCTTATCTGGCTTGTCAGCGGCAAGGTCACTGCTGTTTACAGAGAGAGGTGGGCGGGCAAGGAGGCGGGGCGCTCGGTTCAGTGGTGGGAGCAGTGGATTGCCACCACTGCTGCAGCCAAACTGCAACCCTTTCCCTACCACCTCGCCCTCATCCTCTTGGTAACTGGAAGCAACTGAGGAATTGGGAAGATACAGTTCCCCACTTCTGCTATAAGGTTGGGAGGTGGTGGTGCATTTCCCCTTAAAAAAAAAGAAAGTTTCATTTTTACAGCAATTTCTTCTCACCAGGCTCTGAAGACAAAATGCACTTGCCTAAAGTAGACATGCAATGACAAACCTAGACAGCATCTTAAAAGGTAGAGACATCACCTTGCCAACAAAGGTCTGTATAGTAAAAGCCATTGTTTTCCCAGTAGTGATGTATGGAAGTGAGAGCTGGACCATAAAGAAGGCTGATCGCCGAAGAATTGATGCTTTTGAATTATGGTGCTGGAGGAGACTCTTGAGAGTCCCATGGACTGCAAGAAGATCAAACTTATCCATTCTTAAGGAAATCAGCCCTGAGTGCTCACTGGAAGAACAGATCCTGAAGCTGAGGCTCCAATTCTTTGGCCACCTCATGAGAAGAGAAGACTCCCTGGAAAAGACCCTGATGCTGGGAAAGATGGAGGGCAAAAGGAGAAGGGGACGACAGAGGACAAGATGATTGGATAGTGTTCTTGAAGCTACCAGCATGGGTTTGACCAAACTGCGGGAGGCAGTGGAAGACAGAAGTGCCTGGCGTGCTCTGGTCCATGGGGTCATGAAAAGTCGGACACGACTAAACGACTAAACAACAACAAAGTAGACAGAACAAGGAGACCTCTTCCAGAATTTAAAGATTACATGATCAGCGAAAGACTCTTTGAAAGGATGTCAGGACATCCTTAGCGTAACACAGCTCCTACAAACATCGATTTAGGGTCTGGTGCATGACAGTATTTATAGACTAAGGGGAAGCATGAGAAAGCAACAAATTACTTGCCCAGTCACTTACAAAGGCATTAAAACACACACTTCTGTGCATTAATAATATCCACTCCACTCCACTTCCCACCCCTACCCCACTTGCTGAACAAGGCATTGAAAAGAAATCTCTGCCCATATGTCACAATTATTTGGTTTACTTTTAAGTGCCAGATGATCTGGTATATTGTTGCTGGAGAACTTTGGAAGGACAGATGGTAAACTAATACTACTTCTTATCCTATTTTGGTTCTTGTCAGGTTCATTTGCAATGGGTTACCGGAAAGAATCCTCATCCGTGGCTGTGGTCAAGAGCCTAACCATATTTCCTATGTGATGCAAATTGAGTTATTACAGTCATATATTCTAGGTGATAATAAAGATCACGCAGGTCCTTTACACTTCCTTTCATTATTTGTAGGTACAGAATTGAGTGTTTGACTCTCATGTGAATTAGAGAGTCAAGCAGGATAGAGCAAATTCTCTTTAGAATGTATGTCTTTTCTCCTTAGGGGGCAGGAATGACATATGGAATCATGTGTAAGGGAGATCCTACATCAGTCTACCTCCTGTTCTCTACTAAAATATATATATAGGGCTCTGATGGTATAAAAAAATAAATAAGGAGAAATTGTAAGCCTACAGTTCCAATCCCACCTCAGCCAAATTACTCACACACTAAATTGCCACGTGAATGCTACTTAAGTTCTCGGACAAGGCCGGCCTGCCCATGAGGCAGGCTGAGGCAGTGGCCTCAGGTGGCAGAATTCCAAGAGGTGGCACCCCCACAGGTGCCCTGGCTGCCCCTCTGCCACTGGCAGAGAGGTGGCGGCAGCAGCAGCAGCAGCCACAGTTTCTGGTGAGATCTTGTGTGCTTTGTAAGATCTCACAATATTTTGGCAAGATCTCCTGATGGCTGTTCTAATGATTATTAGCAGGCTGAGGGTTGAGTAAAGTGAGGCCTATCAGCATTTACTTATTTATTAGCAATGAATTTATAGCCTGCCTTTTCCGCAACATACACAAAGCAGATCAAACAAAATCAACACAGTAAGCAAAAACAAAACAATGACCCCGCCCCGCCCCCCCCAAGATACAGATATAGCCTAAAAAGGCAACCTAAAAACCAAGAAAATGCAGCCTAAAAACCAACCAACCAACCAACCAACCAACCAACCAACCAACCGTTAAGAAAAAGCAGCAGTTTTAAAAGAAGCTGGTTCTTTATCTTTTAGTAAATCACTTCAGACTGTTTCCTAGGAAGCATTAGTTAAATGAATTGAAATTGCACAATAAAAACCTGAGAAATATTTAATTCAACTTGTTTCCTCAGTATTTCATGTGTGTTTACAATGTTGTTCATGACCTTATTTTTAAACACCACTGAGATCATCAGAACAAAATTTTGTATGTGGGTCCAGAATGTAATTCTACTTTTGGCATATTTCTTAGCACCTATATAGCCTCCTCTAGAAGGGCAATGCGTAGTTTACACTGCAGGAGAAAGTATCATTTTTGAATGTTTGCTTTTGTAAATCTATTTGCTTGCTGAGTATGCCAAAACGATTGTTTGCTGTATTTATATTGTGGCGGCCTATGGCTTTAGATGATACGTTTGTATGCATTGTTCACTTTTCAGCGTGAGTTCCTCCATCTGGCAAGGCGACCTCTGTCCCAGGGTTCACATATAAGTGTGTATACATAGGAAGGTCCAAGTCCATTTCCTCTCTCCTTGCATATGTTTTTCAGGACACTTCCTTCTCTAGACTCCAAGCAGTCTTTCTCATCCAAGCCATTTTGCTGTCTGAGGCAAGCGGATGAGATGTGCAGAATCCAACCAGGCTGACAGACTGACTGGTGATGGGAGAACATCTTCCACTGCACTGGAGGTCAAAGCCCAGCTCAGAAGGTACTGCCCCCAGCATCTGCCGCCTGAGGCAGCTGCTTCATTCTGCCAAAGGGTAGGGCCAGGCCTGCTGCGAGTGTGTGAGAGAATATTGCCTTTTAAATACCTGGCCATGAGGCAAACATTCCAAACATTTGCTGGTGTGGGGTTTGTTCAGTGTCTAGTTTGAGAAATATTGTGAACAGGAACTATTATAGCCAAGTCTATTACTCTCTAATAGTGTGGCCATTAGAAACCTATTCTGGTGGTAATTGATCATTAAAGGAGAGAGAGAGAGGAGAGAGAGAGAGAGAGAGAGAGAGAGAGAGAGAGAGAGAGAGAGAGAAATCATTGGCCAGCCCTCTGTGTGCTCTAATGCCAACAGTGGGCAGCTGACCAACCCTTTCCCTGTGCCATAACAAAAAGCTACTTTGCTTATTGCAATTAAGAATGTGATCTAAAAGCCAATGGACAGATCGGTGTGTAAGTGCGAAAGACGGTAATTAAGTAATGCGGTATATATGATATATGGAATGCCAGAGAGGAAAATGAGCAACGGTTATAGTACGCTAATGGGGTAATATTTAGTCATCTAAATAAAACAGAGGCAGATGAAGACAACGTAGCTAGGATTTCGAAACGCTCCTACTGAGTCCATCCCATTTTGATACCCTTCCAGGCTGGGATGGAGGTACAGCTTGAAGGCCTTCTTCCATCATTCCTGTATAGACAGAACAACATTTCAGAGGAATACAGAAAGGCAAAGTGTGTAGCTTAGTGAATGTTAGAGACTCAAGGAAAAAGGAGAAATACAGGAAGTTGTATCCAATGCAATAGTATCATATGGGGAGCAAAATCCAGTTGCACAACAGAACTTTAACATCCCCTGCATGTGTGTGCACACACCTGCACACTCTCAAATCTTTTCTAGGTGATTGGGAAACCCTTCAAAGCAATTTGTTTTGGCTGAGTGGGGGGTGCGCTGGGAGAGAAAAAGAAGGGGAAGTCTCATTGTATGAGCAGAAACCCCCTGCAATGCAGGAATCTCAGCTAAGGTAACAATTACAGATGGCCCTCCAACCTCTGCTTAAAAACTTCCAAGGAAGGAGAGTCCACTACCTGCTGGGGGAGACTGTTCCACTGCTGAACAGCTCTTACTGTTGAACAGTAGGGATGCAGGTGGCACTGTGGTCTAAACCACTGAGCCTCTTGGGCTTGCCGATCAGAAGGTCGGCAGTTTGAATCCCCACGACGGAGTGAGCTCCCGTTGCTCTGTCCCAGCTCCTGCCAACCTAGCAGTTTGAAAGCACGCCAGTGCAAGTAGATAAAAAGGTACTGCTGTGGTGGGAAGGTAAACTGCATTTCCGTGTGCTCTGGTTCCCGTCACGGCCAGAAGTGGTTTAGTCATGCCAGCCACATAACCCAGAAAGCTGTCTGTGGACAAACACCGGCTCCCTCGGCCTGAGAGCACGACAGCCCCATAATTGCCTTTGACTGGACTTAACCTTCCAGGGGTCCTTTACCTTTACCTTTACTGTTTGACAGTGGTACTTATACCCTTTTGGGATGACCCAAAATGATTCTTTTTCTGACATCAACATCTTCATTAAATTAAATGTACCACTTAATGCCAAAATATGTTAAAAGGGATAGAACTGCAACTTAGGAAGAAGGGTTGGGTTCTTCAACAAATGGCGGTTCATAGATATAACTAAGCAGAGAAAATCACTGAGAGCAAGATGTTCATTGCATCCTCTGAGCCCTTCCCTTATAGCTGGCATTATGGGTAGCCTCCCAGATGTTTTGGGGTTAAAAAGTACTTTCCACCTCCTAGCAACCCATATAATTGGCTGCTTCTGGGCCCTGTTGTTGTTTTCCAAGGCTGGGAGGCCTTCTTGATAGTCCCTCTCCCCGTATCCATGGAAATCTAAGGCAAAAGAGGCTTTAAAAGAGGCTTTAGGAATGGTTGTTATGTATATTTCTAATGCATGTCACAGCTTTAGTCCAGGTCAAAGAGGAAGCAGACAATCTGACAAGCGGGAGCTGAGTTTAAACAGTGACAGAGAGATCTGCCTGCCATTTCAAGGCCGCAGCTGCTCCAGAACTGGCTTGCCCTATTTCAAAGCAGGCGATTTGGGTGGGAGAGGGATTTTGTTGTGTTAGCCATTGTCACTTTAAATTTCTTTGCTGGGGATGCTTGAGTAAAGTTGATCTTCATGAATTCTGATAGAGTGGCCTGACACAAACTGTCCAGACTAATGTGCCGACCAGAACTTAGTTATTCAGTGTCTTTCAACCATCCTGAATTTTCTGATGCAGTTTGAGAAAAGAGATAATAATGTGGATTTCCCTCCCTTTAAACCCACAGATTAATGCAGAAACAGAATGGAATAGACTTTTCAGTGGGCACATGCAAAAGTGACCCAGACTGGAAATAGATAAGTTTTTATTTCCTCCTTTATTGAAAGTTAAAAATTATTATATGCACACTAAACCCCAAAACTGTATACTTTGCAAAGTTGGGTGGTGCTGTGGTCTAAACCACTGAGCCTCTTGGGCTTGCCAATCGGAAGGTTGGTGGTTCGAATCCCTAGGACAGGGTGAGCTCCCATTGCTCTGTCCCAGCTTCTGCCAACCTAGCAGTTCAAAAGCACGCCAGTGCAAGTAGATAAATAGGTACTGCTGCAGCGGGAAGGTAAATGCGTTTCCATGCGCTCTGGCTTCCGTCATGGTGTCCTGTTGTGCCGGAAGTGGTTTAGTCATGCTGGCCACATGATCTAGAAAGCTGTCTGTGGACAAACACAGGCTCCCTCGGCCTGAAAGCGAGATGAGCGCCACAACCCCATAGTCACCTTGGCCTGGACTTAACCATGCGGGGGTCCTTTCCCTTTCCCTTTATCGTAATTCACCAGATCTTAACCTATCAATATTTGTAAGAATGGATTCCAAATATCCAAATAGATAAGTTAAGTCACGCTTTTAGAGAGCTAGGGATAGAGACACACACTCTAGCATTCTGCCCATTTCCTTATTACCTTTCTTTAGCTCCTGCTTTGCAGTAGCAGCCAGCCATGCAGTACAAACAGAGCAGCGATGCTCCCCTGGCTTCCCAATGCCACATGTTACTGTCAGTAATCAAAAGTGGCAGGGGAAGGCATCAAAGAGCTCAATGCTGCTCAATCCAGAGCATTGGATTGGCTATGCCACTGCACCTGCCACTGCACTCCCCAGTGCTCCCTCTAGGAAACTAGCAGTGGCGTGTGCCGTCGGGAAGCCAGGGGTGGTATTACTCACAGCAGTCCTACTGAAATCAGTGAACACATCTAAATTAATTCCATTAATTTCAATGGCTTCACTTAGTTGACCTAGATGGGTTCACTCAACGCTTGTATGGTGCATTTAAGCTGTTAGAGAGTACGCTCTGGATGTGTGTCTGGGGAACCCTGCCAAAAGTGCTATTTTTCTAGAAAAAGGTCTGCCAGTATTCATGAAGAGCACCTCTCTTGTTGTCTTATAATGGCAATGGTGCCCACATGAGAGGTGCCGTAGCTGAGTTTTGGCTGAAAAAGAGCCCTGGTAGGGACCATGTATGGTCAAGTGATGGTCAAGAGAGCCAGTGTGGTATAGTGGTTAAGAGCGGTAGTCTTGTAATCTGGTGAAACGGGTTCACTTCCCCGCTCCTGCACATGCAGCTGCTGGGTGACCTTGGGCTAGTCACACTTCTCTGAAGTCTCTCAGCCCCACTCACCTCACAGAGTGTTTGTTGTGGGGGAGGAAGGGAAAGGAGAATGTGAGCCGCTTTGAGACTCCTTTGGGTAGTGATAAAGCGGGATATCAAATCCAAACGCCTCCTCCTCCTCTTCTTCTTCTTCTTGCATAGGTGAGGGTGGAGCTGAGCCCACAATGACAGATCTCTCTTGCTGGGTCAGGGAATGAGGGCTAGATGATTTGGATCTTGAATTCAACTAAGGGTTATGGGACTTTGGTACAAACACACACACACACACACACACACACACACAGAGCGATTTGGGGAGATACGTTGCGAGAACTCCAGATTTGACTAAGCACTTAGAAGTTTGTGAATTAATGGCTCTACAGAAATAAATTACTAACAGTAAATTGCTAGGAATAAATAATGCTTCTCCTAATAAATGAGTATACAGTGGAATTTCTTTTGCATTGCCCCATGTAGTTACATTTTCATATTGACTAGACAGAGATTATGAGAGGCATGTCAACTGTTTACGGTTAGGGTTGTTTTCTGTATTTAAGTAATGCATACTATAAAATTCATGGGATTTAAAATGCTATCTCTGCTCCCGCTTGTGTTGGGGGGGCAGTGGCAGACACCATTAATTTGTAAGCATTAGTAAAATAAGATGCAGTTGCAGGAAATGTAATTGGATCATCTTTGTATTTTATGCCAGCATGTCTGAGGAATGTTAAAATAGGCACCGTGAGCACAGCGACATGACTCTGACAGCAATACAGTAGCTGTTGGAGGCTTGAGAAATAATAGCCAACTTCGCTTTCCATTGTCACTTTCGGGTACCACCTCTCACAGGCACCATTCATTAGGCAAGAAAGGCTGCAAGCCTGGAAGCTTAATGGACTTAAACCTTTTGTAATATTAATATGTTCTATAATCACAATTCCATTAGGGGGGAGAAAGGTTTCCTCGGCTGTGAACCAGAAAAAAAAGCATAATTTCAGCCTGCAGTCCTCGATCCACTTACCCCAGAGTAGGCCTATTGAATTCAATGGGACTGATGTCTGCCTAGGCATGCAGAGGACTGCGCTATTAATCACCAAAGACCATCTTTTCTCATTCCATTGCAGCTTTTCAAGCCTGCTGCCTGGCAGAAACAACAACACCAAAATCTAAGGTAAAAATCTCAGCAGAATATATGGGTTGCCTCAGTAGCCCAATTAACACCTGCAGGAGCTCGTCCTGAATGGTGATGATTTGGTTATTATTATTGTTGTTGTTGTTATAATAATAATCATGTGTGTGAGGGGGGGTATCCAAGCTCAATACTAATGCATGCAAATCATGTACTTATACATGAATGTGATGTTATTCCAGGAACACATTGCCGGAGCTTTTGTGAAACTTGGCTATTAGAGAACCATCTACCAGAGAAGATGTCCCATCTTGTCACCTTTCATTTCATCTTGCTTTTGTCCCTTGCTGTCAACTACCAATCTTCATGTGTTTCCCAGGCACCTTTCATTTCATTCCCCAGAATTGTAGTCTTTGGAGTTCTTCCTCCCCTCACCCACTGTTCCCAGTAAAATACAGTGGTACCTCTGGTTAAGAACTTAATTCATTCTGGAGGTCCGTTCTTAACCTGAAACTGTTCTTAATCTGAAGTACCACTTTAGCTAATAGGGCCTCCTGCTGCCGCCGTGCGATTTCTGTTCTCATCCTGAAGCAAAGTTCTTAACCTGAGGTACTATTTCTGGGTTAGTGGAGTCTGTAACCTGAAGTGTCTGTAACCTGAGGTACCACTGTAACATCAAATTCACAGATTTGCACTTATACACAATAAACTGAATACAATTTGGTGGGAAGTCTGGCCCTCAAAGGATAGGGCAAGATGAGACTTTGAAATGGCTGGATCCTGAAATGGCTGGTGAAGGGCCCACCTTTAGCTTCCGTTTGTGAGGGGCAAAGAAATTAGCAAGGGGAATGAGAGTACTCGCAATAAATCCACACATTTAAAAGAGAGAGCGCGGAAAAGACTTAGATAATAAAAAGGAACTGAACAGTACAGAGCATATAGTAAGTACACCGTGCTGAGTTCATGGAATACAGTTTCAGTTCTCTGCGATGCACACAGCATGATTACATCTACAGATGTGCAGAAAATAGCTCTTAATACTGCAGGACTGTAATCTGGCATGGGTGGGGAAATAAGGAGTTCTCTGAGGAAGTCAAAGGGTGTTCCAAGAAAATCACTTTACTGAATGATTGCATCTTGTTACTGCTGCCTATTTCACATTTTTTCCTTCTATGTAACACATGCTTACATGTGCATATACAATATGTTTCTATGCAACAGAGCATTACTGCACACATTGAATCATTTACAGATAGGTAGCCGTGTTGGTCTGCCATAGTCAAAATATAAAAAAAAAAAAATCCTTCCAGTAGCACCTTTAAGACCAACTCGCTGGTCTTAAAGGTGCTACTGGAAGGATTTTTTTTTATTTTGACATTGAATCATGTGATGCCGGCTAGTAAAATGCTTTCTTTTTCAGGGATATACTTCCAGCTCTGCAGGTATTACATTCTCTGGCCATCAGGAAGCACATAAAAAGGCTTTTCTTTTGAGGCCCAGTTTCTAAAAATGTTGCTAAGCTAAATATGGAGAGTTTTAAAAGCACAATGCAGCCCTGATGCAACTCTGTTCCTGATGTAAGTAGGGGCTGCAAGCCTTTCAGATTGCCGCTAAGACAGTGTTATGTCCTTCTGAAGAACAGGAACAGGAAACCTGTGACTGTCCAGATGTCATTGTACTCTAGCTTCCATCAGCCCTAACCAGCATGGCCAGTGGTGCAGGATTTTGTGTCCAAAACCAGACCACTTGGCTTGCATCTGTACCAAATGAACCACCTGAAGCGGAGGAGCCATAGCTTAGTGGTGGAGTACAGGATTTACATCAGTCCCCAACATATACCTGAAGGAGTATACCTGAAGGAGCGTCTACACCCCCATCATTCAGCCCAGACACTGAGGTCCAGCTCCGAGGGACTTCTGGCAGTTCCCTCACTGTGAGAAGTGAAGCTACAAGGAACCAGGCAGAGGGCCTTCTCAGTGGTGGTGCCCGCCCTGTGGAACACCCTCCCATCAGATGTCAAGGAAATAAACAACCTTCTGACTTTTAGAAGACATCTGAAGGCAGCCCTGTTGAGGGAGGTTTTTAATGTTTGAAGTTTTATCACTTTATCATCATCATCATCATCATCATCATCATTATTATATCCAGGTAGGGGAATCCTGTATGGAAACTTGAACTACTGACAACACTGGTCAACAACAAATTTGTTGTCTGCATTTTTTCAGTTGATTTAGGACGAATCTGATGCGCTGAATCCAAAAATCACATTGGTTTTGCTCAATCAGGTCAAGTTTTTGAGCTATGGCCACATGTTGTTTTTTTACGTTTTTGTTCACATGTACGCTTGTGTGGAGCATTTTAGAAGAAGTTGATGGGGGTAAAATGCCATGTCGAATAATTGTTTTGATTGGAAATGATTATTTTAATGACAAGAAGTATTCAGGTCCGATAGTTCTGGGTGATTATGTCAAAAAGGGATCAGTTTGAAGTCATAAAACCTTGAAATCTTCCATAAATTGGTGCAGCAAAGCATAAAGTTGGGGGATCAAAACTAAGTTAATCCTGATCTTCAATCAGCATGTCGTCCTGTAGCTCATTGTGATGAAATTCCAGTGCCTGTCTTCGGAGAACTTCCTGACATTAGTGACGAAGATGCCTCCAGTGTTGAAGGACATGAAGAAGAAGAAGTGGTTCTTGAAGATGATGCTCCACATCCATTTTCCCAAAAGGAGTTGAATGATCTAGTTCACGACCTCAGCTTGTCAAAGGACTCTGCCGAACTGTTGGCATCCAGATTGAAGGGAAAAAAACCTCCTCTTTGACAGTGCTCGCATCAGCTTCTTCCGCAACAGGCATCAAGAGTACCTCCATTTTTTCTCAGAAGAGAAGGACTTGGTGTACTGTGCAGATATTGCACAGCTTCTGCTCAAGCTTGGAGTGCCACAGTACAAACCCAAAGATTGGAGACTGTTCATTGACAGCAGCAAGCGATCACTGAAATGTGTTCTGCTACACAACGGCAACCAGTTTGCCTCTATACCCCTGGCTCACTCGACTACACTGAAGGAGAACTATGAAGCGGTGAAGTATGTGCTGGAGAAAATTGGTTATGATCAGCATAAGTGGTTTATTTGTGTTGACCTGAAGATGGTGAACTTTTTGTTGGGACAACAGTCTGACTTCACCAAGTACCCATGTTTTCTGTGCATGTGGGATAGTAGGGACCGTGCTCAGCATTACACGAAGAAGGACTGGCCTGTGCGGGAGGAACTGGTGTCTTGCAAAGAAAGGAACGTCATCAACGACTCTCTGGTGGACAGAGACAGAATACTCTTCCCACCACTGCACATCAAGCTCGGCTTAATCAAGCAGTTCACCAAGGCTCTGGACAAGGATGGTGACTGCTTCACTTACTTGTGCCAGGCTTTTCCAGGATTTCCAGGGACGCATGTAGAAAAGATCCTCTGCCACTGAGCTATGGCCCTTCTCAGCTGGGAATCCTGAGCCAGGTTCTGACTCTGTATGCGTTCCTAAATGTCAGGGAGTTGATAAAGCGTGTCCTCCCTAAAAGAGGGCACGTGTTGCGGTGAGACCTGGAAACTGACCTCCTGGTTGTGGGTGGGTTTATTGGACAGCCACAACACCCGATTGGTAGGTCCCTCATTGATGGGTTTAATCTGGCCAATGGGGAGCTGTTTAAATGGACCAAGGGAACTATATATACCTATGCACGTGACCCAGAGCTTCCTCTTTCGGCTCATGCATTGGAACACCCGCCCACCTCTCCCTATATTTAGGGCATTTTGCGACTGACCTTGCTATGCCGTCGTGTATCGTCTGTCGTTGGGACAGGGACACGGCAGGAATTTTCCCCACTTGGCTGATTGGCTGTTGCCATTTGGATTTCATCTGCCATGTAGCAAATTGTCACAACTTTTAAGGTTGTGGATAGGCTCTGGTTCAGGTGATAGGGATGGGAGAACGCTCTCGCCATCCCTATATGAAGGGAATACCCGTTAAAGGAATCCAGGGACTCAACTTGGTTTGGTCAACCCCCGAGAGGGGGTTGCGCCCATGCCTGAGTCCAGGGGAGCACCTGGGGAGTGGACATAGTCTTTTCCCGGGCTTTCCACCTACCTCAGGTGTTCACCCTTGGCTGACCTATGATAGAGCTCTGAGTCAGTACTACCTGCAAGGTAGTCGAACCAGAGCCTATGCAACCACTCACTTTCTGTAATCAATAAAGTTGTGGCCTAAATTCTGCCAAAAACCAAAACTAAAATTTGAGTCAAATGTGTGTTTATTTAGGGGGGAGGTCTCTGGGTCTGAACACGCAAGAACAGCTCATTCACAGCTCAGAGAAAGAGAGGGAAACACCGTTTAACTTGCAGTTAGTTTCTTTATCAAGGAAACAGAGCAGAGAACATATGGAGACCTCTGAGATATGCTTCACCTAGATGAAGCAATTGCTGGGACTGGCTTGCACCTCCCACTTTACTCCTTTCCCTCTGTGTCCAGCCTCTCCCTCTATCTATGGTGAGCCCCAAGGGACCCTTTCTATTTCTGCCTTGCTCTCTGCTCTGTGATATGCATCAGACGCCTTGTTCTGGGAGTGTGGAGGGGCTTGCAAGCTGTCAGCAGAAAAGCTGTCAGGGTGGCTCACTGGTGAAGCTGCTAAGTCTGATTCCTGTCTTTGCACCTGCCTCTTCCTCATCCTCCAAGCTCCCAGTCTCTTGTGCTTCCTAGCTCTTCCCCTCCTCTGGGATGTGTCTGATAAGTTGTGGGTGAACATATCAGACAACACATCAAGTCTTCAAACAGCTCTTGTTTATTCACAGGCCAGAACAGAACTGAACTGAAGGGTTGAGCCACCCTGCTTATATAGAGCCCCACTACAATGCAACAGTAACAAATTTCTGTAACTATCCAATCACTGAACATCACTATCAATCCCACATTTGCATATGTGGACCTGAGTTAAAAGTATCTACAGTATCCCCCTGCTGGCCCAGGGTGAGAACTGGACACATAACAGTGTCCAGTTGTTCACCACCAAGATCCAGGATCCAAATCTTCTCCCTCTGTGCTTTCCCTGGAAGGGGCTTTTGTTCAGGCGGTTTCCACCCCTCCTGCTCATCTAACCGGTCCCTGACACTAAATTCTGCTGGGGTTTTTATTCATTGGATTCTGCCAGCAATCTCCTTTAAGGCTAAACGGAAATGCTCCGGTGTGAAAGTGTGGATTCTAGAAAGGCAAAGTCTTTTTCAGTCAGCAGCACCGTCAAAGCAACTTCAGAGAGGAGCCTAACTCCAGTGCCTCTGTAAAACCAGCTCTCCCCCACTTATTAAAAAATCTGCTGATAAGATGCCGAAGCAGGAAATCAATTTGCTAAGGCTGGTCCGTTGCATCAAGCCGTCACTGCAAACGCCCACCCTGCTCGGTGCAACGCTTGCCTTTTTTGCCAGGATATCAATCCGTCCCTCCTTACTACACAATTTCCTTCTCAGCTCCAGCTTCGCACCAGTCCTCTTCTCTCCCATTTGCGAAATTCTGGGGCTGTTTATTTTCTTGGCCTGACAACAAATGGCCCTGGAATATTTTTTTCGAGTGCTTCTCCTGTTGCAGCTGACAGTCTCTCTAAGCCTTCTGGGGTACATTAGCTCCATTTCAGGAAAGCAGGAAGGCAGCGGCAAGGAAATAAATGGGTTCTGGCGCTCTGGGGAGATGAGAAAGGGCTGAAGCGCAAAGACGCCGTGGAAAATAAACATGGCTAAATGAAGGGAAATATACTTACTTTTGCACTGTTAAGCCTCACACGCAGGCAAAAACTCAAGAAAAGCCCGAGGCTAGGGAGGGACTGGGGTCAGCCCTCACTGCCCCTTAGAAATGCCCAGGCTGCTGTGTAGAGGCTTAGTATAATTTGGGCTTCTGGATTCAACAATGTTAGTCCAATAAACCATTTTTATTGCAACATGCAAAGCTGAGTTGCCAGCAGTCCCTAAATTTACGGAGGCCCATTAATTTATTTCACATGCCACACATTTCTCTTCTCTCTCCCTCCCCCCCCTTCAAACCCCCCCCCCCCAAGAAAAGCCTCACTGATCGTAAATTGTACATTTAGAAAGACTGGATGGGCCTTTTTTTTTTTTTAATGTCAACAATTATTCACTCTTTTGGCAACAATTCATGTATAGCATTTGGACATTAATATATGTATGCTATATGCTACTTGGGTCTGACGTTCTTTAAACCAACAGAGAATGCGCCCTGAAATTCTGCATTCGGGACAGGAGCAATGCAGCCGAGTTTGGGGTTTCCTTGGCTCGGAATATAAACTTGGCGACTCATAATGCTCACCTTGAAGGGGCGTGTTACCCCCCCCCCACTGGGTTCGTCTTTTGTTCAGCTTCAATGTGAAGGTGAGAGTTACCTGCACTGAGTTCTTTTCTTGGTTGGATTGCAGTAAGAAAATAACTCCTACCTCTAACATACACACACACATACACTGGCTGCTGCACTGATAACCACAGCAGGAGCAGGACAGAGCAGGGTGCTTCTTCCACCTCCCCTGTCGTGATCCTACTCTTCCTCCTCTCTTTCTAGCCAACTTTGGTGCTTTGAACACCAGGAAGTGCCTGATGCACATCCTCCAAGTGTTCGCCTATTCTCCAGGGACATCCCTGATTTAGAGAAGCCATCCCAGCTTTTGATTTGATCACAGAATGTCCCACTTTTCCTTAGGATGTCCCTATTTTCATTGGAGAAATATTGGAGGGTATAGAGTTATCTAACCCCAGAGCCATCTGAAGGCAATCCTGTATAGGGAAGGGTGGTGTTTTTTTTTTTTAATGTTTAATGTTTTATTATGTTTGTATATACAGTGGTGCCTCGCAAGACGAAATTAATTCATTCCACGAGTTTTTTCGTCTTGCGGTTTTTTCCGTCTTGCGAAGCACGGTGTCAGAAAAGCTTCAAAAATCACCAAAGTCTTCAAAAACCTCAAAAAATGCTACCACACCACGTGCTATGAGTTGCTCCTCGAAGTCAAGTCGCAAGTGTATTAACGGTTTTAAGAAAAAGGAAACAAACTTGCAAGACGTTTCCGTCTTGCGAAGCAAGCCCATAGGGAAAATCATCTTGCGAAGCAACTCAAAAAACAAAAAACCCTTTCGTTTTGCGAGTTTTCCGTCTTGCGAGGCATTCGTCTTGCAAGGTACCACTGTATGTTGGAAGCTGCCAGGAATGGCTGGGGCAACCCAAGTAAGATGTGTGGGGTATAAATCGTAAAACTATCATTATGGAATGGGACGTCCCTATTTTCATCGGAGAAATGTTGGTGGGCATGCTGATGATGTCGGGTACCCATGGGGAGAATATAGTTCCCACCATCCCAGGCACTGATGAGGGGGAAAGAAAAACAAAGAAGAAGAGAGGCAGGAGAGACAGAGGGAGTGCACAGGGAAGGGGACCAGGGAGGAAAACCAATCTCTCTCTCTGCTATGACTGAAGCAACAGCACCCATAGCATGTGCTAAATGGGGGGATTGGTGGGCTCAGCAGCCTGTTTGGCTCTTATAAGGTAAAGGCCAGCAGGACCCCGGGATGGTTAAGTCCAGTCAAAGGTGACTATGGGGTTGCGGCGCTCATCTTGCTTTCAGGCTGAGGGAGCTGGCATTTGGCCACAGACAGCTTTCCAGGTCATGTGGCCAGCAGGACTAAACTGCGTCTGGCGCAACAGAACACCGTGATGGAAAACAGAGCACATGGAAACGCCATTTACATTCCTACCGCAGTGGTACCTATTTATCTACTTGCACTGGCGTGCTTTCAAACTGCTAGGTTGGCAGAAGCTGAGACAGAGCAACAGGAGCTGACCCCATCGCGGGGATTTGAACCGCTGACCTTCTGATCGGCAAGCCCAAGAGGCTCAGTGGTTTAGACCACAGTCTAAACCCCTGTCCCTTTGGCTTTTATAAGAACTGTTGGTGGGAAAGAATTGTTTCCCCAAGTGATCTCCACTATTGTTCATAGTTAGCAGGTCCGTTTTGAGCCAAACCTGACAGAGCTCAACACTTCTCCATTATTCAGGGCCATCATATCTGTTAAAATGTGGGCTATCCAGTTTGTAGAATTGATTCACAAGGAGTCAATTTTATGTCTGCTGTTTTTGGCAAGCGCTAAGGAGAGCAGACTGTGAGGAGAGACAGTGGGGGAGAGGGGGGCACCTACTGGAATAACAGAATAATTAGCAGAATATAGCACATGTCCCCTTCTCCCCCATTCTTTCTCCTTTCAGTCCAGTCCTCTCTCCACCCAGTCTAGTCTCCTTCCTAAATCGGCTCTTGCCAAAAACAGCAGAAAATGTTCTAAGCACTTTACACTTATTTACATTATATCTCATTTGTCATTTTAATGTTCATTCGCCCTGTCTGGAGAGATCTTTTTGGAGCTCCTTGCAATATTTTCTTCTTGTTCTTATCACCCTGAACAGTTTGGTATCATCAGCAAACTTGGCCACCTCCAAGTCATGATCAGAGGTGTGTATTTATGACATCGGCAGCCCCTGGGCAGAAGAGATTTTATGCCCCTGCTTTGTCAGCCGCGGACAGAGAATTAACTTGCATCCAGACACTGGGAAAGTCTGTGCTGTAGCTCAGGAAATACATGCTTAGAAAGGCACTCTCCACTCCTTCAGAAGCTGCTTTGTCTTCCTTTACCCAGGAATCCAAATTTGCCATTTATCTAAAGCACATAGAGATCCATTGGTGCTTCTCTCCTTTCATATTTCCTTATTGATCCTTGCAATAAAAAACCAATAATTTTAATATGGAACATTTTTGGTTATCACTTTGGCAAACTGTGCCCAGCACCTGAAAACACGGGTGCTGGTTGTCCCTTGCTCTCCTTTGAGAAGAATGTTGCTGATATTATTGGAGAAGTTTCACAAACAGAACAACAAAAGTACTGTATTTGAATGAATATCCACTGACCTAGCAAACACCATTGTCATCATTTACCTGCCCTTCACCATAAGGTTCCAGGTGGTTTCATCAGTTAAAACATAGTATTAAAAACAGTTCAAAACCAGGGATTTCCCCCCCCCCAGCTGGAGCTCACGAGAGCTCAGTTCTGGCACCTCTCAGGTGGGCGCCATTGCCATTCTAAGAAAACAATGGCTCTCATGGTGAGTTCTGGCACCTCTTTTTCTAGAAAAATAGCACTGTTTAAAACAAAAATTGCAATGGCATAAATAAGGTGGGTCCTAAAAACATACACATGAAGTGTGAAAAGCCAGAATAAAGAGATATGTCTTTAGCATTCACGGAAGTATAATGATGGTGTCAGATACATCTTTGTGAGGAGGGAGTTCCACAACATGGAGGCTGCAACAGAGAAGGCCCTCTACTGGGCTGCCACCCCCTGAGCTTCTGAGGGCAATGAAACAGCCCCCTCTATTGATCTTAACACCAAGAAGGGTCTGTAAGAAGGAAGTGGTCTTTCAGATATTTGAGGGGCTGAGTTGTTTAGGGCTATAAACCCTAACATGAACACCTTGTCTTGGGCCTGGCCTGGAAATGAACTGACAGCCAACGTATGTCACTTTCATACAAACTCTCCCCATCACAAAGTGGGAATGAATCCTTAAAAAACAAACAAAGCTAACTTTAAAGCTCCCTTTACACAACTTAAAATATTATTAAAGCACTTTAAAGACGCATTGCACACAAAAAACCCAACATTGCACCTATGTTTCTAGAACTTGGTTTCAACTCCTCTGCCTGCAAATTCCATCCATTTCTGACAAAATGTAACAGTTGTAGCCATTTGTTGATTTTCCCATTATAGCCAATGGAAAGACAAGCAAAGCTTCAGGTTTTCCAAATTCAAGGTGAAGCAAGTGTTGCCTGAATCCATCCAAGGAGAATCAATCTCACATTTAGAGCACTGAGGCAGGATCTGAAGCATTTCCGCCATGCTGTGGTGTAAACCACTGAGCGTTGGACTTGCTGGTTGGAAGGTTGGTGGTTCGAATCAACGTGACGGGGTGAGCTCCCATTGTTCAGTACCAGCTCCTGCTAACCTAGCAGTTTGAAAGCATGTCATAGTGCAAGTAGATAAATAGGTACCGCTCCGGTGGGAAGGTGAACGTCGTTTCCGTGCACTGTTTAGTCATGCTGGCCACATGACCCGGAAAAACTGTCTATGGACAAACGTCGGCTCCCTCGGCCAGTAAAGCAAGATGAGCGCCACAACCCCAGAGTCATTCATGACTGGACTTAACTGTCAGGGGTCCTTTACCATTAAAAGGTAAAGGACCCCTGACCATTAGGTCCAGTCATGGACGACTCTGGGGTTGCAGCGCTCATCTTGCTTTATTGCCTGAGGGAGCCGGGGTACAGCTTCCAGGTCATGTGGCCAGCATGACTAAGCTGCTTCTGGCGAACCAGAGCAGTGCACAGAAACACCATTCACCTTCCTGCAGGAGTGGTACCTATTTATCTACTTGCCCTTTGATGTGCTTTCGAACTGCTAAGTTGGCAGGAGCAGGGACCGAGCAACGGGAGCTCACCCCGTCGCAGGGATTTACCTTTATGTAAATGGCTAATACTGCACTGTGAAAAGTCTGCCCCTAGTGACAGCTGGTGAATGTAGGGAACAACGCTAACACATTTTATTTTTTCACTCACAGTTCTTTGGATTTAGCTCAAGGTATTTAGCTTGAGCTCCCTTGGCATCCTAAAATGAGAGTGTAAAGGATGCATAAGACAAGTATCACTGAGTGACCTGTTTAAGTATTAAAATCTCCTGGGAGTGAAGCAAAACACTATAGGATACATGCCAGTCCAACCTTGTACGAAAAGCTTCAGCTTATCATGTCAGACGAAAGATCAGAGAGGGATATTAAAGACATTTCTTTCTTTCTTTTTAAAGAAAACATGTGCTTGTATCAAATTACAATAAATGCCTGATAAAAGCAGAGTTGGAAGAAGACAGACCTGTGATCCCATACAGAAAACCCAGCAGGACCGCCTAGAGTTAGTTCTCTAGTCAGCCTGCTGCTCATTTGGGCGAGTTTTATCCCCGCTTTTAGAAATGAGCTGGGCAAATCAAAGGGACTGGCATGTCAATATCTACATTGCATAGATCAATGGAGGAGTTCAAAGGATACTTTAAAAATTGGGAGCTTTGTGTCTTGCCTGGAAAATCAGGAAAGTTTCATGAGAGAATTCTTAATAAAGTTAGGACATGGGTAGGCAAACTAAGGCCCGGGGGCCGGATCCGGCCCAATCGCCTTCTAAATCCGGCCGGTGGATGGTCCGGGAATTAGCGTGTTTTTATATGAGTAGAATGTGTGCTTTTATTTAAAATGCATCTCTGGGTTATTTGTGGGGCATAGAAATTCGTTCATTATTTTTTTCTGAAATATTGTCCAGCCCCTCACAAGGTCTGAGGGACAGTGGACCAGCCCCCTGCTGAAAAAGTTTGCTGACCCCTGAGTTAGGAGATGGACACAGCGCAACTGTAAACATGAGAAGAAGAGGGGGAAATGCAGAGCCATTTCTCTGTTGTGTTTTGGAAATGGCAAATGGGTCCAGCTACCCATTCAACTCAGGGGAGAATTAAAATGATATATGCTTTCATGCTAGCTGTAGGAAAGGGACTGAACTCTCTCGACAACAATAAGATTAAGTGGGGTTCTGTTCCTAAAATGGTTACATCGCAACAGTTACATTACCTTTCAAAATAGAAAAATTCCAACAGCAAACTAGGTTTCCAGATGTGTTTCTTAAGCTCTGGGATGTAAAAGGATAATGGAATCTCTTGAGGTGCTCAGCTGTTAATGTCTGATCTTTGAAGATGAGATTTTAAAAGAATACAGAGCTCTCTTCAACTTTATGATCTAAATTCAGAGAAAATTAGATGCAAAAGTCCCAGCGAACTCGGAGGAGGAGGTTAATTGTGGCCATTGCAAATCACGTTCATTTCAAAAGAATTTAAGCACAGCTAAGTTTCTCTTACATCTCTTGCATTTCAGTACAGGTCATGTTCTCTGGATTCAGGGAAGGTCAGCCTCACACTCTTCTGATGGGTCAGTCCACAAAGCAGATTGGCTAGCAAGACACAATGATCTGTGTCCCCACCCCCATCCCACCCTGAGCCAATTTGGGGGGCATGAGGAGAGAGGGGCAAAGTCCTGTTGTGCAAGCAGAAATCCTTGTGCAGGGCTTCCTCTGACAGGACTCACCAGTTGAATCCCACCCTCATTTCTCCCCTAAACCTCAGGCAAATTACTTAAGCCCTGCTTCTGAATACTGACTTGGAAGTAAATCTCATCGATTCCAGTTGGACTGTCTCCCTATTAAGGCTGCGGCCTTAAAATTCTCAGTGCTTCTAAGTCTTCATTATTTATTATGTTTTTCATTAACAAAGCTCGTATATTGGCCCTTTGAGAAAACATCCCCTACACTAGCCACTTCTTGATAAAGCATTGAAAGAACAGCTAATATTTATGTTTCTCACACACATTAATCACTGGGTATCCCTTTAATCTGCATTCACATGAGGCTCTCACTTTGCTGAAACGGAGGGAGACTCAGTCTGGTCAGTGTTGAAATGGGAGACTACCTGAGAACCACCTCAGGTTCCATGATTGAAGAAAGACAGGGTAAATATAAATGTAAATAAAATTCATGATGCATCACACAAAACTTTTTAACAAAAATTCTCAAGGTTTGTAGGAATTTCAGATCTCAGTCTACAGTTAGTCATTATGTAATTATACTGCTGCTTATATACTTGCATACTTATATACTTACAAAGTGGGGAGGGGGAGATGGATGTTTATATGTGCATAATATTTTTCTCCTTTTTCCCCCTGGCAGATCTCTCTCTCTCTCCTTCCCCCATCCCTAAACGGCCTCGGCCCAGTATATCTGAAGGAACGTCTCCACCCCCATTGTTCTGCCCAGACACTGAGGTCCAGCTCTGAGGGCCTTCTGGCAGTTCCCACACTTCAAGAAGTGAGGTTACAGGGAACCAGGCAGAGGGCCTTCTTGGTGGTGGTGCCCTCCCTGTGGAATGCACTCCCATCAGATGTCAAGGAAATAAACCAATATCTGACTTTCATAAGACATCTGAAAGTAGCCCTGTTTAGGGAAGCTTTTAATTTTTGAAGTTTTATCATATTTTTAATCTTCTGTTGGGTACTGCCCAGAGTGGAGGCCCAGCCAGATGGGTGGGGTAGAAGTAATAAATTATTATTATTATTATTATTATTATTATTATTATCCATTCAACAGTTGGAACCCATGAGGGGGAAATTAAGTGTGCCAGGTCTCCAAGCTGGGACTTCTCAGAGGCATGAAGCAGACCCAATCCTGCCTCTGTCCTGCTTCCACTGCACCCTATTCTGGGGTCTAACACCAGTTACTGCCATTGAAAACCCTGCCCACATTAGATGAATACCCACTAAACCGCTTATATTTTGAGCAAGCTGCTGTAACTTCCTGAAACTTTCTTTTAAACTCAAGCTGTAATTCTTACTAGTCTGGTAGATTTGAAATCAGTTAAACTGACTGACACAATGGCCTTTTTCAGAAATTACCATTGCTTCGTTATTCTAGAATTCATAGTGTGTAACCTGGGAGGGACTTATTCAGTCTGCAGTTCTCCATCTTGGAATTAAGTCTACTAGCGGACTTCGCACCTATAGCCAGTCTAATTTTCATACTTTTTTGGTTTTTATTTTTCCTCACCCACCCCCTGCTTTGTGCCACATCTTGCGTGATGGAGAGTTCTTCTCGGGGCATTTTTTTTTCAGCTGTTGCTCACAGAAGCTTAGCAACAGCATCTCTCAGGTGGGCGTCATTGTCATTCAAAGAGAACAAGGGAGTAGTTTGTGTTGAGCTCAGGCACCTCCTTTTCTAGAAAAATAGCACTGGTTCTTCTGAAGACATTGTTAGCTTGCTACCATTTTGCCGCTTTTTGGTTGATCCTAATAACTGCATTTACTCAACTGAGCCTTGAGGAGATATTTAATAGGAAAGCTAGACAATTGCTTTAAAATTAACAAGTCAATAAAATGTTGCTATTTCTCTCCAACATTTAAGCTTTGTTTGATAAAAGTTATTTGTTTTACAGTTATTGTGACTTTTTATATTGGATCAGATTGTTACTATTAATGTCTGATGTTTTATTTTGGCTTTAAATGTGTTGGAAGCTGCCCAGAGTGGCTGGGGCAACCCAGCTGGATGGGTGGGGTATTATATATATATATATATATATATATATATATATATGCAGGCCATTCTATTGCGGAGCAGATCTGTCATAAAGGCTGTGTGCTGTGTATTGGGAGACTGAGAAACTAGGAATGTGAAACATTTCAGAAACTGTAGGAGGAAAACAAAGCTCAGGTTTGAACTTTAGCATAACGTCTGTGGGTAATTGAAATTGTCAGGTACACTGTCAGCTCTCAGCTCTGAATAGGCCCAGTTGCTGATGCGTGGGGTTAACTAGCCAGCCTGACTGAGTAAAGTACATGCAATCACTGAATGCATTGTTTCGGAGCTAGTCACTTCTATCCAAAAAGAATGGCAAGTCTCACTCAGCTGCATCCTAACCCAGCAGGTTACTAAAATCCATATAGTCTTTTCTTCTCCTTCTGTGCATACTAAGGCCAACAATCCCCTTCTCCTTCCCTGGGAAGCATCCTCTGCCTCCATTGTTGTGCATCAGACCTTCCCCCTCCCTCCCCGCTTCTGCTTTTCATTGCATTCCCAGGAGGGAGAATGAAGAACTCCAGCATGTATGCCTCACAGCTTTCAGGAAATGGGCTACCTATTTCAATAAGATACACTCCTATTTTGAAAGGGGAAAAATTGTCGAGATTTCATTAACGATAGACGGCAGAGAGATTGGTTGCGGGGTGACCCAGATCTCATATGGTGGAACCAATGAAGCTTTTAACAATACTTTGACAATGATGATAACAGCCTGTTTAAAGCAAAAGGCAGCTGTAATGACATTTTATTGCACGTATATAGATCAGGAGAGCAAGACAAGGAATTATCAGAGTGGGATCTAAACAGACTTGCAATACCTTCTAAAACTGATGCTTGGGACCCTGGTTTTCCTCTGTCTGAAGTGTTTGCATAGAGAACATTAGGGGAGACTGAGAGTTGAACATTGCTTTTTCAAGGCTTAACTGCCATCATACCTGAAAAATGTATGTTTGTTTCTCTGAATGCATGCATTTTCCCCTCTCCATTATAAACTCTTTTAAAGAAAAAAACATAGGGTGATATCCACTGCTGACTTTCCACTGATGGAAGGAAACCTATTAATGAATTGTGGGGGGCAGTTATTGATGACCCCCCCTTTCCCCCTCTAAATCTGTTCCAGGAGGTTGGGGGACAGTCCAGAGCAGATTTGGGGGAGCACAAATTGGAAGAAACAAGATTTACCAACTATCGAAGAATGGCAGATGAAGATGATGGAATGTATGGAACTTGCCGAACTGACTGGGAGACTCCAAGACCAGAGAGAAGAGATGGTGGAAGAAGACTGGAAAAAGTTTAAAGAATATCTGAAAAAATATGTTAATATTTAAATCTTAGAATAGCTTTGGATGTGGATATAGGCTGTAGGGTTAGAAGTAGAAGATAGTGTATTTTAAAATAGTATTATTTGTAAGTGATAAAATGTGAAGATTTTTATGGTAAAAGTAAGTGTGATAAAAAAAATGGTTAAAAATTATGATATATGTAAACTGCTAAAGATGAGGTAAAATGAAAATCAGATAGGGGGGACTTGGGGAAGCCCACCTAACAATGCTTAGAAAAAATAAGGATAAGATAAGAATTTATTTGTATTGTTTGTTTTTTCTGTTTACGTTGTTTAGTTGTGTTATAAAATGAATTTTAAAAAATTGAGGGGGGGAGATTTGGGGGAGCACAGGGGATGAGGGATTGCAAAGAATTACATCACTCACCCAATAGGTTGACAAGGAAAAATCCTGGCGTGCAGATTTGCTCCACTGCCCAGCTTGTCAGGGTGCCGCTCCCAGTGGATCTCTCCCATCAGCAAAAGAAGGAGTCTCCATCCATTAAAGAAGCAAAACAGTGGTCAGTAGACCTGACCTTTATTTGTTGCAACAAGGTTCAAACACACAAAGAGTAGGAACCCCGAGCATGGGGTTGCGTGAACTTTTAAGACCTCTCCCCATTTCCCATAATACATTTTTCAACAGCACCTTCGATACATCACAAATATGTCACAAAGTAGGAGTGTTTGGCATGTAGAAACATGAGCCCATCACCCACCCCTGTCAATAACCCCAGTTCTCAACACCCTTTCCCCCTTTTTTTGACTTGTTTTCTGACTGTGTGGAACCCACTTCAGCTGCTGATTGATTGATTGATTGATTGATTGATTGTGAGACTGCAGAAATGGATAAAAGCCCCCCCCCCCCATCCAAACAATGGCTATCATCAGTACACGTAAGAAAAAAAGTTAATTTTAATTTTTATCATCTACAATACTGTCTTATTTATTTTATAGTACAGTACGGTTGTTTTTAAAAGTCTGGAACAGATTAATCCATTTTGCATTACTTTCTATGGGAAAGCACACCTTGGTTTTAGAACGCTTTGGTTTTGGAACAGACTTCTGGAGTGGATTAAGTTTGAGAACTAAGGTACCGCTGTACTTGGAACTTTGCACATCAATGTGCAGCCTTATAACCCGACCATCAAGCTGTGACCACCCCCTAAGCTTTGCTGCTTTGAATTGCACCCAGTCTTCTGAGCAAACACACTTAGGATTGCCTTGCCAGTTGCAACTAAATTTGTGTATTCTTTCTGCCCAGTGTACTTAGGATTAGAGTGTTAGTGTCAGTGAAGTTAAATGGCAGAAGATTTAAGACATAAGGCCAAGTAAATGTTGAATGGTGGCGAAGCATTATCGTTATCGCTGGTGTAAATAATGATGCGTATGCGCCTGTTAGATAAATGACTTTATTTGTGATATTAATCATGACGCTTCTGGGCCAGATTCCAGTGAGGCATAAAATGCTATCCCTCTATGTAACTTCAACTGATCTGTGCTGATTTACCCAAGCTGAGAACTTGGCTTCAGACTGCCTTTCCCACCCAGCTCCTCTCTTGATGTCTGCCATTAGTCCTCTTGCTATATTCATACCTCCTCCCTGTCTGTTTAATAAGCAGCTTTGTCAATCTTTTTGGCAGCGTTGGCTTTTTATACTTGCAGAGGTATCACAGCAAAAGAGAGACAAAGGGAGGGAGACCGAGACTAGGGAGCAAGAGAGGGGGAAAGAAAAAAATGTGCCCAATAAAGATTGCTTTTCAAGTCAACTAAGGTGAAGGCAAAAAAGGGACGCGGGTGGTGCTGTGGGTTAAACCACAGAGCCTAGGACTTGCCGATCAGAAGGTCGCGGTTCGAATCTCCGTGACGGGGTGAGCTCCCATTGCTCGGTCCCTGTTCCTGCCAACCTAGCAGTTCGAAAGCACGTCAAAGTGCAAGTAGATAAATAGGTACCACTCCGGCGGGAAGGTAAATGGCATTTCCATGCTCTGCTCTGGTTCACCAGAAGCAGCTTGGTCATGCTGGCCACATGACCTGGAAGCTGTCTGTGGACAAACGCCAGCTCCCTAGGCCAGTAAAGCGAGATGAGCGCTGCAACCCCAGAGTCAGCCATGACTGGACCTAATGGTCAGGGGTCCCTTTAGCTTAACCTTTAAGGTGAAGACAAACATAAAATGTTTAGGACAGAGGGGCCGGTTTGGAAACCCCTGTTACCACGATGCAAACATACTATTTCACTTCTTCTGGGACAAACCGTGAAATAAAATGACATATCTGCAGCAAAAAGCCGGCTCGGGAGGGTACTGGCTAGCACCTGTGTGTTCACCACCAGACTTTTTTTATTGCTATGTGGTTTTAATGTGTTTGCTTCCTTGTGTATTTTGATTACAGATGTTTATATTTTAATGTTAGTGTGACTGGTTTTTATATTTTATAAATTGCTCAGAAGCCTATTTTGGCATAATAATAAATTAATTAATGTAACAACAGTCCTCCCTTCCCTGCAGCCCTTGCAGCAGTTTTACAATTCTTTAAAAAAATTGTGTTTTCATTTTTTGGGGGAAAAGAAGGTAAATATGTAAATGAATAAATAAAGTAAATATGCCACCTTGTTTAAAAAGGTAGGTAGCCCACCTGGTTCTTGGGAAAAGGGGCAGGACTGATGGCTGACCCATCCTTCAGTTTGGTGGTTTCTGTATCTGACCTGTAAGTTGTGAGGATGAGGACCTGTTAATGTGTGTTTTTATTTTTAGAAAAAATAGCAAGTGAATGGAGAGAAAGGGGTCGTGTTCCCTTCCCAAGCAGCATGACCTACCCGACCTCTGCATTACTCACAGTCCAGATTGGCCATTAAATGATATAAGGACTTTTCTATAAATATAGTTTAGGGCTGCAGTTCTGTATGTTACTTCTATTGGGAATAGCCTTGAATAAGCTCAGTGTTGCTTTTGAATTATGGTGCTGAAGGAGACTCTTGAGAGTCCCATGGACTGCAAGAAGATCAAACCTATCCATTCTGAAGGAAATCAGCCCTGAGTGCTCACTGGAAGGACAGATTGTGAAGCTGAGGCTCCAATACTTTGGCCACCTCATGAGAAGAGAAGACTCCCTGGAAAAGACTCAGATGTTGGGAAAGATTGAGGGCACAAAAGAAGGGGAAGACAGAGGACGAGATGGTTGGATAGTGTTCTCGAAACTACGAACATGAGTTTGACCAAACTGCAGGAGGCAGTGGAAGACAGGAGTACCTGGCGTGCTCTGGTCCATGGGGTCACGAAGAGTCGGACATGACTAAACAACTAAACAACAACAACAACAACAAGCTCAGTGTGGCTTACTTCTGTCTAGACATGCACAGTATGGGAAATGTTACATTTTTCTTCCCTATAATAAGCAACATGAACAGCCGTGGGTTGCACTCATAAGTCAGTATGAATTGAAAAACATTGTTTTTCAAAACATAAAGTTACACAGAAGACTCAGAGTTGGAAGAGCGCAAACCTTTTGATATACAATGCAGCTCTCCCCAGGAACTTGGCATGACAGAGAAATAGCAAATTACTTAGCACCTATGTTTGGAAAGAGGGGAGGAAGGCAAGGGGATGTTGGAGCAGTTCCAATAATTTTTTAAAGAATAAGAACCAAGGATCCTTGTATAAAAATCTTTGATCCAAAGTTATATCCCAGGAGACATGCTGGGGAAAGTTTCCTACCTTATAGAATAGTAAACAATGCAAGAATCGTGGCAAGAATAGATTAATACACAAACTTCCATGTGAGGCATTCGTGTGTGTGTGTGTGTGTCATGCCCACTGTTAAGATGGGGACCAGCCCAAACTCAGCAGCAGACCCTGTGTCAGATAGTCCCAGATTCATTTTCTGGCACCTCAGGTTGGGTTGAAAAGACCCCCTTCTGAAATCCTAGAGAGCCTCTGAAATTCAGTGCGGACAAGGCTAAGCTATACAGGCAAGTGGCCTAACTTGGTATAAGACAGGGTTTGTATGGGTAAGATAGATTCCAATGTGTGGGATATTTCAAGTGCAGTCAAAGCCAATGATTCATGTATTGCTAGATAGGCACATGATAGCAGCTGGAGCTGCTCACAGAGTTTTCCTGTAAGTTTGTTAGAGGGAACTCTGTTGAGAAACACTCCCACTGTTCTAGATTTGTCTGGCAGGGCAAGAAGCCCAGAATAAAATTTAAAATACTAACAGATGCAAAGGATAGAGGTGGATTTGCCCTGCCAGACCTTAAACTTTACTATGAATCAGCAGCTTTCTGCTGGTTGAAAGAATGGCTGCTTCTTGAAAACACTGATATTTTGGATTTAGAAGGTTTTAACAACGTATTTGGGTGGCATGCATATCTGTGGTATGACAAGGTCAAAGCACATAAAGCATTTAAAAACCATATTGTCAGGAAAGCACTGTTTAATGTTTGGATAAGATACAAGGATTTATTGGAAAACAAAACTCCAAGGTGGCTGTCACCAATGGAAGCGAAAGCCTTGAAAAAGCTCAATATGGAGGTCAAATGGCCAAAATATTGGGAAATTTTGGAACAAGATGGAGACAGATTGAAATTGCAGAGTTTTGAAAAACTAAAAAACAAAGTGCGAGACTGGCTTCATTATTATCAGATAATGGAGGCATACAATTTGGATAAGAAAATTGGCTTTCAGGTGGAAAAATCAAAATTAGAAACAGAACTGTTAGAACCCAAAACTAAGAATTTGTCAAGAATGTATAACTTGCTGCTGAAATGGAACACTCAGGATGAAATGGTGAAATCTGCTATGATTAAATGGGCACAAGATGTTGGACATAACATCATGTTCGCTGACTGGGAACAGTTATGGACCACAGGTATGAAGTTTACGGCATGTAATGCCCTAAGAGAGAATATTATGAAAATGATATACAGGTGGTACATAACCCCAGTTAAGCTTGCAAAAATGTACCATTTGCCTGATAATAAATGTTGGAAATGTAAAGAAACTGAAGGTACATTTTTTCACCTTTGGTGGACGTGCCCAAAGATTAAGGCTTTCTGGGAGATGATATATAATGAATTGAAAAAGGTATTTAAATATACCTTCTTGAAGAAACCAGAGGCCTTTCTCCTGGGCGTAGTCGGCCAACTGGTGTTAAAAAAGGATAGAACTCTCTTTATGTATGCTACAACAGCAGCAAGAATACTCATCACAAAGTACTGGAAGACACAAGAGCTACCCACACTGGAGGAATGGCAGATGAAAATGATGGACTACATGGAATTGGCGGAAATGACTGGCAGAATCCGTGACCAGGGAGAAGAGTCGGTGGAAGAAGATTGGAAGAAATTCAAAGATTATTTACAGAAATATTGCAAAATTAATGAATGTTAGAGTGAAGTTGGATTGAAATTAAGTGGCTTCTAGCTGTACAGGCTTTAAAGTTATAAATATATCAAGATTAAGGATTAGGATTAAAAAGGTTAAAAGGATGGAAAAATTGGTTTTTAATAGGTAAAAATTTAATGTTATATTATATTAAGATTAAGGATTGGGATTAAAAAGGAGGGAAAGGAATTGCTGGACTAACAAACTGAATTGGAATACAAAAGAGGGAGGTATGAGGAGGTCCGGGAAACAAGTAAATGTAAAAGTAGTGATGAAAAGAGGAAATTGTTTTTAACTGTTTTTTCTTTTTTCTTTTTGTATTTTGCATTGTGTATTTTTCTTTTTATTCTTGAATTTTTCTTTTTTGTTGATGTGATTCTTTCTTTGTGAAACTTTAATAAATATCATTTTAAAAAAAAGAGAGAGAGAAACACTCCCACTGTGTCCCAACAAGGGGAGGGCATAGCTAAATATATTGTCCTACCTGCCTGGACACACCCTCTTTCTTCTCTTACTTTTCGTCTCATCACCAAGCCAGCAGTGTAGAACATCTGTTATATCTAAGCTACAGCTCAGACACCATTTTAAACTAGACTAAAGTGTGTCTTTGTAACTGGATTACCATTTTAAGACAGCCTGAACAAAGCTGCTGTATCTGTTACTCTTCAACAAGTATTCTGGGTGAGCAAATGTTATTTTTTACTTTTTACAAGACTGTGCAATTATTGTTCTAAGGGGGAGAACGGGGGAAATACCGGGGAAAATCAGCCTGTCTTAAAGCAGCCTGGATTACTTAAACTATAAAAGGCTAAAACTAGCCAGTCTAAGCTTCCTTTTAATCTGCAAAGGGATGACACTCTGTGGAACTCACAAACGCGAGGAAGGAAGGATAATATCTAATAAATGCAGCACTTTTTTCTGGGGGGGACGCAGGGGTATGCCTACCCCTAAATATTTTGTGAATCTAAGTTTGGCCTCATTGAGGGGCAGTATTTCAATATGAGTAGGAAAATGAGTAGGGGGGGGAATATTTTTTAAAGGAAAAAATGCTCTGAATAAATATATCCTTTCCTTGCATCTATTCGTATCCTTACCCTGTGGACTCAGCTGCATTAGCAATAAATAAATGTTATACATGCATTATAATATCCGTTATACATCTGCGCTGTAGAACTGAAATCGGAACCCTGAAATTTTCCATTGTGAGCTTTAGAATGTTTTTTTCCAGAGCATTTTCAAAGCGTTTTTTTAATAGCTGTGTAGATGCAGCCTATGTTCCTACTACAATGGATGGATGGGTGGTGGTGGTAATGGCAGGACCTGTACATTGAAAGGGCTGCTTTGTTACTGAAGGACACGAGATGCAGCATGAGGGGTGGGGTGCCATTTTTCTCCCACGGCAACAGTGTTGCCTCCTGCTATTTGTTTATATGGGAGGAAGAAAAGGATACTCAGTGACACTCAAGTCCTGTGGCACTTGATGAATGTGCATTCGAAGTGTGGGGCGGCAAGGAGCCCTTCACCTTAGTCGATGAGGCTGTCGGCAGCCAGATATCCTGTTTTAGAAGCTTAAAAGGCTCGTGTTGAACCACAACTGCCATCATCACTGACCATTGGCCATGCCGGCTATGGCTGGTGGGAGTTGGAGTCCAACAATATCATACCCCTCAAGTGCCCAGATAAAATTGGGACATCCCATTTTTGCTGTGCTCCTGGACAGGTCACGTGACTCATGCGGGTCCCAATTTTCCACTGGGACATATTGGAAGGTATGCAATATCTGGAGGGCATCAGATTCCCCAAATCTAAGTCAATGGCATCAAGAGAGGATGGAGAGGAAAGAGTGGCTGATTGGAGGTGATTGTATGGGGGATTGGAAACACAAGCTATGATTCAGATGAGCCCTTAGCAAATAGGCAAGATATTGTCAACAGCATCACAATGGCTCCTTGTGAAGCATTATTGCTTTTACCTTACCACAAAGCACTGGCTGGGTCCTTGCGTCCTCCACCCCAAAGAAATCACTTCCTAAACATTCTCTGCTGAAATGGGAGATAGATCATTAATTTTCAGGTGCTTCTCCTGCCGTGTCAAGAAGGTTCCTAAAAATAGCCCGACGTTGATAACAACAGTTTCATTTGACAAATGTCAGACTTTGCTAAGTGCCTCTCCTTGTAAGTCACAGGGCAAGCCAACATTTTCATACTTGTCAAGTCACACTCTCAAGCTGAAACACAGTGCAGCGGAAGTTGATGGAGAACCACTTTGGCACCTAAGTGCTGGTTATGCAAGATACCAGTATAGGAAAATGAGTGCCGTTGCATATTAGCTTTAACGTTGAAGATGGTGCCATGAATATAATTAAGACTGATGCTTTCATGCTGCAGCTGACACTGTAACATGGCTATGCACTTCGCCACACAGAGCAATGAATACAGTGCTGCATGCTAGAGCAGAAGGGGCTATCAATAAAGAAAAAAGAAAAGGGTCTCCAGTTGCCAGGAGGATGCTCCAGAATAACTAGCTTACCTTGAAGAAAGAAAGCCCTGACAGTTCATTCTGAAGAAGGCTGGACTAATTCACCTAATTCTGTCCCATTTCAAATGAGCTCACACCCAGGCATAGGTCCAAGCCACCCCGTTTTGTGTGGCTTTACTGACAAAAAGGATGGAAAGTCTGCATTTAAACTGCACATTTTGTACACATTTTTTGTGCAAAATGTGGAACAAATTATCTACAATTTATGTAAAGTACGTATTTTCCATTGCATTTCCCCATAAAGTGTGCATCTTCTACACACTTTAATGTAACACAGTGTTGTTTTTTCTAGAAAAAGAGACAGGGAAAGAAAAAGCACTTGGGTATGGTGGAAAGCTACAAAGGTCAAAGACCCAAACTGGCCTCTTTGCTGGGGACAGCCCTTATTTCGTTATTCAACCCTGATATATTTAAAAAACAAACAATCTCTCTCCTCCACCAATCCCTTCTATTGCTGCACCTTCATTGTTTCTTGAAGTAAAGGTACATTTCACATACAATGCAGTCCTACGCATGTCTGGCCTGAATTACATCCTGCTGAGTTCATAATAATAATAATAATAATAATTTATTATTTATACCCCGCCCATCTGGCCGGGTTTCCCCAGCCACTCTGGGCGGCTTCCAAAAGAATATTAAAATACTATGATACATCAAACATTAAAAGCTTCCCTAAACAGGGCTGCCTTCAGATGTCTTCTAAAAGTCTGGTAGTTGTTGTTCTCTTTGACATCTGGTGGGAGGGCGTTCCACAGGGAGGGCGCCACTACCGAGAAGGCCCTCTGCCTGGTTCCCTGTAACTTGGCTTCTCGCAGTGAGGGAACCGCCAGAAGGCCCTCGGTGCTGGACCTCAGTGTCCGGGTAGAACGATGGAGGTGGAGACGCTCCTTCAGGTATACTGGACCGAGGCCGTTCAGTGGGGTTTACTCCACACCCCACTTTTTCTATTGAAAATACAGGAAACCCTCCTACACTATGCTGCTGCCCTGTCAGGCCGCCTCAGCCTGCCAACGCCACCTTTGCCAGCCAGGCTCTCTCTCTCTACCACCTCCATTGCTGTGAGGCCTCCCTCCACCGCGAGGCCTCCGCCTCATCCGTAGCTGCCACGATGATGCCACAGCCGCCACTGCGAGTGCACTTCTGGAAGCATGGCCCGGCTTCCTGAAGTACACCAGCAGCCTTAGCAGGCCTCAGCTAATCCTGAAGGAATTTTCTCTCTCTGCTCAAGATGTGTGGCAGATCTTGGGGTCTTAAATTTCAAGGGCACCCTGTGTGACGCCAACATTCGGCACACCTCCAAGTCTCACACTCCATTGTAAATCTTTGTTGTTACGTGCTCACTGGTGCCCCCAAGGCTCTGTGCCCAGTGTGACCAAACCAGTTGTGCTCCCCTAAATCTGCCGCTGAAAATTGACTCAGAGAGGTGGCCAGAAGAACCCCAAGAATAGTTTTGGGGGTGATTGCTTCACCTGGTAAGCTGACATGCTTACCCTGACAGGATTATTGTGTTAGTGTGTTGTTGAATTTACCCCATAGTGACTCATAACCACTGATAGCAGAGGCTATACTGGGCTAGGTGAGCAAAATGTCTCCTATGAAGGTATTTATGGTCCCTCAATTTCTGGTCCATCAGCAGCATGTATTCTGATGGGATTGATTGATGCAGGAGGCACTGGGGAAATAAATGTATGGGCCTTTTATCTTATAGCACTCACCTAGCTAAAATTACTTTCGGTAGTTTCTCAGGTCACGAAGGATGAGGCGTTCAGAAACTAATTAGAGCATTCCATAAGCAGGATCATATGGAATTCATCTAAAGAAGTGCACAGCTAACTCCTTCCCGGCATTATTAAGCATCCTGGTTAGTCTAAGAGATGGCAACTCTTCCGCTGTGCACTTATTAAAGTTTCAGTGTTGCTGACACAACCTAGCAAGCACCCAATAGATCAAGTGCAGAGAGCAAGGCTAGTCCCAGGATATGGCTGGAAGCTTTTCTTCAGATATGAGGAAGTAAAGGATCTGTCTGTGGCTTTCTGCTTCCAGTGACCACTGAGAATGAAGAAAACATGTGTATGTGCTCATCTTAGCCTGCAGTGCCCTCTTCTGTGATTTGTTCTTACACTGCTATAGGGTTGGGGATTTTTTTGCTTTCATATGTTACATTAGCCTGATCTAAATCCCATCTATGAGAGAAAACGCTTCCTTAACCGGTCCTTAAATCCACACCCTGTGCCTTGTTGATTGACCTATTCACACGTTACGTTTTATCAATGCTAATCTGAGATATGTTAAGATATGTTAATTCTGTCAACGTGACAGAAACATGCTTACAAACGTGTGTGTCAGGGGTTCAGGAGCAGAGGCAAGGGCAAGGGAGGAAACAGAGAGCGAGGGAGAGGAGGCAGAAGAAAAGATGAGTGATGACGACGACCCGAGATCTCCGAGTCTTTCCAGTGAATCAGAAGATTCACAGAAAGGAGCACCAGTGGCCAGGGCAAGGGGGGAGCCTAGGGGGACACCCCAGGAAGATAGAGCCAGAGGGGACTCAGAGGGGAGCAGTTGGAAACCAGGACCAGCGTCACCGCCAGAGAGCAGGGAAGAGGAAGGGCGCCAGGGATCAAGCGCTGGCAGCTCACAACAGGGGGGAGGGCACGAGTCAGGAGTGGCCACACCTCCATCGGGGAGCGAAGAAACGGTCAGACGGAAGGTGGAAGGTTGGGCGCGCGTGCCAAGTTCAAATGCACAGGAAGGTGGCGCAGTAGGCAGCCCGGAAAGGGAGCCAGGTCCTAAAGCCCGCCGAAAGGAGGGAGAAGAGTCAGGGGGGTCAGCGTCAGCGTCAGAGGAATCCCGGAAGGAAGAGACCCCGGGGGGCAGAGGGACCCAGAGAAGAACAGTCAGGCGGAAAAGGTGGAGCAAGGCTAGGATATTAAGTTGGTGTACAAGGGGCGGAGACTCAGATGGAGCTTCGCCGATCTAACCATGAGACGTAGAGTTGCACGCAGCAGCTTGAGAATGGAAACTGTAACTCAATAAAGACTTTTATTTAATGATCGCTGGCTAGCGTGATCCTCTGTGAGCTAGGATCTGGAAGCAGCTCTGACAGTAAGCTCCATCTCCAGATTGTGGGCATCTACGTCCTCGCGGAGAGGAGAGAAAGCGGGTGCCTACTAGCGAGCTCACGAACGGCAGACAACATGACGGCCGAACAGCAGATAGTGGAACTCAGAGAAGCAGTGACACGACTGAATGCCGAGGCTCTTGCATCCAGGAAGAGAGAGGAGGACGCAGCTGCCGCCTACAGGGATCTCCAGGTCAGGTTGGAAGTGCTTACGAAGCAAGGGCAACTGACACCCAAACCGGAGGGGATTGGGTTGGGGAGACGAACAGGCGGTCTGGTCTCTCACTTCGATGGGAATTTGCAACAGTACCCCAACTTTAGAGCAGATGTAATGTGTGCACTGCAACTGCTGAACAAAGACTTTAGAGATGAGCAAGAGAAGGTGGGATTCATCATGTCCCATTTGCATGGAGATGCTAAAGCATGGCTGCGCAATTTGTGGAGAGATAAGGATCCGGCGCTCCAAAATGCGGATGCCTTTATTAAAGCGATGGATGGGTGCTTTTTATCAAGCATTGACGTGGATCTTGCTCGGCAGGAGATACATGGACTGAAGCAAGGGAGGGCCAGCGTAAGGCAGTACCATGCCCGCTTTTTCGCTTTGGTCAGTGCCCTGGAATGGGACAGAGATTCGGCTCCTGTAAGAGACCTGTTTTGGGAGGGATTGCACGGCTCGGTTAAAGATGAAATTGCGAGGGGGGAGAGACCCCGGACCACGCAGGAGATCGTTCAGAGGGCGCTGGCGGTGGGGGTGCGGCTGGAAGGACGTCCGTGGAGCAGGGACGAAGGGCGTGGAGGGCGCGAACCAGCCAGGGGCTCCTCCTTCCTTCCCAGAGAAGCAGCGCGTGCGCAATCCACGCCTCCGCCAGGAGGAGGAGCGGAACCTATGGAGGTTGGAGGTGCAAGGGCTCAGTCAGCAGCCAGAGCCCTAGCACCGGCAGCAGTGAAAGCGAAGCCTCCTAGAGGGAACAGGAAGTGTTACATCTGCGATGATCCACAGCATATGGCGAAAGAGTGTCCCCAGAGGCTCCACAAGCACACTGCAGCCTCAGCAATGGTAACTGCAGCAACGCAGCAAGGACAACCACAGCAGGGAAACGAAGGAGTCTGGTTGGAGGAAGAGGCACTGGGGCCCAGCCAGACGTGTCAGTGAAGCAGTCCCCAGAGATTTTACAGCCCATGGACCCCCTCCCGCCCAAACCGGTAGTGAGGCTCACCGCGTCGCTCCAGCTGCCCAATGGAATCACCATGGACGTGCCAATCACCATTGACTCCGGAAGCAATGCGGACTTTATAGGGCAGGACTTTGTCGACCGGCACGCTATACAGTTGCTGCCTGCCACGCTGCCCCTGCAGGTTGTCACGGTGGATGGCAGGGAGCTGCTAGGGGGGCAAGTGGTGAAGCAGACGCCACCAATGGTGATGCGACTTGGGAATCACAGGGAAATCATCAGCTTCAATGTCACTCAACTATCGGACACGCCCATTGTATTGGGCATGAGTTGGCTGGACAAGCACAGCCCGACGCTGGCTTGGTACCAGAGGCAGCTGACCTTCGGCTCTTCCTTTTGCGCTGAACACTGCATCGTGCCCAGGCAGGAAGGAGGGGAAGAGGAGTCACAGCTGCAGCTAGGCACGCTGCAAGCGGTTCCCCACAAGTACGCAGAATTTTTGGAGGTTTTCTGCGAGAAAGAGGCAGACAGGCTACCCCCCCACAGACCATATGACTGCAAAATTGACCTGCTGCCGGGGGCGGCGCTGCCCAAAGGGAAGCTGTATTCCATGTCTGAGGACGAACTGCAGGAACTCAAAGAGTTCATAGATCATAATTTGGAGCGCGGTTTCATCCGAGAGTCCAAGGCAGCGGGGGGCAGTCCGGTATTCTTTGTTAAGAAGCGGGACACGCCCCAAAAAAGACTTGTAGTGGACTTTCGCATCTTGAACAGTGTGACCAAGCCATCGGACTTCCCCATGCCCCGAATCGACGACCTCCTCGCAAAGGTACGGAAGGGCAGAGTGTTCACCAAGTTGGACCTGCGAGGGGCATACAACCTCATTCGCATGCGGGAGGGAGATGAGTGGAAGACAGCCATGTTCACGCCCCTGGGCACCTACGAATATAGAGTTATGCCTTTTGGATTGCAAAATGGCTCCCACGTTTTTCAAGCTTTCATGCATCACGTGTTGGCGGGGCTCCTCTACAAGACGTGCGTCTGTTTCTTGGATGACATCCTGATCTTTTCGGAATCGCAGCAGGAGCATGACAGACACGTCAAGGAAGTGCTGAGCAGGCTACAGCAACATAGGCTTTACGCCAAGCTGGAGAAGTGCCAATTCGACGTGACCGAGGTGGATTTCCTGGGCTACAAGTTGTCTGATAAAGGGCTCGCCATGGACAGCGCCAAGGTCCGAGCAGTGTTGGATTGGAAAAGCCCACGCAACCGGAAGGAGGTCCAACGGTTTGTCGGCTTCGCGAACTTCTATCGCAAGTTTATCAAAGGCTTTGCGATGCAGACAGCGGCCATCACGGACACGCTCAGCTCCAAGAAAAAGAAGTTCATCTGGACAGAGCAGGCGGAGCAGTCCTTTCAGGCACTCAAGCGTCTCTTCGCGTCGGAAGAGCAGCTGCTTCATGTCAACCCCAGCAGGCCGATGAGGGTGGAGACAGACGCTTCGGACAGAGCCGTGGGAGCAGTCCTGCTGCAGAAAGACCCGCAGGGGGTTTGGAGGCCGGGAGCGTTTTACTCAAGGAAGCTCAGCAAGTCCGAACAGAACTACACCATCTGGGACAGGGAGTTGCTGGCCATTCATGCAGCGTTCAAAGCGTGGAGGCACTTCCTGATCGGCGCCAAGCACACGGTGCAGGTCTGCACGGACCACAAGAATCTAGAGCACTGGCGCACGGCACAGTTCCTGAACCAGAGGCAGATACGTTGGGCTGAGTTCTTTGCGAATTTCGACTTCCGAATAGAGTATGTCCCGGGGGACACCAACATCATGGCGGATGCTCTCTCCCGTAAGCCACAGTATCTGGAGGAGGCAACGCCAGCGGCCGCCATGCACATCTTCGCACCGACAGTGTGGGCGTGCGCGGCGGCGACAGTTGACCTGGATGCGGTGCGACGAGCGTTGCAGGATGACTCCTTCGCGCAAGCAAAGATGGCAGAGGTGCACAGGGGCACGGCAGCGACCGACGAGTTCCAGCTGCGAGATGGTTTGCTCATCCGTAAAGGGGCCATCTACGTGCCGGGAGACGAACTTCGCGCCAAGGTACTGCAGCAGCTGCACGACGCGCCCACTGCCGGGCACTTTGGCAAGGAGAAGACGGTGGAATTAGTAGCCAGAGACTTCTGGTGGCCCGGAATGAGAGGGGAAGTCGCGGACTACGTGGCGAGGTGTGACACCTGCCAGAGGTCCAAACCAGTGCACAGACCGCCGGCCGGACTGCTGGAACCGCTGCAAACTCCGTTCGAGCCATGGGAGAGAGTGGCCCTGGACTTTGTCACGGATCTGCCCAGCTCGAGGGGCAAGACGGCTGTGCTGGTGGTGGTGGATTTGTTCTCCAAGATGGCACATTTCATTCCGTGTGCGAAGGTGGCCACGGCGGAACAAACCGCCAAACTGTTCATAGACCACGTGTTCAAGGTTCACGGTCTGCCGCGGTCTATTCTGTCCGACCGAGGGCGACAGTTCATCTCAAACTTCTGGCAGAGGCTGATGGGCTTCCTGAACGTCAAGATCAACCTGGCGTCGGCTAGACACCCGCAGACCAACGGGCAAGCGGAGCGGGTCAATGCCATCATGCAGCAGTACCTGAGATGTTATGCGAATCAACAGCCTGCGACGTGGGTGGATTACCTGCCTCTCGCCGAGTTCGCCTACAACAACACGAAGCACGTGTCCACGGGGGTCACGCCGTTCTTCGCCAACAACGGGAGGCACCCTAGAACCTTCCCGGGACTGGAAAGAATGGGGGAGGGGGAGCCGCAGACAGCAGATGCGTTCGCGTCGGAGTTGCAGGAGGTCCACGATCAGCTGCGGCGGCACCTGGAGCTGGCTAAACACGCATACAAGGTACAAGCGGACAAACACAGAAGGGTTGGCGAAGAGATCCATGTGGGAGACTGGGTCTGGTTAGCAGCCCACGCAGTGCCGGCCAGGTCGTTGGCGAAGAAGAAACTAGGGCATAAACAACTGGGGCCCTACCAAGTCGACGAACAGGTCAACCCGGTGGCTTTCAGGCTGGCTCTTCCGGAGGGTTCCAGAATGCATCCGGTGTTCCACAGATCGGTGCTCACTCCCTACAAGGCACCTCACAGGTTTCAGGAACCAGGAACGGCACCGGGTCCGCTCCGAGAGAGAACCGGGCAAGGGGGAGTGGCACAGGAGGAGCGCATCAACGAAGTCACGGAGATTTTGGACTCCAGATGGGGGGAAGAGGGGGTAGAATACCTTCTCGCCAAGGAGGGCACCCCGGCCAGTGCCAACAGCTGGGTGCCGGGCTACGCTTTAGACGAACCTCTGCTCAAAGAAGAGTTTCATGCCCTCTTCCCACATAGGCCAATGCCAGCAGACTTTTTCGACGACTGGCTTTTCACGCCCACGCTTTCAGCCAGCACGTTCCGGGGGTTCGACTCGGACGAGGAACCGACACGAGACGCCCGTTCCCCAGAGGGGTCACCCTCGGGATCTGCTTCAGAACCCTCGTATTGGTGGGATGATCGACCAGAGGAGCAGTTCCGCAGAAGGTGGCTGGAGGGTCCAGGACGAGCAACGTCTCCAGAAGGCAACGAGGGAGAGACGGACATGGACGTTTTCGGGGACGACCCGGGTTTCGAGCACGGCGGCACAGAGATGGAAGCGGAGGTGACCGTCGTCAACGAGAGCAGGGAGGAAGAACCGGAAGACTTCGGATGGCGGCCCGCCACGGGAAGCGAACTGTATCCGACATTCGTCCCCCTGACACGGCAGCACCCAGATCCCGCACCGGAAGGAGGGGAGGGGGGAAGAGGGGGCTTCGAGGGGGGGATGGATGTCAGGGGTTCAGGAGCAGAGGCAAGGGCAAGGGAGGAAACAGAGAGCGAGGGAGAGGAGGCAGAAGAAAAGATGAGTGATGACGACGACCCGAGATCTCCGAGTCTTTCCAGTGAATCAGAAGATTCACAGAAAGGAGCACCAGTGGCCAGGGCAAGGGGGGAGCCTAGGGGGACACCCCAGGAAGATAGAGCCAGAGGGGACTCAGAGGGGAGCAGTTGGAAATCAGGACCAGCGTCACCGCCAGAGAGCAGGGAAGAGGAAGGGCGCCAGGGATCAAGCGCTGGCAGCTCACAACAGGGGGGAGGGCACGAGTCAGGAGTGGCCACACCTCCATCGGGGAGCGAAGAAACGGTCAGACGGAAGGTGGAAGGTTGGGCGCGCGTGCCAAGTTCAAATGCACAGGAAGGTGGCGCAGTAGGCAGCCCGGAAAGGGAGCCAGGTCCTAAAGCCCGCCGAAAGGAGGGAGAAGAGTCAGGGGGGTCAGCGTCAGCGTCAGAGGAATCCCGGAAGGAAGAGACCCCGGGGGGCAGAGGGACCCAGAGAAGAACAGTCAGGCGGAAAAGGTGGAGCAAGGCTAGGATATTAAGTTGGTGTACAAGGGGCGGAGACTCAGATGGAGCTTCGCCGATCTAACCATGAGACGTAGAGTTGCACGCAGCAGCTTGAGAATGGAAACTGTAACTCAATAAAGACTTTTATTTAATGATCGCTGGCTAGCGTGATCCTCTGTGAGCTAGGATCTGGAAGCAGCTCTGACAGTGTGTTAAGCAGATGCACACGCCAGAAGGAGACTTGGGTTGGCCACAGATCCCGGCTGGATGTACAAGCCCAATAGGTTTGCTACGGCATGATGTGAAATTGATTTTCTACTTAGACATTTGGCCCTTTTGTCATTTAATTATTGGGAATTCCACAGCGTAAGACCCTGCACAGAGGAAATAGAGTAGGAGTCTTTTGTAACACTTCCCTTTTTTTGGTAGGAAAACTAAAAAATAAAAATAAAAAGATTTGGCAGAGGATTTTTTTTTTTTATTACAAAGCTGGTCAAAGTTGGCTGAACCATTAATGTACCCCTCACATCTATGAGAATAAAAACTGCATGTTTGGCCACTTAACTTTTGCTTTTAATTCTGTTGGGAGCCAGCCAGAGTGGCTGGGGAAACCCAGCCAGATGGGCAGGGTATAAATAATAAATTATCATTATTATTAACTTATCTATGTAAGACTTCAGCCAAAACCTAGAATCCTTAATAGTATGGATACAGTGTATTTGGGACATACAACATATTCTGCAGTTATGCATCTCTTCATTATTATTATTATTTGTCTGTGGCACTGGAGTTCCAGATTGCGGTTTATTTTCATTGCACTGGGTGGGATGCTTTTAATAATTTGGTTGACATGACGATGCCATGAACAGAGATATCACAGATAACATAACCTAGAGCAGATGATCCTCTCAGTAGGAGTTGAGCAGGTTGCCTATTAAAGTAGGTACGTGTGTTGAGTATAGACACCTGAGGAAAGTGCTACTTAATACCATTTAAAATAATGACACAGTTTGCTTTCTGGCTCAAGTGCCTGATAAACTGATGAATGATGCTGCATGAAATGGTGGCCATGAAGAAGTAAATTCACCATGAATCATGCTCCACACCATGCTGGAGCAAAGAACATTACAGAGCTGATTTGTGAGCTGATGTTGCCCTTTAATGGGGTGTCCATCAAAGTTTTCATAAAATTCATGGCTCCAGCTCACCTCCATTACTGTGTCCTTGTGCCTTCTTCTTGAAAACAACTTGTTTATAATGCTGCAAAAGAGCGCAATAGTGATCTTATGTAGTAAGCTGAGTTGGCGCTGGGAACCCATATAACAGGTTTATGAATGGCACATTACATGCTTGGATTGCAATTCCCTCCCTGCAAGTACACTGAGGATGACGAGGTCTCCAAATTCCTGCACATGCATCACAGAAAGCTCTCTCCTCTCGTGAGACACTAACTATATGGGTGCGCTCTCCATGTCGGAAGAATTCTGAAAATGAAATCTGTGAATCAAGAGCAAGCGTCTGGCACTGAGATATAATCAATGAGCTCAGGGTGGGATGGGGAGAAGCAAGCAGGCAAGAGCATCATGTTGGGACGGGATGGTAGTAAGAAGAAACCTTTGATCCACGAAGAATATCATATAGTAAAAGGCCAGAGGCATTCCTTTTAGGAATTTTAAACGATGATATTCCAAAAGACAAAACTAAATTTTTCTTATACGCAACGTCTGCAGCAAGAATCCTGGTGGCTGAGTATTGGAAAGGGAATCAGTTACCCACTAGGGGAGAGTGGTTATGTAAGCTTTCAGAATACTTAGAATTAGCCAAATTGACAGACATAATAAGTCAAAAACCAAAAAGTGAAGTAAAAAAAGAATGGGAGTGCCTAAATGAATGCCTCAGAAGTCATGGTTCGAGGACAGAAATCTGGCTGAGTCTGGAATAACCTTGTGAAGTGAAAGGATAAGAAAGAGGGATTTATATCTAGATGTTAGGATAGAGATGATAAGGAAAACAGAAAGACACAATGAGAGATAAAGGAGGTGCTGTGGGATTGGTGGAAGTCAATGTTTTGTTGTTGTTTTTATAGTGTTTATATTATTAACTTGTAAGATATGGATTTGTGTTGTTGTTTTTTAGTTGTTGTTACTTTTTTTAGTTTTTCGAATGTTGGTTTTTGTGTGTTGCGTATTGTTACTTTTCGATATTTTTCGTGTTGTTGTTGTGTGGAAAATACTAATAAAATTTATTTTTTAAAAAAAAAGAAGAAGAAGAAACCTTTGAAACAGCCAAAGAAGCAAGTAAAGGAAATGAATGAGAAAGACAAAGCTTTCAAGCAATAACAGAAGGAGCAGAAGAAACTGGATAAATTGAAGGCAAAAGCCGCTGGCGAGGGCCCACTTACTGGTGGTGGGATGAAGAAATTTGGTAAGAAGTAGCAGATTTGATGAGACTGTTGTTGTTGTTGTTTAGTCGTTTAGTCGTGTCCAACTCTTCGTGACCCCATGGACCAGAGCACGCCAGGCACTTCTGTCCTCCACTGCCTCCCACAGTTTAGTCAAACTCATGCTGGTAGCTTCGAGAACACTATTCAACCATCTCGTCCTCTGTCGTCCGCTTCTCCTTGTGCCCTCCATCTTTCCCAGCATCAGGGTCTTTTCCAGGGAGTCTTCTCTTCTCATGAGGTGGCCAAAGTATTGGAGCCTCAGCTTCAGGATCTGTCCTTCCAGTGAGCACTCAGGGCTGATTTCCTTAAGAATGGATAGGTTTGATCTTCTTGCAGTCCATGGGTCTCTCAAGAGTCTCCTCCAGCACCATAATTCAAAAGCAACAATTATTCGGTGATCAGCCTTCTTTATGGTCCAGCTCTCACTTCCACTTCATTTTCATCTCACTTTGATGAAACTACATGGCAAGAAAAGCATTCATTCTTTTTGGATGCTTGGGTATAGGATGGATTTCCAGGCTGATGTTGTGGGAAACGTTAATTTGAGCACCTTTGTACATTTTGTTCAAACAAACTTAATGACTTTTTTTTGTTGTTGTTTTTAAAAAACAACACACCAGTGAGCCCCATCGAATATATCAAAAATAAGATTTTACCCTGGAATTCTCTCAGAGATCCATGCCCTTGTTCTTGCGTTTACAAATCTCTCCACCTGCCGTTACAGTTGTGTCTCACGAGTGTGTATCTGTGTCCTCATTAAAAAGTAATGCATTTGAACTACTGCAGTGTGATTTTTGTGGTGTTAACCTTGAAAATGGACCAGAGGCTGGAGCTGGTGCAGAATGACACTGTCAGGCTGTTATGTGAGGCAGAAAGATAGAATCACATTAGACTATTCTTTAAATCTCTGCACCAGCTGCCTGTTAGCCACCAAGCCCAATTCAAGGGGATAGTTGTTGTTGTTGTTGTTGTTGTTGTTGTTGTTGTTGTTTAGTCGTGTCTGACTCTTCGTGACCCCATGGACCAGAGCACGCCAGGCACTCCTGTCTTCCACTGCCTCCCGCAGTTTGGTCAAACTCATGTTGGTAGCTTCAAGAACACTGCCCAACCATCTCGTCCTCTGTCGTCTCCATATATAAAGCCCTAGACAATTTGAAGCCCAAATGCCTTCCCCAATACCTGCTGACTCGTGCTTTAAGATAAATGGGGGAGGCATTGCTTGTGGTCCCATTGGGCATGGCTTTCTCAGTGGTGGCACCAAATTTTGTTGCACCCACATTAGCAACATTTAGCCACAAACTAAAACCATATTTGTTTGGCCAGGCATTTGTAATACAACCAGCTGGGAGTCTTAAACAGTTTAAGTTTTATTCTGACAGTTGTTCCAGACAAAGACCATCTTTCAAAATATATTTTTTTTCTTTTCATGAATGGGAGGTGCAGAGCAATCCAAACCTTCTCTTACACTTGGATTTTGACTGAGCTGAGGCATTCCTCCTCTCAGTTCCACTCAGTGACATGGCTTCCTCCTGAACGTCAAGGTGGGTGGGATCTCCACAGGTGAAGCCCAGCAAGAACCCCAAAATGGGGTGTTCCAAAGGCGAGAAAGGGGCAGAGCTGAGTTGGCCTAGGGTCAGTTGACCCTGAGCTTGTCTCCTTGCCATCTCTGGTTGGCAGCAGACCCACTCTGAGCGTGACTGCTCTGCCACTATGCAAAGCTCCATCTATGGGGTTGTTTCGATGGATTGCACTCTCAGTCCATTTAATTAACAATACAACTGCCCTCTCTTCAACATTCTTCGGAGAGACCTCCGAAGGAGGTGACCTCCTCTGAAGCTTTAAGTATCTATTTGCAAAGAATCTGTAATCCAATATTTGCTGAGGGATGGTATTCTCAAAGCCACTGATATTGTTTCGGGATATTTAGTTGAGATTTTAAAAGTCAAATCAAAAACTATTTAATTTTACTTAATGGTGGCTACCAGGTCTTTTATATGTTTATGTGTTTAATATGTCTGGATTACCAATGTATTATGGATAGGTTTTTTTTCCTCTTTTAAGATTTCTATTTTCTGAATTATGCCAATAAAGGCTGAATGAATGAATGAATGAATGAATGAACAATACTGTGTCCCACATTTTTCAGTACCAATACAGGGTAGTGATGGGGTTGTGTACATTTCCATTTTTCTGCAAGGTGAGCTCACAGATTCCCCGGCCCAATATAGATCTATATCTATATCTCTATATAGAGATATAAAGAGACACATATATGTCTTATATCTCTTGGTAATTATGGGATTGCTTGCTGGTTCTTCTGAAATAAGCAAAGCTACACATAGATTGCTGTCTGCTTCATGCATGGTGTCTACAGTTACTGCCCCATTCTGATGAATATGGCCAAATCAAACTGGGGGGAAAGTGCTGTACATTGGAGCCCTCAGGGAAGTTTTCTGTATTGCTTATTTACGGTAATTCATTTCTTCTTTGCTGCAGTTATTTACTTTGGAGCATGTATAATTTATATCTAAAATATTGCATTCTTATACTAAGGGAAGCAAGAGAACGACAACATACATACTTAAAAGCTTACAGCTAGCAAAGCCAAACTTTAATTGTTCTCAGATGCCAAATTGGGGAAATAATATAATGGCAGAGTACTGTTTCTTACGTGTGAGTTTCAGGAAATAGAACTGACACTATAAACCTACATTGTGAAATGTACCAGTTTTTTGTTTTTTTTTCCAAATAAAGACTCTCCTGGCCTTTTCTGATTAGAACCCCAATTAATCTGGAGCACTGGATATAATGCATACATTATAAATGCATTGCACATCTTCTAGACTTTTTGAAAATGCATATCGTGCTCGGGATAGAATATATATATATTTTAAGTTCCTCTCTAATATCACTCAGAATGTTCTTGGACTACAACCCCCATCATCCACACCCAGGGATGGTGGGAACTGTAGATCGAAAACACCTGGAGACTCAAGATTGGAGATGGCTGCTCTAGGTCAGGGTTTCCCAAACTTTGGTCTCTCTAGCTGTTTTCGGACTACAGTTCCCAACATCCCTGACCACTGGTCCTGCTAGCTAGGGATGATGGGAGTTGTAGTCCAAAATCAGCTGGAGACCCACATTTGGAAACCCAGCTATAGGAGGTAGATTTGCATCTTTAGGACCAGTCACTTAGCTCTGCTCCCCTTCACACATGCACTTTCAACATAGGAACAAAACCACTCACAGGATTGTCCCTGCTCAATCACACATAATCTCCATTACACCACAGAGAAGCAGTGTGGAGGCGACTATGGATTTGTGAAAGCAACCTTTGTTCAAGAGCAAAGCCAAAGGACAGTGCTCCAAAGACTCAGCCCGGACTGCCATGAAGCAGAAAAAGGGGGAGCTATTCCAGATTAAAACCACCATAAAGTTTATTTCCAAGGAGATGCTCTAATGCAGGGCTGGATCCTCCTTCACATATCCTTACAGGCTACAGAACTGACAGGAACATGCTGTCCACCTCAGTACTGCAGGCTTCAGTCACATGTGCAAATAATATCAATAGATCATATTTATTAACGCTACAACAGCCTCTGTTGCATCTTCAGTTCTCCGAAGGAACACAGACCCTGGTTGAGGGTCAAGCTTCGGCTCGGCCTGTAACAATATGATATTACCTTCTCTGCCCTTGAACTGTGGTATTAGTTGGATTAGAATAGATTTAATTGGCTATTGTGCTTGAGGCCTACCCAACCTCTTTACTGAAAGAGAGTCAAAGCAATAAATGGATAGAGGGGTGGCAGTGGCAGAATGATACAAATAAAAATTGCTTGTTTTGGAGGGATGCTTTTCTCTTAACAGAACTGCTGTCCCCGGCTATATTTAATGAAGGTGCATTTCAGCTGTTCCCAGTGGCGTAGCGTGGGTTGTCAGCACCCGGGGCAAGGCAAGTAATTTGCGCCCCCTAACCCGTGGATTTGTGCCCCCTAACCCTAACCCCCGGATGTTGCGCCCGGTGCGGCCGGCCCCCCCTGCACCCCCCACGCTACGCCACTGGCTGTTCCCGTAGGAGTTGGAAGAACATTGTGTAATGGAAATGGGCTCGACAGAAAAGGTTGCAGTCATTATATGAGGTTTTTAAAAATTCCCAAGAAATCTATTTAAACGTTAATAAATTGAGGCGAGGGCTGACACAGGAGCAGTAAGTGTTACAATGCAATGTTACCAGCTATGCAAAACTGCCATCTACGCTTCTCCCTCCCTGCCCCTGGTACATATTATTGATTTTTAAATTACATTGTCTTTTTATTACTTTTTTTTCAAAATCTGTCACTGTAAGGACTGACACAAAATCTAATCAAAACGTAAGGAAACCATCCATTTTATCCAGTTATTCAAATAGCTGGCAGCCAACATGAGCCGCCCCTGGTCCTGTTTATACAGTAATGAGATCAAGTGGTGAGTTGTATATTGGAAGCAATATGTATCTGAATAGAACACCTGTTTAGGGATATGAGGAAGACCGAACGAGGGAGGAAACAAAATGACTGAAAATCATTTACCGTATGAACCTATGCTTGGGTTGCACTGGCTGGATGAAGATGGAGTGGTTACTAAATCACCCCATGAACCAGTGGAACAAGGAACTTCATTAACGTGTGACCCCAACATTCTGGATCCCCCCCAACTGAGGCCAAAGTTTTGTGCTAGTTTCTTTTCTTTTTTTAATGATATTTATTAAGGTTTCAAAGAAAAGAATTACATAAATAAAAAGAAAGGGGAAAAAATACAAAAATAAAAATAAAAGGAAAATACAAAATACGGAAAAAAGATAAAAAACACTTTAAAAAATATATCAGTCTTTCCATGCCTTACATTCATTTCCTTGCTTCCCGGACCTCCTCACACCTCCCTTTTTTGTATTCCAATTCAGTTAGTTAATTCAGCAATTTCTTTCCCTCTTTGTTTTTATCTTAATCCTTTAACTTAATATTTTATAACTTTGGATTCTCACCTGTTAACAGTCCATTTTTATATACACCTTTATAACATTGCTGCTTAAACCACTTAAGTTCATTCTGACATCATTCTAACATTCATTAATTTTGCAATATTTCTGTAAATAGTCTTTAAATTTCTTCCAATCTTCTTCCACCGACTCTTCTCCCTGGTCTCGGATTCTGCCAGTCATTTCCGCCAATTCCATGTAGTCCAAAGTTTTGTGCTAGTTTCAGGCCGTTTTGTGCTGCAAACCCCACATTTTGTACTGCCCCCCAACTGAGTAATTGACAAAACAAAGCAGCGTCACAAGTTAATGCCAAAAAAATACAACCTTGTCCAATTGACTCCAAACCAATTGCCAATTAGTCCAAAGGCAGATAAGATTAGACTGCTGAAGCAAAGGAGTCTGGCCCAGAACAGGCAATGAATGGGAGAGTCTTCTTATAACATGTAAAGGTAAAGGTAAAGGACCCCTGGACAGTTAAGTCCAGTCAAAGGCGACTATGTGGTTGTGGTGCTCATCTCGCTTTCAGGCTGAGGGAGCTGGCGTTTGTCCACAAACAGCTTTCTGGGTCATGTGGTCAGCATGACGAAACCGTTTTTGGCACAACAGGACACCATGACAGAAACCAGAGTGCATGGAAACACCGTTTATCTTCCCACCACAGCAGTACCTATTTATCTACTTGCACTGGCATGCTTTCAAACTGCTGGGTTCGTAGGAGCTGGGACAGAACAACGGGAGCTCACCCGTTTCAAACCACCAACCTTCTGATTGGCAAGCCCAAGAGCAAGGGTAGGCAACCTAAGGCCCAGGGGCCAGATGCGGCCCAATCACCTTCTAAATCCGGCCCATGGATGGTCCGGGAATCAGCGTGTTTTTATATGAGTAGAATGTGTGCTTTTATTTAAAATGCATCTCTGGGCTATTTGTGGGGCATAGGAATTCGCTCATTTCCCCCCAAAAAATATAGTCTGGCCCCCCCACAAGGTCTGAGGGACGGTGGACTGGCCCATGGCTGAAAAAGGTTGCTGACCTCTGCCCAAGAGGCTCAGTGGTTTAGACTACAGCGCCACCCGCGTTCAGTGTAAACTGCGCTGAACCCCTCTGGAGAACTGCAGGGTGTCAATACAATAAAATGCAACTCCAGATCATTATTATATTGGGAGAACAGGCGGTGGAGAGATTTGGTATCAAAACGTGATATTTCTTGTGTCAGATTATATACTGCATTCCCATGTGTGAAGGTCACTGTACAAGATTGTGTTTGAACCATGGTTATCTTGACATTGGCCATGTGCCAAGGCCCAAAGTGTCATGTTTGGGGCTTCAGCAAATGCAGAGACGCCTCCTCCTTTATGCGGTACCCGGGCCCCCCCCCCCCCATGCTTCTTAAAAAGAACACCAAACAGCTCTTATGTGCTGGAAGCCTTTGAAGCAACCACAATAATGCAATCCTAAAGAAGTGCAGTTGGAACACAAAATTGGTCAAGCCCCCGCAAGAAACATTTGTAATAATCCATGGGACTCTTTGGATCCTGGCCATTTTGTTTCACTTAAAATAAATACATTTTTAATTATTATTTTTTGCATGATGTCTTAACCATTAGAGCATTTTTGTGTTTTAATAGGCAAATCGCAACACAAGTAAGCATTAGATTTATAACGTCTTGAATGGTTCTGATTTCACAGAAACACATGTGAAAGAAATTCTACGAAGGCTAAATTATTTTAGCAGCATGAATGCTGGTGCAATTATTTTAAGAGCATTTACGACTCTATAAAATGTTGCTAAAATAATTTCAAGAATGACTCACGTGTTTATGTGTATTTAAATGAGACAAACATTTGCTCAAAATACATTTTTAATGTCATTAAAGAATGACAGAAGTTACTGTCAAATCATCGGCTAACTGTTCAGGAACAGAGAGCAATAAGCGGGAACAAAACAAATCTGTTTTTGGTCCACTTCAATGAAAGTTGGGAACTCTGGAAAAGAAATATACAACCCATTGCCCATTTTAGGAAGAATCTATCAGTGTATGGCATAACTTTGGGAGCCTACCATATATGAATTAGGAGATTGAGCAGATTACATAACATCAGGACCAGTGACATAACATGAGACAAGCAGTACTTGTGATGATATATTAGCACTCATTCCTGTAGTCTTGGCTAACATCCAAAAGGGGATTAAAATGGAATAGGCAGAGTTCAATTAGATATTTGCTTCCCGATCTTTGTTAAAAGTTTAGAGAAGGTCTGAGGTGAACTCTCTTTCATAAGTCTATTCTGAGTTTTACTCTGAGGACACATTTGAGTGTACATCTTCCTTAAGCGAACAAAATCTAGGCAAAATTTTGTTGTACTCCCATTCAGATGAATGTGATCACTGGGGCTTAAAGAGAGTTTAACTCAGTTCTGGTCTAGCTGGTTCAGGATCTCAGGATGATTTGTATAACTAGTCCAATAAAACATTTTTATTGCCTAATAACCTCTTAGTGGCAAGGAAGAGATGTTGTGAAGGTCAGCACTTTGCCATAGCACAACATTAAAGAAAATTTAGACATTTGCACAGAGATGTGATGTGTTCCGTTCAGTGAAAAATCATACCTTTATTACAGCATGGTTTTCTTCGGTTGATGCTCATATTGTTTTACGAATTCTGAGGAAAATCCTACAAACTCAAGCTCAGCTCCAATTTGTCGTCTTAAGGCACAATTAGCTTCCCTCACGGGGCCAGCACAGCCATTAGGCAGAAGGAACTGCCTGCCTCAGGTGGCAGATCCTGATGATAGGGGAGTGGACAGAGCTAAGTGTAGATGGCCCTGTGCCCCCTAACCTAGCCTGTACCCTCAGGTTCACTGGGGGACACTGTGTCAAAACAGTAGCACAGGGGCTGATGTGGAATTGAGCAGCCCCACTACCCAGCCCCACTGCTTACTTACCTGAATGGGGTCAGGGCAAAATTGGTGCACCAGTGGGAGCCCCTTCATAGGCCTGATAAGCAGCAGTAACACCTGCGCTGGAAAGGCAGCTCAGCCCCACCACAAACGCAGCTGCGGCTGATCCATCAAAGTAAGATTGATCTGCCCACTGGTTGGCATTTGTACATGGAACAGGAGGAGGCACTATATTGCTCTTCACCTCAGGCAACAAAATGTCTTCAACTGGTTCTACTCTTTTCCTGTCTTCTTCTCTTTTAAGCACACATGCGCGCGCACACTGTCTGTGTTTACTTTGGGCTCATGCATTCTCCCTCCCCTCTTATCTCCCAATGTGAAGAACACAGAGGTGGTAACACACGTCTAAGTTGTGTTCCACCTTTGCACCACTTCAGACAGCACCGCGGGGCTCGTCCACAAAGAGAGATCTACCTATTGAAAAGATCTACCATGCAAGTTAGACCTTTCCATTGATGTGCTAATTCTTCTATCAGCAGGGCATTTTTTGTATGGATCATCACTGGGCGAGGGCTGCAGATCAGTGGGTCAATCCGCAGAATCTCTGGCTAGAACTGGAAAGGGACCTTGTCTAACATCCTGGAGAGCTCCTATCAGTCAGTGTTGACAATATTGAGCTAGATGGACCAGTGGTCTTCCTTGGTGTAGGAAGTTCCTAGGTAAGTCCTCATCTGAACTGGTACTGGTACCACTCAGGTACAGGTTTGCCACCAGCTTGTCCAGGCCAAAGATGCCATTGAAGGGCTCTGAAATTCTGCTGGAAGTCCCTCCTACAAGGCAGGAGTCCTTCTACAATTTAAGCAATGTTTTTCATCCTTGATGAAATATAAAAGGTAAAGGGACCCCTGACCATTAGGTCCAGTCGTGGCCGACTCTGGGGTTTTGGCACTCATCTCTCTTTACTGGCCGAGGGAGCCGGCATACAGCTTCTGGGTCATGTGGCCAGCATGACTAAGATGCTTTTGGCAACCAAAGCAGCACACAGGAACGCCATTTACCTTCCCGCTGGAGTGGTACCTATTTATCTACTTGCACTTGATGTGCTTTCAAACTGCTAGGTTGGCAGGAGCAGGGACCGAGCAATGGGAGCTCACCCCGTTGCGGGGATTCGAACTGTCAACCTTCTGATCGGCAAGTCCTAGGCTCTGTGGTTTAACCCACAGTGCCACCCGTGACCCTTTGATGAAATATAGATTTTTAGAATTAACTAATTAATCTGTTTGGTTTCATTATGAACCACGTATCTGATTACTCTGAACTCTGGCTTGTTGGCCTGCAGCTAATATCCTCCCCCTGCAACCCAGTTTTTGCCATGGTGCACCATGAGTCAGAGTCTGGGTTTGTGGTCCCAGTTGTGTGTTTCTTGGGTGTATGTGTATAGTTGCATATAGCGCACCTGATAACCCTGATGCCTCCTTCCACAGATTCTTATGACTCCCATGGCGGATACTGTTGTTTTAATACTTTATTTATTGCTGAATACTTTGGGTGAGGAGGAGGAACTGTCAGACAGTGATTGTGTTGCATTTATATATCAGACAAGACATGTTTATTTGCACGGAGTGCTTCCATTTCCAAGTGTTGGTTCAAATGTTGAGTCACAAAACAAAATAACATTCAAGTGGCATATGACTCAACAATCGCCATTAATATGCTAATTCAGACACTGAGTGTTGAATTGACATTTGAATCAACATGTTGAAATGAAATGTTTCATTTCATCAACAATCCCAAAGTGAACATTTCATTTCCATATGTCAAAATATCTGGGTTTTTGTTGGAAATGTTAAAATATTCATTTTTGTACATTGACAAGTCAAATATTTTTGGCACTTTACATTTGAGTTTAATATTATAGGTTTTTGTTTCAGACTGACAAGGAACTGTTAGAAAGCCTTTCAGAAGGATGATGGGATCAATTCTGTTTTTCGAACGTCTTTCATATATCTGCAAATGTTTTCTTTTGCTGTGCTTTCCTCTCTTTTTGTTGTCGCCCTTTACACTGTCATCATCATTCGGAACATTTTGACATATCAAGTTGTCTTAATTGTTCTGTTGCTAGTGAACCATGGCATTGATCACAAAGCCAGGTAAATTAATATGTCTATAAAATATATGAATTATAAATACAAAATCAAACATTCCAAATTAAAGGTAGAACTGGGATCCACCCTCCTCAGAGGAAAAAGCCCCAGGAACAGACAGATACTCTCTCAGATCAGGAAAATGATTTGATTGTGGAAATACTTCTTGGTATCTCGACTTCCTCAATCTGTTAACAGAAGTTCCATATTCCTCCTCACAGAGCTACAATTCTCAGAGGGGTTTAACAGCCAATCTTTCTTGCCCCTGGGGGAACTATAGCTCCGTAGGGGAGGGGGACATGGCTCTCCTCAGAGAATGCTTAACAAAGTACAGCTCCCATAATTCTTTGGGGAAAGCCATGGCTGTTTAAAGTGGTGTTATACTTCTCTAAATGCATGGTGCAGGTGTTTCCTTCTTAGTAGGAAAGGCAAAAGGAGTCCTCTCCACCATACACTGAAATGCAGAACCATAAAAAAATATATGCTTAATCTAGCTTAACATCTTCTCTTAGCACACATAGACATCTTACAGCAGCCAGAAAGGGGGCAAAATTACGTTTCCTCACACTGAAGTGTCTAACTGACTTATATACAGTGGTACCTTGGTTCTCGAACACCTTGGTACTCAAACATTCCGGCTCCCAAACACCAAAAACCCGGAAGGAAGTGTTCCAGTTTTTGAACGTTTTTCGGAAGTCGAACACCCAATGAGGCTGTCATCTATTGTTTCCGGGCGCCTGTGCCAATCGGAAGCTGCACCTTGGTTTGAGAACGTTTCAGAAGTCGAATGGACTTCCGGAATGGATTAAGTTCGAGAACCAAGGTACCACTGTACAGCTTTATGAATACAGACAATATAATGCACCTAAGCTTAGCATCTACTATAAACCACTCGCTAAAAATGCCTAATAGAAAACAGAGTTCCATTATTAAGGTAAAGCTGAGAATTATTTTTTAAAAACGTAATCCTTGGTATTTTAGAAGCTAATTGCCTGTTTCGGAAATGAAAAATGATTTACCAGCAGAAGTTGTGTGTTCCACTGATTCTATGGCAGTGATCAGTGCTAAATTATTCTTCTGAAAACAACGGCACATGCTGCGAGACTGGGTTTTTCACATTTGTTTTTAATTTTGTGTGTTTCTCCATTTTGCACCCTTTCTGTTTTAGTGCAGGACAACAATAAAATTCTTTTAACCACCACAACAAAAAACAAGGCCTATTAAGCAAGAAGAAGAAGAAGAAGAAGAAGAAGAAGAAGAAGAAGAAGAAGAAGAAGAAGAAGAAGAAACCCTTTCAAAGAAATAAGTAAAATGCCGGCACATAATAGCATAGCATATCGCAGCCCACTGTCAGAAGCTGTTCTCTAATCACAGCATTCATGTACAGAAGTGTAAATGATAAAGTAGACAAGGAGAAACCAGAACTATATAAATCTGTCACAAATGGGCACAAATGAAGGGAGCTAAATGCAAGCAGACTGTAAATACATTCACATAACAGCCTGTGGCGGGGGGTGGGGGAAGGTTTACCAAGAGAAAAAGAATTGCAATAAAAATGGCAGGGTGCCTTTATCCAGCAGTCCTTTCATCTTGATCTATCTCCTGCTTCTTCCTTGAAATCCTCGAAAATATTGCACTGAATGTACTGCCTTTCAAAGAGGAAGTAGATGTTGCATGCGGCCCCAGCAGTTTGCATCGATATCAAGAATAGGGAATCTTCCCGTGTACTCTTTTAGGCAACGTTAACTCCCACCTCTTCATATTGCTTTCTTTGCAGTTCACTGGCACAGCTTTGTAATAATTTGTGATCTTATAAACAACCCGAAGAGGAAGAATCGATCAGTTTAGAAATAGTGAACTTAGATTCCTGGGACGTTCTATTGAAAGGAGATATTGTGCCTGAGTGGATCATGGGCATGCTATCAATTGTGAATGGCTTCCATGGGGCTATCTTGGTTATCAATACCTGGCAGAAAATGGCATGTATGCCAAACAAAGGAGATGCAGCAGAGTAAAGACACATCACATCATTAGTCTTCATTTCTCCTTGGAATACAGAACAGTCAGCAAACAGTGCTGTCACCACCGCACCGTTAAAACAAATGAAAACATCTGCAAAGCACTGCTTAAAAAGCCAGCACTGAAATAATGAGTAATCTGGCATAACATAACCAACCCAGCCCGCAACACAATTTCTATTGGTTTGAATTAGGCTGCCCTCCAAATCCCTTTTACAAAGGGCTGGGAAGGAGGGATTGGACTGAAGAGAGCAGGCATAGGCACACTCAAGCATCCAGATGTTTTGAGACTACAATTCCCATCGTCCCTGACCACTGGTCCTGTTAGCTAGGGATGATGGGAGATGTAGTCCCAAAACATCTGGAGTGCCGAGTTTGCCTATGCCTGGAATAGAGGCATCGCTCCACTCACTTCTGCCAACTTAGCTAGCCTCCTGCTAGCTGCCACCAACAATAAGGTGCAAGTGTCAGTCCATCAGCACAAAACTCCCCCTTGAACCTGCTGAAGGCCTGCCAGTTCTAGCCCCAGCATTGGAGCCTGGCAAAAAGGCCTGAAATTATGATTTCAGGTAGGTAGCCGTGTTGGTCTGAAGCAGTAGAAATATATAAAAATAAATAAATAAAGTGTCCAGTAGCACCTTAGAGACCAACTAAGTTTGTTCTTCCATGTGCATGCACACTTCTTCAGATACACTGAAACAGAAGTCACCAGACCTTTATATATAGTGAGAGGGTGGGGAGGGGTATTACTCAGAAGGGTGGTGAGAATGGGTGATTGGCTGATAGGTGTGGTAAACCTGTTGACGACTGTTAACAACTGCAATTGGTCCTATAGGAAAAAGCAAGGGGTGGGATAGCCAAAAATAGCTTTATCATGTATAATGAGATAAGAATCCAATGTCTCTATTCAGACCAAGTCTCTCCATGGTTATAAGTAATTATAATTATGAGGGTAGGGGTGGGGCCAAGCTAACTCAGGACCCACTAGATCCCTAAGCATCCTCAAGGCAGCACTAGACAATGCTGGGCCTCATCTGCACCTGGCTGCTATGCCAACCTGGTGCAGAAATTGGACCTCATCTGCTAGCTTCCCCACTCTTTCTGCCACTGTGAATGGCTAGATTTTGGAGGTGGTGATGGCTCCATCATGCCAGAGGTAGCAAGGAGGGGATTGGATAGCTCTGTCCACCACTGAAAACTATAACCAAAAGGAGAAAGAAGGTTCTTTTTATCATACGTGCTGGTCTTGTTGTAAGGTTAAAGCTTACCGGGAGATGATACATAATGAATTGAAAAAGGTGTTTAAAATAACGTTTGGTAAAAAAATAAAGGAAAAGGAACTTTCCTTTTGGGAATTATAGGGACAGCACTAGCCAGACTGCATAGAAATTTATTTCATGTATGTGACTACAGCGGCAAGAATGTTACTTGCCCAAAAATGGAAAGGAGAAGTCCCAGCAAAAGAAGAATGGATACAGAAACTTATGGAATATGCCGAAATGGTGAAACTTACCAGAAAAAATAAGAACTCAAGGTAACAAACTTTTTAGAAAAGAATCGAAACGTTTTATTGAATATTTAGAAATAAATTGTAAACAGATAAGAACAATGGCAGGATTATTGTAACAACCTGCAGTTTTATAAGAGTATATATTTAAAGTAGCTGAATAAATGAGTAAATTAAGTTAATTTGGATATGCAGAAAATATTAAAAATAAATTTAAGGAGCCACAGAAAGGGGGGGGAGGAAGTCAAATTTTGAAATGTTAAAATAATTATAAAATTATTGAAATGTATAAAGTTGAAAATCATAAATAGATAAGAAAAAGAAAACTATGACCGAAAGATGAGTCTTCAAGGCCCATTTGAAACCAATTTGCTCCCTATTTCAGATGTGCCTATCTCATAGGTCAAGCTCTATAAAGCATCTCAAAACAATTTCACAATGCAATATGTTTGTGTGTGCGTGCGCGCGCACACACACATACACACACCAGTTAAAACAACTGCATGGATAAAAACAATTTCAAATCCGAAACAGTTACCAAGTGGGACTGTCAATCTACCCTAGCATTCTGTTTTGCAATGTTCAGAAACCAACATTGGCTTTTCCCTTGGGATGCCTTTGGAGTCTGGGCAAAGAGGTTCCATTCAGCTCTCCTAGCTAATTAGGACCGGCTCTACCATTAGGTGGGGGGGGGGCAGGGAGCAGCCATGATGGGATGGAGGACAGAACTGTGTGTGCTCCACCTTGTGCCTAGTTTAAATGCTTTAAAACCTAGCCTGTGTGGAGGACATTGTCCCATTGCCAGCCTTGGCCTAAGATTCAATTGCCAATACTGGTCGGCTTCTATACAAGGATTATGAGTGTGTACCATTATGCCCTTTGCCTCAGGTAGCAAAATGTATTGAGCTTGGCCTGCAGCTAAAAGTTGTCGACAGGCCCATCTAACACACCAAACCCTTTTTCTAAGGCACCCCACAATCAAATGCACAGACACAGCTGCTTTCCTACCCATGGAATCTTTTTCTATGGGTAATGTCTGGGGAAATTTGGAATCATCTGCTTTCACTGGACAAGAAGGCAGCAGTGTTTTCTCTGGAACTTCCCATTGGCTTGTTTGTGGAGGAAGAGGATGTGATATATAAGAAGGTTTGGAAAGGTAAGTGGAGACGGCAGCTTCAGTGAGAGAGGGGCTGCATTATAATTCTTCAGGGTTGCTCCCTAGGCAGACGACCTGTGAGGTCTATGGCAGGAGTAAATTAATCTCCCCTGGAGTGTATGCTTGTCCAAAATTGGAATTTATACCTTTGAAGAAAGAAATGTATGCCTCCAAAAATTTATCTCTTTTTGTCAGATTGTAAGTGATAAAAATGACAAGGGCAATGCATGTACAACACATCTGCAATGGGTGATGTGATTTATACTTTCCCTGCTGAATGGAACTATGATTATTAGCATTAATCTCTAGGGGCCTCTCAGGCAAGGGAGTCTGAAGTGATGAGCATGTGGAGAGTTCTAGAGTCTTGATTTCTTCATGTTTCATAGAGGGGGAATTTAAAATGGCAGAATTTCTAGGCCTGGATAAGAGTCATTGAATCAAGCAGCCAGGAAGGGCTGAGAGCACAGGGAGCCATTCATAAACAAAAATATTAACAACAGTGGCAGGCTCTGACTCAAGCAATCTAAGCAAGATGGCATACACCAGGGCTAGCCAAGGGGTGCCCTCCAAATGTTTGGACTACAATTCCCATCAGCCCCAGCAAGCATGGCCAATGGCCAAGGATGATGGGAGTTGAAGTTTATAACATCTGAAGGGCATGGGTTTGCTACCCCTGATATGCACAAACTCTTCCTGGGGGCAGGGGATAAGCTCTAGCTAATTTGAACCAGAGAGATATCCTTTCCTTGAATGGGGGGGGGGGCCCTCACAAAATGAAATACGAAGGGTGAGGGAGACATTATCACAGATCCTGCTGTTCTATTGAAAAAAATCTCCATTTGGGGAGGATGTGAGGGTTTCCACTGCCTCACCTTGCATTTTCGCTTTCTGCTGCTGCCTGTCCCCTCTTTTAACGTTTTCCTGGCACAATCAAGTTAGCCAGCAATCCAAGCCCTATGCTTCTAGGCAGTCTTCACCAAACAGGATGTCATTCAGCTCTGTAGACTCCAATTTGTTCCAGGTTACATCCACAGCCTCTATCACTGAAAGCACTCTATGATGCCACTTTAACAGTTAGCTATCTTGGGAAATGTAGTCCATTAACGGTGCTTAGAGTTGGCAGCCCTTCACTGAGCTAGTTCCCAGCACCCTTAACAAACTGCCATTCCCATAGCCCTCATAGGCGCTGCTATCAAATAAGTTTGAGCAGAGCCACTACCTGTGGGGTCCTGTATTCAAACGTCATGATCCACCTGGAAATTTTTAAGTGCCATTCTGAAAGGAGTAGAAGCTATTATTTTAGGTCTTTTTTATGTAAGCCATTCAAAACCATTATCATCATCATCTTTGTCATCTTCATCATCATCATAGTTTTCACTCTACTGAACTGCTGTTGCTCCTCTCAACTTTCCTGAATAAAAATGCAACTCAAGGCACCAGCCATTGAACCTTAGTAACTTTTCCTGTTTTCAATCCATCGGCATGATCCATCAAAACCCAAATTTGCAGGATCAATGCTCCCTGCATGAGGAAATGAAATGAACAAGTCTTTCTTCCACCTTCCATCCCTCTACTGCCCAGTGAATCAGCAAGTGTTTGCTGTTTCACTTTGCAGGCTTCCTGCTAGCCTCCCCCACTCCCCTTCCAAACGTGAAACAGATGCTGCGATAAGAGGGAGCAAGTGAGGCTTTGTGTGAAGTGCACAGAGCGATCATCTTTCGGGAGGCTCCTGTGCCCTGATGTTGTGAAATGTCCACATTGGCGAGGGATGAGTGTTCAGACCCCTGGGCTCTCACTTGTGGGGTGCCTCAGGGTTCTGTCCTCTCCCCCATGCTTTTCAACATCTACATGCAGCCGCTGGGAGAGATCATCAGGGGGTTTGGGCTGGGTGTTCATCAGTATGCGGATGATACCCAACTCTACCTCTCTTTCAAATCAGAACCAGTGAAGGCGGTGACGGTCCTGTGTGAGTGTCTGGAGGCGGTTGGAGGATGGATGGCGGCAAACAGATTGAGATTGAATCCTGACAAGACAGAAGTACTGTTTCTGGGGGACAGGAGGCGGGCAGGTGTGGGGGATTCCCTGGTCCTGAATGGGGTAACCGTGCCCCTGAAGGACCAGGTGCGCAGCCTGGGAGTCATTTTGGACTCACAGCTGTCCATGGAGGCACAGGTTAAATCCGTGTCCAGGGCAGCTGTGTACCAGCTCCATCTGGTACGTAGGCTGAGACCCTATCTGCCCGCGGACTGCCTTGCCAGAGTGGTGCATGCTCTGGTTATCTCCCGCTTGGACTACTGCAATGCGCTCTACGTGGGGCTACCTTTGAAGGTGACCCGGAAACTACAACTAATCCAGAATGCAGCAGCCAGACTGGTGACTGGGAACGGCCGCCGAGACCATATAACACCGGTCTTGAAAGACCTACATTGGCTCCCAGTACGTTTCCGAGCACAATTCAAAGTGTTGGTGCTGACCTTTAAAGCCCTAAACGGCCTCGGTCCAGTATACCTGAAGGAGCGTCTCCACCTCCATCGTTCTACCCGGACACTGAGGTCCAGCACCGAGGGCCTTCTGGCAGTTCCCTCACTACGAGAAGCCAAGTTACAGGGAACCAGGCAGAGGGCCTTCTCGGTAGTGGCGCCCTCCCTGTGGAACGCCCTCCCACCAGATGTCAAAGAGAACAACAACTACCAGACTTTTAGAAGACATCTGAAGGCAGCCCTGTTTAGGGAAGCTTTTAATGTTTGATGTATCATTGTATTTTAATATTCTTTTGGAAGCCGCCCAGAGTGGCTGGGGAAACCCAGCCAGATGGGCGGGGTATAAATAATAAATTATTATTATTATTATTATTACATTGCAAGAATGAATCTTTCGGCCGTACGGAAATCACAATTTTATATCTAAAAACTAAACTGTGGCTTTTGGTTTACGCTTCCAGGCAGGAGCCTCGTTTAGGAACTATGTAGACCTCTTTGCCAATAAAGTGTCCTGGCTGTTGTGTGACCTGCTTTTGTGTTCCCAATCCCAGGACCCAAAACAGCTGAGAACCCCTGCTGTAAACACATTATAGATAAGGAAACCTGCCCCCCTCTCTCAATGCGATAATAATTCCAGCTGGAGATTAAGTCTTGGTGCAGTTGAAACTGACCTGCTTTCGTGTCTGTGAAATGCAGCCTCATAATTTCACAAAAATATCCTTTAGGTGCCAGTAAGCAGAATGCAACAGTGAAGGAAATGGAATGCTGTACATTAGTGACTGCGCATTTCTTTCCAGCTAATGCATGCTGCATTTCCCCTTTGTTATTTTTCAGACAAAATAAAGAAAGCAGGCAGGCAATGCAAGGATTAGATGTTGACCTTTATATTTCAGGGTTGTTGTTTTTCATCCAAGGTGTCAAATATGAAGAATGTAAGGATGTCTCAGTTCCCAGGAGTTTAGACTCTAATACTTTCAGTAACTGGCATGCGGAATGTGACCAAGAATAGACTTGGGTTAAATGCCTCTTCCATTCATTGGCTGAATTCAAGGTCAGGGCTGAGGTCATTAGCAGGACACAGTAGGAAAACCTGCTGCAGATGTCCTTAGCATCTGTTACTTAAGGACAAACAATACATTTTGGTCTAAAGCCTCTCTGCTCTTTAATCTAATCGGCGAGGAATGCTAGGAAATGATATCAAATGCTTTGAAAATCTCAGTCCCCTTTCACTTCTCTGGTCTAAACATGAATCAAACACAGTGAAAAACATTGGTCTGTACTGAGTAGCCCGTTATGACACTGGTTTTCAGCTGGTAGATTGCACCCTGAGATGCAATGAGCTCAGTCTTTCAGACAGACAGACAATTCAGGGATAAAAAGACTGAGAGAGAAAGAGAAAGGCAAGCGACAGAAGGATGGATGGAGCAAAGTTAAGATTAATGCATAAGTGGCTCTTGTGGAGTTAGAGCTAGGCAGGGAATATTGACTTACTTCAAGCATAGTATTCCTAACGCTAACCTTTGACTTAACATTACACGAGGGATTGAGAACATGATGTGACTAGACTCCCAACTCCCATCAGCTTGAACCAACAGGCCAGTTGTCTGGGAGGGACATTGATTCCCCATCCCTGCTTCACACAGTCCTAGCCCCTCCAGAAGGCATTGTGTGGTGGAGGAGAAGACAGTTTCCAGTCTCTTCCTCCACAAACCTTGAAGAAAAGATGATCTCCACTCTGCTCTGATGCCTGCTCACATAAGTGCCTTATTATCATGGGAGGTAAAAGCATCTGAACAGCCAGGGCCTCCTCGCAACTGAGTGCCAATGTTGGACACCTAACTCAAGTGTTCTTTGAAGACCATGATTGAAGCACCTCCTTCTCGCAGCATGGTGTAGTGGTTAAGAGTGGTGGACTCGTGAATGTAAGAAAGTGAAAGGCTTCTGGGAAATTATTTATAATGAGATGAAAAAGATGTTGAAATATACATTTATTTAAAAAAAAACCAGAAGCATTTTTACTTGGTATTGTAGGCACTGATTTTAAAAGACAAGATAAAAAACTGTTTTTATATGCGACAACTGCAGCAAGAGTGTTATTGGCACAGAAATGGAAGCAGGAAGAACTACCAACTAAAGAGGAATAGCAGATGAAATTGATGGGCTACGCAGAATTGGATAAGACGACAGGGAGAATTTGAAACCAGCAGGACCAGAAATTCTTGAAAGATTGGAGTAAATATACAAGTTATCTGAAAGACAGTTGTAACCAATTGACTATGCTTGTAGGACTACAAGAAGTTTTGTAAGGAGAACTATATGAAATATTGCAGAAAAGAATTATGAGAATGGTTTTTAAATTGTGGATTATTAAAAGTAATAGTTAGGATAACAAATGTAAGATTAAGAGATGCGGTCTGAAAATCATTAGACATGGCTGACGGAAGTCTCAGGCTAAAATAGCCAAAATGTTGCATAAGATGAGATGAGATGAGATGATATGTTCTGTTTGGAAAATATATGTAAAAACTAATAAAAATGTATATTAAAAAAAAGAGTGGTGGAATCGTAATCTGGTGAACCGTGTTCACTTCCCCCCGCATGCAGCTGCTGGGTGACCTTGGGCTAGTCACACTTCTCTGAAGTCTCTCAGCCCCACTCACCTCACAGAGTGTTTGTTGTGGGGGAGGAAGGGAAAGGAGAATGTTAGCTGCTTTGAGACTCCCTCGGGTAGTGATAAAGCGGGATATCAAATCCAAACTCCTCCTCATCTTCTTCTTCTTCTTCGCAGGAGCCACCACCTCATCTTTTAATGGATTAGGGTATTACGTGGTTCAGTAATATATAAACCAGGACACCAACATCAGCAAAAAAAGTCCAGTGTGTCTCTACACTGAATCCAAGTGCAAAGCATTTGTAGCATTAAGTAATATACATATGTGTGGATTTTGCCTTCTGATATTTTTGAATTGCTGGCAATTATGCCAATTTTGCCATTCAATTCTCTTGATAAATCTTAGAGCACAACTCCCCATTTACTGTGCATAAATTTAAGATTCTGTCAATGGATGCTCTGAGGAGTATATCCCCTCCCTTTTGTTTCCTTCGCTAAAGGTTTAATTTCACAAGGGTGACTAGCAGTTAACATGATAGGACTGTCATAGCTGAGATGACAGTGCATCACAGTGAGCTCCTGTCAGCAACGAACTGTCCAGCAAAAGAAAAACAAATCAGTGCTGTCACTTTCTAAGCAATTAGCTTCACCACTGAAAGCCAACCATCACGAGTAGCATTAGCAGCAATGAAGCTTGCACACTGCAACAAAGCCATATACTCTGGCAATTGTGTATGCTGGAGGAATGCCAAAGAGACCCAGAGGCAGCAGCTGAAAGCAGCTAGCAATTGTCTATGTTGAAAAATATTTAGCGATATTCCATATGATACAAGCATCACCTATCTATTGAGCCATCTTAATCCTATATGGTACATTGGTAGAGGAGCCCATGTGGATTATGGGAATTTTAATACTGGCTCATAGTATGGGTGACTCTGTAGGATGGGTCATATCACTGGCTTTTCTATTTGTCATTCAGAACTGCGAGTTGTATTGGGCAAGAATCCATTGTTGAGTTGAATCTAGACCAACAGAGCAATCCCAACTATAGTTACCCCTATTTCAAACTCTGTTAAGGAGGGATTTGACCAGGCTTCCACAACCTCGGCCCTCCAGATGTCTTTGGCCTACAACTCCCATGATCCCTAGCTAGCAGGACCAGTGGTCAGGGATGATGGGAATTGTAGTCTCAAAGCATCTGGAGGGCTGAGGAAGCCTGGATTTGACTTAAACCATTCTTTTTGCTGGATGAGTTCCACTGGGTTGCCAGCTCATATGACCAAGCTGAAAGAGGGTTTGAGTCTCTCCTTGATCTGTCCGGCCCCCTCACCCACAGAATGCCCCTTTGGGGGGTGTTATACCAGCGTAAGTTACACTGGTTTAAGTTACAGCATAAGTTACACTCTTAGCTGAGATTCCCTGAGCTGGAATGAGGGACATACAGGGGCAAAGCCCTGGAATAAATTCATTATTACTAAGTTCCATTGATTTCAATGTCAGCAAAGACCTGTTGACTTAGTCCGGATCTCACCCAGTAATTGGTTTGAAGCAGGGTAAATTAGCAGGGACATTTTTAAGGCAGTTGTTTCATCTATCCATCCATCTATCTACTAACACTAGCAGAGATGTTCCTCTTAAGGGCACTCTCAGAAGAATATGTTGTTGAAACCAGGTATAGCTCTCCTCTTAACCAAACCCAAGGAAGCTGTGAGCTGCAAATCTTCCATGACTCTCCATTCAGAAATGTAGTTCCATTATGATCCATGATGCAACCTTGTAAATTCTGAACAGTTCTGAACAGCACCATGTAGGTTACATTACTGCAATGTGTGATATATGGGGCTGCCTCTGAAGATGGTTAAGAAACTTCACCTGGCACAGAATTCAGCAGCCAGGTTGCTCACTGGGGCAAGACGTTTTGAGCATATAATGCCAATTCTGACCAGACCACACTGGCTGCCAACTAGTTTCTGGGCCCAATTCAAAGTGCTGGTTTTGACCTATAAAGCCTTAAACAGCTCAGGACCACAATACCTCAAAGACTGCCCCTCCACATATGAACCCACCTGGACCCTGTGATCATCATCTGAGGCCCTTCTCTGTGTTCCTCTTCCACAAGAGGTCCAGAAGGTGGCAACCCTAGAACAGGCCTTTTCTCCGTAGCTCCGTGTTTGTGGAATGCTCTCCCCAAGGAGGCTCGCCTGGCACCTTCATTGCATATCTTTAGGTGCCAGGCAAAAACTTTTCTATTCTCCCAGGCCTTTGGCTAATTGAACAATCTTAAACTGTGGGTAGCATTGTTTTTGTTTGTTGCCTAGTTATGTATTTTTGCGTTTTTCTATCGTAAACCACCCCGTCATCCTTGAAGAGCAGTTTAGAAATTTAATAAATAAGTAACTGAAATAAAAGTGTAAATAACATCAGCTCATTCTAATCACAGACAAGCATAGTATTCTTCAAAATAAATAAGCAAACAAGTAGAATATTCAGCAGTCTTTAGCACCATCTAGCAACCTTGCAAGGTAAATCACTATCTTGAAAGATCGAAGCCTGAATGTTCATTTTGGGCCTATCAGCTGAATAGCAACACGAAAAGCCCCTTTTCAGAAATAGACAGGTCAACCTATTTCTGGTCAATATCCATTTTGCATGTGTATAATAATAATAATAATAATAATAATTTATTATTTATACTCCACCCATCTTTCAATCCTAAATCCATGCCAGTTTCATAAGTGTTCAATCATGAAGCTGCAAAAAAAAAAAAATAATTAAGAAATCAGCAAATAAAAAATCAATTTCAAATGTATGCTTTCCCCCCTAAAGAAGCATTTATGTACCCATTTCCTGCTAAAATGTACATTGTATATGCATTTTGCCTAAAACACATATATAAATAAATATTAACAATAATGTCTGTCTGTACTGTACTGTACTGTCTGCTTTTTTTCCTTAAAAAGGTGTTTAAGGGTACTCTCATTTTGACTCAAGAAAATCACCATTATATAGTTCAAATGAGGAAAAATAAATACAGTAAATAACAACGAAACTGACCAATCACTGTGCTAGATTCCAACTCCTGCTTCACACATTAAATGCTCACTTCTGTCTGAGACTCAGGAAAAAGCATGACAGGAAATGAGGCCTCCATCGGGGGTAGCAACGGAAGTGACGATTCACCGTGCTAGAAAAGAAACTATTTTTTTTTCAAAAAAGTTTCTTCTCCCGTTAGATTGTTTAGGGGTATGCGTACCCCTGCGTCCTCCCAGAATAAAGCACTGACTTCTGGTATAGTCTTTTTGTGTGTGTGTGTGTGTGTGTGTTTTTGTGTGTGTAGATATGGGTCAGGATCTAATGAACCACATGCACAATGCGACTCCTGAGCTTGATGTTCGAAAAACAACAGCCCCCTCGTCCAATAGAGAAAATCACTTTTGAAACTGAGGGGGCTTTTACAATGACGCTTTTAAATCTTATGTAATAGCATGAAGTCCTACCGTTCAAAGTGAAGGGAGGGCAGGCAGGGGAGTCACTGGGAATGCCCCATCCCCCTGGGTGCCTCTAAAGTACTTCTTTGGCTCTCAGCCAGAAACAGCAAGTGAGGCTGGACTAGTGCAAAGTTGTACAGTGTCAGTGGCGTATTTGTAAATGTTCTTCTTTCAAAATCCTGCCCCCCTTTTTTATTTTTTGTCTTAAGGGTGCATTTTGATATGATGATGGAGATGCCATTGTGTTTGATGTGAGATGAAAAGAAAAGGAGTGGTTTTTGAGGCAAAGCCTGAGGAGAAGGAAAGAAAGAAAGAAAGAAAGAAAGAGAGAGAGAGAGAGAGAGAGAGAGAGAGAGAGAGAGAGACAAATAGATGGCTGTTCATTTCATTTCAGAGTCTATAGGCCGCTACCTCCATAATCACACTGAGCCAAAGGTAGCAGCCCAGATGGTCATGGTTGATAAAGCTTGCCTGAGGCTGAGGAGCTGTTCTTGCTTACACCACTGAAATGCAGCCTTAGATATTTGGAGCTCAATTGCTTTTATTTTTTTTCCCCCATTGTAAACTCTTCAAGTTAAAAGGGTGAAAGCTCAATTTACCAACAATATGTCAGAAGTCCAAGTCAGCTCTCCCCTCCCTCCTGCTTCATCCAACCCGACTCCTTTTTGTTAAAAAGAAAGAAAGAAATCTTTTAGAAAACACTCCGTTCACAAGCTCACCAATCTCATCTTTGCCCATGCAGTTCAAATCAAGGCACAGCAGATCTTTCTTATTAATGCACCCAAATCATGCAGATGTCCTTTTTCTGCCCTCTTTGAAGTGACATATGCTTCAATTTATTTTTAATCTTCTAAGTGATGTTGTAAGGAAAGCCGCCCTGTGCGACATATGAAGTTACTATATATGGTTGGGCTTTTTTTTGTTTCCCCTCCTCCCCTCCTCCTTCATTGCTCTTGTTCTGGAAAACCCGGTCACTAGAATCCCAGCCATATCTGAAGGCAGACCCAAGAGCCATGCAAAAAAGAAAACAGCTTTTAACTAGCAAAGATGCCTTCGGATGCAACTGGAAAGAATAACTGGAGAGCGTAAGACAGACAATCTACTAAGCATTTGGAAGAAAAACCTTTCACATCTTCTTACCCTTTTTGTTTTTTTTGCTGCTCTTTCCCCAAGTTTCATTAGCAAAGCGAGCCCCATAGTCCTGCTCTACGGAGCAACAGTGTCATCCAGTGGCGATCCAAATAGCCGCACACTTCCAAAAGCCCTATGAAGATGTCGAAAGACAGGCCTCCTGTGTGGCTGTGGTTCTTGAGGAATTACAGCTTGAAAATCAGCTGGCATGACATTCTTGCAGGAATAGTTCACATGCAAGAGTTGCAAAATGAGGCCATGTTTCATTTGCTGTGAAACTAAGAGGGGAAAGGGGGACGCAGGTGCCACTGTGGGTTAAACCACAGAGCCTAGGACTTGCTGATCAGAAGGTCAGCGGTTCAAATCCCCGCGACGGGGTGAGCTCCCGTTACTCAGTCCCTGCTCCTGCCAACCTAGCAGTTCGAAAGCACATCAAAGTGCAAGTAGATAAATAGATACCACTCCGGGAGGAAGGTAAACAGTGTTTCCGTGCGCTGCTCTGGTTCACCAGAAGCGGCTTAGTCATGCTGGCCACATGACCCGGAAGCTGTATGCTGGCTCCCTCATCAATAAAGCGAGATGAGGGCCGCAACCCCAGAGTCGGTCACGCCTGGACCTAATGGTCAGGGGTCCCTTTACCTTACCTTTACCTTACTAAGAGGGGAAAACATGAAGTTGTTTAGTGCATGCTTATTTATGAGTGGGGACGTGGGTGGCGCTGTGGTCTAAACCACTGACAGGGTGAGCTCCCATTGTTCTGCCCCAGCTCCTGCCAACCTAGCAGTTCAAAAGCACACCAGTGCAAGTAGATAAATAGGCACTGTTGTGGTGGGAAGGTAAACTGTGTTTCCGTGCGCTCTGGTTTCCATCACGGTATTCTGCTGCACCAGAAGCGGTTTAGTCATGTTGGCCACATGACCCAGAAAGCTGTCTGTGGACAAATGCTGGCTCCCTTGGTCTGAAAATGAGATGAGCGCCACACCCCATAGTTGCCTTTGACTGGACTTAACCATCCAGGGGTCCTTTACCTTTACCTTACCTATTTATGAGTGATTCCAAGTGTGAGGATACATCTCAGATGCCTTTTTTCCCTCACTAAGTTTTGCATGCATACCCTGATACAACATGCACACATTTCACCATCAAGGTCTGTGTGTATAAAACTGAGTGGCCTTGGATTATGTGCTACCTGCACAAGGAGAATCATGTGCAATAATAGGACAACATTGTTGATGTGGATCTGATTGGGTATGTTTGCTTTTCTTACATTAAAAAAAAACACTTTTTTAAATTATCTCAAGATCATCTGAAACATTTTGGTTTTCTAACAGCCAAAAGTAACGATCTAAAATCTTTGAGTGGGGAGAGAGGAATTCAATAAAGTGCACTTTAAATATTACATTTAAATTTGTGGCTGAACTATTTTCATTACAATACAAGCAAATATTTTAAGTCTCAGTAGTATATACTTCCATTACATTATTTCGATTTCAAGAAGAAAAGACAGAAAACTATTAACATACTAAAGAGCTGTGCACCTAAATGTACATGTCTCGTTGGGGCAAAATATTTTAGATTTGAGTAGCTTTCTATCCGTTCCAGTAGCCCGATCTGATTTGTGTTGTGTTCATTCCTTGTGCTGCTGAGGGGTTTTATGATACAACGCATTTCCAAAACTGGAAGATTTCCCACAGAAAAATATAATAGTGGAAAACCTTCCATTTTGGTTTTTGCGCAAGTTTTGCCAGTGAATATTACAAGCAGCACCTGCAGCAATCAAAGGTGGAATTGACTGTGTGTTTGCTTCTTCAGTGTAACACCTGAAGCAAAGCTCTATGGATCACAGCTTTATGAGTCACGGTGACCAAAAATGTCAAAGGGTCAAACAGGGCCTTCAATGGTCACACAGTAGCATCTGCGCAAGTATGCTAGAAATTTTCTCTCCAAAAAGCAAGGCTTTAAACAGTAGGGAAAACACTGCCACCTATTGGTACATACTGAGCAAAACAACGGAAAATGTCAGAAGCCCACCTGCGTATGTGTATTGTGTTTCTCAAAAGCACCACGGGACTTCAGCGGTACAATAGGATTTCTGCATGCATCTGAAAAGAATGATCCCCATAAATGTGTCTCTGAAGCCTTATTTACCTAGGGATCCATCAGCCACGCCATCCCCGGACCTTGGAGGGAACAAAAGTACCAGGAAAGCAAAATCTTCTTTGGAGAAAAAGTTTATTGAAATCTGTGCACAGAGACAATATCTGTACACAGAGACAACCAGCTGGATAGCTCCTGAAAATATACTGGCTGTAAAGCAAGACACTTCAGCAAACTTTCTTATACTTTCTGAGCACTCTCCCCCCTCCCATACCTTCTCAAATTATTCCCTTACATGGCACATCTATATTGCTTGCTAAACACATTTTATTGCTTGCTAAACATTCCTTCCCCTCTCCTTCGTACACGTGTCTTTTCTCATCTTTGCATTAGTAAGCATAAGACAGGAAAAGGGGCTTCTTTAGCAGGCCTGGTTAAATCTGCACTTTTGACCTGCCAGCCAAATTTAGCAGGTCTGGTTAGTTATTGCTAACAGCAGCGGTTTCTTGCTAGCTGGCTAGGCAGGAAACGAACTTTTGACCTGCCAGCCAAATTTTGCAAGCAGTCACTGGCGGTGTGCTAACTGTCTGGCCAAAATTTGCAGAAGTAAGATTAGCACAGGATTAGCACAGGAATTTACTGCAGATAGTATTTGAGAGCAACCTTTCTTAGGTACAGAGTTCTAAGCACAGAAAATATTGAGAGAAACCTTTTCCCATCTCCCTTTACTCCCTCCTCTTCTTTTGAACAATCTATTACTTAGATTCGTTCTGGGGTAGGGGTCTATATTCTCTCATTACAGCAATCACGCGAGGTCCCATCATGCGAGACATCATCTTTCCCATCATATTCTGCAAGCATTGCATCAAGCAGGGAATACAAAAGCAAAAAAGCAATAGAAGCATTATTGGGCCTATCTCCATAGTAAATATCCTCCCCATCCATCCACCATCGGGCAACCAAGAATATAACCAATTCCATGGATCACCTTCTGTAGTTTTTAGCGGGTTTTCAGCTATCATTGTTTCCATGTGGTCAATTGTGGCCGAAATGCTGACATTATTATCTGGGATAAACATACAGCAATGAAAATGAACTAGCACACAAACTCCTCTCTATGTTGAAGATGTTACCAATGGGAATTCCATGTAGCATCAAACCTGGCCATTTAGCATAAGGTGGCATGTGCATACACAGCCAACAATTGGAAAGATTTGGCATTGTGGTGAACTTAAACATATCCTTGATATAAATATTGTCTTTCCACATCTTATGATAATTTTCTCCTCGTGATATTTTACTCAATAATCTAGTCCCCATCTGACCATGTTCACCAGGTGCAGCACCTTCCTTGTCTCCTGCAACTAGGAGAACGAGGAACACTAGGAGGATCATCAAGGGGATAGAAGGATCGGGTCGTCGTCTCCCGCAGAGCCTATGACGCTCATGCCAGCAGAAAAAGAGACACATCCATGTGGCAAGGGCAGTTGAAATAACTCCCATCCACCACCCCCAATCACTCCATGGTTCCTCCCAGCAATATTCAGGGGGTGTGCTCATTGTTGAAGAGCCCACTGATATTTGTGCCCGATTACCTGTTGAGCCTCAAGGATGAGAGCCCACCGGTGAGCTGATGCTCCCACTACGTGGGTCAACTTTTCTACCAACCCTGTTGGGTGGATTGAACTCTCGTGCTGCCTCCCTACTGACCAGAGCATATGGAAGCTGAAATCCTGGGGTGGCAATTCTTACTGGCACTTGTTTAGCAATTTCAATGCACACCTGGTTAAGGCTCCCACCCCTGCAATACTTGCATTAAGATAGGTTCCGTCCCATCTAACGCCTGGATTAAGATTAGAACCTGGTCCATCAGATGAGGTTGGTACAGTAACCTCATCAAACCCCTGTTTCCAGTAGTCAATGAGCACGCCATCTCTTACCACCGGCAAGACGAACCAGTCGTAGCAGAGGCCAGCAGGCCAGTAAGGGCGGTATGGCTCGGTAGGGTCAGGGCTGTGGGGCATAGAGCAAATCAATACAGAATATAACAGAAAAAAAAGGAAAAGAGAAAGTCCTTATGAAAGTATTAAATGTCCTGGTGGACTTCCTGGATCAGTCCCGGCACGGGTTTTCACGTTGGGGACGCTGCCCGCGGGCGTCCCTCCCATCCATTTCTTCAGCTGTGCGTTGAGATATCAGCTTCCGGTGTGATATCAGCAGAGCGGTCATCAGCGGAGGGTCTGGAGATGGTCAGCCGAAGGGGTTAATTAGGATTTAACTGCACAGTTCAATCTATAGTGGTCACTCTGGTGTGGTGGACCCAAGGGGTGATGCCGGCGAATTTCACGGCGGTGGGTGTGGAGAGCAGGACGGTATAAGGTTCCAGCACGGTTGTAGCTGCGTCCGTGCCCAATCGTTTACCCACACTTCATCACCTGGCTCGAACTGATGCAGCCAACACACAGGGGTTGTGAGCCTGGGTCCACCTGTCGAGACAAAAGAAAACTCGGAAGAATATCTGGACTTAATTATTCAATTGCATATCCTGACCAGCATGTGGGGACAACATTCTGACATATGGGACCGGTCTCCCAAGCACAATTTCAAAGGGTGACAGGTGGGTTCGCTTTGACGGGAGACTGCGGACCCTGAGTAATGCCAAGGGCAACATGGTCACCCAATTAGACCCGGTTTCCTGCGTCAGCTTGGACAGCTGATTCTTTAGAGTCCTGTTCATTCTCTCTACCTTTCCAGAACTCTGGGGTCTATAAGCAGTATGCAGCTTTCAGTTGATCTGGAGCGCTTTTGCCAGTCCCTGTAGGACTGCATGAACAAATGCTGGTCCATTGTCAGATCCTATGGACCTTGGCAATCCATAGCGAGGGATGATTTCCCTAAGCAGGCACCTGGTTACTTCAAATGCCTTTTCAGTCTTTGTTGGCCATGCTTCGGCCCATCCGGTGTAGGTGCACACAGCCACCAGCAGGTAGCGGTGTAGTCCACAACGGGGTAATTCAGTAAAGTCCACGACAAGATCTTCCATAGGTGCAGTTCCACTATGCTGAATCCCTGGGGGAGCCAGTGGTCCGGCTCTGGGATTATTCTTTTGACACAGCAGGCATTTCCTGGAAATCTGGGCTGCCAGTTGGTAGAGGTGGGCTATATAGAAGCATTTCTCCAGCTGCTTGGTTGTAGCATCTGGTCCTATGTGGGTTGAATCATGGTATCTCTGAGTAACCTGCCGAGAAAGGGACTCTGGAATCCATATCCTGTCATCAGGGGTAAGGTACCATCCTTCTTTGGACAATGTCAGCTCCTGAGCGTCTGCAGTGTCCCTTTCCTGCTTCGTATAAGCTGGCTTGTCAGTGGTGCTTAAAATCTCTTCTGGGACCAGTGCTCCAATAACCGAGGCGGGGGCCAGTTCTTGGGCTGCTTCCTTGGCCACTCTGTCTGCCAATCGGTTTCCTCTGGCCACTTCTCCTGGTCCAGTCTTGTGTCCATAACAATGGATAACTGCCACTGCCTCGGGCTCCCATACAGCATCCAGAAGGTTCAACAAGGCTTGTGGGTGGGCCACCTGGCTTCCTCTGGAGGTAAGCAAACCTCTTTCTTTCCATAAGGCTCCATGGGCATGTAAAGTCAGGAATGCATACTTAGAATCTGTATAAATGTTTATCTTCTGTCCCTTTGCCAGGCTCAGGGCTCTGGTAAGCGCAGTTAGCTCTGCCAGCTGGGCCGATGTTCCAGGCGGGAGTGACTTTGCTTCGATCACCTGGTCTTCCAGGGCTACCACTGCATAACCTGCTTTCCGCTGTCCAGTCTCAACAAAGCTGCTTCCATCTACAAACCATGATGGCCACTGGGGGTCTGCTTCATCTTTAAGGTCAGGCCTGCTAGAATACACCTCATCCATTACTTCAATGCAATCATGCGTGGGCTCCTCACCTACTCCTACCGGTAATAGGGCAGCTGGGTTGAGGGTTGTGGTGACTTGGAATTTCTAACGCGGATGTAGTAGCATCTGACATTTCCTCATTTTAGCCTGGGAGAGGAAATAGGTGCCTTTCGGCAGATGGCACGCTGACTCTTTCCTAAGCGGCCTCGCCCTCCTCTTCTTCTTCTAACGGTGGACCTCCCGTCTTCAGGGCCATCAACTTCTTTGCCTGGTACTTCTCCTTTTTTCTTCTGGGCCTCTTCCTCTCTCTGATTATAAGTGGTTTGGGCTATTTTCTAACATCCATTTCAGGGTGTGGCCCATCTGGATTTTTCGGCAAATATCGGGCGCTGCTTGGGCTACAAAGGCAGTTTTTATGATAGGGGCATGGATATACTGGCGGTAGGCTTCCTTCAGCTTCTTTAAGTAGGCTCCAGGGGCCTCCTCTGTTCCTTGCACTATTTCTCTGGCCTCCACAAAGTTGGTGAGTTTTCTGGCTGCCCTCCTCATGCCATTTAAGACATTCTGGCGATAAGTGGTGAGGGTATTTTGCCCTTCAATGGTCTGATAATCCCAATTCAGTGTAGTTTCAGGATATCCTGTTGCAACAGCTTGATCTCCTGCCCCCTGCGCTCTCATGTGTGCTCGGGCTTCAGCATGAATTCACCTATCCTCCTCTGTAGCTAGCAGGGCATCCATCAAATATTGCACATCATAAAAAGTGGGGTTGTATGTTTTAAAAAAAATTCCCTCAAACAGCTTAATGATTTTGGCAGGGTTTTCTTCAAATGAAGGGTTTTGATTCCTCCAATTACAAACATCTGCACTAGAGAAGGGGACATGTTGAACTGTATAAGTTCTATTGGGCACCACCCCGTTAGGTCCCGCGGGGGCCGGAGGGTCATACACTCTATGGAGAGGCATCACTCTGGCCGCGCCCTCCTCCTGTGCTTTATGTGCCCTATGGAGGGTCACTCTTTTCACTGCCTTCCCCACTCTTTCTGCCACTTTCTTCTCTGTTCCCCTACACATCCCGCTGTTTTTAACATATGGGGACTGACGTCCACTTCTCCTGCATAAGGTTCCACATACTTTCTCAAACGTTCTGCCTGTTCTTATTATCACCTATCAACTTAACTAATCTTTTTACAAATTCCTCATCCTCACCATCCTCTTCTCGTTCCTCCCTTTCTCCATCCTCGCCCAGGTCTACCAATGCATTGTCCACGGGATTGGGGGCTGGGCCATCTGTTCCCTGTGGCGGGGGTGGTGCCAGGGCTGTTGCCGGGGCATGAGGTGGTGGGGCATCAAAACTTTTATCTTCTTCCCTCTCTGAATCCTGGAGGACTGGGGGGTTGTCCTCCTGTCTTCCTGACTGAGCAGATACGGCTGCCTGAGACTTTTTGGCAGCATGACTTCAGCCAGGAGGGGGGGGGGGGTTCTGTTCCACATTGGTCTTCCATGTGGAAATGTAGGGGATTTGATCAGGGTGGACATTCAAAATGTTCTGATATAATGGATTAATGAGTTGCAAATCAAGGGTCCTGATGGACGGCCAATTTGTTATTTTGGGGTGGGCCAATCTAATTTACACAATGTCCTCATCCTCCCCTCTCATCAGCTTGAATCCCCAAAAGCATTTCAAAGGGGTACTTTTACTTTGGCCAGAACCCATTTCTTCCAGATACTTCACACACAACAGACCTACAATCGCTCGGCCAAGGGGACACTAAGCCCTGGCCCACACTTGACAATTCAGCCACTAGAGTATCTTGACATGCAACATACAACATACAAAACACACCAATATAATTTCAACATGTAACACACTAAACACACCAAAATAATTTCAGCATGCAATACTCAAAACACACCAAAATAATTTTCCCTCCTTCTTCTGTTCCAAATTTTTGCTGGTGGCACTCTCCTGCACAACCAGTCCCCTTTATTCCTGGTGGCTGGCACTCTACTGCACAACCAATCCCCTTATTCCTGGTGGCTGGCACTCTACTGCCCAACCAGGTGAGGCTGATCAGACCTCGCCCCCCTTTTCCTTGGGGGCCCACGCCCTTTCCCTTGGGCTTACCTTTTTCCGCTGCGGACCTGTCCCCTCGGCGCCGTCCTCTTTGTTTTTCTCCCTCAACAAGATGTCTCCACTGCAGGACAGTGTGGCTGGCTCCCCCCACGAAACAGGTGGGGTGCGCACGGGAGCCTGCAAACGCTGCTGAGCTGTTCACCTTGGTTGAGCCTGGCCCTCCGGTCCGTATTGGGGAGAGGGCTTATCCCGGACGAGCCCCCAAAGAAATGAAGCCTTATTTACCTAGGGATCCATCAGCCACGCCATCCCCGGACCTTGGAGGGAACAAAAGTACCAGGAAAGCAAAATCTTCTTTGGAGAAAAAGTTTATTGAAATCTGTGCACAGAGACAATATCTGTACACAGAGACAACCAGCTGGATAGCTCCTGAAAATATACTGGCTGTAAAGCAAGACACTTCAGCAAACTTTCTTATACTTTCTGAGCACTCTCCCCCCTCCCATACCTTCTCAAATTATTCCCTTACATGGCACATCTATATTGCTTGCTAAACACATTTTATTGCTTGCTAAACATTCCTTCCCCTCTCCTTCGTACACGTGTCTTTTCTCATCTTTGCATTAGTAAGCATAAGACAGGAAAAGGGGCTTCTTTAGCAGGCCTGGTTAAATCTGCACTTTTGACCTGCCAGCCAAATTTAGCAGGTCTGGTTAGTTATTGCTAACAGCAGCGGTTTCTTGCTAGCTGGCTAGGCAGGAAACGAACTTTTGACCTGCCAGCCAAATTTTGCAAGCAGTCACTGGCGGTGTGCTAACTGTCTGGCCAAAATTTGCAGAAGTAAGATTAGCACAGGATTAGCACAGGAATTTACTGCAGATAGTATTTGAGAGCAACCTTTCTTAGGTACAGAGTTCTAAGCACAGAAAATATTGAGAGAAACCTTTTCCCATCTCCCTTTATCTCCTTCATTGGTAGGAGTCTTGTGTCAATTGCGGGGTCAAATTAACCCTAATAAAATTAGATCAATTTTTGTATTGCAAACGTATAGGAGAGTCTGTAAGTTGCCTTCCCCCACCTTCGCTCTTTTTTGCAAAGCTGCTCACAGGAAAAGGATACAGGTAGAGGAGACACAAAACCTGGTTGTTGTTGTTTTCCTGAAGAGCTCACAGCATGAGCAGCAGAACGTTGAGATAAATGGAGCAAAATGGCCGCTGGAAACATAACATCCTCTGAGAAGCGAAGGCTCCGTCAAAGAGGTTGCGAACATCTCCCTAGACTAGATTGGCCTTTCTCCAGCAGAGTTCATAAAACCATCCTATTAAGCAATTGCAGATAAAAAGGATGGGGTCCTTAGGAAGGTTTTCCAGCTTGAACTTGGCCGAAAGGAAAACGATGATGCAAGATAAAGCCATCTGTTCATCATTCTCATCAGAGTTGCGGTTTGTGCTGAAGACTTATGATTCTTTTACTCCGTATTGCACTTACAGCTCTGCTCAAGTTTGGCGTACATTGGTGTACTCTGCCCATCTCCACTTTATTTAGTAGTTTATAGAAATATTTATATGCCACTTAGAGCGGTTTACAACAACTGTACAGTGGTACCTCAGATTACAGACGCTTCAGGTTACAGACTCCGCTAACCCAGAAATATTACCTCAGGTTAAGAACTTTGCTTCAGGATGAGAACAGAAATCGCATGGTGGCAGCGAGAGGCCCCATTAGCTAAAGTGGTACCTCAGGTTAAGAACAGTTTCAGGTTAAGAACAGACCACCAGAACGAATTAATTTCTTAACCCAAAGTACCACTGTACCAGCTATTACAGAAGGATATTATCTTAATTGCTAGCACAAGTTTGTTTTCTTAACATTATCCTCACAAGAACCCTGTGCAGTGGGTTAGACTGAGAGTCAGTGACTGGCCCAAGGTGAGCTTCCTGACCAAATGAGGATTTGAAGCCTGGATGCACAGGTTCAGGTCTGACCCTCTTGCCACTAAACTATACTGGGTCTGTGTTTTTAGTTGAGAGATTAGAAGCATAGCTCTAAGCATACAAGGACAACAGTAGGAAAACACAGGATGGTGGAGAAACTTGATCCGGTTCACATTTCAAGGTGAACTTACTGAATCCCCAATTTCCTAAACAATACGTGAACTCCAACAAAGCCATCCTTTGAAATCAACAATTCTTTGAATTTTGCAATACGCTTTCCCAGCCAAGTAATGGGTACAAAAAATGCATATACTGTGGTGAAATGTGCAAATGAACAGATTTATTAGTGACAGTAGCATACAGAAAGGCATTATATTAGGGAAAATTGCTTTTCGAAAATGTATATATTCAGAGAAATTTGCACCAAAATGCTAATGAATTTTCATGAGGACTTTCCCCCACCAAAAAAAGAGAGCAAATGTAAGTGGAAATGTAGAGAACCAAACTGAAGATGGGGGGGAGAGAGAAACTAAAGGCTTATGCACACTTACCTTTCCTCTGCTCTTTCCAGGTACAGTCTGTGCTTTAAAGCTCCGTGTCCAATCACCCTTTTCGTGCCCTGGAATTTCCCCCATGAAAACCCACTTTCTGAACCTCAGTTGGAGCAAACAACAATCCACAGAAGACCTAAATAGATGTTTGTTCTGATTGAGCACTAAAGAGTGGGTTTTCATGCAGTTTGGGGATTTTTTAAAAGAATACTTTTATAAGTTGTGTGCCTTATGTTTCTCAGCTTGATCCTCTTACATGGTTTGGTATGTATTGTGGTATTTTACGCATTGTGAATTACAGTTATTTTTATTGATCACAGTTTAGTAATTATTTATTGTAATCATTAAGAATGAATTTCTGATTATTATTTGCTGATGTTGCGAGAGTTAATTTTATGGTGTGCCGTTATATTCTAATACATTATTGGATGTTATTTTATTTGCTATAAGCCTACCCATTTCAAAGTTACATTTTATTGTGACTTTTGGTATGGGATCAGATTAATTTAAGGTGTGTGTTCTTTGTCTTATGTTCTGTTGCTGTAAGCCGCCTGGCGCATAGCAATAAAGAAAGGCAGTATGCAAAATACAAGTGAAATGAAATGAAATCTCATGGATACACAGCTTTTAAGCTCAGACCTGTGCCTGGAAAGGTCCATGTGTGTATGCCCTGAGAGAAACCAACATTGACATATTCTCCTAACCCAGCCTTTTCCCAAACTTCAGTCCCCAGATGTCATTGGACTACAATTCCCATCATCCCTAGCTAAAAGGACCAGCAGTCAGGGATGATGGGAGTTGTAGTCCAACAACATCTGGGGACCCAAGTTTGAGAAAGGCTGCCCTAACCCAAAGCACGTATGAGAAGATCTCTTGCCAATTGGACTGGCAGTTTGAGAAGTAGTGAAGGAGGTGGCAGCAGCCATGACAATCTAACGCTCCTCCAAAATAATGGGAGGAAAGGCCCAGCCCACGTACCTGCCTGTGTATATATTAATCCTCGAACTGCTGGAAAGGAGAAGAGCTCTCTGTTTATACAGCCTTTGGGAATATATAAACAGAGCTTGGGTTCCCTGCGCTTCTGCAAGCCCCAGCAAGAGCATGCAGGACTCCAAGGGCACCGCAAGCACTGGCCAGGTGCAGCCCATATGTCTGTTTATTTGAGCACTTCTGAAGCACAAGCCTAGCGACTCTCTTCAGAGGCTCTGGAAAATAAAGGAGGGGGGGAGAGAGACAGAGAGAGAGAGATTTTGTTTCAGTATGGAAGGCAGAAAAAGCCAGGTCTAACATTGTTCCACGGTGCTTCTGGGCAGCTATCTAGGGTAGCGCTTTCAAATGGCCGGCATTAATATAGCTGTAGCAGCAAAGCACAAGTGGAAGTTCCCTTCTGTTTCAGTGCATGAACTTCTGCTGCTCAAGATCAGCAGAGAGAGAAAAGAACAGGCTAGGGTTCATGGGCTAGGGTTGCCATATTTCAAAAAGTGAAAATCCAGACACAAAAGTTGTTGAGCTTTGTATGAGAAGTTCTGGACGTATGGCATGTAAACAGTCTAGTTTTTGGCCCACTAGCGTGTGTGTATTTGTGGCTCCCAAAACCGTTCAGAATTTGACTTCTTTGTTCCTAAGTTGACTTCTGAAATAAATTCATATTTTCCACATTGTTTGTTCAAATAAATTGTTGACCTCCCTCCCATCTCATGGTTACCTTAATTCTTTTTTATATCATAGCATTTATACTTCTTCCTCTTTACATGATGTCCCTTCATTTGTCAAAAATTTTAACCATATGTATAAAGGTATAAATAATCAACATTACAAGTCTTCTTAATTAAGTCCTGCCAGTGTTGTAAATTGCTTGCAGTTGTCCTTCATGTATTGTATGAATTTACTCCAGTCTTTTTGGAATTTTTGATCACGTTGGTTTCGGAGTTTCCCTGTCAGCTTTGCCAGTTCTGTATATTCAATCATCTTCGTCTGCCACTCTTGTATCGTTGGTATATCCTGTTGTTTCCATTTTTGAGCTAATAAAATTCTTGCTGCAGTTGTTGCATATCTGAACAATCTTTGATCTTTTTTAGGAATTTCTTCACCTATGCTTCTGGTTTTTTAACAAATGTACTTTTGTACATTTTCTTTAACTCATTATATATAATATCCCGGTAAGCTTTTACTTTACCACAAGTTCACCACATATGATAAAAATTCCCTTCCTTTTCATTACATTTCCAACATTCCTTATTTTTTAAATGTATACATTTTGGCCAATTTTGTTGGTGTTAAATACCACTTTACATCATTTTCATAATATTTTATACAATTTATGAGCTTTTTACATTATCTGCACAGCAGGGGGTGTTCAGTCAACAGTGCAAAGGCTGAGCTGAAACATTCCCTGCTGGTTACTTGATTTCAGCAATAGTCGTCACTGTTTGGTAGTACCCGATTGGTTAGCTGTCAGATTCTAGAGCACCCTATTGGTGGCTCTTAGGTAATTCACAAATACAGAGTCCATTCATAAAACACAGTGTTCATTCATAAAGCAGTAACATAAATCTCCATTGGTCCATATTGGGTGTATACGTACAGGTTTATGGCCATGCTGTAGTGTAGTGCTTATGCGACTGTGAATTAAAGGTGGCTGGGCTCATCGTTCTGGGGTTTGGGGGGGGGGGACATGACAAAACTGATTTCCAATAAGTGCTTCCTTTTATTTCCACAAGTCCTTGAGTCTGTACTCTGAATAGTGACACCAGGGACCTAGAAGGGGCAGGGCTTGTCAGTCCAACCCCTGCACAGTTTCATCTCATCAGGGCTGGCCTTAAAGCAATTGGAGCAATTGGGCCAATTGGGCCCTGCGGGCTACTCCTAAGGGGGCCCCTGCACCAGGGCAATCTAGATGGATTTTATTTATTATATCTCTAAGATGTTGCAGACTTTGGCTGTGAACTGGGGCCATACCAAAAAAAATTTAAAAATCAAGTTGGGCCCCAATGCTTCAAATTGGGCCCCACTGGCTAGCCCTGAGTCTAATAGTTGCTGGGCCCAAGTTGTCCTGCCGTTGCATGAAGTCTTGGGTTTGCAATTTTGGGAGAGGGGGGACTGCCTGCTGGGGAGTGGACTGGCTGGCGAGGCCCCCTAGATTTTGAGGCCCTACGCTTCAGCCTACTTAGCCTATACATAAATCCAGCACTGCTTCTGACCCACCTTGATCGCTCAAACTTCTTGCTACTAGCACCTCCCAGCTTATTCCTTCCCCAGATAGCTCCCCATGGTGTCCCATCACCATGATCTAGGGTCTAAGTCTTCTATGTCTTCTGGAGGGTCTCTAGGGCAGGCGGTACCCACCACTCTTCCTCATCCAGGCAGTCCCTGACAGAGACAGGCAATCGGAGCCTCTGAGCAGGACACTTTGAATGTTCCAAAACCCTCCCCTTGTGGGTCTTCATGCATTTGAAGGTAATTCTAGGAGTGAGCAGCCCTCTGCTCACCTATCCTTGGCAGGTCTACCTTGAAGCAAAGTGATAACTTTGTTTTCCGCTGACTCACAAAGACACTGTGTGCCAAAACTAGGCATGGAGGTGTGTAGGAGTTGCTTCAGATCAGCAATTCCACAAAGCCAGGCTTCTTCATTCCTGGTCCAGGGCATACATACCATGGAGATGTGACATGGAATTGTGTGGCGTTGCATGATGTGGCCTCCACATAGGATGGAAACTACTGAACTGGTCCTGACTGCCCTCATATTACAGAGATGAGGGTCTAAGCAATCAAACCAAGGAGTTCCCCAGTTCCGTAACTCATTCCCCTCTTTGCCATTATAACACAACCTCTTGCATTCTTCTGAAGAGGGAGATTGTACAGCAAACAGTAAACATTGGGGCCAGCCCAATGCCAAGGCAGTAAATTTTCCTAGGAGTTTTAAAGGACCTCTGAGGGCCATTCTTTTGAAGCTTCTGTTCTGTGTATTTGAGACAAGCAAGAGACGCACGGTGATTTGGCTCCTTCACCTAAGCCTGCTAAATCCCTAGCGCCATTCCTTTCCCAGAGCTTACGGGCTGACAGAGGATTATGTCATTCTACTAATTAAACCTGGTCCATCTTTTAAGCATAAATCCAGGAGGAGAAAAGAGGAAGAAGCAGGGGGATCCTTTCCTACGATTGGGGATGGGTGGAAAATCCAATATTGTTTGCATTTAAAGGCAAACTTAGCAAATGCACACTTTCTGAAACGGTATGTGAAACAAAACGAAGCCATTCTTTGAAATCTGCACTTCTTTGAATTTTGCAGTGCAGTTCTGCAGCCTAGCAATGCATACAAGAAAGTATATATTAGGATATGGTATGCATAAAAATGTGTGTATTAATGTATAAGACATACAAAAATGCATTGTGTTATGACTAATTGCGTGCGAAGCATATATCTGTCAAAACTGGGTAACCCAATGTGTTTATTTGTACGAAGAATTTTCATACTTTTTAAAAAATAAAAAAATGCAAATTGCTGCAAAAATGTGGAAAACTGAATTTAAGTTTGGTGAAATGAGAAACTGAAAGAACTCAAAACAGAGAGAGCCATCCATCTCTAGTCTGAACGAGGATGTTCCATTTTAGCTAACATTCCTAAAAGGCTATTGATAGCCTTATCTTCTATGTATTGGTCTGCATCAGGGAGAGGAGAGCTCGCTGTGTTCACTTAAGAATGACAAAAAGGCATTCTGCACATGCTCAGGTATATTTGCTTGTTACTCATCCATGTGTCCCAGGGCCTACTTCCTGTAGGAATTCCGCATAAAAAAGGGCCCTGATTTAATGTTTGAAGTCCCAAACTGGGGCTCCCTCTGTTCTATGTTTTACACGCTTGTAAACATAAATCAAGAGCTGCGTCTGTATGAACCTGGCTTCGTTATTAGGATCAGACTACAAATATTGTACAATTAATTCTAGGGAAACCACTGGCTCATAATTAAACCCAATTAGGAGTAGCTCTGGGCAAGAAGGGGAGGGTTTTATGGGGCCTTGGAACGCTATAATTGGACAGTCTTTAATTCCTTCGCAGCCCACCGAATCTTGCAACAACTTGCCCCTGCCTTTTGTCAGTCGGGGAAGCCTAAGAAGATGCTGACAATAAAAGCTTATTTTTTGACAGTTATGTGGCGGCCTCCCGCGGGGAGATAGATGGATGGAAGAGGTTAGCTTCTCCCTATTTGCACACAGGCACACACACAAATAGCAGCCCGCCTAATGAACTGGAGCCAAAAATATGTCCAGCTGAAGAGTTTTCTTTTTAAAAAAATTCTATTTACCCCCTCCTCTTTTTTTGTTAAGATAATGTCCTCCAGAACTAGATTACCACCAGCTAATCCTTTTAACCAAAGGCACATACATACATTCAAAATGGAAATCATATTTGGAACCTTATGTTTGCTGGTGGCATCTGACTGCTGACAAGAGGAGCCTCTCTAATAAGGGGTGGTGGTGACGCCAGAGACCTCCTGCCTTCTTACGGAGGGCCCTGTTACTTCCAGGGAAGTTGGCCCCCTTTTCTTTCCCAAGGACCTCAACACGGAGCACAATGCTGAGCCCACTGCCCTTTTGCTGGTGCCCACTTTGTCCCTGGGATCTGGGGTGCGGCACGCGTTTCAAAGGGGAATCTGGTGCTCTAAAACAATTCTGTCACCCTGGTCTGAATGTCTCTGGGCAGAAGCAGAGTCCCTTTCCTTCTGTCACAGCTGGGAGCCATTCCTTGGGTTGCCTTTAAGGGCACTGCACCCCCACAACACATTCAGAGTGATTTCCACCTTGTAAAGGGGAGGGGAAGTGCTTTGGGGTGTGTGCAAAGCACTGCTTTTTTTTAGTTTCAAAAATCACACTGTACAGAAAAGAAATACCTGTTTAAAAGGAACCTCTCTCATGCACAAACACATATTTGCCTCCCCTTTCCCCGCTATATGCACTCCTGTCTTGGCTCCTAGCCAAGAGGCTGAAATCCAGGCCAATTGGCAACCTTATTTACAGGGATTTTGCATTGTGCCACTCCTGCTGCCATCCACATTATCTTAGGAGGGCCTTGCCATCCTCCTGTGTTTGTATTCTTTCATTTGTGGTGTTTTTTTTTGCAGCAGCAGTAATTTGTTTCCTGGTTTACTGCCTTACAATCCGCCACAGGGGTCTTTTGCTTCACTATTTATATGGAGCAGTCTGCATTACAGCAGGAACCGGCTACGCGCCACCCTTTAAATGCCAGATTTCCGTTTCGCAGTGCAGGCAGCCTTCCTCGTCACCTCTTTTTAACTGCAACGTAAATGCAGTATTTGGCTGTATCTTACACAGCCCCTTTATACATGTTTGCAGCTGTGAGAAGCATGAGAGCACCTTTCTACTGCTGGTCCCCAAACCACCAACTTGATTTTCAAAAAGACGGGTTGTATTATCTCAGGTGAGTGGTGCTTGAAAGTGGGGCGGGTTGTGTCAGTGTTACTTGTATGGGTTCTCTTACTATTCACTTGTTGTACAGTGGTACGTCAGGTTAAGAACTTAATTCGTTCTGGAGGTCCGTTCTTAACCTGAAACTGTTCTTAACCTGAAGCACCACTTTAGCTAATGGGGCCTCCCGCTGCCACTGCACGATTTCTGTTCTCATCCTGAAGCAAAGTTCTTAACCCGAGGTACTATTTCTGGGTTAGCGGAGTCTGTAACCTGAAGCGTCTGTAACCTGAAGTGTCTGTAACCCGAGGTACCACTGTATTTCCTTGGTGGTGAGAGACGTTGGGGGTGGCTTAGGGTGTGGTTGGTTGTTTTGGGTGACTTGTAATGAGAATTGTGTGTGAATGGGGTGAGAGTGTGTATTCTTGCGGCCGGAACTCTCTGGAACTAAGTTCCAGCACCTCTAAGGTGGGCGCCATAGCCGTTATAAGAGAACAAGAGAGGAATTCATGGTGAGTTCCGGCACCTCTTTTTCTAGAAAAATACCACTGTGCATAAGTATTAAGCTCATGGGAACAGGAATCATCATCATCATCATCATCATCCCATGGTGAGAGCTGGTGTGGTGCAGAGGTTAGTGTGAAAGACTAGGACCTGGGAGACTAGGGTTCAAATCCCCCCACTCAGCCATGAATCTCCCCGAGTGACCTTGGGCCAGTCACAGTCTCTCACCTACCTCACAGGGTTGTTGTGAGGATAAAATAGGGAAGGGAACCATGTGTGACCCTACCTTGAGCTTCTTGGGAGAAAGGTGGAATATAAATGCAGTTGTGTTCTGGAAGAAGCAAAGATCACCAGTGCCAAAGCAATGATTCCTCAACATCAACTTCGTTGGACAGGTTGTGTTGTGTGGATTCCTGATGATCGTCTTCCAAAGCAACTACTCTATTATGAACTAAAAAATGAAAAGCCTAATGCTGATGGTCAACGACAGAGGTTTAAAGACTCTCTCAAGGCAAATCTTTAAAAATGTAGTATAAACACCGACAACTGGGAAACACTGGCCTGTGAGCGCTCCAGTTGGAGAACAGCCTTTACCGAAGGTGTCATGGGCTTTGAAGAAGCTTGAACTCAGGATGAAAGGGAGAAACATGCTAAGTGAAAGCCACACTTGGCAAACCCTCACCATGATCATAGAATCATAGAATCATAGAATCATAGAGTTGGAAGAGACCACAAGGGCCATCGAGTCCAACCCCCTGCCAAGCAGGAAACACCATCAGAGCACTCCTGACATATGGTTGTCAAGCCTCTGCTTAAAGACCTCCAAAGAAGGAGACTCCACCACACTCCTTGGCAGCAAATTCCACTGTCGAACAGCTCTTACTGTCAGGAAGTTCTTCCTAATGTTTAGGTGGAATCTTCTTTCTTGTAGTTTGGATCCATTGCTCCGTGTCCTCTTCTCTGGAGCAGCAGAAAACAACCTTTCTCCCTCCTCTATGTGACATCCTTTTATATATTTGAACATGGCTATCATATCACCCCTTAACCTCCTCTTCTCCAGGCTAAACATGCCCAGCTCCCTTAGCCATTCCTCATAAGGCATCGTTTCCAGGCCTTTGACCATTTTTGTTGCCCTCCTCTGGACACAGTCCAGTTTGTCAGTGTCCTTCTTGAACTGTGGTGCCCAGAACTGGACACAGTACTCCAGGTGAGGTCTGACCAGAGCAGAATACAGTGGCACTATTACTTCCCTTGATCTAGATGCTATCGCTCCCACCCAGAAACCTATGTCCCCACTGTGGAAGGACGTGTGGATCCAGAATTGGTCAGTTATGGACTCACTGTTAAGACCATGTTTATGGAAGACAATATTGGCTATGAGTGATTGCCAAAGAAGAAGAAGAAGAAATAAATAAATGCCATTGTTGTTGTTGTTAACAACAACTCTCCTGTATTTTATTCTGCGAACTACCCTAAGATCTTATGATGCAGGGTGGTATATAAATCTAATAAATAATAATAGTAATAATAACAACAACAACTGCTGGATTTTGAACCCATAAACATGCCCTTGCAAGGCCACTCTCTGTCCTGGGTTCTCTTAAGGTTAGAGAGAAAGACAAGTCCTCCCAAATAATGTTGCCTCCAGCTGACCTATCAACAACCCAGCCTCATTATATTTGCCGTTTTTCGGGTCGCCCACCCCTCGTGATCCACATTCCAGGCTACAACACAGCTTAGTGTGTTAAGCATGTGAGAGAATATTCTGATTTCTGCTCTAAGCAACCTCTGTTCTCCGGCACCCATTTCTCACACATGTGACCAGTCAGAGCCCAGCAAATGTTGCGAAGGAGCACGGCACGTCTGCATTGCTGAAAGTAAGGGTGCCTCCGGAGACTGTCGGTATTTCGCAGGAGAGACTCGAGAATGTAAGGTCGATTTAGGTTTCTGCAACTAACATGAGTTAAAGGCCATGTCATCTTGGAAAGCAAATCCTTAAAAGAAGAAGAACTTTTGCAGTTTCGAAAGTGACAAGGAAATGTATTGAATAGTTTGGAATGAATCAACGATTAACAAGACAATGTGCAAAGACGCTGCAAGCAAACAGAGATAAATACAGGATAATCATTGTTACATAACCTCACAACAAATAAATCACAGTGGATACTTAATAAGACCTGGATCCAATCTGGCCTCCACGTAAGCTTTGTGCAAGTAAATCAGGATGAATGCTAAAGAAAAAAAATAAAAAGAGGTCATCTGAAGGAGACTTAAGTGGGTCTGGCCATTTAAATTACCAGGATGGGAAGCACACACAAGAAGAGAAAGAGAAAGTGTGTGTGTGTGTGTGTGTGTGTGTGTGTGTGTGTGTTTACTCAGAGATCTTTGGTGGAAGAGTGGAGCATAAATGTGATTGATAGTTTCATAAGGAGAAAGAGCTGGTCTACCTTACCTTCCTGTGGAATAGAAGCAGCCAATATTGTCACACATGTTCAAAATAGCTGCTGAAGCCCTGAAACAGGAAGGACTGCCAAATGCAGGCGGCCCGAGTCTGCCAAGGTGCCATCTGCTCAGCGCTTCTGTTGCCACACTCCTAAAGCTGCAGCAGAGAGATAATGGATCGCTGTTATGCACCAACCTGTCCTCGCCCGTGAAACATCTCCTCTGTCGCATCTGCACCATTGCCATTCCGAACTGCAGCGGTGAAATAGAACGGTATTTTATTTGGCTATGCTGAGGCAGCTGAACAACACGGATATCTTTGGAGAGCGGCACAGCTGGGCATTTGCCAAGGCCTTGAGACTTACTCTCCTTGCAGGGAGCATTCAAGAAGGCTGAAGACAATGTGTGGGGGATTTTTCAACCTGTGTAGCCAAGCACTAACTTTCAGCTTAATGAGGTCTTTTGACAGTGCTCCACCACCACCAACCCCTGCCAATTCTGGGACTGCCACCGGCTATGTGGCAGAGAGACACAGAGCCCGATCTACAGCGAGAGGTAACTTTCAAATGCACACCTCACTAGCCCATGTAGCACCGAGTGACTGGTTGGAGTAGGCCGCCTTACGCAGGATTCCCAGGCCAAAAGGTTTTTGGAAGCAGGTCAGATTCTGAAGCCATATCTAATCTAGAGCAGGTGTGTGCTTCCCTGCTGCCCCAGGCCTGCTGAAGGCACAGCCGATGGAGTGACACCCCCAGAGATATTAGTACATGAGTTAATTCCCTTCCAGTGCAGAGCGTGCCAACTGGGATGCTCAGAAGATGTTATTAATTATGGTGATGCATGCACAGGCACACACACACACACAAAAGATGTTGAGGGCTCCTCTCAAAGTCGAGGATTATCCACAGGGCAGAATAATCAGGTCCATGTGTAAGCCACAATTTTGCAAGCTTGCAGGAAAAAGTGTAGGATGTTATTATACTGGATGCAGGTTCTCGACAGGCTCCACCTTAATTTTTTTTTTTTTTAATGTACCAGGTTTCTCGCCCTTCTGTGAATATATGCTTCCACGTTGCAATGTCTGCTGAAATCTAAGAAGTCAGAAGGCTTGCTGAGTAAGATATCTAGACGATTGGGAGGAGAAGAGTAGCTTCAGTGCCCTGGTCAGGTCATCACTCCACCTCATGATTTGCAAAATCCAAAATGAATTATGGAGGGTAAATGTATGCAGAGCAGGAAAAAAATATTTCAGATTTCCATTGCTTGGGCAGATGATTTGTACTGGGTGCACACAGCCCAGAGAGTAATGGGTGATTGTGGGGAATCTCTTTGAAGCAAGCAGATGGAGGTTAGCTAGGGCATTTAGCAAAAAAAAGTATTCACATATTAATCCTGGAAAGAAAAACTGGCTTGGTTCAAATACTTTCAGGGAACATTTAGTTGCAACGGAGCCAACATGGTTCAATGGGTTCTTATCATGAACAGGCCTATAAAAAAAAGAGAGAAAGAAAACAAGCCTCTTTACCCCATCAACAGTTACTGTTGACGGAGTCAAATCGATTCAAGGTCTTGGAAATAAAACATTGTGGCTTAAAGAATTAACCAGTGTGGTGACTCCTGCGTGCTGAGATGAACGCTTTAAAATGAAATCCACATGATAAAGCAGCAGTTTCAAATCCTCCTGCCGATGCCACAACATCATTTATTCGTCTTCTGAGGAACTCCTGGATATTTGTCTTCTATAAAATTCTGGTTGTCTGCAGAAGATTCTGAGGCACCTTTTTTCGGGCAGAATTGGGAAACCTTAAACCTACAGGCCAAAAGTGGCCCTTGGTTTCACTGTATCTAGCTCCTAGGATTCCCTCTAAGCCACACACCCTCTCTACAACAAGCACCCTTCACCTTCCTCTTTGAGTGTTCTTGCCTGGCTGGAATGTGTGCTTGAGTACTGGTATAGGATAGAGATGAAGGATAGAGAGGGATGTCTGAATGTGTGTGTGTGTGCTAGACTACTGTACAAAGGTGAAATTTACACTTGTACTTTGTCTCACTTTGGCCCCTGGCCTCACCCACCACTGGGATGTAGGCCTCAGGCTGAAAAGGGTAGACACGCTGTCTCAGTTCCCTCAGAGATGCCTGTTAGGCTTCAACATTACCTCACGTGATTTGGCAGTACACTCTCTGTGGCTCCCACAGATATTTCTAGACTACAATTCCCATTTTCCGTGATACCAGCTGAAGCTGACAAGAACTGAGATTCAGCAACATCTGGAGGGCCACAGCTTCCCCATTTTAGGGGAAGAGAGTTGTAACTGTAGAAAAGCTGTTCCTCAGAGAAGACCCTTCAGGGAAGGTCTACCATTACTAATCTGTTCGTTGAGAAACCTTTGGCGCCCCAAATCACAGCTGGAAAGCCGTCAGGAGAAAGACTCTGTGGAAAGACTTCAGGCTAGTGGGAACTACTGTGGTCTCTCTTTTTTTTAACTAGGACCCCCCCCCCCCCAACAGGAGTCATGTGCAATAGTGGTGAGAAGTGGTATAGCCAGATACAAAATGGTGGCTCAGCAGGTGGAGCCAATTATCTACTAAACCTCATGACTGATACATTGGGACAACCTGAATGGGCATGGACATATCTGGGTATAGCTCAGCCAGATGGGCTGTGTATGTGTGTGTGTGTGTGTGTGTGTATCTTCATCCAAACTACTACAGAGCATGGCTACTCCTTCTTGCTATTGCTAAACAGTTGGAAGTAAAAATAAAAATTGCCATCTACAGCAACCTACCAGCAAATCCTGGTTTACCACTTCTTTCCACTCTTGTGACAGCAAATGCGTTTTAACAAGATTTGAGCGCTCAGACTCTGCATCTGCTTTCCTGTGTATTTTGTGCTTTAGTGGTTGGAAGGTTACTGAAAAGTGACCATAATGTGGAATCAGCATGTTGAAATCTGCTTTTCGGGTTATTCTGCTGGTAGACAATATACTCGATTACCAGGTGACCATGCTCCTGTTCTTGCTGCAAACACACGTGTGTGTGTGCGCACGCGAGCGTACACACACACACACACACACACACACACACAGAGCCTTTAAGCAATTGCTGTTAACTGGAGGTTATTATTTTATTTAAGCCTTTATGACATTTTTAATTAAAAAGGTTTTAGTGCTTCCCTCCGTAGCATGGTATTTGATTGCACTTTAGATAATGCCCCCATCTGAGCCCTGACTAATGGTCAGTAAACCAAATAGAAGATATATTCCCCCAAAAGGGCTTTTGTCAGATTTGCCTTGAATGAAAGACACTCTTTTAGAGCAAATTTCCTCCGCAGAATAAAAATACAGCCGCTGCCAAGAGCAAGACAGCTGAAGAATAACACACCACCCAAACCACTGCGTGTGCATAGCTGGCTACATTTTCACACTCCCTTCCACAGTCAGCCTTGCGCTCTTGTACTAGAGAGCGACTGAACTCTCTGTGAACCATTTGAAAGCACTGATTGAAATTAAATGTGCTGTAAATTATGTGTTTCCTGTTTGAATAACGCTGGGACTGATTTGTACTCTTATTTAAAGTAAGTTTTAAAGTTAGATTTAATTTGTCATTTCATTAATGCAGCTTTTAAATTAAACCACGAGTCATCGACACTTTGGGAGAAAGGAATGCGGTCCAATTCTTTCCTCTGCTTTCTTTTTAAACATATAACCTGCCGCTTCTCTGGATGGAAACAGATAACTGGAGAACCAGAGCAGACAGCCACTTGAATGTTTCCCATGTGGAAGAAGCCAAACCTAGCAAGTGTATATTCTTGCTAGTTAGCATGAGAAGGGGCCGAGCCCACAGAGCTGTATTGCTAATAGGCAAGACACTCAGACCATAGAAATACAATTGATAGAGAGGGCTATGTGTGATGTCATTTCCCCTCCTTCCCCATCCCATCTCAATTCAGCTAATAGTTGCTTTGGGAGAAGGGGGGTGGTTTAGATTAGGACAAGGAAGAGAAAAAGTGTCACTCCCCCCCAGTCTTCAAAGCAGCCACCACAGGGCAGTGCTAATTCATATGTTGAGGGAGTAATCCAAATCCAATCCAATCCAGAATAGAATAGATTGGTTTCTGGCTGAGCCACCTGAAGGCCCTCATCCCAGCTCAGATAGGTACCATATTTTTCACTCCATAAGACGCACCCAGCTTTTAGAGGGGAAAAACAAGAAAAAAAATATTCTGAGCGAAACAGTGGATGTATGATTTTTGTGGTTGTTGCTGTGGCCACAGAAATGTGATTTGATGGTGAGTTTGGGGTAGCCCAATGCAAAAATCCTGAGAATCCATGTGGATCCGTGCTTTGTAACATTTTTGCGCCATTGCGGCCCCACACAACAGTGGGTGGGTGATTTTTTTTGGTGCAGGCTGTAGCCATGGACATGCTATGTGATCTGATGGTGAATTTGGGGTGACCCAATGTAAAAATACTGAGGATCCATGGGCTTTTACCTCCCCCCTCCCAGGCAGCCTCCTTTATCTTCTCTAGCATCCCTTATCTCCCTCCCAATCGCTTACCAATCAGCTGCTTCCTTTCAACACTCCCTTCCCTCTTGTTTGCCTTAGTGTCTTTTCCTTAGCTGGAGCAGTTTTTTGCTCCTCCTTTTCTTCTAATTTCTCTCCTCGTTGCTTTAGTCTTCCTGTCTCCTCTCCTTGCAAGTTCGTTGTCTTTTCCGGAGCCCCGTTCGCATTCTGAAGTGAACGCAACCCGCGTTCCGTTACTTCCGGGTTGCCACGGAGAGTAACCTCAACCTGAAGCATATTTAACCCGAGGTATGACTGTACTCAACTTCTCTGAAGGAATAACCCAAACATCATGAACCTCCTGCTTGTTTCTTTCACACAGAGCTTTCCAGAACCCTCTTGAATTAATTAGAATAGGAAAGATCTCTACACATCAGATCAATACTTTCTGCACTAAGAAATGCAAACGGACATGTTCTCCTCAGTCATGTGACCTAGCAACTCGGTGGTGTAAGTCAACCTTTCTTTTAAAGGCTTGTTTTCCCTCTGCCAGACTCTGACAGGCTCCTGAACAGCGTTTGGGAAAAGGGGCTTGCCCACATTTCTGCTTGTGTTGGGCCCTAGAAGGCACAAGACAATAGAATCATAGAACTGTAGAGGTGTAAAGGACACCAAGGTCATCTTGTCAAACTCCCTGCAATGCAGAAATCCAAGGCGTCCAAAATGTTTTCCTCTTCCTGTGCTCCTCGCCAAGCTCTTTAGCGATAGATTGGAGCAAGTGGCAATCCGGGGGGGGACGACCCAAATTGCCGTTTACTCTGACTGAGCCATAAAAGAGTGGTTTTCCCTGGGGGAAAGCTGCGAGACAAGAGGAACTGTGCATAAGCAAGTTACACCAGCATAATTTACCCTTGCGTAAATCGCACTCGCTTCCTTTAGTTTGGATCGCCCAGAGGCTTGAGACATCCTCATCAAAGATCTCCTTTATCTAAGTGAGTTTGGACCTGAGGAGACTTAAATTAAAGCCGTATTATAGAACAATACGATCCGAAGATTAATTAACTAAGCTCTTTGTTAATAGTTCTTTACTTAATTTAGTGAATTTAGCTAGCTAAACTATTGTGTTTGCCCGACATAAAGGGATCGCTGAGCTTGTGGATTGCAACTTGTTCATGTCAAGGGTTGGACTGATTAAGAGAGACACAAAACACACATAAAACTTCATCTTCCCACTTGAACCACATTCCCATAACTGCCAACTGCAAGATGGTGTTTCAGCGCATCTTTTCGTAATTATTTTTTTGTGATTTCTTTTAATAGCAAATTCACATTATGGCTATATTTCTTTGCACCAGAACAAAATTGGAGGGGGGGGGCTGCGTAACCCAGTTGGAGGAGAAGGGAGACTTCAGGAGCTAATGTATTATTGTGTCCACTCCCCTTTCCTTTTCTTAATGAGCCAATTTGGTAAAAAAGAATGTTTTAAGGCATCCAGAAAAGCCTTAAAAGCAGCAGGACCTCTTGTATATATCCCAAGATGCAGCCAAGAGTGAAATTTTATAGACCCCTTGAAAAAATCAGATCCCTATTATGGAAAGTCTGACACACCCTTAATTATAACAGCATGAGCAAACCTATTAAAATATAATACATCAGAGGTGCAGAAGGGCTCTCTACAATGTGGTGTCAGATCAATGCCATTGGTACATGGTTTCAGAGTTCCAGGAACCAACATTTCCCCCAGGCTGAATGATGCAATGATAACGGAAATAGCGCGAGTTGAGAACGGCAACGTTGCAGAGCAGGTCCGCTAAGGAAGACTTCAAAAATTAAAGAGCGATGCAGCTGAAAGTGGAGGTTTTGCTCATAGGAGCTGATGAGATGGGCAATTCTATAATGATCAGTGCACCATCACGTTCCGCAGCAATTTAAAGGCTACACATACGTACATACCAGGGATATGTGCAGGGTTCAAGTTGCACCTTGCATTTTGGTGCTTTAAAAACATCCCAGCCTGTTTCTGAGGTGTTCTGTGCACTCTCTGCTTTGCTCTGCAATCAGCTCCCAAGATGCTCTGTGTAGAAAATGAAGCTCTGGGTCCCCTGATTCACGACAATGGGAAATCTAAAAAAAATTGTTGGAATGCTTTCTTTCTTTTTGCCAAAATAGATGAATTTTACCCACATGGCTGTGTGGATTAATAATAATAATAATAATAATAATAATAATAATAATAATAATTTTTATTTATACCCCGCCCTCCTCAGCCAAGGCCGGGCTCAGATTAAGCCTCTAGAACATGGGTAGGCAAACTAAGGCCCGGGTATCCGGCCCAATCGCCTTCTAAATTGGAATCAGTGTGTTTTTACATGAGTACAATGGGTCCTTTTATTTAAAATGCATCTCTGGGTTATTTGTGGGGCCTGCCTGGTGTTTTTACATGAGTAGAATGTGTGCTTTTATTTAAAATGCATCTCTGGGTTATTTGTGGGGCATAGGAATTCGTTCTTTTTTCTTTTTTTCAAAATATTGTCTGGCCCACCACACGGTCTGAGGAACAGTGAACCAGCCCCCTGCTGAAAAAGTTTGCTGACCCCTGCTCTAGAATGAATGAAGCTTGGGAAATTGCAGACAAATAGGTCCAGGGGCTTTTTTGTGAGGGAAGTAAAATGGATTCACTTTCTTCTGCATCCCTTATGGCAGGGATCTCTAATAAGTCTTATTATGTGAAGCTTTCTAGATCAGATCACCGCCTGCAGAGTTCTGAAAAGCTGTGGCGTGTGTGTCTGTGTGTTTGTGCAGACGCACGCATGTGTGGTATAGCAGAGCAACACAGGATTTAAAAACAAACTCTTAAAAAATCTAACTCAGGCGAGAGGAGCTACTGATGTCTCCCTTCAACTTAGGGGAAGGATACCCTCAAAGCACCTCTCTTTGCTTTGTTCCTTGGCATCCCATTCAGAGCCAATGTACACCCCTGATATATACAAACACACAAGTCTGGTAAAATGGGGAAAACTGTTGTTCAATCACAGTGCCGAAGAAAATGCAACCATGCGTGTAGCCAGCTGCCCTCCCCCCCTGCATCAAGTAAATAAAAATACTTAACTAACTGACCAATTGCATCGCAGACAACTCGGTTCTGCCTCCCCTAACATAAATCCTAGCTACGCCCATGTGAGCAACCCTGAATACTTACTACCACCAACTCACTGCTTGTACTCTTTATCCCATTTACTTTAGAGTAGTCCTGTTAAAGTCACCTCCATTAAGGTCAATATCAGTAGACAACAGTTTTGCTGCCTTCCTTTATAGTGTAATAAAAAAATTAAGGTCTTATATATATAATAAATGTTCATAAATGTACCAACCAAGCACGTATATAGATATGTGGACCACATGTCTAGAGCAGCACAGGAAGACCTCCCTGAAAGCTTTTTGACTCCCAAACTGACCAAATGTTTTCTCTGCAAGGAGGGAGGGGGTGAGGGAACCTTTCCATTGTCTCATGAATTGGCATAGCTGTCAACTTTTCCCTTTTCTTGCGAGGAATCCTATTCGGAATAAGGGAATTTCCCTTAAAAAAGGGCAAACGTTGACAGCTATGGGAACTGGGTAATCACCACCTCAAAGGAATGGGCAGACTACCAGGAAAGGCAATCAGAGAAGGCATTATCAGATAACCTGGCAGACAGGAAAAACAACAACATTCAAATTTCTGTTGTAGACCGCCTTTTCTGTGAAGTAGGTATGATGTTTGTGGGGGGTAGTCTTGGGTTGCACCCCTTCTGTGATGTATGTATGATGTATGGAAGGGTGGTCTTGAGCTCCAGGGCAGGGAATTTAAAATGTCTATATAAGGGCAGGCACACCTTTGTTCTGGGTCCTCCTCTGCTCTCCTGCATGTGAGGGGAGCACCCTGTTGCAACAGCTTTAATAAAGATCAGGCTTACTAGCTGCTTTGCTTCTCAATATTCTCTGGTTGGCCTCTGTTATTTTCTCCAACCGAGAGAGAACCCACTTAAGGACTCTACACGGGCTCTTGGATACCCCATAAGGGAAGAAGGGCAGATTTTGTTTACAACAATAGTCTGTGTTTTATGTTGTCGATACCTGTTTTCTCAGATGGGTCGTCCATTTCAGCAACTCCCAACTAGCAAAATGCCTTTGAACAAGAGCAAAAGAGATGAGCTCCTAGCAGGGGGTCGAGAGATATGTTGGCCTTCCAAAAGCGCTACTTTCTAGTTTTCACACGATTTAACATATTTGCCTGCTTTGTAAAAATGTTTTCATTTCAGAACACGGAAACCACAGCAAAACTGAGATGCTAAAGAAAGGTTTCCATGTTAGGGATAATAATCACTTGCAGCAGGCACCATTTCATTGGGAATGCCAATATGTTTTAAAGTCAAAACAGCCTTTCTCATCATCCTGGTGCCATTCAGATGAAGTCATTCCAGCACCCATCAGCCAGGGATGATGGTCAGGTAAGGCAGGAGCTGCAAACTAGCAAAATCCGGAGGGCACCAGGTTGCTGAAGGCTGTTTTACAGCATTTCGCCCAGGGAAGCCCTCCCCCTTATTCACAAAATCCTGCCAGACCACGATCTATCAACAGCAGCTCCACCAGAGAGCTCCAGCATGGCCCGAAGCTCTAGACTGAGGTAATGCGCTCTGCTGTTTCAGCACTCTTTATCTCTGCTCGCTATCCCTGCAAAGCTGGAAATGATTGCCTTGACAGAAGGTATTTGTTGTTGCCTGACTTTTGAGGCATGCTGTGCCTAGCTCTTTTCTGCCCTCTAGTGGCAATATCTGCTCATCTGGTTAAAAACAACAACAAAATGAAACACACACACACACACACACACACACACATTCAACAAAACGGTTTGCCAATATTAAAAGGTAATATTATTAAAATATTCTTCACACAGTGAAGAAACTAATTTCCATAGACCAGAACCAAGTTCTTCAGTTTAAAAAGGGCCATTGTAAATATTGGTTGAGAAGGCGACACAGCACTATGTTAATAGGATTTTGGTCAAGTAAAATATCATGTTAGCTCTAGATCATGGGTAGGCAAACTAAGGCCTGGGGGCTGGATCCAGCCCAATCGCCTTCTAAATCCAGCTGGTGGATGGTCCGGCAATCAGAGTGTTTTTACATGAGAAGAATGTGTCTTTTTATTTAAAATGCATCTCTGGGTTATTTGTGGGGTCTGCCTGGTGTTTTTACATGAGTAGAATGTGTGCTTTTATTTAAAATGCATCTCTGGGTTGTTTGTGGGGCATAGGAATCCGTTCATTATTTTTTTTCCAAAATATAGTCCGGCCCCCCACAAGGTTTGAGGGACAGTGAACCGGCCCCTTGCTGAAAAAGTTTGCTGACCCCTGCTCTAGATGCACAAGTTAGTGATGCTTTAGCCAAAATGCCCCCTGGTGGGCCCCAGGATATTCCAAGGGGCCACAGGTGAAAATGCATAAATGGGGGGCCACAGCACAAGGATAGGCGGCCACAGAGGGCAATGATAAATGGGGGGGGGGGACTCCTTAGAGTATTAATCTTTTTTTTCTCTTCAATTTTAGTGAATTGAAATATGCATTAAAATCGCAAAAATCCACTGGTTAACATTTTGAGGCTATCTTTCAATTTATAGCACAAGCAATTTGAAATATGAATATTCCTCTTCATGGAAATGCATCTTCAAGCATCTATTAATGACTACTAATAGTCATGATGGCAACTACACATAATTCTTCTTAGGTTCTCATGCTGTCTGCCCTGAATGAGTAGTCTGGTTTATTTTATATGCACATGCATAACCACATAGACAACAGGTGCACAGCCAAAGTTTTGCAAGAGAAATGAGCATTTTAATCCATGCAACATACATTACTTCTCCTGTTGAAATGCAGGACAGTGACAAATTCAGCTGATTAAAACACGAGAAGTGGGAGAGTAAACTGGCTCATTTAAGTGAAAACTAGAGACCCTTCGGCTCTACCCACTACAAGTCAAAGTTTTGGATTACTTTCCTACATAGCGCTTGCTTGAAGAGACACGAATCTTCTTCATTTGCAATTGTTCAGATATCAGCTACTCCAAATGATTGTTGGTAATATAAAGGTAAAGGGACCCCTGACCATTAGGTCCAGTCGTGACCGCCTCTGGGGTTGCGGCGCTCATCTCACTTTATTGGCCCAGGGAGCCAGCGTACAGCTTCCGGGTCATGTTACCAGCATGACTAAGCCGCTTCTGGCGAACCAGAGCAGCGCACAGAAATGCCGTTTACCTTCCCGCCGGAGCGGTACCTATTTATCTACTTGCAGTTTGACGTGCTTTCAAACTGCTAGGTTGGCAGGAGCAGGGACCAAGATACGGGAGCTCACCCCATCGCGGGGATTCGAACCACCGACCTTCTGATCGCAAGTCCTAGGCTCTGTGGTTTAACCCACAGCGCCACCCGTGTCCCTCATTGGTAATATAGGCTGAGACTAAAAGTTTAGATCTAAACAATATTCCTTACAATCTTTTGCTGAAGCCAAAATCCAGCCCAGCAGGCTATGCATAAATACTCCTGTTTCCCCAATTTCTCTTTTTGAAACAGTGAGCTGCACCTCTCTTTGCTGCCACTTGAGTGTGCCAAAAAAAAGGGAAGGAAGGAAAAATGAAGTTGAGCGAAGTTACTTCGTAAGCCACAGAAAAGCAGCAGTGTGGCACGAAAGGACTTGCACATCCACCATTCCGTGCTGCCCCCCAGTGCAGAATTATATCTCTAATTATCAGAGTAATCAGCTCTCAGGACATCATTTTACATTTTTATGGCCTATGACTCACTGGGCAGATCGACTCTACAAAAACGCATTAATGTTATAATTGCTTAATTGTCATAGGCTCCCTGCAAAGAATTGTAACTGAAGTTTGGTGAGAGTTGGGAATTAGGATCGTGCCAAATTGCTGCCTGTGAACATTTTCCAAGTGGAAGGTTGTGTGTGTGTGTAATTCATGATCACCACCTTTTTACCTTGTTGGTGTACTGCTTTGCAACTTTTCAGAGCTGCTGTCTTCCCTACCCACAGTTCCAGCTCCATATTTTTTTATTAAATGGGCTAGCAAAAGCAGAATCATGTAGGCAGCATAATGAGTTTGCTAAATTAAGTAATCCATCAGGTTTGGCCATGTGATATTGTCACAAAGCCAAGTCAGAGCAAGAGCAGGAAGCATTGCCCTCACTCTTACCTTGTAGTCCCCTGAAAAACTGGGGAAATAATAATAATAACAATAACAATAATAATAATAAATTTTATTTATACCCCGCCCTCCCTAGCCAGAGCCAGGCTCAGGGTGGCTAACACCAATAAATCACAGTAAAAGCATAATAGGGGAAAAGAAAAGAAACCAATTTAAAATACAGGTGAAAATGAGAGGGAGGGCAAGAAATCCCTCCCCCCAAAACATATACCCCTGATTTGCCTCTGGTTCTACTGAGATTTCTGTTACAAATCCTTGGTGCTCATCAGCAAACTATAATTGACAGGATTTTTGGCTAACCCACGACAATGTGGCATCCATCCCGTATAATCCAATATGCTTCTCACTCTTTGAGAAAATGAAGTTGTTAACACTCCTACTCAACACTTATCTGCTGGGAAGTTTGGGGGCAACCCCTTTTATGCCAAAGCAGCCTGGCACTACTACATTCGCAACCAATTATGGTAAATGACACTGGTTTTTAACTAGGTGCAGAACAGCTTTGAGAACCTCTTCTCTAGAGGGACTAGCGTCAACTGGTTGACACGTCGGATTCTCCATCCTTCTGTAAGATTCTTCAACTCTGTCAGAAAAGAGTAAGGAAGAGTATAAATTTAACCCACACATAGAAGTCAGTCACAATGTTTCCATTGCAATGCTACTCAGCTCAGTTCAGACGATGTATTTAGGATTTACTCCTGTAACAGATTTCAGCTATCCACTGATTTGTTTATAGTACTATCCTCCCAGGGTGGTGGCACGGTCGGAGCCATGTAAGTGCACCAGTACGAATGCCTGATTGGCTCTGCTACTGTGCTTCTTCAGCTCCAGCCTCACCAACCACATCGTGCCACTCTCATACCATCCCAGTAACCAGCAACAGTGTTGACGTCAAATGGGTGGCTCCATGGCGCCACCCCACCTGTGTTTACCCAACATGAATCACACCAAGCTGAACAGGCCTTTCACACTAGAATGTTTGTTTAGGATTGTAGCCTTAATTGAGCTGTTTTAGATGCATATCCCACTTTCCAACTGGAGTCAAAAGACTTCACGACACATCTGAAGTACAGCCATAATTAAAACATTGAAAGAAATGGATTCCTAAGGAGAACTAAGGGACAGCGTGGCAGGGTGGAAAAAGGGGAGCAGGATGAAAAACAGCGCAGAAAATGGGCAGGGGGTGTCACTGCCGTGTTGGTGGAGGGGTCAAGTGATCTGGTTCAGGAGCAAGTGGGTAGCAGGATCTTTGCCCGGCTGCCTCCTTCTCCAGGCTATCTCGCTTGGAGCAGGTGGTCTTATCCAAGTCTTTAAAAATGCCACATGGTGTAAGCCATGGGTAGGCAACCTAAGGCCTGGGGGCCAGATCCGGCCCAATCGCCTTCTAAATCTGGCCCACAGGCGGTCCGGGAATCAGTGTGTTTTTACATGAGTAGAATGTTTCCTTTTATTTAAAATGCATCTCTGGGTTATTTGTGGGGCTTAGGAATTCATTCATTCCCCCCCCCAAAAAATATAGTCCGGCCCCCCACAAGGTCTGAGGGACAGTGGACTTAAAAAGCTTGCTGACCCCTGGTGTAAGCCATGGAGTGGGAACCTATGACCCTCCAGATGTTGTTGGACTACAACTCCCATCATCCCTGAATATTTGCCGCACTGGCTGGGGCTGATGGGAATTGCAGCCCAACAACTTCTGGAGAGCCACAGTTAAAACAACTCTTTAAAAAAATCTCCAGCTCAATTCTTCTCTTTTGCCTTCTCTGTACAGGGTGTGGCTCCCCTCCGACAGCTCTGCTTTCTCTATACAGACATTCCTCCTCAACCAACACCTAAACCTTCTTCGGCCATCTTGGTTCCCAGGCAACACATCATCAGGCTGTTGACCTAACAAAGCAATATGCCGGGATAGAGCTGACCGATTGGTTTATCCATTTTAGCAGTACCTTACAATCATAGAATCAAGAGTTGAAAGGGGCCCTTGAGTTCATCCGCTCCAATTCTCTGCCCAAGCTTACAACAATATTATGGGTTTAATACATACTTTTGACGGAAACAAGTATTAGCTTCTAGCTCAGTCTCCTCCTTTGTTTTCTCCATCCCTCGTCCCTTCAGTCTCCGGATTCTTTCCTCAGGACTAACAGTTAGCAGTAGAACAACATCTGGTTTTAGGAGGTCTTCGGGCCAGTGGTATACTTCGTGATGCAGAGGAGGGAGATTCTGCACTTTCCCGCTTATTTCGGTGGCAACTGCATACGCGGCAGTGCTGTGCCAATACCTATCAAATTACGGGTGTGAGTGAAACTCGAGGCATTTGAAGGTTTCAAGAAAATTCAACACTAGGTGCATAGAATGAGCTGGGCAAATAGGCGACTCTGCATCTAACTAAAATCCATTATGTGGCCTTCATGCTCATTTCTTCTCAAGAGGCATTTAAAGCAGTCTATATGAAGGGCTAGCCTCACAAGAACCATGTGTGAGGTAGGTTAGTTTAAGCCTGCAGGGATGTCCAACAGGTCGATCGCGATCTACTGGTAGATCCCTGCGAGGTTTTGGTAGATCGCGGGTCGATCTGTGGCTCCCTTTCCTCAAAGGCGTTGAAACTGACTCCTGCCCCGCCTCCTCGCCCTGCCCTCCGTTGTTGTCTGATCAGTGGAAGGGAAGACGGAGCTTTCTCCCTGTGGCTGTTTTCATTAAAAGCGATATTACTGTGAGCGCCTTTTTTCCTTAGACCCTTGCCTTTAACCCCCCCCCCCAAAATGGAACTTCTGTCCTAAGAAATGGGGCTTCCATCCTCCCTTAAGAAAAGGTCAACAACTTTGCCCTGAACCCCAAAAAGCAGGGGTAGATCATTGTCAGATTTTAATTTTGAAAGTAGATTGCAGTCTCTCAGAAGTTGGCCACCCCTGGTTTAAGGGATGGTGACACTGGTCACATCTATGCTATGTGCATTTAAAATACGTCTGTACCACTTTGACAGTCATGGCTTCCTCCAGAGAATCCTGCAAAGGGTAGCTGCTGTTGGACAAACACACGTTCAATCTTCCTTGAGTACAAGCAACAAGTTCTCTGGATTCAGGCCTGTTAACTTCAGGTAAGAGTAAGATCCAGCCAATCAAAACAAGGGGTGATTGGCTGGTTATATTATACATGCTTTTGCTTTCTAAGACTCTAAAGCAGAACAATGGCAAGTAGGGCAAAAGTAATGCCAATAGTGGCCCCATACAGGAAACAGGTAATGTAATTACTGTATTTTTCACTCCATAAGACGTCTGGTCCATCTTATAGAGTGAAAAATACAGTATATACAGACAGGAAAAGGGCTCCCAAGTTCTTTTTGATAATGTGCAATGTTTTTACCAACCTGTCTACGATCACTGGTGACTTAGACGATGCTTTCGCTATTTCGGAAGCAAGGATGTAGTTGGTCAGAGCATAAAATGCCCTCCGTATGAGCGTTGGTTCATCATCAAATATCTTTCTCCACTGGCTGACACTAGGCGGAGGAGATCTCAAGAGAACAGCATTCAGCGAATCCTTCACAGCTTGCGTCAATGTTGTTTTGCCTGTATATGACACAAGGAAGAGCATGTCCTTTATTCACGGCACAGTGCAAGAGTTGATCTAAGAAGTTCAACAGAGACAAAAGCATCCTCTGAAAGCCTCTTGAATGTTGTAGCATCTGCATAAGTACTTTTTAAAAATGCATACTGTTAAGCCAGAAATTGCAGGATGTAATGTTTTATTTATTTATTTATTTATTTATTTGATTGATTGATTGATTGATTGAATTTGTATACCACCCTTTATCCAAAGATTCCAGGGTGGTTCACAACAGAAAAATACAAAATGGGGACACAAAATACATAATAAAACAAAACCAACCGATAAGTCCCCTCCCACAGACACGTTTAAAAACCCACAGAATGCCTGGTTGGAGAGAAACGTTTTTGCGTGGTGCCTAAGAATATGTAAAGAAGATGCCAGGTGAGCTTCCCTGGGGAAAGCATTCCACAGATGGCAAAGGGACGTGGGTGGCGCTGTGGCCTAAACCACTGAGCCTCTTGGGCTTGCCAATCAAAAGGTTGGCGGTTTGAATCCCTGCGACGGAGTGAGCTCCCGTTGCTCTGTCCCAGCTCCTGTCAACCTAGCAGTTTGAAAGCATGCCAGTTCAAGTAGATAAATAGGTACCACTGCAGCGGGAAGGTAAACAGTGTTTCCATGCACTCTGGCACTTGTCACAATGTTCTGTTGTGCCAGAAGCAGTTTAGTCATGCTGGCCACATGACCCAGAAAGCTATCTGTGGACAAACACCGGCTCTCTCAGCCTGAAAGCGAGATGAGTGCCGCAACCCCACACTCGCCTTTGACTGGACTTAACCGTCCAAGGCCCTTGACCTTGACCTTTTTACCTCTACAGATGGGGAACCACTGCAGAAAAGGCCCATTCTTGTGTTGCCACCCTCCAAAACTTCTCGTGCAGGAGGCACACAATGTAAATGTGCCTGGGTGAATTTAACAGCCTGTTTTTCCCTCCTTCCTGACACTGATAGTTCTTTTGGTGATATGGAGACACCAGTTGTCTTCCACCCTACTCTGATTCATTCCTTCACCCTCGAGACATGTTTTGTGGCCTGCGCTCTTGCTGCTCTTCTCCCACGCCTGACGAGTTAGGGTCATGCTGAGTGTGTGAATAGGATTGCAGGTTTAGCATCATCACCAGAGAGACCCAACCTTCTTGGAGCAGCCCTATCAAGGGGGAACCCCAAGAACCGTCCAATGAAGACCAAATGTGCTCATTGGCCACTGAAAGTTGACTACTGGGGATGGACAGAGACCTGGGTGCAGCAGCTGAAGCCCTGAATCCCTTCTCACGGCAACATTCTGTTGCAGAGCTCACAGGTTTATTCACGCCTTTTGAGTTTTGCCTTAAACTCTTACCTGTTGCATCCAGACCCTCGATAACTATCACCGGAAAATCGCCCTTCTTTGGATGCTGAGGGCACTGATCCACCAGATCAAGGACTGCTTTGGCCTCAGGAATGAGAGAAGTGCACTGTAAGGAAAGCATGTATTTACTAAAGAAGCAGTTGCTTATCAATAACTCAGGGACTGAAGCCTCAGCAATGCCTATGGGGGAACATTTAAAGGGTTGTCACAAAAGCCTTGAAGAACTCTGAGAGGTAGCCTTTGTTTCCTGGGGTTCTTTGAAATGTCCCAATGACAGCCTGCCCTGTGCCCTTGCTGGGAGGCCAAGATATGTTTGAATTCCCTGAAACAGGGACACTGCAGAGAAAGATTCATTTGGGCATTCAAGGTAACAGATAGGAAAGAAAAAATGCTACTATAGCAGCTGCTGGATAGCTCCCTCAGTAAAGCATGAGCCTTAATAATCTCAGGGTTGTGGGTTCGAGCCTCATGTTGGGCAAAAGTATTCCTCCACTGCAGGGGGTTGGACTAGATGACCCTCGGGATGCCTCTTTGATTCTATACTTTTCCAGCGGTTGAAGAAGACCTTGTTCCAACAGGCATTTTGGAACTGACTGCTTTTAACAAGGGAGGTGGTGCCATGCTGCTTTTGTTGTGATTGTACGTTTTCAATAGAGAAAGAGAGGGGCGTTCAATTTTATTAAATCATTTAAAAAAAAAAAAAATGATTGGTTTCTTTTTTGCTTTTCAGCTGTTTTTAGCTGTAAGCTGCCTTGTACCCCTTTCATGGGGGGAAATAACAGGAACCTCTTTTTTGTTGTTAAAAATTGTGGCATTTATTGTAACAGCTTGATGGTGAGTACCGGCACCTGAAGGCTGCCCACTCTGCCAATCCTGGGAGTTATTTCATTTGCCTAAGCAAGAGACCATAAAGAAGGCTGATCACCGAAGAATTGATGTTTTTGAATTATGGTGCTGGAGGAGACTCTTGAGAGTCTCATGGACTGCAAGAAGATCAAACCTACCCATTCTTAAGGAAATCAGCCCTGAGTGGACACTGGAAGGACAGATCCTGAAGCTGAGGCTCCAATACTTTGGCCACCTCATGAGAAGAGAAGACCCTGATGTTGGGAAGGATGGAGGGCACAAGGAGCAGGGGACGACAGAGGACGAGATGGTTGTTCAGTGTTCTCTAAGCTACCAGCATGAGTTTGACCAAACTCCGGGAGGCAGTGGAAGACAGGTGTGCCTGGCGTGCTCTTGTCCATGGGGTCACGAAGAGTCGGACACGACTAAACAACAACAACAACAAGAAGAGATGCACATGAGAAGCAACACTCACCTCCTCCAGGACCCTCCGGGCAGCTCCCCGAGAGTGGAACACGGCGTCTTCCAGGAGGTGCGCGCAGGCGGAATGCAGCGCCGGCTCCTCTTCGGCGACCACGCGCGCCCTGCGCACCAGCTGCCTGTCCTGCGCCGCCCCGTCAAGGCGCCACAGTGCGCAGCGCACCTCGCCGCCTTCCGCCACCTCGTATACCGCGAGGTGGACGGGCGCCGGCAGCAGGTGGCGAAGCAGCTCTTCGAGGGAGCGCTCGGTCTCGGGCGCCCGCCGCTCATCCTGCACCAGGAAGCCTCTTTCCAGCGCAGCCTCGCGGCTGGGGCTGTAGGAGAGGAGCGCCAGCGCTGCGCTCCCGGCCCCGAAGGGCTGCTCCTGGCTCAGCCTCCGCTGCAGAAGTCGGTGCAGCCGGGCAGCCCGGACTCGCTCCCGGGGGCTCCCCGCCGCCGGGAGGCAGAAGGAGTAGCATCTCCCCGGACGGGGCAGGAAGCACCGGGGAGGCGCACGGTGGTTGTTGTAGTCGTCATTGCTTAGGTAGAAATGGACCAGCTCCGAGCTCGCGAGTTCCACCACGAAGCGGCGATCGGGAGGCGTCGCCATGGCGGAGCGGCGTCTGAGCGGCACCAGCAGAGCGAATGCGCCCCGTCGCAGCATCGCTTCGCCGCAGAGAATCGAAACTTACCGAGCGGGGCGCGCAACAGGCAGGGACGCGAAAGTGATCGAGGAGGAGTGGGGGCGGTTTCCGCCAGGCGGCGCATGCGCTCTCTCTCTATAGTGCCTTTGCTCCGGCGGGGACGAGTTGCTTTCTGCAACTTTTCATTGGGCTTCTTTTTAAAAGCAGGTTCGCTTCATCACCAGCCGCTCCTGCAGAGGGAGAAACGAACCTGAACTTTGGCAGGGAGCGTTTTGCATGTCCTGATTAGGCGGGAGCTGAGGAAAGGGGGCGGGTGTGTGCAGGCGCTTCTTTGCCAAGCGGAGCAAGAATCGGACCCAGAAAACGAAATGGAAACTGACGCGAAGGGAAAGTGAAGCCGACCCTTCCCCTGGGCATTCTCGATTGCTGGGGCGACGCAGCCAGAGGGCTAATAATAATAATAATAATAATAATAATAATAATGAAGGGACAGCCGCATTGGTCTCGTAACGAAAACCACGGCGCTTTCGCAGATATGTTTTGGAATAAGCTTTCATCAGCTCACATTCGCGGGTATAGGGAAACGGAAACGAGGACCCCACAAAGACCCCCGAAAGCTAGGAGAGAAGCCTAGGACGTTTCTAATACAGAGCTCAAACGTGCACACTATGAACGGAGCGGCCGTTCCCTGCGTTGGTTAATGATGTTTATTTTAGTTTTAATCATGATTTTTATTGGGTTTCCCATATTTCATTTCATTTTATCATACATATCTCGAGCTTACATCACTACTCCAAACGAGTAACGACTTCCTTCCGTCACTCTTTCTGACTTTCCTACTATTTTAACATATTTATCACATTTCTGTAATCACTTTTTTACCAACTTCCTAATATCATGACTTGATCCAAGTTTTGTTTTGTTTTGTTTTTTTTTTTAAGCGTGCAGTTGGTGACAAAACATGGACTTGGTGTGGGGGAATGTGCGCTTGGAAAGAGGATACTGTAATGCGCACTTTTAAAAATGGGGGGGGGGGGATTGAGCAGTCAAATGACAGACAGTATCAGCAGGGGCACAAATTATTTGAGGGTGGAATGTGCTCCATTTCTAGACTCCCAAATCATATTAAACGCCAGCTTCACTTGCGCAGTCGGGACAGGTAAGATTCCGCATGAAAAGTTAGGCTCCCTTTTGCACAGAAGTAGAGTCATGAATGAATCACGGCTGTATACTAACTCTGCTAGGTGTGTTCTCTGTGTGTGTTGTGTGCGCGTGGGGGCTGCTAGTGGGTGCGCCTTTGCATAGGCAGCCGAGCGAGTCCTCGCGCCCTTGGCAACCCCGAGCCAATTTTAGTTTCTCGGGAAACGGAAACCGAAACTCTCCTCCTCCTCCTCGCAGCCCCGCCGTCCCGTTATCTGCTAGCTAAAAAGCCGCCGGCTCGCTCCCCGCCGCGCACTGAAGCCTCGGAGAGGAGCGCCTGTGTGCGTAACGAGGATGATGCTCTCGCCTCCCCGCCACCTGCTCGGCCTCCTGCTCCGCGCTCTGGCCGCGCTCTGGAGCAGCCTGGCGCCCCTCTGGCTCTGGGGGGCTCCCGGGCGCCGCCTGCCCGCCCCGGAGAAAGGGAGCCCCTCCGGGACGCCGGTGCCGCTCAGCGTCAACTACCACTTCACCCGGCAGTGCAACTACAAGTGCGGCTTCTGCTTCCACACAGCCAAGACCTCCTTCGTGTTGCCCCTGCAGGAAGCCAAGAGAGGGCTCAGCTTGCTCAAGCAGGCGGGTGAGTGAGTGGGTGGGTGACCCGGGGCTGTCTGGCTAGCTAGCAGGGCTGCCCACCTGAATAAAACATTGGGGGCACCCAAGTAATCGATCACAAGATGCTATTTGAATAGCAATGCCCATCAACTTTGGGCAAGGTGGGTGGGTGAGCCAACATCTCAAATATTTTATGGGGGACTGGAAGGGACCTCGGCCCCTAGGAGTTGGCTCCTGTACTAGCTAGATAGCTGGTGCTTTTCCTCCAGGAGGGAGTCCTGCTGTTTGTTGTTTAGGCACACAGTAGTTCAACCGTGCAAAGGGGCAGCGGTGATGGGACCTCTTGATGTTTGTCTCCCTCGCAAGTTCAAGTGGATTTATCCCGGTGTGAATATGTATAAGATTGCAGCCTAGATTAATTGCACACGGCCTTTCGTTTGCAATAATCAAGACAAAACGATTGCATTCCAAGACTCCAAACTCTTCTTTTGTATATAATTTTATTAAGCTTTCTGTTTTACAATTTAAAATACTCATTTTACATCCTTAAGATATCACTGACTTCCATTCTTCTCTTTCCGTGGTTCATTTTACATATCATAAATCCCTGCATATTTTACCAAAAAAAAACCTGTACCATTGAGTACAGTCTTCCATTATTGCATCCATCAAAACCATTTTATACTGATGAATTTGTCTTAATGCTGCCGGCATGTTCAGCTGTACACAATTATTTTCCATATATTCAATAAACTTTAAACATATGTTCTTCTTGTTCTCTTATTCTATATGTTAAGTCTGTGAGTTGTGCATAAGCACGACTCTGGCCTCTTCTTGACCTGCAGGGGCCCAGCACTTTCCTGTCAGCCCTCGTGACAATACACACAAACACATACACGCTGCATGTGCAATTGTCAGAATATGCTTTCGACTTACTCTCCCCCCCACACCTACTTCTGCATCCTAGGCATGGAGAAAATAAACTTTTCAGGAGGGGAGCCGTTTCTGCACGAGAGAGGAGAATTTGTTGGGAAGCTGGTCCAGTTCTGCAAGGAAGACCTTCAGCTGCCGAGCGTTAGCATCGTGAGCAACGGAAGTATGATCAAGGAAAGATGGTTCAGATGCTATGGTAAGAGAGAGCGCAGGAGAATCATAGAGTTGGAAGGGGCTGTGAGGGTCATCTAAACCAGCCCTCCCTGCTGGGCAGGAATCTTCCTCCTAATGTAGGGCTCAAGCCCACGACCCTGAGATCAAGAGTCTTGTGCTGTACCTACTGAGCTAGCAGGGCATAGGTGCTTTACTTTACAAGTAAAAGAAATAATCTCCCATTTACCACAAAATGATAAACACTAATACAGTGGTACCTCAGGTTACAGACGCTTCAGGTTACAGACTCCGCTAATCCAGAAATGGTACCTCGGGTTAAGAACTTTGCCTCAGGATGAGAACAGAAATCGCACAGTGGCAGCAAGAGGCCCCATTAGCTAAAGTGGTACCTCAGGTTAAGAACAGTTTCAGGTTAAGAACGGACCTCTGGAACGAATTAAGTTCTTAACCCGAGGTACCACTGTACTAATAGGGACCCTGTTCTCTGAATGTAAATGGAGCCAACGGAGACAGTCTATCCATGCACAACAGGACAATGACTATATCCCTACAACAGCTTTGGGACGTGGGTGGCGCTGTGGGTTAAACCACAGAGCCTAGGACTTGCTGATCAGAAGGTTGGTGGTTCGAATCCGTACGACGGGGTGAGCTCCCGTTGCTCGGTCCCTGCTCCTGCCAACCTAGCAGTTCAAAAGCACGTCAAAGTGCAAGTAGATAAATAGGTACCACTCCAGTGGGAAGGTAAATGGCATTTCCGTGCACTGCTCTGGTTTGCCAGGAGAGGCTTAGTCATGCTGGCCACATGACCCGGAAGCTGCACGCCGGCTCCCTTGGCCAATAAAGCAAGATGAGCGCCGCAACCCCAGAGTCGGCCACGACTGGACCTAATGGTCAGGGGTCCCTTTACCTTTTACTCTTGTCTGCTTTGCTCAATAGCATTTGATGCTGAATGCATGACTACTCACATAAATGGAATTTTTAGTGCAGCCTTTTCGTGTGCGTTTTGGTTTTTTTGTGTGCATTTTGGTAGTCAAGACATTAATTGGTAGTTGGTGGAAGAATGAGCCCGTTTATTCACTTGCTTTGATGCTATGCTTATCTGCGGACCTTGGGTTGCTGGGCTCTTGGCCCAGAGAGAGAAACCTATCTGTAGGCTCTGGATAGTTGCCACCTATGGCCTCATTAGGCAGGTGAGTGGGTGGGAGGGTCTGGCATGCTGCTTTGTGTATAAGGAATGTATAAAAGTTTGCTTGGGTACGGACAAGTCACGGTGACCTCCCACATTTGTGGTGTTTGTCCCGTTTCTCCAAAGGCAGTAGAGCTCCAAAGGTTGGGCTGTAAGTTCACTCTTTCCTATAATAGAGCACTAGAATTGACCACGCTGGCGTTTTTGACATCCACCTTTGGTATCCCTGCACCAAACCACTCCAATGAGCTGGTGGATCAGGACAGCCGTTCCTCAAGGGGCGTGAACAGCTCAAGGCTGCTGCTCCAGACATTCTGAAACCTTGAACAGGAATCTTTCTCTAGGGTAGCAGAGATACATGACGTTTTGTTTCAAGGCCCATTCTTTTTCATCTGTTTGAAAATGTGTTATTAGTCCTTTATCCTGCTTAACCTTCATCTACTGGCTGGGGGCAAAAAAAAAGATCACATTGTTGATTTGGGGGGTGTTTTTCTGCTCCGGTGAGATTTCCCAGGTTTTCTCATACCAGGGATGCTCTGAAAAGGGGAAGGCATGAGAAAATCTGGATTGAGGGACAAGGAAGTATGAGGAGGATGTGTGAACAGTGGAGAATTAATGGAGGCACCAAAGCTTGTTGTCTGCATTACCCAGCAGTATGGATGATCCCTAATTTATTTCTGCTTGTTTTTGGCCTCAGCTATAAGTTGCTCTGTTTGGACAATTGGATACCTGTTCAATTAATTAATTAAAAACATCTGAGTTTATTAGTATTTTAGTAAAACTCCCATCATTTTGCCTGTTCCAGGGCAACCAGCAAGAGGGGGCAGTAATGTTGAATGAATTAATTCATGGTTGTCACAATAATATTGAGCTCGATTGACGCTTTGGTAAGGAATTTATAGGTAAATGGAAGAACAGTTAATTACAATCCAGAAGCACATTGTGTGTTATTTTCTGGTCTGGCCTGTGAAAATAACCCCATACTTGGGATTGAATTGGATGTGAGTCATTGACCCATAGTGTGGATCAGGGCTGCCCCAAGACATTTTGCCACCTGAGGCAGACCCCAAAGTAGCCCCAGAAAACAAGGGGTGAGGGAAAGATCTATGTCATGAACAAGGAGGGAAGAAAGATCAATATCAATAACTTCTGCCCTGGTGGATCCTGCTGCCTGAGGCAGTCACCTCACCTTGCCTCATGGGTGGGCTGGCCCTGAAGAAAGATCTGCATTGGGACCTGCTGCCCCTGGGGCTCTTGCTACCTGGGGCTCTTGCCTCACCTTGCCTCATGGTGTTCATGGGTGAAAGTTGTCTCTTTCAGGGAAATACCTAGACATACTTGCAGTGTCGTGTGACAGCTTCTGCGAGGAAGTCAATGTTTTGATTGGCCGTGGGCAAGGGAGGAAAAGCCATGTTGAGAATCTACAAAAACTGAAGAAGTGGTGTCAAGATTACGGCGTCGCTTTCAAAATAAACTCCGTGATTAACAGATTCAACATGGAAGAGGATATGAACGAGCACATTAAAGCTCTAAATCCTGTCCGTTGGAAGGTAAGAACATCTTCTTTTCAGGAAAATACTTTCATTTCATTATAAGATTTCTTACTTGCCCTTCACCATGACGTCCCAGGGCACATTAGAACATAACGGCTGTGTTCTACCTCCACTGTCTGGGGCAGTATATCCCTAAATACCAGCTGCTGTGAATCCAGCAGAAGCAAAAAATACATGGTATATACAGACCAAAAGTAAAGTAAGAAGAAAGGATAATGTGCTCAGCGGCAGGTTTATATCTCCCTGTCCCTTGAGTTTTCACATGGCTCATAGGAGAAAAACACCAGCTGCAGTCATGTTTGACTTGTTGTTGTTTAGTCGTTTAGTCGTGTCCGACTCTTCATGACCCCATGAACCAGAGCACGCCAGGCACTCCTGTCTTCCACTGCCTCCCGCAGTTTGGTCAAACTCATGCTGGTAGCTTCGAGAACACTGTCCAACCATCTCGTCCTCTGTCGTCCCCTTCTCCTTGTGCCTTCCATCTTTCCCAACATCAGGGTCTTTTCCAGGGAGTCTTCTCTACTCATGAGGTGGCCAAAGTATTGGAGCCTCAGCTTCATGATCTGTCCTTCCAGTGAGCACTCAGGGCTAATTTCCTTAAGAATGGATGTGTTTGATCTTCTTGCAGTCCATGGGGCTCTCAAGAGTCTCCTCCAGCACCATAATTCAAAAGCATCAATTCTTCGGCGATCAACCTTCTTTATGGTCCAGCTCTCACTTCCATACATAACTACTGGGAAAACCATGGCTTTCACTATGCGGACCTTTGTTGGCAAGGTGATGTCTCTGTTTTTTTAAGATGCTGTCTAGGTTTGCCATCGCCTTTCTCCCAAGGAGCAGGTATCTTTTAATTTTGTGACTTCTGTCACCATCTGCAGTGATAATGGAGCCCAAGAAAGTAAAATCTCTCACTGCCTCCATTTCTTCCCCTTCTATTTGCCAGGAGGTGATGGGCCCAGTGGCCATGATCTTCATTTTTTTGATGTTGAGCTTCAGACCATATTTTGCGCATGTTTGACTAGAAAGTACAATAATGTTCTCGTGAATCCAGGAAGATTCTTCACCAATAAAACTCCATCCCTGACAGAGGATTGCTGCAATGCACTCAGGTTCTGCTTACAAGCTTCCTATGAGCATCTGGTTGACGTCTGAGAACAGAGTTCTGGACTAAATGAAAGTTTGGCCCTAGAAAAAGAGCACTGGTTGTGTGGCTCCTCCCAGTTCTCAATTGGGCCAGGAGCTTCCATTGATAAAGCAAACTCGTTGCTTCAGAATTTATGCCCGACACAGTGGTGAGGATGAGGCTAGACATACAGCTGCACAGCCCCTTTCGCCACATTCATCCTCTTCACACGCGTAACCCCTGAAGAGACTAGTGATTCTGTTGCTGCTCTGGGAGGATCATGGACCTACTGGCTGGGGTGGGTGGCAAAATGCTGTGGGTGTGTTTTCTCATAGGTGACAGTAAGTGAGCCTCCAGTCACTATTGTATAGTTTAAAGGTAAAGGTAAAGGGACCCCTGACCATTAGGTCCAGTCGTGACTGACTCTGGTGTTGCGGCGCTCATCTCGCATTACTGGTACAGCTTCCGGGTCATGTGGCCAGCATGACTAAGCCGCTTCTGGCAAACCAGAGCAGCACACGGAAACGCCGTTTAGCTTCCCGCCGGAGCGGTACCTATTTATCTGCTTGCATTTTGATGTGCTTTCAAACTGCTAGGTTGGCAGGAGCAGGGACCGAGCAACGGGAGCCCACCCCATCACGGGGATTTGAACCGCCGACCTTCTGATCGGCAAGCCCTAGGCTCTGTGGTTTAACCCACAGCACCACCCGCGTCCCGTATCGTATAGTTTACCCGTGGTCTATTACTGTGTAAAAAGAGACTATCGAGAGTCTCTCCATCAGATCATTGTTTTGCCGCGGTGGTTGTGTGACTGACAAACATCCTCTCTTAATCATACACTCGGCTGTCTCACAGGTATTTCAGTGCCTGCTCATCGAAGGAGAAAATACAGGGGAAGAGGCTCTGAGAGAAGCGGAGAGATTTGTTATCAGCGACGAAGATTTTGAACGATTCCTGCATCGCCATAAAGATGTCTCATGCTTGGTGCCCGAATCTAATCAAAAGGTAAAGTTCTTCTAATGCAGACTATTCATCAACTCTGAGAAAAGACCTTTTTATCTTGAAAACTAGAAATGCTAATAATGGTTTGGTTTTGTATTTTGAAAGGAGCTTGCTAGCAGAAAAACGCAGGCACAAAGTTTCCTGCTTTCCCCAGCTGGAAATGGGGGCCACGTCGGCTAGAATTATTGTAAGCTTGCAGCGCTGTACGATAAACACTCCAGATGGGTAGGGCTTGGACGGATAGGTCTATTGTGGAAAACATTAAGCCTTAACAATATGCTGGCATTGCAGCAGTGTTAAAGCAGCTTCTGATGCAGTCTGTTTCATCAGGGAGGGTAAAAGGTAAAGGAACCCTGGACGGTTAAGTCCAGTTGAATTCGACTATGGGGTGCGGTGCTCATCTTGGCTTTCAGGGAGCCGGCATTTGTCCGCAGACAGTTTTTCCAGGTCATATGGCCAGCATGACTAAACTGCTTCTGGTGCACGGAGCCCTGTGATGAGTGCCAGAGCACACGGAAACACCATTTAACTTCCTGCTGCAGCGGTACCTATTTTTCTACTTGCGTTGGTGTGCTTGCGCTGGGTTGGCAGAGAGGGTAGCTTTGTTGGTTTACTCACTTCCTAAACGTTAGCTCATTTTGTTCAAAATAGTTAAGAAGACAAAATTGCGGTAGTAATAGAGCTGTTGCTGATGAATGTTTTCACCAGGGCCATGTATTATTTTATAACTGTGAGGTGTAAGAGAAGTAACTGGGATTGGGTATGGAATTCAGCATTCTGAAAATCTTAGGGGGTTCCCCCCCTCACTTAATGTTTGAAGATAAACCATCCCCTTTATGTTTCCTCTCTGTTCAATTTTTGATTGAAAGCACTTTAAGACAGAGAGCTGTCCTCTTATACCCAATGAAGTTGTTTTTGTCTTAAAGCATGGATCGGTTCCATGTAATTTATATACAGGTTTAAGTTATTAGAAAAACAACAATCCTAAAGCTTAGGTAAAATCTGTCATTATTACTGTTCACCAATCTTCAAACCTACAGATATATTTTAATATTATTATTTTTTTCTCCATCCCCCTTTTTATTTAACAGATGAGAGATTCATACCTAATTCTGGATGAATATGTAAGTTGTTTTCTTTTGTTGTTTTATTTACCCTGCCCCACACAACCACAACTTGAAATGTTCATTCCATCTATGGGGCAAAATATCAGCCTTTGCCCTACACTTACTTGGTTGGACAAGTCTTACTTAAACCAGTGTGGTGTAGTGGTTAAGAGCGGTAGACTTGATCTGGGGAAACGTGGCAGCGGCAGCCTCAGCAGCCCAGAGCCAGCCTGGTAGCGCAGTTGGCTCTGGCTGGCTTCAGGAGCTTCTCGCTGCCATGGCGCCCGCCATTTTTCCTCACCCATATGATGAAGTCCCCATATGATGTGTCTTGTGCGATCTGCCCCCTTCCCCCTTTGATTTGACTGATCGGGGGAAGCTCGGGAGTCGCGGGCAGGTGGCTGTTGCCCAGTTTTTTTAAAAAAACTCAGTGCATTTATGTTTCACAGGGTGCGAAAGAAGGGCTTTGCACCTTTATACAATATGCATGTATGCTTGGATCTAGGGTCTTTTGCCTCAGCATCCCCACTATTGACTCCCTACTCAGCTTCAATAATAATAATAATAATAATAATAATAATAATAATAAAGGGTATGTCCCCGGATTCATTGAAAAAAAATCTGGTAAGCCACAGTAAACTGTGGTTAATCCAAAACAGAAGTGATAGTTTTTGATCTTCTTGTGACTGTGCTGGTGGAGATCTACTGAAGCTTATCCCTGTAATGTGTGAATGGCACGATGCAATATTTACAATTCTAGTTTATATTTCATTATGATAAAATTTAAGTAAAAAGAGGGAATGGTACACCCTGTGGAGAAACCCAAGGAAGTGCTGCGCCCCAGTGCAACAAAACAAAACAATATTGGGATACTGCACAGATACCTGCCATGTTTTTTTCACACTTGGATACCGGAAGTCTTTATTCATTTATTGAATTTATATCCCACCTTTTTCTCTATGGAGTTCAAGATGGCTTATATAGTTCCTCTACTCCTCATTTAATCCCCACAAGAACCCTGTGAGGTAGGTTAGGCTTAGAGGGAGTGACTGGCCCAAGGTCACCCAGCGAGCTTCATGGTTGGGAATCAAACCCTGGAGTCTCCCAGCTCCTAGTCCAAGATTCTAACCACTGCACCACCAGCTTTTAGATGGGGTTCGTGAACAGATGACTGTGCTTGGCTGTGCAGCTCTGGAATATAAGTTGATTGAGCTTGAGCCTTTCTGTATTTTGATGAAATACAATACCTGTACCTGAGAGGATGGGTAGAACCCCTGTCCCTGAACATTTCCCGGTGTGTGTCTAGTGTAAGGTTATCAGATTTTTTTTTCAATGAATGCGGGGACACTTTTCAGCTTCAATGGATTTTGTATGGGGACTGATTTGTAAATCCGGGGACTGTCCCTGGGAAACGGGGACATCTGGTAACCTTAGTCTAGTGGTTAAGATTTGTGCTGTCAGCATCCTGAGATTTTAATTCCTGACCATACCAATGTATCAATTCATTATTATTATTATTATTATTATTATTATTATTATTTACCCTACCTAGGAAACCTACAGCCCAAATTGCTCAACCATACATGCTATCTGAAAGTGTGTTTTTTTTGGGGGGGGGGACAGTTGCACATCTCATTGTAATGTGACAGCAAATTCTGTTATTGGCTGGAATGTACATTTCTATTACCTGTTCTATTTCATCTGCATACACAAGTACTGCAAGGCGGTCTCAAAGGGTTGTGTAAAAATACAGTGTGGCAGGGTAAAGGTAAAGGGTAAAGGGACCCTTGACCATTAGGTCCAGTCGTGGCCAACTCTGGGGTTGCGGCACTCATCTCGCTTTATTGGCTGAGGGAGCCGGCCATGTGGCCAGCATGACTAAGCCGCTTCTGGCAAACCAGAGCAGCACACGGAAATGCTGTTTACCTTCCCGCTGGAGCGGTACCTATTTATCTACTTGCACTTTGACGTGCTTTTGAACTGCTAGGTTGGCAGGAGCAGGGACCGAGCAACAGGAGCTCAACCCGTCGCGGGGATTTGAACCGCCAACCTTCTGATCGGCAAGTCCTAGGCTCTGTGGTTTAAGAGTAGGAAATGCATTTATTTAAAATGTTCCTCTGTGGATCTTCACTGCATACTTTACATACATTTGGAGTTAGGCACCAGGGGTGTTCCAGCAACTTTAATCTCAAGTGATTGGGATGTGGGTATTTGTTTTGTGGGATCTGCTATATATGTTCTTAATTCTCCTCTCTGTCCACCCCTCACCCCAGATGCGTTTTCTAAACTGTGCAAATGGCCGGAAAGAACCTTCCCGATCTATCCTGGATGTAGGTGTAGAAGACGCAATAAAATTCAGTGGATTTGATGAAAATATGTTTTTCAAGCGAGGAGGAAAATATGTCTGGAGCAAAGCAGATATGGCACTAGAATGGTGACCAAACCTGTCTGTTTACCACATGTGCACTGAAACCATGAACAGTATCCATTTCTTCCACCCTGGAGAGAGAACGATATGTATTTTAGCTTCTTTGGGTGTGCGGCAGGATTTTAATGACTGTGGACTGTTGCAAGCAAAATAGGTGTACATTTCCCCACAAGTGGGAATTAGCTTTCAGTCACTGTATATTTAAATAATGGCTTGCACCAGCAACAAAAGCAGCACTGTGTATACATAGGCTTGGATAAAACATCTCCCCAAAGACTCAAACACAGAAGAAGATCTGAACTGCCACACCAAGTCTTCCCAAGACTTTGGGTTTGTAGAGGAAGACTACATATTAACTAGCAATACCCAACGTCAGTGAGGCTTAAACGTATAAAGAGGAAGGCCCATGGTGTCAAGGACACAAGCTCTCAGATACTTATTTGTATGCACGGAGGCAGCTGTCATCAACACTTTCAGATAAATGCTGTTTAAGTCGAAGATATAGCCTGGCATCAAGCAGACACAAACATCACTGGAGCATTACTAAATTACCAAGAGTGAAAAGATTGTCTTTGGCAAAGACTTTAGCAATACATAGAAAACTAAATATGCTACCGCCAAAAAACCAGGGGAACTCTCAAACAGACTAATGGCCCAGCAGTGGCTAATGTGGCATTGGAACACAACAGAACAAATAAAATGGCACAAGCTTTTAAGAAAATATATATAGGTGTGATGGCCATTTATTCCATACACCAGCAATGATCCGTTAACTCTGGCTGGACACACGTAGCATTATTATTTTGTAAAAGGAAACTATAATTCATAGAATTGCAGAGTTGGAAAGGACCTTGAGGATTGTCTAGTTCAACCCTCTGCAATTGCAGGAATAGGCAGCTGTCCCATGCAGGGATCGAACCTGCGCCCTACTGAGCTATCTGGTAACTTCTAGATACTGTGCTGTGTTGCACCTGATCCAGTTGCTTCAGCTGTTGAGAGTGCAGCAGCTAGACTACTGATGGGGGCAGAGAGGGCTGGCAGTGTGTGACCACTCTGCTAGATCACCTGCACTGGCTGCCCAGGTTCAAATCTCTTGTATTAATATACAAAGCCTTTGAACTACTTGTGTCCAGGATACCTTAAGGGCTGCCTGAGTCCTTATATCCCAGCTCCATCACTGAGATCATGTGGAGGAGCAGGATTTGTCCCCCGTGTTTCAGAGGTCCAACTGGCCTGGGCTAGAAGCCAGGTGTTTAGTGATGCTAAATGTGTGGTTTTTTGGGGGGGGGCTATTAGGTTGTTTTTATTTTTATTATGTCTTTTTTGGTTTTATATCTTGATTTTATTCTGTGTACCGCCCTGAGACCCCCGGGTATAGGGCGGTATATAAATTCAATAAATAATGCTATGGAAAAGACGTGCCTATTTGGTTTAAGTTTTATTAAGATTAGGCAGGCATCTTGAAGATTATTTTGTATTGTTTCGTTCTGTATATATTGCCGTACACCACCTTGATGTTTCTGATGTGACATATAAATACTTTTGTAAACTAATACAGGCGAACGGTCATAAAACTGGAAAAACCATTGCTTTTTTCTAGTGATTATGTATTTTTTGTGTTTTTATATTGTGATTTTATGTTGAAGCCACCCTGAGAACTGTGGGTATAGGGAAGTATACAAATTTAATAAATAAAAAACAAAGAAAGAAACATACAGTAGTGTTGTTTTTCTTAATAAGATGGGGGATTACATGCGCTTGTGTGTTTGTGTGAGGGATGGAAGTAAAAGCAATAAATAAAAATGGCTGTTAAAAGAGCATGTGGTGCCATGTGCCTTGCGAAATGTAAGTCTCCTTACGCAACATAATATTCTCTCCCTCTCACTCCACAGCCCCTAAACCAAGGAGTGTCCACCACAGAACAGATGCCAAGCACCTCCACACTCATGCTTAGAAACATCGGGTGCAGGAAGGTTCCTTATACCGAGACAAACCATTGGTCCACCTAGTTCAGTATTCCTTACATTGGATAGCAGTGGCTCTCCAGGGTTCCAGGTAGGGACACCTCCCATCCCTACCTGGAGATGTCGGGGACTGAACCTGGGACCTTCTGCATGCAAAGCAGATGCTGTACCATTGAGCTACGGCCTTTGTCTCCTCCCCGCCAATGCCCCATGTCCCTCTACTTCCATAACCCTTGGCGAACTAGCTTGGAAACAGGACTTTGCCATAATGATGAAGCAGATGATAGTCCCAGTTCTTCTGGGTGGGAAAACTGAATGCCTACAAGACTAGGGACTCGAGGGAGACTGGGAGGCTGATGTTCCCCTGCACTATTTCCACCCAAAAACTAGGGCTGGGCAATACCTGGTTTTCAACATCGCAATATGTATCACCAGTTAAACATTACAATAGACCCGAGATAACACAACATCCAAAATGAGGATGGAGCTGATTTTCAACATTGTGATGTATCGCCAGCCAAACATCACAATATACTGATATATCACAATGTCTGAAACAAGGATGAAGCTATGGAGCGGCATCTGCTGGCTTCACAGTTTCCCCCACATAGTTCTTTTTGCATAACACACACACACACACACACACACACAGACAGACATCAAGATTGGAATATATTGCCAGGTCAAAAATTATGAAAGCAACATCATGGTATGGACTTCAAACCAGTTTTGGATGACATATCGTCCAGCCCTAACACATATCCTGATTCACGATATATTGCCAGGTCAAAAACTATGAAACGGATATCACAATATGGACTTCAAATTGATTATTTTGAACGATATATCGATATAGCGCCCAGTCCTATCCAGGACAAACATCATGACAAGGGGGAGACCAGCCTCATCCATTAGTCAGTGAAGGAGCCGCTGTAGGGTGTTTGCTCCCCTCCTCTCCCACCACCAGAAAGAACATTGGACTCTCCTTCCTTGAGATTCCTGCATTGCAGGGGGCTGGACTAGATGACCCTCAGAGGTCCCTTCCCACTCTACAGTTTCTATGGATAGCAACTGCCAGAGACCGTGAGATTGCAGGCCCCAAGCACGGAGCATGCTCTGACCATCAACAGGGCTGTTGGCCTGCATGTGAGTTTTGAGCTTGTTATTGCTGCTGTCAACAACTTGTAAGCTGGCCTGAGAATAACTGCATTTCAAAGACAAGCCTAAAATGCTCAAAAAAAATCAACATTTTTTATTTGCATGCCACTTTTCCACAGTTAAAAACAATGCTCAAGGCGGCTTACAACATGACAAGATTTACATAATTACAAAAGTCATAAACAATAAATAAACCACATGAAAAAAATACACAACCAAATGGAAAACAATTTCCACATAAATCAAAATCTAAAACTAAGAATACAGCATTAATATCGCAGTTTAAAATGACATAGGTAAAAAATAACAGCAATTTAAAATTTAATAAATATTCCGAACGACAATGAACCTGGGAAGGTACTGTAATGCACCGTTATGCTACAATCCTTTCCATTTGAGAGGGATTTTATTTTGTCCCTTTAACCACACAGCCTAGTAATATTTTGAAAGATGAATTTTAAGCTGGTTATGATGACCTGCGTTACATCGGCAAGACACCAATTTAGACCAAACCACAGGCTCTATATAAAGATGTATCGTTTGCTGCCGGGACAAAATAAATATGTAAAAAAAAGAACTTCTTGAATGGTAATTCTCTGAATCACTATTTTTATTGCCATAACCATAATCATATACAACAAAGTGTGTCCAGAAATTCTCCCATCCTTATTATTTCTTTTATGTAGGCCTTTGACATTAGTTTTTCCCCTCCCCGCCTTCAAAATATGTAAGAAGAAATTATGGGGCTTGATTCCACAGCAGTTTAGCCAAATCTGCCCTCTCTTCAGATGGAATCTTGCCTAAATAAAGTTTGCAAGTCTACACCCAAACCACATATATTTCATTATGGATTGCATTGAGCCTTAAAACCTCAAAGCCACCAGCACACATGTTGCAAGAAATGTGATGGTGTCTGTTCCAGCCTTACTAGCAATGCTACTCTACCATTACAACCTCTGCCTGCTGTTCAGCCAGAATATCTGCTACTTAGCAGCTGAATGTATTACAACAGCCTGTAGAACTGAATCTCCTAGCTCAGTTAGCCAGCAATGTAGTTTTCCTGGGCAATTCTGCACAGAGATTCTTCCTGATGCCCCAGAGAATGATCTAATTAGTGTGTTGATCTTGCTCATAATTAGCAAAAATTTTTTTTTTTTTTTTAAAAGCTATACGCTTTGAAACTGCCAGGCTTCCATTTGCAACGGGCATTCATTGTTATGAACAGATAACCCATTCAGATCATCATCAGCAGTTCAAAAATGCTGTCCACTTGATTGTGCTTGATGGGAGTGTGAGGGGAGAGTTAGTACCTCTGGTGGGGGAGACATGTTGTGGTCCTCCTGGAGTAGTTTGCTCACTTTTGGTCCCGCCTCCCCCCCTGCACTCAGCTCTCACCTGTGGCTCCTATAAGATGTCAGAATGTGACAGCAGCCATACCCAGGGAATGGCTTCAATTGGCTGGCTAAACCAAGCGAGGGCAGCTGATAGGTATCAAATCCTTAATGAGTGAAGGCAGGCTCTGGAGGATTGAGCAGACAGAACAATAGTGGGTCCAACAGCCGAGAAGGCAGTTTCTGCACATGCTGTAGAGCTGGCATCCCCAACCCTCCAGATGTTTCGGTCTACAACTCCCATGATTCCTAGCTAACAGATCGGGGTGATGGGAATTGTAGTACAAAACATCTGGAGGGCCAAAGGTTGGGGGTGCCTGCTGTAGAGGGAAGTGAGGAGCACATATGCGTCATCAACTTGGGAAGGTAGCCCATCTAGAAGAAACGACCGTAAACCTGAACTGCCTTGTGGGATATCTTCAGGAGAAGAAAAGTCTACACAAATCCCTAAGGCGGTTGGATGGCACCTTGTACACCTCCTTCCGGCAACTCCAGCAGCCAAACTGGTGCCAAAAGTATTGCTCTGCTTTCCTTCGGACCACATCAGCGAGGCTTGTCGTCCGGCCAGCCCAGGTGCTCCATTACACACTGCCCAGGGGAAACAAAGAATGTGCCTATTACCTTTCTCCATCTCGGGTTTCCAGATGTTGTTGTACTACAAACCCCAACCATCCCTAGCCAGCAGGGACCAGCACTCAGAGATCACGGGAGTTGTAGTCCAACCCCACCTGTGTACTTACAGCAGGCTAGTTTCTACTCACACTCATCCTACCTATATTGGCCAGGGAGGACACAATCTCTCCTCGCTTTCTGTCACGGGTCGACGGCAGGCATTCGCACTGCCGCACAACCCACCCAGAGGCGCTTTTTCGCAACGGGTGAAGAAACCGCGCTCCAGCTCCTGGAGCGCCATCCGGAGGCCTATCCCGACCACGGGGCGCTGTGAGGGGCTGCTACCTCCCAGCCAGCCCTCTTCTCCGGGGGCGCTTCTCCTTCCCAAGCCGGAGAAAGGAGACCCCCACCACGCCAAGCCTCCGCCCCGTCTGAGCGAGGCGCGAACTGGGGAGTCCGGCAGGGGGCGCGTCCTCCCCGCGCGCGCGCCGCGCCCCGACTTGAGCGGCGCGCTTCAAAGCCCAGCCGCCGCGGCTGCAAAGCCGCCGGAGCTTAATGGCGTCCTTGCGCTCAGATTAGCTGCTCCCTTTTCCTTCCTTCCTTCCTCCTCCTCCTCCTCCCCTTCCTTCGGGGAGGCGGGCAGCGGGCAGGAGGAGAAGAAGAAAAGGAGCGGCGGGAGAGGCAGAGGCAGAAGCGCCCAGGCGCGCGGGCAAGACTTCGCCGGGAAGGCAGCCGCACACAATGCGCCAAGAGGCAACACCCGGGCAAGGCAGCGCGGGAGACTGAGGCGCGGCGGTCCAGGCGAGCGGGAGGAGGAGGAGAAGCAGCAGCAGCAGCAGAGCAGGAGGGAAGAGGCAGCGGCAGTCCCAGTCCCCCCTTCTTCCCTCGCGGCGGCGGCGGCAGGAGGGTAAGGCGGCGCGGCGCGCTCGGCTTTGTGTCTGCTTGCATCCGACGGGGATGGCGCGCTCGCTAGGCCGCTCGCTCGGGGATTGGCGAGGCGGCTCCTTCGCCGAGGCGTCCGCACCGACACGCGCCTTTGTGTCTCCTTCCCGGGAACGAAGATGCGGGCATAGGAGCCCCGTCTTAGGGCCGAGGTCTCCCTTCGCCCCCCTCCCCCAAATAAAATATTGGAGGGGGCTTCCCCCCTCCCACAGTTTATGGACATTGCCATTCAAATGGCTAGTGCGCACCGCCACGTCTTGTGATGGATTACGCGGGGCGGAGCTTACCTGGTCCCCCATCCCCAATATTTTGTTCAAGTTGGTACCCCTGTGCAGGGTTAGATTTTAGCCCCCAAGAGGTTGAGGTGGCGCCTTGGAGAAGTTCACTTTGCCCCCCAGGGCTGCTGGGAATGCGGATTCCAGGTTCTCGCCTGTCCCTCTGGCTGGGTCGGTGGGTGTGCCTCTTGGGTGGTGGGCATCCTTGGCTATTCTCCTCGTTCTTCTCTGCCAGGCAAATGAGCGTAGGAAGTTGGATTGGGCACCTCTTAACTCTTCTTGATTTATAAAGTGCTGTATAGGTAGCATCTCCCTGAAACAAAAAAAATATCCACGCAAGTCGTTGATCGCCAAGAGGCGCAAATTGATTTTGTGTTGGTTATTTATCTCTCTTGGAATTGGTTTTCACGTTGGTTATTTATTTCCCTTAGCTGGCCTGCACGCTGGCCAATAAATGAGGGTGTATGGGGGAAGACCTGCTTGATTGGCACCCGTGGCAGGTACAGATGGCTGTGGAAGTACTTTATTGGATAGCTATGTGGCATCTTGTGGCACAATGGGTCATTGCATCTGGCTGTTGACCCCGAAGACTGGTGGTCCGAGCCCACCAAGGCACAGCTGTGGGCAGGATTCCAGGGGGTTGGACTAGATGACCCTTGGGGTCCCTTCCGACTCTATGATTCTTTGTACACACACAATTTAATATAATCATAGGCTTCTCTCCTGCTGTCCTCCTGCCGCATTTGGCATCCATCCTGACATGACCCTCCATTTACAAAACCCTCTGCGCCCATGGGACACTTTTTGTTTTTTTGCTTAGTTTCCCCCACCCTGCCCCAGCCAAGGTAGAAGCAGGTTTGTAGAGACAGTACAAAAAGGCAGGGGAATGCAACCAGCCTCCACAGCCTCCACTGACATTAATACTCAGGCAGCCTTGGAATCCCTTCAGATGGAGAAGCAGCAGCAGGGAGAGCAATCTCTCAACTTAATCCTTTCCACTGGCAGATTTTCTGCAGGGGGAAAAAGGGCGAGATCTGACAACCTTTGGCCGCACTTGAAGGTCTGAGTATGTGGGGAGGGCTGCCAGAACAGAGGGGAAAGCGTTGGGAGAGTATTTAAGAAGCTTTCAGAGGATTTAGGCCTGGGATGGTGCTATGTGTGTTTGGATGGATGGATGTTATTATAACGCCCAGAGATTCCCCTTTGCTGGTTCTCTGATTTGTTGAGACATATTATGTCCCCAGAAGGGACACGGGTGGTGCTGTGGGTTAAACCACAGAGCCTAGGACTTGCCAATCAGAAGGTCAGCGGTTCGAATCCCCGTGACGGGGTGAGCTCCCGTTGCCCGGTCCCTGCTTCTGCCAACCTAGCAGTTCGAAAGCACGTCAAAGTGCAAGTAGATAAATAGGCACTGCTCCGGTGGGAAGGTAAACGGTTTTTGCATGTGCTGCTCTGGTTTGCCAGAAACGGCTTAGTCATGCTGGCCACATGATCCAGAAGCTGTACGCCGGCTCCCTCGACCAATAAAGCGAGATGAGCGCCGCAACCCCAAAGTCGGTCACGACTGGACCTAATGGTCAGGGGTCCCTTTACCTTTACCTATTATGTCCCCCGGGAAGGTCAAAGCTGTAAGGCTGCGATGGGGAACCTGTGGGTCCCCCAGATGGGTTTTTTTAGGACTCCTAATTCCCATCATTCGAGAACATTGGCCATTCTGCCTGGGGCTGATGGGAGTTGGATTCCAACAGCATCTGGAAGGCGGTAGGTTCCCCATCCCTGCTGTTGGGTAATTGACTTCCTTTATTCTTATACCTGTGGACATTTTCAGATGAGCTGTCTCTTCAGAATACATTGTTGGGGAGCAGCTGCACCTGTAGTCATTTCATCCATCTCACGCTTATTGGTTCTGCCTTGAGTTGCAAGAGTGCTATCCAGCCATGTCTATCCCCTGTTGGAAAGCCATTTGATCCAGTGGAGTCTTCCATTAGAGCAGGGTTTCCCACACTTGGCTCTCCACCTGCTTTTGGACTACACTTCCCATTATCCCTGACTAGTGGTCCTGCTAGCTAGGGATGATGGGAGTGGTAGTCCAAAAGCAGCTGGAGACACCCAAGTTTGGGAAGCACTGGTTTGCACACACTGGTGAGGTGCTTCCACCCCTTTCCTGAACCCATTGGGCTCACCACTTCTTGTTATGGAGATCTTCTGTGTGAAATCCCTGCAATCACTCCGGCTAGAAAAGCACTGGCATTGCTGCTGGCTATTGCCTCCTCAAGTCATTGTGGTTGTCTGTGCAACCCTATAACCAGGGAGGCCTTGGGCGAGGCCACTTGAGAGATGGGTGGGGAAGAGAAAGTGGCCGGCTCGCATGTGTGAACCAGTTCCTTGTGATCATAAGGAACCAGATGGTAGAGCTTGCCTGGACCAATTAATGGACTACATAAGGGGGCAATCTGGTTTATGGAGTACCTGGTTCACAATCTGGGAATGCTATGTACCTCCTGTTCATATGTTTAGCAAACGTCCTGATATAACAACAACAACAACAACAACAACAACAACAACTTTGCAACACATTCTTTGGGCACTTCACAAGTGGGATTTTCAAAATGCAAGTGTGGAAGTGTTGAGGCTTAGAGTGCAAGCCCCTTTCTCCCATTCCCTCCATCCGCTGGAGGAGCCAGAGTTGCGTGAATGTCAAGTCCCTCTCTCTCTTATGTTGCTACTGGCAGATGCCTTGCTCTTGGAAGTTCAGATCTGCTAAAATGGCTTAAAGATGGTGTGTGCCTAAAATTAGCCTCAGAAGAAGCAGCAGAATTGTGCAAATAGCAAGTGTTGTTGTTGTTTAGTCGTTTAGTTGTGTCTGACTCTTCGTGACCCCATGGACCAGAGCACGCCAGGCACTCCTGTTTTCCCCTGCCTCCCGCAGTTTGGTAAAACTCATTCTGGCAACTTTGAGAACACTATCCAACCATCTCGTCCTCTGTCGTCCCCTTCTCCTTGTGCCCTCCATCTTTCCCAACATCAGGGTCTTTTCTAGGGAGTCTTCTCTTCTCATGAGGTGGCCAAAGTACTGGAGCCTAAGCTTCAGGATCTGTCCTTTCAGTGAGCACTCAGGGCTGATTTCCTTAAGAATGGATAGGTTTGATCTTCTTGAAGTCCATGGGACTCTCAAGAGTCTCCTCCAGCACCATAATTCAAAAGCATCAATTCTTCGGCGATCAGCCTTCTTTATGGTCCAGCTCTCACTTCCATACATCACTACTGGGAAAACCATCGCTTTAACTATATGGACCTTTGTCGGCAAGGTGATGTCTCTGCTTTTTAAGATGCTGTCTAGGTTTGTCATTGCTTTTCTCCCAAGACGCAGGCGTCTTTTAATTCCGTGGCTGCTGTCACCATCTGCAGTGATCATGGAGCCCAAGAAAGTAAAATCTCTCACTGCCACCATTTCTTCCCCTTCTATTTGCCAGGAGGTGATGGGACCAGTGGCCATGATCTTCGTTTTTTTGATGTTGAGCTTCAAACCATATTTTGTGCTCTCCTCTTTCACCCTCATTAAGAGGTTCTTTAATTCCTCCTCACTTTCTGCCATCAGTGTTGTGTCATCTGCATATCTGAGGTTGTTGATATTTCTTCCGGCAATCTTAATCTTAAAAATACCACGTGTAGGAGGAACTATATGTTGCACTTTGAGACCGCAGAACTGCACAGAATCCCCCTTACATGTTCTCTAAAGGAGCTCCGGTCATCTCATCCATAGGCTGGCCTGGCGAATATTCCACTCCCTCCAACTCTGCTGCCTGGAGAGGCTCATGTGCTATTCTTGGTATGTTTTTTAAAGCGAGCCTTGCTGAAGCCGCTGGCAGGAAACCCACACAAATTGACTCAGGATACTCATCATTTGCTGCAGGGAAACATAAAGGAGATAGATGGGGGCAGGGAGGGAGAATAGTACCCTCAAGTATGCTGTCAACGCAGCGTCTCTGGGCATTTATCCATAACCTTGCTTCACGTAAAGAGGCTAAGAGTGAGATCGAAGTGTAAGAAATAGAACACGGAGAAAGAAAGGCAATAAGTATTGTTTGGCCGAGTTGTCGTTCAGAATTGCTGTATGCAAGCTTTCAGGTGATGCAGGTTTCTTCCCTGCGTAAATCAAAATTTAGGAATATATGTGCATGTGTTGCATCATGTATGGGCTGTACTTATAAACTTATTTATAGGCTGCCTTTATGGGCATAGTCCTTACAAGGCGGCTTACCTATCATAAAAACGCAATACCATTTAAAGCCAAACTAGACCGTTTTAAATGCTAGCAGCACAAAATTACCCGAAACATAGACCAGTTAAAAATAAATGGAACAGTAGCATGAATTCCAGAAGCTAAAAAAGCTATGCGTTCCAAAAGAGCTATTTAATTTTAGCTCCTAAAATTAAGGCCTAAATTTAAGAACTGGTTGGGTTTTTTTAAGCCTGTAGATTTTAAAATTTGCAAAGTTGAAGCCACCTGCAGTTGGGGATGAAATCTGGAATTTTAATTTTTGAGTAACTGCAACGGATGAATTAACTGGGTGGCTTATCATAAGGGATTCCATCCTTTGCTAACTAAACACTGACAGCATGAGAACTTCTCAGTTGTTGCTGTTTCGCCTGCATTTTTCATAATTCAATGGAGTTCTCTGCGTCCTTTCCATCTTGGCTTATATTTTGGGGCAGATTTCATTAATGTCATGAGTCACCCCAGGCTATTTCGAATCTAGTTACATCATAGGAATCTTATTTTATTCCAGCAGATCTTCCGTTCTAATTATATGAGCCTCCCTCGCTGACCTTTGACCTCTTCACATCCTTCAGAATTCTTGTTCTCTTCTGCTCCCTGGCCATTTCTTCTCTGTAGCAGCACACCAAGCCTTTATGGGGAGTTATGAGGATCCTGTGGTTTCTCTTCAAGAGATCTCTCCATCCTCTTACCTTTTTTGCTTGTCAGTTTAAACATGAATATCTACTGAGGGTTTCCTTATTATCTATAAGAGGGGAAATAATAATAATAATAATAATAGTAATAATAATAATAATCTGGCTGGGTTTTCCCAGAAACAGAAGGGGGCGGAGTTGAGTGAGATGGAAGGAACATTGCTGTAAATATTTACAGCACCATGGAGTTAAATCTGCAAAAGATGGAGCCCTTACAAAGGCTTGCTCTTGGCCTGTTGTGCAAAATTATCTGCAGTTTTTCAGCACAACGGTGGAATAGCTATACCTTCCAGCACAGGGGTCGAAACAGCTCTTTTATAAAGAGGAAAAATAATGAGAGAGAGAGAGAGAGAGAGCATACTGTAGTGTAAGCTGATTGAAAATAAAGGCTAACAACTTTCTCTTCTTCTTTTGCCCTGGCAAGTTCCTTTGCCTATTTACAGCTGCCTGACAGGCAGAAATATAGCAGATGAAGCTTTTCCTGCCATGAAGACGAATGGATGGCTAAAGCTGCACCTGCTACATTTCTGCATGCCAGGTAGGTGTTAAAGACCCAGGAGTCCTGCCAGGAAACATTTGGCAACTTTAGCTGGGGTGGGGGTGGGAATAGTACTAGTTGTGCTGCTTACTCGCTAATTGGTTATGCTGGTGTGATCTCAATGTCTTTTTTTCTTTCTTTTAATGGGGCACCAGTGTTTGGTTAATTGTACCCTTAGGTCAGGGGTCAGCAAACTTTTTCAGCAGGGGGCCGGTCCAATGTCCCTCAGACCTTGTGGGGGGCCGGACTATATTTGAGAGGGGGGGGGGAATGAATTCCTATGCCCCACAAATAACCCAGAGATGCATTTTAAATAAAAGCACACATTCTACTCATGTAAAAACACGCTGATTCCCGGACCGTCTGTGGGCCAGATTTAGAAGGCGATTGGGCCGGATCTGGCCCCCGGGCCTTAGTTTGCATACCCATGCCTTAGGTATAGTGTCCATTTCATCAGCAGCCCTCAACTTCACACTGTACTTCTGAATCACAAAGGAGAAACTGGCTATTTTGAGGGGGTTGGGAATAGTGTTAGAAACTCAGATATATAAGCTAGGCGCCAAATGGCTCCTTAAACCAGGGTTGCAGTCGCCAAAACAGAATGTCCATTTGCCATTTTGGGGCAAGACAGCTCTAAAGTCTTATTTTTCAAATGATGTACTGACTCTGATTATCAGTTAAACATGTAGCTAGTGCAGAAGACAACCTTGAGCTTGGTTACGAACTTTGAGAAGAAAAGTCACTTGATCCAGGGACGGTCCACATAGATATTGGCCTATTCCTGCCTCTTTTTCTTCATGGTGACACGGACCATTCATAACATAAGAATATTCTGCACAACTGTGAGCAGGGCAGTGGGGTAGGGTAAGTGGAGACAAGCTACAACAATTAGCTATAACGTTGTTCCCTGCACAGAAAAAGCCAAGTTTGGTTCCTGAAATTCGTTCCGATTCTGAAGGTAAAATATAACTGATAGAATTCTGCAGGATGTGAAATTAGTGTGTGGAAACAGTCAAGATCCAATGATCCCCAGGCATGCACCTCCAGATGGTATAGATGTCAGGCGCCATCTTGGCACCCAGGAATCTTCACTTGGTTGCAAGTGGCCAATAAAGGTAAAGGGACCCCTGACCATTAGGTCCAGTCGTGGCCGACTCTGGGGTTGCGGTGCTCATCTCGCTTTATTGGCCGAGGGAGCAGGCGTACAGCTTCCGGGTCATGTGGCCAGCATGACTAAGCTGCTTCTGGTGAACTAGAGCAGCACATGGAAACGCTGTTTACCTTCCCGCCAGAGTGGTACCTATTTATCTACTTGCACTTTGTCATGCTTTTGAACTGCTAGGTTGGCAGGAGCTGGGACTGAGCAACGGGAGCTCACCTCGTCGCGGGGATTCGAACCGCCAACCTTCTGATTGGCAAGTCCTAGGCTCCATGGTTTAACCCACAGCGCCACCCGCGTCCCTTAAGTGGCCAATAGCCAGGTGCAAAAAGCGCCTGGCACCTGGCTGATTTTGAACACTGGTTGGGAAGGCCCTCCAACACCCAAGTGTGCATCTGTTGAGCAGTAGTTACTTTGTTCTGTTTTAAGGACTATGTTATCTAACACCACCCGCCATGCAGATAAGTAGCTAGCATAAAGCACAGCATGGGCATGGCTTTATAGAAAAGGCTGCTGGTATCCCTGCCTCACCAATTTTTCAGAATTCTTTGACACTGTCAGAACACATGGAGGAAGTCACCCACTGGACTTCCAAAAAGGTTTCAACATTTCTCTTCTTCAGCTCTTGGGTAAATTTAGCAGCCGGGGAGGGGGGATGGGAGGGTGGATTCTTGTGTGGTTCAGGAATCGATTAAAGAAAGCAAAGAATCTATGTGACATTTTAACAAATAGCAAGTTTACTGTGTCATTAACTTTCATGGACTGAAGTCTACTTCATCAGATAGGTGAAAGGGTTATCTTAAGAGGCACATTTATACATGGGTGGAAGAAACAGTGGGGATCAGATGGCAGCGGAATGGATAGTGGAAGGCAATTTAATTATGTAGAGTAAGTTAAGGGAGGGATTCACAACAACAGTCGCTAGTGAAAACTAAATAATCTTAGATTTTCTAGGTTGCTTGGCACTAAATTTGTAAGCTTTTGAACTCAGGAGATCTGGGCGTCAGGGATCTATCCATTCTTAAAAATGCCTGGAAGTTAAATGTTTTGAGAATGCTTGGCCACATGTTTCTGTCCAGGGTAACTCCAACAGCAGAGGTGTCAGCGGATGATATTGGTCGTGTGGCTATCCCTCCAAATATTTTAGGGAAATGTTTTAGGGGACCGTCATCTGACACATTTCCCCAGTTGGTGCAGATGATGACTTGCTGTTGGTGTCTGTTGGTGTTGCAGAATGTGTTGAACTCTCAGTGCAATTCATTTCCCCCCCGCATAGCTCTGAGGCATAGTTTGTGGAAATGTTTCGGCAGTGCGTTTAAAGGGCTGTTTGTTCAGAGTTCCACTCAGCACCAATGGCCTGTGCCCCCACCCTCAATTTAAGGAAGGTGGAAAGTTGTTTCAGCCTAACTGAGTTGTCCTTCGATGCTGTCACTTGCCGACACGCCTCAGGTTATTTTACGAGCAGATTGCCATCCTGTGTAATATAGAACATCCATCCATCTTTGTTTTGGCTGCTCGTACTTCTGGACTGCCCGTTAAATGCAGAGGCCAGCTTCTCCAGCATAGTTTGGTTCAGGAAAAAGACTGACCTACGCCTCTGAGAACACCTGAGTAGTGTTTCAGAAATGCTACTTTATTGCATGAGCTGAAGTAAACTGCTTTTTATGGAAGGTATGTGGCATTTTTGCTTTGCAGTACTTTGGGGGGAATTGTTCAAGTGCCACCAATTAAATAGGACTATTCTTGGATTTTCCAAAATTAACTGGTTTGAAAATTCTATCTGTTTACTAGAACTTACAGTACAGTATCATTCCTAGATTTTTATAGGGAGGTAAAAGGAAGCCGCAGTCAGAGTTCTTTTTATCTATTTAGGTCTTTCGGCGCATTATGTTCCAGACATTTAAAAAACAATTGCAACCATAAATGGCTCAGTTGCTCCCTCGAAAGCCTCTAGATAATGTCTCATTCAGGAGCTGCCCATGTAATCCACTCTTGCTGTCTTCTCCAGAAGGATGTGAAAGAGGAAGAAATAAAGCAGCATATTAGCAGGATATCTCCAAACTCCAGTACACTAAAGCAGAACACTAGGTCTTTTTGGGTCCAGACTTTTGAGAAATAGGAACTCCAGCCCAGGTAGACATTTAGCTAATATTTTGAAAGGGTAGCTTTTGGAGGTATGAGCTTTCTACAGAAAACTGCACTCAAAATAATATCCTTTAAATTCTGCTCCAATTTCTAGATAGCTTTCCGCCGCTCATGTGGGAATTCTTTGAACCTGAGGTGCAAAACTCTCATCTGAGGCGTGTTTCACGCATGAGTCACATGCATCCCTTGATCTTTCTGTCAGCTCTCGTTTGATTGACTGTTAAATGTGTCAGCTACTAAAAAGCCCTCTGTTTGTGATGGCAACTCTTTGCTGCCTGTGGTGATGGTCCATTATGAAGTTTGGCAGTCATGAAGTAGGGAAGGGCATGCATGTATGTATGGATCAGCCTGGAGATAGGTGTGACTCCAGCTAGATATCCAACTTTTAGAAAATACTTCCGTCTCAGCTACTTAGCTCCTGGCTGTCACATATGTCTATGGGTTAGACCCAATCTAGTTCTCTGTGCGCAGTGACTCTGTGTCAGGAGCAACTCAAACCGTGGCTTGGAGTATCTTCCCACAGCCGTGGTTGTACTGCTCTAGCACATTTTTGTTTGCTCGTAGGTTTGGACTCCTGGCTTTGACTTCTGGCTTAGGTGTCTCCCTCACCCCACTAAAAAACACCCCCCAGCTGACCACTGTCTCACTCCATGACCCAACTACTGACCTTTGGTTCCCATCTCCTGATTTCCCTCTGACAGCTGGTTGTGGCTTAGCTCTGATACAGAGCTGGGTAGAGTGTGGTGGTTCCTAACACACACACTGAGAACCGAGTACAGTGGTACCTCGGGTTACATACACTTCAGGTTACATACTCCACTAACCCAGAAATAGTGCTTCAGGTTAAGAACTTTGCTTCAGGATGAGAACAGAAATCAGGCTCCGGCGGCACGGCAGCAGCAGGAGGCCTCATTAGCTAAAGTGGTGCTTCAGGTTAAGAACAGTTTCAGGTTAAGTACGGACCTCCAGAACGAATTAAGTACTTAACCTGAGGTACCACTGTATTTCCAGAGCCTTACTTGACCTTGAATTGGGTACCACACATAGCAAGGGGCTCTTGGGCAAGCTGTGTACAGCAGCTTGCAAGTGATGTGCAGGTGTCCTGGCATGTGCTTTTCCTGCCATTAAAGGCTTTCCAGTGTGTAGAGCCAGTGTGGTGTAGTGGTTAAGAGCGGTGGACTTGTGATCTGGTGAACCGGGTTCGCTTCCCTGCTCCTCCACATGCAGCTGCTGGGTGACCGTGGGCTAGTCACACTTCTCTGAGGTCTCTCAGCCCCACTCACCTCACATAGTGTCTGTTTTGGGGGAGGAAGGGAAAAGGAGAATGTTAGCCGCTTTGCGACTCCTTCGGGTAGTGATAAAGCAGGGTATCAAATCCAAACTCTTCTTCTTCCCTGGGCTAGACAGGCAGGAAGTTATTTGTAGCCCATTTGAGGTGCCAGCCTCCCAGCAAAGCCATGGAACTCCTCACCCAAGAAGCACTTGTGAGAGGTACATCCAAACCAAAGTAGCTGCCTTGGAAGGAGCAGAGGTTAGTAAAGGTAAAGGGACCCCTGACCATTAGGTCCAGTCGTGGCTGACTCTGGGGTTGCGGCGCTCATCTCGCTTTATTGGCCGAGGGAGCCGGCGTGCAGCTTCCGGGTCATGTGGCCAGCATGACTAAGCCGCTTCTGGCGAACCAGAGCAGTGCATGGAAACGCCGTTTACCTTCCCGCCGGAGCGGTACCTATTTATCTACTTGCATTTTGATGTGCTTTCAAACTGCTAGGTTGGCAGGAGCAGGGACTGAACAACGGGAGCTCACCCCGTCGCGGGGATTCGAACTGCCAACCTTCTGATCAGCAAGTCCTAGGCTCTGTGGTTGAAGCAGAGGTGAAGTACCACCAAAAAGCTTCTTCCCATCTGGAGAGAACTGTGGCTCCTGGGAGCTGCTACTAGACTGCATCTGTGCCCTCCGAGGCACCATGAGATGTGATGGCAGGGTGATCCTTACCCTGGTTCTCTAAACCTTTGTTCATGGGCACCTAATCCTAGCCATAAGGGCCCACTTTGGGTATTCCCAGTGCTGCTGACAACTGAATGTTCTTCAAGCTGAGAGCAAAACAACAATCCCGTTGGGATGGTGTGAACTAGTCACCGTCTCCTCCGGTGATTCGGTAGGGGAGGGAGCGGGAGGCAAAGGAAACAAACACATCAGCCTAGAAAAAGAAAGCATCGTTTATTATTTAGAGGGACTCGATATGTTTGGAGATGCTGAGAAATGCTACAAAAGTGACTTGCACTTTCTGATCCTGCACTTCCTCAGTGCATCCAAAGTGGAACTTTTGCATCTTTCCCCACACTAAGATGCTCAAGAAGATGCCTTTCTATTCTGTGGGGAGATTGATCACCCTGAATCTTTGTGTTATCTAAAGGTGATTTCTTTAAATATTTTTAAAAATTAGGATTTATAAAGAAAAATACAAAGATTATTATCAAATAGCTTTTTTTTGTCCAAACTAAAACAATAATCTGAAGGGGGGGGGGAGAGGAAAGAGGGTAAAGGAAAAAAGAAAGAAAGAGGAAAAGATAGAGAAAAAGGAATAGAAAAAGATTTCAGAGAGAGAAGTAAAGAAGCTGAAGAACTTTTGATTCTTCGTCTGACTTCTATATATAATTATTTACTTCATCCATTCCAGTATAATTTCAGTTTTTCTCTCGTTTCGTTCTGTTTGAAATCCATAGCCCAATTCAGTCATTTGATTTCTCTCCCCATTTCCATGTATGCTGGATACATTTGAGGAGGACGGATCATGCCCAATAGCTCTGTCTTCCAAACTTTTTGTGTTCAGTGCAAACATGGAAAGGGGTTTTTTTGCGTGTATACAGCTGTATATACATTGGCTTCTCCAAATGGTTGGACACCCAGATTTCATGAAGAACCTTTTTTAGCTTCCAGATGTTCCTAAATACAACTTGCGTCATCCGTGGCCATTGGCCATGCTTGTTGGGGCTGATGGAACTGTAGTTCAGCAACATCTGGAGCGCCAAAGGTTGTCACCTCTGGCAAGGCACACAGATCTCCTTGCAACTTGCACAGAACCATGGAAATCTGATAGATACATATAGTTTGTGAGAGAATGAGTGAAGCACTAATACTTGCTGTCAGTGATATCCTGTTGGAACAGATGAGACTTCCCATCTGAAGAAGTCTGAAGCTCATTATGTGTGGTGCCTCCTGTACTGGAAAAGGAAGAGCATTTCAGAGGGTGGGTGTGATGGGACGATGAGCTGCTTGTGTGTAAAATCCTAGTCCCTCAGAGTTTGGTCAAGTTTGCAAACCTCTGTCTGTAACGGAGCCCCTTAAACATGGCTCCGTCAGTCGCTGGCAGATTCCGACAGTGGTTGCTTTCGGAATCGCTTCCAACATAAAAGCTCCTTAACGGAAACACGTCTTCTGGACTCTCTGCGTGACAGTTTCCGGCGAGGAGTGGGTGTCCCTACAGGAGGTCCTGAAACCTCCCCACTGTTTTCGCTGGAAGTGTCTCTGAGCCATCCCTCCAGCTCCCTTTCCCTCAGCTCAGCTCCTCTCCCCCTACTGGTTCCCTCTTCAGCTGCTGAGTCTCTCCCAACCTGTGTGAGCCCTTTCACTTCCCTTCCTTCCGATGGCAGTTCCCTGACATCCACCTCCCCTCCAGGGCCCCCTTCATCCCCTCTCGCCCCCTCCTCTACGGGCGGTGAGGAGGCAAAACCCCGGAATGAACTTCCTTCATCTTCCGATGTCCCGAACACTTCTCTCCACCTGTTGCGGTTCCTGGTCTCGAAGTACTCCTCCTCCTCAGAGTCCATCTCCCCTTCCCCTTCCGATTCCGAGAATCCTTCCAACTCCTCCTCCTCATCGGTGGTCCCAAAGTATTCCCTCCGGAACCTCTCCACAGGCTGAGGTTTCCTTGGGAACCTTTGATGGAACGTTTCTATCAATACCTCGTCATTGATATCTTCTGCCATTACCCAAGTGTTTTCTGACTCCGGTTCTCCTTCCCACGCTACCAAATACTCCACCTGATCCCCCTTCCATCTGGCGTCGAGGATTTCTGCCACATGGCTGCTGCATTCCCTTTCTTCTATGACCGGTCCCCGAGTGGCCATCCCTTCTCGTCCCCCCTCATACGGTGACAGTAACGACCTGTGAAATACTGGGTGCAGTTTCATGTGGTTGGGTAACCGGAGCCTGAAAGCCACTGGGTTGACCTGTTGAATGACCTCAAAGGGACCCAATCTCCTGGGTCTTAATTTCTTACAACCTCCTTTGAACGGCAACCCTTGGGTTGACAGCCACACCCTATCTCCCACCCTTATGGTTTCACCTTCCCTTCGGTTCTTGTCTGCCTGCCTCTTGTATTCTTCCTTCGCCCTTTCTAAGTTGAGTTGGAGCTGACGATGGATTGCTTCCATTTCTTCTACAAAATGCTCGGCTGCCGGGACACCCCATCTCTCCCCTTCTCCCCCTGGGAAAGCCCTGGGATGACACCCATAATTAGCCAAGAAGGGGCTCATCCCTGTGGACACATTCTCGGCATTGTTGTAGGCAAATTCCGCCAGCGCCAACTTTTCTACCCAGTCATTCTCTCTGTCATTGACATAACACCTCAGGTATTGCTGGAGGACCCCGTTTGCTCTTTCCGCCTGCCCGTTGGTTTCAGGGTGCCGGGCAGTCGAAAAGTTGACCTCCACCTGCAGTAAGCTCATGAGCTTCCTCCAGAACCTGGAAGTAAATTGTTTTCCTCGGTCTGAGACCACCCTCAATGGCACCCCGTGCAACCTAAAAATGTGTTCTACAAATAACTTCGCTGTCTCTTCCGCCGTGACTGCATGCGAGCAGGCTACAAAGTGGCACATCTTTGTTAGTAGGTCTACCACCACCATGATGGCTGTTTTCCCCTTGGACTTCGGCAGATCAGTCATAAAATCTATCGACACTGCCTCCCAAGGTCGTTCTGGGGTTGGTAAGGGTTCTAATAGCCCCGCCGGTGCCCGCCTCTCCCCTTTGGCTCGCTGGCATTGCTCACACCCTCTTACATACTCCCGTACATCTTCCCTCACCTTAGGCCACCAAAATTCCCTGGTGACCAACCACATGGTTTTGTGTTGTCCAAAATGCCCCGCCGTGGGGCTGTCGTGCAACTGCTTGAGTACCCTCCCCCTTAAGTCTCCTTCAGGGATATACAGTGCCCCTTTGTAATACAAAGCTCCATTTCTTTCCTCGAAACCCCCTGGTTCCTCTCCCTCACCCCTAAGACCTCTGAGCTTATTCTGGGCGTATTCATCATTCTCTGTTTCCTCTACCAGTTCTCTTTGTCCCACCAATGCCGCCCCACACACCCAGCGGTCCTCTGGAATGACATGTCTCTCTTCGGGTGCTCCCTCCCCCTCCAAATATTCAGGTTTGCGTGAGAGAGCGTCCGCCCTAATGTTCTCTGGGCCTGGCACGTAACAAATCTCAAAGTTAAATTTGGAGAACTCCTGGGCCCATCTCACTTGCCGTTGGTTGAGCACTCGTGCCGTCCTCCAATACTCTAGGTTCTTGTGGTCAGTGCACACTTGCACCTTATGTTGTGCGCCAATTAGCAAGTGCCTCCATCTCCGGAACGCCTCATGAATGGCTAGTAGTTCTCGGTCATACACCGTGTAGTTCCTCTCGGATTTGTTCAGCTTTCGCGAAAAAAAGGCACACGGTCTCCACTCTGACTCCTCCTTCCCTGGCTGCAGAAGCACCGCCCCAATAGCTCTGTCTGATGCGTCAGTTTCCACTCTCATCGGTTTTTGTAAATCCACATGCAGGAGTTGTTGTTCCGAGGCGAAGGCCCTTTTTAGTTCCTCAAATGCTCGCTCCGCCTCCTCAGTCCAAACGAACTTCTTCTTACTGCTGAGACAGTCCGTAATGGGCGCCGTCAGGTGGGCAAAGTTTCGGATGAACTTACGATAGAAGTTCCCAAATCCTAGGAACCTCTGCACATCCTTCCTTGTTTTGGGTGTTTTCCATTCCAGCACCGCCTGGACCTTGCCGGGATCCATGGCCAATCCCTTGTCTGACAGGCGATACCCCAGGAATTCCACCTCCTTGGTATGAAACTGACACTTCTCCAGTTTCACCCACAGCTGGTTGGCTTGCAGCCTGCTCAACACTTCTCTGACGTCTCTCACATGCTGCTCCTCATTCTCAGAATACACCAACACGTCGTCTAAGAAGGCCACACAATTCTTGTAAAGCAAAGGCCCCAGGACATGGTTCATAAACGATTGAAAGCACGCGGAGCCTCCTTGTAGGCCGAAGGGCATAACTAAATATTCAAATGCCCCCAAAGGGGTGAACATGGTGGTTTTCCATTCATCCCCCTTCCTTATTCGTATCAGGTTGTACGCCCCCCTTAGGTCCAGTTTAGTAAAAATCTTTCCCTTCCTGACCCTTGTCAAAATGTCGTCAATCCTGGGCATAGGGAAAGCCACTGGTTCTGACACTGCATTTAAGGCCCTGAAGTCACACACAAGCCTCGGCTTGTTCGTGTTTTTTTTATCCACAAAAAACACTGGGCTGCCCCCCACCGCCCTGGACTCTCTGATGAACCCTCTCTTCAGGTTCTTGTCAATGAACTCTCTTAGCTCCTGCATCTCTCTGTCTGACATGGCGTACAGCTTGCCTACAGGGAGCTGTGCCCCAGGGAGTAAATTGATTTGACAGTCAAAGGGTCTATGCGGGGGTAGTTGGTCAGCTTCCCTTTCGCTGAAGACGTCGCGGAGATCTGCGTATTGTCGTGGTACCTTCACGTTCTCCGTTACTTCAGTCCCTGCTAGGGTGGCTTGGGCCCCTGCCAAACCCTTTCCCTCTTTGCAGTGTTCTAAGCAATGTGCTGAACCAAAAGAAACCACTCTCTGATGCCAGCCCACCAGCGGATCATGTAACGCTAGCCAGCTCATCCCCAATATAATGGGAGCTCCTCCCAAGGTGGCCACATTAAACGCTATCAGTTCGGTGTGCCTTGCCACCTTCATTATCATTGGGACGGTCTGCAAGCTGACTTCTCCTCCCAACAGCTCCCTGCCATCGATCGTGGTCACCTGCAGGGGGTTGCTTAAAGGGATCGTCTGTATCTGGTGTTCAGCTGCAAACTCTTTGCTCATGAAATTGCAGGAGCTGCCTGAGTCCAACAGCGCCTTTATCTTTAGAGGGTGTCCGTTTGGCAGCTCTAGCGCCACTTCTATCACTAGGGCGGGTTTAGGAGGTTCTGGCGTGGGCACTTTCACTGCTCTTTGGCCTGGCTGCTGTGCCCCGACGGTGGCAGCCAGGCGTTGGCTTTTACTTGCTTCGGTATTTCTTCCTCTCTTCCCTCCACAGCTCCTACCATCCCTTGCCATTCCTTCCTCTGGGGGCAGACTCTGGCAAAGTGACCTGGCTGTTGGCAGAGATAGCATTTCCGGGCGCCTTTTCCCTCCTTCTTTCCCCCCTCACTGGGCTTTGAAACTGCGCGCGCGCGCGCTGTTCCGATTTCCATCGGCTCTGCCGGCGGGAAAGTTGGCTCTGGAATGTCTGGAATGCGGAACTCCTTCCAACGTTCTCCCTTCCCTTCCCGCCTCTCCAATGCTCTCGCCTCCTGGCGCGCTCCTATGGTCAGCGCTGATTTGGTCAGCTGGTCCATAGACTCCGCCCTGGGCGCCCGGGAAAGTTCGTCTTTCACAGCCGAAGAAAGCCCTTCTTCAAAGAGCATTTGAATGGGTTCCGCCGATAGATCCCACCCCAATTTATGGATCAACATGGTGAACTCAGTCCAGTACTCACGGACAGATCGGCTCCCCTGTTTGCAAGCCATTAACTGTCTGCGGACCACTCCCTGTTCAATATCGCTGGAAAACATCAGATCCATGGCGCGAAAGAACTTCATCGTGTCCTTTAGGACGTCACTATTCGCTGCCATCAGGGGTCTAACCCAGTCTCTCGCCCCCTTTTCAAGATGCCCAATCACGAAAGCCACTCGTGATTCCTCGTCAGGGAATTCATCAAACTGCAGATTGAGGGCATATTGCATCTCTGTCCGAAAGCCATGATAGTCTTTGGGCTCCCCCCCAAACTTCTGCACCAATCCTGGTACCTTTCTGACGAGCTGGGTGTCTTTCCCCTTTTTGTCTGCATCCTGAGCCCTCCTCTCCTCAAGCCTCGCCGTCTGCAGCGCTAGCTGGACCTCCAACACCCGGTACCTTTCTTCCAGGCTTGGACCCGCTCCAGCTCCTGCTTCTCCGGTTCCGGCTGGGTTGCTCATGATGCCTTCTCCTGCACAAGCTGCTCACGAAGACTGTCGGAATGCTGTGATGGGACGATGAGCTGCTTGTGTGTAAAATCCTAGTCCCTCAGAGTTTGGTCAAGTTTGCAAACCTCTGTCTGTAACGGAGCCCCTTAAACATGGCTCCGTCAGTCGCTGGCAGATTCCGACAGTGGTTGCTTTCGGAATCGCTTCCAACATAAAAGCTCCTTAACGGAAACACGTCTTCTGGACTCTCTGCGTGACAGTTTCCGGCGAGGAGTGGGTGTCCCTACAGGAGGTCCTGAAACCTCCCCACTGTTTTCGCTGGAAGTGTCTCTGAGCCATCCCTCAGCTCCCTTTCCCTCAGCTCAGCTCCTCTCCCCCTACTGGTTCCCTCTTCAGCTGCTGAGTCTCTCCCAACCTGTGTGAGCCCTTTCACTTCCCTTCCTTCCGATGGCAGTTCCCTGACAGTGGGTAATACCGCAGAAGAGACCCACATCTGAGAAATTGTTAAACAACAGTTTGCCAGTGGTGGTATGGTTAGCAATGCCCCCCTCTGAAGATTTTATGGTTCAGCTGGGTATACAACAGAGTGGTCGTGTTTTGTAACTTCTGAGAAACCTCTGTTGTGTTTTTCTTTCTTGTATCTCCCTTTTAATTTTGCATTAACAAACTTTTATGGCCCCGGATCATCTGCTTGGTCCACTAAGTATTACATACGTAGTATTTTGAAACACAGGGGGAATTTGAAGTAAAGGGCATTTTGACAGGTGTGGTCTCATTTTATCTAGTGGTGTACTTCTTGTGGTTTTCATTATGCTCAAGATGAGATGAATGGGATACTGTTTTAATGTGCCTTGGAACATTATTTCTGAACTGTCACTGCCAGATACTTTCTGCAGCCTTGGATGGATGCAGACCAAAGTTGGTGTGTGTGTGTGTGTGTGTGTGTGTGTACAGGAAGCTTTCCAGTACAAATGATTCAGTGCCAAACTGCTCTACACAGGGTTTTAAAAGTGATTTGACTTCAGTGAATTGATAAAATCTCAAGAACGTTTTGAGCACCTACATCATGAACGGGAACTCTGTGGCCCTCCGGATTTTGATGAGCTACAGCTCATCATCAGCTCTGACCATTGACCAAGCTGCTTGAGGCTCATGGGAGCTGGAATACATTAACATAAGAGGGCCACAGGTTCCCTGTCCTATGCATACACACTAATTTTACACATATGCTGGTGGCTTCTGTGAATTGGTGTGACCAGCCCCACTTAGACAACACATAGTGGATTTCGAAATAAATCTAATCCGAGACAAAGAAAGGTGGAATTCCAGACTGTTAGAGCCACACCCCATAGCTGAACATTGGGGGAGGGGGTCATTCACAAGCAGGTTGAAGTCAACTCACTTCTGCATATAGTAACTGCCCTGTTATTGGAAGAATCATCACAAAGTTACTTCTCATGGGGTGAATATTTCATTTTAATATGCCTGTTTATGATTCAGAGCAGATATTTGCACCATGGGGAGGAAGCAACGAAAATTAATTTGCCCTGATAGGTAAGTGGCAACCTTTGCCAACAAACAGGGCATACAAACAAAATAACCCCAAATATGGTAAAATTGCCTTATGTTGACCTTTCTGTATCAAAAACAATGGGTGGAACTGGGCGTTGTTTTAAGACCATTGAGAAAAATGAAGAGTCCATCATTCCTCCAGGGGTTGTTGATCCTCTCCTAATTTCATCCTCTAATTTTAGTAAAAGAGCTAAAAGCATGCATGTACGAAAAAATGAATAGCAAATCATGAAATCAGAAATACATACGTTGCTGATAAGGATAGGAGCTGCTATTTGGCAAACTGTAAAACACTAGGTAAATAAAAAGGTTTTCAACTGGTGCCTGAAACCTAACCATTTGGGAGACAGACACACCTGAGTCAAGGCCACATCACAGAGAAGGCTGCCCTGTGTATCCCCTCACCCTGAATCTTGGCAGGGTCTGCAAGCAGATTTAGTTGTCTGATGTTGCTGAGATTTGGGTCCCAAGCTGTTTAGGACTTGTATCCGTCACTAGCGCTTTAAATCAGATCTTGAATCTGAAGCCTTGAATTGAGGTTAGAATAATATACATGCAACTGTTGCCTCAGCAGCTCAAGGAAATCGGCATTTGCTACAGCCAGCTAATCTTCTCTGTCCTGCTGTTCTCCGGAATCATTTATTATTATTATTATTATTACTAAGGAAAACAACTGGCTTAAATTTGGCACAGTTCCTCCATCCCCACCAACAGTGCACGAGGCATTTCCTCAGATTAATCCTGCTACAACAGAACCTCAGCTTCCCTCTCTGGTTTCTAGCAAACCTTTTATTGATTATAACGAAAGCTGTGCAGCGGAATAGTACGGTGGTATAGGATCTGCTTAGTTTTCAGTAGAGATAGTAGGAGGAATGGCCGAGTCTGCTACCTAGTCTGGAACGTCCTTGGATCTTTGTTGACCGAGGAACAATGAACATGCTGCGCTGCTGAACATTGGAGTGTTAGGCCTTCCATTTTGTAACATTCCCTCCCTTTGGTCTGACAATTTCCCAGCATTTAAAGGTGAGACAGGCTTGTTTTTACCAGCCCACAAGACATTTACAACAAAATTATACTTCACTTTTCCTCTGAGGAGGTTAAGGTCAGGTACATAGTTCAGAGCAGCCCCTATGAAGCTGAGAGATGGTGACTTGCCCAGGGTCACCCAGTGAGCATATCCTCGCCCATTTATGTTAGCTAATTACCTGTGGCATATTGATGCCTTGAAAGGGAGGGGAAACTGTTTTTACTCATCACATACAACCAGAATAGTAGCTCTTAATAAGCCTGAAGAGAGAAGTGGATTTTGATATGGAATACTATTGCAGAAAAGAGGCAAGGAATTTTAAAGCCTCAACACCCCATGATGGGGTCCATTTGTCCAGGAGACGTTGTTTCCTGGCAGAGGGGTTGTTTAGTTGTTGTTTTGCCATTACTGTGATAACAAGTGGCTATCAAGTGAGATTCTGATTTCAGAAGCTGACAAATCTAAAACCAGCCAGGGCAGGTTTAGGACAGTTGTATCTCGAGGTGGTGATCTGTTTGGGTTAAGATCTGTGTTTTCTCACTTGACATCCAGTCTAATAACAACACATTTTCAAACTGCCCAGTTCTAATCTGCTTTGAACTTTCACAGTACCATATTTTTCGCCCTATAGGACGCACCTAGATTTGGGGGGGGGATAAAGGAAAAAAAAATATTTCCCCCCACCCAGGCGTGGGGCTGGGGTGGGGGAAGCCCGAGCTTCCCCCGACCCCAGCCCCCAGAACGGGTCCCAGAGCGATGCCGAAGCTGCGGGCAGCTTCAGCATCGCTCTGGGAGCTTGCGGCTGGGGGAGGGGGAAACCCTCCGCCAGCCTCCAAACCAGGTCGGGAGACAGCGGGATGGCGCGCTGCGCCTCCCCGCTGTCCCCCGAGCTTGTGGGGCTGGCGGTGGGGCTCTCCTGAAGCCTGGAGAGTGAGAGGGGTCGGTGCGCACCGACCCCTCTCGCTCTCCAGGCTTCAGCGAAAGCCTGCATTCGCCCCATAGGACGCACACACATTTCCCCTTCATTTTTGGAGGGGAAAAACTGCGTCCTATAGGGCGAAAAATACGGTAGGTACATTTCCCCTCTTAGCCTCTAAAATAGACTTTCGTTCGTTCTTTCTTTCTTTCTGGCATGTATTGCATTTTCCCGAGGTAGCTGTCAATTGGATAAGGAAACTACCAGTGTTCAAAGCCTTTCTCTCACATTTTTAACTTCTCACCATATTAAGTCATCAGCAGGGTTTCTGCCTTCTGTAGATAGGTTTTGGCAAGACATTCTGCATTTTTTAAAAAAAAATAATAATCTTGGGATATAGTTTACTTGCCTGAGTCACCACATCTTTCTTGCCAAAACTAAAACTGCCATCTTGGGGACGGACGGCACGTTCTGCCTCAGCCTCATGTCTTCAACACCCTGCTACTGTTTCTCCTCTGCAAGTTGGGGTGGTGGTGCCAGAAGGTGTTGATACATGTATTGAGGTGGCGGAGAAGTGGGCAGAGGGGGCTTAACCCACCAACCCACCCCCAGCTGCTTCCTTCTGCAGCCCAGATTACAGGCCCATGTTTCTGTGTCAAAGGCAGGTTGCGGCAGGATTAAACTCTCTTTGCTTGCCTGCCCACGTATCACACCTTCTGAATTCCCCCGCACCCCTACTTTCAGATGAGAATGGGAGCTGAGTGTGGAAGATATGAATGTGCAATTCCCCTTCCCCATGGCAGTTTTAATTTTGGAAAGAAAAATGGAGGAGGGGCCCCCATGGAAGAAAACCAGTGAGCAGGAGAAGGGTTAAATATTTTTCCCACTTATTGCCCCCCCCCAATTCAAATTAAGCCCTTCTAGCAGAGGGGAAGGTAAAGGTAAAGGGACCCCTGACCATTAGGTCCAGTCGTGACCAACTCTGGGGTTGCGGCGCTCATCTTGCTTTATTGGCCGAGGGAGCCAGCGTTTGTCCGCAGAAAGCTTCCGGGTCATGTGGCCAGCATGGCTAAGCCACTTCTGGTGAACCAGAGCAGCGCACGGAAACGCTTCGTCCCGGAGCGGTACCTATTTATCTACTTGCACTTTGAGGTGCTTTTGAACTGCTAGGTTGGCAGGAGCAGGGACCGAGCAACGGGAGCTCACCCCGTCGCGGGGATTCAAACCGCCGACCTTCTGATCGGCAAGTCCTAGACTCTGTGGTTTAACCCACAGCGCCACCCGCGTCCCATTGCAGAGGGGAAGCAATGGCCAAAACTCATTGACTAGACTAGGGTGAAACAGAAGGCAGTTCCCCCCTTGGAAAGTTAACGTTGTTCTTCCTGCCCTTTGTTCGTGTTAGACTAGCTACATTTTTGTTGTTTTTGAAGTTAGATTAGGTACATTTTTGTTGTTTTTGAAGTTATTTATTTGTTAATTTATTCCATAAACTTTATACAATTCTTTATTGCAACTAGCTACATTTTTGTAAAGGTTTTCCTTATTCTTAGTAACAATGGGGGTCCTCTTAGGACTGCCACGTTTTGTTCCAGCGTGGTTCTTGTGCTTTTAATTTTGGTGTAACAGTCTGAAATCCAACAGACACACATACAGTCGTACCTTGGTTGTCGAACTTAATCCGCTCGACTCCCGAAAGGGTTCGAAAACCAAGGTACCGCTTCCAGTTGGCTGCAGGAGCTTCCTGCACTCAGTCGGAAGCAGCAGAAGCCTCGTCGGACATTCGGCTTCTGAAAAAATTTCGCAAACCAGAACACTCACTTCCGGGTTTGCAGCGTTCAGAAACCAAAACGTCCCAAGTACCAAGGCGTTTGACAACCAAGGTACAGTACGACTGTACAGTGATAGAGAAATTCCGCATTACGATGAGGTTTTTTTTTAATGAGAATGCAACTGTTAAAGGTACTGGAACCCACTTAGTTTTAGTTTTACAGACAACCATAGGTATTATAAAAGGGCTGTAGAACAGGATCTAGCAACACTCCTTCACAGGTTTAGGCTGAATCCTGCACACCTTTACCTGGAATTCACCTTGAACTCAAGTGAGACTTACTTCTGAGTAGACATGGGATTGTGCTGTTAGTGGATGGACCTCATGCCTCAAAAGTCTTCATTTCATATAAATTCTTCTGATGTGTATTTTTTGAAGTTGAAATAGCTTTAAGAAAAATAAATGGCTAAAAATGAATAAATTGCTAACAACTTAAAAAGTGCTAGCTGGCAAGTTGACGCCAGCTGTTTGCCAAGTTTGGAAAGAAGAGCTATATATGCAGAAGTTCATTCAGCAGTAATGCAAAGATAGAGCTTGGTATTTTTGTCATTTATTTTAACCTTGCACCTGCAACACACAAGTGCTTCTGGGTTGAGAGAATAGAGTTACAAATAATACAAGTACAAATAGGTACAAATAATAACGTTGCTGTTGTTGTTTATTGATGATGTTGTTATCATCTCAAGTCCAATAAAACAACAGCCTAGCTGATAAAATACAACAGATAAAGATTTTTAAAACTGTGTCAACTCAGAGGTAGGGATGGTGGACAAATTAGATTTAATTCACATTGAAAGGCAAGCCTACCTAACTACAAAACATTACACGAACTGAAATTCAGACATTGTTTGAATTCACACTTCAGATTTTTCTTTGCAGTTCTCTAGCCAAGCAGTGTTCACTAACACACATATGCTAGGTCCAAGTGCTCATACAAATGTATTTATTAGTGGAAGCAACATTGGAAAGCCATTGAATTAGGGAAAATTGCTTTACAAAAATGTGTAGATTATGCAAAACTGCATAAAAAGCCTATGTAGTAGTATAAATTTGCTGATGAATTTTCACGAGGACTTAAAAATAATAATCACAAACTTATGTGGGATTGTGGAGAACTGAACTAAACATTAGAAAAATGGGAAACTGAGTTTGACCAAATTGCCAGTCCCTACTCAGAAATCAGGGACGGGGGTGGCGCTGTGGTCTAAACCACTGAGCCTTGGGCTTGCCGATCGGAAGGTTGGTGGTTTGAATCCCCGCGACGGGGTGAGCTCCCGTTGCTCGGTCCCTGCTCCTGCCAACCTAGCAGTTCGAAAGCACGTCAAAGTGCAAGTAGATAAATAGGTACCGCTCTGGCGGGAAGGTAAACGGCGTTTCCGTGCGCTGCTCTGGTTCACCAGAAGTGACTTAGTCATGCTGGCCACATAACCCGCAAACTGTACGCTGGCTCCCTTGGCCAGTAAAGCGAGGTGAGCACCGCAACCCCAGAGTCATCCGCGACTGGACCTAACGGTCAGGGATCCCTTTACCTTTACCTTACTCAGGCCAGTAGGTATACATTTGCAGCTTATATTTCAGGCAGAGATTTTTGTGCCCCCTCCAACTTTTCTCCAGCAGGTCCCTCATACCCTGGCTGCTATGGGGTAAAACCCAGAGTCCTGCCTGCTTCAACAAGCAAAAGGGGACTGTCATCGAGGACCAGCTTTTCAGTCTGCCCCTGCAGCTATGCCTTTTAATAGCTGCACAAAAGGCAAGAATTAGCCAGCAAGACATTTCTCCTGTACAGAGATGAACATTATCACATGCAAATTGCAATGGATCACACTGTTGGTGCTTTGTTTTTTAAAGACATCGTTACAGGTGCTAGTTGCAAAGTTGGCAGCCTTAGACAGACAAGAATCTGGCAACCCTACAGTTGGGTTTCATAACTGTAAGTGTTGATTTGCAGCCACTTTATAAAAATTGAGGCTTTTTATTTATACAGGTTTATAACGGGCTCATAATTGCTGCCCTTTGCTGGGTTAGGATTTTTTTTTTTTTTTGCCATTGAGAAGCAGGATACTGAGGTTTGCAGAGGTTATTATTATTATTATTATTCCAGGGATCTAGAACCTGGATGTTGGGCAGGGAAGGACAGAGGAGAAGAGACTGGCTTGCAGTCTTGGGATGGGGCTGCATTAGGTGTTCCCTCTCTTGCCTTTATGTTACTTCAACTTGTTTGATCTAATTTTTAACTACATGCACCAGGTTGCACAAACAGGGTCGTTTGTCATTTTTGTTGGCTATTTTCATGCACTGCTAATTGTTCCTTAAAACCAAGGAATCTTCGCTGTTTTTACACACCCACACACAGACACACTCCTCTGCTAGAGTTGCCAGTCCTTTCCCTGGCAGACATTCCATGCCTTTAAATAGCTCTTTGGCTTTTAGAAATTTAGCAGGGGAAGCTTTTTTCCCATGACTTCTTCTCCAGGCCTAGAAAAGTTTCCTCTGCGGAAATGCTGCACATCAGGCAGTTCTCCCTTAAAGGCAGAGGATCACTGCCACCCATGTAGAACTCGGTGCTCCCTCCCTCTTTCCTGCCCAAACAAATGCCATAGATTTATTCCTACAATTGCCTTTTGCAGGTGTCTTTTTTTAAAAAACAACAACAGAACAATACTTTATTTAGAATTCAACAATAACAAAGGGAAAACAGTAGTTGTTACCGTATTTTTCGCTCTATAAGACACACTTTTTTCCTCCTAAAAAGTAAGGGGAAATGTGAGTGCGTCTTATGGAGCGAATGGCGCAGCGCTGAAAGGTAGAGCTGCGCAGCGCCCCTTCAGCGAAGCGGGAGGAGAAATGGAGCCCCTTCTGTTCCTCCTCCCGCTTCGCTGAAGGGGCGCTGCGCAGCTCTCCCTCTCTGCGCAGCGCCTGTCCTGCAAAGCCGGAGGAGGAACAGAAGAGACTCCTTCTGTTCCTCCTCCCGCTTCGCTGAACGGGCGCTGCGCAGTTCTCCCTCTCAGAGAGGGAGGACTGCGCAGCGCCCCTTCAGCAACGCGCCTGTCCTGGCTTCTGCCTTAGCCGTGCGCAGCCTCTTTGGGCAGGGGGAGCCTTCATCCCACTGCCCTGAAGAGGCTTGGCGTGGTTATCCCAGAAGCCAGAACAGACACACGGTATCCCAGAAGCCAGATCCCTCTTGCTGTTCTGGCTTCTGGGATTCAGAATAATTTTTTCTTGTTTTCCTCCTCCCAAAACTAGGTACGCCTTATGGTCTGGTGTGTCTTATGGAGCGAAAAATATGGTACATCAAATCATTACAATTAACCAATTACACGACATCACTTTTAACTTACTGAGGTTTTCCTATTACACTTTTATCTCTTTATCTTTTTCTTAACATATCAAAAGGAGAAAGACCAAGAAAGGAGACACAAAAAGGAAAAGAGAAGAGAAAGAAGAAGGAGGGGAGGAGTGAAGGGAAGGGGGTGGGGAGAAAACAAAGCAAAACAAACACATTTGGCTTCCAATTAGACTCATTGTATTATTATTTCTACAGTTTTTTCACACACACTCCAAGTTATTGTATTTCTTTCTTTGTTTTCGTCAGATATCGAAAAACATATTTGTTGCTTTCCTTGCAGGTGTCAGGTGCCTTGAGAAATGCGTGGCAAGCAAGGTTTCAGCTAATGCAGCTTTTCCAGATTAGAGGAGCAGCGATAGCAGAAAGTTTTGCTTCCTGCACACATGCCAACCATGTGGCTGCAGGCATTGGAGTGCTTTCAGAAAACATGGTTGCAAGCAGGGCCTTTGTTGCGTTGATTGGTGGGAGCACTTGCAGTTTGCTTGTCTCCATATCCTATCATATCAGGCATCCCAACCTGCGGTCCTCCAGATGTTTTGGCCTACAACTCCCATGATCCCTAGCTAACAGGACCAGTGGTCAGGGATGGTGGGAATTGTAGTCTGAAACATCTGGAGGGCCGAAGGTTGGGGATTCCTGTCCTATATGTTGTTACGGGTTTTCTCTACCTGTGTTGTAACGCATCTAATACAGAAATGTGTAACATCCCGCCTCCCTATATATATGCACTTACATTTAATGCCTTATTTGTAAATAAATAAGTAAATAAATTGCAGTTCCACACAAATTATGTTTCCATTGCCTCATCTGTATGTACAGGCAACCCCTGATTTGTGTGGGGGTCACGTGCCTGGTCATCGTGTGTGATGGCCACTTCCGAGTCATCGCGATGCCTGTGGGGGCGTCAATTGGACATGCATAAATCTGTCATTGCCTCTATGGAAAAAGGGAGGCAGCACAATACCTACTGGTACTCAAAGTCTGTCAGCAAAATCAGGCTGCTTGGCGCAGTTTCTTCCCGTTTAACCTCCGTCTTTTGTTTCAAGATGGGAGCTCCATTTTAGAACTCCCAATGTGGAAGACAGATTTCACAGGGAAGAGAAAAATTAATTTTAACTGCAGTTTGTGTTAGAGGTTTATCTTGAAACGAGGCTTTGACAAAATACCTCAAAGACTTGCAGAATCAAAGCACTTGGATGTCTCTTTGCAGACTGTCAGCTGGTGCTAAAATATTTTCACCAGCCATTTCACATTTCATTTAAATCATCAAACAGCTCCAGTTCACAGTTGTACATAAAGCCTAACACTTCCCTCTTGTTCCTTACTTTTGATCATGTATTAGCCCTGGTTGTATTGTCACGCAAAGTTTTCACCCGGTGTTGCTGTTTTTTTTAATTGCCTGTCTCTCTAACTACCAGACAGTTGCTCTTTTGAAATAGCGCAGGCTGCTCTTCTTTTCATTCATCTGCCCTGTTCTTTGCTAAGGCTGTTTGTGCTGATCAATTCACTTCGATTTTGCAAAGTGTTCCAATATGTTTTAGCTCCTATTATTGCTGAGAGATAACCCTAAGGATTGTTATGAGTTTGAGAGTGGGGAGGAAGCAAGATGTATTTGAGATCCTTCTAACCTCTGGATCCAGCAAAGTCCAAAGGAAGAATACAATTACAAGATAATAAATGAATAACCTTAGAAAGTTTTAAAAAGAATGAGTAGCGTAAAAAAATACATGGTTTATGTTGTTTAGTCGTGTCCGACTCTTCGTGACCCCATGGACCAGAGCATGCCAGGCACTCCTGTTTTCCACTGCCTCCTGCAGTTTGGTCAAACTCATGCTGGTAGCTTTGAGAACACTATCCAACCATCTCATCGTCTGTCGTCTCCTTCTCCTTGTGCCCTCCACCTTTTCCAACATCAGGGTCTTTTCTAGGGAGTCTTCTCTTCTCATGAGGTGGCCAAAGTACTGGAACCTCAGCTTCAGGATCTGTCCTTCCAGTGAGCACTCAGGGCTGATTTCCTTCAGAATGGATAGGTTTGATCTTCTTGCAGTCCATGGGACTCTCGAGTCTCCTCCAGCACCATAATTCAAAAGCATCAATTCTTCGGTGATCAATTCTTCTTTATGGTCCAGCTCTCACTTCCATACTTCCATACCATATTACATGGTTTATATTGGTACCAAATATTCATGAATGTTGCCAAATAGATTCATATTTAGTGGTAATGTGCCAAGCCAAACTCTATTTTAAAGACATTCTTCCCCTCTGCCAGGCTTAGGTCAGCTCAGCCAGAACTTGTGATGTAGCAGAGTTTGTCTTTTCTGAAAATGCATCACATATGCAGGTGGCATAAATGCGAAAAGGAACGGCTTCAGGGTAATCTCTCTCAAGGCACAGAGGAATGATGGCAAGCCATGCATGCAGAGAACCCATGTTCCTTATCAAAGTCACAAGGATTTGACAGACATATAAATAGAAACCCCCTTAAAAAAAAAAGACTTGCAGAAAGCAAAAAATGCTGAATGACAGGCAGGCTGTGACTTTTGATAGGTAATCTTTCTCTCTCTCAATGCATCGCACCAGAGGGCGTCCAGCATTGCTTGTGGTGAGAGCCGATTCCTACAAAATTGCTTTTAGATGCTTTGTTTATATGCTAGAATTCAGCATAACCTGCTTTGGCAAATCCAGGAGGTATGTGGGAGATGAAGACATCAATGTGTTCATCCATATCAGCTTGAATGGGCACTACTAGCATTCCTGGTGAAGGCATGTGTTTCTTGAATTTCTTCGGTAATACAAAATACCTGCTTTTTAAAAAATTGAAATATTAAAAGTATATTCACTAATAGTTAATGTGGTACGTTGCTCCGTTATGGGGAGAAGGGAAGTGTGTGTGTCTCTTTTTCCAAGTACAGCGGGTTAAGTACTTAATTCAATCCGGAGGTCCATTCTTAACCTGAAACTGTTCTTAATCTGAAGCACCACTTTAGCTAATGGGGCCTCCTGTTGCCGCCAGGCCACCGGAGCACGATTTCTGTTCTCATCCTGAAGCAAAGTTCTTAACCTGAAGCACTATTTCTGGGTTAGCGGAGTCTGTAACCTGAAGCATATGTAACCTGAGGTACCACTGTGCTTGCAAAGTGATGTAAAAATTCAGCTCTTTAAGAAATGAAGCTTTTCTCCCAATGGGAAAAAAGTGGTGGAACGTTAAGAAAATGGAGATAACAACACAGTAAGCCACATTTTGTCCACGGGGCATCTGATAACTTAGGCCTGGTTTCGACAAGCCTCAGATCATGTGATAAAAGCTGTTCCTGGCTCTGTTATTTGGACCAGCAACAGAGGATTTGCATGTTTGAATGTTTGTGGGGGGTGGGGGGTGGAATAGCGTGTCAGAGTGAATGCTAGGCTGGAACCCTGTTCCTCGACGTCCAGTTCTTTATGATTAGAGAGTTTCTCTAAATACAGGAAGATTCAATCATGCTGCTGCTCCCTCCTGCAGTCTTTCGATAGCTCTGTCGGTAGGGTGTGAGATTCTTCACCTCAGAGTTGTGTGTTCAAGTCCCGCATTGGGCAAAAGATTCCTGCATTGCTGGGGTTGGACAAAATGACCCTCGTGGTCCCTTCCAACTCTTATGATTCTGTTATCTGTGGAGAAGGTGCTGCCCATGTGATTTGCTCTTTGCCCATGTGACCTGTCATCAGCACTGTATTCGCCAGTTAGGGCCAAACCGAGATGTAGCTGCAGTATATCCAGATGTTTTAAAGCCTGGATTTGCCCAAACTGAATATAAAGGGGTGGAGGGAATATGGTTTTTAAAAGCAAAAGTGTTACGTGGGCAGAGACCGCTGAAGGTGGTAGTGCATCTACCCAGATTCAGTTCCCCCCCTCCTTTACTTGAGCTATGCAACGGAAAGTTCTTGGGCAAATGCGTCGTAAGAACAGCAGGGGTCAGCAAACCTTTTCACCAGGGGGCCGGTCCACTGTCCCTCAGACCTTGTGGTGGGCCGGAGTACATTTTGAAAAATAATAATAAACAAATTCCTATGCCCCACAACTAACCCAGAGATGCATTTTAAATAAAAGCACACATTCTACTCATGTAAAAACACCAGGCAGGCCCCACAAATAACCCAGAGATGCATTTTAAATAAAAGGGCATTCTACTCATGTAAAAACACGCTGATTCCTGGAATGTCTGCGGGCCAGATTTAGAAGGCGATTGGGCTGGATCCAGCCTCCAGGGCTTATTTTGCCTACCTATGACCTATGGCAGCAGAGAAGGTGTACGTAACCAGCAACACGGAAAAATGTTGCACTGTTTGCCATCACCAGCAATAGGAAACAAGTCATTGAATCATAAACCCTGAGTATCATCTGGTCCAATTCCCATCACCCTTGACCATCACTAGCTAGGGATGATGGGAGTTGTAGTCCAAAAACAGCTGGAGGACCAAGTTTTGGAAGCCCTGATTTAGTCCAACCCCCCTGCAATGCAAGAACATGCAGCTGTCCCATACAGGGATCGAACCTGTGACCTTCGCATTATGAGTACCACACTCTAACCAGCTGAGCTATTTCCTCAATCCTCAAAGGTATGAATTGAGGGCTGAGGTGGGCAGAGAACAGCGATTGCTTCTGAAGTTCAGATTATGCCCAGGGGGACAGATCCAGAGCCTTGAGATTTCAGCGTTAAGAGTTAACTTTGGGTCTTTCCTGAAAGCAGCGTGCACAGCCTAGTTCCATTTCCACCTAATGTATTCAGTGCCAGCGGACAGTTGCCCTTTCTTCCCATTCAAAAGCGGCTCGCTATTCAGAAAACCTGCAACAGCTCATTTAGCTCTTTAGTTACCAGCCTCATAAAGCCCGAGGTATAAAAGGGTGACCCTTCAGACACGAATAATGGTGGTTCCATGACTCGACACTTTTTGTGCCTCTGTTTTAGTTTAGTAATCGAGATAAGGTTTGGTCCTCCAACTAGTTCCTCTGTTAGATATTTGGCTCACAGTATTCTAACGTTCCCCCTGCTGCCCTTCTCGTGGGATAGGCAATACAGACAAAAGAGACATTGTTGTGCTGGACTTTGCATTAGCTGTCTTGACAACAGTTGGCCTCTGCACACAGTTTTCGCTTTTTATCCTTTTATTGTCGTCCGGTGCCAAGAAGAACATGGATTTTACTTTGCTTAAAAATAAAAAATATTATGGCAAGTTCCTTTGGAAAAAATCTGAGATACAGTACAACTTTCTATTTATATATCCCCCCCATACCAACCATGAAAATAATTCAATTCCTTTTTTAAAAAAAAGAACCAGAAAGATGTATATGATAAAATGAGTGCTCATTACTAAACCCTTGGCAACAAATTTCAGCGCAAAAAGAAAGGACAGAGTTGACAAGATTTTTGGCAGTTTGCTAAACAGGACCAGGGTAAATTGCTTTTTAAAGTGATTTTGGGTGGCTTTTTGTTGTTTTAGCTGGAATCCCTCCCCTCCCCTGTGTAAAATACTTAGCTTGATGTACTTTATCAGTTTAATACATTATTTTAGTGTTGCATGAGAAATGCATTTTCAGTTTTAAGTACAGCTAGAATGGCTGCCATCCAAATAATGAATTAGTGAAGCAAAATGCCAAATTTCCTTTCATACTGGAGAAGCTCTGTGCATTATATCATTAAAAGAGAATCCTATATTGCAGTGATTCCCAGTTAACTAAGGAAGGCAGACCCCCTGTTTTTCAAAAGCCAAAGCATGGACCTCCTACTTCGGAAAATTTTGATATCTCTATGGTATTTTTTGTTATTTGAATGGTGCCACAGACCCCCTGGGTGGGAGCTTCTGGGGTCTGTGGACCACCAGCTGGGAACCACTGCTGGTATGTTTATGACTTAAGGCAACATGGCTTTTGTGAACTGCTATTTTTTTCTGTCGGTATGGCCACCACTTGGGATGATTCCTAAACCGCTTCCAGATTAAAACTCAACTCCTTCAGCACTTCAGTTCAGCTGTACTGTATATTTTGAGCAAGAGAATAAATCTGTAGGGTCAACTAGTGTGCTCCTTCGTTCTACATACAAAGTAGACCTTAGTTGTGCTGTTGTGCCAGAGATAAGTAAATGTCCTTTCTGGGAGCTTCAGATTTAGCCGCAGTATGTTTTAGGTCTGTTAAGGGAAGAAACGATGCTGTCCAGGGTTGTAAAGACTGCGGAGAGAATAATTGGGTGCACTCTTCCCACCTTGGATCAAATCTATGCTTCCAGGTGTCATAAGAAAGCTGCAGAGATAGTGAAGGATAGTGCGCACCCCGGAAATGATCTCTTTCAGCTTCTGCCTTCTGGAAGAAGGTACAGGGTTATAAAGACTAGGACTAGCCGCCTGAGAAACAGTTTCTATCCAAATGCATTTCTGGTTTTAAACGCAGTGTAAGGTAGTCTCTATGGGAGTATATGGTATTTAATTATGGGGTATCAGAGTTTTTAGGGAGTTAACCAGGCTGGGATAGCTGGGATAGCAGGCATGTTGGTTTTTGAATGTCTGATGTAGATTTTTTCAATTTCGTTGTTCTGTATGGGACAATGACAATAAAGATTATCATAGCGTATATTGTGTAGACTAGGGATCTAACAGCAAGCCTAGGCTCTGTTCTTGTCTGAATTTGCCCATGGCCAGATTACAGGTGCCCAATTGCTGCCTACCTTTTCTGACCCTGTTGAGTCCCACGAGCAGATTTGTGTGTTAAGTTCAGTAGATCAATTGAGTTCAAAAGACGGAATTGCAGAGTACTCTCAAAAGCACTGCACCACACAAAATGGCTGCAAGTGCATTGAACAGGGGCAGATAAACACGGGTTGAGTTATTAAGGGGCATGTGCTAAATCAGTAGCCAAGTGTTATAATCCATTAGAGCAGCTTAGAAAGCTAATTTCCTGGATTCTGAATCACAAAAGGAGACTCTGTGAGTACAGGGTGCTCCTAACTTCAGAAGTTCACCACCCAGTTTGCGGAGCAGGGTAGTGACAGAGGGGAACGTTCTCCCTCTCAAGATGGTACTCGTGTAGCGGGCTGTAACGCCTGTGGAGGCCTAATCAAATCGCCCGGTGCCAAAACTCAGATGCCCTTGACCTAAACACTTGTGACCAACTCCACTTAGGGTCACAGGAATTGGCCACAACTCCCTCTTGTTTCACCTTTTGAGCTTTCCTTCATAGTTAGATTTGGCCAGTGTCGGAAGCAACTGCATAACTCATTCCTTCCACCCAAACGGACTCGCGCTTCCAAAACCGCAGCCTTCCCCGCCATCCCATGACTGTGCCAAATAGCTTTTAAAAATGAGCAAAGCTTCAAAAGCAATTTATGATATAGCCCAGTCGGAGGTTGCTCTAAGTATGACTGACAACTGAACAGTAGCTTCTTGGATCCTGGCCGTTTCACGTGCTCTCCCTTTTCTGCTCACATTTCTGGTGCAATTGTGATGAATGTGCCACTCGTTGCTACTTTGTCGTAGTTAGACGGAGCCATTTCTTTTAACGCAGAGAGGGCCGCTATAACAATAGTTTTCTATGAGGGCAAGCGTAACCTTGCCTACACAGGTCAAGCGGTTGTTTGTTTTCTTTAAACTGCCTCTAAAGGGAAGGAAGAGCTCTATCATAGGAATGTGGTGAAAGCTAAAGTACATTTTAATTGTGTTCTGTGGTCGGGAATGGGCAAATTTAGAACTGTACGCAGCAGGTCTCCCACTGATAAAAAAACCCCGGGACTTGGATGGGTGGTATCAGGACAATGCACAGCTAACTTCATTTCCGATTATGCAGGGTCTTTTGAGAACCATCAGTCCTTTGGTTTTGTTTGTTAGGAAGCTTGACTAATCATGGCGGCATGGTGCCGCAGCCGCAGCCACTTCCTGAAATAGTATGGACTTAAAAGTAAAGGTAAAGGGACCCCTGACCATTAGGTCCAGTCGTGGACGACTCTGGGGTTGCGGTGCTCATCTTGCTTTATTGGCCGAGGGAACCAGCATACAGCTTCTGGGTCATGTGGCCAGCATAACTAAGCCGCTTCTGGCGAACCAGAGCAGCGCACGGAAACGCCGTTTAACCTTCCTGCTGGAGCGGTACCTATTTATCTACTTGCACTTTGACATGCTTTCGAACTGTTAGGTTGGCAGGAGTAGTATGGACTTAATTTCTAGTAATTAATTCCGTTTGGGTGTCAAGCAAATACTAACGTGGGACGTTGCTACTCATGGCTTTGAAAGTCCTGACCTGTAAAACCCTAAAAATTGCCAGATGCATTGAGAAGAATAGATCACATTGCTGATTTGATCCTCGTTTGGAAGGTTTCGTCAAGTCACGGTTCACAGGTTTAGATGTAAAGGCATTTCCGTTGTTTTATTCTTTGTGTAAACTGTCCTGGGAATACAACTGAAGGATGGTAACAGAAATACTTACAATGCATAACACAGTATACGAAGCTGAAAGCAGAGAGGGAATGTGGAGACGCAGGGCTTGTTCCAGATCGCCCAAACCAGGACATCTGAATCTCACCAATGGGACTTAAGCCAACTTGCAACTGAGATTGGTTTCATTGATTTTGGTGAGACTTTATAGCTCAGTTCCAGCCATGTTTGCACAGTGGACATAAGTCCTATTGAATTCATTTGGACTTACTCCCAGGTCAGTAGGGTTAGAACTGCAGCCTTAGTCATGACTGATGGCTTTTGATGTGTTGGTGACTCACACTAATGTTTTTGCATCAAGAAACCCTGTGCAAGTACTTCTGCCTGCACAGCAAGGACCCCCCCTCCATATTGGCTCAAGGGGCTGTCAGGAGAACCCCAGAACAGCAGGGGGAGGGGGTATTATTATTATTATTATTATTATTATTATTATTTACATCTGACAAGCTGGAATGCTTGCACAAGTAGAACTGTTGGAAAAGCGCAATGTTGAATTCCACCCAGAACCACTTTTAAGAGCATTTTCTACAAGGCTCCTCTTCAAGGCTGAGATGTGCTATTCCAAAATGTTTGATCCCAGCGAGCAACTAGCCCAGCCCAGCCCAGCTAGATAATATAACACAGGGGTCAGCAACCTTTTCCAGCTGTGGGCCGGTCCACCGTCCCTCAGACCATGTGGTGGGCCGGACTATATTTTGAAAATAATAATAAAAATGAACGAATTCCTATGCCCCACAAATAACCCGGAGATGCATTTTAAACAAAAGGACACATTCTACTCATGTAAAAACATGCTGATTCCAGGACCATTCATGGGCTGGATTTAGAAGGCAATTGGGCCGCATCCGGCCCACAGGCCTTAGGTTGCCTACCTGTGGTATAACAGACCAAGGGTGTGGGGCTGTTCCTTCGGAGGCCTACATTTCAGTTCACTATTTGCAGTTACAGTGGTACCTCGGGTTAAGTACTTAATTCATTCCGGAGGTCCGTTCTTAACCTGAAACTGTTCTTAACCTGAAGCACCACTTTAGCTAATGGGGCCTCCCGCTGCCACCGCACCGCTGCTGCACGATTTCTATTCTCATCCTGAAGCAAAGTTCTTAACCCAAGGTACTATTTCTGGGTTAGTGGAGTCTGTAACCTGAAGCGTCTGTAACCTGAAGTGTATGTAACCCGAGGTACCACTGTATTCCTATTCTCCCCACCTCGACCTCCACCAAAGGCATGGATTGCCCTCTTAAGTATTTTCTGCTTTCATTTTCTTACCATCTGAGGACTGCATTTGGTTAGTACAAGTGTTGTCATAGGATCATAGGCCTGTAGAGTTGGGAGGATCATCTAACCTTTCCAACCTCCTGCAATGTAGGGGATTGAACCTGCAACCTTGGTATTATCGTCACCGACCTCTAACCCACTGAGCTATCCAAGCTCTGGAAATATACATTCTGCTCAAGCGCAGACCTCTTTGGTACGCATTTGCAGTAGCACGTGAAACAACAACAAAAACAACCTCCCCTGGAAAAAGGAGAAAGTTTATGACTTATTAAGATTTAATCTGTTACTGGAAATGTCCGAAAACAGGTTGGAAGTCCTAATTTAAGCATTCCGATGTAATTTAGGGTGTAGAGTTTTAAAATAGGAAAACCCGAGGTAGTGCCCTCTTAGAACCCAGATCCTATTTTTGTATCTGAGATGGTAATTCTGGACTATAAGGCTGCCCTTAAGGAAAGAGCGGTCATTAAAGTAAATAGGAAAGGACAATAATGAAAGAGACTGACCCAGAAAAAGATTCACTGTTGGAACAGTGGTATTGCTTTAAATAGACATGTATGTCCCAGGAGCTGATTTTCTTTTACCACATGACTCAACTGGGCTACTGTGGAGGGATCTTCATCTATGATCGTCCCAGAAGCTTGAACAGAGGGCAGGGCCCTGTGGGTTTTGGACTGGTTTGATCTCTGTCAGCAGAAGTTCAGTTTTGAGATTCCTACCTTCTAAAATATTCAGCAAACACTCTCTTTTGGAAACTTTAGAACAGGCTTCTTCCTCTTTAATCACAGTCTCTTTAATAATAACTTGATTTTTCCAGCGAAGCTTTTTATAAGAATTTATTTGAAGCGTTTACTTTTTGGGCATGAGGAAAAAGCAGGTCTTCTAAGCGTATCCCAAGAACTCTTTGAGAGAACAGTTTGCAGAGCAAAACCCGATTCAAGCATTCCTTTTGCTGTTTTTAACCACCATAGTTAAATGGATCATGTTACTGCAAGGATAAAGGTTATTGCAAGAATACAAAATGCTTATTTATAAAAATGGTGTCAAGGGAAAGGGAGTGTCTGCACTTTTCATTTAATTTTAAATTTATATACTGTTTTTCATCGTCACTGTACACAAGGCAGCTTTTCAATTGATAAATGAGTATGCATTAGATTTGTTTAGTATTCTGCAGGGCAGATTCTGAATTGGCAAATCCCCCCAAATTTTACCCAAGTCCTGCTTTGGGTATACAGTGGTACCTCGGGTTAAGTACTTAATTCGTTCCGGAGGTCCGTACTTAACCTGAAACTGTTCTTAACCTGAAGCACCACTTTAGCTAATGGGGCCTCCCGCTGCTGCCGCGCCGCCGGAGCACGATTTCTGTTCTCATCCTGAAGCAAAGTTCTTAACCTGAAGCACTATTTCTGGGTTAGCAGAGTCTGTAACCTGAAGCGTATGTAACCTGAAGCGTATGTAACCCGAGGTAGCACTGTACTTCAGTAGCAGTGATGTGCCTTTCTCTTACTTTCTTCTCCTTTCCTTGCCAGTTTCAGAGCCAAATCACATGAGCCTTTGTGCACATGGCATGTGCTGGTGGTTGTCATTTCCTTACTTCCTTCCTTCCTTCCTTTTGGCCAGTTCAAGCTAATTTCAATCCACACTGCTCTATGCCAGAAGGGTCACGCAACTGCCACACACTGAAGTTGCACCCCTAGACTCATAGGACATATTCACACAACCCTGCTCTGTCCAGGCAAAGCCAATCCAAGCAGAATGAACAGTGCGGCTGTTGAGCACCGACGGATTTGTTAGAACGGGTCCCTTAATCCTGCGAGGAAGCTAAAGCCTTTCCTTCCCGGTTGCATTGTGTGGTTTTGCGCAGGTCGACTCTGTAGTACTGTACCTCCTCCCCTACAATCCCTTTTGTGTCGTGTCTTTTAGATTGTAAGCCTAAGGGCAGGAACTACGTTTGTAAGCTGCTCCAGAAGCTCTCTTTAGCTGAAGGTTGAGATTTCTTTTAAAAAGCTTTAAATAAGTCTTTAGTGCAGCTTGCACCTTGATAAGTGTGTTTAGGAGGATTGCAGTCTTATGGAGGAGTCCCACACATGGTTACTCACAGGTAAAACTTATCCACACTTAATTTTTGCCCCGCCCCGTTCTTTTTTTGCCTCAAGGTTTCCTCGCAAAAACCTGCTCTTTAAAGCTGAATTGGTGCAAATGTCGGCTCGAGTTTCTCCGTGGATTGATGTCTGCTCCAATTGAGCTTTAAAGAGCAGGTTTTTGCAGGAAATGCAAAACAACAACCTCAGGCACTCAGACACGAGAGCTTTAAATCGGCAACTGTGCCAGGAAAGATCAGAGGAAAGGCAAGTGCTGAGCTGAACAGCCCCCTGTTGAGCTGGACGGGACTTAGTGCTATGTAAATGTGGACAGAATTGGCTGGAATTTGTAGGCACTAAGCTTTTTACAGAGCAGGAAAAAGCACTGAAATCCTCAGCTTTGAAAGTTTGCAAGCAAACCGGAGGTTTGTTTTTGGTCTGGCTTTTCCCCCCAGCCCTTAATTCCTTGTTTCTTTCTTGCATGATGGAATCCTCACAAGGTAAAAGTAATAAAGCAGTTTCTCTCTTCTGATAACCACTCACGGCTAGCAGCTTCTCCTCAAGCAGGGACATGTTGGGTGTCACATCAGGACATGGCTGAAGGAGGATTTTGTTTGATGTTCTACCAAAACCACTTCACTGCTTGGAATGTGCAGTTCTGAGAGGCACAAGCAGATGCTTTGTAATGAGCACTAGGATTTATTCAAGACGTCTCTATGTTTGAGCCCTTCACGGAGCCCTGAATATTATTAACACCGACATAGGTAGGCTCGCAAAGGTAAAATAGCCCGAAAGGAAAATTCCTCCCAGAATAGTTTCCTGGCAGGACAACCTGTACTCCTTCGTGGAGTATGGTCAGCACAATATGGCATGTGTTGTCTACTGCCTGGTGCATGCAGTCACAGATGCCAGCGGGCACACAATCCATTGGGAGGTTTTCCAGCAAAAGCCCCATTGTAGTGAATGGAAGCTGTGCAAGATTCCACGGCGGACAAAAAGATGGCAGGCATTATTTCTGGGTAAAGTGAAAGTCTGTAATAGCATTTTCACAGCTTCTGCCCATTCACCTGTAGGTAAGGTAAAAGGTAAAGGACACCTGGATGGTTAAGTCCAGTCAAAGGCAGCTATGGGGTTGCGGCGCTCATCTCACTTTCAGGCCGAGGGAGCCGGTGTTTGTCCACAAACAGCATTCTGGGTCATGTGGACAGCATGACTAAACCGCTTCTGGTGCAACGGAACACCGTGACAGAAACCAGAGTGCACGGAAACACCGTTTACATTCCTGCCACAGCAGTACCTGTTTATCTACTTGCACTGGTATGCTTTCAGACTGCTAGGTTGGCAGGAGCTGGGACAGAGCAACGGGAGCTCACTCCGTTGCGGGGATTCGAACCGCTGACCTTCTGATTGGCAAGCCCAAGAGGCTCAGTGGTTTAGACCACAGGCTCTAACAATAACTCTTCCCCACCAAGGGAGAGGTGCTCCCTCTTTCCCCTCAACCTCCTATGGTTGGATACCTGCGTTTACTTGGAGACAACCCAATCCCTCCCTCCCCCCCATGCACCTTATAACTTAGTCACAATCTGGAAGTTAAAAATAAAACTTGCAGTTCTGAGCATGCTTACTTGAAAATTAATTCCATCAAAATCAAAAGGACTGGTGTTTTCAGAAGAATGTTTAGCATAGTATAAGAGAAGTGTATTATTATTTCTCTTTCTGAAATCTGATAGGAGGAAGGAAGCTTGCCCTGACCCTTAGCACTTTGCTTCTCTGTGCTGTGTTCCGCCACACAAGTTATTTGTGTTCTCATTGCTGGCCATGCCAGCCATCAGTTCCTTGACAAGTTGGGAGAGCCAAACCGTCATGGATCCCTGCGTGCCCAGCTTGATGTGGCATTGTAGTATCTACTTAGTTGGTTTATGCAATGGCCATATGGTACACGGTTGCATAGACAAGCAGGCTGCCCATAAATCGCCCCTCTTCAATTTGTGCAACTTCACTGGGAGCAGTGGCTTATGATGGGAAGCGTGGAAAGTATTGCTGGCTCTAGTATCTTGAGATACATTCAATTCTTCATTCAGTTTTTATGTCCAAGCTTTCAAGTTGTGAGTTATAGTACATGTTTATGCACACCATCCAACATTTCTCTGATCAAAATAGGGGTGTCCTATTCCATACACTCCAACACTTCTCTGATGAACATAGGGATATCCTACCACACCCTCGAACATTTCTGCGATGAAAATAGGAAAAGCGGGACATTATGGGATCAAATCAGAAATCGGGACAACTTCTGTAAATCTGGGACTGTCTCTGGAAAATAGGGACACTTGGAGGGTCTGATTTATGTAAAAGGACAAATGTTTGGTGTCTTTTTGTGTATCTCTCGCTTGCTGTCCACCCACTCTGGGCCCAATTTCCACTCATTACCTTTGAAAACTCTTAATGGCTTTGGACCCTGGTACTTAGAGAACTGTCCCCAGGTGGTACAATCTTCATCAGATTGTTCTGTATCCTGTTGCCCTCTGAAGGTGGGTGGGTGGTGACCAGAGCGAAACTTTTAAGTAGTGTTGCTTGCTTAAGAAGCGCAGAACCATCTGTAAGGGGAACACAAATTTGTTTTAGCTCCAACTGAAACGGAAAGTTAATTTCTAAATCTGGCATTCCTCTTCCTTAATTTGCTTAGCTCGCTAGAATTGCTAAACCACTTTCAGAGAAGCAGCTGAAACATGGAGGGAATTAATCAGTTTACTAACTCAGAAGTTAATTTTTGGTTTCTGCTTGAGACGGACATGGCAGCAATAACTATCTTCTAGTTAAGATGCTTCCCTCATCCCCCCCCTTGCTTTTTAACATTTAGTTTTAAATAAGCGGACCATAAAAAATTCACGAAATACTTCCTCAGTTACAAAGTATGTTGTAATTTTCATTGGTATATTAGTAACAGACGCATTTTCGTATTTTTCGAGTAATTGCCAAAGGGGGCAGAAATTGCCTGGCCAAAATTAGAGTTTGCCTTGCAATTCTCACCTGTGGTACCAACAACCTTCCACCTGGAAGGAAGGTCCAACTCACATGCCTTTTGTCCCGAAGAAGGAAGACTCTTATGCATTACAGCTGGGAGTATTTTTTTTCCAGTGGCTCCCTCACATTGTCTGCCACATGGTAAAATGCTAAGGCTCTGCCATGTTTCATTGCTATTATGGGTGGACTTGGACATACTGGAACGATAATTTACCACAGTGAAATAGCCCTCAGGAAGCTTGTGGGATGTTTATGTTGCTTCTATCTTTTGTAATCTGTGCCTCATGATATTATTTTTATCGTTTCTCTGGGACGGTGCTCCTGTTCTTAACACAGGTTAACATTTTGCTGAATGGGACTTGCTCCCAGTTAAGTTTGTCCAGCTATCCCACATGCATTGGAGCAGCCTAGGTTGACTTGATTCAACACACACACACACACACACACACACACACACACACTTCATAATCTTTCCCCTTAGGAAGAACGTTTCCTCATTCAACCTCCCAAATAATATATATGCAGGCCTCTGTTGATCACCTGGCTTGGGGATTAATATGCGGCAGCTGCATATGACGGGACTCTTCAACATCATAAGGCTCTGAAACTACTCGGCCAATTTGCACAGTGTTACCAAACAGCATCATGTCTGGGTAAGGGTAGTCCATTGCTTTTGGACCTAGGACACTTCTAAGGCAGGTCCAAAAACTGCAGCTCCCATCAGCCACAGCAGATGTAGCCAGTGGCCAGGGATGTTGGGAGTGTTAGTACAACCACATCCGAAGGGCCAGCGCTTCCCCACACTCGCTCAAAGGCAATCCGGTGCCCCTCCAGATGTTTTGGATGCCAACTCCTATTGGCTTAGCCAGCGTAGCCAATGGGAGTTAGAAAAATAGAACTGGACCCTAGTTGGACTAGGGTCATCTGGTCCAACACCCTGCAATGTAGGAATCTTTTGCTCCACGTGGGGCTCGTACCCACAACCCTGAGATTAAGAATCTTATGCTCACCTAACTGAACTATCCAGTGAGACTTCATAGTTGTATAGTCCAAAACATCTGGAGGGCACCAGATTGAGGAGGGCTGTTCTAAGGCACTCGGGTCCAATTAAAAAATCATTACAATGGAGCTGTGCTCCTTGCCCCTTTTGAAACATCTTTGGGAAGGGGAAGCTTGTAGCAAAAAGGGGGACAGAATGGGAAGAGGCTAGGGTTTTTCATTAATGGACTATTTTCTCTTGACACCATCCTAAGCTGTCTCCCCACTCCCCGCCCTGCAGGGTTCCCGACTCATATTTAACGAGGGTTCCTTTTCAAGGGAGAAACATTTACTGGACTGGCATTACTCATGATGTGTAGTTTTGCTCAGCGTGTGAGTTATTTGCAGTTGAGCTAATGGCAGCCAGAGTGCCTGTGATGTCATGCTGCTTTGCAGCCGCAGGTGACATCAGAGTAGATTGGCCAGTGTACCAAGAGGGCAGATAGCGAGGGCAGAGTTGGAGGATGAGGCTGCAAGAGAGATGAGGTCAGCAGAGAGAGAATAGATATTATGGGATGGTGGATATTATACTGATGGGTTTTTTTTTTTTGAAAAAAAATACAATTAATTAATGGTACAAATCAATGTTGTCTTGCTTGCTTCTGCATGAGGCCCAGCCTCTTCGAAAGCTTCTCTCAGAGATGATGTCTCTCCTGTGTACCATCCCTGACAATAATAGAAGAGATGGACACCCTTTTCTTCCCTGGACGGACTCTGCGCCTTTAATGGTTCTGTGGCCTGCACACAGCCTGGCCCTATAGCACTTCCCAACAGGAAATAACACAACCCTGGATTTCAAAATATTAAGTGTTCTACTCCCACTTGGCTCCCGACAAGTAAACAGGCCTCTTTGTTCTCTGGTTCGCACCAACCAAGTGCCTGCGTTTTTCTCACCCACAGACAACAGACTTCCTCTCTAAGGGCAGCTTGTTGTGTTGTGTTTTGTAATTGGATAGGGAGCAGAGCAAGTAGAAAACGCACTTGCCTCCACATCACTTGTGAGAGTGCACATATGTATAAACAACCACTTTCTCCTTTAAAATCCACAGGCTTGGCAACTGGGGAAGGCTCTTCTCTGCTACTTGTGTGTATCTTGAGAGGAAAATAGTACAGTTGAGCCACCCTGGCATATTGAAAACAGAGGAGCGCCTTGAGTAGTCACAGATGAAATGGCATCTCTTGATGTTGTTGTCTTTGTAATGCAGCAGTAAGTGGTACACCCAATGCATCACAATGCTTAAAAATGTACTGGTAAGCAAATTTCATTCCCGCATAAACTCAGGTAGTTCAGTGTCTCTCAGTTTGGAAGCAAAACATGGAGCCATCTAAAAATAAAGTGGTTTCTACATATTCCAGGAAATCTCTAAGAGACACATTTGTATGAACGTTTTTTAAAACCAGCCCTGGGTTGATTGGTGGGGGGGAGGGGAGTGAATCCCAGTAAACCAAAACCAACAAAAAGTGTGGTTTAATATACACACAAATATCTCTACCCTCCTCCTTCTGCCTGGTTCACACAGTCTTGCACACCCTTAGAACTTCACACAAGGAAAATATTTTGTTCTGAGGTCCCCTATATCTCTGTAACAACATAATTTAGAGCTAATATCCTGTTCAGTACCTTTTTCTATCCCCTCGCCGCGAGCAAAGTTCATGCCGTGGATTTTCAGAAGAAATGATCTGGGACGCCCACCCCAATATATGATTGCTTGATCTTTTCTTGCTTTTCTCTCTCTCATCCAATTCTTGCCAGTTCAGTGTTAGCTTTGCCCGATACTGCTTTGTGGCAAAGAACTGAAATATTTTGTTTGTTTGTTTCCTTGGAGACCTGAAGGCCAAACTATAAAGCGATTTTTCGTAACCGTTGGAGGGCTTCAAGTCCGCAAATCGATAGTTACAGGAAAATGCAGCCTTTTGAGCTGAGATATGAATTACGAAAAAGGCTAAAACTGTAGCTCAATATAGGGATGAATCTATGTAATTACAGTGGTACCTTGGGTTAAGTACTTAATTTGTTCCAGAGGTCCGTTCTTAACCTGAAACTGTTATTAACCTGAAGCACCACTTTAGCTAATGGGGCCTCCTGCTGCTACCGGGCTACCGCAGCACGATTTCTGTTCTCATCCTGAAGCAAAGTTCTTAACCTGAAGCACTATTTCTAGGTTAGTGGAGTCTGTAACCTGAAGCATATGTAACCTGAAGCGTATGTAACCTGAGGTACCACTGTACATTGTTCGTTAGACTGGTGGGAGTTCATGGGCTTTTGTCCCTTTTAGTATTAAGGTGCAGGTGTGTGTTTGGGCATTTAAAAGAATGGGGGAGCTGTATGTTATGGATTATGTAGCCTGTGGCAGAAAGCTCATGCTCTGTTGCTCTGCTCCCCACCTCAGTAGAACAGAACTAAAAACACACACCAAGGCTCAGGATTCACTAGCATGGCACAGTCCGAAGCTTGGACTCAGCTTACAGTACATTTGCCAGCAAGGCTGGCCATTGCTGAATATAAACATCCTCTTTGGCCTGTGCATATGAGTTATGTGATAATATAAAACCATTTCTCCTCAACAAGATTATGTCTTAAGTGTGCACTCTATGCATCATTACACTCTGCAGTTTGAAACGGGAATAGTGATTGAGCCCATTAGCGCTGCGATGGAAGTGACGAATAGCCTGATGCGGTAAACTGACCTGTGGCGCGAACACTGTGGGCAGAACACCCAGTCAAGTAGGGTGGCCATGTCTGTCCCCTTCCTATGCACATTTCCCATTTGGGAGGGAAAAATAAGGCTATGCTCAGTGTTAGGGTACCAAGGGGTTGCTTGAGAGCAAGTAGGCAAATGCCTCCCTGCTCGGCTGTGAAGCCTTGCTTTTGATGCCAAAATAAACTTTCTCTGTGCAGAGTGCCACTCTCCCGTGCCTGGCTCATTCACTGGCAGAATCTGAGAGTGGGCGGTCCTTAAACCTTCCCCAGCAGAGTAGTTTCTTGATGCCCAATCTGCTCCTCCCCTCTCGGCGTGGAAGCTTACTGCGCAGGGAGGGCGTGGGTAACGGAGGACCTCTCTCCTCCCCGCTTTGTCCAGGCAAGGTGTCCTGGCACCGCCTCGCCTCCTCCGAGCCCTGAAGCTCCTCTCCACTGGAGGCGTGGTTACTCTCCTCCGCGGAGGAGGAGCTGCTTCCCACGATCTTTGGGGGCTCTCTGTAATCCGTCCGGCTTTTCCCCTCTCGCCCCTGAGCCGATGGCAGTTCCCTGACACTCAGCTTTGCATCGAGGCCAGGCGGCAGAAGATGGACCAGGTGTCTGATAAAGTTCTCTTTCTTTCTTTCTTTCTTTCTTTCTTTCTTTCTTTCTTTCACTGAAGCATCTCTTCTCTCTCATTTCAGATTATTCTGCAATGACTACAGCAAGATACAGACCTACTTGGGACTTGGTGCTCGATCCTCTCGTGTCGTGCAAACTCTGCCTTGGAGAATTTCCAGTGGAGCAGATGACAACAATCGCACAATGCCAGTGCATCTTCTGTACTTTGGTTAGTAAGCTTCAAACAATGTATGCGCCTCGGCTGGAAACGGTTCTGTTGTCCACACCCGCCAAGATCTGTGCAAAGCCAACGAGAGTTATGCTTGAGGATTTGTGGGTTGTACGTGCCGCACATGCGTACATAGTTAATGCAGGCGTGCGGGCATAGTCCCAGGGTTGTTGTGGTGCTTTTACACCTCCTGTTGTATTACCCTGGTGCTTAATACCACACATACAGAACTGTGGGAAAATTCTGGGCTGCTTCAGGGAAGATGGAAGTGGTGAGGTTTATTGGACAGAAGCTCCCAAGATGCACCTTGCTGGTTCAGTCGCTGGCGTTTGGCCTAATCTCACTTGCAGCGCTTGTGAGAGGATAAAATGGAGGTAATCCTTATAGGTGCCACTTTTGCAGAGGATTAAAAATATTATAATGATAATTTTGTGCCCATTTATGGATAAGCGGGCACCTGGGGCTTATTCAGACCCATATTGTTATGATCCGTTACCGGATTGTGAGGTTGTGTTTATTAAGTTGTGTGCCTTTCTTCATAAAAAAGCACATCTGAAAGAAAGAGGGGGATGGAATGTGTGTGTTTGTGTGTGTGTGTGTGTGTGTGTGTGTGAGGAGGGTGTCTTTGTGCTACATCAGCGACATTTCAAACAGAGAAGCCAAAGAGCAATCTCCTAAACGGCTGTGTGGAGCTTTTGACGTCTGGGTTTTGAAAAGCAGCGTGCCACAGAAAAGAAAGAGCCATCTGGTTAAGGTCATAAGTGTATTGAGAATGGCATGGGCGGGAAGCGAGTGGGCGTCGAGCTTCACCCATCTCCAGTTAAAAACAAAAGCCTAAAGTAGCTTCAGTATGTATTTACACAGGGAGAACTTGGCTGGGTCGGGTCTAGAAGGGTAGCAAGGAAGAAGACTAGTTTCAGTCAAAGAACACCACCCACTTCTACAGGTTTTTTTTCCCTTAAAAAAGAAATTAATAGGACTGAGTCTAAGCAACAGCCAAGCAGAAAATTCTTCGGAGATTCTGGGGGTGGGTAGAGGGTGCAAAACTCCTCCCTTGGCTTAAACAAAAAATGCAACCCAAATGACTTTCAGCTTCATTCTTCTGCAGCTTCATTCTTCTTGCCCAGGTGATGGGGACTCTCTATTTCCTTCAGGCACTGTACTTCGCAGCACAGGAAGGCTTAAGCGCAACTCCGTGTTCCCTGGGCAGTGAGGTAGTTCCCCCACACTTGCATATACAGTGGTACCTCGGGTTAAGAACTTAATTCGTTCTGGAGGTCCATTCTTAACCTGAAACTGTTCTTAACCTGAGGTACCACTTTAGCTAATGGGGCCTCCCGCTGCCGCCACGCGATTTCTGTTCTCATCCTGAAGCAAAGTTCTTAACCTGAGGTACTATTTCTGGGTTAGCAGAGTCTGTAACCTGAAGCGTCTGTCACCTGAAGCATCTGTAACTCAAGGTACCACCGTACAGTATTTCATTCACCAAAAAGCAACATTTTAGCACCAGAGCATCTAGCTCAATTATGCAAAGTTTTACAACAGCAACAAACCCTTAGCTTGCAGTTTTGTGCTCTCTACTGCTAGTTGCAGCAGGAATTTGTGCACGCATACAAATTGCTGGTGACAAGCAGCAATCATCCCTTATAGAGCAGGTAACTGGCAAAGTTTAACTATTTTCTGGACCTCCCCGTGGTTCGCCTTTTCCTGCTTACCCACTTGGTTGTGGCTGCTCGAGGTACCTGTTCCAAGCTTTTCAAATCCACGACTGGCAGCGTGACTTGCTCCACACTTCAGTTTTCAGCCTGAAAGACAGCACTGTCCACACAGTCCTTTTGCTAAAGCAAGGTTGGGGAATCTTTTTCAGTGCCGTGTTCCGTTCTGAGTAACCTTCCAAGGGGCAGGGGAGGGAGCAAACGAGAGCAGAGCAGCAACTGTTAATTGACTCACGCAGCGCTCCCTTAGCAAGCAAGGCCTATTCTCAGTTCACGGACACATTCTAGCTCCAGGAGGAGGCGAAGCAGGGTTGGTGAGCGGTGTGGCCTGGAGACAAGAGGTGGCTGCGGAGAGTTCTGAAAGCCAGTCAGAGAGGCCTGGAGCGCTGCCCTGCTCAGGTTTCCCATTGCCTGATTTGTAACTATCCGAATAGTCAACAATTCTGCGGCTACACTCATTCCACATTTGGCTGTTTTTGAGGTTCTCTTCTCTCCCCCTTCCCTCCCACTTTATCTGAAGCTTGCATTGTACTTCCATAAACCTCTGGGTTCCCCCAAGCTGGCTGACATCTCCCTTTTGTGTGTGCATAGGAGCATTTTGGCTACGTAAACAATGGTACTGAAAGCCTGAATGTTGTAAATAAAGGGAATTATGGCAAGGGCCCTTTAAGGCAGGGTTCCTAGGAGCGATTGAGCCTAGGTACAAACTTGACTGTTCTAGACTCTTTGTTGTTGTTGAAATCACTGGGTTTGGCTTTACTTCAAACTTTTTTTATAGAATTGCAGCTCTGAGCAGCTCCCTTAAACTGGGGAGGACTAAATGCAGCTGTTAAGAGATCTGCCATTTATTACAGTTCAGTACGTTGGTAGGAACTGCTGGAAGATCTCTTTCATTTTTGTGGGTGGAAAAATGAATGGAAAAAGAGCCACACAGAGATCTTTCAGAACTACATAGTCGGAACGAAGTACACATCCTACGCTAACATTTTAGTCTGCACTAGTAAAGGATCATTATATAACTGAATAGCCCTCACTACATTGGCAACCCCTGAAGTGTTGCTGGAAAGGAGCTCATAAAGGATAATCTCCTTGACACATTAGCATAATGTTTTCGTTTTTTTGGGGGGGGGGGGGAATAGATCGGTTAGCTTAATTCACAATGTTATATTTTGGAACAGTTTCTATTACAAACCAACCCAATCGCCGCTAAGTGATAGCAAGAGATTCCCGGTGTGTGTGTTTGAGCACTTAACCAGGGTTTGTGTTTCCTTGTTGTGTCCCGCACCCATGCCTCTCCCTGATTGATAATTATGTGAAGGTGAGTGGCTGTTGGGGAATCAAACCATCTTTAAATTAAAACACAGTTCACGAGCTGAGAAGCACCTAAGAGTACTGCTAATTAATCCTTTCGGCGACAATTTCTGAAACTGCTTTCCTAGAATATATTCCAGTTTCTCGGCTATTAATCTCACCGTCTGCAGCCAGTCACTTCCCCTAGTCATGCTTATCCCAGCTTCTTTTAACGGGTAGCCAGCACTGTGCTCTCTCTCGGAGCAGCTTTGTGAGAGCATTTGCTGCCAGTGCCCTTTGACATGTTCTCCAGCAAACATGTAGCCCTGTGTCCTTTTTTAAGGAAGCATCCCTCTCAGCTCCATCTGAGGCCTTGTATAAGCCACAGCCGTGATTAAAAATGCACTGATGCTTTGCAGGGGAATTACTTGCCAGCCGAGCAGGATTAGCGCGGTACGAAGGTTGCAGAAATGGACCCGTTTCCTCAGCCCACGTTTCACCGCTGTGTGGGCGGGAAGAGCTTTCCAAGGTTGTCAAGCTGCCTGTTATCTTCTGGTGCAGAGGAAAAAAACCACACACATAGTGCTGGCCCTGGCATAGTTGGCCAGCCTTGCTTGTAGAATAAGTGCAGTTGAAATGAGTTTGCAAAGAGGCAGGTAGAAGAGGGTAGGAGCTCCTGTTCACAGAAGGTAGAACACCTGCTTTGCATGCAGAAGGCCCTAGATTCAATCCCTGGCATCTCCAGGAAGGGCTAGAGAACCACTGCCAGTCATTGTAGACAATATGGCACTAGAGAGAACATTGCAGATAATATGGAGCTAGAGAGACAAAGGTCTCTTTAGTACAAGGCAGCTTCCCATGAAGAAGAAGAAGAAGAGTTTGGATTTGATATCCCACTTTATCACTACCCTAAGGAGTCTCAAAGCGGCTCACAAACTCCTTTCCTTTCCTTCCCCACAACAAACACTCTGTGAGGTGAGTGAGGGTGAGAGACTTCAGAGAAGTGTGACTAGCCCAAGGGCACCCAGCAGCTGCATGTGGAGGAGCAGGGAAGCGAACCCGGTTCACCAGATTACGAGTCCACCGCTCTTAACCACTACACCACACTGGCTCTATGAATGAACTGGTCCCCTGCTCCCTTGCATTTGGAAGAGGTATGAGCAATGACACCCATATATGGATGTTGTTCCTCTGTACTCATGCAAGAGAATTATTATCGTTATTGCTGCTGCAGTTTATACACCACCCTTTATCAAAAGATACCTGGCAGTGTACAGCATTAAAAACACATTACAGAACATCGATGATAAAAACATAATAAAAAGCATACTGAGAGACAGCCCAATAATAAAATAGTCATCATAATATCAGCCCCCCCCCCCCCCACTTTCACAGGCCATAGATTATTTAATAGCCATAGGCCTGGGTAGAGGAATGTTTTTGCCTGGCACCTAAAGACATGTAATGATGGCGTCAGGTGAGCCTCTCTGGGGAGAGCATTCCACAATCGGGGAGCCACCACAGAAAAGGCCCGCTCTCTTGTTGCCACCCTCTGAACCTCTCTGGGATGGGGGACATAGAGAAGGGCCTCAGATGACAAGCAGGCTGGGTTTGTATGGGGAGAGGTGATCCTTAAGGTATTGAGGTCCTGAGCTGTGTAAGGCTTTATAGGTCAACACCAGCACTTTGAAGTGGGCCCAGAAACTAATCAGCAGTTGCGCTGGGATTGGAGTTACATGCTCAAATGATGTCCTAGTTACTTTGGCAATAGAGACAAGGGTGCCCTCTTTCCCTGCCCCAAGCAGAGAGGATTGGAAAAACATCGGCACTAAGTGGACACCCCTCCAAAAAAAAGTGTAAAGGGGTGCTAAGCAATGTGAACATCTGCTGTGCAATATTCTGTGCAACAACACTAAAAGAGATGTTATTTGTGACAGAGATAAAACAGCCCTCAGCGACATCTATCATCTTTATATAAAAATGCTTTAGCCCAAATGAATTATCAAGTAATTATTCTGATTATGAGAGCTCATGAGTGGTGTGTTTCATCAGTGCAAAGCATGGGTTTTGCCTTTCTTGTACTATATATTGCTAGCTTTGATGTATGGATATGTTGTACGCCGCCGTACAAGCATGCTACCTATGGCTATTTATGTGTAGCAACAGCTCATTGTGTTATGCGTTGTGACACAGCTGCCATCCTTGCCCACTTAGCAGTTTATCTCTGCACTAAAAAAACAAACAAACCTGGTTATAGTGGGAAGGAACTGAGTTGTTGTTGTTATTTATTTGTTAAATTTGTATACCTGCTTGTAGATCTCAGAATAATTCATGGGTAGTATAATGAGTATGGGTTGCTCGTGCGTAAGTTGCCGCCTCTCCAGGCTTTGTTGCCTTGGTAAACCTTTCAGTCTGGGCAGCCCTTCACTTCGTGGCTGCCTCAGTCGCTAGCAGAATCCGTCAGTGGGCGTTTCTTAAATCTTTTCCAACATAAAAGTTGTTTGACACCCAGTCTCCTCCTACTCTCTCTGCACGGAAGTCTTCTGCGCAGGGTGGGCGTGGGTAGCGGGGGATCAGTGCTCTCCCCGCTGGTGTCCGGTGAAGAGTCCTGGAGCCCTCTCGCCGATTCCCCCATCAGCCCCTCCTTATCCCTGGTGTAGCGCTGACTTGCTTCCCCATCTGTGGAGCTGCCTCTCTCCCTGCTGGGCCCTTCTCCAGCATCATTTGAGAGCCTTCCCTCCGCCTCTAGCTCCGATGTCAGTTCCCTGACAGGTAGACCTGTATTAACACAACTGGACTGCCTGCCATGTATCGCAGGGAGATCTTCTGTATCCTCTTTTGTTTGGAAGATGTTCGGAAAATAAAATAAAATTCCAGCTAACCTTGGTGGGAAGAAGCCCTTTTGTTTTAAATGAATCATTCACAAAGTATACTCATCTCTAGATGTGGCTCTCTGAGGGCTAAATGTTGTCATCAGATATGCACGCAGTCTCATCTTAATACACATTTCCCATGTGCAAGTGGGGTAGCATTCTCGATCGCACTTACAGCGCCGTGTCGGAAATCTCACTGTCCCTGCCCAGCGTGGTCCCAGTACTGTGTGGTGTGGGGCTGATGATCATTAATGGTGCGCCTGTTGAAGAAAGATGTGCTTCTTTCTGTGATCTTCTGTGAACGCACAGAGCTGTGATGTGCACAAAGTTCCCCTGCCCATATTTATTTCGCTGCAGAAGGCTGCTCTGCTTACACAAGGCAATTTGTGTGTGTGTGTGTGTGTGTGTGTGTGTGTATATATTTCTTTGTTCGTTCCAAATATTTATATCCCGCTGTTCAGCATGCAAGATGATCCCACAGTGGGTTGCCAGTAAAATACCTAACCCAACAACCCAACCCGCAGGGAACACATCAACAAACTCTAAAAATATAAAATAGCAGCAAGATAAATAAACTACACAGCAGCAGGCATAGAGGCCAATAAATCACCCACAGGGCTGTGCAAATAAATAAGTGTTTAATTGATGCCAACAACTTAAGAGTTGGCATTGTTTGGGTTTGCAAGGGAAGTTGAGGTGCCTGAGTGTCATGTACTGAAGTTCTCACCCTGGGCCAGCAGGGGGATACTGTAGATAGTTCAGGTCCACATATGCAAATAAGGGTTCGAAAGTGACGTTCAGTGATTGGATAGTTACAGAAAGTTGTTACAGTTAAGTTGTACTGGAGCTCTATATAAGCAGGTTGGCTGAACCCTTCAGTTCAGTTCTGTTCTGATCTGTGAATAAACAAGAGCTGTTTGGAGAATCGCTGTGTCGTCTGATATGTTCACCCACAACTTAACACTGAGAATACCCTTTCCTGGGTCACTGTATGTCTCATTGGAGGAAGAAGAGGGACCATCAAATGAGCAGCGCTTTCTGTGAAAGCGAATGGGAGAGCCTAGTCTCATTTAGTAATTTGTAATAGGACTGGAATCCCTCAGAGCAGATCCAGTCACCTGAACAGACTATGAAATAGGCCCGTTCTGCTTTAGGGTGTCTTGGGAGGAAAGATATCTACAACTTCCATCATCCCTATCTAATAGAACCCGTGGTCAGGGATGTTGGGAACTGTAGTCCAGAAACACCTAGAGGCACAAGTTTGGGAGACACTGCCTTAGTTCCCTCCCCTGAAGCCAAAGTGAAATTGAAATGACCACCTGCCTATCTGTGCCTCTCCTGCCTAGCTGTGCCTGTTATTCCCACCACTCCATTCTCTTTAGAGTCTGCAGTTCTTACCCATTGGGAACATGGGAGAAAGAGAAGGAAGTTGGCCTCAGAGGTACTATAAAAGGAAAAAGAGAGCACAGCACCAGGTTGCCATATGTGTACATATGTGTACAAGTTTTGCTTACAGTCCCATTCAGCGCACCCATTCCCTCCCATCGAGAGAGGCTGAGTGTGAGCAGAACACAAACCTATATGCTTTCCATTTTTTCTGCAACCATTAATCTCCCAAAACCTGGATTCTCACTTAAAACCTATTAAACGTCATATGAAAGAAAGCTATGGCAACTGGGGGGTGGGCGGGTATCTGCTGGTGTGAATGGAGGCTGCCTGAGCATGCATATATGTGTGTGTGTTTTAAAAAGCATGGGTTCGTTTATGTAAAGCACCGTGGGTGGAAACAGCTATATAAAGAAAACGATTATAGCAAAATGCTCTGGTATTGTATCCTTGAAGATGGGAACAGCTTGGTAGTTGCTAAGAGCATTGTGGAAAGAGCTGTGGGAATCCACAGTTCATACCACGAAAGCTGAAAACATGTTACCGGTCTTAGAAAACGAAGCTGCCGCAAACTTGGTTTTAAATGTAACTGTCAATAGGCCCTGCGTGCTGGGAAGGGACCATAGAAGTGTACAACGAGTTCCAAGGATTGTATGAATGAACTTAGTCCATAGCAGCCCCCACGCCACAGTTGTTTCTGGTCATGTGGCAGGCTGCTGTTGAAAGGGAAAGAGTTCAACACATCCCACTGGGCGAGCTGAGCTGTAGCCCTTGGGCTATCCCAAAATAGCCCTTTGGATCCCTGGTGTCTGATTCTGTAACTCATCAACCTTCTCTTGAGTCTGGTCAAGTCTGAGTCTGGTTCAGTCATTCCTGTCAAACTATAGCTTGGTCATCAGGAACATCAGACTTGCATGCTGGGGGTGGGGGAGGAAAGACCATCATGCACTTTTAGCCTCATAAATTAATTTTAGGTTGACATGAGGTCTGAATCGGGTAACCAATCATCATTGTTTTCCCCAAAACCAGAGATGGAAAGCACTTCAAACCATGGTTCTGATTCTGGTTTGGAAGCAAACTATATCCAGTTACAACCATAGTTACTGGTCTGTCATGAAGGTAACAGCAAACTGTGGTTTACCCTGAACCAAGGATGTGCAGGAGGGCATTAACAACAACAACAATAATTTATTATTTATACCCCGCCCATCTGGCTGGGCTTCCCCAGCCACTCTGGGGGGCTTCCAGAAAAATATTAAAATACCGTAATACATCAAACATTAAAAGCTTCCCTAAACACAGAACACTGCTTACTCTAATAGGCTAGTGACTTGTTCACCAAATGAAGGTTGGCTTTCCTTTTAAGATGAAGGGTTGGCCAATCCTCACATGGCAAACCAAGCTCTAAATAAACTATTCATAGTTTCCCAGCTGGTGTCCAGGAAGTTGGAGTCTAACCAACCACATGTCTGTTTACATCCAATATATTACCAGCCTGGACTTGTGCAGAGGAAAGGCGCATGATTTTCCCACTGCATGCTTGGCATCGAAACTGGGGTCAGCCATAACATCTCAACCGGGCCATGGGTAGGTCAGATTTTGTAGGAGCTGTCCGATGAGTACAAATAGACATTCAAACTGGGGAGCAGAGGCGGGGGTCTTCTTTGGTGAGCAGCCTGGTATTGGAGAAGGAAGATTAATAGCGTGAAAAACGCTCGAGGAAGATCTGAAATAACGCTGATCATGTGAGTAGACCCATCGGGATTTGCACCTTTTGGATGACAGACCAACTGTTATTGTTGAAGCATATATTTCAATGGTGAATAATATTGACAGCCACTGGGTCTGACTTTCTTACAGTGCCTGAAACAGTATGTGGAGATTTTGATCAAGGAAGGCTTAGAAACAGCCATTAGCTGCCCTGATGCCTCCTGCCCGAAGCGAGGTCATCTTCAAGAAAATGAAGTACGTTTCCTGACACAAATTTGTCTTACGTAAAAGTTCAGCTCAGTTGTTATTGCAGATATTTGTGCGTGTTGCCGTTATGTAACTTCTGCTCCAAGCTCATTGTCTATCTTTGCCTGTTATCCCTTTAGTTATCGCTATCATTAATCGGATGCTTGTATCTCTCTCTCTCTCTCTCTCGTTCTCTCTCTCTCTTTAAAACAGATTGAGTGTATGGTTGCATCAGAAATCATGCAGAAGTATAAGAAGCTACAGTTTGAAAGAGGTATACCTCAGACATCCCTGGTGGCCCCAAACTGGGGGTTGTAGCCAACTAAATTCCACTCACAGTAGACCCACTGAAAATAATGTGCCCATGTTCATTAACTTCAAAGGGTCATCTCTGAGCATGACTAACATTGGATTCAATCTCGTGTGTGGAAAATACATTTCCAAACCATGAGGAAGAGGCGCTTTATTTTATTTTTTTTTAACCATGCGGGATAGCTCCCCACGGAAATTCGAAATGTGCTGTCAATATTGTATTTCCAACAGATGTTAAAAACTTACCTGTTCATCCAGGCATTTATTGATTTTGATTACATTCATTACTACCTATTGTAGACTCTGTTTTAATGAGGCTAAAGATACTATTTAACAAGGTTCTTATTTATTTTTCTTATGTCTTCGTTATATGGTTGTACATCACTTGGAACATTTTATAAACAAATGGTATTTAAATTTATTTATTTATTAAACTTACTGCTTCCCGTTGATATTCCACAGCCATACCAAAGAATAAGATATTGGATATGATCAGGAATTGGCATTCCACTGTGTGTGGCTTGATTCAAGAATTCTGCATCTTAAAAACTTTTGCCTTATGCTTGAGTCAAGCCATTGTCTTCCAAGGACAGGGATTTTCCAGCCCTACCTTGAGATGCTGTGGAACTGAACCCATGCAAGAGCATATTATATACATGCTCCTTCACTGAGCTGTGGCCTTTTCCCAACTGCAGTTTGTTTCCCCCACAGAAGTGCTTTTGGATCCTTGTCGGACTTGGTGCCCATCCTCTTCCTGCCAAGCGGTTTGTCAGCTTCAGGAATCAGGCCCCCAGAACCCACAGCTGGTACAATGCAAATCTTGCGACATAGAATTTTGCTCGGCGTGCAAATCCAATTGGCATCCGGGACAAGGCTGTCAAGAAAATATGCCAATCAGCTACCTTCCAGGGGAAACAAGGTATAGAACTGTACATTACCAATTGACGTTGGCATAATTCTTAACACATTAACAGCTTCGCTCAGCAGTTTTTTTGTTTTGTTTTAAAAAAGACTGATTTTCATTGTGATAGCCTCTGGTGTCTCCTTATTCACCTGTTATTTGAAGCCGTTTCTCCCTCCCATCACAAGACTGAAGCAGAAAAAGCCCAACTCTGGCAGATAGATTGCCCTACTTCTGAAACCAGGTATATGCTAGGAATTCCTCAAGGTTCTGGAAGTTTTAGGATGTCACCTTGTCAATGTGGGTTACCTTTTGGACTGTGGCTCTATGCCCTGCTGTTTGGTAAGAAGTCCATGTTCTGATAGAAATATTCCATACCATGGCTTTATCAGCAAACCTGCGTTACTCAGTTTCCCTGTGGAATTCTAATGCTGCTGATCAGCATGAAAAAAAGTCATGGAGCTGTCCACCATCTCAAGTAACATTGGAAGGAGCCCATAATTGTGTGCACAACTTAGCTCCCCGCCCCCAATTCCTAGGTTTATACAAATCAATTTTATACAAGCAATACTGGCAGATGTATTGTTAGTCAACCTGAATTATTTGAGGTTTGTAGAAGCTATTAAAACTGAATGATAAAGATGAAGGATGTGTAGTTTCAGTGGAAACGAAAACCTGCCTTTGGTCTTGTGGCTGTGTGACAAATCCATGCAGACATAGGAATAGCTTCAGTCTGCAAAAGGGTCAGAGTGTTTTAAGAAATGCAGTTTTTAAAAACCAAGAGCATTTTGTCAAGAATGAGCCAATTCCAAGCGAAGGTTTGCAGCCAGCTGCAGAAAGCAGCCAGGAACAGAGAGGCTTAGATCAGTGGTGGCCAAACGCTGCCCTCCAGCTGTTTGTGGGATACAGTTCCCATCATCCCTGACCGCTGGTCCTATTAGCTAGGGGTGATGGGAGTTGTAGTCCAAAAAGAGCTGGAGGGGCTGAGTTTGGCAACCGCTGGCTCATATTGTACTTAGGCTGGGCAAAAACCACAGCAGACAAGGGTAACTCTTCCGGACATTGGAATGTTGGTTGCCAAGGGAACGACAGAGCGGGGTGGAACACAGCCAAAGCTCTCAGAAAGCTCAAACAGCTGCAAACAGAGACGGAAGCAGTCTGTCAGAACGGGAAGAGATTGGAGCTGATCCAATCTCTCCTAAAAGTCGTCAAATGGGAGGGCTGCTAGACAGGAAACAAAACGAGACAAGGTATGAAAGTTCAATATCTTCTGTAGAAACCGGAAGGTGTCTTCAGAAGGGTCATCTTGATTGATGATGCTTTGTTAGAGCTGTCCGGAGCTATTTGTTTGTTTTTGTAAAAAAATCTCCTTTTTAATTAACAACACTTACCGTGTTACCAAGCCGGGAACCTGGACTCACGACACATTTCTCCCATAAAATTTCCAAAACATCTCTTCCAGCTCTGCTTATAAAATGGAAGAAGATGATGCACCCATCAAACGCTGCCCGAAATGCAAAGTTTACATTGAACGGGACGAAGGCTGTGCCCAAATGATGTGCAAAAACTGTAAACATGCCTTTTGCTGGTACTGTTTGGAATCACTTGACGTAAGTATACATAGTTGAGTTTAAGATTGGAAGATGAAATTCCTTGATTCTATCCCTGTAATAAATTCCTGTTAATAAAGCATTCAAAATGTCCATTGATATAATATTCAAAAACTGTAAAGGGAAGCATTGAAATGTTACAAGTCCCAGAAAGTTAGGTTGCCTCTGTAGACATAAATACAGAGACATAAATACAGACTGTGGCATACATTTAGCTGTATTGCAGCAAACAATTAGCAAGGTACTATTGCATGAACTAACATTGTTACAAAAAATTAGAGTTTGTATATATTTATGGCATAAAAAGCCCCATCATCTGGGACAGAAGTGACATTTAGGTTGGAGTTACTTTGGCCATATCAGAGTTTAGGCTTTGGCTTAGCTGCTGTTGAAAGCAAATTTAGCTTTGTTTTAGAGATACATTTTTTGTTGCTAAATTTAGGGCTGTTTCTGGGTGGTGGTGGTTTTGTGAATTCTTAATATGATGGGCTGTTTAATCTTAAGTTTTCATACTGAATGTTTCGATGCGGGATGTTAAATGTTGATTCTCTGCTGCTGTAAACTTCGTTGGTATAGTTTTTGTGCTTTTTTGTTTTTAAGCAATGAACTGTTTTGAAAAGTTAGGGTTACATTTTTTGTTACATAATATTGTTTTACTGTTATACCGATGATGGCACTTTGGGCATGGTTTAACTGCAGAAAAAGAGCACAAGAACAAACCCTGAAATGGGATGAACTGGGGAAGGGGTCTTATTTGTACTATCTCAGTTTGGGCATACAGTGGTACCTCTAGTTACGAACTTAAATCGTTCCGGAGGTCCATTCTTAACCTGAAACTGTTCTTAACTAGAGGCGTGCTTTTGCTAATCGGGCCTTTTGCTGCCGCTGTGCCGCCCGCACACGATTTCCATTCTCATCCTGGGGCAAAGTTCTCAACTCGAGGTAACTCTTCCAGGTTAGCGAAGTTTGTAACCTGAAGCATTTGTAACCTGAGGTGTTTGTAACCCGAGGTACCACTGTATTACCTTTTCCTTCTCTTGTCTTTCTTTAAGTTTTTTTGTTTTTGTCTTTTAAACTCCTCCTGGCATTAACTCACATCTCTGAAAGGGCTGCTGCCAATTTTGTAGATTGCACAATGGCCCACTTAGGCCTATTTCTGTGAAATATGTGTTATTGGGTTCCACGGGGCCCTTTCTGCGGTTAATATTGACTTTGCGCTTCATGCCATAGAGGTGAGCGGTCTGACTCATTTATGCTGGCTGTTAGCTGCTCCCTGTTCCAAAGGAGCCAACTCAGTGATGTCATTGCTGTTGGCACAGCAGCGGAATCCATAGCTGGTGACGTTGCCATTGCATTGTGAAATGTGACTGATGTGCCAAAAGTAGATAGGGGAAAAAATGAAAATTGACCTCTGCGAGTGAGGGCGGAAAAACAGGGAGAAGTACCATTCACTCCTCTCTCTCTCTAGCCTGTGGCAGGATCCTAGAACTGCAGTCTTCTGCACATTTACTTGGGAGTAAGCTCTGCTTGCTAAACCCAGTAGGACTTATTTCTGAGTACACAATTGGACTCCCAATCGAAGTTATTCAGCCCTCATCACAAATAATAATAATAATAATAATAAATTTTATTTATATCCCGCCCTCCCCAGCCAAAGCCAGGCTCAGGGCGGCTAACAACAAACAAATAATCAAACAATCAAATAATCCAACATTCTAAAACATTTCATTATAAAAATTAATTAAAATCAAATTAATGGCAACCGTTAAGCAAAGTTCTGTGCAGGTTGCCAGAGGAGGGAGTCAGGCTGGGCCCTGACCAAAGGCCTGGTGGAACAACTCTGTCTTGCAGGCCTTGCGGAAAGATGTCAGGTCCCGCAGGGCCCTAGTCTCTTGTGACAGAGCGTTCCACCAGATTGGAGCCGCAGCCGAGAAAGCCCTGGCTCTAGTTGAGGCCAGCCTAACCTCTCTGAGGCCTGGGACCTTCAGGATGTTTTTATTTGCAGACCGTAGGTTCCTCTGTGGGGCATACCAGGAGAGGCGGTCCCGTAGGTCCCGTAATAAATCAGGTTTATTACCAAAATTTGCAGACTTTCAGCTGTTTGCTGAAAACAAGAAGCAATTGAAATAGCTCAACCCAACGGGTGCTTCAAGTAGTTTCCGAAAATTCAGCTGAAATTGCAACCGTACCTGCTAAGTGGAAAGGTTTTGTAACCAAAATGTTTTGTAACCTTTTGACTGCTTGTCAAGAGTGAAGTTCTCAACCACGGCTGAAATAATATATATGCATATTTCCCCCTCTCCTTTTATTGACACTTTACAGGATGACTTCCTTCTTATACATTATGACAAGGGACCTTGCCGAAATAAGCTTGGTCATTCCAGGGCATCAGTTATTTGGCACAGAACGCAGGTAGGTGTCGATGTGACATTTCGTATCTGCTGGTCCCCGTCCCCCCCAATTTTCGTCTTATTCATGAAAAAAGTGAATGTGGGGAATTGGGAGTCAGAGGAGGGAAAATGGCATGAGGAAAATGGGAAGGTTTTAAAAAGCAATGTTAGCTGGCTTGCCTCACATACAAGTATTGCTGATGAAAGCTGATCTGAGGTGCAGAAACAATAGTTCCTCTTCAAGGTGGAGAGACTACAGAGTCACGTTCCAGGAAAATAGAGGCAGTTACCCAACTTGCAGTGAGGTGGAGAGTAAGGTAAAACTGCGTCTCAGTCAGTTATTCTCTGTAGTTTCTGTGGGTCTGTAGCTGCTAGATTTCTGCTAGGCAGAAACAAAACACCCTGAGAGCTGCTGCAGGATTTACAGACATCAGTCCGCAAACCCAGATGACATAATTTGATCGAGGTGGCCCACAAGACAGATTGATAGCCGTTAAAACCTACCATGTTTATTTTGACATAGAAGAACCTTGGAAGAATAATATTAAAAGAGCAACTGAGCTTTTATTACTACAGCAGGCATGCTGTTGCAATGGGGAGCTGTGTTGCTCATGCCAGAATTACACTTCAGAGATGATGTATAGCAGGAGATTGCAGAGAGGGAAGCAGACATATTTTTCAGGGGATGCGGGGGAAGCCCATGTTAAGCACAATAATAAATTCCCCACTCCACAAAAATATAAATATTTGAGGAATTATTGGGGGGGGGGGGGAGAAGGGAAATGAAATGAAAACCTCCAAATATACTATTATATAATACAGTAAGTAATGCATGCCATTCCTTATTTTGAATGTTGTTCAACAGTACCACCTGCTGGCCAAAAACAAATTGACTTTTTCAGGACCAATAAAGAGAAAGTTAAGTAATCTGAATCTGAAGCAGAAAGAAAGAAAGAAAGATGGCTTTTTTCCCATAAGAAAAACCCTCCATCCAAATCATCCCTGTTTAACTTAAGACAGTTATGTTAATGGATGTATTACGTCAAATGCTAAAGGCTGCACCTGTTGTACTTTTCTTTAGCTGGACAATAATTGGAACCATACTTTTCAAGTGGGTCAGCAATTTGGAGATTTTGATCCTCCATGGAACTGAATCCTTAGATGCATATTGAACAATACCCTTCTGAATCCCATGCCTCCTCATAGGCTACCCTGGGGAGTGCGTAATTCCATGGATAAGCTCAGGGCCTTTCATGAGACAGGTGACAGGGGTGCAAAACAGTTGAAATTGCAGTTGCCAGCCCTTTATTTTGTGTGTGTGTGTGTGTGTTTGTGTGTGTGTGTGTGGCAACAGTGTGAAACCCCTTGCCACAGAACAGTTTGAAAGGGGGCAGGGAAAACTCTCCCCCAGTCCCCCTTCAAGCAGATTATTGATCTTCTTTCTTTTTCTTTTTTATCCAGGTCGTGGGGATCTTTGCAGGGTTTGGTCTGTTACTGTTAGTGGCCTCCCCTTTCCTTCTGCTTGCTACCCCATTCGTGCTTTGCTGCAAGTGCAAGTGTAGTAAAGGAGACGACGACCCCCTCCCGACTTAAGGTGGAGTGAAAGTAGGACTGGCTCATCATCTCAGTGCATTTCCTACTCACCCACCCTCTTCTTGCACTTGACATTGTGTTGGCCTTACTCGCCCTGATTCCCAACGTTGCAGGAGACAGGAGGCGCCACGATTCCCAGCGACTTTGCCCGCAAGTCGGTTTACAGAGTGCAAGGCATATCCTGGTGTGTGTTTTTTTTGGGGGGGGGGCAGCGCGAAGCAAGCTGGGACGTCGGAAACATCATGTGTCAGTAACGCAAGGCTACGTTGGCCAATTTGGAACTGAGACGCTACGGTGTCGAAACAAAGCCCGTTCAGCATATCTATTTGCATCAAATTGAGGTGTTAGACATGTGTGTTTTAAGAATCGCTTACCATTAAAAAAATAATAATATCAGCCCATTTTAAAGTGTGACTTTAAATATCTTGTCTAATGAAACTGAAGTCTCTGTTAATATTTGCCCTGGGAAAATATTGGGCATCCATACACCCCTGAAGCTGTTTCCCATGCAATATTATAAGAACAATCTGGTCATGTACGTATAGGCCAGGAATGTTTGGGGGGGGGCTGATGCAGCCCTCCAAGCCAATGTTTCTGCATCCCTCATGCCACCAAATTTGGTGGTGACACTAAAAAAGTAGACACAGCCTGGGGGATGGGGATTGAAACCTTTCTGCCCACCCCAGCACCAGCTAGGGATCCCCTTTTCCCCATAATGGGGAATTGGATAGGATTGAGCTGTAGCCCCCGCTTCTCAGCTGATCTGCATGCGTATGTGTGTTGTCCGTGAGCATGTGAGAGTAGGGGGGGGGGCAAGCTGCACCCGCCGCTGGCATGGAGGGTTAGCAAAGTGTGAATGCATCTATTAAAAAAGGTTAGCCACCCCTGACATGCGGCATCCTATGCCTATATCTTTTCAATAGGATGCCTCCTAACATTTTGGGAAACGTGAACTATTTGTGTGGATGCACATTTGTTCTTTGGAACAGAAAAAGAAATTGCCAACCATAGAGGCTGAGATACACAACCCAGACCTGCTATTATTATCAAGGCTCTTTTTTTAAAAAAAGATGTTGGTATTCCTTTTCTTTGAAAGTCCGTCTGACATTCTTTTCTACATCTCTCTCACCCGTTACGTGGCTACGTGTTGCATAAATAGGGCTACCTCTGGTCAGGTATCTTTTTATGTACCTATATGTCATTTTAAGCCAAATAGATCTTCTCCTGAATAGAATGCAGAGGGAAGAAGGAAAGAGTGTAGTATTGAGCCTTACATCCATCTCAGTGCATGAGATGTAAATTTATTTGTACAATCATTTCCACCCTATAGAGTATGCAGATTTTTAGGCTCTCTTGAGTTTGCTTTGTTTTCACTTTTCTTTAATTAATGCAAGCGCCCGCAGTTGTAATAATATAAAGAGTCCGTTGAGACTGATAGGTTTTCCAGTCCATTTTTAAAACTGTTATATCTCGTGCTGTATGATACTGTGACAACAAACATTTAGTTCTGTTTGTTTTTAAGCAGCCCTCTCTCCCCACCTTCGTTTTTCTTTGTTTATCATTTTGCTGCTCTGTTTGTTGTCCCGGGTCTTGCCTAAATTGAGGTGCTGCCATTATCCTGAAGGAGAATGATGTGGACATCAACTTACTATATCGATAGGCTACTCTATGTGATTCTTCCGTGCTGCTTTGGGTGAGAACTGTAAACAAACTCTCCTAAAAGCACATAAGTTTCCATAGTAGGAAAAAGTATGAGTTGAAAATGTAGTATATAATCAAAATGAAACGTGATCCCGAAGAATGAAGACAATGGGAAATCTTTTGATCCCTGTGCAATGACAGTGAACAGGAGCTAGGCCTACATCTCAGGTAGGTGACAACCAAAAATTTCCAGGCATTAAGTACACAGCAGTGGGGATTGGGCAGGTAGCTTGTGAATCTAATGTACACCTGGTTCATGCTGTTCCCCACATGCCAAATAATCGATCCATTGATTGCAGGAGGGAAAGGAACCTGTTCTGTCTATCTTTGGACCTTGTTTTATATACTAATTCGCCCAACCAACAGCATCATACGTTGCTGTGAAGGTACCCCCTCAGACATCAAGTGAGGATGGTTTGCCTGCTCCTGTCAAGTTGCACAGGCTGTTATGTATGGAAACACTTAGTCCTCTGCTGTGTTTTCAGCTATTTAGCTTACAAAGTTAACAAATTCACTGCCTGGCTCTCCCAATTCTCACCCTTTCAAATAACGATGGAGCTGAGGCAGTGAGCATCCGTGAAAAGTGGAAGAGACCTGCTAAGGTGGGCACTCGCTTTTGTTCTCTCTGGTTACCTCAGGTTGCTGACTGCGACTTTGTTTTGTGTGTGCTTGCATGTGGGTGAGTACAGAACCTCCAGAGGTTCAACCATCCATCTGATGCCGTCAGACAACAAAAAAATCCAAAGTTGCATCACACTAGAAGCAAAACGGCGTTAGAGGCATACTTCTTTACTTGCCTTCAGGTTGCAGCCTCCGTCTTTGGAAGCCATGCTGTTCCTAACATACCACATCCTCAAAGAATACTTCGATGAGGGGGGGAAAACCTCCTTTAACATTAAACCAGACACTGAAATCGCTTTTGCATCCTGCATATCAGACACATCACACTGTGTTTTAAGTTTGGGTCCTTGCTTAGAATCAAGTAGTTGCCATTTGTTGGGAATCACATATTTTGACTGCCAGTATTTCTTTGAAATGTGTGTGTGAGAGTGATATAACATGAACTTATTTAAACTTTAAATTTCAAGCCTCTGTAGAGGAACATCAGATATTAGCATTTTTATTCTCATTCTAATGAAGGGTGGACCTCATCTCCTGGTATCACTTGTATTTTATTTCTGTACTGTTGCTGCTTTTAGTGCATTGCCTTAAATCCCTTTTTAATGGACATAATGTTTTCTTTTGGACAATACTGATGTAAAGCTCATTCCATGGCCTAGGACGGGTCTGCAACCTTTAAGACAAAAAGAGCCACTTGGACCCGTTTCCGAAGAAAAACAACAACTGGGAGCCGCAAAACCATTGCGACATTTAAAGCATGCGCGCCGCTGCCCTCCGATCTGACAGTGGGCGGGAAGGTGACATTGGGACGGTGCGTGACTAACGCACGCCCCGCCCCCATGCAACGTCACAGCCAGTACAGCGCCCGCCACAGTGGGGAGTGTTGGGGCGCACAATGCGCCTCCTCCCCTCACTAGTATCCGCGGCAAAGGTGTAAAAGAGCCACATGCGGCTCCGGAGCCGCGGGTTGCAGACCCCTGGCCTAGGACATTCAAACCCCTACCAGCTGACCTGGGTTATACTTCTACACACGCTAAAATGAGAGCAGCAACTAGCAAAATGTTCTGCTACACCTGCTCCCTAAACTTTAGACCAAACTCCAGTGTATGCCAAACTGAGCTTCACCCATGTGGGGCAAGTCATTTTGACTGCATCTTTCCTCGCCCACCTATAAACAAACCTCATTTTGCAGGTGTCTTGTGTCTTTCAAGCTTCTTTGGGAAGCGCTTGGGGTACAATTCTAGTTGTCTTCACCTTCAACCCTTGTACCCTACAAAGTCACCATTTTTCTAGTGTTGGGCATGGCAGTGTTTTAGATAATGTTTTATTCTGTGTACCTTTGGGCTGCAAAAAAATAAATAAATCAGAACTATTTAGACCAATTCTTCATATGCAATGAATGGTCTAGTGTAGTTAGCACAATATCTTTTTGTCTGAAGCAGAGCGACAGAAATTTTGGACATATGAACCATGTTAAGAAATATATACATACAAATACTTGTTTGCAATTGTAAATATTTGGCTGGGAGAGAAAGTAATAGTTTATTTCCTAGAGCTGCTTCCTCTATGGGTTTGGGTTTCTGAATTACTTGATCTTCTTTGCAATATCACACCAATGCATTAGGAATCCATCATTGTTCCATTTTTGATTTTCAGACTTTGTTCATGCTGCTATACATGCACACAATGTGTCACAGTTTTCAGTTCCTGCTCATTTGTTTTTAATGAACATGAGTGCATATACATGCTTGTTGATTTCTCTTTTTTTTTTTAAGTCCACCTGAGGCAATGCTATGACTGCACTAAGATCCTTTGAAGGCCTTTTTTTTATCCATACTTCAATTTAAGTAACCTGTAGGAGAGAGGGTGGTACAAAAAAAAGTGAAATGAAAACTGCAGCAAATTCCAAAAATAATGTTGAAAAAAGTCTTAAGTTGAACAAGAAAAAAGGGTGAGGGAATGCAGGACAGAGCCAACCCATGGAACTCATCTCTGGTTTTGTGTGTGTGTGTATCAAAGCTCTTGAGGGACGCGGGTGGCGCTGTGGGTTAAACCACACAGCCTAGGACTTGCCGATCAGAAGGTCGGCGGTTCGAATCCCCGTGACGGGGTGAGCTCCCGTTACTCGGTCCCTGCTCCTGCCAACCTAGCAGTTCGAAAGCACGTCAAAGTGCAAGTAGATAAATAGGTACTGCTCCGGCGGGAAGGTAAACGGCGTTTCCATGCGCTGCTCTGGTTCACCAGAAGCGGCTTAGTCATGTTGGTCACATGACCCGGAAGCTGTACGCCGGCTCCCTCGGCCAATAAAGCGAGATGAGCGCCGCAACCCCAGAGTCGGTCACGACTGGACCTAATGGTCAGGGGTCCCTTTACCTTTACCTTATCAAAGCTCTTTGGCCTGGTTAGCTTTACAAAGAAAGAGATTTCTCCCAGGGACTCTACTGAAGATGGACATTAATGGAATTAGTTGATGGCGGTGGCATTAGGGATTTCCCAACAGCTTGTAATCATGCTTACTTACTAATACTCTTCCATAAAGTAAACGCCTGCCATTTGTGTTTAAAGCCCCATGATGGTTCTGGCTTTGTTAATGTGTGTATCTTTCTTAACAAAGATGAGGAACCTTTGGTACAGGTATAGGTATGTGCCCTATAAACAAATCCCTCCCTTACTCATTTTACCATGGGTGTATTTTTAACCTTGTATAGAGAAGCACGGAGGAGTCATGCATATGTATAAATGATGTATTTGACTAGTGTAAAAAGAACTTAAATTTTTGTTTTCTGTATTTGAAATGTAACTACATTTCGTGCCACTAACACTGTGATGTATAAAAGAGCTGTTGAATGCCTTTGAATGTTGTTTTGTACTTCGAATCATATTGAAGAGTTTTATTTGTAATTTCAATAGATATTTTAAATGAACCTGTCTCCTGTCAGAAGTTTGTTTATTCCCCCCTTCCCTCTTAGCCTTCTCATGGGCTTGTTCTCAATGAGAAGTCAACACAAAGTGATTATTTTTTCAGGGCTATGCTTTGGATGTTTTCAACTGCAAGAAAAAAACACATTTAAGATATGCATCCTGGTCAGCAATAAGCCACAGGGCCTACTGGTTTGTTTCAGCTAAACCATTTTATTCCATCACATGCAATATGTGCTTCATCTGGCTGGCTGCTTGCAAGAACAGTACAAAGAACCATCCACCATGGAACTGAGCAATGATAGAGATTCAGCCACCAGAATCTCTATCAGCAACTTTAGCTGATGGAGATTCTGGTGGCTCCAAGTCCTTTCTGTTGTTCCCAGTCAACCCATATCAGAGTGACAAGATTTCAATCTTGCCCAATGTTTCACTAACATCCTACTTGCTACTTCTGCTCCACATAACCCAACCATCTCAAATTGGTGAAGAAATAATATTTCAGTGTCAAGCCTGTTCACAGTCCTGCGGCTGTCAAAAGGCCTGGTTTAAACTTAAAAGCCTGGGGTGTTTCCAATGATATTTTGTCCCAAACTAACCCCTTGCCTGTAAGCAGGGCCTGGTTGCCCCCTCCCCAACCTGGCATGCTTTCTCCCTGTCCTTCTATACAGGCTGATTTTGTATGTGTCGTCCCCACTTCTATATTTATTTATTTTTAGAAAAAGAGGTGCCGGAACTCACCGTGAATGCCTCCCTTGTTCTCTTATAATGGCAATGGTGCCCAACTGAGAGGAGCCAGAACAGTTCCAGCTGGGGAAAAAAAAAAAAAAAAGCTGGTCATCCCTATGTTTAATCCTCAATCACTCAGTTGATTTTCCATTGGGGAATAAGTTGTATCTATCTTTGAAGCTTGCAGCACTGGATTATTTGTGTGCAGGATCACATTTTGACAGGAAGATGAGCATGGGCACAGTGACGACAAGTATGCCTTAACTGCCAAATCGAGATGAAATTATCATCTGAACTCACTCGGTCCTTTTTCTTCTTCTTCTTCCTGGAATCAAAACGCAATCATTACTGCTTTTTCCCCATTAACAAATCTCTGCACAAGAGGCACCGCAAAGCAACTTAAAACGAAGAACCCTTAGGATCGTGTAACGACTTTTGTATAGTAAATTGAGAGTTCAACCTGTGCCTTTGGAGATGTAAATAGAAACGAGGTCAAAATGCCAGGATGCTCAAGACAGCCATAAGATTTGCAGACATCTCCCTGGAAAACGCTTCAGGTGATATCTAACTCGAGGAAGAATTCCTAGTCACTTGCCTGTCACTCCAGCCCTGTCTCCCAAAACACATTTCGCCCCATGCATTCATATATCTGGTAAGCTGGAATGATAGTGGCCAGGCACACAAGGTTTCCCCTTCCCTCCTCCATCGCCCTGACCTACTGGGCAGCAGTGTGCCAACATTTAAAGCCCAAGTGACTGTCAGAAATTTACCCAGGAGGGCTGGGTAAGTGTAAGTATATTGGCTTAGAAAAATTATTAGATTTCCTTGTTTCCCCAGGGAAATTCATCATTTCTACAACAGCACCTTTGAGAAGTGATTCAATCTGTTATTTGTGTACACTTATTTGTGAAGATGAATTGACCACTCTAGTGCTATATCAAGTTTAATTTAAAATAAGAAGAATAAAGGAAGATGTGAAAAGAACAGCCTTTTTGTTTTCAAGCTATGGATAAATAAGGCCTGCCTAGTTTTTACCTCTAAACGGAATGCAGCCTACCAGACATATATTCACACTGTAAACATTTTTTTAAAAATCTGCTTTGCAATCTCAGGCAAGCCACTAAAAGCAAGTTTATTGAACCGCTAGTAGCCCCCAGTTTTGATATGAGTTGTATTCAGCCTGGTTGGGCAACTGTTGAACAGGTCTCAGTTCAATCAAACCCAATAGATACACAATGAGGGGATTTTTTAATGAATATTTGGCAAGTAAAATGTTTTTAAAAATTAAAAAATGTGCAGGTATTAGCATGAGAGTGTAATTTTTGCCTTTATAATAAATACTTTGTCTAGCCATGCTAGAAAATGTGAGCTACCAACAAAAAGATTTCCAGGCAAAGACCACCATGCATACATTTTATTCTTCAGTAAATGTTGGTTGTTCATCCTGAAAACTGAATGGCTAAAGGCCCAATGATTGTTACTTTAACGATGCAATTCTGCCCGTTTCTTTTACAAGCAAGTGGGTTTTTAAGCATCTCATATTTTCACTTATTTTGCTAGGAAACCAGCAGGGCGCACTCTTTACACACATTAAAGTATGGCAAACAGCTTCCTTGATCAAATATTTCACATAAGAAATAGATTTATTGTAGTGCAGATCCACTAAACATTATTTTGTGTGATAAACATTATCAGTGATCACTTAATCCTTGCTGACAATGAGGCAGGCACATGCTTAGGCCGCTGCAAAATATTGTTAATTCGTCTTTTATTGCATATTAGCATGCTCTGTTTTAGGAAAAAATACACAAATGAAAGCGAGCGGGATATTACTTTAACTGAGGTCAAGCACACAAGCACTTTTTGCTTAAGCTGGAAGTGTTCCAAGATGAGAAAATATTTATTGGAATAGAAGGAGATAAGTATACAACCTTTAGAAGACATCTGAAGGCAGCAGGGAAGGGTTTTATTTTTTAAAATGTTTAATGTTTTACTGTATATTGGAAGCTGCCCAGAATGGCAGGGGCAACCCAGCCAGATGAGTGGGGTACAAATAATAAAATTATTATTAATTATTATAAGGCTGGGTGGTGGTGGTCTAAAATAGATTCATTGTGGGGGAAATTGGGAGCAGGGTTTTTACAAACACAACTATAATGGAGCAACAAGATTTAAAATGGAATGTGCAGCCGCAGCAGAAGCGGATTCAGGGGACAAAAAATGTGTGTGTGTGTGTTTTTTTCTTTCTGAGGTAAAACATTTTACTTTTAGTATGTAAAGAATGGCAACCTTCTGAGGTAAAATATTGGACCATGAAGCATGATGATAATGGGAGTTACCACAGTGAACCCTTTTTTTAGTACTACTTTCCACCAGGTAACAAATTCCCAAACCCCAATAATCCATTAATTTGACTTTGTGGTGCTGCATCCACAGCCAAAGGAGATGCGTGAGGACACCCATCTCTTTCCATATCTGCTGCCCCTCCCAGCCCTCCCAAGCCTGCTGTTTGAGGCAACTGCCTCAGCGATACAAATGGTCAGGCCGGCCCTGAAAGGATGGAGACTTGTGGCCCTCCTGATGTTGTGGGACTCCAACTCCCCACAGCTTCAGCCAGAATGGTCAGGGGGGATGGGAGTTGTAGTCCAGCAACCTTTGGAGGGCTACAGGTTCTCAAAACATAGTCTGTGCTAAGAGGTTTTTGTTGCTCTCCTCAAATGGAAAAGAAGAAATGGCTGGGTATGCTTCAAGAACCAAACAAGTTACTAACTGGGCACAGAATTGAAAAGACAAACATGGTAGAAACAATATGCCTGCTTTAAAATTGGGAGTGGTAATGGAATAATTCCAGCCTTCTCCTACCAAAACACAGTGAAGCACCTTTCATTCTTTGCTCATTGCCCATCAGGTATACATTTGCTACATTTCTTCCCCTAGGCTCAGAATTTACAGATGAGATCCAAATGTGCACATGGACACTCAAATCAATAACATTTTATACATATTCCGCCTAATATTTCATGTCCGTGGGTTAAAGCCAGGCTTCCAACCTGTAGCAGAGACATAAAAAGAAGCCATATGTCTGCACTTTGAATATTTATAAGTGCTCAATCACCCCTTTGTTCTTACGGTTCTGGGTGATCTTTATTATTTTAAGAGCAATTAATCACGTTAAATGTAAAGTAATGCCTTCGATTCGAGCATCAGGATGAGTGCTTTGATGATGGCCTTGTACTCAAGTTGTGCCTGCTAATAATTTTCTCTCAGCTGTCTCTGTGTAAGAATTATTGCTGGCACTTATCTCTTCCTGAACATTTCCACAGACTGAGCTGGTATTTTATTAGCGTACAGGGAGGGGATGATCACGCTGTCAGCATTAACACATTTTTGGTAAAGCACTTGCTCTCCAAGGTATTTCAAGATAAAAAAAACCTCATTTTATTCTTGTATTTAAGTTTCTGCTTTTTGTCTGAAATGCAAACTGCTAAATAGAGAAACTCTTCAAGAGCGAGAGTTGTGAGATCGAGGAAAAGCCCAAAGGAAAGGAACATGGATAGGGTTTTTTAAAAAAATAAATACATAAATTGGGCATGATCCAAACTCTGCAGGCTTAGACGCAAACATGGGATTCCTCCTATATAGGAAGTGCCTGTTTGCATCTGCGGTGAGCAATACTCTATGCATTCAATGTGAAATCTCTGTACAGACATGTGCGCAAGACTCTTTAATAGTATAGTGTCTCTTAAAGAGAAATGTGTTTGATGGCACCTTGAGACCGATTTTTAATATGTTTCTATTACAAATTGGCATGGCAGGCAACCACCTGCTTCTTCAGATGCTGAATTGGAAATGGGGAAAGTAAAAAAGCCAGTTAAAAACAAATCCAGATAAAGCATTCAAAAGTTCTTAAAGGGACAATACTAAATACAGTGGTACCTCGGGTTACAAACACTTCAGGTTACAGACTCCGCTAACCCAGAAGTAGTACCTCAGGTTAAGAACTTTACCTCAGGATGAGAAAAGAAATCGTGCGGCGGTGGTGCAGTGGCGGCGGGAGGCCCCATTAGCTAAGGTGGTACCTCAGGTTAAGAACAGTTTCAGGTTAAGAATGGACCTCTGGAACGAATTAAGTTCGTAACCAGAGGTACCACTGTAGTGCAAATTATGCCACATCTTTATAGTGTGGAAAGAAACCATAATCTCTGTTAAACCCAACAGATTAATATAGTTCCATTTCTGGATGAACTCCTGTCCACATATTTTTGCATTTCATGTGCCCACATGGTTTTTGCCTTCTTAAGAGTAGCTCTGAAATCTGCAACACTGTGTTTTGGGTTCGTTTTGTTTTGAGTGCCCTCTGTATTTATATCTGACTTTGGTCCTTGAGTCTTTGCCTTCAGGTTAGGCCCACTTGCCCAATGTCAATTGCTGGTACACATTTAATGCATGTAATTAAGTACACAACACTGGCAGACATTAAGGTATAAGTCCTATGCAGTGCAATTTTCCAGAGAAAGAGGTGCCTGAGCTCACCATGAACTTCTCCTTTGTTCTCTTAGTACGGCAATGGCACCCACCTGAGAGGTGCCAGAGCTGAGCACCGATGAACTCTGGCTGGAAAAAAAGCTGTAATTGTCTTTTGAGATGATGTGCTGTTTCCTATTTCTGTGTTAACTCCAGTTGTAACTAGGTTGGTTTGGTTTGCCTTCCGTCCTGGTGCAGCTGCAGAACTAGATGCAAATAGCTAAACTCCTTAACTCAAGAAAAGTTAGACAAGTCGTCTTACATATGAATCTTCTAGGCTGTTTTAGAAGCCCCACAGAATTGTGCCTCAAACTCCTATCTGATGCTTCTCTCGTGATGAAAGAGTTGTGTTGGCTGCTTTTCACCCAATTCTCTAGTGAAAATTTGTACAGTGGTACCTCAGGTTACAGATGCTTCAGGTTACAGACGCTTCAGGTTACAGACTCTGCTAACCCAGAAATAGTACCTTGGGTTAAGAACTTTGCTTCAGGATGAGAACAGAAATCGTGCTCCGGCGGCACAGCAGCAGTGAGAGGCCCCATTAGCTAAAGTGGTACCTCAGGTTAAGAACAGTTTCAGGTTAAGAACAGACTTCCAGAACGAATTAAGTTCTTAACCCAAGGTACCACTTTATTGTTGAAGTCATCCATCATCTTCAGCAGCAAGTGAGAAGGTGTGTAGGTGAAGCACAAAATGTAACGATGCAAACTGACCTCTGGAAAAAAGACAAATTTGCTGGAAAGTTTATTCTAATTGGCTGGTTTTGCATTAATCTCTCCTCATCTTGCCCCTATCCTTTTCCATCAAAATAATAAAGCCCCCTCTGTGCCTAGCTATGTTGTGCTGGAAGTATATCCCTGGTTAACTCAAATATTAATGAACATTCTGTGACAACACAGCAGGTAGCCAGTGGCTGAGGATTGGTGCTCATTTCAATAAACTTGAAGGTAGAGCTCTGGCACCTCTTGACTTTCAAGTTTGCAGCTGAGAGGCAACTGCAAGCTGAGTTTACCTCACATTTGTCTTAGTTTTCAACAGTCCCTGTGACATTTTTTGGTAAATTGCTACTAGTTTTCAGGAAATATACATTTCCAATACTTTAATTTGACGCCTCATTCATATATCTTGAATATTTTGGAAGGGAAGATTTTTGCTTTTTTAAAAGATTTTTTTCTTGGCAGGCTTTTAAGTATCTCCTGGTGTCTTTGCATGTTTTATTGCTGCCCTTTTCATTGTTTTATGGATAGCAATCCTCGATTATTGTTGTATGTTGCTTTGGAAAATAGCACACAAATGGAAATGTGTATATTGATATGTAACATGCATAACGAAAAGTACATAATCTTTGACCAAAGATATGCATATTTCCGTTAGGCATATTACATATCTATATGCACATTTCCATCTGTCTGCTATTTTCCAAAGCAACATACAACAATAATCAAGGATTATTATTTTATTGAGTTGACATCCTGGGATTTTTCACTGAAAGACAGCAGTATTTGAAATAAATCAAACCAAGTGTGCCCTTGCAGCGCCATATTGCAAGAGGCAGCATGGCATGCTAGATTTGACACAAACTCATTTGAATTGAATTGAGTGCAGGTATATTAATCTGGTAAGCTCATAAAAAATCGCTGCCTTCTGAGATACCAGATTTAAGGCATTTTTTTTTTCTGTTACAGGAATGGAAACATCAGCGTGTCAAACACTTGACTGATTTTGTGGCAGGAGGAGATTTTTATTCTGCTTGTCATCTCGGGAAAGCAAGTGGGGGTTGAGTCTCGAAAATCATGCCACACTGTGATGCTTTCAGACAATCTCATCTGAGAATGAATTGCGTTCCCTGCTTATGGTTGGGACAAGATCAAAGCTAAGATGGCATCCATATGGGTATATTGGCAAGCCACTGTTTTCCAGGTGTGTGTTCTATTCTCTTCTGGTTCCTTGGAGCTGCCTGTGAGCTAGATAATTATACAACAGAACAATGAAGACTCTTGAGGACCAGTAGCCAAGGGCAACAATGCTTATGCAAATCTTATCCACTCTGATCACACTCCTGCTGCACTGGCTTCATGAACCAGCTGGACCTAAAGTTTTCCTTACAAAGGAAGGAAACAGGACCCTGCTAATTTAAATCTGAGGTTCCAAAAGGGAGTGTCAGCTGCGTTTTAATTTTCAATGCACTCTTCTTTAAAAAGAAAGAAGGAAAGAAAGTCGCTAGCAGAATTAACAGAGAAGAGACAAAAGGACACCTCACAGAAGAAACACACCCAATAATTTTAAATGAATGGTTTGTGGGCATTGTTAAGTTATTTTAAATTCCTGCCTCTAAATAAAGCATTTTTGTATACCAGCATATGACAAAAATGATGCAACAGTACATCTTCAGTTTAAAACAACATCGAAACTTGCATAAATACAGTAGCATGACATGTAATATGTAAAACCAGCATAACATTCACTCATTAAATAAACCTTGCACTGTTTTTCAAAAGTTGTAATAAAAAGTTTGTTTAGGTGTGCAAATTATTATTCTTAAATTGTGCCCCAAAGAAAATTAGAAACAGTAAGGTATTTTAGGTGGATCGAACTATTTATACTTTGAAATATATACTTTGGAAAGATAGAATTTTGATCCAAATTATAGCATTTCAATGATCTTCATGTGAAAACTAAATATTTTGCAAAACAAAAACAACAACTTTAGTGGATGTGTGTATCTCTCCCCCCCCCCCCCCGGATATATACACAGAGTAATGCTAACAATAAAGTTTGGCGAAAACATCCATTTTATCATTGTAGTTTTGTACTGGTGCTACTACAGTAAAAATGCAGTCCTGGCCTACAGCGTGACAAATGCTACCTTAACCATCTGTTGATAAACTCTGACTGTTGTCAATGACATATACTAATAGCCTTCCATCATCTCAGACCAGGACCCACGTTTAACCTCATCCTGCAACATGTGCCCCACTTTTCACTGTTTAGTATAGGTCTGTCCCTCCATTTTCCTCAGCAAAAGTAGATCAAGACAGAGGATCAGAGTGAAGCCATGCTATCATTTACCAGCATCTGATTGCATTCTACCTGTACAATGAATAAAACATTGTTACAGGGGTTTTTTTTAAAGTAGAGGCTAGATGGCCATGATCGGAGATGCTATAGTAGTGAATTTCCTGCATCACCAGGGTTGGCGTGTTAGGGGTTTTGGGGGAGAGGTAGTACTTCTGGTGGGGGACACGTTGTGGTCCTTCTGGGGTAGGTTGTCCACCTTTGATCCCAATCCTGCACTCAGCTCTCACCTGTGGCTCATAGAAGCTGTTAGTAAGTGACAGAGATATACCCCAGGAAATAGCTTTGATTGGCTGGCTAAACCAGGTAAGGGTAGCTGATGGGTCTCAAACCCTCGGTGAGTTAGGGACTTCCCCTATGTGTGAAGACAGGCTCTAGAGAATTGAGCCGATGAGACCAATAGTGGGTCTAATGCTCAAGAAGGCCTTTCTGCATGCTTTGTGGAGAGAAGTGAGGGGCAGATGGGGCTCATCATCCTGGGAAGGTAGACCATCTAGAAGAAGGAAAACTCTGATCCTAAACTTCTGCTGCTTTCTGGGATATCTTTGGGAAAACAAAAAGCAAAGGAATAAACCCTACACAAATCTGGAGTGGAGTCCCTGCTGCCAAGATGGTGCCAAGAATATTGCACTGCTTTTCTTTGGACCACATCAGCGAGGCTGAGAGGGGATCCTGTTGTCTGTGCAAGACCTCCATATGCTCTTCCCAGGCTTGCGCCCCAGAGGTGCACTCCATTGTGTCTGAAGATGCCAGCAACGATCAGGGTTAGACAAAATCAGCCTTTCCCAATCTGCTGCCCTCCGGATGTTTTGGACTACAAGCCCCATCAGACCCAGCCAACATGGCCAATGGTCAGGGGTGATGGCCAGTTGAAAACAACTGGAGGGTGCCAGGTTGAAGAAGACTGGATTAGATGTCTTTTGTGTTCCCTTCCAATCCTATGACTTCTTTTGGTGCTCAGATTTGTTTAATAAAAGCATGCACCAATCTCTGTCATCTCCAGGCAGGGCTGAGAAGGACGTCCACCTGAAACTATGGAGAGCTGCTGCCTGCAAGTGTAGACAATACTGATCTAGATGGATCAATGACTTGACCCAGTATAAGGCAGCTTCCAAGTTCTTATGGTGACAGTACTATGACTCCTGAATGTTTTCTGAAGGACAAATGCCCCTGCAGTCTCCATAACAAAATCCTCCCCCCTGACACACACACACACACACACACGATAGATAGATAGATAGAGATAGATTAGATAGAGAGATAGAGATAGAGATAGAGATAGAGATAGAGATAGAGATAGAGATAGAGATAGAGATAGAGATAGAGATATGGGATTACAGTGGTCCCTCAGGTTAAGTACTTAATTCGTTCTGGAGGTCCGTACTTAACCTGAAACTGTTCTTAACTTGAAGCACCACTTTAGCTAATGGGGCCTCCTGCTGCTGCCGCGCCGCCAGAGCACAAGTTCCGTTCTCATCCTGAAGCAAAGTTCTTAACCCGAGGTAATATTTCTGGGTTAGTGGAGTCTGTAACCTGAAGCGTATGTAACCTGAAGCGTATGTAACCTGAAGCGTATGTAACCCGAGGTACCAATGTATGCAGCTTGTAATTGTGGTGTCCAGAATTATCCTGGAAACTGAAGTGAATTTAAGTGATTTTTATTTATTGCTGTTGTGTGTCCCTACTCCTTCCCTCATTTCTCTGAAATGATCCACGTACAATATGTATGACAGGCAGGTTTACAACAGGGATAGCTCTTCTGTCCATAAACAACAGCATCCAATATATTAAAGCCTACTTCACTGTTCCCCTAAGGAGCCAGAGATGGCAGCTTTCGCCTTATTTTTAAACCTCAGTGTGTTCGTTGATGTACAGGAAATCCAAGACTATGGACATCTGGCTTTCCTTCCCCGCTTTGCCACAAAGGTCCATTATGGTCTGTGATGAGCACAGCCTCTTCTTTATATGTCTCCATTTCCCACAGAAGTTGAGGTGCCCCTGCTTTTTTTCTAACAGGGATTTGTTTCAGAACAGACAATTGCAAACCATTTTCAATATTAAAAAGAAAACGTGTTTTGTGGAATGGCAGCGAGTGTGTGGGAGGGAGGGAGAGCGAGACGAGGGTACTAGTCTTTAAAGCAATCTCTTCTAATGGGGAATCCTAATGAGAAATGTAGCAAGCAGGAATGCTAACACAATTTCAGAGGAGTTGTGGGAGTGAGGGATCAGTCCCAGCTAGTTGCAAGAAGTATCGTTAGCAAACATCTCTTTTGACTGTGTTGCCTCACCTTTCCTCACTTACCTGGGTGTTAATCCAGGGCTCCGTTCTGGTTGCTGTTGCCAACTCCTTCTTTCCTAACAAAAGAGGTTTAAAGACTGTCTCAAGGCAAATCTAAAAAAAATGTAGTATAAACACTGGGAAACACTGGCCTGCAAGTGCTCCAGTTGGAGAACAGCCTTTACCAAAGGTGTCATGGCCTCTGAAGACACTCGAACTCAGAACACAAGGGAAAAACGTGCTAAGAGGAAGGCACGCTTGCCAAATCCACACCGTGATCAACTCCCACCCGGGAACCAATGTCCCCACTGTGGAAGGACGTGCAGATCCAGAATTGGCCTCCACAGTCACGTACGGACTCACTGTTAAAACCGTGTTTATGGAAGACAATCTTACTTGGCTATGAGTGATTGCCAAAGAAGAAAAATCCAGGACTGGCTCCAGACCTGGACAAGTGCTTGGCATAGTGTTTTCAATGTTCCCTCTCCATATGAACTATCTCTTGCCATGTTTCCCCCTTGTGGTACTTACACCATTTCCCCCAGCTTCTGGCACTGCATTGTGTGGCACAAAATGGCAGCTACCTGGTTTATTTTTTGCCCTTCTTTTGTTGCACGATAGCCCCTCCATACTACAATAATATAGTATCATTGGGAAGCATCACAGAACAACTGATAAAGCAGAAGAATTCCACCACTCATGCACTATTATTGTGTCAAGAACACATTGCAGAAAAAGCCGGCGCTAAAACTCAGGTCTGAAGGGGCCTTTCACTTCCAGACTGAGCAGAAATTGCTAGAAGTTGCTGCCAGCTCCTCCTGGGTAACTTACCTACAGCAGAATTGGTCCCTACATAAATTTAATTTAGTTTTAAGAGTCAGCAACCCAGCTTTCAGGATGGCTCACACTCCTGTTTGAAAAGGCAAGGTTATCTTTGAATCTGAACTCAGTTCCGGCACCTTTCAGGTGGGAGCCATTGCCATTCAAAGAGAACAAGTGAGTTCCGGCACCTCTTTTTCTAGAAAAATAGCACTGCCTTCAATGTTGGTGTACCTATCACACCACTGTCCAGTGGACAGCAGGAAGAAACATCCTAGTGCTTAATTAAATTAAACAAAGCCAACACCACTGTAGTCCAGGAACAATAACCCCACAAAATGTAGTAGATATGGAAGGAATTCCAAAAAAGTTGATGTACATTACAGTGGTACCTCGGGTTACATACGCTTAGGTTACAGACTCCGCTAACCCAGAAATAGTACCTTGGGTACTATTTGCTTCAGGATGAGAACAGAAATCGTGTTCCGGAGGTGCAGTGGCAGTGGGAGGCCCCATTAGCTAAAGTGGTGCTTCAGGTTAGGAACAGTTTCAGGTTAAGAACGGACCTCCGGAACGAATTAAGTACTTAACCTGAGGTACCACTGTACTGCAGTTTGACTTCCTGAACAACATGCTAAAAATCCCAAGCAATTCCACTTTAGCAACTCCCGCCATCTTGGAAAAATGGTGACCATTCTATGAAAATGGAATGTGACCATTTCACTGGTTCTGTAGTACCTAGAATCGTGATTTTGGAGTCTACAGCCAGGATGTCTTTCATGGGTGCAGTCAGATGACATTATAGATGGCAGCAGTCTTCAAGAGCACAGTGGTGCACATGCTTAGTGGTCATGCTTATTCTGGACTATTACAGACATATATCTTGATAAAGGAAATTACTGCAAAGTTACTGAAAATCGTAAGCAAGATATCACAGCTTGCAGCTATGCACTTACTGCCTCACTGGTTGTATGACAGGCTAATCAGGTGGGTTTAATCCTATATGAACCTATCTGGGAATAAGCCCCACTGAAATTAACAGGACTTTGGAGTAGACCTACTGATTCCCCCATAAACCAGCAAGTCTGGATCACAGTCTAAATGCAACGATTACAGTTCTAGCAGCAGGCCCAGCCTCAGCCCCACATCCGAATCTATTAAGAGAGACACTGGCACCTTTGTGGAATTCTGCTGCCGGAGTCAGCTGCAGATCTTGGAATAATCATCCACAAATATTTGAGAACAGCCTTAGCCAACAGGCTGCACAGAAGAGACTAACAGTAGGAAAGTGATTTGGGATTATTACCTTTTGTTGTTTGCTTTTTGAGATGCTGAAGTTAGAGCTCATTGCCACTGAATAAACAGTATATTTAGGCCTATTATTTCCCTTCATTATTGCCGAGCGGCTCAATAAAACCAAATGTGTTATTTGTCCAGCACAGTAACAGTGTATTTCCTTAATGACACAACATCATTGTGTGCCTTAGGAAACAGCTGCACAAGCCAGGAAAGTGATGACACATACTTGGAATTTTCTCCATCTCTCAACCATGTTTTTGATGACTATCCCATGAAATGAATAAAAGCTATCCGGTGTAAATGTTAGGCAGGTGCTGTCCAGCTGCACAACAAACACGGAAAGTGTCGTTCATGAGAACATTATCTATCTTCTCTCCCTCAACCCCTCCGGTCGCTCCCCCCCCCCCATCCCTTCCTCACCCAGGCATTGGAACGTATTGCAATGGTTTTTTTCTGTTGAGTGCGTAAAAATGTGATTTTGCCAACCCTTTTGCTCCAGATAATTTCTTCAATTTCTTTCCTTCCGTAAGGTGGTTTTCTGTGTGGGTTATCTGTGCTTCATTCTCTTCACGATGCTTCTGCATCATTGCAGACTGATTTCCTATTTGTGGCATCTTACGTCATGGATGGTAGCTGCTATGCTTCTTAAGTATTTCTTGATAGGGACAGCGATATACGCTCATCCATTGGAAATCTATATGGCAGAAATCCATATAACTCAGTGGTAATGGTTCCTTCTCAGATTCAGTGCTAGAAAATGGCTGCAAACACATACCCTCCAACATTTATCCGAAGAAAATAGGTACGTTCTATTTAAATTATTATTATTATTATTATTATTATTATTATTATTATTATTATTTTATCAATTATACCCCGACCATCTGACTTGGTTACCCCAGCCACTCTGGGCAGCTTCCAACATATATAAAAACAGACTAAAACATTAAATATTTTTTTTAAATCCCTGTACAGGGCTGTCTTCAGGTGTCTTCGAAAACTTGTACAGTTACTTATCTCCTTAGCTGGGGGGTGGGTCGCATAACTCCATACCCTCCAACATTTCTCTGATGAAAATAAAGTTGTTCTGAGGAAAAGCGGGACATTTCAGGATCAAGTCAGAAACCAGGATGGCTTCTTTAAATCCAGGACTGTCTATGGAAAATAGGGGCACTGGGAGGGTCTGCAAGCAGAGTTTTCCATAAACAAAGCTCCACATTCAATTTTTTGGCATCTCCAGGTAGGGCTGGGAAATCCTGTAAGAAGGATTCTCGACTGAATCCCTGGAGACGTGCTACCCATCAGTGTAGATCAGGTATGGGGAACCACCAACCCAGCTTGAATTCAAAGTGCTCAAGTGGCCCATGGGGGTAGGAAACCCAACAGAATCCAGCCTACTGCCTGGAAAAGGTCCCCTACTCCTTATGTATGTAATGTTGATCTAGGAGGACCAATGACAGCTGCCTAATAGAGCAATCCTAACTACTATGGTTTTCCCAGTAGTGATGCATGGAAGTGAGAGCTGGACCATAAAGAAGGCTGATCGCCAAAGAATTGATGCTTTTGAATTATGGTGCTGGAGGAGACTCTTGAGAGTCCCATGGACTGCAAGAAGATCAAACCTCTCCATTCTGAAGGAAACCAGCCCTGAGAGCTCACTGGAAGGACAGATCCTGAAGCTGAGGCTCCAATACTTTGGCCACCTCATGAGAAGAGAAGCCTCCCTGGAAAAGACCCTGATGTCGGGAAAGATGGAGGGCACAAGGAGAAGGGGACGACAGAGGACGAGATGGTTGGACAGTGTTCTCGAAGCTACCAGCATGAGTTTGACCAAACTGTGGGAGGCAGTGGAAGACAGGAGTGCCTGGCGTGCTCTGGTCCATGGGGTCACGAAGAGTCGGACGCAACTAAACGACTAAACAACAACAACTACTGTGGTACCTTGGTCCTCGAACTTAATCTGTTCCGGGAGCCCGTTTGACTCCTGAAACCATTCGAAAACCAAGGCACAGCTTCTGATTGGCTGCAGTAGCTTCCTGCACTCAAACCGAAGCCGTGTTGGATGTTTGGCTTCCAAAAAACGTTCACAAATCGGAACACTTACTTCCGGGTTTGTGGTGTTCAGAAGCCGATTTATTTGGGAGCCAAGTTGTTCAAGTACCAAGGTACCTCTGTATAGGAAGCTGGCGTGACTTATCCCTATATCAAACCCAGCTTGGATGGTGAAACTTTTAAAATTTCACAGCTGTAAGACATATGTGTCATTTTGTATTTTTGACTATAGAGAGTTTGTGGATATAGTTTGAAATACACATTCATAGTGTATTTTTTTAAAGATTCTATAGTTGAATGGTATGATATCATTTATCATGCTGTGATATTTATCTTAACTGTATTAAACTATAGGCAGTTTTGTAATGTTATAAGAGTTGTTCTATACATTCATTTGTGAACTTATAATAATTTTATAATAATTTTATTATAATAATTCCCTGCACTTCTGGCTGGGTTCCAACTCTGGGCAGGTTCCAACACTTATAAAAAACATAACGAAACATCAAACATTAAAAACCTCCCAATACAGGGCTGCCTTCGGATGTCTTCTGAAAGTGGTATAGTTATTTATCTCCTTGACATCTGATGGGAGGGTGTTCCACAGGGTGGGTGCCACTGCTGAGAAGGCCCTCTTTGAAACACAATGGGATTTATGAACATTTTGAATAAATAAACGTTTTTTAACACTTGCATTTTTTTCATTGCGTTGAATCTTCAATTGTAATTCTCTCCCTCCTATTTGTTAGTTTCACGCTGCCCCTTCTGCTTATTTACCAAGAGAAGTGCAATTTGTGTTAAAACGCCACTTTTATATCAAAATCATAATTTCAAATGTGACTGTGGGAATTAAATCACTGTTAAAAGCTTAAATCAGGGTGCAACTTTATATATATATATATAATTCAAAGTTATTTTAGCTTTGCGTGTGACCGTGCTTTCTGCAAACAGAGAGCTAGTAACTGTTAGGTACCCCTTAAAATGAAGGATGTGAATGAGTCGGAAATGCAAATCCTTTTAGATCACTAGTGCCATCCTGAAAGTATAGGAGAGCAGAAAAGAGACCCTGAATACTTCCTATTCATTCAGTCCATCTGTGACCTGATTTGAACCTATATATCCAGATGTCAGAGGCTTGTGAATAAGTATATTGTACAAGCGTTGCTCCTTTCTTGCCCTTTCACTGTCAAGGACTGCTTGCCCAGAACTGGTGTTTTTAAAACTTCAAGAGTCGGCTATTTAGAATAAAGATTCATCTTTTCAAATAATCCCATTACTCTGATCATTGTGAGTCACTTTCATCCTCAGAAAGTGAACAACTGCTTCAAATAAGTTCTCGCAGATAACTCTAGTACAGAGCTGGCACCAACATTTATGGCAAATATAAAATCAGAATTCAGGAAAAAAATTGCCTTTCAAGTCAGGTTCCTCTCTCAACATTTAGTTATGTCATACTAATATCCACCTTGTCCTCAGCGAATCTCTTATATGTTCATCCCAGACAAGGAGAACTTTATTTTTTCTGTTTGCTCAAATGCCCACGCTTTCCTTTCAAACTATGTATCTATCCCATTAGGGCTCATGCAAAACTCTTTCAAGCCAAGGCCAGATACATTGGCGAATGAATGAAAGTTGCACAGTTTAAAGATGCAGTGCAATATTAAGCATCAGAAGAAAATGGCATTGATGAAGACTATAAAATCCATTATGCTTTGCAACTGCCAGGAAAACAAACTTGTGTGATACCATCTGGGGCAAGCTGATAGATAGCACTGAGAAGTGAATTATTGGAACACACATGGAACTTTATTTCCATGGAGTTGAGCGGTGGATTTTCCATGGAAACTGCAAAACAGCTGTAATATCTGCTGGTCATTATCATGCTGAGCTTTTTTTCTTTTCTTCTTTTTTTGGAATGGCTGCAATTTTGTAGGAATGCATTCCCTCCCTCCATCCCAGTTATCTACAGGAAGGAGACTACATTTAATGATTTGAACCCGCCCGCCCCTATAATGTCATGTAAACTGCAAGCACCTGTTACTTCAAATACCATTACGAAGGCTTTCCTCATTAAAATAAGGCCATGGAAAAGCAACAGGCTGATGCATCCTCAAGGGAGTCAGATATCTGTTGAACACAGCTTGCCTATCAGCATTCGAGTGATCGCTAAATTGCCATTGTCTGCTCTACAACAGCACATGACTGGGAGAAAGAGAAGATTTTTCTGGACTAAAGAACCCATAAACTGAATTTATTATGATCTCGAGTGAATACGGCTTATGTTAAATAATAAATCTGATGTCTGCATAATTCATCGCTTTTCTTTTCTTTATTGTAGTTAGAGACACAGGCAAAGATTCCATTTTCAGCAGAAAACGGGGTTGCAGTGGTGGTTTTCTGCATTACACAGAAAACTGTACAATAGACAAGATTCTTGAAATGTTAGATCTTTGAGATACTGAAGTCTGGTTCCTACGTGGTCCAACAGTTTCACATGTGCTGGGAGTCGGGTGGTAGGAAGCCCGACCCACATGTGTTTAGAACTATCCCTGCGAAGCAGAGCTCACTTTTTTTTGGAACAAAGGAAGCTGCCTTATACTGAGTCACACCATTGGTCCATCTAGCTCAGTACTGTCTCCACTGATTGGCTACCAGTCTTCAGGGCTTCAGAGAAGGTTCTCTCCTAGCCCTATCTGGGACTGAACCTGGGATCTTCTGGGACGCGGGTGGCGCTGTGGGTAAAAGCCTCAGCGCCTAGGGCTTGCCGATCGAAAGGTCGGTGGTTCAAATCCCCGCGGTGGGGTGCGCTCCCGTTGCTCGGTCCCAGCGCCTGCCAACCTAGCAGTTCGAAAGCACCCCCGGGTGCAAGTAGATAAATAGGGACCGCTTACTGGCGGGAAGGTAAACGCCGTTTCCGTGTGCTGAGCTGGCTCGCCAGAGCAGCTTTGTCACGCTGGCCACGTGACCCGGAAGTGTCTGCAGACAGCGCTGGCTCCCGGCCTCTTGAGTGAGATGGGCGCACAACCCTAGAGTCTGTCAAGACTGGCCCGTATGGGCAGGGGTACCTTTACCTTTTACCTTTACTTCACATAGGGTTCCCATAGGAATGGGCCGGCTTGCATGAAGCCTTCCCACTTTTTGCTGTCAACAAATACTGCATTTTTATCCTACTCTTTCTCCAAGATTCTCAAGATGATGCACATGATTCACCCAGTTCTCATTCCACCGCTTTCTCTGACAAAAAGTTTCTGTGCCATCAACAGCAGAAAAATTAATAGGAGATAACGACTAACTCATCATTACTCGGTGAGCTTTCTGAGTGTGGAATATTAACCTGGGTTTCTTTGGTTCAAGTACCAGAATGCCTTGCTACAAGTATGTCATGGAATTTTACTCAGTATTGATCCAGAGTAGAATCCCAACGTATACTTAGCAGAGTAAAAATTTAAATGTGTTGCAGGATTCCCAAAAAATTGACCAGAGGCAATTAATATTTCATCCAGCAGACCTTTACTCACTGCTACTGAAGGCAAATGAGCATAAAGGTCACAAATTCAATACATTCTGGATTGGCACTGTCCATAAGAAATCCAGTTGCAGCAGGCTTAACTTAAACTTACAATAACTTATATATAAGTCTAAACATACAGAATACCACACCAGAAGGAAAAGAGATGGAAAGAGAAAGTGAAACCTAGGCTCCTTCTGGTCCTACTTTTATACTCAGCATGACCTTGACAGAAAGAGATAAGAAAACCAGCTTAAGCCAGCTGTACTCAGCTTCTCTGAAGGAATAACCCAAACATCATGAACCTCTTGCTTGTTTCTTTCACACAGAGAAGCTTCCAAAACCCTCTTGAATCAAATAGAATAGGAAAGACCTCTACACATCAGATCAATACTTTCTGCACTAAGAAATGCAAACTAAGTATTCCACCCCTTGATATTTTGCCTTCTCCTGTGACCTAAGGATCTAAGAAGGCACCAATCCCTATGTTCATTGCATCCAGTGCTTTTGCTGCAGTTCAGTTTCCCCCAAAATGAAAACAAAAACCTATGTTTTTCATCTTGATGTCCACTGTGGCAGAATTTTTACAGAATCAGTTGTGTAACTAATTACATTATTGTGGGTATATAGCTCTGTTGGTAGAGCATGAGACTCTTAATCACAGGGTTTTGGGTTCAAGTCACATGTTGGGCAAAGATTCCTGCATTGCAGGAGGTTGGACTAGATAGCCCTCATGGTCCCTTCCAACTTTACAATTCTATAATTTAAAATAAAAAGAATTGAGTGAATCCTAAAAAAAAAAAAAAACCCTCTCTCAGGTATCAAAGGAAATGACATATAATGTGTAAGCCTGTAAGGTATTCCACATCATAGATTTCAATGCAAAGGAAACACACTGAAAATGCAGGGAAAGTCATATATTTGCAGACTGAGAATAACAGCAACCATGTCTACTGATCATATTCACTGGGTGGATTTCCAGTTCAGACATGGTACAAATAAGCAAACATTGGCTATTTCCACTCTAGTTTCATTTCCACTGGAATTTGCTGACATCCTTAGTCCACAGCGATGCATGGGCTAATGACTCCATTTCCTAGCTTATAATTGCTTGTAAGATGGCCCAAGAACCATATATTACAATTAACATTGGAACTTATTACAGAGTCTTCCAAAGTATGTTGGAGAAGACTCCCAAGATATTTCCATGCCGTAATAAGAAGCGGCTGCAAAATGGCACCAGTCCTGCATAGATGTCAAACCTCATAGCAATTTCTTGTTTGGCTCACGCTTCGGTCAGGATGATCCGGCCTTTGCAAATATGCTTCATAGAATCATAGAATCATAGAATCATACAGTTGGAAGAGACCACAAGGGCCATCGAGTCCAACCCCCTGCCAAGCAGGAAACACCATCAGAGCACTCCTGACATATGGTTGTCAAGCCTCTGCTTAAAGACCTCCAAAGAAGGAGACTCCACCACACTCCTTGGCAGCAAATTCCACTGTCGAACAGCTCTTACTGTCAGGAAGTTCTTCCTAATGTTGAGGTGGAATCTTCTTTCTTGTAGTTTGGATCCATTGCTCCGTGTCCGCTTCTCTGGAGCAGCAGAAAACAACCTTTCTCCCTCCTCTATGTGACATCCTTTTATATATTTGAACATGGCTATCATATCACCCCTTAACCTCCTCTTCTCCAGGCTAAACATGCCCAGCTCTCTTAGCCGTTCCTCATAAGGCATCGTTTCCAGGCCTTTGACCATTTTGTACTTATCCACGCGCATTTCTCTGGTTGCAAACTATGCATACAGATAATCCGTTGTGCACGGGCAGCCGTCCATATTCATATAGTTTTTGCAAGGTATTAAAGCTGTGAAAACAGAGGTATGAGCGACAGATGAAGCATAATAATTTTAAGAATGAATTATTAAAACAGCCAGGCATGTAAACTACAAATCATTGTGAAACCCAGGCCTCTACCTCGAAAGACGGGGAGTTATGTGGCTAAGTGCCATGCAACTGTAAATCCAAAAGGACGCTTTCTACCTTCTGTATCTTGCACTTCAGTACGATGTGCGTTCAGACATAATTCATTACCTTCATGATGGGTATTAGAGAGATTTACAGGATGCAATTTCGGTTGTCATGAGGTAATGGCAACAGTTAAAGGAACATCTATCCAGGTGGTTTTGATATATAAAACGTGCAGAGGTTCAAAAATTCCTTGTACTGGAATTTGACAGAGAATCATCTAAAGCACAATCTACAACTGTACAGACATGTGCATTGCAATTAGTCATGGTTATGTTGCAATTTCAGCTCGGTGAAGCTTTGTTCTCCTTCCCAGGTGTTTTCTGGCTTCTCATGACATTATTTACAGGCTAGCAATATGGAATCTCCTTGTGCATATGAAATATTCTTTGAGTTCATTTCTTTTGCAAGAATATATATTTAGAAGGGAAGGCTTTCATTTGTTTTGCGTAGGATTAAGAGAGCCACTTAAAATGAGACCTTTCAAAGAAATGTTTGTCAGAGTGCTTCTTCCCTAGTCTTGTTCTTGGGATTGTTGAGAGGTGGGGCTCTTTGTTGTCCCAGCGATGGGTTTGGTAACACAAGGCAGGGCCTTCTCTGCAGTGGCTCCTGGTCTCTGGAATTCTTCCCCCCTATAGGAAGAGATGACAATTACAGCTTGGAGGTTCTGTTCCCAGTTAAAACTTGCATATTTTCTTCCTTTGGAGGAAATGGATTTGGTGGTGAGGGCCCTAGGTGCTGCTGATTTTTTTAAAAAATTGTTTACTAAAAATTTTTTTTATTTATTACAAATGCTAAATGTTTTAAGATTTTTTAAATAATATGTTAGAAAATTGAGATTGTTATGTGTGATGAAGGTCAGTCTGGAAATTCAGTCTCTCTTTCATTTTTTACTCTCTCTGCCACCCACTGACTCGATGGGGTGTGCATGTTAGTAGTCACTTCCCAGAGATGCTTGGATCACCTTTGGGATGAGGCATGCAACAGCTTGATCTTCCTGTCTCATGTGGTTCAGGAACCCTGTTGTGGGCTGCATTAATTTTAGTTCCCATGTGTCCTGCAGGTTCCCTATTACTGGCCTAGATATGCAGCTTAAAGAAATGGCTGGGATGGAGGGAGAAACCACCTTTCCCCTCATCAACAATACATATTCCAGCTAGATTCCCCACTCCACAACTCAATTGAAAACCTACACTAGTGGCCAAAATTGTGGAAACCTTTTGGGGAAAGTGTATTTCCGAGGTGGCTCATAACACTACTTTTCTTTTGGAGTAATACCATAAAATTATATATCAATGGAAAGATAATTTAATGAAGAATGTAATGCAACGAAGTTTGCTCAATTATCTGTATTCTATCAAAGGTTATAGCCAACTAACCAGAAAAAGGAAGCACAACTTGCTTAGACTGATATGCAGTAGCTTTCCTTAATTTGAATGTACCCAATGAGCATGAGTGTTTAGAGCATAGTAGGCAAACTAAGGCCCAGGAGCCGGATCCAGCCCAATCGCCTTCTAAATCCGGGCTACGGACAGTCTGGGAATCAGCATGTTTTTACATGAGTAGAATGTGCCCTTTTATTTAAAATGCATCTCTGGATTATTTGTGGGGCACAGGAATTCGTTAATTCCCCCCCAAAAATATATATATAGACTGGCCCCCCACAAGGTCTGCGGGACAGTGGACTGGCCCCCTGCTGAAAACGTTTGCTGACCTCTGGTTTAGAGAGTCAATCAGGTGTCATCTTGCTTTGGCACTGATTCAATCAGGTCACAGTAGGATTCAGCTACTGATGTTCTGGAGCTGAGAGGAAGACATTTGTCAGTGTGTTATGTGATTTCTATCAAGTTGGTTGGTATTTTGTGTTCTTTTATTTAGTGAGCTTGCAAAATGTAATAAAATTACATAGATATTCAGCATGTCAATGAGGCTGGACAAGCAATGGGATAAGGAAGGTGTTTAGAGAAATTAGGTGGGTTTGAGAAGGGTAGAATTTGTCTGATGGAGATTTATGCTTTCTAGGGGAGAAGCATCTCCTCTTTTTCCAGAACTTCCCCATCAGTGATGGGAACTTCACCTGGAGTGAACTGGAAACAAACAAACAAACAAAAATTCCTTCCAGTAGCACCTTAGAGACCAACTAAATTTGTTATTGGTATGAGCTTTTGTGTGCATGCACACTTCTTCAGATACCTGTATGCATGCACACGAAAGCTCATACCAATAACAAACTTAGTTGGTCTCTAAGGTGCTACTGGAAGGAATTCTTTGTTGTTGTTGTTTCGACTACGGCAGACCAACACGGCTACCTACCTGTAACTGGAGTGAACTGGGAAACCCTTCCTCTTTCAGAGCATCAGATCTCTGCACTCACAAAGGATCACTGCCTCAGACAAGCGTCTCTAATTTGGATCTTAAAATAGAAGCATCCACATCTAAAATTGCAACCTACATACAATACAAACATTTGTGGTTTTGTCAATGATGTAATTGTGTTCCTGCAATGGCGCATATTTGCCAGAAGATGGAGTCACAGCACTTTCTTGCTTACGTTTCCTTGGAAATTGGAACTAGCCTGATGGTTAGTGATGGTCCATGCTGCTTACTTTCCTGTACATTCTCTGAATTCCCTCCAAACTTTGAATTAAAAAAAAAAAAGTTTTTGTTTTTAAGCACTCAAGCCAGCAAAGTGCAGAGCAATGCTACACTACATTCATGGGTGGGTGAATGGATTGTGGGTAGGTCACACCTAGATACACACACAGCCGAGTAAATTGAGCTTGAATTCTACAAGCATAGATTAATGTTTCTGTGACTGGCTACTTGATTCAAGTGTACAGGGAGAAGAGAACTCCTAAAGACCAAAATCATTTCCTTTAATAGCAAACTTTCAGATTCAAAATGAAATAGGACCACTTCGGAATAAGGTTGTCATTTCTATTTTCTACTTCAGACAGTCTCCTAACTGAATATATTGCACGATCCGCTTCATGTTTCATGTTTGGGAAAGTGTGTGTGTGTGTGAGAGAGAGAGAGAGAGACATCAAGAAAAAATAAATGGGTAAGCATTTAGCAATCACAAATTCTGTCCTTTAAGAAAGGGACATCACTCGGTATTAGAGTGCAAGCTGTGCATGCAAGAGGCTTCAGGCTGAAACATCGACATCTCCAGGTAAAGCTTAGAAAGACATGGCTGGATCAAAAGCGGGGTTGCATGCCTGTGCAAATCCATCTTCCAAGCACAGAGTTTTGCAAACCTGAACAATCAGCGCTGTGTACACTATACTATAGAGTAGGCTTGCCACACATCAGTGAAATTCCTGACATGTCTTGGTTTTCGGGTGTAAAAATGGCGTTGGAGGGAATGTTGCCGAATTAGCAAAACGTCAGGGAAAACCCGAATGTATGGCAACACGATGGAAAAAAGCAGCTGAAACAGCTCCGAAAGCTGAAAATCACTATTTTGGGGTTAGGTTTCCCCCAAAAAGCTCAGCAATTTAGATGTCAGGATGTCAAATTGTGGATGTCAGGAATTTTACTTCTTAAAATATGGAAACCATAACTATAGAGTGACAATGGTCTATCCAGTGGCAGAGCTTCATGCTCCGGCACCGGGGGGTGGAGAGCAGGTGGGGGCGGGGCTGGTGAGCGTCCCGGGGGCGTGGCACATCGCAATGGCACCCCACCGGGATTGCGCTGCTGGGTGTGGTGCGCTTCCCCCGCACTCCTCTTCCTCCGCCAGTGGGTCTGGCTCACTATAAGGCAGGAACAATGGAAGACGAGAGCAGGTGCTGAATTTTGGCATTGCCCAGGGTGCAGCTGAAATTTTTAAAGCCCCAAGTCCACCACAGCTGAAGCTCACTGTGTAACTTTGAGCCAGCCATTCTCTCTCTCAGCCTAGCCTACATCACAGGGTTGTTGGGAGGATAAAATTGGAGTGTGGGGAGGGATTAACCAATCTGAGCTACTTGGAAGGAAGACCAGGTATAAACAAAACAAGTAAATGAAACATTTCCTATCAGTGTACCAATCAGATCTACATTTACCTTTTGCTGCGGCACATCCCTTTATGCTTCCTGTTCAGATAAACAGAACTAGTCTAGTCTGAACAGAAATTAGTATTTAAATGCCCCTGATTTTTTTTATTTTGGTCCAGTGTAAGGAAAGGGAACATAATGTGATGAGCACATGCTTATATGTACAGTACACAGAGGTGCCCTGAGCCTTGGTTATAGTAAATTAAGTCTATGTAAACATAGCGAAATGATCTGCAACTCCCTCGAAGTTCAAGGTCAATGATAAATGAAGGTACTGAATGCAAGTCTGGTGACAGCCAGTGTGGTGTTGGGGTGAGAGACCAGGTCTCAACTCCCCATTCAGCCTCATTGAGTGGGCCTGTCACCATCTCTCAGCCTAACAGACTTTAAAGGGTTGTTGTGAAGATGAAAGGGACAAAGGGAGAACCACAGGTGCTACCTTGACCTCCATGGAGGAAAGGAAGGTTATACATGTTCTAATAAAAAGAAGAACAAGGATTTCCAGGGACAACATGGGACATAAACCTGTCATGTGTTCTGTGTGAAATCAGTCAGTCTTCTTCTTCTTTGGTGATCACTCGTAGCCAAGTAAGATTGTCTTCCATAAACACGGTTTTAACAGTGAGTCCATAATTGACTGTGGAGGCCAGTTCTGTATGCACATATCCTTCCACAGTGGGGACATAGGTTTCCGGGTAGGCACTGATCATGGTGAGGGTTTACCAAGGGTGTCTTCCTATTAGCATGTTTCTCCCTTTTGTTCTGAGTTTGAGCGTCTTCAAAGCCCATGACACCTTTGGTAAAGGCTGTTCCCCAATTGGAACGCTCACAGGCCAGTGTTTCCCAATTGTCAGTGTTTATACTACTTTTTTTAGATTTGCCTTGAGAGAGTCTTTAAACCTCTTTTGTTGACCACCAGCATTACACTTTCCACTTTTAAGCTCGGAATAGAGTAGTTGCTTTGGAAGATGATCATCAGGCATCTGTACAACATGACCAGTCCAACGAAGCTGATGTTGAAGAATCATTGCTTCAACACTGGTGATCGTTGCTTCTTCCGGTACACTGGCATTAGTTCGCCTGTCTTCCCAAATGATGTGTAAAATTTTTCAGAGACACCATTGATGGAATCAAATCAGCCAGTACTGTGAGGGAAAATCTGCCTAGTTCCTACGAAGTGGGATTTGGAGGTCCAGAATTTTTCCTTGCAGGGAAAGGATGATTTCAGAAGACTGAACTTTTGCTCTGTGCTTATTTCTCTCTCCGCCCCCTGACCCTGTTTTTAAGAGCAGCTTGATATGCCGAGGAGAATCTTTTTCTGTATAATGGGGATAACAATGCCAGGGAAAACATCCCTTGGTTGTTTTCGAGTTAAACTGTTGTTAAAATTGGTGGCTCACAGGTAGATCAACCTTAAAGGTCTAAGAGGTTCATAAAAGGGAATCACTGAAGTGGCTGCAAAGAGAGAGAGTTGGCTGCAAAGGAATCTTTTATGCTACCTAGAATAAAAGGTGAAGGTAAAGGGACCCCTGACCATTAGGTCCAGTCGTGGCCAAATCTGGGGTTGCGGCACTCATCTCGCTTTATTGGCCGACTTCCAGGTCATGTGGCCAGCAGGACTAAGCCGCTTCTGGCGAACCAGAGCAGGGCACAGAAACGCTGTTTACCTTCCCGCCAGAGCAGTACCTATTTATCTACTTGCACTTTGACGTGCTTTTGAACTGCCAGGTTGGCAGGAGCAGGGACTGAGCAACGGGAGCTCACCCTGTTGCAGGATTTCGAACCACCGACGTTCTGATCAGCAAGCCCTAGGCTCTGTGATTTAACACACAGCGCCACCCACGCTACCTAGAATAGTGCTTCTCATTTTCTGTATTCCAGTGTTTTTCATGCTTGGCCCAGGGATGTGACTCCTAACTGTGAAGTAAAATAGTTGAGTTGTCTCCAGCAAGTAGGCAGGGCAGGCCTTACTTATGGGTAAACAGGGAACAGAAGACAGCAAGAAACATTTTTGTGTGTGAGTGGGAGAGGTTCTTAGTTTCTATATACTCTGTTCACATCTGCCAAGTTCCTAAAAACCCACTGTTATTAGTTCCCCAAAGACACCCCTTTTTGGGGGTGAAAAGTTTGGGTCATGATTTTTAAATTTATTTAGAGGTCAGGGATGTGTAATCACACATTTAAATTTAAATTTATTTAGAGGTCAGGGATGTGTAAGGGAAACTGTGAAGGGTAGAAATCAGGACATCTGCATTCTGGATCTTTCCATATATTTTAAAGTTAATAGCAGCTGTCAGGGGAATCAACCTGTGACCACAGTGCTGAGGGATCGGCCACAGGGCCAGCCATTCTTCTGCTCAAGAAGGACACTTTCTGGCTTCAGCAGGGGTGGGGGTGGGGCAGCTGCTGCCAGTGGCATAGCATGGGGGCGCTGGGGCAGTTACCCCAGGTGCAAAATTGTTAAGGAGTGTAAAATTTCAACACCTGGATAAAGGTAAAGTGACCTGACTGTGGTGCTGCCTAAATATAGCTCCATGCTTCCGTTGCTGGGCTCTGTTGAAAATGGCTTCTGCATGCAAACCAGGAAGTGACCACTCCAGACAACAGAAGGACTCTTCTTTTCTTATCTCTGCAGCTGTGGTGTCTTGGGTCACATGGACACTATTAAGCAGTTGAATGTGCAAGCACACTGTCAGTTTCCCTCCCTCCCTCTCTCCCACCCACCCCTCTGCATGGCCCCAGGTTCTGGCAACCCACACTATGCCAATGGCTGCTTCAGTATCTGTTGCCTGATCAGGATCCATGATGCCCAGCCTAGGGAGACATTGGGCAAAATGATCTGCAGCTTGGCCAAGGATAAAGGAAACCACTGGATGCAAATATTCCAGCTTCCCAATGCTTTCTTATAATCAGCATAACTTAGAGTGAGTCCAGAGCTTACTGGTAGCAGGTTGCATGCTTTTTTGTGTGGGTGGGCTCAGGTGCAACCCTCGCTATTTCCAGTTTAAAAAAATATCTCAGACAGCAAAGCTAGAAATGACCTCTGCCTTAATCTTGGTGAGATGCTGCCGGTCAGAGTAGGCCATGCTAGATAAAAATGGGCCTGCGGTTTTGAGTCAGTACAAGGCAGCTCCATGTGACCCAAAGTGGCCAAGATAATGTGCAAAGCAAGGGAAGACATTGTGGTGGTGCTATCTGGATTCTGATGGGCTACAACTCCCATTAGCCCTAGACAACATGGTCAGTGATCAGGGATGAAGGGACCTGTACCCCAAAGACAGCTGGATGGCAGCACATTGACTGCCTCTGGACAGAAGGAATATGCTTTATATCATTTTCCCCATTAGTATTATTGTGGTGGCATTGTTGCTGAGTATGCACCAATAGCATGAACAAGTTTCCTTGTGTTCTATGAACATGGCAGTGAATGACTTTTAATTGATCCGACTATTTCAGGGATGGGTAGCCTTGCCGATGGAGGGCCCCTAGTTCCCCATTCCTGGGATCCTGGAAGGGATTAGCTCCAAAGTAGAAAACACCTTTCTTCTGCAAGGAGAACTTACACTTCCCACATTGAATGCCCCCAGTCCATTGAACTGTTAGTGTCAGGTAAAGGATCTCAAGTATCCGGGCTGGGGACAGGTAAGGACCTCTGCCTTAGACAAGGAGACCTGTTGCCTATCAGAACAGACAGTAAGATCAAGAGTTGCCTCTAACATAAATGCACACATAGTTATTTCGCTCGTTAAAAAAAAAAAAAATGAAGGGGGAAAAAAATCTCCTTTGCTGTTGCCTTCCTCCGAAACTGCTAAAATTGTGACATTTTTCTTTTCAAGTGCTTTCCTAGCTGCACACTTTTCTTCACATGCCTTTAGGTGACAATCACACTGTTGCATTGTGGGTAGGCTGCCCCACTTTCTTTTTGTTGAGATGTTACCCTCCTCAGCAGTCTGTTCGCTGATGGCCGCTGTACTTGTTTCTGTTCCCTCACCCCTGAAATGACATCTAAGCATTTCTTCAGACAACATACCAATTACGCGGGAAGAGATTGTTACCTGATAGGTAGATGTTGACCTTTGGTGTGTGTGTGTGTGTATGTGTGAGTGTGAAGGTTTCTCCTTAGTAGACATTGGTTAGTTAATGATTTTATAAGGATTTGCTTTACTAAACAGGATGTTGGAATAACTGGTTAAGAGATGCTGCAGGCAAACATCCCAACTGCTCCAACCTCAACAGCCTTTGACCCCTGAGACTTTCTTCATTCAGACTGTACTCCTTTTATTGCTCTTGCTCTCTCTCTCTCTCTCTCTCTCTCTCTCTCTCTCTCTGTGTGTGTGTGTGTGTTAAATTGATTGAAGAGTAGGCTGTCAACAGAAGTAAATAAATGATCCCAATAATTCAGCAACATTTCCTATTGCTTGCTAAATCAAATTCTCTCATTGAGAGGACTTCACACCTTTGACAATGCTGGGTCGTTTTTTTGTTTGTAACCATAACTTCCCTGACCTATTGACACCACCCTTGGCTCTGTAGTGGAGAGGGACAGGAGAAACAAATAACTAGAACTATGCACAGCGATTTCAGTTTTCGGACCCAGTCACCCACATTGTATGAGTGCAAACTTTCATGTAGTGCACCACCACTGGGTACAGTGAACTACTCTTTGCGTGCTGAGGTCCCCCAAATCATCCCTACCCCAATAACTCACACATCACACATAATTTTTGTTTAAGGTTTTTGGCATAATTTTGGCCACAACTTTTATTATCATACAAAATTGTGAGTGGTTGCGTAGGCATTGGTTATGACTAGCTATCCCCCCCGCCTTGGGGGATAGCACTGACTCCCGGATTCCAGCGTAAGTCAGTGTGGAGGAACAAGCAGGGCAACTGGGGCTGCGTTACAGACCCTTCAGTTCCTCCCTGCCTGCGCCTTGGGGTCTTACACGGCCCGCACCCGATTCCAGGGGTTTGGACAAGGGGATGGTAAGCCCCAGAATTCCTTTAACGGAATTCCCATTCCGCAGCAGCATTGGAGGGGTAGGCACAGCCAATCCATACCCCTCCACCAACCAATTTAACCAATGCCTAACCGCCAACCTTACAAGTTGTGACGATTTGCTACGTAGTAGGCAAAACCCAATTGGCACACACTAATCAGCCAAAAGGAAAAATTCCTACTAGGCCCCCGCACCAAGGCGGACGACCCCATGACAGGCAATAGCAAGGTCAGAGCGAAGCCCAAATAAGGGAGGGCGGGCGGGTGATCCGGTGTCCACAGCGAAAGAGAAAGGAACAAGCTGTGGACCCAGTATAAATAACCTCTGACTCCACCCCTTACTTGGCAACATCAAATTTACCCCAGTAACAACAGTCACCAATCAATTCAATTCCCTTGCAACAGCCTGGCTGGCAACTGAGGATGTTTTGTCTGGCCCCATCCGCAACACGTGCTCTCTCTTTAATGAGAACACGCTTTGCGTGCTGAGGTCCCCCAAATCATCCCTACCCCAATAACTCACACATCACACATAATTTTTGTTTAAGGTTTTTGGCATAATTTTGGCCACAACTTTTATTATCATACAAAATTGTGAGTGGTTGCGTAGGCATTGGTTATGACTAGCTATCCCCCCCGCCTTGGGGGATAGCACTGACTCCCGGATTCCAGCGTAAGTCAGTGTGGAGGAACAAGCAGGGCAACTGGGGCTGCGTTACAGACCCTTCAGTTCCTCCCTGCCTGCGCCTTGGGGTCTTACACGGCCCGCACCCGATTCCAGGGGTTTGGACAAGGGGATGGTAAGCCCCAGAATTCCTTTAACGGAATTCCCATTCCGCAGCAGCATTGGAGGGGTAGGCACAGCCAATCCATACCCCTCCACCAACCAATTTAACCAATGCCTAACCGCCACCCGAGCCCTTATGCTCGCCGCCAACCACTCACAAAGCAAACCACACCCTCAACTTGGACACCACTGCATCCAACCATACATCATTCCCAGACGTGGAAAGATGAACCCCATCAGCCCTGTATAAGACTTCCTCCTTAAACGAAATACGAGGGTGAGGAATCACGCATCCGCCCAAGCTCACCACCAACTTGCCCACCGCGGAATTAATCCGCTTCCTAACTTTCTCAGAGGATGCTGGGCAAGGACTGCCCCACCAAATGCGGCGCTGAAGCAACTGTGACCAAATCAATTTCGTATTAGGCACCATAGCCGCCAACTCCCTTAGGTCCTGTAAAATAACAGTACGCAGCGTATAGCAAGGAAAAGAAACCATATCATTCTCCCCAAGCTGCACCACAATCGCTGAAGGTGGGCCAAGCAGGAGGACACGCCTTTTCATGAGTGGCAAGAATTCCCTCCAACGCATCCCCCTTCTGGAGATCCAGGACACCTGCACATGCTGCGGAAGGCCCAGGCCATCTCCCAATCCAGACTGACGAGCTCTGTCAGCGGCCCAATGCACAATACTGTGGCCCACTATCCAGATACGGATAGTGCCCGGACCTAGGGTTAAAACAGAAATGTAAGTACACAGCCACATTATTTCCTCACATACGTTTTGAAAGCATCCGATCTCCATCGACCCAAGTCCTTTATCCTCTTCACGGATAAACCCCAATGGGCGGCTGTAGTTGCAGCACCAATCCGGAAGGAGTGAGGAGCGAACTCCGAAGCCTCAAGCCCACACGCTACAATGGCTTTACGCATCACCTTAGTGAATTGATGCCGTACTAATGGGTGCCCATCTTCGTGAATAAACAGGGGCCCTTCACCCACTGGTCGCAAGGCCAGGTACCGCTTAAGGTCCTTTACCGGACAAGGGCCACCTTCCCCAGACGCCGGGAGCCTGATAACGGCTCCCCTACCCAGCTGATCCGTCTTTGAGTTTCTGATATTAATTTGCAAGTCAGACGGAGACATACTCACGTCCTGCAACAACAAGCCCCTGGAACCTCCATCCCGCTTTGGCTCAAGGACCACCTCTCCTACTCTCAGGGCCCCAAAGAAAGCCAATGAGAAAGCTGCAGAAAACAAACGGGCCTCGAATTTAGACCAACAGATGCTACGCAATTTAGTATGCATCTGCGCCAGCAACTCTAATGTAATAGGCCGTCTAGGAATAGGCTTAGAGGGAGTGAGACGCCCCCAACCTTCCACAGCTCTGCGCACCACAAACTTCCCACACGGATCCTTGTTAAAAAATGCCCTGCTAAAAAAGGAAATCGCTGCCGAATGAAGTCGCAGCGTCCTGGCCGCCCGGCGCATCTGGAATAGATGTGCCAAATACTTGAGCACCTGAGAGGAAGAATGGGGGGCAGTAACCTCCTCAACCGTCTGTCCATTAAATAATAAAAAATCTGCCCAGGCCTTTTTATAAGACCTCAAAGTAGAGGGGGCAACAGTGGAGGGGGCAAGAAATGCAGCTACTCCCTGTAAAACTAAGGGAAGACAGCAAATCATTCTCGCCCAGCTGTACCACCAGCACTGCGGGAGGATCTGCACAGGTCACACTCGACCGCACCAAAGGAAGGATCTCTTCCCAAAGCATTCCCCATCTGGACAGCCAGTATATGTTCACATGGGCAGGAAGACTGAGATGGCGCCCCAGTCCAGACTCGTCAGCGCGCTTGCCAGCCCAGTGTACAATGCTGTGGCCCAAATGTGCACAGCTGCTCCTATGAAAAAAGGAAATAACAGACAAGCATCAGCACAGACATCATTGTGACACTTCCTGATATAACCCTTGTCAGCGTCAGACTTCCAATGACCCGTATTCAAAATCCTGTCTACTGACAGGCCCCCAGTGTGCAGCCTTTGCAGCAGCACCTATTCGGAAGGAATGAGGCGTGTTCAGCGGTAAGCAAGCCGCAGGCCGTAATAACTGGTGCACGAGGTAAGCACATTGATGCTTGGCTAACGGGAACCCATTTTCATGCACTAGGAGCGGGCCAGCCCCCAGGGGAATGAAAAGCCAAATATTCTGTTATCCATAACTGGGCAAGGGCCCTCCTCACCTGTGTCGGGAAGCCAGATTGTGGCACTCCTGCCCACTAAGTCTGTTTTAGAGTTCCCAACTCTAATGACCAGCTCCAAAGCGGATAAGGAAAAGTCCTGAAGCAATAAGCCTCCAGACTCTCAGCCCCGTGCTGGCACCAACAACCATTTCCCCAACCCTCAGTGCACCAAAAGGCAATGGAATACTGAAAGGAGTCTCGCCTTGATCTTTAACCAGCAGACAAGTTTTAACTTGTTGCAGCTACTGCATAGGTAAAAATTGACAGACTTCCTGCCCACTGTCCTATGAGGTTGGAGCCTATTCCAACCTTCCAAGGCCCTGCGCACTACAAACTTTATACAAGGGTCTCTGAAAAATAAAGCTTCAGTATAACAGACATTGCAGCGGACTGAATTCTAATAGTTATAACCGCATGCCCAATCTGCAGCAGGTGGACCAAATACTGCAGGATCTGCTCAGAGGATGGGGGCCAGTTCATCTGAATAGCCGAGGACTGCCAGCTTAAGTCTAAGAAATCCATCCAGGCCTTCCCATAAGAGCTAAAAGCAGCAGGGGAAATGGAAGCTGCTGCTCTCTGTAATTACTAATTGTTGTCAAAATGCCACAGGTGGTCTGGAAAATTCTGGCAGTAGCTGAGTGTCTGGAGCCCAGGATCTGAAGCGCTCCATCTGAAAATGGGATAGAGTGTCAGCGACATCATTAGAGGATCCCGTAATCAGGAGCAGAAAGCACAATATTAAACCTTAAACGGCGCAGCTCGAAAACGTGAGCGGAGGGGCGGAGACTCTGCTGGAGCGTGAGGACTGTTTTGCCAAGACGCTCACCACTACCTGGTTATCAGGCCAAAAGCAGATCCGATGGTCACTGGACTCCTCGGGCCACATGTGAACTGCTACTACAATGGGGAAAACTCAAGAAAGTTAGGTCACATGATTGCCTCACCACACTGGGCTTGAGGCCATGGCTTTGCACACCAGCAGCCCTTGAAATAACAACCAAAGGGCAAAGAACCAGCAGCAGCAGCATGAACCTGAAAATCCCTGTGCGGGTTCAAGGTATCCTGCCATGGCGAACGACTATTGCATTCGTTTCGGAATTGCAACCATTGCATGATTAATTAAGTGACCCAGCAAGATCGGATCTGATGAAGCATCACTTGCTACAGAGGAAGTATTACAAAATAACTTCCTTCAAGGCAGACAGCTTCTCCATAGGCAAGTGGTATGTTTTAGCAATGATATCCAACTGGATCCCTAAATAAAATGGGAATATGGGCAAAAGGTATTGAGCTATTGCTTGCCAGCTTCCAGCCCCCCGCTTGGGCAGGGGGCATCTTGTGCTGCCATCATGATATGTAAATTTACAGGGCCGACGCTGGCCAGAACCCCTAAAGAAGTCCCGACAAAGCTGCCGCCGAGCCAGCTTCCTTTTCAGACACACACTCTGTGTAATGCAAAAACACACTGCATGCAGTGCACACACACTCCATGCAATGCAACTACACACTCCGTTCAATGCAACTAGACACTCCGTGCAATGCACACACACTCCATGCAATGCAACTACACTCCATGCAATGCAACTACACACTCCGTTCAATGCAACTAGACACTCTGTGCAATGCACACACACTCCATGCAATGCAACTACACTCCATGCAATGCAACTACACTCCATGCAATGCAACTACACTCCATGCAATGCAACTACACACTCTGTGCAATGCAACTACACACTCCGTGCACTGCACACACCCTCCGTTCAATGCAACTACACACTCCGTGTAATGCACACACACTCCGTGCAATGCAAAAAACACACTCTGTGCAATGCAACTACACCCTCCATGCAATGCACACACACTCCGTGCAATGCAACAACACACTTCGTACAATGCAACTACACACTCCGTGCAATGCACACACACTCCGTGCAATGCAAAAAACACACTCTGTGCAATGCAACTACACCCTCTATGCAATGCACACACCCTCCATGCAATGCAACTGCAAATCTCTCACGCAATGCAATGCAATTGCAGCCCGTGCAGCACCGTGCCCTGCAACGCACAGAGCATACTGCAATGCGGGCACGCAAAGGTGCTTTCTCCCGCTTGCATATTGCAAACGTGGCGCCCGTTACATCCCTCGCAGTGAGGTAACCACCAAAAGGACCTAAGTGTCCAGGTAGAGGAATGGGGGAGCATGCAGCTGTCCCATACAGGGACCAATCCTGCAACCTAGGCATTACCGGCACTATGCGCTGACCCAGTGAAACCAATGCTTCATGGACCACATGGGGACACTATTCAGGCCGGAAACGCTTCCAGGCCATCGAATACTAGGGCAAAGCCCTAGGATCACCTGCTAGGCCAGGCATAAATATTTCCAGTGAAATAGCAGAGTTGAGGTAGCCCACAGCTTGTCCAGGTACCCCTGCTTGCCCTTTTAGAGGGAAGCACCCCTTCAAGAAACCCAAAATTCTTTTATCACAAATGGGCCGAACTACCCAGCAACAGAATAGCCCAAAAGGAGCAGTTTGTTTTGGTTTTTTACAACAATGACTAAGAGGGGGATATGAACCCTGTCTCCCAGGTCCTAGTCCTACACTTTAGCCACTAAGCCACAATGGCTCGTCTCTAAAATGGCAGTCACCACTATCAGGGCAAAACAAACTTGGAGAAAATAAACTTGTTCAGAAACAGTATAGTTCAAGAGCATATACAGCGGGCTCATAGTCACTGGAGGCACAGAGAGCCTCTGGCACCCTCTGTCTGCCTCAGATATACCTTAGCAGCAACTGGGCCTGCAAGCAGATACATAGAGAGAATGAATCACGTGTCAGAGACTTAACAATTAACTGGTACCTGTAGCAGACTTAGGCTTGGAAGTTGTGTGCAGGCCGACTAGGCCTCCCTGCTTCTGCTCTTGAGAATCTGAGTCTCATAGCAATATTAAAGGAACTCAAAATAGTGCTCCTGTCCAAGGCTAGATTAAAATTTGGCCAACAGCACTGCACACACTCAAAATAAAGCCAACCTTCGGGGATACTATAAACGAAAGTGATTCCAGCTAAGCTGGGAACAGCCCTGACTAGCCCCACAATTTACAACAGGAGAAATGGGGGAAACCTTTTTGCGAAAGAAAGCCCCTAATGGGGCTCTCTCCCTATTGGAAAGGCAAGCCACAGATACAGGGAGAATCTTCTCACAGGACAGGGTAAGGGGTGGGGTGGGAAATCAAACAGGAAAAAGAGGGAATTAAATTATTTAAGGGACCAGAGAGGATTAAAAGAAGGGGGAAATAAAGAAATGTAACCAGACAATGAGAAGATTGCATCACTGTCCTCCAGACAGTCCAAGTGCTCCATGTGATCCGGTGTCCACAGCGAAAGAGAAAGGAACAAGCTGTGGACCCAGTATAAATAACCTCTGACTCCACCCCTTACTTGGCAACATCAAATTTACCCCAGTAACAACAGTCACCAATCAATTCAATTCCCTTGCAACAGCCTGGCTGGCAACTGAGGATGTTTTGTCTGGCCCCATCCGCAACACGTGCTCTCTCTTTAATGAGAACACGCTTTATAAGAACATAGAAGAACCTGCTGCAGTAGGCCAATGGCCCACCTAGTCCAACATCCTGTTCTCACTTTGGCCAACCAGATGCCTGAAGGAAGCCCAACTACAGGACCACTGTAGTTTCCAGCAACTGTTGTTTGGAAGCATTTCTGCCACCTTCCATTTCCCCCCTTCTCATGACTACCTCGCTGGCTTGTTTGAGTGCGGAAGGTGGAGGAGCCATATATGCAGCCCTGAGCTCATTGGTGGAAAGGTAGGACATAAATATCATAAACAAACATTTATGGTAATGCAAATCAGCACAGATTGTCATAGCAATGGAGCCAGAGAAATAGCAGGAAGTGTGGGACTGTTGGTGTTTGACAAATGCCATGTTTGTATAAGGCTAGATGGTCCAATGGTCTGGCTAAGGCAGCTTCCTCTCCTCCTCTGAGTTGATGCTACCTCATGGACTTAGAGGCCTTCCAGAAGCATTGTGAAGAACATGGCAGCAGAGAAAGGAGTAAATGAAGGATAACCCTGAAGGATACTTTACATCTCCAGAGTCAGAGGTGGGATGTTTCTGAATACCAGTTTCTGGAAACTGCAGGAAGGGCGAGAGCTCAGAACCTGCTTGTGGGCCTTCCATGGGTATCTGGTTGGCTGCTGTTGAGAACAGGATGCTGAACACAAGATGAGCTACTGGCCTGATCCAGCAGGCTCTTCTTCAGGTCTTAAGAAGGGCTGCAGGTCCTGAGAACACTAGGAACAGGGCTATTTTTTCAGCCAGAACTCACTGGAACTCATTTCTGGCACCTCTCAGGTGAGTGCCATTGCCATTCAAAGAGGACAAGGGTGGTGTTCATGGTGAGTTCTGGCACCTCTTTTTCTAGAAAAAACAGCACTGACTAGGACCCACTTTTTCCTTACATGCCAAAATATCCAAGGCCTCTCTTGGGTCCTTTCTCTAGCGACTACGCTGCATTTGGAGGTTCTTGTCTCTGATGCTGCCAAGCTTGACCAATTCCTGCTGCCAAACCGATATAATTCACTGTGTGTATGTGTGTGTAAGAGAGAGAGAAAAAACAGGACACATTATCCTCCCTTTCACAGGCAGTCTTGCCAGTTTCTGGTCAGCTTTATTCTTTGCAAGAGGTGTTAGCTACACTTTTGAAGTCTTAACAACAGTTCTGCACAGGAATATTCATGTATGTTTATTGAAAGTATGCCAGAGAGTGTTTTCTCTTCTCTTCACTCCCCCCGCCACCCATCCCTTCCTTTTGGTCGTTCTCATCTCCCCTTCTGGTAGGTGGCTCATTACTTCATAAATCTGAGCCTGAACAGGAATTGGAGCTGGGGAGCAACTGTGCTGCTTCATGCATCACAAGCCAGCGCATGTGTGTGGAAGACAGAAACAGCACCTCTTTGGACCAGCTGCTCCATCCATCTGCAGCTGGGTCTAGGTGCAGTGATCTACGGTCAAGATCTGTACTGGGAGTATTTTTATAGCAGCTTTATAGCAGCTGGTGTGACTGGCAATAGGCAGAGAGAGAGAAAGGGAGGGAAAGAGGGAGAGGGAGAGGAAAGGATGAGGAGCAGGAAGAAGAAGAAGAAGAAGAAGAAGAAGAAGAAGAAGAAGAAGAAGAAGAAGAAGAAGAAGATCCCAGCCATCAGGGAAAGCTTAGAAGACACAAATAAACAGAAAAAGTATTTTTATTTGTTACCGTTTTAGCGAACAGCACTCCTTATGAGTGCCAAAACATCTCTGTGCCAAAACATGGCATAAAAGTAAAGCTAAAATGTGCTTGAGTGCAAGTGGAGTTTATAATGTTTCTGTATTTCCTTAAAAGGGGTGATATATATATGTATATATGTACACACACACACACTGGTATACCTCCTACTTTGGGCAGATTGCAAAGAAATAAAATAAGAATGGAATTCACATATGCTGGCACTGTACAGAGCTGATTGAGGCTGCTTTGCAAGTACCAAGACTTATGAGTGTAGCACATTATGATTTATGTATTACGTGAAAAGTGCCCCCTCAGAAACCCACTAGCCCATTTTTAACCGTATGAAGCACCTTGAAGGATCAGACCAAAATTCAATCCAGACTAGGATTAGGGATTCTGTTTGCAAAAATAGCCAACCACATGCCTGAGGACATGAACATAACAACATGTGTTTCTGGCATCTGGTATGACCTGTGAAGCAGGAGGTTCTACTTATCTCTCATGGTTAGTAACTACTGAAAGGTCTATCTATCCTCTTTAAATTAGCCTATTCTTTTGAAAAGCCTGTCTTTGGTGCCCTTCATATGTACATATCGGAGTTGTGTGGTACCCACTTCTCTATCAGTGTCTCCTGGGTGTGTGAGTAACTTTTAAGCGATCCAGTCTTATGTGAGCCAGTCAGTTGGTTCATTCCCACAAAATCAGCAGCCCAACTCTTGACAGGGTATTGATTCTGTGTTTGGGACTCACAGAAACAGAGCCCCACATAGGGTGGACATCAGAAAAGAGGACGCAGATTTGCCAAAGATTTGCCAATGCTCATTCATACATATAGATAAACAATTTAAAAGTGCTTACTGTGATTTAAATAGAAAGACAATATATCCCACCACAGCAGCGAACAGAGAGAGACAGATGACCTATGTGCCTTCTCATTCTGCTGACCCAAAACTTTGTGGCTAATGGGCAAATTCAAGATGCCTAGACTTGGACTGGACAGCCCTTCAAATAGATTTTATTTGGTAGATGGCACTGCAAACAGAGGGCTGCCCTCTGTAAAGTAGAGCCCTCAACCACTCTCGTCCCACACAGCTGGGTCAATTAAATATTACCCAACCACAGGGAAGTTGATAATGGGAAAAAAGAAACATTTCTGTGTTGCTTGTGCCGCATGTAAAGATCATCACCACATCTTGCACTAGTGAAGAAAGTTAGCCATGTTGTGAGAAGGGTACAAAAGAGGTCAACAACAACAACAACAACAACAACAACAAAAATTTCTATCCACTTTTGCTTCCACAGGTACAACACCACTGACAACCTCATCTTTTCTCTACTTTCTGCTCTCTTCAATCTTGGGAATCTAGTGGATCACCTGGCCAAGGAAACCCAGATCCAAGCCAATGCTTACACCCCCAAGGAAGTGTTTGTAACAGAGATACTAACATGTCTAGAATGCAACAGAGGGCAAGTGCAGCACTGCTTTTGAAAACTTCTCAACTGACTGTTTGGGTTTCTAAGATTTTACGTGAGTTAGGGCTGATTTAAAAATCTTGCAACTCAGTCTCGAGTCCAACAAAGTTTTGCGTAATTCCACTGGAGTTCCTGTCCAAGGATCTGTCTTTTCGAATTTCACAGCAAAAGCTGTAAAGCTCTGGCCTGTATGCTGTTAATGTTAAAAACATAATGCTTTGGACTGGGGGTGGGCGGGGGGGGGGAGGTAATTGCAATATATATGTGCCAAATCCTCATATAAAGGCTTTTGAGAAAGCATTCTGGTGGCAGCCAGGCCAAGGATTCAAAATGCCGCTTGCCTATTTAATAAGCGAAGGCAGAAAAGCAATATTGGTAAGCTGCAAGACTGCAAGATGTGGTTTGATAACAATTTTTTAAAGAAACACCTCTTTATTTTTCATTGCGGCGAACAATTTAGAACAGAAGAAGCTAGAAAATGCTACTGTACATTACATGGGAAAATAAGGTCCCTTTAGTGTTTCCCAGTCAGTGGTGACAGTCTGTCTTTCCCAGGCTTGGTGCAGAGGGTCAGTTTAAACCCTCCGAAGTGCCAAAAACGCCATCTGCTCTTCCATCTGAAATGGGAATATTTTTTGCTCTTTTTTGTTGTTGTTTTTAATCTTGATTTGGTCTTTTGGTGTTTGTGATGGAGCACGCAGCCCAGATGCCAATAACGAGGAAAACGTATTAAGTGATAAAAGCGGTGTGTGTGTGTGTTTGGGGAAGGAGTGAGGATAGGAGGGATTGAGGGCGGATGGAGAAATTAAAACGAACGAGGTAGGGAAAGGGTACGGAGAGAAAAATAAAACGGAGCTGATTGCAATATTCGAACCAGGTGTGGCTGTGAATCTAAAGCACTATCTTGAGAGGTTCCAACAGATAGAGCCTATAATCCAGCACATCTGGGAAAGTGTCGGTCAAGGCAGTCCCAAGCATTGTGCCAAAAACACCTTAGAAGATATTCCATACAAGGATCCAGCTTGCCATATTGTACAGCTGCTGTTTATTAGGGATGCTCATATTTGATATATACTAGCAGGTCGGAATTTTCTTACATGCTATGGGAAGCAGCAGGGTCATTTATTTATTTTTTTGGTATTTTTGTTTCAAACGGCTGCTCTCTCGCACACGTCCCCTTACGCAAGCCCTTCCAAACGTTTTCATGAAATGGTGAGTCAGATTGCCGTCATTTCATTTTTGACACGATTGAATAAATCTAACCTTTAAAATACTAGGAAGTCTTTACTTTTCTACAAGGAAGCTGAATGGCATGGCATACTTTACCCCCCCCCCCCCGCCTCAGATATTTTATTAGTTTTACAAATGAAAAGTACAAATAAACGCACATCATACTTTATGTGGAGATTCTCCGAATCTCGCAACTTCCCCCCACCCCGTCCATGGAGTCTTATTTTAAACATCTACAACTGCATGTTAGTCTGTACTCCAGTTTTTATAGCAAACCATATTGTCCATAATGGGGGTTTTTTACACTACAGTGGTGCCCCGCAAGATGAATGCCTCGCAAGACGAAAAACTCGCTAGATGAAAGGGTTTTGCGTTTTTTGAGTCATTCTGCAAGACAAATTTCCCTATGGGCTTGCTTCGCAAGACGAAACGTCTTGCAAGTTCTTGTGAGTTTGTTTCCTTTTTCTTTAAGCCGCTAAGCCGCTAAGCCGCTAATAGCCGTGCTTCGCAAGACGAAAAAACCACAAGACGAAGAGACTCGCGGAACGGATTAATTTCGTCTTGTGAGGCACCACTGTACAAGGGAGTCAAAATCCTGCTCTTGTTTCCATCTGCTTACAGTGAGCTCCTAGATAACTTATAATTTTTTTCCATTGTTTTATAAAGTTTTTTATCCTCTTGGTTTCTGAGTTTTCCCATCAGCTTTGCTATCTCAGCATAGTCCATCAACTTGGTTTGCCATTCTTCTCGCGCAGGGACTTTGTCATTCTTTCCAACTCTGGGCCAATAACATCCACACAGCTGTTGTTCCATACATAAAAAGTATTTTCTGCTATTTTGGAATGTCGGTACCTGTAATTCCTAATAAAAACAGCTTCTGGTGTTGTTGTTTTTTTCAAGTTATTTAAACATTTCCCCAATTTATGTGTAGTGGATCCCACCTCTACCACCAATGCTTGGTGCACAGGTGCTTTTGCCCTTGAAATGTGACCCTGTCTCTTGCTAGACGGAGTATGCACATAAATGTGGCTGTGCTTCCCTGCCTCGTACTACAATATTAAGGGGGCGATGGGTGTCAAGCCCTGGCAGACTGTTGGATTGGACTTTGGTTGATCCAAAGTTGCATACTCCTGCCTTACAGCAACGTCATTCAGTAATGCATTGGTGGGTTTATAGGAGCAGGTGGCACTGTGGTCTAAACCAATGAGCCTCTTGGGCTTGCTGATCAGAAGGTCGGCGATTCGAATCTCTGCAATGGGGTGGGCTCCCGAAGCTCTGCCCCAGCTCCTGCCAGCCTAGCAGTTTGAAAGCACGCCAGTGCAAGTAGATAAATAGGTACCTCTCTGGCGTGAAGGTAAACGGTGTTTCCTTGCTCTCTGGCTTCCATCATGGTGTCCCGTTGCACTAGAAGCGGTTTAGTCATGCTGGCCACATGACCCAGAAAGCTGTCTGTGGACAAATGCCGGCTCCCTCGGCCTGAAAGCAAGATGAACGCTGCACACCATAGTCACCTTTGACTGGAATTTACTGTGCAGGGGTTCTTTACCTTTTACCTTGGTAGCTTTATTATAGCTGTGCCGCTGTTAACTTTAGCATGCTTTGAACCAAATGCATTGTGTATTTTTTGTTATACTTGCTCACTTCCTCTTCGGTTTGGACAGCTGCCTTTTCCATGCTGTCGTTCTCTTTTTAATGTGTTTTGAATATCAAATATTGCTGGAGCACCTGAATGCAAAGATGGTCTGTGTTTTACTGTATGAGATGCCTAGAATGTGTTAACGCTCTGTCAAATTTTAAACGAAAACCTTCTGCCTTTTCAATAAAAGGTTGTCCACCATTTAAGATTAATGTCAGGTGCTAAGAGTGCTTGGTTCTGCAAGATTCCTCCATAGGAAAATAAGGTTTTGCTATGTTACACATCGAACTGTATGGGAAAATAATATGGGGTTACCGGGCTATAAACACATCAGGGCCAGCCCTCCTAGGAAGCAGGGTGAAGCAGCTACTTTGGGCAGCCCTCTGCCAGAGAGCCAGAGCCAGCATTGACACCTATTTCCGGTGAACTCTTGAGGTAAAGGTAAAGGGACCCCTGACCATTAGGTCCAGTCGCGGACGACTCTGGGGTTGCGGTGCTCATCTCGCTTTACTGGCCATGGGAGCCGGCATACCGCTTCGGGTCATGTGCCAGCATAACTAAGCCACTTCTGGCGAACCAGAGCAGTGCACAGAAACACTGTTTACCTTCCCACCGGAGTGGTACCTATTTATCTACTTGCACTTTGACATGCTTTCGAACTGCTAGTTTGGCAGGAGCAGGGACCGAGCAACAGGAGCTCACCCTGTCGCAGGGATTTGAACCACCGACCTTCTGATTGGCAAGTCCTAGGCTCTGTGGTTTAACCCACAGTGCCACCCACGTCCCAAACTCTTGAGAGCTCTTGCCAAAAAAACCCCAAGATCTTGCTGGAACCTGCTGCTGCTTTGTGCCACCATACAACCCAGATAAGGAATGCTTCAGCAGGGGTGGTGCGGCACGGCTGGTGCAGGGCGGAACTTCCTGTTTCATCTCAAAATGGGGCACAACACCCTGGAAACACACGGTAATTGAGGGCACTTTGCAGATATGGCATTATGCTTACTATGGGCAGCTTGTTATAATGGATAGCTACTGTATGTTCTTTGCCCACTTTTCTTTGCAAAAACAGCTTGGTCACGGTCCCAATTCCTTTTGAACGTAGGCACTCAATTGGAATAGGGTGCACCTCACAGTGTGCATACTTGGAAACCAGGGCAGTTCAAGGATGAAAAACATTGTGTGGAATTTTGCCAGTAGAACGTATTTTAACACTAATTGGTGCAACTATTTCTATTGCACCTAATAGGATAAAAACACATATTTCCCTATAATGTTGTTTCCTTTGGTGCAAAAACAAACAAACAAAATCTCTTACCATCATCAATACTTCCAACAGGAACCAATTCTTGCTTGGAGTGACGCAGACAGAAGTTTTCAATCGTATAAAAGAAAGGAGGACTCATTATATTTATTTTAATGTCCTCACATTTTGCCTTGTCATATTCCTTTCTTGAGATTTGTAAATCTGTCGGAGATGCTTGTGGAAAATGGTGAATAAATGGAATGCATAATCATAATAAATAATTATTATTATTGATTCTAATTAAATAACAATTATAAAAGAATAAGAAGAGGAAAGTTCTTTCCCCCCCTTTGAATGAATCAAGGCTGCTATCCCCAAATTAGCATAGCTCCACTTAATCCAGTTTAGTACCAATGAAATATGTAGATTTAAACATCTTTAAACATCTGTGCTGGATTAAGTAGTTTAATTTGATTGGATTAAGTGATTTAATTTGATTGACTGCCCCAGACAGGAATATAATAATCTGTTCTATACAGAGTCAGACCATTGATCCAGCTATCCTGGCATTGTCTACAGAGAGTATGTCAGGAAAATGCGCACCCCAGTTTTGGGACTCAACATGTTGGGTTGATTTGTCAGGTATTTTATTTGTAACCAGGAAAGGTGACATTAGAGTGGAGTTCAATACTCTGTTTTCCTCCATATGCATTTGACTCATGTTAGATCCAAGCTAGTATGAAGAGCATTTGAAAAACAAAATGGGGGGGGGGGGGGAGAGAGAGAGAGAGAGAGAGAGAGAGAGAGAGAGAGAGAGAATCCACCACCACAACAAATTTGGCTTTTGGCATGACATAGCCATGACACTGAAGCCATCTGGCAAGGCGTTAACATGATTTAATTAACTATCCTTTGTCCTTTCACTACAGTAGCACTCCAGGGTGCCTTCTTCTTAATAAGAACTCTCTACTAAAATGTTAATAACCATCAGAATGGCACATCCGTTAAGGCAACTTGAAAACTTTTTCACTGAGCAATGGCATTCCGGCGAAAGTCGCAAAATTCAGAAGATGAAATGCGACTGTTTGTGACCTAGTCACGACAGTGTGTGACCTTCTCACCCACAGCTAAAGGATTGGTGTTTGGAGAATTCATCTGGTCTTGGAGCCTTTGATCAGGGGAATACGTGGAAATGTTCTTCTTGATTTCAGTGGGCTTTGCTGCTGCAGAAGCTCCTTTAGCAAAAGCCACTCTGGTTTAAGGCCAGAGTTAAAGCTTTCTCGTGTTGGCTCAAACTCCACAAAGCTGAGAAACTGGAAGCTAAGGCTGATACCTTAACAGGTGTGCCCTTTGATTAAGGATGGGGAAGAGAGTCAGATATAAGCAGAGATGTCACTGAAGAAGAGATTCCAAAATCATCTATTCTAACCTTGATGTAGCTGACATAGAGCTTGTATCCATGTATGGCAGAGTGTATTGCGAAAGACCAAACCAAATCAACTTCAAACCTTATGTCGTCATAGTTAGGTGTATAATTTCAAAATAAATGGCAGAAAAGGTTCAGAGAAACTGTCCAAACTTTAGAAGGGCAGTCCAACTTTCTTAAGCTACTGTTATACCCAAATCTGACTGGTAATTTAGCAAGCACATCTGTTTCTGCTCAGACAAGTAGGCCCCGGTACATTTGTCTGTGCATTCCATACTTTGCAAAATCAGGCACATTGGTCTGACATAAAATATCTGCGTTATCCCTCCCTTAATGCCTACTGTAACAAAAGTTGCTGTTCCTTGGTGCCACATTACAGTGGTACCTCGGGTTAAGAACTTAATTCATGCTGGAGGTCCGTTCTTAACCTGAAACTGTTCTTAACCTGAGGTACCACTTTAGCTAATTGGGGCCTCCTGCTGCCGCTGCGCCGCCGCCAAGCGATTTCTGTTCTCATCCTGAAGCAAAGGTCTTAACCTGAGGTACTATTTCTGGATTAGTGGAGTCTGTAACCTGAAGCATCTGTAACCTGAAGTGTCTGTAGCCCAAGGTGCCACAGTACCATAGTACAGTGAATATTCATAGTACATTATGAATATTTTTATTTCTTACCACAAGATCCTGTTGCGGGTTGCAGCAATTTAAAACAAAGTGTTAAAACCAGTTTAAATCAAACAGTCTGATGAGTTGGTTCCTATAGAGGCAGGCCCTAAAAAAGATGAGATCCTAAAAATCTCAGCTGTCAAATGCCAAGGTAAAGAAGTACATATTCAGCAGGCGCAGTGGTAGACTGTGTGTGTGTGGGGGGGTCTCAATTTTCAGCAGTGCCCTGAGTGATGCCAAAATTTGGTGCTCCCTCATCTCTCACACTCAATTCTAAATCATAGTTGTGTTGCTCCCTGCAGCACCCTCAAGGCTCTGTACCCCCAGTGCGACCAAACCAGCCACACTCCCCTAAATCCACCTCTGGCAGGTAATAGAAACTACAAAACGAAGATACAGAAACACCTCTCTTTAGAATTTGGGCCCCCACACCAATAGTTTGGTGGGTAATCATCTGCACTATGAATTGCAGTTTCAATCCTTCCCCCTCCTACATGCTCAAAAAAAGTGAGCTCCATTGTGATCATTGCCAATCCATGTCCCTTAGCACAGGAATGGGGAGTCTGGGGCCTTCAGTTCCCATCAGCCCCAGCTAGCATGGCCAATGGTCAAGGATGATGGGAATGGAAGTCCAACAACCCCTGGAGAACCCCCTTTGTAGTGCCTGCAGCCTGTCACTATGGCAATATGTGGATCCTTTCTACCCCCAAATTCAGCTCAGTTCTAGAAAATGTTCTGCTGAAAAGTATCACATTATGATTCACAGCATCATAGAATTGTACAGTTGGAAAATCTCTGAGGATAATCTAGTCCAATCCTCTGTAATGCAGGAATATGCAGCTGGAATATGGGCCTCGAACCTGCAGCCTTGGAGTTATCGGCACCATGCTCTAACCAACTGAGCTATCCAGGCTGTAGTATCATTGCAGAATGGGGGCCCTAGTTTCATAATTAAGCAAAGGGTTGGAGCTTCCTGGGAGGTTGACAACATCAGGCTAAAAATTATTCAGCCTACCCAGCTGGAATACCTCAGAGGGAATATCAAAGAAAATTGCCTGCAGTGCCACTGTTAAAGCAAGATTGTCCCTTAGTAACAATAGCCATAATAGCATTACCTGATCTTTCACCCAGTGAGGGGATTTATCTAGCAGATTCATTAGTTCCTACGGTAGAAAGCTCACTGGCTCTTAGAGCAGGATGCTGATTAGAATAGGGAGAAGATGTCACGATTCACTGACTTTTCAAAGAGGCTGATCAGTTTCAAATACCAAAGCACACAAGGACTATTTCCAGGCAGGGTGTATATGGGTTTGTGCATGGTGCATAGCATTGGCCAACCAGTACAGCAGTGCTGATATTCTTAAAGAGATCTAAGTCACAGTATTTTGCCTCCGGGGCCATCAGAAGAAATGCTGTCTGCCAACTTATAGACCTGCCTAGTAAGAACATGATTCTCCCATTGCCATGTGTGAGCACAGAACCAAGAATGGCCAGGGCGCATCTAGCCAGGTCTGTGTGAGTGTCTGTCTATGTGAGTGCAACCAAAAACACTTCATAGTTGGTCCATAGTGACCTCAGCTGTAATGAAGTTCTACCCAACATTCAGGTAGGCCTTTTTATTGCGAAAAAGGATTGAACAGAAATTCTCCTTTCTGACCGATGGCAGGGGCAGACTTTGTTCTTTCAAATTTCAGCAATGCCCTGTGTGAGGTCAAAATTTGGTGCCCCCCCCCACCTTTTGTCTTCTGTTCTGCTCAATTCACTACATCATAGCTGCTATGCCCTGCAGCACCCCAACCTCAGCACCCAGTGGGGTGGAACTAGTCGTTCGGCCTCAAACCTGCCACAGATGGTGGGTCATATTTCTTTGTGCTCTTGTTGTGTGTGGGCATGGGTGAGTGCATACACACACACATACACACACACCATGTGTGAGATATTTTCTGAATATATAGTTGATGGAAAGGATGACTAACTTCTGGGTTCTCATGATGGGCCAGAGGTCTATTTTGCCAGAAAAATCACTTCTCCAGGGGTGGTTCGGATCCATCATAAAGCCAACTCTACCTAGTAGCCAGGGCTAGGACAGATGGAAGTTGCATTCAAGAACATCTGGTGGGCACCAGGCTGGAAAAAATCTGCTGTATAACCTCCCACTCCAACAACTTTTATAAAAATATTTCATAATACTTTCTGCCATCCCACAGGAGGCAGTGATGGCCAACAACCCAGATGGCTTCAAAAGAGAATTGGACAAATTCATGGAGGAGAAGGCTTTCGCTGGCCACCACCCACGATGGCCAAGGTTTACTTCCACCGTCAGAAGTAGATATGCCTCTGAATACCAGTTGCTTGGAATCACTGGTGGAGAGAGCAGTCTTACACTCAGTTTCTCCTTGTGGGCTTCCCATGGACATCTGGTTGACTGCTGTGAGAAGGAGATGTTGGACTAGATGGGCCACTGGCCTTCTCCGGCAGGACCTCATTACGTTCTTACATTTTCCCAAAGCCAAACCCAGTATTCTATCCATGGCACCCAAACTTTGCTAATAATGACATTACTTCTTAGTACTTCCTTTGTACAAGTGTAAAATGCGGTGCATGGTGAATGAATCCCATCCCACATCTTGAAAACATGTACTGTGACCTGGTAGACTTAGGGGTGTGTGCAGCAAGCCAATGTTTGCTGAAACAAAGCGATGCCGAAGTCTGCTGTTGCTGTATTTGTGCTGTTGCCAAGTGTCCAATTGTTGCTCACATGTGTTTTGAGTGTTCGAGGGCCCAGGGCATGACTGCATTCCGTACAACTTGTGGAACACATTGCACTAGTATCAGCATCTGGCGCCACTGCATTCTTTATAGGACACGGACCTCTGAGCATTCAAACTGCCTTAGGTGCAGCATGCGAAAACATTCCTTTTGGGGGGGGGGGGAGAGGCTGCCATGACTGTGAATCAAATCTAAGCCTCTTTGTTTTCCATGCAAAGTTCAGCGCATGTTTCTCCGCAGCATCAGGATGGATCGCTGTAGCATTTGCTCGTCTCTGGCAAAAACCAACAAACAGCAGCTGTCCAGAAGGAGAGGCATAACTTTAAACGGGCAGAAGACACTTGAGCAAACCTTTTGAAAGGAAACATTAATTATTATTCTGGAGTCTCTGCGCATCCAAACAAGCAAAACCATGATTAAACAATGCATATCTTAGAGCCACAAAATCTGCATTTATTTTTAATGCTGGATGTGTCCCAGGAATTGGGAGGCCTGTAGTAAAGCAGCAATTTCACAGAATATTCAGACTAACAGACCAATAACCCCTTATCCCAAAAGCGGATTGTGAGAAGGTCAGGGCCGGATTTAGATGAAGAAAGGCCCTAGGCTACTCCACTTGTGAGGCCCCTCCCCACCCCCCACCCTCACAACTAGAAGAAAATGGAAGAGTGTTATAAACAAAATTGAGTCAAGCCAAGGATGATGACAGGTATTTAAAATTCTGCAATTCACAATTTCTCCTCTAAAGAACATAAGATATTGTTGTTAAATACCATGGTGATTTTAAAAAATGCATAAAATTAACACTGAAAAACTTTTGCACTAACTGAACTTTGTAAACCCTTTGTGGCCTGAGCAGGCCTGGAACTACTTCCCAGGTCTTCTCTAAGGAATCAAGTTCAGCCTTCATGGCATTTAACCTTGGCTCAGCATCCTCTGAGGTTAAACTATGGACCTCCTGGAAGCTTGAAGATTCCCAAACCTTCTCTGAATTACTAACAACAGCTGTATCTGCTTTGAATGTTTTAGCAAACGCTTGACTGGTCGCACCCGGACTTTGGTGTGGCCGAGCCCCCGGACTGTACTAATGCACCACGGTCCTTTATTTCGGGGAATCAGTTTTTTGCCTGGAACTTTGTGGGGGACATTCCTTGGGTGCCGGCCATGGTAGTGGGAGTCACAGAGCCCAGCTCATACCAGGTGAGTATGTCTCATACCATATTTATTAAAAATAGAAGGTGCAGGGCTTGTCAGTCCAAGCCCTGCACAGTCTCATCAGGGATGACTTTAAGGCAATTGGAGCAACTGGGCCAAACTGGGCCCCGTGGGCCGCACCTAAGGGGCCCCCTGCACCAGGGCAATCTAGATGGATTTTACTTATATCTATAAGATTTTGCAGACTTTGGCTGTGAACTGGGGCCCTACAAAAAAAATAAAAAAATCCAAGTTGCATCCCACTGCTTCAAATTGGGCCCCATCTGGTTAGCCCTGAGTCTAATAGTTGCTGGGCCTGAGTTTCCCTGCCCTTGCATGAAGTCTTGGGTTTACAATTTTAGGAGAGGGGAGACTTCGGCACAGGGGAGTGGGCAGGCTGGCGAGGTCCCCTAGATTTAGAGGCCCAAATTGTCCTGCCCTCACATGAAGTCTTGGGTTTGCAATTTTGGGAGAGGGGAGACTGTTAGCTGGGGAGTGGGATGGCTGGTGAGGCCCCCTAGATTTAGAAGCCCTAGGCTTCAGCCTACTTAGCCTATACATAAATCCGGCACTGGGGAAGGTGCAGGCAGCATTATTATGAATACCTGACACAGGGCTCAAAAACAGCGATAAAATTACTAAGGGAAGGAGGAATGGACTGCAAATGTCTATACATGTGTGTTAAAGAAACAGACACGTGAGTCACAGGTCTTGAAGCAAAGCTGAGCTCAGTGTTTATCTCAGATCAAGGATGAACCCTTGACCTAGACTATATTACCTTATCTTGCACCAATCATAACTCTGTCATCTGCTCCACTGCCATATAAGAACAAGTGTACATTATACAGCATACCATAGTGTGAAGTTCTCACGAAGGATACAATTTTCAGTGGGTGTTGAGTGGGGGAGCCTCTTCACTGATGGTGTAGCCAACGAATCTTCTTAAAACTAAGCCGGAGCTAAGATCCCCTTCTGTAACTTTTTACAGCACCATTCGGTAACTGGGAAAGGGTGTGTGTGTGTGTGTGTGGATATTTCATGGATCCATTCTGAGGACGGGTAGCTGATTGGTTGGTGGACTACAGCTCCCATAATCCCTAGCTATAGGCCATGGAGGTGTAGTTTACGGGAGTTGTAATCCAACAATGTCCAGATTGGCACCACATTGGCTATCCCTGATTAAGAGAGTAGTGGCAGAACGAGGATAGCTATGAAAGTTACCAATATTAGTATGTGCATATAAAATGGTGCACATTGATTCTTGACTCTCTGATTATTATTATTAATCCTTTTACATGGTTTTGTACATTTTGTGGTATTTTATGCATTGTGATTTGCTGTTATTTTTATTGATTATAGATTGGTAATTCTTTATTGTGGTTGATAAGTATGAACTGTTTAATTATTATTTGCTGATGTTTAATTTTACTGTTTACTACAGTGGTACCTTGGGTTAAGAACTTAATTCATTCTGGAGGTCTGTTCTTAACTTTTTTTTTTTAAATGATATTTATTGAAAGTTTTAAGATTACAAAGAAAAACAAGGAAGAAAAGAAGAAGAAAAAACAGATAACAATTAAACAATACAAATCGATAAAAGTCAAAATCAAAAAGCAAAAGCAAAACACATAATACATCAAAATCAAAAAGCAAAGTTAAACAAAAAAAATTTAAAAGCAAATCCAGTATTCTCAAATCCTTAACTGTCATTACCTTATTTCATCGACCTCCTCACACCTCCCTTTTTTGTATTCTAGTTGTTAATTATCTCAGCAAATCCTTTCCATTTTTCATAATATTCTGTCATTAAATTACCTTAATCTATTTTAGCCTTATCTTACCATAAAAAACCCTAGAACTTAAAACTTAAATCTTATTTATACCAATTTCTCATAACCATAGCATATTCTTGCATAGTTCTTTTTAACATTTCTGCTAAAGACAAATAATTTCGTTCCAACATTTTTCTAATACTCATTAATTTTACAAAACATTCCTAAATAGAATAGAATCTTCCAATCTCCATCCAGCGTCTCTTCCTCCTGGTCTCGGGTTTTGTCAGTCCTTTCTATCCCATCCATCTAGTTCATTAACCTGGTAACCTTATGTCCGAGGCTCTTAAGTCTCTTCCATGTCCCTTCCGCAGATCTTCTTCATATTTATACCTGTACTTTACTTTGTCTTCTGCTCCTTTCACTCGTGGAGACTCCAACTTGACAATATTTTTGTCCCTTCTCGACAGATCAGCCCCTTTTCCATAGTTCACACTGAGCTCCATGTGGTAATTAAAAGCATGTTTCAAGGTCCCTCCAAGGTTGAGGACCCCCACAACTCCAAACTCCTCCCAGCCCAACGCCAGATTTGAAAAGTCAAGACATCCCTGCATAGGGGGGTCTATCCAGCCCCCCATCTCCAAGCCGAACAAGACTCTATCTCTCCAAATCTGGCTTTTTCCAGGTTCATTCGTCAGATCCAACAACTCATGTTCCTGCTGGGCCACAGTTCCCTCCATCTCTGCCTCCCAAGGTCCAGCCACAACCTCCTCCCTCATCTGATCTGTCAGAGCACACTCCTGAGTTAATTCCTGAGTGGGTTCTATATAGATACCCACTACCTGTCCAAAATTTCTGATTGCATCAGTCATCAAATCCGTCTTCTCATGTAACTGTTCCAATAAAGCACTTGTTTTGCAGAAAGCACGCACCAGAGCCTCCGAGTACATTGTTGTGCAAGGTCAAAGTCTAATCCCATGATCATAATCTATTGCAGCTGCAAAGCTCCCCATTTCAGATTAATAACAGTTTCACAAGCTCCCTCTAGGGGAAGAACTTCTATTTGTATCCATCTCTCTCTCTCTTTTTTTTTAAAGCAGATCTAACAACAGAGTTTCCTTTTTCAGATATTTTGTCAATATTTTGTTCCTTTTAGCTGCGAAGGAGAACAATGGAATCACTATGTTTCTCTTCTTTTAACTATCTGTCAAAAACGTTTGTCTATAGTCAATGAACTTCCCGAAAACGTCTGTCCTGACACCCCGCTCCCAGGTTCAAGATGGTGGAAAATTGCTTTTCTTTAGACTCTCTTCTGCAGGTTTAATCAGTCCAGAAAAAATCCCCCCTCTTCTCCTGCTTCCAAAGGGGGTTCAGTAATTTTAAATGATGAAAGTTGATCCTTTACAAACGATTTTCTAAACTCTAGCTTGCCATGTCTTTGCTTTAATCTTTCTACAAAAAGCGGAAGGCTGACTTCCTGTTTAGACCTTCCCGCTTCAGTGCCAAATTAAAAGGAATTTCTTAGTCCAATTTTCCGTTCTACTCACGGGTCGTTGTTTAGAGTCCAATTGTCCAAATTTAACCTACTCACGGGTAGTTGTTTTTGTAGCCAGATTGTCACAGGAAAAAGGTAGCGCTCTCCGGTAACGGCTGTGCGGCTTCGCTCCACGGAAGAAGCAGTTGACTCTCAGCACCGTGCCGCTTGCCCCGCTTTGCTCCGGAGCCCGTAATTGGGTTCCTTTACAAATTGGGGGGGGGAGCGAAAGGTGCCCGCTGAGTCCCACAGTCACAGGCTTCACCCGCCTGTGATTTTTTAAAGGGTCCCCACTTCGCCGTAGCGGAACAGACCCGATTTCCGTAGAGCCAGTCCCTCCGAATCAGAGGGAGTCCGCCATTACCGATGGCGCCACCCCGGAAGTCCGAAACTGTTCTTAACTTGAGGTAGCACTTTAGCTAATGGGGCGTCCTGCTGCCGTCGCCGCACGATTTCTGTTCTCATCCTGAAGCAAAGTTCTTAAACCGAGGTACTATTTCTGGGTTAGCGGAGTCTGTAACCTGAAGCGTCTGTAACCTGAAGCATCTATAACCCGAGGTACCACTGTATTAGATTCTGATGTATTGTTGAATATTGCTTTGTTTGATATAAGTTGCTTATTTTAAAGTTATTGAGACCTTTATATTAGATTGGATTGTTACTATTAATGTTTGATGTTTTATTATGTTTTTATGTGTTGGAAGCCACCCAGTGTGGCTGGGGCAACCCAGCCAGATGGGTGGGGTATAAATAAAGGTATCATCATCATCATCATCATCATCAGCCAGCTACAGAGGTAAGATGAGCACCATTTATTTATTTATTTTTACTGCAATATTTATTTAGCGAGAAATAATGGTCCTTATCTTAACAACTGTCCAGATCATTTAGAAGAGGAAGGCACAATAGACAATATCCAGTCACTCAAGAAAAGTGAAGGAAAGTTTGGCTGCTTCTTTGCTTTTTCCATATCCACACAGGAGCAATTTGCAATCTGGCCTGAGCATGGCAGCTCTTCCTTTAGAGACAGCTCCACTCTTTTCTCACCAATGGTTTTGATCTTGCCTCGCTGGTTTCTGAAACAACAAAATGTTAGGCTTGGGGGTTCGCTTGTCGCTTTTGCGGTAATGAGCATCTACTGGGCATTTATCAGAATTCTGCCAAGGTAGCAAGCTCTGTCATCTATTACTTGCTTGCAGGTTTGCCCGGCTCTCAGATTTCTTTTGAAGTGTACAAAATTCAAAAGAAAAGATATTAAATATGGGTATAGTTTGAGTTCATTGGCATGTTATGGAAAGTACGTGGTGTCGGTGTGTGTTTGTGTGTGTGTATGTATGTATGTGTGTGTGTGCCTTTTACAACATGTTAATGAAGTCAAAATAGACCATTGTTTGTTTCCATGTGTGTGTGCGGCATTGTTTGTTTCCATATACAGTGGTACCTCAGGTTAAGTACTTAATTTGTTCCGGAGGTCCGTACTTAACCTGAAACTGTTCTTAACCTGAAGCACCACTTTAGCTAATGGGGCCTCCTGCTGCTGCCGCGCCGCCGGAGCACAATTTCTGTTCTCATCCTGAAGCAAAGTTCTTAACCCAAGGTAATATTTCTGGGTTAGCGGAGTCTGTAACCTGAAGCGAATGTAACCTGAAGCGTATGTAACCTGAGGTAACACTGTACATGTGTGTGGCAAAAGTTCATGCTTTGGTTCTACAGTCTCATTGCTTTTCTTCTTCAAATTCTACCATATTTTTAGCACACTAGATATGGGATTTTGGCAAGGAAAATGGCAGATGTTCAATATGCTGCTAGTTGTAGCTGTCGCCTTGGATATGTATGGACCGATAGGCATGGAAAGCACATTTAAATGTGTTGGGAAGAAGAGGGAGAATGTGTGAAGGCCTTCCCAGGGATACGCTTTCTTTGTGGCTCGTGTCACACACAGAAATTAGACCTCTGCAATCTGATAGACTGCTTGGGAGTTAAGAGGGGAAACAAAATGGATTTAGAAACGTTACAGAAGAGCTGAACAAACTTTCCATGAGATTACCCCCAGAGCAACTTCTGTGTAGATAATAAGATGTGCTCTCAGAAGAGTATCTGAATAGTCAAGATGAAATGTGTTGAAATCAAGGGATAATTTCGGTTCAGAAAGTCCCTGAGCTATGAAATGCCACTGAGCCGTGAGTAAAAATAACCAATGTCCGATTTTTTCCAAAAAGAGACTGTAGGACATGAGCACAGATAACACTCTATTATTTATGTTCTATTGGCCCATGGAAATGGTTTTGAAATTGGCAGATTGACTTGTCCTTGAAATCTGATAATTTAAGGAATGCTACCTCTGAATGGGATATTTCATATTTCTGCTTTAGCTATCATGATTATAGTCATTGATAGACCTATTCTTCTGAATTTGTTCCATCGCTCCTCCTCCTCCACCATCTATGCTAGTAGCCCATAACAGATGGGTAAGTGCTGTCACTGAAATGTTACTGTAGCATAGTGGCTGAAAGATTGAGCTATGAATCAGCAAGTTCCTGGTTTGAATCTCACCTCTGCCGTAAAGGCACTAGGTCAGGCATGGGGGACTTTGGGACCTCCAGATATTATTGAACTACAACTCCCATCAGCCCTAGCAAGCCTAGCCAATGGCCGGGGTGATGGGAGTTGTAGTTTAGCAACATTTGGAGGTCCAATGTTCCCCCACATCTGCCTTAGGCAATATGTTCTCTCTCAGGAAGAGGTTGCTTCTGGGTGACCTGTTTACTGAGGACTAGTGACGAGTGCCCAGTGCTGCCCAGGATTTTGTTAGAAACCAAAACGTGTTGTGTTATTTAAATGGCTAGTGTAATTTCTGAGTTTGGACTTGGTGAAGTCACATAAAAGTCACATTTCATCCCACCATCCTGATTTAAATAGTGCCTCGTGTCCAAACATCAATGAAGACTCCCACATTGGGAACCCTTGTCCCGATTTTAGTAACAGTATCTCGAGAGGCGGTTGAAACTGTGTCCAAAAATGAGTGAAATCACACCAAACTCACCTTTCAGTTCACCATCTTGATTCAAAATGGCGCCTGGTTTCCAAACGGTGATGAAGTCTGCCGCTGCAGCTCAGGAACCTTGCAGCCAAGTTTGGTGATGATATCTCCAGAGGTGGCCAAACCTGTGCTCCAAAATAGGTGAAGTCAGACCAAAGTCATTTATCAGAGCACCATCTTGATTCAAAATGGTGCCTGGCATCCAAATGTCAACAGCGACCCCCACCCCCACCTTGGAAATCCTCATGCTGCGTTTGATGACTATCTCAAGAGGTGGCCAAGCCTGTGCCAAAATATGGGAATATCTAAGCTGTGTCCAAACCCATAGAGAACAAGCAGACAAATGGACAAGCCACTTTCCAAACTATATGTCAGATTTGTCCTGAGTTGTTTACACAAAGCTTGCGGGCAAGGTTAGGCAATGCTAACTATTGAGCTTTATAGTGGTACCTCGGGTTACATACGCTTCAGGTTACATACGCTTCAGGTTACAGACTCTGCTAACCCAGAAATAGTACCTCGGGTTAAGAACTTTGCTTCAGGATGAGGACAGAAATCGTGTTCCAGCGGCACGGCAGCAGCAGGAGGCCCCATTAGCTAAAGTGGGGCTTCAGGTTAAGAACAGTTTCAGGTTAAGAACGGACCTCCGAAACGAATTAAATACTTAACCCGAGGTACCACTGTATTCTGATTTCTTTGTGGGGAAGTTATGCCATGTTGCATCAAACAGTTGCTAAACCACTTAAGTTAGAAGCTGTAGCTTTAAGGAAGCCCAGTGTGAAACGCTAGACATGACCACTGCTTTCAATGAGGAATAATGAGCAACAGACCATAAAAGTCACCCCAAAATATCCTGAGGTGCAATCTTTAGGATGTTAGAAATAGCTGCAGCGGCAGGGGGGCAGATGGAAAAAATTCATGAACCACACATTTTGCACCAATGAACTTTTCACAGGAGAAAAACACACCAGGTAAAAATCTACAAAGAACTGTAGCTAGCTGTGCAAAGCACATTTTGACAATAAAATAATTATTTGGTTGGGAAGCAATCAAGGACTACTTAACGTGAATCACGAGAGATTTCATGTCCCCAACGGTCAAGATGCTAAATAACAGCAGAAACTATGGCTGCATATCCACCAGATAGTTAAAGCACATAGCTCCCCGCAAAGAATCCCAGGAACTTTAGTTTACTCGCCACAGAGCCAATAATTTGCAGCACCTTTCGTAAACTATAGTTCCCAGGGTTTTGTGGGGAGAGGGCAGGAAAAATGCATTAAATGTATGGTGTGCATTCAGCCTAATTAAAGGATGAGCATTCAACTTCAGGTCCATGGATGCAAGGAAGATCTAGATGGTGACAGGCAAAAGCACACTTGACCAGTCCTTCTCTCTGTGAGGCAATTGTGAATCATTGACAGCTCAGCTCCCCGTCCTTCTCAAGCCACAATTTTGCTCTCATTAGATCACATCCATTATTCATCCCTAATGAAGTGTTTGCTCAAAACTGCCGTCCTCTTAGCCTCCCCCATGAGCTCCAATTCTCAGAACAGCACTCTTGGGCTTTTATCTTTAAATGCACTGAACCTTATTACAAACCACTCTGCTGTGATTTGTTTTGCGTTATTTATTTATCCCCCCCCCCCGCAAAAAAAAATTGCGGCTATCTCCATTGTCCATTTTGTTAAATAGAGGGTAACACATTTGACAGCCATAAAGACCGGCTTTCAATAAAGGAAGAAGGGAAAGAAGCAGATTATTTCGATAATTTATTTTCATGAGAACCAGATGGGAGCACTTTTAATCAGATTGATTTGACAGTTATGGCAAGGATGGAATAATGCACAACCTCATAAATATCATGGCTTAATAATTTGACCAGAGCTGACTGCTACAGACCTAGCTAGATGCTGAAAACAACTGTGGAAGAGCTTGCGATCTTCTGCTGGAGCTGCCCAGGAAGGAAGGCTGTGAAAACACTTGGAGAAGTCCGCCGAGATTTATGGGATGCTTCTTTGTTTAGATGTAGCTGAGTTTATTTGCTGGCCTCAACTGGTTAGCAATCCTGAGTAGCCATTTCCCAATACTTCCCAAGCCTCATACCATGAGGCACTTTTCTGATGCACTATATTAAAAGATCTCTCAAACGGAGAGACAATAATATATCAACCCAAAGTATAAGGATGGAATACTGTTTCCCCTCCACACCCATCCCAAATGTATTCTGCCTTTCTGAAAGCTCTGAAGTGAAAAACAAACAAACAAACCTTCCTTTTCCCGACTTGGATATATTCTGCTTTTCTGAAAACTGGCACCAAACGTTCAGGACAAATTTTGCAGGTATCTATTTTAATAGATTTTTTTTTTTAAAAAAAATCATTTTAATTCTATTAGAGTTTAATTATTTTACAATAGCCATTTATATGTTTTTAGCTTCCAGCATTTTATCTGTGTTGTTCTAATTTGTATAAGGCACCTTGAATCCCTGTCTATGAAAATGTAGGATCATCATCATCTCTGAATTCTTCAGGTGCCAAGCCTTGATGTAGCCAAAACTGCTCTGCTCATGCACAAGAAGGAGGTAGCAGCAGACATGGGGGACCATGGGATTTGCAGAAGTACAAAACTGTATTTAGAAAAGAAATCCTGGAAGGGGTATACCCCCAAACTTCCCAACGAGATCTCTGTGTGCCCACTAGCTATGGAATACTGACTTAGGTTGCATTCACATTGAAGTTTATTCTGCCCCCCCCCGCCCATGTTTTTCCATTAATTCCCAAACTATAGTTCAGCTTTGACATGATGTGAAGGCCACTTGTGGAAACCCAGTGGAATGTAGGGTGAATTTGGTGCTCACTCCAGTGTTAATTGCTCCCCGAACAAATAATAATCGGTTTGCAACTCTGTTAACCCAGAAAATCGCAGGAGCAAAGTGACAAAATGGGATGTCCTGCCTTTTGGGGGGCAGTTGACGGGCATGTTGCATGTGCTATGCTGCGTATACTGTGGCAGTCCACCATTTTCCAAATATGGGAAAGGTGAAATCATAACCCATGACCTGGAGATCTGGCCATGCATGGCAGAAAGCTCAGATGAGGTTCAGGCAGGGGCAGGGGGTGCAGGGGGGGTTGTGGTCCACCTTGAGTGTCATCCCTGGGGGTGAAAGAATGGCACACTGCGGGGGGCGGCACTTACTGCGGGACCTGGCCAGCAGTGCGCCCGAGCCATGCGTCTCTCCTAGGAGTGACGCGGTGGCTCGGGCACCCGCGCTGCCCAAATCGGCAGCGTGGGGCTTGTGCCTGCCAAGCAAACTCCGTGGGCAGCTTGCCGCAGGGCCTCCTTGGGCGGATCACCATGGCGCCCCCCACCCTGGGCGGAGCGTGGATCGCCACAGCGCCCCTGTGCACGAATCTCTAGCTACTCCCCTGGGTTCAGGCTACTTTCTCAGGGAGAGAACAGCTAGTACCTTATTCAGGGCCTCGTAGACAGAGGACACAGGCCAGCCACCATCTTCTAGCTGAGAGGATTAGTCCCTTTCTGTATTCTTCCCAATCTTCAGAAACCAAATGCAATATAATATAAGGCAAGGTATCTTTAGTCTGACAGACAGTTCCTTCAGGGAGATAGAGCCCAGCACACTTCCAACATGATCAGCATATATTGGGTTAAGTTTCTTATAGGTGCTTGGGAGCGGTCTAGATGCATTTATGGTCTCACTTTACTGCTTTCCCTGAGAGCCCCAAGTTCCTGGGCACAAAGCAACAAGCTGGAGCTCACAATTTGTCATGCACGTTACAAAATAGCATCTCAATACCTTGCACTGGAATGTGTGAAGTAACTAAATTTCTTGCATTTGTTAACATTATATGAGTTGTTATGAAATCTCCAGCACTTGTGCTTGACCTGAAATGGCCCGTTTCATGCTTGCAAGCCATCACTTCATGCTACGGTTGCAGAGTGTTGAGTATGTGGATATGAACTCTTATACCATTTCAAGCGGAGATGAGAACTTGTGACCTTCCAGACATTGCTTGACTACAACTCCCATCATCCCTGACCATTGTCCATGTTTGCTGAGGCTGATGTGACCTGCAGTCCAACAAAATCTGGAGAGCCACAAGTTCCCAATCACTCCATGGATGTTTGGATGAGGAGCATGGGGGGGGGGGGATACATGAGAAACTGTTCAGGTACCGATATACCCTTGACGAAATGGAAATGCTGAGTTTGGGGGGAGGTGCTTTGCTTTGTAGACATAGCTTCGTAGAGTGGAACGGAAGAGGTTAAAGCAATGCTGCCCCTCTTGAAAGATGTGCCAATTAAAAATGCAAAGCCAAAGAAATACAGCTGGATAAATAAAAGCTGCCCAGATGGTATAACAACAAACTTCTGGCAGATCGTGTGGCAGACAATATTCTTGCATATTTTATTTCCCAGAACTGGGTACCACAAGACCAGATCACACCAGCGAATGCTCAGGTGGAAACGCACAATGAAGGGTGACTGAGTTATCTCTCTCCCTCTGTGTTATCAGGTTATCATGGTTCCAGAAACACTTTCCAACTAAGTACCAGGGTGTTTAGATTCACATACCCATGAACCATCTTTTAACATTCCATACTTTCCCTCTGTAGTAAGATGGTTCCTAGCTGAGCTCTGTTATCTTCAGGGAGACTTTGATTCATGTGTACATGCTACTTCCAGAATGATGCTCTCTTTGAATTCTATCTCCTTGGATGGGGCTTGCTCCAAAACCTGTTAAACACCATGTTGACATCATCACTGCCTCTTGTAATTCCAAAGTTTAACTATGTGCTGTGTGGATAAGTATTTTCTTAGGTCTGTCCTGAATCTCCCAGTGTTTAGTTTCATTGGATGTCCACAAGTTCAAATGTTATGAAAGAAGGGAGAAAACCTGTCCAGTTCCTATACATCATGCATCATTTTAAACATATGGTAGGAGAACGTGTGAAGCATGCATAGGCAATGATCTGGAGCACAGTCTAGAAATCAAAAGTGGGAGAGTGGCCAATTGCCAATGCATTGGCTTCCCTTCTAGAACCAAGAGCAGATAAATCCAAATAGAAATTTGGATGGCGAGAATTTCACAAGCATCCCTACTTATTTGGCCTGGGGAAGGGGATCAGTGGAAACTACAGATCTGATTTTTGAGCAGCAACGGTGAAATATAGAGCTTAAGACCAACTGGCTCTTCGTGAATCCCAGCATATAAATCACTTTTTTGTGAAGAGTGAAGCATAACTTGATGGCCATATTTTGCTTCAAATTGAATTTGATGGGTGTCCCTGGATAGCTCTGCCTCCCGCTGTAACATCTGACACAGCCGGAATTTTGGGCTGCAAAGGTTTGCTTAGCCACATTCTTTGTTCCATAAGCACCTCACTCCCTTGTGCTCTCTGCTTGGGGTGCATGATAAGCAGAACGATATATAGACTGATCTGCTATGGCTGTTGGAGGAACTTGGCATCAGTACAAGTTTGGGAATATTGTGATGATCTACTGATTTCTCCCTCCCTTGCTGCCTTTCAGTTTTTTGGTTCTCTGCAAGTAAGAAAATTGCCTTTTATGACAGCAGACAAAAGAAAACTTTTGACAGCAAAATGGTATTTGCATTATGTTGAGTTTAGTAGGACTTATTCCACCCGGTTTTGATTGCCTAAGTCAGGCGTAGACAACATGTTGGGCTCCAGACATTGCTGGGCTCAAAGTTCCATCAGCTCTAGCAAGCATGGTCAATGGTTAGGAATGATGGGTCTTATAGTCCAACAGTTTCTGGGGGGCACCACTTGCATTCCCCCAGCTTAAGTTATGAATGATGTGGAGAAAATGGATAGAAAAAACGTTCTTCTCCCTCTCTCATAGTATTCCAATGAGGTTAATGGGCAGCAGGATTCATGAGACACAAGAAAGCTCACACCATGAGCAATGAACTTATGGAATGTGTTGCTGCAGTATATGTGGATGCCCAACAACTTAGATGATTTTAACAGGGAATTCGGCAGTTTCATGGAGTAGAAGACTGCAATCTTAACCAGGCCTGTTCAGGAGTAAGTCCCATTGAATTCGACTGGGCTTATAGGTAAATGAAGTTAGGTCTGCAGCCTAAAGACTACCAGTGGCTATTCACTATGCTAGTTTTGTTCAGTGGCAACGAACCTCTCAATATCAGTTGTTACCAGACCAAGAAAGGTAAATGCTTTTATGATACATTTGTGATTTTTTTAAAAAATGTATCATTTACATTTTCATCGTTTTATTAAACACTGCTTTCATTCATTCATTCATTCATTCATTCACTCTATTATTTCTGGCAAACTGCCCTTTGAAATTGATCGGGGAGCTGGGGTAGTATTAAACAAATATCTAATAATAATTATAGTACTGCAGTGGATGTTGTTCAGAATTTTAAATTTATTCTGATGCTACAAAATTTTATTCAGTTTCGCACAGCTTATAGTTTATTTCATTTTTAAGCATTTTAATATTCATTGAGAGCAATAATATTTCCTTTTTTAAAGGGGCAAGGTGTGATATGCCAAGGAAATCCAGCATTCTAGGTTTGTTTAGGTTGCGGTTTATTGTGTCCAAGTCAACTTCTATTTTTGACTTGTTTTGTATTGTCAAGCTTTGCTTTGCAATGGTCTAATGATCATAAAACAAAGGCATGAATCTGAATTATTTTATCTGTTTTTATATGGGTAGCCTTTTCTCATTTTTATTTAATCAAGCATTTTATATATGCTTTTAACTGCATTGCAAAATCACTTTGAGATGCTTCATAGGAAGCAATTCATAAATGAAATTCTATTATTACTATTACTACTACTACTATTATTATTATTATTATTATTATTATTCCATCTACAGTAAAAGCAAACTAATTCTATTTTGCCTGCTGTATCTAACACAGCTTCATTCCATAGGTGGTCTCCTTTGTGTGACCCAGCTCATCTTCACACTTCCTGAGCAAAATCCCACGCAACGTGAGTGACTTTCTGCCCTTCTTTTCCTTGCTTTTTTGTGGTCGATGTGCTGCTGTGGCAGATGTTTTATTTCCAGGATATTTTTTTCCAATCCAAATGAACACTACTAAGTGATCCTAGGAAGCTTTGATGGCGGAGATCTGATTGAAGAGGAGCCTTCTGGCACCCTGGAAAAAGACTTCTGATATGCCGGCTGCTGCGCTGTAATAGGGACACCACTGCTCAGCCTCCTGTTTGGGATGAACTCCATTCTCAGCCTCCCATATGGCTGTGGGAGTTGCATGGACCGGTGCCTACCTTTGGAGGAGCAGAAGGCATAAATGGCTCTGAGAGGAAAAGCCCGAGATGTTGCCTTCCCTCCCTGTTACTTATCCCTCTGTCTTTTCTCCCCACCTCCCTCCGCCATTGTCTTTGATTGCCAGTCCCTGGATGCCATCCCAATCCAGGCGGAGTTTCTCCCCCAAAGCCGAGAACTTAAAACCTAAACTACCAAGATGTACAGCACCCTCATTCCCCAAAGTGCCGTCTTGCAGACTGTGTCAACATCTGTGTCACTAGCTGTGTGGTTAATAGGCTTGAATGAAATTGTCTCTTGTCTTCTGGGGAGCACCGAACCATTTCCTTGCAAATGGAACGGCTGTGCTCCGCTGGTTCGCTCTGTGGTCGAAAGAGGGGATAGGTTCCAGTAGTTGCTGAGCAGACAGGCAGATGCTGTGCTGTGCTATGCTCAATTTAATGACCCTGGTAGCTCAAGGTTCACAAAAGTTATGGACTTTTCTTCTGAAAAGTATGGACTTTTCTTCTGAAACAGACACAGAATGTAAGTTTTAGCTGCAGTTAGACAATTGAACCGACAGCTGATCCTTGAAGGGCAGCACTGAGATGGTTGGTTGCATTTACAGTGGTACCTTAAGAACTTAATTCATTCTGCAGGTCCGTTCATAAGCTGAAACTGTTCTTAACCTGAGGCACCACTTTAGCTAATGGGGCCTCCTGCTGCTGCCGTGCCGCCAGAGCACGATTTCTGTTCTCATCCTGAAGCAAAGTTCTTAACCCGAGGTAATATTTCTGGGTTAGCGGAGTCTGTAACCTGAAGCGTCTGTAACCTGAAGTGTATGTAACCCGAGGTACAACTATATAGCTGCCATTTTTTGCAATGATAGAGCTCAAGGAAGAGAGTTCCTAGACTAACACACCCAGGGTTATTCAGACCAGCAATTTTCTTAGGTTAGTGAAGCAGGGGAAACATGTCTTCCAAAGACTGGATTAATTGGGGGGGGGGGGGAGAGAAGAATCTAAGAACTGTTTGTATGTGTGTGTGTGAGGGGTCTTAATTTTAAGATGGGCCAATGGCCCATCTAGTACAACATCCTTCTCTCAAGAGTTGCCTATAGAAAGCCAGCAAGAAGCATAGGAGCACAATAGTGCCCTCTCTTCCTGAGATTTTCAGCAACTGGAAGAACAAGGTGGCCAAGCAACAAGTTTCTCCCCCCGCCCCCATCTCGCCCACCCAAAAGCAGTGACTTGATGCCCTCAACAGCCTGGCACCATTCCTGGGACATTTGGGAAGGGTACTACCATTGGTGGTAGTGCCCCTGGGAATGACATCACATCCTGTAACATCATTCCCACGGGTCATCCTGTCCTCACAAAGGCCACTGTGCTGCTGAGCATAGGCAAACTAGATTCAGTGCTAAGGGTTTTGTGGCTGCTGCTGTGGAGGGAAAAGCAACACACATGAAGAAAAGCCTAGTCCTTAAAAGTAAGACCTTTGTTCGAATTGCTTTTAAATTTACCTGCTCCGTGGTGGATGAATGTTCCACCACACAAAGTTCCCATCTGACTAGGGAAAGGCAACTTCCTCTGAACCAAGAGCCAGAGTTCACCAGCTCTCCAAGCGACCACTGGGCACCTCCCCATCCAAGAAACACAGTCCAATGATGGAGTGGTAGAACATCTTACCAGCTTACTTTCCCCTGTTCTGGAGCTTGAGCTGTAGGGGGTAGAAATGTACAGCAGACAGAGGAACCTTATGGGAGACAGAGAAAGGGAGATGGAGGCTGAGGAGCTGCCTTTTCCTATGCTGACAGGGCAGAATGAGTGTGGGAGGGCTTCTTTTTTCATTCAGCCTTTTATATCCATTTGTTCTTGTGGAGGGGCTCCAAAATATTTCCAGGCATTCCCCAGCACATTTCCTTTTTGTCCCCTCTGACATCAGAGGGAGATCCAATTTTCTCTCTCTCTCTGGGACATCCTCCCGGGGACTATAGGATCCTTCTCTAAATTATACCACTTTGCATTTAAGATACTACTCCTCATTCAAATCATCTACGGTATCTAACCAGGCTCTTTTTCTGCGCTATCATTACCTTTCCACCCGCCTCCCAAAAGCTTTTTCCTGTAAGAACCCTCCAAATTACGTCCCCTTAACTCGCTCATCTGTTCCGTCAATAAGCAAAATTTTTTTATTGCTTTTATGAATTAAAAGCACTTTACATCCAATCATTTCCCAAACATCTGCAGCTGAATCAGTCTAGGGAGCCTTTTTGAAAAATCAATCAGTGGGGAACAGCTTTCAGTTCAGGCGCTTTTTTTTACTTTAATAAAGTATTTACACATGTTTGCTCCGAATGAAATGAGAAAAGAACCCGCTAGATTGGGTATCGCATGTGGCACGGACTGCTCCGAAACACCTCTTGCAGATGGCAATAAAAGGATTAATCTGGGTGTTGCCTGGGAGGGGCAGGATAATAGCCACCCCAATGCATATGGATAAAACCGAATGACTGTGATAGGCTTTACTTCCTAGTTCTGCAAGTGAACAAGAGTGGCATCAATTTAACTGGGTTCCAGCTGTATTGGTAGATCTTATTCTACCATTATCCTATCCATTCAAAGCCCCTAAGTTAACCTACAAAGAAAGATGGATCCTGCCTTTCACCCCTGTTTCTGACCTCCATGCTTTCAGCTGAAGGTACATAGATCAGAGGCGTAATGTCGGGGGGTGGGGGCCATGGCCCCAGGTGCACATTTTTGAGGGGGTTCAATCAAGCACCCCCACAACAGGCACAGAGCCCTGGCAGCTGAGGCAGGTTGGCCTAGTGGTCAGGTGGACGGAGGCAGCAGGCGATTAGCCTGTTGGAGGAGGGCTTCATTCACTTTCCACGTGGGCTCCACCTTCGCCTCCTTGACATGTTCCCCCACCCCAGCTGTCCTGTCCACCAGGGGGCATGATACTCTCAGTTTGCATTTCTTAGTGCAGAAGGTATTGATCTGATGTGTAGAGATCTTTCCTATTCTAATTAATTCAAGAGGGTTCTGGAAGCTTCTCTGTGTGAAAGGAACAAGCAGATGGTTCGTGATGTTTGGGTTATTCCTTCAGAGAAGCTAAGTACAGCTGGCTTCAGCTGGTTCTCTTATCTCTTCTGTCAAGGTCATGCTGACTATAAAAAGAGGCCCGAAGGAGTCTGGGTTTCACTTTCTCTTTCTCTCTCTCTTTCTTCCTGGTGTGGTGTTCTGTACATAGTATGCTTAGCATTAAGGTTTAGACTTATTATAAGTTTTTGTAAGTCTTTAAGTTAAGTCTGCTGCAACTGAATTTCTTCTGGACAGTGCCAATCCTGAATGTATTGGATTTGTGATCATTATGCTCATTTGCCTTCAGTAGCATGAAAGCTCTGCTGGATGCAATACAATTGCCTCTGCTCTGTTTTTGGGAATCCTGCAATGTGTTTAAGTTTTGACTCTGCTAACTATACATGGAATTCTGCTCTGGATCAATATTGAGTAGAATTTCATGACAGATTCATGTCCTGCCCCAGCTGCTGGCAACCCACGCTGTGCCGCTGATGTAGACTGTATTATCAGCTCAGTTGGCAGAGCACGAAACTCTCAAGAATCCAGTTTTGCAAGGGATTGGACTAGCTGATCCACATGGTCCCTTCCAACTCCACAATTCTATGAACACACATTCTGCACATGTAGGCTCTCACTACATATGCACTAAGGAGACTCTGGGCTCATGGGCTTAATTGGGACATTGTCCATTCCTGGCAAGCCAAATGCAATGCCAATCACTGCCTGCCAGTCACTCCCCCCTCCCCAACACGATGCTCTGCATTGCTCCGCCTGTTGCAATTACTTCCTCCCTCTTGCTGCTGCAAGTTTCATGAGACCCTTTCCCCCAAATCACGCCCACCTGTCCCATACCTGATGTCATCTGCAATGTCAGGTCGGGGGCAAGTAGAGACAGCAATGGATCAGCTGCTTATGCAGTCAGTACCTGCAGAAAGCAGGACTGAATCCTTTACACACCTGTGGATGCACCCAGAGTTCAGTCACATTGCCCTAAGTCCGCCTCTGGCCTGAGGAACCAAGTGAGGTGGAGAGCAAGTGTGAAAGACACTATTGGAAGAATCCCCAGATGCTACCAAGGCTGGCTAAGACATTTTGCTGCCAGAGGTGAAACAGCAAATTGCAACCCAGTCCTCAGCCAAGGTGCTTAGTGCCGAAGGGTGGCCAAGTTATTTTGGTACCCGTTTCTGAAAATCCTGCTTCTCTCCTTTGACAGGAAAAATATGCTGCTACTACTACAGTCACATAACTAAAACATTTGACACCCAAAACAGGTGCCTGGGGTGGTTGTTTCATTATTTGCAACAGTTAAGTCCAGCCCCTGAATGCTGCTATTTACGTGGAAGGGCAACTTGTCTTGTCCTTATGTACGAGGTAGCAGGCTATGTCACCCCATAGACCTGATTCTGTCCCATTTCCTTTCCCTTTCTGCCCAGTTTCATGCATTTTGCACTCACTTCTTTATGTAAAAATGCACTTTATACATAAGATACGTGCTCATTTGTATGCTTCTTTTATGTTGAATACACGGTTTTGGGTGCCCTGAAAATCTACTGCAAAACACCAGAGGAGGCTATGACTGGGATTCAGAGTTGTGCTCTGATCTACAAAAACAGGTTTGGAAACTTAAGCTTGGGTCAGTCCACTGGAGTCCACTTTTCGCAGAGGACTAAGTAAGTTCCTCCCCATCCCTTGTCCTCATCTCTCTGTTAAATAATGACTGGAACATTGGCATAATTTGCTCCTTGTGTTGAAACGATGGACGTAGAGGGCACCTCAAGGCAATGTTTTGCCGTTGCTACATTATTTTGCCTTTGATAATACTTCCTTACTGTATGCAGTCTTTTCAATTTTCTTTGTTATTCTTTTTTTTTTTGTCTTTAATCTATTAGAGTAACCTCTCTCTTTAATTAACACAGCTAAACAAACATCACCAACCAATTTCAATTCACAAAGCACATTAGCTTTTTATTTTTTAAAAAATAAGCAATGTATTACAGGTTCCTTACTATTCATGGCTGTCGCTTCTGTTTTCCCCGTGCAAGGTTATTTGAATGTTTCTTCAGAGCTATTGAACTTGGTTTTTGATGTCATAATTAATCCACATTTGCAATTACTTCTGATGTTTTTCCCTCCTTGGGTTACGTTTTCATGTCAGGGAAAGAAAAATCCCTGTTGACATGCGAATAAGAAGATGTGTTGCAGTTTCTCTATGGGTACACTTCTTTTGATTTGGGGATTTGATTACTGCCTTTTGGTATAACGTTTTCCTTTTTGTACCAAGGGACAAAGAGAAAGGACTTTTTTTCATATATCACTATAGTGGCACAACTTCTCTATGTCAAGTAGTGGACAAGGAAGGAAATTCTTTCATTAAGGGAGTGTGGCACTAAATTTTAGGAATTAGCAGTTGGAAGCAAAACCAATGTGTTTCATTTGGGTAAAGCAAGGAAGATATCAAGTAAATAGATGTGAACAAGAACAAGAGCATGTTAAGAGATTTTGGAGTCCTAAATGCTGGGCGATAACAATACAATCCTATCCATGTATTCAAGTCCCAATGGGGCTTACTCCCTAGTAAATGTGTTTTCAGGATTACAGCATAAGTGGAAATCCTTTTGGTTTATTGTAACTTACAAAGAACAAGTAGCATTTGCATTTATCAATGGTATGGCTGTACGTTAGGAACACTCATAGATGGAGTTTGATGCCTTTTTATGACTAATGGAAACTAAAGTGTGTTACTATTTTGCATCTTGCCAGCATGTTTTAATGGTGTTTAATATGCTGCAGGATTCTGATAGTAGTGATAATATGTGTTAATGTTCGATGTCTCAAGAAATTATTTTCTCGGTCAAATTTGTAACTGTGATTAATTAAGAACATCTATAAAAGAAAAGAAACTGAAGATGACCAACTAATAAAATGGTTGTATGCATATGTATGTATTTGCCCCACCCCCTGCTCCTTCTGGTTCATTGGTCCTTCTGTCCAGCGACTCAGGGAGGGAATTTATTCTATGATTCTATGATCTAGTTGAGATTCCTGTGTTGGAAGGCCACTCCAACTCTACAGTTCTATGAATCATGAGTGATCCTCTTACCCTTGGGTTTCCTCCTCCCTTGGATACTCTAGCACAGAGATGGGGACCCTATGGTTCTTCAAACACTGTCAGACTTCAACTTCCATCCTCCTTGATCATTGACCATGCTGACTGGGACTGATGGGGGCTGGAGTCTGTGGGACCACAAATTCTCCATTCTTGGTCTAGCATAAAGGCTGGCATCCAGGGACACCCCTATACTACACAAAGTCTCCACAAGATGGCAGATGGTGCCTGTCGACATCATAGAATTGTCTAGTGTTCATTCCAACCTTTTCTGCCACAATGCAGGTGGCCAGGTTAGGAAGAAACATAAGAACTGCTTCCTGGACCAGGCTAATGGCCCATCTACTCAGCATCCTGTTTGCGCAGTGACCAATCAGATGCTTATGCAAAGCCAGCAAGCAGGACCTGAGGGCAACAACACTCTTCCCGCTTGTGATTCCCAACAATCTGCAACCGGAGGTGTGCTGAATCTGACAGCAGAGGTAGAACATAGCCCCCATGACTGTGATTTGCGATGATTCCAAAGGTGACATTATTCACAGTCAGCATGCCTTTATAGATCAACAGCCTGCAATTATTCATTAGGAAATCACTAGTGACTCAGCAGTACGTTCCGCTTGGTTGACTGGAATGTGTTGCTCATAGGAATTAGGGATGAGAAGAATTTCTGTTCAGTTTTGCATTTTAATGGGAGCCTGCCTAGTTCATACTTCCTGAAACAAGAGGCGAACCAAAACACTGCTATCTTTTGAAATCACACTTCTATGATTTTCTGCGATGCAATTCAAACAACGTGTAGAAAAAAAGGTGTGCATTAGGGGAAATATGTGTGCGCGTCAGTGAAAATAATATACAAAAATTACATTATGTCACAAAAAAAGTCTTGAAAAAATGGGTATGTCTAGGGAAATTGCATGTAAAAAATGAGTATACCACGAGAAACATACACTAAAATTGTGATGAATTTTTGTGAGAACTCTTTTTAAAAAAATAATAATGACAAAGTGATGTGGAAATGTGCCAAACTGAACTTCAAACTGGAAAAATGAGAAACTGAGAAAAACTGAAGTGGGTGGATCCATTCATCCCTACAGAGTCATGAAGCTTTAAGCAAGCATTTATTTTCAAAGGTGTAGATTTTTGCATTTTTATTTTGAAGTAGAGAAACAAGGCATATTGTAAGTTAGATTTGTTTGGTCATAAGCCAAGACAAAAAGTAAAAATACCAGTAAAAGTTCAGTGCTTAGAATTAAAACACCGTAAAACACTTGGGGACTGCTGGCTAAATGTGGACAGAGTGCAGTTGCTGGAATGTAATAGAGCTTTGTCATTTGCATATCAAATTTTAATTTTTTAATTTATTTTGTATTGCACTTTAATTCCCACCACATGGCACTTTTTGGATTGGGATATTGACTTTGGCTCCTGTGGAAAAGATGACACTCTCGTGATTTATGTGTGAGTTTTTCTGTAAATGAAAAATGAAGGAAGTGTTAGTTTTCTCCCTCAATAAAACAGCGTAGAGTCCCAAGAAACCAGGGTTAATCAAACATGTATTGAAATATTGCTTTTCTATTTCATCATTATCATCATCTTCATCAATGCACATCCTTCCGAATAAAAACATAACGGGGAACAGACACCAACAGAAAAGTCTGGAAAGCATGAAAACCGACAAAGGTCCTTGTTCATCCTATAAAACCCATAGAGCAATCAGAGTTCTGTGTGACGTTCATGGGACAAAGACCAGGTTTGCTGAAGTACTTCAGCAAGTAAATCCTATTTGGAGAAATGAGTCCCTCCAAAATGTAGGGGCATGTCCTTACCCCTGCTGTGTCCTTCTCATTTTGCTTTTAAGCAAATGGAAGCAATGTACAGTGGTTACAGACGCTTCAGGGTACAGACGCTTCAGGTTACAGACTCAGAAATAGTACCTCAGGTTAAGAACTTTGCTTCAGGATGAGAACAGAAATCGCATGGTGGCAGTGGGAGGCTCCATTAGCTAAAGTGGTACCTCAGGTTAAGAACAGTTTCAGGTTAAGAAGAGACCTCCAGAACGAATTAAGTTCTTAACCCGAGGTACCACTGTAGCAAACAGTAAAATTAAACATCAGCAAATAATAATTAAACAGTTCATATTTATCAACCACAATAGAGAATATATTCAATAAAAATAACAGCAAATCACAATGCATAAAATACCACAAAATGTACAAAACCATGTAAAAGGATTTCAGGTTAAGAACGGATCTCCAGAACGAATTAAGTTCTTAACCCGTGGTACCACTGTTTTCTGCATTGTGAAAGTGCTCCATTATCAGGCAGGAGTCCCTTTTCTCCAGCTATGACAGAATGGAAGCATTTCTAGCATTTGGGAAACATTGCGGAAGGGACACCACTCCCTTCATTCAGGATAATCAACTGGTTAAAGCAGTGTCTAAGTCAGAGACAAAGACACAACAGAGAGTAGCTAGCCAAGGTAATGCAGAAGCACTCATTCCTTGGAAGCCAGACAACCAGAGAGGTACACTGGTGAAACCAGTAGTGGGGAGTTCCAAGGGTGGAACTGAAACAACAGGGGACTGTTATATGTATAACAACTGTTTGTTCTCTTCTCTGGATAATGTTTTGCCAATTGATGCTTTTGGGGGAGGATGTCAGGAAAAAGCACCAAGGCAAAAGCCAGCTCCAGATGACTGTTCCCTTCAGACTCCATCAGAAGTGACATGCAAGGAGGAGGCGAGAGCTGCCCTGTGCGTTCCACGGAATCCCATGCAAATGTATGCAAATTTCTTCATATTAGAATCATTGTTTAGTTGTCATCCTCACATGGGGCACATGAAAGCCATATGACCTGATTTTGCACCTGCTGTTTAATTAAATTTACAAGGCAGACACACTCTCTACTCCTGGTGATATACAAATTCATTTTTTACTACCACCGCTTCTCATTTACAAGGTAGTTGACTGCTGTGTTTTCGCCATCGAGAGCTGCCCAACTGCTCTTTGTTAAAGAGAAGATTAAAAATGGAAAACTGGCCACAGTTTGGGCATAAGAAGTCGATGATATATTAAAAGTAATTTCCCTCTTCGCCTTAATGGGTGGTGGTGGGGAACGGGAAGGAGAGAAAGCTGTGAATATGGCAGCTAGGATTTCCCCCCTCCATGCCAGAAGAAGCCGAAACATGCCCCTTTATTGTGCTGTCCGTAGTTTTGCAAAGTACAAAATATCACCAATATCAGGTAGCTTTCCTGCAGAAATTAGGCTTAGGAAGAGTAGTTCTCCCCACCACACACACAGGGAGAAATCAGAAATAATAATAATAATAATAATAATAATAATAATAATAATAATAGGTAAAGGGACCCCTGACCATTAGGTCCAGTCACGAACGACTCTGGGGTTGCGGCGCTCATTTTGCTTTACTGGCCGAGGGAGCCAACGTACAGCTTCCGGGTCATGTGGCCAGCATGACTAAGCCGCTTCTGGCGAACCAGAGCAGCATACAGAAACGCCGTTTACCTTCCCGCCAGAGCGGTACCTATTTATCTACTTGCACTTTGACGTGCTTTTGAACTGCTAGATTGGCAGAAGCTGGGATCGAGCAACGGGAGCTCACCCCGTCGTGGGGATTCGAACCGCCGACTTCTGATCGGCAAGTCCTAGGCTCTGTGTTTTAGACCACAGTGCCACCCTTTTAATAATAATAATAATAATAATAATAATAATAATAATAATAATATAAAAACACTTATTCAAGCCTAACTGGATGCAGGGAGGAAGGGGTATGAGTGTGCCTGCATGCACATGGATGTTACAGGTGATGTGTAAATGGCTGCAGCATGTGCATGGCACTACAGCATTTTATCCAGTTTGCAAATGTGCCTGTGGCCCCCCCCCACTCAATTTGGCAACCCCTGCTATAGATAGTAAATGCATGACAATCATTCTACAAGACAAGAAAACCGCACAAGAAAATCCTACAAGACAAAAAAAACCCCACAGTGGAAGGGAGTGGGGCAGTTGTGTCCCATCCCCCCATGAACCATAACCCTCAGATTCCCAGCTTTCATTTTTAAAAGTTTCTAACATTTGTAGAACCTGGGATACGAAGGAAAAGTCCTCATTTTTTGTGAGATATTTATTAGCTTGCTCCACTCTTTTAGTATTTTATTCCCCTCACTCCCGGATAAATCTTTCCTTGCTCTCCCAAAGAATTCCTGTGGACACCCATGCCACCATTGTCTCTGCCCAGTAGCACTAATAATAATAATAATAATAATAATAATAATTTATTTATATACCACCCATCTAAGGTATAAATGAAGACAATAATAACCAGTGCTTTTTTCTGGGGGGAACGCAGGGGTATGCACACTCCTAAACATTTTGTGAATCTTTGTACTTTTGTCCATTTACTGTATTTATTTCTCCCGATTTGAACTATAAAAGGGTGATTTTCTTGAGTCAAAATCAGAGTACCCCTAAACATTTTTATAGGAAAAAAAGCACTGATAATAGCCAACTAAACAACTAACCATTTGTTGCATTCTCATGACACCCAAACCGACTGAGGCGCCTGCCTCACTCTGCCTAACAGTAGGACTGGCCTTTCATTGATAGCGTGGCTGTGTTTCCCCTTTTTCCTTATCAGAACGTAGTGCACCAAAATAAGCCAGGAGTTTTGTGCAAATATAGCTGCAATTTATTGAAGAGAACACCAATCCACGTTCCAGTTTAAAGCTCGTGACTCCATGTTCCATCTTGAATATCGACAACTTCAGGATAGCTTCCCATATTCCTAGGCATTTTGACAGACAATTTACAGGAGTGCTCATCATTCTCCAGAGAGAAATGTAACTCTAATAGTATATAATGGAGGGAGAAAAGTATGTTGTGGTTAAAAACAGGAAACCTAAAGAGTAATTTCATGCAATCGTCTAGAGGTGGCAGCACATGTTCATGTAAAGTCAGAAAATGTGAGCAAAAAGTTCCAAAGCGATGGTGATGTTGTGGCTCCTTTTTTTCCAGAGGGTTGTAAGTGCCCCTGCAAAGTCATAACAGAGATGAATTTGCTGACAAAATGGACAGATCATAGATTTTGTTCAAGAACTTTTACGTTCATGTCAAGACTTGCTCGGATTGCCGACTCACGTTCCAAGGCTCCATTTGCCAACAATGAAAAAGGCCCGCATGTTTGCTTGCCTCAGCCAGGACCTTGTGGTCACATTAATTATTGTCAGCATCCCCCGCCTCCCTCAGGTGACCCCATCAAGAGAGGAAGGTCACTTTGCCAACAGAGTAACTGGAAAGTGGTCTTGTTCGATATAATTCTCATTTTGCTTTATGTTTTTTCTACCCTGTTTTTCAAGAATATGAGCCTCCTCATGACAGCTAGCAATTGGAATTACCGTAAATCTGTAACAATAAAGAAAAAAATAACACAAGGATGGAAACAGCAGGATAAAGGTGCAGCATAAAAATAGGGCTGGCCCGAGACATTTTGCCGCCTGAGGCGAAGGACGTGATGTCACCCACATTTGAGATACAGAAGTTGGCAGTTGTATTTTATTTTGACGCTGCTGGTGATGGGACAACATCATTTTGAGGGCAACAGGGTAGCTTAGGGGTCACAGGCAGGCTCTCTTAAAACACCTTGCCGCTCCGCTCTCTCTCTCTTGCACCATTCGATATCTGAGGTGGTGGCCTCACTCTGTCTAATGGTAGAGGCAGACCTGTATAATAAAGCAATACTGGCAGAGACTAAAAGGGACTTTGCCTGCATGCCAAAAGAACGTCTGAGCAAACACCAGTTGGGCCTGCCTCGGAAGAACATTCCAGAGCCGGATCACCACAGTCTAAAAGGTAACTTGGATGTTTCTGGGTAGATGTCTGAATGATCTGCAATTATCAGCAGAAGTTTCTGATTCCCCGTTTCCAAACGGGTAGCTACAGCAAAATCATGAAAAGCATTTTGCTGTGGCACCTTAGAGGCTGAAAAATTGCAGGAACTTGCACCTGGCAAAGTGGACTTTAGTCATCACAAAGGTGATGCCATAGTAAAATGTGTTAGTTATTCAAGTGGCAAGCTACTTGAAATGTGTTAGTTGTTCAAGTGGCAAGCTTTTCCCTTGAAATGTTCATAGCGCTGTAAGTAGTCCTAAACCAGGCATAGGAAAACTCCGGCCCTCCAGATGTTTGGGACTACAATTCCCATCATTCCTAGCTAACAGGACCAGTGGTCAGGGATGATGGGAATTGTAGTCCCAAACATCTGGAGGGCCGGAGTTTGCCTATGCCTGCCCTAAACATTTTACTTCTTCAGTTTGCATGCCCACAGACTCTGCTTAATTAAAACCATGGGTTTTTGAATGTTTGCCTCTGCTGGCTGTCGCCTTCAGCTTCTGCCCCTCCTCCAGTTTGAAATATGGGGCTGATAGCATTGACCTAGCTTAGAGGACTCCTTGAGAAAATGCCTGTAAAGTGCTTTGAACACCCCAAAGCAGGGCCTCAGTCGAAGTGGTGTGGTGGCGTTCTATAGAAGTGTAACTTCAACATGAAACGGCAACATTTTCTTCTTATTCTGCTTCTGTGCTGAAAGACAAAACCAGTTTGCCAGTTGTTTTGTTATTCAACCTGGATTCATGCGTTTCCACACCCACCCTAAGCAATATGGGTTGAATAATTAGCGTATTCATCTGTGTGGTTCACCGCAATTAACTGGTAACGCTGTGTTGTCGAGGCTGTGGCATAACACAAGCTCTCACAGCGAACCATTAGGGCAACAGGTTCAGCATGAGGACACATTCAACCTGGGTGGCCTAGAAAAGTGAAACCACATTAGTAATTAAATGATGGGGTGTGCCAGTCTTCAGGACTTTCCCCAAGTTTGCCCACCACCACTTTATCTTACTCACTGTAATTCCCCGACTTGCAGTCGACTTCCTAGGCCTGCGTCGTGACCTAGAAAAGTGTGGATATTGAACCACTAATAACTTGGGCCAGAGAGGAAGGGAGGGGCTGAGGATCTCCAACTCTGCACCCCTTTTCCTCGCTTGGCTATTTCACATCACTGAAGGCTCATCACTTCCTGTTGTATTTCTGTGTCCGTTAGCAATCAGTTAGCTTCTCCTATGCATGATCTGAAAGCCCAGAGACTGCTTGCTCTTTGGGTGAACAGCACAGTATATGTCATCAGCAATTCGAAACAAACTTCAAGAGCTGCAGGGTGTGAAGCGGCAAGCTGTGCACTAAAATTACATGGTGCTTTAAAGTTTGTGCACATGCATCTTGACCCAGGCTTGACAGGCAGCATCTGCTAAAAGCCCCCTGCTTTCATTTGCATCTGGTCACCCTAGCCTATAGAGATTCAACCGTAAGAAAATATGAGCATCCCTCTTGGGTCAGACCAAAGACCTTCTAGTCCACAGCTATGTTCCCACAGTGTCCAACCAGGTGCTCCTGGAAAGTCCATAGGCAGAATGTAAGCACAATAGCACTCTCCCTGTTGTTCCCTGTCCATTGAGATTCAAAGGGGAGGGCGGCTTATGATTGCTGGAGGCAATTGTATATCAAGTGTAGGTGGGTTCCCATGAGGCAAGACACAGTGATAACAGCAAGAACCTTTATTGAACTAACAGAACTGGACAACAGGGGCAAAACAACTGTTTATATACATTTCTGAAGGCCTGGGCCACTCCCACTCCCAACATGATTGGCTGTCTAAACTTCCAAGCTGCGAATCATGACTCAGAATTTAAGGGCCAATGGCAAAGGATGAAATCCTGAAATGTTCTGTGATTTGATATCATGTATCGAATCAGCAGTCACAAAATTAAAAGACGCCTGCTCCTTGGGAGAAAGGCGATGACAAACCTAGACAGCATCCTAAAAAGCAGAGACATCACCTTGCCAACAAAGGTCCGTATAGTTAAAGCCATGGTTTTCCCAGTAGTGATGTATGGAAGTGAGAGCTGGACCATAAAGAAGGCTGATCGCCAAAGAATTGATGCTTTTGAATTATGGTGCTGGAGGAGACTCTTGAGAGTCCCATGGACTGCAAGAAGATCAAACCTATCCATTCTTAAGGAAATCAGCTCTGAGTGCTCACTGGAAGGACAGATCGTGAAGCTGAGGCTCCAATACTTTGGCCACCTCATGAGAAGAGAAGACTCCCTGGAAAAGACCCTGATGTTGGGAAAGATGGAGGGCACAAGGAGAAGGGGATGACAGAGGACGAGATGGTTGGACAGTGTTTTCAAAGCTACAAACATGAGTCTGACCAAACTGCAGGAGGCAGTGGAAGACAGGAGTGCCTGGCATGCTCTGGTCCATGGGGTAACGAAGAGTCGGACACGACTAAACGACTAAACAACAACAATCGAATCAGAACACAGGAGTTCAGAATCCTTAGTCCAGACTCAAGCTCAGGCAACCACAGACCACTGAATACATAACAGTATACCCACCATGGCTGCTTGATACCTTAGCTTTTTGTCAGGATAGTTCTTTTATTTTTCAGAAGAGGGGAGGTTGCAGGATGTTCCCTAACCTGGGGCTAGGCCCAAAGGTTGCCTTCCTACAAAGGTAGGAGTCTTCCTGTGATGGAAGAATTCCTTCCCCTGACGGAATGTCAGAGGAAGAAGGATGGATATGTTGACGTAGACCTGAGAGTAAATACCACTGAACTCAGTAGGACTTACTTATGAGGAGATATGCCTCTGTAGGAATGTGATTCAGGTTATTAAAAACGCCCAGGTTCTCTCACACAGTATCTGGCAAGATCAGTCATCATAATCAATGCACTGAGGTGGTCAGGACTCTTTCAAACGTACAGCCTGAGGTGTGTGTTTATTGCCACAAGCAAATACATGAAACAGTGAAACCACCATTCAGGACCAGCCAAGTGCCTGGGTGACTGGGCTGCCTGCCTATGCCGCTGCAGAACCAGTATATAAAATTGGTAGCTTTACCACACTGAAGCCCAAAATTAATAAGACGTATTAGAAATTAGCAAGCTTATTGGACATAGGTTCAGAGGAAAGGGCTTGGTTCCTGTGAACTTTAGAGACACCCAGCTCCCTAATGTTCCACCATGAATTCTAAGATTGGTCCAGAGCACCCACTTGACCCATGCTCCGAGGTCAAGCCAAAAGAGTCTGTAGTGAGGTGCTCTTGATGGCTGCTCTGCTGCCTCAGCAATTCTTGGAGAGGTTCAAGTGTAAGATAGCCTGAATCCAGTTCTTGATGTGGCATTTTATAGTTTTGCTGGGAATTTTGTTACATCATGCATTGGGAACCTGAGGATCCCTAAATGTTGTACAACTCTCATTGGACTCAGGGCTGCTCAGAGGTGGGTACAAATGTACTGGGCCCATGGCCAGCAGGGTGCACAGATTCAGAGCTTCCATTTTTAAAGAAACAAGTTTCTAGTCCTCCTGGAAAAGAAGTCATAAACCAAAATGTGCTGGCCCTGCTGGCTGGAGTTGATGGTAGCCATAATCTAACACCATCTGGAAGGTCACGGGTTTTCCACCTCCTTCTTAGGTATTTAATGTCTCAAGGCTTTACAGATAAGAATCTAAAATATACAGATGCCCACGGTCAGAGAAAGGAACAGCTTCTTTCTCCTGTGGATATGTCCTGTGACCTCTAGTCCATCAATTATTTTTGCTGGCTATCCTTATTCTTCTCTTGGATCTTTAATGCTTCGGCATCAGAGAAACCATTCCCCATTTTGTGGAAACTACCACAACAAAGTCAGAATAATTTATGCAAAGCAATATTGGCAAAATTTTCAAAATGTGCATAATTTATTCCAAGTCTAGGATTAGATTTTTCTTCATATATGTGCAGAGTGCAATCAGTCCTGATTATATGTACATTGGCATTCCATTCCTTAATTAGGGATTTGGTTTATATTGCAGTGCTAATTATGGTAAGGAGTAAAATGGACGCCAGCATTTTTCCCCCCATTGGCAAATTCTGTGGGCCTATGTTTGAACTACTCATTGTGTATACATTTTATCGTTCTTTGTAGTGAAGAAGACCATATGTAGGGAGGTAAACAGATAGGACAATGAAACAATTAAAGCCAACCACAGGAATGGCCAAGCATGAAACACAAACGCAGCCGAAATCCAGAAATTCAGATGTTGTTATGATTCAGCTTGTCCCAAATAATAACACACACATTAACAAGGAACATTAAACAAAAATAGCAGTTGGGGACATTTTTTCATTCAAAGCAGAGAGAGTACAGAATATTTAAGCCCCCACTGGCACATACCAACAGATGAGGTGACAGACTACAGTATGAATTAGATATTGATCCCGCATATTTGGAAGAGAACATTAAGTGAATTAGGAACGTCTCTGGGATTATGAGTCCATTGCTCTTACACTGGAGAGCTTCTCGCACAAGAAAAAAGGTTCCACAGGAAACAGGCACATTTTCAGAATCTGTTCCTATTTTGATGCACATGAAAGTTGTCAAATTTACTTTGATTTTAAAAGTCTTATTTTTTTTTTAAAAAAAATATCCACTCTTACTGTGATCTGGAGCTTTTTTTCCCACACATCAAAACCCATTTATTTCAAGTAGCCCTATTAAGAACATGAACCGAAATAAATGGGTAGCAAATCACAGCAATAAATATTAAACTAAGAGCTTGTTAAGGCTAGGTTAAGTTCTTCCACTATTTGGGGAATGAGACCCCTCCAGACACCTTAGTTTTTATTATAATGCAATCATAATGAATTGTGCTCATGCTGACGTTGGGGTGGTTATATGCAATGCCACTTTCAATGCTGTTTTTGCCTGCAAAAGTTTCCGGGCAGACATCCTTGATCCTCTCTAACCAGTGTATATCCCATCGCTTCCTGCTGAAATCCTGCAACTTTGCATTTCAGAAATCTTTCATTTCTTTTTGTCCCGTTTTTGTATAGTTTTTGTTGTGGTACGGGGCAAAAGCATCCCTCCAAGTGACAATATTGTTGTAACAATATTGTGGTAACAATGAACGGTAAGTTGATAGCCTGGTATAAACCTACCACCAATATACTATTATCATGTCGATGACATGTTGCAGAATAGACCGAGAAACACAAAGATGAAGGGGGGGAAGGATGCAACACCAGTCTACAGGGCCTTTTATTGAAACATCTTTGTTTCAATGTCCCTTGAAACTTCTTGAAACCTCAAATTAATGAATTTCTTGCTGGGGCTAAGATTGTGATGATTTTTTTTAAAAAAAATTTTTGCTGGGACTAAGATTCTAGCCCTATAAAAATAAGCTTGATAGTTTCTGAAGAACATGCAAAGGTCTCAAATAAAACTTTAATTATTTGATGCATGAATTAAGCCCACTGAAGCTTGCTGCCCTGCAAATAATCTCTAAATTAGGTGTGCACATAGCATGGTTTATTCTGTTGTCAGCAGTCTTGCAGAATTCATCTCTCAGTTTGCAGAATTTTAGGCTGAACTTGCAACCAACTATTATCATGGCCGGACAGCGACCGATGGTTCCCTGAATCCTGACCCATGAACCCCTGGCTTGTTCAATCTGGAACATATAGAGCAATCATTCTGGAACAATTAGGGCTGAATGACCAGTCCCCGCATTAAACGGGGGGTGCTCTTTGCGTGGACGCACGCAGCCCCTGGATCTGGAGCGGCTCCATCAGCATAGGCTTGGCTTTGCCTTCCCTCAGGTGTGATACCTGGAGGTCTCCGCCTACCTCAGTCAGTTGTACAATCCCACCTGGGGGAAGCGTTGCCAAGGAGACCAGGCCAGGTAGGGGAGAGATTACCTGCCCACACAATAGAGGGAGGCTCTTACCTGGGAATCCTCACTTGGCTCCAGAGCTTCTCCCACCCTACCCACCCTGAGTTAATGTCTTATTTTGCAGGTTAACTTTTCTTCACAGGTATGCGGGTGCTGCTACATTAAGGTCACTGTTAAAGGAAAGGAATTTCCCTGCATTGGCAGGTTTCGCCTTTCCCGTAGCAAAGTGTCACAATTTTGGCGGTATCAGGCCTTGGGCGGAATCCTTTAGTCCACCTTCCTCTTTGCGGCGACGATACCAGGGTTCCCCGTTAAAGGGGTTTCTGAAGGGAGGCTTTGACCGTATGCCGAAAGGTCGTCATTGCTCTCCCCTGCGGCGGCGGCGTAACGGGGGCGGCTATCTCTGCTTGAACATATGTTCTCCAGAGCCGGCCCATCCCCCCCCCCACACACTGGATAACCCTGATGCTCCCTAGGTCCCCGGCTGGGGACTGGGGAGGGAGAACGCCCAATGCCTGAGCCAAGGTCTACCCACATTTGAAATTTAATAAAGTTGTGGCCAATTTAATCCCATAGCATGTTGTCTTGAGTTGTTATTCCACATGACGGGGGGGGGGGGAACCGCTCGGGATCTGGGGACTCCGCCTGTCCACGCAAATGGATGGTGTTCCACAACAAGCTCTGGCACTGTCCCCAGACAAAGACAGCAAATCTTCATTCCAGTCAAGAAACCATATCTTTTGGTGCCTTAATAACCCAGGTACAACCATATCTTGCACTTCCTGCAACTTAAACTGAGCAGAGCTTCTTTCTCCCGCTCCCCAATTTCCCACCATAAAGCATACTATAGTGGAAGAGTAAGGACATTCAGACAAAGCAGTTTTGAAGCAACAGCAGGAATGTGTTTTCTCTTGCAGAAAACATTAAATTAAAAAACAGTGTATGAAAACAATAGGGGATTTCAGTTCATCTGAGCATTTTGGTTTTTAAGGGAGCTTCCAGTTCAGACTATACACATTGGGGTTGCCAACTGATCGGGAACTGCCCTTGTGCCTGTCACAACAGCTTGCTGAGCAAAATGAGAATTATAAATCAATAAGAATTAGCAGGTGAAGCTTATCGCAACATGGAGGGAAACTTTTATCATTTGCTGGTGTCTCCACATGGTGCTGCTGCTAAACATGCAACTACAGTGGATGTTTAGCTGCCATTTTGTTATTTAGTATTGATATCTGACTCTTCTACAGTGAGGAAATGAGAGGAGTTTACAGAAGAGAAGAAACAGAAAAGTGAATATTAAGACTCTGGTCATCCAACTTGCCCATATACACGTTACGTATTAGGCGTGTGTATCACCTCTGCGTATACCCTGAATTCTGAGCCAGTTGGAGTGATTTGGGGAAATTTCTCACACATATGAGTTGGATTGCACCATTAACAAGGTATCATGAGGCAGATCAGGTTATTCCTAAGATTCTGTGTGGCTCTGGGGCTTAAGCTCTCAGAAAAAAAGACACAGCCTTTTTCTCCCTGAGAAACAAAATTAAGTTGGTTGGGGAACTGCCCAAAGCTGGGAGGGGGGATATTTTGATTTGATGGAGAGGTCTAGCTCTTAATCAGAGTGATTTATTTCCCCAGGGTACTCCAATCCCAGTGGTTTGGGGAAGGGATTAAAAACTGTGTTTGTTTTTCATTTGGATCTATGCCTTGTATCCCCCAAAATCCATGGAGGGGGCCAAAATACTCTTGGAACAAGTTCCTTGCTGTGGGGTGGTATTTTCCCCACCCCAGTCTTTCCTGGGGATTTTTCCACCATCACCACACAAAAAAATGGGCATTTTTTTTAAAAAAAAGTTATAGACTTTCCCATTGTTTTTAAAAAATTAAACTTTAAAGGTGCCCTGAAAAAAAATGGTATGTGTAATCCACTCTAGAAACGCTACTGTGCCTGCAAATTTAATACTCTTCTGCCAACAGGAGAACAAGTTACTGCCATTCTTAAATTCCCCATAAGAGTGAAGGGGAGCATAGATCTATGTTTCATGCAGAGCATCCTGGAACATGAATTGCAGGTTGAAATGGAGAGAGCACAGAAACAGATCAGGATGTTTAAAAATGCACAGATACAAGGGAATTTGGGGTTATTATGTGCACCTTTTTCATACTGAGATAACTCTTCTGTAAATGATGGAGAATATAAAGCTTATCAACACCAGTTCAGTGTAATGTTTGCAAGTCTCTTCCTAGGCCCCTGATTCCATGTTTTGTGGTACTTTTAACTGCAGGAGATCTAGCCAAGATTGTCCCAATTGCTCAGCCTCTCTTCATAGGATGGAGATGAGCAAGCAGTCATGTTAAATTCTGGTAGCCCAAACACTATATTTCCATTTTGCACTTCTTTTATAATGTATGCTTTGATGACCTTTTGGAATCATATGCAGAAGCAGAAAAATCCCAAGTGGGTGGGCAGAAAGAAAAACAAAAGATGGGGTGGTTGAAATGAGAATAATATATATATTAAAAGTAAAATAATAATACTCCAAAAACAGAACTGGAAATATAAGTTAGAGTTAGGTAGCGTGGCTTTTATTTGCATATTTTGTGACAGCATCGAAAGCTCAAATCATGCTTGTGTTCTCAAGTGCATCAGGAATATAGAGTAATAATTTATAAAGGAATGAAATAAAACGTATCATGTGCATAAAGTACAAAAAAATATATTCATCAGTTTGAACAACTTGCAATGAAACTGGAATGATCTCAACATTTAAGGTTTTATTACCATACTGCTGTGCTGAGGAAAATGAAAAAGCACTGGTATACATTTTAATTAAAGTGTAAAGTGTTAAAATTGATATTTTACTGGGTTCTTAGTCAGCACATCCAGGCACCTCTTCTATTCAAAAATGCAATTTTATTGACCCAGAAAATTTGCTTTTTTAAACAAATTGTAAAACAGTCATTTGTTTAAAATTGGTTATTAGAGAAGAAAATTTGTGTGGGGGGGTTGTGTTGTTGTTTTTTGCTTGGTGGTGGGGGGCTTCTATTTAGCAGTGGTGGTCTTTTGTGTTATTTGGCGATGCTAAGCAAATATTTTGCTATTGGTTATTAAATTTCATTGCGCATTTCCTAAGTATTCAGATGTTAGTGAAACCCTACGTAAGCAACACTCCTCTTTATGTGAGCTCTTAATTTTTTGAAAACATTCGAAGTTCCCCATGCTAATTGTATAAATGGAATTGTACTATATACTCTCACTAACGGGGAGTAACTGGTGCTGCCTGGGAAATTTAAGAAACCTTTGTTTATGAATTTTAAATAGATAGTGTAATTTGTGGTTTTGGACCTTTCATGTCAAAAATGGGTGAAGTAAGGCCAAGTCATGTTTCAGTCCACCATCTTGTCTCAAAATGGCTCCTGGTATCCAAACATTTATGAAGGATGCCCCCCCGACCTCATGCTGAGCTTGGCAAGGACTAACCTGATGAAGCAGTTGACAGGACTGTGGTTCTGAGCATCCCACTTCCTCCTAAAGGCTCCTCCCCAGGCAACTGTCTTCCCAACAGTCTCAAACTCCTTCGAGGAGAGGTTCTTTGTGCCTTTTGCTCTGCTACATGTTAACACCCTCCCCATTCTTGGAGACAAGGGAGGAGAGGAGAGGAAAACAGTGGAACTGGCAGCCTGAGGATCTGTCATATCCTCAGCCTCCTCCTCCTCCTGCTTCACCCCCATTCATACCTGTTTCCTACTCAGCCTTCAACCCATCTGTTCTCCTTCATCTGACCTGTCTTCTATATCCTACCACCATTCTCCTGGCTCAGAGTCTTTCTTCTCTGATGCTTTTCTGGGGGCTCCTCCAGCTTCAGCTTTCTACGATTCCTCCTCATCTAGCTCCTGACACTTTAGCTCAGCATTGTCTAAAGTGACTGCCAGTTTCAGGGAGAGAGTCTCTCTCAGCCCTACCTGAAGATGTTGGGGGTTGAAGCTGGCCCCTTCTACATTGCCATTATTATATACTCTTGTCCACCACATCAGAATGCTAAGGTACATTGTCCTCAAAAGGATTTTCATCATCAGCAGAAGTCACCAGAGATCTTCCTTTTCACACAGGGTCAGCAGACAATGACAGTGGGCCTCAAAAAAGTGTTGGGAGGGATGTTTGTCCTGATCTTCTATATGATTGCATTAATGATCATGGGAACATCTGGTGCACATATTCCAGGGACATATTTCAAACTTGGAATCTGACTCCACTTGAGGTCTGGCACCAATGAGGGTACACATCTCTGGAACGGGTGTTTTATAATGCATTTCATGAGCAGACAGTTTGGACTGAAAACACAAGAGGCTTAAACACTCCTCTGTTTTCACTTCTGACAGCGTTCTTTGTGAATCATTGTTCTCATCAAACAAAGCCTGGTTTGTGTACCTGAGACTCAACCGTGAGCGTCTCATCTGTGACCTTGTATACTGTATTGAGCCAAGTCACCCACTTCTTCGCTAATGTTATATCTGGATGTCGCTAAGGTAGGGGAAGCAAGCTGCACATTAATGATCTCACACAGATTCTTAATGTTCCCAACATTTGTGGTTAACATCTACGAAGTGTTAGAGGATTTGCCTGACAACAAGGTTGGAATCCATAGCTACTAGGCAAATATACATAAGGCAAGGGTATGTTGTCCAATGTTTCCCTTAGTAAGTTATTCTGTGCCTCTTGTTTGGTGTTAAGATGTATGGTCAACCAAGAACAGACCTAAGATTTAATGATGTGACTGGTAGAAGGTTTACACTGAGAGGGACAGAAGGTGAGAGAACTTCCTCAGGCAGGGGTCTGCAACCCGCGGCTCCGGAGCCGCATGTGGCTCTTTTACACCTTTGCCACGGCTCCGGGGCGGATACTAGTGAGGGGAGGAGGCGCATTGTGCGCCCCGACACTCCCCACTGTGGCGGGCGCTGTACTGGCTGTGAGTCACATGGGGGCGGTGCATGCGTTAGTCACGCACCGTCCCGACGTCACCTTTCCGCCCGCCTGCCCGCTACATTGTAAGGGGCATGTACGATAGTCACTCTTTTGAAGGGGAGTGAAGAACACACACACACAAAAAGGTAACTTGTTAATTTAACGTTTATTTCTATGAGGAGGAGTAATTCTGAGGGGTCAAACAAAGAAATAATAAAAAAGTGACAAAAAACTTATTTTTATAATGACGAGTTTTGTGGCTCCCAGTTTTTTTTTCTTTGGAAATGGGTCCAAGTGGCTCTTTTTGTCTTAAAGGTTGCAGACCCCTGTCCTAAGGAAATGACTAGATCTGGGCAAATCTGTCAATTTCAGCTTCTCCCAGTTCTCCATTTTCCAATATCAAGGTATCTGCATTTCTACATCAGTTATGTTTTTAAAAGTCCTCATGAAAATTTGTCACCATTGACAGCAAGACACGTGTAAAGAATCTTAAGTGCTTGGTTGTCTCAGAATGCTCTGATCTCAACATGCAATGTGCACAGCAAGTGGTCTTGGAAGAGAGGTTGCAGTGGTGCAGAAGCTCATTATTGGCAAGCACAGCACATCTGAAATGTTTGGGGCTGTCTTGCTGTTGGGGGAGTCGGTGTGTCACCATTATCATTGAATCAGTAGGTGGCACATACAAATCATGGTGATCTGAGTTGTCAAATGCCTCCACTCCTCATTTCATCCATGATGAAGACTGCCTGGAGTACAGATGACAGAAGGACGTAAGGACATAAATGAGCCCTACTGGATCAGGCCAAAGGCGCACCTTGACCAGCATTCTGTTCTCATAGATGCCTATGAGAAGTCTGCAAGTAGGACGCAAGTGGTCCAACTGAACAACTGTTTATGAAAGGCAAGGTTTAAGGAGGGAAAACCTGTACCATGCAGAGGGGCTCGGAAGACCTGTATATTGCATGGAGACGCATTGCACCTGGCACATTGGGTCTCACCTGTAAACCTGGTGGAAGTCTGATGCCTATGACAGCAGCAAGCGCTACCAGGAGATTTCTACAGCCATCTGCGGGAAGCAGGGTTATTCTTTTGTTGTTTTGGTTTAATTATTCTATGAACTGCTCTGAGATCTTTTGCTGAAGGGTGGTATATGAATTTATTTATTTAATAATAATAATAATAATAATAATAATAATAATAATAATATAGCTCTGCACTTTTCTCCATGGCAGCCATTCCCTTATAGGAGTTGGAACAAAGGAGTGCACAGGAGCAAACTATTGAGATGTAGGAGCTCACTATACTCCTGTGCAAATGACTCCAGTCACAGAGCATTGGCTTTGTCCCACAGAACCACACTAGAATGACAAAGAACAAATCCAGATGTAATTTGAATAGCCCTGCCCTTCGATATGCATAGCCCCTCCCCAGGGCTCTGTTTCATGAACTTGAAAGTGGTTTCCATTGCTATCCATGAACATGACTTTAGGAGTGGGCTTTCCTCTGGAGGAGTCGTGGGAGCCAACCCAACCCAAGGGGAAGCTCCGCTGATGGATTCTGAGCGACTGATTTTAGCTTCTGTTTCTGTATACAGCCCCGAAATGATCACAGTTGCTTTGGAAGAGTCGCAACTCAAGCTGGTGCTCATTTCCTTTGTTTGCCTTGGTGGACCGTGTGTATTCATGCAAATGAACTGTATGTAAACACACACCTGACAGCGCATTGATGTGGAACCATTTTCAGTAGAGAGGGTTTTTGGGGGAGGGGGGCGAGGAGAGAGAGAGAGAGAGAGAGAGAGAGAGAGAGAGATGAAACTGGTGAAATTCTGCCCGGCCTTATTTAGGAATTGATAGCTTTATGTTTTATTGGTGCAATGGGAACTGTCAGAATGGCCTGAGCAGAAAGCAGATGTTCGTTCTGCCTTTCTTGAGCAGAATCTTACATTGCCCTTCAGGCAAAGCAGGTGGCTGCTGCCGCCGCCGCCGATTCTCTCCAGCACCATCTTTGCTGGAACTCTCTTTCTCTTTGCTTCGGAGCGGGCCCGTCTCACTCTCGCAGTCCCTCTCCAGGGACAGATATGATTAGCTCCAATAAGCTTGCCAAGACAACAGTTGCGGGGAAGGAAAATGGTGCCTGCCTCAAAAGTGCTTGACATGAAAGAAAGGAAGGAAGAAAGAAAGAAAGAAAGAAAGAAAGAAAGAAAGAAAGAAAAGGGGAAAGCCAGCAACTTTGTAAGCAGCTACCCTCCAAAGAGAGCAAAGTCGTTAGGGAAGAAAAACTGTTTGGGGAAGCTTGGCTGTAATATCGCAGGTGCATAGGCTGGGCGGATGCCAGGTCATGCGGAAGCCGTAGGTTGTGCATTAACATTTGTCAGGCTTGAGAAAGTTTTCCAAGAAAGAAAGAAAGAAAGAAAGAAAGAAAGAAAGAAAGAAAGAAAGAAGGAAGGAACAGAGCCATTCCCCCTCAAATCTGACAGTGTAACTCTCAGGTGGCGAGAGTTCTTCATATTGCAAAGTTAAAACTTTTGCCTTTTCTAATTTCCCCATGAGTAAATTCCACCCCCACCCCCCGTTCTGCCTGGGAATGCACCCAGCAGGTATATCCAGCTAGCAATCATGACAGCAGGAGTAAATGAAACCAATGTTTATAAGCTCAGCAAAGCTGGCAATATAGACACCAGCTGAGTGGCTCTGGGGACCGTGTTTTGCAATTGAGGTGCCATTGCTTAAAAGGCTCTAAATCTCCTCATCTCTAATTTGGCACCTGAAGCAGGGCCTCTCATGTAAATCATAAAGACCGGGCAGGTAAATAGGGAAGCAGGGGCAATGGGGGGGGGGCAGCAGGTTCCTCAAGAGTCCAGTTCCTGTTTTAATAAGACAGTGGAGGGGGACTGCAATTGATAGGCCAAATCGTTATCTCCCCCCAGTGACTAAGTTTGACAGGTGGGCAGGTGATCCATTTCTGCCACCACATGTTTTGAAACCAAACCACGCAAGCAAAGGCACAGTCCACAAAGCTTCAACAATCACAGATGATTGCTGGGTCTTGCACAGCATTGTACATGGGGCTTCAGAAGCTCAAAAAACCTGCTGATCCTTGGGACTTCCAACGCGAGGTGCACAATAGTTTGGACAGGGCTTTGCAGGTATCGCTGATCAGCTGACCCCTCTTGGCTCAGCCATAATGTTACCTGTCCCCACACCTTGCATTATCTACATCAGGGGTCAGCAACCTTTTTCAGCCATGGGCCGGTCCACCGCCCCTCAGACCATGTGGTGGGCCGGACTATTTTTTTTTATGGGGGGGAATGAATTCCTATGTGCCACAAATAACCCAGAGATGCATTTTAAATAAAATGACACATTCTACTCATGTAAAAATGGTCAAAGGCCTGGAAATGATGCCTTATGAGGAACGGCTAAGGGAGCTGGGCATGTTTAGCCTGGAGAAGAGGAGGTTAAGGGGTAATATGATAGCCATGTTCAAATATATAAAAGGATGTCACATAGAGGAGGGAGAAAGGTTGTTTTCTGCTGCTCCAGAGAAGCGGACACGGAGCAATGGATCCAAACTACAAGAAAGAAGATTCCACCTAAACATTAGGAAGAACTTCCTGACAGTAAGAGCTGTTCGACAGTGGAATTTGCTGCCAAGGAGTGTGGTGGAGTCTCCTTCTTTGGAGGTCTTTAAGCAGAGGCTTGACAACCATATGTCAGGAGTGCTCTGATGGTGTTTCCTGCTCGGCAGGGGCTTGGACTCGATGGCCCTTGTGGTCTCTTCCAACTCTATGATTCTATGATTCTATGAAAAACACACTGATTTGCGTACCTTCTGTGGGCTGGATTGAGAAGGTGATTGTGCTGCATCCGGCCCACGGGCCTTAGGTTGCCTACCCCTGATCTACATCATCAGGTGTAGTAAAAGATGGGTGTGGCTGGCTGGTGAGCCAGAGCTTCCCACCACTGCCATCAGGCATACACTTTGAGTCCACCCTATGGTGGTCATGGATGGACTGATTTCTCCCATGAATTTGCCTTTTCCTTTCTTGAACCCAGTTTTACGGGCCTTCTCCAATCCACCACCCTCCAGATGTTTTGGACTACTACTACTATTGCCCACGACCACTGGCCAGGTTGGCTGGTGCTGATAGGCATTATAGTCCAAAACATCAGGAGGGCACCAGGTTGGAGAAGTTATACCCTTGTACCTTTGGGACCACAATTTCATGGAATGAATGTACCGCATTCTACTGCTTGGGAGCCAGTGTGGTGTTGATTAGCTTAGGAAGTGGGAAAATTCAGGTTCCGATTCCTGCTCAGCCATGAAGTTCATATTGCACCTATTTCTCAGTCTTGCCTACCTGACTGCAACACAGTCAGATGAGCAGGGTACAAATAAATTATTATTATTATTCGGGAGAAAATGATGGAGAATCATGAGCTCCTTGGAGGAAAATGTGTGTGTAGGGTGGCGGCGGGGATAATATAAAACAAATAAATTCTAGCCACAAACACTTCCTGGAGGATAGATTTTGTGGAAACCATTTGTAAAGTGCTCTGAAGCTGGCTGCGCTTTTGGAAGAAGATAGTATTAGAACTATACAATGATAGTATTAGAACTATACAAGGGATTGATTCCCACTTATTGATTATCAGCTATGTTAAAGAGGTACGTCCTCTTGTCACCCTCAATTTAACCGTGATGCCTGCTAATTTCATCAAGTGACTGCGGTTTGTATTATCAGCGATTTTGGAATGGCTGCTTTGTTTTTAATAGTTGTTTTATTCGCTGCTTTATTGATTTCATGTTTGATTGCAATTGTGATTTTTAATCTGCTTTATGTTGCACAGTGCCCAGAAGATGATTGCTGCTGGATGGCAGGTAAAGAGAATGAAGGAATGAATCAAACTGTATTGGGCTTCTTCCCACGTTGTGACTGATACCTGCGTTCCTTTGCGCATACTGTAATGAAGGGGTAGGAAGAAGGTGGCTTGGCATCTTCTGATAGATCTCTGAGCAATTTGCTGTAGAACAGCAATGATTCAGTCTCCCAATTTTTTTAACAATAACACCAACAAAAAAGCACCCCCTTTTCTAAATTAGATTGCTGAGATTAAGAAAGCTTGTTTTGCAAGATGATGGGGAGACTAGGAGTGGATTTGTGTGTAACAGGACTAGGAGCTCAAACAAATTCCTAGAATGACCATGTCTTGAATTTCCTCGAGTAGGAATGGACCTCTTTATTGAGTGTGGAGACGTGAAGATGCTCCTCATTGATGACACCTGGGTGCGCTACCCAGAGTCAACACCCACCCTTACCACTGGTGATAGGCCCAAGAGACCCTTGCCTCCACCTGGGGACCCCAGCATTGGACTGAGCTGGCTTAACAATGGGCATGATGTGTATTTTATGTGTATTTTAATGAATTTAATAGAGAGCAAGATTATGAGTCATAGGGGCATGGAGAATGTGTGTATAACCTTAACAGTGCTTAGCTTGGTTTTTGTTTTTTTGGAGTTGCTATTTACTTAATGTTGTTAATATTGTTTTATAGATTATAAATACCATATTGGTTAATCATCTAATATGACTTTTTCTGTAAGTCTGATGTTTAGCTTCTTTTTAAATTAATTACACTGGGCAACAATTTTTTACTTTTTGAATGTTGTCTAGATTTCTACAACAGATTTAGGGTATTTTTGCACTGCTGAATCAGGAAATGGCATCCGTTTCTCTCCATCAGGTCAGGTTTACTGTAAACTGAACGGTGGGCATTGATAAAGGTAAGTACACGTAAATTGCATGTTGCTTCACCATTTTTCAAACTTCAGGGCTTGAACTTCCGTTTCTTGGAACTCCTGGAATGCTCAGTGGCAGGGAGGTCTCTCTTCAGAGTCCAACAGTAGTCAGCCATTATGACTGTGTCCCAGCGACCCTGATACCTGGTCTCCATCTCTTTCATGTCCTGATGGAATCTCTTCCCCTGCTCGTCACTCATTGAACCCAGGTTCTCAGGAAACTGGTCCATATGTGAAAATAGGTAGTGCATCTTGACACTCATGTTGCAGCCCAGGTTTCTGAAAGCAGTCAGCATGTTGTTGACAAGTTCTGCGTAGTTTCTGGCCTTATTGTTGCCAAGAAAGTTCTTCACTACCAGAACAAATGCCTTCCACGCTTCCAGTTCCACTTCGTTCATTGACTTTCTGAACTCTGGATCTCTGATGAGCTGATGGATCTGAGAACCGTCAAAGATGCCAGCTTTCAACTTCTCCATGGTCAATTCTGGAAAAGCCTGGCACAAGTAAGTGAAGCAGTCACCATCCTTGTCCAGAGCCTTGGTGAACTGCTTGATTAAGCCGAGCTTGATGTGCAGCGGTGGGAAGAGTATTCTGTCTCTGTCCACCAGAGGGTCGTTGATGACGTTCCTTTCTTTGCAAGGCACCAATTCCTCCCGCACAGGTCAGTCTTTCTTCGTGTAATGCTGAGCATGGTCCCTACTATCCCACATGCACAGAAAACATGGGTACTTGGTGAAGCCAGACTATTGTCCCAACAAAAAGTTCACCATCTTCAGGTCAACACAAATAAACCACTTATGCTGATCATAACCAATTTTCTCCAGCATATACTTCACCTCTTCATAGTTCTCCTTCAGTGCACTCGAGTGAGCCAGGAGTATAGAGGCAAACTGGTTGCCGTTGTGTAGCAGAACACATTTCAGTGATCGCTTGCTGCTGTCAATGAACAGTCTCCAATCTTTGGGTTCGTACTGTGGCACTCCAAGCTTGAGCAGAAGCTGCGCAATATCTGCACAGTACACCAAGTCCTTCTCTTCCGAGAAAAAACGGAGGTACCCTTGATGCCTGTTGCGGAAGAAGCTGATGTGAGCACTGTCAGAGAGGAGGTTTTTTCCTTCAATCTGGATGACAACAGTTTGGCAGAGTCCTTTGACAAGCTGAGGTCACAAAAACTAGATCATTCAACTCCTTTTGGGAAAATGGATGTGGAGCATCATCTTCAAGAACAACTTTTTCTTCTTCATGTCCTTCAACACTGGAGGCATCTTCGTCACTAATGTCAGGAAGTTCTCCAAAGATAGGCACTGGAATTTCATCACAATGAGCTACAGGACGACGTGCTGATTGAAGATCAGGATACTTTGTGGGGCGGCTGCCCCATTAACTTAGTTTTGATCCCCCAACTTTATGCTTTGCCGCACCAATTTATGGAAGATTTCGAGGTTTTATGACTTCAAACTGATCCCTTTTTGACATAAAAACCCAGAACTATCGGACCTGAATACTTCTTGTCATTAAAATAATCATTTCCAATCAAAACAATTATTCGACATGGCATTTCACCCCCACCAACTTCTTCTAAAATGCTCCACACAAGCGTACATGTGAACAAAAATGTAAAAAAACCGACATGTGGCCATAGCTCAAAAACTTGACCTGATTGAGCAAAACCAAGGTGATTTTTGGATTCAGCACATCAGATTCGTCCTAAATCAACTGAAAAAATGCAGACAACAAATTTGTTGCTGACCAGTGTTATTTTATATGATCTACTACGCTCTACTTGTGATTTTCTATTATGCTGTATCAGAATACTGTTGTTTATTGTTTGTAAGCCGCTTTGGGATTCATTGGAATCATAGACTCCTAGAAGGGACCCTGAGAATCATCTAGTCCAAACCCCTGCAATTCAGGAATAGGCAGCTGTCCCATACAGGGATCGAACCTGCAACCCTGGCGTTATCACCACCATGCTCTAACCAACTGAGCTATCCAGGTGTCAAAAGCATCAGCATAGAAATACAATCAATCATGTGTTCAGAGCTACCCTTTTCCTGGAATGGTACATTGATCCCTACTTACACTACTATTTTGTATATGACGTCTGTGGATCTTGGGGTTTTAGGAAAACAACAACAACAACCAAGAAAGCTGAAATAAATCCAGCAAGGCTGAAGTTTTCCCACTCCTGCCATAATGCATCTGAAGATGCCATTTCTTAAGCATATTTCCCCACCATGAGTAGGCTAGAGAGAAATCACCCCACAGAGTTTATCTACTATATGTGTATGTAGTGCAGTATCCACTATAACTGATGACCTCTCTCATACTTTGAGCTTAATTCATATCACACTTGCCCCAAAAGTTGGCTCCCAAGCACTCACTCCCAATGGAAAACATAATTACACCCAGTGTATTAGGGAAGCGAATTGTTCTTGTTTTCACAAAGTACTCAGTGTGTGAAAAGCCATTCTTCCTTGGAGAAAACGACAACCAGCAGCCTCTTGGGCCTGTGATCAGCCTGACATTTATAAGATAGAAAGAGAAAAGCAATTGGGGTTCACACGTTTTGAGTTGCAAGTGATTTATCATTATTTGTTTGCCCGGCAAAGAATTCCAGTTGAAAGGCTCCATTCAGAAGGCAAGCCAACAGCAAATGGTGAATTCATGCTGGAAGGTCACGAGTTTCAAATATTCTAGATCAGTAGCGATAGATGATGGAATTTGCTGGATTAATACCAGCTTCGGAATTGCTTCAAGCTCAGGCTTCTGACTCAGATCATCAGCACACAAACTCCAAAGAAAAACAGCGCAGCTGAATATAAGTTGTAAATGTTATTTCCTTTGGAACTTGTTTAGTTATACCATAGCAACTTTGTGCTAGCATTTCTTGGGAAAATAACATTCTCAGCTTCTATGCTGGGGAACTCTTTTCTGCTGTATCCTTGTATGCCTACTTATAAAACCTTAATCACGAGTAAGTCTTCATACAGAAAGTAAAGGTCATCCCTTAATAAAAACAGCAACAATTTCATTTCAAATCATGGGAAAGGTTTTCTCCCCCCCCCCCCGGTCCCCCCCCATCGCCGTTTCATCTTTTCAAGAAGCAAAAATGAATTCAGCTTATTCATCTGGAGAATATTTAGACCAAGATACATTTCCAGGGTAATGGATTGCTACTTTTAAAAAGATGTACAAATTGCAAGAACCATTATTCCCATTAATATATAAGGACTTTTGTCTTGCTTTTTTTCAGTTGTGATTAAGGGTTTGTCCACATTTCTGCTTGCCCGATGCCTTGTGGTTTTCTGCTTCTCTTAGGCATGGGTCCGAGCGGTTTCACCTTTGCCCCATTGCTTTCTCTCAGAAAAACCTACTTGTTAGTACTAAATTTAGCGCTAAATTAGGCATAGGATCAAAGCCAAAGTCCCCTTAAAAGCATCAAGATTCAAGTTAGCTTATATGACTAACTTGTTCCATTGGTATTTAGGTATTATTACTATTATTTTCAATTTATGAGTCACTTGCAACATAATGATTCTCCAGTTTTAAAAGCATAAAGCATGAAAATGAAATCAGAAAAAAGAACAGCAATTACAGTTGGTGCTTCCCAAAACAATACACAAACCAAAACACAGACTTCCTAAACATTAGGAAGAACTTCCTGACAGTAAGAGCTGTTTGACAGTGGAATTTGCTGCCAAGGAGTGTGGTGGAGTCTCCTTCTTTGGAGGTCTTTAAGCAGAGGCTTGACAACCATATGTCAGGAGTGCTCTGATGGTGTTTCCTGCTTGGCAGGGGGTTGGACTCGATGGCCCTTGTGGTCTCTTCCAACTCTATGATTCTATGATTCTAAGAGCATTTCTCCAAATTTTGCAAAGGAGTTCTCCAGCTGGGCAATATATGCATGGTTAAGTGTGCCTTAAATACATGTATTAATGAAAACAATGTGCAAAATGCATTATAATGAGGAAAATTGCTTGCAAAAGTGTGTTTATTAGGCGAAATTACATACAAAGTACGTACAATGGGGGAAATACAATAAAATGATGGTGAATGTTCATGAGGATCTTTTTTTCTTAAAAAAATGCAAGCTGATGTAGAAAATGTGGAGAATTGATTAGAAAAATGAAAAACACAGAAAAACTGAAATTGACAGATTCACTCATCCTACTCAGAGGAGGGTTTTTAGAGAAATTTGAAGGGTCTGAGTAGGTTCGTATTGGTGGAGGTACTCTAAGACTTTAGCTTGGTCAGGGTCAATGTTCAGAGTTCAGAGCACCCAAAAGGATTAAAGATTTATGCTTGGATAGAAACAGGGCAAACTTTTGAAATTGGAAAAAAAATTCAAAAACCCATTTTTGACAATATGGGAATTTGCTCTTCCAAGAAAGGTCAGACTCATTCCCAAGGTCTTGGTTATACTTAAATAGTTGTTCTATACTGTGGTTCAGAAAATCAAACTACAAAGAAGTTGAAAGTGGCCAATTGCTTGCTCACTGAAAGCATTTATATGCCATCTTTCAGTAACTGGCACCAAAGACAATATAGAAATATCATAACATCATTAAAAATAAAAAAAAATTCATATCTAAAAACAATTTCCACAGTCAGCACAAACAATTTTAAACTTTAATTGCAAGAAAGTCATGAAAAGCTTTTCTAAACAGAACAGGCTTACCTTTCCTGAAAAACTTTTATTCTATAGTTTGGCTTTCTCAGGCCTTTCTGGGTAAAACATACAATCCTACCTCACAATCTGCCTGTGCTATCCTACAAAGGGGGTCTGGAAACACGACAGTCCTCTTTAGCCAAATAAAGACAGCAGGAAAGAGTTCATATTTATTACAGGCTGCAACAAGAATAAATGACCCAGAGGAATTCTCCAAATTCTGGACCCCGAATACAAAATTCAAGACACTTTTATAACATTTACATGTGTGATCACCTCGTGCACGATCCTTTCCAGTACAGTTGTACCTTGGCTTAAGAACTTAATTCATTCCGGAGGTCCATGCTTAACCTGAAATTGTTCTTAACCTGAGGCACCACTTTAGCTAATGGGGCCTCCCGCTGCACAATTTCTGTTCTCATCCTGAAGCAAAGTTCTTAACCCGAGGTACTATTTCTGGGTTAGCGGAGTCTGTAACTTGAAGTGTCTGTAACCTGATGCGTCTGTAACCCGAGGTACCACTGTAATATCACTGGATAACAGAATGCATGGGCAGCTTGTAGACCCCTAAAACAAATTTCATTGGTCAGAACAGCCTGCCCCTAATTACTATGACAACAGGTATCTTTAAGTAAATTTCATACCAAATGTTGCCTTTCTGCTATCTGCTACATGAAGACTTGTCTAGGTCGGGAGAATTTACTGCTTCTCTTCTTTGAAGATCCCCCAGTATTTCTCCTGCTCAAGGTTAGCTTGCTCTTCTCTGCTTTTGGAAGCTGATAAGAGAGGTCCATAATGGGTGCTATGCCAGCAAAATGCGAAAATTCACCTTGTTATTCACAGGTAGGAGGTTCGGGGAGAATTAGCAAGCTGTTAGAGCTTCAAGGCAGCACTGAATTCCTTGCAAAATAAGCAGGCTGGAGAAAGATGACTATATGTCCAGTACATTACCAATACAGGGCAATGGCACAGATTCCTTGTGGTTGTGGCTGAGATAACGTGTTTATGCAGACTCAGCACTTAGCAGGCTGAGGTCAATTGTGTTTCAGAGTTGTGTGCTATGACAGAAAGTGTGAGTATAGGTGTATAGGAGTATAGGTTTGCTGATATGCCTCCTGGGCCACAACAACCACCTGGGTCCCTGGTCGTGTCACCCATGTCTCACCTGGAGTTGCAGCACTATTGAACCAGCACAAGAAGCCAGGTATTTTACCTTGAAATCAGTTCTGCACAGCATGTAAAAATTCATTTAAACCTTGTGTCTAAAGTTAAAGGATTCCTAGCCCCCTGCACACACACACACACACACACACACACACACACACACACACAAACACAGCCCAAAACATACAATAAGATATAGTTGCCTTTGCACAGGGCTTCCATTACTGGAATAATACCAGGAACCACTTATGATGGGAGGAAATATACACACACATAATGGAACTGTATTTCCCAGGGCTTTCAAACTGGCAACTTTGCTGGAATGAAAACAACCCAGGCTGAGAAGGTATTACATACAAGGAATGAAAAGTGTACTACTTTATCTCTACATATATAAAAATATATATTATGGAACCATTGTTTTTTTCCTCCTTTGAACATCACATTCTCACTGCCTATTAATACCATTCCTTGGCACAGCTTACATTTCCATATTCAACACCTCACATTCTGTGGTGTAGAAGATATTGCAGTAAACACAAGCTGCCCTTGTTACTGTTCTTGAAAATTGCGTGCTGCCTCCTGCTCTCACACAAGCTGTTAGGCCACAACTGGCCATGGAAGGGAGGGAGGGAGGGAGGGAAGGCACTTAAAAAAATCATGTTGCCCTTTAACATTTAAATTACTGCCGAAATGTTCATAGCGAATGTTCAGTCCGGCTGGTGATGTTGTTTCAGAAACATGAACACAGCTGGTGCCAAAAAGAAAAAAAGAGAGAGAGAGAAAGAGAGTAGCTATTTGTGAGTTTCAAGTCCTAAGCCCTGTATTCAGCTAGAATGTTCCTAAAAGGATTTATCCCCAGGAAACAGTGCTAGCAAAGGTTTTAAAAGGATTTTGTGGTGCTTTAATGCCTCCTCCTTAAGAACCCTTTTCAGATGACCCGTCTTTGCTCGATGGTTAAGCATTTGGGCTGGTAAGCCAAGAGAGGAGAAATTGTGCCATCAGAATGGGATATAAAACAGAACTGTCCATCCAGCAAGCAACACTGTTGAAATGCCCTGGAATGAGAGGGCAGTGCAATGAAATGAATCCTTCTTAGGTAAAGGTAAAGGGACCCCTGACCATCAGGTCCAGTCGTGACTGACTCTCGGGTTGCGGCGCTCATCTCGCTTTATTGGCCGAGGGAGCCGGCGTACAGCTTCGAGGTCATGTGGCCAGCATGACTAAGCTGCTTCTGGCGAACCAGAGCAGCACACGGAAACGCTGTTTACCTTCCCGCCGGAGCGGTACCTATTTATCTACTTGCACTTTGAAGTGCTTTTGAACTGCTAGGTTGGCAGGAGCAGGGACTGAGCAACGGGAGCTCACCACGTTGTGGGGATTCGAACCGCCGACCTTCTGATCAGCAAGTCCTAGGCTCTGTGGTTTAACCCGCAGCGCCACCCGCGTCCCTTCTTACCCAGGAGCAAATGAATGCAAGTTGCAGGTGCATGTTGGAGCCTGTCTGTCCACATGGCAGGGTAAAAATGTGTATGCAGAATGGGCACAAGGGTTGACAAGATGGCTATGTTCCACCTCCACTGTCAGAAGCTGCTGATGGAATTGCAATTGGGGGACGGGGAGGGCTGTTGCACTCACATCTAGCACTGACTCCTGTGGGAGCAAAGTCCATAGGTTAACTTTGTGTCGTGCAAAGAAATATGGTACTTTCTTCTGGGTGTCCTGAATCTTCCGACATTCAGCTTCATCGGATGGTCATAATTCTATACAGTAGACCCTCAGGTTACATTACTCTCGGGTTATGTTACTCTTGAGTAACGTAAACTTCAGGTTGTGAAAGCGGTAAACCCGGAAGTATTTTTTCAGGTTTCGATGCTTGCGTATGCGCAGAAGCACTCTGTGCTCCACACACATGCGCAGAAGCGCTCTATCGGCCGCGCATGTGCACAAAAGTGGCGCCTCTGGATACGGATTTTTCAGGGTGCACACAGACGCCCAGAACAAATTAAATTCATATCCAGAAGGTCCACTGTAATTCTAAACTGTAATGGAATCAAAATGGCGTAAAACAAATATATTAAAATGCAGAGAGCAGCACAGCACTCTTAAGAGGCCTTTCCTTAAACAACAACCACTTCCCCAAAACCTTCTAGAATAAAACTGTATTCACCTGCTGGCAGAAGGACAACAAAGAGGGAGCCAGTATAGCCTCTCTAGGAAGTGAGTTCCAAAATCTGGGAGCAGCCACTAGGAAGGCCCTTGATTATACTTGACACCCCTTATGTATGTCAAATGAGCTAGAACTAAACTTCAGAATCAGGTGTGTTTTTTGAAGCCTGGAAATATCCTTTGTCCACATGTTTATTTATTGATGACAGCAAGAAATCAACTCATGTCTGTTCTGCAGCTGGGAACGGATCTCATTTCAGAATTTCAATTGGCTGGCTTGCAGTAATTCTCACCGGTGGTCCTTTATATTCTTTGCTTTCCATAAAACAAACTTTATACAGTGGTACCTTGGTTTTCAAATTTAATCTGTTCCGGAAGTCCATTACAAAACCAAAGCGTTCCAAAACCAAGGTGTGCTTTCCCATAGAAAGTAATGCAAAATGTATTAATCCACTCCAGACTTTTGAAAACAACCCCTAAAACAGCAATTTAACATGAATTTTACTATCTAACGAGACCATTGTTCCATAAAATGAAGGCAATAATCAATGTACTGTACAGTGGTACCTCGGGTTAAGAACTTAATTCGTTCTGGAGGTCCATTCTTAACCTGAAACGGTTCTTAACCTGAGGTACCACTTTAGCTAATGGGGCCTCCCACTGCCGCCGCGCCACCACTGCAGCATGATTTCTGTTCTCATCCTGAAGCAAAGTTCTTAACCTGAGGTACTATTTCTGGGTTAGTGGAGTCTGTAACCTGAAGCGTTTGTGACCTGAAGTGTCTGTAACCCGAGGTACCACTGTACTATAAATAAGACAGTATTGTAGATGATAGAAATTAAAATTATATTTTTTCTTATGTGTACTGTACTGTATGTGTACTGTTGTGTACTGATGTTAGTTATTGTTTGAATGGGGGGCTTTTATCCATTCCTGCAGTCACACAATCAATCAGTAACTGAACTGGGTTTCACACAGTAACAGAAACAAGTCACAAAAACGAAGTAACAAGTCACAGTCACAAGTCAGTCCCATAAAACGAAGAACAAGTCACAGTCAAAAAAATGAAAAAGCCACACAAACAAAAATGCAAAAAATAGCAAAAATAAAAGCTCCAGTATCACCTCTGTGTTGCATGGGTGCTCAGGACTCAACAGCCAACAGACTCAACAGGAAGCCTCTGATTAGCAGTGGGGGACTCAATTTACAAACAGAACACACTCAACAGGAAGCGGAACATGTTCAGCTTTGAAGGCAAATTCACAAACCAAAGCACCTACTTCCAGGTTTGCAGTGTTCTATTTACAAGTTGTTCATAAACTAAGTTGTTATTAAACCAAGGTACCACTGTAGTTTAATAAATGGCAACCACTGAATCTTACTACTTGTTTGGTGTCTTCATTCTGGAGGTGTTGAGGCAAACTATATTTTCAAAACTTTTGAACCAGGCAGTCCAAATAAATGGGATTTATTATTTCTGGAATTAAAAGTCCCCCTGGCCTTTGGGACAAAGGCAATTCAAGTAAAGCCATGTCCACTGAGATGACAGTATACTCATGACACAGGATTTTCAATTTTTAACTAGGGAAGTGTGGAGGAAGAGGGAGGACTTTTTTTCATCAGCGCACATTCTGAAATGGAATTAGTTCAATTGTGCCACCGAGGCACCGTCCTAGAGACTTCCCAAACAAAAAGATCTGTGAAACAATTTGCAATTTTTCCCATGTACAATCCAATGATACTCCAGAGACTTCGCATTCCTCTAAGATAGTTTCTAAACCTCATTATCCTCGAGTTTAGCACAGTGTTCTGGCCAACTGTCAGATGGCTGTGGATGCTGCTGCTAATGAACTGTAAAATGTCCAGGGACTAAGCATCCAAGGTTGCAATCCTAAGCACGTTTACTTGGAAGTATGTTTCACTGAAGTCAACAGGATTTCATTATGTCGGATGGAGATGCTGGAATCATGGATATGATGATGGTATTAATATATACTGGATAACAGTTAGCATTGTGTTCACCTTTAGCATTCCAGTGCTAATAAACTGTGTGATGATTTCCCTCGGCTCTTGGTGCTGATAACATAGCACTAAGTATCTTTTGTTTCATTACAGCCAGCACTCACCCACTGCTCAGCCCTGAAGTAGTGGGACACCTGTTTACAATAAGGAGTCAATCCTACAATGTGTGAAGTATTAATCAAAAAAGTTTGCATCTCCAATCATAGCCATTTCCTGCTTCCTATTCATCCCTCCAATGTGTTTATAAGTCAGAGTGTCAGAAGTTGCAGCATCCAGTTAAGGGAATTTGGCATCCAAGCAGAACCGAAAGTCCCAGAATTAAGTTACAGTCTTTCAACTTCATTTCTATAGAGGCTGAACTTGCCCTACCTATCCGCTTTTTGTGATTTTTTTTCAGAGATTGCACCAAAAGAAGGTGAAAGTGTTTCCCCGTACAGAGTGATGGCAACTGGCCAGCCAAGTGGCTGGGATAACCCATGTGACCAATACAGGAAGCACTGTCCTGACTCGCAATAGGCTTTGTCTTCCCCCTTCCCTGTGGCATTGCTATGTAGCCACATCTGATTGGCTGCATAGCACAGTGATTTCAACAGCTTCACTACGAGGTTCCTGATGGATTGGAGTCACCATAGGAAGGAAAAATGGTCTTGCCAGATGAAAATAGTGCTGAAACAAAGAAGAAAGCAGAGGTGAAACTTCTCCCCCCCCCCCCGCAGGCTTGAAAAACGATGACCATTAAAATTTTGTTTTGTTTAGAAACACTATGTCCCTATACTGAAGCTACATTTTCAGTATGGAAAGCAAAATGGGTGGCATTTGGTGTAATTCAAGTGATAGTGAGCCCCGTGGTCCTGTTCTGTTGCCTCTGGTTCAGGTTGAGTTGCTGTCTGCTGCACTGGGAACCACTTGCGCCACCTCAGATTTGACCCTAAAGCAATTTGGAGGGGTAGGGCTAAAGGTTTTTAAAAGGATTTTAAAACTATATTCTTAGAGTTTTTAAAAGCTTGAAGGGGGAGTGACCTGGGATCACACAGGATCGGATCTGCAGCGTGTTTTCAAGTGGCTTCTCCACAATCAAAGAAAACAAGCAGCTCATGAAGAAGCTGTCCAAAATCAGTGGTAAATGGGAGGATCAGATCCTGTGTGATGCAGCACCCACTCTGTACTTGTTTACATGTGCACATATACCATTTGCACAAAAGAGCAGTCAAAAAATAAAAATAGGAGATGCCTCACGCCAAACTAGGTAAGGATTTGGAGTTGTTCACAAGAAATGTTGCCTGTTGCTTCATTTCCACAGCCTTTCCTCCCCATTTCCTGGCCAGGCCAGGGCAGCTTTTCTGTTAGTTTCTGGGGTTGACAAGGCATGTGAGCCTCACCTGTCTTGAGCCTTCTCCAGCTCAGAAATCAGACAACTCCTCCCCAAGCTAGTGAGCCCCACCTGGGCTGTGGGTCCTTGCCTGTTTTCCTCAGAACTGACAGCTGTTAGTTCTGAAATCCTGATGTCAGGCGTGGTACGTCCCACTTTGCCACTTTAGGCAAAACAGGAAGTGCCAAACTGCTCTGCCATACCACAACACCAACACCGCCAGTGGGATACTCACCTCCGCCACTTGTGGAGAAGCTTTGCTGGCGCTGATCCCTGAAAGAGCTTGCAAGAATCTTAAGAGATATTTTGCTCTCCTAGACATCTTGCAGGACTTTGATGAGATCTTGCACGACCTTACTAGAAATCACCTTTATTTTATTTTTTAAAATAATTGACCAGATTTGCACAAAACAGCAGACACATTGATCCTGTGTGGTAGGATGTCCAGCAGGAACAATCGCTGCTGCAATGAGCACACCTTCTCCTGGATAGACACACCCACTAGTCAGATAGGTCTCAAACTTTTCCTGCAGCTTTGCTTGCCTCTCCTTCCTTGCCTGAAGCCTCACCTCCAGGCTGTGGTTATGCATCTCATCCAAGGCTCTCCAAACATGCTTGACTTGGCTCAAGCCTTGGCTGAATCCAGTGCACAGCCCTAGTAATATCATCTACCTGCTCTTGAAGTGTAAGGCTAGATATTTTAGAGCACTAGCTCTTACGACGTGGGGTAATTTTGATTCTAGCTTGGTCCTCTGGGTGAGGTAGTAAGCAGCGGTGCAAATATGGAGAGGATGCCTGGTCTGCAGGACTAACTCTAGGCTATACTCAAGACCACAGACCCTCCTGCTCCAGTACAGGATGGCCACAACATTTGGCTGCCTTGCAGAACATGCAATACTCCATATCATAGAAGCTGACAAATGTGCAGGCCCCCCAAGTGTTCCTGTTTTCCAGGGACACTCTCAGATTTACCAAAGCTGTCCTGGTTTCTGATTTGATCCCGGAACGTTTTTCCGATTTTCATTGGAGAAATGTTGGAGGGTATGGATGGTGTGGCATATTAGCTACACCACTAATCAGTCCATGGCTTGAATCTTCCACCTGCCATTAACTTACTTAGACAAAGCACTTCTTACACCCTCTGCAATGCTGTGGTCTGGGCTGGACAGAGACATTTTGCATCCTGAGGTGAAGAACGAGAGAGCACCACCAATTCTATGTACGGCGATCAGCTGGACTAGCAGTTGAATCTTACTTAAAAACCTGCTTTTGTCCTCTACTAAAACAGAGAGCAATAAGAAAATTTCCAGGTCAGGCTGTGAGGTACACAAAGCTTCATCTTCCACCATCTTCCCACCTCTCCACTGCAACATCTCCAAGATGAGGTAAATCGGTTTTGCTTCCAAGTGGGACTGGGTTGTGCTTGGGCCACCAGGTCCCGCCCCTGCCTCAGCGTGGTGCGGGATAGCGTCCCACATCACGCTGAGGGTGACCCGACCACGCCACTTGCCAGGCAGCCAATCAGGGCGCTGTGGGGGCATGGCCAGGGCCCATTTAAACCGCAGCACGACTCTGGAAGGCCCCTACTGGTGGTTTACCCTTCCAGACTTCCTGCAAGGTGGACAGGAGTCAGATATAGTACATTGATGCCAATTCCTAAGCCAATACCTCTCACATTCTGTAACCAGTAACGTTGTGGCCTAAATTTTGCCCATTAACATTAACCTAAATTCTGTATCCTTGTGTCTTTGTTCTCCTGGGGGTGGCATGGGGGTCTTGAAGTGCAAAAGCTTCACTCTTCTTCATGGTAGGCCCAGCCTTGAAGGATACTGATAGTAACATGGACCTACGACTGTTGAGGTGAGTTGAGGATTACAGCTAGACAAATGTAAGTACTGTGCTTTAAGTACTCTGATATGCTATCGAATATTTATTTGTTTATTGAAAGACGCTGGCAAGCTATTTTGAATGAGAACAAAGGCCCCTGGTCTTTGTACTTTTAACATTACATAAAGTTTTAAAGCGTGACAGTGTTGGCTGAGGATTTTGCTGCTGTTGTTGTTCCTTCTGTCTATTTTGGAGAAGGGGGAAGGAAGAGAGCTGTTGAATTTTGACAGATAGCAAAATATATTTAAAGTTTTTTCTCTCCCCTCGTTTGTATAGGCAAATTTTGTCTGCTCACAACATGATAACGGGGATGAGGGAAGAGGGACCAGTCACGGAAAATAAAAGTGGGAGGTGTTGTGGGGGATTATTAAATGCACTTGAACCTCCAGAGGCAACATATTTCGATCACTAGCCTGGCACCAAAAGTTGCTGGCATGAGAACAACTGTCTCGCTTACTCTCCCAAGCAAAGGAAGGGAAAGTTACTGACGGGTAAGATTTGCACTACCCAAACACAATGAAAAAAGGGATTGTTTCACCAATTGTCGTATCTGCACTGCGCAGGCTGCTTTCTTATGTGTTTTTCAAATCGCGAACATGAAGCATATTAAACTGATTAAGGATTGTGCGATTCCAGGATCAAGCTGGCCGGCAACAATGGCTTGAATTAGTTTGTCTGAAGCCGTGGGGCTCCAAAGAGAGCGGGTAATAATCGCACAATAAAGCGGAGCATCTTTTGTGATCGGCTAAGACATATTCTAAAGGGCACAGCACATTTTTAACAGGTGCTGCCGCCGAGTGCAAGCTATTATTGCGGAAGTCAGGAAGTTCTGAAGTGTACCGGAGCACAGAGGGAAGGGCTGTAATTATTTATATAATGTTTCTCGTCTTGTCTTCTAAAAAGAAAAAGAAAACAGCTTATTGTAGACAACCATGAAAAAATAGAATCCTGAGAACCTAATAGAAGCCCTGCTTGATCAGATCAAGACCCATCTAATCTAGAATCAAAGTTCCCACATTGGCCAACCAGTTGCCAGTGGGATTCCCAGAAGCAAGGCATGAGGTCAATAATACTCTCCCACTGTTGATCCTTAGAGACTGGTGCTCAGAGATAGGGTAAAGGGTAAAGGGATCCCTGACCATTAGGTCCAGTCGTGGCCGACTCTGGGGTTGCAGCGCTCATCTCGCTTTATTGGCCGAGGGAGCCGGCATACAGCTTCCGGGTCATGTGGCCAGCATGACTAAGCCGCTTCTGGCGAACCAGAGCGGCAAACAGAAATGCCGTTTACCTTCCTGCCGGAGCGGTACCTATTTATCTACTTGCACTTTGACATGCTTTCGAACTGCTAGGTTGGCAGGAGCAGGGACCGAGCAATGGGAGCTCACCTCGTCGCGGGGATTCAAACCGCCGACCTTCTGATCGGCAGGTCCTAGGCTCTGTGGTTTAACCCACAGCACCACCTGCATCCCAGGTGCTCAGAGATAGTCTGTCTCTAATACTGGTGGTAGCATATAGCCACCGCAGTGAGTAGAGATGTCAGAGAAGTCCAGTGAAAAAGGAAACAGTTGAAGAAATTGCTGGTTTCCCCTTATTTATTCCCATGTCTGGAATGGGATTGGTATTCGTTATTGTTCTTGCTTTTTCGGTCTTCCAGTGTTACATAATTACATTTCCCTGCAATTGCCTTGTGTTTCCTTTGCAAGGAAATGAATGGACTTAAGTAGCATTGATTTCAGTGGGTCTACTCTGAGCATGACTACCAATGGATGTCACCTCTTCAGTTGAAACAATTGCGCCCCTACCTCCACTTACCATGTTAGAATCAGACGCATAAGAAACCCCTGCTATAAATTAGTTGATGGAAATGCCTGGAGCGAGAACGACATTTTTTCATGTCTTCCACGTTTTATTTCCTTTGCTTCAGATAGCGACCAATGTCTGCTACCACAACCACATAATGGAGACCCCTGCAGCGAAGTGTTGTGATGTCTCCATATTTGGCTGCCCTCGACTATTCTTGTTGGTGTCCTGCTGCTGGTGGCTTGGCTGGCTGGCTTTTGATTTATCTGTTGGGTTGGCTTCTTTGCTTTCCTGTTGCTGCAGCTGGACTGTCTGCAGGCTCCAGGAAAGCTGCCTGCTGTGTTTTCTGATGGTTGGTACTAACGCTTTGAGGTTGACCCTTCTTTTAGAAAATCTGTAAGATGAAGTCTGTACAGGGTTGCATCAAATGATCACCCATATTGATTTTCAAGTCAGACTTGACAGTAGTAGTAGTAGTAAGAAAGAGAGAGAGATGAGGAATACTGTCCTGAAAACTTTGCATTGTGTGAACGGTACACTTCCTTTTGATTCTATCATGGTGCCTCAATTTGCTGATGAATCAGCACCAATTCTGCCCCCGCCACCAATTTAATTACGGGATCCTGAGAAAAGTCGCATGGACAACCCCACCAAGGACAGAATGGGGTGGTATCGTTGGAACTGCTGATGAAAACTGAAAACATTTTGGAGCTTATTCACAGCAGTCAAAGAGGTAACACCAATTCTGGCACAACTACACCGGCTGCCGATTAATTCCCAGGCCCAATTCAAAATGCTGGTGTTGACCTATAAAGCCTTACATGGCTCAGGATATCAATAACTTAAGGATCGCCTCTCCTTGTATGAGCCACCCCTGACCCTGTGCTTTTCATCTGAGGGGGTCTGCATAACCCACCCAGGGGATCTGTGGTGCCATTCACATAACAAACACTACCATAGAGCTATCAAACATTTTAAAAGTAGGGAGTCCAGAGCTTGACTTCTGAAAAACAAGGGGTCCGCAGAACCTAGCTAATTGAGAACCACTGGCTTATTAGATTAAAGAGGTAAAATGTTTTGTTGCAGTTGATGCTGAGCAACATTTCATGCTGTCCCCTGCCATTCTTTGATGTCATGTGCCTAGCTCCTTCACTCACAAATCTTCTTTGCTAGGACAAATTCGCACTCTGGCTCATTTTACACCCTAGGAGCTACTAAAATCCTGAATATCTTGTGATGTAGCTACTGCTTTGCAATCTTCTCGCAGTGTTTGCTCCCTTGTTCCGGCATATTTTATCATATTTATTCAGGGGAGGGTGCAAATGTGCAAATTCAGCATTTTCCAGAGAGAGACGGGGGACACATTAAACTTGGAGGCTGCAGTTCCATAAGGAGGAAGGATCTTTGTACAGGAAACACTTGTCTTAATTCCATGAGGACACAACAGAGAAGTGAACGAAAATGAAATGAAGTGTGTAGACACCATCAAAGGACTTGCACATATGACATATTTTAATGACCCAACTTGTTGATTGACATGTCAGAATAATACAAACCTTTGATCTTTACTTAGTTCTTGTTCAAGCAACAAGTCAGAGACACAGAAAGAGAAATAAATATGCTTATGTATCGTCACATTAGTTTTGCAAATTAATTAGACAGCTTCTCAGAGTTCTCTGGCTGAATTCAGACGTGGGGTTTATTGCATCAGTTTTATTGGTTATAATGCTCTGTCCTGATTTCTAATGTTCGTTTTCCCTGTTGCGTTTTGGAACTGTGGCCTTTTTGATTGTTCTACTACTGCCATGTTGTGTTAACTCTCAAATGGTGTAAAAGAGCTGTATGCCAGAATACCAGCCCAATTTTCATCATGTGAGTAGTAGCAGCACAATCATTAAAAATTGCACAAAAATTACAATGCAAAACTCATGTGATTTTCTGAATTAACAGGGTTGCAAATGGATTTGTTTCTGGGAACAACGTGGAAATGAGCACTAAACTTCTGCTACATACCATTAGATTTCCGGAAACTGCTTTTACAGCACATGAAAGATCACATAAGATTATCAAGTAAGGAAATGTTGGGAGAATGGAATAAATGCCATCTGAATGCAACCTCTTCCATGCAAAAAGTGCAGAAATCAGAAGAGTGAATGACTCACACACTTTCACTTCTAACTTTAGCAGGAGGGCAGAGGTGCATCTCACCTTCAGAGAGAGATGTAAAGGTGAGCATCAGAATCTGTGAGGGCCATGGTTCAAATAAGCATATGGTACTTTCTTATGCAATGCTTGATTAGTTCAGCCAAATCTGGGAACTAAATTTAACTACACTTGTTGAGAACATTGGCTTGTACGCAACTAAGTGATACTGAAATTAATGGACCTAAGTTAGCCCTACTCCCATGTTTTCAATAGAACTATTCTGTGTTTGAGTTCATGCGAAGCGTTTAATTACTCCTTTAGGTGAAAATCATCACTTTATGGAGACATGATCAAGGGACAAATATGCATATGGGAATGAATCTTTCAGTGAAGAAAAAATTACAGCAGCAGGGAGTAAACTGTGTGACATTGACAAAAGGCAATACATTTTCTAAGCTGTGAGATGATGCCCACAAACTGTCCCCCCACCTGAAAACATGTGTACAAATGGTTGTTACACACATTATGAATCCATGTATTGCTTCACTAAGTCACTTTGCCACCCTCAGAAGTGCAGGGTATGAAGACCCAAGAGAGGGCTTCTCTGTGACAGCCCCTAAATTGTGAAAGCCTTTTGCTATAGTGGTATGTTTACCATCTTTATTGTACAGCTTCCATTGCATGCTGAAGAGACACCACTGTATTCGGACCTTGACGCTTAAGGCATTTTGTTTTGTGAGACCCACCTCTTTTGTTTAATCAATATATGTTTTGGTTAGACTGGCTTTATTTGGGTTTTTTTTTTATAATTAGAATCATAGAATTGTAGAGTTGGAAGTGACCCCAAGGCTTATCTAGTCCAACCCACTCCAATGCAGGAATCTCAGCTAACGCATCCATGACAGATGGACATCCAAACTCTGCTTTAAAACCTCCCAGGAAGGAGAGCCCACAACCTCCAGAGGGAGTCCATTCTACTGTCAAATAGCTCTTACTCTCAGAAAGCTCTTCCTCATGTTTAGTCGGAATCTCCTTTCTTGTAACTTGAATCCATTAGTTTGAGTCCTGCCCTCCGGAGCAGAAGGAAACAAGCTTCATCCCTCTTCCATAGGACAGCCCTTGAGGTATTTGAAGATGGCTATCATATCTCCTCTCAGGGATGTGGTTGGTGCTGTGGTCTAAACCACAGACCCGAGAGCTTGCCGATCAGAATTTCGGTGGCTCGAATCCCCATGACAGGGTGAGCTCTCGTTGCTCGGTCCCTGCTCCTGCCCATTTAGCAGTTCGAAAGAACATCAAAGTGCAAGTAGATAAGTAAGTATCGCTCCAGCGGGAAGGTAAACGGCATTTCCATGCGCTGCTCTGCTTCACCAGAAGCGGCTTAGTCATGCTGGCCACATGACCCAGAAGCTGTCTGTGGACAAAGGCCTCAGCCTATAGAGTGAGATGAGCGCCGCAACCCCAGAGTCGTCTGCGACTGGACCTAACAGTCAGGGGGTACTTTTACCTTTACCATATCATATCTCCTCTCAGCCTCCTCTTTCCCATTGCATGATCATATTGTTGTAACCCACCCTAGTGAAAAACGGGTAATAAATCTAATAAATATATATAGAAAGCAATGCTTTCCCAATTGTTACAAATTTGTACAGTAGAATACAAAGTCGTCCCATGATGAACGTTCTATCCACACAAGCATTGGAGCTTGCCAGACGAAACAATTCCTTCTTTTCTCTCCTTGCACGCTATTCTGAGTGTTCCCCTGACCCTCTGATCCAATTTGGAGGGCTCTGGGGGCACACAGGGGGAGGAGGAGGGAAACCCTGTTGTGCAAGCGGAAGTCTTTGTGCAGGCCTTCTGTTGACAGGGCTTCTTGGGAGAAACCCGCCCAATGTATACATCCAACCCACATTTTTCCAAGAGATTGTCAGATCATTTCACTACATCAGGTCTGCAGTTCAGCCGAGGATGGCTGACATAGCACAATTGGTTGCTGGACCTGTCATCTCTTTCAGAGTGCTTCCAGGCAGTCTCTGTTTTGTGAGAGGGATTCAAGGACATACTGTAAATCTAGGGTAGTGCACTTAAAGTGGATTAAAGTGCTCTTTCACTCTACAAACCCACTTCTTGCGGTTAGGAAAATGACAGGGAAATGCATTGAAAAGCATGGGGTGAATGAATGACCAACAGGAAGACACGTTTGCACCCCTCAAGCAAATCAGGAGAAGGCTGGATGAATACTCATTCTTGTATACCTGCCCCGTGAACATACCAGAATGAATGTTCAGTAATGGCTGAGCAGACATCGTCTAACTTCCATATAAGCTTTGTGCAGGCAAATCAGGATGAATGCTCAATAAATAGGTCATCTGGAGAAGATGCAAGAAGTGCCCTTTGGACTAGCATACATTGGGAGAAAGTCACAATCTATTTATTTGAAGCTATTTCCAAAACCACGTGAGAAGTCTTCACTTCAGGTACCCCAAGATGCCATGCTGCACATTAAACAACCTTTCTCCTCAAACAACACCCCAGTATGCCCAGTAGACTTACCCAGTGCCATTCTCAAAATAAAAAATAAAATAAAAAAGCAAAGCCTTTTTCTCTGTGGCAGGCTGCCACCTTTCACCTACAATGTTGCACAAAATGGAAGTGGAGTACCATTTACAGGATTATTATTATCCAGTGTTTACAGCTAATGGATTTGTGTTACAGCTTCATTTTACAAGGACTCTTCTCTTCTTTTAATTCACCCTTAGGTCTGTCACTTTATTCCCCCCTCCCCGTCATCCTTATAAAAGCCATTATCTTTCCATTAGCAAACCTGCTAGATAGCTCTTCCTATGCTCTTTGATCTGCCCAGCACCTGTTTCCATTTTTTTTTGTGCCCCCACAATTACTCTCAAGAATTTTAAAGAATTAGTTTGCTGAGAGCTACTTCACACGCACAGTAGTACATTAATTAACGTAAGATGTGTGGCGGGATTGGCATCGCTGCTTTTTGCTGCCATAACAACCCCCCTCTTTGTGCGAAGCAAGTCTCAGATGCAAGCTCTGCAGCAAACCCTTTTCGCCAGCACGACGGAAAGGTAAAATATTTGAGCGGGAACCAAATTATGCACGCTCCCTTCTCCGTTGATTTGCAAAGGCTGTCAACCCCTCTGCATATTATTAAGCACGGCCTGCTTGCCTTTTGCACATTGTCTATCACGGAGTCTTGAAAAAGCTTTTGCCTCATCTTAAAGTGCTGGAGAATGGGACTCCTCCCCTCTCCAATCTGACATTAACAAATACAGAGCACAAGGTCTCGTGTTCTATCACTTGCCATCTCTAGATTAAGGCAGCCAGTGAAAGGCACAATATATTTGGTGCAGAAAATTGAAATGTAATAAGGGAGTGGTGGTGGTAAAAATATAACAAACTGGACCACTGGCAATTTACTGCCCTATCTGGGTGCTCTAAAATCTGTCTCCTGAAACGGGTTGCCTCACTTTTCCTAACAGTGGCTGCAGACTCTCCAAGTGTCTCTATTTTCCAGGGACAGTTCCAGATTTATAGTAGCTGTTCTGGTTTCTAATTTGATCCCAGAATGTCCTGCTTTTCCTTAGGATGTCCCTATTTTCATTGGAGAAATGTTGGAGGGTATGAAGTTATGCAACCTCCCAGCTGAGGTGATGCTAGAAGACATTTGAAGGTAGCCCTGCATAGGGAAGTTTTTACTTTGAAAGATCTACATTGGCTCCCAGTACGTTTCCGAGCACAATTCAAAGTGTTGGTGCTGACCTTTAAAGCCCTAAACAGCCGCGGTCCAGTATACCTGAAGGAGCGTCTCCACTCCCATCGTTCTGCCCAGACACTGAGGTCCAGTGCCGAGGGCCTTCTAGCGGTTCCCTCACTGTGAGAAGCCAAGTTACAGGGAACCAGGCAGAGTGCGTTCTTGGTAGTGACAGCCGCCCAGTGGAACACCCTCCCACCAGATTTCAAAGAGAAGAACAACTACCAGACTTTTAGAAGACATCTGAAGGCAGCCCTGTTTAGGGAAGCTTTTAATGTTTAACAGGCCACTGTATTTTCATACTTTGTTGGAAGCCACCCAGGGTGGCTGGGGAGACCCAGCCAGATAATAATAATAATAATAATAATAATAATAATAATAATAATAATGTTTAATGTTTTATTATGCTTTTATATATGTTGGAAACTGCCCAGAGTGGCTGGGGAGACCCAGCCAGATAATAATAATAATAATAATAATAATAATAATATGTTTAATGTTTTGTTATGCTTTTATATATGTTGGAAACAGCCCAGAGTGGCTGAGGCAACCTAGTCAGATGGGCGGGGTATAAATAATAAAATCTTCAGGGCAGAGAGGGACAGCCATTTTATACCTACCGCCCACTAATGCATCTTTCTTGACGGTAAACTTTCCTTACCGCCCACCAGTGCTCGATGGAAGGAGGATTCAGCTTGTGCCGTAGAACCCCCTACTGCCCACCTAGAATCCTGAAACACCCACTAGTGGGCGGTAGGGACTAGGTTGACAACCCCTGGCATACACAAACCACATTTTATACACGGATAACTCAGCTGGTAGAGTATGCAGCTCTTCATCTCGGAGTCATGGGTTCAAGCCCCATGTTGGGCAAAGGATCATGTAATAATAATAATAATAATAATAATAATAATAATAATAATAATAATTTATTTATACCCTGCCCTCCCCAGCCAAGACCAGGCTCAGGGCGGCTAACACCAGGTATAAAAACAATTGATTGAGATACAACTTAAAAGCAAGATTAAAACACAACATTAAAATGCAGCCTCAATTTCAGCAGAAACTCAAATCAAAAACTTTTTGGGGGATGAAAATGTCAAGTCTTCACCAAGGCTAACTATCCAGACTGGTCCTACGTGGGCCAGAAAAAAGTCAGGGAAGTCCCCAAAGAGGAGTTCCATCACAGAAGGAGAAAGGAAAAAAAGAAAGAGGGGGAGGGAATCAAGTCGATTCCAAGCCAAAGGCCAGGTGGAACAACTCTGTCTTACAGGCCCTGCGGAAAGATATCAGATCCTGCAGGGCCCTGGTCTCATGAGACAGAGCGTTCCACCAGTGTTGAAAAGGCCCTGGCTCTGGTTGAGGCTAATCTGACTTCCTTAGGGCCCGGGACCTCTAGGGTGTTGCTATTTATGGACCTTAAGGTCCTCCATGGGGCATACCGGGAGAGGCAGTCCCGTAGGTACAATGGTCCTAGGCTGTGAATGGCTTTAAAGGTCAAAACCAACAACTTAAATCTGACCCTGTACTCCACCGGGAGCCAGTGCAGCTGGAAAAGCACTGGGTGAATATGCTCCCATGGCAGGGACCCCATGAGGAGCCTCGCTGCTGCATTCTGCACCCGCTGGAGTTTCTGGGACAGCTTCAAGGGCAGCCCCGCATTGAGCGAATTACAGTAGTCAAGCCTGGAGGTGACCGTCACATGGATCACTGTGGCCAGGTCGGGGAGGGAAAGGTTGGACAAGGGACGCTTGTGGTCCCTTCCAACTCTACAGTGCTATGTTGTGTGCATTAGGAGGCTGAGGGCAGATGGGGGAACAACTATCTAATCAAAAGAGGCCATGGAGAGGTGCAATGTTGGCAAGTAGGCTCAATCCCTCAGATATGGGGTCCTTAGCACAATTCTTGGAGACCAGGAAAAGGGAGGTCTAAATTCTGGGAGATCTCCTGTTGCTTCATGTCAGCCTAGATGAACAGGGGGGAAATATAGTTCTGTGTATTCAAGCAAAGCAGAGTGCCTACATGATTTATCTATGTTGGAAGGAGAGGGCTTTGTTGTGGTTGACATTATTTGCTTAAAGAGACAATTCTTTGGAGCATTGGCTTTCATCACAGTAAGATAGACCCTTCCAGCAGCAGACCTCAAAAAGGCTTCTGCTTGCAACGTTGGGTGTCTGCTGAAGGTTGGAGAGGAGCTAGATGGACCAATGACGTCCCTCTTGCTTGGTAAGGCAGCTCCCTACATCATTCTCAGTAATTGCTTTTCACCCAGTCTCCTCTTCATTCAGGATCATTAAGTCATCATTAAATGATCCCTATTGGGGCTGATATTTATGGTAGAGTTCTCAAACTGTGAGGAAGACAGATCTTCTAAAGCCAATAAAACAAACAACCAGCTCGCCAGATATGGCCATCATTTTTCCTCCACTATCTACCCCGGGTTTCATTCTGAGTTAGGATATTAAGTAGTCTTGTAGAAAACAAGTTCTGGAGAAAGAATGGAGGCATAAGTCTTCCTTCCTGCCACTGGAAAGTGTGTGTGTGTGTGTGTGTGTGTGTGTGAGAGAGAGAGAGAGAGAGAGAGAGAGAGAGAGAGTTTATTTGCAAAAAGAAATGAACCATAATTGGGCATCGCACAATTGCATCATAAAATTCAGAGAGCTGTGAATTTTGAAGGATAGCTATGTTTTGCTTCTCACATTGTGTGTGGAGAAGAGGTAGGTTTGCCTTCAAGTGTGAACTGAATGGAATTTATCCTTCATTCTTACACACTGATAAAGAAATTATCTGTTGAATCTGTTGATAGTTTCTCAGCCATTGCCTGGCAAAGGATTTGAGGTGCTGGAGCATCTTTTCCCCTTCCCACGTATATAAAAAGGTGTGGTGTTTTGGAATCACAATACATCCAGAATTTCATGCTTTGCTTTTCAGGTTTAGATAACTTAAATGCCCGTATTAGACATTTTTCACTTAGTGGCATAAATGGTTCGCCAACTGTAACATTCTTGCGCGGCATGAAGCATGTTTGCAAGCATCTTCCACAGGTCCCACAGAAAGGCAAGCTTACCTCTCCCATTGGTAGGGCAGCATTTGAAGCAATCATCCAATCGGAAGGCTTGCTTGGTCCACTTAAAGCAAGCCAGTGACATTGTGCCTTGGAAATGTTGAGGGTCGCCCACATCACCAAATTTTGCAAATACTTTTTCGTGCGCAGAGAAAAATGGTCATCTAAAGGCTCTCAAGTGGTTTGCAAAAATTTGCAGGTGCAATTGGAAGAAACTGAATTTGTTTTGTGCTGAATGATGATGAAAAAGAAGACAGTTTTCCTGAATCACAAGGAAGGTTTTCCTTGTAAAACAAAGTTTTCTAAATTCAGGTATGAATACTCACACCACTTATATATTAAGAAAAGCAAATGTTTTGACTATTGTGAAAACAGTCAAACTACTGTTGTTTTTTAAACCTCTCTGCCTCTTTCTCCCACTAAATGAGTAGACCAGGTTAAGCATTTGTAGACATAATGAGGATTTGCAGACAGGATGAGTAACTAATAAATTTAAACAGCATTTGACAGGATCCCTTTGACCTCTAGCACCATATGTGCACGGTTTTCGATTTTCTCAGTCTTTCCAATGAATAGAGGTAAAACTGACTCCAAAGCCATAAGAATGAAAACATTGATTTTCTCCCCACTAAATTAATGAATGGGGAAGAACCAAAAACACTGCACAGTAACTCACATCTTGTCATAGAACACTGACACAAAAAGCTTTGTTATTTCCCCTCTTCCAGTGCTGTTGGGGTATGCGTTCAACTCAGTCAACCCACTTTATAACACATCAGGTCATTGGTGCATCAGTTCAGTGCTGTCTACACTGATAGGCAGCAGCTGTCCAAGGTTTCAGGTAGCAGTTTACCCAAGTCCTACCTGGAAATGCTGGGAATTGAACCTGGTACATTCTGTGTGCAACAGAAAATGCTCTAGTGTGAGTGTGAGAGCTAGTGTGGTGTAGTGGTTAAGAGCAGTGGACTCGTAATCTGGTGAACCGGGTTCGCTTCCCTGCTCCTCCACATGCAGCTGCTGGGTGACCTTGGGCTAGTCACACTTCTCTGAAGTCTCTCAGCCTCACTCACCTCACAGAGTGTTTGTTGTGGGGGAGGAAGGGAAAGGAGAATGTTAGCCACTTTGAGACTCCTTCAGGTAGTGATAAAGCGGGATATCAAATCCAAACTCCCCTTCTTCTTCTTCTTCTTCTTCTTCTTCTTCTTCTTCTTCTTCTTCTTCTTCTTCTACGGAGCTACAGCCCAACTGTTTACATTCCTATGGATTTGAACTGGGGAGATTTTATATATATCAGGCATAGGCACACTCAGCCCTCCAGATGTTTTGGGGCTACAATTCCCATCATCCCTGACCACTGGTCTTGTTAGCTAGGGATCATGGGAGTTGTAGGTCAAAAACATCTGGAGGGTTGAGTTTGTCTATGCCTGATACATATAAAGTCTGAATAATAATAATAATAATAATAATAATAATAATAATTTATTATTTATACCCCGCCTATCTGGCTGGGCTTCCCCAGCCACTCTGGGTGGCTTCCAACAAAATATTAAAATACAGTAATGCATCAAACATCAAAAGCTTCCCTAAACAGGGCTGCCTTCAGAAAGCCTGGTAGTTGTTGTTCTCTTTGACATCTGGTAGGAGGGCATTCCACAGGGCGGGTGCCACTACCTAGAAGGCCCTCTGCCTGGTTTCCTGTAATTTGGCTTCTCGCAGTGAGGGATCCGCCAGAAGGCCCTCGGCGCTGGACCTCAGTGTCCGGGTAGAACAATGGGGGTGCTCTTCTGTTTTACAAACATTGTCCTTCCTACCTATCTTGGCTCTCAAACTTCCCACAGCTGACGAGGCACGTAGCTATTTTCAAATCAGCGATAAGACAAAACCCCAAGGTGTTCGCATTAGAGACCTGAAAATTTGTTCCCGTGTTTCGAGTATCAGCATCCAGACCGAATAATGACTCTGCCTCCCTGATAAACGACTGCTTTCCCACACTGCCCCCTTTTCAGTTCGCTCCATTATATCCTTGATTATACATCCATGGTGGCAATCCATTTCTGGGTCCATGCACTTCATTGCTTCGAAAAGAAACTCCCTTTTACAGCTGCCAAAGCAACAGAAATAATGTCAGTCACATTCACAGAACCAGCGAACCATATAATACCATTGACAGCTAACATACGTGACTTTAAGCACCCTGACTCCCGCTAAATTGATAACCCTGCAATTGCCATTAGGAATGTGGTCCAGGAGTGTGGGATGGCATGGTGTTTGTGAAGTACGCACTTGGAATTTTTCAGTGACCTTGTCAGCCCTAAGTGTAGCAGTTTAGCCAATGTTAAGGCACACACACTCACGAAAATCAACGCTGATGAACTGTAATTGCCCTCTCATTCCGTTTCTCCATTAGCTAAAACTGTCCAAAGAAGTAAAAGTACTGTTATCTGATTAACAAGAAGGCAACAGCTGACATACAGTTCAGTGTTTTGAGGGAGAATCTACTGGCAAAAAATAATCACAATTTCTGTTGAAGAACACCAAGTCTTTGGAACAGATCCATTATCCTGCAGCCTCTCGCTGTGGTTTCCATAGTTCTGAAAAAGGTACGTAACTACTTTACCTCTCTAAATTGTGGTGTTATGGTAATTATTTTGGACCTTTACCTGTTTTCACAGTGGCCATGTAGCCAAATCTTCATGTACAACTTTTCATATTTTTTTCAGATGACACAACCTTCACTGAAGCAGACCTGTCAGCTCAGAGCAAGAAACAGGGCACCCTAATTTTCAGACTGGTTTTATATCCTCCACTTTTAAAATATGATCTCCTGGTTTGGACAGTCACCTGCACCAGGGTGAACACAGCTGGGTAAATTAACCCACTCACAGGGTGAAATTCAGTGTTGTACTCTTCCAGTCATTCTGCCTGCACAAGAATTCCTGCTTGCCGGATGGAACAATCTCCCCTCTCTGGAATTTATCCCAAGTCCAAGTGGATGTGGGTGGCGCTGTGGTCTAAACCACTGAGCCTCTTGGGCTTGCCGATCAGAAGGTTGGCGGTTTGAATCTCCGCGACAGGGTGAGCTCCCATTGCTCTATCCCAGCTCCTGCCCACCTAGCAGTTCGAAAGCACGCTAGTGCAAGCAGATAAATAGGTACTGCTGCAGCAGGAAGGTAAATGGCATTTCCATGCGCTCTGGTTTCCATCACGGTGTTCTGTTGTGCCAGAAGCAGTTTAGTCATGCTAGCCACATGACCCGAAAGCTGTCTGTGGACAAACGCCGGCTCCCTCAGCCTGAAAGCGAGATGAGTGTCGCAACCCCATAGCCGTCTTTGACTTTAACTGTCCAGGGGTCCTTTACCTTTTTTTTTTACCTATCCCAAGTCCACCCCAGAGCCAATTTCAGTGGCTGGACTTCAGCTCCCATCAGTCTCAGCCAGCATGCCTATGGTCAGAGTTTATGGGAGTTGTAGTCCAAAACACCTGGAGGGCACCAGGCTGGGGAGTGCTGCTTCACACCAGAGCAGGGTTGCTTAGGATATCTTTGCCAGCTAGTTAGAATAAAACTGAGCTGAGCTGCCAAATAGCTCAGATCTAAGATAATACAAGCCCTTAAGGATAGTTTGTAAGCCTCTTGCTTATATGTTAAACAGCAGGCATCTATATTAGCATTTCCAGAGTAAAATAATGCAGGAATAACTCAGCTTTAATGTAGAGGACTATACATTATAATGCTTTTGCCTCTCAGTTCACTTGCCAAATACAGCCTGTTTCAGGGACTATATATACTGATTTACAAACAAAGATACATATTGTTCGTGTGTGTGTGTGTGTGTGTGTGTGTGTGTGTGTATCTTTAGGCTGCCTAAAATGGAATAGAAGGGCAGAAGTATTATAAGAAATAAGACACAGCAAATAATAAAACAAAGGCAAAGGCAAGTTTAAATAGGTCTAAATGAAATGAAAATTAAGGCTCCAATACAATGTCCAGAGATCGTAGCGCCATGCCCCCCCCCCCCAGTGCTTTTTCAGAGTGAGATCTTGATGCGAAATCACACAATATCATGGTACCCAAATGGGCTGCTGTGTTCTCATGGGATAAAACAGGATGTCCCAATTTTTTCCAGTACACTTGAGGGGGTATGTGCTTGAGGTATTCAGTATTTACGAATTCCTAATCTGCACATTCAAAACTAATTTGTGGATCAAAACTTAGCTGACTGCCAGATTTTACACATCTCTGAATGTTATGACGTGGCTCTTGACAATTTAAACATATCAAAATATGCATGGTGCGTTTGGGTTTTTGTTTAATTTATTTTTTTTTAAATGTAAATTAATGGACTAGAACAGAATTATGGGTAAAATTGACAGACTAACCCATCTCTAATCACTATGGACTGTTGGGTTGTAAAATGGATGATGGTGTCATCGCACACTCACAAGGTAATATGAGACCTTAATAATTTTATAATGCTTAATTTGTATTGTATCTCTTTCCTTGACTTTCAGAAGAGGACTTTCTTCTTTACCAAAGTAACTTCTTTCTGCCTACTTACACTTCTTTCATGCCTACCACAGCAGGGCAGTTGGAGGCACCACATTGCTCCTCTCCGTGGAATGACACGTAATCAGTTAAAAAAAAAAAAGATGAAAAAAATCCCCCTTTTGTTTATACTGTTAATAACAGATGTTGCTCTGCGACATCACACATGCTGTTTAATATTATCAAAACAATTATTCATTTATTCATCTTTGCACAGTGTGTGCAAGCTGGCATTACAGATCTTGCAGGCACGGCCTTCATGAATGCATAAACCCAAAATGCATGTCACATATAATCAATCACCCTCTGCATCCCCACTCCCATCACCCTTCCTAATCTTTGGTCTGAAGTGTTCCTAACATTATTGCTGACAAACTGATACGGATGTGCTGGGCAAAACTTCGGGCACCCACTGAGACCTGCTGAGATGCTTGAGATCTCACCCTATTTTCACGTAAAATCAATAATAACCCTGTCATCGGCCACAGAAGGCAGCAGAATGAGATGTCTTCTAGATTAGATGCAGGAAAGTTCTAAAGCAAACTAGAGTATCAGCAGTGGGTGAAAGGAGCTGGAGAAGGCAGCCCTTGATGATCAAGAGAAATGGATAATGTAACCAGATAGCTGCTCGGAGTGTGTACCCATAGAAGGGACCCTGAGGATCATCTAGTCCAGCCTCCTGCAATGCAGGAATAAGTAGCTGTCCCATACAGGGATCGAACCTGAAACCTTGGTGTTATCAGCACTGAGCTCTATCCAACTGAGCTATCCAGTGCATGGCTGACTCCAGCGAAAGATTCTCCTCATGCATAAAGGTGTTTTTCAAGGGTCAAATGGCTGGGATCCAACGCATGGGGGTTCTGATGAGCACATGCAACAAAACAGCTTAACTGAGCATTTGAGTAGAATGCTATCTGTGTTGTTTTCTTTATAGCAATAAAAGAGCTACCATTTTATAAAACAGAACCTGAAAATGCTGGAAAGGATTCTGGAATATCCTACAGAGGGGAGATTCCAACCTACCCGCCTTCAGGCCTCTTCTGGCTACATCCTTAGATAACATTGTTCCGCTGTCCACATTGATGCTTTTCCTTTGCTCCTTTTTCAAGTTGCACATTGTTAATCTGGGCACGTAAAAAAGGCTGATCGCCGAAGAATTGATGCTTTTGAATTATGGTGCTGGAGGAGACTCTTGAGAGTCCCATGGACTGCAAGAAGATCAAACCTATCCATTCTGAAGGAAATCAGACCTGAGTGCTCACTGGAAGGACAGATCCTGAAGCTGAGGCTCCAATACTTTGGCCACCTCATGAGAAGAGAAGACTCCCTGGAAAAGACCCTGATGTTGGGAAAGATGAAGGGCACAAGGAGAAGGGGACGACAGAGGACGGCATGGTTGGACAGTGTTCTCGAAGCTACCAGCATGAGTTTGACCAAACTGCGGGAGGCAGTGGAAGACAGGAGTGCCTGGCGTGCTCTGGTCCATGGCGTCACGAAGAGTCGGACACGACTAAACAACAATAACAAGAACACATATCCATCGGAACCAGCAGTTATGGTGTGTGTCATGCACACCGTAGAGCAGCCATGATGGATCAAAATGGCTGACACTATGCCAGGTCTCTGTCCCTTCTGTAGAAGTTGCTTGGACCTTTGGGCACATGATTGTTGCTTTCGATGAGGCTCCTGGAGACCTTGGTGTTATGTAACCCAATGAACGTTAATGCACTGGTCAGAATTTGCTATGTTGTAGCATTGAATGGATCTATCCGTCATTCTCTGCACAAAGTTTCAGGTTACATCTGATTAACGTCATTTACCCAAACGTTAAATCTGAAACATTCAGCTAACCATATGTTTGAATAGACAGATGGCTGCCTAGGTCAGCTGAGTCTTGGGTAATGTATGGCATGATCCTTTGAATGACCACTTGAAGGACAGTCAGTTGAAAAGAATTGGTTCCCTTGACCTTTCAGTGCCAAGGTAAAAGGCATCCCAAGCAGAAGGCTAATTAGTTTGTCTTTGTTCCTCTTTCTAATTACAACGTGTAGCGACTTGAATGATGGCCCTCTGGCCTTGTTTGGATGGAAAAACAACAACTGTTTGCCTAGCCCCAGTTCTTCATTCAGTTTTATGGTATTATACAAGTTGCGTTCCGGGACTTCGCAGTGGAGAATTCAAGGTCAAACCGAACCGAGAGCTCCAGTTGCGGACTTAATTTTGCCTTGAGTTGTTGACAGCAGGGGCTGATAAGGATCTTTCGACAGAGCTGACCTTTGTTTGCTGCCACGGCTGGGACATTTCGTTTTGCATGAGACTTTCTGAGGCTAGACCAAAGGTCAGAGTCGTTCAGTGCATTGCGGCCAGTGTTCCCATAATTAAAACACTCATTAAACCTTTTTGGTTAACATCTCTGTGTTTTCATTTTGAGAAATCCATTAACTACTAGGCACATCAAAAGATTAGCTTTAATCTGCTGGGAAACAGCTGTGTTTTTTAAAAAAAGAATTGCACAAGAAACTTTACCTGTTAAGCAGAAGTAACACAAAAGTGCCAAGCATCCCTTAAAATGGGGACAGGTAATTTTTAGGCCCAGAAGACAAATGACTTCTCTTTCTGGCCCTTGAGGATCTTCCCAGGTCCTATACTCTCCTAAACCACACCCTTCATGAACTCCTGGCAGGAGTGTACCCTTGAAATCAGATTACACTGCAGTGCCTCCCGCCCTGCTCTCCACAGGCATGTGACCTTGAGAAGGAAAGGAGATGTGCCCCTCAGGCAGAAAATGTTTCCCCACCCCTGACTTAAGGGCCGAAAGAATGACCACAGACAGATCTCTATTTCTCTGTCATTAAGCAACCAAGGTGTTGTTTCTTGAAGATGCTTAGACTGAGAGTTGGATGGTGTGCTTAACTTCAATATGTCATTATTGATGACTCGGCACATTACAGACTGTTTTTAACAAGCAAACAAGCAAACAGTAAAACAACAACAACAACCCAGGTCCCTAATCCAAGCAGCAGTTTAAAATCTGAATTCAGACTATAGAAGTGACCATAGGAGCCAACTGCTAGGGGCCAAGGTCCCTTTGGCCCCCTCAATAAAATATTTGAGGGGGCCGCTTACCCCAAACTGATGGGCAATGCCATTCTGATGGTATGTGTGTGCCGTGTCTTGTGATCAATAATGTGGGGTGGGGCTTACCCCAATATTTTATTCAAGTTGGCACCCCTGGAAGTAAGTGACAGGAGTGAAGGGTGAATCAAAGGCCTGTTTTTCTCTAAAACCACAGGAATCTAAGTATCATAGAGAAAGCTTAGCCATGTAAGTGAAGAAATGGTAATTAGCAAAGATAATATGACTAAAATATGGTAAAAAGTAAAGGTAAAGGGCCCCTGGACAGTTAAGTCCAGTCAAAGGCGACTATGGGGAGCGGTGCTCACCTCGCTTTTCAGGCTGAGGGAGCTGGTGTTTGTCCACAGACAGCTTTCCGGGTCATGTGGCCAGCATGACTAAACCACTTCTGGCGCAACGGAACACTGTGATGGAAACCAGAGTGCACAGAAACGCTGTTTACCTTCCCGATGCAGCAGGACCTATTTAGCTACTTGCACTGGCATGCTTTTGAACTGCTAGGTTGGCAGGAGCTGGGACAGGGGAATGGGAGCTCACCCCATCACGTGGATTCGAACTGCCGACCTTCCGACTGGCAAGCCCAAGAGGCTCAGTGGTTTAGACCACAGCCCCACCTGCATCCCTGGTGGCTAACATATGATGTCACAATGAAATGTTACTGTTACTGTTCTCTACTGGGTTTTCTTCATTTCAGCAGCAGGCTGAGCCTTTCCCCAATATGAACCATGGATTTTTCCTGTTGCCACACTGTTTTAAAATCTGTAGCGGATATCTTCCACTTTGGCATGGTTGGAGAACAGGGGTCTGGCTGATGTTGTTGGGGTCACAACATTGCTGGGACCCACATACTCAAGCATCCTGGCTGAGTTTGTTCTCCTTTTTGTAGTTCCTATGGAAAAGTTGCATGAAGATGAAGTCACAGGCAGACCAAACGCAGCAATTCCTCTCACTTCTGTCTGATCTTCCTAATGGGGCCTCTCCCACATGGATCGACAAAATGGCTCACAAGAAAATGGACAGACAGGTCAACAGATTACTTAGTACATTATACCATTTAGAAGGGGTATAATGCTTATATAGGGAAGCTGATTATGTGGTATGAAACGTGCTGGTATGAGGAAGTCAGTGGCATCTGTACCCTTGCATGTTCTCAGATATGTTTACATGATTACAGCTCCCAGAAATTACTGACCAATGCACTGCACATTTTATTTTTTTAAGCAGTTGACCATTTACAGCATAATACATAACATAAAGCAAAACACATTTAACTTGCCCATGTAACATCTTGGAAAAATGCAGCTAGATTATATGGCTATTTATTGCCCAAGTATTTATCATTCCAAGACATGGTAAATAAAGACCGTCTCTCTAGAAATCTTTTACCTTGCCTAATCTCCGCTCTCTTATAATATGTAAGCTTTGATAAATCATTAATATTCCATTTTTAAAAACCAGTTTAGAGTCTTGTGGAGAGAAAATGTGGATAATGGAATTTAAGATGGGGGGGGGGAGGAATGGAGAGCAAGTGAAGTTGACAAATTTGCCCATCCTTTACTGTCACTCAGGGCAAAATGAGACGTGAGGTTAACTGCATGTTAGCATGCAGCATTTTTGTTATGTAAATAGCAGCCATGACTACTAGGGCACCCAGGTGTGAAAGGGGCCAGGGTTCCTGCATACTGCATAGAAGAGAGAATTTCAGCAGGTGTGCCTTGCCACGTCAGATACACCTGCGGAAATTCCTCTGCATATACAACTATTAAAAGATGCGCAAGCCTCGTCCTTTCTGTATTCAGTCATCCAAGTCATGGGGGCATCTGAGCAGAACTGGCACCATAAGGAACAAGAGGTTACCCTTTTCCTTTCTGCTATGGCCAGGACAAACAAACCAACAAACCCTGAAGCTACCATTTGGATAAGGAAGGAGGAAAGTTTCCCTGTTCCCTACCTTTGCAAATACAGTGATACCTTGGGTTAAGTACTTAATTCATTCTGGAGGTCCGTTTTTAACCCGAAACTGTTCTTAACCTGAGGTACCACTTTAGCTAATGGGGCCTCCCACTGCTGCCGTGCCGCTGGAGCATGATTTCTATTCTCATCCTGAAGCAAATTTCTTAACCCGAGGTACTATTTCTGGGTTAGCGGAGTCTGTAACCTGAAGCATCTGTAACCCAAGGTACCACTGTACTGCCATTTTTAGAGAAGTGATTATCATAAGGTTTAGTGTGGTGCCAGTGTGGAGCCAGTGTGGTGTAGTGGTTAAGAGCGGTAGTCTTGTAATCTGGGGAACCGGGTTCGCGTCTCCGCTCCTCCACATGCAGCTGCTGGGTGACCTTGGGCCAGTCACACTTCTTTGAAGTCTCTCAGCCCCACTCACCTCACAGAGTGTTTGTTGTGGGGGAGGAAGGGAAAGGAGAATGTTAGCCGCTTTGAGACTCCTTAAAGGGAGTGAAAGGCGGGATATCAAATCCAAACTCTTCTTCTTCTTCTTCATAGCAGTGTGTGTGAGAGAGAGTTGAGGAGGGGAGAGGAAGGAAGGAAGGAAGGAAGGAAGGAAGGAAGGAAGGAAGGAAGGAAGGAAGGAAGGAAGGCTAAGTTCTATCTCTGCAGCCACTACAGTCCTTTTATTTAGATTTCTAAAAACTATTTGCACCCACACAATGAACTTCATGATGAAAACACTTCTCCCCCATTCCTGTGACAGATCTGGTCTGAAAATGTGAAGAAGCAGGGGGTTTTGGGAAGAGGGGCTACTAATGTAGTTATTTACCTACTTCTAGGTTACACCTACATTCTAACTTCAACTATTTACATTTAGTAAGCATTTTTAGTAGTTTTATTATGCACTTGTTCCATTTGCCTGGTTATCACCTGGGCTTTTTGCGTGTGTGTGTTTGCACCAATGCTAGAGGGTTATATATTTCATCTTATTGAGAATATCAATGGACTAAAATGGGTTCAGGGTAATCAGTGGATTGGCAGAACTTTCTTCACCTTCCTTTGAGTCAGAAGCCTACCGAGAATTCAGTTTGGTACAATGCGGATATGTAACAGTAAGCAATCTTTACAGTAGCTGAGGGTGAAAGAGCTTGAACAGGAGGAAGGAGGTAGTCAGGAAGATAAATGAGCAAGAATGGTTTATTAATGAGACAAAGTTCCTGCCAGAATTGGAAAGAGAAGAAGATGAGACAGCAGAAAAAGGACCGGGGTGAAAATTTAAAGAGGAATTCCTCAAGGCTGGAGAAACCAAGGGGGAAAAGGGGATGTAGAAACACATAAGAAAGTGACACATAAAACATATTTTTTAAAGCCAAAGAGATGGCCAATATAAATTTTGGTTATCTGGTAAAAATAGATTTAAGAAGAAGAAGAGTTTGGATTTGATATCCCGCTTTATCACTACCCTAAGGAGTCTCAAAGCGGCTAACATTCTCCTTTCCCTTCCTCCCCCACAACAACCACTCTGTGAGGTGAGTGGGGCTGAGAGACTTCAGAGAAGTGTGACTGGCCCAAGGTCACCCAGCAGCTGCATGTGGAGGAGCGGAGACGCGAACCTGGTTCACCAGATTACAAGACTACCACTCTTAACCCCTATACCACACTGGCTCTTCATTTAAGTTTGTGTCTTCCCAAGCATTAAAAAAAGGAGGTGTAGAGTGGGCTTGACTGCTTTAGACTGCATGTAAAGGAATGCAGTATGCTTACTATGCTAGTTTTGTAGTTGGGGTAAGTGTTTTCATGAAGGGGAGCATTCAAAAAGGTGAGTCCCTCCCTGCAGCTTGAAGTGGTACCTTCTACTCTGCCTTCTCCTTCTGTTTCCTGTGATGACCAGGGCTTAGCTAGCTCCAGACCATTTTCTGGACTGAAATCTGGAAGCTCCCCAACCGCTCCTACCTCAGGAAGCAATTCTTATCACCAATATCAAGGCACGTTTAGTCTGCCAATATCGAGTCATGTTCAGTCTCAAGAATTTGTCCATTCATTTGCTCGAGGGAATTGATAATGAGGAACGCTTCTTAGATGCCTGTGGCAACACACACGAGGTTCATCAATGCTGGCCATTCAGGCATAGCCCAACTCTCATTGTGGCATTCCGAAATTGAAAAAGGCTTTTCAGAAGATCCAGTGGAGAATCTGGAGGTTAATTGTTTTCCAGCTAGAATATAGCAAGAGTTTAATTCCAAGCAGTTCATTAAAAACAGAGAAAAGGGAACTGAGCACAGCAAAGCAGCCACCATCTCCCCACTTGCCTTATGAAGCAAGTATAATTGAATGGGTGAATCAAAGTAATGGGATAACACCTTCCTTATTATCAGCGAATGACATCCGGATTTCTCTCTCAGCCGAACAGAGGAGCAGCCTCTATTGACACCAGCAATATATTCAAATGCAACTCTTTTAATTGGGGGAGGCGGGTGGGAATGTATTTAAAGATGAATGGCTTACAGACTAATCCAAAACCCTGGCCAGGCAGCAATGGGGTGTGACATAGCAGCATAATCTCTGTTTCTCACACTAGGCAAGCAATAGCCTTATCCGAGCTGTGCCAGCCCGGAGCTGGTATAACATTGAGATCAGGATCAGGATTAATACTCTTGAGTGACGGCAATGGGGAAGATCCAGGCTCCATTGGATTATTATTATTATTTTGGTAAATTTATTTATTTGGTTTTTCAAATTAACTCATATATCCAACATACATCATAAAAACAAGATTCCTTGAAATCTCCTGGACTTTCATCCTCCCCTTTATGGGTCTTATTATTAATCATTTCTTCCTGCATCTTTTATGATGATCCATATTCTTTTACATCTCTATTGTGTCCAGAATTCACCCTTAAACTACAAGTGTTATTCCAATCCTACTAATGATTTTAACTGTTTACAATGATTTTTTAGATAAATTATAAATTTCCCCCATTCCATATTAAACTTCTGGTCTCCTGATTCCTGATTCTTCTGGTCATTTTTGCCATTTCGGCATAATCCATCGACTTAATCTGCCATTCTTCTCTAGTCGGGACTTTATCTTCTTTCCATCTCTGGGCCAATAACATCCGTGCAGCCATGGTCACATACATAAATAATCTTTTATGCTCCATTTGGAGGATCCATTGGATTCTGGGCCAGCTCAGTTCCTCTGCAGTCCCTGTTTCAGAGCTTTCCCTGGACAACTGCTGGCAGGGAGCATGCTGGAAGACAGGATGGGAAGCTCAGCACCAGTGAAGTGACACTAGTATATCTGTACTGCCAGAAGCCAGTGGAGCTATTCTAGACTAGATGAAGGGAGTCCTCCAACATCTACTACTGGCAAATCAGGGGGTTGGATTGTGCCCCAAGCTTGTCCAGTAATGAGTGATGGTCCTAGGCTCCAGACTTCAACATGTGGGTCCCTTCCTATATCTGCAGTTTAGAGTCAATAGTGTTTCCCTAAGCTTTTTGAGCCTCACCCATCTTTTAAATTTATAATTCTCAAACCTCAGCAGTTCCACAGCATCTGCATTCCACAGCAGGACATACAAAGATCCTTTCACACAGTCATGTGCAAAGCTGTGTGTAAAACAGTAAAGGGACCCCTGACCATTAGGTCCAGTCGCAGACGACTCTGGGGTTGCGGCGCTCATCTTGCTTTTTTGGCCGAGGGAGCTGGCATAAAGCTTCCGGGTCATGTGGCCAGCATGACTAAGCCGTTTCTGGTGAACCAGAGCAGTGCACGGAAACACTGTTTACCTTCCTGCCAGAGCGGTACCTATTTATCTCCTTGCACTTTGATGTGCTTTCGAACTGCTAGGTTGGCAGGAGCCGGGACCGAACAACGGGAGCTCACCCTCTCGCGGGGATTTGAACCACCAACCTTCTGATCGGCAAGTCCTAGGCTCTGTGGTTTAACCCACAGCACCAACCGTGTGTATTAGGATGCTAATTCAACAATGCAATCTGAAAGAGGAATAAAACAAGACATCTCTGCCTCCAACACATAAAACTACAGAAAGAAAAAAAACACCAAATGAAGAACAAAGCAGGAATATATCATATCAGATTGGGATGATGGGTCAAGTGTCAGAGCAATAATTAGGGCCGGTTCTACCCTTAGACAGAATGGGAGGCCTCAGGTGGTAGATAGTGGTGGGTGGCAGCAACTCACCCCACCTGGCCAGTTCTCCTCAGGTCCTTGATTGTTGCTGGCCTTGATGCCTGCCCTGTACCCCCAAATCTAGCCTGCCCTCAGGTGTGGTGGAGAATGTTGCCATGTTTTTATCGCTGGAATGAGTCTCAAGAGCCAGTCAAGTACATAAAATGGAGGTCTGGGAGCGAGTCTCATCTTGTCCTTTGCCACAGGCAACAACATGCCATTGTGGAATCATCCTCCCATAACAAGGATCTTCTGACAGATGATGTTTAGTCCATCCATGCCTTCGGCTGGTGATGGGCGAAAGGTTTCTCCTGCCTCAGTATTCTTTGCCTCACATGAAATTTGAATGTCTTCCAATTGCTCCATGTCCTACAAGCAGAGGAGGATGCCCCCACAGTTTGAGAACCATTGGACTGTAACCCTCAACAGAATTCAACATTCAGTAAGGTATGCACACACAAGACTTCAGCACCAGTCAAATCTTAACAATACAAATCTTGTGGTGCTTTTCACCCACAAGTGAAAACACACACATGCATACATTGAGCACATTGAATTAAAATGAATAATTGAGGACATATTGGAACATGATCAGTGAAACCTGAATGAATTGAAAAATAAACAGATTCTCCCCTTATTGAGGTCTGGGGGCTGGGAATCCAAACTTCCTGTCAGTTTCAAAAATGGCCATCTAAATGTTTTTTGTTTTTTATGAACTGCTTAAGCAATGGCATCATAAAGAACTGGTCCAGGGACATTATTAAATGATAGAACCACAGGCCTTTTTAATACTGTTTATTTTTTTATGGAAAACACCATATTTTTGTGTATGAACATTTTAATCAGCATCCCAGCTGCATGTCCTACAAACGGCCTCATTTCCCTCTTGACCCTCGTTGCACTCAAATCCATCCTTTCTCTCGTCTTTCTTTCCATTTTCTTTTTCTGCTGTGTGGTTTGAAATTCTGACCAGATGGCTGGCAAGTTGGCAGTCTGAATACGGGTAGCTACCATGGGAGTGCTGCTTTCCTTACCCATCTGTCTCTGAATTCTCAGCTTAAACTGAACTTCTGGGCTGGTCCAGCCTTCTTTTTAGATATCCTACTGGACCTCTGTCTTTCGAAACAGGTAGAAACCAGGAATGATATGTAATAACAACAGCAACAAATTTTAAAGCTCTGAAGGATGGCACCCATAGTTTTCTTGGGCTATTGATCCCAAGAAAGCCATTTTTATTAAGATGTGGCGATATATTCCCAAGCTAGGGAAATGTTTTCTGAACCTCAACGTAGCCTGCCCTGTTCAGATGCACACTTTCTTTAGCAGTTGTGTGTCGAGGTCCCCAAGCCACCCCAAATAACTCACACATCACACAGAACTTTTGTTTAAGGTTTTCGGCATAATTTTTGGCCACAACTTTATTAAAATACAAAAATGTGAGTGGTTGCTTAGGCATTGGTTGTAACTATCTGCCCCCCAGTGGGGGACAGACTGACATGTTGTAAGCCTGCGAAAGTCAGAAAAGGGGAATACATTTGGGGGTAGCGACGGAGCAGGGAACCTGCCCTCAGCCCTCCCAAAATGCAACCAGGGGCTCTTGCGTGGCCCTAGCCCCTTGACAGGGTTCGGACAAAAGCAATGGTGAGCCCCTGTATTCCTTTAACAGAATCCCTTGCAGCAGCAGCAGCATTAGAGGGGCAGGCACAGCCAATCCATGCCCCTCAACCAACCAAACCATAAACCAGTGCCTAACCGCGAACCTTACAAGTTGTGACGATTTGCTACGCAGTAGGCAAAAACCAAATGGCCCCAGCCAATCAGCCAGATGGACAAAATTCCTACCAGGCCCCCGCTCCAAAGCAGACGACCCCATGACAGGCATAGCAAGGTCAATGCGAACAACCCTAAATATAGGGGGGGGGACGGGCAATCCAATGCACGGAGCAAAATGAGGAAGCTCTACGCTTCGTGCAGGGAGTTTTAACATTTCTGGCTGTCAGTCACAGAATGGCAGCATTAACTTCTTCCCAACAACAAGGGAAGCCCAGTCACAACAGTGGCCAATGATCAATTAGCCCGCCCCACAACTTTGGAGTGTCTTGTCAGCCCCCACCACAACACGTGCTCTCCATGAAGGAGAACACGCTTTCTCCTCCTCCTGCTGGCTTCCCTCCTATCTCACTTAAGCTACTGAGGCTTCACAAGCTGCAGTGGCCGTTGGCTATTTTTATCCTTCCTTCAGCATGACTGAACCTTTATAGGATGTGCCATTTGGCCAGACTTTTGATACACAGCATAATTGCTCCACAGTCTGCATGCGCGTGCGCACACACACACACACACACACACACACAAATATTGCCTCTTCAGCTGATCTCTGCCTGCCTGATTTTATTTTTCTCGTCACCACTATTTAAAGACTGTCAATCTGATATCCATATTGGTGATATGGAAGATGCAGTGCAAGGCAAAGGGGTTCCTATCTGTCTGTGATCTCAGTGCCATGAAGAATCTTAAATCTCTCCTCCTCATATAGATACCAGGTGTGTGTGTGGGGGGGGGAATTCATATTTGTATTGTTCTGCATTCCAGTTAAGAGAACTCTTATATATCAGCAAGGGATATTGGGTAGATATAGAAACTAAACAAGTAAACTTTCCCCCTATGGGTCTTACCATTTAAAACCCTTAACTAAAATATAATAAATTCTGTATCAAATCCATTTATAAATTGCACTTTTCAAATTTGGGGAAACTGGAAATCCAAATTAATATTTCCCCATTAATTCCAATAGTATATCAGTGCCTCTCAATTTGTTTTCAAAATGGTGACAAGTGATTTGAAAAGATGGAACCCAATGGCCTATATACATTATGTGATTTTTATAATGTGTGTGTATAATATCCATTTTACACACACACGCTATCTATGTATCATCTATTTATCTATCATCTATCTATCTATCATCTATCTATATCTATATCTATCTATCTATCTATCTATCTATCTATCTATCTATCTATCATCTATCTATCTATCTATCTATCTATCTATCATCTATCTATATCATCTATCATAATATATCTATTAGTCAAATGAAATTAGCAATGAAAGACACCCAACACAATCTGGCTCATTTTTAATCAAATGCATAGCTTTATTGTACAAGAACATGTGATGGCACAAGCACTTAGATCATTAACACAGTATGAAAATTTATTAAACACAACGAAAGAGGAGGAAAATGGTTCTGTTTCCAAAATATAATCTATATTGGTTGGAGTCCCTTGTGGAACTCCCCAAAATCTCACAAGAACAGGATTTAGGTATAGCAATCCAAATTAAAGATTGGAAGATTGGATTTGGGAAACACATCCTTTAAAATTTGTCTATAGTTTTGCAAGAGAGAATGGGAAATGCTAAAAAAGTCAGCCTGTGTATAAATGTTAAGCTAAAGAACTTCTCCCCCATCCCTAGCAGCAAATGAAACAAGGGAGATTAGGCTGCATTTGATGTCCCTCCCCTCTGTGCTATGGAAGTATCAACATCCTGCCACACCCACAACTGCCCCATTTTAAGCGGGACACACTGGAATCACAGAAGCGCTCTGACATCCTGCTTTTTGCTAGCTCCCGCTTATCATGTTGTTGTTGTTGTTTAGTCGTTTAGTCATGTCCGACTCTTCATGACCCCATGGACCAGAACACACCAGGCACTCCTGTCTTCCACTGCCTCCCACAGTTTGGTCAAACTCATGTTCGTAGCTTCGAGAACACTGTCCAACCATCTTGTCCTCTGTCCCCTTCTCCTTGTGCCCTCCATCTTTCCCAACATCCAGGGAGTCTTCTCTTCTCATGAGGTGGCCAAAGTATTGGAGCCTCAGCTTCAGGATCTGTCCTTCCAGTGAGCACTCAGGGCTGATTTCCTTCAGAATGGATAGGTTTGATCTTCTTGCAGTCCATGGGACTCTCAAGAGTCTCCCCCAGCACCATAATTCAAAAGCATCAATTCTTCGGCGATCAGCCTTCTTTATGGTCCAGCTCTCACTTCCATACATCACTACTGGGAAAACCATAGCTTTTACTATACGGACCTTTGTCGGAAAGGTGATATCTCTGCTTTTTAAGATGCTGTCTAGGTTTGTCCCCGCTTATCATAATGGGTAGCAAATTGCAAATGCTCCATTTGAATCTTGCTTTGCTCTGTTGTTTTAGATCTTTTTTGTGGTCTCCTCTTGCCAAAGTGTGACAATTCCTTCAAACCCTTCCAGGTTTGTTTTGCCTTTCAGAGCTTCCTATCCTTTCTCTGGCTATACCTAGGAACATCTGAGTGCTGACGTTGGTCCAGCACCAAAATAAATAAAATGCTAACACACAGACACCACAGACACACTCCCTCCCATCTTGCTCATCTCCTTGATCAAGCACATTGTGGAGAACAGATGTGTTATGAAGGGTTTGACAAAATTTGAAGTGAGTTGCCTGCCCCTAGAAAAAGTGTGGAAGAATCAGCGAAAGGTAACAGAACCTGACAGGAAGTCTGCTGCCCTGAACCACAGAGGGTCATAAAAGTTATGGGGTAGCAAAACTTAGCAATGTCCAAATAGTTATTCCAAAAATGATTATGTCAGGCCTTAGATAGGAAAAGAAGCAAAAAGGAACAGAAACATATGGTTTTCTTTATTTTATGGTGTTTGATACTGTTGTACATGAAAGACCACCTGTGCAACGGATGATGATGATGATGATGATTCCACCCAATACCCACTGATCTCAGGGTGGTTCACAACGCGTCACAGGAAACAGATGTATACATGACTGCAAACCTACATGAACTTAAATGTATCAGTAAGATCCATCGGAACGAAATGCTCAGATGTTTGCAATGTGTTAGGATCTACATACCTTCCAAGTGTCCCAATTTTCCAGGTACAGTCCCAGAATTACAAAAAAACAAACAAACCAAAAACCCATTCCGGCTTCTGATTTAATCCCAGAATGTCCCTATTTCCTCTGCCAGTGCTGCTGCCGATGAGCTTCAGGGGGAGGATGGACCTGCGCTCGTCCTGAGCAACCACGGTGGCAGCAGTGGCAGCTGTGAGAGAGCATCCTCACGCCTCCTCACGCCTGCCGCTGCCAGCCTTCTCCTTTGTGCATCTCATAGCAGCTGCTGGAGAGTGGGCAAGGAAGAGGAGAGAAAGCCGCCGCCACGGAGGTCCAACCCCACATAACACATGTGGCTCTGAGGTGCAGGGAGGAGGAAGAGGAAGACAGCATAGATTTATAGCAGGGGTTTGAGGGAGGTCGTAGCTCAGAGGCAGATGAGGGGGGAAGCTGGGAAATCATGGGAGATCCAGAGCAACACCTGTCTGACACGTCATTAGAAAGCATTCCAGACCCTCCATCTCCCAGAACCCGGCGAGCCTTAAAAGTAGGAGAGCAAAGAGCTCAAAGACAGAGGGCACATAGCAGCACCCATAGAGGAGATGACGAGAATGACAAATGAGGAAGTGGGAGAGACGGGGGTGGAGATTCACTCTGGTCAATGCCATTATCTAAAAGGCCAGGTTCTATAGCCTCTCTGTGTAAAGATTGAAATAAAAAAGGACTGTAAGTAATAGTAATAACAATAATAATTTATTATTTATACCCCGCCCATCCGGCTGGGTTTCCCCAGCCACTCTGGGCGGCTTCCAACTGAATATTAAAAACAATACAGCATCAGACATTAAAAACTTCCCTAAACAGGGCTGCCTTCAGTTGTCTATTAAAAGTAAAATAGCTGTTTATTGCCTTGACATCTGCTGGGAGGACTTTCCACAGGGCAGGCGCCACTACCGAGAAGGTCCTTTCTGCCTGGTTCCCTGTAACCTCACTTCTCGCAGTGAGGGAACTGCCAGAAGGCCCTCAGCTCTGGACCTCAGTGTCTGGGCTGAACGATGGGGGTGGAGACGCTCCTTCAGGTATACAGGACCGAGGCCGTTTAGGGCTTTAAAGATCAGCACCAACACTTTGAATTGTGATCAGAAATGTACTGGAAGCCAATGAAGATCTTTCAGAACCAGTGTAACATGGTCTTGGCGGCCATAGGGGCGGGGCGCACCGTGGGGCCTGCAGAGTCTGCCTGCCTGCTCCCACTCAGCCGCCCTACAGCTGGGGGGGAGGCAGCTGGTGGACCGTTTGGGCAGCGCAGAGCCTGCACGTGCCCCAGCCACTGCGCCTCTCCCAGGAGAGACGCATGGCTCGGGCACGCGGCAGGCCCTGCTGTGAGTGCTGGCCGGCATTTTGTCACCCCCCTCAGTGGTGACAGCCGGAGTGGCCCACACCCACCGCACCCCCCTTCCTCCACCCCTGCCTGGGCAGGAAGAAAGAGTGGAGCAGATTGCAAGGAGTCTTTGCTTTGTGCATCCTTGTCTAATATTGCCCCTTTCTAAAATTTATTTATTGGTGTATAGTTTTCTTTTTGTAAATGTACCCATCCAAGAATAAAATAAAACAAAATCAGGATGAAGGTTTTTTTCCAAGGATGGTGGGGGCCCTTTGTGCTGTGTCCCAGTGATGAAGTGGTGACAGCACTTGCCCTGCTTCAGAAAGGAAATGCTCTGCCGAGGTGGGAGCAAAAATGGGGTGGGGGTTGAGGAGGGTCAGTTGGGAGGGGAGTGGGAAATGTCCCATTTTCATCTGAGGAATGTTGAAGGTTACTGATCTAATACATAAATCAAAGCTGCTGATTTCAGTGGTGCTTTTGCATGCATGCTTTTCTCTGGATTAAACATGAAAACCCACAGTAAGCTGCACTGAGTTGTACCAGTATAACCTCATTTAATTAAAACAGTAACCTCATTTTTTCAAATAAAGGAAAGAAATGCCGTAACATCACATCACTATCATATGATTTTATTTAGATGTGTGTATAATTAGTTGGAAAAGTCACTCTCAGATCAAAGAACCCTGTGTAAGTGTTCGAGAAGGAGAAAGTTCACACGTACTATTTTTTTCCCAAATATCTGAGTTGGTTGCCATAGAAATCACAGCCGTGTGATATTGATTCACAGCTGCTTGAGTCTCTTAGGTTGAAAGGTTTTTGTTTTTTTTACCCGACTATAATAAAAATACACAGACTATAAGCGTCCTGCTTGAGGCATAAGCAGCAGCTTGATAAAGAAAACGGGCCTGCTGTTTGTGCGGTATATTTTAGTTTTAGGGTGCATTTTTAAGGGAAGTGAGCAACAAGACAGCTTGCTTTCTTATAGATGTTCAACTTAAATTACCAAATAAAACCATTATGCAAAGAAGATCTCAAGAAGCTGCAGTAAAAAAATGTATTTGCTCCTTGAGAGCTGCTTGTGTTTCGAGTGGGCTTAAGCAAATATTACTAGATGTTCAGATACGTCCAATAATCCAGATTTAGCTGCACAGGGGATATTCTGGTCTGGAACCTGATTAGACGTGGAAATGAAGAGGGGTCTTTTTCTTCTAACTACTATGCACTATGAACTGTACTTGGTGAGAGTCTGTAAAAGTTCTTGTAAAGATTTGGGTTTGTACAGATGCTGTAAAAATTATTGCTGAAAGGCCTGCAAAGTTATGGTTCTGTAATGAAAAGACACGGAATAGTGAACAAGCTTCCCTGGGAGACAGCTGGATAATGCTACTGATCCAGACCCTCCAAGTGTCCCTATTTTCCAGGGACATTCCTGATTTACAGATGCCGTCCTGGTTTCTGATTTGATCCCAGAATGTCCCGCTTTTCCTTAGGACGTCCCTATTTTCATCAGAGAAATGTTGGAGGGTATGGCATTATCCGGGACGCGGGTGGCGCTGTGGGTTAAACCACAGAGCCTAGGACTTGCCGATCAGAAGGTCGGCGGTTCAAATCCCCATGACGGGGTGAGCTCCCGTTGCTCGGTCCCAGCTCCTGCCAACCTAGCAGTTCGAAAGCATGTCAAAGTACAAGTAGATAAATAGGTACCGCTCCGGTGGGAAGGTAAACGGCGTTTCTGTGTGCTGCTCTGGTTCGCCAGAAGCGGCTTAGTCATGACCCGGAAACTACACCGGCTCCCTCGGCCAATAAAGCAAGATGAGCGCCACAATCCCAGAGTTAGCCACAAGTGGACCTAATGGTCAGGGGTCCCTTTACCTTTACCTATGGCATTATCCAACCCCCCAAGCCGTTTGAAGACAATCCTGTATAAGGAAGGGTTTTTTAAAAAAAATGTTAAATGTTTTATTATGTTGGAAGCTGCCCAGAGTGGCTGGGGCAACCCAATAAGATGTGTGGGTTATAAATAATAAAGTAATCATTATGGAATGGGACATCCCTGTTTCTCATTGGAGAAATGTTGGGGGGTATGCTGATCTTTCCCTCACTAGTGGTCTACAGGGTGCATGCTGACTGTGTTCTAAGTTCACAGGGATTGCAGTGAAACCTAACAGGCCTGATCAGTGCTTCTTGGTAACTGAGTGCCTCAGCTAAGTCTACTGCAAGGATAGTGCAGACATCCAGGAAGCCAATGTGGCTGTAACTCAGCTGCATGGCTCATGCTTTACATGCATGCAAAAAGTCCCAGGTTCAGTCCCTGGCAAACTCATTGTTTGAAATCCTGGAGAGTCACTATCTGATGCCGTAGATGATACTAAGCGAGATGGTCCGATGTTCTAACTTGGTGTGAGCAGTGTTACAGTAGTGAAGTTGCTGCAGTAAGTCACTGGGTGACTTGGGACAAGCCCTGAACAGATGCTGGTGCCCCTGGTTCTGGAGCAGGTCAAATAAATGTGCCCCCACCTCCCTCATTCTCTTAGATTCAGGTAGATGGCTAGGGCAACCATCGCTCGTTTTGTAGCCATTGATACAAGGGAGACGAACTGAAGAAAAAGAAATATAGATTGGCCCTGCCCCGTAGCTTGGCCAATCATGGCTAGGAGCAAAGTGAAGTCATAGATCTTTTTTAAAAAGTGTAGACTCGCACGCGAGAGAGAGGCTGAAAGGCACGGCAGGCTGACAATTTATACTTGCCCTGGGTGTGGGACCAAGCGCCGCTATTGGTCAGTTGGTCCCGTGCCCAGGGGAACGCCCTCCAATTCCTGCCACCATTGGCCAGTTTTGGTGGTAGGAGGACGATCCAGCCTGCAATAGGCTGGTTCACAGAGGAATGGGCAGGGGCGAATGGACTTCTCAGAAGTACATAAAGGTAAGAAGCAAGGAGGAGTGGTAGCACTGGCTTGCAATGGCACCCACTTGCAGTGGCAGAACTGCACTCCGGCTGGGGGAAAAAAGCTCTTGATATGAGGCGATTTCAAAGGTTACCGTTTGAAAACCTCTGCCCTAGAGGTTTGAAAGGTCAATGCTGTCTACAATACTGATACAGGTTGCTGTGATATATTGCAGGGCACATGACCTGGAGACCAGTATTGCCTAGCATTTATTTGTACCTGCAGAAACCTTCACTGCCATCCAGCTACCCTCACACAGACTGAGGAACATGGGGGAAAACCCCCCAACCCCTATATGATTAGCCAAATATGAAAGATATAAAATGACATTATTTAATACCGAAATGATGTTGTGCAACTATGAAGAGCTAATTCACACAGTCAAAAAGCATATGATTGGGAGGCAGAGAGAGATGCAGACATACACAGGAAACCCTGACTGCACATGTGGTCAGGTGGAAGAAGGATGTATGCACGTAAGTAGCATGCGTGTGTCACTTCTCCACGTGAACCTAATCGGACTACCTCACTCCCCTTCTGCTGAATCCTAAATTGGCTCGCATCAACCTGATTTACTTCAGGATCCAGGATTCCTTGGGAGCCAACACACAGCCCTATGTGTTATGTTGTAACCTGCCTTGGAATCGGTGACAATGAAACTACGCACGGTTTCGTTTGTTGTTGTTGTTGCATTTTATTGTTGTAGTATACATTGCAAACCTCTTCGGAACTATATATATATATATATATATATATATATATATATATAGTAATACATGTTTAGTAAACGGCCTCGGCCCAGTATACCTGAAGGAGCGTCTCCACCCCCATCATTCTGCCCGGACACTGAGGTCCAGCACTGAGGTCCTTCCAGCGGTTCCCTCACTGCGAGAAGCAAAGCTACAGGGAACCAGGCAGAGGGCCTTCTCGGTAGTGGCACCCGCCCTGTGGAACGCCCTCCCACCAGATGTCAAAGAGATAAACAACCACCTGACATTTAGAAGACATCTGAAATCAGCTCTGTTCAGGGAAGTTTTTAATGTGTGACATTTTAATGTATTTTTAATCTTTGTTGGAAGCTGCCCAGAGTGGCTTCGGAAATCCAGCCAGATGGGCGGGGTACTAATAATAATAATAATAATAATAATAATAATAATAATAATAGAATCGTAGAATCGTAGAGTTGGAAGGGACCACCAAGGAGCATCTAGTCGAATCCCCTGTGATGCAGGAATTTCAGCTAAAGCATCCATGACAGCAAATCGAAGGAACTTACATATTCTGTATTGCCCTTTGCCATGGCTAGTGAATTGGGGGGTCCCTTTCCCCAGAGCACCTCAGATGTCGCTATAGCGCTGCCAAACATGGGGAAGTCTTGTGTTACTGACAGATAACCTGCACAGAGAGCTCCCTAATATCTTGTCCAAGATTGAGACATAAGTGTCACTTCCTTCCTTACACCTACACTGCCAGTCTGCTTTTCCCTTTTCATGTTTCTCATACTCTTTCCACCATGCCCATACTTTCTGTGGCCTTTTTTATTTTACCCCCTTCCCTATTCACTCAAGTGCAGTTAATCTATAGGCAGCGGCACAAAGATGCACACAAGAGCTTGCTGGCACGTGGAATATGGCCGGGATGCCAAAGAATATTTCACACACTGAACACTGCACAGACGTACAATGAATCTGCAGAGCATAGCGAGAGCATTTCTTATCTCAATGCAGCGTCTGCTTGTTCCAGTTTGAATTCCGGCAGCAAAACCAATTCCCTATTGAATCGGTACCTCATGATATACCAACCCGGAGAGGACCGGCTAGGCTGAGAGCTCAGTTCATTTGGCAAGGAAGCAGTGTCTCCCTGACAAAAGCCAATTGTTAGCAGAGATGTTGGTGGAATAATTTCCTCATTCTTGTTCAGTTCACCTCTACAAAAAAAAAAACAAACCTGGGGGAAATGCGAAGTCTTCCATCTCTTCCCGTGCTTTTATTCTAAGACTATTTCAATTCCAACTTCTTTCCATATCATTTCGAGTCTTTCCCAGTTCTGCCTGTGATTTTAGATATTCAGAGTTTATAAAGGATAGCTGGAGAACTGCCTCGAGCAATCATCGTATATTATGAAGTTCCCCTATTTTTAAAGCAATCAATAATGTTCTGTAATCAAAACAAAAGTTTGATTGATCTGCCTGGAACAAATAAGGTAGCTCATGCTAGCAGAACTGATATACTACCACATTCATTTTGTTCATAGTAAATTTATACCCTGCCAACCAGGGCAGAAACGCCTCTGGAAGCTGCTTTCAAATATTTAAAAGAAGAACAACAATTTCAATATTCCTCTGGTTAGAGTTCTCTCTTTTCCATGATACGCAGGTAACACAAACATTGGCTGCATCTTAACTGCCTAGTCCTTTCTCTTTGTTTTCACACAACTGGGAAACATGTACGGTCAAGGGAAACCTCTTTGAAAATTACCTGAAATCGTAGAATCATAGAATTGGAAGGAACCCAAGGTTCATCTAGCAATGCAGGAATTCTGCCCACAGCCACCCGGGGGTGGGCTCGAACAACCAACCTTCTGGTTAACAACCAGACAAACTGACCCATTGTGCCACAGGAATGGGGGTGGGAAACTACAATTCCCATCATCTCTAACCATTGACCATGCTAGCTTAGGGATGATAGGATCTGGAGTCTAATGACATCTGGAGGTGCACCGCTCACCATATCCCTTTACGTGTCAGTAGAAACAACCACTTTGCAATTGTGCCTGTGTGAATTTGTGGCAGAGAGCAACTGTCACACCCCAAAGTGATATTTAGCATATTGATAAGGAAACTGCCCCAAGTACATGATCCACTGTGCGTTCCCTGTGCCCGTGTGTGGAACAGCATCCTTGAATGTAGGAGAGAGAGAAAATTGAAAGACTGGTGAGATCCCCAAAGTTACAAAAAGCCTTTTAACCTTTATGTACATGCATAATTATTTTTGGAACAAATCCTAAGCATAGCAGCCCATGTGCACAGCATTGCAGGAATTGCTTATCGAAGATTTCCTTTTTTCCGAAATGCGAAAATAACTTAGTGCTGTTCTGAGCTGAACATCATGCTTTCGGGTTGTGTGCTTTCCTTAATATATTTCCCCCCCAGTTCAAAATCTGTTTTATTCTCCTTTTTTTAAATTGTTTCAGAGAGCAGAGGGCTGATAAACATAGAAATTGCATTAGAAAACAAAAGTGAATTTCAGCATCATCAACTGCAAATCCTCTGCAATTTCTCAAGGCGGGTGAATTTTATACAATATTTCCCCCCTGAAGTCATGCATATTTTATGAAGCTGAGACACACGCTGATTTCAGTTAAGTCTTTGGGCTACAGGAGTAGAAAAGAAATAGGATGTAATGTAGCATATCATAATATATGAAGTAATCATTTAAATGTAGCTTGCCGTAAATCAATACATCTCTGTTGTGCTGAAACAGCTGAGGAAGAGATAGTCAATAGGCAGTGCTAGGCATTCACTTGTAAGCCTTTGTTAAGGGGGAAATGTTTTTGCCTCTGTATTCCCCACCCCCAAGTTGCTATTTGGCACCATCTCTCTCTCCCCCCCCCACCCGCCCCAGTAAGCTTTCCTTCTTAGAATGATCCCAGCCAATTAGGGATCCTGTAGCATGTGTAGTGAAATTACTTAAGGCTGATATGGAATGATGGTGGTGCTTGATGGACTGAACGTATGTGTAATCCTAACCCAGCCAGAGGACGTTGCTTCTTTTCCAAGCCGGTGGAGAAAAGTTGTACAGTGGTGCCTCAGGTTAAGTACTTAATTCGTTCCGGGGGTCCGTTCTTAACCTGAAACTGTTCTTAACCTGAAGCACCACTTTAGCTAATGGGGCCTCCTGCTGCCGCTGCGTCGCTAGAGCCCTATTTCTGTTCTTATCCTGAAGCAAATTTCTTAACCTGAAGCACTATTTCTGGGTTAGCGGAGTCTGTAACCTGAAGCGTATGTAACCTGAAGCATATGTAACCTGAGGTACCACTGTATTTGAAACTGATATGGTGGGATGACGGAGTGTACTGGAGATCACAGTGTAGAAGAAGCCCATTGCTATTCACTGGCTCTTTGTGGCTTCTTTTACTCTAGACATATACTCCTCTCTCTCTCTCTCTCTCTCTCTCTCTCTCACACACACACACACACACACCACTTTCCAAGTGTGCCCCCCGAAAAATGCCACTGGCTGTTGCCAGTAGGATATTTTCACATCTATTGAAAATGTTGACAAATCCCGCTCCCCTGTTTTCCTAATATTCATTTGTTTGGGGAACGTGAAACCCATTTTTGTCAAATGTGCCTGAAGTACGTAGCTGATTTATCGCAGGGTAGAAGAACCACCAGGAGCACGCTAGGCAGAAACAGCTGTGGCCACCTCTTCTCTTGTTTTGTTGGACCATTTAAAAGCAAATGCCTTTAGGTAAAGGTTGTAGCCAGCAATCCTAAGCTTGAAACGGCACTAAGTTTCCCTGAAGAATTGATTGGCAATAGCATTAACCATCTGTTGGGCAGGTAGATGGGCCCATAACCTATTGCCAGATTTATTTTGGAGTCAGATTTCACCCACCCAATGTGAGAAGGACTGATGGAATATGCCCAGCAAGGCACCCAGGCTCTGTATTCATCTCTTTATCCATCTTTTCTCGTTGACATAGCTGATGAAAATGGACCGAGAAGATCAGCATGGCTTGCATAGCAAATGGGCTCTTGCAGCAGATAAGAGTCATGAACTTTTGACTAGAGCTGAGCAAAAAAGGGTTTTACTTCCCCCTTGAGAAAATTGATATTCTTCTAGAAAGGAAGGCCACTTTGCAGAACTTTCTCCAAATATTATCCATCATTGGTGTGTGTTGATGGCGGGGGGAGAGCAGCTGCTCCCTCCCCTGCCCAATGGCCCATAGCTGTCAACTTTTCCCTTTCTTGCGAGGAATCCTATTCGGAATAAGGGAATTTCCCTTTTTTAAAAGGGAAACATTGACAGCTATGCAATGGTCTAGGACAGGGCTTACTAAACTGTGGTCCACAAGCTTCATTCAGTTGGTCTGAAACCTGTCTGTGAAGAATGTTTACAACCAGAATTCAGTGGAATTCAAATTTTAATACAATAAAAGAAATCAAAGAAGCAATGGAAGTACACATAGGAATCATACAAAATCTAGCACAGCTCACGGCAATTGCTTCCACATGCAGAAGAATGGTTAAGGGGTCTGCTAAGACTCTCAGCAGTTTTCATGTGGTCCCTGGACTGGGGGGCATTTGGGAAGCATGAGCCTTAGGGCTTAGGGCTTTGCAGAGGATGAAAAATGGCAACCAGGCTGCCAAGACGGTTGACGATGCTGCCATTTCCAACCACCAGCACCGAATTCTTAGGGGGAAAAGAGAAAGAATCCCACCCATGAGCAACTGTTGGAGAAGGAAAGATCTGTAGCTCAGTGGTAGAACGTGTGCTTTGCATCCAGAAGTCCCAGTTTCAGTCCCCAGCTTGTCCAGCCTGCTGCCCCAAACCCTGGAGAGCGACTGTCAATCAGTGTGGGCGATACTGAGCAAGATGGTCTGATGTTCTGACTCAGTAGGTGGTTTCATATATCCCTGGTTTAATTCCCAGGAGAAATTTGGTGAAACATGTCCCCTGCCTCCCATTTCTTTGCCTGCAAATATGGAGGGAAGGGGAGAGAGAGAATTTTGGGACATTATTTGTGGCACAGCTCTGTAGTTTTAAATGTAGAGATTGCAGTGCATGGGATGCTTTCTCAGGGCATAGATTGGCAACTGTCGGAGAACCCCCTTAACCTGGCCTCACTTTTTAGTGAAAGTACACTAAAGGACTTTGGCACAGGACGATGGGGGAAGTATAAATTCTTCACGGGCCCAGTGAACACTTCACTGCAGCGAAACTGCTGCCCCATCTCAGTGAGCACCAGGAGCAGCTGGGTGGGTGGGCTGGAGCCTCTGCCCCAGCCTCCCAGCAGGTGGGTTGCTGTTGCTTGCAGGCAGGGAGGGAGAGCCGAGAGAGTGGGGAGGCTGGCATGGTGCATATGCACTGGTGGAGCCAATCTACCATTCCTGCTGGTGTGTTAGCATCATGCTGACCTCTCCATTGCCTCCCCGCATCCCCTCTCCCTCCCAAGACACAATAGCGACCCACCTGCTGGCAAGCTCGTGTAATGGCTCTGCCCCACCTTCAGCCAGTGATGTAGCATGATGGAAGGCACAGGGGAGGTTTCCCCAAACGCAGAATTGTTAGAGGGTGCAAAATTTCAACACCTGATGCTGCCTCAGTACAGCTGCACACTTCTGTCGCTGGGCTCCATTGAAAATGGTTTCTGCACGCAAACCAGGAAGGGACCTCTCCAAATAACGGAACGACCCTTCTTTTCTTATCTCTGTGGCTGCGTTCTCCTGTGTGATGTGGACACCGTTAGGCAGTTGAATGTGCATGCATACTCTGTCCCCGGGCACCGGCAACCCACGCTATGCCACTGGCTTCAGCTGAGCACTCTCTTCCTGTAGCTGAGCACTGAGAATGACAAACTTGGAAGCAGAAAAAGCAGGGAGGATAGAAAACTTATCAAATGCACCCACCATATTTTGGCAAAGCTTTTCAAGAAGCACAGGTTTTGGACAAGAGGATCTGTTTCTTTCCTGCTTTGGGGAAAAAAACGAACCACCCAGGTATACTTTAAAACAACCCCATTTCCCTCTTCCTCTGCCTTTCTTTCTGCAACTAGCACCCTCCCCTCCTCCTTTGTTTGAAAAACAGCAAAGTTTCTTATTTTATTTTTAGACAAATCGCAGAGTACTGGATGCTGGGGACAGCTGGAGTGTGTGGGATGTGGCATGCTATTTATTCTCCTCCACTCTGGGAAGGCAGCAGATGGGTGGCTACTCTCTTATGTCACAGCCCATCTACAGTAACCTCCAGCTGTTGGACATGTAACCAGTTTGACTGTCAAGCATAAAAGTAGATACCCTTACGTCCAATTTAAAAAACGTTGCATCCTAAGTATGCATCTCCCCGAAATTGCTGCTGTTAAGCTTCCGATTTCACATCTGTCTGGGGATTTATCATGTTTTTTAAAATCTTTTTTTAAAAAAACCAAACCTTTTTTGTTAGAATAGGCTCTAGGTGCTTAAAAAAGAAAAACAAACGCTTCCCATTTGTTTCTAAGTGCTTTTAACCAGTTGTGTTTGTTGCTGTCCGTTGCTTCAGTGCAAGGACTGCTGTCATCACAATCCCATTGTGTTGATGATTTTGTCCCAGGGAAAGTGTGCACAGGACTGCATGTTTAGAGGCATCAAGCAGATTGACAATTTTGCAATGGTGGCACTCAAGGTGCTGAAGGGACTCGTGTGTGTGTGTGTGTGTGTGTGTGTGTGTGTGTGTGTCAGTGTGCGTATCTATGCCACCAGTGTTTGTGCAGAAAAATATACTGCAGCCTTTGTTAAACTAAATTTATGGAGGTTCCAGCTATATGTGTGCAGCAGTACTTTTTGTAAATGCAACCCAGTTTCCTTGTCCTGTGCTGTCCTTCAGTACCTCTGAGAGGAGGGGGTGGGGTTTCACTCGGAGCAACACCATTACCCCAAGAGACTGCATTTCTAAGCCTCTCTCTGTGAATATTGAATAAAAAGCTTCCTGCAGCCAATGGGAAGCCGGCCAGCATCGCAGAAGGCAGTCCCCACTCTGCTCTGCACTGGTTTAGCACAGCACACGGGAGCCAACTGAGTGGGTGGCGGGGGTCCCTGAGCAGGCAGAGGGGGTCCATGGGCCAGTTAAACAACCCCCATGGGCCACTTGTGGCCCATGGGCCTTAGGTTGCCGACCTCTGATCTAAGGCCCCTTCCTATGCCCCTAAGTGGCAGTCAGCCCCAGAGAAACACTTGGAGGAGGTCTCACACTCTCTGTCAGGGGTCAGAGGATCCAACCCCACATGGCAGGTTGCCAGGAATGGATAAGACAAGGAAAGTTCTTACCAATGCTTTTTATTCAATATTCACAGAGAGAGGCTTAGAAATGCACTCTCTTGGAGTAATGGTGTTGCTCCGAGTGAAACCCTACTCCCTTCGTCTCTCCCACTTCCTCATGAGTCATCACTACGGTTGCTGAAAAGTGCCTTTTGCCTTTGAGCTCTTTGCTCTCCTACTTTCAATGCCTGCCGAGTCCTGGGGTCAGGAATGCTTTCCAAGGGCACTGAGTCCGTCAGCTGTCTCTCCCCTGGTGCTTCATCTTCTTCTTCCTCCTCCTCCTCTCCCATTATTTCCCAGCTCCCCCCCCCCATCTGCCTCTGAGCTGTGACCTCCCTCAAACCCCTGTTGTAATTCTGAACTGTCTCCTTCTTCTCTGGAAGAAGGTCAGGCTGGGGAATGGTCTTCAACATTCCTCCTCTGCCCAGTCCCTGACACTCTCACATCTCCCCCTGCTTCAGCCAGGTTTGAATTTCTCCCCAACATTGTGCCAGCTCTTAATCACAGCCTATGCAATAAAAAATAAAAAAATGTTAAATTGCCAAATGTTATGTTAAAGATTCTTGCTTCTGTTTGCACGTAGTATTCTGGGACCTGCTCCAAAGCCCGCTGAAACTAATAGAATTCCTTCAGCTTCTGATTGAATCCGATAGGGTTCCATCAGCTTACCAGATGCTGCTCTACGATATGACTCGCCTTGTGCTAGCTTTAGTTGTGTAGCACCTCCTTCTACGCTATCTTTGGATATGCTCAATACATCACTTCTTCCTTAAAGGGTGTTTTGGGGATCTGGAGATTCGCTGTTTCTGACACAGCGAGGAGTACAGCCGGGCTCGGAATCTGATAAAAGTTAGGCGGTTTTAACGCTCAGAAGCAGGTACCCAAGGGTGGATGCAGACTTGATTTTACAAGTACATCTGTTCTGTTTATTTTTGCTTCTTTGCGGCATTATCAACTTCTGCTCCATATGGATGATCCATATTGTGCCTTGGTAAAATGATACCACATTATGCTTTTATGCTTTTATCATCAAACACTACTCATGAGGGGAGGGAGGAAATCACCAGGTTTTACCTACTTTCATCTGTTCAGTTTAGTTCCCCCCAAAACTTTATTTTGAATAAAACACCTAAAATAAATGTAATATATGTAAATGAATAAAAACTAAACTTCATAGATTAAAACCCCCCACATGTTCTTCCCATTTCTGTCAAACAGATACTCTATGTGTGTGTGTGTTTAATTTTCTATAAAAAAATCAATAGCAAATGTACTGATTTCACAGTCAGTCCTGGAATACAGACGAACTCCAGAATTGGAGATATTCATACTCCTAAGAGTCCTTCCAGTGTATTAACTTCTGCAGTCTCTCTCTCTCTCTCTCTCTCTCTCTCTCTCTCTCTCTCTTTCACACACACTTACAGTGGGGAAAAAGTTTCTCTACATAGTACTTTGATTTTTGTTATTTGCTGCTACAATCTCTCTCCCCTCCCCACTGTTGCAGGAAACACTTGCGAAAGAATTCAATGCCCTTGAAATGTTCAGTAGACCACTATGCACTATACCTGTTGAGACACAGAAATCTGGAGGGTGGTGCAAGAGGGAAAGAGAAAGGTGAAAAAGAAATGCCTCCTTCATTCTATGCTTTACCCACTACCCATGAGGGATATCCAGTTGCAATATGCACTTGTATACTGCATGATTGTATACTGTAATACGCACAGTTGTATATTGCATGCAGTATATAATCTCCCCATCCTTTATAATTATTGGCCAGCCTGTAGCTGACCATTTTTTAAGTCAGGTGTTGGATTGAGTGCTGACAACTCAACTCCAAACTTCCATGATGAAACAGATTAGATAGACATTTTCCTATCTGGGTTTAGGCCTGGTATGAGGACTGAAATGACCTTGGCTTCTTTTGTGGATGATTCATGCCAGGAACTAGGCAGCAGGAGTGTGCTCATGTTGGTTCTGCTGTACCTCTTGGTGGTTTCAGCACCACCGGCTATTGGGGCAACTGGCTGGTTTGGGAGCTTTGGAGGCACCATTTTATAGTGGCTATGTCCTTAGCTGGTTGAGCATTCTCAGAAGGTCATGCTGGAGGACTATTGCTTGACTCATTGGCCATTGGCCTCAATTTTCCAATGTGATTGTCTCCTGCACACTTTGTAACATCTGCATGAAACTGCTCGAAGAGGTCATCCAGAATGATAGAAATGTGTTTTTGTTTCAAACACTCCAGGTTTTGGATAAGACGGAGTGCTTTCAGAAGTGGCAGAGAGATATTTCTAAGTTTGTCTGGCAGGGCAAAAAGCCCAGAATTAAGTTTAAGATATTAACTGATGCAAAAGAAAGAGGGGGCTTTGCCCTGCCAGATTTAAAGTTGTATTATGAGGCCGCAGCTTTCTGCTGGCTAAAAGACTGGCTACTTCTTGAAGACACTGACGTGTTGGATTTGGAAGGGTTTAACAATACTTTTGGATGGCATGCATACTTATGGTATGACAAGGTTAAAGTCAATAAGGCCTTTAAGAACCATATTGTCAGAAAATCACTGTTTAATGTCTGGACAAAATATAAAGACTTGTTGGAAAATAAAACTCCAAGGTGGCTTTCACCCTTGGAAGCTAAGGCCCAAAAAAGACCCAATATGGAGGCCAAATGGCCAAAATATTGGGAAATACTAGAAAAAGATGGAGACAACTGGAAATTGCAGAGTTTGGAGAAAATGAAGGATAAAGTGCGAGACTGGTTACACTACGCTCAGATTAAAGAAGTTTTTAAAAATGATAAGAAACTAGGGTTCCAGGTGGAGAAATCGAAACTAGAAACAGAACTGTTAGAACCAAAATCTAAGGTACTTTCAAGGATGTACAACTTGCTGTTAAAATGGAATACACAAGATGAAATGGTTAAATCGGCCATGATAAGGTGGGCGCAGGACATTGGGTATAATATCATGTTTGAAGACTGGGAAAGGTTGTGGAGTACTGGGCTGAATTTTACTGCATGCAATGCTTTGAAAGAAAATGTAATGAAAATGATATATAGATGGTATATGACCCCAGTCAAACTTGCAAAAATATACCACCTGTCTGATAATAAGTGTTGGAAATGTAAAGAGAGTGAAGGAACATTCTTCCACCTCTGGTGGACCTGTCCTAAAGTGAAGGCGTTCTGGGAAATGATTTATAATGAACTGAAAAAGGTATTTAAGTATACCTTCACTAAGAAACCAGAGGCCTTTCTTTTGGGCATTGTCGGCCAAGGGGTGGTAAAGAAGGATTGGACATTTTTTATGTACGCAACAACAGCAGCAAGGATACTTCTTGCAAAGCACTGGAAAGCTCAAGATTTACCCACACTGGAAGAATGGCAGATGCAACTGATAGACTATATGGAACTGGCCGAGATGACTGGCAGAATCCGTGACCTGGGAGAGGAGACGATGGAGGAGGATTGGAAGAAATTCAAGATTTATTTACAAAAATACTGTAATTTGAATGAATGTTAAGCAGGATGCTAGATCGTAAATAATCGAGCACCACTAAATTAGATGATTTAAGATGATAAGTGAGATTGAGAAAATACAATTTTATTTCGAAAATTACAAGATTATAAATAAATAGATGGGACATAAGAATGTAAACAAGATGATAAATTGCTGGCAAAAAGTTATAACGATGAAAGTGGGAGCGGGAGATGTGAGGGAGTCCAAAGAAGGTATGAAACTATGTTAAGATATATGCTATACTGTTTACTATATTTATTCTGTATGTTAAACCCTAATAAAAATTTATAAAAAACAAACAAACAGAATGATAGAAATGGATGCCATCAATATGCTGATGGCACGCAGTCTATCTCTCATTTTCAGCTGGTGCCCAAGAGGATGGGGTGACCCTCTTCAGCTGGTGCCAAGGAGGCGATAGAGATTCTGAACCACAATCTGCGCACAGCGAAGGATTGGATATGGATTATTCTAGACAACAGGGAAGTGATTGGTAGAAATGCCGACTTGGGATTGGAACTCCAATCTTTTCTGTGTAGGGTTGCACTCCTGTTCTGGATAGGTTTGCAGTTTGGGGATACTCCTGGTCCCCACATTGCTCTGGGGCAGCCAGGTGGCTGCTTGGCTTGGAGAGTGCCTTAACCCAGTTTCAATTGATGTGCCAACTGTGCACCCTTCCAGGTGAAAGCAGATTCTGCCACAGTTACAGATGCTTAAGAACTACACTGATTCTTGGGGAGAACAGCTTTCAGTAGGATGGTATGGTATCATCCCTAGGCGTTTTCGTTTTCTAAGGTTTATGCAACATGCTCCCATAAAGGAATCTTCAAAGTTATCAACCCAATCAGATTTTTCTCCCCGTCTATATGTTTATTTTCAATTTTATCCATGGTGCATTTTATGGATTCCCCTCCTCCCCAGATTGCTATCTCCGTGTGTTTCATAGCAAATGTGTGGATTCAGCAACCCATAAGCTCAAACTGATTTATATGACAACCCGCTCAATAAATGGACACTCCAGAAAGTAGGCAAGAAGGAAACAAGGTTGGAACTGATTGCACTGCACAGTACCGTTCTTACTCTCCCAGAAACATTAATCTTCCCGATCAATATATCTGGACTACAACCTGCACACAGGTCAACAGCTTTTTAAGATCTCTGCCATCCTTTCGGGTTGCTCAGAGATGAATAAGATGGAGCCAGCAGCCAGGGAGCGTTTTTTCCAGAGCACAGAAAAGTGCTTGATATTACCACTTACTGAAAGACTTATTGATTTCTAAAAGCGAACTCATCAGCCCACAATATCCTCATTTCCCAAAGGAGCTCTAATTTCCTGTGGCATGGCCTCTGCATTCTACCCATTGTGAGTGCCGGGTATTTGGTGTGTGTGCGTGTGCACTTTAAACATCTCGACTACTTGACAGCTGGTGAAGTTTCCCTTCCGCCCTGAAAAGGACTTTTCAGCTCCCATAATGGAACGCCAATGCTGCCAGGGCTATTTTCTCTCCAGCTGTGAGAGTGGCTTTTCTGAGGGCTCACGCAAAAGCTGCTGGCCAGCTGCTCCACCTCAGCCTTCACAAGGGCTCTGCATTGTACTGAGGTAGGGCCGATGGCTTCATTGAGAAGGTCTTTTATTGGGGACCTCACAGGTCTATTCTCCAGACACATTTTGATCCTAAAAGAGACCTCCATTCAGGCAGGTGAGTCATGAGGCTTACGTCATTGCAGGTGCCAACTTCAGCTTTTCCGTTACAGAAAGGAAGCATCCTTTTTTTTTCCTTTTTTTGGAAGCATGGATAAACTACACAGAACTCTTCCAGGAAGTCATAAAGAACTGGATCTTTGATATAAACTGCTGTGTGGCAGCCCCAGTCTTTCTATGGGTGTCTTAAAATAGCATCCGGAAATAAATAGGCATTAGAGATCACCACTCTCAAGATGATTGTGCTATCATGCTGGGCAGAATTTTTTTTTTAATGGTTTAAGCTTTTGCTCAATCAGAACTAGCTTTTCTGAGTAGTGATTTGGCAACCTTCAATCTCAAGGGTGTTTGCTGTTTTTTAGTGGGAAGAGTGGATGTAGGAATTATATGCATCACATTCCTATGTGAGGAGAGATGTATATACTAAGGTTGTATGAAGTTTACTTCCACCACCACCCCTTTTTGCTTTCTATCTCTGTGTTTTTAAAAATTCTGATAGGTTTTTGAGCCACTCTACGCTCTCTCCAGTGTAATTTGGGATCCAAGCCCAACAAAGCTCTGTACTGCCCATTCCCTATAACGGGGAACCTAAAAATGGCTATAATTTCCCTGTCTTTTGTAAAACGTAGATGAACACTGAAGGAATGGAAGCCTCTCCAGACTGGATTAAGTGCCTCACAATGAAGACAAATAGGTTTAGGGGCCATTCTTCCATAATCCCTTATGGGGGGAATAGGGTTTGTCTTCTGCTTGGTTTTACTCTATCATAATTAAGAGGTAGGCAAATGATATGTATAGTTTTATTTCTACATTTAAAAAAAAATGTAGCTTCACAATAGCCTTTGCTTCCCAGTGTTTGCTTGACTCCTGCAATAGGATAATAATAATAATAATAATAATAATAATAATAATAATAATAATATTTATACCCCACCCTCGCCTGCCAGAGCTGTGCTCAGGGCGGCTAACACCAATAAAATCACAGTAAAAACATAACAGGGGGGAAAGAGGGGTGGTGGAGAAAAGAAAAAAAACCAATTTTAAATACAGTGGTACCTCAGGTTAAGAACTTAATTCGTTCTGGAGGTCCGTTCTTAACCTGAAACTGTTCTTAACCTGAAGCACCACTTTAGCTAATGGGGCCTCCTGCTGCTGCTGCTGCTGCGCCGCCGGAGCACGATTTCTGTTCTCATCCTGAAGCAAAGTTCTTAACCCGTGGTACTATTTCTGGGTAAGTAGAGTCTGTAACCTGAAGCATCTGTAACCTGAAGTGTATGTAACCCGAGGTACCATTGTACAGGTTAAAATGCAATTTAAAATGCAGCCTCATTTTAAAGTAGCTGATAAATCAAGACCATAAGGGGAGGGAAACATAAGGGTCAGACCAAGTCCAAACCAAAGACCAGGCAGAACAGCTGTCTTGCAGGCCCTGCGAAAGATGTCAAGTCCTGCAGGGCCCTAGTCTCTTGTGACAGAGCGTTCCACCATGTCGGGGCCAGTGCTGAAAAGGCCCTGGCCCTAAACCAGTCTAACATCCTTGAGGCTCGGGACCTCCAAAGTGTTGTTATTTGTGGACCTTAAGGTCCTCTGCGGTGCATACCGGGAGAGGCGGTCCTGTAGGTATAGAATTATAGAGAATTATAGAGTTGGAAGTGTTCCTGATGATCACCTTGTCCAACCCCTTACAATGCAGGGATATGCAGGAAAACCGCAGAACCTCCCCAACGCAACAGAACCAATCAGCTCACTATCGTTTAAGACTGCTGAAATGGAACCCCATTAAAAATACTGAATGGTTCAACTGAAATCTTTCTCAGTGGGTCTTTAAACCCACCTCCGATGATTGGATTATTGCAATGCCTATTGGCATGGGCATGCTACATGGGTACTTCAAGAGGCATGGTCAGCTGAGAGACTGAGGAGCAGCATGAGGATTTTTTTAAAAAAACTTATCTTCATCAGTATCTCAACAGGCTACCTTTGGACAGTGCCGTCACTCAAGGAACATGGCTAACTGCTGTTAACCTGATGCCATGTGCAAGGAACGAGCATGGCAGGAAAAGTCAATGTTTCCAGACATCTGTCTGATGCTGTTTTCTACCGACATTTTGATTGCAACGCACGGTGCGCAGACTGTGGAACGCACTCCTCACAAGATGTGAGGATGCCCACCAACCTGGGTGAGTTTAAAAGAGGATTAGACAAATTCATGGAGGATGGGGCTGTTAATGGCCTGTAGCCTTGATCTACTGTTGGAGGCCATAATGCTTCTGAAGGCCAGGTGGTTTTAGGCAGAGGCGGTTTTAGATTAGCACAACCAGTTTGGCTGTACTGGTAGCCACACTGCAGGGGGTGCCACAACAATACGGTAGAATGGAGTGTGAGAGGCGGGTGTTGCCAAATTTTATTTTATTTTAAAATTTTCATTTATTTTGTTTTTCAGATTAAATTTTTACAGTCGTAAATCGAACATAGACCATTAAAAATAAGATTCCTTGAAATCTCCTGGACTTTCACCCTCCCCTTTGTAGGTCTTATTATGAATCATTTCTTCCTGCATCTTTTATGATGATCCAAATCTTTTACAACTCTATTGTGTCCAGAATTCACCCTTAAACCACAAGTGATATTCCAATCCAACTGTTTACAATGGTCTTTAAGATAAGTTATAAGTTTTCCCCATTCCTTATTAAAATTTTGGTCTTCCTGATTCCTGATTCTTCCGGTCATTTTAGCTGTTTCAGCAGAGTCCATCAACTTCATCTGCCATTCTTCTCTGGTAGGGACTTTATCTTCTTTCCATCTCTGGGCCCATAACATTTGTGCAGCCATGGTTGCATATAATAATAATAATAATAATAATAATAATAATAATAATAATAATAATTTATTTATACCCCGTCCATCTGGCTGGGCTTCCCCAGCCACTCTGGGCAGCTTCCAACAAATATTAAAATACAGTAATGCATCAAACATTAAAAACTTCCCTAAACAGGGCTGCCTTCAGATGTCTTCCAAAAGTCTGGTAGTTGTTGTTCTCTTTGAAATCTGGTGGGAGTGCGTTCCACAGGGCGGGTGCCACTACCAACATAAATAGCCTTTTCTGCTCCCTTGGGTTTTCGGCACCTAGAATTCATAAAAGGAAGGCTTCAAGTTTCCGGGGGTGCCAAATTTTAGCATCACACAGGACGCCACTGAAATTTGAGAGTCCAAAGTCTGCCTCTGCTACAGCAGGACAGAGTGCTTTGGGGCTCCGTTTCCTGCTTGCAAGCCTGTCACATCTGGCATCTGGTTGGCCACTATGAGAACAGGAGGCTGGACCAGATGGACCATGGGTTTGATCTAGAACAGGCATAGGCAAACTCGGCCCTCCAGATGTTTTGGGACTACAACTCCCATGATCCCTAGCTAACAGGACCAGTGGTCAGGGATGATGGGAATTGTAGTCCCAAAACATCTGGAGGGCTGAGTTTGCCTATGCCTGATCTAGCAGGCTCTTCTTGCCTTCTTACAGAACCACATCATGTAGCAGTTCACAATTGTGAATGGTTTCCTCTTGGAAGCAGGGAAGTCACAGGTCTTGGAGATTTCCCCCAAGATTTTGCAGCAACTGCAGCACTCCGGGGGATCAAATGTGGTGGGTGTGTGGATCCCCCGTGGATTTTGTTCAGCAGTATGTCAAACGGAAGTTGCTGTCGCACACAGGGAGGTGTGAAGACTGTGACAGGAGATCCCAGGGTAAAGCTTCTGCTATGCTCTGCCTTTGATGGTCCTGTGCTACTTTGCATTCTGTTCGTCCTCCTCCTTCATATTCTTGACAATGAATGGATTTGGTATTTGCTGAAAAGCCTCCAGTATTAATGAACCGGCAGGTTTGCAATCTGATCAGTTTGCTCCCTCTGTTTTAAAGAGAATTGCAGCTTAGCTGGGGAAATGGAAGATTTGAGTAAGGTGGGCGTCTGCAGCAGTACTGCAAGGGTGCCTACCTCATAAAATCATAGAATTGTAGAGTTGGAAGGGGCCATGAGGGTCTTCTTATCCATCCCCTGCAATGCAGAAATCTTTTGCTTATTATGAGGCTCAAACCCATGACTGTGAGATTAAGAGTCTTATGTTCTACCAAATTGAGCTATCCCAGATGTCAATAACCAGGGATTTCCAAGGCATAGGTACTGCCAGATAGAAAATTTGACTCCTCGCAGGTGTGGAGCAAACATAATATGGCACTTGGAAAAGTCCAAATTCCATGTTGAAAGAAAGAAAGAAAGAAAGAAAGAAAGAAAGAAAGAAAGAAGAATAGAAATGGTTGAAAAATGCCACTGTGGCAATCACACAGGGTCCCTGGACATTTCACTGTCTATTGATCCCTATGCCACCACTTTATTTCTCGCTGCCACCACCCAGGCCCTACCTGGTACAATACTGAGTCCAGTCAGGGTTAAATTGGAATATAAACTCCTGTTTATTGATTGGAGTTTAACAAGCATGTGGTTTCATAAATGGTATCGTTCAATTACAATCATGGGGTGCCTCTCCAGTCCTATAACTTCTGCTACCTGCTCTCACTCACTAAACCACCTCTCAGATATTTACTTGTCTTCCTAGCCCCTAACTATTCCTGACTCAGCTTATTTCGCTACACTAACTCAACCCCCCCACAACTCTAGCCCAATTCACTCCCACTCCAACCAACCACCCAACACCCAACGAACTCCTCCCTTCGCCCCTCCCAGAGCTGGTTTTATAGTCCCTCTGACTCCACCCCCCTGGGTCCTGATTGGGTAACCTGCTTAACTATTTCACCTCCAGCACTCTCACAGCCACACATCTTCTATGGGAAAAGGCTTGCTTACCACCACATTGCTCTCCATTTCTGATTCAGGTCAATTTTTCTTTCACTGAACGATCCCAGGCAATCAGGGATCACGTAGCGACCGAAATAATGTCATGGTGCTATGCAGCCCATCGTACTTTGCTTTCTGGCAATGCCTCTGATGTCAATTGAAGCTGCGTTGCTTTCATTGCATGGGAGGAAACCTCATTCCCACATTACCATGGCAGCCAGGTTGATACTCTTCCTTTTCAGTATGGTAAAGGAAGGCAGGAAAGAGTTGCGTTGGCAATGGAGCGACCCCCATTACATCATTGCAAGGCAGGGAGCATTAGCCTGGTTGTCTTGGCAATGGGAACATTCACCTCCTCATTAAGTCTTCCCTAAAAAATTGCTGAGCAAAATGAGTGTTTTTCTGTGATGAAATATTTGTGAAACTACACACACACACACACACACACACACACACACATCACTTCAACTCAGCTCAAATAATTATGCACAGCTCACTCATGCAAGTGTGGGACATTTATAAAGTTGAATAGATTATAATCCTCCTCATCTGCATACAGCAACATTTCACATATAGCTTAGGGTAATTAATGTTCTTGCAAGTTAAAGTGCTACCTAATTATTTTTCTTTTCCTGTCCTGGAGGGAAAGAAGCAGAAATTGTTTAATTTATGAATACATTTTTTGAAAAATCAGGTCAATGCCAAACAATATGATGTTCAGTTAGTTCCTTGACATTACACTTTTTTTAAAAAAAGCATTTGTAACTAAAGACTTACTTTCTGCCACTCAACCCTCAACAGTGTCTTTGTCAACATGCTACTGAAACACACCCTAGAGGGACCTTTTTCATATTCACAGACTTTTCACATTAAGGCATTATCATACTCAAATGAAAGTGAAACTTTCTTTGAAAGTGAAACTTCAGTAAATGAATGCAAATAGAAAACCTGCAGCCTCCACAGGAAGAAAATTAGTGCTATATTCTTCAGGGATTTGCAGATTTCTGAATAGGTTGCCAGTGGGTGGAAGGGAGCAGGAAGGGGAGCACAGAGAGAATTGCAATAAAATGGTCAGTGCTTTTTTTGTGGGTGGCGCTAGTCAGCATTTTATTTGAAATACAGTACACAGGGAAGTGTGTTAAGTGTGGAGTGGACAGGGTCTCTCCACAGAACTGTTTGTCTGAGAGTCCGTTGAGCTATTAGCAGAGCTGGTGTGATTTTATGACATGCTTGCGAATATTCTATCTGCTCAAAGCGAATGTGACAGTATAGAATGCTCACACACATTGAAGCTCTGACAGACTGAGGACTACAGAGCATATGCCTTCAGTGTGTGAGTGAGAGAGACAGAGAGAGACAGAGAGAGACACTGATAGTGTAGTAGGAAATTAGTGAAAATTGATGAACATTAATTATCCCCCTTTTATTTACTGCCTCCAATTAGGATTACAGTTATGAGTACATGAGTGCTGGGAAAGAGAAGCAACTGTTCATTGCTGTTCCTGTTTCCACGATTAGCACACTTGTTTTGACTAGTTGTGAATATTGTGTGCAATAAAAAGGGAGAAGGGAGTTAAAGAACGGCAACTTCACATTCTTGCTTTACCAGCGGCGTCAGCCATGCATTCCATGATGCGCTGTGTGTGATTTAGCAAGGGAAAAGTCACACAGGACTGACCGTGCTAAACCTATTTCCTACAGTTAAGATAGCATGGGGCGGTGTTTAAGTGATACATGGAGCATTGCATTTCTGGCCCGTGTCCAATTTTGTGTGGGTTCATTCAGAAAGCCATCCCATCCTGTTTCCAAGTTAATCTGCAATCTTTTTAAACAAAAATGTACAGTCATACCTCAGGTTATAGACGCTTCAGGTTGTGAGTTTTCGGGTTGTGCACTGCGCCAAACCTGGAAGTATTGGGTTACTTCTGGGTTTGGGCTCTTGTGCATGCGCAGAAGGACTAAATCGCGCTTTGCGCATGCACAGAAGTGCCGAATCGCAACCCATGCGGCACTGTGGGTTGCGAACATGCCTCCCGCACGGATCACGTTCGCAACCCGAGCGTCCACTATATATTGAAATTCACATTTAATACTGATTGTATCACAAAATAAATATCTAAATATATATGTTAAATAATTGCACAGATTTCTAAACAAATTCCTTCCTAAAACGCATGTTTTAAAATGCAGTTTGGTACCTTACCCCTTTTCAGCTGACAACGATATTGCGAAACCTGAAGAACTGCAATAATGGAAGAAGGATAATTATCTGCTGAACATTAGTCCTCGGAGGTGCAAAACAGGGTGGTTCACATTGATATTCACATAAACTGACCCCTAGAGGTGGTAAAGGGTATATGAGTGGGTATGAGTGGAGAGGAAGCATTTTTTCACAACTACACAACTGACACATTAAAAAAACAAACCACACCATTATGATCTGTAATGGCAGCAGACAAGCAATCTCATCGCCCTCATACAGTGACACTGCCAACACAAACGATCACACAAGGGACCAGAGGTGCCATCTTGCACCCAAGATTTGGGGGCAGGGGGCGGTGTGTGTGCATGACATCATGTGCCTGGTGCGCATCACGACTTCCTTTCTCGCACTCAGGAGAAGCCAGCCACTAACCTGCACTGTGCTGTGCTTAGCTTGCCAATCGGCCTCCTCTGCCTATTCAACATTGAAGGGGCCCATCCTGTGCCAGCAGATTTTGAGGGGGCCGAAGACACCTCTGCCCCTAGGAGTTGGCATGCCTGATAGGGACCCTTTCCCAAATAATTATTTATTCACTAACAATATTTTTATCTTGTCATTCTTCCAAGGAGCTCGGGGCAGCATACATAGTATCCCTCTGTTTTGTTCCTCACAACAACCCTGTTGCTATAGCAATTGGCCCTGAGCTTCACAGGACCACAAGAGGCTGCCTCAGACTGAATCAGACCATTGGTCAATCTAGCCCAGTATTGGCCACACTGACTGGCAACAACGGAGCGTCTGCTTCATATGCCAAAGTTCCTAGTTCAGTTCCCAGCATCTCCTGATACAACTGGGAATATCCCTGTTGGAAACACTGGACAACAGTGGCCGCTCAGTGTAGACAATATTCAGCTGGACTAGAATTGTCATATTCCCAAAAGTGAAAATCCGGACAAAATTGTTCATCTCAAAGTTGTTGGGCTATTATTATTATTATTATTATTATTATTATTATTATTATTTGTTGTTGTTGTTGCCATACATTCGGGTTTTGCTGGACATTTTGCCAATTTTACCAAGATTTTACCAACGATCTGACTCAGTTTACACTGATAGATCTACACTGATCACAGTGGTGCTGTGGGTTAAACCACAGAGCCTAGGACTTGCAGATCAGAAGGTCGGCGGTTCGAATCCTCGCGACGGGGTGAGCTCCCTTGCTAATGGTCAGGGGTCCCTTTACCCCTTTACCTTAACTCTTAGAAAAAGAGTTTGGATTTGATATCCCGCTTTGTCACGATCTGAAGGAGTCTCAAAGCGGCTGACAATCTCCTTTCCTTCCTCCCCCACAACAAACACTCTGTGAGGTGAGTGGGGCTGAGAGACTTCAAAGAAGTGTGACTAGCCCAAGGTCACCCAACAGCTGCATGAGGAGGAGCAGGGAAGTGAACCCGGTTCACCAGATTATGAGTCCACCGCTCTTAACCACTACACCATACTGGCTTTTTGAGGGGATCATAAGCTGCCATGTGTTTTCCATGGGAGGGTAATTCCTAACCCTGGTGATTTAAAAATGCAGAGAGAAAGAGGGAGGCCGAGAAAGAGAAAGGGGGATGGGGTACTTGTAAAATGTGTATAAAATTTGGGGTGCTTTAAGATTCAGAAAGACAGCGGTTGCATTCAGAGAAAGTGGTGCTGTTCTGCAAAGTGTTGCATTGGTGGGAAACTTTGTGCAGCAGGTATGTAGAGTGCTTCCAGGTGGTTGTTTATTGTAAGATCGGTGTTCTTCATGCATGCAAGTCTCTTTTTTTGCAGTATCCATGCGGCATCATCAACATGAAAATGCCAGGCCATAGTACCCCCCCAACATTTAATCCAGATTTTGCCTGTCCTGGCAGCAGCAGCTCACACAGTGGAGTGATGCCACATAAATTACTTTCCAGCATCAGCATTGCTGCTGCTTACCTGGAAGGGTGAAGTGCCAGCTTTGGGGATGGCGCACTGAATTAGCCCTGCTTCTGCTTCCACACAAGCTCAACCTCTCTGCCATCACCTCACCCCTTTCAATGGAGGCTATTTCTGTAAGTGTGCCCCACTCAGAGAGCCATTTCTGCTTGTTGGGGAAAATCGGGTTTTGTTTTCTTTAAGCCCTGTTTCCAAGGATGCATTTGTGATATCACAATGGTCTGTTTGCAGATAACACCCTCCTCTGAAGGCACGCTTATCACAAATATGAATCTTGAGACACTGTTAAGCCATAGCTGTCAACGTTTCCCTTTTTTAAAGGGAAATTCCCTTATTCCAAATAGGATTCCTTGCAAGAAAAGGGAAGAGTTGACAGCTATGTGTTAAGCTATTGTAGGAATGCAAGAAGCTGACTTGTGTTTTTTCCCCTATAGCCTTTTTTCTATCAGTGTAAAGGTAAAGGTAAAGGGACCCCTGACCATTAAGGTCCAGTCGTGGCCGACTCTGGGGTTGTGGCGCTCATCTCGCTTTATTGGACGAGGGAGCCGGCGTACAGCTTCCAGGTCATGTGGCCAGCATGACTAAGCCGCTTCTGGCGAACCAGATCAGTGCACGGAAACGCCGTTTACCTTCCCGCCGGAGCGGTACCTATTTATCTACTTGCACTTTGACATGCTTTCGAACTGCTAGGTTGGCAGGAGCAGGGACCGAGCAGCGGGAGCTCACCTTGTTGTGGGGATTCGAACCGCCAACCTTCTCATCTGCAAGTCCTAGGCTCTGTGGTTTAACCCACAGTGCCACCCGTGTCCCATTTCTAAGAGTTAAAGTCATTTAAAAACCAGTGGTTACAATTCGACAGATTTATGTGTTGGTTTTCAGCCCAATGGAATCAATGGGTTCATGCACACTTAATTCTGTATATGTTTATAGCCTGTGACTATATAAAAAAGAAATGCTTTGTAGGGCAAAACCAAACAACAGGAGGGCTTACTGACAAGGGTGCATTTGATTCCTTGATTCTCACCAATTACAAGACAAGGCAGTGCTGTTACATTTCATGCCTGGGCGATGTCTCTCTGGAAAGGTGACAAAAAAACTTGCAGGAATATAAAAACGTACAGTTGCAGAAGACCCCAGAAAAGTTTTTGATTAATAGATCAATATGCCCTCAGTTTTTATGTCTTAATTCTAAGTCTTAATTTTACAAGACAAAAGATATGTTTTCCACAGCTAGTTATTTCCACACTGCTGAGTTTCATCAGCTTGTCCTTCAGCTGTACCACTGCCTTTTCTGATAGATGTTATAGCCGCCTACTCATGTTACAATATATGATACATTAACCAAAAATAAGTCATTTTAATTGGCTGTGTTTACCTCTTGGTTGGTATGACATATGGTTCTTATTTTCAGGATCGCCGTAATTTGTTAAAGAATATATTGCATGAAAAAGCACCCATTTGTGCCTAGTAAAATTTCTCTCGTCTCACTATGTTTCACATGCTCCTCATACCATACTTATTACCCAAAATAAAATAGTTTCAGGCCACAATCCTCTATACACTTACCTGGGAGCAGGGATGGAAAAATGCCAAATTCTGTCAATTTCTCATTTTCCCCAATGTTAAATTTGGTTCCCCACATTTCACAGCAATTCATGATTTATCTATCTATTATTATTTTTTACAAAAAGGACCCACATGAAAATTCACCAGCATTTTAGAGATAATTTCTCCGGATAAACACATTTTTATATGCAGTTGTGACTGGAGAACTTCGGACTGTAACATAGTGGTATAGCATTCTATCATTGATGCCATTCCAGTAGAGACCATCAGAAGGCTTTAGGAAATGTGAATAGAATTCCAAAATTAAGGACAGCTTAGGATATGCTATCCTTTGTGCTGTCAAGGATATTAGTGTATTTATGCTATTCACATAATTTGGGTGGGTGTTCAGGTGCACGTCTAGCTTTACGAGCACATTCATTTCTTCTATCTCCATTTTCACTAGCCCCTTTTATGTGGGAGTCCCTTTTGCTCTCATCAGCAACCTCGGTCACAATGGGGATTGGGAAGGGAAGGAATGCAGATTTGATTCAAGCAGAGCATTTGAATAAAGAAATTCACACAGACACAGGTTTTTTGTTTAAGGTTATTGGGCAAATTTTGGCCAAAACTTTATTGATGACAGGAAATGTGAGCCATATTGGCTTAGGCAAAAGACTATATTGGACTCCTGCCCCTTTTGCAGGAAGTCTGTAAGGGTAAACCACCCAAAGGGGAGCTGCTTCGGGGGAACCCGCCTGCATCTCTCCTGGTTTTCCAGAGGCCTGGCATGGCCTCAAGTGGACTTCAGACAGGATCCAGTCCCCGGATTCCTTTAACAGAATACCCTTGGACAATGGAGGGGCAGGCGATAAGCCAATGCCTAACCTTACAAAGTTGTGACGATTGCTAAGAGGTAGGACAAAACCAAGTAGCCAGTGCCAATTTGCCAAGTGGAAAAATTCCTACCCGGGCAACCAACCAAAGTCCAAAGCAAGGCCAGAGCATACCTAAATTAAAGGGAGGGTGGGCAGGTGCGTGACAGTGCGAAGCAGGTGCTTGGCACACGTTGCGCTGCCACTTTTAAACCCCCCACGATCACCCCACCCAAAATAATTGGGCAATAGCCCTGGGTAATCGTGGTGCCACCCTGGAGCGAGGCCGGGACCACATAACACCAGTCCTGAGAGATCTGCATTGGCTCCCAGTACGTTTCCAAGCACAATTCAAAGTGTTGGTGCTGACCTTTAAAGCCCTAAATGGCCTTGGTCCTATATACCTGAAGGAGCGTCTCCAGCCCCATCGTTGTGCCCGGACACTGAGGTCCAGCGCCGAGGGCCTTCTGGTGGTTTCCTCATTGCGAGAAGTCAAGTTACAGGGAACCAGGCAGAGGGCCTTCTCGGTAGTGGCACCCGCCCTGTGGAACGCCCTCCCACCAGATGTCAAAGAGAACAACAACTACCAGACTTTTAGAAGACATCTGAAGGCAGCCCTGTTTAGGGAAGTTTTTAATATTTAATGCTGTATTGTTTTTAACACTCGATTGGAAGCCGCCAAGAGTGGCTGGGGAAACTCAGCCAGATGGGTGGGGTATAAATAATAAATAAATAAATAAATAAATAAATAAATAAATAAATAAATTATTATTATTATTATTATTATTAATTACTCTACCCATGGCATGGTGGGGGGGCGGGTTGAGGGCCTGCCAACAACCAGGACCATCTATTAAGATAACCCCACTTATTCATGTCTATAGACCCATGTCCCTACTGAGAGAGCTGCATGCACTGTGGTTAATACGAGTACTTCCTGGCCCTGAAACAAAATGCACATGTGTATAAGCTTCCTCTGCTGAAATGAAGATGGAAACTCTCCTGAATGCACTGAGCAGAGGGAACACACTCCCCTCTATCTGCTTCTAGAATCCAATCAGGAACTCTGCTTCAGTTATTCTGATAACCACTGCATAAAATCCTAGGACCTGCCGAGATTCCCAGAGGTTTGAAGGTTAATCACCACGCCAGAATGTTATAGAATGGTGCTTTATCATTTATCAAACAGAAGGAAGGGCTTGCAGAATGCTACACGCCGCGGTGCTCTATGTAGAAGACCTCTGTTTGGCTTTTCGGCTTTTCAAAAATTCATTTGTGCCTTATGGTGTAACGAGCGTTGTTGACATGCAACGTGATTCAGGATTTCAGGAAAATAACCCATTAATATATCGGGACTTCAGGAATATAATCCATGAATCGTGTACATAACATGTGCATAACACGAACCATATAAAATTGTCTTAACACATGGAAAATAGAAGACAGCCTTCAAAAATATTGCCCTAAACTGGTGGTTTTCTAACTCAGAGGAGGTGTTTTTTTTTGGGGGGGGGGGGGAGTGGTAGGATTCCAGGTTCTTTGTGTTTTGTTTCTTGGACCTCTTGACTACTTAATCCAGATTGTGGTACTGTAAGTAACACATTTACAAAGTTTTACACAGCTCCCTAGCAGGGTTCCCAACACACACTGGCCATATTGTTTACCCTAGTTTAACAGTTAGGGATAGGGAGATCTGGGTACCAGCAAGACTTTTCTTAAGGAAAGAGTGCACAGTTGATTCAGTGTGCCTGGACAAAACAGACCTTGGCAAGAGAGCCGGCCCACCCATGAGGCGGACTGAAGCAACTGCTTTGAGCGGTGGAATGGGATGATGCCCCACCCACCTCTACCGCCACTGCAAGGGTCGTGCAGCAGCTTCCAGTGAGATCTCATCCGTGACCCCAGTAAGTGAGACTTGGGTGATGGAGGTGGTAGCATCTTCCCATTTCACCCCAGGCGGCAAAATGGCCAAGGCCACCCCTGCTTGGAAATTTACCAGGGGTTATATTGGACTGCAAGAAGATCAAACCTATCCATTCTGAAGGAAATCAGCCCTGAGTGCTCACTGGAAGGACAAATCCTGAAGCTGAGGCTCCAATACTTTGGCCACCTCATGAGAAGAGAAGACTCCCTGGAAAAGACCCTGATGTTGGGAAAGATGGAGGGCACAAGGAGAAGGGGACGACAGAGGACGAGATGGTTGGACAGTGTTTTTGAAGCCACCAGCATGAGTTTGACCAAACTGCAGGAAGGCAGTGGAAGGCAGGAATGCCTGGCGTGCTCTGGTCCATGGGGTCATGAAGAGTCAGACACGACTAAATGACTAAACAACAACAAAAATATTGCGCTTTGGCCAGAACAGTGTTTCTCAAACAGTGGACCTACCAGTGGGCTTTACGGCTACATCCTGCTCAGTGACTTCTAGCCTTTTGATTGACTCAATCTCAGCACCAGCAACTACTTGCATGCTGAGTAAAGATGGCCAGGAGACACGGAGATTAAGGGAAGGGAGAAGAGGATGTCTCCCTCCTCTGAGGAGAAGGACCAGACGAAATTAAGAAGTTGGTTATGATGATGACTGAAAATGGGAATAGAAAGGAAGAGGATGAGAGAGGAAAGGTGTTAAAGGAAGAAAAAGTGAAGGTAAAAGAACCAGGGAGAGTGAAAATGAAGACCTGCACTGGTGCCCTGGTGCTATTTTTCTAGAAAAAGTGGTGCCAGAACTCACCATGAACACCTCCCTTGTTCTCTTATAATGGCAATGGCAGCCACCTGAGAGAAGCTGGAACTGAATTCGGGTGAGCTGCAACTGAAAAAAAGCCCTGTCCTCGACACGTATGCCAGAGTTTCTCCTGCAACATGTCACAGATGCTCAAGCAGACAAATTCATGTGCAGAGTATAGCATTTGAAAACCATTGGTTTAACATATCTGGGTGAAATAGTTTCTTTCCTTGGGTCAAGTCTGATTTAAAGATAGGGTTAAGGCCTTTGTTGTGATTAACCTTCATGGTTTTTTTTAAATATAAATCATAATAATCCAAGTGATAACACTTAACCTACCACATAATGAGTTTTGGGAGCCTCCGTCAATTAGTGTGTCTGTAAATCCTGCAATATCAGGCACCTCGACTGCTGTGTACATGCCAAGTTTTCCATGTTCGTCACTGGCTTCATTGGATACTGTGAGCATTAACGTCACTGGCTCTGGAAAGACAGAATACTCCGCTTGAACAGAATATGCTTAATTGGAACTGCTGATTTATTGGCATGTTTCCAAGGGAACTAATTTGGCTTAATGAAGGTGAACGTCAATAAATGGTGTTTAATTAGAACAATATTATCAAACTTTCTACATAGTGGACGGGTGGTTAAACACTGTAATAAGCACTGGTTTTATCTTTGAAGAGTCCTGAACTCCGATTGACTTAAGGGATGTGCCAAAGGCTGGAAAAAATATATAGAAGGCATTCGTATTTTCGTTACGAAGAGTGCTGCTCCAATCCAAGTGAGCATACTTTTCATTATTAGTCTAAGAATAATTCCTCCTGCCTGACAAGGCAGACTGTTGCCGACTAAAACAAAATCAAAGGGACATTCCAGAGATTACATATAGAGCTTGTGGTGCCTTGCGCTCATTGGTAAATCTCATTTAATAAGATGCTGCTATTTTAAAAGGTTTGCTCTCTGCATTCACGTTTCAGTGAAGAGATGCAATCATGTTAATGCATTCCCATAAGCAACAGCCCTTTTTGCTTGCACAAAAGGGCATCTTTCCCCTCTCCTCTCCTCTCCTCTCGTCTCCCCTGCATCCTCCGGCACAGATTTTGGGGTGTGTGCAGAGAGGCTGAAGAAGAGAAACCAGAAGTCCTGTAGCTTAAGCTAATGTCCACCACACAAGTAGGTGGGCACCACTGGATATCACCCACACCTTGCAGATCAGAAGGTTGGCGGTTCGTAGAATGATGTTGGATAGAAATTAAGTGGTTTTCAGCTGTAATATTTTAAGGGAATATGAAAAATGGATTATTTATAGGTAAAAATTTAACGTTACAATATTTTAAGATTAAAGACTAGGATAAACAAAGAGGGTAAGGATTTGCTGAACCAACAAACTGAACTGGAATACAAAAAAGGGAGGCGTGAGGAGGTCCGGGAAACAAGCTAATGAAAAATAAGTAATGGAAAGATTGTGCTGTTTTTAACCATTTTTATTTTGTATTTTTTTCTTTTTTCTTTTTGTTTTGTAATATTTTGAAAATCTTAATAAATATCTTATAAAAAAAAACAACAGAAGGTTGGCGGTTCGAATCCCCACGACAGAGTGCGCTCCCATTGCTCTGTCCCAGCTCCTGCCAACCTAGCAGTTTGAAAGCACACCAGTGCAAGTAAATAAATAGGTACTGCTGCAGCAGGATGCTCTGGCTTCTGTAACGGTATCCCATTGCACCAGAAGTGGTTTAGTCACACTGGCTGCATGACCCAGAAAGCTGTCTGTGGACAAACACCAACTCCCTTGGCCTGAATGCAAGATGAGCGCCACCACCCCATAGTCACCTTTGACTAGACTTAACCGCCCAGGGGTCCTTTACCTTTTACACCCTGCGGAAGTGAGAGCAGGACAGGTTATTGACAAACAGGGGAATACATTGCACAACAGGTAGACAAGACCCACCAATGTGGTAAAGAAATGGGCAACATTTATAGTCCGGATGCAGGGAGAGGTGATGTGTATACATCAGGGCTGGCCCCACCGACAGGCAGAGTGAGGCAGCTACCTCAGGTGGTGGATACTGGAAGGCAGTGGGCTGGCAGCATCCCCCTGGTTATTCCCTATACAGTGGTACCTCTTACGAACTTAATTCATTCCGGAGGTCCGTTCTTAACCTGAAACCGTTCTTAACCTGAGGTACCACTTTAGCTAATGGGGCCTCCCGCTGCCGCCGCGCTGCCAGTACGTGATTTCTGTTCTCATCCTGAGGTAAAGTTCTTAACCCGAGATACTACTTCCGGGTTAGCGGAGTCTGTAACCTGAAGTGTTTGTAACCCGAGGTGTTAGTAACCCAAGGTACCACTGTATTGCCCTTTGATGCAGGCAGCAAAGAATATCCAATATGCTTCGGTGTGCTCTGTCTGCTTCAACCTGTGATTCACATTCCTAGCTATTCGGTTTAAGACAAAGCTATGTGTTCCCCCTTCACTACAATGGGGAACCTTAAAATGGCTGTAATGTGCTTCCCCTGCCTTTCTGGAAGAAGTAGAACAAATTTGCAGGCACAGAAGCCCCTCCAGCTGATGAAGCCTGCTGAATGGCAGACAAAAACTGTTATGTATTGAAGTTCTCACCCTGGCCACCAGGAGTATTGTGTATGTAGTTTTCACTCAGGTCCACGTCAGTTATTTTAGGCGGGAAACCCTGGGTTGTTGTTGCTACAATGTTGACAGCCGGCTGCCTATAAAAGCAGGCCGGCTGAGCTGTTTGCTGTTCAGTTCTGTTCCAGCTTACAAATAAAGAGCTGCTTTGGAAGAATCGCTGTGTCGTCTACTATGTCTACCCACTATTTAACAAAAACATTTAGGGGCTTTTATGTGTGAAGTGAATGGGATTTACTCTCTTCCATAATCCATATTAGATCAATACCTTTACCAGGCCAACTAAAACTCTAAGATCATACTGTATTAGCTTCATACTTTTGGAGGGTGTGGTGGCATTTGTCTCTCACTGTTTCTTACCTTAAAATAATCAAGAGGTGGCCAAGAGGGGCTTATTAGTGTGTGTGTGTGTGTGTGTGTGTGTGTGTGTGTGTGTGTGTGTTAAAAAAAACAACTAGCAGCTTTATATAGGCTGGTTTGGCTTTCTTAGAGCTTGCTTGTGTTGGGAGAGGCATTGCAAGGTGAGGCTGTCCTAAAAACTACCTGTGCAATGTTGATGAGTTCCAGAGGAGTTTTCTTTTTCCCAGTGGGTAGATTTTAAAACATTAATTGATACTTTTAACTTAAAAAAATTTTTTTTTAAAAAAAGTTAAAAGTATCAATTAATGTTTTAAAATCTAATTCCCCAATCATCCACTATTCAGCTTTAATAGACAAACAAACACCCAGAGCTCTTCAATGCTCCACAGGCAGAATTTAGACTGGAGGTCCTCAGGACTTCTTTTCAGCCGAAATTCACCGGAACTCAGTTCTGGCACCTCCCAGGTGAGCGCCATTGACATTCTAAGAGGCGTTCGTGGTAAATTCCAGCACCTCTTTTTTTTCTAGAAAAAATAGCACTGGGTATCCTAAGGATTCTTGTCACTCTGTGTCTCTCTTTTCCAATACCTTCTACTTTTCCATTCACTGTAGTTTTGCTATGGAGTTTCCTTACTACAAGCCCATAGCTCTGCAAGAAAAGAAAAGAATAATCCTAATACTACTACTACTAATAATAATAATAATTATATCCCACCCTCCCCAGCCAAAGCCGGGCTCAGAGTGGCTAATAACAGTAAAAATGGCACAGTTTACATAAAATCACAGTCAATTAATTAAAATACATTCTAAAATCAATTCAGAATCAAATTAATGCCAACCATTGGGCTAGAGTTCTATGAGGATTACAGAAGGGGGGGGGGGGTCAGACTGTGCCTTGGCCAAAGGCCTGGTGGAACAGCTCTGTCTTGCAGGCCCTGCAGAAAGATCTCAAGTCCCGCAGGGCCCTAGTCTCTTGTGACAGAGCGTTCCACCAGATCAGGGACATGGCCGAAAAAACCCTGGCTCTGGTTGAGGCCAGCCTAACCTCCCTGTGGCCCGGGATCTCCAAGATGTTTTTATTTGAAGACTGTAAGGTCCTCCATGGGACATACCAGGAGAGGCGGTCCCGTAGGTACGAGGGTCCTAGGCCATATAGGGATTTAAAGGTTAAAACCAGCACCTTAAACCTGATCCTGGACTCCACCAGGAGCCAGTGCAACTGGTATAGCAACGGGTGAATTTGATCCCGCGGCGAGGACCCCATAAGGAGTCTCACCACAGCATTCTGCACCCGCTAGAGTTTCTGGGTCAGTCTCAAGGGCAGCCCCACGTAGAGTGAGTTACAATAATCAAGACTGGAGGTGACTGTCGCGTGGATCACAGTGGCTAGGTCAGGGCAAGAAAGGTAAGGAGCCAACTGCTTAGCTTGGTGGAGATGAAAAAATGCCGCTTTTGTTATAGCCACAATCTGTGCCTCCATAGAAAGGGAGGTGTTGAAGATTATACCCAAACTCTTAACAGACAGTGCTGGTACTAATTGCTCTTCCGCAAGAGATGGGAGTTAGCCCCCCAATCCTGTATCATCCCGACCCAGCCAAAGGACCTCTGTATTTGAAGGATTTAACTTCAACTGGCTCGCATGTAACCATCCAGCCACAGCTTCCAAACATCTTATCAGTGTGTCTGGGGCCAAGTCAGGATGGCCGTCCATCAACAGATACAGTTGGGTGTCATCAGGATACCGATGGCAGCCCAAACCAAAACTCTGGACAAGCTGGGCAAGGGGGCGCATAAAGATGTTGAAAAGCATTGGGGAGAGTATCAGACCCTGCAGCACTCCATACACCAAGGAGTGGCGTGATGACAGTTCTCCCTCAAGCACCACCCTCTGTCCCTGACCAGAGAGAAACGTGTGCAGCCATTGAAGGACTGTGCCCTGGATCCCCACGTCAGCAAGGCGGTGGTCCAGAAGTTTGTGATCGACCATGTCAAAGGCTGCTGACAGGTCTAAAAGAATCAGAAGCGCCGACTTGCCTCGATCCAGCTGCCTGCGGAGATCATCTGTTAGGACAACCGGAGCCGTCTTGGTCCCATGACCAGTGCGGAAGCCGAATTGGAATGGATCCAGAGCCAATGTTTCATCCAGAATCCCACCACGTTGTTTAGCAACCGCTCTCTCAATCACCTTACCCAGGAACGGAAGATTCGAAACCGGGTGGTAATTGGATCAATCTAAAGGATCTAATGATGTTTTCTTTAAGACCGAGCACATCACTGCCTCCTTCAATTCCCCTGGGAATGTACCGGTGCCAAGGGACAAATTGATGATATCCCCTAGGGGGCCCCGCACCTCGTCTGGACATGCTCTAATCAGCTAGGACGGGCACGGGTCAAGAGGACAGGTGGTGGGCTTTCCAGCTCGGAGGAGTCTGTCCACATCGGCTGGGGATATTTGGTCAAAGTGGTCCAATACTGGACCCGAGGACAGTCGAGGGGCCTCCAGTTCCGTTTTTATATCCAAATTGACAGGGAGGTAACGGCGGAGCAAAAGTAGCAAAAGTAGAGAGTACAGGAAACAGTGCAGCAGAAGGTTTCATGGAGACCCTGATCCGATCTGAGGCGCTTCATCAACATCACTGTTTGACTCAGGAAGCCTTCAAATTGCCTTTTTGTGCAGCCCCAGCACAGAGCAGTCTCTCTCACACACCCCTACAAAATGTATTGGGCCATTGTTTGTGTATGTTACTGGCATTCTCTGTCTATGCCATACATACTGTGCACTAGATTTCATGGCATATCTCCTCCACCCTATCATACATTTGAATTCCAGGGATCCTTGGGAGAAGGATGAATCCCGGGGCACGACTACATTCACACGTTCCCAGGTTCAATCCCCAGCATCTCCAGGTAGGTCCGAGACAGACTCCTGTCTGAAACTTTGGTGAGCTACTGCCAATCTTATGTAGCCAGTATGGACCAATGGACTGACTCCGTATAAGGCAGTTTCCTGTGTTCATAAGTCTAGTACACATTAACATAGTGCTAAAGAGCACATCCCAGATCTTGTTAAAGGGCAAATAAGGAACAAAACAGGGATTGTGAGCTGACGCTAATAAACAGAGGCAGCTGGAGTTTATATGGCCTTTGTTTTCAATGGGCTTATCTTTTAAGCAGTTCAAATTATTTCTGAAAATATAGAAAGGCATGCTAATAGAGATGTCTGCCACATCTGAGTGGTGCCCCTTTGTAATTTGCGTAGCAGAAACAGGAATTGTTGCCCATGCAAATTCAGCTGCCTAGCTGCAACTGTTTCTGAAAAACAACAGTGACTGGGTTGTGTTAATTCAAATCCATCCTTTATTGTGATGGTTGGGCACCTGCAAGGCCTTTTCAAATGGGGCAAAAAAAGGAGCAAAGTTAACCCTTTAGCCAATCTCATTGCTGAGAAGGCTGCCATAAAGTGCAACATTTTCATTTGCACGTAAACCTCTTCCCTTCCAGCGTTTTCAAAATCCTGAGAAGTAGTTCCCAAGCAAAGTTATTGGATCAAGTTTTCAATTAGAGCGGATCGTGCAGTGGTAAGTGAAAACAAGAAGAGGCACCAGGTAAGCCCCAACACTAGGAATACGTTCAGTGTCACATGATTTTCACAAACATATACTCTATCTAGCAGAAAAGGAATGCTGGAAGGCATGGGTGGCAGTAAGGCTACATGAAATAAGGAGGAAAGCTTGTTTCAATCTCTAGCAATGACTGGGTGAGCTGGCATGATTTCATGGACTCTTTGCTTGATATATCTGATTCTATAAGAGCTAGAGACCAGGTGGGCTGCTTGTGGGCCCATTCTCATTTTATGTGGCCCCTTGAAACTCCTAAAGCTGCTTCATTTTTCCACCTTGGCAGACTTCCTTTCTATTTATTTCCTCTGGCTGTTAAAAGTGTCATCCTCCCACTTTTTGATATACTTTCAGAACTTGGAAGGTGGCAGTATTTTATTTGATTAAAAATTATTTTTATTTTTAACTTTTTTTGCCGGCTATCTAAGAACAAACTGGCAGGCATCTGCTCTGTCTGTAGCACAATAAAGTAATTGCTTTCAATCCTGTTTCAGAACAGAAGTCATACTGGTTTCTTTGTACTATTAAAAAACAACAACACTTCTGTATACTTATTTCAAAGTATTCCCCTCAAACGCAGCAGAGCTTACTTCTGAGTAGATCTGTGCAGGACTAGAAATGCTAGAATGAAAACTGAAGCAGGGCAGTACCTATTTCAGGTTAGTTAATCCACTTTTACCTCTGGCTTTGTCCATTATCAGATTTGGTTCCACCCAGTGCCATGATAGATCACCTCAGATGGAATGTGGCCCTCATCAAAAAAACAGGTTGTTGATCATGGTAAAGTGGGCCCAGGATTTAGGGGAAAATATAATGATAAGCCAATGGGAACAGCTGTGGAAAAGAGATATCAAATTTACGGCATGCTATAATTTAAGAGAGAATGTAATGAAAATGCAATACAGATGGTACCTGACCCTGTTCAGACTGCCAAAAATGTATAAAAACTGTAGTGATGTCTGTTGGAGATGCAACAACGCGGCAGGAACCTTTCTACATATGTGGTGGGAGTGCAAAGAGATAGTGGGATTCTGGGAAAATATATTTAACAAACTGAAAAAGATGTTTAGATTTTCATTTTTAAAAAACCAGAATCCTTTCTCCTAGGTATCATGTCAGAGGAAATAAAAAGAACAGTCCGACCATTATTTATGTATGCAACTACGGCGGCAAGGTTATTGATCGCCAAAAATTGGAAAAGCAGCAGCGTCCCCACTAAAACAGACTGGTTATCTAAAATGATGGAATACTTCCATATTGCCAAACTAACAGGGAAGATAAGAGGAGATATGGTACAAAAAGTGAATAAGAAGTGGGCTGTCTTTAAGAAATACATCAAAATTTATGTGGAAAAAGAAGAATTTCTGACAGATATTGAGTGAATCCAGAAAATGATTAGAGTGAAAGGAGAGTATAGTCAAGATAGAAGAAGAGATTAAAGAGATTTAATGAAAATGATTTATAGGTGGTACATGACACCAGTCAAGCTTGCAAAAATTTATCATTTGCCCAACAAACATTGGAAATGTAATGAGACTGAAGGTACATTCTTTCACATTTGGTGGACATGAGCATAGATTAAGACATTCTGGGAGATGATCTATAACGAAATGAAAAAGGTACTTAAATATACCTTTCTGAAGAAACCAGAGGCCTTTCTCCTGGGCATGGTCGGCCAATTGGTGTCAAAGAAGGATAGAACTTTTTTTATGTATGCAACAACAGCAGCAAGAATACTCATCGCGAAGTATTGGAAGACACAAGACTTACCCACCCGGGAAGAATGGCAGATGAAGTTGATGGACTATATGGAATTGGTGGAAATGACTGGCAGAATCTGAGACCAGGGAGAAGAGTCGTGGAAGGAGACTGGAAAAAGTTTAAAGACTATTTACAGAAATATTGTAAAATTAATGAATGTTAGAAAAATGTTGGAATGAAGTTATATGGCTTTAGCAGAAATGTTATAAGGAATTAAGTACAAATAGATTAATAGAGTATTAAAGGGAAAAATAAGGTTAGAATCTGTTAAGATAATTAAAGGATAGAAAGCAGAGGAAGATGGAAAGGAATTGCTGAAACAATTAACAGAAGTGTAATACAAAAAGGGAGGTGTGAGGAGGTCATTGAAATAAGTGAATGAAAGATAAGATATTGAAATTATTTGATGTGTTTTAAACTGTTTTTGTTTTGTTTTGTTAGTTTAATGTGTTTAATGTGTTAGTGTTAGTGTTAAGTAGTGTTTTTGTATTGTATTGTATTGTATTTGTAGTGTCTAAATTGTTGGAAAAGTAATAAATATTATTTTAAAAAAAAGAAATAATGAAATGCATTTAAGCTAGTTGGAAAAATAAAGTAGCATAACGAGAATGGCTGAAAGTCAAGTCACTTGGTGGGTGTCCGTGTGGGGTAGGTGTGTAGGTATGTTGATATGTATAGTATAGGTAGGTATTACATAGAGTAATGTAGGTATGTTTTATGTTATGAAAATAAGGTAGTGTGTTGTATATGGGTATTGTGTAAATGTATATTGTGTTAAATGTAAATTTAATAAAATTTAATAAAAATTTAAACAAAAAAACAGGTTGTTGATCCCTAAACTAAAGGCAGTACTGGGCAGGCAGGACTTATGCTGGATCCTAACTCATACCCACCAACATTTCCCTGATGAAAATAAGGACGTCCCATTCCATAATGATAATTTTACTCTTTATACCACCCACATCTTACTGGGTTGCCCTAGCCACTCTGGGCAGCTTCCAATATATATACAAACATAATAAAACATTAAACGTTTTTTAAAAACCTTCCCTGTACAGGATTGCCTTCAGACGGCTCGGGCGTTGGATAACGCCATACCCTCCAACATTTCTCCAGTAAAAATAGGGACAGCCTAAAGAAAAGCAGAACATTCCAGGATTAAATCAGTAACTGGAACAACTTCTCTAAATCAGGGTCGTCCCTGGAAAATAGGGACATTTGGAGAGTCCTTTAACTCCATTCAGCTCAGTGAAGCAACCTGACAGCCTAGTAAACCTTACACTGGCAAAAAAATAAAACCCCAACAAGTCAAACTCTATTTCAAACGCTTGTCTGCCTTTTGCCAGGTTTAGGCCAGCTAAACGGACAGTACTCCCACTATTGAACAGAGTTTGGATCTGGCATACTATGCTCTGGCTTAATTTAAGACAGCATTAGAGGACACGGGTGGCGCTGTGGGTTAAACTACAGAGCCTAGGAGCTGCCAATCAGAAGGTCGGCGGTTCGAACTGAGCTCCCGTTGCTCAGTCCCTGCTCCTGCCAACCTAGCAGTTCAAAAGCACGTCAAAGTGCAAGTAGATAAATAAGTACCACTCCGGCGGGAAGGTAAACGGTGTTTCCGTGCACTGCTCTGGTTCGCCAGAAGCAGCTTAGTCATGCTGGCCACATGACCCAGAAGCTGTACGCCGGCTCCCTCAGCCAGTAAAGCAAGATGAGTGCCACAACCCCAGAGTCAGTCACGACTGGACCTAATGGTCAGGGGTCCCTTTACCTTTAGTTATGCTAGGTGCCCATACTTTGGATTACTTCCTTTACCATGTCCATCAACTTCAATAGGTTTATTGTGAATATGGCTTAGTTGGAAACAAGCCACTGGTTTGTTTGTTTTTTGCACAATAATTAAATTCATGAGAAACTTGAATATGTAAAGAAAAACCTGAACATTTAAAGAAAAATTGACATCCATCTCAGTATCTGAGCAACTCAGATTTTAGTGATGGTCCTACCAGAAAGGCCTGTTTTACGGCTTCAGATTGCTCACTAATAACTTTTAGTGAGCTTTTTTTCTCCCAGCTGGAACTCAGTTCCAGCACCTTTTAGGTGGGCACCAGAAAATGAGCGAGGTGTTCATGGTGAGTTTCCGGCACCACTTTTTCAAGAAAAAGAGCACTGCTGGCAACAATTGTATTAATAAAAAGGAATCCATAAGATGAACTATGTTAATGGGTAAAATGCATTCTATGATGTTTTGCTGCATTTGAGCTTTATGCCATACCAGAAACAGGGGTAGTGACAGTAATTAAATAAAAATGAAAATACTTTCCACCAGCAGCCTGATTATCAGTGGGGAGAAATTAAAAAGTATAACAGAAGCAAGTACTGTGCCCTCTGTCCTTCGTCAGTAGATAACAATAAAAGCAGGGAACTTTTGAGTGGAGAGTAATTAATTGAGCCTAATCACCCTGACAAAACAATGTGATTGGGAATAAAATTCAAGTTCCCAATTATGTAAGTGCCCTTTTTTCTCTTTCCTTTTCTTTTTGCAAAAGGCCACATTATTAACTTCGCCTAGGCTGTGGGAAGTAGTCCTGGACTTGGTACTATTGCTTGCTTCCAAGCTGTGACATCCGTTTGCGGGCAAATGCTTTCCTCTTCCTCCATTTAAGAGGATCTCCCAGAATATATATTCCTCTCTAAATTACATTTCTTTAAAGGAAATAAAACAGAAGTGAAAATAATGAAACAGCACCATTATTTGGATTACATTTATCTTTAATCCACTTTGTCCTCTGTATAAAATAACAGTATAAAGACATCTGCCAATATTTTAAAGGCTTCTGCTCGGGTATGAATTATATTTTTAAATTAGACCCTAAAGCTGCATTCTAATGCAGTACTTTCATTTACCAGAGTATGCACATAGTTGTGTTCTATTCCCAGGGCACCCTTTATTTAATCAGGCTGAGAGCTCGACAGACCTGTATCCGTTTTCCACATAAATCTCTGCCAAATACTGCTGACTTTTTCATTTAACCTTCCTGGCAATGTCTGACCTCCTTGCGAAATCTCTCTCTCTCTCTCTCTCTCTCTCTCTCTCTCTCTCACACACACACACACACACACACACACTTGTACATACATGAATACAAGCACCCGTTTATGTATAAGGACAAATATAGTTAGTTGCAAGATAAAAACGCCCACTCCTTGGAATGGCACCGAAGGCAGGCAGTGTCCTTGCCGGTTGCGCACACGTGAACCGCCGCAGTAAACAACTTTAGCCTTTCCCATTAAAGGTTAGAGAGAAGTGATTGATACATTTGACAAAGAAATGTAAGGTCAGGAGTAATAGAGGCAATCTGTTATTTACCCCCCAAAAGCGCATGAAGAGCTATAAGTGTGTTGGGTGCCTGCTTGTTCATTTTTCAAGCACCTGCTCTTTCCGGATAATGGATAGGGATGAGTGGAGCTGCCGCTTGTGGGAATCTCCATCTGCACTTGTGGCACCCTGGGAATAAAGTACGCGAGAAACCACCAAGGCCACAGTACTCAGGCTGAGGATGATTTGGTCTTACTGACTTCAGCGGCATTAAGCCAGCTCAAATCCACACTCTCTTTCTCAAGTGATTTGTAGATGAGCTGTTAAAGTGCAATGGGCTTTGGTCTGAGCTCAATACCAGTGACTCTCACACTTGGGTGCTAAGAGCAGAGGTTCCCAAACCTTATGCTGTGGACTACCCATTGTCCATAAGCTGAATCTATGTGTTCTGCATGAAAAAAATCACATTGATTTTTAATTGCATTTTTATTGCTTCTGTTATTTCTTATATTGCATTTTATCAAGGTGGAATCTACACACATATAAAAAACCTTTCTGAAAGTGCTTTAAAAAATACATCGAATTTTCCATAAGGCTCGTCATCTGGCGTCACATTGTATATTGCACTTAAAACACACTTAAAAACGTTTTATTTGCAGCTGTATAGCTGAGTCCTGAATTCTGTGGAATATAATATTCTGAGCCAGCCGGAAAAATAAAATGGTGATAAATGTACCTAAAATCTATGATGGGAGGGATGGTGGCAATGTGTTAGGCTTTTCAAAAGCTTGCTTCCTTGTTTGTTTGTTTTTGGGGGGTCATTTTACATTTTTTCATCCCTAATATGCTTTAGCAAGTGCAAGGTGGTTTGTCTGTGTGTGTGTGTGAGAGAGAGAGAGAGAGAGAGGGAGAGAGAGAGAGAGAGACAGACAGACAGACAGACAGACAGACACAGAGAGAGCTGAAATTCTTGTAGATCCTTGACAAGAGCAGACCTAAAAACATGTGACCTACCAATAGATTGTAGCAGGGCTGTAAACCTCTTGTCCCCCCCCCCCCCCTGCTTTGACTTGAATGGCTGACCACAGTGCAAGCTTAATGTGCTGCATTTGGTTATATTAGTCTTAACATCATGACATTGCATCTCCAGTTATCTTTGTGGATACAGGGGTTTAAATTGCATCAGCAGGAATGCTGAATTGGTTTCACTGGTGAATTTGCACCATAGAAATGCTTTTAAAAATATATATAATAAAATCATGGATCCCTGGCTGTTATTTGCCCTAGAAGGCACTGTTTGCAGACATAGGGTCCTGATTAGGTCATGCATGCAATATGGGTAGGGTCTAGGAGCTCCGCAAATCACGCTATTTCAGAAAGGAAGGGGCCAGTGTAAGCATGATGCTTTCAAAGTATGTTAACATAACAAGCAATTGGGCTCTGAAGTTGCGCATCTTAGGCAGCTGAAGCTCAAGATGATGGTTTGTAGCAAATTCTGAACCAGATCAAGCACTATGTTATATGGTTTAGCACTAGGGCACCCAGTTTTCAAGTGATATCTGCATTTCAGTCCACATCTCACTGTTCCTTGGGATTTCAGATCACTTCAGATTTGCAATTAGAAAGCTGCAGCCTTCACAAGCTAGAGGAAAGCTCCATTTCCCTTCTTTAATTTTCCTCTTCTCTTCCTTTTCACAGGTATGTTTCCTTCTTTTTACCCCCAGCCCCTCTAATATTTGGTCTCGGTTTAATCTTCCTTCCCTAAGATGCTTGAAGGCAGAAGGCAAAGCCACCCAAAGGACTAATTTGAATCCCCTAAAGCCTGGCTGACTCCCATTCTCAAAGATCAACTGTGCTTGGGAATCAGAACGGTTGTGGGCAGCTTTTTCTCTTTTCAAAATTGAGCTTTTCAAGTCTAGATTCAGCTGTCAGGAGAGGTTGCCGTTCTAACTATAATACATAATATCAAAGCAATGAAGCACCAGGTGCCAGAAAATTGCAGGCCAATTGGAAAATTCTGTAATCTGTGATTCCATCTGGCCCGTGTGCTTCCAGTGGCCATACTCGTAGATTGTCAGAACTATTCATTAAGTTTGTTGTGAAACCAAGTGCTTAATATCAGTAATTTAGGAGGTTCAATGGGAAGTTAAATTGCTTGAAACTGTTTTTGAACAATTGGGTGCAGTGTTGGGGAAATAGCAATGTAGCATATCTATAAGGAGCTTTTTTTAGTTTAGCTTAGTTTTTAATGCCACGCTGGAACTTCAAAAAGATTCCCAACGCCTCCCTAAAACCAGCGCTATTTTTATAAGAAAAAGAGGTGTCAGAACTCACCATGAATGCCTCCCTCATTCTCTTAGAATGGCAATGGAGCCCACCTGAGAGGTGCCAGAAGTGAGTTCCTGTGAGTTTCCCCTGAAAAAAAGCCCTGCCTAAAACCCACTCTTCCCCTGCATAGAAGGATGAGGCTACATCAAATATATGGATCTATAGTGTGGTGTAGTGGTTAAGAGTGGTAGACTTGTAATCTGGTGAACCGGGTTCGCTTCCCCACTCCTCCACATGCAGCTGCTGGGCGACCGTGGGCCAGTCACACTCCTCTGAAGTCTCTCAGCCCCACTCACCTCACAGGGTGTTTGTTGTGAGGGAAGAAGGGAAAGGAGAATATTAGCCGCTTTGAGACTCCTTCGGGTAGTGATAAAGCAGGATATCAAATCCAAACTCTTCTTCTTCTCTTCTTCTCTGTAACACCTGCTTCTCCTCTCTATCCCTCCCTTCTTCCCCACCTTCTGTTCAAACTTAAAATTACAGAAATGTAGAGTTGGAAATAGGGTTGCCCCCTGTCCCTACAAAAATGGAATTACCCTGTTTTTGGACAAAATGTCCCCTGTCACATTTGGACTTCAAATGGGCGTGTCTTTTCCCAGGGCCGTTTTAAGCATATCTGGTGCTGTGGTGGAAAGATCTCTCTGGCGCCCCCCTGGCAACTCCAAAACAAGGGAGGGGGCAGTGGAAAATGTCCTCTGCCTTCCCCACCACCCCAATCCAGCGGCGATCAAGCAGGAAAATGTGCTGGCGGACATGCTCTCTGGCGTTGGGGCGCCCGAAAAGGCAGCCCAGGAAGGCTGCGCACCGCCTTTTCCCATGAAGCAGAAGGATGACAACGACTGGGAGCAAGCTGCAGACCCGCCAGCCATACAGTTGGTGGGGCACAGCTGGTGGGCATGCAGGGAAAGGGGAGGCTGCCGGCAAAGCCGCGCAGCTCCCCCACTTGCTAGGGCGCCCCTGAGAGGCCGGCGCCCTGGTGCAACGAACCACTAACACCAGTGGGAAAGACGGCTCTGTCTTTTCCCCATATTCCAGCCCAGCAGGCCCACAATGGCGACTGTATTGCTGTTGGTGTGGCTGACAAAGGAACCTGGCATGAGTGGCAGTAGAGAAAAAGGGGGAAGAGTGACCTCTTCTTCCCTCCATCGCCCCCTCCTTCCTTCCCTCTCTCTGGTGCTCCTCCTCAGCACCTGCTGCTGGCCTCTCCTCTTCCCTCCTCCATGCTTGAGTCTCTTCTGCTACCAGCATGGGCGAGAGGCTGGAGCCTGCCCATCTATGAGGGGTTTGGATTGCTCTGTAATTAGGTAGGATATCCACCAGATTTTGCATTTCCCAAATATTCTGACATAGTTCCTAGCAGCTTCAACATATAGAACTACAAATTTAAATATGTATTTAAAATATTTTGGAGAGGAATATTTTTAAAATGTGCATTACTGAGGAAATGGGATGGCATTACTGGCACAACGCTGCAAAAGGGGCCTGAACTGGAAGTAGGTAGATTTTTATATCTTTACCTACCTACCTACCTACCTACCTAATCAGCGACAAAATGCTGGGTTTGCTCTGGGTTTATACAGCCTTTTTCAATGTTTTCAGCTGCTGCCTGAAATCTTGAGAATCTCAGCTTTGAGTTTCACAAGAAACATTCAAATGCAATTTTAGTATCTTCTCAAGAGCAAAGGACAAACAAAATGTGAAATGGATGGATCCCAAAACATATTATTTTATTTCCTTTGTTAAAATGTGGCCTTAAACATTTATTTGGAGCAGGAGGATAGTTCTCATGTTTCTATGTGTTGCATATGTCTGTCATTGTCCAAGACACAGCTGCGGTCAAGCCAAAAGAACCCACAGAAGCCAAACAAGAAGCCATCAGAGTTGAAAGAACGATCAAGTTGGTGACCTATATTTTGCATCTCCTAAACCTAAAACAACTGAATTCCAATCCAGAGAACAGTTGCTGTTAAGTTCCACTGAAACAAATGGGACAAGGTCATTACTTTTAGCCAGAATTAAGTAGGGAGACTATCTTCCTTGGGGGTAAGGACCTCAACAAATGAGAGTAAATAGGAGTAGGTGGAACAGCTAATACAGTTAAAATGGTCAGCAGCAAAAGTTAAAAATTTTAAAAAAACAAAAAACAGTGGAGCAAAAGGTAGAAACTGCTGCTCACATCACCATCTTGACTCTCCTCCCCCACTGAAGAAAAAGTATGAGTGATGCTAACTGCTAGGTGTCAAGAACAAACAGAGAATGGCCACCTTGCTGTGCTTATGAGCTTTCTTGGGGCAACTGGTTCACCAGTGTGAGTGGCAGAGTTCTGGACTAAATAGAACTTTGGCCAAAATCTAACACAGGGTTTCCCAAACTTGGGTCTCTGGCTGTTTTTTGAATACAACTCCCATCATCCCTGACCACTGGTCCTGCTAGCAAGGGATGATGGGAGTTGTAGTCCAACAACAGCTGGAGCCCCAAGTTTGGGAAAAATCGGTTGTTCTGTCCAAAGTCTCAACATAAATGATAAAGGTAAAGGACCCCTGACAGTTAAGTCCAGTTGCGAACAACTCTGGGATATGTAATTTCCCTTCTTTGCGCATGTATTCTGAGGCTAGTGCTTGTGATAGCATTCAGGGATCTATGGGGGGTGGGATTCTTGGGTTAGCTGGAATAAAAACATGACTACAAGTCAGTCCAAAGTATGGTTTGGTGTTTCAGCTGAACCAATCCTTTAGTTTACATGTGGCTACATTAAAAACACAAGCAAACAAACAAACAAACACAAACAATCCACACACCCTCCTACACCTGCAAATGCTGTGAAACTATTGTCACAGTCCAGTAGTCGATACAACAAATGGAGTTTCTGTTCATCTCTGTAGTGAAGTATTTGACACAATGACGAAACATTAAGAAGCCATTGTTGCAACTCACTGGAATGCAGTCCTCATGTCTATCCAGAAGTCCATCCCACCAGGTTCAGTGGTATGAAGCATGCTTAAGATTGAAGCCTTAGTTATTATTTAATATAATTTATTTCAACAACACAGTTATTTATCATTAAAAATATGTTATACAGCTTTTATTTCAAGAAGTCATATCAAAGCAGTTCACAAACAGATAAGAGATGGCAGCAAAATAACAAGAAGAAAACCAATTACAAAAATATAGCTATCCTATATGAAAATACATTGGTAAGACAACCAAATTTAAACATCCGTAATTAAAATACAGTATATAACATGCAAGTCTATTAAAGCAATGTAACAGCTAAAACATTTAACATCATGGGCTCTAAATATAGTATGATAAGTTAGCGATAAGATCAGTTAAAATGAACCGTAAAAATCAAGGAAGAAAACTTTCTTCAAACTGCCTGATGAAATAAGTTCTAGGTCTTTGTACGCACTGCTAAGAACATGTTACCCACACCACGCCGAGCTGCGCATTTCAGGCTAAGTGACTGACCAAATATTGGTCATGTTTACCAAGGCAAAGGACCCTGCGTCTGCCCGAGAATTAATTTGGGGACGCATCAGCTCAAAGGTCAAGATCACAACAAAATTAGCTTCTTCCTTTATGCCACAGCTCGACGGGCAGACGGTGGGGAGGATTTGCATTGTGTGAGCACTCTTGAGTTAAACTGTTGTGCTAGCACAAAGCATTACTGCATTAGTCTGCAGCCTTTAATCAACCCCAGCTGGAAACTCCTATCAACATCACCATTTTTTTTGCCAGTTCCCTGTTAATCCCATAAAAAGGATAGGTAAAAACATGACTCGTGTCTTATGTTACATAGGTGGGTTTATGGATTCCAGCTATTCAAACAATTCAGTCCACATAGTTTGTGGGCCAAACAATGATATTTCTGAAATGTTTAATTGGCTAATTTAGACCAGGCTAGAAATAAATGAGTCAAGGCTCCAGAGAAATGTTGTGCCGTTTTTTGGATTATGTTAAAACATTTTCACATCGAGTCCCCATGTTTTCACTGAAACAATGGCTTGCATCAACTGAAAGAGGAGTGTGGTTTGTTTTGTTTTGTTTTGTTTTGTTTTAAAAAAGACCTTCATTTGGAAGCTCTTTTAAAGTTCTCACTCCTTCAGCTGACTTGAAATAATGATAGGGTCTCCCCTCCCGCTTATGTCCCAAACTGGTGTAGTTGTTAAGAGTGGTGGAATCGTAATCTGGTGAACCGGGTTCGCATCTCCGCTCCTCCACATGCAGCTGCTGGGTGACCTTGGGCTAGTCACACTTCTCTGGGCTAGTCTCTCAGCCTCACTCACCTCACAGAGTGTTTGTTGTAGGGGAGGAAGGGAAAGGAGAATGTTAGCCGCTTTGAGACTCCTTAAGGGGTGTGAAAGGCAGGATATCGTCCAAACAACTCATCCTCCTCCTCCTCCTCCTCCTCCTCCTCTTCTTCTTTTCTATGACTGTCAGGGACCATGCTGAGAAAGGCTGCTCTGAGGAGGAATGGTGGGAGCCTCCCCCTCCCCCTGCTCCAGATCTGGATCCTGAATCTCCCCAGGGCAGTATAGATTTGGAACAGTGGTTTGCAGAGGGACATAGTTCAGAAGGCAGAAGCTGGGAAGTACTGAATGGGGAACAGCTAGGAGGAGGAGAACTGGGAGAGAGAGAGAGTTAACATACTCACTGTCGCTGGAAAGTGTCCAGCCACTCAGCCCAAGGTCAAGAAGAGCAGATAAGGTGGCAGCACAGAAAGTACAGTGGTTGTGAGATCAGGTTACAAGATGCGGGAGTGATGTGAATGACTAGGGAGGAAGTGGGTGGGATCCTTAATTGGGAGCAACTTCATTCCTAGGAAATGGATTCTTTGTTCTCTTGCTGTGATCATTAAAGTTCTAACTGGTAAGAAGACTTCTTTCTCTTTGTTCTGCTTATCTATTGCCAAAGAGGGGGGAGAGGAGTGAGCCGATTCCCCGAAGCCTGGCTGTGCCACTGTCTTTTTCAGGAGATGCACTAGCAGCAGAATCCAATACAATTTTACTCAGATGTAAGCCTCGTTGTGCTCATTGGGGCTGACTTGCCCTGATGTAATGAAACACAATAGCATGAGAAGAATATGTGATATACTATCTATAGTCCCAATTTATTTTCAGAACATGTTTATCACAAAAGGATTGAAGAACCAGTTTGGTAAACAGACATGCCTTATTATGTAGAGACTAGCAGAACAAAATATTTATTCCTTATTTTCTGCTTCAGTGTATTCCAGTATGACCTCTTAAAGCTTTTACATATCATTTTTTGAATTACTAATTTACCTTTAAAGCTGAAACAAATTGTGTTTGCCAGCCAAATTGGAATACTCATTTATGTTTGAAAGCGTGAATTTAAACCGTGCAAATCCATGAAATTCATCACGAGCAAAGTTGTCTGAGAGCGCTTGGGAACTTAACTGGGCATTTGTTAGTAACAATTGTTTTGAGAAAGGCCAGCCTCTTTCATTGTTTTCCTACTGTATTCTGGGCAAGCCCTTCTTCTGATGGCCTCATATCCCTTCTTAGAGAGTTGTCAAAAATAGGAATTCAGGAGGGTTCTTCTTCAAGTCTTCTCATCTGGCAGAATCTAGAGCAGAGTTTCCCAAACTTGGGTCTCCAGCTGTTTTTGGACTACAACTCCCATCAACCCTTGCTAGCAAGACCGGGGTCAGGGATAATGGGAACTGTAGTCTGAAAACAGCTGAAGACCCAAGTTTGGAGAACACTGATATAGAGGGTAGAAAAAAGGCCTCAATCTCCTTTGACCTTCTTTTCACAACTAATGTGTACATAAGAAAATGCAGAGGAGAGACTCTTTTTAGGCTTGTATAAAGTACATATAAATGTACTTTTGAATACCTTGGGGATCCTAAACAGGTGAATGATACTTTCCTCTTGTTCCTCAATGTCTCCATTTTGGGTTTCAAATCTTTAGGTCCTTAGATACCCAAGTATGCACAAATCTTTAGGCAAGAAAAGTCAAGGTGAATTCATGATTTCCTTCCTTCCTTCCCCCAGGAAATAGTAAGAAAGTTTTGTAGTCAACACTGCATAGAAACAGGTCATGGGGAACATCCAACATGTGGGGAGGGCGCTAAAGTACTGCAAGGTGTTCTCTTACAACCAAGTGGTATATAAATCTTATGAAATAAATAGGGACTAAAAACCCATGTGAGGTTTGACAGGCCTGGCATAGTGAGGCAAATGCCAGGTCTCAGGTGGTCCTCTCCTGCAAATGCTCTTCTCCCTGAACTTTTGTTTAAAGTATGTCCTGACTGCCACTATCTCAATTTTCTCGGAATGCCTCTGGGTCCCACTGTAGCAGCATGTAAGCTGACTAGGCCAACATTTCAGAGTATTGGAATGTGCACCACTTCACACCCCCATCACTCCCTGGCAAGACCCTGGTGACCTACCAAGTCACAGAACCCCTTCAAAGCTGGTGCCAGCCCTGATTTTACCAGCAATAATTGCCTGGTATCCCTGATGGTGTTCTGAAGATTTATTGTCTCTTGACCCTGTATGTATACTCAAGCCTTATATCTTAGATCTTGACCACAAGGTATACTTTGCAGGGATAGAAATCACCCTGTACATCTATGTATTGAGCAAGAATTATAATCTATTTAATGAAGGAATTTATTTACGGGAGATGATGTTAAGCTGATTTATTTAGGGATAAGACACACTGTCTGACATTTCTGGAGTGGCATCTTCAAAATATGCAACTGCATCTTGCAACCATACTTTTTTCACTTGAGGCAAGGAAAAGAACGGCTTTGTTGGCTGTGTACATGAGAAAAAGCTGGCTTTAACACATAACACATGCCGCTGAAAGAGACCTGCAAGCACACAGAGACTGAAAAGACCTCAAGGTAAGCTGCCAGATTTAAAATAGTCAAGAATCGAAGTGGAGAGGCAACATGTAATTCATATCACATAAAATAAGTTTCTAATTTTCAAACTTACAATATGAGCCTGCTGAAACTCAAAGCAAAAAAATGCATATTTTGCAAAGAAGAAGAAGAAGAAGAAGAAGAAGAAGAAGAAGAAGAAGAAGAAGAAGAAGAAGAAGAAGAAGAAGAAATGATTCCTATTTCATCTTCCCTAAATAAAGTACTGGTGGCTTGCCCTAATTTCAATCATACTTTAAACTACCAAGTGTATGTCCTCTAGTCTCACATAAGAGAGGTACTGATGCTGGTGGGAAGCATGACAAATAATAATAGCAGGAACCCTGCCACTTCTTGGCTCATCTACCTTCTGACATGTTTCCAGCCACTGAGTCCTGTTGTTTCCTGAGACAATGTGATAGAACTGAAAGAGAACTCTGAGCATGGGGTTTGAGGCAGGTAGATATGAACCAGGAGTCTTTAACTTGATTTTGTGGTTCGAGGACCCGATCCCCGCAAAGTGGAATGAATAGACAAGGACACGTGTTATAAGGTTAATGGGCAAGAAAAGGCCACAACTTTATTGATTACAGCAAGTGAAAAAGTATTGGCTTAGGCATTGGATTACGTCAGCTGACTCCACCCCCTCAGAGAGGGGTGAGTCTTAAACAAGGGGGGGTTATTCACCAGTAGGTGGAGCCTGTTGATGCTAATCCAACTATAGGCTCTCCCCTGATGTCACTGAGGGTCGTGCCATGGCCTCCCGCCAAGCAGGCATCGGACAGAATACACGACCGCCAGATTCCTTTAACGGAATACCCAAAAATTGAAGGCATAGGCGATGGCCACACCTAGCCCTTTGACACACCACAACACATTATTCCAATGCCTAACCTACCCACCAATACCACGAAAGTTGTGACGATTGCTACGAGGTAGGCAAAAAAGCCAAAAAGCCTAATGCCAAATGGAAAAATTCCTACCAGGCCCCCCGGACAACCAGGGCGACCAACCTAAGGCCCATAGCAAGGCCAAAGAAAACTAAGACCCTGAACTCAAAGGGAGTGGAGGGTAGGTGACTCGCGACGGGGCGACGAAGAGTGAGGCCGAGGAGGGGCTGGCACCGCAGCATTTAGGCTGCTGTACACGCCCCCTCGGAGGCACCTGGTTGGGTGCCTGCCGATGGGCGTGGGTGCCAGCAAGTTACCAGGGTTAACTGAGACAGGGAATGCCTATTCTGTGGTTGTTAGACTCCAACTCCCATCAACCCCCCCAAAGTATGCCCAATGATCAGGGATGATGAATGTTGTATTCCAAATCTACCTGGGGAGACACAGGTTGGTTCTAGCCAGTCAGGTGATGCCTGAGGGTGACATGGGACTACACAACTTCAGACTACAGGTGGACATCGCACAACAGAGTACTTGCCCAGCAGATGAAATGCTTCCTACATGTGGAAAACTAGAATGTCTAGGAAAAGAATAGACTAGAATCCTTTCTGACAGAATCCAACCCCCCCCCCCACAGTCACAGAGCTTTTGATATTGTTGCTCCACTATATTCATCATGAGGGCCATATCATGTGGTTCTCTGTTGAAAACCACTCTGTGTAGAACAGAGTGGAAAGTATGAATGGAAGCAAGATTCGGATGGAGGGAGAGAGCAAGACTTATTTTATTTGAGGAGGCACCATCAGACACAAGGTTAAGTGGTTACTCACATCTCACTGAATAACTAGAAAACCTGAGGCCATTTGTGGCTAGGTCTTTTATGATGTGGTGTGGTTATTTATGGGCACCGAGCCAAAGTCTATATACGTCTACCATGGACAGCAGCATCAAGAAGGGTCTCTGAAATCCCCACAGGACCTGGCCTGTGAAATTTGACATTTGCTAAGGCAAGAGCAACGTGATCATTGGGCAGATTTGGAGCAGGGTGGATTTATTGCTGCATTTCACAATCAGATCAACAGGAGATACTCTATTATGTTGGCCTCGCAAATTCAAATCTACTAATAACCTGAAATTATGATGTATTTTCCCCTGTGGCTCATCTGTGTAAGACACTATGAAAACATCCCGCTTGTTAATCTGAACTGTGAATTGTCATCATTTGGCACGCCTTCTGGACTGTTTTGGTTAAATGATAACATATAGACAGGCTGGCCATAATATGTTTTAGTAATCAAAGGTCCATTTTTCTATTTAAAAAAACAAAAAACAAAAAAAAGAATCAGCAACCATCATTTATTTAGACTTGTTAACAGAATCACAGAATTGTAGAATTGGAAGGGACCTCAAGGGTCATCTAGCTAGTTGCTTGTTACCAAGAGGTCTCCAAGCGACGGACAGCCCATTTACAAAGATAAACATCAATGCATTACAACATCAATGCATTCATATGAAAACACACACAATTCATAAAAATGTGCATAACAACTCCATCCATCCCAATAACAGCTTCAGAAAACTTTGATGGCCCACAACTGCCACCAGATGATAGCAGAGATGTAGTTATGGTTGAAGTAAAGAAAGTGGTTGAAGTAATAATTACCACATCACCATAAATGCGCACTAGTCTCCTGTTTACAGCAAAATGTGTTGTTTCCAAGCCAGTTAAGCTCCCTCACTCTCACACTTCTAGGCTCTCCTTGCCCCCTTAAGGAATGACAACAGAAGCCACCACTGGGGGAATCTTCCGTCTACAATGGCCTGGTTTTGTCTCTTAGTTCCCTTGGCCCACGTTCTCCAGTCCTTCCCTATCCTTCTGGAAGGTTCCTTCCATATCCTTCCAGAAGGACAACGAGTAATGTGGCATAAGGGCAAATAAGGGCTGGGTCACACAACTTCACATTTGATGTAGGAACAGGAAGGACATAATTATTTATTACTATTCTGATGTATTAAATTTCTGTACCACCCTTCATCCATGGATAATAGGGCAGTTTTGTGCTTTTATGTTGTAAACAACCCTGCGCTCCTTTTCTTACAGCAAATGTGAAGTTTTGTGACCCAGCCCTACTTTGTCCTTTTACCCCATTACCCAAGTCCCTTCAGAAAGGTGTTCCCCCTCTTTTCCCCACATCCTCTTCAGTGTTGTTGTTTTCTTTAAAGCCTTCCTCTCATTGGTCTTTAAAGGGGCACATCTGGGCTATACGTTTTGATGGCAGATGAACAAAGATACGGCATAGACTATGCCTCTACTGTTGCTGATTAGATGAGGATGAGAATCTTATCCACTACCTGTTTTTTGTTGGTTGAGGGGAAAAAACACCTTGCTGAACTTAGCTTCCGATTGGTCAGTGTGTCAAAAGTTGCTATTTTTGGATTTTTAATAAAGTTATCAGGGTACTGAGGACAGTTACTAGCTTCTTGATGGCGCTAGCTAAAGCCCAAGTCACAGTTCATAAGGTCATATATAAAAGACGTTACCAAAGAAGCTTGATCGTTTAAATTATTTTGACCTTAACTTCATACATTGTTTTTGTTCCGGTGAACAGTTCTCTTGAACAGTAGCAGACAGCATTGTGCAGCTGCACTATTCAGCTGACATCTCTCTAGCTGCCTCACAGCCACATACCCAGGATGGAGAGGAGGAAGAGCATGGCTGTAAAGTCAGTGCCCATGTGCCAACAGGAGCATCAGATTGGCTCCACCTTACCCCCTCCCTCTATCTCCCTATAAGCAGCAGCAACATGGCTGATAGGTGTTCAGGTGAGTGAAAATTCCTCACCACACCGTATGCAACTGCCTATATTGTGATGATCCATGGTTATAATTAATCAATCTGAACTGAACTGATTTGTTACATTTCTGAGGGGGTTTTCTCACCTGCCTGCCTCTCTTTTCTAGCATCTGTGCTGCAGAATGCTTTGCAGAATTCATATATGTACCAGACAAGATTGGCTGCAGTAACCTCCTGCCTTGGACATCAAAGACTGCATAATTTGAGTGCACTCACCCCTAAATCAGGGCATCTCCTAGAATCCAGAGTGTTGCGCTTTTTGTGGACCATCATGTACATTTTCTAAATGTTTGATGGTACACATGGAATGACTCTTTTGAAAAACAGAAACATGAAAGTAAATTTAAAGCTCTACCAGATTATCCAGAAAGGGCATGCAAGAGATTTTATGAAAAACTGAATGGCATAAAGATATCTTTGAGGTGATGCCTCCACTGCATTAAGTTGCCAGCACTATTTATTTATCATCTTATCACATGATGTTCCGATAGTGTTAATGCATACATATTTTTCCCAGTGACTAGTTTTCCATCACCATGTATTCAGAGTGAATTTAGCCTCTGGCGTTTTGCCGTTACTGAATAAATAAATAAACTTTTGATGTGTTTGCATTGTAAATTATTCAATTAAAGTGATAACTGTGAAAAAATTCAAAGGTCTTGCTGAAATGACAACCTCAAAGCATGGAGATGAAGGGGGAGGGACCCCAAGCAAACCTCATTTTATTAGCATACAGAATATCTTACAATATATAATAGGAAAATGAAAATTGATTGTGGCATGGAGATTCCTATAGAATATTCATCTGTCATAGAGATTAGTAGTAGTAGTAGCAGCAGTATTTTACAGTGGAGCTGCACTTGGAGATCACAGATACTGGGGATGAGCAATCATTATTCCTTTCCTTGTGAGGCCCCCAAGCTTCTATCATATCATCTCCTTTTGTTCAAAATGAAGTGCAGGCCTCTCTGGGTGAATAAGCCCATATAGAGTAATGAGGTTTGGTACCTTCAGTACCAGTGATAGCTAAACTCTTTTTGGCTTGATTCAGTATCAGCTGAGTATTGTCTCTGTATCTTCTCAAGAAATTCTTGATGAAAGCTTGTTGGCTTCCCCAGTATTCTCTCTTATCTCATAAGGAGGGCTCTGAGGAGGAATGGTGGGAGCCTCCCCCTCCCCCGCTCCTGATCCGGATCCTGAATCTCCCCAGGAGCAGGAGGACAGTATAGATTTGGAGCAGTGGTTTGCAGAGGGACATAGTTCAGAAGGCTGAAGCTGGGAACTACTGAATGGGGAACAGCTAGGAGGAGGAGAACTGGGAGAGAGAGAGAGAGTTAACAGACTCTGCGCTGTTCATCCACTCAACCCAAGGTCAAGAAGAGCAGATAAGGTGGCAGTACAGAAAGCACGGTTTCAAGACATGGGAGTGACGTGGGTAACTATGGAGGAAGTGGGTGGAACCCTTAATTGGGAGACCTTCATTCCTAGGAAATGGATTCTTGGTTCTCTTGCTGTGATCATTAAAGTTCTAACTGGTAAGAAGACTTCTTTCTCCTTGTTCTGCTTATCTATTGCCAAAGGTGGGGTGGAGGAGGAAGCTGATTCCTTGAAGCCTGACATAAGTGCAGTCTTTTCTAAAGTTTCACTTATTTGCTTTATAGCTAAATTCCCCCTTTCCTCCAAGGAGCTTAAGGTGGCATGCAAGGTTCTCCCCTTCCTGTTTTTATTCTCACAACAACTCTGTGAGGTAGGCTAGGCTGCGAGATGGCGACTGGTCCAAAATCGCCCAAAGTGGGCTTCATGGCTAAGTGGCAAATTGAACCCTGGCATCCCAGGTCCTAGTCCAACTCTCTAACCGCTACAGCGGAGTAATATTATTGTTCTGCCAATGTTTGATTTTAAGCAGTGCCTGACATATTAAGATTTTAATGTCAACTGCTCTGAGGTTCACTTGTGATGAAAAATAGCATAGAAACACATTCAATAAATTAATAATAATAATAATAATAATAATAATAATAATAATAATTCCTGCAAACGGCTAAACGATTTGTGCTGCATGAAAAAGACATCACAATCGTGAAAGAAAAGGCGGTCTGGAACATTCAGGTTATCCTGCGCATGTTTTCTCAAGACCTACATCCCAGAATGATTGGCGAGACTTAGTCACAGGTAAGGGTGTCGGCCTTACCATTGTTAGTTCTCTGCATCCTGTTTCAAGCCACCTAAGCAAAGAAATGATACTGCGAATGGAATTCTGACCTGCTCAATCTATGCTGGAATCTATAGGGTTCTTGCTATTGTCAGCGTATGAGAACAATTAGGCTTTATGAAAAGAAAGAAATAATACCAACGTGGTGGCTGCCATTTACAGGGAAACAGGCTTGTCATTTACTGCCGAAAACCAATGATTAGACCACAATAGCAGCAGTAGCTTAGTGATTCCCTTTCTCTCTCTCTCTCTCTCTCTCTCTCTTTCTCTCTCTCTTTAAAACAAGCAGAAACCAGCACCTGGACAATACATTTCCCACCTAATCATCCTCACAGAAAGGATATTTTGTTTGACAGGTCAAAGATACCTTCACAAAGAATTACGGGTTTTCATCTTACGAATGCATAATGGGCGCTAATTTACTAGTTAGGCTGTTCTGCCGCCTAGTTCCAAAGCGTAAAAAGCTATATCTTAAGGATTCATTTGTGGCACAGTAAATTAATCACAAAGCTGTTTTGGCGCTTTCAAAAGAGACAACAACACATTATTCACGTGCAAGGTGCACGCCGCCGAAACGGGATGCGGTACGGCTCAGGGAAACGCCAGACAGTTTTCTCTTGCTGCAATGAAAAAAGCTTTCCTTAAATAAGTCATTTCAGGGTAATTTCAGTAAAAGTCATTTTTGCAGAATCTCTTCATTGAAGGAGATGGCTGGGTGGAATGTCCCTCCAGATTTCTGGGAGTGTGTGTGTGTGTGTGTGTGTGTGTGTAACTAAAATATATTATCTTCCTATCCATACGTTACTTAAGGATTGAGGTTGAATCACAGTGAGAGAGAAGTACAGTGGTACCTCGGGTTACATACGCTTCAGGTTACATACACTTCAGGATACAGACTCCGTTAACCCAGAAATAGTACCTCGGGTTAAGAACTTTGCTTCAGGATGAGAACAGAAATTGTGCTCCGGCGGCGCGGCAGCAGCAGGAGGTCCCATTAGCTAAAGTGGTGCTTCAGGTTAAGAACAGTTTCAGGTTAATAACGGACCTCTGGAACGAATTAAGTACTTAACCCGAGGTACCACTGTACTGTTTCTGGGGGCAGGTAGGTGGGGGGGGCTCCTTGGTCCTGAACGGAGTAACTGTGACCCTAAAGGACCAGATGTGTAGTGTTGGGGTTATTTTGGACTCACAGATGTCCATGGAGGTACTTAGAATGCTTTAGGGATTGGTCACTCCCATTCACTCCAATGAAGAGCACAAAATAGGTTATGTAGTGTTTCATGGGTCAGGAGTAGAAATGGAAGGATGTGCCACTTATGGTTCTCTCCATTTCTCATTTCTGCAGCACACACACACACACACACACATCCATATGGAAAAAAATTCAGCATTTTAGGTTTCTTCAAATAAACACACCTTTTGTATGCACTTTTCACTAATGTACACATTTCTGCAATCAAGTTCTCTTAATGTAATGCCTTTCTGAATACTATTTTCACAAATATGTTCATTTTAATGCAATCTTTCCTTAATATATGCATTTTTGTAAATGTTGGTTTGTTGGAGAACTGCGTCGCAAAATTCAGATAAGTGAAAATTGTGAAAAAATGACTTTCAGTTCTGATTTTGTTTTAGGTCCTGCAAATTTGATAGATTCAACTTTAAAATCAAATTTATTCACCATCCCTAGCCAGGAGACAGCAATTCTGAGCTTTGCACACATCTTCGTTCCTTATCATCTCAGTATCTTGGATGCCACAGCTCAAACTGCCGTCGGTTCCTACTTGCTCTCTCCCTGGGGAGTGGACAATGACCACAACAAAACTGAGATGACTGAAAACAAATCTTCAATATGATGCCGTTTCAAAATACATAAAGCACACTAACACGTAGCATATGAGACAATGCTGCAATAGGAGACTAGAAAGGCAAAATAAAACACATTAAGTGATTTTTTTTAGCCATTGATTTAGGGACTGCGCAAGGTTCCCATGACAATTACCGTCTCACAAGTTCCAATTAATTTGTCTGGCTCTCCGCTATTTCCCCCGCCCCCCATGTGAAAGGAGAACGGAGATCTGCAAGTGGAATGCATGTAAGTGAGGGGAGTGCTGATACTTCTTGCCAGAGTTTCAAAACTCAGTCCATTTCAGCCAAATTGTAAAATCTGGCATTAAAAAAACCCCAAGATGAGTATATCTGTGTGCTGTTCACGTATTCAGCAACAGGCACTGATAGGCCGAGTGCACGTAGTGAGAAAAAGTTTGACTTTGGAAAGGGATGGAGGGCCACTTATCCTGCCATGTGTCCCCTGGCTTCTAGATTGTCCTTATGCTGCAGTGGTGCAAAGGTGGAAACAGTGGGGAGAGATAGCTCAGAGTAGTGATTATGCTTATTCGATGCCAGATGGGCATTCTCTGACAGAGTAAAGATGCATGCTGGGAATGCTCTCCTCCTTTCCAGGACCTTTGTGATGCCAGAACCCTTAGGAATGGATTAAGCAGCTAAGAAGAAAGTTGAGCCACCCCACGGACTGGCTTAGGAGACCTCTTTCCAATACTTGGGATTTGTCAAAGTATTATCTAAGTCCTCAGCCTTTCATCAGCTGCAGTAGGAACTGAATGCCATATGGGTCTAATCTGATGCGAATTTAGACAATAAAAGATTGGATGTTGGCTTTGGCTCATCAAGACCTCTGTACGACTTAAAAGTACAGAACGATACAGACAGAAAAAGGAGAGGAAAAACGGCTACTCATTCCAAAGTAAGCGGCCCTCACTGAAACCTGTATAATAATTTGAGCCAATGTGGTGTAGTGATTAGAGTGTTAGACTAAGTGCTGGGAGACCAGGGTTCAAATTCCCACTTGGCCATGAAATTCACTCTGTGATCATGGGCCAGTCACTCACTCTTAGCCTACCCTACCTCACAGGGTTGTTGTGAGGATAAAATGAGGAGCAGAAGAACTACCTTGAGCTACTTGGAAGAAAGTGGGATATAAATATAACAGGATAAAATAATAATAAATAAAAGTTCAGCACCGCTCTGAAATTTTGTACAGGCAGCTCCCCATTTACGTGGGAGTTATGTTCCAAGGCACCACACATTTAAGTGAAATTGTGTATATTGGGAACACCATTGAAAAAGCTTGCAAACACCCTATTAACCTCTGGAATCCCTTGGAAACCCCTTTTAGAACTCAAAAACCCACCTGGCTCCACCACAATTGCTCCTCAAAATGTCCTTGCTCAAACTCCAACTCTCCACAGACCTCAAAGGTTGTTGCAAAAGGCTCCTGGGATTGCACTTGAAATGGCTTGTTGAATTGCTAGACACTATTTTTCACACCATTTTGTCATTTTTGAACTCTTTTAGGGCTGTTTTTGCCCCTTTCCGTGCCACTTCTGGGTTTGCTGTTATGCACATGTGTCTTGAACGCTCGTAAATGGCGAGTTGTCTGCATGCAGTTTTGCCAAATGCATAAATTTTTCCAGGCAGAGAATGCATTTATGCATAAACACAATATGCATTTATCCATAAACACAAAGATAAGCAATTTATGCTTACTTCTCCCTAATATACATATTTCTGTAGAAACATTTCTTGGGTTGGAGAACTGCAACACAACATTCAGAGGAGTGCAGCTTTCAAAGAATAGCTGTGTTTCAGTTCCCTTATCAAATTGGAAAGTGCAGAGTAGGTAGGTTCACGTTAAAATGTGGACAAAACCAGCTTTCTCCCCCACCTCTATCTGAAATCTCTTTCCAGTTTAGGGGAGACCTTCACAATTTTGAGCTGGAGGTGTGGCAAACTGAACTCTTCAGTCTAGCCTAGACTGTCTGCTACATTCAAATAGGAAGAGCACTCAGATATATGTTTTGGTGATGGCACATAGGGAGATTTGCCAAAGTCTGAAAGACTTTCAAAAGCATTGTAAAAACCTCTCTGTTTAGGTTGGCTTGGTGGGGCGTATCATAGGTTTAAGTCAGCGTAGAGGGTTGGGTGATTTAGGTACAATTCCATGCAATTTTGCCAAAGAGTAAGTTCTGTTGCACACAAAAAAAGGTTGCTGAATTTGGTACTTTGAAGGTTCCTTCAAAGGTTACAGGATCAGGTTGCACATATATTTTCTCTTAAAGCATTATTACTTCCTCTGATCCTTTGGGATGGAAGGAACCAAAAGTAAGCCGAAGATCTCATTGCGGTTTCTACACCTGAATGCATGACTTAACATCATCAGTCTCATTTAAGATACCTATTTGGACATAAAGACTACTTCTATTAATTCATATGCTTAAGATAGGATTGATGAAATGTTTTTATTTTTAATGTGAGCTGGTGATGTCCTTTCCGTTTTCTTCTGTTATATTTGCAAATCGCATCAACAATGTAACCCAATGAATGTTTCCATGGTTAGGCTACTTGTAGCCATTATCTCTTTTCTTGCACAGCTTTGCTTTGTACCAAAGTCACTGGAATAAACCAATTTCTTAATTATATAATGCACTGTCTACATTAAAAAAAAAAATACAAGTAAGGAGGGGGGGGGGAGCCAAGAGTAGTGGGTTTCATTTTTTTGTTTTGTTTGGTTGTTGTTTTTGAAAGGCTGAAATTAGCTTAATTACAATCAGTTGCCCAAAGGGTTATATTACATTCACAGTGATACTAAATGCAGCCACCATGATTAAAGTCATAAAATGAGCGCCAAAGGAAATAATACTTATTAACTTCCTTTCATAGGGAAAACATTTCCATTAAATGCATACAGTACAATTATATCTTTAACTTTCCACATTGCCGGTGCATTGGTTGTGGACTGTTAAAAAGTGCCGTTGGTTCCAATGGAAGAGAATTAAGGATGTGCTTAAAACTCACTAATATAAATCAATCAACTTCAATGTGTTTAACTTTGACTTGATCCGTGTTCATAACTTTGAGGACTGGTGATTCTTTTCCTTTATTTTTTATTGTTTTACTCAATATAATTCGAACACCCTGAGTCTGATGGGCCCGGTTGCCCCTCCACGACCACAATTTAAGACCCGTTTTAGTTTTGCACCTGCTCTAGAATCAAATCAAAGAACAAACCTTGCTAACTGCCAAGATTATCCTTGGGGACTCTTCTCTTTGTGCCCTTGTCATCCAGTCTTAAACAGGAGCTGATCAGAGAGAGGGCCTTTGTCTGTGGCAGTGACCTGGTTTTGGAATAGACACCCGACTAATGTCTACCTAATGCCAACTCTGCTGAGTTTTAGGTGCCAGGTTAACACACTTTTATTGAGCACTAATACTACACTGGTGTTGTGCCAGCTGATGGGCTTTAGGATTTGGCAGAAGCCCCACATGCCTGATATGGAAGTCACTTGATATGCTGACAGACTGACAGAAGACTCCATCAGTGAAAATGAATGGCTGGAATGAGAATAAGTTATGGGTGGAAGGAGAGCCACAAGGGGAAGGAGAACCCTCAACACTGCCCCTTTTCAGTCCACGATCATGCCCCCATTGGCAGTATCACTTCACACTAGCCCCAGTCCTGGAGCAGGAAATCTACCTCCCACTAACCATGGAAGCAATAATAGCTATCCCTGTATCAACTGCTACCATTGACATAATCACAACCAGCCCTAACATGTGATTTGTAGGGGAAGCAACACTGTTATCCCAGCAATTGCCCCAGGCACCAAATTGTTAGGGGGCACAAAATGTCAACACCCAGTGCTGCCTCAATACAGCTGTGTCCTTCCATCACTGGGCTCCATTAAAAATCAATTCTCCATACGAACCAGAAAGTGACCTCTCCAGACAATGGAACAACTCTTCTTATCTCTGCAGCTGCAATCTCCTGGGTGATGTGGACACCATTACACAGTTGTATGTGCATGCACACAAAAGCTCATACCAAGAACAAACTTAGTTGGTCTCTAAGGTGCTACTGGACAATTCCCTCCCCCCGACTGCATCAGACCAACATGGCTACCTACCTGAATCCAAAACAGTGTTTCACTATCACTCCCAAGTGCAGACGGTCAGGGAGAAAGGCTTGATTGGAACTGGTGGGAAGAGTGAGGTAACACTAAGGTTATGCAAGATGCCATGGGAAATACCCCCCAACATTTCTCCAATGAAAATAAGGACATCCTATTCAACAACAACAACTTTATTACTTATAACCTACGCATCTGACTGGGTTGTCCCAGCCACTCTGAGTGGCTTCCAACATATATAAAAACAAAATAAAACATTAAACATTAAAACATTACAGGACTGTCTTCAGATGCCTCCATGCCCTCCAACATTTCTCCGATGAAAATAGAGACGTCCTAAGGAAAAGTGTGACATTCTGGGATCAAATCAGAAACCAGGGCAGCTTCTGTTATTTCAGGAGTGCCAAATATGGTCCTTCAGAGGAGCAGAGGTATCAGAGGAGACAAGGTGAGGCCTTGTATGGCTGTTGGACATTTCTCAGGTCACTGTAGGCCTTTACCCTGTCTAAACAGAGGCCTCTAGTGCACTGAGTGGACAGTGATAATGCCACCTGCTCAGCATTCAGATGGCCTCCCACCCATCTCTTTTTTGGGGGGGGGAAAGAGATATGGGGGTTGAATAACCTGCGGTACCAATACTAGAAGAAAAAGGGGGAAATGGTTAGAGATTCTAAAGACCCTGCAAAAATACTTCAGTTTGAAAACTACAAAGCTAGCAGGAGATCCAGGACCAGCATGATTTTTCCATTATACTACCATCTAATGTAGAAAACATACATTTTCATTTAAAGTATAATCTGAAGTAGAAGCAGCACAGTGTACTGAGCTAGAGTTTCATGTTTTAACAAGAAACAGAGTTTTGGATGGCTCCTGTGGAAAGAATGGATACAATCAATGATCAAGTCACCGCCGCAAAAATGAAAATTAGTGATCAAAACCAATCTTCTCATAACCGAGGAGTCATGGTTGTCAGGACAGGAAAAGGGGGAAGGGGGTCATTCTTCCAGTCCTGCCACCAACGCTGTTTCGGAGACCAGCTGCCCACACAGAGTGGACCACATTGTGGCAAGAAGAGAAATGAGCATAGATGCTGCTGCTCAATCTACAGCTGTAGATGCTGACTGACAGATGCTGCCTATGTCCTGTATAGGAACAGGAATAGCAGAAGGGTTTTGGAAGAAATCGAGGACTTTTCATGAGCTTGGGCTCAACGCAGCCTGATGTAATGGCAAAATCAGCCAGTGTTGGAACCACTGCATTTGCTTCAAAGTGGGAGCAAAGTGAGTTTCCACATCATTAGAAACCAAGCAAGCCCTGATTTCCCCTCGTAAACGCCAAAGGAAGCGAGAAGGCATTTTCACCATCCTTTATAGACGCGAGTTACTTACTGCACAATGAAAGTGAGGACTTACATTTGAGAGACTGAATTATTACCGTTCTATTCATTGCAAAGGGGAAACCTTTGCCATTTTAGCTGTGTGCACGCCATACATTTAAAGCACATTTAAAGTGCACAACTTCCCCCAAAATAATCCTGGGAACTGTAGTTTGTTAAGGTTGCTGGGGACTGGAGTGCTGTGGGTAGTAAACAACAGTTCTCAAGATTCTTTAGGGGAAGTGATATGCTTTATACGTGCTTCGAGTGCACGGCATGTACGCAGGCAAGGGCATGTGAAAACGTCTCAAAGTTAACTCTGGGGGGAAACATGTTGACAAAATATATTCTATTTACTTGCAAAGGGTTGCATGTTGCTTGGCATAGCACATGTGAACCAACTTATCAGTGGCAGACAATGGAGTGAGGCTTTGTGGGAACACCAGAATCTGCCTGGAGCAGCTTATCATTTTGTTGTTGTTTAGTCGTTTAGTCGTGTCCGACTCTTCATGACCCCATGGACCAGAGCACGCCAGGCACTTCTGTCTTCCACTGCCTCCCGCAGTTTAGTCAAACTCATGCTGGTAGCTTTGAGATCACTATCCAACCATCTCGTCCTCTGTCGTCCCCTTCTCCTTGTGCCCTTTCCCAACATCAGGGTCTTTTCCAGGAAGTCTTCTCTTCTCATGAGGTGGCCAAAGTATTGGAGTCTCAGCTTCAGGATCTGTCCTTCCAGTGAGCACTCAGGGCTGATTTCCTTAAGAATGGATACGTTTGATCTTATTTTATTTTATTTATTATATTTTATTTATTCTAGGTCCCACTAGAAGCAGGAATGCAGCAGGAATGGAAGTATCTCTCTGCATATGTTGCATCAACAGAGTGTGTTTTCCAAAAAGCTAAGGTAGAATACAAAGAAAGGGGAAAGAAGCAGAGTAACTCCTTGGCAGTGTTACAAGGACCCTCCATAGACCTAGACCCCAGATGTGCCTCTGCTGCCCAGACAAAGCACAGCCCTGGAGCCAGATGGCTGAAATAATAGATCACATTTATTTATCTACTTACTATATCTGTATGGCTGCCTATTGACATGTATTCTCTGAGTGGCTCACATATACTGACCTGGTTTGCACGGAGTCAACCCATAGTTTTAAACAAACCATGGTTTAACACAAACAAATGTTTTGATCCTCCTCCACTTTGTGGATTGTGCCACGCAGCAGAGGAAACAAGCCGGAGCCTGGCTGGTCATTGACCTGCAAATCTTGGCTTTGACTTGGGTTCTTTTCAGACAAACCATAAACGACTTTCATTTACAGTGTGTTTGCAGAGAAGCAAACTGTGAACTTGGGTTTAGAGATCAGGACATGCCAGACTTTGGCTTGTTTCCTTCCCCATGTGGCACACAGGATGTTTGCACACACTGAACCATAGCTTATTTTAAACAATAGTTTACATGTTTGGGGCGAACCAAGGCACTACGTCAAACTGCAAAGGTGTGCCAGAATAGGTCAAGGCATAGGGATTAATGCACGTTGACCTCCTCCAATAAATTGCTTAAAGGCAAAAAAAAACCCCACCCAGTATAAAAAAGAAACTCTAAGAACCGAATAACCACAGCAAACAGCAGCAACATGACCCTCCTCCTGAGGTGCATCTACACTCATGGTTTATAACATTAAGAAAGAATAATGTTTTTTCAAAACGTAAGGGTCACATTACGTTTTGCTAAGAATGCTAATAATGTGTTATTAAAATGTGACACCAGAAGGCACTGCAGAGCAACCAGGAACCAGGAAGTAAGGGGAACTGCTGTTATGGAGGAACAACATTAAAGTAATGAATACTTTGTTAGAAGTATGCCCTGTGATGTTTTGGAACGATACAGCTAATATCATTCCAATACAGTGGTACCTCAGGTTAAGAACTTAATTCGTTCCGAAGGTCCGTTCTTAACCTGAAACTGTTCTTAACCTGAAGCACCACTTTAGCTAATGGGGCCTCCCGCTGCCGCTGCACGATTTCTGTTCTCATCCTGTAGCAAAGTTCTTAACCTAAAGCACTATTTCTGGGTTAGTGGAGTCTGTAACCTGAAGAGTATGTAACCTGAAGCGTATGTAACCCGAGGTACCACTGTAACGTTAAAAAGGTCAGTGTAGATCCAGCCTTGGCCTCTCAAAGCCTATAGCCACAGCCCCTAGGCCATTGTCCCACAAGCTGACATTTGGCTGCCATGTTTTTTTGTGGTCAAATGGTTTTGTCTGCAATGGGGTGTTACCAGAAGAAAATCCGACAGCGTATACATAAATAGGGGGCCTTTTCCCATTGTGGCACCTGGTTTATGGAATCACTTTCCTTCTGAAATAAGGCAAGAAAAGTTCTGGTGAGTTTTTGGGACACACTGAAATCTCATTTGTTCACTCAGGCACTTGCTGCCCATTGTATTGTCAGGCTTACGATGGATGTTGATCTATTTACTGTTTACGATAGTTCAGTCTATGGAAATGTATTTATGTTGTGAAACAACCCCAGATTATTATTTTTTTTATGAAAGGCCATATATCAATATGTTAATATAATATATAATATAACAAATATAAATATGTTAAATAAATGATTGCCTTTGACCGAGCTCCTAAGTGCACACACTTTCTAGTAAAAGTTTGTAGGCACCATTGGGACTTACTTCCAAGTAAATGCATTTATGACCAGAATGCAAGTCTTTCTCATATTTACAAAATGGTTACTGGTTTACATTCTGTATATAAAAATCTGTACGAAGCCATATTTTGAGGTTAGCTTCTTTGACAGACTACCAAATGACTTTCTGCTTCCTGGCACAACAATTTTAGGTTAATCAACATAAAAGGCATTTGTAGTGAACACATCAAAGATTGTTATGATTATTGATACAATTAGGTTTATTTGAGCAAAGATAAGGATTTGGCTATGGGTAGAGCAATTAATAAAAGAACCGCAGGCTCTCTGTATAAATTGAAAATAGAATTGGTAGTGACAACAACCATTTCTTTTGCACCAGTATTTTGAAAATGGCTGGGGGGAAATGTAAATTAAATGTGGCTGAAGAAAAGAGACAATAAACTTAAAAATCCTAATAAAATGCAACATCCATTAACAACAAAGAAAAGGAGATAAATTCAACAACTGGCAAGTGTGCATGTATATAATATATATAAATCTCAAATGAGAACCATAAGTTTAAGAAGACCCAGTGGAAAGAAAATAGGCCCACAAATCAGCTAAGAACTGATCCAACTTACAGGCTATCAACTGGCACTGAGTCACATATGAAAACCTTAATGCTGCCAATATCCAAACCAACATAACATTTAAAAGTACAAAGGAGCCCTCCTGACCCGTTCAACTGTTTTCCTTATTTTTTAAATTATAGGTTGGCCTAAAACATGTTTTGGCCCAACTCTGAAGAGACAGATTTTTTTATTATTATTTGGAATGATAATTACTCAAAGTTCAGGCTCCCCAAACATGGAGGGTGGGAAAGGGTCAATACAGAAGAGAAACAAAGACAGACAAAACGCCAAATTCGCCATTGCCTCCTGATTATTTAAGAAAGCTTTCAAGTATATGTGAAACAATGATAAACCTGACTTGGACCAGCTTCACAGTATCGCTGCATGAACCTGGCTGTGTCCTAAAGAGGGAAGAGACTGGTTTCCACCCTTCTTTTTCCTTTAAAATAAATAAACTACAGTGGTACCTCGGGTTAAGAACTTAATTCGTTCTGGAGGTCCGTTCTTAACCTTAAACTGTTCTAAACCTGAAGCACCACTTTGGCTAATGGGGCCTCCCACTGCTGCCACACTGCCGCCATGCAATTTCTGTTCTCATCCTGAAGCAAAGTTCTTAACCCAAGGTACTACTTCTGGGTTAGTGGAGTCTGTAACCTGAAGCATCTGTAACCACTGTACTCAGTTTGTCTGCCTTACTAGTTTTGCTTTCAAAAAGTTCCTGAAAAGAAAACAACAAACTTCTTGTTTCTGTGTTGCTCGAGTTCTATACAACTGCAGTTGCAAATGCATTTGGAATGTGAGAATGGTTTGTGCGCCATCATTGTTCTCAAAGTTGTTCACAACAAATAAATATATATATTCCATATTGGTTGCTTTGTGCTTGGAAGAGCACTATAAATTGAGTCTTCTTGAAAAGGCATGGTGGTCTGTAACTTGGGCTGCGTTCACACAACTGTTTATTCTGCTTTCCTGACATTTCCCTAACTGTTAATTTCTGCATTCTACAGGTGAGGCAGTTTTGAAGTTGGAGGACATCTGGGTTAGTGGTAGTGGCCCGACTTGTGTGCGCACTCTTGCGGTGCTGCTGCCACCTCAGCCCCCCCCCCACCTTGCTGTTGCTGCTTTGCCTCACCCAGTCCCAATGCATGCAGCGCCACCCCTGGGAATATGCCACTGGCTCCGCCCCCATCCCCCATGAGCCACCACTAACTGCCTCTTTCCTTTCTGAATTAACTCCCATCACTGGTGGTGCAATGGGTCAGATCATCTGGCTGTTAACCAAAAGGTTGGTGGTTTGAGCCCACCCAGGAACCACTGTGGGCAGGATTCCTGCATTGGGGGTCCCTTCCAAGTCTATAATTCTATGATTCTATGGTTTCTGACTAGGGCTTATGGCAAAGAGAGTCCAACAACATCAGGGTTTTATCCAGCAAGCTATTACTCAGAATAGACCCACCGACCACACAACTAACTTAGGTGTCTTATTCCAATGGGTCTAGTCTGAGTAAAAGTTAGCTGAATGCCCATAACCCATAGACCCATAGAATTCTAGTCCAACCCTCTGCCCTGCAGGAATCTTTTGTCCAATCCCTGGCCTTGTCAGTACTTGTCTGTCTCCAGGCTGCCAGTCCTGAAAAAGTAAGTCCACCAGAACACACAACACACTTTTGCAACTCTTCCTTCAAGACCCCAAAGCCTGGCATTTACACTTAAAGGAGAACATGCAGCATGGCATATGAATGAGGCATGACTATTATATGGTGATAAATTATTATACTAGCATTTACAAAGGCTCCACAGACATCAGTATTTATAGAAGTGGAAAGAATGCATGGGGGGGATATATAAACATCTGTTGCAAGATGTTCTGCACATCTTGCCTCTAATTTTTTTTCTATTGATTTCAAGTAATTTATATCCTTCTTAACAACAGTTATCAAAGCAGCTCCCATATAAAATAAAATATACTAATATATAAACACTAAAGTTGTAAACACAAAGCAGTAAACACAACACTAAACCAGCACAAAATAGCCAATTAGAACTGCTGAAAGCATGCATAAAATGCCTTGCAGGGAAAAAAGGTTTCCAACATCTAACTGTGGGAAGAGGGGATTTGTCGGATCTCCCTGGGAAGAGAATCCTATTACTGTAGAACCACCACTAAGAAGACCGTGTTCCTGGTACCTGCAAACTGAACATTCACCAATAAGCTGAGCTCAGGTGGTCCCTGAGGTACGCTGGACCCAAGTTGGTTAGAGCTTTGTAAATTGCAATAAGACCCTCAAGCCAGGCTTGGTAGCAGATGGGCAGTGAGTGCAGGCACTAAAAAAGGTGTCACGTGTCCTCATCTCTGCCACATCATCCACCGGCTGCAACTTCCAGACCAAGCCCAAGGCAGCTACATCTCTTAAGAACTGCTGATGTGCAGAGATTAGAAAGGCTCGTGTTTACAAGCTGCAGACACGGAACAATACGGAGGCTTTCATTTGACGGAGAGATTTATTACATACTACCTTAATTACCTTAATTAAACTCAACCTGATTGTGAGTGAAAAGCTTACGGTTACCAGGAAAGCTGCCTTAGATAAGATAATCAACATGGGTGGAAAAACACACCTAGGCAGCAGCTGGTGCTTCTCCGAGCCAGAAGTTTGCTCTCTAGAAGTGATCCAAATGCATGAACGTCGCTTCATGCTCCTTTTACCCCTACCAGAAATTGGAAGTGTTTAGGAAAGCTGACAGGACCAGCTTCTTTTTAGAGGCGTCTATTCTAGACTTTTAATGGTGGCTTTGTTTGATGTTGTTTATTTGAAAGTGGACGTCTCATGAGAAGAATGCAAGGAGTGCAAAATTCACATCAGCATCAGTTCCAAAGGGACAGCAACATTTCTGAAACTCTGATATTGCTTCTCTACATGAATGGTTCAGTCAATGGCAAATCATGCAATATTTCTTCCTTCTCTCATTGCACGTTCATCCCACACTAAGAATGTACACCCAGTCTCACAATTTCTTCCATTCTAGGTGCCTTAATCCACATGGTCAAAGAAATATTTTATACACTGATTGTCCATTAATTAGCATCGTTTTCTAACAGTAGACACAAGAAATGATGGGATATCACTCTAGGTGGATTTGCAATGAAAGATTATACAAGGGAAAATATCATGGAGTGTTATCAAGATTTTCCTTTCATGCTTAGCACCTAAAATGTTTACCCGGTATTTGGAGTTTGGAAGGAGTCCACCCCCTCAGTCAAACTAGAAGGTGCTTTGGATACATAGAGGCACCGAGAGGCACTGTAACATAGTAGTTAGTGCATTGGAATAAGACCTGGGGGACCAGAGTTCAATTAAATAGTAGACTAGGTCAAAACAGTAAAACTCTTTAAATGCCTGGATAAATAAATAAGCCTTGGTTAGCCACCCAAATGATAACAATGTTGGCTCCAGTCACACTGCTAAGTGGAGTGGTTAGAGTACCAGAGTTTGACTTGAGAGACCAGTGTTCAAAATCCCACTCGGCCATGAAGCTCACTTGGTGACACTGGACAAGTCACTAGCCCTCAGCCTAATCTCCCTCACAGGTCTGCTGTGATGATAATATGGAGACATGGACAACCATATATGCCACACTGAGCTCCTTAATACAAAGGTTAAGTTTTAATTTTCATGAAAAAACACACTTTTCTCCTTCCCCTATCATGAGTTTTTATTTGCTCACTTATCAGTTTTTCCTTTGCTTGCATATGGAAGCAAGAGTTTGTTTCTGAACCCAGGCTGCTAGGAATTGTACTCCCAAATACAAACGAAAATACATCATGTCTCCCTAACTTTTCTAGAAGGTGAGAGTGGTTACAAAATAATGTATTTCCCACTTAAAAACTGTTGGAATTGTGACAAGAACTCTGCCAAGCTTTTCCCTTAAGTCTTGTTTCCTTCTTCCAAGAAGTGGTAGTTCTGTTTATTTGGTGTCATATTTGGAAATACTGGGGAGAAAACACAATATAATCTGATATTATTATTATTTTGCAGGAAAATAACAGTTAGAAGAATTTGTTTATGGATATAAAGAGGAGGTTAAGGGGTGATATGATAGCCATGTTCAAATATATAAAAGGATGTCACATAGAGGAGGGAGAAAGGTTGTTTTCTGCTGCTCCAGAGAAGCGGACACGGAGCAATGGATCCAAACTACAAGAAAGAAGATTCCACCTAAACATTAGGAAGAACTTCCTGACAGTAAGAGCTGTTCGACAGTGGAATTTGCTGCCAAGGAGTGTGGTGGCGTCTCCTTCTTTGGAGGTCTTTAAGCAGAGGCTTGACAACCACATGTCAGGAGTGCTCTGATGGTGTTTCCTGCTTGGCAGGGGGTTGGACTCGATGGCCCTTGTGGTCTCTTCCAACTCTATGATTCTATGATTCTATGATTCTATGATTCTATGATTCTATTCACCAAGAAATGTCTTTGGGTTGCAGCGAGTCAGGGCTATAAATGCTTTTCTTTCTTTGTCTTCCAATCCCATCTTCTTATTGCCTGTTGCAACACCTCCAATGGTTAGCTGTTGGAAATCTAGAGAAGAAAACAGCAGCTTCCTCCCAGCCTCTCAGGTGTGAGGCTGAACAGTGAAGGGCACCAACAGCCTTGACCTTGGGTGTGTGTGGTGGAATGTGATCCTGATGGTTACAGAGAAGAGATGGATTGTGGGAGGTAGACAATGTGACGCCCTCCTGGTGTGGACTCCAATTTCCATCACCCCTGCCCATTGGCTATGCTGGATGGGCTTGATTTGAGTCAGGAGTCAAACAACATCTGGAGAGCATTTTGTTGGCTACCCCCTGGGGTAGATAAAGGAGGCAGTGCTATCAAAATGAGAAGAAGATGGGGGAAGAATAAACAGGACCGCATTGTGAATGTCATGGAAGTGTGGGAAACAAGGTGAGCAGAGAGCAATGGAGTCTGAGAAAAAGGAAGATAAAATACACTGCTGAAACTGGGCAGAAATTAGCAGGTAGAAGTTGGGGGGACATTTCAACCTTATTCTTCACTGAGCTTTGAATAACAACAAAGCAGAATATTGTGGGTCTAGGCTGCTAGGGAATGATGTGATTGCTGAGTCCTAGTTGAAAGGAAGTATATTGTATTTTTCCGTGTATAATTTAAAAAATGTTACAAATTGGGGGTCGTCTTATACACGGATAGTGCAGATGGGACGGACAATTGGCTGCAGCCATGAGCAGGACATTGCCAGCGGTGATTGGGCAGGTGATTTGTTGCCGCGGCAAGGGCTGCTGCCAATTGGGTGCTCAACAACTCTGGGCAACCCCCCCAAAAAAGCTTAACAGCTATTGGCTATCTCCCCCCATTTTTTTAATTTGGAGTCCCTCCAAATAGGGGGCATCTTATACACAGGGGCATGTTATACATGGAAAAATACGGTACTTTGATTTTCTTTAAAATAACTGATGTCTGAAAGGTTGAGCTGGAATTTTAAAATTACAGAGGTTCTGTGCGCTTCAGTTATGAGCTATGCACGGGGCTGTTGAAATCTGCCTGTGCACGTACAAAAAGAACAGATTCTAGTGTATGCATAACAGAACTTTGAGTGGCATATGTGAGCATCTTTGTTTTGCTACGTCTGCTGTGTGCTGCATCAAAAAAAAAATCTAGCTTGCTTTATCATCAGGAATATATATATATATATATATATATATATATATATATATATATAATGAATCACAGATGTTACGGAAGAAAATAAAAGTGCTTTCTCGAAGAGAACAAATATGTTTCTGAATTTATTATGTCTGCTAAGATAAAGTGAAATTTGGATAATAGTTATCACCAAACACCTCAGTTAATCTTTTGGCTTTTGTTTTATTCCAGTGGATGTCTGGTGCTGGGCAGAGGAGGAACAGTGGTGGAGAATGCCTACCCATCCTGACCCTTCCAGGGAGGAGGAAGACGAGGACAATATAAATTTACAACAGTGGTTTGCAAGAGGTCATAGCTCAGAGGAAGATGAGGGGAAAGTTGGGAAATAATGGGAGAGGAGGAGCAGGCAGAGCTGGAGCAGCAGCTGGCTGACATGTTGTCACCAGAAAGCATTCCAGACCCACCATCTCCCAGAACCCGGCAGGCCTTAAAAGTAGGAGAGCAAAGAGCTCAAAGACAGAAGGCACTTAATAGCACCCATAGAGGAGGTGATGAAGATGATGAACGAGGAAGTGGGAGAAAAGGGGGGTGGAGATTCACTCAGGACAAAGCCATTATCCAAGAGTCTGGTTTCTACTGCCTCTCTCTGTAAAGTTTGAAATAAAAAGGGCTGTAAGAAACTTTCCCTTGTCTTTATACTTTCCTGGGCAACGAGCCGGGGGCTGCTGACATCTTCCAGACAGTGGTATTTAGAGACGCTAAGCCCAGTTTCCACTTCAGTTCAGTTCCCATTTGTGAAGGTTCATATTCACAAAGCCATGGGGTGAAGACAGACTAACCTGTGAGGGAGAAGCATATTCTGCTAGCCTTGCCTCTGAAATTCTATTCTATTCTATTATTTATTTGTTTATTATAAATAATAAATGCCATCTCCAACTCCTTGAAAGATTCCATCAATGGTGCCTCCGAAATTTTTTTACACTCGGGAAGACAGGTGAACTAATGCCAGTATACTAGAGGAAGCAAAGGTCACCATTGTCAAAGCAATGATTTTTCAGCATCAACCTCACACTTCATTGTCTCTTGAGAGTTCCAGATACAAACAACAATTGTTAAGGGTTTTTTAAATAAAAAAATAAAATAAAAAACACCTCAGGGCACCCTCCAAACACGGTTCTGCTTGAAGCAGTACTTTCCAGCATTGCATCACAAAATTCTGAGGATTCTGTAAGTAGATTTTTCACAGGTTGACGCTATTAAAAAGAATAGGTTGGATCCAGATGGGCTAGATGTTCCAGCCTCTGGCTGGGCATGGCAGAGTGAAAGAACTGCCACCACATTCACAGCACCATTGCTCATGCCAGTTGGGGCTGAAGGTGCAGGGAAATTGCTCTGCCAGCCTGGAGTGGGTGCAGTGGTTGAGCCCAATATGGTCCGGTGATGGCAGCTGCACCTGCTCAGTATCCAGCCCACTCCAGAACATCCCCCTATGGGTCTCCCTATGGACTACCACCAATGGTGGTACTTTCACCTGCCCACACATTCATCAGACAGACTGGGGAGCTCCATACTGGCAGAGCAGTGTCACTCCATAGGTTGAGGCTGGCAGGGCCATCGAAAGCTTCCCAGCCTGGCACACAGTTGGTTGAACTTCATTCCACTGAAATCCCATCATTGAAATCTCACTCCGTTAACTTAGTTTGGATCCAACCCTTTCTCCTCTAACCTCCATCTTGTTACGCTTCCGCTTCTCATAGGCATACTAAGCGCTTCAACAATAAGTGCACCAGGCAAAGTCTATTTTTTAATTAGATAAGCTGTGAAAAGCACAGAACCTGCCAGCGATGAAAGACTTTAGCCAAATATTTCTGAGGGAAGCCTGGTGCACACAACATAACCTGCCAACGCATGGTTGTTTCAAAGGGAGCGTGAAGGTACCTGAACCCATTTTGCTCTGTTGTAATCGACCACTCTTAAGCCTCAGCTGCCTGACCATTTTGACTCCTAATCTCTTGTAGACCAGATTGTTCAGGAGTGCTTCAAATAGGCTGGTAATGAATAAAGGAATAATATTTCTAGCCAAAAGACAAAGACTTTGAAATGCAGTTTTTATCTGTGGTCCACATACATCCTAACGAAGTGAGATTTGTCAGTTTTGGGATGTGATGGTGCCTACCCCCCCAAAAAAACCACCCTCAAATAAACTAAGCTTAACAATTAACGAAGTACAGTGGTACCTCAGGTTAAGTACTTAATTCGTTCCAGAGGTCTGTTCTTAACCTGAAACTGTTCTTAACCTGAAGCACCACTTTAGCTAATGGGGCCTCCTGCTGCTGCTGCGCTGCCGGAGCACAATTTCTGTTCTCATCCTGAAGCAAAGTTCTTAACCTGAAGCACTATTTCTGGGTTAGCGGAGTCTGTAACCTGAAGCGTATGTAACCTGAGGTACCTCTGTACATCATTTTTGACCTTATTTTGTGCATATCACCACTGGCAACTTTAAAACACATGCGCGCACACACATGCAGACACCACGCTTGCGCGAGACAGGGATCTGAAGCGCAACTTTTTTCTGATCAGCTACAAAGGAACTTTTTGCCGAGCGTCTGTTGAGCTCAGCTAGTAAGCACAATTTATAAAACAATGAATGACTAACCCCTGTAACCATTTTAATGACCCTAAAATAAAGTGCTTAGAGCAACATCTGTCCCAGCAGCTGGGTTCTCTGCGTGAGTGGGCAGAGCGACACATTGGGACAAATTCTGTTCTCCCTTTTGACAGAAACAATTGCAGCAGATCATTTTTATCGTAATCAATTTAGGTACAGTTTCTTGGAAACCATCTGTGTGGTGTTCATAGATTGTGCTTAAGAATTTAAATGTGTATATTTTGGGTTGCTTGATGTAGCATCTGCTAATGACCACATAAGTTCTACTTTTTATGCAGAAAGCTGTTTCCTTGTAAAGGGATTAGTAGAATGACTACTTGATTTTATCCTTTTAACTACCCCATAAGCAGCCGCAGCTTGAATGGCACCCGCCAGTGAGCGCAAGTTGCAGAATTAATTGCATTTCTGAGCCAGAGTTGAAGTCAGAAGGATAACAAAGAAATATAATAAAACTGTTCCACTAATGCTATCTCAAATCGGTAATTTAAAATTAATATATGTTTTGTACAGGCAGTTTGAATTAAAGAAGGGGGGGGGGGACAAAATGACTTTTTAGATAACAAGCTACTTTCCCAATTCCCGCCTGGTTTTCATATTGTCTTTTATAGTGTTTATTTTGTTTTTGTTTTCCTTAGAAAGTTATTAAAATAAAAGAGCTTTTATATATATATTTAAAAAATCAATAAAAAAATGCTGTAGTTACCAGGTTTGTTTCGGGCCTATGCTAAAACATAATGTCCCTGAAAGAAGAGAAAATGTTTAAAAGTATATTTCAATTCGCCTGGAAGAAAAAGAAAATTTAAAAAATAAAAAAATAAAAAGTTGTTGTTGTTTTAATTAAAAAGACTCCTCAGTTGCTGCTCTAATTTTCATATTTTCATATAAAATAGTTCCTCAGGCCCAGGATACAATTAAGATTTGGTAAGAGCGAAAGAAGAAGGTATCTCTTGGGGAACATGGTGGTGAAAAGCCACCACATTCCTATATTTTAAGGTGCATGTGATTATTCTTCAGAGGCAACTCACCTCTAGTTTTTGGGTACCCAACACAGTGCCCTCCAGACGCTTCAGACTACAAGAACCCTTCAGTCCCAACCAGAGTGGGATAATGGGAATTGTACTCCAAAATGTCTGGAGGGCACAATGATGACTATCTCTGTTCATTATGAGAGAGGTGGGGAGAGAGATAAATGCTCTTAGACTTCATTGGCTTTGTGTGGGTGTGATAGCTTTGTCTTTTGATCTTGCTGTAGATCTTGCAGTGCCTACTGAAATCTCTTTGCCCCGCAATGAAACTTTGAATGATGTCCGCAGCTTCTAGGCTTGGACTAACTCTGAACCACCCATCTGCCTCAGTCCAGTATCCACAAAACCTGTTACCAGTGCTATTTTTCGGGGGGGAGGGGGGGAGTTCCAGAACTCACCATGAATTTCTCCCTTGTTATCTTATACAGTGGTACCTCGGGTTACGAACTTAATTCGTTCCAGAGGTCCGTTCTTAACCTGAAACCGTTCTTAACCTGAGGTACCACTTTAGCTAATGGGGCCTCCCACTGCTGCTGTGCCGCCGCCGCATGATTTCTGTTCTCACCCTGAGGTAAAATTCTTAACCCAAAGTACTACTTCCTGGTTAGTGGAGTCTGTAACCGAAGTGTTTGTAACCGGAAGCGTTTGTAACCTGAGGTACCACTGCAATGACAATGGCGCCTACCTGAAAGGTGCCGGAACTGAGTTTTGGCAAGTTCCGAGAGGCAAAAAAAGCCCTGCCGGTTGCTATACATGCTTCTGTGACAGTAAGTCCCTATAACAAACCCAAAGCCCTAACTCCCCCTCTTTCTTCGGAATCCCCCATTTATACACAAACACATACCCCAGCTGTATGAGATTTCATTTTGAAAACTTTTTTTAAAAAAAGAAAACAGAATCCACTGGTACATTTTCTTCCACTCCTAATAGTAGCATGGTAATTAAACTGAACCAAGCAGTGCCTTGCACGAAAAGTCTGGCCCTACGCATATTTGCTCAAAGGTAAGTAGGAATGCAGGATAATTTTGTCTGATCCACATTTTAAAGCAAACTCACCCCATTCAATCCTCTGAGGCTAATACATGGACTTGAGCATAATTTCCCTTCAGATTTCGCACTTCTCTGAATTTTGCAATACAGTGCATATTCCAGGACAACATAGTTCAGAAATGTGCACTTTGATACAATATATGCATCTAAATGTGCATTCTGTGGCTTATTGAAATACAACTTTTTATACAGATTTAAGAAATTAATCAGATTAATCCTATTCATGTTTACCTAGAAGTAAATCCACTGTGTTCAATGGACCACCATGTAAGGACTGAGAGAACTGTAGTCTAAAAGAAACTTTTACATCCATTAAAAATATATGTACCGTATTATTCTTTAGTTGCTAAGTGTTGCTCTTTAATGCTCACAGTCCAAAAGAGGGATTGTTTTAAAAAAAAAAAAAAAAGATTGTGCCAAGCATGAATCAAAAGTAATGTCAAAAATATTCTCAGAATCTGTCATTGGTTTTTCTACAAAAAGAAACAGAATGTCTGGGGACAATGAATAATGACCTCTTTTTCATTATTTATTGCATATTTTACTGGTGGATTTACTCAAACAACAGTAATTAGGTGAAGTCACCCGTACATATTTGTAATGAGCTCTCAATGAAACTGTAAAATGGCACTCCTTTGTTTCTTTGCTTTTGCATTGCATTGCTCAGAAACAAGGTCTCCAAAATACACATGGACTAGAAAGGATATATTTTTCAAGGCAGGCATTGCTCAAAACCATGGTTCTTAAGAAATGGACAACTCAGGTAATTTGCAGAGGGGGCTATTTCAAATAGTGTTCAGTGTCAATGATGTGAATGTGTAATAGTCCAGTGAAGTTGTCCATTGAGCATCCAGGCACTGTGACCCACCTCCCCACAACATGAATGAAATGACCACACATTACAAACTTGTTTGGGTGCAAATTAGGCAACAACTTTATTGATTACAGACGTAAGTGGCTTTGGCTTAGGTGCCGGGCATAACCCGTATCAACCAGCTCACCTGCTGGTCAATTAATTCCCCATGGGGTCGAATTTGATGGTTGGGGAGACCTAGGACATACACCAGGGCCATCCAACTCCCAAGAGACTGCAATCTACTCACAGAATAAAAAACTGGCACTGATCTATCCCTTTTTTCTGGGGTGCAGGTCAAAGTTGTTAAGCTTTTTCTTTAGGGAGGGGAGACAAAAATGCTGATCAGAAACATATTTGTTCTCTTCGAGAAAGCACTTTTATTTTCCCCTGAGGAAGGGAAAAAGTCGCTCACCAAAAGATCGCTAAGGATACAATCAACCTCACAGCGAAAACTCTGTCTTCTGTTCTAGCGATCATGTGCAATTGGAGGACAGGGCGAGGGGCCGGGTGCTCTTTTGCGATCGACCACTTAGACATCCCTGACAAGTACGAACTCCAAACCAAGTTCACCTGAGAGGAGAGTTATGGCCCTAGCCCCAAGTGGGCATCCGGATAGGAGCATCTCCTCAAGGATCCCTTTAACAGGATACCCCATTCCCTTGAAGGGACAGGCCAAAGCTTACAAGACTTTACCCAATGCCTTATCCACAGTTGCTTTGAGGGAGGCAAAAAAACCAGGCTGAAGGACAAAATTGTCCCTGGCCCTAAATACAGCAACCAATAATGTTCCATAGCAAGGTCAATATTCCATTTCACCTCATGATGGATGACAGTTTAAATACAGGGGGAGCTGGTGAAAGATCCACAAGATCTTGAGGTGCTGTCTATATGGTTGGCACCCTTTAAAAATTCCAGGAGCGGACCTGAAGGAAGTCCTTGAGGGAATCAGTCAGGTTTGCTCATGAGTGAGCTCACCCTTCAACCCAGATGCTATTGACCAAATTAGGCATCTGGCAGATTCCCCGGGCCCCAGACACCAGGAGAGGCCTTCAGTCAGGCACACAACTTGTGAAACTGGTAGGACAGCAGCATGCCACCATGCCACCCGCAGTAGAAGGCAAGTGGAATTTCTTTAGAACCATGCTTTTGAGCACTGGCTGCCTTGAAAAAGATGTCCTTTCGAGTCCATCTGTGTTTGGGAAACCTTTCTAGCTCTACCTGCGTAAAGTATCAATGGAGGCTGCATTTTACACAGATCCATGTCCTGCGTGGAATTTAACTGAAGCGCCTCAGTTTTATTTGTGTCATTCTTACTACAGATAACACAAGAAAGTCTTCTTCCAAAACGCCACACAGTTGCCTAAGCACGGCAAGGCTCTCGCATCTCCTCACAATGCAACTTACTTTACTTGTGTTTGAGGTGCCTAATAAAAATAGATTTGATTATGTTTTAGCAGGAACTTGTTTAATTTGGCTTCTCGCATTGGACAAAATGTTTCCCATTTCAACCCATAGCAGATATATGGAAATACACTCTTTGGCACATTAGTTTATACAGCATTTTGCTTGCTGTGTAATTCAGACTAACACAGCATGACTTACTAATATACATCATAACATTTCTTATTTTTTAGTAACAAAATAAAATCCCAGGAAAAGTTGCGCGGGGAGGGAAGAATTAAATGGTAGCTTCTCATTAACAGAGATTGCAAATAACCCATCTGAAAAGCAGGTGGGTTTGGCAGATGGATAGAAAGTAGTAAAGCGGATGTATCAATAGAATTTGCAAGCTGGCGAATGCTTCCTGCCTGAGTTACTTTAGGGCAGTTCGGGAGATTTCTATTTTCTATAATGACAAGTGGATTTGCTTCATCCAGATTTTAAAACTATAGTTAACATAATTTGCCTTTTAGGTCCTCAACTGCAAAGCTGACTTTCAAATGAGCAAATCGATCCCATGTCAAAAGCAAATGGTAGGGAGAAGGAGGGGCAAATATAGAATGAGAACATCAGAATGGCCATAGTGAGGTAGGCCAATCGTCCATTCAGTCAGTATTGTTCCCGATAAAATCTGGTACCAGATGCTATGGAGGCATATATGGAAATCCACAAAACAATTATAGAGACTTCTATTCACTGCCATTTACCTCTTACTTCTGCTAACCAAAAGGTTTAGGGGCACCCAGAAGATAGAACTGAAATACCTGACCACCCACACAATGAGTCACTGGCCATTCAAACCAATTTTCACAGCTAATCCATTTCCCAAGAAATTGGGTACAAAAGCCATGCTCACAAAATTTGAGTACAATGCATCCTGTTGTTGTTTAGTCGTGTCCGACTCTTTGTGACCCCCTTCATGGATCACTGCCTTGCCGTGGCGAAGGGGCTTGAATAACTCAGAGAAGCTATGAGCTATACCGTGCAGGGCCACCCAAGGTGGACAGGTCATAGTGGAGGGTTTTGACCAAACGTGATCCACCTGGAGCAGGAACCGGCAAGCCACTCCAGTATCCCTGCCAAGAAAACTCCATGGACAAAGACAACAGGCATATAAAAGTTATAACGCTGGAAGATGAGCCCCTCAGGTCGGAAGGCGTCCAACAAGCTACTGAGGAAGAGCGGAGTATGAGTTTGGCCAGGCTGTGGGAGGCAGTGGAGGACAGGAGTGCCTGGCGTGCTCTGGTCCATGGGGTCACGGAGAGTCGGACAATGCATCCTACTCTTTGCTAATGCCTCACATGTGCCTTTGTTAGACAGCAGGACTTGCTTTCCATTGTGTTAATTCCACAGCTTATTTATTATAAGGTTTCCACAAGATCATGTGGAATAGTCATCTTTTACTGTTCTTTATTTTTAATACTGGAAGTGTTGGAAAGGCCAACACAACAGGAAGAAAAACCACAACATTTGGTCTCCTTAACGCAGTGCTGGGACAAAAGGGACATCTCCTCCTCTCACAGCACTGTAGTGGGATAGAAGGGTCGGGAGAGTTCTCTCTCTCTGTGTGTCTAACTGGCTGAATGTGTAGGGACATTGTGGTCTGAATGTGGTGAGTGAGCGGGTGTGTTGCACTCACAGAGGACAACATGTATCAGTCACATTGGCCATGCACTTGTCAGACACATACATTGGAAGATAGCCTCCAGAGGGTTAGCCAGCCTTCAATGACAGTCCTTACATACAACCTAAAAATCAGGCTAGAAATCCATTTAATTAATGAATTAATTAAATCATCATCATCATGTCTGATCTCCTTGAAAAACAATACCAAGCACCCAAAGTGGGAGACTGTCTTGCTATTTTTTAATAGGAGGACCACAGTGGTATGACATTGAAAATTCATGTGAAGTGGAGGTAGGCTCATTGGTGAAATGGCAACTATGTGCATTCCACAGGAACATGCAAAAAAACCAACCAAAAACAACCCAACCCAAGACCAATATTAGGCACCATCAGACATTGCTTGAGTTCCTGTACGATAGAATTAGCCTTGCTGTCAATTAGGTGTCAAGGTGGATGCCCAGGGAGCAGGTGGCGCTGTGGTCTAAACCACTGAACCTCTTGGGCTTGCCAATCAGAAGGTCGGCGGTTCGAATCCCCGCGACGGGGTGAGCTCCCATTGCTCTGCCACAGCTCCTGCCAATCTAGCAGTTTAAAAGCACACCAGTGCAAGCAGGTAAATAGGTACCGCTGAGGCAGGAAGTTAAACAGCGTTTTGGTGCGCTCTGGCTTCCGTCACGGTGTCACGTTGAACCCAAAGCGGTTTAATCATGCTGGCCACATGACCTGGAAAACTGTATGTGGAAAAATGCCGGCTTCCTCAACATACCCCATAGTCATGTTTGACTGAACTTTACCATCCAGGGGTCCTTTACCTTTACCAAGGTGGACTGGAATTGGGGTTTTCTTCACTCTCACTAGACTCATTTACCTCATATCCCTCTATAATCCTATTGACTGTAATGGCCTACATGATTTTGTTTCTAGGGATCTATGACATCTTCACATTAGATGCAGCCTTGTGGCATCAAGTTGAGTTGCTAGCTACAATCAATCCAATTAAATGGTGATGGGGACAAGTCAAGCTGAGGACAGCAATGGTAATGAATAAAAATGAGAGAGAGGAGATAATTATCCAAACATTGCCAATATGCTTACAACACAGGGAACAAAGGAAGCATTTTTTAACACTCAAGAAAATGTTCGAAAGGTGAGAAAAGCTGTGTCAACTCTAAAAGGAACTAATGATGGCATCCAAATAGATCTCACCTGTGGACTCTTTCATGTATGATACCAGAAGTGTTCTATTCTGAACTATCACTGACTGGACCATCTCCATGTTCCTCTGCATTTCCAAGATGAGATTTTTCACATATGTTTTGTCTGGTAGAGGAACATAGGAAAACTGACTTATCTTGAATATAAGGCAGCCATTGATCCATATAGCTCAATACTGTCTGCATGCACTGAGAGCTGCTTTTCAGGGTTTCAGACAGGATCTCTCCCAGCCCTGCCTGAAGATGGCACTCATTAAACCTGTGATATTTTGCATGCCAAGGAGATGCTCTCCTACTGGAAGTCAGAGCAGACACATAACTGCCTTGGAACCAAAGCTTTTGGTCAAACTCATGAATAGTTTCTTGCACTTAAAAACAACAGAGTGCATGCTTTTCAGTTTTCTGAAGCTGCTCACACATACTGTTTCCCCTTCTCTGGTAAATGTTGCATTTGTGGTGGCTGATTTTTTAAAAAAGAAAATCTACAACACCTGGCAATTTTACAGCAGGGATGCTCCAAAACGTTTACGGTGGCATTAAGCTGATTAACATGGATTCCCCAAGTCATTTCTGAAATGCACAGGAAGGGTAATGCTCGACGGTTGCGTTCAAGGTCTCGGAAAGACCTGGCTCGTTTTGCACTCTCCTATGATTCCAGGAATCACTGAAGCATTTATTCCGCTGAGTCCCATGCAGTTCATCTTATAGGCAAGTTATTTCCCATTGTAGCTTTAAGCCTTGGACACTCCCATCCCACATGCCATGACTAATATTATCACAGAATTGTATTATCAGATATGATAATCAAACACCAAGCACATCTTAGAAGCTTTGATCAAAGATTTGGTTTTTTAAAATCATCTTGTGTGAGAGAAAGATCTTTAAACATTATATACACACTGGCATGGCAAGGGAGGAAACTTGGTTGCAGAAGTGGAAGTCCTTGCCCTGATGGGACTCATAAAGGAATCCTTCCCTGTAAAGCAGTGGGGGGCTTCTATGCTTGCAATTTGGCCACCAACGATGGCCACCTACTCGCCCATCCACACCTGACATCATATATAACATCAGGTGTGCGGCAAGTATAGATTCAGCTGCAAAATAACAATTGAGACCTTAAAGCGTGCTGCAAGTTGTTATTTGGCAAGTAGAGTTTACTTGCCACCCCAAAGCCGTTTCCCCTTGTTAAAAAATTATCTCACCATACTGTAAAATCAGTGTAATTTTCAACATACTGGACTTCATAAAAGTTCCACTTACTAGTGAAGTATTCCAGGCGTGCAACCATTCTGTTGCCATTTCCCCTCATTCAAACATGCATGTCAACTGTCCAGAAAAGAAGAGCTAATAATAAACAGAAATCAGTATAAAAAGAGTTGCGAAAGTACCCTTCTGTAGACAACATATTGCTGAAGATGGCAGCAACAGCAGCAGCAGTAATGTGATGCAGAATTCATTATTCAACAGTATGGCAATATTTCCATCTAGGAAAAAGTGCCAGTTCTGTTCAGGGATCATCACTGAAGTTGTCTAGAAACTTAGAGTGTGATTTAGCCTACAATGCTCTCTCTGTTCCTGCAACCCTCACCCTTGCCAGCACAAACAGATGAGCCTGGGCATTCCCCAAATATTGGGGTGTGCAAGCAGTCACAAGATTCACCTTACATCTCTAGCATTTGGAAGCAGCTCAATTTTGTTTTGAATCTGCTCTGTTGCCATTCTGATTCATCATTTGCTCCAAACTGGATCAGTTAAAACCAAAACCTCTTTGACTATAACATGGATGGTTACGTGGGAGCCGGTTGAAGTTAAATCCTTCGAAGACAGAGGTCCTCTGGCTGGGGCGGGACGATACGGGATTGAGGGGGCAACTCCCATCTCTTGCGGGGGTGCAATTAGTGCCAGCACTGTCCGTTAAGAGTTTGGGTGTAATCTTCGATACCTCCCTTTCTATGGAGGCGCAGATTACAGCTATAACAAAGGCGGCACTTTTTCATCTCCGCCAAGCTAAGCAGTTGGCCCCTTATCTCTCTCGCCCTGACCTAGCCACTGTGATCCATGCGACGGTCACCTCCAGACTGGATTATTGTAACTCGCTCTATGTGGGGCTGCCCTTGAGACTGACCCAGAAACTCCAGCGGGTGCAGAATGCCGCGGCGAGACTCCTTATGGGGTCTTCACTGCGAGATCACATTCATCCGGTACTATACTAAAGGGAGATGGGAAAAGGTTTCTCTCAATATTTTCTGTGCTTAGAACTCTGTACCTAAGAAAGGTTGCTCTCAAATACTACCTGCAGTAAATTCCTGTGCTAATCCTGTGCAAATCTTACTTCTGCAAATTTTGGCCAGACAGTTAGCACACCGCCAGTGACTGCTTGCAAAATTTGGCTGGCAGGTCAAAAGTTCGTTTCCTGCCTAGCCAGCTAGCAAGAAACCGCTGCTGTTAGCAATAACTAACCAGACCTGCTAAATTTGGCTGGCAGGTCAAAAGTGCAGATTTAACCAGGCCTGCTAAAGAGGCCCCTTTTCCTGTCTTATGCTTACTAATGCAAAGATGAGAAAAGACACGTGTACAAAGGAGAGGGGAAGGAATGTTTAGCAAGCAATAAAATGTGTTTAGCAAGCAATATAGATGTGCCATGTAAGGGAATAATTTGAGAAGGTATGGGAGGGGGGAAGAGTGCTCAGAGAGTATAAGAAAGTTTGCTGAAGTGTCTTGCTTTACAGCCAGTGTATTTTCAGGAGCTATCCAGCTGGTTGTCTCTGTGTACAGATTGAAATCTGTGCACAGATTTCAATAAACTTTTTCTCCAAAGAAGATTTTGCTTTCCTGGTACTTTTGTTCCCTCCAAGGTCCGGGGATGGCGTGGCTGATGGATCCCTAGGTAAATAAGGCTTCATTTCTTTGGGGGCTCGTCCGGGATAAGCCCTCTCCCCAATACGGACCGGAGGGCCAGGCTCAACCAAGGTGAACAGCTCAGCAGCGTTTGCAGGCTCCCGTGCGCACCCCACCTGTTTCGTGGGGGGAGCCAGCCACACTGTCCTGCAGTGGAGACATCTTGTTGAGGGAGAAAAACAAAGAGGACGGCGCCGAGGGGACAGGTCCGCAGCGGAAAAAGGTAAGCCCAAGGGAAAGGGCGTGGGCCCCCAAGGAAAAGGGGGGCGAGGTCTGATCAGCCTCACCTGGTTGGGCAGTAGAGTGCCAGCCACCAGGAATAAGGGGATTGGTTGTGCAGTAGAGTGCCAGCCACCAGGAATAAGGGGATTGGTTGTGCAGTAGAGTGCCAGCCACCAGGAATAAGGGGATTGGTTGCGCAGTAGAGTGCCAGCCACCAGGAATAAGGGGATTGGTTGCGCAGTAGAGTGCCAGCCACCAGGAATAAGGGGATTGGTTGTGCAGGAGAGTGCCACCAGCAAAAATTTGGAACAGAAGAAGGAGGGAAAATTATTTTGGTGTGTTTTGTGTATTGCATGCTGAAATTATTTTGGTGTGTTTAGTGTGTTACATGTTGAAATTATATTGGTGTGTTTTGTATGTTGTATGTTGCATGTCAAGATACTCTAGTGGCTGAATTGTCAAGTGTGGGCCAGGGCTTAGTGTCCCCTTGGCCGAGCGATTGTAGGTCTGTTGTGTGTGAAGTATCTGGAAGAAATGGGTTCTGGCCAAAGTAAAAGTACCCCTTTGAAATGCTTTTGGGGATTCAAGCTGATGAGAGGGGAGGATGAGGACATTGTGTAAATTAGATTGGCCCACCCCAAAATAACAAATTGGCCGTCCATCAGGACCCTTGATTTGCAACTCATTAATCCATTATATCAGAACATTTTGAATGTCCACCCTGATCAAATCCCCTACATTTCCACATGGAAGACCAATGTGGAACAGAACCCCCCCCCCCCTCCTGGCTGAAGTCATGCTGCCAAAAAGTCTCAGGCAGCCGTATCTGCTCAGTCAGGAAGACAGGAGGACAACCCCCCAGTCCTCCAGGATTCAGAGAGGGAAGAAGATAAAAGTTTTGATGCCCCACCACCTCATGCCCCGGCAACAGCCCTGGCACCACCCCCGCCACAGGGAACAGATGGCCCAGCCCCCAATCCCGTGGACAATGCATTGGTAGACCTGGGCAAGGATGGAGAAAGGGAGGAACGAGAAGAGGATGGTGAGGATGAGGAATTTGTAAAAAGATTAGTTAAGTTGATAGGTGATAATAAGAACAGGCAGAACGTTTGAGAAAGTATGTGGAACCTTATGCAGGAGAAGTGGACGTCAGTCCCCATATGTTAAAAACAGCGGGATGTGTAGGGGAACAGAGAAGAAAGTGGCAGAAAGAGTGGGGAAGGCAGTGAAAAGAGTGACCCTCCATAGGGCACATAAAGCACAGGAGGAGGGCGCGGCCAGAGTGATGCCTCTCCATAGAGTGTATGACCCTCCGGCCCCCACGGGACCTAACGGGGTGGTGCCCAATAGAACTTATACAGTTCAACATGTCCCCTTCTCTAGTGCAGATGTTTGTAATTGGAAGAACCAAAACCCTTCATTTGAAGAAAACCCTGCCAAAATCATTAAGCTGTTTGAGGGATTTTTTTTTTTTAAAACATACAACCCCACTTTTTATGATGTGCAATATTTGATGGATGCCCTGCTAGCTACAGAGGAGGATAGGCGAATTCATGCTGAAGCCCGAGCACACATGAGAGCGCAGGGGGCAGGAGATCAAGCTGTTGCAACAGGATATCCTGAAACTACACTGAATTGGGATTATCAGACCATTGAAGGGCAAAATACCCTCACCACTTATCGCCAGAATGTCTTAAATGGCATGAGGAGGGCAGCCAGAAAACTCACCAACTTTGTGGAGGCCAGAGAAATAGTGCAAGGAACAGAGGAGGCCCCTGGAGCCTACTTAAAGAAGCTGAAGGAAGCCTACCGCCAGTATATCCATGCCCCTATCATAAAAACTGCCTTTGTAGCCCAAGCAGCGCCCGATATTTGCCGAAAAATCCAGATGGGCCACACCCTGAAATGGATGTTAGAAAATAGCCCAAACCACTTATAATCAGAGAGAGGAAGAGGCCCAGAAGAAAAAAGGAGAAGTACCAGGCAAAGAAGTTGATGGCCCTGAAGACGGGAGGTCCACCGTTAGAAGAAGAAGAGGAGGGCGAGGCCGCTTAGGAAAGAGTCAGCGTGCCATCTGCCGAAAGGCACCTATTTCCTCTCCCAGGCTAAAATGAGGAAATGTCAGATGCTACTACATCCGCGTTAGAAATTCCAAGTCACCACAGCCCTCAACCCAGCTGCCCTATTACCGGTAGGAGTAGGTGAGGAGCCCACGCATGATTGCATTGAAGTAATGGATGAGGTGTATTCTAGCAGGCCTGACCTTAAAGATGAAGCAGACCCCCAGTGGCCATCATGGTTTGTAGATGGAAGCAGCTTTGTTGAGACTGGACAGCGGAAAGCAGGTTATGCAGTGGTAGCCCTGGAAGACCAGGTGATCGAAGCAAAGTCACTCCCGCCTGGAACATCGGCCCAGCTGGCAGAGCTAACTGCGCTTACCAGAGCCCTGAGCCTGGCAAAGGGACAGAAGATAAACATTTATACAGATTCTAAGTATGCATTCCTGACTTTACATGCCCATGGAGCCTTATGGAAAGAAAGAGGTTTGCTTACCTCCAGAGGAAGCCAGGTGGCCCACCCACAAGCCTTGTTGAACCTTCTGGATGCTGTATGGGAGCCCGAGGCAGTGGCAGTTATCCATTGTTATGGACACAAGACTGGACCAGGAGAAGTGGCCAGAGGAAACCGATTGGCAGACAGAGTAGCCAAGGAATCAGCCCAAGAACTGGCCCCCGCCTCGGTTATTGGAGCACTGGTCCCAGAAGAAATTTTAAGCACCACTGACAAGCCAGCTTATACGAAGCAGGAAAGGGACACTGCAGACGCTCAGGAGCTGACATTGTCCAAAGAAGGATGGTACCTTACCCCTGATGACAGGATATGGATTCCAGAGTCCCTTTCTCGGCAGGTTACTCAGAGATACCATGATTCAACCCACATAGGACCAGATGCTACAACCAAGCAGCTGGAGAAATGCTTCTATATAGCCCACCTCTACCAACTGGCAGCCCAGATTTCCAGGAGATGCCTGCTGTGTCAAAAGAATAATCCCAGAGCCGGACCACTGGCTCCCCCAGGGATTCAGCATAGTGGAACTGCACCTATGGAAGATCTTGTCGTGGACTTTACTGAATTACCCCGTTGTGGACTATATCGCTACCTGCTGGTGGCAGTGTGCACCTACACCGGATGGGCCGAAGCATGGCCAACAAAGACTGAAAAGGCATTTGAAGTAACCAGGTGCCTGCTTAGGGAAATCATCCCTCGCTATGGATTGCCAAGGTCCATAGGATCTGACAATGGACCAGCATTTGTTCATGCAGTCCTACAGGGACTGGCAAAAGCGCTCCAGATCAACTGGAAGCTGCATACTGCTTATAGACCCCAGAGTTCTGGAAAGGTAGAGAGAATGAACAGGACTCTAAAGAATCAGCTGTCCAAGCTGACACAGGAAACCGGGTCTAATTGGGTGACCATGTTGCCCTTGGCATTACTCAGGGTCCGCAGTCTCCCGTCAAAGCGAACCCACCTGTCACCCTTTGAAATTGTGCTTGGGAGACCGGTCCCATATGTCAGAATGTTGTCCCCACATGCTGGTCAGGATATGCAATTGAATAATTAAGTCCAGATATTCTTCCGAGTTTTCTTTTGTCTCGACAGGTGGACCCAGGCTCGCAACCCCTGTGTGTTGGCTGCATCAGTTCGAGCCAGGTGATGAAGTATGGGTAAACGATTGGGCACGGACGCAGCTACAACCGTGCTGGAACCTTATACCGTCCTGCTCTCCACACCCACCGCCGTGAAATTCGCCGGCATCACCCCTTGGGTCCACCACGCCAGAGTGACCACTATAGATTGAACTGTGCAGTTAAATCCTGATTAACCCCTTCGGCTGACCATCTCCAGACCCTCCGCTGATGACCGCTCTGCTGATATCACACCGGAAGCTGATATCTCAACGCACAGCTGAAGAAATGGATGGGAGGGACGCCCGCGGGCAGCGTCCCCAACGTGAAAACCCGTGCCGGGACTGATCCAGGAAGTCCACCAGGACATTTAATACTTTCATAAGGACTTTCTCTTTTCTTTTTTTCTGTTATCTGCTCTATGCCCCACAGCCCTGACCCTACCGAGCCATACCGCCCTTACTGGCCTGCTGGCCTCTGCTACGACTGGTTCGTCTTGCCGGTGGTAAGAGATGGCGTGCTCATTGACTACTGGAAACAGGGGTTTGATGAGGTTACTATACCAACCTCATCTGATGGACCAGGTTCTAATCTTAATCCAGGCGTTAGATGGGACGGAACCTATCTTAATGCTAGTATTGCAGGGGTGGGAGCCTTAACCAGGTGTGCATTGAAATTGCTAAACAAGTGCCAGTAAGAATTGCCACCCCAGGATTTCAGCTTCCATATGCTCTGGTCAGTAGGGAGGCAGCACGAGAGTTCAATCCACCCAACAGGGTTGGTAGGAAAGTTGACCCACATAGTGGGAGCATCACCTCACCGGTAGGCTCTCACCCTTGAGGAAGTTCACCACAATGTTAAATCTCTCCAATTGTTGGCTGTGTATGCACATGCCACCTTATGCTAAATGGCCAGGTTTGATGCTACATGGAATTCCCATTGGTAACATCTTCAACATAGAGAGGAGTTTGTGTGCTAGTTCATTTTCATTGCTGTATGTTTATCCCAGATAATAATGTCAGCATTTCGGCCACAATTGACCACATGGAAACAATGATAGCTGAAAACCCGCTAAAAACTACAGAAGGTGATCCATGGAATTGGTTATATTCTTGGTTGCCCGATGGTGGATGGATGGGGAGGATATTTACTATGGTGATAGGCCCAATAATGCTTCTATTGCTTTTTTGCTTTTGTATTCCCTGCTTGATGCAATGCTTGCAGAATATGATGGGAAAGATGATGTCTCGCATGATGGGACCTCGCGTGATTGCTGTAATGAGAGAATATAGACCCCTACCCCAGAACGAATCTAAGTAATAGATTGTTCAAAAGAAGAGGAGGGAGTAAAGGGAGATGGGAAAAGGTTTCTCTCAATATTTTCTGTGCTTAGAACTCTGTACCTAAGAAAGGTTGCTCTCAAATACTACCTGCAGTAAATTCCTGTGCTAATCCTGTGCAAATCTTACTTCTGCAAATTTTGGCCAGACAGTTAGCACACCGCCAGTGACTGCTTGCAAAATTTGGCTGGCAGGTCAAAAGTTCGTTTCCTGCCTAGCCAGCTAGCAAGAAACCGCTGCTGTTAGCAATAACTAACCAGACCTGCTAAATTTGGCTGGCAGGTCAAAAGTGCAGATTTAACCAGGCCTGCTAAAGAGGCCCCTTTTCCTGTCTTATGCTTACTAATGCAAAGATGAGAAAAGACACGTGTACAAAGGAGAGGGGAAGGAATGTTTAGCAAGCAATAAAATGTGTTTAGCAAGCAATATAGATGTGCCATGTAAGGGAATAATTTGAGAAGGTATGGGAGGGGGGAAGAGTGCTCAGAGAGTATAAGAAAGTTTGCTGAAGTGTCTTGCTTTACAGCCAGTGTATTTTCAGGAGCTATCCAGCTGGTTGTCTCTGTGTACAGATTGAAATCTGTGCACAGATTTCAATAAACTTTTTCTCCAAAGAAGATTTTGCTTTCCTGGTACTTTTGTTCCCTCCAAGGTCCGGGGATGGCGTGGCTGATGGATCCCTAGGTAAATAAGGCTTCAATACCAGCTGCACTGGCTCCCGGTGGAGTACAGGATCAGGTTTAAGGTGCTGGTTTTAACCTTTAAAGCCCTATACGGCCTAGGACCCTCGTACCTACGGGACCGCCTCTCCTGGTATGCCCCACAGAGAAACCTACGGTCTGCAAATAATAACATCCTCAAGGTCCCAGGCCTCAGAGAGGTTAGGCTGGCCTCAACTAGAGCCAGGGCCTTCTCGGCTGCGGCTCCAATCTGGTGGAATGCTCTGTCACAAGAGACTAGGGCCCTGCGGGACTTGACATCTTTCCGCAGGGCCTGCAAGACAGAGTTGTTCCGCCAGGCCTTTGATCAGGGCGCAGCCTGACTCCCTCCTCTGGCAACCTGCACAGAACTTTGCTTAATTGGTTGCCATCAATTTGATTTAATTAATTTTTATAATGAAATATTTTTAGATTGTGTGATTATTTGATTTTTTGATTATTTGATTGTTGTTAGCCGCCCTGAGCCCGGCTTCGGCTGGGGAGGGCGGGATATAAATAAAATTTATTATTATTATTATTATTATTATTATAGGAACAAAACAACAGCTACTTTCCCTCCTTTTCACGTAAGTGAATGAAATCTCCTAATAGATCTGCCTTCAATTTGACAGGCTCAGTCCACTATGGAGGAGCATGTTTACCTGCAAATTTCATCCACTTTTGTGTAAGGAGGGGAAAGTAGCCTTTTTAAGATTCCTTTTTAATGTCATGGTGGGCAAAGCAGAGTTTCAGGTTTAACTGATCCAATTTGGACCCACCTCCTTGTTAATGATGTGATCATGTACTTAGTAATTTTGAGGGTATTTTTTTGGGGGGGGGGGGTTTACAATCAAGTGGTATATAAACGTTATAAAAAATAAAGAAAAATGTTTTCAGAAAAAGTCCCCCAAAGCACAATTTGCATTTGTATACAGAGTACACTCAGGACCAATGCACACTCCTACTAGATACACTAAGAAGGTGGATGTTACACATTTCTTGAGCCACACAGCCACTGCCTGCATAGTCCTTTCAATGACTTAGAGCAGGCATAGGCAAACTTGGCCCTCCAGATGTTTTGGGACTACAATTCCCATCATCCCTGACCACTGGTCCTGTTAGCTAGGGATCATGGGAGTTGTAGTCCCAAAAACCTTTGGAGGGCCGAGTTTGCCTATGCCTGACTTAGAGAAACAAGACTGTCTTAGCTCAGTGCTATCAACTAACACAAATACAAAGCTCCCGCAGCCAATGGAAGCCCTGCTGGATATTTGGATTCCAAAGAACGTTTGCAAACCGGAACACTCACGTCCGGATTTGCGGCGTTTGGGAGCCCAAACGTCCGAATACGGAGGCATTCAGGATCCAAGGCACGACTCTACTCTGAGCTCAGGTGAAGTCCAGGTCTAGTCAAGTATCCACAGGTTTGTTTAACATCCTGGACACCAAATATTAGACTCTTTAAATACTATATTAAAGGAAATCAAGTTATGCAAAAAGGGAATAAAATTTCTTTTAAAATATTTGGACCAATTGGGATTGAAGCTGGGAGAATGGTAGTATGATATATGAGTTAGGGAAATTTGTGTGAGGGAAAATAGTGCTTTTAAAGTTATGGATACTGAAAAGCCTTTTTAGATTGTGGGAGATTTGCACAAGCTCCAGTTTGCATGCTCTACATGCTGCAAGGTGCCGGGGCAAGCTTCCCGCTTTTGTGCAAACCACTACCATCAATGCTGTTTTTTTCTAGAAAAAGAGGTGCTGGAACTCACCCTCCCTCATGCTCTCACACTGGCAATGGCACCTTCCTGAGAGGTGCTGGAACTGCGGTCTGGTGAGTTCCAGCTGGAAAAAAACCCCAGTGAATCCCATATATACACCTTTTAATGTTAACTGAGGTTAATGGGCCTATACTGTACAGTGGTACCTTGGTTCTCAAATGCCTTGGTTCTCAAACAACTTGGAACATAAACACTGCAAACCCGGAAGTAAGTGTTCCGGGTTGCAAACTTTTTTCGAACGTGCTCCATTTTGAGTGTTACGCTTCCGATTTGAGAGCCACACTTCTGTTTTGAGTGCCACATTTCTGTTTGAAGTGTTACGCTGAGGTTTGTCTCTTTTTGTTATTTATTTTACGTTTTTGTGGCTCTTTGTGTGTGTGTGTGACTGTGTGGAACCCAGTTCAGCTCCAGATCGATTGTGTGATGGCAGTGCATTGTTTATTGCTTTCATTTTATGGATCAATGGTCTCGTCAGATAGTAAAATTCATGTTACATTGCTGTTTGGGGGGTTGTTATTAAAAGTCTGGAATGGATTAATCCATTTTGCATTACTTTCTGTGGGAAAGCATGCTTTGGTTTTGGAGCGCTTTGGTTTTGGAACGGACTTCCGGAACGGATTAAGTTTGAGAACCAAGGTACCACTGTACTCACAAAAGCATTGGTTCATGTGAAACTTTGCCCTTTGTGAAGTGGGTGCCTGAGCAAGCTCTCCATTTCTAATGACATGCCCTGCCAGCCACATCCTTAGAGTACAGTGGAGATGGGTTCACCATGGAATAAAAGTATCAGGTGTAAGAGAAACATGAACTGAAGTGTTTGAAGAGAGCAGTCACATTTAGATTTTCTGGGGCAAAGAAGCCTTTGGGTTTCCTTTGAAACGCCAAATCTCTTCATCTAATACAAAAACAATTTTAGGTAACCGCAGTTGTATGCTCAGTTCAAATTTTCCATGCTCAAGGTTTTGGCTATGCTTATAGCTGACACTCAGCTCAGGCATGCTTCCTTGAAATGTGACTGGATGTTCCCATAAATAAAATAATTGTCCAGTAGCACCTTAGAGACCAACTGAGTTTGTTCAGGGTACAGTGGTACCTCGGGTTACATATGGTTTAGGTTACATATGCTTCAGGTTACAGACTCTACTAACCTAGAAATATTACCTCGGGTTAAGAACTTTGCTTCAGGATGAGAACAGAAATCGTGCTCTGGCGGCATGGCAGCAGCGGGAGGCCCCATAAGCTAAAGTGATGCTTCAGGTTAAGAACAGTTTCAGGTTAAGAACGGAGCTCCGGAACGAATTAAGTACTTAACCCGAGGTACCACTGTATAAGCTTTCGTGTGCATGCACACTTCTTCACATAAAAGCTTATACCCAGAACAAACTTAGTTGGTCTCTAAGGTGCTACTGGACAATTATTATTTTTTTATTTTGACTGCATCAGACCAACATGGCTACCTACCTGAATCTGGATGTTCCCAGTGTGGGATAGTTTGCTTCACTTGTATACTTAATGATCTCCAAGAAAAAACAGTGAGTCAATAGAATGAACTGATATTTGCTTCTTTTGAACAACTAACCAAGTTATACCCTTGTCACCCAGAGCTATAGAGATATAGAAGTATGAAGAGAAGTGAGGGAGGGGGACACACTCAGGAACATAGAATGGCAAACATTGTTTTGAAATACCGTAATGTAAAAAAATGAAACAACCCAACTCTCTTAGGATGATCTAATAATTTGTGTAGGTGGAAGGATATTTTTTTTTAAGCATCAGATATTCGACGCATGCTAATTGGAATAATTATTTGACTGACTTCAATGGAATTGTTCCAATTTACACCAGCTGAAGAAGTAGCACACAGAATTGAAACTAATTTAGCCAATACACAGAGTCATATGATTAAACACATGGTTGGGAAAACTGCCAGATTAGAAGTCAAAAAGCTGAGTTGGATAGGTCAACTGAATATAAAGACTGGAGAAGCTAATCAGCAGCAGAGTGTGCAGGAAAAGTCAATGCAAAATCCACATTTGTCACTGGCTACTATAAATTAAGGGCAGACACAAATAGCCTATTTATATCTCATCTATCCTATCATTGCCTTTCCTCTCTACATAAGAGTTGCTGGAAGTTGCTCACACATAAAAGTGCACATCCCGGCATGCATATTTATGGTATGACAAGGTTAAAGCAAACAAGGCCTTTAAGAACCATATTGTCAGAAAATCATTGTTTAATGTCTGGTCAAAATATAAAGACTTGCTGGAAAATAAAACACCAAGGTGGCTTTCACCTTTGGAAGCCAAGGCCCGAAAAAGACCCAATATGGAGGCTAAATGGCCAAAATATTGGGAAATACTAGAAAAGGATGGAGACAAATGGAAATTGCAGAGTCTAGAGAAAATGAAAGACAAAGTGCGAGATTGGTTACATTACGCTCAGATCAAAGAAGTTTTTAAAAATGATAAGAAATTAGGGTTCCAGGTGGAGAAATCGAAACTAGAAACAGAATTGTTAGAACCAAAGATTAAGGTACTTTCAAGGATGTATAACTTGCTGTTGAAATGGAATACACAAGACGAAACGGTTAAATCGGCTATGATAAGGTGGGCACAGGACATTGGGCATAATATCATGTTTGAGGACTGGGAGAGGTTGTGGAATAATGGACTGAAATTTACTGCATGTAACGCCCTGAAAGAAAATGTAATGAAAATGATTTATAGATGGTATATGACCCCAGTCAAACTTGCTAAAATTTACCACCTGTCTGATAATAAGTGTTGGAAATGCAAAGAGTGCGAGGGAACGTTCTTCCACCTCTGGTGGACTTGCCCTAAAGTGAAGGCGTTCTGGGAAATGATCTATAATGAACTGAAAAAGGTATTTAAATATACCTTCACTAAGAAACCAGAGGCTTTCCTTTTGGGTATTGTCGGCCAAGGGGTGGCAAAGAAGGACCAGACATTTTTTATGTATGCAACAACAGCAGCAAGGATACTTCTCGCAAAACATTGGAAAACCCAAGATCTACCCACACTGGAAGAATGGCAGATACAACTGATAGACTACATGGAACTGGCTGAAATGACCGGCAGAATCCGTGACCTGGGAGAAGAGAGGATTGAGGAGGACTGGAAGAAATTTAAGAACTATTTACAAAAGTATTGTAATTTGAGTGAATGCTAAATAAGATGCTAGACTAAAACAACTGAGCACCACTAAATTTAGAAGTTTTTTAAGAAAATAAGTAAGACTGTGAAAATTTAGCTCCTTTTGAGAATTATATGATTATGAAATATAGAAGGGATATAAGAATTTAAATAAGATGATAAATTGCTGACAAAATGTTTCAACGATGAAAATGGGAGCGGGAGGTGTGAGGAAGTCCAAAGAAAATGTGAAAATATGTTAAGATCGATGTTACATTGTTTATTATGTCTATTTTTATTGTAAAATTTAATAAATTGCTTTAAAAAAAAAAAAAAAGTGCACATCCCAACCATCACAAAACATATTATTATTAAAAAAGACATAGATTGGCTATAGATATATATTTAAATATCCAAGAGTGAAGCCTGCAGTGTGGTTGTCAATATAAAATGCAACCACATCAGGGGTGCAGATCCTGCAGCTCTCCAGATGTTGCTAGACTGCAATTCCCATCATCCCTGATCATTGGCCATGCTGGGGTTGAGGAGAGTTAAGAGGCCATCAACATCTGGAAGTCCACAGATACCTCACTCCTCCATTACAGTGTGTGTGTACACACATGTGTACATGTGTACGTGTCTTAATGAAGTGTGTACACACACACACTTATCAGTTCTTCACTGGCTCCCAGAGTCTTAGCATGATTATTTGTGTCATCATTTCTATAATAATGAGGGTCCAAAAAAATCCATCTAGTTTCAACCCCTGACACAAGGTAGTAGCTTTAAGAATTTAAGAAGAGCCTTCTGGAACAGGCAAATAGTTCATTTAGCCAAGCATCCTGTTCTCACATTGGCAAACCATATGCCTATGGGAAGACTGCAGCAAGACCTTAGCCCTAGAGCACTCTCCAGCTCTCCTGCAGTTTCCAGCCACCGAAATTTAGAAGCATCCACAAGCCTTTTCCACTCAATTCACTTTATATAATCCAGATTGCGATGTGCCGCATGTAGACAAATAAATCAGGACGATTCACACAGATGGGACCATTTGCTTGTGTTCTTGAAATGGGAGTTGCAGCTAAGGAACACAGAATACACACCCTCTTTCTGTTCAGCTTGTATTGCATCAGTTCACAGACCAAAAGCCACACATCCTAGGGACGGCAAAATTAAAAGGCTGAGTTTACCTGCACTCTTTTGGAAATTTAAGGAGGCCCTTCCAAATCCTTGCAAGTCATCTGATTTCATTTCAGCTATTTCCATTGTGCTCCAATGTTTTATCTAATAGATCATTAAAAACCTACTCTAAATATAGAGTAGTGTAACTGCCTAATGATATGTTTACGTTCAGCTGGGGGGGGGGAGAGAAGTAAGTGAAAAGAGTAACAGTTAACAGTGTCACCTCCTGTTGTGCCCAAACTGTGAGATGTGAAAACGAGAGACAGCAGCCCTGCTCAGAATTACCAAGTAGCTGATCCACAGAACCATCGACTCAACCCTCCTCCCAGCTGTAACCAAACTGCACTCAAATTGCATTTCTCAAAAAATTATTTCTGCAAGTCATAATATCAAAATGAGGGCATTTCAAAGAAGGTAACCATAACAAAACACATCCCCTTTAAACTACAGTCTGTTACTCAGCAGTAACACCCCTCCTTCTCTGCATGTCTTTTGTTACCTGTGCATATAGCAGATATACTACCAATTTAGCAATACAGTCGTACCTCTACTTATGCATCCCTCTGGCCACAGCAAACCTGGAAGTGTATACTTCCGGGTTTCGCTGAGCATGCATGCGCCGAAGCGCTCAATCACGCCACGCATGCCTCTATTTACATAATTTTTGGGGTGTGGACAGACCCCCGGAATGAATTAGGTTCGTATCCGGAGGTTCCACTGTATAACAATTAAGCGATAAAAAAGACAGGATAATAACACATTATGAATGTAAAAAGCAGGACGTCATGTGTGCATCTACATTATCAAAACCATTCCTTAACCCTTCCTTAACGTTAAAAACCATGAGTGTTGATCCAGTCCAGGAGTGGGCAATCTGAGTCTCTTCAGATGCTGCAGAACCACGTAATATTAGATAGCACTCCTGGTTTACACACTGACATATGCACACATACAGAAACTGTGCAAAAGCTGCCGGATGGTGTAGTTAAAAGATTTCATTCCACACCTTTTCAGTGCATGATCTTAGGGCATGGCCCATTTATCCAGATGGTAAATTCATGACTTCTGAGTCAACCATACATTTGTAATGCTGCCATTAAGAGTACAGGTGTGCTGCTATTTTAAAGATCATACACATACTGTACATGCCGCCCTAAGCATTTTTTCTTGTAATAAAGTCCCATTTGTGTTTTAGAAAAATATGAGACTGAACAATGAAGATAAAATATTTAAGTGTAAGTGTGTGTGTGTGTGTGTGTGTGTGTGTTCTCTCTCTGTCCACTGTTTTCACTTCCATTCATTGTTTTTACTTCCTTTCCAAAAGATAAGCACACATTGAGGCAGCAATCCTTAGACCTATTTATCTGGGAGTAAGGCATGTTAAAATCCAGTGGGTTTTAGTTCAGAGGAAATATGTATGTGATCACAAAACGCACGATTCTATTAACAGAATGGGTTGGGTATGTTTAGCTTGATAAAGAGGAGACTGAGAGGAGATATGATAGTCATCTTCAAAAAATCTAAAGGGCCGTCACAAGGAAGATGGAGCAAACTTGTTTTCTCCTGCTCCAGAGGGTAGGACCCAAACCAATGGATTCAAGTTACAAGAAAGGAGATTCTGACTAAACATCAGGAAGAATTTTCTGGCCATAAGAGCTGTTGGACAGTGGAGCAGACTCCCACAAGAGGTGGTGGACTCTCCTTCCTTGGAGGTTTTTAAGCAGAGGTTGGATGGCCATCTGTCATGGATGATCTAGTTGAGACCCCTTAGGGGTCCTTTCCAACTCTACAATTCTATGATTCTATGTCTACTCAGAAGTAAGTCCCATGGGGCTTCCTCCCAGCTAAGTGGGGTTAGAATTTCAGCTTTGCTCAGAAATAAATCCTACTGATTTTACATGGGACTTGCTCCCTCGTAAATGTGCCTTGGGCTACCGTTTTGCTGATGCAAGCTAATATTGCTGGCATCTAGGCAGCAAGAGGACAACTATAGTAGATCCCACCCCATCTATATTCCATATCATAAATTTCAGCCAATAGTGTGCTTAACCTTGCAGCTACTGTTTCTAATTAAGTAAACAGTCAATAAACCTTTATTTTTCTAAGGCTGGATTTCCTGCATGTTAGGCTGTTTAACATTGCTGTTGTTCAGCCAACCTTTGATATTTCACTGCTAACTTGATTTTAATGCCCTGCTGTACCTCTAAGAAGCGTATGTGTGCATAAACAGCACTCCTGTCTTAGAAACGAGGAGAAAACAAAGGGATAATTCTGAACTGTTTCTCGTATTGTTAGACTGATATTCGACATGTGCCTCTAATTCTTTCTTTTCTCTCTCTCTTCACAGAGAAGCATTGCTGCTGTTGTGGAGATAGCACCAGGTGCATGAGGGTGACCTCACACACACACCAAATCGGGAGCTGACATCCATCACACTTTGAAATTTTGGATTTCATCATTTCCTGATCTTTCTAAAGGGATCACAGCACCTGGCCCTCACAGCTGTAGTTCATTTAGAAAGCAATTTAAAAACCGAGTAAAAAAGCAAATGACATCTTGCTGCCTCAGCCTTGTCATTAAGAATAGCAGAATGGCCTTCATTTATGAGACACATGGCTAAGAATTAATATCTTTCAGTGTTTTTCTCCAGTTGAGATTACAAAAGGTTTGAAAAGACCACTAAATATTTAGTGCTGGGGAAGCGGGTGGGGAAATATCCATTTTCCTTGTATTTTGTATTTTTTACTTTTTTTAAGGCTGCTGAGAAGTCCACAGACCAATACATGTTCTATGCAGGGTTTTGTTTTTTGGGGTTATTTTTAAAAAAATGCTTCAAATGCTATAAGCTTTCAATATTCTTGTGTCAGTTTCCAGCATGTCTTTCATAGATATTCCCTTCCTTTGTTGTCTCCAATAGCAATGGGAGTTATATACATCTAGGCTGTGTGATGCTTTTCTACTCTGTACGAGATTAGAACAAAAAAATAGAGAACAGTGACCTTTTTAAAAAAGACAAACAACAAACTGTAAATAATTCCTATATGGCCTTCAAATATTAATTCTTTAAACCCTCATGTTGAATTCTAAAATGTTTTCCCTGCCCCTTCTGTTTAATTTATAGAGGGACTTCAGTGCTCATGGAAATGAATAGCTAATCACATTGCCTAAAGCCAAATATACTGTGGGCAGGTGCTGTTCATTCTGCCCTCTCTGCCAGCATGAATGCCAGTTTGGATCCAATGGGTTTCCAGGCTGCCCTCGAGGATCTGTTTGTTTTTAGCCAAGTTTGCCGGTTCGACCAGAGCTCTTTTCAAGAGGGACCTGGCCTAAGCAATAATCATGAATGTTCCGAAATCCCACTGAAGAGGCTCCATTCAATTAACTGCTACAAGAAAGAGTTGAGGACGATGCAGCCGTATTTATTTATTCAGTTTGAGATTTCTACCACACCCTTCCAGTGCCTTTTATGCACTACTCAGGGCGGCCTGCAACAACCCTAAATCACAATTGAGCTACCATAGTGAGCTATCTGCAGACTGAGCACAGGTGCAGGGGGAAAATTGACAGAACAAAGAGCAACGCTTATTTGAGAACACAGATGGGAACATTTGTGACCTTTCAGAGGTTGCTGGACTGCAATTGCCATCGGGGTGCCAACTTGAATAAAATATTGGGGGGGCAAGTAACTCCCACCATACATAATTGATCACATGATGCATGCACACGATTTGAATGGCAATGCCCATCAACGTGGGGGCGGCCCCCTCAAATATTTTATTGAGGAGCCCCTAGGAGTTGACTCCTATGCTTGCTAACCTGGAATCCCATGTTATTTTGTTGGCTGCAGTCTGATGGGTGATTTACCTGGGCTGGGGCTTTCTTGAGCATGGGGCATTGAGATTTAGAAAAGGCAAAGTGGGTGAGAGGCATGTTGCTTTTATCATTTTAGTCTTAAGGCAATAAGTTTCTCTTTCAGATGGCTTTGTGGTTTCTCTTATTTCCAGTCTGAAATATTTCCTATCCTCCACCCCCACCCCAACTCCCTGTGATGGTCTATATTTTCCATTGAGAGGTGTGTGTGTGTGTGTGTGTGTGTGAAATATATATATATATATATATATATATATATATATATATTATAATATATATATATATATATATATATATATATATATATATATATAAACTATGCTGCTCTTTCAAAATGATCCTCCTTGGGTCTTTCTCAGCCTTCTTTTAATATTATGTCTTCAAATTTTAAGCAACTCTAAGCCACACCCAACCTGCAATTTAGTGAGGCTAAATAAAAAAAAGGAAATAAACTGACATCGGTAAAATGGCTGTAAAAGCTAGGAGTATATTTTTTTCCATGAGATAGAAAAGTTACGGTTCCGCATCTCTGCTGCTATGATCCTGATTCTTCTCCCTTTCTCTATTTTTTTTCACAAAGCAGGATACACATGCAAACATAATCTACCAGCCTACAAGACTTTCTTATCTGCATTCAGTCAACTGGGATGTGTTGGGCTATCAGACCTTAGGCAGCCCACATAAATGTCAGGAAAGTGATCATCAGAGGCGGAATTGGCATGCCGACTGTCACACACACAAAAGCTAGAAAAATACTTTAAAATCATCTCTACCCGCCAGCACACAGGAATCCAGTCCCCCCCCCCCAATCTCTCTCCTCCAAGAATCAAGATGTGTGTGTGTGTGTGTTGTGGACTTCACACTGCACCTGAAGAGTTCCTTTGAAACAAAGGAGTAGAGGGTGTGCAGAAGGACAGAAACCATCAAGTTTTAAACATATTTAAGATCCGAGGGGAGCGTAAGGGTAGTCTTCCCAGAGAGCAAACACTACAATTTGTGGCTTTGGTCTAAACTATATACCACTCTTACATGGTTTTTGATCAGAATTTCTTCCCTAACTCTATAGTTATTGTGCCAGGTATATTCACCACACATACTTTGAGGTAATAGCACTTTTAATTCCACTCACAAAAGCATAGTCTAGACATCCTGTCATATGTAAAGATGGTGTAAGACTCTGAATAAGGAGAGCTTGAAATACAAACTCAAAAAACGTCTAACCCCTTTTGAAGTTTCTCCCAGGTCCTTTCAGGCTGGGCTCAACTGGAAACGGTCTTCTCTTGGTTTGTTTCTTGCTCCATGACTGATACGCGCTTGTGCTCCATACAAATTTTGCCACTTTTCCAGTTGAAAACAGATTTACCTTCAAGAAGGGCATAGTGTTCACTACAACACGAGAGAGACCTTGCAGGACCTCTACTGGAAATGACATTCCACATATTCTTTTGCAGCTAAGAGGTCCCAGGCATCTCCTTGGATGGAGAACCTGTTTCAAATGACACTCCACCAATCATTTGCAGTTGGGGAGGGACTATATAGGGCTTCAAGTGTCTGTAATAGCACCTTTTGCCACATGATACCCTTAGATCTTTCCATGAATGTAACTCTCAACAGAATCTTTTGGGCAAGGCTGGCCTGAGATATTTTGGTCCCTGAGACAAATCACAAAATGGTACCCGCTCTCCGCCAGACAAGAAGGGGTGAGTGAATATCTGTATCAGGAACAATAGGAGAATAAAGATCTACATTGGGAAACTGCTGCTTCTCTGGAATTTGCTGCCTGAGGTGCTTGCCTCACCTTGCCTCTTGGATGGGCCAGCCCTGTTCTGGGGCCTTGGGGGAGGCTTAACAGATGGAGGAGGGCATGTTGAAGACAGGGTGTGGTTAGAACCCAGCTTAGGCTGGATGTTACTTGAATTGATTCATGCATGTTCAGATGACCCCAAATAACCCCCCTCCATCCCTATGGCTTAAATGGATAACCACATTCTTTGTGAGTATCCATATTGTTTATATGAATATCACCACAGACAAAATACTTACATGAAAGGGGTATACAGAGTCAGTTGCAAATCAACAGGTGGCTCTAAGGACCAACCCAAGATATACATAAATGTGATAAAACAACCCCAAGCCTTTAAAAACGTATGCCTGACACATGGTCACAAACCAATTTGGCCCAGAGTAGGTTGGAATCATACAAATTCTGGGGGAAGAATGTGGAGCCCTCTAGAAGTTGTTCAACTCGCAACATCCACTAGTCCCAGCCAGCTTGGCCAGTGGTCAGGGAAGATGGGAGTTTTATCTCTAACACATCTGGAAGTCTACAGCTTTCTCATCTCTGCTCTAAGAAGCGGCATTCCTTGTTCCATGCCCTCCTGAGAGAGGGAACATGTGTCCCTTCTCCCAGCCATCTTGGCCAATGGTCGGAGATTAAGAAGGGAGTTGAGTGGCTATTCCCTCCCCCCCCCACAGGTGAAATAAATGAAGACAACTGACACAGAGTTTTAAGGTTAATGGGCGTAAATGGCCACAACTTTATTGATTACAGGAGAGAAGGGTATTGGCTTTAGGCATTGGCCCCTAACCGACTATCCGGACTAACCGGGAAGGGTTAAACACCAACAGGGGGAGCCACCCGAGATGCATATCCCTAGGCGCTCCCCGAGGGGTTACCGCTCGGGGGCGCGCTTTAGGCCCTAGCCTCCGTAGGTTTCGGACGAGGCGTCGCCCCTCGGAGTCCTTTAACGAACTACCCTTCAAGCATTGGGGGAGGTGATGGCGCTCCTCCCCCCCAACCTCATCTGCATGACAATACCCCGGCCAATGCCTACCGCCAAAACCGAGGGAGTTGTGACGATTTGCTACGAGGTAGGCGAAAAAACCAAGTGGCTCACAAAACCAGCCAATTAGCCAAATGGAAAAACTCCTACCAGGCCCCTTGCGGCGACCAGCCGAAGCCCATAGCAAGGTCAGTGGCAAAACCTAAAGGGCGGGTGGGTGGGAAACCGCGTTGTCTCAAAGGTAAAAGGGGCGAGCCGAGGGCTGCCCCGACCTTATGTGGCCTTACGAAGGCCCGCCCCTGCTGCCAGCCGATTGGCTGGCGCCACAGGGGATGCTAAATAGGGGAATTCCCTGCCTCCCGCGAGGCTGGCGCCAGCCTCACGGGAGCGAGAGTGGGCGGGGTCGTGATCCCGCAACCCCCCCTCCTCCTGACGATCGGAAGGGGCATTGTAATCCTACACCATCAGAAGGGCAACACATTTCCTACCCCTGATGTAAACAGTAGTCCTAAAGTTTCACAGCAGCCCCTTCCTCTCTTAAAGGTAAAGGGATCCCTGACCGTTAGGTCCAGTCCCGGACGACTCTGGGGTTGTGGCGCTCATCTCGCTTTATTGGCTGAGGCAGCCGGCATGCAGTTTCTGGGTCATGTGGCCAGCATGACTAAGCCGCTTCTGGCGAACCAGAGCAGCGCATGGAAACGCCGTTTACCTTCCTGCCCCAGCAGTACCTATTTATCTGCTTGCACTGGTGTGGTTTCGAACTGCTATGTTGGCAGGAGCAGGGACTGAGCAATGGGAGCTCAGCCCGTCATGGGGATTCGAACTGCGGACCTTCTGATCGGCAAGCTCTACGCTCTGTGGTTTAACCCACAGCGCCACCCACGTCCCCTTCTTCTCTTGGTTCAGCACTTTAGTAGCAAACCAGAAGTGTGAATTTTGTCCCTCAATTTAAGAGGAGAGATTTTTTTCCCTTCCACCCGGAGGATTCCCAAGATGATATTGGAAATTCAGTTCCACATTCTGCATGGGTGGAGTTGATCTTACAGCTCCATCTGCTACAGCTCCATCTGTGTGCTATTTAAGGGGGCTGGTGCTGAACAAGTACATGGGGTCACGAGCGCTGCACATGCATCAATTAAATGCACTCCCGGTTTCTTTCAGAATCCCCCTGTAGACGGTGTCGCTGCTACTCTCATTTCTCTGGGGCATGTGCCCTCCTATATCCCTCACCACCTCAGGAATAGCACAGCTTTTCTATAGTAATTGATAATTCCAACTGGCATTGTGTTTTCACTGCCTGGCAGGGTCTCCATGGAATTAGGCTGTCTGATGGAATGTCACGCTCAGTGGAGTATTCGGCCACTGGTGTTTAGTACAGCTGCAAACAAAGCCGTACTTGCTGATATGGTGGCTACAGAGCCCCTCACACACGGGACTGATCCAGGTAACCAAGCTTCCCACACGGGGTAAATGTGTCTATCTTGTGATGTGGGCAAGCTGGTCATCCAAATCTACTCAAAGTTTGAGTGGAATGTCCTGTACATTGGAGTATTTGACAGGCGGGCATGTGTTTATGTGCCAATTCCTTCAAAGAGCCACAGAGGCTCGTGTCCTTTTTCATCCCACGGCCTGGTATGTTTTCTCTCAGTCTTCTGTCCCCGATGAGTCTGTGTTCTTGGAGTTAAATGGTAAAATACTTAAATGCAAATAGCCATTTCCAGCTTCTTCTTCTTCTTTTTGAAAAAGGAAAGCGGCAGAAGAAGGATTTCAACCTCACATCCTCACTCTGAAATTAGCTCCATTGTCAAAAGATGACAGCTGTATCCTGATTTCAAGAATTTTCATGTTGGAATAAAGCAGTGTGGTGGGGTTTTTGTTTTTTTGTGTGTGTGTTTTTTTGGGGGGGGAATCATTGTGTTACTTCAAACAGACCCGTTAATGGTCCCTCAGCAAACCATTTTCAGAAGTCTTGTGTAAGTAAGATAAAAAGGCGCCGTTTCTGAAGAGATGCTTTTATGGGCTAGGTCAGAGTGCTCTTTCCATGTGGTTCATTCCCAGTCGAATTTCCTAATAGCCTATCTCCTCAGCTAACAGATGCCCAGCCTCATGTCGGAACCAACTCGAGCCACCACTGAGATGATATCCAGCTCCTTTCTTATTGAGCCGTTTCCCTAGCAGATGGTGCAGTGCTGCAGGCACACTCCTTCCTGTTAATTACCAGCCTTAGCTACAGATGGAAATGTCAGTCAGCCTCACAGGTCCTGGTTCCTGCCATTGCCTCAGTCCATAGCCCTCTACCTAGGCAAGATGCTGCCAACACACACCATGTGTTTTGTGACTGCTGACTAGGCAGGCAACAAAAAACAACTTACTTCATGAATATTCATGGAGGAATGTTTCGCGTTCTGTTCATCTGTGATGCTTATAGATCTGCTTAAAGGAGACTGCACCTTCCTCATCTCCCCGTGCCCCCTTGTTTAATTCTGGTGCCGATATGTGAGTTATCAAAGTGTGTTGCTATGGCAACCTGCGAAGAACCTTTAAATGCCATTCAGACAGTGGCACCGATTTCTCACTAATATTCTTACCATAACTTAAGCGGCATCAAATTGCGGTTTTTAGTTTTTTGCTTTGCCCTGCAAAATAACAGTCCAACAGTCACCAAGCTGAACTGATTAGCAGAAAACTGTGGGTTTTCATTAAACTCTGATTGTTTCATTTGCTTCTGAGTTACCAATATTCATATGTTCTTCCCTACCCTTAAGAAACAAAACCAATCTCAGTTCAGATAAATGGATTTCAGTGTAACCCTTTACATTCATTAATCTATTTTAGTTTTCCAAAACAGTTTATGAGAGCCTTTTAGTATTCAGATCTACAATTCTCTTTTTATATTTATATTTCTGGTCCATATTTGGTAGAGGATAGGTAAAAGGTTTATAGGAGAAGGTTTTTATTCCCCCACCCCACCCCCATAGTCAATTTGTCCTCTTCGGTTATAATAACCGTTGTGGACAATTTAAAACAAACAAACACCACAACATTAAATCGTATACAGTTCAATGGGACTGACTCTCAGATAAGTGTGTATAGAGTAGCAGCCTCACAGTGTGAACTCAGAAGTAATTCTCATGGCATTCAATGGGACTCACTCATAGGTTAGACTAGGACTGCACCCTAAATCTGCTCTCATCTAGAGATGTATGAATCAGGTTGTTTCCAGTCCAGGTCATTTCTGCTTGTGTTCACCCATAAAAAAGTTCTGTCCCATTTAATCTGCATTTTAAATAAATAAATTTGCATGGAAATTTGAATTTTTTAATGTATTTTCTCCCCCAAAGGACCTCCAAACCAGACTGAAGACTTAGATTATGACTTCCTAGAGTTAATTACCAAACATTCAAAAAAGGAGATGTACAGTAGTCATTGGAGACTTCCGTGATATCTCTTGGAACTCAAACTCTGCCAAGAATGTAAGGTCCAACACATTCTTCAATTGCCTTGCTGACAATTTCATTTCCCAGAAGGTGGAAGAAACAATAATGGATTGACTATCTTGGACCTGACCTTCACCAACAGGGAGGAACTGATCAATGAGATAGAAGTAGTGGGAACCTTGGGAAGAAGTGGCTATGTTCTTTTGGTATTCATTATACATAGGAAAGGGAAGCTGAGTGTGGTTTGACACACACTCTGAACTTTAAGAAAGCTGATTTCAAAAATCTTAAGGAACTACTGGCTGAGATCCCATGTCTAGAAATACTCAAAGAGAAGGGAGTACATGATGGATGGGAGTTTCTTAAAGGTGAGCTGTTGAAGCCACAATCACAAACAATTCCCACATGAAAGAAAAGTGGGAGGCATCTAAAGAAACCAGTGTGGCTGCATAAGGAGCTTACAGATGAGCTGAGATTTAAAAGGGAATAGATTTATAAGGAATGGGAAAAGGGGCAAATAATGAAGGAAGTGGATAAATGAGCAGCCAGCATTTGCAGAGAGAAAGTCAGGCAAGCTAAAGCTCAAAATGAGCTCAGGATTGCAAGAGAGGTTAAAAATAATATTCAGGATCTATCGACTGATTCATTGATTGATTGCTGTGTTCAAAGCAAGAGGCAGAAAAAAGTAATAGGTCTTCTGCATGGGAAAAAACTGAGAAATGCTATTTTGGGTGACAAAGAGGAAGTAGAACTCTGCAACATCTACTTTGCCCCTGTCTTCAAACTGGCCAACCTGGTGATAATAGAATAAATGATGCAGGGAAGGAGCTGCAATGATAGATAGGAAGCAAGGTAGTAAGGGAACACCAGGAAGGGTGCTGTAGTCTGCTTCAAGACACCATAGGATGGGTGTCTAAATCAGGCTTCCTCAGACTTGGCCCTCCAGATGTTTTGAGACTACAATTCCCATCATCCCTGACCACTGGTCCTGCTAGCTAGGGATCATGGGAGTTGTAAGCCAAAAACATCTGGAGGGCCAAGTTTGAGGAAGCCTGGTCTAAATAGCATACAGTACCAGACTTTCTGAAGTGTTTGCTTCTAGTGGGGATAGGCCTCACACAGCCCTAATAGTTATGTTGTCCTGTTAAAGTTAGGCCACCTTGCTGTTTAATTATCTAATAACTGGGAGATTTTCTGCAGGTCAGAGGAGAGGCTCAACACAACATACATTGGTGAGCAGCCCAAGGTATTGCATGGCTAACACAAGTCAAGAAACACTTGCTAGCACGTGGGATCTGCGATGAGAAGCACTACTAATCTGGGATGGCGTCATTGAATGCAACCATTGCTGTCTGGGGGTCCAACACTGCTCCTGGCATTTGGGCAATAAAGATCAATTAGTAACTTACTGCTTTGAGCTGGGAGGGGGGTGACCCTAGTAAAGCAGATGGCAGAAGGTAACTGATTCCTAGGTCACATCTTGACAGTGGGTAACCTGCACTGAATAATTAGGAAGGCAGTTATTTAGTTCGGCTCATTTGCTCTGACTTGTGTATTCATTCTGAGACCTGGGCTGGGGGGCAGCAATAATCACCATAAGATTAGGAATCTTCCATTCTGATTTACCTAAAGAACTAACCAAAGATGTTGTTGTTGTTGTTTAAAAAATTGCTGATTCCAACCAACAGCACAATCCTATACACATCTACTCAAAAGTCCCATTGAGTTCAGTGGTGTTTGCTCTCAAGTAAGTGGGTACAGGGACGCGGGTGGCGCTCTGGGTTAAACCACAGAGCCTAGGACTTGCAGATCAGAAGGTTGGCGGTTCAAATCCCCGCGTCGGGGTGAGCTCCCGTTGCTCAGTCCCTGCTCCTGCCAACCTAGCAGTTCGAAAGCACACCAGTGCAAGCAGATAAATAGGTACCGCTCCGGCGGGAAGGTAAATGGCATCTCCGTGCGCTGCTCTGATTCGCCAGAAGTGGCTTAGTCATGCTGGCCACATGACCCGGAAGCTGTACGCCAGCTCCCTCGGCCAATAAAGCGAGATGAGCACCGCAACCCTAGAGTCAGCCACGACTGGACCTAATGGTCAGGGGTCCCTTTACCTTTACCTAAGTGGGTACAGGATTTCGGCCTTAACTAAAATAAAAATGGTGGTCTTGAAGTGAACAGCACATGTGAAGAATTCCACCAGCCCAATTCCAGGGACCTGAATTTCCAAGCAGAATTAAGCTAGGGTGGGACTAATGCCAGAATTCTGGAATACTTCTTGAGCAGAACTGTCCTGTTCCGTTCACCTGTATCTCAAGTACAATCCATCGACATATAAAAGGAACAGAAAGAGATGTGCTGGTGAGACGCAGAGTCAGCCAGTCAACCGAGTTCAACCAAATGCCACCCTCCCTCCTGCCATGTGTCAAGTGAATTTAGTGATCTGTATCTCCTTCACTCTGAATGTATTTACTGTGGTAACACTGGTCAAACACTGATGCAACTACAGTGCCATGCAAAGTGTGAATCCTCTCTAACTTTCAAAACGGAATTGGACTGTTTGACACTCCACAACATGGCTCAATCAACACATATGCAAGAACTGGCAGAAAAGAGCAGAGAAGAGCTCACACCTCCTCCAGCAATCATTGTGTGCCTCATTATGAAAACTCCTTCTCCTACTTTTTGATTAAATCGATAAAAATGCTCTTTAGACCAAGATACTCCCTGGGATTTAGCAGACTTAGGGCCTCTGTGCAGAGTAATTTTATTGCATAATAAGCTTGTATTTGCAATTAGGTTGTTGCAAACACAATATTCAATGGTTATTAATGAAGAAATAGGATGGAAAATTAAAAGATGCAAACAAAAATATTTTGAGCATGCCAATAAGTCAGGAAAATTATTAGCTTGGCAAATAAGGAAAAATGAGTCAAAAAATTATATCAACAAAATAAAGGCAAATGGCAAGATAACAGAAAAACCAAAAGAAATTAGGGAAGCCTTTGTCAAGTACTTTGCTGATTTATATAAAAAGGGAACAGAAAGGATACCAAAGATAGAAGAATATCTTAAAAAGAGTAATTTACCAAAAATAAAAACAGATAAGTTAGCAGTATTAAATGAAGAAATAACAGGGCAAGAAGTCTTAAATGCAGTAAGTCAAGCAAAAGTTGGGAAATCGCCTGGACCGGATGGGCTATTAGCTAAGTATTACAAGAAACTGAGTGAACAGCTTGTGGACCCTCTAAAAGATCTGATGAATGAAATTTTAAAAATAGGGAAGGTTCCAGAGACATGGAAAGAAGCATATATAACACTAATTCCAAAACAAGAGCCAGATTTGATGTCAGTTAAAAATTATAGACCTATTTCTCTATTAAACAATGATTACAAACTGTTTGTGTACATCTTAGCAAACAGATTAAAAAAGGCTTTAGAGGAATATATTCATAGAGATCAAGCAGGGTTTCTACCAGGTAGACAAATGAAAGATAATATAAGAAATATTTTGAATATAATAGAATACCTGAAAGTTAGAAATGAAAAACATGCGGCCCTAATGTTTATAGACACAGAGAAAGCCTTTGATAATATCTCTTGGGACTTTATGAAAAAAGTCCTAGAAGAGATGGAATTTGGAGAAAAAGATAGGAGGGGAGTCCAAGCTATTTACTCAGAACAAAGAGCAAAACTAATTGTAAAACAAGTGATAACAAAACAGTGTGAGATTCAGAAAGGAACAAGACAAGGATGACCGTTATCACCACTTTTATTTACTATGGTCCTGGAAGTTTTAGCAAGGAATATTAGAGAGGATAAAGAAATAGTAGGTATTAGGAAAGGTAAATATGAATACAAATTAAAAGCTTTTGCAGATGATTTAGTAATTACTGTAGAAGAACCAAAGATATCTCTCCTAAAGGTAATAGAAAAAATACAGGAGTTTGGTCAAGTAGCAGGATTTAAACTTAAGAAGAAAACTAAGCTACTTCGTAAAAATCAAAAAGAAGAGAAGAAAAAACTATCTGAAGAGTTAGGAATCAAAATTCATAAAAAAGTTAAAGACCTAGGAATATGGTTAAGAACAAGAAACATAAATATATATAAAGATAATTATGAGAAAATATGGAGTGAAATTAAAAGAAATCTAGAAATCTGGGGAAGGATGAATCTTTCCATGTTAGGGAAAATTGCAGCAATAAAGATGAGTGCTTTGCCAAAGATACTATTTTTATTTCAGATGATCCTGGTGATAAATAACAATATATCCTTCAAAAAATGGCAAAAAGATATTTCAAAATTTATCTGGAATGGGAAAAGACCAAGGATAAAACATAAGATACTAACAGACTTAAGAGATAGATGAGGCTTTTCCCTCCCATATTTGAAATTGTATTTTGAAGCAGAATGTCTTGTTTGAATACAGGATTGGATAAAATTAGAAAAAGAAGAAGAGTTAGAATTAGAAGAACATGACAATAGATTTGGCTGGCACTCATATTTATGGTATGAGAAAGGGAAAATACATAAAGGTTTTTCAAACCATATAATAAGAAAGTCATTAATAAGAGTGTGGGGAAAATATAAAGATCTGTTAGAGTGGAAAACACTCTGTCACCCACTGAAGCATTTTCACTTATGTAGACCAAAAAAGTAAGCTGCTTGACATATAGAGAGTTATTAACAGAAGAAGAAGGTAAACTCAAATTAAAAGAGTATGATGAGCTGAAAGATTATTTACAAAGTTGGTTACACCATAGGCAATTAAATGAATTTTTTTAGGAAGACAATAAAAAGGGGTTTAGTTATACAGTCTCCCGATTTCAAAAAGAAATAGTGGAAGAGAATGTTAAATTGTTTTTTAAAAAGCATATAGTATTTTATTAGAGTGGGAAACCAAAGATGAAGAAGTTAAATCAGTTATGATTAAATGGGCTCAGGATGTGGGACATAACATCCAGCTCAAAAGTTGGGAAAAATTATGGAAAGTTGATATAAAATTCACAGATTGCATACTATTAAGAGAGAATTACATGAAAATGATGTATAGATGGTATCTCACACCAGTAAAAATGGCAAAGATGTTTAGGAAAGAAAATAACAGATGTTGGAGATGTAAGGAACAGGAAGGAACATTTTATCATATGTGGTAGGAATGCAAATGCATTAAACAATATTGGGAAATGATATACAATGAATTGAAAAAAATGTTTAAAATGAATTTTGTCAAACACCCTGAAGCCTTTTTGTTAGGTATCTCAAATCAAGAGCTACCAAAAGAAAAATGTATATTATTTATGTATGCTACAACAGCGGCAAGAATCTTGATTGCACAACATTGGAAGACGGAAGAAATACCATCAAAGGAACAATGGCAAGAAAAGCTGATGAACTATGCAGAATTGGCGAAGCTAACAGACAAACTACGAGAGAAGGACAAAAAGGACTTCAAAAGAGTCTGGGAACCATTTACAGTTTATTTGCAGAAACAACAGAATGGACTGGATTCACTGGCAGGCTTTGAATAAACTTTCACAACTTCATTTGAGTAACAGATATTGTAGAGAAATAATAAGCAATTTTATTTTTGTGTAGAAAAAGCAGGATACGATAAATAAAACTAAATAGCTCAGCAGAGGGGGAGCTGAGGGAAGTCCAGAGGAGGGGAGGGAGAATAATTGTAAATAACACGATGAATGAGATTTGTATCATTAATTGTTATAAAATTTAATAAATATTTTTAAAAAGATTGTATTTGATTCTCACTTGTCCTACTTTCTATCACGTTTACACGTTTGTTTTAAGGGTACCACATTTAGTAGCTGGGCGCTTTTCCCAGTCGGTACTTTCATTGCTATTGTGATTAGAGGATGGAATGCAGGTCCGCCAAGTGCCCCTATTTTCCGGGGACAGTCCCAGATTTATAGAAATCATCCCGGTTTCTGATTTGATCCCAGAATGTCCTGCTTTTCCTTAGGACATCCCTATTTTCATTGGAGGGTATGGCAGGATGTTCCTATTTCAACAGAGAAATGTTGGAAGGTATGGAGTTATGAGCCAAGGAGATGTACGGTAACTATATAACCTTCAGAAGACATCTGAAGGCAGCCCTGTATAGGGAAGTTTCAGAATGTTCAATGTTTTATTATGTGTATATAATATATGTTGGAAGCCACCAAGAGTGGCTCAGGCAACCCAGTAAGATGTGTGGGGTATAAATAGGGAAATTAACATTATGGAATGGGACGTCCCTATTTTCATTGGAGAATTGTTGGAGCGTATGAGAGTGAGATGTATGGAAGTGAGAGCTGGACCATAAAGAAGGCTGATCACCGAATAATTGATGCTTTTGAATTATGGTGCTGGAGGAGACTCTTGAGAGTCCCATGGACTGCAAGAAGATCAAATGTATCCATTCTTAAGGAAATCAGCCCTGAGTGCTCACTGGAAGGACAGATCGTGAAGCTGAGGCTCCAATACTTTGGCCACCTCATGAGAAGAGAAGACTCCCTGGAAAAAACCCTGATGCTGGGAAAGATGGAGGGCACAAGGAGAAGGGGACGACAGAGGATGAGATGGTTGGACACTGTTCTCGAAGCTACAAACATGAGTCTGACCAAACTGCGGGAGGCAGTGGAAGACAGGAGTGCCTGGCATGCTCTGGTCCATGGGGTCACAAAGAGTCGGACACGACTAAACGACTAAACAACAATGAGAGTGAGGCATTCTGGGCAAGGTTGGAGGAAGAAAACCTGCAGCAGCAGCAGCAGCAGCAGCAGCAGTATCAACACTTTGCTGCAGTGGCTAGAAGTTTAGCTTAATATTAGACTTGAATGTTGCATTAAAGATTCTTAAAAGTTTTACCTACGTGTCATCAAAGATGACAAGGTGACGCAGCAAAGCAGTATCACAGGTGGTCCTTAGTGTGGATCCTTCTGAGGGAGGTCCACCCAGGTCCTTTTCCCAAAGTATGGCAGGGAGGAGTAGAGCTCTCTGCTTCAGCAGTACCGAAACAGAAATAAAGAAGGCAGTCCTAGAAGGGAGATTGGAGGAGCTGAGGAAGAAAAGGAGGTGAAGAAGAAAGGGAGGAAGAGTGGGAGTGGTGCTGGCTCTACACACCTCAGGTTTGCGATGATTTTCAGCGCAATCCTTTGTGTGTCATATCAGATTGAGTTGAGTTCATTGGGACCAATTTCCCAGGGCCGGATTTAGGTTTGATGAGGCCCTAAGCTACTGAAGGTAGCTGTCCCGCTGTCCTTTGTCAACAACAAATTGTCGCTGTTTTTTGTGTTGAATATATGCTATATGGTCATTTATGGACCTAAAAGGTACCTAAAGCCATTTGCACATAACAAAATATGTACTTAATAGGAGCCTACACAACACAAAACACTGTTGCTGTATGTAGGTTTTATTTTATTTGCTTTTTATCTTATATTTTGGAAATGTACATCCAGGTTTTTTCCTTTAAAATTTTTGGGGGCCCCCAAGAGAGTGAGGCCCTAAGATATAGTTTGTTCAGCTTATACATAAATCCGGCACTGGTTATAGCACTGCAGCCTTCATTTCTGAGTAGCACAGTTTTGTTTCCCCCCATCTGTATCATTGTATAAACTTAAAAAGAAAAAAATCACACATCTTCATTCTTTAGCAGATGTATGTTGTCCTACTCTTTAACTCCAACACAAGTCTATTTGAAAAGGGGTGATGACTTTTGTAGGGCATATGCAACCCCTCAGTAACTCTCACTGGTTTCAGTATCATTGAAATACATGCTTTACCACCCCACCCCACCCCCTTGAAATTCATAGGACGTTCGTGTGCTTGCTTTTGCTGCCTTTTGCCTTTACTGGGCATATCCCAAAGAGTAATGGAACTGGGTTTCTTCTTATGCTCCATTTGTTCTTGAAAAATAAAACAGTAGCACTGTGGAGGAAGGAAAGAAGAATGCCTAAACAGAAAATGACAAAAATAAACTGTGCTAGACATGGGTAGGTGGCAGTGAAAACCTTACGATCAGCCTTCTCAAAGTGCCTGGTGACAGACATCAAATACAAAGTTGTTCTCTAAGTCCAAAAATAACCCTGTTCAGATTGCAGCCTTAAAATCTAGCCGTTCGAATAGAAGTGTCCACTATTATTATACTTAAGAATGTATATTTTAAAATTAATACTTCACATTTAAAAGAAAATAAGAATATCTGATTTGTCTAACGTGGCTGGTAGCTCTATAGCTCTGTATAAAGGTTATGATGTTGGGGCTTCTTAGCGATGTAGCCACCTTTCTCCCATTTGTCATTCCTGCCCCCCCCCCAAAAAAACTTTTTAAATGTTTTGGGTGGCTACAAAAATATTTGAATGGTAGATATGGCCCTTTGATTAGCCACCTTTGCCTTATCCTCAAAAGGGTTCTGACTGGCCATGTTGGGAATCCAGGGCTGCACTAGAGAGACCTTTGGTCTTGCCCAGAAAAATCCATGCTCATTTTCTTCAGAAGTGTTCTGCAGAGTGAGGTGGGATCACTATGCCAGCTTCCCGGCAGACAGGTCACTCTGGGTTATCAAGAGGGAGAATGGGCAGGGTTAGGCAGTGGTGTAGCATGGGCTGCCAGTGCCCGGGGCAAGACAACAATAAAGGGGCAATAGCTTGGCGGCCTACTCAAGTGGCAGCTGTGGTGCCTGTGAGCATCAAGCATGGCAGAGAGCAGGACAGGGGAGTGACTGGGAGTGGGTATCTTTCTAAATCTCTGCAGAGGGCACCCTAGCAACCGACTGTTGCCCAAATCCACCCATGTAACACACTGGACGATTATCTGTGTGAGGGGGAGGGCACACTATTTTTTTATTATTACTTTCTTTTCCATTTGAAATTTTGGGCCCCTAAGAATTTTGAGCCCAGGGCAACTGCCCCTTGTGACCCCACCCATGCTACGCCATTGGTTGGTGAGGTGGCATGCAAGTTGTCATGGTTCGAAAGCAAGTTGTCATGGTTCCTGCCTTCCAGGAAGCAGCAGTGATTCACCTGCTGGGATGCTATTGCAGCGACTTCTCCCCCAGCCTGCAAGCCACTTCACATTTCCTCAGGCACCACACGATATGTGTACAAATTGTAAATAAACTACTTCCTACATGGCAGTGATTGTCCTGTAGGAAATTGGCCGTGTAGACTTGAATGTCTATGTCTCCCTGTGTGTTTAAGATGAAGAAAGTCATCGTCTCTTGACCTGGTTTATGCTTGCTTAATTGTCAGCTCTGCGTTTTAAGCCTGGGGAAATGGCACTTTCAGATGCATTGTCAGCCTTCCCTGGCTGACCCCCGGCAGGAGCGCACAGCTAGTCTCACTGAAACCCCATTGTTAATGACAAGGTTTTCTTTCAACAATGATTCATGAAAACATCTTGGCAGGGGAGGGGGAGGGGGGGGAAAGGGTTGTATTGAAAATTGGGAGAGAAAAATGACTCTCTGCTACTGATAAAGTGCTTCTTCTTTGCTGTTAATTAGCAGCTGTTGCTTCCCTCAAGTAGTGCAAATTATTCTGCTGAAGGAACAAAGCCCCAAATAAGGAAGTCATTCAATTTGTTTACATGCGGCGATAGACAATATCCGCCCTCCCTTCCCCGCAGGTGGGCGGGGTTTGCGGCACCAAGCGAGGCTCACCTGGGCGGGTGCCACCCATCTGCTTGAGCTAGCCTTTGACCCGCCCTCGGCCAGGGAGGACAATGGACGGCCGGCCGGGGTGGGCCTAAGGCCAAAAGAAAAGAGAGTGACCCCTGAGCTCAAGCCTCTTTTGCTGTTCTTCCTTCTGGGATCAAGATCAGGATCAGGAGTGGATCCAGGCGGCCGGACTGAGGTAAGTAACCGGCATTCTTTATTTTGCTTGCATTTGGGCGGCGGGGGGGGCATCACTCCCCACCGCCGCCTGCCCGGTGCGCCTTCCTACCCAGGCGGGCAGCGCGGGGCTCCAGCAAGGCCGCGGCTGGGTCTGCTTGCTTTTTTCGGCGGGGGGGCACCGGGAGGGCGGTGCGGGCCTGACTAGGCCTAGTCCCCTTTTCCCAGCGGGTTCACAGGAGGGCTGCACAGACCCGGCTAGGCCTCAAAACGCGGCCTAGTCCCTTTTCCCAGCGGCGGGGGGGTGGCAATGCCCCCCGCCATTGCCTGCCAGCCCAGGAGGGCGGCACAGGCCTGCCTAGGCCTCAAAACGCGGCCTAGTCCCTTTCTCAGTGGCGGCGGGGGGGCGGCATTGCCCCCGCAGGAGGCCCTGCTGCCCCAGGAGGCTCTGTTGATATTTATGATTTAATTTGTCTGTTGAGGCTTATTGTTGTGGTTTGTTGAAGCTGCTGCTGCCGATCCGAGCGGGATGCACAGGCCCCAGCTAGGCAGCAGCCACTGCCTGCTTGTTTTTGCAGCTGGGGGGTGGCATTGCTGCCAGCCACTGGTGTTGCTGGCCAAAATGTGGCGCGGGCCTCAGCTGGGCTGCTAGGCTGGCCTGCTGTTTTGCCACCCGCAGAAGAGGGCCATAAGGTGACCTTTTTGAGCTGAATCAAGCTGGGGAGGGGGTGCCTCGCCAGGCTGCAGGGCAACCCACTTCAGTTTTTCCTTATGGGGGGGGGGGACTAAGTCAGGCCGCATGGTGGTCATGCTTCCACCCGCCCCGACCCCGTTCCCCCAAGTTGGTCTTCAGGATGTGTGCTAACTGTCTCTAATTTTTGCAGTCTTAGCGTTTGTGCACAGTTAGGTTGGCTGGTTCTGTCTTTCACCAAAACATTCCGATTGCAAATATAAATAAATCTAATAATTGTAATTAATATAACAAACAAACAAACAAACAAAAACAAACAAACTGCCGTCATACTTCGGTATTTGTAGGTCTTAGTAGTGGTTGACTTGCTTCAAGGTGCATTATGTCTCTAGCCGTGGCTGCTGATCAAAGAGAAGGCTCCCCCTCACACTCTCTTGGTGCCGTAGGGGTGGGCACCCCAAGAGCCGCATCGAGGGGTACCCCTAGCAATGCAGTAAAGGCAGCCAACAGGATTTTAAAAAGGGCCTTGTCTTCCAGCCAGAAGGTCCCACCTATGAAGTTAATTATCTCTAAGAAAAAAGTGAGGGATGATGGCCCCTCCAGCTCTGATGCCAGGCCCTACAGGGCCCTTCCTAAGAAGAAAAAGCAGGCATACACAGAGGAGCTCGTTGCTGAGAGTGATTCTTCCCAGTCCAGTGACGACGATGTGCAGGAATTGCTGCATCAGAACCGCATCCTGCAGCGTCGCCTGGCTAGGGCTAAGGAGCGCTTAGATAAGTCTAAGTCCCCTTGTCGACGCTCCCGCGAGGGTAGGAATAAGCATAGGTCACCGGTTTTGAGTTCATCAGACAGCTCCTCCAGCCCTGATTCGCGCAGAACACGTCGCAGGAAGAAGAGGTCTTGCGGATCGAGGAAGCATGGGCGTAAGTGTAGGAGGGACTCTTCAGATTCTTCAGATCTTTCAGGTACGTGTGATTCCTCCTGTGGCGAGTCGGAAGAACGGTGCAAAGGGTACTGGGTTACTACCCACAAGGCCCCTAGCCTGCCTAGTTGGATTTGGGAACGTCACACCCAGCGCCAGCGCCGTGCCTTTGGGGCCAAGGAACCATGTGGGGAGGTTGGGCTTGATGCGAAAGGGAAGGTGCGGGCATCTAACTTCAAGACCTCCTGGCATCCGGCTTAAAAAGAATATACACAACCGCATTCTAAATGGGGAATTTGTGGACTTGTTTGCCCTGCTCTCCCCAGCTTATTCTTGTAGTTCCAAGTTTAAGCCGAATTGCGTCGCAAGAAGGAGAAGGCAGTGGATATTGATAGAACTTTTGACAATTGGCTAGCTGCTTTCGCCTCTCACATGGGTTTGGTGGCCGCTGCTTACCCAGATAGGGCTTGGCACCTGGCTAACTATCTGGGCATTATCTTAAAAGCCAAAAAAATGGCAGGGGACTCAGCGGCTTTGGCTTACGATGAGCTGTTCCATGTGAGGGCTGCTGAAGAACCCACGGCCCGTTGGGACATCAAGGATAATGATCTTTGGTCTGAAGTAGTGGCCCCAAACTTCCAAAAAAGGGCTTTGGGGGAGAAGTCAGGTAAACCCCCCTCCAAAGTGCAAAGGGTGGCTATATCAACATGTTGGGAGTTTAATAACGGGGTGTGCAGCAGGGACCGATGCCGCTTTGACCATGCTTGTGAGCGTTGTGGTGGTCCTCACTCACGGACTAAGTGTTTTCGGGCTAAGCCCCCTTTTCGCAGTTTTCGAAAAACAGGATCAGGGAGTGGAGCCAAGGACGCCAAGGGAGACTCAGGAGCCTCTACCTCTGGAGCCCAGCAAGCCAAGGCTGCCTCCCGGAAATGAGGTTTTTTCCACCCTAGCCCCAACCCCTGTCCGCCTCTCCGCGATGTTACCTTTGTTACAGGCCTATCCCAACAGGACTGCAGCCAACTACTTGGAAGCAGGGTTTCGTTTTGGCTTCCGCATCCCTGTCTCCAATACACCGGTATCCAGAACCCCTCCTAATCAAAAGTCGGTAATGGAAATGCCCCTTGTTGCTTTTAACAAAATTGAAAAAGAGCGGCGTTTAGGCAGGGTGGCCGTCCCTTTCCCGGCTCCCCCTTTCAAAAAGTTTATAGTTTCCCCTCTTGGCATAGTGCCCAAAAAACTTCCTGGTGAGTTCCTCATGATACACAACCTTTCTTATCCTAGGGGTGGGTCTGTAAACGACGCCATACCACGGGAGCTTTGTTCAGTTAAATATGCATCCTTGGATGTGGCCATTAAAATGATTAGGGAATTGGACACTGGGGCCTTATTGGCAAAATGTGACATCGAGTCAGCCTTTCGGCTGCTCCCAGTTCATCCTGAAGATTTTTGGCTGCTTGGATTCAAATTCAGGGATAGCTGGTACTTTGACAAGGCTATGCCCATGGGCTGCTCTGCGGCCTGCGCAGCCTTTGAAACCTTCAGCACATTCATTGAATGGGCCTTCAAAACCACATCTGGTTCCCCTTTTGTGATCCATTATTTAGATGACTTTCTTATCATTGGGGCCCCAGACTCCCCCAACTGTGCCCTGTCCCTAGCTACATTCATGCGCCTTGCAGCTGACTTTGGCATACCTCTGGCTGCTGAAAAGACCGAGGGCCCTTCGACTCTCCTTTCCTACTTGGGTATTGAATTGGACACAATTCGGCAGTCGTCGCGCCTACCGCAAACCAAGTTGGAATCCTTGAAAGTTTTGCTGGAGGCAATGCTTGGGGTTAAGAAGACCACCCTTCGCCAGGTGCAATCCCTGTGGGGTCATCTTAATTTTGCGTGTAGAGTAGTGGCGCCAGGCCGTGCCTTTTGTGCCCGTCTGGCACGGCTCACGGCCGGGGGGGTAGTCCCCCACCATCACATCAGGGTGACAAAGCAGATAAAGGACAATCTGAGGGTTTGGCTTGCATTCCTGCAGGACTATAATGGGGTTTCTTTTTGGCAGAAGTGCCTTAACCCTGGGGCGGAGTTCCAGGTTCATTCTGATGCTTCTGGCCGCTTTGGCGTGTTCTTCAGGGGACATTGGTGCGCCCAGCCGTGGCCATCTTCTTGGCACGCAGCAGGCATTACTTGGGATTTAACCTTTCTGGAGTTCTTTCCTATTCTAGTCGCCATTCGCATCTGGGGAACCCTCTTTTTGAATTCCAGGGTCTGTTTCTGGTCTGACAATCAAGCAGTGGTAAGAGTTATATCTAGGCAGTCAGCAAAGTCCCAGAGGGTCATAAGGGTCCTGCGCCTGTTTGTGCTGGAGTGCCTGCGGCACAATATTTCTTTCACTGCCCGCTGCCCTGTCTCGTTTCCAGATGGAGCATTTCCGCGAACTGGCACCAGGAGCAGCCCAGTCCCCAGACGCCTTCCCAGACGATCTGTGGGAGATTGGAAGTGAGAAGTAAACCAGAGAGTATTGGCAGCAATAGCACCCTCCACTAGACGTTCTTATTCCAGGTCCTGGGATGCCTTTGGGTGCTTTCGTGGCTCTGTAACACGGCGCGCATCTGAGGAGGAGGTGCTTCAGTTCTTGGTGCTCCTAAAGTGCAAGGGCCTTGCCATAAAAACTTTAATGCTTTACAGGGCAGCTATTTCTTTCTTTTGTAAATTCCGTCACTGGCCAGATCCCAGTGACAGCTTCCATGTCAAGAAGTTACTGGCTGGGTGGCGGCGTATCATTCCCCCTCGTCAGGATGGCAGGAAGCCTATCACCATAGACATACTTTATCTAATTTGGAAAAAACTACCAGAGATCTGCTGGTCAAATTTCAAAACGCGTCTCTTTCGGGCAGCATTTTCCCTAGCCTTTTTTGGTGCCATGCGCATTGGGGAGTGTTTGGCTGGGCCCCTGCAATCAGGGTTGGCAGACAACGACATCAAGTTCTCTGGGCATACATTGAATGTTAAGATTCGGTCCTCAAAAACTGACCAGTTGCGGAAAGGGGTCACGCTCGCGCTGTCCCCAACGGAACAGGCGGGCCCCTGCCCATATCGCGACACACGCCGCTTCTTCAGGGTCCGGCCCCAGTGCAAGGGCCCTTTCTTCATTCACTCAAACACATGCCCGTTGACGCGATCACAATTCACAGCGGTTTTAAGCAAAGCCTTATCTGCTTGCGGTGTTAGTCCCCAGGAATATTCCGGGCACTCGTTTCGTATCGGGGCTGCTACTTCAGCAGCGATACAGGGTTGGGACCCCGCACACATCAAGACACTGGGCAGCTGGTGCTCGACAGCCTACAAAAGTTAAATTCATCCCGGCTCCTCCTCCTTATCACTTGCAATTTAATTGTCTTACAGGTTTGCCCACCATGAAGATCTGGGTGATAGGCCACAGCATTGTCCATTGGGCAGCAGAAGCAGAAGCAGAAGGTGCCCGCAAAAGCATTTCACCTAATTTCTTAGGCTGCAGATTCAATACCTCACCACTGATGCCACTGAATTTGTTGCTTTCCCCCACAGAAGAAAGTGTATTACTTTAAATAAAAAAATGGGAAAGATTGTCAAATCTAATTTTAATTTTCAAGAACAAACATAGTTAATATAAGGATTAGCCAAGAGATTTATTTTAAATGTTAAGGTTTTTTTAAAAAAAATAGAGAACAAGAACAATATTGCAAAAGTCACAAACTTAGTAAAATTATATCTGCATTTTTTTAGTTAGAGAGAGAGAGATCTTTGACTTCTGTCACACACAAATATTCAGATTTGTATCAGGCACCATCATGGCCTAAGGCAGGCTTCCTCAAACTCGGCCCTCCAGATGTTTTTGGGACCAATGGTCAGGAATGATGGGAATTGTAGTCTCAAAACAACTGGAGGGCCGAGTTTGAGGAAGCCTGGCCTAAGCCACATCTCCTCTTTTTAAAACGACACTATTTGGAATATTTGAGCTTTTCTTTTTCATTGAAAGAGCACCTTTTGAAAATCACTATGAAAAAATTAAGCATAATGAATGTGCTAGGAGAAAGACTGAGGGGAGATGAACTAGTTGAGGATATCGATTATATAGTTTAAGCTGCACCTCTTAAAGTGCATGTTTAAACATCTCAAAAACAATTTCCATACCGATGGAGACTGGGGAAGATCTCTACCTGAAAGACTTGTTGGAAAAGGAAGGTCTTCTGTAGACACTAGAAAGGCAACAGAGATGCGCCTGTCTAATATTCAAGGGAAGGGAATTCCAAAAGGTTGGGGCCACAACACTAGAGACCCAATTCCTACATCGTACAGAACAGACCTCCTGAGAAGATAGTATCTTCAGGAGGCCCTCACCTGCAGAGTGTATTTATCAACTAGGTATAAAAGGGGTGAAACAATATTTCAGGTATCCTGGTTCAAAGCTGTATGGGGCTTTCTACATCACAACCAGCACCTTGAACGTAGCCCCATAGCTAATTGGAATTCTCTCCAATTCCTAATATAGACTGAGATCAGCAAAGGCCACAGAAAAGAGGGTAGTCAAATCTCCAGAATTGCTTATTTTTATTTATTGAATAATCTGCTCACATTTCTAACTCCAGGGAGCTGGCATGCACATGGTTCCCATGCTGTCTCCCATCCAGGCACTGACTAGAACCAGACCTGCTTAGCTTCAGCAAGGTGCTGTCCTCATGTATACCTCCAGACCATACCCTAAGTTTTGTACAGCGGGATCAGTGTGATATAATTCCACATGTGTTTTGGAAGAGGTAGAAGCCAGGGCGGGGAGGCACATTTCCATGAGCCACGCTCTAGGTTACCTACAAATGATTCAATCTTTTGTTTCCAATTCCTTTCTTGCTTTTCCCAATCGTTCTTTTATTTCTAGGAAGACACTAAAGAATTTCAGGGAAAGGTGTCTGGGTAAGAGCTCTCCAGATTTCTGTACAAACTTGGCGTATATATTTGTTTCCTCCTAAAAAAACCATTAAAATGCACGACATTAAGGAAAATCAGGAAAAAGACTTCATGTTGTTGGGAGAAAAAGTCATTTGGAAACTGCTGCTTAATAAAATAAACACAAAATTAATTTCACGAGAGGCTCTTTCTGTGAAACGTTGCCTCTTTCGCTGCAGTGCTGGTGATAAGTATTCTTTAAACATGGAAATTACCACTGTAGAACTGCCAGTGTGTGATCTCAGATCACTCTTTTGGCTTTGAAATCTAAGCCTAATAGATATCCTGCCAAGTTCTTCAATAATAGAATCCAAGAAAACTTAGCTTGTGCTCAGCTCTCACTTCGCATGGGGCGACGCCTACATACCTGAAGAGGTGGGCTCTCGCAAAATGAAAAAGGGAAAGGGAATGTCTTTGCAGATTTCCTCATTTGCTGCCCAGCTGTAGCGCTGTGTATTTGAAGCAATCAAAGAAGAATAAAGTGAAGTAAGCAGCTGTATGGGAATATAGGCACATTTGGAAGATGCTCCAATTGTGTGTTTATTCCTAAATGCAGTGCGAGTGCAGTGTGACTAATTACACCACAGAGGAAAGCAGAAGCTCTCAAGTTAAAGTATTTGGATAATCATGTTTACTGCGGGAAAAGTACAGCGGCATTAAATAAGTCAAAACACAGCGCGTCAGATTTGGAATGGCTCCATTGGTACTGCAAGACAGAGTAAGGATGCCGAAATGATATGAGTCTCATTTGTCTAACTAGAGGAACTACCAGGAAAGATAAACCATCTGCTCCGACTAACTCGGCCCTACTTGAAAATGATAATTGTGTGGAAAGCGAAGGAGCACATCTCCCTCCCTCCCACCCAATCCTTTATTTTACTGTTTAACTTGTCAGTTGCACACTTGCAACTTGCCCAAGAGAAGATGGCCACAACAAATTTTTAATAATAATAATAATGCAGACTTTCTTATTCAGTCCATAGCTTGCTTAAACATGCTTCAGAGAGTACCTCACACATCCATTTATATAGCCAAGATACTAAATCCACTCATAAAGCAATTGAGACCAGTGGCTGATAGTCATACAGTTCCACAGACTTAAGACAGAAAAGAGAGGTGTAAAAAATAATTTGGGTAGGCTATAGCAGGGCTGTCCAACAGGTCGATTGCAATATACTGGTTGATTGTGGGTTGTCCCTGGTCGATCCTTGTCGATCTTTGAACCCCCATCAAAATGCCCCCCCAAAAGCTTCCTTAAAAAAAGCTCAGCAACTCTGACAATGGGTAGATCACTGCCAGTTTTTTAATACTGTGAGTAGATTGCAGACTCTTGGAAGCTGAGCTATAGGATCACAGGAAATTGCCTTATACCAGGCTAGAATATTTTTCCAGTGTTGTCAGGAACTGAACCTGGGAGCTCCTTTATGAAAGCTCATTGGAGGCTGGTTCGTTAGGGTTACTGAGCACCAATCTACCAGCCTTAGTCTGCCTCGGCTGGCCTGCCTTGATGCTTACATCCAGTTCAAGGCATTGCACTGGCTGTCTATTTGCTTCTCCTTTGTTTGGGGCATGGAATATTAGAACTACTCTTCAGCTGAACACATCCAAATGAGAGAGAAAGCTTTCTCCTCACATCTACTAAGAGACACTTATTTATATCTTCCACTGAACTGGAAGTTTATCCAATCAGGATAAAGGGTTGCAGAAAGGGTTGTTCAGCCAATATGGCAAAGGATTTGGAAAGCTAGCCAGTCACCGAAGACTAGGTTAAATAGATGTTCTCACACAAATATGGATGATTTCATCCTGCTTACACGGCACAGGACACATACCTGATTATTTGTGTGATTTGGGACTGAACACACACCATTAGCTGTCAAAAAGTGGATGCTTAAGATCCGGGTGGAGATTTTGGACGATAGACAAAAATAGAGCTTAAAAAACTCCACTGGCCACATAATTTTTTTTTTCTGTTTTGTTGTTCCAAGAAACTGAAATAATCACAGGAGGAAGTCAACAGTGTGATAAGGCTATCATTCCATCATCAACACAAGCATTTGGCCTTGCCAGACAAAACAAGACCCATTGCACAAGCAGAAATCCTTGTGCAGAACTTCTGCAGACAAGACAATTATCATGTTACCTGAGAAGGAAGGCCCATAGACAAGCACTTTAAAAATGCTGATAGCTCTATTATTCCTTTGATATACTTTTCATTTTGTCTTCAAACAAGGATGAACTCTAACCATCTCCTGTGACTCCCTCGTTTCAGAGATCAGGTCTGTTCCATTTTGCCAGAACTCAAATTTGAAAAAGTTCTTCGCCAACCGTAACAGGGAACCAGGTATGGCAGGTTTATGCAACCTGGACTATCTAGATCAGAACATGGGAGCTTGTAGATCTTCCAATGTTGCTGGACTACAATTCCCATCATCCCCAATGATTGATCATGCAATGGAGTTGGTCCAATAAAATTTGGAGGGCCACAGGTTTCACATGCCCACTCTGGATACAAAAAGCACAAACCATGTAGAGTTGGCTGGATACATTACAGCTATGCAATAATTTGTGCTCCTGCCTCCAACAATATTGGGAAACACTTAAAGGGATGGGGTGGAAATTAGTTCAGTTTGCAAGTCTCCTTAATGTCTGGTTATAGAATCAATATGCTAACTCAAATGCAGCTGCTCTTCAAAATTTGCACCTTTCCAAATTTTACAGTGCGTTCCTCCAACTTGAAATTATGTAAAGAAAAATGCTGATATTAGGGGACAGTGTGTACAGATATGTGCATATTAGTAAAAAAAAATGTACAAAATTCAACAAGTAGTTGCAAGGGTCATCTTCTAATCCAATCACATGCAATGCAGGAATCATAGCTAAAGAATCCCTAACAGATGGCCATCCAACCTCTGTTTAAAATCTTCCAATGAAGGGGAGTCCATCATCTTCCAAGGTAGTCCATTCCACTGCTGGACAGCTCTTACCATCAGAAAGTACTTCCTAATGTACATGATAATGTACCTAGAATTGTGGAGTTGGGATCTCCTTTCCAACATTGGCTCCCAGTACGTTTCCGAGCACAATTCAAAGTGTTGGTTTTGACCTTTAAAGCCCTAAACGGCCTCGGCTCAGTATACCTGAAGGAGCGTCTCCACCCCCACTGAGGTCCAGCGCCGAGGACCTTCTGGCAGTTCCCTCACTGTGATAAGCAAAGTTACAGGGAACCAGGCAGAGGGCCTTCTTGGTAGTGGCACCCGCCCTGTGGAACACCCTCCCACCAGATGTCAAAGAGAACAAAAACTACCAGAGTTTTAGAAGATGTCTGAAGGCAGCCCTGTTCAGGGAAGTATTTAATGTGTGACATTTTAATGTATTTTTAATCTTTGTTGGAAGCCGCCCAGCGTGGCTGGGGAAACCCAGCCAGATGGGTGGGGTACAAATAATAAATTATTATTATTATTATTATTATTATTATTATTATTATTATTTCCTTTCTTGTAAATTGAATCCATTGGTTGGACCTAACACAGAGAAGTGGTCTCTTCTCTGTCACTTCCATAGGACCAGGATGTGATTCTGCAAAGCACTCAGCCTATTCACTCTCCCTGTTGAAAGCATTTTGGGAGCTGGCATCAAGACAAATAGATAGTCATCCTTCAAGGCATATCCTTTAAAAAAATCCCCCTCCTTTCTAGCTACACAGTGGATGTACCTTGTTGCTTTTGAAAATGTCTCACCGGGCTTTTCAGTAGCGACATTTACCTCTGCAAACAGCAATAATGCACTGCGAGGGATGAGGGCAGCAGTGTGTGTGTGTGTGAACAGGACCCTATTGTTTCCTTACCGAAATTAAAAGCCATTTGTGAGCATTTATGCGAGATCCATCCTTGCCCCCAAGAACGCTAACCTACCATTTGTGCAACTACCATACAGCCTGGGGGGGGGGGAGGAAATAATACTTTGTCAAATGCATCTCAATCAGATTCAAAAGGGCCAGGTGTTCAACTTAAGAGCAGCAGGGAATTTTCCCCCTGTATTGTTGTGTTTTTATTTATTTATTTTTTTGGGGGGGGAAGAGGCTTCAGAATCAACCCAATTATTACAACGGTGAATAAAAAACCGTTTCTGAGAAATACTTCTGGTGAGGGAGCAGTGCTCTAGAAAATTTGATAATCCTCTGTGTGCATCACAAACCCCAGATGGCTAGGATAGTTAAGTGGATACTATAATAACAGTCACTATGAGCATCCATTCAGTACTCTACAAGATGTGAAACATTATGAAAGTGTGGGTGTTGTTCAACACAGAACTTTAGAGAATCTTTAGCCTTCTTCCATATGAGAGAAAAACACATCACATCGACAGATGGTGGGAAAGATTAATTTGGGTTACATAATATGTACCTTGGACTAATGTTCAGATAAGGTCAATAAGAGCTACGGTGACCCAGTTCAGATTACCTTTTCCCTGCGTATGATGGTGTCACCCTCATTTAGGGTTGCCATATTTCAAAAAGTAAAAACCAGGGACTCCCCGAAAGTTGTTTTTTTTTTAGCAGTGTGTGTCCTGCTGAAAATCTCTAGTCTGCGAAAATCAAAGTCATGCAACCCACTTCTGCAAATGGAGGGGGAGATTGACCTCAATTAATTTTTGCATATGTGCACCCTGTTCAAACACTGCAGCCTACACAGTGGTGCAGCTAGGTAATTTTAGGCTATACTTATTGGGTTAACACCTAAACACACCGGGCTTTAATTGGCAATGTGTATTTTTATTGTTGTTGTTTAGTCGTTTAGTCGTGTCCGACTCTTTGTGACCCCATGGACCAGAGCAGGCCAGGCACTCCTGTCTTCCTTGCCGTGGCGAAGGGGCTTTAATAACTCAGAGAAGCTATGAGCCATGCCGTGCAGGGCCACCAAAGATGGACAGGTCATAGTGGAGAGTTTTGAGCAAACGTGATCCACCTGGAGCAGGAACTGGCAAGCCACTCCAGTATCCCTGCCAAGAAAACCCCATGCACAGAGACATCAGGCAATGTGTATTACATCACTTATTTCAAAATGTGGTGAGATGGCCCTGCTGTGGTTTTTTTTTGGGGGGGGGGCATTCTGTCCTGGCAGCACCACTGCTCACACATGCACATTGATGGTGCTGGTTGTTTGCAGCATGGGACTCTTCATCTCAGGGTTGTGGGTTCGAGCCCCACATTGGGTAAAAGATACCTGCATTGCAGGGGGTTTGACTAGATGACCCTTGTGGTCCCTTTCGACTTCACAATTTTATGAAATATGCCTGGTGAGCACTGCAGGGGCAGGAAGGTGTGATATTGCTCCCCCACTACATGTATGGATAAGCTAAGGGACAGCATCGCTCAAACTAGGCTGCTGTTTCGAATTCATCCATTTGCTATAGAAAAAAAGCCAAAGAAGATACCATCTTATCTATTCACAATCCTCTCTGCTATTCTGTTCTAGCTGATGTTCACCAAAAAATTTAATGGATTGATTAGCTGATTGGGTTTATTTATATTTCACAGTGACCTGTGCCAAAAGCAGCTAACAGCAAACATTCACATCAAATACATTGGGGTGGGGAGAGCGAAGCCAGCTTACAAAACCTATAAATGCATTCCAGTCAGTCAAAAATCAACAACTGGCAAATAAATAAATTTAATGTTATCCAAAACACTATACAGTGGTACCTCGGGTTACATATGCTTCAGGTTACATACGCTTCAGGTTACAGACTCTGCTAACCCAGAAATAGTACCTCGGGTTAAGAACTTTGCTTCAGGATGAGAACAGAAATTGCGTGGCGGCAGCAGGAGGCCCCATTAGCTAAAGTGGTACCTCAGGTTAAGAAGAGTTTCAGGTTAAGAACAGACCTCCGGAACGAATTAAGTACTTAACCCAAGGTACCACTGTATTCTAGATTTAAATTCCTAAGTCCAATAAAGGGAATAAAAAATAAAATTCCCACTGCTGGAGCCGGTCTTACTGTGCTCCAAGCAGCCTCAACAGCCAATCTGATAGATGTATCTACTAATCCAGGGGTCAGCAACCTGTGGCCCATGGGCCACAAGCCGCCCATGGGGGTCATTTAAACAGCCCATGAGCCGCCTCCCAAACCAAACTAAACTGGTGCCACACAGAGCGGGGACTCGCTTTTGCAGCGCCAGAAATCACATCTGCGCAGACGCAGAAAATTGCAGATGCGATCCAGCCCCCAGAGCGATCTCCATGGGAGGGAACCAGCCGAGGCGAGGTAAACCTTGTTGACCCCTGTCCTAATCCCTACTTCCTGATACACCAGCCTTGCTGGTTAAAGGAACAAAATGGGAGCATGGAGCAAGCTCATTTTCTCCTGCAGAGGGTATGACCTATACCAACGGATTCAAGTTACAAGAAAGGAGATTCCAACTAAACACCAAGAATAACTTTCTGACAGTAAGAGTTGTTTTGCAGTGGAACAGACTCCCACGAGAGGTGGTGGACTCTCCTTCCTTGGATGTTTTTAAGCAGAGGTTGGAGGGCCGTCTGTCACAGATGCTTTAGCTGAGATTCCTGCATTGCAGGGGGTTGGAGTAGATGGGAATCTCAACTCTATAATTCTGTGATTCTTATAGTTTTTCCAGCTGCATTGGCTCCTGGTGGAGTACAGGGTCAGATTTAAAGCCCTTCACAGCCTAGGACCCTCGTACCTACGAGACTGCCTCTCCCGGTATGCCCCACGGAAGACCTTCAGGTCCATAAATAGCAACACCCTAGAGGTCCCAGGCCCTAAGGAAGTTAGATTAGCCTCAACCAGAGCCAGGGCCTTTTCAACACTGGCTCCGGCCTGGTGGAACGCTTTGTCTCATGAGACCAGGGCCTTGCGGGATCTGATTTCTTTCCGCAGGACCTGTAAGACAGAGTTGTTCCGCCTGGCCTTTGGCTTAGAATCAATTTGACGCCCTCCCCCTCTTTCTTTATTTTTCCCCTTTCTCCTCCTGTGATGAGGCTGCATTTTAATGTTTTAATGTTGTATTTTAATCTTGTTTTTTAAGTTGTATTTCAATCAACTTGTTGTTGTTATTGGTTGTTAGCAGCCCTGAGCCCGGTCTTGGCTGGGGATGGCGGGGTATAAATAAAATTATTATTATTATTATTATTACTCTAACTGAGTTGCTAGCACCGAAGTCCAGAATCCTTCTGTCTTGGGAATCAGGTATTTTTAGTGCCGTTGTGTGTTATCATTGTGACGCTTGCCTGATAAAGGCTACGTATATGGGGAAGGGCTGTGGCTTAGCAGCAGAGCATCTCCTTTGCATTCAACTGATCTCAGATACAATCCCTGGGACCTCGAGCTAGGCCTGGGAATATTCCCTGTCCAAAACCCCAGAGAGCAACTGTCGCTTAGCATAGACAGTCCTGAGCTAGATGGGCCAATGATCTAATTTGGCGTAATAATAATTTTATTATTTGTACCCCGTCCACCTGGCTGGGTTGCCCCAGCCACTTTGAGTGGCTTCCAACAAATTAACTTTAAAAGCTTCCCTATACAGGGCTGCATTCAGGTGTCTTCTAAAAGTTGTATAGTTACTCATCTCCTTGACATCACATGGGAGGGCGTTCCACAGGGTGGGTGCCACTGCTGAGAAGGCCCCCTCTCTGTTTCCCTGTAACCTCACTTCTCATAGTGAGGGCAGTAAGGAAGTTTCCTATAAATTATTAGAATCCAGGCAATGCTTCTGGCATCTTCCTATTCAAGCCTTTGAATGTTTAAACAGTGTACCAAATCTTTCCTTAAAGAGTTAATATGTTGTAAATTGTATTTTTTTTTTTAATAAAGCCAGAGGGGGAAATGGCCACTTTCTTTCAAATTATAGAGAACTCGCTTGTCTTTATTGAGATTTGAGTGTATTTGCACTTTAAAAGCTTCTCCCCCCCACCCCACCCTGGACCCCACTCCTGGTAACAATAGTGCAGGTGCGTTGCCCTTCAGTGTACAATGTATTTATCCTGGAAGGCAGGAAGTTGGTTTCACACCTGTTTCTTCTTTCTGTTTGCTCTTGGCCGGGCTAATTTGCTGAATGTCATGATTGGTACAGCTGAGGCTGTCAAAGAGAATTACCACTTTGCAACGTGACGGTCTAATTCTGGCAGTTTGGATCTTTGCAACAATTTGCTTTTTTGTTCCTCCTTTTGGTAACGGTTCTTTGTTGTGTAAACAATACAGAACATAAACTACGAGTGGTAGCAAAGAAAAGACAGAGAAATAAGAAGGGTGGGGGGCACCCTCCTTCTCAGACAAATGGTGTTTTTATATAGATGTTATAATAGATGAGATTACAGGCTCGGCTCTGCCGATGATATTATTGCTATGGGGAGAAGTAAAAAGGGGGGGGGTTGGTACTGCCCCTGGAAAATGCAATCCAATTTTCATAACTTATTTTCGCAGATCGAGACAGAATGGAGACTAAGAAGAAAGGCAGAAAAATTGGAGGCCTGAAGTCGAGACAAGTTCCACTCCCTCCAGCTTCCCTACTGCAAGATACCCACTCCCTTCTACAAAATAACACGGGGGTCTTCAGAAAAGCTTGCAAATGTGCTATTCACGCTGCTAGCAAAACTACATGGTTGTGAGAAAAAGCTATATCACATCTGAAATATGGAAGAAGGATCCGTATTTTTGCACCCAAGAGAAACATACGAATCCAGGCAATTTCAGCAGCATTTCACCTTCAGATCAGTTCAGGAGCTTTTCCTTTTGCCAGTTAAAGGCCCCTGTTGCTGATTCTTTCAAGATCAGCCTAGTTTCACATAACAAAGCAGTTTTGATGCGGCTATTGGATTCTCATCAAAACTGAGAGATATTTGCATTGTTTTGAATTTCTAAATTAATTTTAACTGAGGAAACCCCTTCAATTGGGGCCTCATCAGAGGATTCCCCAGATAAACAGGAACGTTTCATTGTGTGAGTATAGATGAGTCACAGGAAAGGTCAAAGAGTTTGGTGTCAACAGAGTTTTTGTATTAATTAAATGGGAGAGATTCGTTGACATTAATAGTTGAAAATGAAATCACCTTTTGTGAAGTAATCTGAGACAGACCATTAAAATACTGGGCTGTGATGGAAAGACAATTTACTGATGGTAAGTTATTAAAGGCAGGGGATTAGGTTAAGTTAATTGTTGTGAACCATATGCATTAGTGCTGTGGAAAACACAATCAGTAAATACTTTCCATTTAACTAATGGAATATGGTTATTTTCAGTTATTCATGTTCTAAAAGTCAACAGGGATGCACAGTGTAGGGAATCACTGTATTCACCTAATTTGTGGTGGGTGATCTGATTGTTTCAGCAATAAAGGAATTGCATCCTTGTTCTTCTTGCCAACCAATCAGTATTTTTTTTTATAAAAAATGCATAATTCTACGCCCGATCTTTGACTGATCTAAATTGATAATATGGCCTCAACTGAACTATTCATGCTACATTCACTGCCTCAGAACCCAACCTATGGTATCCATCAGTATATGCACTGAAATCTAAAACAAATATTTTCAAATGCATAGATTAATTTGTGAAGGAACTCTTTCTGCTGTTAATAGAGTCTGTTGCACAGTACAGTAAAACCAGAAGTTGTTGGACAGGGGAGCTGCAGCCCAAACTATCTGGAGGGCACAGGTTGTCGAAGCCTGCTAAAAGCAAGGCACTGCAGTGTTGCCCTTATCAATGATTATCAATGAGCTGGCATCTATAGCTCTGGGTTGGGGAAATTGTGGCCTTCCAGATGTTGCTGAACTCAAAGTCCCATCATCCCTTGATTTTGGGCCACATTGGCTGAGGCTGATTCCAACAAGTGATGCGCGACAAATTCTCCACCCCGCTAGAAATGAAAATACACACCCATTATCATTAGTGCACAATTACCGATGCAATGTTTAAATCTTGCAAGCTATTTAAATTCATATAGTTCTGCATGAAGGGTCAAAGATCCCAGTTTTAAAATGAACTGCACAGAGAGGAGATGGGCATAGCTCAGAAACGCATCCCCTTTACCAAATATTTTCCAAGCTGGTCACTAGGCTTCTGATTGGCTGCCATGAGAAAAGGATGCTGGACCAAATGGACCTTTGGCCTGGTCAAGCAGGGCTCTTCTTGTTTTCTAGTAAGTCTAAGAAAGACCTCTGCATGACACTTCCTTACTGAGCCGCTGCCTGTTAGAGCAAGCAAAGCCCTACCATTGAATGCAGGACCTTCGGTGTGAAATGGCACAAGGGCTGGCGCAAGACATTTTGCCGTCTGAGTCAAAGCAGAAAACAGGGTCTCCACATGCACTCGTACCCTGTTAAGGTTTACAAGGCTGACTTGGTTATTTTGGCACATGAGGCAGAAAATGCAATAGGTGCCTCTCTCACTCCGGTCCCTGGCAAAACAAATCAAAAACTATCCATGTACCTCCCTTTCATGGCACCCAAAATCAGCTGCCTTGAAGTGGCTGTCTCACTCTGTCTAATGATAGGGCCGGTACTGCCATGGCCCCACTTTCACAACTCAGCTGCTATGGAAAAAAGGGACCCCAGAATCAGAATCAAACATTTTCTGCAACTAGGTCCAGATCTCCTTCACCTTCTCTTTTATATACCACTATCCCTGTGTGCTTTTAGATACACCTGTCAGTGCCATAAATGTGGGGCATCATATTTTTGTACATTGTGCTGAACATGACACCTGACAAAATGGCTATCACACGTAGAAAAATCATCACGATGCAGAACATCTGAATATATATATATTTTTAAAAATCAGATATCTGAAATATTAGTGGCAGATTAATTTTCACGAGAACTTTAAAAAAAAAAACACTTTTCAAAACGATGTGGAAATATGGACAACTAATAATTTCTCCTCTGAACCCTTAGGCCTGTATGGAGTTTGTAAGCAAAATATTGCTCACATTATCTCTCTGTGTGTGTTTAAGGGCAGGTGTTCTTTATAAACATTAACTCAATTGCTTTGAGTGAACTCAAAAGCCTGATCATGTCTTACAAATAATAAGCATTGGCGAAAGAAGCTGATACACGAGAACATGATTTGCTGATTCTTATGACATATCTCTAGACAGGCAATGTAAAGTAAGTCATTGCTGACATATTCCTCTAAAATAATACAATCCTGTATTGAGAATGTTAATCTAAGAGGAGACAGGTGGTATAAAACCATGGCAACAGGAGTGGGCAGTGAAGAACAGATCACTCCATATGTATCATTTGATCCTTCATGCAATGTAAAGTAGTCTCTTAATATAGAGATAATCATAGTAAATCCACCCTCCTCGCTAGCCTTTCTGTTTGTCTTGTTCTATTTCACTAGGATAGCTGGCCACACATAGATATAGGGTGGATAGTAAGTAATAAATACAGATGGAAATGCAGGAAGGTTCTAACCTAGCCTTATTCTTCATGGATGTACACACAACTGAGCAGGGTATTTCTTTTTCAAGAGTGGATAAAACAGATACAGAGATGGCAGCATAAAGCAGCTCTACAATCAATCTAACCCAACGTTAAATGTGATTTCAAGAAATTTAGAACTTGCATTTAACTAAAAAATGTCCAGATTAGCATATGCCGGTTACTAGCAATTTGACGTTTTCTGCATTCATTATTTTCAGCTGTGGATGAATGCCTGGATTTGGCCGATCAAATCTCAGCTTAATAAACCAAGATAGGAATGAGTCTCCTGCTGTTGTGGGTTTGCTCCTCCTTTCATGCGAGCAGGGAACCAAGCTAGGAAGGTGCAGTTCAGCACAGCTTCCTCTTATCCCTATGGAATGCTGCAAAATCATATCAATTATTTTATTGGCCTCATGTTAACCTAGGCCTCAATGTGATGCACAACACACACATATATATCACATAGCTAGTTTTAATACAGCATAAGCTTTTGAAAGTTGCATGCTACTTCCTGAGATGTCAGAAGCAGGACTGAGAACAGAGAGGACTTTCCGTTTCCAGAGTTGTCTTGGCATAAGTAAGTGGAGAGGTGAAAGGAAAGCTACAGGCTGAAAGCCGTCTTCCTCAGACTGGCCTGCTTCAGATGTTGTTGCGCACCACCTCCAGTCATCCCTGATCATCAGCCATGTTGGATGGGACCAATGCGAGTTGGACACCAACAGCATCTGGAAGGCACCATGTTGGATATGGCTGACCTAAAGCTATATAGGTCCATGGGACAGGCTTACCAGTAGCAAGGGGTTAAAGGGCAGGCAGTGAGGAGATTGGATGTCAGGTGTGGGAGTAAATAGAAGCCACTCATCAGGATCTCCAGTCCCCAGGAACCTGTGGTATTCAAATGAGGGGGCCTTCAGCTACACAACACACCTCTTTAACTCTGACACCTGAGATGTGTGTTTTTAAGGCCAACCCTAAATCTGTCTTAACTATTTTGAATTCTTAATTTTAAATTGTTGTAACTCACCCAGGGACCTCCCGGTGAAGGAGGGTAGTATGTTTTACTACTGCTACTACTACTACTACTACTACTACAGTGATAATCTCATTCCTACCGTAATTCCCTTTAATGGCTCTCTCACTCTTTAACGGCTGCCAAAATTCACTACATAACTCGTCCTCACTTTGCCCCCCAAATGTCAGAACAACTAAAGTGGATTGAGTAGGGCCTGGTTCATTTATTTTCTCAATAGTTTTGAGAGAGAGAGAGTCTTTACCAAAGTTTCTCAACAGAGTTTGCACAGTAAATTAGGACAGCGGTTAAAGCATGTGAATCCTACAGTTCCTTCTGCACTCTTCCTTAAGTCAGCAGATGGCACCATCAGAACTCTTGGTGGAAGAGTGAGGAAGAGTGATGCAATAAGTCCTCGCCTCAGCCTTCCTGATGCTGTTTTGGCCTTGTTGGCCTTGCAATAGCCACAGAGGACTAGGCCCCTGCCCGGGAAGTGTATTGCTATTGAACACCAGGCCAGGATAGTGCTCAAATAGAGTCTAATTGGTTGTGTTGACCTCTTCATGTTTAGATATCCTAAAACAGGGAGAAGTCATGAAATCATGTGTCATACTCCATGCAATTTATATCTGACTGTCTGTGACAAATATAAGCTTCAATCATGTGTCATTTTATTGGGGAATGCCTCAGAAATTCTCACAAAATATCCCTTAGCCCATCGCGCTACCATGTGGGTGCTGTACAAGGGCATTTCCCTGCAGTGACCTGGAAATGGATGTTGGCATGGATCACAACATCTAGCTTGCCTAATTAAGCTTCTGGAATCAGTGTGCTATTTAATGCAGGTAGCACTTCTAATTTAGCCATTAATTATTTCTTGCCAATAATGGACTGCTACAATGAATGACCACTCATTTATACGTAGTCATGTAAAATGGTTTATTCTACTTTGCCCAATACACATATTTTTGCAAAGCAATTTTCCCTAATACAGTCCATTTCTGTATGTTATTTTCACTAATATATGTAAATGCATACATTATTGTAATCATTACTTGGTTGGAGAACTGTATTGCAAAATCGAAAGAAGTTCATACAGTCATACCTCGGGTTACAGGCACTTCGGGTTGTGAGTTTTCGGGTTGTGCACCGCACTGAACCCGGAAGTACCGGAACAGGTTACTTTCAGGTTTGGGCACTCGCACATGCGCAGAAACACTAAATCATGCTTTGCGCATGCACAGAAATGCCAAGTCGCAACCACGTGTGCACAGACACGGCGCTGCAGGTTGCGAACTCTGCGGGTTGCGAATGTGCCTCCCACACGGATCACGTTCGCAACCCTGAGCATCCACTGTATTTGGAAAGAAAGCTAGGATTTTTACAACACAATTCTCCACCCAAGTAAGCTGAGTTATGGGTACAAAAATGTATAGCGCAGGATAAAGTACGCATGATTATATATCAGTGGGAAAACATACAATAATGGATTATTGTAAGTGAAATTGCTTTGCAACAAAATATATATTGGGGAAAATTACATATAAATACATATATTTATTACCTATACTAGTAGGAAAAATTCACACTAAAATGCAGATTAATTTTCATGAGAACTTTTTTTAAAAAAACACTTTTCAAAGCGATGTGGAAATATGGACAACTGAATTTAAGACTGGAAAAATGAGAAGCTGAAATGGACAGATTCCCCCATGGCTTATAGAGATGGCACCCACATAATAGATTTAATCATAATGGAATTGCTATTCAACTAAGGCATTGTGCTTGTTTTCTCTCAAGTGTCAGATGTACAGCAAAAAAAGAGAGAGGACTATATGGGGAAAGAAATTGTCCCAAATAATGCAATGCCACTTCCTGATTCCTCTTCTGTTCCAAACATGTTGGCAGCTGCTAACCAGACAGAAAAACACTGAGTGAGTGATGTTTCAGAGAACTGGATGACCTTGCCACCAGTAAATCTATGTGGACAGGTTGGAAGAAAAGCTTGTGTCTACAGGGCAAGACAGACAGATGACAGTTTTTGTCCCAGGGTAAGACAACTCACTTGGTGGACACAACAGGCAATCTGGATGCTGCATCTGTAATCCAGATGGTCATTTGTAGTTAGAGAATGGCACTGTATTCCTGCGCCCAGACTGGTTTACTTAATGTAGATGACCTTCTCTGTGTCACCTTTGCACTGGGGAGTCACTGATTGCCAAAAGGCCCCCCTCTTTATAACAAAAAGTGCATCCAGTTAAAAAAAAAAAATACTGAACGCTGCTCCATATTTTGGGTTTGTTGTTGTTTTAAAACTCTTTTTAAAGACTATAATCCTTTGTTGTGTGGTCCCCTATGAATTTGCTACTAAGGAAGCCTGCATAGACTGTATAGTACATATTGTATAGTAAATATGCAATATGCAGATTTCGCAGCATAGCTGGACAAGCAAGTTCCTGCAGAGATTGTGGGCACTTGACTTCTCTCATTTTTGCTGCTCTGATACACGGAGCTAAACTGTGGTTTGACTTAGCATGCCATCCAAGCCCAGGTTTATGTTTTGGCTTTCTCCAGACAAATCATGAACTGCAACCAAAGTTTGTCCAAAGGCATGAGCCCAGAATTGAATGACGTGCTGAGTTAAACCATGACTTAGCTCAGAACAGCACAGCAACAAAGTGACCAGAGATGAAAAAGGCAGTCACAATCACTTGCACACTTGCACATTCATAAGAGCCCTGCTTGGTTAGGTCAAAGGTCGCCTCACCCAGCAGCAGCCTGCTCTCATTGTGGCCAACCACATTCCTATAGGAAGCCCACAAAGAGGACCTGGGTACAACACTGCTCTTTCCATTTGCAATTCCCAGCACCTGGAATTTAGAGGCATACTGCCTTGGGCAGTGAAGGCAATAAAAAACAGCTATGGTTGCTAGTGGTCAGTGATAGCATTGTGTGGACAGGCGGAGTCCCCCAAATCCTGGGTGGCCCCGTGTGGAATAACGACTCAAGACAACGTGCTATGGGATTAAAATTGGCCACAACTTTATTATGTTTCAGATGTGGGTAGACCTTGGCTCAGGCATTGGGCGTTTATCCCTCCCAGTCCCCCGCCAGGGATCTGGGGAACATCAGGGTTATCCAGTGTTGCGGGGGATGGGCTGGCTCTGGAGAACATATGTTCAAGCATATAGAGCCCGCCCCCATTACGCCGCCGTTGCAGGGGAGAGCAATGACAACTTCTAGGTGTGCAGCCAAAGCTTCCCCTCAAACAACCCCAACTGATGATTCCCAGGTAAGATCCTCCCCCTATTGTGTGGGCAGGTGGTCCCTCCCCCTACCTGGCCTGATCACCTTGGCAATGCCTCCCCAAGCAGGATTGGGCAACTGGCTGAGGTAGGCAGAGACCTCCAGGTATCCCACCTGGGGAAGGCGAAGCTAAGCCTGTGCTAATGGTGCTGCATAGGGTCCAGGGGGCTGCGTGCGACCACGCAAAGGGTGCCCACCTTTTAATGTGGGGAGCAGTCATTATCACCCATAAATCTGTCTAATCCTCATTTAAAGCCATCCAAGTTGATGGCCATCACTACATCTTATAGGAGCAAATTCCATAGTTAAACTGTGCATTGTGTGAGTAAATATTTTCTTCCTCTTGAATCTTTCATCATAAGGTGGCTTAGAGTTCTGGATGAGAAATGACCAGCATACATCCATATTTTAAATGCAATTGGTATTTTATAAATGTGTGGTTTCAAAACAATAGAATTTTGTAGCATTTGATGGATAACATGAAATGATAAGTAGTATTTTACAGTTGGTATCTTAACACATTTCATGCTTGCAACAGTCAAAAATGAAAACAACCAAGAAGAGTTCAATGAGACTGGCTCTCAGGTCAGCATGCAGAGAACCATAGCCCAAAGGATTTAGATTTTGTTTAAAAATTCACATTCCAAATTTTCATTTCCCATTTTTCCTTTGAAAATGTTCATACTGAAAATGAAATATGTGAATATCGAAATATTTTTGAACATTCTTTTCAACTCCATACATAATGGTACATTAGGAGCATTAAAAATAATATATGAATAAAACAACGTAGCAACATATTTGGATTTCATTGCTAATCTGTGTGCAATTTGCTATTTTCCATCAGATTTTATAATTTTCAAGAGGGGGAGCTAGTTAGCTAATAGAGTCTCACTAACAGCTTCTTTAATGGCAAAGTGTAGTTGTTTGATTTTCGACAAAGCAGAATGAAAACAGTTTACAGCTACAAAAAAAATCATCTTTGGGAAGTGCTTTCTATGTCATTTCTGTTCCTGTTTTCCACATAAAACTGACTGATTATTGAGGATATCATACAGACACAGCAGGAAAACAGATTATTGTGTCTTGACAACTTCTAAAAAAGCACAAATGGATTTTTTAATCTTTCGGCTCACACAAATGTGATCCCATTCAGAATACCCTTTCATTTCAAGTTTCAAGAATTTATAAAGCATGCTACCCAGTTAAGTGGAATGCAGGGAATATAAGCACACAGGTAGAATAATATGGAATAGTTTGACTCAAATCCTTACAAAACAGAGCAAATACAAAAATCCTAAACACAGCACCTGGAAATCTGGAATGTTTTTGTGTCAGGCAAGCAGGTATCTCATTTTAGGATAATATAATAAGGTAATGATAATAAGGTAAAATTTATGCCACACTGAATGGGTTATGTAGCAATTGCGTTATAGGAAGTTTCTATTCATACAGCTCTCAAGCTCTGAATTTTTTAAGTACCCCAAAGTATATATAGTCCCACTGTGTGGTTCATATGTTCCTTCTGCTTCCTTTTTTCCCTTATAAAAAACCCCAACCACCCACACACCTGTATGCAAGTTTGCCTTGTAGGGTTTGGAAGTAGCAGACTCCTCACCCTGGGCACTCCCATGGTAAACATTTCCTGAAACATATCGAAGAGTATGATTTGGGGGGGGGTGACTGTTTTCTAAGTTCCACACACCATGTGAGGACACAAAATGTGCTATGTGAGATCATTGTGCTTCAGCTTGACAAGATAACCCTCCAAAACAGTTGCATTCATCTTGGCAAGTCAATAAACGCCGACAGACACTTCCCAGCACGACAGTTCTCTAATACCTGGGAGCGCTGAGGTATCAGGCTTGCTCTTCTATAATAAAAAGGAGCACGCCAAAGGCATTTCAGGCACACTGGTACTTCTGCAGTCCCTAAACTGTTTCTGTAAGGCGATGGCATGAGTGATTTAAGAGACACTGGTGGTGGAGGGGAGTGTTTCACCTGAGACGGCTGCGTCACACCTGCAAATTATCCTCTGCGTTTGCAGTCTGGTTTACATGGTCAATTCAATTACGTCTCTCCCTCCGTGTGCTGCCTTGTGTGAGAGGCAAGGTAGAGAGGATCTCCCAGGGTGGGAGGCTGGGAGAAGAGGGGAAATTTCCCAAGTGAGAGAGGGGTGGATTCACTTGCCTATTTGTGGAAAAAGGATTAAGATATAATCATGACATATGTTTTGCTGCTGCTGCTGCTTCTTCTTCTATCTATCTATCTATTTATTTTCTTCTCTAGCTTATTCTTGCTTCTCTTCTATTTTTCTAGAAAAAGAGGTGCCAGAACCAACCCACCATGAACACTTCTTCTCTTAGAATGGCAATGGTGCCCACCTGAGAGGTGCAGGAACTGAGTTCCTGTAAGCTCCCCCTGAAACAAAGCCCTGCTTCTATCTATCTTCTTTAGATCAGTTAGGTTTTTATTGTTTTTCTGTTGAAAACACTCAATAATATAGATTTTAACAGAAAACAAGAATGTGAAGCAAGGCTGGTGAGGTGGTGTGGCCTGGAGAAAGAGGGTGTGGCTAATGAGGGGGTGTGGCCTAATCAGAGCCCCAAAGGTCAGGGTGGCTGGAAGAGCCTCATTTGGGCCCCCCGGCCTGAGGTTTTCCAACCCTGCTGTAAAGTGCCCTGGAATCTCAGGATCAGAGGTGGTATGATAATCTGTTAATTAAAATATGAACACCAACCCCAACACAAAATATTACAAGGATCATTACACCCTATTCCTATTCCAGCAGGTTGCATCTCTAGAAAATGCAACCACCCAAAGACCTATTTCTGGCGTTCCCAGTAGAATCTTTGATTCCCACCCCCCTTGAACCACAGATACTACCACCACACTGTACCACAAACTGTTTTTGAAAGCACCCTGCAGTTCTAAAGATGTTTCTGTGTCACACGGAGGAGCTGCTGTTCAAAAAAAAATCTAATCCAAAGCCCCCTTAGATATAAGAACCTACCAGTCACACGGTTCTGTGGATCTAGGCCTAAACCTTCAGATTCGAAGGAAATTATTAAAATCAAAACTTTGGTACACAAGGATAGTGATACATTTGTAAGACCACCATAGGCAGCTTTTTCTACATCCTCTTTGAATGGAGGAACTTATCCAGCAGGCTTGAAAGTTTGGAGCTGCTTGGGTGGCGGTGCTCTAATTGCCAGCTGGTATTCAAAGCCTGTATACAAAAGGTGTCTTATGACTGCTTGTCAGCAGTGTCACAGCTACGTCAGTAATGTCCCATAACTACACAAAACTTGGCTTTCATCCCTCCTGCCTTTCTAATTTCCATTATATATCACCATCAGGCTCTGCAGGCATTGCTTGTCTGAGGCTGCTAATGGAGTTTCTAAGCAGGCACAGCTATAGCTACAGCTTCATGCTTTCATACTTCACTCTTAAGTGCAAATATTAAACCGCTCGCAGTGTCTACTGCCTCATTACACTGCATCCGAAATGCCCAAAAGGTAAATGATCTAAAAGCGGCAGAATTGAAAGAAGGAAAGGCTTAGCAAATAATTAAAGCAATGATTCCTCTCCCCTTTGGATGACAGCAACAGCAAGGAGGGAAAACCTCTGACCTTAAGTTGGTTTGACTGGGAATTCACTGTTAGAATTAGCCCAGAGTTGTCTCCTGCAAGACGATTGTTTCAGCTCAATAAAACGTGAAAATAAAACCAGTTACTATGGTAGTGTTTTTGTGTGGACAAGGCTACCAGACGAGAGTCAAATCTTTCATAGAGCATTTATACATTCTTCTCTCTCTCTCTCTCTCTCTCTCTCCACACTCTCTTTATGTTTTGTGACAAAATACTTGCAAAGCAATGGGAATTGCTGATCAGATGAGAGATGTGTGAAGGATTCCTCTGATAATTGGTTGGATTTAGAGTTGGGGGAGAAATCCATTCAACTCACATTTTAAAACAAAGCAATCTAATCCTCTGGTCCTGGACTATCAGTTGAATGACATGCATCTCCTGATTTTGTGATCATTTTCTTCCTTAAAAATGTGCACACAAAAAAGTGTGCATTCCAGAATGCTTCCCATTGAAAGAGGATAGTGGGTAATGAGCAATGCAAAAGGCTCAAGACCTCGAATATTCTTAAGAAACTTCATTTCCTGATGTGGACCGTGAGATTTGTCATTTTCATGGCTCTTAAAAGGAGAAGACAGAGAAACTAAAATATCATGCTTCTGGTGATAAGGAGTATCTTTCTTAGCTATGGGAGGCCTGAGAGGACTTTTCCTGATTCTGGTGAACTCTTGCCACTACCATCTCCCTGCTAAAAAGAATGGACATGTGGAGAACTGAATTTAAGGTTGGAAAAATGAGAAGCTGAAAAACCCTGAAACTGACAGAGTCACCTCACCCCTCGTAGAGCAGTAGGATAGGCACCTACAGGATGGATTTAGTCAGAATGGAATTGCTATTCCCTGCTGTTTTTTTTTAAAAAGGAGAGGGAACTGACTGCGAAGGCTGGGATGTGAGAATCAAACCACAATCCTTGCTGGTCCCACATTTGAGGAAGTCCAGGCCCAACTCAAAATGGAACACCATACTGGCCTGCATATAAGCCTCACCTTTTCCCCAAATTCCGACCGCGAAAAGTTAAAGTGTGCCTTATATTCACAACCTTATGGTATGCAGCCAGGAGCGTGGCAAAGTAGCGCCCACCCCATGCGTAGTCCCTCGTCCTCTCCCCCAAGGCTGGGAAGGGACACAGTGAGGCCACCGGCAAAGCAGCATGGTTCCCCCTCTGCCCCAGTTTGCAGCCAGGAGCAATGAGGAATCAAGCAGCTTATATTCAGGTGTGTTTCCCCCCCCCTCCAATTTTAAAGGTGTGGCTTATATTCAGGTGCGGCTTATATTCGGGCCAATATGGTATATTGAATTCTCTCCTTTCAAATGGGTGATTCACTCCACCATTAGAGAAAATATCCAAGCAAAGATACCACAGCACTAAAACCATCACAGCGCTAGGACGAACATTACTGCACAAGAGAGAACATTCTGGCACACTCTCTTAGGCTTTGAGAGATTCCTAAGTCAAGTCTGAGTCAATTCCTAAGGCTAAGATTCCTTGTCAAATGTTACTCTTTAGCATATTTTGAGTAAGAGCCCTGCATAAGAAGGATTGGAAGGCACCCAAAGATCATGAGGTATGCCTCGTGCCAGGCTCACCTGTGGAACATAACTCCCCCGCCCACTCACCCAGTTATGTGGGATTAATCTAGACCACAGTGCATCACAAATAGAGAACAGGAGAAGACAAGGTGATTGCAGAGCAGATAATGAAATAAGAGTCTCTTTGTTAACTTTCATAAAATGAAACCAGATATTTATGTTTCTTGCATTGTAATGCTTTGAAGTACAAGTTTTTTTTAAAAAAAAAAAAAACTTTTATAGCAGAACAATGGAAGTAATGTGATTTTAGAGAACTGTAAAACTGTAATGCAAGCATAGCCAACGTTTCTCTCATGGGATAATTATCCTGGTGATTTGACTTGCACACATTGTTGTAGTTTTCTACCACAAAATGAGGTAAAGTCTAAAGATGTGCCAAACTGCTGGTTAAAATTGCATGTAATTCCAGAACTGTGTCCTCTCGGGACCAGAGGGGAAAGATCTGGAATGCTCTCCCAAGTATGCATTAACTGGATTTAATAATCACAGCAATGTGCAAAGACTACCAATTGTCGTATTTAGAAATTTTCAATGAGGTATTGTGAGCAGCATGTCAAAAGTGCAACTGTTTTAATTAAACGTTCATGCATATAGATAGATAGCCTGACATCAGCCACATCCTTCAATAATCTGCCCCAAACATTTTTCCATCAGCAGCCATTTGTGTGATAGATGTGGGTGGATAAAAAGGGGGGGACTAACACTAACCTTACTTAACCTTATGAGGTGGCCAGGGGTTTCCATTTTTTCCCTTGCTTTTTTCTTTTTATTGTGTATGGTTTTTGTTTTTGTTTTTTTAAAACTGCTGCTCACAGCAGTTTGAGGCTCTCTCTCCAGCTATCTACTATTCCTCAAATGTATTGGGAGTAGAGTTGCATCACATTGCATGCAAGGCATTCCAGAAACCATGGGGAATGGTATGAGGTTCTCTCCTTTGGCCACGCCTCAGGGAGGTGAACAACCTCTTCCCAAACATCTCAGAGCAATTCCTTCACCTGTAAGAAATCAGACTCCATTTTCTCAGTAGGGGTACATTTTTTGAGAGGCTTGGAAAGGGAATTTCAGCCCAGCATTCCATGAAACGAGAGATTAACCATGGTAGAATGACTGCTGCTTGATTAAAAATAAGAATACGGGTGGATTTTACTAAATATTTGTTTCCAGCGGTCAGAAATCTTGAAACAGAAGATTAAATCCAACTACCACTGCATGAATGGAGTATCTTCTGTTCATACTATGAAACTTCCTTCCCTTTTCTACCTACCATCTCCAAAATCTGCCTGGCGGGGGCCCGTCCTTGAACCCTCTGGAGCAGATTTGGGGAAATGTGAGTGCGTGGAGGGAGGAGGGGAGGGAGGGGAAGGCCCGTTGTGGGCATGGAAATTGCTCCACCCGTGTAATGGTTTAGTTGGATTCAACCCACTGCTCGCTCTTTCCATCTATCTATTATCTATCTATCATCTATCTATCATCCGTAATCTATCTATCTGCATATTTATTCATCAAATTCTTTCTATTCTGGCTTGAAGAAGAGTTTGGATTTGATATCCCACTTTATCACTACCCTAAGGAGTCTCAAAGCAGTAACGTTCTCCTTTCCCTTCCTCCCCCAACAAACACTCTGTGAGGTGAGTGGGGCTGAGAGACTTCAGAGAAGTGTGACCAGCCCCAGGTCACCCAGCAGCTGCATGTGGAGGAGCGGAGACTCAAACCCGGTTCACCAGATTACGAGTCCACCACTCTTAACCACCACACTGGCTCTGCTCATGATTATAAACTGGTTAAGACACCCAATTTGTACACATAGTCCCCACATAGTCTGGATATGCTTCATGCGCAGCACACTGCTCTGTATGCCCACTCAGAAGTCAGTCTCGTTTATCTTGGTAGGACTCACTCCTGCAGGATTGCTGCACCCCATGTTTCATGGAACGATATGCCAGCTTCCCCCCAAGGAATGCATCCCTGCAGTATTGGTGAAAAGGAGGGAGGCAACGCTCTGAGAGCTGCGGATGACTCCATACCAGCAGTGCTCTTGGAAGATAAGAATTCTCCTAATTCTGAAACCATTTCTAAGGAGGAAGTGAAAGGCTATTGGTTTCTTGTTATGCCATTTTCAGGTCTTTGTGGTATAAGCTGATGCTGTGCAGTTAACCTTCCATTTGCAAGGAGTGCAGCCGATAGCAGTTTCCTAGTTCCTGAGCAAGTCTCTGACTGGGGAAGATGCCGACTGCTAAAACTAGATACCCCACCATTGAAAACTGTGCTAGATAGATTACAACACAGACTGCTGAGTAACTGAGATCTAAGCGTTATGTCTTGGCAGAAAGTCAGTGAAGAAAAGATGCAAGAATGGAACATGTTGTATTGTTTAAACAGGCTGTTTTGGGTGATAAGGGCGAAATGCCCCCCCACACACAAAAAAGGAGGGGGTATAGCTCCCCTCGACCACCATCGCTTTTTGTTACACATGGAGAAACATGAAATGGCTGCACAGGATTCTGAAATGAACACTTCTCGGACACTTGGTCCTTAAGGGAGATGCTGGGAACACTGAAAAATAGATTACAAGTCTTTTTACTGCCCAAAGCTGTTGTTCGTATAGGCTGCCGTAACTAACATATTAATGAATTTCTCAGGTATACAGAAATTTTCCCTCCAGTAAATCCTAATGCTAATAGGCATATGCTAATAGGCATATCAAGGGACGCGGGTGGCGCTGTGAGCAAAACCTCAGCGCCTAGGACTTGCCGATCACATGGTCAGCGGTTCGAATCCCCGTGGCGGGGTGCGCTCCCGTCGTTCGGTCCCAGCGACTGCCAACCTAGCAGTTCAAAAGCACCCCCGGGTGCAAGTAGATAAATAGGGACCGCTTACCAGCGGGAAGGTAAACAGCGTTCCGTGTGCTGCGCTGGCTCGCCAGATGCAGCTTGTCACGCTGGCCATGTGACCCGGAAGTGTCTGCGGACAGCGCTGGCTCCCGGCCTATAGAGTGAGATGAGCGCACAACCCTAGAGTCTGGCAAGACTGGCCCGAACGGGCAGGGGTACCTTTACCTTTAATAGGCATATCAAGAAGAACAAAATTTCCAGTGGTGGATTTTCCTGAGAAAAAACAATACCAGCCAAACAAACCCTTGAATCTTCACTGTGTTTTGCTTCTTCAAGGATTCCTTTATCTCCCATATCTATTCAGGCTCCCTGTTTCTTCATTATCAGTGACTCCCTGTGTTGACATATGATATGACCTGTAAGTAGAGGCACAGGCAAGTGACATTGTGGAAAGGGGAGGGGATCTCCCTGTTTATACTTTCTGGAGATTGATCTGATGGGCTGCGGGCTGCCATCGCCTCCCACAGCCGACAGGAGAACAGCCTGACTCTCTCAAGCTGACACTTTGCAAACAACTGTGCAGGACCTGACGTGACTTTCATGCTTTCTATCAGAAGGACCAAGAAAGATACCACAACTGTCACTCCGTAAACTCCACACATTCCCAAATTAGTCCTTGTGCCGGTTGTAGTTCTGGCAGTGGTCAGTTGCCAAGCCGGGCCGGCATTTTGAAGGGCTTGTTATTTCACAGTGAAGAAGTACAGGCCCAAGTGAAAAAAACTACCAAAAAAAAAAATACTTGAAGAACTACAGACTCCCAAGGCAAGGCTAAAGGAGGACAGCCAAGCAGGATAAATCCCCCACTTGTTCTACCAAATAAGGCAACTCTTTTTTATTCTATGAAGCCCTGATTTACAAAGAATAGGGCACAGCTGGTGTGGTGATGCCTGTACAGATGTGACTGGCAAGATATCATAAAAAATCTAGGGATGAGCAAATCCAGCAATTTTTCTTTTCTCTCAGTTTCTCATTTTTCCAATCTTAAGTTCAACCTCTCCACATTTCCACATCTGTGTGTGTGTGTGTGTTTTAAGGTCCTTACGAAAATTCAATCAGCATTCTACTGCATATTTCTCCAAATATACCCATTTTTCTTCTAGCAATTTCCTAATATAATGCATAGTATATGTTAATTGCAAACACACACACACACACACACACACACACACACACATTTTTATGCACACTTTACCCTACAATATACATTTTTGTACGTATTGTTTGGTAGGGAGCATTGCACCGCAAAATTCGATGAAGTGTGAATTTCAAAGGATGGCTGCGTTTCAATTATTGCAGTGTTCCGGGAAGTGCAAATTGGGTAGGCTCACTTTTAGAGGCAAACTGAACCCAACTTTCCCCTATCCCTATCCCTACCCCATCTGAAAAAATGGATGCCCTGTATGTATCCAGGATAGACATAAGGATCAGAATCCTTAGCAGAAGCCATTCAGAACCATCTCACTATGACTTGCAGGCTAGTATTTCTCATTGTGGCTTTGTTACAATACTGACATGGACCTGCTTCATTTAAGCAACTGTAAACTGTATTGCTATGTCTGGACAGCATGCTTTGAATTGGTGTTGGGTGTCAGAAGTGTATAAAGCTGGAGAAGATGGTACCTGAGATAAACAAGCAGCTCTTCCCCACTTTAGAGATGTACTTCAAGCATCTATCAAGTGTGTACACACAGCAATTCTATGCCAAGAGGGGGCGCCGAAGGTGGTGCACAGCACATGACAAGGGGGAGAACATAAATACAATACCGTAACTGGAAGCATCAGTATAAAACCCATCCATAAAACAACAAAATGCATTAAAAACGCAATGACAAAGCTATCTGTTTATAAATAGCCTATAAACAATTAATACTGCTGTAGCAGAGACAAAATGATAACATTAAGAACATTTCAGTGCTAAAAAATTATCCATGTGTTTTCCAGTATAAAATGCTTTCCTGAAAAGCCATGTTGTCATGAGCTTCCAAAACAGCAACAGAGATTTGGCCAAATTAATTTTAGCAGGAAAGGAATTCCTACGCAAAAGTGCCGTTTTCTAGAAAGAGTCTGCACTGTTTAGACTAAAAGTACTGAGAAAGTTAAATGGGACACAGGTGGCACTGTGGGTTAAACCACAGAGCCTAGAACTTGCCAATCAGAAGGTCGGCGGTTGGAATCCCCGCGACGGGGTGAGTTCCCATTGCTCGGTCCCTGCTCCTGCCAACCTAGCAGTTCGAAAGCATGTCAAAGTGCAAGTAGATAAATAGGTACCACCCCGGCGGGAAGGTAAACGGTGTTTCCGTGTGCTGCTTAGTCATGCTGGCCACATGACCCAGGAGCTGTACGCCAGCCAATAAAGAGAGATGAGCGCCGCAGCCCCAGAGTCAGTCACGACTGGACCTAATGGTCAGGGGTCCCCTTTACCTTTACTGAGAACTTTCAGCACAAATGTTGAGGTGCAGGTGAACTTCAGAGTCTCCCAACATGAGGAGGTATTTCACCTATTTGGACAAATTTTCTAACGAAGGGAGAGCTTACCAGTAGCAACAGTTATCTCACCCTTATTATTTTCCTTAATACTATAGAGAGTAATAGGAGAATTTGTTTCATGCATCCTTTGCAAGTCAATTAAAGGAGTAATTCTGGCCTTAAATTCCAAATAATCTCAATATTCCACAATCATAATTATTTCAATATCTGTTAGCACTTTTGGCAACTACTAGATTAGATCAGTAAACACAGTGATCTCAAGGACATTTCTAAGCATCCATGGTCTAGCAACAACTTTTCCTTTATCTGCTAAGCTTTGGACAGGTAGTGGTGTTAGTCTTCAGTAGTGAATACAGCAGAGTCTTGTGATATCCTAAGGCTAACAATCTATTGTGACATGTTGAATCCCATTCAACACATGGAACCCCTTTCATGCAGCTAGTATGTGAAGGCAGTCTGAGTCTTTATCCCCACAAATGGATACATGTATTTGCCAAAAAGAGAAATGATGGTGGCATCTCCAAATCTAATTCAAGAGGTAGTGATACTTCACAAACGAATTAAGCTATTGCATAATCACGGTTATTTGCCCAGTTGACCTTCTGCCTTTCTTCTTTATCCCTCCACCCCACCCTGCCCTGTGCAGAGCAATCTCCTATCCCATCAAGGAAGACAACTGTCATTACTCAGGCAAGTTTTAAATGCACGTGTGATTCATAGTAAGCCTTGTCAGGCAAGCAAGGAGGAAAGCTCAAAAGCTTAAAACCTGGTGAAATACAAGCTCTTAAGATACAGTGGTACCTCTGGTTGTGAACAGGATCCATTCCGGAGGCCCATTCGCAACATGAAAAGAGCGCAACCTGAAGTGCCGTATCTGTGCAGGTGCGCAGCGTAATTTGGTGCTTGTGCGCATGCGCGAGTGGCAAAACCCAGAAGTAACCCTTTCTGGTACTTCCAGGTCACTGCAGGACGTAACTTGAAAGAACGTAACATGAAGCAAACATAACATGAGCTATGACTGTATTTGCCTTGCTTGGGGGGCAAGGCTTACTCAGCATGCTGATTCTGGTAGGCCAGGGATGCTTGCATGAGATGTCACAGGAACTCAGATTCCTTCCCAGTCCAACAACACCCCAAGCAGACTGGGTGCAAATAGAGCTTTAAAGTTTTCTGCCTTGCTTGGGACAATTTCAACCAGCCTGCCTTAAAATGTGTATGGTTGAGGACTTCCGGGTTGGCGCCATCGCCGAATGGCGGACTCCCTCCGAGCTCCGGAGGGAGTCTGCTCGGCAGGGGCTGGGTCTTACCGCGCCGGCGACGCGGGGACCCTCAAAAACCACGGGCACGGAGCCCGTGGACATGGGGACTCGGCTGGCACCGTTAGCGCCCTCCCGACTCGTGAAGGAGCCTTTTTAAAGGCTTTGGATCGGGTGCCGGGGAGTGGCGTGGTGCTTTGAGTCCATTGCTTCCCCTGCCGAGCGCAGCCGCATGCCATTCGACGGAGAGCGCTGACTTCTTCCATTGGAAATTTGGACTATCAACAACAACCCGTGAGTAATTGGGAAACCGGGTACAAAAGGAGAAAAAAAGAAATTTTTTTCGGATTCGGCACGAGCGGGGGGGATTTAAAAAGGAAGTCAGCCCCCCCCCCGATTGTAAACATTCTAAAACAAGGACTGGGTAACCAAGATCGAAAGAGAAGTTTATTGCTGACAAAAATCATTAATTCCACGAAGGGAAATTACAAGAATTGTGCTGGAGGAGAAGAGTGGAGGGTGAGAGGGAAAATGCAACCCCCCCTGGGAACCGGGGCGATTCGTAGAACCTGGCGAAGAGAGACGGAGACTTTGACAGCTGTCAAAGTAGCTGTCAAAGCTGGAGAATATAAAGAGGACTTTGTTACAAGGACTTTGCTGGCTAATTCTGTTACAATTTGACACAATATGGATATAAACTGTCGGAAAATAAGGAACAACAATTTGACTTTTGGATTAGAGGATATAAAGTTACTACAATCCCCCTAGAGGGGTTTTGGGACATTACAAGTGGTCGTATGTGGAAAATCACTCTGGGATTCGCACAGGACTTATCTTCTGGAAAAGCTGCAAAGCTGACATAGTATTTTGTCTACAGAGGTGTTTACATTAAAAGGAGACAATAGAATTTTCTATTGAAGAAAGGAAGGGACTGGACGTAAGTTTTTGTTCCTGAACAACAAACCTCTGTAGAGATACCAGATTTCGGAATAAGAAAGTTTTAGCAGCTGAACAAGACAAGAAACCTGAGAAAGTAAGGAATAAAAAGAACAAAGGACTAACTACGACACGGAAAGAATAATGGGAGGAGCAGCAAAGACCAAGGAAATTAAAGGCATCTATTAGACTGGATTTTTGAAGTTAAACATTATTAAAATAAACAAATTAAAAGAAAACCGGCAAGGTGGAATGGGAAAAATCTGGCCATGGACTTGAGATCTCCAGGCTGACAACATATAGACTGATGGACATGTGGAATTCAAACCGGGGAAGGGAAGGGGGAGTTTTGGAATCCAAAGGCTAATGTAACCATCTTTCTGAACATTCTTATATTTTTTATCTTCTATTTCTTTATATAACTTTTGTATACCATGGTATTTTGATTTGGCATGTTTAAAAAAAAGGGAATTCGTGGAAGGAAATTGGGGTTGATCTTGGGGAAAAATCTTTTTTCTTTATCTGTTAATGATGAGGGATGATGATAAAATTGTATAATTTAAATTGGTTAATGGGTTAAACATATTAAGTTTTAAACTGGGAGTGAGAGCTTGTGGAACCAAATTAATGAAAGGGGAATACAGTCGGGGGGGGGGAGGAGGGAGTCCTAGAAAGAAGATAACGAAAGTAAGGCTCTAAATGTATTCTATCTTTTCTTTTCTGTTATTTTTTTATATTATTGGAAATTCTAATAAATATGATTTAAAAAAAAAAAAAATAAACTAAAAGAAGAATTGCACCTGGAAAAAAAAAATGTGTATGGTTGAATGGCCGAAATATTGGGAAATTTTGGAACAAGAGGGAGACAAATTGAAATTGCAGGGTTTTGAAAAACTAAAAAATAAAGTGCGAGATTGGCTTCATTATTATCAGATAATGGAGGCATATAATTTGGACAAGAAAATTGGCTTCCAGGTGGAAAAATCGAAATTGGAAACAGAACTGTTAGAACCCAAAACCAAGGTTTTGTCAAAGATGTATAACTTGCTGTTGAAATGGAGTACTCAGGATGAAACGGTGAAATCTGCTATGATTAAATGGGCACAAGATGTTGGACATAACATAATGATGGCTGACTGGGAACAGTTATGGACCACAGGTATGAAGTTTACGGCATGTAATGCCTTAAGAGAGAATATTATGAAAATGATATACAGGTGGTACATGACACCAGTCAAGCTTGCAAAAATCTATCATTTGCCCGATAATAAATGTTGGAAATGTAAAGAAACTGAAGGTACATTCTTTCACCTTTGGTGGACGTGCCCAAGGATTAAGGCTTTCTGGGAGATGATTTATAATGAAATGAAAAAGGTATTTAAATATACCTTTCTGAAGAAACCAGATGCCTTTCTCCTGGGCATGGTTGGCCAATTGGTGTTAAAGAAGGATAGAACTTTCTTTATGTATGCTACAACAGCAGCAAGAATACTCATCGCAAAGTATTGGAAGACACAAGATTTACCCACTCTGGAAGAATGGCAGATGAAGGTGATGGACTATATGGAACTGGCAGAAATGACCGGCAGAATCCGAGACCAGGGAGAAGAGTTGGTGGAAGAAGATTGGAAGAAATTTAAAGACTATCTACAGAAATATTGCAAAATTAATGAATGTTAGAATGATGTTGGATTGAAGCTAAGTGGTTTTTAGCAGCAATGTTATAAAGGAATATGTAAAAATGGATTGTTAACAAGTGATAATCTAAAGTTATAATATATTAAGTTAAAAGATTAAGATAAAATCAAAGAGGGAAGGGAATTACTGAATTAATTAATTAATTGAACTGGAATACAAAAAAGGGAGGTGTGAGGAGGTCAGGGAAACAAGCAAATGAAAGATAAGATATGGAAAGACTGATTTGTTTTTAATTGTTTCTATTTTTCTGTATTTTGTATTTTCTTTTTTCTTTTTTTTCTTCTTCTTATTTTTGTAACCTTTTTTTGAAACTTTAATAAATATTATTAAAAATAAAATAAAATAAAATGTGTATGGTTGAAACTGTGCAAGCAAAATGTGCCTAAAATGAGATATTACTTTACAGAAGGCCATGTTCGGCTGCAATCCAGTACCTACTTACTGGATGGGGGGACTTACTCAGAGGGACTCAGCTCTGAGTAAGGTAAAGGTAAAAGGTAGAGGCGATTAAGTTCAGTCAAATTTGATTATGGGGTGCAGCGCTCAATTCCACTTTCAGGCCAGGGGAACTGGCATTTGTCCACAGACAGCTTTCCAGGTCACGTGGCCAGTATGACTAAACTGCTTTTGGTGCATGGGACACCGTGACGAGTGTTGGAGCGCACAGAAATGCTGTTTACCTTCCCACCACAGAGGTACCTATTTAGCTACTCGCACTGGTATGCTTTCGAACTGCTAGGTTGGCAGGAGCTGGGACAGAGCAACAGGAACTGACCCCGTCATGCAGATTCGAACTGCCGACCTTACGATCGGCAAGTCCAAGAGGCTCGGTGGTTTAGACCACAGCATCCGTGTAGACACGGACAGAATGGCACTGCTCATTCATTAGCAAAATTAATTGAGGAAATGACATTTCCCCCGTGTTTCTTCCTATAATATTATCTGCTGAAGTGCCGTCTTCCAAAATATGGCAACCAATCACAAACACCTTTCCAAGCACTTTTAATACAATGGAGATTTTCTCTGAAAGAAAGAGGAAGGTGGGCTGCTGTGAATCTATTAGGATACTCACTGCCAGCACGTTGGAACCATTCCTGGGCCTCTCTCAGCCTCTGTATTTTGTGACTGAAATTTGTTTCTGTGCCAGCGCCTACCAAGTGGATGATCCTCACATGGCAAAGAGATGGAATTAGTGATATTACAAGAACCCTTGCCAAGTTTCAAGTATCCTCGTACAAAGATATATTCAGGGCCGGCCCAAATTTCCATGAGGTTTGCTTGTCAAGTGGTGACGTTTCAGGGAGCACAACATTTTATATGGCTGGGAGTAGGGGAGACACCCCCTCCTTCGCTGTGAAATTGGGATCCCTTCCCCCTGGCAGTGGCAAAGCATTTCTGAGCATAATGCTGCAGATTGCCTTTTGTAATGTGGCTGCAAGTGCCACTTTTAATGGAGGGAAACCGCCAAGAGGATCAGGCTTTGCTGCATGTTGCGGTGGATTGCCTTCCATAATACAGCCGCGAGGGAATGTTTTAGCTCCTGTCCAACTGATCCCACCAAAGGTCACAAAAATTAGGGAAAGGGAGTGCATTTCACGTTTGTGTGTGGCTAAATGGTGTAGGTGCCAACAAAGGTCCGTATAGTTAAAGCTATGGTTTTCCCAGTAGTGATGTATGGAAGTGAGAGCTGGACCATCAAGAAGGCTGATCGCCGAAGAATTGATGCTTTTGAATTATGGTGCTGGAGGGGACTCTTGAGAGTCCCACGGACTGCAAGAAGAACAAACCTATCCATTCTTAAGGAAATCAGCCCTGAGTGCTCACTGGAAGGACAGATCGTGAAGCTGAGGCTCCAGTATTTTGGCCACCTCATGAGAAGAGAAGACTCCCTGGAAAAGACCCTGATGTTGGGAAAGACGGAGGGCCCAAGGAGAAGGGGACGACAGAGGACAAGATGGTTGGACAGTGTTGTTGAAGCTACCAGCATGAGTTTGACCAAACTGCGGGAGGCAGTGGAAGACAGAAGTGCTTGGCGTGCTCTGGTCCATGGGGTCACGAAGAGTTGGACACGACTAAACGACTAAACAACAACAACAAATGGTTTAGGGAACAATCCAAACTGGTCCCCACCCGACCACCCACCAGCGCTTTACAGAATGGTAGGACCACCATTCTTCCATCCACAGCCCAGCTATGCGCAGCAACCTGGGTCCAAGGTAATGGGACCACCTTGAACGTGATGCCATCGTGTGATCCTCCCCATTCCCAGAGGGCCACAAAGGCTGACAGGACCAGCAAAGAGACAGTTCCATGCAGTTCTCAGCATCGCCATAAGCAAAGGGAGCCGGAATTGCTCTGCCGATTGAAAGCACCCTCCAATTCAGCTGATCCCCGAAATTTCACCGAAAAGGGAAAAAAGTAAAGCATAGTTTTACTCTCCAGCTATACAATCCTCTGTATGGGGGGGGGGGGGAGAGATTGCTCAGTTTTCAGATGCCTCTTTGATTTTGAAGAGCAAGATTTTCAAAACAATAAATAAAGATGGAACATCCTGACCAGCTCATATATATGCATTGTATCTAAAAGGAGATTGTAGTTATTGAATTGTATCTCTGAATATTTATTTTTTCCACATGTACTGTATTGCCTTAGCTTGTTAGAAAGCTTTTGGTTTATTTCTCAGATTTTGTTCTGGTTTTTTAAAAAAAAAATTGCTTTAATAGTTTATTAACTTCATTTATTTAAAAGCATTTATATGCCATTTCAAAAATCTCTAAGTAGTGTTAGAGAATAAATATTACCCATGCACGGGGAGAATACATCGCCGTGTAGTCCATGGTTTGGGGTGAAGGCAAGTTAACAATTTTTCAAAAGTAAAAGCTGCAGCTTGATTTTTGATTATGCTAATGTGCGCGTTTTAAGTAGGGATTCAAATCAGATGAATAAACTTTGTTGAACTATTTGTAAATATTATGGGCTGTATATAATGTTAGTCATACTCAGAGTAGACCCGCTGAAATGAATGAACTTGACTAACATAGGTTCATTACTTTCAATGGTCTGCCCTGAGTAGAAATCATTTGATTACAACCCCCTTTTAATCCCATCACTGACAGTGTATAATCAATTTAAAATAGAAAAAAAAAATGTGAATCATTCTAAATGCTGCTGTGAGAAATGAGAGTCCTGGGTTATTTAGGAAGTGGCTTTCTGCTGCTTAATTCAGAGCATCATCCCACTCCAAAAGAGGGGTCCTATGGGGAAGAAGAAAGAGGAAAGGAATCAGATCACTTCTGCATGATTTGATTGTCCTTCCTGACTTCACTTTTCAGTTACAGAATCACTTCCCATTTGGCAGACGACCACCTTCAGCGTTGTCTGCTGACAACCAGTTTCAAAACAAGCTGATACCTTTACTCAGCCACTAACCTTCTTACAACAGGACGAAGGTATATGGAGATTCACTCTCCAGTATATCATACTCAATGGTTCTTCAGTTTCAGTTCCATTAATCAGGATTCCCAAAACTGCTCTGCCACATACAAGTTCTTAGAATGATCCTAATTTATAACTGGGATGGCCAATTAATGCATTGCCAAAAGAGAGGACAAAAGAGGCCCCCCCCCCAAAAAAAAAAACCAGCGCAGGGTTAAACCCTGTGGAAGCTCCTAGGCAGTCAAAATCTCAGGCGGCCCCTTGCAAATTATCTCCTATTACACTTTTGTAATTTTCTTTCAAGATCAAATCAATATTATTTTGATCCGTTGTCACTGACCCCTAACTGGGGCCCATACTTTACCTATTTGGTAATCTGGCAGTGCCACAAAAGATGGACCAATGGTCTGATTCAGTATAAGGTAGCGTCGTATATTCCTATCCTCTATTCAACAAGAGAAGCCCGACACAAATATCAGTTTCAGACACAATCAAAGCAAAAACTGAAGCTTCTTTTGGGAGTCATGTCTCATAGGTCAAACATTCTGCAAGTAAGTCAGTATGAGACCTACAAAGAAATAGACTCCCTTTAAAACAGAGATGGAAAAATAGTGCCCACCCACCCAGATGCTGGTAGACTGCAGCTCTCACTTTCACTGACCACTGAACATGAAGATAATGAGAGTTGTAGTCCAACAACATCTGGACGGCCAAACATTCCTCATCCTTATAATTATTCAGCATGTTGGAAATGCTCAGCCTAAGGCAGGGCTGGGGAACCTGTGGCCCTCCAGATGTTGCTGGACTCCAACTCCCATCAGCCCCAGCCAATATTCCTACGGTCAGGGATGATGGGAGTTGTGGTCTAACATTGCAGGTGGGCTGTACTTTAAATAATTTGGAAGCATAAAGCTTCTGCAAGCTAAGTTACCTTGTTACGTCTGTGAATTTAATTATCTATTGCAATCTACCATAGGAAGGTGGGATATAAGCTCCAAAATCAAATACAGTGGTACCTTGGGTTACAGATGCTTCAGGTTACAGGCGTTTCAGGTTACAGACTCCGCTAACCCAGAAATAGTACCACGGGTTAAGAACTTTGCTTCAGGATGAGAACAGAAATCGCGCGGTGGCAGCAGGAGGCCTCATTAGCTAAAGTGGTACCTCAGGTTAAGAACAGTTTCAGGTTAAGAACGGACCTCCAGAACGAATTAAGTTCTTAACCCGAGGTACCACTGTAAAATAAAAATAAACATCTGGAGGCCACAGGTTCCCTATCACCATTGTAAGGAGATGAGAGGTGTGGCAATTTGGGCAATAAATAAATGAAATAAGATTAAACACTGAGCCATTAAGTGCAGCTACTGATTCTGTGTGAGCAGAAGAACTGTTGCTCATCATCTCAGAAAGACTGCAGTCCCCCATAACCCAAGTGACTTACTTGCCACTGTGCTCTAGAGAAGTGGCCTTTCTTTCCTCAGTAGGTGGCAAATGTTAAGTGTCTTGAGCAAAGGCCAACACACACACACACCACAAAAAAAAAAACACAGAGCCCCAGGCCTGGCAATGCCATGGTGTGTGAGGAAGAAACACGTGAAGAGGATAATGCAGAAATAATGCACGATCTGATATATTGTGCTGGAAGCAATTTTGTAGTAACCCGAAACTGACATTTAGTGGGAGATTTTTCTCTACCCAGGGCTTCATTTAATAAAATTCCTGGAAGATGCTCTCTTTAGAAACTTCAAAACATATGAAAAATGATTTGGAAGACTGGTGTGTGGTTTTTTTTATTTCTTTGAGATTTCATTTCAGAAAAATACATATGTTCCATTTTATCATTTCAGCTTTAAAAACAAAACAAAACAAGCAAACAGGTCTGTGGAAAAGAGAGGCAGAGGAGAGAATTTGAACTCGTGGAACTAGAACTTTAATTCAAAAGGCCTTGTTGGGAGCCCTGGGCCCTAACGTATGAGACTTATTTTAGTCTTTCCAAAAGAGCTTTCCCCAGCCTGGTGCCCTCTAGCTTCATTGGCAGGGGCTTATGGAAGTTATGGTGCAAAACATATGGAGGGCACCAACTTGGGGAAGACTGGTTTTAAAATGCTGGATATCGTACAATACAATTAGTGATCTTTCACTGCCTGATGGTAACTATTCATGCCCTCTTCCTCTGCCTTTGCCCTCATTGTGTTCCTTCGTTTGCCGTGCATACAGAGAGCATTTCCTTTTCCTGCAGTATCCAATACAGTGGTACCTCCGGTTGCGAACTTAATCCATTCTGGAGGTCCATAACCGGAAACCGCTTGTAACATGAGGCGCGCTTTCGCTAATGGCGCCTCCCGCTGCTGCCACACCGCCGGAGCGCAGTTTCCACTCGCATCCCAGGGCAAAGGTCGGAACAAGGGGCATCTACTTCTGGGTTAGTGGAGCGTGTAACCCGAAGGATTCGTAAGGGGGATGGTATATAACACAAGGTACCACTGTATACAGTTGCCATTGTAACATTCAAAGGTATTTGTTTGCCTTGGGACCAGTAACAAATGTAAGACCAGGGCTTCTTTTTCAGTCAGAACTCAGTTCTGGCACCTCTCAGGTGGGTGCCGTTGCCATTATAAGAAAACAAGGGAGGGGTTCATAGTACAGTGGTACATCAGGTTAAGTACTTAATTCGTTCCGGAGTTCCGTTCTTAACCTAAACTGTTCTTAACATGAAGCACCACTTTAGCTAATGGAGCCTCCTGCTGCTGCTGTGCCGCCAGAGCACGATTTCTGTTCTCATCCTGAAGCAAAGTTCTTAACCTGAAGCACTATTTCTGGGTTAGCAGAGTCTGTAACCTGAAGCATATATAACCTGAAGCGTATATAACCTGAGATACCACTGTAATTTCCAGCACCATTTTTTCTCGAAAAATAGCACAATGTAAGACATTGATGAAGTTCCATTGCGTGGACAGGCGGAGTCCCCCGGTCCCAAGCGCCCCCCCGTCATGTGGAATAACAACTCAAGACAACGTGCTATGGGATTAAATTGGCCACAACTTTATTAAATTTCAAATGTGGGTAGACCTTGGCTCAGGCATTGGGCGTTCTCCCTCCCCAGTCCCCAGCCGGGGACCTAGGGAGCATCAGGGTTATCCAGTGTTTGTGTGGGGGATGGGCCGGCTCTGGAGAACATATGTTCAAGCCGAGATAGCCGCCCCCATTACGCCGCCGCTGCAGTGGAGAGCAATGACGACCTTTCGGCGTACGGTCAAAGCCTCCCTTCAGAAACCCCTTTAACGGGGAACCCTGGTATCGCCACTGCAAGAGGAAGATGGACAAAAGGATTCCGCCCAAGGCCTGATACCGCCACCCGAGACCGCAAAGATTGCGGTCTCGCTGCCAAGACTACCTACATCTGAAAAGCCCCTTTGCCATCCTCCAACCAGTCAATCAGGCCATGCCTGATGTCGCTCAGCCAATGCTCGTTTCCAAGGTCCGATAGGTGCACGCCATCGGGCCGAAATAGCTCCTTCATGTAGACTTTAATGTTGGGGTGTTTCACGGCCCGACCTCCCATGCGTGTGGTTGCAGAGCGCACTGCCCTATTGATTTTTTCAACGGTGTAATTACATCTAGTGAGTTTGCTGTTGCCACGCCAATGTAAGCGTGGCAGAAGTTCTGATCAGAAAATCGTGATATTGGGGTGAGTGGCGTGTACACTTTCCAGGTCTGCAATCGCTGTTTTGATAAGAATTATGCTTTTACGAATGACCAAGTCATTTTCACCGAGGTGGAGCACAACCGCATTTGGCGGGTGGCGGTACGCAAGCTCGTGACGCAATCGAGGGAGCAGGGAATCCCATCGCATTCCACATTGTCCGAACCAGGAAATGGAGACCTTTGGCTGCAGGCCCAGATGTTCTCCGGATGGACCGGTGGCGGCATGGGCGGCCGTCCAATGCACTATGCTGTGGCCGAAGATCCACACATGTTTGGGGGTCGAGCCTGAAAGAAAGGATTATATGGTATCTGTCAGTGCCTGTTGGTTGTCTCTAATGTAGCCTTTGAAGGCAGCTGAACGCCACCGCCCCATTGTTTTTAATTGTTCTGCCGGGAGGCCGCTTGCAGCTGCTGTGGTTGCTGCACCGATACAAAAGGAATGCCCGGAAAATTGTGCCGGGTTGCCTCCACAAGCATGGATGGCCTTACGCAATATTGAGACAAATTGGCAACGGGTCATGGAGCGGCCTGATGCGTGAATGAGGAGGGGGCCTGGTCCTGGAGGGTGTACCTTCAGGAATTTGCGTGTGTCCGAGACAGGGCATGGTTCAGTGTGTGGGGAGGAGGCTAGACTTAGCGTGGAACCCCTACCTAGTTGATCGGTTTTGGAGGCTCGGATTTTGACGTGTATCATGCGCCTGTCAAGTTTGATATCAGCCACAGACAAGCCCCTGCGATGAGATGACAGTGTACCCCCAACGCACTCTCCAATACGGAGCGCACCAAAGAAGGCCAGGGAGAAGGCCACCCTGAAGAGCCTAATCTCATAGTTGGACCAGCAAATACTGGGGAGCGCATCCCATATCAGCCGGAGGGTCTCAATGGTTACTGCCCTCCTCTTATCTGGGGTGGGCGGGTGGGTGCCACCCTGCAATAAGCTTCCTTACGTGGAAAGTGTTGCAGGGGTCTGGGAGCCAAAAACAGGTGCTGAAGTATGAGATAGCAGCCCTGTGCAGGCTGATGGTCTTAAGGGCCATGCCCCTACGCTTTAGGTGAACCAAATATTTTAGAACATCAGACTCCTTGGCTGCGCGTCTGCATCGTAAACCAAACTTATCTCTGAACCCCTCGAATTGGGACCATGCTCTGGTGAAGGACTGCAGTGTTGATGGTGCCAGGGCGCTCAGAACTCCTGCTGTCACTTCTCTCGTCCAAGTTCCCAGAGGTCCTCCGGAAAGGCTTCTGGGAGTTGATCGGCCTCGGGTGCTAGGTAGCGAAAACGCTCCATCTGAAAGCGAGACAGGGCATCTGCAATGTCGTTAATGAGGCCCGGGATGAACCTTGTGGAAAAGGAGATGTTACCTTTCAGACATTCCAACATGAAGAGACAGAGCACGCGAATTACCCTGTTGGAGCCAAGTGAGGATTCCCAGGTAAGATCCTCCCTCTATTGTGTGGGCAGGTAATCCCTCCCCCACCTGGCCTGATCTCCTTGGCAACGCTTCCCCCAGGTGGGATTGGACAACTGACTAGGGTAGGCGGAGACCTCCAGGTATCCCACCTGAGGGAAGGCAAAGCCATGCCTATGCTGAATGGGGCTGCTCCAGATCCAGGGGCTGCGCGCGTCCACGCAAAGGGCGCCCCCCGTTTTATGCGGGGAGCGGTCATTATTCTGATTTCCCAAATAAATCATTTTAGCACTTTAAAAGATGGGTAGCCAAAATGGTGCCTTCCAGACATCATTGGACTGCATCTCCCATTTTTTGTTCCCAATTATTCCTGAGTCTAACAGCACCAGGAGGGATCCACATTAGCTTACTGCTGCTCTAGGAAGTCTAAAGCATTCGTTCCATTCCCAGCTACTATTCTGCTCATATACCTCTTCTTATGCAATCTCTAATTTAACAGATGCCTTTCTTATGAAGCTAGGAATTTGCAGAAGGTTCCCATAAACACCACAATGCATTTGTATTCTTATACGCCCAGGATAGTGTATTTGCATCAGCTTTTAAATGCTGAAATGCACAAAAGCGGCATTTTTCTTTTGCTAGAAAGCAGCATTTTCTATGTCTGGTTTTTACAAAATCAATCCCAAGACAGGATGCTGAAGCTTTGACATCCTTTTGCAAAAAGACTCATTCCGCCCACATATCTAGCAGTCTTCATCACACCCACACATCTGTGTGACATGCAGCAACACTGACACATTATCATCTGTGCCGCCGCCCACCTCATTACCTTTGCTAAAATTCTGCAGCTTTTAAAAACATCCTTCACACCTTCCTGCAAGCGGGCTGATTTCTCAGCACTCCTCAAAGATGTGGGATTTGACATGGCCTTTCCACACACAACTATGTTGTGACGCAAATGCATGGCATGCAACAACGTCAATCACACTTAAAATCCATAATCAAATGCAACAGGCTGTGTTTATGGGCCTCAATTATAGACACTTGAAAGATCTTTCATTGGGAGAAAATCCATTACGTTTGTCTTCTCTCTTTGTCTCTTGTTTTGTGATGTTAGCAGCTGGTTCCTAAGGAAGAATGGCTGTCTGTCTTCAGAACTGCTTTGGGGATTTTTATTTTTTTTAAAGGTTATCGCAGTATGTGAATTTGAAAAGCACAGTTACTCCAGTTTCAAGTAGAGCAACTCACTTACTCTCTCTCTGTTCACACATCACCACAATGGCACAAGAGAGGGCCGTGAGACCTTGAAATAATAATAATAATAATAATAATAATAATAATAATAATAATAATAACTGAAAGGGAACCTGGGGTGGAATGAGCTCTTTGGGCCAGGAGGAAGAGATCAGCGGAGGTGTGGTGGCAAAGGAAGAAAAGAGAGTCCAGTTACTTCTGGACAGGGCCAGCCCAAGACTTTTTGGCTCCTGAGGTGAAACACAAAATCCACCCCCCTGGCAGGGAATAAGGGATGAGTAAAGATATGCATTGTGGGCAAGCTGGGGAAATAGATCTACACTGGGAACCAAATGGCCACTGTAGAAGTGGCATGGGATGGGGATTGCCACGAGATCCTGCCTCCATGGAGCATGCTGCAGCCCATGATGCATTCTTTGGAGACCTTATCTCCTGCCCCTGTTGATCCTGCCACCCGAAGTGGTCGCCTCACTTTGCCTCATGGGTGAACTGGCCCTGCTTCTGGAGACACCAGGAACAAATTGATATACAGAAGCACAGATCAATAAGACTGGGTTACTTCTCTAAGACCTTGCCCAAGGCCTATTGAAAACTAACGTGCTGTGGCTTAATTTTACATCTATAGTGTTCCTCTGGAAGCAACACACAATACTTTTCTTAGACAATATATATCTAGGTTACAATCATTTTAGACAACCAGTTCCTATGCTTTGAGGAAATGTGCAATCTAACAATCAATGGGACTGAGAAGTTGCAAAATCATTACCATTAAGTCCATCAACATATCACCTTTCAGGGCACACATCAGTTCCAAGAGATAGCCAACCCAATCATTGGACTTTAGACTTCAGCAAATGTAGAACTTTGCTTATTCTCATTGCTGTGACTACGCATGCTACTGTGATTTTGGCTAACTCATTTGACAATAGCAACATTTTTGCCTAGTCAATAAATGATTACTATGTCTTAAGACATGGATATTTTTGTTTTATTTTGCACTTGTTGGCAAGTATGTTATAGCATTGTATGTGCTATCAGAGCAAGCATCTTGATGACATCCTGTTCAGGAAATATGTAAATATAGCAGGGGATGTGTTGAATATAACAATGTTTTACTTGGCTTTAATGAGCTTCTGTTGGACTTTTGTAAAGTTTATTGTTCAAGTACAGTTCCGGGGTTATCTTCTAGCACTTAAGGCAAGACAGAAATAGATTTGAAGAAAACCATTCTTGGTGTGGATTTGTGGGGTTGTTTTTGTTTTTTTTTTAAGGTGTAGAGTTTAATGTCACAGAGATGTTTTTAAAAGTGAAAAGTAACTCTAAAATGTTAGGAAATCAACATTCTCATGGTTTAGACATGAACAAGGGAAACAGCATCTCTTCCCTTAGGAAGAAAAAGAAAAAAACTTTGTGTTAAATGCAGACAGTTAGACAGCGTTGGACAGAACCACTGCTCATCCTCCTATTGGTGGAAAGTGGCTAGGCAGAGCAAGGTTTTTCTTCAGATTCTCTTGCATGCCAAATAGAAAAGTTTAGCCACCACAAAAGGGGAAGTCAGTTGGAGCAGAGAAGTGATAATAAAATTCACCTTATTCACTCTGTTCATAGTGGTGGTGAGGAGTATTTAAACCTCTTGTTCTGCTTTTGAAAGATATAGGTTTAATTCCGAGAACTCCCTGCCTATAAAGGATATGAAATTTTAGAATTCTGGGTTTGTTTGTTTGTTTACTCATGCAACATATCACTATTTTATATTGTTCCCTTATTGCTTCTTTTTAACCAAGCCTGTACTGTGTTAATATGTGGTTCAATTAATATGTGGTCCTAGCAAGAATGCCACATAAAATATCTGGTTTTAATATTTGGTTTGAATATTGCAGTTTTATCAAATCCGAATCCTGCTCCTATGGACAACCGAAACATCTATTTTGTTTGTTTGTTATGCTTACATATTATGCATTGTCATGATAGCAAACCATTTTGTGCCATGCCATTCCTAGTATCAAGAGTATCAAGAGTATCATTTTTAAGAGTACTTGGGTCCAACAGACCCTTTGATATCCTAGCTTGAATTTAATATTCTAATCGCTTTCAAAGTTATTCCAGTTTAACAACAGCAAGGAGCAAAATATGTTATATGCACCCCATTCAATGAGCAAAGACTAACCGCTGTTTTAAACTAACATAATGTAACACTGTGGCCTTCAAGATGTTGCCGGAGAATGACATCCAGCATCCCTGACCATTGCCCATGCTAGCTGGGGCTGATAGAACTCTACATCTGGAGGACCAACGCTTCCCCATCTAGTCTAATGCAAAACCTACTGGTGTGCATTGGATACAACAGGGTTGGCCTCAATTCCTCACTTGACTCTCAGGAAGCCCTGGAGGAGAAAATTAAAGAGAAGCATATTTGAAATACTGGGCTCATTACAGAAGAGAGAACAAAACCAAGAATGCCTAGAATATTGGCCTTAAAACAATAGATAAAACTCACTAACCAACTATCAGTAATTTAACCTATTGAAATGAATAGAACATGAATCTGTGAAATAGCTAAGCTAGCTGGGATCCATTCTGCTGCAATAATTGCGCAAAATAGGGTAGGGAAAACCCTGTACCACAAATTCCATTTTTATGTGATCAGATCACTTTCAGAGCAATGAATTATATCCCCTCCCCACTAGTCTATACATTCTTGTGATTACAAAAAAACAAAGCCACTACTATACGTTACAGAGGTCCATTGGACCCCAAGAGTAACTTTCACCCTAAGAGATGAACTCTGCTCCAAGTTCAGTTTATATTGACAGGGGAACTCGAGTTCAAGACACATGCATAACAGTGATGAAGTTGTGTTTATATAGGTTTAAGAGTTCAAAAACAAGGATGAAGTTCATCTGTAAGTGAGAGCAAAGCCAGCCCTACCATTAGACAGATTGAGGCAGACACCTTAGGCCGCTGATTTTCGGTGTCATGAATGGGCAGTGAATGGATAGTTATTTAATTTATTATCGTTTCAGTTTCACCCCCCGAAGCTCTTCTGGGATTTTCTGCCTCAGGTGCCAGAATAACTTGGCCAGCCTTCAGCAGTATGCACATTGACTTGCGGTTGGAGAGACCATTTGCTATTCTACTTTGGGCTGTCCCTGAATGAAAGCATTGCTCAGGGCCTGGTTTAGATAGAAAAACTGAGGTACTAATGAACTCTGGAATCACACAGGGAACTGGTTGGATTTTGACAGAGCTGCCCTCCCTGGAAATATTTCAGTTGAGGCCAAGAAAGCGGAATTGACCACATAATTCCTCTTGCAGTATTTACCTGAGAGTAATCCAGGCATAGAATCTACCCTCCTGTTGTGTCGTAGCCTTCCTATAGTGCTGTCAGTGAAGTCCAATTTCTGTCAGCCATAATATCTAAAACAATGAAATATTTCTGCTCTAAAGCTGGTAGCTGCCCTCCTCTCACAAAATGAGTCACCCTGCTGCAGACCACATGCTGTAGCGATTTAACTACTAATCAAAGTTCTTAGCAGGGGTTGCCAATGTGGCACATGTGAGCACACATGCACCCTCAGACGTCTTTCTTGGTGCCCACAGGCTCCCCACTGCCCACTGAAACTAGGCTTAAAGAAGCATTCTGTTGTTGGCCATATAATAGTTGTGGTGGGTACTCATGTTATGCCCTGCCCTGTGGACGTGGGTAGTGTTGTGGTGTAAACCACTGAACCTCTTGGGCTTGCCAGTCAGAAGATTGGTGGTTTGAATCCCCACAAGTGGATGAGCTCCTGTTGCTCTGTCCCAGCTCCTGCCAACCTAGCAGTTTAAAGGCATGCCAGTGCAAGTAGATAAATAGGTACTGCTGTAGTGGGAAGGTAAACAGCATTTCCGTGCTCTCTGGTTTCTTTCACAGTGTTCCATTGCACCAGAAGTCATGCTGGCCACATGACCTGGAAAGCTGGCTGTGGGCCAACACCAGCTCCCTCAGCCTGAAAGCCAGCTGAGTGCCACAGTCCCATAGTCACCTTTGACTGGACTTAACTATCCAGGCATCCTTTACCTTTTTTATGCCCTGCTCACAAGTTTCACTTGTTTGCATGGACCAAAAAGTTGGTGACCACTTTTCACCCTCCAATGTGTCAGGAATTGACTACAGCAAAAAAAAGGAGAGACCATCCCTGGCCAATTCTTTTAGGCAAAGGTGGAGCCAGGAACTGCCAGTGGTGCCTCAGAAACAGTCTCTCAGGAGTGGCATCACTGTTCCTTTCTAGGGTGGAGGTAGTGGGGGCAGAGAAGTCAGGGTGATGTTGGTGCACCTACCCATCCTCCCTGCTGCTCATCACCACTTCATCCTGCCGGAATAGATAATTTGGAATTTGTCCTTCTACCTTTTTAAAAAAGAAAAGTAGTACATTAGATTTTTCTTTAATTAAAATGATTAAAATGTAGCGCTATCACAGCTCTGCAGCATGACAGAGGTAAGAGCAACAGGGGTGTTAGTGGCAGCACAATAAGAAGCTATGTGAATTAATTCTCCCCTGGTGATAACAAATCATTCAGATCTTTCTGTGGATGGGGAGAACATTTTCCCAATGTTTTGCTAAATATTACCCCTTGAAACAAGATGCAACACCAGACACAAGCTTGCTTCAAAATAGCTCAAACAGCTTCCCCTTAGGCGTGCACCACTTGTGACCCACGAAGCTAGATGCAGTCATGGAACATGCCCTGACAGGAACCTGACAACAGCCCTGGTTGGTTGGTTGGTTGGTTGGTTGGTTGGTTGGTTGATTTGCTTGCAATACCAGGCAAGCAGCAAAATAAATAAATACATAAAATTGAGCCTCTGAATGGGTCACTACTTCTGTCACAATTTATGCAAACCCGTCTTGTCTCCAGGTCCCCCTTATAACCCAGATGTAGGGATGCTGAAGGAATCACTCCAGTCCACATTTTCAAGCCAACAGATTGATTGTTGTTGTTTAGTCGTTTAGTCGTGTCCGACTCTTCGTGTCCCCATGGACCAGAGCACGCCAGGCACTTCTGTCTTCAGATTGATTAGCTCTGCACTAATATGGGAGATTGGAATGCACTTATCCTATAGTTTTTGCACTTTCACTACCTTTCTTGGCTCAAAAAAATGTACATCTAGATGAATATTTGGGGCTGAAATGCAGACCAAAAAATGTGACTGTTTCTCAGTGCGGTTTTAAGCAGATTTTGTAGGCCGATGTAGAAATGGGACAGGTCAGACTTATGAAAACATCTGAAGCTGGCACAGACCAGAAATAGACCCTTGTCGGTAGCACAACAGCAGGGATCATTCAGTGTGTGGCTTAAGGGGTTAATTCTGTTATTCCTGCTGTTTTTATTATTAGTTTATTTTAAAAACTGGCTTTGTTTTAGGGAAAGGAAGTCAGGCAATACAAATCACAGCCAAGGCCATAAGAAAAATCCAACCTTGGTTTTACTGAATTTTAACATGAGCATCAATCTGGCGATGAAGTTCTAACCGAGACTGACATGTCTGCACCCAAGAAGGCTTACAACCCCAAAAAGGTAGATAGCGATCCATTAAAAAGAAGCAGTAAATCTCTTAAAAGGTATGTTGACGCCAGCTTCTGCAAGGTGTTAAGCAAGCGGCCTCAGTGGCTGCCAATGATTTATGTTTCTCAGGTTGCCCGCAACACATTTCGGGACTGAATCCAAAAAACCAAGTTGGGTTGGAAGAGGCGCCTTCCTTAACACGCAACTTATGTAAATGAACATTAAAAGGATACCCAGTGCTCCTCCTTGGCAAGAAGAGAGCCAACCATCTGGACTGTTGTGATTAGCAAGGTGCCTCCTAGCATCCTGTAACTAGAAAGAGCCTAATATTGTGGGAAATGCGTACATGCCTGAGAAAATAGAAGATTTCTCGCAAGTACATTATTTATAGTAGAAGATGGGCTGTGCAATAGCCATTCATTTGGGTAATGAGGTGTGTCGATTTCCGTGTATTGTCCACTCAAGACACACAGCATGCATATGCCCTGTCATGGGAGAGTGTTTATTAATTACATTTAATTGTCACCATTTTTCCTAATGATGGTTTAACGCTCACAGTTATTATTTTCTTTTTTCCCTTTTGGTCTAAGGGAGCATTTGGGGAGAACTGAGCATGGTTCAAGAAGCAGCTGGAACGAAATAAGCATCCTGACCTACTACTGCAGGCAGACAAGCTCCAAGTCAGACATCAGCACTAGAAGAATCCAGGCTCTCATGCTCTAATGGCCGAGGTGGAAACAAGCTTTCCCATTCCAGTCGTTTATCTCAGGCAGGAAGCGGAATTGGCAATTCTATCGGTCAGTGCTAATGCCACACATGCAGGGGTGTAGCATGGGGGGAGCTGTAGCCCCAGATGGACAATTTTGAGGAGGCATGGACCAAGAGCCCCCCACAGGGATCCCTATCCCACCCTGCCTTCTGCCGCGGGTCTCTGGGTCCTGGAGCCTGGCCTGGCTTTGCTGCTGCGTCCCCAATCCCCTTCCTGAATGGCTACTGTGATATTAACATGAGAGTGCTGGAGGTGAAATAGTTAAACAGGTTACCCAATCAGGACCCAAGGGGGTGGAGTCAGAGGGACTATAAAACCAGCTCTGGGGGGAGTTAGTGGAGGAGTTCGTTGGGAGTTGGGTGGTTGGTTGGAGTGGGAGTGAATTGGGCTAGAGTTGTGGGGAGGTTGAGTTAGTGTAACGAAATAGGCTGAGTCAGAAACAGTTAGGGGCTAGGCAGACAAGTAAATATCGGAGAGGTGGTTTAGTGAGTGAGAGCAGGTAGCGAAAGTTATAGGACTGGATAGGCACCCCATGAATGTAACTGACTGATACTGTTTATGAAACCACATGCTTGTTAAACTGCAATAAATAAACAAAAGTTTATGTTTCAATTTAACCCTGACTGGACTCAGTATTGTCCCAGGTAGGGCTGGGGTGGTGGCAGCAAGAAATAAAGAGGTGGCACAGGGATCAATAGACAGTGAAACATCTGGGGACCCTGTGTGATCGCCACAGCCACCTGGCCAGCGTCAGGGGGATACCACTGCCAAGGGCCGTGTTGGCCAGCCGGACTCCTCCCTGCACAGGTAGGCAGGCAGCGTGGTCCGGCTTGGTTCCAGAGGTGTGGACTGGGCAGGCACCCCACTCCTTCCCTCCCAGCAGCATCGGTGGCAAGGGCTGGGCCGGCACACACTGTGTTACCACCTGGCACCAGCAAACACTGAAGCACCACTGCGTGGAGGGCAGTTTTTTGCCACTAGCGCAAAACATTTGAGGGTAGAATGGTGCACATTCCTGTACTTTCAAATAATAATAATAATAATAATAATAATAATAATTTATTTGTACCCCGCCCATCTGGCTGGGTTTCCCCAGCCACTCTGGGCGGCTTCCAACAAAGATTAAAAATACATTAAAATGTCACACATTAAAAACTGGTCTGCCTTCAGATGTCTTCTAAATGTCAGGTAGTTGTTTATCTCTTTGACATCTGATGGGAGGGCGTTCCACAAGGCAGGCGCCACTACTGAGAATGCCCTCTGCCTGGTTCCTTGTATCTTTGCTTCTTGCAGTGAGGGAACCGCCAGAAGGCCCTCTGTGCTGGACCTCAGCGTCCGGGTAGAACGATGGGGATAGAGACACTCCTTCAGGTATACTGGACCGAGCCCGTTTAGGGCTTTAAAGGTCAACACCAACACTTTGAATAGGTAGATAGTTACCACAATGGTGGGAGATGAGTACCTGGATTTGATTTTACTGGGACGACTGCATTATTTCACTGCCTGTATAAGTAATGGGGTTTACCTTCATTTGGACGTAGTAATGCTGTGAGTAAACGTGGCCCTCTCACCATTCAGCTTTCGTTCTGAATAAGACCCAAGGAGCTAATCTGATTCTATAGAATTCCCTGAGATCCACACACAAATTTAGTTCAGTATTTGCTTAAGTCTTCTTTGAATTTAATAGCAAGGCTGTGTCAAAAGAAAGGGGGGGGAGAGAACTGATGCTACACTTCCTGAAAACGGTGCTGCACACAGAGATAATACTTCTCTTTTGCGGTTGCCACCTTATAGAAGATATTTGCTATAGATAGTGTAGAAGGAAATGATACTTAAGGACGTGGGTGGAGCTGGTGAAATAGAGACGAACTGGCAGGAAATGGAACCTTTGAAATATTATTAAATAAATGCTCACAAATGATGACAGTCCTACAAGCCAGTCCAAAGGATGGTGGTCAACGGTTGCTGGCCAAAGTGAATGTAGTCAAAACAAAACTGAAAGAAAACAGCTCCAGTGTTTTATATGCATTGCCAATAGGGTATTACATGGCTGTGGGTATTACCTTGTTTATGCGGCTAGCTTGACCTGTTTTTAACTTTTCTGTGGTTGGGACCACCATTGCCCTACATTGGAATGGTCAGGGGCACAGAAAAGAAAGGGTTAAATCACATTGATCGCAGCTACCTCTACTTGTCAGGATGAAGGACAGACTGCTAGGCATTGTACTGTGTTTTATTAAGGCTGAGACAAATGGACACGATGGAATGTCATTCACTATTTCTGGCTGTATGAGCTCTGGGAAACTAATGACCAACCCATGTAGCCACTACAGACTACTCCCATGTCCACACACACACACCACGCACACATGCACACACACACGAGATGAAATGACCCCTTTTCAACACTTTCTGTCCTATCTGTGCACAAAATAGGAACAGGAATGGAAGCATTTCCCAGTTTCTCTCTATTTCTCATTTTTTCCAATTGGAAATTCCATTTGCCCAATTTTTGCCTCAGTTTGTGAATTTTGTAAAAAGAAATTCTACATGAAGCTGTTATGTGGATTTATTTTATTCTTTTTTTAGAACATTCATCCTAATACATACTTTTTTGCCTACAGCTTTGCCTAAAGTAAGCATTTTTGCATCCCATCTCCCGTAGTATAATGCATGTTTCCACAAAACTTTAATTAACATGCATATATGTTCCATCTTGGGACGCGGGTGGCGCTGTGGTCTAAACCACTGAGCCTCTTGGGTTTGCTGATCAGAAGATCAGCGGTTCGAATCCCCGTGATGGGGTGAGCTCCCATTGCTTGGTCCCAGCTCCTGCCAACCTAGCAGTTCGAAAGCACACCAAAAATGCAAGTAGATAAATAGGTACCGCTCTGGCGGGAAGATAAACGGCGCTTTCGTGCGCTGCTCTGGTTTCGCCAGAAGAGGTTTAGTCATGCTGGCCACATAACCCGGAAAAAACTGTCTGCAGACAAACGCTGGCTCCCTCAGCCTGTAAAGCGAGATGAGCGCCACAACCCCAGAGCCGTCTGCAACTGGACTTAACTGTCAGGGCTCCTTTACCTTTACCTTTATGTTGCCTCTTGGACCTCAGATAAAGTGAGGGACATCCACATTTCCAGACTATCTCTGTGCCTCTGACCTGTCACTTGGAGAACTCCTTGTTTAGATTGATACATCTTAGGTTGTACCCTGTTTACATCTGCTGCTTCTTCTCACACTTCGGTTTGTGAACTTTTTTCGGAAGCAGAACATGATCCATTTTGAGTGTTATGCTTCCAATTTGAGTGCCACACTTCCTTTTTGAGTGCCACACTTCCATTTTGAGTGTTACACTGAGCTTTATCTGGTTTTGCTATTTGTTTTTGTGGGTTTTGTTGTTTTGTTTTTGTCACTGTGTGGAACCCAGTTCAGCTACTGATTGATTGATTGTGTGACTGCAGTACATTGTTTATTGCTTTCATTTTATGGATCAATGGTCTCGTTAGATCAGGCTTCCTCAACCTTGGCCCTCCAGATGTTTTTGGCCTACAACTCCCATGATCTCTAGCTAGCAGGACCAGTGGTCAGGGATGATGGGAATTGTAGTCTCAAAACATCTGGAGGGCTGAGGTTGAGGAAGCCTGCGTTAGATAGTAAAGTTCATGTTAAATTACTGTTTTATGGTTTTTTTAAAAAAGTCTGGGATGAATTCATCCATTTTGCATTACTTTCTATGGGAAAGCACACCTTGGTTTTGGAACGCTTTGGTTTTGAAATAGACTTCCGGAGTGGATTAAGTTTGAGAACCAAGGTACCACTATATGTGCTTGCAAGAAACTCCCTGGCTGACCTTTGGCCAATCACTGCCTCTTAGCCTGACCGACCTCACAGGGTTCTTGTGGGGATTAAATGAGGAGGGGAAAATCATGTACACCATATTGAGCTCCTTGGAGAAGATGGTGTGATATTAATGCAATAAACGAACAGGCAAAGTCTGCTTTCCAGCCAAGATTCAGTAGCTAAACACTGCTCACTCCACATGTGAAAGGGTTTCAATAGGCAGGGGACCCTGTTACCTCCATAAAAAGTCTCAGTTCCATTATCTCCTCAAGAAGCCATTTTAGTCTCCTGATGCTGGAGGAGGGAAGGCAAATGTGGGTCCTCGTAAGGTGGTGACCCTATTTGTGTGAGAGCAATAACCACATAGGGTTATAATGCTGACATAACTATTGCTTTCACTGCTAAGTGACTGGCTAAATAAAACAACGACAACACGATCGTTCCAACTCATATTAAATCCCACTGCAATCTGTAGCATTCTTTGAGTAAGAAGGTTTGGGATCAGGGCATCAGTCAACATGAAGAGTTTCTGTGTGAGAGAGAGAGAATTGTTCAACCAGCCTGCTCCTATCTCTGGAATCCTACTGTACACAGCGTTGTCAGAAGACATTACTGTCACTCCTTTGTCATTTTAAATTAAAGAGAGGTCCCCCACATAGGGTTCCTGTCAGTCGGCCTCCTGGTTTTTTTCTTGTTTTTTTCTTTCCTTCGTTAAGCAGCCGCCTGTTAATTAACAATGTTTAAACTATCTGCCTCACATTCCAGGCAAGGCAGAGACAGCTCTTCGCTTTGTTAAAATCCCTCACCAAAGGCTGAATACCAAAGCCTTATCATAAGCAAATCAGTATTCAGGAAGCTGTCACATATATCACCAGACCAAAGTGTGGCACCCAGGGAGACTCCCCACGCTACCAGGAGCCTCCAGCACACTCCTCAAAAGAGCAGCTCCACATTTCAGGAAGTAACACATTACAGAGCGATTCTCCCATTAAGATTTATGCCGAAAATAGAGGAGCCAGAACTTTGGGCATCTGCAGACTTTTCATCAGCTGATTAAGCATGACAGATGAAGCCTGACCTTTCTGAGCCTGAGAAAAGGAGAAAGAGAGGGAGACGGAGTGTGCGATGGCCTCTCTTTCACCTCCTTATTCAATTGTCCACTTCCTCAGACAAATCAAAATGCTTCGTTGCAGCTGAATAAGTGGCCCCGCAGCTAGCTGCAAACCCCCAAAGGTCTTCAATCAAGCACGGACATGACACTGTGTGATTTGCCTCTTCTCTGCTGCCAGGGTGGCCTGCTAGTCCCTAGGTCTCTTTGTCGAATGCATACAGTAGTTAAATTTCCAGTGGGTTGGATCCAAATTTGCTGCAAGTGCTGCTCCTATCACAAGATACCCCCACTAAAGGGTGGAGTAGGCCCTTTTGCCCCTCCAAAAGTGGCTCTCTGGGGGTGTTGGGAGACCCTCTGGAGACACACTGGAGTTGGTGCTAGGGGGAATTGCCTCCATCCTCTTCCTCCCATGGGAAACCCCTTCTGGATCACAGGGCCCTTCTGTTATTGGAAGGATCTCTTCCATCCATGGGAAGGAAAGACTGCATCCACCCTCAGGTCATGAATTTGTTTTACACTGGGATTTATTACCCCACCTTTCTAACACCACTCATAGTCACTTAACATAGGGGAATGTCGGAGGAGAGGTGATAAATGCAGGGAAATAAAATATATTTTGGCTGTCTCCAGCGGTGACCCTACACGCACACACATGTTCACTGCTAGTTTGAGGAGCACATTGCTTTCTCTTCCTTGCTGCTGAGGAGTCACACACATTAAAAAGAGTGGTCTGGGCTAGCAGGCAATAGCTTTGCACTGCATCGTATACCATGAGCTTTTAATGACTCTAAATTGATAGCTTCTATCAAACAGTGAAGAGAGTTGTGGAACAAACATAGACGTAGTCTATGTTAGCGATGCAACCCAGTTGATATGGTGAGACAACACACCTGCCACCAATGTATAGGTTTCTCCAACTTCTTATAAGTCCTGATGAGTTGAGTTGTACTTTTTGCAATTCATTGGTTTAAATGGCAGGGGGGAGCCAACCCAATTGCAAAGCACATGTTCTAAATATTTGGCAGGATAGCTCGACTATTTAAAAGATCTGGCTGTCTTTCCCTAAAATAAGAAAAACAAGAACATGTTTTAAGTATTCTGGTTTTCCTCCGTGCTGACCATTCTGACATTTTAGATTTTCTTCCTTTCAAATATTACCAGGGTTTTGGACATGAGTAAGATGCTGCAGTGACTTCAAGCTTAATGTTATGGACAGGATGCCTTGCTGCAACCTGTTCTTCTCAGCGTCTTGTCCTGGAAGGTCCTGCATCTTTAACAGGAGAGAGCCCTTTATGGAGCTATTCTGGCAGAAGAATCCATCACCGTTAGTGACTCATTGCAATCTGTCTCGGCTATGGGATTTAAAATGTACAGCCCCGTTTCTCGCAGATTCACCGTAACCCATGAAGTAGTCGAGTCGATTACCTTTCAGCTGAACCTGCTCCTCGCGGGCATGAAAGGGCAGTATTGATCAACCCATTCTGTAAGAAATTGAGCAGCCTCTGACTTCTCGACTCTGAGCCGCGTTCCTTTAGTGCAATCCATTTGCTCGGCTGCTGTCATTTATCTCTTCGTTTTACCTTGTCACCTACTTAATTCCACTGGAGGCAATTCTTACAACTAGTCTAATAATCTCTGCTAACAATGCAGAACACTATTAGCATAATAAGCATTTCCCATCTGCACAAATGAGGCTCCTTCTCATCAGTCTGGAAAACTAAGTACTGTACATAAAAATAGCAGGAAACCATTAAAAAGGGAATCCAGCACCCCAGTCACAAATAAACTTCTGGAGGATGGGAGGGGAGGAGTGGAATTCTTCTCAGAAGCAAAACAGTAGGAAATTAAGGCCCTGACTTAACAGCTGCAACAGGTTACACTGCTTGAAGTGAATGCTGAAATAAGAGAAATACAACAGGGAAAGTACCATTTTAGGGGTGAGGAACTTGTGACCCTCCAGCGGGTTCTGGACACCAATGATGGACTCCAAGCCAGCATGGCCAAGAGTTAGGGATTATGGGAGGTTAAGTCCAGCAATTTCTGAAGGGTCACAGTTTCCTGACTCTTGCACTACTTATGAAGCTTAACGTCTGCTGGTACGTATTCTGCTTGTGCAAATTCTGTCAGGGTATGGTTTTAGAGGCTTCTTTCCTGCAGAAAGAGCAAACTCTGTATAGGGAAACAAAATATCTAGAACAACATTTGTACACTGCAACAAGGCCTATCAAGAATTTTCACCTATAAACAGCCATGGGATATAATTCACCAGCAGGGCTTACAATGTTCATTCAGAAGATCTAGATGCAATTTCTGCTTGTAATGTATGGGTGTAAAAGAAAAGAGGTTGCCTCTTGGACCTCAGAAAGTTCTTGTCAGAGATGAAGCAATGGTCTGGGCTGAGCTCCAATGAAAGTTTGCTGCTACAGAGATGGACTTCGTGAAAGATTTCACAAAAATTCCCCTTTCTCCCCTTGTTCAGTCCATATTCACAGTTTGTTTGTGGTTCTGGTGTGGGAGAACCTTTTTCTGCACTGGAGTGAAGACACAACTTGCTGCCCTTACTCTAGTTTCTGTGCACACTTTCCCCAAATATATTCATCGCTGTGTCTATTTTTTGTTGTTGAGGAACTGCATTGTAAAATATGGAGAAGTGGGGATTCTGGAGTAGAGATTGTTTCAATGTGTGTATTGGATCAGAAACCGTGCTCTATGCTCAGGAAGGAGACGGCTTCACAGTGGGTGGGGCAGGGCTGTAAACCCATGAAAATTAATGAAAACCAAATATTCTTAAGAACACAGAGGTGCGACAAATCAGCCACAAAGCATTACTGCTGAAAAAGCAACCCAAACCAAGAGTGTGCTACCTGTGTGTGTTTAACTTTTGTTTCAACTGCATCTATTCCTTTCCTCCTCTTTCTCTGGCTCTCCCTCACGCTGCTTAGCTTCAGTTTTGAGGATGCTACTCTGTGGCTTTTGTCTGTCTACGGTGCTGGGCCCACAGATGGTGCAGTAAATAACAATCACTATAATCATTTTTGTCACACACACCCTGCAATACCTAAACATCTACTCTAGAATTTACACTGGAACTTTTGGAACTTTTGCATAAGCCATATTTTTTGTACATCCCCTGCCCCCCAAGAAAACTCTACCTCAGTTCAGATTTCATTATTATAATTGATCACAGATATCTTTTAATTAATTAAGCTATTTAAAATGCAGCTGGTTAGATGTGGATGCTCTGCTTGGCTCAGTTTCAGTTAGTCTACTAGCACCAAGCTTCAGTGATATGGTGGACCTATGCACTGTCAAAAAGCATAGGGGGATTTTGTAGTTGACACCCTCAGTAAGCCCATATATGTTTACAAACCAGCTCGAGAATACCTCACAACTTAGGAGCTTCAAATTTACCATCTGCAATCATGCACACCCACACAACCTAAATCAAACAGCACACACAAAGTGAATGACCTCCATTTATAGCCTACATTTAAAAACCTGAAAAAGCTCCAAAATGCAAGAATATACAACACTGTCATACTGCCTTAAATGGCTATGTTGAAGCAACTGTATATTCTGTTCCTGACAAGTTTACTTCTCTACTAAGTATTGTATTATCAAAAAGCACAGCTGACAGGCAGCACTGCAATACCAAATGTTTCAGCACTATTTCACCATTCAGAAGGAGGCGCTGAATACAGGCCTCAGATAGTTTTCTCCTATAAATTCTATTAAGAGAAGGGCAGTGGAAATCAATGGCATTCAGGGATCAGTGGGGGCTACAATACCCATGAAAATAATTCTGCTGAGGAAATAAAATATAACGTATTTCTTCCCAAATATGCCACAAAACTTTTCCAATCTCCTGCTTCTGATTATTCTTCGTCTAAGCAAAGTTTTCAAATACACTTCCTTAATTTAAAAGGATGTAAGATATGAAAACAAAAAACATTATATGCATGCCGTGGAAATATTTCTGGTGGTTCCTCCCCCCCCCCCCATGCTAACAGAGTTGTAAGAGAAGGATCGAAACTATTGCAAATATACATATATACATTTATGATCTTTCTTCTTTTTTTGCAATTTTTAAAATTCAGTTTGCACTGGTATTAACAAATCTAATCCAAAGTTAGATTTGAATGTTATGTGCTTTGTACACGTTTTGAATACTTTTCAATGCAGTTTTCCATAAAAATGTCCATTTTGTACTCATTTTTCAGGTGGAGTGCATATTTCTGTACATCTCTTATGTGCAGTGAAACAGTATCCAAAAATTTGGAAAAGTGTCCAATCTGCCTGAGAGCTGCACTCCACTCCGTTGAGGAGTGTCAGATCAGGTCAGTTCACTGCGAAAAGCAGATCAGAGGCTGATATAGAGCAGTACAACCTGTTCCCCAGTACACGGTGCTGCCTCTTTCCCCAAACCTAGTAAGTACTTGCTTTCAAAAGGAGACATGAGGGCTCTGACAGGGTCCAAGCGTCTTCTCACTCCAAAGCCGAGTTAGAACTTGCTCAGCTTTGGGAAGGAGACCGGAGGGCTCTAGGGCCCTGCCAGAGCCCTGTGCCTCCTTTCCAAAGCCCAGCACCTGTGTGTGTGTGTGTGTGTGTGTGTGTGTGTTAAATTTCTGCCTTGCAGAGGGCACCGTATTCTCAGGGTCTGCCCCCGAGCAGACTGAACAAATTCCTCAGCCATTGCATCAGCAGAAAGTCTGACTTCAGGCAGCATTTAACAATGATTATAGGAAATGGACATCTCTGTGCACCCCAAGTTTTCCTTCCGAAAGACTAGACGATATAAATTCAAAAGTATCAAATCATTTGCATTAATGTAAGCGTATAGCAGTTGTGCAGGCTGAATAGCTCTTTGATCCTGTATGGCATGGGCTAGAAAATGAGTTTTACGGCAGCATATAAAACCACTTATTTTTTTCAGATTTGCCATCTTTCTTCTGCCAGCTGGTCAGCAACTTCAGCATTGAATCCAGCGGGTAATAATGCTTAATGTGAATAATGCTATGCTGACTTCTGCGGAAAGGAAATCCTTTTCAGTTGGAAAGAGGGCCAAGCAATGGCAACTGGCAAGTCAGTAGGAATTAAGTGGGGCAGATCTTAAAATGGGTCATTAGGTTCTCTGTATTCCCCCCCTCCATAAAACGTAATGTGTTTTGTATATCATGGATATGCCACTCATTTGATTTTAAGCAGTCCTATGACTGATTAAAACATTTCTAGACTTGACACCTGCTGACATCCAAATTGGATTTTTTTTGGGGGGAGGGATCTGAGAGGCCTTCATAACAGAGACACATTTGACACCTCAGAAGCATCATATGAAGCAAATATTTTGTGAGGAGCTCACCTAATGAAATACTTTGTTTTGTTTGTTTTTTCCCAAGCCCACGCCTCGCTTTTCATGTCACAATGCTTTCTTTCTTACACTTCTGTAAACTTTGTAGCTCATCTGCCTTGCATACAGAAGGTACTCTGTTTCCTTACACATTAATTTCTGTGTTTTGAGTGATCTTTCACATGACATAAAGCAATTCTGGAAATCTAGTGGAATCTAGTTCAGTGCTCCTGTCTGTGTCCGCTGTTTCTAGGAAAAATAATCTATTTGCACCCCAGTTAACTCTGAAAGATCTTGGGAGTTTTGCATTGTAATTTCATGTAACAAATTTGGGGCAGTATCCTGGCATAGAGTTCTTTCCCACCATTTAAAATTGAGCATAACGTCATGCGACAGGCATTGCAGTGCAAAAGGGACATTAGAAATTGAGGCAGAAGTGCTAGCGTTATATACTGCCCCAACTTTCCCAATGAACCCATATTTGAACATAGACGATACGTCACAAATCTCATGAGAATATTCAAAAGAAAAGGCTGATACAAGACTTTGGAGGTTGTGGTGCCTTCAACTAATTTATCTAATTTCAATGCATTTGCATATCACTGCAACATTATTACGTGCATCTTCAGGATGATGAAGGATTTTAATCGAACTAATAATTTGCTGCAGAAAACCTATCTCTCATGGCCAGAAGACAATGCCATGTTGAATACATCTTTCCCATACCCTTTCCAAATAAAACAACAGGACTAAAATAGCCTCAGAAATTAAGGCAGCGAGGGGGGGGGGTGCTCTCAGCCTCACTGATTAAAATTATTCCCCAGTGAATAATCAGCTAAATATTTAAGAGTATAGATTATGCCACTCTCTTTGTTTTTAAAAAAATAAGAGCAACAATAATAGCTTCATTGTTATGTGTAGTTCTTCTTGTTGTTTTTAGGAAGCTTCTGTGGGTGTCAGCATGACGCACCTGAATTCTTTTTGCTCATATATTTATCAGTTGCATATTTTGCTCCCTTTAGTCTTACCTGTATTGCAACAAATAAACCAGTTTTCAGGCTGACATGCTTTGGTTAACACAAATGAATAAAGTGAAGCCCTGCTCTTTTCCCAGAGAAAGCCTGCTCTTTAGCTCTCAATCAGAACAAACAGCATCCCATGGAAAACCCAATTGCTGTTTGCTCTGGTTGAGCAATAAAGAGTAGTTTTCCCTAGCAGAGGGACGAGAGGAAGTATGGATAAGCCACAGAGTCAACACGGATGAGAAAATATGGAACAGTTGGGTTTTGGTAGGTGCCATTTCTGACACTGCAAGCAACAATTCCGTTGCCTATGCAAATGAAGTTGTTTATATATTGCGTTTATATACCGCCATTCAGTATATACAGCGGTATTTTTCCAGAAAAAGAGGTGCCGGAACTCACCATGAACACCTCCCTTGTTCTCATAGAATGGCAAAGGCACCCACCTGAGAGGTGCTGGAACTGAGTTTCAGCAAGTTTCAGCTGAAAAAAAGCCCTGAGTATATATATATATGGTATTGTATATATATATATACTGCCTTTCAGCTAAGGCCCCCAAGAAGCTTTACAATATATATTTTTAATGCTGAAATAAAAATATAAATTGTAAAGCCGGCCCTCTGCAGACAGGGAGGGTGAACAGTCCCTTCTGTTGCTTTTACATGTCTCCCCTATTCTCTTCTTTCTTCTTGCAGAGCAGCAGAAGTAAAGGGCAGTCCAGAAACCCTCCCTCCCTCCCTCCTTCCTTCCTTCCTTCCTTCCTTCGCATCTATGACTTCCCCCCACATTTGCAAGCAACTATCAAATGGAGAAAGTCTTCAAAGCCCCCCTCGCTTTTCTAACCAGAAGCTTGTCAGAATCATTGTACAAACAACCGTTATCTTCCTGAAGACCTTTGAGACCCAGGGGGACATCAAGAGGATTTGGCGGGAAAGCTGCCAACATATTTAAATGTAGGAACAGCAATCTTAATTGCCTCACAGGTGAGCGCCTCAAGTACTGATCAGAGTGGTATTTAAGAAAAGAAGAAGTCCTAGTCAGTTGTTTCAGCATCATTATGTTTAAAACTTGAAGTACAGACACTTCTGGAAAAAGAATTCCCTGGCTCTTGCCTATCTAGTAGCGCTTTAGGTTTGAATGACTGGCACCTGTTAACTTAATTAGTTAATTAGTTTGCTTCATTTTATTAATAGGGAGACAAGAAATGATGGGAGCTATAACCATGCTAGAGGGGATTTTTTTGAAGAAGGAAAAAAGAACTCCTTTTCCACTGGTGTAACTAAGGAGATAAAGAGAAAACATAGAGAAACATATGGTTCTAACCTGCTCAAAGATGGGTCTGCGGGGATTTTCCCTGGTTTGCAAAGTAGGCCACAATTTGCTGTCAAACCTGTTCTCTACCAGCTTTGCATTTTCTCGCTAAATGACTGCATTTCCCCATTTTGAAAAGAGAAAAAAAATCAGGATGATATTAGAATACTTTGCGAAAGGGCCTTTTGCACCTGTATTCCTAACCCTTTTTTTTTTTTTTTTTTTTTTAAAGCACCTGTTCATATGGCAGAACTCATAAACAGAGCTGCTGTGTTGGTAACCCAATTTACATTTGAAAGAGACCCAGAAGTCAAAGATAAAAAAAACCCTTTGGTGTACTTATCTGAACCAGGATTTTTCAGATTTGCCCTCATATAGATGCCCTTAAATTTTAATGCTGTTTCTGTCATATGCACATGTAACAAGATGGATCAGTTTTGTAGGTGAAGAGCAGCTGACTATACAGAAAGGAGTTTGGGAAGTTTCTCAGCACCTGACAGATAAAATAAAGGCTGACCAAATGGTATCATCTAGCATTACACTGGCAGTATCCTTTCAATGAGCAAAGAGCATCTTTGACATAGCACAGTTGAATCAGCACCACCATCATATTGCCTGGGCATAAAGTTTAGTTATTCTCCTGGAGTTTCTTTATTCAATCAGTGCATAAGCACTTTCTCCAGGACAAAAAGGGTTTACAAATCCTTAATGTTATTATTGATCGCATTTGGAGCTTGCTCTCCCTCCAAAGGGCTCAGAAGCTTTGTAAATGTGCAGTTCCCAGACAGTATCTCCTTCAGCTGACCAGTTCCAGATCTGTTTGCCTTGAGAGAAAATTTATACCTTGACTTTTTCAGGCCACTTCTCAGGAATGCAAAAAGTGAGGGAGATAGCTCACGCGATGGCTTTAAAAATATCTGAGATCAGCCCACATCGCGGTGGTGCACAGAGACTTTATCAGGGCAACTTCCTGTGTGATGAGGAAAGGTGAAGCAATCCCCTACTGATACGCCGCTTCAGTTTGAATTCTGTTAATAGTGTGCTACCACATGAAGGACATAGAGGGATGGAAAGAGACGATAGCTTTAAAGGGAGCTGAAAGTGGTTTGACAGTTGTGTCAGTTCCCATCATATACACACATCCACTGTTGCTGGTCAAAGAGGTTTTGCAAGCTTCTGAAATAATGCAAAACCCTGTATAATCTAGTGGTTACCTTCGGTCAAAAATAGAATGAGCAGTGATCCTTTGTCTTCAAAACTATTTTAAACAAAAAACAAAAAGTGTCTCCAGTCTGCTGATATACAGATGATTCCCATAGAGGACAAAAGCCCCCTAGGCAAGTCAACCTGTACTTGTACCCTAGAACAGCTTTATATGATGCTGCAATTAGGTACTTGACCAAAGCTGGTTTCAGAAGTCATGGGTAGCCTCATAATACTGGTATGATGGAAACATCACACATTAGCTTTTAAGCTTACCTATTTGGGTTTGTGTCCAATGTGAAATGCTTTGAAACGCTGTTGCACAAAAGACTGTGTAAGCAGATAGCTCAAAACTGTGAGTCTCTGCTAGCACAAGCTTTGCACAGGATTCCTCTGTTACATTGCATTACAAGCGCAGGTGGCGCTGTGGTCTAAACCACCAAGCCTCTTCGGTTTGCCAATTGTAAGGTCGGCAGTTCGAATCCGCGTGACAGGGTACACTGCCATTGCTCTGTCCCAGCTCCTGCCAACCTAGCAGTTCGAAAGCATGCCAGCGCAAGTAGATAAATAGGTACCACTGTGGCAGGAAGATAAATGGCATTTCCATGCGGTCTGGCTTCCATCATGGTGTCCCGTTGCACCAGAAGTACTTTAGTCATGCTGGTCACATGACCTGGAAAAGCTGTCTGAGGACAAACGCCGGCTTCCTCGGCCTCAAAGTAGAGATGAGCACTGCATCCCATAGTTGAATTCCACTGGACTTTCCAGTCCAGTGGTCCTTTACCTTTACAAGACATCAATCTGCTATTGCAAGAGCCCTTGCACTAGCTGGCAAAGAGTGTTTGAAAAACCCTTCACTAATTTCTTTTATGCTGAAACAAAAAACAATTTCCTATGGTACCGATAAATGCTTAACTACAGATTAATCATTCTATACAGTGGAACCTTGGTTCTTCGACTCCCAAACCATTTGAAAACCAAGATGTGGCTTCTGGTTGGTTGCACGAGCTTCCTGCACTCAAGCGGAAGCTGCATCGGACGTTCAGCTTCTGAAAAACGTTCAAAAACTGGAGCACTTATTTCCAGGTTTTCGGTGTTCGGGAGCCAAAACGTACCAAGGCGTTCGACAACCAAGGTATGACTGTACTTGAATGTCTGAAATGGTAGGAAAATCTAATTGTCATCCTTCTGCTTCTCTGTGCCAATGTCTTGCAAAAGGTACCTGCTTCAAGCACTCTGAAAACCAGTGCTTGAATTATTGGAGGGGGGAGAAGGTGAACCATTAATAAAATCTGCAAAATGTATCACCTGCCTTTCTGCAATTTTGCCTAAATCACGCAGACAGACAGACAGACAGACAGACAGACAGACACACACACACACACACATACACACACAACATTTGCCTTCTAAGAACAAGAGCAAACACAACCACACAAAAAGTAAGGGTGATAAATCGTCACTCTGCAGACTCCAGTACAGTGATACCTCGGGTTACAGATGCTTCAGGTTACAGACGTTTCAGGTTACAGACTCCGCTAACCCAGAAATAGTACCTCGGGTTAAGAACTTTGCTTCAGCATGAGAACAGAAATCGCGTGAAGGTGGCACAGTGGCAGGAGGCCCCATTAGCTAAAGTGGTACCTCAGGTTAAGAACAGTTTCAGGTTAAGAATGGACCTCCAGAATGAATTAAGCTCTTAACCCAAGGTACCACTGTAATTCAAGCACTGTTTCAAGTCAATAATGCACTACTGTCTCTGCTATGTTTCCATACAATGCAGAATTAAAGGCTGAAGACTTGGCAGTATGAAAGTTTGTGAGTAGTAACATGTGGAAGAGTTTTCAAAGATTGTGCATTAGGAAGATGGAGTAGAAATCACTGAGCTGTGGGGGTGTTGTGAAGCTCATGCAGTGGTTAGATAATTACAAGCTTGAGAACAACCTAACTCCTTCTGTTTTCTTAAGTAATTTGGTGCTCTAATTAGAACCAACCACAGTGCACACATAACAAAGGGGAGCCTTTATAATGTACAACAGCTATTTTTTTAAAAAAGGGTCTATGAGTCCAAGCTAGCATTATCATCCATAACGTCGACAGGATCTGTGATATGGGGGCACATAAAGCAGGAAGACCTTTGCTGAAGTACTGAGAAAGTGGTTTCATGCACCAGAGGAAGGGAAAATGGACTATTAGGGCCAACAACACATTATGTTCATTGCCTTTTTGGAAAGGGGAAAAAAATGTAATAGCGTACTTGGACCTTCTCGTGTCTCTTTCTTAACAGAAAGGAGCCACAGACTGAGGCCGTGGCATGAGCTGGGATGGGAAAGTTCAATTCAGTTTGCATTTAAAGGTGAGCCTACTTAATTCACACTTTCTGAAACAATATGCCAGGCTTCCTCAAACTCAGCCCTCCAGATGTTTTGAGACTACAGTTCCCATCATCCCTGACCACTGGCCCTGCTAGCTAGGGATCATGGGAGTTGTAGGCCAAAAACACCTGGAGGGCCGAGTTTGAGGAAGCCTGCAATATGCAAACCAAAAACCAGTCATTTTTCAAAATCTGCACCTATTCAGATTTTGCAGTGCAGTTCTTCAGTCCAATAATCTTTACAAAATTACATGTACTAGGGTAAGGTGTGCATTTTGGCATATAGAAATATTGTGGGAAATATGCTTTGCATAATGGCTGCTCACCTCTTTCTCAGGTGGGCAGTGGTTGCAGCCCTTCACCCTTGGCCACCATCGGTGACAGCCAGAATCATGTGTTCGCTGGCCGGTGGGAATTCTCCCTACTGGTGGAATCACCGCGCAGGATTTCCTGCCAGTAGGCTAGCTTCAAATGGGCCAGTCAGAGGCCCCACCTGATGGGCAGCGCCCTGCTGACTGGTCAGGCATTGGCTGTTGCTACACCCAGCTGGGCAGCAACACATAAAAGACAGCTGTGCATGCCTTCCACATCTCACCCAAAGAGCAAACCCTCCCTTATCATTAATCGCTTGTTACCTTTTAGGTCAATTCCTTATCATGCATTTTAAACATATTTCACTCTCCAGTCTTCTGCTTTAGGTAAAGGTAAAGGGACCCCTGACCATTAGGTCCAGTCGTGGATGACTCTGGGGTTGCGGTGCTCATCTCGCTTTACTGGCTGAGGGAGCCGGTGTACAACTTCTGGGTCATGTGGCATGACTAAGCCACTTCTGGCGAACCAGAACAGTGTACAGAAATGCCGTTTATCTTCCCGCCGGAAGGTGGTACCTATTTATCTACTTGCACTTTGATGTGCTTTCGAACTGCTAGGTGGGCAGGAGCAGGGACAGAGCAATGGGAGCTCACCCCGTCACAGGGATTTGAACCACCGACCTTCTGATCGGCAAGTCCTAAGCTCTGTGGTTTTAGACCACAGCACCAACCACATCCCTTTCTGCTTTAACCTTGCTTTATTCCCTATGTTTTATTCTGTTTAATCAATTATGATGCTTTGTTCCTCCTGACCTTGCTATGGTTGCCAGTGGTTGCCGTATTCGGAGCCAGGAAGGAATTTGCCTGTAGACAATTGGCCAGTCTAGAGGTTTGGCCTTCCCCATAGCAAAACGGCACAACTTTTGGCTGTTAAGGCATTGGGTGGAATCCTAGTCTTGAAGCTTTTGGGAGAAGCAGTGCATCACCCTGTCCTGAACCAGCAGCATATTCAGGGGACCCTGTTAGAGGTGGAAGTCTCTGTCCCGAAGCCAAGTGTGGGTCAGTTGGCCATAGAGCTTCCAGCAGTGGCCTGGGGACAGCCACCTCAGTAGATAAGCATCTTGGGGAGGCCATAAACCTTGGCACAACCCTGCAGCGGTTTCAATCCTCTAGCAGGAGGCCAAAATGGATATACACCAAATGCCTGAGCCATAATTCCACCTGCATCTGTAATCAACAAAGTTGTGCCCATTTTTTAAAATCATTGTCTGCTTGAGTTTCTTTTATCACACCTTACTTTAGTCACTGCTAGAGGAGGGTGGCACTGTGACAGCAAATGTGTAGATTAGGCAAAGAAAAAAATATGCACATTGGGAGAAATTTGCACTAACATGCTGGTGAATTTTCATGTGGATTTTTTCAAAAACGGCAAACTGATGTGGAAATCTGGAAAACTAAATTTAAGATTATGAAAATTAGAAAATGGGATAAGGCAAAGCTGACAGATTTGCCCCTGAAAAGGTTTAAACCCTTTCCTCCCATAGTTTCCCCACTGAAAATTACCTTCAAAAGTTATAAAGATTATAAGGAACATAAGAAATTGTATTTCTGGTGATATTTCTGATGGGAGCAGGTGGTTGACTACCTCGGAAGGTGGCGGACTCTTGGGGTCAATTCCAACCCTACAGTTTGATTATTCTATGAAATGGTTCTATGGAAGTTTAATATGAAAATGCAATTGCAAATATTGCACTTGGTGACAGAAGTACCAAGTAGTTAACCGGCATCTATCAGTGAAGCAGTTTACACAAGGTCAAATTCAGTGGGCAACAGGATGGTCTGGTGAAAAAGTGGATAGGACTCCAGCATCTTTTGTGTAGAAAAGGGAATTTCAACAGGAGCAGCTTGTCACCTCACCGTATTATTGCGGGAAAAGATGAGGGATTGTTTGCAAGAAAACACTGTGACCAGCAAGCCTGATAATTGCACCAGACCCAATTGATACTGAACCACCTAACCTCAGAGACAACAGTCAAACATTAGGATTTTGTTTCCAGATGGAGAAAGATGTTAAGTATGGGATTCTGCCACTTTGTACAGTTCATCAAACACCTGACATTTATGCTGGGGATTCATTGTTGATCCTCAAAAAGAATTAGAACTTGGCATCTTTTCAGCAGAATCCCCTCGTGCTCCCATGTCACAGTCTTGTTTATTTCAGCCTCAGCTAGAACACAATGAACTGAATTCATTGGGGCCACCATTACATGGTTTAAAAAGGCTGTTTGAACAGTTATTCTAAAACCATGTAATCCGGCCCTGATGAATTCTGAACTGAACAGCTTCCAAGTTCTGCAAGAAAGGCAACCAAAAATATTGTGGGTAGAATCTATTATGCATGCCAAAGTAAATTGTGCAAAGTTTCTTGGTTCGACTTAGAGGTGGCAGCAAAGTCTGCAAATGCAAAGGGATGCGTATGTGTTTCTAACAAACTTTTAGCTGTTTCCCAGCTGCAGATCAGCAGGGATGGCACAGAGGACTCAGTTCTGAAGGCTACAGCAGGAACTAGGGGCCACCTGGATAGCCCCACACAGCTGGAGGCCCAGCTGCTACCTTGGTTGCATCTAGAGACGGATGCATCTGTCAACCTCTGTGTCTCTCTGTCTCTCATTGGTCCTGTCTTATGTTCCATTCTTCACAGTTCCACATCAGCTTGTGAACTTTTTTCTTAAAAAAACCAAGTTCTTGTGAAAATTCATCAGCATTTTAGCATGAACTTGTACAGATATACACACATCTGCACGCATAATTCACGCATTACTGCATGCTATTTTCCATTTAGATACACACATTTCTTACACACAGTATACACATTTTTTTACACACAGTATTTGGCTAAAGAACTGCCTAGCAAAAATGGGGAAGGTGAGCATTTTGAAGGACAGCTCCACTTCAGTTTCACATACTGTTTCAGGAGGTGTGGATTGGGAAGTGTAGCATTAAAATTTCTGCTTGATCCCTAACTGCACTATGAACATGCAACAGAAAACATAGCTTTGCTGTTGCCTGAAGCCGTTGAGCTATGGATCAAGCTTTCCCTTCCAGTGGGGGAAAATAGACAAGAGCAACAGAATTTTTGTAACCAGAATTTTTAAAAAAATAAAATCTTGCCGTCCAAGTCACACAGGTTCCTACAGGTAAACTAAAAACAAAAGGGGGTGACTGTCTAGGAGTCCACAGGGGGACTGATGGGCCAATACACTTCTCCCAGTGGCAGCCTGTGTGGGGTTGTGCACCAATCCATGTTTGGGATGGTTCCCCAGCACAAGATCAACCTCACCAGGTTCCTATCAGGTAGTAGGTGGCCTGCCTGATGCTGGATACATGCCCAGTACCTTAGCCAAACCTACTCTTTCCTGTAATCAATAAAGTTGTGACCTAATTCAACCCAATGCCAGTCTCCTGTTTCCATTCTTTAGGCCCTCCCCGCACCAACCGTGAGCATGGTGTGTCTGTGACAGCAGAAGTTAAGCTGGAGCACCCACATTTCTGTAAGCGGAATTTAAAAATAAAATAAAATATTGTCATGCAAGTCGTAGAGGTTCCTACAGGTAAACTGGAAGGTGACAGAAAACTATTCGATCCAACCAGGTGGCAGAAACAAACCTTTCTATATCATTATGCCAAACAGCCTTAAGAGGGAAGACTTTCTGAGAGAGGTACCCGGCAGACATGTCAAATTCAATAATTATTTCACTGTGGATCGTCATCTAATCCAGCAATAGGTACAATGTGGCCCTCCAAGAGCTCCCATCATCCCTGGGCCACTCGCTGTATTGCCTGAGGTTGGTGTGTGCTGCGATCCAACAACCTATTGAGGGCATCTTGGTTTGACTCGAAATCACAGAAAGGAAAAGAGAGAGGATGATTTAGTACAATGGAACGCCTGGCTATTTAGCTGTTGTACCACAGCGGGAGAAGGGGGAACAGTATGTCTAGGCTCTTGCATCCAGTTCACATACGGAGCAACACCCCTCTTCAATAAATCGCATACGCATGTATGAGCTGCCTCTTTCGAGACGTGTTAGCTGCAATCCAGCACAGAGTTACACAATCTTAAAATCAATGAGTTTGAGCACACAGAACTCTGCACTGACTTTGAGTTTATTGATGTGAGGTGATGGGAAAGCTCAGCCTGAGCATTTGATCTCTGATGCCAGTTTCCCTGTCCAAAGTCGTCATCTGCATTTCCCATCTTTCGTAGGCGAACTTGCTCTAATGCACTGCATTTTGCTGCCCGTATATTTATTATGTTGGCTTCTCGCATTGGCTCTCAAATGAAACAATCCCCCTCCGACGCTGCAAAGTTGACAGTGACGCAAATGCAATTACAACGTGGCTGTATTACCACAAGCACAAGCTTTCTTTGATGATTCCATTAGCAAAAGATGCTGAACTCCCACCCTTTCCCCTGTCTTAATTGGAAGTTGTGCTAATGTGTTGAATATATTTTATGAATTTTGCTGTCTTGATTAGCACGAATGGCCCGATCGCTATAGTTTTTGCCTGGGAGACTAATGGGTAGTTGGGGGCTTCTCGAAAGAACATTAATGTTCTTTAATGACTGGGGATGTTTTCCTTAATGGCCTAGAAATCTCTCTCCCCTGTCTTCAGAATGTGACACTGATCAGAGGTTCTGGGAAATTCAAACAAGCAGCTTGTGGTGAGTTTGAATCTAGAGGAGGAAGAAGAGTGTGTCAGTCAGCTCACATCCGCACCATACATTTAAAGCATTATTATACCACTTTAACAGTCGTGGGAAATCCTGGGATCTGTAGTTTGTTAAGGGTGCTGGAAATTCTTGTTCCCAGGGAGATAATGTGCTTTAAGGTTACCAGGAGAAAAGCATTCTGTTTTCTTGAGCCTTTAGTGATATTTAATGGCTTTTAGATTCTTCACTTCTTTGTTTTCATCTGCTATCTTTAGGGTTTTAAAATGATTTATTGATTATTTATTAAGCATATGGTTGCAGCTAGCCACCATATGACCTTGCTGTGAGGGCGGGATGTAAATTCAAGTGACAAATATATCAAGAGCAAACCCAGTCTGCATTGCTGAAAATCATTCAAATCAGATTTGAATTAAAGTTCCCTTGGTCCCTCTGTGCACTGAATCTACGACGTATTTTGCCCAAGACTGCAGAGACCTTTAGAAAATGGCAACCCGTCTAATATAATATGAAAAATATTTTGAGGGTTGCAATCTATAAAGCATTTTCCCGGGCTCTGTATACACAAAACGACTCTCCGAGGTGATAAGTTGCCATATAAAACGGTATAATATAATCGGGCAAGGAAATTCGATAAATCATCTAACCCTGGCGCAGAAGCAGAGGCCTAACTCTCCCTCCCCATGCACGATTCTGCACATAGAGAAGGGGGAGAAATGGCCACAAGCTGCTTTCAAATATTCTGTACATTGCAGTGATTCATAAGTAATGCTATGTGATAAAAATCGCCTTCCAGCAGAAGTGTAATGAGACGGACGAGCCGCTACTGTCAGCCCAGCACATTTTCCTATGCATTATTTTAACCATCTAATACGCCTGGGTAAATCTGAAAAGGTATTGAGATGATTTTGCATTTCTTAAAAGCAGTTTACTGCTAAATAAAACATGTCAGTCAGTTGCTGCTTAATGCTGCATGGATATGCAAAGCTTCGTAAATGAATGATGCCAGCTCGCTGCTGAAAAAAACAGCACCTCAAACTAGTGATGAGAAACCTATCAAGAAGTGTCTTAGATGGGTGGAGCAGGGACCAGAGGTTGTAGGTCAGTTGGACTGGGCTATGTCTTAAAAACCTTTGCTATCCTGTGCGTATTAAGAGATCAGCCCAACTGTAGCTCTGTCATTCTTCCTCCATTAAGGGTTTCTACTGCAACCAAGCATTTCAATTTCTAAAGAAACTCCTCATTAAGGAATGTCCAGATTCATAAAAGAAGTTCAATAGTGCATCACAGTGGTGTAGCGTGGTTTGCCAGTGCCCGGGGCCGTGCAGAAGGAGGTGAGGTGCGAGAGAGAGGGAAATGGACAGAGTACACATGTACATTCAACTGCCTAACAGTGTCAGTGTCCACGTCACCCAGGAGATCACAGCTGCAGAGATAAGAAAAGAACAGTTGTTCCTTTGTCTAGAGAGTTCACTTCCTGATTCACATGGAGAAGCCATTTTCAATGAAGCCCAGCGATGGAAGTGTGCAGCTGTACAGTGGTACCTCGGGTTAAGAACTTAATTCATTCTGGAGGTCCGTTCTTAACCTAAAACTGTTCTTAAGCTGAGGTACCACTTTAGCTAATGGGGCCTCCCACTGCCGCTGCACCACCGCCGTTCGATTTGTGTTCTCATTCTGAAGCAAAGTTCTTAACCTGAGGAACTATTTCTGGGTTAGCGAAGTCTGTAACCTGAAGCGTCTGTAACCTGAGGTACCACTGTATTGAGGCAGCACCAGGGGTTGAAATCTTGTGCCCGGGGCAACCATCTGTGTAGGCCCACGCTATGTCACTGGTGCATCAACCAACCACATACCTGAATGTTCATTAGTATTTATGTGTTAAATCTTCCAAAACAGAATAGTGAGGATGCTGAGAGGATCGCCTCTCCCCATATAAACTATCCCAGACTCTGCATTCATCATCTGGGGCCCTTCATCATGTGCCTCCTCCACATGAGATCCAGAGAGTGTCAACCTGAGAATGGGCCTTCTCTGTAGTGGATCCCCATTTGTAGAACATTCTCCCCAGGGAGGTTCGCCTGGAGCCTTCATTATAGATTTTCAGGCACCAGGTGAAAATGTTCCTCTTCAACGAGGCCTTCAGCTGATTAATATTCTACTGCCATTTAAGTGTGTGGGGGTTATGATTTTGCTGTTTTGTTTTTAATTATTTACTTGTTTTTAGCCTATATTTTATTCTGTGAGCCAACCCAAGATCTTATGCTGAAGGGCAGTATAAAAATTGAATAAATAAAGCTATAATTAAATAGAATAAATGCTGACTAACAAACTAAATCAACAACAAATGTTAGAAAAATATACACAATGTGAGAAAGATATAATCTGCTGGTCAGTGAGTAGCGTTTGGATAGCCCTTAAGTGGGAAGCTTCCCTCCAAACGTATTTTTCAAAATGTCCCACAACAAGGCAAGGCCTGAAGGAACCTCTCTCAGCATTGTGCCGGCAATAGCCCACTATTGTGATATCTCCATCTCTATATAAGGGAAAGTAGTGGAGTCAGCCTTGCTCAGGATGCCGGACTGTTTAGTGTGTCTCTGTGTGTGTTTTAATTGCAGGAAACATGAACTCACGTGGTGGAGACGATGATTGCATGGCTTCCAGATGGAAGGAGGGAGGGATGGAGGGAAACTCTGGGGGAAACAAAAAATAGGCTTGGTGTTCAAAAGAGCAGTGACGTCACAGACACTATCCAATAGCTGCCCATGACATCAGCTGCAATCCACATAGAAAAACATGGTGCCATCATTGGCCTTGCTGGAGCAATAATGGCTGGCTCCCAGAAACCACAGTGAGCAATTTGAATGCTGAGAAACAGTGATTTACAGATAATGAGAACACTTGCTGGGCTACCTCATCTGTGTCAATTAGTTATGTCTGTGCCGTCCACCCAGGAAAACACAGTGTCTGGAAAAATCCAGAGGAGTCAGCAAGCTTGGAAACAAACTGAAAGAAAGAAAAAGAAAGAAAGAAAGAAAGAAAGAAAGAAAGAAAGAAAGAAAGAAAGAAAGACTAGTTTTTTCCTCACACAAAGCGTCCCAACTTGAAAAATGCGTAGCATAGTTGGTCTAATGTAGGACGAGTAGTACAAATCATGGGCTGCCTCCTTAAAAAAAGAAATTAAGTTAAGTGTGATTATTTCCCCCTGAATCCATGGGATACAAAGTTGACAATGAGACACTTAAAAGGGGTGTTCCCATGTTGCGTTCAATGAGTGTACAATCTGGATGCCTATATACGCAGCAGTTGAACTGCCCATTTGTACAGCTGTTTACACATAAAATTCAATGAGTGTACTTGTATATCCAATAGCTGGGCAGCACAAGTGAACACTGTTCACACAAACACCTGTACCCGTATTCAGTGAACAAGCGTACAGTCGCAATGAATTCAGTGAGAATTATTACTTTGGTCTCTCGTACACTCCGAGGCTTAATAAATGCTGACAGAGGAACATCAATGGTAGTAGTGGTGGGAATGATGGAACCATAAGCATCTTCGCTAAACTATCAAAATGTATACTTTCTGCAGAGTGTAGTGCAAAAGCATTTCAAAATAGTTGGGCTTCTTTACATTTTAACAATATGAGACGTCCTCCCCTCAGAGGAGCTGAACTGGTTCCTTCCTTGCTGTCCTTTTGCCGGCAGGTTAAGACTTTCCACAAGCTTTGAGGAATTGAAGGGCTGTAATTATTGGTGTATTTTAAACAGATTTTATATACAGTGGTACCTCGGGTTACAGACGCTTCAGGTTACCGACTCCGCTAACCCAGAAATAGTACCTCGGGTTAAGAACTTTGCTTCAGGATGAGAACAGAAATCGTGCTCCGACGGCATGGCAGCAGCAGGAGGCTCCATTAGCTAAAGTGGTGCTTCAGGTTAAGAACAGTTTCAGGTTAAGAATGGACCTCCGGAATGAATTAAGTACTTAACCCGAGGTACAACTGTATGTATATAGTTTTAATTCTATCAATGTTTTAATTATATTTCAATTGTTCATTTTCCTATGTTTTTAATGGTTCTTGTTTTTATCAATGAGCCACCATGATTCTAGTCAGGGGAAAAGGCAGGGTATAAATAAATATATAATAATAATGTTATATTTAAAAACAGAACTACTTAATCCGATGTCTATGGGTGTGGGTGGGTGTGAAGGGCACCAGATTCAAAACTCAGGCCACAATAAACCAGTTTACCACCGCTAAGCTGCTGCTACAGGACACCTTTTTTTTGCCATTTTGAAAGGCTGTGCTTTGTGAAACCACTTGCCAGGGAGCTAAGCAACATTTTAAACTGCTCTGGAACTTATGCAGGTGTATCTGCACAGGTGAAGCCTTTTTGACACTTGTGATGTCTGTGTTGGTAAGGCAGTCAGGAAAAGATAGATGACTGAAAATGTGGGCGCACATCACAGAGGTCAAAATGAGGGGGGAAAGAGAGACAGAATAACAATGGAAAGGCATGAGCACTGTGGGGAGAAGCCTGATACCCTCCTGTGACGATCCCTCAGCGTTGAACTGAATGCAATCAGGAAGAACAGGGCATGGCACAATGGAGGCTGAGGCGACAAAGCCCATTATCTTCCTTAAAAATAACTTATGCTAACTAACCCCACTTTTTAAAATGCCTTTTTTTCAATAGCTCATTAACTTTTAACTTTGAAGAATCCCCGTCACGAAAACAAAACCTCTCTCTCTCTCTCCCTCTTTTTTCTTTCCCTGATTATTCAATTATGTTCCTTGTGTTGGATTGCCGCATCTCTCCGTAAAGATAGCAGAGGGCAATGTATAGCAGGGAAATGGCCTGAAAACATTACACTTGCCAATTAATTCTATTATTAAATGCTAAGAAAAGGGATTGGGGGTGTGTGGAATAAGTGCCTGCCAGCTGTGGCTTTATTCTGTTGCTTTCTCAGAACTAATAAACAGGAAGGCTTTGGAAATATTACTCTCTTGCAACAGCCAACCCCACACCCCCCAATATCACAAGCTTTTGTTTCATGCTGAACTAAAATTACTTTCCGAAGGTGACCTGGATGGAAAACATAATGGCACCAGCAGTGGTCCTCGAATTAGCAACACCCTTTCCAAGCTAAAGCATACGTTCTTTAGTGGGGAGGACGACGACACTCTGAGGTACACAGGGCATTTATTTCCTTGACATTTAGAAACAGAGCCTATGAAAGGGTTCGCAGGCATCTCAAATGTGTGGCCAATGTCTCAGCCACTGGCATTCTGCTGCTTAAGTTCTTAATATGAAGGGTGTTGTGCGTTCTATTCACTGTGATTCAAGATTCCTGCTGAAGTAAAGCATTCTGTGTTTGCCACCGCAATACCCTGTGAAAATCTCTTTGCAGCATCCATGCTGATGTGTGTGGGTGTTGCTATTTAGTCAGAATTTGTCTCGGGTTGATAGGACACCAATATCTCTGCTTATTGGAAAGAGGTTCTCCTTTGAAGTCCCTCCTCCCCCTCAGTAACAAATCTCTCTCTCTCTCTCCTCTCTCTCTCTCTCTCTCTCTCTTCTCTCTCTCTCTCACACACACACACACACAACCAGCAGCATTTACACCTCAAAAAGCCAGTCTATAAAACTGCTACGAGACAAAGGACATGCTCACTCAACTGGTTTCAATCCAGTTTACCCATCATGCTTCATGAGTAGGAGCTTCAAGTCCTGTAAGACCTCTGGTGTAGAATTCGAATCACCTTCACAAAACCACAACTCACATGGATCTTCGGAAATCCCCAAAGGGGGGGGGGGAACTGTTTCAAATCAGATGTGCTGTAGATCTACTCTACAAAAGCTACATGGGTTTTCCCTTTGGGTGGGAGAAAGGGGGCAGGAGAACAAGGAGGCAGGGGTTGTAAAGAAAGGAGGACATTGGCCCTAAACAGACCCATGGAATGCTCTGAAGGTACATGGTACAATGTCCTTGCACCTTTCAAGGATCCAACCATTGCTAGCCGGGGCTGATGAGCACCAGAATCCGACAGCAAGGAAGAAAGGAAGTGGAATGGTTAAAAGGTGGACTGAAAAGAAGTGATATAGGATCCCAGTTTACACTGAACACCATCCTGTATCAGTCTAAGAGGTTGTGTGAGAAGGGTCATTGCTAAAACTTAGATTAGGCTTCAGCCTAAATAAATAAAGGAGGCGATCGTTTTAGCAATTAAGCTCACAGGCTGCTCTTTCACTTTCCTCGAGTCTGTAAGATGGAAACAAATGGCCTTTGTTCACCATTGAAGGAACTGAATATAATAATGGAGTGATTTGTTGACAGTCAATTATCTCTGTTCAGTTGCTGTTGGGCCTGCGTTGATGATGGCTGTGTCACAGAAGAATACATATTCTTGCATGACACCCCAATCTCCAAGCGGTGCAAGATTCCAGGGGTTCCAGGCTTTGTGTTTCCTTTTGGAAATGAAGCACAGTGGGGAATGTGGCTTCTTTATGATAAAGAACTACACAATTTTTAGAAGACATCTGAAGGCAGCCCTGTAATGGGAAGTTTTTAATGTTTGACATTTTATTATGTTTGTAGATGTGCTGGAAGCCGCTTAGATGGCTGGGGTATAACTAATAATGTTATTTTATTTTATTAACATATGAGTGAGGTTTCTGTTTTTCTGCCTCATTCTCAGCTCATCTGAACATTTCTTAAGAATTTCAGTCAGTATGTGAGGTTTTGCTGTAATCATGTGAGGTGGTCAAGGGAGGAGTATGCGTTTTTCTTTCAAATAAACATTTCTCTAGCACTCTGCAGTCTCCTTGGCTGCCCACAGTTCCTGATATGAAAAAAGCCTGTGGGAAGAGTTATCTTGTGATGGCTTCTCCTGGGCTTGGATTGAAACATAGGAATCTGGGAAGGCTACAAAGTGAAGACCGCCAGTGAGATGATTTGCAGAATGAAAGGACCCACAAATACCCATTTGGGCACTTCAGAGGTGAAGTAAGGGCAGCAGACTTTTTTCACCTCAGCCATGAGAATTTTGCAAATATTTTCTCCTTTGGTAATTACAAATGCAATTTCTTTACTCATTAATTGATGGGGAGGGGGTCTGCAGGGGAGAGAATGTAGGAGAAATTTTGCACTCAGATGAAGTAATGAAAATGAGATTGTATATGAAAATAAGAATGATAAACATCTAAAACTAATTAACGCTGACGCCTTTTTCTCCTTCAGAGCTTCCGGTGTAGAAGCTAGCCAGTGAATATGACCAGAGATATAATACTATTATTATTATTATTATTACTGCTAATAATAATTCTTTTGCGTGGACAGGTGGAGTCCCCAGATCCCGAGCGGTCCCCCCCCCCGTCATGTGGAATAACGACTCAAGACAACGTGCTATGGGGTTAAAATGGCCACAACTTTATTAAATTTCAAATGTGGGTAGACCTTGGCTCAGGCATTGGGCGTTCTCCCTCCCCAGTCCCCAGCCGGGGACCTAGGGAGCATCAGGGTTATCCAGTGGGGGGGGATGGGCCGGCTCTGGAGAACATATGTTCAAGCAGAGATAGCCGCCCCCGTTACGCCGCTGCCACAGGGGAGAGCAATGACAACCTTTTGGCGTACGGTCAAAGCCTCCCTTCAGAAACCCCTTTAACGGGGAACCCTGGTATCACCGCCGCAAAGAGGAAGATGGACTAAAGGATTCCGCCCAAGGCCTGATACCGCCAAAGTTGTGACGTTTTGCTACGGGAAAGGCGAAACCTGCCAATGCAGGGAAATTCCTTTCCGGCCCTTTGACAGCGACCTTAACGTAGCAGTGCCCACATACCTGTGAAGAAACGTTAACCTGCAAAACCTGTGAAGAAAAGTTAACCTGCTAAATAAGACATTAACTGAGGGTGGGTAGGGTGGGAGAAGCTCTGGAGCCAAGTGAGGATTCCCAGGTAAGATCCTCCCTTTATTGTGTGGGCAGGTAATCCCTCCCCCACCTGGCCTGATCTCCTTGGCAACGCTTCCCCCAGGTGGGATTGGACAACTGACTAGGGTAGGCGGAGACCTCCAGGTATCCCACCTGAGGGAAGGCAAAGCCAAGCCTATGTTGAATGGAGCCGCTCCAGATCCAGGGGCTGCGCGCGTCCACGCAAAAGTCGCCCCCCGTTTTAAGCGGGGACGGGCATTATGTTTATACCCTATCTTCCAAAATAGAAATAATGCATATTTTCCCCAGATAGCCTCATCCCGGCACTAACCAGGCCCAGATCTGCTTCAGCGAATGGGTGGTCTCACATGCCTTCAACACATACCACAACATGCAGATTCTATGGAAGACAGACCAGGATTAACAATTTTACAATTTCATTTATGAGAGAATGCGAGATGAATATCACACAAAGTTTGTTGGTGAGCATTACTTCAAATTTGTCTGGATATGTCTGTTTTCTTTTCATCCTTTTCCTAAGTTTCCAAAGCAGAAGATATCATCTCCTCCATCAATGCCTAGCCTAAGAAGCCTGTCCTCTCCCAGAACCAGTGAGTGGTTTAACTGACAAACCCCCAACATCCAGCCCTCTAGTAGACCCCTTACCTCTAGTCTTCCCTTCTGCAAGGAATTCCATCCCCCGCCTCTCACTGCAGAACACACCTTGTATAGGATTGTCAGTAATCGAAAGGAGCAGCACGCCAGTTAACCCCTACTATATAGACGATGGGAAAACTGAAATGATTGAGGAGAAAGGAAACCATATCTGAGATACCATCAACAGGATAAAATCTATGATAAAATGCCCTCAAAATGTCTTTGGAGCTCTCCTTCCCCTCTTCCCTGCCATGTATTTAGTACTTCCTTTCTGGCCAAGCACCTGTCAAATTCCAGTTGTAGTTTGATTATAATTATGAGCAGGAGCTAATACACTTTTAATTAACTGAGCCTCTTCCTTTTAAACTCGCATGCAGCCCCTTCTTCCACTGAGATAACCCACCAAATTGGATTGTTGCAGAGGCATGAAATTCCCTAAAAGATAAGTGTTGAGATATAAAACAGCAAAGACTCTAAAAAAGAGAGTAATATATTCAAATTTATTCCCATGCAGTTAATTAATAATTCTAATTTTGTTTGAGCGGTGTATCTTGGAAAATGTGCCATTTGAATAATTTTTCAGTGGTCTCCGATAACAGTTGCTATCTACATCTCTCTGTACATGAATGGCAAAGAAAACCAAAGAAATGCTATTTGGGGGGCATTGTCTTTTTTATTAATCTCTGATCGTTCTGTTGATATCAAGAAGAGTCCCTGTGAACTGTCCCAGAAATTTAGCTTTTAAAACTGCCGTTTTATGAACACTTACTTTCTTGTGGAACTTATTTCCATAAAAGCTAACGGGACTTGCTTCCAGATAACAGTGGTCGGATTATGTTGGTATCATAGGAACCTGAATAACATTCTCAGAGTAAGGGGGCTGCTGTAATCTTTGTCATGTAAATCGAGCCCACCCTCAGCATAACAATGTAAAACAGAAAGGAAGGTATAACATCAGCTATTATTATTATTATTATTATTATTATTATTATTATTATTATTATTAAATTTATATACCGCCCTATACCCACAGGTCTCAGGGTGGTTCAGAAGATAAGACCACAATAAAGAAACATAAAATACATAACAGAAACAAAAACAACCCAATATCCCCACCCCCTTTTCCTAGCATATTTTAAAAGGGCATTCCATGTCAATCAGCCAAAGACCTGGTTACAGAGGAAACTTTTTGCCTTGCGCCTAAAGGTGTATAATGAAGGCGGCAACCGAACCTCCCTGGGGAGAGCATTCCACAAAGAGGAAGCCACTGCAGAAAAGGCCCATTCTCGTGTTGCCACCCTCAGGACCTCCCATGGAGGAGGCACACAAAGAAGGGCATCAGGAGATGATCTTAGGGTCTGGGTAGGTACATATGGAGGGAGGCTTTGAAGACAGAAGGTCCCTGAGGCGACTCTCACCTTTGTACAATAGGCTGTGTTCAACCAGAGGTTTCTAAACCAGAGTCTGATATCTCTCCAGCCACACCAGTAAGCAATAGCATCACAGTTCAGGAACACATCCCATCCAAACACAAGATCTCAATAATTCAATCTAGACCAGGGAAAGACGCAGCCTGGGGACAAGGACAGTGACCTGGACAGAGTCTTGAGGGCTGGGTAGAGATGCCCAGAGGTCCAGATTCAGCCCTTGAGCCTGAGGTTTCATAAGCATATATGAGTGAAAAATTGGAAGGCTGGCGTACCTGGGTATTCCCCTTCAGCAGGGTGGCCTTCAACTAAGTTTACTCAGAATAGACCTGTTGAAATGAATGGACCTCACTTACATGTTCATTAATTTCAACAGGTCTACTGACTACCACACAGGGTGTTATTGGTTTTTGAGCAGGAACTTGGGGAAACTGGGTTCCATTACCTTTTTAAAATTGAATAATTCAATAACGAATCTGTAATCAATAAAGATCATTGTCTGCTTGAGTTTATTACTCACATCTTATGTTTAGCCACTGCCCAGCCAGGGGGAGGGGGCGCTGCGACTGGGCCTGCAACAAACAAACAAACAAACAAACAAACTTCATGATAATTCTGCCACCTTTTCCCCCCATCAAAAAGCACTGCTACTTTTCATACTACCTGGCAATCTTGCTGAGAAAAAGTGAGTTCAGACCAATGCATTGTGGTGCAAGAATGAGAGGGAAGCAATGTTTTATTCCCTCAAAAGAAGAAGAGCTTTATGTGTGTTACAAAATCTGAAGCATTTACATATTGTCATTCTGTTATCATAATGTCATTTATGAAACTCAGGCACTGTATTCATTGTGATAAAATTTTCAGAACATCTGGATTGCAGATACCATTTCTTGTGCGAACTGTTCTGAGTTGTGTGCAACTAGGTTAAAAAAGAAACCAAATCTCAAGAAAATAAGAGTCAACACAGAGAATTCAGCACTTATCTGACACAATCTTGACCTGGATGTAATCTTTCCCCCCATAATTTAGGCAAACACTTGGATCATATTCAATAAATTGCTTCCTCTTGCCCAAGACATTTTTATTCTCTTAACTTCTCTCTCACTGTAAAACTGTTCTGGAATTTTGTGAGGATTATATTTTGGTATATAAAACATGAGCTCTTGATGGAAAATAACTTCATCAAAGTGCTTTATTGTTTTTCTAAAATTCTGGATATCTATATTGAAATATATGTACAGGAGGGATTTAAATTGGCAGTGGGTTTTTTTTAATGGATGGAAATGACAAAAGGATCGTTCAGCTAAAATGTTTGAGGAATTCGTTCTTTGTGAAATCTGATCTGATTGTAGGAATCACAGTTTTAGTTATCCACCAGCCTTATCATTTACTGAATTTTCTTATATAGTTTTCAGCTCTTTAAAATGTATAATGTTTCGAAAGTCTTATTTTGAAGGTGGAAAAGCTCATTTAACGTGAATTTCGAGAATAATTACCGTATTTTTCGCTATATAAGACACACTTTTCCCCTCGTAAAAAGTAAGGGGAAATGTGTGTGCAGCTTATGGAGCAAATGCAGGCTGCACAGCTATCCCTGAAGCCAGGAGAGCAAGAGGGATCAGTGTTCACCGATCCCTCTTGCTCTCCTGGCTTCAGGGATAGCCATGCAAAGCCTCTTAAGCTTCAGGGATAGCCGCGTGAAGCCTCTTCAGGGCAATGGGAGGAACGCTCCCCCTGCCCTGAAGAGGCTTGGCACGGCTATCCCAGAAGCCAGAACAGCAAGGGGGATTGCTGCTTTCGCTGCAGTGATCCCTCTTGCTGTTCTGACTTTGCTTCGCTGGAGATGCGCTACGCAGCTTTCCCTCTCTACGCAGCACCTCTTCAGAGGCACTGCGCAGAGAGGGAGAACTGCGCAGCACCCCTTCAGCGAAGCAGGAGAAGAAACGGAGCCCCTTCCATTTCTCCTCCCGCTTTGCTGGAGAGGCGCTGCACAGAGAGGGAGAGAATATTCTTTTTCTTGTTCTCCTCCTCTAAAACTAGGTGCATCTTATGGTCGGGTGCGTCTTATAGAGTGAAAAATTTGGTACATTTAAAAAGGTATATTCTGAAAGGAACGAAAGTTTTAAAAGATGTACTACTGTTTAAAATAAAACTTTTAACTTTGAATTTTTATCAGGATTTATTTGTTCTAAATACAAAAGTGGAAACAAGATGGAAAAGTCTTATGGGTGAAAATGCCCCTTTGCTCAACCACCCGAAATGCCTGCAGGTTGTAGCAGGATGGGGTGGTATTGCTCCTGGAGATGCTAGAGTTAAACCATTGCTTCACTCACTTTTTTCCTCTGGCCACACCCACTTTTGGCCTCTGCTCCTACCTACCACTGTCATTCAGCCCCTGCAAGGCTGCCTAACATGGAGTGAAAAAGATTCCCTACTTCTACTATAGGGAAATGTATTGAGAAGTATTCAGCTAGCTGGGTCTATGACTTCAGTCTTGAGAATAGATTGCAAACCTGAAGGCGAGGGCTTTTTTATTATTGTTATTTGTAAGCTTCACTGGGAGCCTTTTTTTTTCCAGCTGAAGAGCGAGGTAAAAAAATGAAAAACTTAATAGAAAATTTCCCATTGAATTTGGCAGAAAGAAATTCCCCTGAGCCCCAAAGCTTCGGGGATATTCTCCTGGCCTCGTTCCTTCTGAAATGCAAGTACAATTGCTTCTAGGATCACGCAGCCTGAATGAATGACTTGACAGCTTGACTGAATGCAAAACCGGCTGACAGCGATTGCCTGCTTCTCAGACAGCAAGTACATTAATTAGTCTCAATTGCACAGTCTTCTTTCAGGTTCAGAGTATTGGCACACTCACCAATAATTTCTTGAATTATTGTTACTGTTACTCCTGCTGACGCACCTGCACAGTGCCAAACTCCTTACCTCCTTGCCTCGCACCCGCCTGGTAAACAGCAACAACTTTGCTGCTGGGTGGAGAGGAGCAGGGTACACACACGCACACACACACACACACACACTCAATGTACATTCAATGGCCATATTCCACTTATCAAACTGAACTAAAATATGGTGGTTTCATCTGAGATCAGGTAGGTACTCTCTGCAAGTTAAGTTTCTGCAGATGCTATTACACAGTAAGTAGCTGAAGTCAAGGCAGGCATTAACTTACAAAATAGTGCTCTACATGTCTACTCAGAAGTAAGTCTCTTTGTGTTTAATGGGGTTTACTCCCAGATAAGTGGGTACAGAATTGCAGTCTTGGCTTTCTTCTGAGGAAGGACCAAAAAGGGGGTAAGTATCAGTGCAAAACAAACAGAACTACACAATTTTTAGAAGACATCTGAAGGAAGTGAAGGGAGGCTATTCTGAGAACTGCACCAGTGCCCCCAAACAGTTTAATTTGGCCTTGCTCTGGAACAAGCAAATACTGGGTTGGTGGGGCAACATTGCTGCAGATCTATTCGTATTATAGTAACACACACACACACAAAGACCATTGTCATAGGATATAATTGATTTAAAGCAATCTCCTGGTTAAGAACAAAGATATAATGTGCTTCAGGCATTAATATAAGAGTAATTCTATCTTTAAAACACAGAAATGTAATTGGTTTAATAAGGCTGTAGCACTATTTTATAAAGAGTGACTTTTAAATTACTTTCTCTCATTCCATGAGAGATTAAAATCCCTTTAATATATTGAGGAATGCATTTGCATTGTGTTCTGCAAAGTTTTATTATTTCTTTGGTATATTAATGATTTAATAAGTCCTGGCTGGATGTGTGCACTGGCTATGAACTGAAAACGAAGGAAATTTTGTCCGTTTTCCAGTCATTCCAAAGGACTGCTAAACTCTGAACCAGATTGCCTGAACAGATACTCCCAGTGCTTAACTGAGAGGACTGGTCCAAGGCCAGTCTGCATTATCTCCCTATTCACTTGATCCACAAATGTTTTAGTCACAAGAAGTCACTCAGTCAACAGATACTTCACATCATGTTGTTGCTGTTGCTGTTCTTGTTATTTAGATTTATATACAGTCCTTCATCAACAGAATTCAGGGCGGTTCACAAGATAAAAATACAAGACAAAAATGCAAATAAGTAGTTAAAACAAAAACAACAAACCACCATGAGGTAGCTCAGTTGGTAGAGCATGAGATGCTTAATCTCAGGGTTGAGGGTTTGGGTCCCACCTTGGGCTGAAGAGTCTTGCATTGCAGAGAGTTGGACGAGATGACCCTCACAGTGCCTTTTAATTCTACAATGCTATGATTCTATGTTACTTCATACCTTTCAATATTTCTCCGATGAAAATAGGGACGTCGTATTCCATAACAACATTAATAATTGTTATAATTATACCCCTCCCATTTGACTGGGTTGCCCCAGACACTCTGGGAGGCTTCCAGCATATATATATATAAAATTAAACATCAAACATCAGAAAACTTCCCCATGCAAGGCTGCCTTCAGATGTCTCCTAAAGGGTGTATACAGTCGTACCTTGGTTGTTGAATGCCCTGGAACTTGGACGTTTTGTCTCCCAAATGCCGCAAACTGGTTTGTGAATATGTATCTTTGGGGGGATTTTTTGGAACCCGAACATCCGACAGGGCTTCCAATGTTTCTGATTGGCTTCAGGAGCTTTCTGCAGCCAATCAGAAGCTGTGATTTGGTTTTTGAATGTTTTGGAAGTCGGACAGACTTCCGGTACAGATTCTGTTCAACTTCCAAGGTACGACTGTAGTTATTTATTTCCTTGGCTCAGGGGTTGCATAACTCCATACCCTTCAACATTTCTCCGGTGGAAATAGGGACGTCCTAAGGGAGAGCGAGGCATTCTGGGATTAAATCAGAAACTGGTACGCCTTCTGTAAATCCAGGACTGTCTCTGGAAAATAGAGACACTTGGAGGGTCTGTCACTCTTGGTGTGGTTAGTTGCCAAAACTCTGCTCCCTCACAGACTTGTCTCCCGTCTCCATGTTGCACCCACAGCAGAAGCAAACATACTGCCAGTACAGTGGTACCTCGGGTTACAAACACCTCAGGTTACAAACACTTTGGGTTACAGACTCCGCTAACCTGGAAGTAGTACTTCAGATTAAGAACTTTACCTCAGGATGAGAACAGAAATCACACTCTGGTGGCATGGCGGCAGCAGGAGGCCCCATTAACTAAAGTGGTACCTCAGGTTAAGAACGGTTTCAGGTTAAGAAAAGACTTCCAGAATGAATTAAGTAAGTAACCAGAGGTACCACTGTACATTGTGTGGTCACGACCCGTGAGAGCACCAGACTCTCAAGAAGATAAATGGAAGGAACTACATCGGGGTAGGGGGTGAATGCAGTCCCACAGGCCTCTTCAAGCCTCTTCAGGTTGCCCAGATGGTATTGTGGCCCTCAGACAGGAAAAAAGGTTCCGCATCCCTGTATAAGATTCTGAGGATCTCAATGGGATTCTGTGATTTCATTTGACATGATTATTATTCAAAACAGGGATGCCAGTAAGTCTTGGCTTAGATTTTCTCTTTCCCTCTTTCTCTTCTCCACCCCAAACCCACTCTTTTCTGGTAGTCAGATTCCTGTATCTGCTTAAATAATAATCCTGTTGCTATTTGGTTCCTCCATGTAGCATTTTATTTTGTTTGTCGTGATTGCAGGCTAATGTTGTAATGACAGACTTCTCTGCAATTTTTATTATTTTTCTGTATAGCAACAGCTTGGGGTACTTTTAAAAAAATACAATGGAAATAATATGCTCTGGAACTATGCAAATGAAAGATCAGTGAAATGAATAGTGAGTGAATGGCACGTTGATAAGTAAATAAAAACATTGGACAGCAACTCCAAAATTACAGGCAAGAACAAACGCTTGTCGAAGTGATGCTTTGGTTTTTATTTTAAAGGACTACAGTGGTACCTCGGGTTACAGACGTTTCAGGTTACAGACTCTTCAGGTTACAGACTCCGCTAACCCAGAAATAGTACCTTGGGTTAAGAACTTTGCTTCAGGATGAGAACAGAAATCACACTGTGGTGGAGGGAGGCCCCATTAGCTAAAGTGGTACCTCAGGTTAAGAAGAGTTTCAGGTTAAGAATGGACCTCCAGAGCAAATTAAGTTCTTAACCCGAGGTACCACTGTACTGTATTGTTGATTTTTTTCATTTGCTTCTTCACAAGGAATCTGTCAAATTCTCATCACTATTAAACGACGGAGATGACAAATTGCTGGATTTTATATTCAAAGTTCCATTCTTGTACCTAAAGATGGAACATAGGAACATAAGAAAAGCCCTGCTCTGATGATCAGGCCAGCTGGAAACAGTCAAAGTAAGGTGATAGAAATGATACAACAGCAGACCTTGCAGAGATATTGCAACACAAATATGATCCTTCCCATGGTCTACTGTGAATAGATACTTCAGAAATATAGAGACTTCATACTTTTACTGGTGGTTCATGCTGCAGTTGCTGGGCTTCTCCTGATGTTCAACCAAAATCTGCCCTTTGGAGCTTAAGCTCATTCAATCTAGTTCTACCTTCTAGACTTGTAGGGAAGAAGTTTTTGACCTCTTCTGTCAGCCCTTTCTTTGGAGGGCAAGTTCATGCCCAGCCCTTCATCTTTACATTCTCAGAAATACAATCAATCACAGTGTTCTCTGTCTACCTCTGCAAAGTCATTACTCCACATCCAAAAATTCAAGCAGCATATCACCTTTAAAAATAAAATCCAGAAGAGTTTGAGTCAAAGGAGAACCAAAAGAGATGTGACAGGGTCAGTGCAAGGGTAAAGAAGAAGTCCATCTCCTTTAAATTGCCAAAAGTACTTAGGGACACAGGATGTAATTACCCGAGCTGGAATTGGGCCAATGCACTGAGGCTAGCGCTATCTCTTTTGAAAAGTGCCAGGAGATCTTTAATAGAAAAAGTGACAAGAGATCATTAATTAGAAAATGATCAGGACCTTGGTGTGATAGCTCATCCAAAAGAAAGCAATTTCAGCATCACAGTAATATTTAGTAGAGGCCTGGAGTGAAAATTCAGTTCCAACTAAGTGCTGATAACACATGGGGGTGGGGCTAACAACTGTGATGAAGACCTTCCAGGACTGTACCACTTCAGAATGCAAGTGGGATGATGTGTTTGGTCCTTCACAAGGCTGACATCAAAGGTTGGGGTGCTTAGGTTTCTCCCATGAACTGAAACACTAATTGGGATGGGGCATTGACAAGAGTCCCCTGGTCCTGAGTCTTCTCTCCACCATCACAATCTAACTGCTTGTTCATCTGCCCCTCACAAAAGTGCAGAAAGCAGTGGGAAGTGGTACCAGCAGTGATCATTTTGTTTGGGGGTTCAGTTCCTGGCCTGCCCTAATCCATTCTGCCCCATTCTGCCTTCTTCAAGGTCCAAAAGGGCCCACACATTGGCAGCTTTGTGTCAATCGGATGCATGCAAAATGGCCGCCGACGGTAGATGCCACTGGTTGCTTGTTCACCGGCTTTCTGCCCGATAAATGAAAAAGTGGTAGCAATTGTGAGGAAGAGGAGGGGGGAGCAACAGCAGAAGAGAAAGACCATGACTGTGAGGAGCTCATCTCTGTGGAGGGAGAGGATCCATAGAAGATGTTTTGCCCAAAGACACTCCAAAATCTGGAAGTGACTCTGATCCCCTTCATACAACATGTAAACTTGATGCCCAGAAGTTAGCATATCAGAGAGGCAACACTGGAAGAGGTTAGGTTGCTCCAAAGAGAGAAAAGTGTTGCTGTTCGACACTATTCAAGCAAGCAGTGATTTGCCTGCATTGCTGCGAAGATAAAAATGTGTGTGAGAGGAGAACCCATGTCTATACCACCTTGAGCTCCTTGGAGGACTTTAAAACAAACTTGGATGATATTAATGTAATAAAAAAATAAATATTTGGACTGGACGCTGGACTTTCAGTAATAGAAGTCCCCAAGAATATTGTAATAGAAGTCTCCAAGGGCTAAGAAAACGCTCCTCGCATTTGGCCTAGATTTGCTTCCCCTCCAAGTAGGCAACACCCACCCACCCCATATCTTGTGACAATAAGACTATGACAGCTGATTATGCAGATTAGGAAGATGCACTTAATATTCTCCACTAGGCTCCAGTCTTGGTAAAAGGCTACCCTAATAAGTGAGTAGGAGTGAAGTGTCAGGACCTGTCATCCTACTTCATTTCTTTTTCTGAAAGACCTTGAAATGTGGAGTGACATTCTTCAACCTTGCAAAATATTCTGTTTGCTGCACTCTGTAAACTATTGATTTGACAGGGGGCCTGAGAGACGGAGATTGCAGTAGTCTCCAAGGACTCATTTCAGAAACTTGCAATTAGTACTGCAGCTCAGCTTTTGGGTAACTCATATTAGCAAGCAAATTAAAAACAAAGAAAAGCATTTTAAAAACAAAAAAAGCCCCCCTCAAAAAAAAAAAAAGCCAACACATCCTGGATGGATAGGAATGATTATTACTAGATTCTATACAGTGGTACCTCGGTCTACAAACAGTCCTGTTAACAAACTATTCGGGCAACGAACTCCGCAAAACTGGAAGTAGGTGTTCCGGTTAGCGAACTTTGCATTGGAAGACGAACAGAAGCCGAACAGTGGAAGGGCACCAGTGGTGGGAGGCCTCAGTTGGGAAAGCATGCCTCGGTTTAAGAACGCTTTGGTTTAAGAACAGACTTCTGGAACGAATTAAGTTCGTAAACTGAGGTGCCACTGTACAGCTCAATGATATAGAAAGCAATACCCCCAGCATGCATTGCAATCCTACACAGATTGTTTCAGTATGTGTGAATCAGTTAGGTTTTCCTTTAAATGAAAACTGAATCAGCTTTCTCCCCCAACCCTACTCCCAGATACTTGTGTTAAGGATCACAGCCCCAACGTCCTAAATGAATGAGAGATTTGAAATATATTGGCACGGAACTGAATTTTTGTAAGGTGAGATTTTGTCCTGAAACTCATACATGCTAAAGGGCAAAATGTTTTATCAAACAGGGAAGCCTTTTTAAAAAACAAAACCTAACTGTAGATTCTGCTCATATGCTACTTTTCAGTGTATAAAAGTGTGACAGCTCTCTGACAGCTGGAAATGCCCTAAATAGAAACATGGCTATTGTAATTATCATTTAACTTCACAAAAAATCCTGTGATGGAGTTGGATTGTGAATCATTACCTTTTCCAAACTCACTCAGTGAGATTAATGCCAAAAGGTGGGATTCAAACCCAGGCTTTGTGTCCCTTCAAGAACTCCCCTGTAATGGCTACCTTCATAACAAAGTAGACATTGCGATCACAGGTCCGATAAGGTGTTTCATAAACAGGTGCCATAAAAATATTCGGAGAAGCTTTTATATCCTTGATATGTGCTTATATGAGCATCTGCTTCTGTGGTAGCAGCCTTGCGTTTATCAGTCTAAAATCTATGGTGTTAACTGACACCATATTTGACTTCTCATTAGATGATCAAAATCTGTTCTCTTCCTGTTTCTTCCAAGCAAGGAAGAAACATTTCACTATCCACCCCTCCTTCGATGAAAACAGTAGGGTCCAGTGAATGAGAAGGCTGTTTCTTCAGGAGTGGGGTGGGTGTGTATATACTATATCTAACATCTTGAAAAACTTCTCTTTTGTTACTATGGTTCCAGTTATTTTATACCTGCCTTGCTTCTCCCAGCTGAAAGAGCTCCTTCCCAACATCTCTCACAGAACAGCGTCTGTCCAATACATTTTTAAATAGCCCATATAGATGTGTGTACACATCTAGCTAAGGCAGATGGTAAGTGGAACATGACATGTTTGCACATAGCACATGTGCCAGCCTGCTGCACAAAGCATTTTCAGATCAAAGAAGTTGAGGTCAGGAGAATACAGTAGGAAGAGAAATTCATGTGAAAGTAGTTAGGGACACTTTGAAAATTGTCCCATCCTAGCATGCTGGTGGCTTGCAGTGGTGGTTTTAACAGGGATAAAAGACCTCTGGCACTTCAGATGTTGTTGGGCTCTGACTGCCACCAGTCGCAGCCACCATGGCTAAATGGTCAGTGATGCTGGTGTGGTCCAGCAGAACCACCTGTTCCCCATCCATGCCGTAGAACAAAGTTTGGAATGAAGTAAAGGTAAAGGACCCCTGGACGGTTAAGTCCAGTCAAAGGCAACTATTTTCAGACTGAGGGAACCGGCGTTTGTCCACAGACAGCTTTCCAGGTCATGTGGCCAGCATGACTAAACAGAACACCATGATGGAAACTAGAGTGCACAGAAACACAGTTTACCTTCCCACCACAGTGGTACCTATTTATCTACTTGCACTGGCGTGCTTTCAAACTGCTAGGTTGGCAGGAGCTGAGACAGAGCAACGGGAGCTCACCCCGTTGTGGGGATTCGAACCGCCAACCTTCTGATCGGCAAGCCCAAGTGGCTCAGTGGTTTAGACCACAGCACCACCCATGGGAATGAAGTACTATGGGGAGATGGCCAATTATATTTTGAAGCGTTGCTTTGTACCTATAAGAAACATTACTATTAAGAGCACATTGTTGTGAGTTGGTATGTGTGCTTTAGGCTGTATGCCCAAGTCTCCTTCCAATTCCTGGATCCAGCAAGGATTCAATTACTGGAATAGCTAGTCCAGCTTCTTAGTGAGATAATGGCCTAAGTATGGTTTGTTAAGGTAACAAAGGAAGTGGCTCTGTGCCAGAGAACAGATGGGTAGGTCCCGCTCCTTCAATTGGCTGGTAGTTAGAAGGACAAAAGCCAGAGTTGAGATGTGTGTGGGCTAGAGGCTAGAAGCAGGAGGCTGTAGGCTGCAGCCTGGAAATGAAGGCTGTGGCTATGGGAGAAACAAGACCTTCTTGGGGTGTTAATGCTGTGAGCCCCTCCATCGTAGGCTCAGGTTATATATATGTGTGTAAGTAAACCATATACCATAAAGACACCACAGTTTTCCAGAGGAAACACGAACCCTGCATAGGCGCCTGGAACTCCCAGAATCTCGCACCACTCTGAGTTTGGAGTGGCATGCAACATTATATTTTCAGTGGCCTAGATCAGATGGCCCCTAATATTTAGATTCTGAAGAATGACTGTGTTTCAGTTTGCATATACTTTCAAGGAAGTGTGAATTGGGTGGATTCAACCTTAAAAGCAAACTGAATTACTGTCCTAATCTCTACAGACCCCAATTCTCCCTAATTGATTAGAATCCCCACTGAATGCATTGAAAGAAAACAACTTGGTGTGTTCTACAATAAGTCTCTGCATTAATCTTGGCCTCCATATGCTTGAATTTTGCACTAGTAAGTAGCTAGGAAATGGAGCACGTTGAATACCGACCATGGAATCATAGAATCATAGAACGTTGATAGATCATTCCCCTGAATGGTTTAAAGTAGACACTGAATTAACGACTAAAGAACATGATTCAAGTTAGAGACTTACAATCTATAATCCCTAACAACAAAGGTTCTCCACTACAAAATGAATTTCAAAATGTCAAAGTTAGAACAATTTCCCAGGATCAATTTTTAAATGTGTTTCTAAAAATGTACAATTAACAGTAAAATCAGAAATATAATTTCACTAATTGGGTAGCTTAATGTGCACCAGAAGCAAGAGAGTTATTTGGTATTTTTTGACACAAAACAGCATTGACTGCCAAGGAGATTATTAAAAGTAAATGATTTGAGGAAGTTCAAAGTTTAAGTTTCAAAAACTTGCATTTTTGAAAAATCATATATAGGCTTGGTTTGTCTTGCTTGCTTGATTCTTTGTTTTATTAGTGACTATCCACTAACACATCAAATTTAACAGTCAAAACCCATTTGGTAAATGAAACATAACAGTGTAGCAAATGTAACAGCTAAATAATTGCATTTAGCTTTGTAAAGACTTCAAACATAACAACAAAACAAATACATTTTAATGTATTTTGCTATAAATTTTATGTATTTTATTTTGCAGATAACTTAATAAGGTTTTCCTGTACTTATTATGTATGTAAACTGTTTCAGTATCATTTGGATAGTAAAGTAGTCTATAGATGGAAATAATAAATAATCATTTTATTGTATTGTGATATGCAAATCATTTGCTATGGTTTTATTGTACTCTCATCATCCTTGGCCACTGACCATACTAATGGGACTAATGGGAGTTGAAGTCTAACAACATCTAGGGGGCCACAGGTTATTTACCCCCATGCAGAAAATCCTTCATATTTACCTAGAGGACAACAATATGGCTTTTCCTTTGCAATACCTTTCTTTGAGAGTAGGTGAATCAAGCTATTGACTAGTCCTATTCCAGGCTAGTCAGCATATCTTTGTTTTTGTACCTCTTTTCCTCCAAACTACAAATCCATTTGGAAACAGATTACATTCCCAGTAAACCAAATCCGCCCCCTGCAAATAAATGAGAAAACAATAGCCTTGGCAAAACCTGATGTTCCACCAGAGCTTGCTGTAATTTCAAATGTCTATTGCAAGTCATAGGGTAGGGCATCTCTGCCTGGTAAAATTAACCAATGCAGCAGATGAACACCTGGTGAACTTTCAAAAGGTGTCTCCAGGCATCATCGGACTTATTATTCCAGAAGCATCTCATCATTGTGCGAACACAAGAGACTTGTATGATTATGTCATTTGGGGTAAGTCTGAGCGCCGCATACTCCTGTCTCCACATTAAACCCCATTTGTAGTGGAAAAACAAACAAGCCACTGGATGCATCCGACGTGCCAGCTCATACACAAAGATCTATTAAGAATATATAACATGGCATTAAATCATGTTAAAGCCAGCCAATCTCTGCTTTCTGCACGTTATTGCTGGAATAAGCTGATAACAGGAAGGAGGTTCTACCTCCGGTTGCAAAAAACAACGACAACAAAACCCGGCAACAAAACCCTCAGCCCATGTGACTCTCGTCAACATCTGCTTCTTTTCTTTTCTTTCATAGAAAGCATGCATGAATAATCAAGACCACTGTGCTGCTGTTAATTGTAAAAATCATTAGTAAACTTCCAGGTGCTGTTTACTACATAACCATTGTAATTTTCTGTCCTAAAATCAGCATCTCCCCAACAGCATTGTCTGCCCCGGGGCACGAGGCTTCTGCAGCTTTTACATTGTCAAAGGCAGTTGCAACCCCATTTGCTCACAGTGAAAGAAATGGGCCCACACCTGCAGCGTTTGAGGCAGTAATTCCTAATATTAGCCAGACCTCATGAGGAGAGGGCTTCTTTTTTTTGCCAACCTTTTATGATTCAACACTTTGCAATCCATTTGAAATCATTTAAATATTCTTTTATTTTGCTGCTCCTGCCCCATCTCTATTCTTTGTTCCGTCACCATTCCCATGTGCCAGGGCTAATTTGCATAAAGTGAACTAGAGTAGCTATGCGCTACCATACCTAGAAAGTGAATCAATAACATGGAAATGCTTGTACACACAATCCTTCTCTCGTTTGTTCTTCCTTATCCTGAAGCAAAAGCTTCATGGGTTAGACCCCGACTAAAACTGCAATCCTAAAGGTACACTTACTAGGGACATGGTTAAACCACAGAGCCTAGGGCTTGCCAATCAGAAGGTCGGCAGTTCAAATCCCCGTGACGGGGTGAGCCCCCGTTGCTCGGTCCCTGCTCCTGCCAACCTAGCAGTTCGAAAGCACATCAAAGTGCAAGTATATAAATAGGTACCACTCCGGCGGGAAGGTAAATGGTGTTTCCGTGTGCTGCTCTGGTTTGCCAGAAGCGGCTTAGTCATGCTGGCCACATGACCCAGAAGCTATACGCTGGCTCCCTCAGCCTATAGAGCGAGATGTGCGCCACAACCCCAGAGTCGTTCGCGACTGGACCGAACGGTCAGGGGTCCCTTTACCTTTACCTAAGCCCCATTGGAGGCAGAAGGACTTACTTCTGAGTAAATATGTATAGGATAGCGCTGCTAGCCATGGCTTCATCAACAGTCACAACAATAACTTATGTAAGAACATGAGAACATGAGAAGAGAGTGCTGGATCAGGCCAATGGCCCACCTAGTCCAGCGTCCTGTTCTCACAGTGGTCAACCAGATGCCTGTGGCAAACGCAGGATTAGGACCTGAGCACGAGCGCTCTCTCCCTTCCTACAGTTTCCAGCAATTGATATTCAGAAGCTTCTGACTGTGGGTTATGATACAAGCATGAAGATGGTTCCACAGCATTCTTCCTCCTTTTGCCGCATCAGAAACCTGACAAACCCTTGGGAGGACAGCACACTCATCGATGAAGCATGCATTCTGTAATGCAAGTGCTTCCTCTTCCAAATCCTAATCTGAATAAGCAATGGGATGATTCCCACAACCCAAAATTTCACCACTCATATGGTTTGGCTTGCTCTGCACTGGAAAGAATGGCATGACCCAAGAGTTGACCCTTTAACCAAGAGTCCTTGATTGCTGCAACCCATGGCCTGGAGTACACAGCAACACCTTGTGTTATTATTCCTACAAGGGGGACCTGCAAGAAGATATTGCAGTGTATCCTCCCTCTGAAAAGGACTGTTCCTGTACATCGTTCCAATGTGCATACTCTCCAAGTAGTGCATCCCATTCCGTGCCGGATTTACGTCTAAGCTAAACAAGCTATAGCTTAGGGCCCCACTCTCTTGAGGCCCCCAAAAAAATTTAGAGAAAAAAACAACTGGATGTACATTTCCAAAATATAAGATAAAAAACAAAATAAAACCTACATAGTTAGAGCTTAATAATTATTTCACTATTAATATACTTCTTCTTAATTGTATTTCAGTTCTACAATTACTTTGATAAAATACATATTTTGTTATGTGCAAATGGTTTTAGATACTTATTAGGTCCATAAATTACCATATAGCATATATTCAACACAAAAAACAGCGACAGTTTGTTGTTGACAAAGGACAGCTGGACATATAAAAGGAACCCATTACCTTCAGTAGCTTAGGGCCTCATCAAGCCCCCGGGAGCATGCGGGGAGAGGTGAGGGTCTGGTGCCCGGCTCCATTCTCTCCCCAATATTGTTTTCCCTTACTGGCTTTCGCTGGAATCCAGAAGTCAGTTCTGTCCCAGGGTGGGGACAGATAGTTGGAACCAATGCCTAAGCAACCACTCACATTTATGTATTTTAATAAAGTTGTGGCCAAAATTATGCCAAAAGCCTTAAACAAAAATTATATGTGAACTGTGAATTATTTAGGGGTGGCTTGGCGGACCTCAACACACAGCTCTCTGAGATCTCCCTCCTTCAGACACTTGCACTCCAAGTCACAGAATGTAGGGCTGTAGGAATGGAGTCAACATCTCCTCTGACATGTTAAATTTCCACCTCTAAATCCGGCCCTAATGACAGAATTCCTCCTCAGAAGTAAGTTCCAGGTGAGTTGATCTAAGATTGCAGCCAAGCTATGGGAAAGCGTATATCCACTAGCTGCCACTTAGGGGAAAAAAATTGACATTTTTCTGGGTGAACGACCAAACAACGCACACAATACTGGCAATCGCACACCTAAACTTGAGCAGCCTCTCAAGAACCAGAAGGTTTTCACAGCTTGTGAGCATTTCAGCTCCTCTTTAGCTCAAATTACTTCAGGTCAATATTTAAAACAAAGAACCACAACACTAAGCATTTCTGTAGCCCATGAACTGTTATTGCAAGCTGTTTTTCCTTATTTAAAACCCTTCACTGTGTTTTCCCCCCACAAAGCATTAAGCTTTTGCACTGGATTGAAGCAAAATTGTTTGCTGTATAATGTGTTTTTATAGAGAGATTATTTAAGGCATGATTTCTGTTTATGGTCCCACGGTATGTTCTAATCACCTTTGTTTGCCTCATATTCCATTTCTTAATTAACCGACAACCTATTAGCATAAGGAGCCTTTTTTTTTTTACCCCAAGAGTATTAATTATACATAATTTATATCATATGCATTTATTCCTTATCAGTTGGATGAATAAAACATTTATCTGTTTATAGCTACTTGGGGTTAACGCTTTCATACAGAAAACTCACCTGAGACTTCCAATCAAATTATCAGATTTTTAATTTTCTGTTACATAATGATACCGTATTAGTCATTGTAGTATTTTATTCCACTCTAGGCTAAACAATCATTTAGTGGAGCAGAGTGTTGGCAGCATTAATTAACCATGCCACATGCTTAGTTCCACAATAAGATGCAAATCATGAAAATGGAAGGTGAGGATATGTGCCTTTTCTATGAATGCTGAATTTTTAAAAAGGACAGGAGAGCCCATTTCTGACCTAAAGTTGCCCTGTTTGCTTATATGAAAAGAATCTGTGCTTATAGGAAAACCAGAAGGTTAAGCACAAATGAAGGTTTTTGACTTACAGTATTTTCAATCCACACAATTGACTACTAGAAACTGAACATCAGGCCAAAGCCTTCCGGGTTTGTAACATTATTTTGTTAAACAAACAACAAGAAAATTTATCCTGTCTTTGTCCTGAGGCCCTGGGGGGCTCGCTATGTAAAACTGGTCTCTCAACTGCAAGAAAGAGATTCCATGAGTTGTATCCAATGGTGGCTTTGCAGTAGAACAGATGTGGAAGTTCAGAAGTTCAGATTTTACTGAACTTTCAGCTCCCATCATTCCTGGCCACTTGCTGTGTTTGCTGGGGCTGACAGGAACTGTACTTCAGTAACACCAGAAAGTCCCCCATACATGCACTAGGGGTCCAGTATACCTGAAGGAGCGTCTCCACCTCCATCGTTCTGCCCGGACACTGAGGTCCAGGGCCGAGGGCCTTCTGGTGGTTCCCTCGCTGTGAGAAGCCAAGTTACAGGGAACCAGGCAGAGGGCCCTCCCACCAGATGTCAAAGAAAAAAATAACTACCAAACTTTTAGAAGACATCTAAAGGCGGCCCTGTTTAGGGAAGCTTTTAATGTTTAACAGGTTATTGTATTTTAGTGTTTTGTTGGAAGCTGCCCAGAGTGGCTGGGGAAACCCAGCCAGATGGGCGGGGTATAAATAATAAATTATTATTATTATTATTATTATTATTATTATTATTATTATTGACCAATGCTTCTACTAGGACCAATTCCCCCTTACCAGTTGTAGCCCCCTATTTCATAGGAACTCATTCCATGAACCCCAGGTAAGTGCCTGGAACTCCTGGAATCTCGTAGACTGGGGTGGCACATAACAAACTGGTGGAATCATGTACCTCCAAAACACTTTTGCCATTTCCCTCCATTTAATCATAGTAACCCTCTTGAGTAACTGGCAGCACTGTGGAAACATATGTAACAGGTTAGCCTGTCTGCAACAAAACAGCACGTAATCAATGTAGAACTGACATCTGTTGACAGTTACTTATTCTTTTATTCCTTTCTTCCATGTTGTAGTACTTCAACACACTTGCTTTTCCTAATGGCTCTTTTAACTGTGAAAATGCTTTCTTTCTCTTTTACTGGCATCCAGTAAAACTCAACATCTTGGGCCAAAACCCATCCTATGGTGCTGTCACTGTTGCCACATTTGGAATCAGCATTGCTAGATAAGAGAGCATGCCTACAAATGCTTGCAATAAGTTATTTTAGTTGTGGCCATTCTTTTCACAGCAATGGGGAAAGTCTTGTTTGTTTCAATATTCCTATTTTATTTCCGCCATGACAAATTTGCCTTTTCCTAGATTCACTTTCAAGTTTCCTTCCCAAAACCTAAGACTCATTATATTGCCACATCATATTCCCCTTCTGAACTTCCCTGCACTAGGATATCAGCTGCATAAACACATGACATGTAGAGCCTCTCAGCTGTCCATTGGATAATCCTTTGGTACACTTCTGGAGCTGAAGAGATACCATATAGTAATCCTGCCCAAAGTAATCTTGAATGTATAGAATCTGAGCTTTTTGTCCTCCATTTGAATTTGCCAAAATCCGCTACTGTAAATAGTTCTTCTGCAGCCAGCTATGTTACTGGTAATTTATTCTACAGTAGGCAATTGGAAAATGCTCTATTCATATCTGTTGGACCCAAACATATTATCTTCTGTTCTCTGGCAAGGTTGTCTGCAACAATTATTGGATCGGCCCACTATGTAGGTTCTTCAACTTTGACTATCCAATGTTCCCATACAATTCTGTTTCTTTTTAACTTCATAGCACCACTGGAACTGGCGCACGTAAATCTAACATTTCCATTTCAAAACATCCTTCAGAATCCATCCATTTAACTTACAGCTAAACAACCAGGACAGAAAACACAGGATATCCCAAACCTTCCTCATTTGCCAAGTGCAATACCTTTTTGTTTACTAAAGCAGATTAAAGCCAGGCCCCTTCCCAAATCTCCCCACATGTGAACTTGATTACCACTAGGCCCTTGGAAAGGATTACCACCAACAGTTCTAGTTCCAGCGCATTCTTCATTTCTTTCTTTTTTTCCCCCTCCCCTTCACTGCCTACACTAAGCCAACATGAATAACTTACTCAGAATGCATCTCAGGTAGAATTGCCACTGAAATTTGGCCTAAAGTGAAATTTGAAGCAAATGTTGGCTGTTTCCTCATGCGAAACATCTACAGAAGGCAAAACAGGAAAGTTATAAGACATGTGGCATGTCTTGGGTATCATACAACAACAGCTATTTTTACTGTTGTTCTTAAGGTTGCCATGTGTCTTCTTTTTCCAGGACACACCCTCTTTTTCAGGGGTAAAATTTCTGTCTAGGTGGATTTCTTAAATTTGCCAAAATGTATCCAGCTATACTTTCTGGATGAGACATACAGTGGTACCTCGGGCTAAGAACTTAATTCATTCTGGAGGTCTGTTCTTAACCTGAAACTGTTCTTAACCTGAGGTACCACTTTAGCTAATTGGGCATCCTACTGCCGACGCCACACAATTTCTGTTCTCATCCTGAAGCAAAGTTCTTAACCTGAGGTACTATTTCTGGGTTAGCGGAGTCTGTAACCTGAAGCATATGTAGCCTGAAGCGTATGTAACCCAAGGTACCACTGTACCACAGTTTCTATAGCCTACATATAGTAAGTGTACTTAAAATGAGAGTCATCATAGCGTACTCTTTTTTGCTCTTCAAAATATGGCAACCTTATTTCATGACCACAGACAGGTAACACCTATGTGTCCAGCCCAGCCTCATAGCAAAGCATTCTTTATGCTTTTTCATCAAGGTCAGATCATTCATGATACCAACCCATACCCCCCAAATAGCATCGCAATAGCACATGTATGAAATGAAAAGGAATAACTGACTAAAGAGGCAAATGCTTTGCTGTTTACAATAAGCTCTCTTCCTTGCTGTGCCTTGATACGTGCTTGCAACTACAGAATGTTGAGGCCAGGGAGAGCCAGCAAGCAAGCCTATCACCTACAACAGCCTGTCAAAACAACAACATGGAGAGTACAACACATACTTCAGCAGTGTTACACAAGGAAGAATGAAATTCCTTGCCTCTTCCTTCAGTAAAGCAGCCAGTGAGAAAGAATAAGAGAAACCTTTTGGACAAATTTCATAGTGCGGCTGAGAGTTACAAAATCAGTAGGACTTGGGACCAAGATCCATTAAGCTCTTCCACGTATGAACAGTTTCTCTGTACATATGACAGATCATTAGTAATGGCTGGGCCATCCATCCAAAAACCACCCAAAAACCTGGAAATCTAGATAATCTTCATTGTACGCCTTAGAAGTAGAGTCTTCACCAACAGACCGAAGGGGTACAGCTTGGCCTGCTCATCTTATCAGGCAGTTAAGGGCACAGGAAGGTGAAACGTTGCCATCCATAGCATGAAGGTAAGTATTATCTTCTGCTAACAGTAGTTGATAAAGCTACTGTTCAAGATACAGGATGATGAAAAAAGCTGATAAAACCTACTTGGTAAGGGAGTTTTCTTCCCACAGCCAGATTGCCAAAGACTAGATATTCATTGAGCAATGAGAGGTCCAGAGGAATGGCACAGAATGAACATCACCATATCATGTACGTTGGCCTTCAGTCTGGATTTTTCAATATGCAGCACACTGAGTGAGTTTGGGGCAATCGCATGGAAGTAGAGGAAACAGCAAGTCAAACTGAGGACTCCTTAATGGGCTATCATCATCATCATCATCATCACCAAGCATATGTCCTTGTGGCGATCACACAGGGTCCCCGGACGTTTAACAGTCTATTGATCCCTGTGCCACCACTGTGCTCGCTTCCCCACTGCCATCAACCCGTTACTCTCTGGTAAAACACTGAGTCCAGACAGTTGTTAAAAGTGAACCAAAAAACCAAGTTTATTTTACAAACATTAACAAGTTTATGGTTTCTCAGATAATATTCCTGTCAGTATCTTAACTTTAGTTTCTTTACCGGTCTATACCTTCCTAATACCTTCTGACTGATTATCTCAACTGTTTGACTGACTCCTCTTAACAAATTCTCTCCCTCTCTCACACCAGACTAGCCCAACCCACAGACTTATCTTCTCTCTCTCTTCTAACTCCAGACTGTCTTCTCAATCACCCTAACTCTAACTCCCCCCAAAAAACCTCTGTCACACACCTAGGAGGGCAAACGCCACATTCCCATACGAAACCTAGATCGGTGAGCTTTCTGGGGGATGGTTCTGCTAAACTGGGGCCAAAGACTTGCACTGCCTGCACTTTATCAAAACCAAGTCCAGCACGGCCCATTTTGTTTATAATTCTATTAAGCTTCATACACTCACCCCAGCACCATAATTATCAAACGAGTTTTAGCATTCCTAGAGTACTGCAATCACGTAGATATTGCTAAACCATCTGGGAAGCAATTCCTCCCACCCACACTACTGTGCTCCCTGCAGGCTGGCATTGAGCTTCAGCCAGCTGGCACGGGTAGGCACATTACCCAAGCACACTCCACACCAGCTGGCCAGAAGAAGAAGGACATGCCAAGGCTAGCTGATGAGGCTTCGGCTAGAGTCTCCTCGCCGTCCTCAACTTACACTTAGGTCCCAACCATTTTTGTTCTGCCTCAAATTTCACTTCTCTTTCCTTAAAGACCTTCTTCCTTTCCAACTTGCTCTAGTTAACAGTTTGACCATTTGCCTTTTCCCTGGCGCACACAGTAGCCAGTCCCAGATTGCTTCACGGTGCCTTCATTGAAAGCCTCCTCTCTGAGCCCTTCTCAGTCCTCAGTCCTCTTCTCCACCAGCTGTGCAGGCTTCTCTCTCTTTTGCCCTTGCCCATACAGCTCCACTGAAGAAGCCACTTTGTAAAAAAAGCCTGTGTTGATGGTTCTCCCTCCCCTAACCTACTCTCGCACACCACAACATTTCCTCACATGGAAGAGTGGCTAAGAAGGAGTGTTATGGCGGTGGCAAACTATGCAGTGTTTTCTTCTACAGTACAAAATAGACCCACCACATCAGATGTGGAATATTCATCCCGGTATCACTCACAGCTAGTTCCCTTAAATTATACAGAATCGGGAGTCCAGTTCTTCCCATTTGCTACATGTGTGCTATCTGCAGAGAGGCATGCAGTGATTTAAGTGCACACCCACATATTGCAGCTAACATGGTACACGTGTATGCATTCATACTTGCGTATCTGTATTCAAGTAGGGCTGCCATACATCCACAATTTTGGGGTTTGTCTAAAAAAACAAATTCAACAATGTCATTTGAGGTATCCTGGTTTTTACTTTTTGAAATATGGCAACCCCAATTCAAGTATAAAAAATCTGCATGAGAAATCCATGCAGTGACCTTTTCAATCTAACGTAGTACATTTTGTTGTTTTTATTTGGGGTGGCTTATGAACAGTTGCTAATGTGTAGAATGTGGAAAACAGATCTTTGAGGGCCAGTGTGGTATAGTGGCTGTTCTGTGGATTCTCCTGACATCACAGAGCTTATTTGAGGTGGTTCAGGGGGTATGCAGGAGAAAGGCCCATTGCACTAGTGGGACTCTTTGTGCTGGTTCACACAGGCTCAGCTATCCAGCTCTGAGAAATTCACAAAATACAGTGGTGCCTCGGGTTAAGTACCTAATTCGTTCTGGAGGTCTGTTGTTAACCTGAAACTGTTCTTAACCTGAGGTACCACTTTAGCTAATGGGGCCTCCTGTTGCTGCCGCCGCTGCATGATTTCTGTTCTCATCCTGAGGCAAAGTTCTTAACCCAAGGTACTATTTCTGGGTTTGCGGAGTCTGTAATCTGAAGTGTCTGTAACCTGAAGCATCTGTAACCCGAGGTACCACTGTACTCCATTTATGCTGTTCTACTCACGTGCAAATTCCCCAACATTTTTGGAGATGACATATACTGACCCAACACTATGCAAAATTGCCTGCTTACGTTGTTCACTGGTTGACATTCTCCATATGAATATATTTGCTTACATCCTCCGTATCCTACTGCCTGAATGGCTGAACATCCTCTTTTCAGTTCACATTATGCAAACCATTAACTGGTAGTTTAGGTTTCAACAGCAGAGAATTTGGGGGAAGTGATCCTTATCAGAGAGTTCGTTTTGGACCAAACTCATGTAACAAAAAGCATAGAAAACCCCAAAGCCCCTTAGAATATTGTAGATCCGATACAACTCCAGCATAAACTCATGGAACAACTCCTAACCTATATTCATTAGAGGTTCCTGTTAACAGCTGCTGCCTCACAAAGGTTTGGCTGGTCTGCTGGACTACATATGGCCATTAATAACCTGGTGACATAAAGGTCTCCACCATTTGCCCTCTGCAAAAGCTGCTTGATGACTTTTCTCCCATTTCTGCAGAATAAACTGTATATGTGAATGTATACACTTTACACACATATTTATAGGGGAAATAAAAGCTGAACTAGATAAAGGAAGTCATGCCCTGGAGGAAGTCATGGTCTATTTCCAAATAGCTTAAAAGCAAACAACGTATAAGAATATTGTGATAAAACAGGGACAGATAAAACATTTAAACAGTGACAAATATTAAATGCCAGGCTTAAGCACTAATAGAGGGTTTCCCAAACTTGGGTCTCCAGCTGTTTTTGGACTACAACTTCCATCATCCCTAACTAGCAGAACCAGTGGTCAAGGATGATGGGAACTGTAGTCCAAAAAATAGCTGGAGACTCAAGTTGGGGAAACCAGGCACTAATACACAAGGCCTGTGCAAATAAATAGGTCTTCAACCAATGACAAAAACTAATAAGAAACAATGCTGGACTTAAACAGCATCACCAGAGAGAAGGCCCTTTCCCAGGTTGCCGCATGTCAAATCTCAACTGGTTGCAGCAGAACAAAGCAGTCTCTTAATACAAGCAGACATGTCTATATGGGAAGTGTGATGATCCTACAAGTAGTTAGGTCCCAAATTGCATCAGGTTGAAGCTGTGTCTGTGGTAATCAATGCCAGGAGGAAGTAAAAGACTGGAAGGGGCCCCATGAATGGAAGCTGAATCTAGACAAGATGGTTAGTAGATGGCTCTCATGCCCAGTAATTTCCAGTTCTAAATGGAGTCATGCTCCTCTTGAATGAACAGGTGACAGCTTGGGGTACTCCTAGAAACTACATTGCCACTTGTTATCCAAATGGTATCAGTAGCAAGGAGTGCCTAATGGCTTGTTCACTAGATATCAGTGTTCCTGGACCAGGTAGTATACTACTAGTGTAGCCCAGCAAAAATGATTACAAATACGGCTGTCGCATACAGTGTGGTCTTAGAAACAATCTCTTCAAGCTCCAACTGGTTTCTCTTTGGCTGTGGATTGATTGCATTGTCTACAGTGATGTTATCTTACTAGTGTTACTTTGTTTGTGTACTTCATAAACATTCCATATGCAGTATTTGCTAGGTTAGGTGAGATAAGTTAATTATCATTAACTGTTCTGGCACAATCCTATGGGGGGGGTGTTTTTCCATGGCTTGCTGTGGGAGTAAGGAAGCTTCATCCTGTTCCAGTAGGCCCTGATCCAACACAATGTGCGCATAGCAGCAGGGTCCACACTCGCAGAGGGAAAAGACGTTGGAAAGACAACGATCAGCTGTTTGGTAGAGAAAGGGAAGCAGGGAGGCCGTTTTCAGATACCTGGCTTCCCAACAAAACCAGCTGGCAGGACTCCAGTTTCCTTTTATCAGCCTCTGCTCATGTTTACTAGTCCAAGCTCAGCTGCCGTATCAGCTACATGTCCAGAAGTGTGAGGCACTGTCGTGATATGTATCTTCCAAATCCAGCAAGGGGCTGTCCAAGCCAGTCAGATTCAATCTCCTCGTCCTCTTCTCTGGGAGCCAATTGGCTCGGTTTCAGCTCAGTTTTTACTAGACTTATGTGCCTATGTATAAGTCTGGCAAACCGTACATGCTGCATCCATTTGTGTGCACAATTCTTTTATCTATTTAGGCCCAAGGTGTACATGGGAGGCTAACAACTACCATGCAAATGTAGCCCTATATTTGGGCCTGGCAAGAGAATTCACGAAGGAGCCCTCATAACCTCTGGACACATGGTTTACCCGGTCCATGAGAACCCCAGATGGTGTACATGATTAAAGCTATATTTTACTTTATCACCTAGGTAATTATGAACGTGGAGGATTTTCATGTATTTATTATTATTATTATTTGGCAAAGAAGCCTGAACACCATAAAATTATTTATAAAAAAAGATGGTGTAGGGAATTATTCTCTCTCAGCGGGGGCTTTCAAGCTTACCCTGATTTCTGTCCCAGAAGGGCCTGTTTGGAGAGATCTGAGCACATCTGTATCAATGTGCATGAAGCTTCAATAAAAAACAGTTCACAAAGCAAGTGGAAAGCTATATATAAAATGATATTTACTTCTCATTTCAGATGAAGCCCGAGACAAAAGGCATATAGGTAAACACAGCTGCAACATTTTTTAGGCGTATAATCAAATGCAGAAAAAATATTGGAAAACTATGTTAATTATTGTAATTAAATTGTGAACAGTATTGATAGCAAAATATCTTTATAAAACCTATCAAATCAAAAGGAATCACATCGCATATGGGAATCCATTCTGGTGACAGGATGTACCAGGACAAAAGGACTAGTCCTTCTTCCTCCTTCCTCCTTCCTCTCCCCACCCCACCCGCCAAAATTGTGTGGTTAGATAATGATACATACAGTAGAAGCTAGAGGTAGAAAATGCTATATTCATCTCTGGTTCATTGCTCTTTCTTGATCTCAACTTCTGAAGAAAATGACAACTTGCATCAAGAATAAAGTTCTATTTCTTCAGATCCAAATTAACTCCATGAAGTCTCAAAATATATTTAAAGGAGAATACCTGGCACCATTCCTTTGTCTAAGCAAGTGGTGGATGGATAGGTCTATTTCTGATACACATAAATTTCCCATGTATTCATTCATACGCCCATTTTGCCCTATTTCTGCATCAATCTTCAATTTTTAAAAAACGCTCACACACAAAAATTGCACTATTTTACTTTTTACAAAACAAGCATTTTCCCCTACATTTTAACCTAAAACACAAATTTCTATATGTATCTTTGAACCCGTACTATTTTTCTAGAAAAAAGAGGTGCCAGAACTTACCATGAACACCTTCCTCATTCTCTTAGAGGTGCCAGAACCAGATTCCGGTGAGTTCTGGCATGTTCCAACTGAAAAAACAAAACCCTGCTTTGGTGTATTTTGGTGTAGTCTTTGAGTTGATAGCTGTATTGTGTGACATATTTAGAAGTGTGAAAATGGAAGGGTGGCTTTGTTCTGATCCGGGTGTTAGTCCTGGAAGTGAAAATCAGGTTGGTTTGCTCAAACGTGGAGCAAATGAAATCTCCAAGCATTCCTCATTTAAGCCAACCTATAAGTCATTATTTACAACAAATGGACCATAAACTTCAGCACCAATTGGCATGGAAATATGTTGCTTATGATGAAATCGCATGGAATGCAGCAGATAGCACTCAAATATTTTTAGCTCAAACATAATAATAAAACTGCAGACATAATAACTAGACTGAGACTTTGATTACATATTGGGTAAGGACCAAGCCCATTCATTCTTCTGTGGGCTATTCAAGATGTTTTGTCTAGATACACAGGAAGAGAAACCTCTTAACACAGGTGGAGAAGAGTTAGACTAAATACCACAAAATGATATAGCTGTGCAATTTATTCCAGTAATTTTGTGCTTCCAGGGGATACCATTATCATGTACCCAGATAGAAGGAAAAACAATCGCCATCATACACCTCGGTCTGAAAGCTATGTGTGTCTGTTTTGAGGTGGCATTTATGGTGCTGGAATTATTATTTGAGTTGTGGGGAACCTCCTGATGCCTCTTTATGCAAGAACACTTATGTATCTTAATGCGAATACATAGGGCCAGATTTTGTAAACAACGTTTTAGAACTCTCTTGGTGTTCATATAGATATATTTGAAGAGATTTTACCTAAATGTCCTCATTTGGCTTTGAAATGATGGGACCAAAAGCAGGTGCTGCCTACCAGGACATTGACCTTACCTGGCTGTCTGTTAAGCTTTCTGTCTTGTGCCGTAACACTGTGCAGCGTTTCACGGAGTATTCTTTGTTTATTTGATTCCTATCCCACTCTTCTGTTTATGATAAAACTCTCAGCAATGTTAATCTACAGACTCAACTGCCTGAGAAGAGAAAATAAATACATCTCAAATACTTTTTTTTTTTAGTCTCAATGCAGCAGACATGTGGCAGCATAAAAGCAAACCGTTATCGAAAACCAAAATTTAAAGCAAAAGCCTTAATGAAGTTTCTAAACTTGCTACCAAAATTCACAAGAAGTAGGATGCAGGACGAATGCTAGACTCCAGGTCAGGCTTCCTCAACCTTGGCCCTCCAGATGTTTTTGGCCTACTACTCCTATGATCCCTAGCTAGCAGAACCAGTGGTCAGGGATGATGGGAATCATAGTCTTAAAACATCTGGAAGGTTGAGGTTGAAGAAGCCTGCTCCAGGTAGATCCAACTTCACACCATACATCCTCATAGCCATACTGAAATTGGGCCTGCTTTCAGCAATTCTGCAACACTAGCAGTAAAGAATCTTTTTCAACCTGTGGCCACGTTCACTTCTGGGCATTCTCCCAGAGTGGGTGGCTGGGGCCAGAGGCAAAAGTGGGGAGAGCAATAAGTGTGACCTTTTCCTTAGTACAGCAGGCTAGTTTCTACACACACATACACAAATACTCGTGCACCATTCTCTATTCTCCATCCAGACAGGGAAGAGGTCAAGGACACATCTCAGACAGGCAAGAGGACATATAGCAGAGTCCATGTGGAATGTGGCCTGGCCTGGGCAGAGGAGGAATGGTGGAAACCGCCTCTCCAGCCTGACCCTTCCAGAATTTCAACAGGGGCTTGAGGGAGGTCACAGCCCAGAGACAAATGAAGGGGGACACTGGGAAATAATGGGAGAGGAGGAGGAGGAGGAGGAGGAGGAGGAGGAAGAAGAAGAAGAAGAAGAAGAAGAAGAAGAAGAAGAAGAAGCATCAGGGGAGCAACAGCTGACGGACTCAGTGTCTTTAGAAAGCATTCCAGACTCCCCCTCTCCCAGAACCCAGTGGACCTTGAAAGTAGGACAGCAAAGAGTTCAAAGGCAGAGGGCACTTCTCAGCACCCGTAACAATGACTTGTGAGGAAGTGGGAGAGATGGAGGAGGTGGAGATTCACTCCATTATTCCAAGAGGCTGCACTCCCAACCCCAAGACCCTTTTAAATTTTTTTTATTAGTTTTGAGCATATCATTTTCAACAATAATTAAACATACTTTTATATCTTATACAATTTTTTTAACTTCCATCAATCACATCTGGAAATTTTCCAATCTATTTACTTAATTTACATTTCTTATTTTCACTATTACATTTAAATCTCATAGCTAATATCTCTCTTCTTTCTCTTCTTTGCAATATTTCATATATTTCTCCTTACAAAACTTCTTGTAGTCCTACTAGCGTAATTTGTTCATTACAGTTGCTCTTCAAATAATTTGTTTATTTCTTCCAATCTTCTGTAACTCTCTGGTCCCGCAGGTTTCAAATCCTTCCTGTCATTTTATCCAATTCTGCGTAGTCCATTAATTTTGTCTGCCATTCTTCTTTCGTTGGTATTTCTTCTTGCTTCCATTTCTGGGCCAACAATACACTTGCTGCTGTTGTTACATATAAAAACAATTTTACATCCTGTCTATTAATATCCTCACCTATAATGCCAAGTAAAAATGCTTCTGGTTTTTTTTTAGAAATGTATATTTCAACATCTTTTTCAACTCATTATATATCATTTCCCAGAAGTTTTTTACTTTCTTACATTCCCACCACATATGATAAAATGTTCCTTCTTTTTCTGTACATTTCCAACATTTATTATCTGTCTTATACATTTTGGCTAATTTCCCAAGCCTCTCTCTATGAATATTTAATAAAAGCAGATGGTAAGGACTTTTCCTTGTCTGTTCTTGGCAGCCTGCTGTGGGGGTTGGTTCCTCTGCCGCCTGACACCAGGGCAGGGGAGATGTGACTGGGGAGGGTGCAGTTATCAGGGAAGAGCCCAGCCCTATCTGTAGGGCAGATAGGGAAGCATTTGGGTCGCAGGCCTGAAGCTCCACACCTCTGCACAACAGGGGTGTCAACTTGAATAAAATATTGGGGGGGGGGGCAGATAAGCTCCAACCCACATAATCACACACACAGCATTTGACTAGCAATGCCCATCAACTTGGGGGGCCTGACCCTCTCAAATATTTTTGGGGGGGCGGCAAAGGGACCTCAGCCCTAGGAGTTGGTTTCTATGCTGCACACCCAACCTGAACCAAAAAGTTTTCACTTCTCCCCATATATCATTAACAAGCATTACCTAGTTACATCAAGACTTCATTCTGATGGCATCTTAATGTGCCGAACCATTTGCATGCCCCAAATGTTTATGCAAACCATATAATCTTCCAAATGTTTCACCATTGCCCAAATTATGTTGGCATTGGTGGCTGGAAAAAAAATACCAAATCTACCATACCAAAAAGTTCCCCCCACTTCTGCTTTCAGAACTCTCAGTTGTTTGGGCCACAACAGACCAACAGGGTTTGGCCCCTTAAATTTCACCCAATGGCATCATACTTCCCACATCCATGCTGAAATAGATGTCATGCAGGGCTTTCAGTATAAGGCTATCAATGGCTACTGGTCATGATGGCTATGTATGGGGACAACAGCCAACCATTGCTTTCACTTCCTAATTTGGGCTACTCATAGGCATCTGGTTATTTACCATGGGAAATGTTGGACTAGATAAACCTTTGCTCTGATCCAACAGGGTACTGCTTATGTTGAGAAGATGCTCATGGTTGGAATTTGGCAAGTCTGCATGGGGCTTGGATATGGCCTAGTATCTCTTGGCTGAAAGATCTTCTGAAAAACTGGGAATCATTCCCCTAATCAGGTGGCTGCCCTTCATATTTAGACTTGTTCCCAAATTTAAAGCAATCTTGGAGCTGCATTTGGATGTTCTCGATTCAAGGAAACCCAGAGAGGGCATCCACAAGAAGGAAAAAGTGCTCTAAATAAGACAAATTCAAGAGGGTTTCACACATCCCACAGGGCTTAGAAGTTATTTTTCAGGTGTCACAAACCATGAATAACCCTTCAAATTTTCAGCCAGTGTTTCCCATAAAACAGGTCACACGGGGTTGTAGCCAACTAAGTTCGACTCAGAGTAGATCTATTAAAATTAATGGACCTATTTAAGATACAACCCCATGTCTATAAAGTGAGGCATGCAGTGTTTTGTTTCAGCATAATTAGATTTCCTATGTGTTGTATGTCATTGAATCCTCCTCAGCATCAGCATCCTCAACTCCTCCAGTATACATGGTTTATTGCTATGTCATTGTGCCTCAGACAAAAATTGTATCTCATTAAACCAAACCAAGACTGAACAGGCTCTGCCTGCTATAGAAAGTGTTCTGGCCATCATACAAAAGTGAGTAATTAATTGGATTCAGTTGTTGTTGTTGTTTTAATATTCCAAAGAAATAAATCTAATTACAGCGGAACAGAGAGGGAAAAAATCTACAATAATTCCATGAGCATCCCCTGGATCATTTGAAGATTTCTCTGCATTTGGATACACCTTCTTTGGGCATTTAGCATTTCAAATGGGTCATTACTTGGCCAATGAAGACATTTGGAAGAGCTCTTAATGCTTAAATAATTCACATCCAGGCATTGTCTTTTACCTTCCTTCATGAACTGCAGCGAACACAGCGCACAATTCATTAACACTGGGATCAAAACCAGGCTCCCTGGCTTCCAAAACAAATTATCAGTCATGAAGCCAAAAACACAGCTAAAGTAGGTTAAGCCAATGTAGTCTCTGTTTTTATTAAACTTTCACAGTGTTTAGACTTTGTCAGTCACAATGGACATGGCCCTCTCTGCAATAGATCTGAATATGCACTGCCTTCCCCTTCAGAGCAATTAAAAGCTTCGATTGTCATTCTTGTGTTTTTTGGGATACAATATTATATTCCTTGTTTTGCTGCAAAGGCATATGCAATGACATCACATTTGGCAGGATGGATGGCAGAGGCTGGGCCCAATTAAAGTGTGTGAATGTTGGTGGTGCATGTTTGCTTTTTAAAGATTTGAGTGCCTTGTTCAGATGTGTGTTTGATGTCTCCCATGGCTCTGCTTGAGAGCAATTTTCTCTCCAACGAAAGATCTGATGGAAGGAGATCGCATACCCTCCAATGAAAATAGGAACATCCCATTCCATAATGATAATCTTACTATTTTTACCCCACACATCTTACTGGGTTGCCCCAGCCTCTCTGGGCAGTTTCCAAGACATATAAAAACATAATTAAACATTTAAAAAACTTCCCTATACAGGATTGGCTTCAGGTAGGAGTCAGGAGTCAGATAACTCCATACCCTCCGACATTTCTCCAATGAAAATAGGGACACCCTAAGGAAAAGTGAGACATTCCAGAATCAAATCAGAAACTGGGACAGCTTCTCGAAATCAGGGATGTCCCTGGAAAACAGGGACGCTTGGAGGGTCTGAGATTGTTATAAGCCATAGTCTCATTCTCTCTCCCTCCTAAGAAAACTAAGTCTTTGCAGGAGGCAGACACAGGTAACCAAAGAGCGTGAAATGTTATCTTTAAGCGTAGCTATATGCGGTACCCCCTTCATGGATCACTGCCTTGCCATGGCGAAGAGGCTTGAATAACTCAGAGAAGCTATGAACTATGCCGTGCAGGGCCACCCAAGATGGACAGGTCATAGTGGAGAGTTTTGACCAAACGTGATCCACCTGGAGGAGGAACCGGCAAGCCACTCGAGTATCCCTGCCAAGAAAACTCCATGGACAATGGCCAACAAAGGTCCGTATAGTAAAAGCTATGGTTTTCCCAGTAGTGATGTATGGAAGTAAGAGCTGGACCATGAAGAAGGCTGATCACTGAAGAATTGATGCTTTTGAATTATGGTGCTGGAGGAGACTCTTGAGAGTCCCACGGACTGCAAGAAGGTCAGACCTATCCATTCTGAAGGAAATCAGCCCTGAGTGTTCACTGGAAGGACAGATCCTGAAGCTGAGGCTCTAATACTTTGGCCACCTCATGAGAAGAGAAGACTCCCTGGAAAAGACCCTGATGTTGGGAAAGATGGAGGGCACAAGGAGAAGGGGACGACAGAGGATGAGATGATTGGATAGTGTTCTCGAAGCTACCAGCATGAGTTTGACCAAACTGCGGGAGGCAGTGGAAGACAGAAGTGCAACTGGGTTCCACACAGCCACAAAAACAAATTAATCGAAAAATCCTCAAAATCAAAAACACAAAAATAAATAGCAAAAACAAAAGAGCCAAACTTAATCGGTTCCAGAAGTCCATTTGACTTCTGAAATGTTCAAAAACCAAGGCACAGCTTCTGATTGATGCAGGTGCCCTGGAAACAATAGCTTCCGAAAAGTGTTCGAAAACTGGAACACTTACTTCCGGGTTTTCAGAGTTTGAGAACCAAAGTGTTTGAGAACCTGGGCGTTTGAGAACCAAGGTACCACTGTAATGGTTCAAGGAAGGGGTAGCAAGCCGTGGCGGTACTCAACTTTGGAATACACCTGGCCCCCACTTGACAAACTGGTTGGCAACAGGCTCAAATGTTTCATTTTGGTTTTGTTTCCTCAGGTATTTCATCAGCAGGTCAGTGGGACATTTCCCCCTAACATTGCAAAGCAATTTTGCCTAAGATCATAATTTTTGCATGTTGTTTTCACTAATACACACACACACACACACTTAAAGCACACTTTATACCCTAGTATATACAATTTTGGACACATTACGTGACCGGGTGACGGCATTGCAAAATGGGTAGAAGTGTGAATTTTGAAAGATACCTGTGTTTCTTTTTGGTGTATTGTGAAAATTCGGTAAGTTCACCTTTAAATGGGAATTGAATCAAATTTCTCCTCCATCCTTGCTTCCATGTAAGCTTTGTGCAAGCAAATCACAACAAATGCTCCACAAACAGGTCGTCTGAAGTCCCCACAACTCCCTCCCAAGAACACCCGATGCCAGGGATCAAGGACACTGCTTCCTTCTGTATCACTGCTTATCCAGAGCTAACGCGGGGATAATCCGACATGAAGCTTGCATCTAAAATGCGTTTTGTTAGAGTGACTGATCTCTGGCGGAACTGTATAATAAATGGGCAGCTAGGTTAATGTCAAATGTGCTACTACATAGAGAAGCCAAAGAAAACTCTTTCAAGTAGTCTCATTAGGAAGCCCTAGTGTAAGCAAGTTTCCCAGACTACTGTGAGGATCTGCGTGCCAGAACTGGTGGGAGGGATCCTGTGCCAGCTGCCAAACATGACATTTCTGGACAGGCTGCTGAACCCTCTGTAGGTGACATCTGCGGAGCAGCCTTTCATCTTCCTGTCTCTCAATGGCTGAATACCTGCATGGGGCATGGATCCCAGAGAGGCTCAATGAATGCAGCCTGTCTCTTCCACCCAGCTGGACTTCCACATCCACAGTCTGAGGATCCTAGAATTAATGCTTCTAGTGTCAACATCTGCTCTCAGAGCCTCTTTTGTCCATTTCTCTCTCTTCATGTGCTGCTGACAGCAGGCCTAGTCCAATCCAAACTGCCAAAGCAACAGGGCATACAATTAGCCGGCTGTTGCCAACCCAGAAATTTTACACTGGCGTCCTAGGCGCACTTACTTGGAAGTAAGTCCACTGAACGCCGTAGGGCTTGCTTGAGAGTAAACAACATAGAGAACGGTCCCTTTTGTGGGCAAAGGGCTACTTAAAACAGAAGTTTCAAGTGCATATAGCACACATAAATATGGGAGTTTACATGCAGCAAGAGGAGGGAATTAATAATAATAATAATAATAATAATAATAATAATAATAATATTTATTATTTGTACTCCGCCCATCTGGCCACTCTGGGCGGCTTCCAACAAAGATGAAAAATACATTAAAATCTCACACATTAAAAACTTCCCTGAACAGGGCTGCCTTCAGATGTCTTCTAAATGTCAGGCAGTTGTTTATCTCTTTGACATCTGGTGGGAGGGCGTTCCACAGGGCGGGCGCCACTACCGAGAAGGCTCTCTGCCTGGTTCTCTGTAGCTTCACTTCTCGCAGTGAGGGAACCACCAGAAGGCCCTCGGAGCTGGACCTCAGCGTCCAGGCAGAACGATGGGGGTGGAGACGCTCCTTCAGGTATACTGGGCCAAGGCCGTTTATTATTATTATTAAAATAATAATAATAATAATAATAATAATAATAATAATAATATACTACCAATAGTCGTCATTGTCAGAGACTGGCTAGGCCCTGAGGAGTGGTGTGGGATACTGATGTGTGGGCACTGGGAGAAGGGGAGTTGGAGACTGACTTGGAAGGAGGAATCAGTGATCTGGGGGAGCCTGTAACAGGCAGGAGACGAGACTCAGAGGCAGCAGGAGAAGCTGCAGGACTGGAGGGTGAAGCACAGGTGCAGGAGGAGGAAAGATAGGTCAGGGTGGTGCAGATCAAGGGCTTTCACATCCCCTGCTCCTGCTCCCACCCATTGAAGCGGAAGGAGCAGAAGGAGAGAGAGAGAGAGATGCCTTTTTGCATAACCACTGCAAAAGGCAAATGCTTTTCCTTTCACACAGTTCTAAGTAATGCTAAGCATACTTTATGCATCAAGATCATGCTATCACAGTGAATACAAGATGAATTGCTAATCACTGGCCACCTTGTTTTGAGGTGTTACCTATCCATCTGTTTATATCTGTGCAGGTATATTTCACAACGTATATTCCTTTCATTCCTTCAGGATAGCCAACTAAGACTGCCATGCCATGCACACTGGCCTGGGAACAAGCCCCATTGCCTGGTGCAAGACCCGTGTAAGCCTGCCTAGGACCACAAAGCCTACTGGGGAATTAGTAGGAAGAGCAATTTGAATGGAGGGAAATTCAGGGAAATCCAGGCGATACTTGCCTCCTCTGTGTAAACGATCCAACTGTGGGAGCTCATTGTTTTAGTGCCCTGCTGGACTATTTATGAAGGGAATGGCGGCTCATTTTATGGAAAGAGAAACAGAGTCTGAGCACTTTGTGTGGTAGGCAGCAACGCTGCAACATCAGTACCGCAACACACGGTACTCAGAGCCTCTTTTGTCCATTTCTCTCTCTTCATGTGCTGAAGAGATCCATCTGAGAACTGGAGATTTTCCTTGGCAAAAATCTTATGAAGAGCCATAATATTTATGTAAATATGCAAATGAGAAACAACAATTGGTTACTTCCAACTGTGTCTTTTCATTTACAGAAGGTTCTTTGTTCCAGCAGAAGCATCTATATATGGAAGGGAGATTGAGGTGATTTTTGCAAATACTGCAGTGCCTTTTGCAAATACTACACCTTTTCTCATGTTGTTACAAAAGGGACCTCCTACTTTCTGGAGCAGAGGAAGGACAAAGGAGACTGCAGAGTGGATTGGAGATCAATAAAAATCACCTTCTCTCCCCCATCTTTCCATTTATAAAACCCTCCGTGGAATCAAAGAAACTTGCATGAATACCACATTCACCAAATATATATGTTAGAATTCAGTTAACAGGTTTTACCCTTCACTTCACTGAGAAGGGCGCTCCTTTCACTCAAGGAATTCAGAGCACCTTAAATATGAGGGAAGCATTTCAACCTCACAGTTGTTCTCCAGCTCAGATTTTAATCTGAGGAGGAGAATTCTTCCAAGGATGGACAGTTCCGTTTGTTCTTAGTACGTGTTGCTTTTGCATGTTTTCATCTACAAATCCAGTCTATTTCATTTCTGCATTGATATGTAACTCGTTGGCTTTTCCAACATAAATTCACATATAAATGCAGATGTATTTATTTATTTATTTATTTAAAAAAAGAATGAATTTTGGAAACATGAATTTCTAAACATATCTAGATACTTTTTTGAGCTAAAAACTGCACTGGCATGAAAGCATGAAAAGCAGTGGATAAGTGGCAGAAGAACCCAAACCCCTCTCCATTAGACCAGACTGCAGGGCACTTGGACTGAGTGGACGTGTCCCTCCACCTGGTTCTTTCGACTGAGGCATCCTCCTTCTGAATGGTTTGGTAAGAGGCCCACTCACGTTTTTTTCCTGTCAGTGGGGGCCAGGTGAAAACCGATACCAGGACACTCCAAGGTGGAAGTTCTCAAAGGGTGCAGTGCACCAAACTGGTGTAGCAGGAGACGATGGGGAGATTTAAGGACAATCAAAGAAACAGTTAAACATTTCAATGTAGTATGCATATACAACCAGAAACAGTGTCCACGCCTCTCCTCAAGAGCGTTGGCTATTCTTCTACAGTTCCCCGTGACATATTGTTATGAACAGGGATTTTCAACTCTGACCTATATGAAAGATCAGAAAAGAGAAAGGCTGCTTTGTGTTGTTGAGGAGATGAGAGTCGGTTTGTCTCAAATTAGACCCAATATAAATGAGATTACCTGGCAAAAGCAGGCTCACACCTCTCATTGAGTTTGTATGCATACTTGAGGTACATACATAAGAGGCTCATTTACAGTTATATTTTGGGAATGATTCATGTTCTTATTTAGCTGCATTGTTTAAAACTTTCTGGATGTCTCATGGACATATTACAAAGTACTTGTGTTCTGTTATGAATCAAGCACTGCTAAGAGTTGTTTCTTTTCACCAGTGTGGTGCAAGCAAATTATTGTTCTGAAAGTGTGGCCCAGAGCAAAAAGTTTGAGAAAAGGAGTATCGTTGGTATCGTAACACTGAGTAAAATTGCAAAAATGTACAGAACGAGTTCAAATCTGCGTTGGAAATGTGAGAGGAAGGAGGGTACTTTTTACCATATGTGGTGAACATGTACGCTGGTAAAGGCTTTCTGGGAAATGATATATAATGAATTCCATTTGCTGAGCCCAATTACAAAATGAACTGGGGAGGGGGGTTGTCACTAAAAGCAGCACCGTAATCTTGGGGGGGGGGATTAAATAGGCAAGAGGTCCACCTTTACTTCTAAAGATCACATATCAAAGATAAGTCATCTCTCCTCCTTCATGAAACTTGGAATATATATATATATATTTTTAAGAGGCACATCTTTGCAAATTTATTTCCCTCACGCCAGGTGTTTAATTATTTTGTAAACACGAAGTCCAAAATATGAACAGAGCACTTGACAAAATTAAGGATCCAAGGGGGGGGGGATAAAAAACAAGAAACAAAATTATCAGGTACCCAGGATATTAAAATGTGTTGGTTAGTGGAGGGTTGCTGTCTGTGTGATGGCGGGGGCCGGGTGGAGCGTTTTCTTGCCAAGGACAGTTAGAGATGTAGAGAACAAAAAGCTCTCCATTTCTCTTCATTTATTTGTCTGCAAGAAACCATTTTGAAAAGGAAAGGAAAAGATAAACCTGTACTATACTGAAACTCATTTGAATGAGAATAATTTGTGGAAATGATTATGCTTTCCCTACGATTCCGATGGAAGCGGGGGAGACGTCGGAAAGCGGATCTTTTTGCAGCATTTAGCACGTTTACAAGACAATGCTGTAGGAGAAGGAACAGCCACTCTGGTTGGGGGGCCCTTTGATGGAAGCTGTTATGAAGTTAATGTACCAAAGAGTTGTTCAGAAGCCTCCAACATGAAAACTGCGGTGAGTCGAATGGTCAAATGATTCCATCTGTAGCTAAAACGGCTACTGGAAGCATTTCGGTGCCTCCCAGTTGTTTAAAATTTGGGATCCCGCTGCTCCTAAACTATATCTGGAATTTGTCATTGTATACGAGCAGCACTCTTGGATCGGAAAGAAAAGCAAGCCCTATGCAAGTGTTTCAAATCCTTTCAAAAGTCTCAATTTAGAACCTAGAAGAACCAGGCATTTCTCCAGGCTTTTAAAAAAGCACTCTACATCCAGTTTGGATTTTTTGTTTTTGAAGTTTTAGCTTTTCTGCTTGTTTTTTTTTTTTCCCTTTCCTGTTGGCTAAGTAATTGTTGCTGTGGGGGGAGGGGGGAGGGGGTGATTAAACGAAGCTTAGAATAAAAGATATGCTTCTTCCCCTCCCCCAAGACATTCTCACATTTACCTGAAGTGACAGCAGAGGAAATGTGAGTGATTCATGCTTCTTTTGTTGCCGATTCCAACTCTCATGTGAAGTGGAGGAAATGTGCATATATTCTGTGTCAAAGGAGAGGGGTGTCCATTGTTTAAACATCACATGCAATGCATCGACCTTCCTGACCACCAGACCCGGAGGGTTGTTTTTTTAGTTTTTTAAAGAAAAATTCTACCTGTCTTTTCAGTCTTTTGTTCTAAAAAGGGGTATATAAATAAGCCATGCAATATCTTCTTCCACCATCACTCTAGCTACTCCCCCAGGTGTTTCATAGTTCCTTGGAAAACCAAGAGGCTCAAGCTGGGGCCAATGGAATAAGGTAAAGATAAAGTTAAAGGGACCCCTGACCATTAGGTCCAGTCGTGACCGACTCTGGGGTTGCAGCGCTCATCTCGCTTTATTGGCCAAGGGAGCCGGCGTACAGCTTCTGGGTCATGTGGCCAGCATGACTAAGCCGCTTCTGGCAAACCAGAGCAGCACACGGAAATGGCATTTACCTTCCCGCCGGAGAGGTACCTATTCATCTACTTGCACTCTGACATGCTTTTGAACTGCTAGGTTGGCAGGAGCAGGGACCGAGCAATGGGAGCTCACCCCGTCGCAGGGATTCGAACCGCCAACCTTCGGATCGGCAAGTCCTAGGTTCTGTGGTTTAACCCACAGCGCCACCTGTGTCCCCCATGGAATAAGGTACTTGGGAACAATTATGTCAGGATATTTTCCCATTCCAGAAGCTGACCAGGACTTTCACAGAACTGCTGGGTAAGGCAGCAGGGAAATCCCCCAGAGCCATCAGTAAAACATCCAGGGACTGGCTGGATGACGAAGAGTGGTGGAAGATCCCCACCGAAGAACTCCCTAGGGAAGCCACAGAGACCCAAGGGAGTCGTGAATATCCTTATACACAGGGGAGTGATGGTGGGACCTAGAAGACACATCAGAGGAGGGAGGAAGCCAGGAGGTGGAAGAAACAAGAAGAGCCAGAAGCAGGAAGCCCTCCAAGGACAGGACAGGATGCAGAGGGACACTTCAAGCTCAGGATCTGAAGGAGAGGACAGGGAAGGGGGCAGACACTGCAACAGCTTCACAGCAGCTGCCTAGTCTCTCTGCCCTGAGCTCCCATCCCCCTTTGACTCCAAGGTCATGCAGAGCTTTACAAGTAGCTAAACAGAAAGCTAGGAAAGCCCAGAGGGGTGGCTCTCCTCCCTACCAGAGTTTGTGTCTGCTTGGGAGACATCTGGAAGAGGAGGTTTAAGAGGAGAAAGAGGTGCCAAGAGCCAGTCCTGGCAATGTCTTCACCGAGGGCAGCCGTGCCTGAGTGATCTCTGTTGTATACCAATCTTCTGAATAAAACAGCTGACTTTACTCAGAGTCTTGGAGTCTCTCTTCTAACCTGTTGATGAACCTGCTCCCCTGACAGTCACCGGACACCAGGTCTTGATGGATGGACCATTCCAATTGGTCAACCACCCTTGCAGAGGTTAGGAGTAAGTATAAACCCTATCCAGAAAAAATGTCTGTTCATGGCAATGGAGTACTTTCAAACTCCAGAGCACACATGCCCACCAACAAATAGACATGCTCAGAATCAGGAAATTGCTGCACAGGGCACTTTGAGTGGGGGGAGGGAACACAATCCCAATAATTCATTTAGATGCCCGCCGTTGTAAGTTGCTTGGCCTCACAGCCATTTCAAATGATCTCCCTTGACGCTAAAACTCAATTTTTGTCCAGGAAGGTGAACCAAGCAGATGCTTAGGGAACAAGGACAAGAATATCCACTAGTCTTTCTTCAGGAGTGACTCGAAAGCCAAAGGACCATGAGAAGTCTGGAATACACCTTCCTCCCTGCACAACCAATCCCTTACATAACATCATTATGGAACAGTACAGAAGAGTCAATATCTGAAGATGCTTATCTTCCTCATTCATTCCCTTGCTTTTTCTGCAACATGTTTCTTAGAGAGTAAACCATTTCCCTCCGATATGAATTACTGTTAGTGCCTTGGCAGAAAGTTGGTACAAAAACGCAATAAAATAAATAAAATTATGAACCGTGTTAAGGACAGTTTACCTGAAACTAGTAGCTGAGTGGTTCTACCAATATAGTACTTGTTTCAGGGTTTTGAGTCTTTAGATCACACTCTATCCTGTGGATCATAATCTGTTTTTCGATCCCTACTGTGAATTTAAAAAAAAACTTTTATTCTTGTTTACACACAAATTATTGTAGCAGGGGAAAAAGGCAACAGCGCTAATGGTAGAATAGCTATGGCATAAATGCTAGATAACCAGGCAGCTGGTTGCTCAAAATAAGAAAAAAACGATGCACTGTACAAATGTATCCAATATGGCTTACTGTAATTAGTAATATAATGTTTGTAAGAGATCCAAAGCATTCCCAAGGAAAAGTCAACTTTCCCTAGAAAACCTGTTTGCAAATGGCATCATCTTTCCGCTTTCTTCAACTTTGTGAGTTCACAGCATCTGCTGTTTAAATATAACAGCACATATGGCAGCATCATTCTGAAGAGCAATGTACCAAAAAGAAAAGAAAAGAAAAAATCCCCCAAAACTCAGAAGAAACTATTATGATCACTTCTGTCATGTTTATTGGGACATGGCTATAATCTGCTCACATAAGACAGAATCACAGCATTGAAAGGTACTCTAAGAGGTGGCCTAGCTCAACCCCTTGCTGACATAAGAATCTGCTGCTGCAGAACTCCTGACAGGTGACCATCTTGAAACCTTCTAACTCGACAGCATCCACTATTCACTGAGACAGTCTGTCCCACTGTCAAATATTTCATGCCATCAAGAAGTCTTTTCTAATGTTCTGCCATCTTGTCATATGAACCTACTGGTTTGTGTTCAAGACTCTGGAGCAACGGGGGATAGGTGGCAGCTCCATCATCTGAGATGGTCTTTCCTTGGAGACTTAGGAAATCAGATGGATTCCTGAATGCCCTGGCGGATTTTCTGGCTGACAATGACTGGTGCTCCTTTCGAGATTCAGTGAGCTTTAATAAGTCAAGAGGGGCAAGGGGCAAGGAGATCCATTGCTGACCACATCATCACAAGCATCTGTCCACGTCAAGTGAAACTAATTCCAAGACGTTGCATCAGATCTTGCATTGGCCACCTTGCTGGAGACTACAGTGAATGAAGATATGGTATCAAGGCTGCTACAGAGGCAAGGACCCTTGAAATGCTTTGAAAACAGTTCACAGTGGGCTTCTGGAGGGTCTAAACCTTCACTCTCTGGAGTAGATGTCAACAGACCCTGGCCAATATGAGAACGCAACACTGGATAGCTACTTGAGGATGTGATAGAGGCAGAAAGGTAGGCCTTATTTGCCACTCTTGCTGCCACAGAAGGTATGGTTATATTGCTTCATTCCTGCTCAGTTCCTTCTCCACTTGTACTCTACCCATCACCCAGCCTGTTTCATTGTTCTTCATTCCTTGCTATATCAGAATGGGTTCCACAATGCCAGAGAGGGCACTCAGGGGGCAACTGTGTCAAGAGCCAAGGCATCCCACAGCATGGCAAGGGCTTCAACAGGGCTCTATCTCCTTTAAACCAGGCTCCCCATTTCCAGGATGAGAAGGGCCTTAAGGGTCTGAAACTACAGAAGCAGCAGCCATTTCTATTTCTTGAAAATATAAAGGAAAATGCCAGGATAAAGCTCTGATTCCAGTGCTTCTCATTACTGGTCCTTCTTGAAGGAGGAGGAGGAGGACATCCAAAATACTGTTATAGATTTGGGATGGGGACACCCCCTCCTAAACCATACAAATTAATAAATGGTAGGATTTGGAATGTGGCGGGAGAAATACAAACTGCAGAGGAATTCCAGGGCTAGCCTATGCAAAATGACCTGGCCAAGCTAGGGCCATTGAGAAACAATTGAGGGCCAATTGAGGGCCACTGGCAATGCAAGAAAACTGTCCTTTCCCCCTGTCTCAGAGACTGGGGTTTGGAAGGTTGCCAGGTTAAATGGGTGCTTGAGGGACAGGAAAAGGAAGTCTGGTAGGAAGGGGTTCTGGGAAGCAGAAGAAGGAAGAAGGGCTGGAATCCATCTTGGGCAGGCTGGCTGAAGGTTGGATGGGAGAGATGCCTTGGACTCCATGGCTGCACTGCTGTGGGGGACAACTCCCTCTTGAAATGATCATGCTGTCAGATCTGGACTCCCTCCACGCAGACTGAAGGTGTAAATGGGTGAGTAACCCATATTTCTTATGGCCGTGTCTCAATTCTCCAAAGGACCACAGACCCTGGGTGAGTGCCTGGAACCCCATGGGCTCTTGCCACCGCTCGGCAGAGAGAGGGGGAGGCACCCAACTTTTGTAACAATATATTTTTTGAAGGTGAATTGACAGGCCACAATACTCGGCAAAGAAAATGCCTTCAGATACAATTCCATGTATTTCCTGGACTTAGAGGCTGCTGCACATTGATTCCAATATATGAACTGGCAAAGATAAATAAAAATCAGTGATTTGAATGTATGGAAAGGGAACCTTGGATCAGAAATGTGAAAGTGCCATAATACCACAGTGGCAAAATTTAATAGCTCCAGCTTTGACTTGAGATGGAGAAAGGTGTCTTGCTTTTTACTAGTGCAGAGCATTAGAAGCCTTGTTCTAGGAAAGATTTCAACATCCTGCTTGTTTGGGTAATAACTCCTCCATTAGAGACAATATTAGAAATTCAGCTTTTGATCTCTCCTTCTGGACTCTTTAAAATCCAAGCTGTGAACCAGCAGCTGATGCTTTACATATCACCCCAACAGCCAGCAATATATAAAAGCTGGGGAAACTGCATGCAAGGAAAATTAATGACCGACTATTAAGGGATATATAGTAGCTCACATTTGCATTATGCTACATAACAGCGAAGGAAAGCTGCATTCCCTTTGTTGTCATCGTAGCAAACAAGCAAGTGAGCAATACGGAGCAAAATAAATAGGAAAAATTCTGCTGATCCTTCCTTAATTGCAAGGAAGCCAAGGAAAAAGACAGAAAGACGTCCCTGTCATTATTGCAGAACAAGTGCGGGAAGTTTCTCTGGTACGACGGATGGCAAATGAGCTCAGTGGCGCCCTTGTGAAGTTGTACAGTAGCATATGGCGCAACAGATCTGGAGCAGCGAATGCCAGAGTGCTGAAACAAGTCATTTGTTAAATTAACAATTGAAAGCAGCACAACAAAAAAATGTGATCCATCTACCAGGCAACCCAACTTTATATGCACACTTCCTAACGAGCGCCTTTCCTGGTACCACTTTCTGCAAATGTGTCCCTCAAGATCTTTTTCAAAAGGGACCAACGTTTCCTTAGGTTAAAATTAGACTTCTTTTAAAAAAAAAAATCTATCCCATTTATGATTAAAGTGTACTACTGTTCCTAATAAGTAGCACAAAAGAGTTACAGATTTTTCTTTTCTTTGTTATGTCCCTTTGGCTGCAATCTTAAAGATGCTTCTTAGAGATTAAGCCTCACTGGAGTCACTGAGATCCACACTTTCAATAAAACAGGCAGGGCTGCCTTTAGCATATGTGCTGCCAGGGTGCAAAGATCTGTCCAGCGCCCCCAAATTTAGTTTAGCCGCCCCCAAAGGTGTCGAAGGTGCTGCTGACCCTGCTGCCGCATAGCAGCTCAATACAATACGTAACATAATACTTTGATGTAAGAGTTACTGTATTTTTCGCTCCATAAGACACACTTTCCCCCTCCTAAAAAGTAAGGGGAAATATGTGTGTGTGTTATGGAGCGAATGCAGGCGGGAGGCTCTGCTCAGCGCTCCCTTTAAAGAGCCACATGGAGCGTGTGTGCGGCTCTTCGGGGCTTTTCCCCGAGGAGGGAGAAGGGCTGCTCCGCGCACTCTTTAAAGGGAGTGCGGCTCGTGGGGGAGCCTTAGCCACACGCAGCCTCTCCCAGGCAGGGGGATGAAGGCTTCCCCTACCCGGGAGAGGCTGTGCACGGCTATCCCATAAGTCAGGACAGCCAGTGGGATCGCTGCGTAGCGATCCTGCTGGCTGTCCTGGCTTCTGGGATTCAGAATTTTTTTTCTTGTTTTCCTCTTCCAAAAACTAGGTGCATCTTATAGAGCGGAAAATATGGTAGTTTTGCGTGCACGGTGTCATTGAGAATGACAAGTGCCGTCTTTGGTAAATAAGCGCACAAAGTCAAAAGTCCTTCAGTGAAACAGTAGGTATACATTTCGGTAATACCTAGGTATATATGTATTTTGTTTTTCTAGCTTGATCAACATTATTTATTATTTCATAACAGGTAGATAGTTAAGAGCTTAGGCAGCTTCAGCGGTGGGCACCTGGCACCCCCCAGAATTCAGCACCCGGGTGCCCCACAACCCTTGCACCCCTGGGAAAAGATGGCCCTGAAAACAGGCATAGGGTTGTGCCACTGTTCACTAGACCTCCTCCTCCATCATCAATTGCATCAGAATCAGAGTGTGGCTCCAATTGCATTACGTACATTTAAAGCACTATCATATTGCTCCAAACAGTCATGACTTCCACCAAACAACTGTTTGGTGGAACTGTAATTTGCTAACTGTGTTGGGAGTTGCTAGAAGACCCCCTATTCCCATCCTAGAGCTACAATATCCAGAGTGGTTTAACAATCAATCCCTCTGGGATTGTACTCTGTACTCTGGGATTTCTACCTGTGAGGGGCAGTGCTATCTTTCTAGAAAAAGAGTGTCTGGAACTCACAAAAAACACCTCCTTTGTAATGGCAATGAGAGATGCCGGCTGAAAAAAAGCTCTCGTGAGGAAAAATAGGGGTCTCCTCACAACTCTCAGTACCTTTCAGAAACTTCAATCCCCCAGTAAATTCTCTCTCATAAGCTCCCTTTTACTTCCATGGCGCTTACTTTTCTCTCAGCTTGGTTTTATGCCAAGTGATTGGAACAGAACGCAGGACTCATCTGCTCTGTGCATTTAAAGCAGTATCATACCACCTGAAACAGTCTCTAGTTCACTCCAACCAACTAACCGTTCTTCCTTCGTGAATTTTTCCCATGGTTGCTTATTATGGGAGCAATGATAGTGCTCCCATGTGTTTAAATTATATGACTCCTAAAATGACCACACTGATCATTGTTTGTGCTTTTGTGTAAGGTGAGAAGTTGTTTTACATGGTTTTCAGTTCCCCTAGAAATAAAAATGCACTTTAGAGAGAGAGAGAGAGAGAGAGAGAGAGAGAGAGAGAGAGAGGTGGGAGTACCAAAATGCCAGAGAAAAGATTTCTGCTGGTACTTTTGGCGTCCTTTCCCTCACATAACCAATGCACTTTGACAAACTGCTCACCTAACAGACTGTATCGCTTGAGAGAGACTGACTTGCAAAGCACAGGGGAGAGAGAGATTTATCTGAAACCATATGGCAACAATTTATGGATCACATTGAGGGCTTCTGCCATTAAAATATCAAAGTAAGTGCTACTGTTGTTATATCTGTTGTAAGAAATGATAACTCACTAGGATTTCATATTTAAGAGGGCGCTTGCATCTCAGCCATTTTTGCTGCTGTTGTTTTTATTGCTTTTGTCACATGTTCATTTCCTCTCGGTGTATACTTATGAGCGCAAACCCTCCCTTGATGTCTGGACTGGGATCCAGTCAATTAACACCACTTTGCAATATGCGGGACCTGTTCTCCCTTACACACCACAAAGTTTTTTTACAGCTATTGTAGGCTGCTGCTCCACACACTTATGGGCAGTCCTAGGCATGCTTACTTGAAAATAATATAGGGGTAGGAGGCACCCACCCCAACCACTGTTTTGCCACAGTTAGTGGTGGTTATTTTGCACGTGCTTCCAAGAGGCTGGAGTGAAAAGGTGCGTATCATTTCAGGGATAGCTAAAAATGCCACCAAATATTTATAGATATTGGCTCTGCTTGCCAACCCCCCTGCACCTCCTCCTCAGACTTAGGATGGATCAGCAGAACTAGAAGAGAGAAGTTGTTCAAGAAATGGGGTTGTGAAGGTGACAAGTGAGCCTAATAGTTGCATAGGGTGGCAAAGGGAAGCTTCTCTGCTGTTGTTTTAAGCCACCACTTCCCCTCCTCTCAGTGTCCCTCCCTTCTCGCTCCCATGCCATACGCACTGCTGTTGTGCAACCTGCCTTCACTTTCGGGCCCCTACTCCGCATCGCTTCAAATCCTCCAATGGGGACTGCGCGATGACATCCTTACATTTTTATTATATAGAGGAAAATACTTCCGTAAATAAAAATATGTTGAGGAGGCAAGTCCTTTTAACGATTGCTTTGTGTTGTTGTTGTTGTTGTTTAAAGAAATAATTTTCCTGTAACACTTGGAGAAGAGAAGTAAAGTGTATGATCTTTTGTGGCTACTGAGTTGTTCCAAAAGGTGGGTAGAGTCTCTGAGCTGTGGCTTGGCAACCCTAATAATCTGCAGTGGTATGTGGGGTGGAGACACCCTCCTGACACTGGTGTTCTCCTCACACCCACATCCCAACACCTGGATGGAGAAGGGAAGTGGTTTGATTGGGGCTGTACAACTGAACTGCAGTGGCCACAACAAGTCCCCACAACAGTGGTACAACTGTGTGGCTGCCACCCCACCTTCCTCAGTACAGGCAAACAGCAGCAACTGTCAAGTGTCGAAAAGTTGACCCTGCCCCCTCCATACACGCACATTGCCCTAACGCTAACACGTGCACCTTACTGTTTATTGGATTGGTATCCTGCTCTGTTAATAGTCTTATTCCATAAGAACTCACAAATCAAATGGTTTGTGGGGGGAAAGATGACAAATGAAATGAAAATGACTTTGTACACATAAAATCTATTTTAAAAACAAACAAACCAGAACAGCCATAGACCCGCACCATAAATAGCCAGCCCAAAAAAATAATAATAATAAGCCATCTAGAGGACAATGCTTTTTTGCAAACAGCCACCTGCTAAAAACCTATTTTTAAGGCATTGCGGCAAAGTTAAGTGGGATTGGTTGACAGCTCCTTTTCTCCCCAGGAAAGTTATCTGTTCTCAGTTTGTCAGGTTAGAGAGAATGTTGGCAAAGAGAAAGGAGGGGAGGGGAGTCTTTGCAGATTTAGAGATCAGTGTACAAGAATGGCCATAAACGTTTCCAACTAAACTTGGGTTGGGCTACAAGGCTGTCTCTTTTTTTGAATCTCAGCCATCTTGGTGCCTGTGGTTTGTTCATCTGCTCCGATATATTCTTCCGAAGACTGCCACAAAACAAAGTCACAATTTGTGTCGTTTCAAACCGAAGCACAATCCCATTGTTATTAAGAGACACCTCAGAGTGTTATTCCTGATCACGGGGCCATGATAAACAGTCGTGACAGATTTCAGCTGAGCTGTTCCACCAGATGCATTCTTGAGAAACCAAAGAGGGGGAGTTAATTGCATATGTAAAAAAGAAAGAAAGAAAAAGATTCATAATACTACATTTCAAATAAATTTAGCGGGTGGGGGCATGTTGGTGCTGGGGTGAAGTATTGAGCCCAGCAATTTTGGGTACTTTCAGAGGGAAAAGTCCTCCTCAAAGCCACTGATATCCCCCCACCCGATGTTTTTTTGAGGGACAAATAGTGCTGCAAATTTGTGTTTGTGTGAGGGGGGGTGCAGATGTTCAGCTTCGGGGGGGGGGGTAAAAAGCCAAGGAGCATAGCAACTAAAGGAGGAGGGGGTGAGAGAACAAGAGAAAACACATAATAGCTTCTAGTCTGTCATTTCCCCCCACAGAGTAGTAAATAAGAGCTTTGATACATAAAAGCAGTTATCAAACAGTAACAAATTAGCTCTTTGCCATCTGTGATCCACATGAGGGGGCTGGGGGTGGCGGAGGGAAGTGGGTGACAGTTTGGGCAAGGTTTTAAAATATGAAATCAACTATTTATGAACTGGTTCCAGAGTCTCGCTGTCTACTTTTGCCTCTTCAAATGTGGCCACAAGAAAGAGGCGAGGTTTTTTTTTTTTACTCTAACTAAGAACAGCAGTTGCGGTCCTGGTTCTTTAAACGATGCTAATTGCTGGCTGACATTCGTAAACAAGATGTTTCCCTTCCTACCACGCTCAGCCCCTAGCACATTGTCACTTCTAGATCATCACTTCAGAGACAAGGGGAGAGGCAAAGTGTTATGTCCACCCAACCCATGCCTCCTGTGCGTTGCAAAGGGGTAACTTGGGCAATGTCCACAGCACACTGGGCTTACACCCCCCCCAAAGAATCCTGGGGTACATAGTTTGTCATGGATGCTGAGGGCCACTAGAAGACTTCTCTCACATAGCTAAAATCCCCAGCACCACTAGCAAGCTACAGTTCCCAAGAGTCACTGGAGGAAGCCATGACTGTTAAAGTGGTATAAGATAAATGTTGTGTATAAGATAAATGTGGCCATGTCTGCAAGTTTGGATACTTCAACAAATTAAAAATGATCTTAAAAATATGGCAAGAAAGAGGAAAAGGTTCCAAAGTAACTGATGTTTCCTCCTAAAAGCTCAAGGTGGGTTTTAAAAGATTGCAAAGAAGGTTTTTTTTTTTGGGGGGGGGGAGATGTATATGCTGGCTGAGGAACACAGAGACCCAAGACATCGAAGGGAGAAGACTCTGGTCCACAAAGAAGTTCATTCTGCAGTAAATGAGGCTCCTTTCCTGCACATTGCTGGGCTGCTTAAATCCTATTGACTGGGCAGGATTGCAGCAGTGAAGTCCAGCCCTCTCCATATTTGCTTGGAAGGATTTCTCACTGACTTCAATGGGACTCCTTTTCAAGAAAGCATAGGACTGCTGCAGTAGAATATATCTACGGTGCAAACTTAAATTGCTATAGGCTGCAATCCCTAGAACACCAGAGATGGGGAACATTTTCTAGTTCGAAGGCAGCATTCCTTCCTAGGCAACTTGCCACATGCCAGTTGTGAGTGGAGCCAGAGGCAACACTGGGCGCAAGCAAGACATGAGTGAACACAAGAACCAGTTTGCACCATTGTGCAGTAGGCTAGTTTCTACACTCACTCATTCAACCCTCTCTTCCTTCTGGACAAGCAAGAGGCCTTATCAGATAATTCAGGACACATTGCAGCCAGGCAAAAATAAATAGATGTTTTCAGAGGTAGTAACCCTATGCACATTTACTTAGGAGGAAATACATTCAATTCAGTGGGACTTCTTCCATGGAAACATCCATAAGATCATGTTGCACAGTTATTACTACTTCCAATGAACTCTAGTAATTATAGTTCTGTGCAGATAATTAGGAGGCCATTATAAGCAAATTCCCACCATATTACAGACCCTATAATTCTTGGAGGAGCCCATCATAATTAAAACTGATGTAAGACCAAGGTAGGGACGCGGGTGGCACTGTGGGTAAAACCTCAGCGCCTAGGACTTGCCGATCGTATGGTCGGTGGTTCGAATCCCCGCGGCGGGGTGAGCTCCCGTCGCTCGGTCCCTGCTCCTGTCCACCTAGCAGTTCGAAAGCAATCCTAAGTGCAAGTAGATAAATAGGTACCGCTTTCTAGCGGGAAGGTAAACTGCGTTTCCGTATGCTGCGCTGGTGCTGGCTCGCCAGAGCAGCTTCGTCACGCTGGCCATGTGACCCGGAAGTGTCGTCGGACAGCGCTGGCCCCCGGCCTCTTAAGCGAGATGGGCGCGCAACCCCAGAGTCGGTCATGACTGGCCCGTACGGGCAGGGGTACCTTTACCTTTTTAAGACCAAGGTAAAATTTGTCATGTAGATATGTTCCTAGATGCTCAGTTGCCATACAAGTCTGTTTGCCTTTTTAAAAACCCATAAATAAAGCTCAGTCAAGCTGCAAACAGGACAAGGAAAAAAAGATCAAAAGGGCTAATTGGGTTTATCAGGGCTGGCCCTACTATTAGACAGAGTGAGTTACATGCCTCAAGCAGTTTTTTGTACATGGAATGGGGGCGGTGCAATCTTGTCCTTTGCCTCAGGTAGCAAAATGTCTTCCGCCAGCCCTGCTGTCTGTATGTAAGAGACTTCTGATTCAGTGCCACTAAGGTGAATTTCATTCTCTTAAATGTCTTATCTCTGATTTATTTCTCTTAGAGAACAACAATGTCAAGGACAAAAAATATTGGAGGAATGGGGAATCCATCCCGTGACTGGAAAATTACTGCCTCCTGTGTTGTTTTTTGGTTTGTTTTTTAAGAAATGATATGGAGCTGTTTAATTCAGCAACATGGAGGGAAGATGCAATTAAGGAACAGTGGCTTGCCTTTTCTCATGTGATAATCCTCTGTTTTTCCACGTGTCAAATTCATTTTGACTTTCTGGGAAATACAATGGACCTTTCAACGCCTCTCATTTTCCCCCTGTTCTTTTTCCTTCTCTTTTAAGGTAATTAGTCCCAGAAATGTAAAGCCTACATAACAGTCACATCTTCCACCAATCCCACATCACTAAACTATAGCACCTCAGGCTATGGAAGTGTTCTTTGGCACATTTTGACTAGATTAAGAAGCTCAGGCTGCCAACAATATGTTCCACAGACTTCACTGAACAGAGAGACATGGACTCAGACTCCATCTGCACCATACATCTAAAGCACCATGATACCACTTTAAGCGGGCATAGCTTCCCCCAAAGAATCCCAAGAATGGTAGCTTGTTAAGGGTGCTGAGTGTTGTTAGGAGGCCCCAATTCCCAGAGTTCACTGGGAAGAGGGATTGACGGTTAAACCATGTTGTTAAATTCATATCACAGTGCTTTAAATGTATGGTGCCTTAAATGTGGCCTTGCATGGCAAATCAAAGCAACAGGAACGGCTAGGCCTACTACTAGGCAGAGTGAGGCAGCCTTTGCAAGAGGCCAGGGAGCGATTGTGAGACGTTCACCTCCCCTAAACTTGGGCACGACCCTCATTTACTGTGGAGGAAACCACCAATGTTCAAGTATGTTTCTATTGCCATTTAGAGTCTATCCCCAGCCCAGTCAGCTTCTGCCAGTCCAATCAGTGACAGCCATCTTGTCTTTCATCTCAGGCAACCAAATGTTTAGGGTCAGCATTTGCAATAGACTCTAAACAGCAGCTGGAGGTATTTTTCAGAGAAGTGAGGTTACGATACGATACGATAATCGATACAATACAATTATCTTTACTGTCATTGTCCCATACAGTGGTACCTCAAGTTACATACGCTTCAGGTTACAGACTCTGCTAACCCAGAAATAGTACCTTGGGTTAAGAACTTTGCTTCAGAATGAGAACAGAAATCATGCTCCAGCGCGGCGGCAGCGGGAGGCCCCATTAGCTAAAGTGGTGCTTGAGGTTAAGAACAGTTTCAGGTTAAGAACGGACCTCCAGAATGAATTAAGTTCTTAACCTGAGGTATCACTGTACAGAACAACAAAATTGAAAAAAAATCTACATCAGACATTCAAAAAACCCACAAGCCTACTATCCCAGCCTGGTTAGCCCCTAAAAACTCTGATACCCCATAATTGAATACAATATACTCACATAAAGACTACCTTACACTGCGTTTAAAACCCAAATCGCATTTGGATAGAAACTGTTTCTCAGGCAGCTAGTCCTAGTCTTTATAACTCTGTACCTTCTTCCAGAAGGCAGAAGCTGGAAGAGATTATTTCTGGGGTGCTCACTATCCTGCACTATCTCTGCACTCTGTGCTAGAGTCATTGCTGCCAGTGCTGTGTGTTTACACACTCCAAATTTATAGGGAAGCCAGGGAAGTAGAAGATTCCTTGTGCATTGCACTGATACACACATGTGCAGGTAAAAGTACGCCACATTCACAGGCATGCCTGGCATTTGAACAGTGCATTCCCATGAGATGGAGAGGAGATATGGCTGCCATCTTCAAATATCTCAAGGGCTGTCACGTGGACAAGGGAACAATGGATTCAAGTTACAAGAAAAGAGATTCTGACTAAACATTGGGGGAACCTTTCTAACAGTAAGAGCTGTTCAACAGTGGAACGGTCTCCTTTGGGATGTTGTGGGCTCTTACTTCATTGGAGGATTTTAAGCAGATGTCATGGATGCTTTAGTTGAGATTCCTGCATTTCAGGGGGTTGGACTAGACAGTGGCGTAGCGTGGGTTGTCAGCACCCGGGGCAAGGCAAGTAATTTGCGCCCCCTAACCCGTGGATTTGCGCCCCCTAACCCTAACCCCCAGATGTTGTGCCCAGTGCGGCCGGGCCTCCCTGCACCCCCCACGCTACGCCACTGGGACTAGATGACCCTTGGGGTCCCTTTCAACTCTGCAATTCTGTGATTCTATGAAGACAACTGGTTTTGCACCAGTTAGGGTTGGGACAGTGTGCTGCACCAGCCATGGACTCAGCCTGAACCCTGGAGTGAAAGCATTTTTAGAGTGGACAAAGGTGTGGATTCTGAGCCTGTTCCAGAAACAGTACAAGGTGGGATTCAACCAAATCCAGTCCACAGCTCTACCTGACAATGGCTAATTTTTGATCAATGACATTGTTTGTTTTTTATGGACTATCTCTAGGTCTTTGGCCCAGTGTAAATAGAAGTATATCCCAGACTAAGCTTATTAAAATATGTTTGTTTCAGTGACTGAAGGCGTGCAGGATTGTATGCATCTCTTTGTGCAAAAAATAATAAGAATGTTTGCAAAAGAAAGAAAGAAAACTATTGCCCTACAATTGAATGCTAATCCGGTTTCTTGTTGTCAGATCTGTTAATTACATATACAGGAAAAGAGTAAAACAGATATTACTGATTCACACTCAGTATGCCAAGAACTGTTTCCAGAATGAGAATTCTCAGTCCAACTTCCCTTTATTTTCTCCTTGTCTGCGCAATATGGAAGCCCATTCATTTGTTAAGCAGAACAAGGAGAGATTTCACTTTCCCATCTCTAAACTGAGTGTATGTCATCCAAAAGCCTGTTACAGGCACCCACTGGGAGAGAAAATATGGGCATCAAATTTACATATGAGTTTATGGCTAAGGTTTATTCATCATAAATACAAGAAGACCTTTGCCTAAAATGAATGCAAGCTATTTTTCTTCATCTTTGCCTTGGTTGACTTTCTCTATTGATTTCATGGTAGGGATTTAATTCTTCTATATAGGCATGGTTTTTCAACGTAGGTTGACATAGCTCTTGTTTCTCTTGAACCTGCCTTGCACCATGATGGTAAATTTATGTCCGGACTGCACCAGCTTCAAACTACAGATGGAGTTTACAAGATCAAATAAAAAGGGTGTGCATCAGATTAGGCCATAATCCCAAAAGAAAGCACATTACTTCAAACAGATTAAGGGCTCACCCCCCCACAAGATGAAACAAAAACTCCCCCAAAGTGCCCCCAAGCCAAAATAGGGACCTCCAAAGCAATCTGAGGTGATTTGGGCACTGAAAAAGCTTTGCGGGCAACTGTATCTGCAAAAATCAAAACATTTCTCCCCAAGTAGGCAATGAAGGGAGAGAAGGAGGAAGGGAGAGCTCTTTTGTTACCGACACACAGCTTCTAAACAGAGGGAAGATTTTACGATGCTGTGAGGAAGGGGGCTTGTTGTTGTCTGTCCTATGCTCTTTGCTAGTTCCTCCTGTCAAATCACCTTACGCTTAGCTTCTGTGAGTTTTGGTGCCAATTTTGTGCCAACACAAGCCTGAAGCTGCTTTTTTTATGGATCAAAACACCCGAGACCCTGCGCCCACTCTTCTGAAATGTTTCACCAACTGAGCCCATCACCAGGAGCCCCTTCTAATCAAGATTCAGAGGGTGGCAACAAGGGAGAGGGCATTTTCAGTCGGGTTGCTCTCCTGTTTACGGAATGCTTCCCACAGAAAAGCCTGGAACCACATTAACAGTTCTCCCAGGTTTTGAGGAACTACAAAAATCATGCTCACTGCTCCGTGGGTGGGTAAGTTTAGTGAGGCATTATTGTTAAACCTGAGCATGTAAGTCACCTCGAAATGTTTTTTATTAGGAGACAAATAAATGGATGTATTGTTATTAAGATGTATTATTATTATTAATAGTTAATTAATACATTTGTTGCCTGAAGAAACCTGGAAATGTTGTGTTTTTGACATGTGAGAGTGTGAAGAGTCATACGGAGACCTTTGTTTCTTAAACATGTGAGAGAATTCCGGCATATCTGGCAATGCACTTTCTCCCAGCATGCAAACACACACACACACACACAACCCACCATAGACCTGTCCCCTTTAATTCTTAAGTCATCACAGGGTTCAGCAAGGCTTCTCATCTTGCTTTCTTCAGCGAACCCAGGAGATTCAAATCCTGGCATGGAACCTACCCCTACACAGTAATCTGGTTTCTTGAGATTTGGGTATCTGCAACTGAGGCCAAGTCAGAGGCCGTGGTGGTATTATTCCAGAAGCAGGTGTGAATGCATGTGAGATCCCGGATCTTCTTGAAATTGGCACATTCATGCCCCCATCCCATGGAATTGGTACAAGAAATTTTGTCACCTGAAGCAGGTCCAAAATGCCACTCCTTCCCCACTAAAGATGACACTTTTGAAAGTGTTGATACACAAAAAGACCCTCATTCCTACTTACCTACTTACCTACCCCCTACCACCACCAAGGCAGTGCCCAAAGTTCATCATTTTACGCTGCTACATGTCAGATTCCTTTGCTCATGGTCTGTCTCAATAGCTCTTAGTCACATGTATCCAACTTTTATATCTTTCTCATCTGCAAGCAGAATTGGAAATCCACAAGGACCTAATTTTGTTCAGTCTCTGCAGGGAATGAGAATAACTGATAGAATTTCAAGCACAAAATTCCATTTAAGTTCAAATGTCAACCTTGCTCTGCATATGCCCCACATTATGGAGTTGTGGTTTGCATCCATTGTAGAGATCAGGGATTAATTTTAATTTTTAACCTTATTGCAATTTCTGTGAATAACAGCAAAAAAACAAAAACCGAAACCATAGATTACATAAAATGGGAACTTTTGTATTCGAGTTGCCAGGAAAAAGCAAGCCAAAATCAGTAATTGTAACCAGATTTTTCTTGACCCCTATCTCTCCATTTCATTTCCAAAATTGTTTCCTTCCAAACATTTCCTACTATTCAGTACTGAACTGCGTCAATTCTAGATAAGAACCCACCAGTTGCTGGATCACAGTTGTATAAATAACCAGATGAAATGAACTAAGTCTGATCTGAAGACCTGCATGATCAGAAAGCAAACATATATAGATGGATGATGTGCCAAATTACTATTTGGGCCGATGTCCCATTGCAAAACATTATACTGCATTCGCCTATCAGGAGATGCATTGGCAAATATTTCGCACCTAGATTTGCCATCGTTTTTAGTGGCCCTGTTTGACTGGCTTTCATAATTCAACTTCCATTCTTTATTTTTGGGTCTATAAAAGTTAATCTATATTGCGTTGGGGGAGGGGATTCTTTGAGGGTTAAAAAAAATGGTACATATTTATGTAAAAGTGGTGACTGGTGCTTTGTACAATCAGAAGAACTCCTCTTTGTCCCATTGCATCACATATTACAATGGGCATCTGTGCAGGTGTGGCGCATGTAAGCACCTTGTGGTGAATGGAACCTGCTGGTTAATAGGACGGGAGTGATTTTACTTAATCATACAGCCATTTCATTGCACAAAAGAATGAATCTTTCTGCCAACCAATCTAGAATTTTGCTACAGCTAAAGACAGAAAGCAGTGTGAAGGTGGATTTTGGTTATGTTTAAATTCAGGTTTTGGTTATGTTTAATTTGGAGAAAGTGCTACCCAGGAGCATTTAGATCCAGTGAGTTTGTTAGATTTTGATATCCTAGTTCTCTGCCCTTTTACAAATTAAACTACTCCGAAAGAGCTATCCCAAGCATTGTGCTTCTTGCATAAATGTGCCTTTAAACAACATATTTAAGACATGGAAATACAAAACATGAAAAATCATGAAATGTTCCGTTTAGCATTATGAGTCCAGCTATTTTAAGGGCACAACAGCAGTAGAAATCCTAGTTTCGTTAATCAAAAGTGGCACTGGTATTCCCAGAACGGCTTATTTAAAAGGTGCACCACCACATTACGCCTAAAATTCAATAAATGAATGTTCTTCTTAAAATGTTTTGGGGATAAGCATAGCAACGCCACCCAGTTACAGCTGTGAGCCAGTGGCCCCTCAAATCCACCCTGTTTGTAGACAGAGAAGGCAGGGTGGGCAGATAAGCTATGTCACCCAGGGGGAGAAGAAACTTCCCCACAACTTGTCAAGGGTAGAGCTTACCATTAGCAACAGCTTCTTTTCTTCCCTAAGATTTTTGTTTCCTGCCAGTGGCGGGAGCAGCAACAGCAGCAGCAGCAGCAGCAGCAGCAGCAGCTATTCTGCTGGTAGCCTGGTCACCAGTTTGCATCTTCCACAAGGCATCATTCCAGAGTGTTGTCGGGTGGGTGAAGGCAATGCGGCCACAGCACCAAAAAATGCTGGAGCACATTGAGACAGAATTCTGCTAAGTGGCCTTCTTTTCTGGAAGCAGGGCCATGTAGGAAAATTAAAATCTCAAAACTGTTCTCACGGGGGGAAAAGTTTTAGAAATTTTGGCATCACTCTAAAACAGTCCACCTTCCCAACTTTTAGCTGGATGGACCCGTTGGTCTGACTCAGTAGATGGCAGCTTCCTATATTCCAAACTGTTTTCACTCATGGTTGTGCTGATCTAAAAAACCCCAAGTTTCTAGTAGGCGTGAAAGTAGAACATCTATGGGGCTAACAGGGGCTTCAAGAGCATTGGACACTTATAGAAGTGAGCCTTCCTAATGGGCATTTCTTTGGAAGCAAGGTCCACTAAGTTCACTAGAACTTACTGCCTAGCAAGTATGCATGAAATTTCAGATTTCAGTCATTTGTAGTAGGTTTTACTGAGACTTATGTACCCCTGGATTTAATGGGATTTACTCCGCAGTTTACTGAGCCCAGGACTGCTGCCTTAGTACATTAAATCCACACTGATATAAATCAAAAATATCTGCAGTGAAATCGATCGTTAGTCCAGTTACAGGACCGCATTCCTTACTAGAGCTATTTCACGAGCTGCGTTAAATTACACAGGCAAAATATTTCACAATCAAATCTTGAACTCATCATATACTGCCAGAACTTTAGACTGAGTGGTTTAAAAAAAAAAAGTTTTGAATGGTGTTAAGTGCTTGAAAAACTGGCTTTCTCCTCTTGAAAATATATAATCTAATATTTATAAGGGGGTTCCCCAGTATTTGCTAGGCCCATGCTAAATATGTTTTTTTTTTCCTAGCATCTTCTCCTGTCTTGAAAAGCACTATCCCTCTGAAAGTTGCTTTATACATATTTTGATTTTTGGAACTCTGCCTTTCCAAAAGAGCTGACAGTGGTTTATAGCGAATGAAGTAAATTAATATATAGACTTTTAATCATATTATGTCTTTAAAAACAACAACAGAGCTTTTTTTAAAAAGCCTGAAATCTTCAATAGCATGAAATTCAAGAGTGACACAAAAAAGGATGGGTCTGATCCTACCAACGGAGGCAGCACTTGGTGGTAAGACTGTGTCCTACTCCACTGCCAGCCTCCTCTGCCACCTCCAATGAGGCATATGTTCTGGAGGGGCAGTGGGGAAACATGGCAGATTGGCTTCTCCCTTTCTGAGGCATGGAGTCAAAAGAGGAGAACCTCCATCTTCCATCCTTGGCTGTGAGCCTTCAACCCCTTGCTTAATCTTCTTCCTCCTCACCCTCATTCGCCGGACATGCCAAACCACACCAGATCCTGCTGAAGTTGATGTTCATATGACTCCATCTTCCCCATTATAGGGAGGTGCACTGTATTTCTAAGTTGTTGGGTTTTATGGATATCATTTATTGCATGCCGACGCCCCATGGCCACCTTGTTCCCTAGGTACAAATAGCTAGACAACACACAGTATTTAGGCTTGGGATAAAATAAGGCCACAACTTTATTGGTTACAGATCTGAAGCTTAGGCTATAGGCATTGGGGCAAGAGATTGCATGTATCACATCAGCCCATCTGCTGGTAGTGTCACTAAGGACAAAGCCAGCCGGGAGGGATGCCCTATGACCTATGTCAAATTGGGACATCCCCCAAGTGGTCTCCACTGGAGGAGTGGTATTTTCCTAGCCCCCATCAGGGCATCGGACAGGACCCACTCCTCCCGGATCCTTTTAACAGGATACCTTTACCTGAGGAGGGGCAGGCAGAGGCTACAACACACACATCCCTCAAACCAAGACCTAGGCTTACCCAATTCCTATCCACCCATCAAGCCGAAGAATCGGCACAATGAAGGAGAGGGTGAAAGGCCTGGAAGGCTGGCAATTTATCTTGTCTCTGGGTGCAGGGCCAAGTGCCACTATTGGCTGGTTGTCCTGTGCCCAGGGGAATGCCCTCCAATTCCTGCCGCCATTGGCCCATTTGGTGGCAGGGGGACAGTTTGGGCCATCTGCAAAGCCGCCCACCCAAGAAGGCGCAAACGGACTTATGTTACTATGCTACAAAGTGGCCTTTGACAAAGGGCGGTATATTAAATTACAGTAAAAATGTCATATGCAAATTTTATATACATCTGACTTCTTTTTGGTGATACAAATTGTCATTTTTGGCAACACACACACACGTTAGGCCTCTTGTATGTTTCCCGCTTAGTCCCAATACAAGGCTGGCTGGTTCTTCTTCTTTCGTACCCATCCCTGGACTAAGGGAGGAGGAGGAGGAAGATGAAGCCCAACAGGTGCCCTCTTTCCACTCTAGCCCATCCACTCAGACATCTCACAAAAGCAGGGTTGCTGACCACTGATCAAGATAATATCCAGCAATCCTGCTTGTTCCAGCAATTCTCTTTTGAGACCAAACCTGAGTCTTATAAGTATCACAGGGCTGTGAGGACACACAGACCCCAATGGCATCTAGGTAAGCCATTCCCCCACCCCCAACTTTTTTTAAACAAAAAGTTTACTGTCATCAGTAAACTTTTTGTTTGTTTTTTAAAAAATGTGTTTTTACATATTTCAGTCAACTGGGATGGATATGCATTGAGGAGGAGATCTGTTGAATACTCTAGGATAATGGTCTGTTAGGAGTTTTATCTGGATATGAAACTTATTGGAGAGAAAACAGTTTCTCATTTCACAATATAAGAAACAGTGCCATTTTTTTGTCAGAGAAAAAAATGTATATCTAAAAGCAGTCATGATATACGACTCTAAATAATTACTTTGTTATGCAAACTGTCTAAACAACTTTTAAAAAAAAGAAAAGAAAGCAGCATGTCCAAGATTTTAATAGAAAGTTTTAGGGCATGCACATTTTTTAATTCAGAATGGATTATTTTAGAACCTGATGTAATTGTTTGTGGAGGGTTCATGAATGTAAGTCAAGCTACAACATACATGGAAAGACAATAATCTGCCAGTGTGGCTGTTCCATACCTGGCCTGGAGGATGACTTTCTGACTCAAGTATAAGAAACCATTTTAACAACATATTTAATGAGAGGCTTGGAAGCATCTCCAAAATTATGAGATGTATAAGTTTCAAGTGGTTTTCAGCCCTGCATATGTAATACTATATATCAAAGAATTCATCATATCCTCAGTGAAAAATTATGTGCCTTGGTGTAAGTCCATATGAGGAACAGTTGAGGGAATTGGGTATGATTAGCCTGGAGAAGAGAATACTAAGAGGCAATAGAATAGCCATGTTCAAATATCTAAAGGACTGCTACAGGGAAGATAGTGCAAGCTTGTTTTCTGCAGCTCTAGAGATAGGAGCTGCGCAAAAAAAGGAGATTCTGACAACACATTAGGAAGAGCTTTCTGATGGTAAGAGCTGTTCAACAATGGGACGAATTACCTTGAAAGGTGGGGGACTCTCCCTTCATTGGAGGTTGTTGAACATCCATCGAGGATTCTTTAGCTGCAATTCTAGCATTGCAGAGAGCTGGACTAAGTGATCCATGGAATCCCTTTCCAACTCTACAGATATACGATTAAAACACAAACGAACTGATCCCTCCCTGCCCCAACAAACAGCCTCCTAGATCCACACACATGCATTTCAGAAAACAAATCCCCATTTGGCAAAATGCTTAAGCACATAGCTGACTTTCATATCCATGGGATTTAAGCAGCTTCTTAAGTGCTTTCTTGAAGAGAGGCCTTCAGCTTGATTTTTGCCGGCCAGGGCTTGGTGGTGGATGAGAAGGAGACTCACACCAGTTCTTTTAAAAAGAAGATAAACTTTTTTACATGGTAAGAAAATAACCTGCCCTCTCCTTTTGTTTTGTGCATGCCTTTTGCATTGATTCATTTATCGTTTTATATATATATATATATATATATATATATATATATATATGAAACCCATCCTTCAGATTTAATCCAGGACCCTTAAAAGGCAGAGTTAAGATAGGGCAAGTAGAACTACAAATGTTTACATTGTTGTAAGGAGGGAGAACGGGTGTGAGTGGAGAGGAGGGGGGTGTTTCTGGTTTTGCTTGTATATCATGCCAGAGGTCCCTCGCTTCCTGTCTCCAGCTGATAAAAGTGGAAAGGAGGGTCAGCCTGAAGAGGGAGGGGAGCTTTCCCCTTGGTGTCGCTCCAGAATGGAGGGATCAGGAGGAGGCTCAATATGTCTGACAGCTGAAATAGATGATGCAGCACACCACCTATGTAAACAGAAATAGACGCTGGGCCTGATGGAGCTCAGAGATATGACCCTGCCCATAGAGCCGCTGAGTCTAGACTCCAGATGTGTTCTCACTGTTACCAGGCCAATTCCAATCCAAGTGGTAAATATTTCTACCAGATGACAGTGGTCTCTGTTACAGAAACGAAAGGGGAACGGACAGAAATAGGAGGGGAAGCGAGGACTGGGCACTACAGCTCGCTTAGAAAAACATTCCGCATCATCTGAAAGATGTTAAGGGGCAATTATTTAAATAGGTCACACACATTCCTCTCCTTTCCTTCGCCATGTTCTCTTGAAAGGGATCCAAGGCAAACCAAAGGCGATTAGTTGCTTAAAACGTATTGAATCGGAGGTCTCGAAGAGGATCTAAAGGGACGTTTAACATTGGGATTTCGGCATTTTGAGGTACATGGCAGCAGAGGGAAGGGCAGCGAGTTTCTGCCGCTGGTTGCTTAATGGCGAGTGAAGGTCACTGGCTTTCATGAAACACAGCAGAAGGAAGGGAAGAATCTCCTGCTACGTATTCACCTGAGATTTGGGATTCAGTCCATTCTTTAACATAGCCTTTCTGTGTTAATTTGAACCAGCCACTTATACATGCCCAGGTGCCTCAACACTCCCAATCAAGAATCATTGTGGAATAATTCCCATTAAAGTTGGGTTATAGAGCAACAACGGGAGGGGCAAAGGAAAATTTGAATCCTTACGACACACCTCCCTTCCTGAGGTACTTAACGTGATTTAAGTTTCTCTTCTCCTCGCCACCCCCACCCCAGGTAACATAGTCACTAAAATAGCACAGACAAAGTCCAGAGAGAAAAGAAATCCTGGTTAACACTTTAACACTAAGGAAACTGAACAAAAGCAGAGTATAATTTTAAGGGGAAATAAATAGAGAAGTTTCGTCAAGTCTTGTGCATATACAATGAAACATACAGAGGAAAACTCCCTCAAAACCACACAGCCAATCAGGGCATGTGCTGCCTCGGTGAACGTCTGGCTCACTCTGCCTGGTTGGCTAAGAAACATCTGCACCACTCCCCTCTTGGTTAGCTGACTTAGTGGTAACAAAAGTTAAAGGTGCAATGATCGTTGCGGTTGCACTTGCAACACCACCCACCCGCTGCTCTCATGTTTATCAGCTGCTGGTAGCAGGCAGGAAAATGCACAAATGTGTTGATGTTGCATCAAAGGGAAAGTCCTATTGGACATTACTATGGTGATTGGGGTTGACAGGACCCTTTGCATGGTCACCACACATGGAACAAAACAGGCCACCCTGCAAATCTATATCCAGTAGGTGGTGTCCAGTAGGGCTTGGCAATATCTGCTTTTCAACAACATATTATATCACCAGCTAAACCTCGTGACATCCTGATATATCATGATGTCGGAAAGGAGGAAAGAAGGCAGGGAGCAAGACGGCAGTTGCCCCTTGCACTTGGAAGCCAGCCACACAGACGATCGGAGCCATTGTGCACTGCGCCAACAGCCTCCCCAGAGTCACCAGCTGTGGCTTGCACCGACAATCGCCTCTCGCAGTGTAAGCAGCAGCTACCAAGGCATGGGAGGCAGTTTTGTTTCCTCCTGGGTGCCTGGCATGAGGAGAAAGGGAGGGAGGATGCAGCCCACTTACATAGACAGAGAAAGAAGCAAAGGCACTGGCAGGCAGTTCCCACTCAAGTCTCAGCCTGCCAATAATAATAATTTATTATTTGTACCCCACCCATCTGGCTGGGTTTCCCCGGCCACTCTGGGCGGCTTCCAACAAAGATTAAAAATACATTAAAATGTCACACATTAAAAACTTCCCTGAACAGGGCTGCCTTCAGATGTCTTCTAAATGTCAGGTAGTTGTTTATCTCTTTGACATCTGATGGGAGGGGGTTCCACAGGGCAGGTGCCACTACCGAGAAGGCCCTCTGGCTGGTTCCCTGTAGCTTTGCTTCTCGCAGTGAGGGAACAATCAGAAGGCCCTCAGCACTGGACCTCAGTGTCCGGGCAGAATGGTGGTGGTGGAGATGCTCCTTCAGGTATACTGGGCCGAGGCCGTTTAGGGCTTTAAAGGTCAACACCAACACTTTGAATTGTCCTCGGAAACGTACTGGGAGCCAATGTAGGTCTTTCAAGACCGGTGTTTCAAGACCCAAGGCTGTGTTGTGGAGGGAAGGAGTGGGAGAGCATCAGGTGGTCTTGTGGTGTGCCCAGGAGTGAAGTGTGCAATGCTGGCTTTAGCCGGGGGGGGGGGGGTTGTGATATTGCCTGCTCAAAAAATTCTGAATTACTTCTTAGCCCAGCCGTTTAAAATGACAGAATGAAATACAAGATCTACTAAGTCCAACTTGGCTTCTCAAACACAATTCATAATCTCACAAGCAGGTGCTCTCAGCCAGGTAAAAGTAATCAAGTTGAAGTTAAATGCTCATTGATTAACATGCCTTTTAAAATCCCTTTTCTCCATTAGCAAAATTATAAGTGAATAATCTCCATGGAACACCTGCTAACTTCCTCTGATATCAACAGAGACTGGCTGTATTTATTACAGTTGGGTGTAGATGTACTTGCTAATTGGCATTCTCTTTTCTTCCTCTGTGCATCTATTACTTTTCCCATTCAACTTCTCTTTTTGCTTGAAAAGCTTCTAACCAAAATAATGGAAAATGCCAAGATGGTGCAGTTTGACATATTAAAATCCTTCAGATGGCCACAGAATATGCACACGGTACACTGAATATATTGCGAGATTGTTGATTTGTGTATTTTGGTTTTGACAAAAATCAGTGGTGCATCACTACATTTTTTTTATTTTAAAAAATCACTTGATTTTGCCCTTTTGACTTTTGTACAGACTGAAATGGTCTGAGAGGAGATGTACAGCACAATCCTAAAATGATGGTGAAAGCCTGGCTGGCTCAAGTTGGCAGGCTGGTTATTTGTTTTTCCTCCCATTGATTCAATGGGAGAGCTTTAGACATGCTGAGAAGTAGATTAATGTAGATACCAGTAGGTACTGCCACCTGAATCCCGTCTCGTTGTTATCCTCCCACACACAGACACATTCAGTGCTCCCAGTTTCAGTATTTCCATGGGCTACTTCTTTCTAAGTCATGGATATAGAGTTGGAGGAAACAATTCCTTCTATAGGATATACACACAACAAAAACTAGTGAACCTTTTTTAAAAAAAAAAAATTACCACTGCAGCAAATTCAACACAATTTGGCTCTGCAGAAATTTGGGTGTTATTTTGATTATTCATAGATTTCATTTTAAGAAGGTAATTAAAATTTCATTTTAAGAAGGTATCAATGGAATGCACCCACACCCAACCCCTTTGATACCAGATACATTGGATTTAGCAACACCCACCACCAGATATGTGTTTCCTCACAAGTTACCCATGAGGAAATGTGGTTCTTAACAGGATGGGAAAAGGCTCACCACCCCCGCTTTAAAGAGAACCATTCTAGGGAGGGAGTTTCACAAGCTGGGTGCCATGATCAAAAAGGCCCTGTTGCTCTGGAACCAGGTATTCTGATGTCACAAAACCAGCTGTGAATCAGTGGTTTCACCTCAGGCACAATGGAGATGAGTCCATGGTGCATTGATTTAGAAAACCTGAAGGAGTGTGTCTAGGTAGCTAATGTACAAACTGTACCTATCAACTTCCAGAGCATTCAGTCGAAGATGATTACTGTTCAAGACAAAGAAATGAATAACAAAACATTTGGCTGTCTTATCTACCTCTGGATACCCTCCCCACCCCCCACCCCCTTGGGCTCATGGTACAAAGAGAGGCTGTTAGCCTTACAGGTAATCATCTTCCTTTCATTCATTATTTCTTGCCACCTGACTAAGCAAGACTTCATGCATATTTCTCCATTAACTTTCCTTTTGTATTACTCAAATGTGTTCGTGTCACGCCTCTTCAGGCGTAGCTTCATTATTCAGTCAATAGCATGTCTATACCAGTAGCTCTTTTGTGCAAGGAAAACACAGTTCATTTGCACAATGAAGGTCACACCGCTTTGTTTAAAGATGAGCTGGAAATAAAACATTGAAAGCACTTGGGACAGGAATCAAAAGATTGTTTTAAAAAAATGTATATGTTGACTGGAGCTGCCATATTATTGAATTTGATTTGTTAATATCTAATGTAGAAACACAATCTCCTTCCATCATTTCTTCCACTCTGTAACAATGCTGAAAGAAAGAAAGTCAATTGACAAAAGAATGTATGGTGCATGGCTAATAGAAAACACTTCAGCACTGATACAAAAGCAAGTTAGTCTGGGAAATCCATCAGAGCTGTGGCGTTTGAAGGCTTTCTTGACGCAGTTATGGTAGAGCACCTAAAAACTATTTTACACATTATACAGATCAAACACACGCGCCGCATTCAGACAGCACTTTAGTCCATTTCCTCAGTGTTTCCTTACATGATAATTTTTATTTGCATGATATAAAAACCACTTATGGGAATCCAACAGAATCTAGTGGACATTTGGTGCCTGTGTTAATTTCTCCCAGAAGAAATTTGCAACCTCGTTCAACTGGAAATCTGTGGGGAAAAATTTGGGGTGGTATCTCAGTATACATAAAAAATTTTTAAAAAAAAAAAAACGATGTTCCTTCCACTGGTGATAACCACCAAGGTGTTTTTTGTTCTAATCTTTATACCTCACCCATACTTTGTATATTGATTTCCTCATTGTGTGGTTCAAAAAACCTCTATGTACTTTAACTTTATCATACCATAAATAAGCGTGCCAACCAAATCTGTTGTCATAACCTTCTAAATCTAACAAATCTGTGTTCTCCAGTACTTTAAAATTGTAAACCACCTTGGGTGCCTCTTTAGAAAGGTGGCACATAAATGCAATTATCACCATCCATCTTACCTCTAAAGATCTCAAAGCTGCATTCATGGTTCTCCCTCACGCCACCTGTTTATCTTCACAACAACCCTGCGAAGTAGATCAAGCTGTTCAAGGACACCCAGTCCCCTCTGTCCCACGCCAATACTCTGTCCACTGCGTGACCACACTGGCTCATTTATTTATTGGTACAAATAAACCATGAAATTCATAATAAATAGATCACTAACATGCTCATACATAGAACACTAAAATGGCCTAAACTATAGTTTGGGAAATGCAGTACTGGGATACATAGCTCTGCAAGTTTCTATGGACCTTTCTGTTTTGACAACAGGTCACCCTTTCATAGGAAATAAAACCATTGCATGAAGTATAACTTCTATATTAATATTACGGCAGATTCCATTCAAAGAATCATTTTTGTAGTGGGCAATAGACATCGGCTATAACATCGATTTTGAGAGATGGCTAGAATTATGGAATACTAACATGAAGTTCACGGCATGTATGGCATTAAGGGAAAATATGTGGAAAATGACATTTAGGTGGTACCTCACACCAGTGAAACTGGCTAAGATCTATAGGTTAAAGAACAAAAGATGTTGGAAATGTGGAGAAGTAGATGGTGACTTCTACCATATGTGGTGGTTATGCAGCAAAGTGAAAGGCTTTTGGGAATCGATTTATAACGAGCTTAAAAAAATTTTTAAATACACGTTTCCCAAAAACCCCGAAGCCTTTCTGCTAGGAATGACAGGTAAAGAAATCAAAAAAGAAGATAAGGTACTATTTTTATATGCCACAACAGCCGCAAGAATCATGTTAGCACAAAATTGGAAAACGGACGCCATACCTAATATAAGTGATTGGCAGATTAAATTAACAAATTATACCGAGCTCGCTAGAATAACAGGAAGAATAAGAGATCAAGATGAACAGAAATTTCATGATAATTGGATTAAATATTGGATATATATTGGGACTAAACTTTAAACGACACTGGCGGGATTGGAATAACTCTAACAGCAAAAGGTTATTATGTAAAAGAGATAAAATACGTGAATATAAAGTCTATTTGATACTTACCAAAGGAGTGGAAGGAAGTTCAAGGCTTGGCGGAGCCTAAAATAAATGTATTTATGATTTATGGAATGAATATATTATGTGTAATTTAAGTATTGGACTTTGTATAAGTTTATATGTATATATGTATAATACCAATAAAAATTTATCAGAAAAAAAAAACAAAGAATCATTTTTGTACATAAAAGAACCATTGTCACATAAAGTATAACTCCCAGTTTTGCACAAGCAAAGATTCTATTTTTGTAAAGTTTTGCAGACCAATCTCTATTGTCTTACTATGGAAAGAGGCTGCCCAATGCGATTCAGGAATACATGCAGAAATATGTGGTTGCTAGAATAGCAGGCAGAAGTATTTAGTGTCCATTGATTGAAGAACGGCCAGATCTGCACATTTCACATCTGCAATGACATGCATTTGCTACAGACACTGAGTACGACCGTTTCTTGTCATAGCCCTTCATTTTCTTTGCAAACAGATGCTGCAACAAGATTTGCTAGCATTCTTAGGTCTCACAGAACAGGAGGTACCCACTAGGTGAAGAAAATAAGAAGAAGGGCGTTCCTGCCCCTGTGTTTTAATCACCAGGAGATGGGGATGCCACAGCTAACACCATGGAAAGAGAAGGAGAAGGAGAAGGAGAAGGAGAAGGAGAAGGAGAAGGAGAAGGAGAAGGAGAAGGAGAAGGAGAAGGAGAAGGAGAAGAGTTTGGACTTGATATCCCGCCTTTCACTCTCCTTAAGGAGTCTCAAAGCGGCTAACAAGCTCCTTTCCCTTCCTCCCCCACAACAAACACTCTGTGAGGTGAGTGAAGCTGAGAGACTTCAGAGAAGTGTGACTAGCCCAAGTTCAGCAGCTGCATGTGGAGGAGCGGGGAAGCGAACCTGGTTCACCAGATTACGAGTCCACCATTCTTAACCACACTGGCTCTCTCTCTGGAAGCACACAGCTGTTGTGTGGATAGTCACCTAACTGAAGATATCAGCAGTCTACAGCCATGCCAAGGCAACAACCCACTCAGCAGGACCCCAAGCAGTCCATTGTAGGTGAAATGGCATTCCTGATCAGAAATTGTGTCTAGCTTCCACTAAAAGCATTTGTTTTGGAAATTGGTTAGTGAATGCAATCAAGTAGGTTACCTTGGCAGACAAAAGGCAGTTCGGTTCAGAAATGCTCAGAAAGGAATAGGAATAGCTAAACTGATACTTCTCCACCCCCAATCCAGTAACAATACCATCCATTAGTCAGCCATTTTTGGATTACTACTAGTCTCCAGACATGAAATATATTGGATTGGTCTGTAAGCAAAGGCATAATCTGCAGCTGTTCAGTGATGGTCTTTGGGAGCAAAGAGGATATTAAAATATTTGACAGGAAACACCAATAATTGTTGGAAACTGTAGTATTGCAGTATATCCTTCCTCCTAAAAGGAATGCAGTACTCCTGTTCAGGGTTCCAGCGATCTCCTACCCATATGCTGTTGTTTCTTTCCAACTGTTAGCCTACATTATGTGGCTACTGAGCATGCTTAGTCTTCATTGGGATATTTCATTTTTTTTTTAGTTTTTTTTTGTCCCTTTGGGTTCTATTTTTAAATATTTCTTGAACTTCTGCAAGCCTCAAGGTTCCCCAAGTATGCAGATTCCTCCCTCTTGTTTCTCAGTGGCACTGCTTTGGCTACAATCCTGTCAGCACTCACCACCTAGGTTCACTATTAGAAGGCAAGATTTATAAAGATGGAGCATGGTTCAGAGAAGCAATTCATAAAAAACAGCAGTTGCTAGAACTTTAAAAAAAAATCACTGGAATGGAAAAAAAAGAAGAAGACACATCACAATAACTATTCACTCAAATTTCTATAATGAACATACCAGAATGACTGGTATTTCATCTTATGGGTGTTACACCAAACGAATGAGCAAAAAGTGTGTGCTTGGTACTTCTGTTTGTGGTCTGAAAGAGTTTATGGGAGGTTGAAGTGAGCGTTTTGAAAGACATGGGGAAATGGTTTGCATGAAGATGGCATCCTATTGCACAGAATAATCTTTTTGCCGCTGTAGGACAAAATCCCACAAGTTGCTAAACACTGAAGAAAACAGCATCTGGCTTTGTTTCAGTGTGCTCTACATGAGGATTCTTGTTTGGTAGACTAAATTTTATCCTAGGAGTTGTCACATCAGTTTTATCTCGGTGACTATCTAGTCTAGAGACTTTACCAGCTAATCCTCTGCACAGTGTCCACATATTTTGAGAGAAATATGGCTTGAGAGCAGGTGCCTTAGACTTTCCCTTCGCTTTGGACTTATGTGCTGGTTCTGACTTCTGATCTTGAAGTGAAACATGAGCCATTGTGGGTTATACTGAAAGATTGCCGGCACTCTGTCAATAATGTGCCCTGCTTTGATGCCTCGCCTGTCCCCTACAGAATTGTAGAGTAAAGCCTTTTCAGATAACTACTTATTCTTAGCCTGCACAGATAGTAGAACCCTTCTCTCTTCTGATTTAATAACCAGAGGTCAGCAAGGGAATGAGCATGTATTAGGCCTCGTCTGTTTACGCTAGCCCTGCAACCTGTGGTTTAAAGAAGCAGCTTGCACTCCACCCTTCCTCTCAATACATTATGAATCAGGCATTGCAAGCACTCCCTATGGCAGCCCATGTGCATAATACCTTGATTCACAGAGATAACAGTAATATTATAATAATTTATTATTTATACCCCACCCATCTGGCTAGGCTTCCCCAGCCACTCTGGGTGGCTCCCAACAGAATCTTAAAAACATGATAAAACATCTAACATTAAAAGCTTCCCTAAACAGGGCTGTTTTCAGGTGTCTTCTAAAAGTCAGATAGTTGTTTATTTCCTTGACATCTAATGGGAGGGTGTTCCACAGGGTGGGCAACACTACTGAGAAGGCCTTCTGCCTGGTTCCCTGCAACCTCACTTCTTGCAGGGAGGGAACCGCCAGAAGGCCTGTGGAGCTGGACCTCAGTATCCGGGCTGAATGATGGGGGTGGAGACGCTCCTTTGGTTATACTGGGCAGAGGCCTTTTAGGGCTTTAAAGGTCAACACCAACACTCTGAATCGTGCTCGCAAACGTACTGGGAGCCAATGTAGGTCTTTCAGGACCAGTGTTATATGGTCCTGGTGGCCACTCCCAGTCACCAATCTAGCTGCCGTCGGCATTCTGGATTAATTGCAGTTTCCGGGTCACCTTCAAAGGTAGCCCCATGTAGAGCGCATTGCAGTAGTCCAAGCGAGAGATAACCAGGGCATGCACCACTCTGGAGAGACAGTGCGCAGGCAGGCAGGGTCTCCGTCGCCATACAAGATGGAGCTGGTAGACAGCTGCCTTGATGACACACACCATGAAATCAACAAAAGTTTATATCCACAGCTGCTAGACTATGCTCTACCTCCACTGTCATGTTTCTGAGTACCAGTTTCTGGGAACTGCAAGTGGGCAGGTAGGATTTCAGCTCTTCCCCTTGTGTGGGATGGGGATGCAGGACAAGCATATTGCAGAACCAGCCCGCTGAGTGACTGAACCAAGCCACCCTCTACCACTTGGCATTCAGGCCGTAGGTCCAAGACAAAGTGCAATGAGGTAGTAGAGTTGGCATAAGTTACTGCAAATACTATACCTTACCCAGCAAACATTAGTTCCCCATGCTTTTTATGATTTCAATACAAAATATTTCCCCCTTTCTCCTTGATGTGGGGAACAAAACTCCTCATTCCTTTCTATTGCATATATATATATATATATATATATATATATATATACACATATACCCCGGTATAAGCTGGAATATGTTTATAGCTGAGAGCTCTAGCTTAAGAAAAGTTTTGCAGAAGGAAATAGGAAAATGTGGTATCCTAAACTTTGCGGTGCCCACCATCAGACATATTTTGATAGATGTAGAGCATTATGGATGTCATATGGTGAGTCCCTCAGGCTCCCTGGCAACCAGCATGCATGTAAGGCAGAAGCAACAGCTTGCTTCAAGTGTCTTCATTAAGGATGACATAGTTAGAGAAATCCATCCGGGAGCAGATCACATGGAGGGAACCGTCTGGAAAGGGGCACTCCCTCCCTGTGGAACTGCCTGGATGTTGTCATATGCTGTCTTCAAAACCAGAGAAATTGAATTTATTCCTAAATGAGCAGAGACAACCCCTACCCCAATACAAAGATGACAGAAGAAGGAGAAAACCTGAAGTGTAAACACAATTACCTAATTGGATGTTAATGAATACCAATAGGGTTGTTGCTTTGTAAAATGCCCCATGCCCGGCCATTTCTGTGGAAGGGTATATACAGAGAGCAACATCTTCGAAGGCAGATGTGGAGAAGAGGGGAGAAATGTTCATAGGTCGAAAGAGACAGAAAGCAAAATCCAAAAGAGGTTGTTGGTTGTCCCCCTCCACCCCCGTGACACTTGGGGAAAGTGTTGAATATAGTGATGAGGAAACAAAGAGAGTTAGCAGTGAGTGGCAGAGCTAACACAAAAATCATAGTGTCATTAAGAAGCACAGCAGCTCACTCAGCCACCATCACAATGTCATCAGGACAGATGGCAACAATTGGCAAAGATATGACACAACAAGAGGTTATAGAAGCAGCAATAAGAAAAGCTGTTCCAAGCATAAAAAAACAATGAAATTAGATTTTTGCTGTGAAAACAGGATTCATTATAAATAAGATGATACAGTCATTATTAATTTACATTTGGGCATCCATATTCACATGGGCAGACAACTGGTCTCTCAAGTCCACTATTCCCCAATCCGATTGGTCTCTCTAGTCCATTATTCTAGTATTATCTACTCTGATTGGCAGCATCTCAGTCAGTGGTCTTTCTCAGTGCCACTCCCTGGGAGTCTATCATTGGAGATGTCAGAACGCAAGACCTTTCATGGCAAAGCATCTTCTCTTCTGAGCTATACCATTCCCAAGTAACTAGGCAGAGTTTAGGATACTTAGCTATGCTATTCCTAAGGAAATAAGATGGCTTCCTGCAAATACTTCCATAAATGAAAGACCTATGGCAAAGATACATGAAAAAGGAGCGTCTCCACCCCCATCGTTCTGCCCGGACACTGAGATCCAGCGCCGAGGGCCTTCTGGCGGCTCCCTCACTGCGAGAAACCAAGTTACAGGGAACCAGGCAGAGGGCCTTTTCGGTAGTGGCACCCGCCCTGTGGAACGCCCTCCCACCAGATGTCAAAGAGAAGAACAACTACCAGACTTTTAGAAGGCATCTGAAGGCAGCCCTGTTTAGGGAATCTTTTAATGTTTGATGGACTATTGTATTTTAATATTTTGTTGGAAGCCGCCCAGAGTGGCTGGGGAAACCCAGCCAGATGGGTGGGGTATAAATAACAAATTATTATTATTATTATTATTATTATTATTATTATTATTAATTTGGGCTAGTTGAGCGTTCCTGTCAAGTACAATAAATAGAGGTGTTCAACAATCCTAAATTTGTGCAACCTAACTCCCCATTCCTTAGCTGCCCCTCCTACCTTCCCCCAAGGCACAAAAATGCAAACCAACTAATTTACAGTCCAATTACTTGGACAAGCAAAGTGAGGCCTTTGATTTAACTCAGTGCTTTGCCATCCTGTCTGTCAGACCACAGCCCCAGAAGAAGCAATGCAGCTACAATGGGACTGCCTGTTTAGACCCGCCCCTGAGATCATGTGACTCCCCTCTTATGATGAGAGACAACTTCTGCAGTTGGGGAGCCTTTACAATCTGTAAAGATACTCCATGCAAGGTTCCAGGGGTCCTTTAGAGTTCTCAGTCAGGAGTAAGGAATTAAGTTTACATTAAAGGCAAACGTGCCTAACTCACACTTTCAGAAACAATGCACAAACCGAAACAGACTTCGCACTTTTCTGAATTTTGCACCCGTTTTCCAGCCACATAATCTGTATGAAAGCATGTGTACTAGAGCAGAGTGTGCATATAAAGGCATATATTAGTGGAAATAACATACAATAATGGGGAAACTGCTTTGCAAAAATGTGTACATTAGGCAAAACTGCGTATAAAAACATATATATGAATGAAAAAAACTATGAAAACATTGAAATATTCATGAATTATTTAAAAACAATAAATCACGAACTGAAGTGGAAATCTGAGGAACTGGACATACGAGTTGGAAAATGCAACTGAAAGTGGCATATTTGCCCATTCCTAGTTATGAGATCTTCCTCTGTGGACACAACAGACTATCCTCTGAAAAGTTCATCATCATCATGTGAAGGGTCAGGATAACTCATAGAACCTCAGGGTTGGCACTTAATGTAAAGCCCCACTGTTACCTGAAGTGCTATTTTTCTAGAAAAAGAAAGGTGTTGGAACTCACCACGAACACTTCTCTTGTTCCCTTATAATGGCAATGGCGCCCACCACCAGAGGAGCAGGAACTGAGTTCCGGTGAGCTCCAGTTGAACAAAGCCCTGGTTGCCTGTGTTGGCTCTCCAATTTAGTTCCACCTGAAAGGAGCTCATATATCCTGTGAACATATCTGAATGAAATTTGGTATAGAAGTTGAGAGCACAAGTCTCCATTGTAAATCTGACACCAGCATGGCTTCCACACCCATTTCAAACAGAAGAGACAAGGTGCCACCCACCCACCAATACCCCTCCCCAACCCCTTTGTTTCAAAATATTGGAAGACAATGTCTTGCTTAGAGATTGAGATATCAGAATAAATCTAATTCTTAAAAAGGGGGTTGTCTCTTACCTTTATTTACATGTACGTGTTCGTTTTTTTAAAAATGATTTGATGGTTTTTTGTTTATTAGCTGCTGCTTTCTAATGAGTTTGGCTTTTCAGTATTCTGAACTGGCTTGCTTGAAAGGGGAGCATTAATGATTTTTAAAATAAATAAATACTTTATTAAAAGGAATTTACTCTGGGGAAAAGTACAGTCCACTTTAACTCTTCTAAACCTAAGAAGTTGTGGTGTGGAAGGCTCTGGCACAAAAACTGAGAGCCACCTGATGCTGCTAATTCAATGCATTAAGAATTTAGATAACATACTGCCTGTTCCGGAGTGTTCTGTTCTAACTACGCTAACATTTAAATAAACGTTAATGTTATGGGATTGCTCACAGAATGTTCAGTTATCAGACATATGACTCAGGCCGTGACTTGTAATTGTACCTTCTGAGTGGCATGATAAAGCAATTAGGTACATGACCACTCTACTTAACATGCCCAGCACCAACACAAATTGGCAAAATTTGGTCTTGAGAATTTGTTGGGGCATTTGAAGAGTGCCTGTGATCAGTCAAGGAAAGTCTCGAATTGCAACGTCTTGCATATAAATCTCAGAGGAGCTCTTTATGGTTCCCTGCAAAGAACCAAGGATGGAATTCAACATGATGTTAATACAATCGTTCTGTCCACACAAACATTTCTGCTTGCCAGGTGGAACTTGCCTTTCCTACCCTTGAACACTGTTTTTTTTGGGGGGGGGCTCTCCCAAACCCCCAGAGATTATCTGAGGGAGCATGGTGGCGCACAGCAGGAGGAGAGGGGGAAAGAAGCAGCTCCATCACACTAATAGAAATGCTTGTGGTAGCTCCCATTATACAGTGGATCCTCTAGTTACATACCGCTCTGGATATGTAACTTTCGGGTTACAAATGCAGCAAACCCGGAATCCGCCCTGCGCGCATGCGCTCAAACGCACCACACACATGCACAGAAGTGGCGCCTCTGCCTACAGACTTTTCGGGTTGTGGACGGAGCCCTGGAATGAATTTAATTCATATCCGGAGAGTCCACTGTACTTCGTTAAATACAGCCCTGAGCATCTGGCAGAATAAGGTGACCAACTTAAGAACCAGGCCGTTTGATCGCCATTATAGTGGCAAGCTTAGGGATGGGTGGATCAGTCTATTTCCTCTCTGTGTCAATTTCACATGCACTCCTTCCTAAGTCTATTCCATCATAGTTCCGCCATAACCCTTTTTTAGATCTGCATGAAAATTCGTATTTAAATATGTCTTATCAATGTACACATTTCTAAATGTACTTTATTGTAATTTTAAATTCAGATCGATACTCTCTTTTTTTTTAAGCCAAGAACTGTATCACAATAATTTGGAGAAGTGTGAAATACAAAGGGTTAGAACCGAAGAAACTGCCTTATACAGGGTCAGGCTGCATCTAACTCAATATTTTCTACAGTGACTGGCAGAAGTTCTCCAGGTTTACTGAGAAGGGTCAACCATAGCCCTGCCTACCTGAAGATGCCAGGGTTTATAAACCAGGAACAGGGCTAAAACCTGGGACTTTTTGCCTGCAAAGTATGCGGTCTGTGATGAAAGTGGAGATGAGAAAGCAATGACTGTGCTGTCCTGTTTCACCATTAAATCTATTGCAACTGCCATGGGCAACGATGTTTTAGATCTGCATCACACTGCATAAAGATATCTGTGTGGTTTCGAATGGTGAATCTGATGTGCAACTGCATATAAAAAAGTGAATACAACAACTCGGAGCAGCACTGCCAAAAAAACTGCATATCCACTCTTGTGAGCATAAGTGATTGGAACATGTAGCAGCAGCATGTGGGTAGGCAGAAATAAAGGAATAGATTTCACACATCCCTACGGCTATGCCAACACTCAGCCAGGGGTCACATCTATCCAATAGCTCCTCACCATCTGCTGCAGCATAATATGTTTGGAAAAACACTTAAGCCCCAGAGATAAGAGTGCTAAACTATATAAAGACAAAGAAATCAAAGTGTACATGCCCTTCCATTTCTGGGGAGTGGAGGTTAGAGCTTGGGGATGACATTCAGGTGATGTCTTTGTGTGCTGACGCACTGTAAATGTACCTCTCATGAACCACCAAAAGCGAATGATGCAAGAGAAGGTGACAACGAAAAGAGTGCCCCAGCTTACTTTTCCAGACTACAAAGTCGCAGCCAGCATGGCCAATGGTAGTCCATCAATATCTAGAGGGTTACTGGTTTTCCAACCCTACCATAATGCATGCTGTAATATCACATAATAGCATGGGAGCTACAAAGATAGCCAGGCGATGCAATGCAGATAAAGTACAGTTTCCAAATTCTCCCCCAGACTTGAACCGAAGCCAAACTTGAACAGAGGTCTGAGAAAGCTTTTATATATATATTCCCTGTTGCATTTTCAGATTCACAGACTTTTGCATTTTTCTGAATCTTGAGTAGTGAGGTGTTGAAATGCCGAAGGAAATTTATTGTCTGAGATTTCAAGCCCAGTTACAAGCTATCAGCATGGGAGATGAATTTCTGAACCTCTCTGCTGCTTGTGCAAACCTACAAAGAAGTAAAGAAAACCTGGGGAGGGGATAGGGGGCAGCAACTGGCAATGGCTGAGGAAGTCTGAATTCCTCAACCTCATCTGGGAAAAGGTCCAAGAATCCTGATACAAGACTTGAATCAAGTTGTTGTTGTTGTTGTTGTTGTTTAGTCATTTAGTCGTGCCCGACTCTTTGTGACCCCATGGACCAGAGCACGCCAGGCACTCCTGTCTTCCACTGCCTCCCGCAGTTTGGTCAAACTCATGCTGGTAGCTTCGAGAACACTATCCAAGCATCTCATCCTCTGTCGTCCCCTTCCCAACATCAGGGTCTTTTCCAGGGAGTCTTCTCTTCTCATGAGGTGGCCAAAGTATTGGAGCCTCAGCTTCAGGATCTGTCCTTCCAGTGAGCACTCAGGGCTGATTTCCTTCAGAATGGATAGGTTTGATCTTCTTGCAGTCCATGGGACTCTCAAGAGTCTCCTCCAGCACCATAATTCAAAAGCATCAATTCTTCGGCGATCAACCTTCTTTATGGTCCAGCTCTCACTTCCATACATCACTACTGGCAAGGTCTGTGCACAAGGTCTGTGCTTTTTAAGATGCTGTCTAGGTTTGACATTGCCTTTCTCCCAAGAATTCAGGCTTATTGAGGACCTGTCTGAAATGTTGTGTATGGCTCCTAATTCTCATCAATATCATCAGCATCTCATAGAAACATAGAATTGTAGAGTTGAAAGGGACCCTGAGGGTCATCTGGTCAAATCCCTGCAATGCAGGTTTCTCAACTATTTGACATCCAACCTCTGTTTAAAAACCTCCAATGAAGGAGAGCCGACGATATTCCAAGGTAGTCCATTCCATTGTTGAATAGCTTTTACCATCAGAAAGTTCTTCCTAATGTTTAGTTGGAATCTCCTTTCTTGTAACTTGAATCCACTGATTCGGGTCCGAATCTCTGGAGCAGGAGAAAAGAAGCTTGCTCCATACTCCGTGTGACACCCCTTTAGATATTTGTAGGTGGTTATCATATCTCCCCTCAGTCTCTAGTCCATGCTAAACGAACACAATTCTCTCAACCGTTCCTCAGAAGGCTTGGTTTCCAGAACCTTGATAATCTTTACCACCCTTCTTCTGTACATGTTTCAGCTTGTTGATATCCTTCTTAAATTGTGGTGCCCAGAACCAGGCACAGTACTCCAGGTGTGACCAAACAGAACTGAGTGAAACTATTACTTCCTTTGATCAGGACACTACACTTCTGTTGTTGCAGCCTAGAATAGCATTAGCTTTTTATGCTGTTGCATCACACTGTTGACTCATGTTAAGCTTGTAGAACTGTAGAGTTGGAAGGGACCCCTAGATCCTTTACACATGCACTACTGCCAATCTTATATTTGCACAGCTGGTTCTTCCTGCCTAAGTGGAGAACCTTACATTTGTCCTTACTATTTTTCTAGAAAAAGAAGTGCCAGAACTCACCATGAATGTCTCCCCTGTTCTCTTATAATGACAATGGCACCCACCTGAGAGGTGCAGGAACTGAATTCCAGTGAGTTCCAGCTGGGGGGGAAAAAGCCCTGGTTTAGGCCCTCTTACCCAATCTGTTAAGGTCATCTTGAATCCCAATTCTGTCTTCAGCAGCTACACTGGCTCACACTTGACAGTGCTGCCCTTCCTGTGGAACACCTTTTCATCAGATGTCAAGGAAACAAGATCAGGAGGGACTATACAACCTTTAGAGAGCCAGTGTGGTTAAGAGCAGTAGACTCATAATCTGGTGAACCAGGTTTGCGTCTCCGCTCCTCCATATGCAGCTGCTGGGTGACCTTGGGCTAGTCACACTTCTCTGAAGTCTCTCAGCCTCACTCACCTCACAGAGTGTTTGTTGTGGGGGAGGAAGGAAAAAGGAGATTGTTAGCCAATTTGAGACTCCTTAGGGTAGTGATAAAGCGGGATATCAAATCCAAACTCTTCTTCTTCTTTAGAAGACATCTAGGGAAATGTTTAATGTTTTATTATGTTTTTATATGTTTTGGAAGCCACCCAGAATGGCTGGGGCAACCCAGTCAGATGGGTGGGATGATGATAATGTTGTTGTTGTTGTGGTTGTGGTTGTTGTTGTTGTTGTTGTTGTTGTTGTTGTTGTTACGTAGTCAGACAACCTCATTAACATATCCCATCTCTGCATCAAGGATAGGGATATGGTGGCTCTCCATATGATGTTGGACTCCTTTCATCATTCCTGACCCATTCCCTCTGGCTGAGGCTAGTGGGACCTGGAGCCCCAACAAGATCAGGAGGGACAGATGTTCCCCATCCCTGCACTTCATTAATACACAAAGCACACATTCTCAATTCATCAAGTGGATTATGCAAATTGCCTCTGAATCAATGCACTTTGCAACAGTCTGGTGGCCTTCAGAGGAGAACTGTATAGCTGCATTTACCTTGAGAATGAGTCAGTTGTGCTTGGCTTGGAAAAAAAGGCAGCCCAAGAGATGTATACTAGTAGCATTTGGCTTCCAGCCCAAGACCCACCATTTAGCAAAACCTTTCTCCTTTGTACATTCAGAGCAAGTTTCTTCTGAAGTATCTCACAAACATCTGCCTTCATTATAATTATATTTCTATTTCAGCTGCACCAAGCTATTTACAGATGAGCCTGTTCATAAAGAGCTTTATAATTAAGCAAACAGAAATATCTTTTTATAGGATGCAGATCTAAGGGTGATAATCACACACAAAATACACAGCAACAGTTGCAAATTGAGTGTTTAACACTGGTTATATAGTTAGTGATGTGCTCAATAAAGCTTGACATGTCTTTGTTCTTAAATACAAGGAAATATGTTCTTTGCTATATAGCAGTACACAGTCTTCTCACATGGGAAAAGGCCATATTTGCCAGAGGGGAGTGTCACTACTTTCCAAAAGTAGTGAAAACACAACCGTATTGTCTCCATTTTCCCTCCCTCCACTCAGTCAAAAACCACTTTCAAGCCAAGCTGACCAGAATATGGCACACATACGCTTCTGTGGGATCATTAGGCGATAGAAGCAGACATCTTCCAACCCTAGCAATACTCCTAGGAATGACACTGTGTCACAACATAATTCCTATGGGGCATTCTCAAATTTAAAAAGAAGGCCAAATGGTTGCTTGAAACAACAACAAACCTTTTTTTTCCCTTGTGAAAAAGAAAATGAAAACACTGGTCACCTCATCTTTGAAGAGAAGCCCATCCCATACATAAAAGGTCTTCCATTTCACCCCCTCTCCAAAGATTAATCTGGGGGAGGGGTGTTCCTCCACTCCAAAAGTACCAAAACCCAGTAGTTCAAATACTTTGGCCAAGCTCTACTTGAACATAATCTTCCTTTCTCTGTGGTCTCCACTAATAAAATGTTGGAGGGATGGGATCACTAAGAAGCTAATGACTGAACAGAGGTGGAAGTCGGCCAGAGCAGAAATACAAGTGCATTATCACACACACACACACACACACACACACACACACGGCTTCCTGCAACCTCCCCACCGCCACTGCCCACTGTTAACCTTGCTACTATGCTTTACCATAACTAGAAGAAAGCTAATGGCTAGCTGATTGACCTTGAAAATCCCACAGGATTTTCACAAGTCCTATTCCTTTTCCTGACTGGCCCTCTAGCACCAGGAGCAGGCAAGATTGTTGCATAATGAGCCCCAGCCCTCGTTTCTAATTGGCTCCCTTGGGTAAGGAGCCATAGACTGCAAACATATCACAAGGCTCCTCTTCTTTCCCCAGATTGTTCTGTTTGAACAATGCTCCTAACCTTTGTCCCTTGTAATGGAAAACCTCTTCAAGCCTTGCATCTCAGGTGGACATTCCACCTGCTGACATGTAGATGGATCAATGTGCGTCATCGTATCTTTGTAAATTGTTGTGATTTTTCTTCTTCCATCTTTATCAAAGTGGTTTCTCTTCTTAAGAGCACTCCTCTGTGGTGCTTTTGTAATGGAAGCTGTTTATAGCTAAGGTCTGCCCAGGTCAACCACTACCACTGAGCACAACATGAATGACTCATCTGGCCAAACAGGGCACATTTGAGAGAAACTTAACAAACCACTCAGTCCAGCTTGTGCTTTTAAATAAAAGTTGAGGCCTAATACCAACTAAGTCATGCTCTGAACATGCCCTGCACCCAGCGTAACTTTGCACCATAGCACGGGGGCTTGGAAAAAGTGAAGGAGGTGGGGTTACTTTTCCCTTCCGCACTCTCACAGGATCCCAACAGAAGGAGGATCATCCTGCAGGATCTCATGACAGGGAGGAGGGCCCATGGCCTTAAAGGGTCTTACTGACAAGGGTTTGGGGACATTTTGTCACAACGTTGGTCACCTATGCAGTTAACCCCGCCATTCAGCTGTGTTCACCATGTGAATCAAAGGAACCAACTCCTAGAAGCTAAGGTCCGTTCAGGGGCCCCAATAAAATACTTGAGGGGCTCTGCCCCCCCCCCCATTAATAGGCATTCCCATTCAAATGGGGTGTGGGTTGCATCGTGTGATCAATTGTGTGGTGTGGGGCTTACCTGCCCCCCCCCCCAATATTTTATTCAAGTTGGCACCCCTGATGTGAACGATCCAAAAGCCAGTCAATTATGGGGCTGGTGACAAGGCCTGATGGGCAATCCTAAAATATAAATCAGGGAGCCTGACCCAGGTCCAAGTCTAGGCTTTCTTGCCTGCAACATATATGCAATATATAGTCTGATAATTTCCCCTTGAAAGTAAAGCAAAAGGAAGGGTTTTTTTAAATAAAATGAAACTCTGGTCATTCTTTTTGCTTTCTTTTTAAATTTCCCTGTGTTTTATTTTAAACTGTACAGATTATTTTAGAAAGAGCAGAAGGCTATTCAAACTCGCACCGAAAGCAACATTGCTGGAACTCATTTGGAATGGGCAACATTTAGCCTATTGTGTTAAATTCCTAAGGGTTTGACTATTTTTGAATCAGATTACCCTTTTATTAGGTACAACTGTTTTTACGTTGCATTTTTGTGATTAACGATGGTCAAAGGATTTTGGAATTTCCAGCGTTGTACACAAATGAAATGGGCAAAATCTTCTGTAAACATCTTCTAAGCTTTTGGCAAGCTTTCCTCAGGAGCAAATATTAACTCCAGATAGTGTTTATTGGCTTTTACAAAATAATTGCCATAATAGTGACATCTAATTGCTGGAGGTAACAGTACATCCAGGCCAAGAACTAATCAAGTTTGAGAGGGCTGGGTTTTTTTATTTATTTAATGGAAACAGCTCAGGAACCATTTCCTAATTCCTTCTACCCCCACTTTGTATTTCAAGTAGCACATTTCCCCCCAATGGTTTTTGCTTCATATTCCAGCACTGACTTCATACATAATTTCCCCTCAATGGACTATTACACCAGCCCTATACACTTACACAAATCAGTGTATGAGGCAGGCCATACAAATCTGGAGCTAATAGGACATCCAAACTATGAACCTTATCATTATCAAAGAGTGCAACCCCACTGAGAACAGGCTGGACACATGTAATCTCCCTACCCTCACACACTGTCCCAAACCGCTGGCCTACCTGGTAGCAAGCCAGCATGACAAGTCCAAAGTCCAGAAATCAACCCATGGAAGCTAAGTCCAACAGTCAGGAAATGTAGTCCAGGGTTAGTCCAAGTAAGCCAAGTCTGAAGTCCAGCAGTCAGGATGCAGTCCAGAGCCAAACCCAAAGCACAGTCTCTTAGAGGTCCAGGAGCATCCAAGCCAAGGTCCATCAAGATGGGCAGCTGAGCAGACATGGACTCTCAACTCTGCTTCCCTTTTGGTCTTGGCATGCTGACGGCAACCTCTGGGCTTGAGGAGGCAGGTAACCCTCACCTGTCCTGTGCCTACTCCAGCTGAGGAATCACACCTCTCCTCCCAGGGCTAGTGAGTCCCACCTGGCCAGCTAGGGAGCTGGGCTGTGGGCTCTTGCCTGCCACAGCCTCCTGCAGCACCACTCCTGCTACTCCCTATGCCTCAGAGCTCACAGTGTTCTGGGAGACAGGAGCCCCTCTGGCTCTGGTGATGGCTCCTGCTGCTAAGGTTCATGTACAGTGACCCCCCCCCCCTTCACCAAATGGCCTCAGTCCTGTATACCTGAAGGAGCGTCTCCACCCCCATCGTTCAGCCTGGACACTGAGCTCCAGCGCCAAGGGCCTTCTGGTGGTTCCCTCATTGCGAGAAGTGAGGCTACAGGGAACTAGGGAGAGGGCCTTCTCGGTAGCGGCGCCTGCCCTGTGGAATGCCCTCCCATCAGATGTCAAGGCAATAAGCAACTATCTTACTTTTAAAAGACATCTGAAGGCAGCCCTGTTTAGGGAAGTTTTTAATGTTTAATGCTGTATTGTGTTTTTAATATTAGGTTGTGAGCCGCTGAGGGGCTGGGGAAACCCAGCCAGATGGGCGGGTTATAAATAAATTCTTCTTCTTCTTCTTCTTCTTCTTCTTCTTCTTCTTCTTCTTCTTCTTCTTCTTCTTCTTCTCCATCTTCTGTCACCCTGTGAATACTTCCTTCCCTATCCCCTGCTTGCCCCAATGTGTCTGAGTCCCAACTACACCCCTCACTGGAGTCCTCTTCCTCCTCCCAGTCGCCCTGCCAGTTCACAACACACACCAACTTTCTGGCTTTTATTATGGTTTGTTTAGAACCAGGGATGGGGAACCAGATGTTGATGGATTCCAGCTCCCATCAGCTATAGCCAGCGTGGCAAATGGTGAGGGTTGGTGGGACCTGTAGTCTAGCCACAGGTTCTCTGCTCCTGGCTTAAAAAACGATTTCCGAATGCATATGAACATAGAAACCATGGCTCTTCAGGCAATTCTATATGTGCGCACTCAGAAGTTCAATGGGACTTTCTCCCAGGTATTGGAGCCTTATTCTCAGCAAACTAACCAACATAGGAAGCCAAGATCGGATCACCTCACATAAGAAAGGCAATATATTTGATTATGTATGCATTTTCTATCCTGTATTTTCCTGCCAAATGGCCTCAGTGTTTAAGCACAAAGGGGGAAGGAACCAGAAGTTCCCACTAAAGAAGAATGGATGACTAAAGTGATGGAATATGTGGAATTGGTAAAGTTAACAATGAAAATAAGAGAACCTAATGAGGCAAGTTTTATGGAAGAATGAAAGACTTTTTCAGACTATTTAAAGAAGTATTATAGCATGATGAATTCGTGAACAGGATTTGAACTATGAGCAACAGAAGGAATTAGAGATTATTGTACTATTGTTATGGTATAAGAGAGAGACGTTAGGGTGCAGCAAGGGGGAGAAATTAAAAAAAACACCATGGAAAATGAGGTGGAAAGTCAACAAAACAAAATAAAAAAGATCGAGTCTTGGAATGTATATGTGAAATTTTTGAAAATTAAATAAAACATAATTGAAGAAAAGAAAATGGCCCCAGTGTAGTTTACAACAATAAAACACAGTACAGTGAATACATTTAGCCAATGTGGTGTCCACCAGATGTTAGAATGCAACTCCTACCAGCTTTGATCATTGGGCCATGCTGGCTCAGGCTGATTGGAACTGTCATTCAAAAGCATCTAGAGGTCACCATGTTGGTTTATTCTAATTTAGACCAAAATCTCAAAGCAGGAAGCATGCAAGGGAAAAGATAATATCTAATAACAGTTTTTTTATCACTGTAGTGAAATGTTTCTGGCAGCCATCCCTGGTTAACAAACATTTATTTTGGTAGGTTTCCTTGTCCCCTACTGCACTTCATTTTCATTATCTCATACACAATATCTGCAGTAGGTGCTGTTTGATGGCTCCTTGAGTAAGATGCTCTCTCCTGTGTAAGGGACGGTCTTCAAATAGCAGAGAGGTGAGTGACTGTGGTCACAGATGTGAATCTAGCCTCTTGCTCCTATAACATTGAGCTTGAAGACATCCCTGCCATTTATATTGCTCACTGTTCAACAGGCATCCAGGTTGTACTTGCTGCAAAGGGTTACAGTTGTACTTGCTGCAAAGGGTTTAAAATAAACAAATTAAGAACTCCCTGACTTAATAGTCAACAGCTCTCCTGTTCACCAGGGGATAAACCAATCTGTAGCAGCTGTGGATCACTATTTATGGATAGGGCACTGAGCCAGAATCCTATTAAGTATAGTATTTTGAATTATCTTTTGTTCTATTTGTATCCCACTGCATACCAATGTTCAGGACCAGAGCAGTGAAGACTATCCACCCTTCCCAATATCATTCACAGGCTACGTCTCCAAGCTCAAGGTCTATCCCAAGATCAAGGTTCCGTTCTCCATCACTTCAGACACACCTCTGGCGTTTTGGAAACTGCCTAGTGAATGCTCTGCCAAAATCTGTCCTACGTTTTCTCAAAAAAATAAAAATAAAATTCTACTGTGAAAAGAGCTTCAATTTGTCTGCCCCATTCACAAGTAATTTCAGAATTTATTTAGAATTTCTCTGTGTGAGGGAAACATGACAAACATGACCTATGTCCCACCCATAAGAATTTCATACTTTTCCTCCCATTTGATCATATTCAAATGCAACTTATTTTCTCATTAATTGAATACAAACACACACACCAATGGCTGGAAACTACAGGAGAGGGGAGTGCAGTTGAGCAGAGTTTCTCACAGGCTTTTGGGTGGCCACTGCTAGAAAAGGGAGCCTTTGGCCTGATCCTGCAGGCTCTTCTTACTTTATGTTGTTACGTAGACACATTTTTGGCACAACACAACACTAGTGCTAGGTAAGTTGGTGACATCACGATAGTTTCCAGCAGCAATCTGACAGTGGGCACTTTCAGATGGCGACAAACAACCCATAACCTTGGATTCGTGTTTGCTAATGCTTGTGTAAGTGCTTGGCTAATTGAGTGCTAATTGGGCAATATTCGTTCCTTCATGTGGTGGGTTGTCTTCCTCAGAAGGGAAAGGCGGACAGCGGAGTCAACAACTGCTCATTTGTGGAACGGAACACGCTCACACTTTGATCACCAGAAACACAAGGTAAGCATAACAAAAAGCAAAGCCTGCATCCCCAACCATGACCATTTCACCCAAATTTTCTTTCCCTTTTCATAATTTGGAATGTATTTAGATCCTTGAACTCAGTAGCATCTGAACTGAATGGCAGCAGCTCTTTATGGCTTCAGGCAGGGTACCCTCTGCCTCACACTCATTGATAGTTGAAAAACAAACCCTCACACACAAAAATGAGAAATTTTCAGCACAGTACTAGCTGCAGGTCCCGTTTACTATTCTCCCTTCCATCTGGGAGATTGACTCTCATGCCTTATTGCTATTTTTCTAGAAAAAAGAGGTGCCGGAACGCACCATGAACTCCTTCCTTGTTCTCTTAGAATGGCAATGGTACCCACTTAAGAGGTGCCAGAACTGAGTTCCAGCAAGTTCTGGCTGGGGGGAAAGCCCTGCTTATTATACTAGTGGAAATGTATAATAATGTGTGTGTGTGTGTGTGTGTGTGTGAGAGAGAGAGAGAGAGAGAGAGAGAGAGAGAGAGAGAGAGAGCGCTTTTTTCTGGGGGGGACGCAGGGGCATGCATACCCCTAAACATTTTGTGAATCTAAGTTTGGCCTCAGTGAGGGGAAGTGTTTCAATATGAGTAGGAAAATGAGAGTACAGTGGTACCTCGGGTTACATACACTCCAGTTTGCATACGCTTTAGGTTACAGACTCCGCTAACCCAGAAATATTAACTCAGGTTAAGAACTTTGCTTCAGGATGAGAACAGAAATTGTGCAGTGGCGGAGCAGCAGCAGCAGGAGGCCCCATTGGCTAAAGTGCTGCTTCAGGTTAAGAACAGTTTCAGGTTAAGAACTGACCTCCAGAACAAATTAAGTTCTTAACCCGAGGTACCACTGTACCTGACAGTACCCTAAACATTTTTTAAGAAAAAAAGTGCTGTATATATTTCTTTTACAGGATTCAGTAGTCATGGAGTTTTTGTTGTCAGTACAAATAATTAGAGGTAATCAAGGTTATAAATGTAAACTGCGCATAAAAAAAGAGGATAAACACAAGATAAATTGTTTAACAGAGGCCAGCCATTTTGTGGCTGCTTTGTATAAGTCTCAAAAGGTCTCGCTCACATTTTACCATGCCACAGGATACTCCGGCTCGTTCCAAGGATCATTTACAACAGTCTGCAAAAATACTCACTCTAGCATAGGCTTCCTGAAGCTCTATTGGGTTCTACTGAATTAGGATAGGAAACAGTATTATTGCTAGTGATAGAGAAGAATTTTGGAAATGGAAAGTTTTTGGAAATAAACTTCCCTAGTTGAGACACACACACACCCTCGCCCTCCTGCAAAGCTATTACAAGCCAAGCTGAACCCTCACAATTGGATCTCAGCTTAGAAAGGTTCAGCACCAGCTTTTTTTATCTTTCAGTTTCCCTCTGCCACTAGACCAAATTTTAATTGGAAAGGCTGGCAAAATTCTCAGAGTGGTTTGACTTTCAATTCCTCTTCCCAGGGAATTTGGGGCACTGCAGCTTTTGTTAGAGCAAGTGAGAAAGAGCCATTCGTTTCCAGAAACTGTGAGAAGATTCTTGAAGATTCTCAAGGCATCAAGGTGCAAGATTGTTTAGTCTACAACAGCTATAAATAGTTGTGGAGCACTTATCTGTGGACTTGCGTGATTCCTACAGAAGAGAAACTGCAGAGCTATGTGCAGGCAGCATGTAGGACCAAAGTCGGCCTTACTATCTGTGTGGTAGTAAAGTTGTAAGTAGTCTTCAACCGTCAAGATTGATATTGCCTTACATATAAACAATGCTTGATGAGCTTTGCTGCTTCCATGAGTGTTTCATTGCCATTGGCCGAGAGCAACTTGATCCTTTCAACGCGAAGCTGTACGATCGTCACTCTGCTGTGTAAAGGAGCTAGCATGCACGCTAAGCAGTGTTGCTGGACCACCCTCAAGATTTATGGTTGGGGATCTTAAAATCTTCTGCAGCTTTGCAAGGGGAATAGGGGGTCTCCTAACAAACCTCAGCCCCCTTAACAGACTACAGCTCTCAAGATTATTTGAAGGACACTATGACTGTTTAAAACAGCATGATACAGAACAATTGGGGACCTCACTTAGTTGCAAAGGTAAAGGACCCCTGACAGTTAAGTCCACTCGCAGACGACTCTGGGGTTGCGGCGCTCATCTCGCTTTACAGGCTGAGGGAGCCAGCGTTTGTCTGTAGACAGTTTTTCTGGGTCATGTGGCCAGCATGACTAAGCCGCTTCCGGAGCAACGGAACACCGAAACCAGAGCAGTGCATGGAAACGCCGTTTACCTTCCCACCAGAGCGGTACCTATTTATCTACCTGCACTTTTGCGTGCTTTTGAACTGTTAGATTGGCAGGAGCTGGGACCAAGCAGAGGGAGCTCATCCCATCGCAGGGATTCGAACCGCTGACCTTCTGATTGGCAAACCCAAGAGGCTCAGTGGTTTAGACCACAGCGCCACCGGCGTCCCTTAGTTGCACTTACGTCCTATTGAAATCAGTGTGAAAAATTCATCAAGACTTGTGACTTTGTGAAGTCCCAACGATTTCTCTAGAAGCAGGGGTGCCAACTGAAATAAAATATTGGGGGGGGAGGTATGCTCTGCCCCACATAATCAATCACATGACACACAGACACCATTTGAATGGCAATGCCCATCAACTTTGGGGGGCTGGGCCCCTCAGATATTTTAGGGGGGGCGAAAATGCCTCGGCCCTTAGGAGTTAGCTCCTATGCCTAGCACGCTGCTCGTCCCACGATTTCTAAGCATAGGCCCGAGAGGTTTTCCTTCTATCCCACTGCTTTGCCCTGGAAAACCTGCAGTTTACCACTGAATCAGAACAAATATAAATTGGGCTTTGGCATTTGTTCCTATTTAGCAGTAAATAGTGGGTTTTCCTGAGGAAAGTGGTGGGATTTAAAAAAACAAAAACAAAACACCTCTAAAACTTGTGCCTAGAAATCATTGGAAAAGCAGAACAAATCATGGGACAAAGGGATGTGTAGATGAGCCCTAAATTCAACTAACCTAATCCGAATCCACTGACCAGGAAATGTGAAACTTGGAAATTCAATTTTCTCATAAAGTGTGAATCGTCCATTCATTACTTGTGAATTATATCTATTTTCCCCAGTACATCCTAAGGTAATCAGTAGGCCCATTGAGCCATTGTATTTCTTGGAGGATGAGGGAAGTCACCTGTCAGGGAACCGACATCGGAGCTAGAGGCGGAGGGAAGGCTCTCAAATGATGCTGGAGAAGGGCCCAGCAGGGAGAGAGGCAGCTCCACAGATGGGGAAGCAAATCAGCGCAACACCAGGGATAAAGGGGGGCTGATGGGGGAATCGGCGAGAGGGCTCCAGGACTCTTCACTGGACTCCAGCGGGGAGAGCACGGGTCCTCCGCTACCCACGCCCTCCCTGCGCAGAAGACTTCTGCGCAGAGAGAGTAGGAGGAGACTGGGTGTCAAACAACTTTTATGTTGGAAGAGATTTAAGAAACGCCCACTGACGGATTCTGCTAGCGACTGAGGCAGCCACGAAGTGAAGGGCTGCCCAGACTGAAAGGTTTAGCAAGGCAACAAGGCCAGGAGAGGCGGCAACTTATGCACGAGCAACCCATACTCATTACATCACCCAACGAAGTTCTACAAAGAGCTATCACTGAACATATATTTATTGACAAGTTTGTCTGGCTTAAAGCAGGAATGGGAAAACCTATGGCCCTTCAAATGTTGTTGGATTCCAACTCCCACCCCCACCACACCCCAACCATTGACTAGGCTCACTGGGGCTGAAGGGAAATGGAGTTCAACAACATCAGGAGGGTCACACATTCCCCAGCCCTGTGTTATGCCAGACAAATGTGTGTATAGGCTACATCAGTGTCCCCAAACAAAAAGTTAATTCCTCTTCAATATTATGTGATTTCTTTCAGTTTCCTCCCATTGGCTCCTCCTATACAAATACATAAACAGGATCCCAAAGGATTTCACTTTTTACAGATTCTTTTAATAACTTTTATTAGCATATGTCGCATTTAAAATGTTTAATATTCCAGTAGCTTGTGCTTCCTGGATACAGCAGTGTTGAAAAATATTTTGTATTGCAGTATATAGATGATTTAAAATATAAGTAAACAACCAGGATACGGTTTACAGTATCTGCCTACTGATTGTTCATCACATTATGCTGTCCACAGCCTCTTCATTTTTAGCTCTTCATGTTAGCAGACATAAAAATAATATAAATAACTTCTTAAGTAGTTATCGCTATCATTTACAACTGAGCCAAAGCAAACAAGCAAAATAGTAATCACATTTGTGAATCGTTTGATTAATAAATTGTCGTGATTAAAAAGAGAGAGAGATTTTAAATCATCCCAAGACACAGGCACATAACAAAACAAAAGCAAACCATGAAAAGATAAAGCCACTAACATCCTACTAAACAACTTGCACTCTAGCCCAAGCTAGCCTGAAACAATTGCACAATGTCCCAAGGTATATAAAGCGGTACTCTTCAGTAAGAGAACCCCAGCAGGGATTGAAAGCAAAAAACCATGTGGCAAAGAAAAGCATGGAACTATAGGCTGTGAAACCTTTAAAAACGTGCCCATCCTGTGAGCCCCAAAATTGTCCCTATTTTGAAAGCTATTTCCAGGTTATCCCACTTCCCTAGCACAGAGATAGACCATATGTTTGGTAAGTAATACAATGGCATACTTACAAAAAGGTCTCTAAGGTCATGTGCTCTTCCATACAGCAGCCAGAAAATATGCACAGCCAGTCAAAATGCTGCTTAGTTACAAAAGGTAAACATTTCTGGTATACAAAAAAACCAAAACAAAACCAACAACAACACTAGATTCAGATCCTATTCTGGTCTGAAACAAAACAGGCTGGTTAAAGCCATTTGGCTAGTTGCAACAACCAGCTCAGAGCTCCTTACATACTGAAATCCACATGTAGAGAAAATGATAATAAAGGCTTGGCGATCAATTTCTTACCAAGGTGGGAAATGATGACATAGGCTAAGCCTGGCAGGACAGCTAACTCTATGGTTTAACCCCTTTGTGCATTAATTAGAGTGAAACATGCTAGAATTTTATGAAGCTGGAACCCTACACTGCAGTGCTGGATCAGACCAAAGGCCCATCTCTTCCAACATCTTTTTTTCATAGTGGTCAAGCAGATTCCTATGGGAAGCCAGCAAGCAGGATCTGAGCACAAGAGCCATCTCACTATTTGTGATTCCCAGCAACTGGTATTCAAAGGTGCACTGTGTCCCACAGTGAGAGCTGGACATAGTCGTCGAGGTTGTTGTTGTTGTTTAGTCGTTTAGTCGTGTCCGACTCTTCGTGACCCCATGGACCAGAGCACGCCAGGCACTCCTATCTTCCACTACCTCCCGCAGTTTGGTCAGACTCATGCTTGTAGCCTCGAGAACACTGTCCAACCATCTCGTCCTCTGCCGTCCCCTTCTTCTTGTGCCCTCCATCTTTCCCAGCATCAGGGTCTTTTCCAGGGAGTCTTCTCTTCTCATGAGGTGGCCAAAGTATTGGAGCCTCAGCTTCACGATCTGTCCTTCCAGTGAGCACTCAGGGCTGATTTCCTTAAGAATGGATACGTTTGATCTTCTTGCAGTCCATGGGACTCTCAAGAGTCTCCTCCAGCACCATAATTCAAAAGCATCAATTCTTCGGCGATCAGCCTTCTTTATGGTCCAGCTCTCACTTCCATACATCACTACTGGGAAAACCATGGCTTTAACTACACGGACCTTTGTTGGTAAGGTGATGTCTCTGCTTTTAATGATCCTGTCTAGGTTTGCCATCGCCTTTCTCCCAAGGAGCAGGCGTCTTTTAATTTCGTGATTGCTGTCACCATCTGCAGTGATCGTCGTCGAGGTTAGTAGCCATTAACAGCTTTACTCTCCACGAATCAGTCTTTTAAAGTCATCCCGTTTGGTGGCCATCACTGCCTCTTGTAGGAGTGAATTCCATAGTTGTGAAGAAGTACTTCCTTTTGTCTCTCCTGAATCTTCCAAGATTCAACTATACCGGATGTCCACAACTTCTAGTGTTATGAGAGAGGAAGAAAAACTTTTCTCTATCCACTTTATCCACACGTAATTATAATAATAATCTTTATTGCGGTCCAATGACCCATAACATGGATTCAGAATAAAATACAGATTCATACAGACAACCCCCCAGGGAAGGAAGACCGAAGCGTTATTTGTTTAGTCATGGGTATGTTGATCTTTAATTTGCGTGTCGAGGTCCCCAAGCCACCCCCCAAATAACTCACAACGCACACTTAATTTTTGTTTAAGGTTTTTGGCATAATTTTGGCCACAACTTTATTTAAATACAAAACCGTGAGTGGTTGTTTAGGCATTGGTTAAGACTATCTGTCCCCCCGCCTGGGGACAGAACTGACTTCCGGCCACCACTGAAAGCCAGTGCGGGAAAACAAGTCGGGGAGAAATGGAGCTGAGTCACAGACCCTCAATTCTCACCCGCATGCTCCCCGAAGGCTTGCCGGCCCTAGTCCCATTCCAGGGATTGGACAAAAAGATGGCAAGCCCCAGAATTCCTTTAACGGAATTCCCTTTCCACAGCAACCATGGAGGGGCAGGCCCAGCCTATCCTAACCCCTCCTCCACCAATTTATAACCAATGCCTAACCGCAACCTTACAAGTTGTGACAATTTGCTACGCAGTAGGCAAAAACCAAATGGCCCAGCCAATCAGCCAGATGGACAAAATTCCTACCAGACCCCTGCCCCAACGGCAGACGACCCCATGACAGGCATAGCAAGGTCAATGCAACAACCCCTTACTCAAGGGCGGGGGGGCGGGTGATCCGTTGCACGCAGCAAAGAGAAAGCTCCAGGCTGCGTGCAGAGTATTTAAACATTTTACCCTTCCCACCAAAATTGCAACATAACTTTTACCCCAGCAACCCAGTGAACCAATCGCTGCCCCAGGCCATCTTTAGAGACCCTGCCTGGTAACAGAGGGGTGGCTCAGCAGACCCCACCGCAATACGTGCTCTCCATGAAGGAGAACACGCTTTGTATGACTACTGAAAGAAACTTTGCCACAGCCACTGTGATATCATTGGACTTGTCATCCAGAATGGATGGCATTTGATATAGTAGGCTTCAGATTAACCCGGCCAATTTGCCAATAGTGGTTTAATCAATAGTTCCCTTGCTTGATCATAATGTCCACAATGCAATAAAATATGCTTCATGCAGTAGACATCCTGGGATCACACACAGATCCTATTTTGATAAGGGATACCGCTCAGTCTCAGGGGGCGCAGGTGGCACTGTGGGTTAAACCACAGAGCCTAGGACTTGCCAATCAGAAGGTCGGTGGTTTGAATCCCCGTGACGGGGTGAGCTCCCGTTGCTCGGTCCCTGCTCCTGCCAACCTAGCAGTTTGAAAGCACATCAAAGTGCAAGTAGATAAATAGGTACCGCTCTGGCGGGAAGGTAAACGGCGTTTCCATGCGCTGCTCTGGTTCGCCAGAAGCGGCTTAGTCGTGCTGGCCACATGACCCGGAAGCTGTACGCCGGCTCCCTTGGCCAATAAAGCGAGATGAGTGCCACAAGCCCAGAGTCGGTCACGACTGGACCGAATGGTCAGGGGTCCTTTACCTTTACCTCTCAGTCTGCTGTTTAACACTTCTGATGGGAATACATTTAATCTGGCTTTGGTGAAAAGACGCCGATATGTTGGTGCAGACAAATTTCTAAGATATGCAGGTGTCTGAAACTCGAACCCATAGTGAATTCCTACTGCTAATGGGCCACAGAAAACATGAGATTGAGATCGGAGATCACTATGTGATATGTCCCGGAGCCTTTGCCTCAGAGATTCAAGGGCGGTACCACAGGCCAGATGGTACAGGAGAGAAGGTGGCATACCAATTGAAGTAGCTTTTCTAACCATAATTTTCATCCATGAGCTGGTAAACTCCTTGTTGTTTAGGTATGGAAGTAACCCCTTCCCTAGGCCAAAGACTGAGTTCTTGAGCCAGTATCTCAGGGCAGCCCACCATGCTTTAGTTGATGGAGGACATTCACCTGTTTCTAAAAATAGTATTGCATTTGGAACACAATTTGGAACTTGTAGGAGGGACCAGAGAAACTTTGCTTGGAAGCCATCGAACCTGGAGAATGAGCCATTGAACCAGATGTTTGAGGCGTAGAGTTGAGAGACAGACTTTGCACATAATTTTATACATTTCTGTTGTGCCGCCTCTTCCTTGCCTTTTCTAAAAAGCTTCAAATGTTCTTTTATAAGGTGAATGAAATAAGAGGCGGGTGCCTTATTATAAAAAGACCAAAGTGCTCTGAAAACTCCTTCCATTTACAAAAGGACAAGGGGCAAGCTGAATGAACAGAAGTGCAAGGCCAAATAAGAAGAACTGAGCAGAAAGTGGGGAAGGAGAAGCAAGAAGATCTAGAAAAGAAAGAAGTATTTGGAATAGACATTGGAATTTTCCACTGCAAATTATCATCACAAACCGGCTGTCTGGGAACTTCTCCAACCTGGAGTTGGGTTCCTTTTGATAACATGGTGTTTCTAAGCAACATTTCTCACAGCCCATGCATGCGAATGGTCAGCCACCATTCTGTGACTTCAAATAAGTAACATTTCTTTTGCTAGATGCAGATCCAATTTATTGTTGTTGTTTTTCCTCGAATAAATACAGAAGGTTTTTAAAGATAGAGTTATTGGAGGGGGAGGAAGCAAAATCTTTAATAAGCCATATGAAGCAGTCTTACCACAATCCAGCAGAGATATCAACATTTTTCCAGTAATATATTAATGAATCTGTGTTGTTTGTTCTAAAGTCAAACAGATGGGCATTCGAAAAACATGTGTTAACACTGTTAGATTACAGTATCTACGCCTGTGCATGATATGCGTCATAATCAGCTGTAGACAGCTCCCAAAAATGTCACCAGTGGCAATTGACCAGCTTGTTTACTTGCTTTCAGACCATTTGCTCTCAGGTTCCCAACAAAATATTATTCAGCCTACAGAGTTCTTTGCCACCGTTGTTCATAAATTTCATTTTCCTTCCCATCAAGTCCTAATAAATGCATATCTGGGCACCTGGAGTATGTGCTTTTAAGATACTCTCAGAAGAAGCAGATCGCAGTGGGGTGATGAGCGTTCTCATCAACCTGTAGGGGAATTTGGACCATCTCCCTGTTCCCCCTGCATGGTTTTTGATCACTACATGCAGGCACCCACAAGACCAAAATAGTTAATAGCGAACAGCAGTAATGACTCTTTGTAGGAAAAGTGGTTCTCTTTTCAGCAGCTGAAATGAGCTCTTGATCTTCATCACAAAGCAGAATTTGAAGAATAGCACAGATAGGCATCTGCGATGCCTCATCTGTGAAAAGTTAAAAGGCACTGAAAATTTATGAGCCCTGACACCAGAGGTGCAACAGGCAAGATTCCTGACATTGATGATGGAAGAGAACCAGTCTCATTCCTGGAGAAAAAGGATATTTCAGATTGATATATAATCCTGAAGATTGCTGGAATACTTTGCATCTTGACAGGAACTTCAGGAAATCGGCATACTCACTCCCCTGACCTCTAAGGCCATGTTTGCATTAGGTAAGTTAGAGAGGCAACGTCTCAAGATCCTTGAAAAGAATAGTGGCATTCCAGCTTTACAAAGATAAATACATCGGGTGTCTATAAAAAAATCTTCCTCATCCTAAGAGTTTTCTTCTCCTTGGCGTAGTTCTGGAATATTTACATCTCACCTGTGGCAACTACAAATGAGACATCTGGCATGCAGCAATTCAGATCTAGGAATGGGAAACACAGCTGAAGCCATTATTTGCAGAACGTTGAAGGCATTATTTGCCTCCTATATTGTAACAAACCATTTAGCTTGCGTTGTTCCAGAATAGTCCTGGTAAAGTGGGGAAAGGCAGCTATGCTCATACCTAAATTGAAATGAAGTTCTACTGAAGCTACTGAATTCAAGGACATTATATGCCTATTGTATTTATTGGCACCATCATGGTGCGCATGGGGCTTGGGAGAGTACAATAAGACACAATCTAAAATTCAACACAGGGGAAACAACAGGGGAAGGAAGTAAAGGCAAGAAGAAAGGCAAAAGAATATGTACAGTGGTACCTTGGTTTACGAACTTAATCCGTTCCGGAAGTCCGTTCTTAAACCAAAGTGTTCTTAAACCAAGGTGTTCTTTCCCATAGCAGTGGGGGGCTCAATTTACAAATGGAACACACTCAACAGGAAGTGAAACATGTTCTTATTCCAAGGCAAAGTTCACAACCAAAAGACCTACAGTGGACGCGAGAGTTGCAAGGGTTGCATTCGCAACGGGCAGCGGCGCATCTGTGCGGGCTGTGATTCGGCACTTCTGCACATGTGCAAAGCACGACTTAGCGCTTCTGCACATGCGCGGCCCCTGAAACCCGGAAGTAACCCGTTCTAGTACTTCCGGGTTGTGGCGGATCCGTAACCTGACAAAACGCAACCTGAAGTGTCTGTAGCCCAAGGTATGACTGTGCTTCCAGGTTTGCAGCATTCTTAATCCAAGTTATTCATAAACTAAGCTCTTCTTAAACCAAGGTACCACTGTATTTGAAATACATTTGATTTATGAAATCCTTATGTTCACTTTTGTGCAGTAATGTATACTACAATGCTGACATCTCTTTCGTTGACTGCATGGCTCCTGCTCCTGCTTGTAGATTTTGCAACTTCTGGTGAATGCGTATTTTTAAAACTCAAGTTCCACTGCTTCTGACCACCGTTTCTACAAAACAAACATGCCAGGAAAAAATATTTCCAAAAAGCAAAGAAATTGAATATGAACACGGTCAAAATTAATCTATTTAAACAGCAATCATTAATCAGCCCATGCAAGCAGTTCGACTGGTCTTTGCAATGCGGACTTCATGACTGCATTATGGTGTCTCTGGAGAACAGAGGGTGAGATCAAGCTTCTTTACTCAGATCTCAGAACATTACAGAGAATAACGTAGGTCTAAAAATAATTCCAAATGTCAGCTGATCTTCTCGTGACTAACTGCAGGGTGCCTTCATTCAATTTGGGGGCTGATCATTTGGTGAACTTCCCCAGTGCGCTTTGACATAGGTAGGAAATGTTCTCTGAAATGTCTGGGGTAGCTATAAAACGAGCTAAAATCCATTCAATTTATATCTTGGGAGGATGAAAAGGAAGGAAAGCTGTGCTTTGAAAGGAAAGCTTTTATTAAATAATCTGTGAAGTCTGAATGCAGTGCCCTATTTATTAATGGTTCATCAGATCAGCTGTAAAGACCATTATTATTAATAATCCCATTTTTACCAGTCCTTCCTACAAAGGGCTTGGGAGACACACATGGTTCATTTTTTACCTTCAAAAGACTGATGGCTCAAGGTCACCCACTAAGTTAGCAGGTACCATTCCCTGTTGCTAGAATTCCTAGAGTGAAGGCAGGAAGCAGAGTCTACATTCTAACTGGCTTCATGGTGATCCTATGTTACAATGTACTGTAATTATTATTATTATTATTATTATTATTATTTACCCCGCCCATCTGGCTGGGTTTCCCCAGCCACTCTGGGTGGCTCCCAACTGAATATTAAAAACACTATGCAGCATTAAACATTAAAAACTCCCCTAAACAGGGCTGCCTTCAGATTTCTTTTAAAAGTAGGATAGTTACTTATTTCCTTGACATCTGCTGGGAAGGCCCTCCGATTGGTTCCCTGTAACCTCACTTCTCGCCAGAAGGCCCTCGGCACTGGACCTCAGTATCAGGGCTGAATGATGGGAGTGGAGATGCTCCTTCAGGTATACAGGACCGAGGCTGTTTAGGGCTTTAAAGGTCAGCACCAACACTTTGAATTGTGCTTGGAAATGTACTTGGTGCCAATGCAGGTCTCTCAGGACCGGTGTTATATGGTCCCGGTGGCCACTTCCAGTCACCAGTCTAGTTGCCACATTCTGGATGAATTGCAGTTTCTGAGTCACCTTCAAAGGTAGCCCCATGTAGAGCGCATTATCTCCAAGTGGGAGATAACTAGAGCATGCACCACTCTGGTGAGACAGTCTGCGGGCAGGTAGGGTCTCAGCCTGAGTACCAGACGGAGCAGGTGGACAGCCGCCCTGGACACAGAATTGACCTGTGCCTCCATGGACAGCTGTGAGTCCCAAATGACTCCCAGGCTGCGCACCTGGTCCTTCAGGGGCACAGTTACCCCATTCAGGACCAGGGAGTCCTCCACACCAGCCCGCCCTGTCCCCCAAGAACAGTACTTCTGTCTTGTCAGGATTCAACCTCAATCCGTTAGCTGCCATCCATCCTCCAACAGCCTCCAGACACTCACACAGGACCATTACTGCCCTCACTGGTTCCGAATTAAAGGAGAGGTAGAGCTGGTTATCATCCGCATATTGATGAACACCCAGCTTCAGGATGAAGCCAAGGAGAATGAGGGCAATGCGTTCTGCTCTCACCACAGGGAATCCTAGAAAGATGATGGTCAGCAGCCACTGAGACTCCAGGAGGCAGTGTCAGGAGTGTGATTGTGTTAACTTCCACAAGTTACTTGTACGAGTGGAGTTGATTTATGTGAGCAGCCCCAATACATCACTGAGCTCCAGGCATCCCAAATCCTACTTGACTTCAGTGGCTACCCTTTGCAAGCTGCAGGAAACTTCTAGCACGGTAACATCGCAGTGCATGTTTCATGTGACTAAACATTATTGGGATGCCGAAGAGGAGGAGATGTGGGACTGTCACTTCCACAGGTCTGCCACAAATGCTTATTATTGGCCTCTGAGAAAAGAAGTTCAGGAGCATGTGGGCAAAAAAACCAACAAAGGAAGTGCATTTCAGCCTCCCACATGTGGTCTGTGTGGATATTCTGATTGTGTGAGGTCAAGAGAGAGATCCCTTCACAGTGCGGACCAGGTAGAGTTCACATTTGTGTTAGGAATGGATTAAGCACAAAACAAATTCAAGCCTCCTATTTCAAAGTGTCTTGGCTATTGGTACCTATTTCAACCATGTTGACCATCAGGCTGCATGAGAGAGAGACAGAGAAAGAGGGGGACAGGGCCCCTCCATCGACTCTGTTGAGAAGCTCACTCCACCAAGCTCTTCCCTTCACTAACTGTCACCTGGCAGTTCCACCAGGCTACAGCAGCAGCAGGAGAATAATTGCACTTCAGAAAAACAAACCTGAGAAGCAGGGCCTCTCAATTGACTTAGCTGAGAAAAGAATAAAATTTCGATCCTCCTCTCCTTGACCTATTTCCATTTCAGTACAGAATTTGTAACTATGAGGTGTTGTCCCCCTGCCTCCATCCTCCCAACCTCTTTTTCCTTTTCTGTCATGTCTAGGGATGGGGAGAAATTTGATTCAGTTCACACTTAAAGCTGAATTTACCTAATTTGAACTTTCTGAAACAATACATGAATTGGAACATGGTCACCCTCCTTTGAAATTTGTGCTTCTCCATATTTTGCAATGCAGTTAACCACCCAAGCGACACGTGCAAAAATACTAGTGAAAACACCAAAAATGTATTCTGTTAGGTAAAATTGCTTTGCAAAACTGTGCATATTAGGGAAATTGCACACCAATATGTGAAAATTAGGAGAAATTCACACTAAAATGCTAATGAATTTTCATGAGAACTTAAAAAACAAAATTCACAAACTGAGGTAAAAATGTGGAGAACTGGACTTAACATTGGAAAGATGAAAAACAGAGAGAAACCAAAATGGAAAGGTTTGCCACACCCTAGTCTTGTCTTTTGGTCAAAAGATTAGAAGCCTGAGAGCAAGGCTTGCCTTATTACAGATTTTCATAAGTCAACTAAAAGTCTACTTGGCTGAAGAACTTTATGTCAAAATTTCAGTTTCTTTGTGGGTGGTTGCTGGGAATCTAGGGGTCCCAGTATTCGTAAATTGGTACTAAAGAGGCACTATTATGGCATTCATTCCCCCAGAAATAGAAATGGGCAGCTGGTAAAGCTGCAACAGAGGCTAAGTACCATTCCATGGATAAGTCAGACAGCAGAGACTCCTTTAACAACACAACTAGATAGAAATATCCCAACCACTTATTTGCTCCACACACTTGCTCCTACTATCTTGATCTTGTTCCATGTTTGCTTTTCTGGAGTGGTAATTACTTTGTATAGTTGGCATTTTAAAAAAAGAAGAAGCTCTTCTTCCTTAGCTGTTTATTGAGTTTTGAAAAGGGCTGTCACTTCAACTTAGTCCATAGCAGTGCTAAATTGATGCAGCTAACAGGCCTAACACAAATATTTCAGCCAGATTAATTTTATAGCTCAGTTATTCAACTGTATGCACCAAGCTAACATTCCTTGATTTCTGTAAGCCTAGAGAAATAGAGGTACAGGCACGTGCGCGCGCGCACACACACACACTGATTTGTGTTCTAGGTCGTCATCTGCATCAGTGAATCATGCATAATCCTGCCCTGCCCCATTATGTCCTCTTCCGGGTCCAAAAATGGCCAGACTGTGTACAGTCACACATTCTTTGAATGCATGTGTTACGGGATTAAGCCAAACATGGCCATACTTGGCCTTCCAGATGTTTTGGGACTACAACTCCCATCATCCCTAGCTAACAGGACCAGTGGTCAGGGATGATGGGAATTGTAGTCCCAAAACATCTTGAGGGCCAAGTTTGGCCATGCCTGTATGAATGGAGGCAGCTTCACCAACAGCCAAAGGAATATTGCAGCTTCTTGCTTGGTCTTGCTAGCAGGATATGGGGGCAATAGGCACTTTAAAAGATTTGAACTTCACAGAATTAAATAGATTGTGGGCCAAAGGAAAACCTAGAAACTCATCAAGCAGAAGAGAGGAACCTTTTTCATTCTTAGGGCCACATTTCCTTCCAGAGGGGTCACATGACAGTAGTAGGAGGGGCCAGAAAAATGGGGCACAGCAACAAATGTAATATTTACACTTGAATAGAAGGCTAGTGCATGGAGGTCACCGGGACATGGCAGAGGGGGTTAGGCCAACCAGTGCCCTCCCTCACACTATTCCAGTCACATGGGGGAACTGAAAACCCAAATGGGGCTTGTGACTTAGCCCAAAGAGATAGCCGAGAAAGAAACTCACCCTTTCCCACCCCCAAATCACAATGCCACTCTCCATCTCTTTGACCATAACTCTAGGAATACAGTATAGAGAGGTTTTTGTGTTGTTTTTAGCAGACGCTACAGTGGAGGGCGGACACGGGTGGCACTGTGGGTTAAATCACAGAGCCTAGGACTTGCCAATCAGAAGGTCGACAGTTTGAATCCCCATGACGGGGTGAGCTCCCGTTGCTCGGTCCCTGCTCCTGCCAACCTAGCAGTTCAAAAGCACCTCAAAGTGCAAGTAGATAAATAGGTACCGCTCTGGCAGGAAGGTAAACAGCCAGAAGCGGCTTAGTCATGCTGGCCACATGACCCAGAAGCTGTACGCCGGATCTCTCGGCCAGTAAAGCGAGATGAGTGCCGCAACCCCAGAGTCGGTCACAACTGGACCTAATGGTCAGGGGTCCCTTTACCTTTACCTTTACCTTTACCTTACAGTGGAGGGCAAGGAGGGATGGGAAATATTTCCAAGAGCTCCGCTTATTGATACAAATAAAGAATTAAAGGGGGTGAACCCTAGCTCTACCCACAAACTTCCTTGACCCTCCAGCAACACTAATTATTATAAGGCACACCAAACTGGCAAACCTCAGCATTAACATGTGAGTGTACAGTATGGCGGCCTCCAACCAGGGACAGTAATAACTCAATAGGAAGGAGCTATTATTTATGTTCCTAGCAAGCTTTTGCTTGAAGCACACACACCACATTTGTCCTCCATCTCCAAATCTCCCACCCTTGATTCAGAATTTATTCTTAATTGTCCAGGAGACTAAAGTCAGACTGCGAGCCAAGACTTTATTTCCAGGGGTGGCTGTGGTGGCTTAGGATATTAATAGTGCTACACTGTGGCCCCATCTATCGTAATAAACTCTGCTGTAATTTGTTTACCCACCCTAGACAGCAACTAACATTCAAATAAATGGAGTTGGCGCCTGTAAGATTTATTATATACCTCTGCGCTTAGCAATGTTTAATCAGGGAGTTAAAATATTACAGTGTAAAAACCCTTTACAAGCGTGCACAAACAGAGAGCTACCATTACAGGCTTGGCAGGCACAAGCAGTGTCAAACGGGACCTCCGGACAATTTCTAAACACAAAGAAAGAGGGGTGTATTGGTAAAGGAGCTGCTAACTTAACTTAACATGGTTTCGAAACAACGCAACGCTGAGGGTTTTTTAAATTGTATTTTCTTTACGTTCCGGTGGCCTGGGCTTTTGAAGTGACAGGGTGATAGGCATGGACAAGTGGGTTTGTGTTCCAACAAGGCCCTGCCAGGCTGAGGGTGGGGTTGTGTGGGGGGAGGGGGAGGTTTGGGGCAGGAGGTGATCTCTGGTCAAAGAAGGTGGTGGATGCCTGTCACAGAGCTTTGTGTGTTTGGATAAAAACAGGCAAAGCATGTGGGGGGGATCAGCATGAAGCATCACACCTGGAGGAAAAGACAACTCGCTCCAGCCCCAGTGCCATAAGACTGGCTCCACAAAGTCTAGCCAACATCTGGAATGGATATCAAAAGACACAGTGCAGCCCTGACTGGCGCTAGAAACTACCTTTGTACTTTTCGCTGCAAATTGAAAAGCAAAACAGACATCAAGGATATATTTATATAACTGTCTTCAAGCTGCATTTTCTACTCCCATCTGCTGCACATGATAAGTCTCAAGTGTTTTTCTAATAAAATAACGTTTCTTAAAATCCTTGCTCATTCCGTATACCAAGCTGACCTCCTTCCTTTCTAATTGTTCCCATTTTCTTAAAGGAACAGCAAAGCGTTTTAGAGCTGAGGAACAGCGCGGGCGTCTTGAGATGTTCCTCTTGCGGTAGTTGCAGGCAGCAGTCGCCCAGTTCTCCCTGTGTGCATGCGATTTTCACATCTATCCACATGCATGCATGCATCCACACACGCACATGCATGCGCACACGTACACAACGTGTGCTTTCAATGCAGACAAAAACTAGGTAGAATAATGAGAGAGCAGCTTTACATGAATAAAATCTAATAGGAGTGGCTTTGAATAAAGCTAAGCCAAACCTTCCAAATGAATCATGTGTGAACAATATAACCCACAGAAAGGGACTTCCTGAAGTGATGTAGGTCCTGGACAAACCCCTTCCCTCTATTCCATAGAAAGGAGCGTCTTCTGGGGAAAGCTGACGTCTATACAAGTACAGGTCCCTTTGGAGTTGGAGCCCTATTTGCGCAATATTCCAGATTTACTCATCTCCTTTAAGCCATTACGTGGTTTCCTTTGGACTAGTCAAAATTCAGGATTGTGATGAAACTCTGCCCACTTTTTCCACTGGCATGTGACCCTCAAGTAGGCAGCACAAAATAGTTTCTCACCCCTGAACTACACCAACATGATATCAGGAAAATGGGTTTAAGATGTGAAAGGACAGCACCTTCTCCAAAAGAACCAACCCAGGAAGTACCTCAAAATGGAGATTTCCTAGTTGTGGTGTTGGTGAGAAGGTGGCCAAGTTGACATGACCACTTCTGTTGCCACTTGCATGGGTGTTGCAAGTCCTTTCCAAGCAACTGCGACAAGAAAGAATCAATTGACACGAGGCGTGCGATTCAGCTTGTCTGTCATTTGCAAGAACTCAGTGGTTGCTGGAGGAAGTGGCTCTGGCAGATCCCTTAGTGTTTCCAGCTGGATAACACACACCACACAACAGGAACAACATGTTGTACATATTTGTTAGACTTGCAGCACTATTATTCATTACATTTTATTTGCTTGTTGTCATCATGAAAATGGGTTCTGTTCTACGTAGTTAATAAAAAGAGCCATGAAACTTTGTGCGCAGCGATGTTTTTGGCCGGCCATCGAAGTGTCCGCAGACTGGCATTGGATGGAATTAAAGGGTCATTTTTCAAATCCCATCAGAGGCATCTTCTGTAACAACCGCTTTGTAACTCATTCCTCTTTCATTAAGAAAAAGAAATCAAGCCATTGAAGAGATACATATGTAAACAAGGTTTATAGGTTTCATTGGATGAGCTCAAAGAAAACACAACTGCAACTGGTTTTCTGGGAAGCGATACAATTCCCACCCACACCCCGGTCTTGCTTAAGATATCTTTATGCATTTACTGTTTAGCACAGGTCAAAGCAATGTGCTCTACGTGGGGCTACCTTTGAAGGTGACTCGGAAACTACAATTAATCCAGAATGCAGCAACTAGACTGGTGACTGGGAGCAGCCACTGTGACCACATAACACTGGTCCTGAAAGACCTACGTTGGCTCCAAGTACGTTTCTGAGCACAATTCAAAGTGTTGGTGCTGACCTTTAAACACCTAAATGGCCTCGGCCCAGTATACCTGAAGCAGTGTCTCTACCTCCTGCATTCAGCCCTGACACTGAGGTCCAGCACCAAGGGCCTTCTGGCGGTTTCCTCACTGCGAGAAGTGAGGTTACAGGGAACCAGGCAAAGGGCCTTCTCAGTAGTGGCACACAACCCTGTGGAACACCTTCCCATCAGATGTTAAGGAAATGAGTAATTATATAGCATTTAGGAAACATCTGAAGGCAGGCCTATATAGGGAAGCTTCTTAAGGTTTAAGCTTTTACTATGTTTTTATATATGCTGGAAGACACCCAGAGTGGCTGGGGCAACAAATAATAAATTATTATTATAAAGTAGACCAGGAATGGATACAATCTGGTTATTCTGACTTGGTTCACTCATGTGCCACGATGAACATATCAGGGACATGCTTACTCCATTGTATCTCAGGATAGGGCAATAGCATGCTTTCTAAAACAATCTTTACAATTAGCCTGTAATGAAAAACGTGTGGGCAAGCAATGAGGTTCATGTTTCATAAGCCACAACAGGGAGCGGGTGGTGCTGTGGTCTAAACCACTGAGCCTCTTGGGCTTGCCGATCAGAAGGTGGTTCGAATCCACGCAACAGAGTGAGCTGTTAACTGTCCAGGGGTCCTTTACCTTTTACCTTTTCATAAGTCACAGTTGAACACCTCAAGTTGTTAATGTTAACTGCTAGGATTGTCCTTTGAAAACGAATTTTAAAAAAGTCTGAGTGAATATACTGACAGCACAAAAATCCTGTATGTGTAATCTACCCAGAAGTCGCATTCAGTTCAATGGGGATTGAAGTGAACAGGCATAGTGTTAAAGTCTTCTCAGTGCCAAGGAAAGAGGGTTCACATGGCCTGACAGGTCATTATTTACATTACTACAGTTAAGTAAGCCTTATATATAATTTTGGGTTGGCTGATTTTGGAAACTCCAAGGTAGATTTGCTTTAATGGGAGTGGGGAGGAGGCAGCCGACATTTGTGGTCTGCAGGCATCTCTCAGTATTTTGATCACCCTTAAAAACACAAGCCAAGAAGCAAATGCTTATACACAATTGGTCCTTAATAAGACCAGGGGGGAGAGATAACTTTTTTTTTATGACCCAACATGCTGTAGGGGGGAATTGAGGAGTAGAGCTAAGCTAAATATCTTCCACCACTGATATTTTTATTAAGCCAAATAGAGACACATCACAGTGCAAGCCTATGTGCGTTTACTCAGAAGAAAGTCCCACTGTGTCCAATGGGACTTACACCCTGCTAAGTGTGTTTTAGGATCAGACATAGAACTGCAATTATCATATGCTTCAGGTGTGTCTAAAGGAGCATAACCTTCATGGCTGGAACAATGGTTGTCTAGTTCTTCCCCTTAACCTCACTAGAATCAGTGGTGTCAAAATAATCCTTAGCAGATAACTTGTCTAATTTTCATAAAGAATCCATTGAAGAAGTCAAGAACAGTGCAGCCACATTGGGCCATTGCTTCCATTTCCTTCCTGGTCTCACCACTAGACCAGTCTTAGTCATGTTTACTCATAAACAAGTCCCACTGAGTTTAAGCAAACATTTGTGCAAATACATATTTCTGATCTGCAATCATAATCTTTCCTCCTTTAGCTTAATCCCGCAATTCTTTTTCTTACCACTGGGTAAAATGGATTCTTCTATCCTCCTTCTGAGAGCTAAGGATGGGCAAATCTATCAATTTTAGTTTCACTTAGTTTTTCATTTGTCCGGACTTAAGTTCAGTTCTCTGCATTTCTGCACCAGTTTGTGATTTTTTAAAAAAATAATAATAATCCTCGGGGAAATTTGCTACCATTTTAGTGCACATTTCTCCCAATATACACAATTTTGTACACAATTTTGCCTGATACACAGTTCCACAGGCATTTCCTCCCTAATATAATGTATTTTAATATGTTATTTTCCTGGTATATGCATTTTTATGCACACTACTTCTGATACATGCATGTTGTACACATTATTTCAGAGCTACATCGCAAAATTCAGATCACAAATTTTGAAAGATAGCTGTGTTTCAGTCCCCACTTTGGTTTAGAAAGTCTGACTGAGGTGGAAATTGTGTTTGTGTGTGAGAGAGAGAATAAGCATGCTTAACTCCTGGACCTCTTTGTATTGATAGTAATTGTTCTTCTCTTCTGGTAAATGCCGCCCAATTAGTCAAGGTCTTCTTTCAAATATGGACACTCAGGTTCAGTGTAGTACTTGAGGCCTAAAGAAACATGACAGGAATAGCTACTTCCTTTTCCTTGGATGGATATGAAGCATCTATCAACACAATTCAAAACAGGTTTTTCCTCATTTTTGCCATGGCATCAATTTATTATATTTAGTTTGTGAACCACCCTAGCCCTCCAGTTCTGTGTGGGAGAGTTTTCACTGCTATTCAGGAGAAAGGAAAACCATTTCACAATGAAAAGGACGATTTTTTGTTGTGCCAATTGAAAACAAGCATTATATTGCAAGTTTTTCTTCCTTCCATGTGAAATGGTAAAACAGTGTTAATTCATGTTAACCTTTAATCCCAAGACTAATTGTCAAGAATATCCATTGGGGTTTGTTTTGGTAAAAGACTTGGTCAGAAGGCACACATAGGCAACTACTACCAAAGACTGGCTGAGAGCAGAACAAAAAACCTGGAAACAGTGGCTACGCCTTATATTTTTATTTTTATTTTTATTTTTATTTTTATTTATATATTCATTTGTATTATGAACTGTGCCACCCTGATATCACTCTACAACTGTAAAAAGGCAATTAGGTTGTATTGCATATGATTAAGACAAAACAAACACAGTGGTTTGAAAGTCTTATATGGTGTCATTTCCCAAGTTGCTGTGACTAAGTTCCTATACCCCAACTAAATGTCTGCAAACTAAGCCAAACCATGGTTGCAGAATAAACCTTCATGACAGCTTGTGGAGAAAGTTAACCACAAACCTGGGTTTGGAGACACACTAAGCTGCCTACCTCAATGCAGCTCAGCAGTCAAATGATACGAGAGGAAGAGAACAGCCATCTTCACCCTGGAATCCTGCACATTTGTGCAAACCATGGTTTACTTTAAGGTAAAGTATGAAGCAGGCCAAGTCTATCATTTCTGTGTGGTGTGTCCTTGCCTAATGAACCCTCCAAATAAAATGGTGAAACGTGACTAAGAGAATGAAGTATTATTACTGGTGCATTTGTTGCTGGGTGGGTGGGTAGGTGTGCACTGCAGAATGTTGTGCTCAAGCAAACGCTAATGAAATATGAAAGAGAAAACAACGGACTGCAAATCTGGCAAAGAAAAACAAAGCCTATAGATTTCACTCCGCAATTTCCAACGCGAACCCTCTGAAATGTTTTAAGCCGCTTTCAGATTCCATCTTGCCTCCTTCCCTAAATTTAAACCTGGCCCATTGTTCATGCCTAGGGCAAGTTTTTGTGTGCGCGCAAACACCAGCCCTGAAAGTTGCCTTGAAAACGCCATATGCACTCTTAATGCAGAACAGTTACAGAGAACTCCTGAACAACTGCCTGCTTCAGAATTTGCACAGAATCTATAAACTCAAAACAGGGATACAGAGCGAGTGGATGCCAATGACTTTAACTTCATTTATCTATATTTGGCAAAAATTGCACTGCAGCTGGAGATGAAATGCTGAGCTAAATAACTGCAGTGATGTGAGCTCCAAAACAGCAATTACTAAAGCTGAGCTGCCTTGTGTAAGATCTTACTTTTATTTATTGTATTTAAAGCCCCTCTCAAGCTGTACAGTGCAAGTGTTGCCTAATCAAATAACACTTGATTCTAAGGGTATCATCTCAGCTTCTGCTATTGAAATATTGTGATATATAGGCAGAGCGCGTGCTTTTCTTTGTTTCAGCCAAACTCAAACAATGTGTGGCACTCTTTGTACCTTGTTCTTGTTTGCTCTTAATCTTTTCTTCAAGTGCAGCCATTTACTCTCAATTAAGTTCCTTATTTTTATTTATTTTTAAAAAGTTTTTATTCTCCCATTCCCACTTAAACAAGTGATGCTACCTCTGAGCATGAGCTATCCCAAAGACGATCACATGACACTCCCATATCAAATCACCTCATTGGTCTAGCCAACCGAGTGCTCCCTGTTCTGACCAATAGGGTTTCTGATTCCCAGGTCTTCCACCTGAGACCAATTAACTGATGCCAGTTTTTAAAAACTGTTACATTCTCATAACAAGAGATCTAGCACTCAGCTCTGTCTTCTCCCCATATTCCCTTCCATTGGATGAGAGAGTAAGGAAGATGTTGTATTCAGACAGAACACACTTCTCAACTATTTCTGCCCAGAAGAACACTTTATTCTACAAGTGTCCTTGTTATCTCTTTCAAGCATCTTAAAGGGAAAAAGCAGCAAAGCACTGCTAGATCTCAGAGGTAAATTAACATCAGACTTCTGCTGCTCACACGCAAGAAAAACAGACATCGCCTTTCAAGAGCAGCGGAGGAACATTTTCACCGGCCCTCAGAACAAACAGGGCCAGCTCAAGATTTGAGACAGGTCCTTGATAAAGCATCCTTGTGGGAGACCCCTTCCTATGCCACCAGGTCCTGGCAGGAACATCCAGCAGTAGCAGCAGTGGCCGTGGCCTGTGGCTGCCATTTTAAATTATCCACAACATTCCCAACGTAGGGTTAGTCTGTGGCATTGTGGGAAATGTAAATGTCAGCTCCAAGACACACAACATACAGACCTCAGAGCAGGGGTAAACCCTGTCAGGGTACTGTTACCCCATAGCTTACTGGGGATACTACATGCTCTTTCTAGGGCAAATGTCGTCCTTTCTGTCCTGGGTCTGAAAAATATCCAAGTTTGCTTAGCTCCACTAGACAAACCCCATCACCAGCGAGGGGAAAACTGGAAATGCCTACCAAGTGCCCAGATGTGCTTTGATACAATAGATTTGAATCCCCCTGCAAACTTTTCAGTTGTTTACTTTTTAGGAGCGTGTCCGCCACACTCCTGGGGGGAAATATCTGCAGAATTCCAAAAGAATTTAGGCAAGACTAATGCTATTTTTCTAGGGCATTTTTACATAATTAATTTGCTGCCATATTTCACCAAAAGAGGCATCCCCCCTAAGACAAATGAAAATTTTCAGGCGTATTTCACATTATTAATTTGCCTCTATATTTCACATTTCAGGCAAAATCGGACATTCAAAATATCCAAGGTGGTGTTGTTTTTTTGAAGAAAATCAAATGGGTCAATAAAGCTAGCAATTTCTCTAAAGGGATTAGAATATTCTGTTTTCAATTATGTCCAAAACAAGGAATTCTGAATGTAAAGATATATGAAATCAGCTAATCAAACATAAATATAGAAAATGTACACTCACAACATTTAAAATGAAGTGCCATAAAATTAAATATTTTTTTTCTATGTAACTGAAAAAATTAGTCCCTTCACCATGATGGAATAAATATATTCCTGGACTTTCCAACTAAGACAGGAATGTGAACACACAAGAGGCATCAACTCTTACAAGCCAAAGCAACAGAGGTAGAATAAGAGTTGTACATAGCATGTCATCTTCAGCACAGTGACACAATGCAATTTTTCTTTCCATGTGATCAAATCTGTTTGTTTTTGAATTGCTAGATTCCAATACTTATATTTGTATGTGTCTCTACTTGATCCAGAATATGCCAGAAGTTCTCACTGAGGAATTCTCAGTACAGTCCCACTATTTGCACACAGGGTTCCTACATGGGTTTTTGTTTTAAAATGTCATTCAGTAATAGCAATGACAGATGCTCTTTTTATTTTTGGAATTGGGTGTCAATTAATGTTTACAAGTCAAAGACATAGAGTGCAAATGCAGCATTAAATTAACAAGGGTTTTTGTTTGTTTACTGATTTCTTTTGAGAAACTCTCTCTAAACTATCTCAGCAGAGAACAAGAATATATAAAACATATACAGTACTACAAAATTCATAGCATAAAATGTACAACAGTAATCCTTTATTGTCGATTGCATTGGCTGCGAAACGAAAAACAACAATACAGCTGGGGAAAGCCTGAGTAAAAAGAAAGGATTTCAGCAGGTGTTTAAAGCACAGAAGAGAAGGCAGCCATCTAATTGCTACAGGAAGAAAGTTCCAGAATGCATACCTGCCAAGTGCCCAAGAAAAAAATGGGACATTCAATTTTTTTCACGTGAGATCTCGGCAGCCATTTTGGCATAGAAGAAGTGCTTTTTTCAGGGCAAGAGTGCGGACTGGAAGATGCACACCCTAGATTAGGGCTTGAAAGAGTTGAATGGTATGATAATGCGGGTGTAACCATGCTGAAGGCCCTGTTGTTGGTAACCACATAATGAATGCATGGTGGCAGCACCACATGAGCTGAATGCTGCAACCAAGTGGGGGATATAAATGAGAAGGCGGTCTCAGACCTTTATAAATGAAAAAAATGGTAGCTCCAAAACTCTGAAAATGTCAACATGCTGAGATTCTAGTCCTCTAGCTACAGTGGTTACTCATCATCACTTCCTTAGCTGGTTCTACATCTGCAAAGCTTCTCGTCAACTTTCCTCCATGGTTTTTTTTTTTTTTAATTTTTATTAGTTTCAATTCATTATACAACACCAAACATTAAGACAACAGAAAAGACAGAACAAACCAAAAAAAAGGGAAAAAACAACAAAGAAAAAAGAAACATTGCATAACATAAAACACCAACAGATTAAACTTACAATAACTAAATAACTAGATCACACAACAATAATTGACTTCCCTTCAACTCAGTTTCGGAATATGTTACAAAGGGTTTTTTATCTGCAGTTTCATTTTCTTAAAACTCTTTACGTCGCAGGCGTTACATCAAGCCTACTGTGATTTTTAAATTTTTTGCATCTGTTTCAGTATATGTCATAAATTTATTCCACTCATTATTATACTTTGTACCTTTTTGGTTTCTTATTTTCTGTGTCATTTTTGCCAATTCTATATAATCAAATAATTTAGATTGCCACTCATTTATAGTTGGGATTTTTTATGTCTTCCAGTTTTGTGCAATTAGTGTTCTAGCAGCCACTGTTGCATATTGGAAAAGTGTTTGGTCTTCCTTTTTAATTTCTTCTCCAATTATCCCCAGAAGGAAGGCCTCGGGGTTTTTTTGTGAAGGTACATTTAAATATTTTTTTTAATTCATTGTAAATTGTTTCCCAAAACTTTCTAATTACTTCACAAGACCACCACATGTGGTAAAAATTGCCTTCCTTAATCTTACATTTCCAGCATAATTTGTCTTCGGTTTTGTACATTTTTTCTAATTTTACAGGCGTGATGTACCACCTGTACATCATTTTTTCCATGTTTTCTCTAAGTGTTGTACATGCCGAGAATTTCATACCTTTATTCCAAAGTTTCTTCCACTTATCAAACTCTATGTTGTATCCAAAGTCTATCTCCCATTTCACCATTACTTCTTTTATTTCTTCATCTTTGGTGTCCCATTCAAGCAGTTGGCTGTACATTTTTGATAGGAGTTTTGATTTGTTTTCTAATATTTCTACCTGGAATCTGGATTTTTTTTCGTTCATTCCAATCTTTTTATCTTCAGTCCATAAAGCATTGATTTGATGAAATTGGATCCAGCCTGTCAGTTTATTCTTTATCTCTTCATATGGCCTAATCTTCCATCCATTTTCTGTTTTTACTAGCAAATCTTCATAAGTCCATCTTTCTCCTTCAATATTTATTTTTTTTATTGTTAGGATGTCGATTGGTGATAACCACCAGGGGGTGTTTCTTTCCAATAGTTTTTTGTTTCTCTCCCATACTTCAAGCAGTGGCCCTCTAATAATATGATTAGAAAATCCTTTGTGGACCTTTTCCTTATTACACCACAGGTAAGCGTGCCAGCCGAATCTTATATTGAAGCCTTCTAAATCTAACAAGTCTGTGTTTTTAATAGCAATCCAATCTTTAACCCAGTAAAGGCACGAGGCTTCATAATACAACTTCAAATTTGGAACCGCAAATCCTCCCCTATCTCTTTGATCTGTAAGTAATTTGAATCTAATTCTTGGCCTTTTTCCTTGCCAAATAAATTTAGAGAGTACTTTCTGCCAATCTTTAAATACTGAGGTTCCCCTGATTATCGGTATATTTTGAAATAAAAACAGCAATTTCGGTAATAGGCTCATCTTAATTGCCGCCATTCTTCCCGACCAAGAGAGTTTTATTCTGTTCCAGGTATCCAGATCCTTCTTTATTTCTTTCCATGTGTTTGTATAATTGTCTTCCATTAAATTTATATTCTTCATCGTTAGCCAAATTCCCAGGTATTTTACTTTTTTAGTTACTTTAATCCCAGTCTGTGATTCAAGATGGTTTTTTAGCTCTTCTTTCATATTTTTAGTCATCATTTTAGTTTTTGTTCTATTTAATTTGAAGCCGGATAGCTTTCCAAATTCTTCTAACAGATCTATCACTTTACTAACACTTTTTTGGGGGGATCTTCCAACGACAACATAAGATCATCGGCATATGCTTTCAATTTATATTCTTTTACTCCAATTCTTATTCCGCGTATCTCTGAAGTTTTCCTTATCTTATTTGTAATTATTTCTAACACCATAATGAACAAAAGAGGTGATAGAGGGCACCCCTGTCTTGTACCCTTCGAAATTTCAAAAGATTCAGTTAAGTTGTTATTAATAATTAATTTAACACTTTGTTGCGAATAAATTGCTTTTATTCCTTCCAGGAATGTGCCCTCTATCCCTGCTGTTTCCAGACATTTTAATAGGAAATACCAGGATACATTGTCAAAAGCCTTTTCGGCGTCGATGAACATTAATACCGCGGGGATTTCATTTTTACATTCTAAGTATTCAATGAGATTTATTGTATGTCTTATGTTGTCTTTTATTTGCCTATTAGGTAAGAATCCGGCTTGGTCATTATGAATGAAATTGGCTAAACACGTTTTAAGTCGACTCGCCATTACGTCTGCGAAGATCTTATAATCATTATTTAATAATGAAATCGGTCTGTAGTTCTTAATATTAAGTTTATCCGAGTCTGGTTTAGGTATTAGTGTAATGTATGCTTCTTTCCAGGACGCTGGTATTCTTCCACCTCTTAAAATCTCATTCATTACTTCACAGCGCACCGGGGTTACAAGTTCTTCTAGGACTTTGTAGTATTTGGTCGAAAAGCCGTCTGGCCCCGGAGCTTTCCCTAGTTTCATCTTCTTTATCGCCTCCTGAATTTCCTCTGCTTTTATGGGTTTATTTAATAGGCTCTTTTCCTCCTCTGATAAACTGTTGACTTTGTTTTCTTCTAGGTATTTTCCTATTTCTATTACATCTTCTTCTTCTCTTTTATATAACTTTTTATAGAATTTAAGGAAGCTCTTTTTTATTTCCTTAGGGTCCTCCAAAACTTGTTCTTCTATTTTTACTTTATTAATCACATTTTGTTTTCTCCTTTTTCTTAATTGCGACGCCAGGAATTTTCCAGTTTTATTTGCAGACTCGAAAATTTTTTGTTTCATTAACTTAATTCCCCATTCCACCTCTTGGTTTATTAATATTGAATATTGTGTTTGTAACATCTTATACAATTGCTTATTTCTTTCATCATTCGGTTTCTCTATCAAATTCTTTTCCCATTCTCTTAGTTGGGTAGGTAACTCTTCTTTTTTTTGTTCTCTCACCTTTTTTCTATGACTATTTTGTTGTATCAAAAAACCTCTTAACACTGCCTTGCTGGCATCCCAGACTACATCCATATTTATTTCTTTGTTAATATTTAAATCAAAATATTCTTTCAAGGTGGATTTAGCCTTTTCAATCACATCCTATTTCTCAAATAAATAATCATTCATTCTCCATCTGTACATACCCTGGGTCTCCCATTTTAAGTGTAACATTATTGAACTATGATCAGATAGTGTTCTAGGTTGTATCTCATATTTCGACACTCTTATTTTTAATTCTCTTGAGATCCATATCTGATCCAGTCTGCTCCAACTCTGATGTGGCTCTGAAAAGTGGGTGAATTGCTTCGTCATGGGGTTTTTGTGTCTCCATATATCTATTAAGTCTAAATTTTCCTCGAGGTCATTAAACGATCTTGGAAGTTTCCCTCGATTTAAGTTCTTCCTTTTCGAGCTTCTGTCTAATTCTGGTATTGGCACTCCATTTAGATCTCCAAGTAAAACCAAATTGTTGTTCTCTAAATCCAGTAATGTTTGTTCCAGTTTCTTAAAAAACTCCATTTTATTCATATTTGGCGCATAGACCGTTACCACATTGAGTTTTTCTCCCTGATAGTTGATTTGTACTCCTAGGATTCTTCCTTCTTCGTCCTTACATATTAATTTAGGTTCTAATTTCTCCTTCACATAAATTACTACCCCTCTTTTTTTCTTGGAGTCTGAATTGATAAACTCTATTCCCAACTTTTTATTTATCAAAATATGTTTGTGTTTTTTGGTGACATGTGTTTCTTGGCAACAAATCACATCAATATTCTTTTTCTTTAAAATCTTTTCAAATTTATTTCTCTTAGACTTTTCGTTAAGATCATTCACATTCCAGGACAAAAATTTAAGGGTCATTTCTATATTTAACTAGTGTACGCTTTATCCTAATTTCTAATTTAAATTCTAGTACTTCTATTTCCAATGGTTTCCTCGTCTTCCCCCTCCTCCTCCTCCCCCGATTCCACCTCTTCTGCTTCTTCCTCCACCTCTCCCCCCTCCTCTCCTTTGCTTCGACCTCCTTCTCCTTTCTTCCCCTCCCCCTTTCTATGCTCATCTCTCCTCCTCCATGTTGGCTTGATTATTTGCATGCCAAAGTTCCCTTGTGGCATCTGACCTCCCCCCCAAAATAATCTGCTGAAGATTTCCTGGTTGACCACTGCTTACAGGCGTGTCTCCACCCCCATTGTTCAGCCCGGAAACTGAGGTCCATGCCAAGGGCCTTCTGGCGGTTCCCTCACTGCAAGAAGTGAAGCTACAGAGAACCAGGCAGAGGGCCTTCTCGGTAGTGGTGCCCGCCCTGTGGAACGCCTTCCCAACAGATGTCAAGGAAATAAACAACTGACTTTTAGAAGACATCTGAAGGCAGCCCTGTTTAGGGAAGCTTTCAATATTTGTTGAATTAGTGTATTTTAATATTTTGCTGGAAGCCGCCCAGCGTGGCTGGGGAAACCCAGCTAGATGGGTGGGGTATAAATAATATATTATTATTATTATCGCAGCCCCATCACAGACCATTGCTTCTGCTTTCATTCTTCTCAATGAAGGTGTAGACTTCTTTCTGGGCTATGCAACTTGAAGCAGCCGGTGGGGCCTCCCATGATAGAATGTTTTTCCATAGTAAATAAAATGGCTACACACTATAAGGGGGGCGGGGACAAGTCAGAATGAAGGATTCTAGACTAAACTTCTGTGTTTAATGCCTTTAAATTGCAGGATTTTTAAAAAAAAAAATAGAATAGTATGGAGGAGTATTTGATTGCATAAGCAACCCGATGCAAGATATGCTCCTGCATTCCTATAGTAGAATAGGAAATGTGAGGGAATCTTTTTTTCCTTCGTATGTTTAGTAAGAATTGGGGCATCATTCTTTTCTTAGTCTCATTCAAAGTTTGCCATAATTCATAGCTTCAGGTTAGGTTGCCCTCTCCTTCTACCCTTGTTGAAAGTTTGTAAATCATAACACTGGCTGTGCCAGATTAGCCTTCTTCTGGATTCCTTGTAATGAAAGTGGAAGCTGCTGAAAGCTCAGAAATGACTCCTAACCTATTTTGCTGCTACAAAGCTACCTAAAAATGATAAAAGAACATGCAATTGCTGGAGATACAGCATATACCCCATATAGATCAGGGACTAAAATAAGACATATTACCTTCTTAAAGCAAAACATTTCAGCTTCTACCTTCTTCAGCTGTTTTGATGTGAGTCAAAGAGCTATAGGAGATGGAAGCAGAAATATTTTGCTCGAAGATGGTCATATCTGTTCAAAATAAAAAAATTAAAAAAAAATCCTTCCAGTAGCACCTTTAAGACCAACTAAGTTAGTTCTTGGTATGAGCTTTCGTGTGCAAGCACACTTCTTCAGATACCTGTTCAGTTAGTCACTGTGATAAATACATAGTTTAGGCAATTAGCTGCATCCTTCCAGGATTTGGTTCACACCTTTTCTGAAGTGCTCTGAAAATCCTACATATGCACTTTGTTATTGATTAAAAGACTACATTTTAAGTAACTTAAGTAGCGCATACCCTAAACCAAGCAAACAGATCCATGTAATGAAAGCTTCTTCAATGGGCAGCTCTTTTCACACAAAAAGATGCAGATTTCATCAATCTGCACTGCATTTTTTCTGGGATGCACATTTGAATGCTCACCCTCATTCATATTCTGGCATGAATATGCTTGAATGGGGTAACAGCAGACCCTCCAGGTGTCCCTATTTTCCAGGGGCAGTCCCAGATTTACAAAAGCCATCCCAGTTTCTGCTTTGATCCCGGAATGTCTCATTTTCCCTTAGAATGTCCCTATTTTCATCAGAGAAATGTTGAAGGGTATGGTAGGATGTCCCTATTTTCATCGGAGATATGTTGAACAGTATGGAGTTATGTGCCCCCCAAGCCAAGGAGATAAGTAACTATAAAACCTTTAGATGGCATCTGAAGCTAGCCCTGTATAGGGATGTTTTTATATGTTTAATGTTATATTATGTATTTATATATGTTGGAAGCCACTCAGAATGGCTGGGGAAACCCCGTCATATTGGTGGGGTATGGATAATAATAATAATAATAATAATAATAATAGAGTAGGACATCCCTATTTTCATAGAAGAAAAGTTGGAGGGTATGCAACAGTCTTCATGCTCTCATACATCTCTGGGATCCTTTAGTAACCACATTGCATCATTCAGAATGAACAAATAAGTCTATTTCTGCTCTTTCTCATTTTCACATGCATTCACGTGAGTCCCACTCCATTTGCACCTCAATCTGTGATTTAGTTATTTTAAAATGTGTGGTTTTAGGTGCATTTTCTCTATAAATGCATGTCGGTAATTTTTTGAGCCAGAAACATCCAGGAAATGCCAAAGCTGATGGATAACTTAAAGGCAAACTCTCTTTGCACCACACTGTGAGGGTGGGATTGGATTGAGCAGACATATCACTGCATACAGCCCTCCTGGAAGGCAGCGCCTTAAATACAATGGTTGAAGTCAGGCCTGGAGCTTTTTGTACAATGCCATCTTGTAAGGTCAACTCAATTCCACAGGGCCTTCTTCCATTTCAGTTACTATGAGAAACAACTAACAAACAGTCTCAGTCAAATACTCCAACATTCAAAGTTGTTGTTTATATTTCAGATTAGTTCTGCGCTGTAAATTGACTGGTGCACATATTCAAAGGTAATCCAGGTCTCACATCCAATAACGCTAAAAGAGATTAACCAATTGGGTCTTTATGATGCTGTCGCTCCTGATGTAAAGTTGTCTACTTCTAGCTTCATAAATAACAGGCACAGAGTAAGGTGAACTTTTGCTTGTTTGCGATTCTTCAGTATAGAAAACAGAAGCTTCAAGGGACATCTGATTTACAGTGCCTATACTTATTTTCATATATAGAACTAGGGGCACAACTTGAATAAAATATTGAGGGGACAGGTAAGCCCCACCCTGCATAATTGATCAGAAGATATGACACACACACACACACCTTGTGAATGGCAATGCCCATCAGCTCTGGGGGGCAGCCCCCTCAAATATTTCATTTGGGAAGCCAAAGGGACCTCCGCCCCTAGGAATTGGCTCCTGGGTATAGAACTAAAATAAATTTCTTCCTTTTAAAGAAACTATGTAGATCCTACCCTCACCTAATTCTAATAAGACATCCTTGCAGACATGTTGCTTCAAGAATTAAGGTTTGACTCTCTTCTTGCACCTTTGATTTTTCAGTTAATATCTTAAAGGTAAACTGCCACGATGAATGCTATCTATAGTTACATGATCAGTTTATCATCTGTTTTAAAACAATTTCTCAGTCTCGTCTCTTGCTTCTGCCTTATTCCTCACCCTACCATGTTATGTAGAAATCAATGAAAGAGAGTAATTTGTTTAGGTATGTTTCTGAGACACTATGTATAAACTAACTGGGATCTGGACATGATCACTTTAAATAACAGAAACAGCACAATTTAGAGATTTACAGTGCAATCCTATACTTGTCTACTTAGAAGTAAGCCCTGCTCAGTTCAAGGAAACATATCCCGAAGGAAGGATGTATAGAATTGCAACTTTAAAGAACTTTTGACTTTTCACTGCTTGTAAAACTAATTTTAACGTTTTGAGAGGTGTGGCTGCATAGACATGCAAACAAGTGCACACATTTAAATACACATGTGAATAGCTAAGTTGCGTACCTAAATAATAACACAAATTATTAAAAAAACAAAGTGCTGTCTTTCTCCTATAACAAGATACCAAAGGGAGGAAATGATAATAAAAGATACACATACACAAACACACAAGGATTCCAATTCATATATATATAGAATTTGATTCACTGCCTGTATATTATTTATATATATATATATATATATATATATATATATATATGAGAGAGAGAGTGAAATACTTCTAAGTTGCTTTTTACCTGAAGGTCTCTAAGTGTCTTACAACACATTTAAAACATAACTGCACATACCTCATACCATTAAAACATAGCAAAACAACCACCATAACACCCACAGGAAGCTTTGGCAGCACACTTGTTAACAAAACAACATCAGTTTAGTCCATCAAAAGTCAGGGCGGGATATAAATATTTATCTGGTGCCCAAAAGATGTCAACAACAGTGCCAGCAAACATCACTAGGGAGAGCAGGGGTGCCAACTTGAATAAAATATGGGGGGACAGGTAAGCCTCACCTCACATAATTGATCACATGATGTGGTAAACGCATACCATTTGAATGGCAATGCCTATCAACTTGGGGTGGGGCACCCCCCTCAAATATAGGGGCCCCCTTGGCCCCTAGGAGTTGGCTCCTATGAGGGAAAGCATTGTGCATATGGGGAGCCACAACTGACAAGGCCCTCACCCTTGTCACCACACTCTCAGACTCCCTCTTAGGATGCGGTTAATGTTCCTATCGGAAGAGGCCTTTCATAAGATACAGGAGACCTGAACTGTAGCTTAGGAATCAACACCAATCACTTACTGAAATCGCAGACATAAGTTGAAGCTATGCCTGCTCATTAACATGGACTTACAGTGAGCACACATGCAACATCAGGTGATGGGTGCGACAGGCAAACAGCCATTGGTGCTCCTAAGACACAAGAATCCCTTCCTCTTACTATGATTCGCAAGCACAATGCATTTCTACGGAGGCAGTTCACACCACCAGCAGCAAATCAGGTCAAAATAGGAGTGGCGTCCACCCATGTGTGTGCAAATCTCTTGATATGGCATCTTGTGATATTTTTTTCATCGCAGAAGAGCAGCCATTATATTCTTGAGAGACCCTCTTCCCACAATACGCCCTCTTCATACACAAGCAATTATTTGCACAGTTGTTTTTTTAGGACAATGGTTGTGTAGCAGGATTTGTGCTGGCACTCAGGAACACACTAAATGTGGTTTGCAAGGCAAATGGCATTTATTTTATCACTTCCAGTGATTAATCAGTCAGTGACTGAATTAAGGTCATGCAGTAGGGGTTATAGGCCTGAGGCTCTCATAATTACCCAGCATACCACATTGACGCTCAGAATGAATGCGCGCACATTCCATTCCATGGGTGGTATTCAGCAGCAGTCCTACTCAGAGTAGACCCGTTAAAGTTCACAGGCATGACTAGCTTAGGTTCTTTCATTTCAATGGGTCTGCTCTGAGTAGGACACAACGTAATGGGGCCAGATTCAATTAATGAGTCCTGCTAGCGGAAGCCCAAGCAAGGACTTCTCCCAACACAACAGGACTTCACCGCGGCCCACTCCACCTCCTGCCCCCCACTCCCTGCTAAATTGGCTTGGGGGGGTGTGGTCAAGAGAATCTCCAGAACAGCACACATGGGTAGGAGAAATAACTCATGCTTGCACTGACAGAACACTTGACATAGCATCGAATGTACAATCTGTGTACACAAATAGCCATGTAGCTGTACAGTTGTTCACATGCAATGTTCAACAAGTACATAGTCTGTGTTCACAACAGATGAGCGGCAAAGATCAACCAGTATACACTTTTTCACACAATCATACTACCCCAGGATCTTTGGATGGTGGTATACAAATTTAAATAATAATAATAATAATAATAATAATAATAATAATAATAATATAAATATACTTGCTTAGAAACAGCAGGTACCTGTGTTCAGTGTCAGCTGTGAACAATCTTAACTTACTAAAGTGTTTTCAAATACAGAACTCCCCCAAACCTAGATTCCGCCCCCCCTTCCTCCCTCCCCCCATTTCATAATGGCATTGGACTTGAAACTTGCAATCCTTTGTGTGACTTACCTGGGAATAAGCCCCCATGGGACTTACTTCTGGGAAAACATGCATAGTTATTGCATTGCATGGATTCACCCTCAGAAATCCCTGGTTGTGTGCTAACTATACCCCTCGTTTCACAGTTTGCACAGCCCTGGGCGACCCCCCCTGCTGCTATCACCGTACGCAGAATCCAGGCATGAGCAGGCTGGCTTTTGTGTGTGTGCGTGTGTGTCTTCATGCCCTTCAGTTCTCATTCTTTTCGTTAGCCAACATAAATAATTGCGAGTTAAGAATAGAGCTAAATTCTGCTACTCTGTTTGACATAGGGAACTCGCTGCAAAAGATTCTCAGATCAGCTTTCCTTAGATCCGTCTGTAAACAGTGCAGAAGCCAGATGTGCCCTGGGAGAGCCAACTTCATGTAAATAAAGTAGGTATTATTTAAGACCAAAAAAAAAAAAATCAGGGTAAATAATTCAAAGCCCCTTTGTGCCTTACACCTGTGTGTAAATCTAGACCGGGGGGTGGGGAGACAGGGGGCGACGACCTGCAGAATTGTTTTACAGCCCACGCCTGTGCATCTTTATTCAGAAGTTAAAGTCCTGCAAAGTTAAAAGGGGCTTACTCCCTAGAAAGTTAGTCTAGGATTGATTGTTGGTTTCCCACAGGCATCTGGGTGGCTAATTTGAGAACTAAAAGCCAGACTAAATGAGCCATTGGCCTCATCCATCTGGAACCTTCTCATGCTCTTAAGATTCCAGCCTTTAGGTCATGAGCTCAAGAGCACTTATTCAATTTATAATCCATTTCATATTAATAGCATTTTATTTCCAAATAGTGGGTTTTTTTAAGAGATTGGGTGTTACGAAGAGTTAGTGGTTCTAAAAACGAGTTCCCAACCTACTTTGTGCTCTCCCAGTATCGTCTACACCAGGCACCCCCAACCTTCGGCCCTCCAGATGTTTTGGACTACAATTCCCATCATCCCTGACCACTGGTCCTGTTAGCTAGGGATCATGGGAGTTGTAGGCCAAAACATCTGGAGGGCCACAGTTTGGGGATGCCTGGTCTACACTAACCACAATAATTGTTCTTTACCCTCTGTTATAATAACAACTGCTCCTTTTCCCTTATGGGGTACTCCAGAACCCGTATAGAGTCCTTAAGTGGGTTCCCTATTGTTAGGAGAAATAACAGAGGCCAACCAGAGTATATTGAGAAGCAAAGCGGCTAGTAAGCCTGGTCTTTATTCAAGGAACTGTTGCAACAGGGTCCCCACTAAACCTGAACAATGGTGCAAAAGCCCTTATATAGACTTTTGAAATTGCCCACCTTGTAGCCCAAGACCACCCCCCTAAAACATCATACATACATCACAGAAGGAGGTGGTCTACAGCAGAAATCCTGTCTGCCACGATACCAAATAATGGTCACTGATTACATTACCTAGGCAGTCTGGCCATATTTTTTTGTGATGGTTTAATACTTTAGTTTCTGAATCCAGGTCACAGACTCACCTTATTCATACACAAATGTGCCCTTAATACATGATTTGTAAGCAAATAGACAATGGGAAGGCTTTCCCCATTTGCCTCCCTTACTGCACAGGAATATTTGAGGTCATTGGAAGAGTCAAAATGGCTTCAGGATTGCTCTCCCATACTGTTTCAGGCACATGGTTCATATATTGAGATATGTGTGCATTTCTGAATATTTATTCTATATCTGAGACCTTAAAATTCTTACCACACCCTCCAAAAGGACATTTCTCTCCCTGAAGGGCGGCTGCCCAATGCGTCTCATAGATTTAAGTCCCTGTCTTCCATGGAAGGCACCCGTTTTTCTTTTGTTCAATTTGCACAGCTGTCCTGCACTACTATCGCAAGAATCAACCTCATCTTTACTAAGACAGTATGGGGAAAACTGTTGTTTGGCACAAGCCAAAGGAAGACTGAAGGGCCCTCTGCACTTCACTCATGTTTTCGTTTGCTAGCTGAAATGTTTGAGCATCTCAGACTGTGTTAAGAGAGTGAAGCTCTCCAAGCTTAGCCAAGGCAGCCCAACAGGATTTAATTAATTCCATCCCTTCTCTAGAGAAAGACAGATCAAAGTGCAGCATGAGCAGAGGGAGAACAATAACACGAGGAGCAAAAAAATACTGCAAACATTAAGACAGCCTTAGCAGCCTTAATCCACCATATAACATAGGAACACAAGGACCTGCCTTATCCTGAGCCCAGACCATTGGCTCAATGCTGTCTACACAGACTGGCAGCAGCTCTTCAGAGTTTCAGACAGACACATTTCAATGCAGTCCCCTGTCACTTTCTAAACCACTTCTAAACTTCGCCGGGGTGTGTGTGGTCTGTTAAAGTGGATTGGTTGTGCTACAGCAACAGGGTGCTTTAATCCACTTTTACTCACACCTAATTTTCCCAGTATGTACTTGAATCTCTGCCGCAAAATATTGACTGTCTGGAGGTGCCCTAAATCCTCTTTTAAAAACCCGCAAGAGTGTTAAAAGCACTGTGTTCAATTTTGATTCCGCTTTGTGGAGGGTGTTGTTGAACATAAACAATATTCCCAGTGTAAAAAAAAATCTCAGATCAGTGTGAAATGCCAATCAAGACTGTAGTGAAATCCTAGCAGACTCTGGGCAAGTGTGCATGACTCCAAAAAGAACATCCTCTGCTACAAACTTACAAGGGTAAAGAGTGCAAGCGCTGCGCTCTGGTTTGCCAGTGTCGTCACAGAAAATGGCAGACACTAATGTAGGCAAACTCCAGACCCTGCCCCAAGCAAATCACAAACTGTTTTCTTGATTGTATCAATACTGCAACAGCAAGACCAAATATTAGTCTCAAGAACAAAACAACAGCAACTACTCAGACCCTCCAAGTGTCCCTATTTTCCAGGGACAGTCCCAGATTTACAGAAGCCATCCCAGTTTCTGATTTGATCCCAGAATGTCCCACTTTTCCTTAGGTAAAGGTAAAGGGACCCCTGACTGTTAAGTCCAGTCGTGGACGACTCTGGGGTTGCGGCGCTCATCTCCCTTTACTGACCAAGGGAGCCGGCATTTGTCCGTATACAGCTTCCGGGTCATGTGGCCAGCATGACTAAGCCGCTTCTGGCAAACCAGAGCAGCGCACAGAAACGCCGTTTACCTTCCCACCAGAGCAGTACCTATTTATCTACTTGCACTTTGACGTTCTTTCGAACTGCTAGGTTGGCAGGAGCAGGGACCGAGCAATGGGAGCTCACCCCGTCGTGGGGATTTGAACCGCCGACCTTCTGATTGGCAAGGCCTAGGGTCTGTGGTTTAGACCACAGCTCCACCTTTCTCATCAGAGAAATGTTGGAGGGTATGGAGTTATGTGACCCCAGAACCAAGGAGATAAATATCTATACAACCTTTAGAAGACACCTGAAAGCAGCCCTGTACAGTTTGATTATGTTTTTATATACATTGGAAGACACCCAGAGTGGCTGGGGCAATCCAGCCCAGATGGGTGGGGTATAAATTAATATTATTATTACTACTACTACTACTACTATTAATAAGCGACCCGGGTGGTGCTGTGGAGAGCCTAGGACTTGCTGATCAGAAGGTCGGCATTTCAAATCCCCGCGACGGAGTGAGCTCCCATTGCTCGGTCCCTGCTGCTGCCAACCTAGCAGTTCAAAAGCACGTCAAAGTGCAAGTAGATAAATAGGTACCGCTCCGGCGGGAAGGTAAACGGCGTTTCCGTGTGCTGCTCTGGTTCACCAGAAGCGGCTTAGTCATGCTGGCCACATGACCTGGAAGCTGTACGCCGGCTCCCTTGGCTAATAAAGCGAGATGAGCGCCACAACCCCAGAGTCGGCCATGACTGAATGGTCAGGGGTCCCTTTACCTTTACCTTACTATTATTAATGGAATAGGACATCCCTATTTTCATTGGAGCAATGTTGGCGGGTATGCAGATACATTACTGGCAGCCCTCAAAACAATCATGTATATGGGGACAACCTTCATAGAGACTGTCATTTAATATGGACTGTAATGAGAGTAAGCCTGGAGCCCAGCACGACTGCAAAAGCTGCAGATTGAAGAACACAGGGAGGGAGGGGAAGCCAAGGAGTGAGGGAGGCAAAGGCCTCGACACTGAAACTGCAGCAGAAGAGTGATGAAAATACACATTCTGAAAATTAACACAGCCAGAGAGGAAACATCCCACAGTGTGCATCAATACCCAGCAAAGGATAATGGGAACCTTGTTCCAGCAGCTGTGTCCTGCCCTCTGAACATTAGCACCTGTCGGTGGAAGCAATCAATGTTGGTCAATGGGCAGCTCCCCTTACAGCTCAATTCACACAATGATCATTAGCTGGAACCAAAACAGTGGCACCCTGTGCTGCCAAATGGTGTCCTTTTCTTTTCAAACGCAGGCAAACAATGCCTTTCCCAAATAGATGGCACCACTCTTTGTAATCTCTCTAATTTATCTCCTGCCCTTCTTTTCTTTCTTTCTTTTTTGCTGTGTGCAAAACAACAAAAATGCCCACAATAATATAGAACACGGTAAAAATTAAAATATTCAGCTTAATTTCATTAGGGGTTCCACTGCTGGGTGTAAGATCCACCAGTTACTTCAACCAAGGCAAGAAATCATATCCCTTGGTCAGTATTCTCAATCTGCACATTTACAAAACGATCATAATTAATATTTTGCTATTGCAAGGGGGGGAAATGTGAAATAAATTATTAATAAAAGTGCTGCCTTAGAACATGGTATCTATGACTTCCCTAATTCCCCACCTGAATTACATCTAGATATTTTCAGCATTCTACCTAAAACTTCTCCAGTCTGGTTTTGGGACTGCAATGTGTTCTGAACCCCTGACCTACCTTGTGGCAAGTCAATACGTCAGTACAGGATCAATCCACATGCTCAAAGTCCAAAGTACCATCCCACAAAGATCCTGGAACATCCAAGCCAAGGTCCATCAAGATGACCAGACACAGCCCCTCAGCTCTGCTTCCCTTTTGTTCTTGGCATGCTGACGGTAGCCTCTGGGCTTGATGAGGCAGGTGACCCTCACCTGTCCTGACCCTACTCCAGCTGAGGAATCACACCTCTCCTCCCAGAGCTAGTGAGCCCCTCCCAGTGCTCCCTACACCTCAGAGCCTGCCATGTTCTGGGAAACAGGAGCCCCTCTGACTCTGGTGATGGGTCCTGCTGCTCTGGTGCTTGTGCACGGACCCCTATCCCCTCACCATCTTCCACCACCCTGTGAGTACAGTGGTACCTCAGTTAAGGTTAAGAACTTAATTCCTTCTGGAGGTCCATTCTTAACCTGAAACTGTTCTTAACCTGAAGTACCACTTTGGCTAATGGGGCCTCCCACTGCCACCGTGCCGCCGGAGCATGATCTCTGTTCTCTTCCTGAGGTAAAGTTCTTAACCTGAGGTACTATTTCTGGGTTAGCAGAGTCTGTAACCTGAAGCGTCTGTAACCCGAGGTACCACTGTACTTCCCTCCCCATCCTCAGCTTGCCCCGGTGTGTCCCAGTCCTGGCTACACCCCTCACTGGGATCCTCTTCCTCCTCTCCGTAGTCCTGCCAGTTCATGACACAAGCCCAAGTGTGGGGAACCATTTCATCAGGAGGGACTCATTATTTTCTTTTTAGGGAACACAGGCCAATGGCGGGCTCTGCCAGAGGCCAAAGCAGGCAGAGCAATGGATGTACATTTTATCTTTGTACAATGGACACACACACATATATACACACAAACACACAGAGAGAAAGCACTCTCTATCTTCCACCCAGCAATCTAGATTTAAATGTCAGATTTAAAGACTTCGTGACAAAACACTCAAGGAAGGTGTGTGGCAAGGGGTGCTGCCTGGAGAGAGAGGATGTGGTTGAGGGATCCCAAGGGGTGGACAGAGAGTCCTGAAGGGCCACATTTGACCCGTGCATTTAAGGTTCCTGACCCCTGATCTGGGAACTCAAGGGGGAATGTGTGTTTCCCTATTCTTTCTGCTGACCTCCGGGGACTATCAATATCATCACCAATGGAATCCTTTTTAGACTACCTGGTTACAAATGATTTTCTTTAAAAGAGAAAAAAAATGTTGGGAACTCCAGGGACAAAACACTCTCTTCGATTACATTTGATTGATTGGTTAAGATGGTTTAAATTCCCCAAACTGGTGATTCTACCGGCAGATGAAACAACAAGGTCATTGCTAATGTTGTAACTGGTTCATAAATAAAAGGTAAATTAATTAATGCGCATGACAGATGGGAAGTCCAATGTGTGACTAACATAAGGATGCCATCAGAAAGTGTGGATAGGCAGAGGATTCTAACCAATTTACTGGAGCATTCTACGTTAAGAGTCAGTTACAAAAAAACACACATTTGTAACATGGAGGTGGTATGCCCTCAAATGGCATTTAAAGCAATGAAGAAGAAGAAGAGATAGTGTTGAAGGACGATTTTGTTTTGACTGAAAATTTACAAGCTTTTGTGATAACAGAGTTCAGTGTGAAATTAAGAGATGGCCTTTGCTTCCTATTTGCTTTCATGACGTTATTCCCTCCAGGCAGAGGGAGCCACACTGGTTAGCAACAAAATGACGATGTAGACCAGCATTTATCTAGGACAAAAACACTTTTTTGTAAGACACTTTGGTTTCTCTTCGTTCCTCTCCTAACTTTTCCTTTACTCCTCCACAAATAAAACCACAGAACCATCAGAAGGAGCACATTTAGAGAATAACGCGGCCATCCCCATATGCCTGGTGTTGATTTAAACATCTGTGTGTGTGTGTGTGTGTGCGTGTGTGCGCGCGCAATAAAGCCATTATTTGGCTGATATTGGAATGACGTATCTTTGCTGCTGTTTAGTCGTGTCCGACTCTTCGTGACCCCATGGACCAGAGCACGCCAGGCACTCCTGTCTTCCACTGCGGTTTGGTCAAACTCATGCTGGTAGCTTCGAGAACACTGTCCAACCATCTCGTCCTCTGTCGTCCCCTTCTCCTTGTGCCCTCCATCTTTCCCAACATCAGGGTCTTTTCCAAGGAGTCTTCTCTTCTCATGAGGTGGCCAAAGTATTGGAGCCTCAGCTTCACGATCTGTCCTTCCAGTGATATTGGAATGACGTATCTTTAGTCATGTCCATTTAAAAGAAAGTAGATGTCCTATGTAGATGATTGCTCAGAAATAAGCCCAATTGTGCTCAGTGGAACTTACATCCAAGCAGCCATGTTTAGGACTTACATCCTTTGGGTGGTTGCAAAGGAAGGCAGAATCAGCTGAAACCACCTTCCCTTTCCATTCCTCTGGCAAGAACATCCTCCAAGCAGCATTTCACTGATGGGAAGTTTGGCTCCAATCCCATGATAAGCCCCACTTGATTCAGCTTGATTGCTTCAATAGTATGAGTTGCCATTTTGACTTGGCTTTGTGATATATTCATTTTGAGGGGAAACTGTTTGGCCCCACACCGTCTCATCCCCTATTAAGTGACTCAGAATCATGAAATCATACGAGTTGGAAGGGACCCTGAGAATCATCTAGTCCAACCCCCTGCAATGCAGGAATATCCAGCTGTCCCATGCAGGGATCGAACCTGCAACTTTGGCATTATCAGCACTACTCTCTAAGCAACTGAGGTTGATAAATAAAATAAAATACAAAGACATGTTTGAAAGAACGAGAACTTTGAAACCCAGAGCTAATTAAAAATCTGAAATAAAACTGAAAGCCTGGTGAAACTGAAAGAAGTCTTTGCAACTCATTACATTACCCAGTTAAAACATTGTCAGTTGAACCCAACCCCTTAGGGATAGGTTAATTTTAAAATGTGTACATGATGCTGAACTGCACTGAGATTCAAGCTCCAAATTGCATCCACTATCTACCTCTGGAAATTACAATGTATAAACTGGGGCAAAGTCATCCCCCCCACCCCCGTTCTCCTCCCACAAAAATTATCTAATTCTTTCTGATCTTTCAAACTATGTTCCATCCCTCATATTTATGTAAGCTATATTTCATATTCAAAGCACAAGCCGTATAAGGTCATATTCAAAACAGTTTTTAATATTCACTTTTAGGAGGGTATATTTCTGCTCTTATGTCTCATCCTGCATATGCAGCATTTTCTCCTAAAGTGCTTTAATGAGACTTCCTAGGTCTAAATTAGCAGTAATGCAAAAAAAATCATCTCCATTACCACAACCAAGCAAAAAGTCCAAAAATTAAAAAAAGAAATTAAACGTATAAAAGGCAATTTGGTGGTAAAGTTGTGCGGATTTCTCCAGCTCAGCTCTTTTTAATATATATTTTCTTAAATTAAAAAAAAACCTTTGTGACCCATTTATCTTTTAAACAGTAGCAGCAGCAGCAAACTGAGGACAGCTAATTAGCCCAAAGGTCCCTTGAACATCTCTTTATATACAAATAACTAAGTTAGTCTTTTATATTCCAACATAGCAATAGCAAAGGCAAATTCTGATCTGAACATTGCAAGTCAGAGAAAGTCCACGTAGCCTAGACCTTAGTGGCATCTTGTAATTCTCCACCCTATTTTCAGGCAGATAAAATTGTGGGGGGGTGTCATTTCACCAACTTCTCGGGGGCAGGGATGAATTCTTCAACAGTTTGATTCTACTGTGAGCAGAGGGGATTTTATTTGTTTACTTTTACTAGGAGTAACAGGGACGTGGGTGACGCTGTGGGTTAAACCACAGAGCCTAGGGCTTGCCGATCAGAAGGTTGGCAGTTCGAATCCCCGCGACGGGGTGAGCTCCCATTGCTTGGTCCCAGCTTCTGCCCACCTAGCAGTTCAAAAGCACATCAAAGTGCAAGTAGATAAATAGGTACAGTGTTTCCGTGCGCTGCTCTGGTTCACCAGAAGCGGCTTAGTCATGCTGGCCACATGACCAGTAAAGTGAGATGAGCGCCACAACCCCAAAGTCGTCCATGACTGGACCTAATGGTCAGGGGTCCCTTTACCTTTACTAGGAGTAACAAGCACACAAGTCACAACAGGCACCAGCCCTTACTGGATAGGATCATGCTGCTGGAATTATTATTATTATTATTATTATTAGCCCGACTATCTAAGTGGGTTTTCCCAGTCACTGTGCTAGGAATATAAGAGGCTGCCTTTTACCAAATTATACCACTGTTCCATCCTGCACAGCATTGTCTATATTGACTGATGGTAGTGGCAGGAAATTTTCATATCATCATCACCACCACCATTTTATTATTTATACTCTGCCCATCTGGCTGGGTTGTCCCAGCTACTCTGGGCAGCTTCCAACACATGTAGAAACATAATAAAACGTCAAACATTAAAAACTTCCCTATACAGGGCTGTCTTCAGTTGTCTTCTTAAAGTCAGATAGTTGTTTGGCTGTTATGTACTGAAGTTCTCACCCTGGGCCAGCAGGTGGATACTGTAGATAGTTTTCACTCAGGTCCACATATGCAAATAAGGGATTGAAAGTGACATTCAGGGATTGGATAGTTACAGAAAGTGGTTACTGTTGCGTTGTGGTGGAGCTCATATAGAGTAGGCTGACTGAACCCTTCAGTTCAGTTCAGTTCTGGCCTCTGAATAAACAAGAGCTGTTTGAAGAATCACTGAATAAACAAGAGCTGTTTGAAGAATCACTGTGTCATCTGATATGTTTGTCAGCATCGCCCTAGAGCCAGTGCACCAACTGGACTCTTGCACCTCAACCCCGACTGGGCTAGGCGAGCTGGGTAGCACCACCAGAGACCTCCTTCTCACAGAAAACGGTCACAGTGCTGTGGACTCACAGCTCAGAGCTGAGAGCACCGGATTCATTGTCTCAATAATACAGTCGTTGCGCAGCAGAGTTTTGCAGAGTCTTGCAGAGTATAAACCACTCGGAGAGCAGCTCTGTAAAATATCTTCCTTTTATTCTATAACTACAACTATGATACAAAGCTATATACAGAGCTGAATATTCTAAGCATAAATCAATGCTACACTGAGAGTCTGCAGCTGCTCTTAGCAGCAATCTTATCTCTAGGATCTCTAACACTCTCACTCTCTCCGATACACTGACTCACTGACTCTCTCTCACACACACAGATATGTTGCTGGGCAGAATAAGTAGATAGGCAGGACACGCCTCCTCTTCTCTGGAGAGTCAGCAGAGACCATCAGGAGATGATCAGGAGATTCTTGGGTATGGGAGGGGTGAAATCTCCTCATCCTCCCCCATTTCATCCGACCATTTCAAGAATCTTTAACATAACTGCAATTTACACAAAATACACATTGTGACAATACAAATGAATAAGCAGCTTCTGGAAAAATCTTCACACACATTTCTTCCTCTCAAATACAAATTGACATTTCTAATTAGGCAGATTTGAACAAACCATTTTTCAGAACTCAAATACACGCTTTCCTTCAAATATCAGGTAAGGAAATAAATAAAGCGTTTTGTGCTACTACTCTCAGCACACTTCATGCTAGGTTTGAAAACCCCACCAGAGTTGCTCGTGACCGCAGTCTTTGCAAACTCTTCAGAAAACCTTTTCGGTGGTACACCCTTGGTTGTTCTCTCGGACCTGCGCAGAACTCTTTGATCCTCTTGTTCTGGTGCTTCCTCCTCTTTGGGAGAATGGGGAGCTAAAGTATATGAAGCTGCTAAGTCTGAGTCAGCGTCAGACTCACCTGAGGCTTTTGGGCTCTGATAATCTGTGCCATCATCTGGAACTACATTGGCATCAGGATTATCATCACCAACAACACTTGCCTCCCTCTTAACTTTCTTTGCCCCTTTTGCACCATCATCACAAATGGGATGGCACTGAAAAACGCCAACTCTGTCCCATTGTGGATTGTCATCAATACTCCTGGTCAGCCTTATGGTTTTCGTGTCTGTGATCAGAACACGATAAGACCCTTTCTCATATCCTAGGAAAACACCATGTTCTTCACGCTTGCTCAGTTTGTCACCCTGCGAGGTGTGCACCCAAACCTCCGAACCAAAAATTTTAAAATGCTTTACACATGGCTTTCTTCCGTGAAGCATCTCATATGGGGTGCAATTTACACTAGACTGGTATCTCCTGTTATACACATGACAGAAAAACGAAAGAGCTTCAGCCCAAAAAGGATTGGGCAGCCCTGAATCATGTAACAGCGTTCTGATTCCTTGCTGCAGGGTCTGGTTTACTCTCTCACATAAACCATTCTGCCAGGGTGATCTGGGCGTGGCCGTCCTATGCTCAATGCCCTGTTCAGAAAGAAAACTCTCAAACTCTTCTGAACAAAACTCTCCACCCCTGTCTGTGAAAAGAAAACGTACATTCTCATTATGTACATTTCTGAGCCATTTACAAAACTGGCGAAACTTGGTAAAGGCTTCAGACTTTTTCTGCAGCATATAGACCCAAACATATTTCGAATAGGAGTCTATCAGAACCATGAAAAACCTTGAATTGCCTCTAGAGAGCGCTAGAGGCCCCACTAAGTCTGCATGAATGACTTCATATGGTTTCTTGGCCTCTCTCCCAGACTCTGTACCTTTGGGAGCTTGCCTTGCCTTACTCTCTGCACAAGAAACACATTTCATGTGGTAGGGACACTCTTTCAACTTCATACCCTGAACCATATCAGGCATTTTTGCCACAGCCTGGAAATTCAAATGACCATAAACGCGATGGTAATAATGAATACATTGGTCATGCAACTTCTCATTCTTATCTACAGATAAATTGCAACACTCTTTCTCAGTTGCTTCTGCAGTGCCTGTACCTGAAACAAAAGGCAATTGGTACAATCCATTTACACATTTTGCATACAGAATGGGCTTGCCATCTCTAAGAATTTCACAGCGAGATTTAGCAAACACCACCTTAAACCCTTGACGATCAAGCTGGGAAACACTCAACAAATTGTCCTGAATATCAGGCGCATACAGGACATTCTTAATAGTTGCATTCAGGCTCTTTAAGAACACAGTTCCCTGAGCCATACTCGTGAGAACTGTCCCATCTGCTTGATGAATTTCTTTCTCTTGCTTCTCAAGCTGAACAAAGAGATTCTTATCTTTGGCCACGTGGTTTGAACAGCCAGAGTCGACCACGAAGAAACTCCGCCCACGTTGACTGGAACAGCGAGAGATCAAAGCCTTTGAAGTAGCAGGTGCTTGGGGATTTCTTCCTCCTCCCCCTCTGCCTCTGAAGTTTCCCTTCTTCTTTGAAGACTTCTTACACTGGAAACTCAAATGGCCTTGTGCTCCACACGAAAAGCACCGCTTCAATTTCAAAGCTTTAACAGCAGCAGTTTCACTTTCACTTTCCCCTGCTGAAGACTCAGGCACATTTTCAAGCATATTTTTAACAGCACAGTCCCGGCTTTCTTTAACAGCCTGTCTGCGATCCCACTCATTCAAGAGCACGCTAGACACATAATCTTCTGTTAGCCGGTCAGAAGGCATTGTGGAAATCTGGGCAGCCACTCCATCATAAGACTCATCTAGGCTATTGATCATCAGCATTGCAAACACAGCCTCTGAAATAGCCAGGTCTCGCTGAACAAGCTCCTGTCTGAGACGCTTTAATTGAGATAGATGGCTAGGCAAATCACCACCTTTCTCCAACTGCAGCCTGCACAGCTTCTTAAAGAAAATCACACTGGAACCAGCATTCTGCCTCAGATGCATATCTCTCAACTTATGCCAAACAGCTTGTGCAGTCTCTTGACCCTCTAAGTTCACCAGCAAGTGGTCTGAAACACTCAAAATAATTGTCCCTCGGGCTTTCATATCTGCAGCATGCCACTCAGCCCAATCATCATCATCCTTATCTGGAGGGTCATCTTCTATCGTGTGAAATAGCTTTTCCCTCTGTAAAAGCGCTTTCATCTTTACTTGCCAAACTGCATAGGTTTCAGGCGTGAGGAGAGGAAAGGACAGAGCCATCTGACCAGAATGTGCACAGGCCATGTCTGCTATTACTTAGAGCAAGACACTTCCCTCGTGCAACACAGATAAAGCCTTGACTCCTTCAGCCACTCTCTCTCCCACTCAGAGCGCAATTAACAGGCAAACAGGGATGCTATCTTCTTCCTTTGGCAGTCAGCAACATACCTCCATGAATCAAGCAGCAGCAACAGCAACAGCGGCAGCTTGAACACTCTGCTCCAAAACAGCTCTGCTTCTGGGCACCGCAAATCAGTCCAGCATGCAGCGTCCGTTCCACCGTCCGGCAATCAGCAACAGAAACCTCTGGCGACTGGGACGCCTGGGACGCCTGGGATGACTGGAACAACGCCAGGTCAGACGACTGGAACAACGACTGGGCCCATAACCGATGTCAGCATCACCCTAGAGCCAGTGCACCAACTGGACTCTTGCACCTCAACCCCGACTGGGCTAGGCGAGCTGGGTAGCACCGCCAGAGACCTCCTTCTCACAGAAAACGGTCACAGTGCTGTGGACTCACAGCTCAGAGCTGAGAGCACCGGATTCATTGTCTCAATAATACAGTCGTTGCGCAGCAGAGTTTTGCAGAGTCTTGCAGAGTATAAACCACTCGGAGAGCAGCTCTGTAAAATATCTTCCTTTTATTCTATAACTACAACTATGATACAAAGCTATATACAGAGCTGAATATTCTAAGCATAAATCAATGCTACACTGAGAGTCTGCAGCTGCTCTTAGCAGCAATCTTATCTCTAGGATCTCTAACACTCTCACTCTCTCCGATACACTGACTCACTGACTCTCTCTCACACACACAGATATGTTGCTGGGCAGAATAAGTAGATAGGCAGGACACGCCTCCTCTTCTCTGGAGAGTCAGCAGAGACCATCAGGAGATGATCAGGAGATTCTTGGGTATGGGAGGGGTGAAATCTCCTCAATGTTCACCCACAACTTAACAATGGCATTCCACAGGGAGGGCACCACTACTGAGAAGGCCCCTCTGCCTGGTTCCCTGTAGCTTCACTTCTCGCAGTGAGGGAACCGCCAGAAGGCCCCCTCGGAGCTGGACCTCACCTCAGTGTCCAGGCGGAACAATAGGGGTGGAGACGCTCCTTCAGGTAGACAGTTGTTGTTCCTGGAGGTGCCAAAGGCTGAACCCAGCACTTTCTGCACACAAAAAGCATGTGATCTACCACTGAGCTGTGGCCTCACCCTTAGGCTAGATTTGAGGTTAGGAACTTGGAGCAAATGGAGGGTAATTGTAAAACTATCCTGCAGGATGCAATTAACCCTGCAGCTCCCTCTCTCCTGGTTTCAGGTCATGTGACCTTGAGTCTATTTTTTTGTAAGAACTTCATCTTGGAACTTCCTCTAAGCATTTTACTACAGCATCGTATGAATTTTACAACTGTTTTCTGATGATTCATGTCAACTTGTTTGTGGAGTCGGGAGGAGGGCATTTAAATTCCTTTGCAAAGTACGCAGCAAATAAATTTACGGTTGTGGCCTGTGTAAGCTTCCAGTAATCAAATATCCATGGAAGACACATAATTATCAGTTAGAGGAAAACAAGGATGCATAAGTCTCTCACACACCATATTAGAAGAATTATGTGGTTTGTGGTGCATCTTAGCTATTCAGACAGAGGAGGGTGGGAACCTTCAAAGATTTCTCCATCAATATTGTCCCATTAGAAATAGTGAGCTTACGCTACTGTAAGAGAACAGCATGTTTGGCCTTCGAACAGATGAATTCTTTTTTAAAAGGGTCCCATAGATCCTTATTGCCATGTGGGTGTGGTTTAAGAAAGCTAATATTTGCACATGGAAATCATTTATGGTTATAGAGGACAGGCCTTTGTGGCCCAGAAAATGATTGATGATACATTTGCAGCTGGAGATTAAATGGAACCACAGCTGTAGCAGTAGCAACCTTTTGCCATTGTGCCAGAACAACAACAAACAACAGCTCATGTCATTAATTGTTTCTAAAACCTCATGTTCTCGAGCCTTTATTTCTGCTGTTAACGACTCTCAGCTTAAAAAATAAATAAATCAAAGATGCAAACATGCCATCCTTTGGTTTTAGAGCAATTACATCCTTTTAAACAGAAAGGCTAGCATGGGTCATCCTTCAAGATAGGGATGGCAAACCTCTGTAATTCTTGGGGAGGCACCCTCATCTCCAGATAGCAGTACCAAGGCTGTTAAGCATGTTTGACCACACACAAGAGCCAGCCCTGTTATGGGTGGTCTGGTGTCATAATGAAGTCCATTCCAACAAACAATTAAGTGCTTCTCAGTTAAGGGGCACATTTGGTTTGGCATGCCTAAAGCACAGCAAGAAAAACCCAAATAAATGGAACAAGGGGTGTAGCATTGCTCTCCATTTGGAAATAGTTTTTCCCCACCCCTTTCATTTCTAGTGAAACTGTCAGCAAACTTTTCATCACATTTTGATTAAAAATTGGAAGGGTTGCGGTAGTCCGGAATAACAGCCCAGGGGCTGCCAGTCGGCCATTGCTGTCTGATGAGGGTGTGGTTTCTTCACATTCCATCTCTTAACTTATGCGCATGCACACACAAAATTTAGCATGAACAATGCAGCAGACAGAATAAAGCCGGCTGATTAAGAAGAGACCGGTGGTATAAAAGACAGCAGAGCCCTGTTTTCTAATCCAATTGGAGATGCTCAAAGTAGCTAATAAAAATCCATAAAGCTATATAGATAGATATACAGATACAGATACAGATACAGATACAGATACAGATATAGATAGATATAGGATGGGATTCAACATAGCACTCTGGCGATCATTTTTCTTGCGCAACAGAATGTTCTCTCCCTCTCCTTCCCTTGGGCACCCCCGAAATTTGTTCTAGGGGTTCCAACAGCCCTTTGGAGCAGATTTGGAGATGGCATGGGGCATATAAAGTGGGATGAGAGGGGGTGAAGTCCCCTTGTGCATGTGGAGTCATTTTGCTCACACAATCATTTAGCTGAATGCCACCGAGAAATACAACTCAAAAGTAAAATGCAGAATCGCACCACAGATCAAAAGCAGGTTTGTGGCACTGTTGTTGTTTGGTCGTTTAGTCGTGTCCGACTCTTCGTGACCCCATCGACCAGAGCATGCCAGGCACTCCTGTCTTCCACTGCCTCCCGCAGCTTTGTTAAACTCATGTTCATAGCTTCGAGAACACTGTCCAACCATCTCGTCCTCTGTTATCCCCTTCTCCTTGTGCCCTCCATCTTTCCCAACATCAGGGTCTTTTCCAGGGAGTCTTCTCTTCTCATGAAGTGGCCAAAGTATTGGAGCCTCAGCTTCAGGATCTGTCCTTCCAGTGAGCACTCAGGGCTGATTTCCTTAAGAATGGATAGGTTTGACCTTCTTGCAGTCCATGGGACTCTCAAGAGTCTCCTCCAGCACCATAATTCAAAAGCATCAATTCTTTGGCGATCAGCCTTCTTTATGGTCCAGCTCTCACTTCTATGTAAAAAGACTAGTGATTTTATTATGGCATGAGCTTCCTTGGACTAGGATCTGATAGCTCTTGCATCAGATAATCCAGGTTCTACAGATGCTACCGCGCTCCCATCATCCTTGACCAATGGCCATGATGGCCATGCTGGGGAACCAATTCCCAACATCACCTGAAGGGCCAGAGGCTTAAGTCATGATAAATTCTTCAAGTCTTCAAGATGCCACCATATTCTCTGCTGTTTTTAATGTGATTAAATTCAAAGTTCAAACCAACAATGAATTGGAGGGGGGGTGGAAGAGCCAGCAAGTGAGTTAGGCTAAAATAAACAAGTAAATAGATCAAATATGTTAAAAAGAAAACCCAGCCCATATATCCACCAAACCAAGCAGAATAACCTTGTGCTTCTATCATACCCATAAGTAAGGCTTGAAGTCAAGGTGCACACATGCCCCTATTGCTCCTCGGCAACTGCTATTCAGTGGCATGCTGCCTATGTACCTGAAGACCCCATATAAACATCTATATAATCATACAAGTCATGGAAGGAGTAATCACGTGTACCTGGTTTCTCAGTTTCAAAGCAAAGGTTTGCATACAGCACAGTACTGACTATTGACGGCCATTATTGGAATACTTGTCATCCTCTTCTTCTTCATTTAGAGCAAAGCACTTATCAATATTAGTAAGTTCTGTAAGGTTCATTTGCAGAATTCAGAAGTGCTCAGAAATTGAGATGTTCCTCAGCATCTTTCAGCTCTCCAGCAAAGATGTAAGTGGGCACTTTTAGACAAACCCTAATCTTTATATCTATGGGTTCTGGGAATGAAGGCAGGATAGGTTATGGTGTTTTCTTTTCTGTTGCATTATTTGTGATTAGTATCCTCCTGTACAGGCCATAATACTGAACTAGGTGAATCATCATACCTATCCTTGCTGCTTCTTGTGTTCTGTTAGATGTAGCCAAACGATAAAAGAATATTCAGTGCTGTTCTGGCATAGTGAGCAAAAACCATAGAGACAACTGACTCACACATAATTATGGCAACACCATAATGACGGCCCTTCAGAGCACGGCAATTATTTTAAATGGTTTACTTTATTAATTATAACCCTGCATAAAATGGACACAACTCCCACAGCCATTTGGATCGCTGACTCTCAAAAGGGACTGGAGTGTGTTCTAAACTCAATGTAAAAAGAATAATAAAAAAGAGCACAACTCCATTATCACCCATTGCTATTTAGCACTTAAATGCAGACTTGAATATTTGGTAGAGCAAAATGCTCCAGACCCTTACATTTAAATGAACATGCAGGCTGCTTTTTTTATAAATTGTGGGCGTTAAATAGTTACACGGAAAATAGGAAGGAGCCTTGTCCAACCGTTGGCCATCTTGCTCTAAATTGTATATACTGGCTCTCTAGGGATTTAGACAGACGTTTCTCTCAGCCTTACTTGGAAATGCTGGGAGACTGAATCTGCAACCTTCTGCATGAAAGTTCTTACAAAGCATCTGAAAGAAAGAAAGAAATGCACACCCTTTTCCAGAAGGACACGCATTGACAGCGCATTTGCCATGCAATATGCAAACATTATCTAATGAGGGTCCTTTGGGACGCCTTAAAGAAAGCAAACAGCCATACCTGGAATTACAGTGACCGTAAAGACTGACCTGAGACCCATTTAAACAAATGGAAATGCCATCACTGGCTTCAGCAGGCTGTGTGGATCAAGCCTGAAGGATCTCCACATGACAATATATATATTTAAAGAAATGATCGTGAACGGAAAGACTGTCCCCTTAATGTCTAAGAGCAACAGCTGCAGTGTTTATCCTCACTGGGCGACAAATTGTTCTGAACGAGGGCAGCCCAAATCAGTGTCTTCACGGCACTCTGCAAACGCGCATGGCATTTTTATAAAGGCAATTATGTCTGAGTACTTTGTCTGGCTGTCCTGCCAGACTGATTTAGATAAGACCAGTTTTCTGCTCGTGAAAATACCTTGCCATGTACCTGGAGTAGGAGGCAGGAAAAACTAGCAGATCTTGTGATATGATGTTTGGAAAATAATCTACTACTAGGCCCTCTTCCTCTCTATTTACAGGCAGGGGAGAGAAGCTGCCAGATGTACAGTAACTTGGGGGGGGCGGGTTCACAATGAATAGATAAAGCATCACAGTCAAAACCAGCCACTTATTTCAGAGGAGTCCTGGAGGATCAGTTCTTTCAGCAGAGTTCAGGACTCAGCTCTACATAACACGCCTCCATGTACTTGTATGTATGAGGTTTTACATACCACCCTTCGTCGGATGATCACAGAACGGTTTACAGAATAAAACAGGGCAGTTTACAATGGGTTTTTTGACAAAACAGTGAGGACTAAATCATACCACTTTGGTGTTGAAAGGTGGAAGGGACTCTCTGATCTGTGTTGTCAACAATCCTATAGGGTCCCCCCCCCCCCCACAGTATATCAAGTAAATCCAACATTTTTTTCTTAAAATGCATTGAGTCCCCACCTCCACCCCCAGTTTAATGTTGAATATATCTGACAGCAAACCTTTGGACCTTGTTGTAAATCTTATTCCACATACAGTACTTTTGCCCCTACTGAAATCTGAAATGGCGTTCCTGTCTATGGGATGGGTCACAATCTACTCTAGAAATAACAATGCAAATCCTATACATGTATACTTATAAATAAGTTCCACAGAGTGCGTGGGTATTTACTAGTGATAAAACCAAGTATGGGATCGCTGCCTAGGTCTCTCTTCCAGATATACACACATATCTGTACACATACACACACACCCACTGATCTAATCAAGTGTGTAGTCCCCTTCAGATTATGAAACAAAGACAGAATTGGCTGTTATTATATCCTTTCCAGCATTCTCCTCCTTACTCTGCCTTCTGCAAATATTTGGGTCATTCTGTACATGCTGGGGAGGATGCTTGCAACTGTGGATAAAAGACTATGGGGTTCTTTAGCTTTCAATATCCCCAGTAGACACTGGCAACAGAATTATATATGGCATGGTACTGAAGACAGCATTCTTGTATGTATCCACAAATCCTGTAAATCCAAATGAATCTAAGCAGCATTACATTGAACTTCAAGGAAAACATAGTCTAATTTACTGTGTTGCCTAAAAGCAGGAAAATATTAAAGACAGATGTAATTAATAAATTATACCAATGGCCACATGCCAGTGTTGTCTTGAGAGTTATAGAGACCAAATGTCATACTGCAAGAAAATGCTTTTATTAAAAACCTAGTGGCTGCTTCTCTGGGGGAAAGGTGCCCCTGGGCAGGGGAGATTTGGGAGAGAAAAGTAGCAGGAGGGCATCAGCTTTCTCCTATTTTCCCCCTTTAAATTGCCTTTCCCACCAAAGTTTCCTTCCACTCACAGGATTCTTCACCTGACTTTACCCTCTCCATTTCGTTCAGTCTAGGGATGAACCAACCTTCCAATTTCTCATTTTATTTTTATTTTTTCACATTTGTGGGTCTATTTGTGGCTGAAGAGAATTAAAAAGTTCTCATGAAAATTCATCACCATTTTAGTGCAAATTTCACCTAATTTACACATTTGCATAGAATTTTGCCTGGTGTGTGAATTTCTGCAATCAATTGTCCTTGGAACAACGCATTTCTGTAGACTCTTTTCATTAATATATGCATTTTTCTGCACACTTTACCCTAATACAGGCATTTTTGTGTACATTATTCGGTTGGAAGACTTCATCCCACAATTCAGAGAAGTGTGGATTTTGAAAGACAGCTGTGTTTCAATTTACATGTTGTTTAGGAAAATGTGAATTAGGTAGGTTCGCATTAAAATCCTAAATGAAAAAAAAGTTCTCCGTTTCTGGTTCGCTCTCCTTCCAAAAGCTGTTGTCCTTCCCCCTCCCTAGTATTATTTAAAGTTGTAATACAAGTGTTTGCCTATAACACACTGTCTGCCAGCTCAAGCACCTACAAGTAGTTAAAGAGGTTTGTTAGATTCTAAAGGCCAATTAAGATCTGTATCACCTTTTTTACAGTACAAATACCATTGCTCTCTTTTTTTTTTTCTTCTCAGCAGTAGGGGACGTTATAGAAGATGGTAAGGAGGAAAGAATTCAACCATACTCACTAAGCCATACCCACACAAACAAAAGCTGTTTTTAGGAGCAAGGTTGGGAATGTACAGTACATATGCAACAAACAAGGAACGAATTTGGCCTGAGGTTCCCATCTGGGATTTGTCTGATAGGGTATCTTTGGACAGTATGTCCTTCCAGCTATCACCTGTGAAGGAGCGGTTAAGTGGCTCTGGAATCTGATGCAATGTTGCATTCTTTCAAGGCCATGACCTTGGGCATGGAATAGTCTTAGCATGGGTGATTATAGCTCTGTAATGGATTCTCTGTTTTCCAACTTCTGTCCAGTTGATCGTGAGTCCAGCACCTCACACAATCCAGAAACTATTTAAATATTAGTGTAAAGATGCATAAGAAATTGAAAGGAAATTGTCAACAGCACAAGATATCACAAGACAAGCACAAGGCGTATCAGGGAAAGAAAGAAAGAAATCTTCATTCCCTACTGAAATCGGGATCAATAACATTTTTCTTCCTGTAAGAAATCTGCAGTGGGGCCCTAACAACTAGGGACATCAGAGAATTCCATCCATGTGGAAGGGTACCAAAAACTGTGCAAAGAGGAACAGGTAGGCCTATATAATCAGCATCTGCTGTCATGGTCTTTTTATTTAACTTCACAACTCTCTAACATTATTTTTTCACTATGTTATTGCAATGTCTTCACTTCCCCGCCTCCAGCTGAAATGAATTATGTGGAATCATCTAACAATAGCATAATTAATTGCATTGTTAAATTTGGTCAAGGGAAAAATGGAGCTGAGTAACTTTGTTTTTTGTGGAATCCGAATTGCAGTGGAAACAAACACAGGGTGGAGCAGAAAACTTTGGGGTTACATGCTCTCCGATGAACTCCTAATCACAACTTCAGAATAACTCCTAACAAAAAAACTCACTCCTTTCCTTTAAAAAATGACACCAGTTCTTATTTGATGCTGTGTTTGTAAGCTTTTTTCCCTGTTGTATTTTTTCTCCCTGTTCCTCGCCTTTCCTCTCCCCCCCCCCCCCGTTCCACCCGCCCATCTCTTCAACTCATCTCACATTTCCATCTAGCAGACATTTTGGAGAGGCTAGTAAATATCAAGCAAATGGTTTAAAAATTATGTGTCCTTCTAATTATGGGGTGTGCATGGTTCTCTAGCTCAACTGCCATGTGCACATCCATATGCTAGTATTTTGCAAAAAAAAAAGCAAGCATGATTAAGGACTGAAGCTGCTACTGAATGTTCCACTCTTCTGTCGCATGCTGTATCTTTAGATCAAGTTCTAAATGTTTGTTAAGTCATCGTCACCATCATTATTATTTAAAAAATACACTGCGCTGAATATCCAATAGTTTGGTGACAGACAGTTGCCTGGTTAAAACTTCAAACAGAAAAGTTTTGCAGCCATCTGATGAAGGCGGGGGAAAGAGGGTGATCTTTGCCTCTCTGCTGGAACAATATGACAAGAGGTAACATACTGTAATCAAGGCCCGGAGTGTGCCAGATTTCTACGTTTTCTCTAGAAATGGGATGGAGCTGAAAGGAAAACGAGTGCTGGCACCCTGCAAAAGTACTCCCAAACTTTGTAGGGACTCCAGCGAAAGATGTGAGCAACAGAGAATCCTATCACGGTAAGGAAAAGTTTTGCAGGCAACACTGTGTTGTTGTTTTTTTTAAGTAATATAATGAAGGGAGCATTAATATTGGCGCCATTGCAAACGGCAGATTATTTTTTACCATGAAAAGAATCTGAACCATTTAATACAGGATGGGGAAAGTCTAGCTAAACTTCTCCTTGGTCACCCAGTTGAGGAGCCATGGAAATGAAGGGTTTTTTAAGTATATATATATAGCCTACAGACAGGGTACATAGCCAGGGTACATAGTCAGGCAGCCTTGCTGTTCTTAAAGGCTGTTCTCTTCATGGTGTTAAGGACCTCTGCTCCAAAGTCCTGCTCCATCACTGCCACTATCCCAGCTTCACAGCAATATGCTCCAATTTACCTCTGTATACAGAGGAAGTAAGACAAGATCTCTAAGCATCCAGGCTCTCCCAACCTGTAAGGGCTTTTCCTATCATGGGGAAGGGCACAGAGCTGCTTCCATCACAGCAGTGGAGAAGGAAGGGCACACACTCCGGCACTCTGCAGAGACATAGAAGCATCGGCCTGGCACAAACTGGATATAAATGCTTAAAACTCAGCACTTAAAACTCAGTGGAGCTGCCCAGCGTATTAGGCAACTGGGCTTATAAGACGAACCCCCAAATTGCAGCTGCCAATTTGGGGGGGGTCGTCTAATACGCCCAGTCACCTAATACACTGGAATCTATGGTGTGTGTGTATATATATATATGTACACACACACACACACACATACAAAGTGGTACCTCAGGTTACATACGTTTAATGTTACATACGCTTCAGGTTACAGACTCCGCTAACCCAGAAATATTACCTCGGGTTAAGAACTTTGCTTCAGGATGAGAACAGAAATCATGCAGTGGTGCAGCAGCAACAGGAGGCCCCATTAGCTAAAGTGGTGCTTCAGGTTAAGAACGGACCTCCAGAACGAATTAAGTACTTAACCCGAGGTACCACTGTATATAATTGATGTAAGCTGCACTGCGAGATAATTGTCTGAAAAGCAGGATGAAAAACCAAGTAAATAAATAACCAAAAGCAGCCTCTGGGTTCCTGAAACACTGCAAAAACTTGCTTGACCACAATTGCTCATGAGATAAGCAAGCCTCACGCCACCGTCAGCAGCACTCTCTCCTTCCCATTCCTCTCTAGCTGAAATACTTTGCATGCTTCCCACACCACCTGGGTAAATGCGTCTGTGGCATATTTGTTTATGAAAGACAGTGTGTATTTGTTTATTTGGGGGGTCAGAGGTACGGTATTTCTATTAAATGCATTGTTCCATTCTATAATGACTTAATCTTACTTCATTGTTGCAAGCCTACTGATCCTGTTAGTTGAATGATTATTTTATTTTATTGCAAATGAACAGAGTGCTTCAGTAATGAAATAAGCTATCGCAGATGAGCTATCATATCAAATAACAAAATAAACTTCTCAGGGGGAGGGGTGCAGCAGTGGTAGTAATTACAGGTTCTGTGTTTTCTGTCTTCTCTGCAGTTTTATTTCTGTTTGAGAGCAGCAACCTTCCTTTGGAATATTGAAACAATTCTTCTCAACTATTCCTGCTGTTGTAGAGTTATGCTGCTCACAAGGATCCCATCTTAGGCCTCATATAGACATGGAATGTCGAGCAGTGGTATTCAAACTTAGGTCCACAGATTGTTGTTTGACCACAGCTCCCATCATCCCTAGCCATTGGCTAAGCTGGCTGGGTATTGTGGGACTTGTAGTCCAATAACGACTGTTATTCCAAACTTGAAGAACACCCATGTAGAGGATCACTGATAGATCTTCATTGGGTGAACAGAGAGAGATCTAGGTATGGTGGCCAGCTTCTCTTTCCAGAAAAGGAATGATAATCTGGAGACTAGGAAGTGTGGACCAACTAACTGATCAGCTAGAATTTCCCAAACTTGGGTCTCCAGCTGTTTTCAGACTACATTTCCCATCATCCCTGACCACTGGTCTTGCTAGCTGTGGATGATGGGAGTTGTAGTTCAAAAACAGCTCAGGAAACAATGCTCTAGAGGCTGAGAGTGGCAAAATGAATCAATAACTCTGGTAAGAAGGAAACAAACAAAATAATGTTGTCCAGCATGTCAAATACATTGTCTGGAAGTTCAGTTACAAAGGTAGATGCCACTTTTAGATAATACATATAGCTACAGGGCTTTTTCGCTTCCTCTAAGTCTGCTATATACAGGGGCGGAGAAAGGAGGTGGTGGAGGTGGTCTGCCCCGGGCGTTATCACTGAGGGGGGTGACATTCGCCTGCCCATGACCCGCAAGCCTACCCCGAGCCGTCGGGGGAAGGGACAGAGATGCACCGCCTTGCCAGCGGCCTTCCCCCCTCCCCCCTTCGTTTTGACAGCTCGGGAAAGGCTTGCGAGTCGCGGGCGGGGCAGCACGCCATTGCCCCCCGGTCCCAGGCTGCTTCCTGGGAGGGGAGTGAAAGCCTCCCCCAAGCTGTCAAAAGGAAGAGGGAAGGGAGGAGGGCTGCTGGCAAAGTGGCGCAGCTCCCTTCCCCACCTGCCCAGGAAGCAGCCCACCATGGGTGTCTCACCCCCTGGGACGCTCACCATGGGCGGCACCCCCCTGGGATGCTCGCCCCGCTCCCATGGCCCCGTCCCCGGGTGCACAGCATTTGCGCTGCTCCGAGTGCTGGAGCAGCTAGCTCCGCCTCTGCCTATATAGCCCATAATCCCAACTTCTAGTCGAAAAATACCCAAGACGCACACACCCTTTGAACATGGGCATATGACAGAGCTTTGTTTTCAGCTCTGGACAAAGTAATTACATATTTCTAAGATGTTTTGCCTGTGCTTCCACAAGCACATGATATTACGCAACTATTTGGATGTAACATTCTTGGTTTGAGTGTCTGTTTTGGAACCAGTTCTGTTAGTAAAGCTTTTGAACCCTATTTTTGGACTGGACAGTTTTTATTTCAAGAAGAGTCGGTTTTTTATTCATCCTATTGCTTCCAAAGGCACCATATTAATAACCGCAATAAAGGCGTGCAAGATATCCAGTGCATCTGCTACTGCAGCCACTGAGAACCAAAAGTTCTTTCCAAGGCCCTCAGGCTATTGCAGGAGGGCTGTTCTAGTCTGGTTCTGGGTCTTCATAAAACGGATCAGCTCAACTACACATGGGCAGATGAAACAAAGAATAAACCTGGAGTTGTGCTTTTTATATATATAAAAAAACCAGATCTATTTTAAATCTGCCCACGTATTCCACCACAAACCCTCAGCACTCTGATTGCAGTGTGCCCTGGAAAGACTGTTTTTGTACAACAGTGCCCTGCCTGCCTTCTTTCTGGTAACCTTAACACTGTAGCTTTAATAGCCTTCTTTTCTTGTCAAGCTCCAATGCACAGACTCTTTTAAAATTAAATTACTCTTCTCTGAATCACCTAATTATATTATCTCTCCGCTAATTTCCCTTATCCTACAGTTCTACTTTCCTGTTTCACCTTTGTCACTTACTTTCTAATGATACTTCCTATCCATTTCCCAGAAGATGCATTCTCCCATTTAGGGCAATGTGCTGTAACCTTGTAAGAGAACAAGACAGAACTTGGATCAGTTCCCAAGTGAGCTATAAAGGTTTATCATTCAAAAGTAGGTAGCATTGTTCCCTCTCTATTTCTCCCCGTGTCGCTCAGTAGAGAGGCAAGGCAGAGCTCTCATTGCCAAAAGGGATGTCTTCCCACTAGAAACGCATCATTCGCTCACTGACTACTGTAGCCAAATCTATAATCTCCCTGCCTCCTGCTACCCAAATGTGCCATGCAAAGCCAATTAGATAAGATTAAGATTGTGGGGGAATTTGAAGGGAGGTGGAAACCTCAAAATTCAAGTTGAGTCTCTAGCAGCCGTAAAACATGGCTCATCTCTTGCTATTTCCGCTTTCTTGTATCTGCAGCTCCTAATATGGTTATGGCTTTGCAGCTGGATCAGCTCCCAGGCTGTAATATAGCAAGGTTCCTCTGAATAGCTCTCTTTTCTCCACTACTTTCCCATTCTGCACACCACTGTAGACATTAGCAGAGCCATGCAAGCCCCATTCAAGTCTCTGCCTCTGCTTGTTCTCGGAACACCTGGGGAGAGGAGCAGGTTCAGGATCATATGCATGATTCTCAGCGCATGCCACTGAATGCATGAAGCTTCTCCCTTCAGATCTTCCTGCTTGGCGCACAAAGGTCCAAGGCTGCAGAGGACAAGGGCAAGGATGGAGAGGGTGGTATGAGCTTATGCAGACTTGTTCATCCATTAATTCCTCTCCTGGATGTCTGAAGAAGGACTTCAGTGGTTAGATATATCCACAGTACACAGAACTCTCAACTTTCAAGGGGTCATCATTAGAGATCGGTGAATCTGTCGATTTTGGTTTCTCTAGGTTTCTCATTTTTTAAGTCTTAAGTTAACCATATTTGCACATCAGTTTCTAATGTTGTGAGTGTCCTTTATTTCAGAGGCTTCTACTCTGCAGCCTCTTATAGTTGTTTTCACTGCGAGTCTTTTAGTTCTTATGCTCTTACAGTTGTTTTAATGGCGTGTTTTTGTTTGTTTTTAGTTCTTATCTGTTTTAATTATCAGTTTTTATCCATCCATTATCCATGTTTAATCTTGTATGTTATTCAGACGTTTATCCTATGCTTGTTTCTTTGTCCTTATTTGCTCTAACAATTATCTGTTAAAAAATCCTAACTGCTATTTTATTTATATGTTTTTTTATCCTGGTCTTGTCAGGAGCTCATCCTACACTCAAGTAGGACCCTGGCAGAGACACATTCCTGACTGGCATGTTCCCTCCCTCCTGGTTGATCATTCGGGAGCTTCAAAAGCTTTCTTCTGCCTGAACATCACAGCGACCGATGCCAACAGACATTGGCACACTTAGGGATCCACAGAGTCTGCGCAGTTCGCATGACAGACTGACAGACCTCATCAACTCAGCATTTTGGCTAATCTACTTTATTTACATATAAACACACACGGAGCACTGTAACATGGCTCCCTCTCTCTCTAGCATCAGACAGCAAAGAGAAAAAGAACAAAGGACAATAGTCCCCCTTCATGGAACACAGTAACACAAACATCCTGTCTCTGTCACATCCTGCTCTGTGGAGTCAAAACATATACCATCATGTGAAAGACAACAATCCCATGACTGTAATCATGGAGCAGGAATTCTAACAGGTCTGTGACCATAATAAAGTTCATCCATTCATTCATACTCTGCAGCCTTCCCAGGTGCCTGATCTTCAATGAAAGCCCAGGGGAAAGACAGCTCCTCCAATGGGGCTTTTTCATATCAGGAAGCATACGCAGCCCAGGAACCTGCCGAGCACTAGAGAAATGTTTACTGAAAAGAAACATGTACACACATACACACAAACACTCCACCCATGGCTATCTCATGACAACAAGGCAAGTCCCTAAACCCCACAACCACTGAAATCCTAAAGAGATCCTAAACTGCCCTGTGAGCAAGTCAGGAAAATGAAAGCCTTGTTCACCAGAGGAATAACACTATTTTGAGAAACCAGAGGACAGATTTCAGTCCAGCGCTAGCTGGACTACCTTCAGACGACTTGTGCATAAACTGTAGCCTCAGTAGTGAATCCTGTCTGAACCTCAAGCGAAATAACATTCCTGGAAGCAGTGCAGAAAACAGATTTCCAATTTCCTTGCTCTCTCCCCTTTCCACATTTTTCAGCACAGCAGTTTCCCCAAACTACAAAGAACAGGTGTAAATGTGAGCTACATTGTGCGTACAGCTCTATAAACAACAAGGCCTTCTTATTTTGGGTACTGTGTCCATTAAATGCAATTTAGAAGGATGATCAGAACTTGAAAGGGCAGATCAAACAGCACTGAAAAGCCCAGCTGTTCTGGCCCCAATTCAGCATGAACATTAAACAGAGCACTCTTAGATAATTTATTTCATTTGAGACACACAGATATTCTACGGGACTCCCTTACTTGTACGCTGGTCTCATGGTTTATCTTTATGACATGAGAGCTTAAACATGCCTTTAATAAAACATTTTATATATGCACAGCAGAGGACAGATATTTAGAATTTTGTGCACATATTTATACTTGCGTAGAATGCATTGTTTCATACTTGGCTTTAGATTTAGATTTTCATTTTACTTAGTGATTTCCATAACCATCAGGAACAGCAGACTTCAAGGAGGTAAATTATCTTCAATAATTTCAGGCCTTTTCATTTTGCAGGTGGAAGGCAGCTGGGATGAGATAGGAAAGAAAACAACGTTTAGACAAGAGTGTTGGCTTTGTACTCCAATCTCTGCCTCTCTGCGGTGCTCTGGCTATAAACTGGTGTTTAAAAAGGAAGGCCACATTGAAGAAACCCTCTTTTCAGACTGCAATCCTATAGCTACCTACCTGGGACTAAAAACCACAGTGATTTCACTGTGGGCTTACCTCTGAGCAAGCACAGAGCATTGCACTGTAAGAAGCTGATGAGAATCAGCGATTGCATCTTAAAGGTTACCAAGGAAATGCCTAGCAGAATACGGAGAGCAAAGCTGAATCCTAGTGCCTGAAAATCAGAGATATGCATGAAATTATTTGTCAGTCAAGCACAGCACAGTTCAGTTGACATAACTACCTATATACAAGATATGGTCTTATGTCGTATATAATAAGTTCCTTGTGATTTGTTCGTCTTTCACTTTTAATTTTAATTTTACAATGAAGTATGCTCAGAATGGCCGATGGAGATAGAAAATACTTGGTGGATAAACTCAATACGTGGCTGCATTGCCAAGATAAAGAAAGAACAAGTAGATTGACATGCATACAAAGCCACTCGTACAAATGCGTAGATTATGCATTAGAGGGAAGACAGTGGCTATTTTAAGTAACTATTTTTGACATGGCTGCTAACTGCAGTGGAGACATCTGGTGACAGTTGAAGGTCATCTCTAATGCAGAGATTAAGAATAAATTCTCACAGATGTCCACAACATAGAGAACATGTTTTTTATATCTCTTCATCTTTCCCTCACTCATAATTTTAATTTTTATTATTTTGCTTCCGTGCTCACAGTTAGCTATATCACAACACAGGCACCATCTCTTGCCTTGTTTTTCCTTAGGTGTTTCAGCTGATATGGCATCTGCTAAGTGATAACCCTCTGGAATACTCACGGGGCCTTTCCAGAACAAGAGATCAATGTTTCCCTGGTCAATATCATGATTTTCTGAAGCAGATCACAATTGTGGCCAAGTGTGTGCAGCGGGGAGATAAATATTCTGCAGAGATTTCTTTCACTTTTCTATACAACTGCAAAATGTGCTTTGAAGGTGCCACACTCCACAGTTGCCTCAAATATAACAAAAGTGGAAACAGGAAGAAGGTAGAAGAATTCAACGCAAGAAACAGTTGGGAAGAAGCTTGGAGGAAACCATGCAGTGATCGCATCAAGGATCCTGAAGACAATTCAAGAAAAATGGGGGAGCAAAAATATTGCAATGACATTTCTTAGTCCTCTTAGCATTAACAGCGTTAAAGTACCTGCAAGGTCCCACACCCCAGCAGGAGCCCAATGCTGATCTTCTAGAGTTCCCCATCTCTGCCTCTCCTATTCTTTGTTGCTGCCTCCAGTGCTCACCTGACTCACAATGGACAAGTTACAAATATTTTCCTGGCCCCAAAGTGAAATGATAATGGAAGCCTTCACCTGTGGTGTGGGGGCTTTTTTTTGCTATGCGTTGAACAGGTGTTAAAGCACAGGAGGCCTGACATGCAAAACTGCTTATTTGCTGTTTACTTTTGCTACTGTCGACTGCTGATACACTTCTCTTAGATTTGGGTTTTTCGGAAATTGTGCACTGTACATCCGATGAAAGACGAAACAGTTGGAAACTCAAGTTCATAGCAGCTTGGCCAAGCTCTGCCTATAACTTCTCCACAAAATCTCTTACAATTAGTTAATAGACATTGGGGGGGCTGGAAACAGCTAGCCCAGACTCTAGCCAATGATCAATAAACTGTGTTGAAATTAGGGCTCTTGAGTTGTGATTTCCAAAGCACTTTGCAGGCTGCGCACTGGCCTGCGCCGTTTGATTTCAAACTATGTGGGCAAAAAGAGGTCACGTGACATCACTGTGCCATCTGCTGATGGAGCAGTGGGTGGCTCTGCCCACTTGCCGAATTTGTCCTGTGGGGGAGAGAACAATCTGGCCGGCCAGGAGTTGTCTATTGCAAAGATGTTTAAATAGATAACTATAATCATAAATACCAACATGCCAAACCTAGCATGTTGGCTGGTTTCTGTGTTTACATTACAAGCATTCGTTGTCCTATAGCATTCTAATATTAAGACCTCTTAAAACACCTGTGGGCCTGATTTTATTCAAGCTTGCTGCATCTAGAATAGAAATATCAAGATCTGGAAGTCAGCAGCCAGCTACTGACTTGAGAGCTAGTTCTCGAATGTTTGGCATATGGCATTCCCACAGTAGTTAATATGCCACAGCAGACTAATTAGTGGAATACTAGAGCGGGAATTATTCTCAGAGCTCCTCCAGACGCCCTTTTTATTGAGCATTCACCCTGATTGCTTGCACAACACTAACATGAGCGTTCTTTCAGATTTGTTTACTGAATAGATATAAAACAATGTGCATCTATTCTGTGTGTGTGTGTGATGCTTATTTCATCATTCATCCCATACTTTTCATCGTCACTTTCCTCACCAGAGAAAGTCCAGGTTGTGGGGGTTTTTTAAGTGGATTTTATTGCACTAGGGTGACAGAGCGCTTTAATTGACATCAACTGCACAAACTTAAATTCCTGGTATATGCATGAATCCCTCCCACAAAATACTGTCCATGTGGAAGTGACTTCAGTCACATGGTTGCTATCTCTTTCATACACTAAGAAAGCCCCTCAGCCCCTATTTGTCTGCCTCCTTTTGCTTTTATAAAAGTGTCCTCTTTTTGCAAAATATGGAAATAATTGAGTGGCAGTGTAAACAAAACAGTAGAAGGCTTGTCCCTTATGTGCCATTTGTACCACTTATCAACTTTCTAAGGCATGTTTGCAAGGGGGCAAATTACATTTTTGTCAGTCCGGCAAAGCAATAACCCATGAAACAGCATTGGTTTCTCCTGGGCACAGTACTCCATGCCTTCAAACACTTAAAATTGCACTTGTGGTACATAAAGGTTTTATAATGATCTCACCCACAAATACAGTGGTACCTCGCAAGACGAAAAACTCGCAAGACGAAAGAGTTTTTCGTTTTTTGAGTTGCTTCGCAAGACGAATTTCCCTATGGGCTTGCTTCGCAAGACGAAAACTTCTTGCAAGTTTGTTTCCTTTTGGATTTTCGATGCATTCCTATGGGAAACCGTGCTTCGCAAGACGAAAAATTCGCAAGACGAAAAAACTCGCAGAACGAATTAATTTCGTCTTGCGAGGCACCACTGTATAAATTTTATTCCACATAAGGGGTATGGGGGGGGGAGGAAGGGGAAAGCAGAGAACAGCTGAGCACAGCGTCATAAATTCATAACACTTACCGCCTTTTAACAACCAGAGTCACAAATTTGAACGATTTCAGATTAATTTATAAGACTTTGTGATGGAATCAAGCATATCTGTTTTAAACCACTCCCCCACCCCCAGGTATTTTAGGCTATACTAGCATGCTTCAAGGGGAAGATGTGCAACTGCAGATAAGAAGGCATTAGAGGTGTTTGTATGTTGCATTCAATGAGTGTACTGTCTATGTTAGGGTTGCCATATTTCAAGAGGTAAAAATCTGGACACAAAAAGTTGTTGAGCTATAGGGCAATCACATGATAGCCTGGCTGCTGCTGTCACCAAGCCTGAGCCGCCCACACCAGTCAGAGCCAGAGCCCGGGTCACTAGCACCAGAGCCAGAGGCTGAACCAGAACTACCCACACACAATTGTTTGTTGTTGTTGTTGTGTGTTTTTTAAAAAACCAAAATCATGTCTGGGAATTCCCGGATGTATGGCAGCCCTATGTCCTTGTGTATACAAATAATTGAGCCACACACCCATACCTGTTAATATTCAGCAAGAGCACAGACTGCTTGCCGAGGTAGTCTTGTTGTGCCCATAATATCAACTACAGTCATACCTCATGTTACGTTTGCTTCATGTTACGTTCTTTCAGGTTACGTCCCGCAGCGACCCGGAAGTACCGGAAAGGGTTACTTCCGGGTTTCACCACTCACACATGTGCAGAAGCGGTGAATTGCATCCTGTGCGTGCGCAGACACGCCGCTGCGGGTTGCACCCTTTTCATGTTGCAAACGGGCCTCCGGAACAGATCCCGTTCGCAACCAGAGGTACCACTGTACTGAAATCAAGTAATATCAGGGTTCATATATTCATTCATACACACACACACACACAGTTATTCAAATTGGCAGAGGAAATTTTTGAAGAGCTTTCTGTGGAAGGAATGTTTTCGTTTCTCAGTTTTGGTGCGGTATGTACCGTATTGCCCCAAATATAAGTCGCATACGAATATAAGCCACACTTTAAAAATTGGAGGGTGAAAAAGGAAAAATACCCAGATATAAGCTGCTCCTGCTCCTGGCTGCATACTTGGGGGGTGGGGGAGCCACTCTGCGTTGCTGGCAGCCTTTCCCCTTCCTCGCTCTCTCTCCCTTCCCGGCCTTGGGGGAGAAGACAGAGGACTACACACGGGGTGGGGGCCGCTTCGTCGAACTCCTTGCTGCATACCATAAGGTTACGAATATAAGCTGCACTTTAACTTTTCACGGTCAGAATTTGGGGGGAAAGTGAGGCTTATATTCAAGCCAATACGGTATCATAGGAAAAGCGCACACACAAACTAGCTCTTGCAGACAGATCAGGAGGAAAGGCATAGAAGAACAAATCAAGAAAAAGTGTAGAAACTTTAAGAAGAAAAGCCTAATGGCAGATTACTAAATTTGTATCTGCGAAATAAATCTTTACCACACACTGATAGCAACTTGTTGTTGGCTTGGAGTGGTGGTGACAGTGGGGGTGGGCGGGCTCCCCCTCGCAAAAAAATAATGTGAATGTCAAGCTCTTTAATAATTAAAAGAAATAGCCCTGAGCTTTGGCAAGCAAAACACCTCCTTGTTTATTTTCTTGGACATTGAGATAGAAATTTATTTTTGAGTCTGGCAGAAGGAAAACCTTCGAAACACCCAAGAGAATGGCGGGTTTGCTTCAGAGCCGACTGTCTGCACCTGTCAGGAGCTTGATTTTCTTCTGCCGCACATATTGGCAGATTGGAAGGCTAACAAATAAACAGCCTGCTTGGAGTTTTTTTAAAAACGCACCCCCCTCCCGCCACCATTAAGCTTAAAGCTTTATTGTACGGGTGGGAGGGGGGAGCACAGATTTAACATTTTAAACATTTTTTTAAAAGTCTCCACAGAAACCCAGGGGCCATACTAGCAAAGATTTAAGGGAGTGATTGAGAGTCAAGGATGCTGGGGGTGGGAGACATTGGAAGGAAATAATAATAATAATAATAATAATAATAATAATAATAATAATTTTAAAAAAATTATTTATACCCCGCCCTCCCCAGCCAAGGCCAGGCTCAGGGCGGCTAACAACCAATTATAAAATGAGTTGAATGAATACAACTTAAAAACAAGATTAAAATACATATTTTACTGCCTACATTACCATGCTCAAGCATGACATGCTTGTACTGTATAACATGGCAACGCAGTACTGAAATGGGAGGCAAAGACTTGGGTTCTAATTCTCTTAGGACTTGTGGCTATGGTGGGGTTCAACTAATGAATTTTCCCCCCCTTTCCCTGTGCCCCCAACCCCATCCCAAAATTGGCTCAGGAGAACCCATGAGGGGGCAGATAATTCCATCTGTCAAGCTGCAGTGCTGCAGGAACGATCACGTTGAATTCCTCCCAATGTGTCCTACTTTCCAGAGGACAGTCCTCTGTTCAAAACTGTTAAAAGGGCCAAGTCTGGTTTAGAGACGAAGAACCATAAGAAGAGAGCTCAGGAGCCTTGAAGTTGTCTGTCAAGAGTTAAAAGCCTATGGCAGGATGCAACTAAGTATTAACACTAGCACAAGAATTAGTGCTAGTACAATGGAATTTCCTCTTTACATATGCACCCCGTGCTCTTCCTAAATCTGTGCTGGTGATTTGGGGGGACACCCAGAGCAGAATTAGGGAAGGAGAGGGGAGAATGTTCCATTGCACCAGGAAAAATCCTTGCAGTTGTGCAACAGCCACCTTTGCACTACACGGCATACAACCCCTAGACAAGGCAGGCACAGTCTTCCCCACTACTGTGCTATGAACTGTATTTATATTGCAGTTACAATGTCAAGGAGATAAAGAACTATACAACTTTTAGAAGACATCTGAAGGCAGCCCTGTATCGGGAAGTTTTTAATGGCTGACATTTTATTTTACAGTGGTATCTCGGGTTACATACGCTTCAGGTTACATACGCTTCAGGTTACAGACTCCGCTAACCCAGAAATGGTACCTCGGGTTAAGAACTTTGCTTCAGGATGAGAACACAAATCGTGCTATGGCAGCGTGGCGGCAGCAGGAGGCCCCATTAGCTAAAGTGGTGCTTCAGGTTAAGAACAGTTTCAGGTTAAGAAAGGACCTCCGGAACGAATTAAGTACTTAACCCGAGGTACCACTCTATTTTATATTTTGCTGGTAGCTGCCCAGAATGGCTGGGGAAACCCAGTCACATGGGCGGGGTATAAATATTAATTATTACTATTATTACAAACTATTTCTAAATGTGCATCTGCACATTTTCTACAGATTTCTGCCATCTTTTGTCCTTCTTTTTTGATGACATAGTTCCTCTTTTTTGGCAATTTGCCATGGGCCACTCTACTTTGGGTTCCCTCCGGGTGGTCTTCAGTTAGGCATTATGATCTCAGATTTTCAGCTTCCTGCACCTAAAGGCAGAACATAAATGGCTGGCCTCATAAGGCAAAATGCTTGCTACCGATCTGCCAATCTGTTAAAGATATTATGCGGTATTTCATAACAGATAATCAGGGCATGCCTCCTCCAATTGGAAGCTACCTTTTTGTAGCAATGATTCACTGAGCCAGCTTTTCTTTCATTCCAGGTGCCATATGTTTATCATAAAACCACTTCAGTGTGTTTTTCTAGCTTTCCAGTTACAAATTCACCCCCAAAGATACAAAATCTGGAAATTCCAAAATGGCTTTGGGACATTTTTGGTGGGTCCTAACAAAGGTACTACCCAGCTGTGTATTTTAGTTTTCCTCCTCCTCCTCCTCCTTCTTCTGGACCCAAACAGCTCTCTTGGCTTTTTATGGGTCTTCAAGCTGGAAATGTTGGGTTTCTAGGAATGTTTAGTTTTATGTCAATGGATCATGAATTTAGTTCGGTTGAATTCAACGTTACCACTAAATGGGAAATGCAGTATATGAAAAATGGTAATTCCAGATGTGCGTCTATGAGAGAGTACCACACACACCCATGCACATTTCCCCTCTTGGAATAAATGGACTGATTGCAAGCAAGGAGAGAATGACTGCTTCCAGTAAAATGTGTTTTGCAGACCTGATTTATAGGGCATGCCAGACCTGCAGGAGAAGTTTGTGGTTCAAAGCTTACCCACACTAGCAGTTAGTGAACACTGCTTTTAATGGCATTCCTTGAACACCAGGGCTAAAGAGATGTGTTCTTCTGAATGCTTTTTTTAACATAAAAAGTAGAATATTCCTCAAAGCTCGTTACGCTTAGCCTTGTGTGCATTTAATCCCATGTCACCTAGAAGAACTAAGCATTACTATGACTGCAGTCTGAACTTTTATCCAATAGCTGCAGGGCTGAATGGAGCAACTGATCATTGCATGCACTGCCCTGCTGTTTGCACCAGTCAGGGCAAAAGAGGGGGGGACGCAGAGTATAACTGGCCCATTTTTGCTGCATCAGCTCCAGGCTGACACAGCAGAGAGGTCTGGAATAAGCCCACATACGCAGTAGCTGGTCTGACTTAGGAACTAGTGGGTCCTTGGTCGGCCCACCAGCTACACACCTACACACACACACACACACACACACATACCTACCTGTGCTTTCATCCAGCACAATAAAGACCCTGGGATAACCAGTCTCATATAACCAGCACGCTTAAGTCTAATTAATGCATGAAGGGGTTAAAACCATAGAGTAAGCTGTCCTGCCAGGCTTAGTTCACCTTGGGACTAGGTAGTCAAGCCTTTGTTCCCCTTCAATTCAACCTGATGAACACAGTGTGAAGAGGTCTGGGCTGGTTGCTCCAGCTTAATCGCACGGCTCTTATAGATTCTTGAGTTTGCATGGCTCTTATGAGGCTCTTGAGTTCCTATGCCTACAATTTAAGATCTTTCACTGCTATAAGTTTTACTGCCCATGCAACTTTTTCTGAATGCTGTATGGGAAAAAGCACATGATTCTGACCTTTAAAGAGTTTGTAAGTGAACCATTTTTAACTTGCCAAACATGTGGTCTCTTTTCTATGCTAGGGGAACTTTGGAAGGAACTTAGGAGGGCATATTTTAAAGGTCAAACCCCTCTATATTTCCACAATTTATTTTTCTACATATTTGGTATCCAGGTATTCTCCTTTTTATTCCATTTTTTTCCCCTAGCCACCAACATACTAGACCAGGGGTAGGCAACCTAAGGCCCGGGGGCCGGATGCGGCCCAATCGCCTTCTCAATCCAGCCCGCGGACGATCCGGGAATCAGCGTGTTTTTACATGAATAGAATGTGTGCCTTTATTTAAAATGCATCTTTGGGTTATTTGTGGAGCATAGGAATTCATTCAATTTTTTTTTTCAAAATATAGTCCGGCTCACCACATGGTCTGAGGGACAGTGGACCGTCCCATGGCTGAAAAAGGTTGCTGACCCCTGTACTAGACTGACAGATACATTGTCTCTGAGTTCATTTGCAGGCTTTTCTTTCCTCGTACCCTTATGATCACTGGTATACTTGCGTATACCCAAGCAGTGTTGGGACGATCACATCAAGATTCCTTTTTTGCACTGCTTTCCCCAAGACACACAAGTGCAATCAATAAGCTGAAGAGTCGGGGAGGGACATAGATCAATGAACAGAAGGAACTACAAGCTGTGACAACCTGCGCATCTGTGGCAATCTATAAGGAACTTTCACAATCCAAAGTAAAAGAATAAGTGGCTGGTGACCCATCAGGGCAATTCTGCAAATACCACTGAAAAATTGGGGAATACCCCCCGTGTGTGTGTGTGTGTGTGCATGCGCATGCGCGTGTGAGAAGAAATTCAGAACTGCTTAAACATCCCTAATTTAAAAAGTAAACCTTCATCCAAGCTAAAATAATTTTTGGTACAATTTGTGTGTGTGTGTTTGTGTGTGTGTGTGTGTGTGTGTGTGTGTGTGCGCGCAGGCAAGAACCACCTGGAATGCTGCATGAAACATTAAGGGTTTTCATTTGCTTACATATATTTCATTTTCCAATTTCTCTTTGTAGTTAAAACAAATCTATTATCAGCTGTGTCCTGAATGCCTATGCAAATCCCTGTATAAAAAAGCTTTAGAATATGAAAAGCAGGAGTTTAACAAGACACAAACCTTATTGTTTGTTCAAGCGGCAGATCTAATTGAGCTATAGTATTCTAAGCCATGCTTGTGTTCATACTGCAGAAACATAATTTCTCTCCCATTTGCTGCTGTATCAGAGAATTAACCTTCATTTAAAACACTCCCATTTGGAACACTTCTTCCCTGCAATGTTTCCTCTGCTACTCTCTAAATTTTTGAATGTTAAATTGACAGACCTGCGTGACTAAGCTGAGGGTAGTCATTCATGATCAAAAGGAGGGGGCGCATCAGCTATATCTGAAAAGCTTCTGTCGTCAATTCAATTAGTCACAAACAGAAGCAGCAAGAGTTCTGGGCATCCAGAAAGGTCCTGAGACCATTCAACCAAGCTTTACCTACAAGGTGCAACGTCCATGGTGCAAATACAACACTTGCCCTGTCTAATTCAAGATCATCAACTTTATGAATCAGTGTCCAACGTTTCTCAGTGCCCACCAATCATCAGCTGTCTGCCCCTGGTTTGCCAGAAAATCGGTGGCATCATAACCTCTGAGCCCATGGAGAAGGTTGCAAGCCATGTGGGAGGCAGCTGTCTCGCTTGCCAGAGTCACTCTTGGGGGATTGGAGCAGAACAGAAAACGCATTAAGAAAGGTGAGCAGGCAGAAATCAAAAGCACAATGGGAGATTTTAAGAGTGAGGTCAGGGGACAAAGAGGGCTTGCAAAACCACCAGTGTTCTGTTTCTTATACTTACAGTCCCTTAGTGCCACCAAGTGCAAAGTTTCCCCCCCAAAAAAAGATTTTTTTTTGAGCACCTGCAAACCTCTGGGTTTACTCTGAGCCCGCTGATGTTGTTGTTTAGTCGTTTAGTCATGTCCGACTCTTCATTACCCCATGGACCAGAGCACGCCAGGCACTCCTGTCTTCCACTGCCTCCCACAGTTTGGTCAAACTCATACTGGTAGCTTCAAGAACACTGTCCAATCATCTCATCAGGTGTCATCCCCTTCTCCTTGTGCCCTCCATCTTTCCCAACATCAGGGACTTTTCCAGGGAGTCTTCTCTTCTCATGAGGTGGCCAAAGTATTGGAGCCTCCGCTTCAGGATCTGTCCTTCCAGTGAGCACTCAGGGCTGATTTCCTTAAGAATGGATAGTTTTGATCTTCTTGCTGTCCATGGGACACTCAAGAGTCTCCTCCAGCACCATACCTGCCCCTTATTTATTTATTTATTTATTTATTTATGTTTGTTTGTTTGTTTGTTTGCTTGCTTGCTTGCTTGTTTTTATTATATTTGGCCTTTCTGCCAAGGACCTCAAGGTACCCTACATAGTTCTCTTCCTCTGCATTTTATCCTTATGACAACAACCCTGGGGTCCTAGATATAAGAGAGGCAGTTTCAGCTACATATGCATGAGTTCGCAGAAGTCTGAATCAATATCAGATGGTCTGATTATTACTATGATTGTGATGGCAATTGTTGACTTATTTCTTACTGCCACAACCTTCACGGGTGCCAGCCTATCCAAGCCAAATATTTTGAAGGACAGGCATACCATATTGATTATTAGAATATTGGATAACTCTAAGGCTTTGTCTTGCATCTCAGAGTTTTCATTGATAGAAAGTTTGTTACTTCCTTACTTCACTCCTGTGTCCACGGCATGATTCCCAGACCTTTGCTATTACTATTTTTATTTCATTTCATTTCCCTCATTGATAAACCAACCATCATCACATTGCAACCCCTGGGTGGTTTCCAATGCAATATCTAAAGCAGAGCACAGTAACTACAGCCATAGGCTAATAAGAAAAAAAATAAACAATGCGAAATATGGGCTGCATGAGAGTGCATGTTGCATATAATCATATAACAGTGAATTATGGCTATGTTTATGCCTACATGGGATTAAAAATATAAGTCTAGTTCGGATTCCAGAGTAGCCTGTGTGGATTCATTCTGAAAGATACCTGCTGGCCACCATTGACAGTACAGAGCTCTCAACGCAGTCCTAATTATTTGTAAAAGCTCAATTTAGAAGATTATTTCATAAGGTCAGATTTATAGTTTTCAAGTAGCATCAATTTGTCTGTAGTGTCAAAAATGTACTTATCCAAACTGGGAATTTTGTAAGAGTTCCCCAGCAATATTTCCATAATATTTGAAGAATCTGATGTGTAAGCGGCGTAATTGTCCCAAAGAGTAGAAGATTATTATTTCTTTCCAAATTCTTTTATCTTTATTCAAACTAAACTGACTTAAAAGTGCAAGGCGTGTTGCCCACAATTCTGATTTCTGTGGGACTTCAACTCATGCCAAAACTCTAAGCCTGACCTTTGAGTTACTGGTTTGGAAGATTAACAAAGGTGATCAGTAGCTACTTGCATGAATGGCCCATGGAGGCTAATTTGGAACCTGTAGCTGGTTTTATATTAAGAACTCTGATTATTGGTTGTTGTTGTTGTGTGTGTTGTTGTTTTTAAAAAGCAGAATACTGCGATGAAATAATTATATGCAAATTAAGAGAACTGGACTGTTAAAGGAATCTATGCTTTAACCATGGTGTAGATTAAAAATAATTAAAAAATCAGGATTGGAAATTATGGGGGGGGGGCCTAAGTCATACTAACTTTTGGTTTTTGCATCTTTTCACGTTACTGTACTCTGTATCAATAGCTTCTGGCTGTGAAATGGTTTATAAATATATACAACACCAGCAGCAACTATCAACAACAACAAGCAAGGAAACAAACAAACAAACAAAAGGCTAAATGAGATGACCAAGAGTTTACCATCTGGAACATGGAACCATGTGAGGTGGCAGTCATTGATAGCATGTAGCAGTCCAGAAATTTAAAGAATTGATCATAACTTTACCTCAACTAGGCAGACAAAGCATGCAGGCCTCCCCACACTGAGCACAGGTACCACATAGAACTCTTGAAAGCATCTACTATAGTGATGGGACCCTGTAATTCCCATTAGCCCCAGCTAGCAAGGTCAATGACCAGAGATGATGGAAGTTCAAGTCCAACATCTGGAGGACCACATGTTCCCAACCCTTGATCTACTGCTTGGTTTCTGGTGGTGCAACTCCACCCTTGTTCTGTAATGATGAAGAACCTTGATACTGATCCAAACAAAATCTAGAATGAAAAGCTCGAGGATACAGCAGACATTTCTTAATTAACTAAATGAAGCATGCTCGTCCAATAAAATCTTACTTTTGTTAAGCAAACAAGCTAGCACTTTTACGGATGTCTATAAAAATGAATGTTGTCTGTGAGATATTTATTAGCAGAACGCAAAGATGTATCCGATAGCTAGTCTAGAGACCTGCTGAATTTCATGGCACAAGCATGAAAAAAAATCCATTAGCAAGTAACTGAAGGTATTAAGATGTGTGGAATTTTGTCAGTATAAACAGAATTCTGTTGGGCATGAATTATCTTGGCCTGGCAGTAGAACAGCTGACAGTCTTTCAACAACTTTAAAGATTGATTTACATTACTCCATAATTCCAGTTTAGGGCCCCAAATATCACTTGATAGTCTGATAAAAACATTTGTGCAGAGTCGTTCATATGCTGAATAAAAACAAACAGAAGATGTATGAAATCTATTATGAAAGGTTTGTGACTGATCGAGGCCTTAAGAAGAAGAACGCATTAGTTGTAAGAGTAATGATACCAACATGTGCAAGAAAAATTTAGATCTGTCACGCGTTGACTCTATGTAATTATATTACCAAAAATTCGATTAAAAACATCTGAAATCTGGGCAGAGGAAACGCTTACTCAAGAAAAACTGCACAAGTAAATAACACTGATGTATCTTTACTCATTTTAGATGAAATGCTATCATTTGCAGGTTTTCTGCAGGACCTAATTTATCAAAGGCAGAATTTTGGGGAGAGTATGTTTGTACAGTATATGTAACATGGAAGGGGAAAGATACACATTAGAATGACAGGTTCCCCCCCCCCCCATAATGTTCTAGTCACTGATTTCAAGGCCACTTCATGCCCCCACCTTCTGTGGTCATTCGTGATCCGGCGTATTCAGAGCAAGTTTATTCAGAGCACAATCATATACATGTCTCCTCAAAGTAGACCCCAAGCTAAAAAAGGTAAAGGGTAAAGGGACCCCTGACCATTAGGTCCAGTCGTGACTGACTCTGGGGTTGCGGCACTCATCTCGCTTTATTGGCCGAGGGAGCCGGTGTACTGCTTCCGGGTCATGTGGCCAGCATGACTAAGCTGCTTCTGGTGAACCAGAGCAGTGCACGGAAACGCCGTTTACCTTCCCGCTGGAGCGGTACCTATTTATCTACTTGCACTTTGATGTGCTTTCGAACTGCTAGGTTGGCAGGAAGCTAAGTGGGCACAAAATTGTATCTAGAGGTGTAAACAAATTGCCCCCTATCCATAGGGAAATCAAAGGAGAAACATTTCATCAAGCTTCTCTAAGCAGAGGGGAATTTCCCATATTGTTTCTTGAGTGTGAGGCTCACCATTAGCAGTGGCAGAAGTAGCACAGTTCATTTCTTTTTCTCTTCCCCTTAAGTTTTTTGACAACGGTGGCAGCTATGTGGGCAATCTGGCCACCATTTTGCATCCTCCACATTGCCCAAAACCTGTCATCATCACAGGGCATTGTGTGAGAGAATAGTGGAGAGGGTTGTTAGCTGCCACAAACAACTGAAAATATTCAAAGGAAATTCTGTAAAGTAGCCTTCTTTTGTGGGGGGCCAGGGGGTGAGAAATAGAAAAATCTCAGAAGTTTGTTTTTTCCCCCCAGAAAAAAAGACTAAAGACAAATTTTGGTTCAGCTTTAATGGCAGCCTTACACCTAATAATAATAATAATAATAATAATAATAATAATTTATTATTTCTACCCCACCCATCTGCTTGGCAGGGGGTTGGACTCGATGGCCCTTGTGGTCTCTTCCAACTCTATGATTCTATGATTCTATGATTCTATGATCTGACTGGGTTTCCCCAGCCACTCTGGACGGCTTCCAACAAAACACTAAAATACAATAACCTATTAAACAATAAAAGCTTCCCTGAACAGGGCTGCCTTCAGATGTCTTCTAAAAGTTTGGTAGTTATTTTTCTCTTTGACATCTGGTGGGAGGGTGTTCCACAGGGCGGGTGCCACTGCAGAAAAGGCCCTCTGCCTGGTTCCCTGTAACTTGGCTTCTCACAGCGAGGGAACCACCAGAAGGCCCTCGACGCTGGACCTCAGTGTCCGGGTAGAACAATGGAGGTGGAGACACTCCTTCAGGTATACTGTATACACCACAATCCTATACACTCTAACCTGAGAGTAAGTCCAATTGAACACAGTGGGGTTTATTTCTGAGTGGACATGCACAGGATGCAGGGCAGCAGTTGAAGAAGGAGCAAAAAGGGTTTTCTTGTGTGTGTGTTTCTTTGTGGCTGATTAGCTGCTCTCCCTGTGCAAAGGTCAGAGGGGGCAGGGTTTCTGTTGAGGCAGGTGATTAGCTGTGGGAGGAGCTTATCAGAGCTTGCAGGGCAGCGGCGCGCGCAGTTTGATCGATCTTTTAGATTTAGGGGAGCTAGTCTCAAACGTTTGTTGGGGGAGACCTAGGTTTTTTTGTGGGGGGAGTTATTTGTCCTGTCTTCACGCTTCTTTTGATGGAGGACCGCTGTAGCCACCCCCAACAACACGTTCTCAAGATGGAGGGGGAGGAAACAGCTGCAGTCGCCTGCAGTTCCTGCGCAATGTTTGCCAAATTGCCAAAGGTTGCAGGCAGCTTTACCTGCAGCAATTGCATGTTGATTGCCTCTTAAAAGACAAAGTCCAGCAACTGGAGGAACGTGTAGCTACGCTCCAAAGAATTAGAGAGCTGGAGCTCTTCTTGGAAGCAACAGAGCACACCGTCTCCACCAAGGAGGAGAGAGGGGACTCCCCTGAGAAGGAGGCTAGTTCACCAACACAGGAGCCAGATATATGGAGAAACGTGACTCAAAGAAGTAGGAGGCCCAGGGTTCGCTCTGATTGTTTAGAAATACACAATCGCTTTGAGGTCCTCTCCCCTAGCATGGAAGACGAAGAGCAGACTCCATTTGAGGATCTCTCCCTCATTACAGTCGATCAGGTATATGAAGACGAGCAGCAAAGTCAGTCCTCAGGGAATGTGCAGGCGACCTTGGAACGGACAGCTCACGGAAGAACCCCGACCAAACCTAAGAGGAGGCGTGTAGTGGTGATAGGGGATTCCCTACTGAGGGGAACAGAAGCAGTGATCTGTGGGCCTAACAAGAAGTCTCGGGAAGTGTGCTGTCTCCCCGGGGCTAAGATCCAAGATGTAACTGAACAACTGCAAGGAATCATAAAACCCACTGACAAATACCCCTTCCTCTTGGTTCATGTGGGAACCAATGACACTGCAAGCAATAGCCTCCAGAAGATCAAAAGAGACTACGAGGCTCTGGGCAGGAAATTGAAGCAATTAAATGCACAAATTGTGATCTCATCTGTCCTCCCAGTTGAACGACGTGGCCCAGGGAGAGAGGGAAAAATAGTGGAAGTGAACAGCTGGCTTCGCAAATGGTGTAAACAGGAACGGTTTGGATTCTTAGATCACGGACTGCAGTTTCTTGAAGATGGACTTCTGGCAAGCGATGGGCTGCACCTCACAACGGTTGGGAGAAATGTTTTTGCCAAAAATCTCAGAAACCTCATCAGGAGGGCTTTAAACTGACTAATGTGGGGGAGGGAGACAGTGCTCCTGAAGGTAGGAGTCTATCAATTGATGAAGATGATCATCCAAATGTCATAGACCAAATGGAACAAACAGCACGCAGACCTAGTGGTGGGAGGAAAAAATCCTTAAATAAGAGACACGGAGGAATGATTCATGGACTTCAATGTCTGTACACTAATGCGCAAAGCATGGGAAATAAACAAGATGAGCTTGAGCTCTTGGTACAGCAAACTAAATATGACATAATAGGCATCACTGAAACCTGGTGGGATAAGTCCCACGATTGGAATGTAATAATGGGGGGATACAATCTATTTCAGAGAAACAGACCAGACAAGAAAGGAGGAGGAGTGGCATTATATGTCAGGGATGTGTATACCTGTGAAGAGATCCAAGATTTAGAACCTCAAAGCCAAAATGAGAGCATTTGGGTCAAAATTAAGGGAGAGAAGAATAACAGTGACCTCATTGTGGGAGTTTACTATAGATCCCCAAGCCAAACGGAGGACATAGATGATGCCTTCCTGGAACAGATGGCCAAGCATGCAAAAGAAAGGGAGATAGTAGTAATGGGGGACTCAATTACCCGGATATTTGTTGGATGTCAAACTCAGCCAAGAGCATAAGGTCAAACAGATTCCTCACTGGCCTTGCAGACAACTTCATTGTCCAGAAAGTGGGAGAAGCAACAAGAGGAACAGCCATTTTAGATCTGGTCCTAACCAATGTTGATGACCTGGTTAGTGGGGTAGAAGTGGAAGGATCATTAGGCGCGAGTGATCATGCTCTTCTGAAGTTTACTATACAGCGGAAAGGAGCAGCCAAGCATACTAGGACTCAATTTCTTGACTTTAAGAAAGCCGACTTCATAAAACTGAGGGAAGTGCTGGGTGAGATCCCATGGACAGTAATACTAAAAGGAAAGGGAGTTCATGATGGCTGGGAGTTTGTTAAGAGGGAGATAGTAAAAGCACAACGTCAGGCAATACAAATGAGACGGAAACATGGAAGGTGCCTAAAGAAGCCAGGGTGGCTTTCTAAAGAACTTTTAACTGAGTTAAGATTAAAAAAGGATGTGTACAAAAAATGGAAAAGGGGGGAAACCACCAAAGAGGAATTCAAACAAATAGCCAGCACGTGTAGACACAAAGTCAGAAAAGCTAAAGCACAGAATGAACTCAGGCTTGCTAGAGAGGTTAAAAGCAACAAAAAAGGCTTTTATGGGTATGTTCGTAGCAAAAGGAAGAACAAAGAAACAGTGGGGTCACTCAGAGGAGAAGATGGTGAAATGCAAACAGGGGACACAGAAAGGGCTGAACTCCTCAATGCCTTCTTTGCCTCAGTCTTCTCCGATAAAGAAAACAATGCCCGACCTGAAGAATTTGGAGCAAATGATTCAGCAAAGGAAACACAGCCCAGAATAACTAAGGAGATAGTACAAGAATACTTGGCTAGTTTAGATGTATTCAAGTCTCCAGGGCCAGATGAACTGCATCCAAGAGTATTAAAAGAACTGGCAGATGTGATCTCAGAGCCACTGGCAGTCATCTTTGAGAATTCCTGGAGAACAGGCGAAGTCCCGGCAGACTGGAGGAGGGCAAATGTTGTCCCTATTTTCAAAAAGGAAAAAGAGAGGACCCAAATAATTACCTCCCAGTCAGTCTGACATCAATACCAGGGAAGATTCTGGAGCAGATCATTAAGCAAACAGTCTGTGAGCACCTAGAAAGGAATGCTGTGATCACCAATAGTCAGCATGGATTTCTGAAAAATAAGTCATGTCAGACTAACCTGATCTCGTTTTTTGACAGAATTACAAGCCTGGTAGATGAAGGGAACGCAGTGGATGTAGCCTACCTTGATTTCAGCAAGGCATTTGACAAGGTGCCCCATGATATTCTTGTAAAGAAGTTGGTAAAATGCGGTCTTGACTATGCTACCACTCAGTGAATTTGTAACTGGCTGACTGACCGAACCCAAAGGGTGCTCATCAATGGTTCCTCTTCATCCTGGAGAAGAGTGACTAGTGGGGTGCCACAGGGTTCTGTCTTGGGCCCGGTCTTATTCAACATCTTTATCAACGACTTGGATGATGGACTCAAGGGCATCCTGATCAAATTTGCAGATGACACCAAACTGGGAGGGGTGGCTAACACCCCAGAGGACAGGATCACACTTCAAAACGACCTTCACAGATTAGAGAACTGGGCCAAAACAAACAAGATGAATTTTAACAGGGAGAAATGTAAAGTATTGCACTTGGGCAAAAAAAATGAGAGGCACAAATACAAGATGGGTGACACCTGGCTTGAGAGCAGTACATGTGAAAAGGATCTAGAAGTCTTGGTTGACCACAAACTTGACATGAGCCAACAGTGTGACGCGGCAGCTAAAAAAGCCAATGCAATTCTGGGCTGCATCAATAGGAGTATAGTATCTAGATCAAGGGAAGTAATAGTGCCACTGTATTCTGCTCTGGTCAGACCTCACCTGGAGTACTGTGTCCAGTTCTGGCCACCACAGTTCAAGAAGGACACTGACAAATTGGAACGTGTCCAGAGGAGGGCAACCAAAATGGTCAAAGGCCTGGAAACGATGCCTTATGAGGAACGGCTAAGGGAGCTGGGCATGTTTAGCCTGGAGAAGAGGAGGTTAAGGGGTGATATGATAGCCATGTTCAAATATATAAAAGGATGTCACATAGAGGAGGGAGAAAGGTTGTTTTCTGCTGCTCCAGAGAAGCGGACACGGAACAATGGATCCAAACTACAAGAAAGAAGATTCCACCTAAACATTAGGAAGAACTTCCTGACAGTAAGAGCTGTTCGACAGTGGAATTTGCTGCCAAGGAGTGTGGTGCAGTCTCCTTCTTTGGAGATCTTTAAGCAGAGGCTTGACAACCATATGTCAGGAGTGCTCTGATGGTGTTTCCTGCTTGGCAGGGGGTTGGACTAGATGCCCCTTGTGGTCTCTTCCAACTCTATGATTCTATGATTCTTCTATGATTCTAGGATTTTTTATGTTGTCATTAAATCAAATACATTTATTCCTATTTCAGCATTGCATCCTCATTCTGAAGACTATTCCCAAGTGACCTTTTTATTCAGCTGAAGAATGGGAGAGAAACTTGATTCAATTCACATTTAAAGGTGAACCTACCTAATCTGCATTTTACGAAATGAATGCAAACTTAAAATTAGCTCAAAATCCACACTTCTCCGAATTCTGCAGCACAGTTATCCCGCCAAGTAATATGTACATAAATGCATATAAGTGAGTTACAGTGTCCATAAAAAATTGCAGAGATTGGTGAAAAGAGCATACAAAATTGTATTATTTTAGGGGAAATGCCTCTGCAAAAAAAATGTGCATATAAAGAAAATTGCATGCAAACATCTGTATAATAGAAATTTGCACTAGAATGCTGATGCATTTTCATGAGAGCTATTTTTTTAAAAAACACACAAAATAGTGTGGAAATGTGGAGAATCGAATAAAAGAAAAAAAGATGAGAAGTAGAAAGAGACCAAAATTGAGAAATTCACCCACCCCTGAGTTCACAGAGAGAGATCTTATTTTAAGTAGCTCTGAGATTTGTGTGAGTCAAACGCTTGGTCTTTCCAGCTTTCCCTGGAAAACAACACGGGCCTGCTATTTTTATACCAGGGAAGAATTTTGTCGCCCTCTTTTTCAAATTAACACATGATGTAATGGACAAACACACATTGTATTAGTTAATATCCATAATGGACACATAGCCTTTTTATTGTTTTTTTGGTTTTTTAAAGTTGGGATAACTGGGCGGGGGGGGGTGGAAATGCCCTAAAAGATAGGAGAGGAAAGAAAAAGAGTTAGCGTTGAATGAATTAATAGCAGGCAGGTGGCTGGGTGGGTGTCATGGCAGATAAACAGTGTGGTGAAGCCAAGGTAATTATAATTATAATCTGGCCAGTAATGCTTTCAGCTGGGGGGTGCATAAACCTCCCTAAGTTAATGCTGAGATAGTCCACTCCCCACCTGCTCCTTGCCCCCACCTCCCTGCAAAACAACAACACCATCCATAGCCAAATTCATACTTCACTCATCTTGGAGCAATACAAAGCAGGGTCGATTTCTGAAAGGTTGCAAACCCCGGGAGGAAAACGCACACAAGCTTCTAGTGATCTGCCTCCTAGCCTCTCCCTACATTTCTGGACCGCATCCACTCCTTTCTGTGCTGCATTATTCACAAGGGTACAGCAGGCTCAAGCTAACAGAAGTCAATGGCAGATGTGTCGGCAGCATTCCTTTCTGTAATTTTGCTAAATGGATGTAGCCCATAAAAGCAGCCTTAATTAATGAAAAAAAAATTAACCGCACTTATATTAGGAGGGGAAACGCAGTTGCCAAAAAAGCAAAACTTCACAGGTGGGAGGTGGTGGGAATTAAACCAACTTTGACAAAGATGGCCAAAGTAGAGGTGGCCCTCTGCTCTATAAAATGAATCTGTCTGAAATGTTGTTCGCCGGCCCTTCACAAAGGGAGGGCATTTGTCTACCTGGGGAAATGCACTAATTAGTCACTTCACAGCCAGCTTTAGCTCTAGGTATGGTGCAAAGTGGAGATTTAAAATTAATCATCCCACTGTGTGCTAGATATTGGGTGTGGGGAGGTGAGCCTGCATACAGTGGTGCCTCGCAAGACGAAATTAATCCGTTCCGCGAGTCTCTTCGTCTTGCAGTTTTTTCGTCTTGCGAAGCACGGCTATTAGTGGCTTAGCCGCTATTAACGGCTTAGCGGCTATTAACGGCTTAGCGGCTTTAAGAAAAAGGAAACAAACGCGCAAGAACTCGCAAGACGTTTCGTCTTGCGATGCAAGCCCATAGGGAAATTCGTCTTGCAGAACGACTCAAAAAACACAAAACCCTTTCGTCTAGCGAGTTTTTCGTCTTGCGAGGCATTCATCTTGCGGGGCACCACTGTAGTTCCACTTCCTCGGTCCATATGCAAACCAAAATGCAGCTATCGTCCAAATTTTGCGGGTCTCTTAATTTTGCAAAGCAGCCCCCCCCCCAATAACGTGTCTGAAATAATTTCTAAATGTTACAGTTTCCAGACAGACTTGGTAACGAATTGTATAATTTTGTGTGTTCTTGTCGTAGGTGAGGCAGGTTCAAGTAAGAAAACTTATTCAAAGCAGTGCTTTTCAGCATACGTGAACTATAAACTATATACTGCAATTCAATGATCTCTTCCTATTAATTGTAGAATTGCAGAGCTGGAAGGGACCACAGGGGTCATCTAGTCCAACCCCCTGCAATGGAGGCATCTCTTGCACAACGTGGGGCTCGAACCCACGACCCCAAGATTAAGATTCTCATGCTCTACTGACTGAACTATTGCCACACATATTCCTTGACTCATATGTTTAGAGTCCAGTAAGCTTTGGCAACACAAGTCTTACGGATGATATGCATGCTCTGCTTTGATGAGTGGTCATTTTTAATATAATCTTGTTATTAAACCAGCATTTAGAAAGTGCCTTGGGACAACTAGGGGTGATTTATCATAGGAAGTGATCTATACGATTCTAGCCTGTAATCATACTGCATGGACCAGGTGACGAAGTGTGATAATTTGCTACCCTTTCACCTTTGATGTCAAAGTGGCAGAGATTGATAAATCCAGACACCTGCATTTATCATCAGTGTTTTTATAGAATTAAATGTAAACTTTAATTATTTATGTGCATTTATTTGTCTCCCCCCCCCCAAAAAAAAAAATTGACTGGAAATAGCTAGAATTCCTCAAGCTCAACCAAACTCAGCATCCTCTTCCAAATTAAGCCTACATCGCTCCTGTTTATATTAATATGGACAAACAGCATGTATCACACCAGCTGGAAGTGACAATAGGGCAAATCCTTTTATAAACGTTGCGATTGTCAACATCTTCCCTTGTGTGTTACTTAAGTAGCCCCACAGAAAACCGGATCAAGAGAGTGTTCAAAAGATTGGTTAGACCGTGTGTGTATGTGTCCCCAAGCCTTCTTTGAAATCCAAATTAAAATTAAAATCCCAGTAAGAAATAGAAAGCATTGGGTTGTCCAGGCCAGGAGAAACTATTTATCCAGCAGACTTTTAACTATGCAAAATCATGAGGAGGTGGCAGAATGTACGGACCTAAGGCAGATAGATGGAATCAGCAGAAATATCAAGTCATTATTATACAGAGCCATTAATATGTAACTGAGAAAAGCAATGACAAACCTAGACAGCATCTTAAAAAGCAGAGACATCACCTTGCCAACAAAGGTCCGTATACTTAAAGCTATGTTTTTCCCAGTAGTGATGTAGAGAGCTGGACCATAAAGAAGGCTGATCGCCGAAGAATTGATGCTTTTGAATTAGGGTGCTGGAGGAGACTCTTGTGAGTCCCATGGACTGCAAGAAGATCAAACTTATCCATTCTGAAGGAAATCAGCCCTGAGTGCTCACTGGAAGGACAGATCCTGAAGCTGAGACTCCACTTCTTTGGCCACCTCATGAGAAGAGAAGACTCCCTGGAAAAGACCCTGATGTTGGGAAAGATGGAGGGCAACAAGGAGAAGGGGACGACAGAGGACGAGATGGTTGGATAGTGTTCTCGAAGCTACCAGCATGAGTTTGACCAAACTGCGGGAGGCAGTGGAAGACAGGAGTGCCTGGCGTGCTCTGGTCCATGAAGAGTCGGACACGACTAAACGACTAAACAACAACAACAAACATTAATATGTAACTAGGGCTTTTTACAAGGTAAGCAGGAAAAGGCAGGGCCCCTGACTGAAGGAATGGCCTCCATTCATTGTTTGGACTATAACTCCCATCATTCCTGACCACTTGCCATATTGGCTGGGGCTGATGGGAGCTGGAGTCCAAAAACATCTGGAGGCCACAACATTGGCTGTAGCCCCAGTCACATGAGCAATGAGGAACTAGTCTCCCAGAGTTAATATAACATCCCCTCCTGATTGTTAGCTCCTTCTTGTTGCTATGATACCTTGGCTACCCCTGCACAGTGAACAAGGCACCAAGCAAGTGGATGGCTAGCTACTGTCATCCCCACCCAGCAGACATGGGACTGGTGGAGAAAGCCCATTCTCCGTCTCTTGGCCAAGACTCTCAAACCCTTAGAAATCTGACTGCATTTTTAATTATTGGTTTTCGGAAAGAGAGTGTTAGTAGTGTGCTTGCCAAAAGGTAGACACAATGCAGCCAAAAATTAAGAACTAAAAAAAAAAAATAATCCACTGAAATGCTGGCTCAATCATGCCTGTGAGATATTATATACACACACACACACACACACACACACACACACACCACTCCAGCCTGAAAGTCCATGGCAAATGGCACATCTCCCACAAACTTCAATAGAAACAGAACATCACCTTTGGAGAGTAGCTAAAGACCTAGCTATGTGCATTACACAAAATGCTTTCAGATGGAAAGGGCTGCTTATTCTGACTCAAACTGACATGACCACTCAACAGTGCCTCCAGACTTTTGAAATACATCTCCCATCAGCCCCAGCCAGCAGGTCAGCAATGGTGGGAGTTATAGTCTAAAACATTTGGAGGAACCATATGTGAGCAACAAGTTATTAGTATCATGTGGAACATTTTCCTTCCAGTGATGTCAGCTTTCCATACTTTGGAGAAAGGAGGCTCAGGAAAGTATAGAGTATATTTAGCCAATATATTTCCAGGCCCTCCAAGTGTCCCTATTTTGCAACGACAGCTCTGGATTTACAGAAGCCGTCCCGGTTTCTGATTTGATCCCAGAACATCCCGCTTTTCCTTAGGACGTCCTCATTCATCAGAGAAATGTTGGAGGGTATGGTGGGATGTCCCTATTTTGATTGGAGAAATGCTGGAGGGTATGAAATAGGACATCCCTCTATTCATCACAGAAATATTGGAGGGTATGTATTTAAAAGTTAAAGCTATGGTTTTCCCAGTAGTGATGTATGGAAGTGAGAGCTGGACCATAAAGAAGGCTGATCACTGAAGAATCAATGCTTTTATGGTGCTGGAGGAGACTCTTGAGAGTCCCATGGACTGCAAGAAGATCAAACCTGTACATTCTGAAGTAAATCAGCCCTGAGTGCTCACTGGAAGGACAGATCCTGAAGCTGAGGCTCCAATACTTTGGCCACCTCATGAGAAGAGAAGACTCCATGTAAAAGACCCTGATGCTGGGAAAGATGGAGGGCAGAAGGAGAAGGGGACGACAGAGGACGAGATGGTAGGACAGTGTTCTCGAAGCTACCAGCATGAGTTTGACCAAACTGCGGGAGGCAGTGGAAGACAGGAGTGCCTGGCGTGCTCTGGTCCATGGGGTCACGAAGAGTCAGACACGACTAAACAACAATGTATTTAAAAGCTAGATTAATGCTACAATTGCCAATTTTATTTTGATTTTTTTTAAAGGTAAGAAAGGGCTATTCATTTGACCAAGCTTTATGTATTAAAGAGAACATAAAATTTGTCCTGTTAATCTAGTATGAAAAATAATTTTAAATTGGGGGAAGGGAGAGAGAGAGAGAGAGAGAGAGAGAGAGAGAAATACAGGCCAGGTAGAACCTAAAAGCAAATGGAAAGCCAAATCTCTCTTTCCACAGTACCCATCTTAATATGAAAATTAGTGCAATACGATTAGCTCTTCGTCTCAACATGAACAAGAGGATATCATGGGGGATTATTCTGCACAGTGCTAAAGCCAGCTGTATCTGATCCTAACCCAGGGGAAAATGGGGTTGGGGGGGAGGGATATGGATTTCAATTTGTGCCATAATGAAATGGTAAGTGATATAGCTTGGGTCTTTAATGGCTGTATTAATTTCCAGGTGATGGCGCTAAACTAGAATAGAGAGGCCTAGGCAACAGCCCTCTATCTGCACAGCAATCAATGCTACGTGTAGGGAAAGCTCTGCTTTGCTAGCATGGCTTTGAAAGCAATGGAGTTAAAAGCAATGAATATAGCAGATTGTCTGAGAAAGAGGGTTACCATTTCTAAATCACCTCATTCACCTCTATAGGTTATTCTGGATCTCCAAACTCTAATACACTTTTTTCAAAAATAGCAACTACCTACACACACATTCCTGCTTTTATTATTTTCCCCAATACACCTTTTTTTAAAAAAAAACCACACACCCCTCCATTTGTGGTAACTAAATTGAATTTGCACCTTTCACTTGGGTTCACATGAGACATTCAGATCTTATCTAACCATTTTACAAGCGAAAATCCACCCCAAGAATATTTCCCCCAGTGTAATTGTTTGACGTCCAAATGTATTATTATTCCATAGACGACAACAAAATGGAATTCACTGTAGACTGAAATTGTATTGAAATACTCAGCAATTTCCATGTATATTCTATGATGTTTTAGCATTGTGTAAAAATCGAGACACATGAGCTAGACGAAAGTCAAGTGTCAGGATTGCTCAAGTTCAGGCTCGTGGCGAACAGATCAAGCTATTTCTGGTCTGTGACACTTTTGTATGTGCTCATTCATAAACCCATTCTGCCCCGTTGACCCATTACTTATATTTCAAAAAACTGCATGAAAATTGTTATTTAAATTTATAGGGTGTAATCTATTATTGACCATACACAAGGCAGACCCATTGAAACCAATGGGTTTAAGTAGCTTAAGTCTGTTAATTTTATTGGCTCTCCTCTGAGTCAGTGGGTCAATTCTAACTAATATGGGATATCGCCCATAGTTAAATGCTTATTTATATACATATTTTACAACAAAATAGCATTAAAATACACATTTTATCTCAGTGTATGATTTCCTAAAATAAGCATTTTGGAACATTTCTTGACCTAAGAACTGTGGTGCAAAATTTAAAGAAGTGCAAAATTCAAGGATAGTTATATTAATTATACTTATATATTAGTTTAGGAGGTGTGAATTAGGTCAGCACACTTAAAAATACAAACCAAGTGTAAAATCTACTGCATCCTCAGTTCACACACATCCAGAAAGAGATTTACGTCTGGGCTCTTCCTTGTACTGTAGTCTTATAGTACTGTGCATATGTACCCAAGTAACAGGTCCTGTGAAAAGACCTTAGAAAACCCCACATGTAACTGACTCAGTCCATGAACCCTCTGCCTCCCCTCCCCCACCTCTAACCCTATTTGAGCACTAAGTAGTATATAAATTAATGAATTTGTAACTCAAGAAGCCTGCAGGGGCATTGCCAAATAGCGAGGAGTCAGAAATCTGCCCATCAAAATGGAAATTTGGTACTTAAGAGGTAAAATTTTAATGTTATATTATATTAAGATTAAAGATTGGGATTAAAAAAGTGGAAAAGAAACTGCTGGACAAACAATTTGGACTGGAATACAAAAGAGGGAGGTATGAGGAAGTCCAGAAAATAAGTAAATTCAAAAACGGAAATGAAAAGGTGATATTGTTTTTAATTGCTCTGTTTCTTTTGTTTGTTTGTTTTTTGTTTTCTGTGCTTCTCTTCTTTTTTTGGATTATGTATTGTGTATTTGTGTATTTCTTTTTTATGTTTTTCTGTTTAACTTTTTATTGAAACCTTAATAAAAATTATATTTAAAAAAAAAAGAAATCTGCACATCACCACACAATTCTTAAGAGAATATATGTTTTTCACCAGAGACAATTTAGCTTGAGACACCATCACCTGGCTAAATCGATTCCTTTTCTATGGTAGTAGTGAACAAAATAGATTGTTAGTTCAGTGAAAATATACGTCATTGAAATATGCATTGCATATAACAAATATGCACTGATGACTAGAGAAATTTCTCAGGAGGTAAAATTTAGGCTGCAATCCTTGAACACAATGGGACTTACTTCTAAGTAGACAATACATAGGTTTGTGAAGTTATTTAACTCAGGTTAAATATAAAAAGAAAGTGTTTGTTTGGTTTGGTTTGTTTAATAGAAATAATTCATTGGGAGGGGCACTACATAGGACTTCCTTTTGCAGGCCCATGAAAACCCCAGCTTTGTTCAGTTGAGGGGGGAGGTCCTTATAGTTCAGTGAGGTAGCCAAGTGGGGTTTTCTTCTTTTTCTTCTTTTTACTTTAAACAAACACCTCCTGCCAATCCAAACGGCTTGGCAGCTTGGCTGTCAAGTGCTTTGAAAATGAGAGCAAAAATACCCCATGACAACCAGGTAGCATCATCAGTGCGCCACAGACCCCTCCAAGATGCGCCTAATATTCTATGTGCTTTCCCAACCTCCTTTGTGAGTTGCAACAACATAAACAGAAGGCAGCTAATAATTTCCTCATTTTAGTCTCTCCCCCGCCCTCCTGCGCGCGCACACACACACACACACACCACAATAGGCCTGTAACAGATCCCACACATATACACACACACTTTGTGATGAGATTTAGAAAGGAGCTGTTTTTTGTTGTTCAGCTTTGGTCTGTGGGCAGAAAGTTGTTTCATCAAATGTGTCAACATTGTCTGAGTACATTCTGAAACTCCGCCGTCCTAAGCTGGTAGCAGCCTATCTGTAGCTGAATGATAAGACTGTATCGGCTATAAATAAAACAGCATCTTCACACACACATACAGATGGATATAATGAAACCGCAACGAAAGATCTCGCTTTACCAAATATAGAGCCCACTCAGAAATGATGCATTCTAGGTTTTAAATTCTCTCTGAAATTTGACATTCAGCTTCCAGTTATCTCTGCAATAGATGTTGGTGGCGGCTCGCTTGATTATTTTGTATTTGCTATCCCGGCAGCTGGTTATGTATGAGAATCAGGAATATTAGTGTTAGCGATGATCCCACTGCTAGCTTGATAGTGCTGGGACATGATGCAAAATCAAGGTAAAAGGAAAGAAAGGGGGGAAGTGCTCTTAAAACAGTCTGAAGGCCTGTCTAAGATCATATGATGAAGGGCAGTATATAAATCTAACAAATAAATCTAATGAATAAATGAATAAAATTCATCAAGTGTTGGCTGTGCAGAGGATCAGCACATGCAGTTAAAAGCAAAAGGACCCCTGGATGGTGAAGTCAAAGGCGACTATGGGGGTGTGGCGCTCATCTCACTCTCAGGCTGAGGGAGCCAGGTGTTTGTCCACAGACAGCTTTCCGGGTCATGTGGCCAGCATGACTAAACCGCTTCTGGCACAATGGGACACCATGACAAGTGCCAGAGCGCATGGAAACGCAGTTTACCTTCCCGCCTCAGTTGTACCTATTTATCTACTTGCGCTGGTGTGCTTTCAAACTGCTAGGTTGGCAGATCAGCACATGCAATGCTGCCAACAACTGATGCCACATGCTGACGTTGGCTTCTTACACACCACACTGCCACAAACTGCCATAAAGCAGTAGTTGTGTGTGGGCGGTGGGGCAAGGATGCCCTCTGAAACACCAGCATTACCACTGTTTACATTGGCAGGGCTGGGATTGGGAGGCAGTGAGTTTGGGGCTGCATGATCGGGTCAGGCTGGCAATCATGGTCCCACCAGTGAGAACACATTACCCCCTGCCCCTGTCCAGGTAAGCAGCAGTGATGCTGATGTCAGGAGGGTGGCCTAGCCCCACCCACACAAACCACCCATGTCCTAAAAGAATATTAGCATTGAAAACACATCACATAGAAGCAGCATGGGCAGGGCCAGGACTGCATATCAGAGGATGCGGCTGCCGCCTCTGAGCGTCAACTGCAGTAACCCCGTCATCTTACCTGCAGTAAGGACAAGCTGCCACAGACTCTTACTCTATGATTCTAAATCTATTTTTGTATCCCACACATAGTAATGCAAGCTTGGGGCCAGAAAAATGAGGGGTGGTTCAACCATTCATTGTGAACTGTACACTGAGTTGCTTATTGCAATCACAGAATGACATTGGGTATTTGATTCGCATGGGCCTCATTATTTTAGGAATTAAATGCAGAGATATGTTTCCCTTTCTGGCAACATTACGTCAAAGTAGCACAAGGTTGGTGGCAGTGAAGGATATTGACAGAGAATATATTAAAGTGTTGAGTAGGCTGTCTGCAATTTGTTATTTATGCATGGGGATATCATTTCTTATGAGGAAAAACTAAAACCTTCGTGGCAAAGTAAGATGTCAAAGTCCTTCCATATTGGTTATGGACACAGTTGTTGAAACACAAACTATGAAGAGATGATGACTTGGTAGTATCCCTAATATCACAAGAGTGCTTAAATCTCGAAACAGAACGTGAAAAGCTGTGCAACCTATTTGCAAAGTAGGAAGCTAAGAGAGAGGTGTTCAGTGAAGGTTAAATGATTTTGGACCTGGTAGATATAATTCCAAACACAGGGAAACTGTACCCCATTTAGCTTGGCAGGTCTGGCAGCCTGTTCACACCATTTCGGTCTCCACTACAGATGGCTGACTCAACTGCTTTTCTCCTACAGTACATCATATTTCTCCCAGCATGCTGCCAAATTGTCCACCAAATTTGTAAACAGTCTCTCATTAGGCAGTGGGCACCCCCTCAGTTTCCCACTGAAATACACACAGGCACAAACTTGCCAGTATGAAATAGCCAAATGTAATAGCAGAAACCACAGCACACATTAGTTCATAATGCAAAATGACCTACAGTACACGGGTTGGCAAATGAGGACAGATAAGTAGGTTAAGTGCTCTCTTGGCTAAATACTGGGTATGTATCTTGGCTCAAGGAACACTTCTAACACCATTGTGGCAGAGCGCAAATAATCAGCCTTCATAACAAAAGAAGGTTGATCTAGCATTTTAGCCTTCAGGAGATACCACATGACCCCCAATACCAAATGTTAAGAGAACACAAGAAAAAAGCAGTTTAACGAAACACTTTAAAAGCAGCAGCTTCACCTGTCCAGCACTCTGAGCGGCTGTGTGGTCCTTGTTCAGAACGATGTTTATGGTTTCACCTTCATGTTCCTTCGTACGGAACAACAGATTTACTGAAACACAAAAATCTTCAGGAACTCAACACATTTGAGGCCTTTCAGCCCTTATTCGGGGAAATCATCTTGGTGATGAAATCCAGAGATTAAGTACATATGCATTTCAAAAAGCCCAACAGTAACACTGAATAATTATATACAATTGTAAAAAAACAAACAAAAAAACCCTGTCTTCTGGATTGACCAAGGCTTAAAAATAACTATATATATATCCTGGTCTTTTTTCCAGCCGGAGTTCAGCTTCAGCACCTCTCAGGTGGGCTCCATTTCCGTTCTAAGAAAACAAGGAGTAAGTTCATTGTGAGCTCCACAACCTCATTTTCTAGAAAAATAGTACTGTCTAGATCTGTACTGATTTCGATTTCTATATTGATATCAATTGACATCTATGTATAAACACACATGCATATGTGTACACAAAACACACCGTTGAAAGTGCCTTAAAGGTTAGAGAACCTGTAGTCCTAGCTTAGTACCTTATTTTATGTAAGCTGCAAGGAAAGAGGAAATGGAGGCAGGGGGGCAGCTATAAGACAGATGGGATAGCAGAAAGAGACAGTAAAGGGGTCTTTACTTTTGTCTTCATCCCCCCTTTTGATTCAGGACCTTTACTATATTGGTGTGTGACACCCCCCCCAAAAAAACCCAAAAGTACCCCGAGGATATGCAAACCACAACAAAAAAGGCCTAAAAATGGTTAACAAACACCGCAGTGTTCCAACAGAAAGAGCATATGGCGACCTATCACTACTAATGTTTGCTGTACATGGGAGCTTACAATGCCACATAGGGCTGAATAAGTTAACCTCTATCTATGTCTGAGAAGATGCTCTACCACTGAGGTATGACTCCACAATGGACCTTCACAAGTCACTCAAAATTCAGCAAGAGTTTTCCCTCACAGGAACAGAACCTGCTCAGCTACAGGAAAGTGCACAACTATACTTGGGATGAAGAATCATTCTAACATCTTGCCCAGCTCCCAAACAAAACAAGGTCATACAGTACAAGTGAATTATTGTTTTTGGTTACACATTTCAATCTTACAGCTTAGTTAATTGACTTCGGCAGTTGTCAAGCCACCTTTCTTCCCCTGCTCCTTAAACTGAGATGGCAGTCTTGAAGACAGAGTGTGTGGGTGTGGGGGAAACCAATCATTTGATGAACTTAATCTAAGTGCCAACCACAGAATAAATGTCCCCTCTAGACCTTTCATCGCATTGGAGCGTTCAAAATTGTTGTAGAATGAGCAAAGCAAAGTCGAAAAAATACTTTCCAGATAAGAGACAGTAGCTTCCTATATGCACCCAGTGCACATGGTGCACTGGAAAAGAAAATAGTCAGTGGCTTAATTCAGCTGAAATGGCAACAATACCAAGCCATGGTTTGGCAACCAAGGATGCTCCATGGGCTCACCCATTCACACACCTCCCTTCTGCTCAGACACATGTTGCGTTCCTCCCTCCTTTTATGATTCATGACAACAGAAATTCAGTAAACTATGGTTAGCAGCAGAGAGCGTTCCCCAATATTCAGCATATGGGTTGGAGAAGCTGTGCAACACTGGAGGCAGGGCCAGCAGCATAGCCTTGCCACTCCTTGTATCCATGTGACAAATCCATGAATGAGGTTCAAGAATTAACTGCCTTAGCAACACTAGGAATTGATAAAACTGTCAATGTTGGTTTCTCTCAGTTTCTCATTTCCTTAGTCTCACATTCAGTTCTCCCCATTTCCCCATTATTAATATCATGCTGACTTTTTAAAAGAAATAGGGGGGAATTGTGTGCATTTCACCTAAGATACAAAAATTTGCACGCCATTTCCTGTCGTATAATGCATTTTCTAGCGTCATTTTCATAATATAAGTATGGGGGGGCATTTCCCCCTAATATGTGCTTTGTAAGAGCATGTTCAGTTGGAAAACTAAGTCACATAATTTGGAGAAGTGCAAATTTTGAAGGATAGCTGTGTTTCAGTTTTCATGTTGGTTTGGGATGTGTGAATTGCGTAGGTTCACATTAAAATGTGAACCAAACAAATTTCTCCTCAACAGGTGGCTAAACCTGCAGCAGGTAGACTGGGGGCCGCCAGTTCACCTGTTCAGTTGATGCTACTTTGACATAGGAAAGGACTTAGGAAAGCAGGGGCATTGTGCCAAACAATGCCAACGCCACTCACGATACAAAGACTCACTCACTCTTATGCTTTATTTCTGTTCACAGGGAGAAAATACGGTTGTTTAAAACTCCATGCTAATTACATCCGCTTTTCTCAAGCTGGTATCTTTGCTAGTTTTGCAGGATGATGGCGGGTGGGAGAGTCACAAACTATACAATTGCTTGAAAGCACTTCAGTATCATTATCCTTGCCCTCTTCTTTTTCAGTATTCTTCTCACATTTACATTTTATGTCTTGTCTCAACTTGTGAATTCTGGTGCATATGTATTTGTTTATTGTGCATGGTACTGTAAACCAATGTATTGTTTTCAGAATATTTGTAGCATCTCTTTCAAGGGATCGACTAATTAACTCATTAAAATTAATAACAGCATCTCAATTCAGGGTGATATTCTAGGTATAGTAATGGAAATAGTAATTCCCTCTGCTCACATAGTACATAAAGAGCTCAGTCCTATGCATGTTTACTTGGAAACAAGTCCCATTGAGCTCACTTTTGCTAACAAGTTTGAATTAGCACATTCACACTTTGAAATAATTAGTCAGTTATTAATCATTACCATGGAAAGAATAGATTTGCTATCAATGAAATCAAGACCATTCATGAATGTGGCCTCATATTATGCACGGCATGCCTTCAGAGAAGCCTCCAGATAGTCTCATTGTGCAGCTGTGTGCACTTCCTCACTGCAGGGGCAGGGCAAGAAATGGCCTTGGCACAACAATGCCCCTTTACTTATTATTGCTTTACATAAATCTCCCAGCATAGAGGCTTGTATTGAAGGTGCAGCCAAGCTGGTGAACTTCAACCCAGATCCTCGGAGCCTGCCCTACCATTAGGCAGAGTGAGGTGGCTGCCTCAGGCAGCCGATTTGGGGCATAATGAAAGGGCAGCACATTGTTCATTATTTAATTATTGTTGTGTTATTAACAATACAATTAGACAGAAAGAGACATGCAGGGCAGTTTTTGCCGAAATAATTTGGCCAGGTTTTGTTTCCATGAACCTGTCCTGTTCTGCCCCAAGCACCAAATGTAGGGGGCCACCTGTGTAGATACTGTCTTTAATCATACAGACTTTCTTACTGGAGAGACAATGTGCCCACTCGGAGGCGGAGCTAGCTGTGTATCCGGGGGCATGGCGAGCATGGGGGCACCACCCACGGTGATGTCACACACCCCCAGGGATGACACCCCGCACCCCCCTTCCTCCACCAGTGTGCCCACTCACTTTCTACCATTGTTATTATCACAGTATTAACCAGCATCAAATTTAGGGTTCGTTCTTTCTTTCAACATTTCCCTCTTCTAACCTTACACAGGACAGATCATAAAGTTGGAGGGGAACCAGGTAGGTACTGCTGACTTTTCAAGGCCCAATCCTGTAGGTAGAGGAAGTGGAAGCTGTCTTTGCAAGAGTCTGTTTGGCAGCCTGTTGCTCCCAGCTCCACACAGCAGAAATGGCCCAGGACAAGTGACTTTTCATCACGTTAGTAGAACCTTGTTCTTTGTAGCATTACAGAATGGTTATTACATCCATTGAAAAGAAGCATGGTTTCAAGACCAGCTGAAAAGAACTAGGATTGTATCCCACCCCGCTTTTACCCACTTCAAGCACTAAGAAAGCCCTGTTGAACAGTAGCGACCTTAATTCTAAAGCAGGGCTTATTTTGCAGCGGGAACTCACCGGAACTCAATTCTGTCACCTCACAATTGGGCACTATTGCCTTTCTAAGAAAATGATGGTGGCATTCATGGTGAGTTCCAGCATCTCTTCTTTCTAGAAAAATAGCACTGACTCTTAATAAATATGCATAGAGTTGTTCTGCATGTCTGAGGTATGAATCTAATTTAATGATCTCAAAAAGGGAGGGGTCTTTCACTGTTAAAAAGTAATAAACATGTTGAAATCATAAATGCGCTGCCATCATCTGGCCTTGGGCCTTATCTTCAATTCCGGCACATACCTCCCAACACTTCCATGTTTGTTTGTTTTTAAGCACCTTCAAAAGCTTGAATCTGGACCAAAGCACAAAACCGTCCACAGAAGAAGGTTTCAGAGTGTTCTGGTTGCGGTTCCTTAATGAAATAATAAAAAAGAGCCTATCTTTTTCCAAAGAACCAATTTGAACCAGTGGTTTGATCATTCCCAGTCAGGATTTGGTGAGCGTCAGTTATCACTAGCAGCACTGTGAAAAAAGATCTCTGCCTCAATTCGACAGCTCCTGTTCTGCACAAATGTTATGGATCCAAGATGCACACACAGCTCTGTGGGTGTGAAGAGGGGCTGGCAGTTCAGAAACATGCAATCTAATTGTTCAAATCACACTGCTCAGCCATGAAGGTCAGTAGGTGGCTTGGAGGAAATCACATTCTCTCAGCCTAAGCAAATCCATAGGATGAAATGCGACAAAGAATGCACCTGCAAAGTACAAATGAGACAGACAGGAGTCACCCAATCTGGGGTACTATTCAACTGAGTTTTAGTCAGAATCGACCTGTTTGTCCATTTCAATGGGTCTACTCTGAGTAAAACCTAGTTGACTACCACCCATGGGGAGGAATTCGACACGGCACAAAGTTAAAGTCCCTTAGTGGTGTACTATTTGCACTAGCAGAATGGTTTGCAAAAGAGAAGGGCAGGAATCCAGCAAGGTTCTCTCCCCCCCCCCCTTTAAATGATATTTATTAAAATTTCAGAGAGAAAAAAAGAATTACACAAAAACAAAAAGTAAAAATACAAGAAAAATACAAAATACAAACTACAGAATAAAAGAATAAAAGAATAAAAGAATAAAAGACACTTAAAAAGAAAAAAAAGAATAATAGATCAATCTTTCCATAGCTTACATTCATATCCTTGTTTCCCTGACCTCCTCATACCTCCCTTTTTTGTATTCCAGTTCAATTAGTTAAGTCAGCAATTTCTTTCCCTCTTTGTTTTCTCATGATCCTTTAACTTAATATACTATAACTTTAAATTTTCATCTGTTATCAATCCTTTTTTACATACACCTTTATAGCATTACTGCTTAAACCACCTAGCTTCATTCCAACATCATTCTAACATTCATTAATTTTGCAATATTTCTGTAAATAGTCTTTAAATTTCTTCCAATCTTCTTCCACCAACTCTTCTCCCTGGTCTCGGATTCTGCCAGTCATTTCCGCCAATTCCATGTAGTCCATCACCTTCATCTGCCATTCTTCCAGAGTGGGTAGGTCTTGTGTCTTCCAATACTTTGCAATAAGTATTCTTGCTGCTGTTGTGGCATACATAAAGAAAGTTCTGGAATCCAGCAAGGTTCTCATGGCTGGATCTGCAACAGATTACTGTAGCCTTGATGCTTCCAGTTGCACAACTAGCTGCATGACAAGCTTCCGCTAGTGCAACTGATGTGTTGAATTCCATGTTGTCCATCCATTATTCCTGACCGCACGCTAGTGCATCAGCCCTTGCGCTGGTGGCCAGAGAGAGTACTGAATCCAGGCCTTTGTCTCCAGTGACTTGTCCAAGGTCATACCTGTTCAAGAGCAGGGAAAGAACTAAAATCTGGATGCAACTTGGTGAGACTCCCCTAATTCCTGACTGATGCTCAGAATGCCTATTATGCCTCCTACCTTGAATGAGAGGAAGATAATGGAAATACTTTGCCTTTGTTTGTTTTGTGTGTGTGTGTGTTCTCCCCCCCCCCATGTATTCGAGTTTATCGCTTTGTTATATCATCCCGCTTGGCATCTATATGGTACGGGAGGCAGGCTGAATATTAAGCATCCTGCTTCATCTGACTCATTCAGTCCTAACACAGGTTAATCCCTGTATCATAGGCTGCCACCAGTTTCCTAAGCAGCTTAAAAGGACATGTTATAACTTCGACAGTGACCCGCTAATGGTTTTACATTTCTCAGAAGTATTATGAGCTGTCTTTGTCACTTTTATCTTCTAATGAGATCAATAAATTTAGGGAGCAGACATCGCTGGTGCAAAATGCAATGCCTCAGTCAAGGACATGGTGTATAATGGCTATACTATAAATAATAATCTGGGAACTATCATCAGACCTTGACTCCCCCCCTCCCATCAGTGAGCAACACTGACGCAGGCCCCCTGGAGGAACCAAATCTGCTTGTGCATTAGGAAAACAAGGTAGCCTGTGATTTTTTTTCCCCCTTTCAGATCACACTGGGCCCCTCTTAATGAAAACTCTCACACTGGAAAACAGGTTCTGAGCATCGCCTTTTCCTTCTGTAGGCTATTATAAGTATGGGGGGGGGGAATGTCTTCTTCCCCATTTTATCATTGACAGATCTTGTTGGGTTTAAATGTGAAAAGAAAGCATTTAATAAAGGTCCAACTACACAGGAGGATAGCAGACCTGCATTTCCCCCCAATGTGGACCTTCTCCATTTACATGTAAAAGTGGTGGGTTTATCATTTAGCTTTTATCTAAATGATAAAAACTATGAATCCTAAAAGAAGAAGAAGAAGAGTTTGGATTTGATATCCCGCCTTTCACTCCCCTTCAGGAGTCTCAAAGTAGCTAACATTCTCCTTTCCCTTCCTCCCCCACAACAAACACTCTGTGAGGTGAGTGGGGCTGAGAGACATCAAAGAAGTGTGACTAGCCCAAGGTCACCCAGCAGCTGCATGTGGAGGAGTGGAGACGCGAACCCAGTTCCCCAGATTACGAGGCTACCACTCTTAACCACTACACCACACTGGCTCTCAGAGCTGCTCCTGGCCCTGCAGGTCTTTCTCCACCTGGCCTAGAAGGGCAGGGCCCTCTGACTGACTCCAGCTACAAAAAGCTAAGGCTGCTGAACAGATAACTGGGTTAATTAAATCCCTAAATCCTAGCCCTCTAACTTTGGTCATACCAAGTTAAATCAGGGCTAAATGCTCACAGACTGACCATTTAATTATTTCTTCTAGGACCTTTTGTGGTATTGACATCAAGCTCACCTGGGTCTTCTTTCCTCCCCCACCCCTCCTGCTTTTAAAGATGGGGACAACATTTGCCTTCTTCTGATCTGCAGGGACCTCACCTGTTCTCCCAAGAATTCTCAAAAATTATAATCAGAGGCTCTGAGATTACACGTGCAAACTCCTTGGTGCTTTGGTTTAGTGCTATGCATGAACTGAGCCATTGGGAATAAATATGCCTGTGATCCTAGCATGGAATCGTAAGATGACCTATGCAGGTTAAAGATCAAAGCCAACGTTCACATTTGGACGAACGCTGTTTTCCAAACTATCAAAAACTACCAACGGAGCCGGGAGGGAGGGATGGAAATCACAGGCCTCTCTGGATGGTCCATAATGCATTAATTTTGCTCATCACACAAGAGGCGCCAAGGAAATGGCACTGAAGCCCACAAAGAGCCTCTCTCTCCACAAGGCACAAGACTGGTATGTGCAGCAGCTGCTTCAAGGCGGCAGCATTTATGAAAACGAGATGTTATGAATATTGCACAAATCAAACCATCCTCATATTCCAAGTTCAAGCCACAGGAAGGTTCAGAGGACTCTTGACATATGGAAGGGGAAGAGGAAGCCCTGAGGTCTCCAGAGCCAATAAAGCAAATATGCATGACAAAGGAAAACCTCTGAAAGGCTACCATCAGAATGGCAGCATGCATGCACATGTGCCCAAGTCTAAAATAAAATAATAACATTTCTGTTCTTGTCATATATTTTCTTGGTGGAGGGAATGGTATGGCATAGATACTAAAAGTGATACAGACCTTTGGCTGCATGTGCTATTGATGTCTAATCATGGCCGGGGGAGAGAACAGGCAAATTGACATAATATACAGATCCAGACAGAATCAGGTATTCACCCGCTAACCCTCCAAAGTGTTCAGAATTTGGATTAATGAATACAATGTTCTCCCAGATGTTCCTTCAATGGGCCAGAGTGGGAAGGAAAACTGGCTGCAGACCAAATCAAATTTTTATATTCCTCTAAGATAGTGCCAGACACTAAGATTTCATCAATGTAACATCTGAGGCACAGAGACAATGCACCATGGTTGGCTAACCCCCCATATTCAATCCATTTTGCTGAAGACAGGACAAATAAACTCAGAATCAGAGCATTCAACGACTCATATCAAAAGGTATAAATTGAAAGTCAAAACTTGTACTGCCTATAATCTTGCCAAAGAAGAATTTATAGCTGAAAATTTTCCTATGTAGAGAAGTGCTGCTGTTTGCTGATAGGCTCCAAATGCTAGCTTTAAACATTTCAAGCCCTTTCAAGTCGAGAGTTTTGCTCTCTTTGCAATATCTGCTGCGTGCACACACCCTTCTAAAGAGTGAGAAAAAGAGGAAAGTTGGAAGAGAAATGAATGACTAAAAATGGCTACTTTATATCCCTGAGTATGCTGTTTTAGTTTTACTAAATGACTGGGGGGTGGGGGTGTAGGCGTGGGGGTGTAGGCCGTAGTTTAGCCATTTAAAGAAAAGGTAATAATCATGAAATAAGTCCCAGTGGAAAAAAACAATTAGGGAAAGGTTGAATGCCTACAATTTTTTCAGCCAAGGTGTTCTGTGCAAATGAGTTGTTTGTCAGCGATATCTATAATGACCACCACCACCCTCCTAGAAAAGAGATATCCATTCATTGCCTAATATAAATCCAGCAATATGTTATGCTTCATGTCGAGGTAAACTATTCATGTGAGCCCAAAACCTTTTGTTTCCTAAACAGCAGCTTGCCAGGCATGCGCCAAACAACTTTTGAAATGGAGGCTTCAGAAACAAGTTGGGATAGACACCAGAGTAATGCTCAGAAATAGCTGTTAAAAGAAAAAAAAAGTCAAACATTTCACTGGTCTTCAGCAAACCTTATGCATAGGACTAAGCAGCACTTCGGACCCTAGCCAGGTGATGTATTTTAATATTGTTGCAGATGTGCTCAAAATATAATATGTCGTTTCCATTGGCACCAACAGAAAGGGTTAATCTTCTTCCTTCATATTGTGGTCCTGATCCTAATCAGGGAGCCCAGCAGCTGCTATTTACAGCAATGAAAAATGCACTCCTTATTAGCCACTGTTTAACCTATGTGCGGCTTGACCCTCAGACTCCAATGCAATGCAGTGTACTGAAGGAGTAAGTTTCATGGAATACTGTTATATTGTTCTTTTTCTCTGTTGCTGCTTTTGATTGTAAGCCTCTTTGAACGTGCCTTCACTCAGACAGGGTGTCTTTAAAAAATTGTTTAAATAATAATTCAATTGGACTTACTTCAGAATAAACATGTATAGGATTTATATACCAACCCTCTAATTACAAAATGTCCAGCAGCATGCAAGAGCATTGGCCCATAATGAAAAAACGTGATCTTGACTGTACTTAAACTAATTAAAATTGAAGATTAATGCCCATCCACTTTATAAATCAATTTGTAATCATTAATATTTTGACAATGAAGGACATTGGCTGCAAGAAACTGCAGAGCTGTTCCAATAAGGTATATAAGAGCAAAGTAATTAGAATTGTATTAATTCATAAGGGAAAAGAGCCTTAGCTCTCAGTTTACTACTGCAGTCCACTTTTTGCACACGAAGGAAGTCTTCACGGTATTTCAGTGTAGAAATGGAATGAAAATAGCCAAGTGAGTACTCACCATGTTCACATTACAATCACACCTGCCAGAATAGACTGGTGGTGGGCATAATAGACTGGTGGCCTGGGAATTTGGGTGTATGCCCCGCCCTTGAAGGAGTCACAGTCCATCTGAAGGAGGACTGTAGTCTAGAACTCCACTTGAATTACATGCCAGCATTGATCCAGCTGGATGCCATAAAGACTGCCTATTACTAGTTCTTGCTGCTTTTCCTGGAATGAGACAGCCTTGCCACCGTGATGCTCGAAACCTCATGTCTAGACTACTGTAAGCTACCTCAAGGCGCATCTCTGCCTGTAGTCAGATAACACCAACTTGGGGGGTGGGATCTGCACTGGCTAGCCAACGTTACTGTGCCTGACTGAAAATACCAATATTAGCCTTTAATGACCTGAGACCCTGCCACCTGTCAGAGTGTTCCTCCCATATCAACCGAACTTCTGATTGTTCTGCTGTTGGGTATAGGTCTTGCACAGTGACACAAGGTAGGACCTCTGTTGTAGCAGCCTACCTATGGAACTCTCTGTCCACCTGGAGATGTGATGGTGAACAGTGTGATGACACATTTGTTTTCTCAGGCCTTTGGGTGAACTTAATTGGTTATTTCAGGCTTCAGGTTTTATTTATGCTGAGTTGTACTGCACTCTTTTTTGTGGATGATTATTTTTATTTGTTTTTACCTAGTATAATGTTTTTATAATATGTTGTACACACCCTGCGATCTCTTGCACAATGAAGACATTTCATAAATAAGTGAATCAAAATTATACCATTGGGCACCTGAAATTTCCATCCCTTGTCAGCTGTCATGGGTAGGAGCTTTCGTTATGGGATCCTGAGGTTTGCGGGTGATGTTCAAGAGGTCCAAACAGTTCATGGATGCTCTTTGAAGAACACTGAGCTCTACCAGAATAATACTGTTGGAATGTAGCATCATATATCTGCAACAAATAACTGAAGATAGGTAACTGAAAACTAAAAGGCCTTGCATTGCTTGAGTGAGCGTGTGGTGTCATTGTGAGACAAATGCATAACAAAGCTTTGATCAACAATACAAGGTGCCATATGAAACCATCTAAGAGAAGGACTGGAGGAGACTCTTGAGAGTCTCATGGACTGAAAGAAGATCAAACCTCTCCATTCTTAAGGAAATTAGCCCTGAGTGCTCACTGGAAGGACAGATCCTGAAGCTGAGGTTTCAATACTTTGGCCACCTCAAGAGAAGACAAGACTCCCTGGAAAAGATGCTGATGTTGGGAAAGATTGAGGGCACAAGGAGAAGGGGACGACAGAGGATGAGATGGTTGGACAGTATTCTCGAAGCTACCAGCATGAGTTTGACCAAACTGTGGGAGGCAGTGGAAGACAGGAGTGCCTGGCATGCTCTGGTTGATGGGGTCACGAAGAGTCGGACACGACTAAACAACAAAAGAAGGACTCTAACAGAATAAAGATGACTGACAGATGTGAATATTATCAAAGGCCAGTCTTACATATTCAACGACAGCCCTACAGATTTTGGCTAATCAAATGTACTGCCCCGTTGGCTCAGTGTACCTTGTAACTAACTGCATTCATGAGGAAACATTGGGGCCTGTCGTTTATTCTGTGGTGAGACTTGCATCTCACTCAACTAATAGCATTTTACTGCTCCTAAGAATGTACTCATGTTCATAACAGTTTTAGTGAGAGTAGAAGATTAACAAAAGAGGAATTTATAGTGGGGCTTAGTAATCGTTAGGATAAATCAATCTCTCTAATGATAGGAGGTGTTGCTCAATATACATGTTCTAAGTCCCTTCAATGCAACTGATAACAAGTTTCTGGGTGTGGGAAAATGCTGGGAGGAGGACACCGGGTTTTTCTGTTTCACTGGGAATGCAGAAGTCCCAAAATACAGAGCACAAACACTAGCAAGCGACCAGGGCATTAATTAAATTACATTTGGGGATATGGGGAGGAAAGAAAATTGAAAAATAGCAATCTGGCGATCTGCTTTGACAAAGTGCACAGACTGTAGAACAGAAACAAATTTTGGCAAGGGAAGCAAACCAAGCAAAATCTCCTTAGTTGGAATTTCAAGTTCAGCATTCATTTCATTTTTAGCATTTCCCATTCAGAGTGCTGTGGATCTGGGGATTTAAGAGGGTGGTGCAGGTTTAAAAGCATGTAATTAATATTTTAATTTTTTAAATGTCTTTAACAGGAATTTAAATTTAATGTCTAAGTTACGTATCTCTGAGTGTCACACTTTGTAAACAAATGTTAGAAATTCTGATTCATAAATTCTGGTTTTTAATTTTGAAATGGCAAGAAATGTCAGTTTCCAATCCATTTACCTGGTGGGAAATGCAAAGAATCCTAGAAACTGCAGGTTCCTTATGCTGATGGGAATTGTAGCCCTCTGTTTCCAGGATTCTTTGGGTGCTGCTTTAAGTGCAAGGTGTGTGTGAGCCTAGACTTGAACCCAGGACTTGAACTCTAAATTCAACCTGCCGAATTTAGGGTGAGAGTTACTTGATTTATGGAACACACACACACACACACACACACACACATATGTTGGGCTTCCCTAAACTGCCTTTGGGACTCTTGCAGCTGAGAAGGAGGGGGAAAGTCCATGGATCATTCCTTTGGCTTGGAGAGAGACCTTGGTGGAGCAGCTACATTGACAAGGGAAGGAGAAGTTCCAAAACTGGCTTTACAGCAACATGGAAAGGGGGTTAAACAGAAGAAGAATGGGAAAATTCCCTTACAGATCTTCAACCCTCCTCAGAAGAAATAACAAGCCCCAAGCTGTTCCATGAGCCTGGCAGCTTCCTTCCTGCATTTCTTCCCTGTCCCCAAAGGGGCAGAGCTGACCTTGTTTGGAGGAGGACAGTGGGATAAATTGGCTGGATTTTACACTTTTTTAGTGTGATGACCATACCCTCCAACATTTCTCCAATGAAAATAGGGAGGTGCTAAGGAAAAAGCAGGACATTCTGGGATCAAATCAGAAACCAGGATGGCTTCTGTAAATTTACAACTGTCCCTGGAAAACAGGGACATTTGGAGGGTCTGTGACTCTTCTCTCAGATCAAGGGCCATCTAGCCCAGCCAACAATTAGGGATGACAAAAGGTGTTTATTTTTCAGTCTGCAAATTGAAAAAAATCTGTGTTCCCAAATCTTGCATGCATCTCTTACCCCGTGGCTGTAAAAAGGCAGCTTGGGAAGGGCAATTTTGAACTGGTTACACAATTTATCTCTGGCGGTCTGCCCAAGCTAATGTCAGCTTTTTAAAATGTGGCATAGGGGGGAAAATGGACAGAATTCAGTGTAAAAGTGCTTCAGAAAGCTTTACGTTGTTTTTATTTGTTTTTTTCATATCACGCAGCAGTTAAAGTGCGCAGGACGATGCCAGAAATAAAAAGGCATTCCTGCTGCTTTTCAAGAAATTATGTTTTCATCGAGTTTTAAACAAATCTCTTGGAATGTCTCCTCCTATTTACCAAATACTTGTCTCTATCCTCATTTTTTTCACTGCTGGCCATTGGAAGATTTCAGAATGCGCTATGTGGAGAGGCAGTCTATTCTGGCCACCGTCCTGTGCAAGGCTTGTGTTAATATTCCCTGAGGTAAATATTTTCACATAGAAAGAACAAATTTATTTAAAGATACTCTTGAGATAGCACAAGGGCTTTAATGTAAGCATTGTGTCTGTCAGGCACTCGTGTCCAAAGGTTCGAAAACACCCAGAGTGGAAACTAGACAGAAGATACGCTGACAGGGTAAGGAATGGTCTGGCCATCTCCATCCGTGAAAGGTTACTTAGGGTATGTTCACTTACGCTTCACGTGAACTCACATGTCAAGTACAGTATTTTTGTGTTCACATAATGTTCTCAGAATGCATGCACACCCTGTTTCTTATGGGGTGGGAAATGGTTGAAGCTTTCTTTCTTTCTTGTCAAACTGGCTTCGCAGACATTAGAACCTACATGTTGATGCAGATTTGTCTTAACTTGGGCATGTTGATCGGAAGGTCAGCAGTTTGACTCCGTGCGACGGGATGAGCTCCCGTTGCTCTGTCCCAGCTCCTGTGGCATCAGTTGTTGGCAGCATTGCATGTGCTGATCTGCCAACCTAGCAGTTCGAAAGCACACCAGTGCTAGTAGATAAATAGGTACCGCTGAGGCAGGAAGGTAAATGGCATTTCTGTGCGCTCTGGCTTCCATCATGGTGTCCCATTGTGCCAGAAGCGGTTTAGTCACACTGGCCACATGACCTGGAAAGCTGTCTGTGGAAAAACGCCAGCTCCCTTGACCCGAAAAGTGAGCTGAGCGCCATACCCCACAGTCGCCTTTGACTGGACTTAATCGTCCAGGGGTCCTTTACCTTTTACCTTACATGCAACAACACTAACAGGAAAGAAATGCAGACCCTCCAAGTTTCCCTATTTTCCAGGGACAGTCCCAGGTTTACAGAAGCCTTCTCCTGGAATGTTCCGCTTTTGCTTAGAATGGCCCTATTTTCATGAAAGGAATGTTGGGAGTGTATGGAGTTATGTGACCCACGCACCCCGAGGCAAGGATAAGTAACTATACAACCTTTAGAAGACATCTGAAGGCAGCCCCGTACAGGGAAGTATTTTTAAAAAGTTTAATGTTTTATTATGTTTTTATATCTGTTGGAAGCTGCCCAGAGTGTCTGGGGCAACTCAGTCAGATGGGTCAGATATAAATAATACATTTATTATTATTATTACTACTACTACTATCATTATTATTGAATAGGACATCCTGATTAAAAACGTAAGAAACAGGAAACCAGCTAGGGAGGAAGTTAGACCTTTGGATGACCAAGGAGTCAAAGGCTGGATCTAGACATGTCAAAGAAGCAATTCATTTAAACACGTTGTAAACTCATACAGGGAAATCTGATGGGGAAAGACAGGACTCCACAGTGCCATCTGGTATCACAGTGTTATATCATACATACAATGCATATAAAATGCTTTTTCTTTACCAATCCAGCCCAGTCCAAATGAGAAAGTGGTGATAGTAGAGTAACTGAATTATTTGTGCCTGTCCCCACAGCAAAACATGTAGGGCAGATCCCTGCACTTGAACTAACTTTTTCAAGCAGAGAGTCTGAGAAACTGAGGCAAATAGTTGTGACAAGAGATTAAGTTCCAGTCCTTATTGACAAAAACTGACCAAATCACCAAGTCTAGGTGGCACCCACCCAAAAGTTCTAAAGGAACTCAAATGTGAAATTGCTGATCTTCTAAACACACACACACACACACACACACACACACCCTAAGGTGGACCCCAGGACTGAAAAGTGTTTAGTGCAACACCATTAAAAAATAATAATAATCCAGGGGTGATCTAGAAATCACAGGCTGCTTAGCTGATGTCTGTTTTGGTAAAATTGGTGGGCCCTGACATCTAAAATCCTGATTTATAATAGCTATATTCATAATACTGACTGTGCCAGCAGAAGGCACCATCTAAGATACACTTTCTAAAGTGAGCTTTCCCTCTTTCAGAGACGTGAAATCAGGCCATGGGAGGGAAATCAAAATATTTCCAGATTATTTAAAGACGCACAAGATAATGTGAGTGTAAACAAAAGCTTAATGTTTGCTGCTGCTGTGAATCAGAACAAACAAAAACAGCCTTACCTGAGAATCTGTAGCATGAAAACAAACACTTGGATGTCTGACAAGATTTCGAAACAGACTCAAGAAATAAAGCTTAGCTAAAGGGCTGGCAGCCTTTCCTTACTTCGATTGCAGAATCTGAAGTGTATTCCAAGAAAGTTCCTTCCTCCAGTGTGAGGTGTTTCCCCATTCACACGTCATGCATTTTGACTTAGGTGGAATAATGTGCTCATACAGGACTTGCCGATCAGAAGGTCAGCAGTTCGAATCCCTGCGATGGGGTGAGCCCCCGTTGCTCGGTCCCTGCTCCTGCCAACCTAGCAGTTCAAAAGCACGTCAAGCAAGGTGCAAGTAGATAAATAGGTACCGCTCCGGTGGGAAGGTAAACGGCGTTTCCATGCGCTGCTCTGGTTTGCCAGAAGCAGCTTAGTCATGCTGGCCACATGACCTGGAAGCTGTATGCCAGCTCCCTTGGCCAATAAAGCAAGATGAGCGCCACAACCCCAGAGTCGGTCACGACTGGACCTAATGGTCAGGTGTCCCTTTACCTTTTTACATTACATAGGAAATGCAGACAGCGCGGGCACCAGCGCCTGGCATCCTTGCCAGGCCCTCATTGTCTGTGGGGCTCGCAACTAACACATGCACCTGGTCTTCTTCCTTCACTTTTCATACCAGTGCTGTGAGCAAGCACTGGCACTTGCCTACGTGTTATGTAAATTTCCCACAATGCTCCTGACATTGTGTCACCCTGGTGCATTGTGGGAAATTTAAATGGTTCTTCCGTAGCCACATTGTTGCTACCAATGGTCCCTGTTGCCATGTAAGCCTTCCTGGACTCATCAGAAAAGAGGAGACACCAGAGTGAACTTTGTCCAGAGCCCCCTGAACTCTGGATAGTCTGGTATTTCCTTAACAATATAAGAAATGTGATTGAAAGGACCAAGAGATCGGAGAAATCTGCCTTGGGATCTACGAGCAGTTACTCAGGAGGGGAAATACAATCATTTGGGAGAAAACATGGCTCCCCTGGAGCACGCGCACATGGTTTGCCTCCTGCTGGAAGACAGAAAAGTCTTCATTACAGTCTTGGTTCTTAAAACTTGTTTTAATTTGTTGGAAGCTGCCCAGAGTGGCTGGGGCAACCCAGTCAGATGGGCGACATATAAATTATTGCTGCTGCCGCTTTGCCGGTGAGTCTTGGGGAGGACCGCTCCCCCTGCAAGCCCATTCTCCACCTTGGGCCTGGGGGCGGGCCCCATACTCCACCTCAGCATATAAGGCTCCAAGGAGGCCTCGGGAAATTGCTGCTGCCGCTTCGCCGTGAGTTTGTGGGGAGGACCGCTCCCCCTGCAAGCCCATTCTCCACCTTGGGCCTGGGGGCGGGCCCCGTACTCCACCTCAGCATATAAGGCTCCAAGGAGGCCTCAGGACATTGCTGCTGCCGCTTTGCCGTGAGTTTGTGGGGAGGACCGCTCCCCCTGCAAGCCCACTCCACCAGGCCAGGGGGCGGGGCCCACATTCACCACCGCCACAACTTTAAGGACACTGGTGCTGCTGCAGCAAATGTTAAAAATGTTTTTATATATTTTAAAGTGTTTTAAAAGTGTTTTTACTTTTTACTTTGTTGTACCACCATAAGCAGTGGTTTTTATTCATGTATTTTTATTTTGTTTTGTTTTATTTTGGGTTGGGGTGGGATGGTTGTTGAGTGGGGTGGGGATTGGTTTTGTTTTGGTGTAATTGTTTTTTGTTTGTTTGTTTTGCTTTTATATTTTGTAAATGGAGGCGAGTATGAGGCTTGGGATTCCTACCGTGGAGGGGCGAGGGAGGTATGGCGGTGGGGGCAGATGTCATAGGTGAAGGGGATCGAGATACGGATATGCTCGTACCCCTTCCAATCTGCGCCCCATCCCGAGAGACGAGGGTAGGGTGAGCAAGGATTACTCACCTCCGTCACTGGTGTTGTGCAATGCCAGGTCTATAGGCAACAAAACCGCCACCCTGTGAGATTTCTTCACCTCGCAGGGGGTCGACCTGGCTTGTGTGACGGAGACCTGGGTGCGCGAAGGGGAAACTGTCACCTTGCGAGAGATGGCGCCCCCGGGTTTCTCCGTCCTCCACCAGTCGTGGACTGTGGGCCGGGGGGGTGGCATTATTAATCCGGGAAGATTGTTCTTTCAGGGCTCTACCATCACCATCGATCCCCGGCACTGAATGTGTTGGCCTAGGTGTGGGGCTCCGAGGTGAGCTTGGCTGTCTGGCTGGTGTACCGGCCACCTAGCGCACCAGCAGCCACCCTGTCAGGCCTGCTGGAGGCGGTGGCCAGCTGGGCCTTGGAGTTCCCTAACCTATTGGTATTGGGGGACGTCAACATCAATGCTGATGCCACTCCCTCCTCACAGGCTCTGGACCTGGTGTCTTCCATGGCGACACTAGGGCTCTCCCAGTTTGTTTCGGGCCCCACACATCAAGCAGGCCACACGCTGGATTTGATCTTTGGCGTTGGTATAGATGTGATCATGTTTCCTTCGATGAAGGTGCCATAGTCTGATCACTACGCTCTGAAAGCCAGGATTGACGTTCCACCCCCACCCTGCTTAGGTGGCGAGCCGATTTGGGCTCGCCCGCAGAGGCTGATGGACCCTGATAGATTCCGTCAAGCCTTGCGGGACCTTTCTCCCCCGGCGACTCATTGACTGAGCTTGTTGAGGGCTGGAATACCCAGCTCCTGGCAGCCATCAATGAGATCGCACCTAAGCACCCTCTGCGACCCCGCAGAAACCGGGCTCCCTCGTTTACCGAGGAGCTCCAGAAAATGAAGCGGGACCTCAGACGGCTAGAGCGAGCATGGCGGGGTGCCCGTGACGGAGCTTCAAGAACATCTTATAGGGTTTTTATGAAAACCTACGAGATGGCAGTGAAGGCCGCTAAGAAGTCTTACTTCTGGTCGGGGACAGAGGGTGGCGCTTGGGGAGGAATTGTCATCGTGCCACTCCTTGGTGTGTGGAGTGCCCCAGAGTGCGATACTCTCCCCGATGCTTTTTAACATCTTTATGCGCCCCCTCGCCCAGCTTGTCCGGAGTTTTGGGCTGGCCTGCCATCAGTATGCTGATGACACCCAACTCTATCTGTTGATGGATGGCCATCCTGACTCGGCCCAAGACACACTGACCAGATGTTTGGAAGCTGTGGCTGGATGGTTACATGGGAGCCGGTTGAAGTTACCATATTTTTCGCTGTATAAGACGCACCAGACCACAAGACGCACCTAGTTTTTGGAGGAGGAAAACAAGAAAAAAAATATTCTGAATCTCAGAAGCCAGAACAGCAAGAGGGATCGCTGCGCAGTGAAAGCAGCAATGCCTCTTGCTGTTCTGGCTTCTGGGATAGCTGCGCAGCCTGCATTTGCTCCATAAGACGCACACACATTTCCCCTTACTTTTTAGGAGGGAAAAGGTGAGTCTTATAGAGCAAAAAATACGGTAAATCCTTCGAAGACAGAGGTCCTCTGGCTGGGACGGGATGATATGGTATTGAGGGGGCAACTCCCATCTCTTGCAGGGGTGCAATTAGTGCCAGCACCGTCCGTTAAGAGTTTGGGTATAATCTTCGATACCTCCTTCTCCATGGAGGCGCAGATTGCAGCTATAACAAAGGCGGCATTTTTTCATCTCCGCCAAGCTAAGCAGTTGGCTCCTTACCTCTCTTGCCCTGACCTAGCCACTGTGATCCACGCGACGGTCACCTCCAGACTGGATTATTGTAACTCGCTCTACATGGGGCTGCCCTTGAGACTGACCCAGAAACTCCAGCGGGTGCAGAATGCCACGGCGAGACTCCTTACGGGGTCTTCGCTGCGAGATCACATTCATCCGGTGCTATACCAGCTGCACTGGCTCCCGGTGGAGTACAGGATCACGTTTAAGGTGCTGGTTTTAACCTTCAAAGCCCTATACGGCCTAGGACCCTCGTACCTACGGGACCGCCTCTCCTGGTATGCCCCACAGAGGAACTTACGGTCTTCAAATAAAAACATCTTGAAGGTCCCAGGCCACAGAGAGGTTAGGCTGGCCTCAACTAGAGCCAGGGCTTTTTCGGCTGCGGCTCCAACCTGATGGAAGGCTCTGTCACAAGAGACAAGGGCCCTGCAGGACTTGACATCTTTCTGCAGGGCCTGCAAGACAGAGCTGTTCCACCAGGCCTTTGGTCAGGGCGCAGCCTGACTCCCTCCTCTGGCAATCTTTACAGAACTTTAGTATGGTTGCCATCAATTTTGATTTTAATTAATTTTTATAATATTTTTAGAATGTTGCACTATTTTAGTGTTTTTAGCCGCCCTGAGCCTGGCTTCGGCTGGGGAGGGCAGGATATAAATAAAATTTATTATTATTATTATTATTATTATTATTATTATTACTACTACTACTACTACTACATGAAAAGAGCAGGAATGAAGATGATGAGCTGACCCTAGCTTACAATTCAAAACACAGGTTAGGCACTGAGGCAAAACCTTTGGGTTCAGCCTATCTTTCTACACAATGCACCCCCCCACACAAAAAATGGCCTCTACAGACACACACACACAGCATCCTGTAATATTTCCAGCTTCTCAAGCTATCACATTATGTTATCCGGGAAGTTAAAGACACTAATCTGCCTCACCTTTTCCAGACGCTCCAAGTGTCCCTATTTTACAGAGACAGTCCCAGATTTATAGAAGCCACCCCGGTTCCTGGTTTGATCCCAAAATGTCCCACTTTTCCTTAGGATGTGCCTGTTATCATCGGAGAAATATGGGAGAGTATGGAGTGATGCGACGCCCCAAGCCGAGGAGATAAGTAACTGTACAACTTTTAGAAGACATTTGAACAGTGCTTTTTCTTCCTGGGGGGACGCAAAACCCTGAACATTTTGTGAATCTAAGTTTGGCCTCATTGAAGGGCAGTATTTCAATATAAGTAGGAAAATGAGAGTACCCCAAACATTTTTTTAGGAAAAAAAAAGCACTGCGTTTGAGGGCAGCCCTGTACAGGGAAGTGTTTTTTTTTAATGCTTAATGTTTTTTATATAGGTTGGAATTGCCCAGAGTGGATGGGCCAGCCCAGACAGATGGGTGACATATAAATAATAAAATTATTGTTGTTATTATTATGAACAAGGACGTCCCTGTTTTCATCGGAGAAATGTTGGAGCATATGGTTTCCTAAAGTGCTATTCTCCCTCATGCTACAATCTAGACAAAGCAATATGTATGTCAGGAATCAATGCTACTGAGATGATGGGGAAGTATATCTAAAGAGACCCAAAATAGATTTTAGCGGGGATGCGCATAGAAAGCTGCTTTATACTGGGTCAGAATATTTGTTCACCCAGTCCTGTCTGGCAGTAATACACCAGGATCTCTGGCTGACATCTTTCACATCACCTGCTACCTGCTCACCTTTTTAAAAAAGCAGAAATACCAAGGGTTTAACCCACAACCTTCAGCATGGAGAGCAGGTGTTCTGACACGGAACTACCAGATCCAACTCGGCAGGTCTTGTCTAGGATTTGAACCCAGGAATTCTTGCAAGAAACATACCCCTAGAGCAAACCATTCCTTCTTTGTCTTTGGAGGTTCTTTCCAAAAAAAAAGTATCAGTTCAAGATGAAGTAATTCTAGTGGCTACATTATGCGATAGTGCCCTAGAAAAAGAGAATTTTGTTTTTCCCAGATTGTTTCAGATATTTGATCTTTGCTGATTCCATGAAAGGATTTCAATCTCTAAGCGTAAGAGGCTAGTAACAGATGCAGTTTGTTTGAGGTGCTCCATTCAATTTGGTTCCGAAAGTCACAGTTGCTCACATAAGTACTCCAATGACCAAAAGTAAACTTATGACGATGGTTATATTGAAACGTATTTCCCCTAGTCTCTTGGAGACTGGGGCCGAATAGGGGGTGGAGTGGACTTCTGGGATCATTTTCTTCAATGGGTTTGCTTGTGTTTGTGTGCATGTATAGATTGTGTCTTTATTTCCTCATCTTATTTTTATTCTGTGATGTTATTGTTGTACTTTTATCGAAGATATTGCCTCCCGTCCTGAGATACTTAGGTTAGGAGTGGGATATAAACATTTTAAAATAATTTTACATTAAAATATAAATATTTTTCAACAACATACGCACAGAGAGAGAGAAGGCTATGACTGGGAGTAAGAATGAAGAGAGGTTGCTCAACCTCCCTCCTACTGTTGATAAATCATCAAGTTGCTTTCATACCTAAAGAAAAAAATGTATGGGGGAACATTATCTTTTCTTCCCTATGGAGAGAGATATTTAAACAACCCTTTGAAATGGAGCCATTTAGTGCATGTTCTTCAAATTTGATTTGATTTGTTAACATCATTGAGCAAGTAACTAGTTAGAAATATGTATTTTTTCTTTTAATGAACAGAATCCTATTCCATCAGCTAGAAATTTCCATGGTAATACATCTCCTTTTGAGGCTTGAGATCTGTGACTTGTTTTTCTTTCCTAATGAGAGGAATAGTGGGGAGACCATCTGACTTATCGATTAAGCTACTATAAGGCATATGTTGGTTCTTTTCCTGCTGCTGAGACAATGGCCTTGGCGTTAGAAGAGCAAAATGAGCTCAGTGAGAGTTCGAACTAACCCAGCAGAAGTCTTTCGGGGCACCTGGAGAACTGGGTGTGGTGCTTTTTGCCTTCTCAATCTCTGTTTTAAATGTACACAAAAAAATTCAAAAAAGGTATGTGGACAAGGGAGAAGGTCTTTGAGGGGTGAAACCATCACAGCACATGACAGGACACTAGGGGTGGGGGTGGTGGCAGCGGGAGAGGAACAAAAGACTTGTCATAAAGGCATTATTTAATCAGTCTCTTCTAGAATGCCAGGCTTCATTTGCACACCATGACCTCCCTAATCAAAAGCCATCCAATTAAAGCAGTGAGAGGGCAATGAACCTATGCAAGAAATTCATAGGTCTCCTCTGTGGATTGTTCATTAGTCGTTCCCAAGTGCCCATTACGGGCTTTACCCATGAAAATGCACCTTGAGAATAAAAGATCTACATCAACAGCACATACACACCCGCCAGGTGAATGGTATTCACTTTTAAAATCAACCCCTCCAGAACGGATAAAGTACAATAACCTTTGCCTACTTGAGAGGGACAAGTGATTTATCAGCTGGAACAAAAACAGAACCCAGTAAGATTAATTTCATACTAATCATAAAGTATTATATGAAAAACTAAACACACAAGCACAGAATGTGCAAAAGATTTTTAAGGAGACGTCTATGCAGCAATTAAACACAAGCATATGGTCATGTTTCAATAACTGCACGCCAATATATTCTAGAACTTCTAACAAATATGAAGTCACAATAATTAGCACTTCCAGTTTGACATCATTTTACAAATGAAAAACGAAGAGATTTGCCATTAAGCAGTATTGACGATATACACATATTTGTCAATTTCATTAACCTTCCAAAATTCACAGTGCATTAATGATAGCAATACACATCATTCCAATATTCAGTGCAATTTCACGGGGGCAAATTCCACATCCTCTCTTCCTTACAGCTGCTAGGAAACATTATACTTTGCAAATATCCCATTGGGGTAAGCAGATGCTAAACAGTTGAATCCGAATAGACTATATTATGCCCCAAAATTAATCCCAGATAAAAAGTAGGGGGCTGTTTTGAATCTATTCATCCTTTTTGGATACACAACCTGCACGGGTTCTTTCCACTAAACACGGTCACTTCATCTGGAAGAAGGGATCTTTCCACTATCAAAAGTAGGCTACTTTTCTAAGCCACATAAAAGGGATATCAGCCTTAAATACATAGTTGATCTAGGCAAAGTGATAAAATAGTATCTCATCTGGTTCTAAAGCACCCATCTTTGGGTTGGCCACCCTCATCCATTTCAAGGCAGGCCCCAGGCTTGAGTAGACACTCGGAATACTGCTGCAAATGCCCCCTATGCCTATCAGCCTACCTGGAACTACTGGGGACCCATCACCATCCCTCTTGGTATTGCCACCATCTCCTGATGCTGCTTGGGCCCCCTGGTGGCATGACAATTAGTCCTGCCTCTGCTTATTAATCTGGGCAGGTAGCTCCTCCAGTTGGTGCCAAGCAACAGCCATGTTTTATCTCCACAATGCAATGTCCAGCACCCAAATGAGTCAGCAAATGTGGAAGTTGCCCAGCACCAATTGGAGCCAAGAAGAAAACCACTGTTGAGTAAACCCGCTGGGGCAATGGAAAAAGGGAAAATGTTGGTTCCCAGCTGCAGAGCTGGCAGGGCCAGCACCCATCACCAGCTGAAACAAGTGATGTTGGGGAATATGAACTATAGCATTGTTGTTGTTATTATTCTTATTTCACACCTAACTTTCACTTTAAGGTCCCAGGATGGTTCTGGTGGGCCCTGACAGTGGCCAGCCCTCCATATTCTATAGTGTGTTTGTTCCTTGGTTTTTTTATTACGAACCAGATTGCCAGTGGCCATCACAGCCTCTTCCCATCTTCTGGCAACATGCCCTGAACCCCCAGGTTCAGTCGCAGACAACTCTGGGGTTGCGCGCTCATCTCGCTCTATAGGCTGAGGGAGCCGGCGTTTGTCAGCAGACAGCAGTCATGTGGCCAGCATAACTAAGCCGCTTCTGGCGAGCCAGAATAGCGCACGGAAACACCGTTTACCTTCCCGCCAGAGTGGTACCTATTTATCTACTTGCACTTTGACGTGCTTTCGAACTGCTAGGTTGGCAGGTGCAGGGACCAAGCAACGGGAGCTCACCCCATTGCGGGGATTCGAACCGCCGACCTTCTGATCGGCAAGTCCTAGGCTCTGTGGTTTAACCCACAGCGCCACCCGCATCCCTATATCGCACATACAGTGCCTATAAATAGCTTTTTCTTTACCAGTCTAGCTGACTCCTAAGTCTCAGTACTGTTAGCTCTGTCTCTCTCCCTCCCTATGTTCACTAGCCAGACTGGTTGGGCCTAAATATTCTGCACCTTTTTTTCACTTGAACTAAAACATGCAATGGTCCAAGTGTGTTCTCCTCCCTGTTCCTCTCCCTGCCAAGGGTTTTCAAAACACATTGTTCTGCTTTTAGGGGGCGAAAGACATATTCTATAGCATGAAGAGATGTTAACATTGTAATCCTATATGCTTCTACTCAGAAGTAAGTCCTGTTGGGTTTGGTGCGCCTCACTCCTAAGTGAGTGTATATAGGATTTCAGTCTAAGGCTGTGCAAACCTATGCCAACTTACTTGGGGGTAAGTCCTCTTAAACTCGGTGATATTTACGTCTGAGTAAACATACATTGAATTAGGCTGAATGGCAAGTAATGAAACTAGAAGAATTCAACTGCAGCCACATTCTAGGAGCCAATACAGCATTTTCCCAAAGAGGTGTGATGTATATAAGCCATTTCCTTTTCCTATCTTGAGTTAATGTAATTTCACACTAATTTAATATGGCTTTATTTCATTTTATTTTACTTAAAAACAGGCACCAAAGTTGCTTATTGGCTTGATAGGAAACCTTTCAAAATGCTCCCTTTGTCCCACAAATCCACACTTATTTTTGTGAGCTCTTTCTATAGGATCTGTTGAATTAGGCAGACATTCAATTATTTCTAGAAAGATTTGATTTTCAGTCTTCAACGTTCATTGTTTCAACATGATGAAAGCGGGAAGGGGAGAATGACAGCAACTAAGAAAAAAAATGTTTGCACCGTTTTGAGCTTCTCTGTTATGATGAACAGAGAAAGAAATTAGTGCAATTATATACATGTCCGTGCACACAGATCTTGACATATTTATGTCTCAAACATTCCTCCAACACACACACAGACAGACAGAGAGAGAGAGAGACAGACAGACACACACACACACACACACACACACACACACACACTTTTTTCACATTGAGGAGTGTAATATTGTCAAGCACAGTGCTGAGGCTACTTGGCTTGTTCCCATACAGAAAGAACCTTTGGTGTTCCCATATTCCAATGGGCAATTCAGTCTTGGCAGAAATGTGCCAATGGATGCTATAAAGCAGCAGGCAGTGGGTGTGTGGTGTGTGCAAGCATTTCAAAACTGCTAACAGCAGCTCCGTTGTGATCCAAACAGCTGTGAGCAAAGACACAGGTGTGCTAACCCAACAAGGCCTGCTTGTGCCTTCCCAGTATGGTGCTGGCCAGGTTTGCAAAGTTGCAGCTGACCACATAACAAACAAGGCTGCCTGAGAAACATCCGCTTGGAGTAAACATTGGGTATGCTTAGTGTTATGTTCAACTCTCCATAACTCTAAAGAGCAAAACACAACAACAGCAAATCCCATTGTCTTAAGCACTGGCTATTATGCTGAGAAGGTCCCTCATCTTGGTTTGTGGACAAGTTGGAGTTTTCCTATAGGTGCAAATGTACCTGTCCAATGTGCTGGTGCGCCATGCCAAGCTGAAGTGTTCATCTGCCTTTTTATTGACACTTCCATTCTCGTGCCCATTCTCAGACATCAGCACAGTTAAACAAACTTCAGAATAGGGCTTTTGGATATTTGCATAAACAATGCATTCCCTTGCCATTTAGAAAAGAAAAAAAGATGTGTTGGCAGTGTAGATTAGTTGGAATTCACTACACAATAAGAGTTCAAATTGGGTTCCCGCACTCACCCTCCGCAACAATTATCACCACGTTATGAGAGACTGCTGGATTTGAAGTGGATTGCAGAGCTAAGACTGCTAGCCTAATGAAAACTAAAATTTCTTTGACTTGGTGTGGGCTAGCTGTGGACCTCCAGCTCTTGTTGGGACTACAGCTCCCATCATCCCTCACCACAGGCCATGTTGGCTGGGGCTGATGGGAAGTGGAGCCAAAACAAAAATCCAGAGGGGCGCAGGTTCCCCATACCAAATGTCCAAAGAAGATGCTTTAAGAATTCGTGCTGGTTCAAGTAGAGTGCCAACCTAGCATTCGTTCCTCTCCTTCATATCATATTCCCCCTTTTTTGTGACACACCATAAAGCACAATGTACACTGAGGTAATAAAAAATATAATCATCTGTCCATCATCATTCTGGTACCCTCGAGAGATCCATGTCAAGAAAATTATTCTGCCCTGACTAATAGGCACACACACACACTCCTTCAACTCTGCAGACAAAAGCCCTTGCACATAAGTTTTGAGGAGATGCAATGACTCTCTATCAACAAACTGGAACTTGACTAGTTTATGCACATAGTTCTCTGTAGTTAGGACCTAGATCAGTCCCTGCAGAGAGTGTTGAGTGTGGCAGTTCTATCTAAGAATTCAGTTCACTTCTACCTAGGTATAACTAATGGCACCCCCTCACAAATGTTATAGGAACAGCTTTTACATTCTTACAAGCATCTGAAGCAAGAAACACCCCTCCACAAATTCACTAAAATTAAATTGATCCAGTAACCAAAAGTAATAGGACCAATCAGACTTGCTTCACAATGGTTTTATGTGATTTTTTTTTTATAAAGAAAATCAGATTTCTAGTTGTGATTTCTTTTCGAAATGTAATTATTGCATCTAAACCCTTTCTCTCCCACATACACCATTTTTCAACTAGTCAACAGTAATATGATCATAATGTGCCATTAATTATTTTTTTCAGAACAACCTGGAAAACTTGACATTATTTTATCATGAAAGGATATGTCCCAAAATTTGATGGAACTTTTGTCCATCATGACCCCAGTAATTTCATAGAATTCCTTCCATTTACAGAAATCTTACTTTTAGGTAAGCACACATGGGATTGCAACCTAAGGTTGTCTTGCTAGTAAATTCTGTTGATGGTGGTGGTACTCATGTTTTTAGTGAGAATTCATAGGACTGAGTGATATCCGAGCATGGCCAATGGCCAGCAACAATGGGAACTGTACTTCAGCTCCATCTGAAGGGCCAAAGGTTAGGAGAAAGAGATTTAGCATCCTGCTAGCCATAGATCTAATTGCCTGTTGAACCTCTTCTTACTGCTTGATTCTTCATAGAGTCTAGAATTTACTTCACTGTAGGAAAACTTGTCTGGATCCCCATGTATTCTACTTGTGTAGAGTCATACTGTTTGTTCCTATTTTCATCAAAACATTTGGTTTCCTTTCCCTATCTTGCATCACAGCCAAGTTCTCTTGCTCTTTAACTTCTCTGTCACATGTCAGAGGGATTTATGTTTATGGATCCAAGATCAAAAGAGGCAGACTACAATAACTACAGCAGAAATAGAGAAAGGGGTGGTCAGTTTTGGGGGTAAAGAAGCCCGGTTTTTCCCCATTCATGAAGCATGATTTCTCTTTTCTTTTCTTTTTTAAAATCCCTATTATTATTATTATTATTATTATTATTATTATTTTGTACCATTTCTCCAAAGCAGACCGCAGAAATTAAAATCAATTCACTGTTATAGCAATTCATGCTAGCATAGTCAAAAAGCATACACAAATCGGCCTCATGTCAGCCTTTCATCATTCAGAGCAGTGAGCTCAGTGGCGACAATAGAGCTCACGCTATTGCATAGAAATGTGAAGCCCAATTAACATCAGAACACACGCTAATGTTCTAATGAAGTAAATGGACTTCAGATGAGGAGGGAAAAAATGCCTATGCACCAATTAGCTGACACCGAAGGCATGTGAAGAAATAGCACGAATAGGAACGAAACAAAAGAGAGGTAAAAGTCACAATTTAAAGTAATTACACACAGGGGCTTATGCCAAGATGTTGCAGTGCCCTTCATCACAGTGAGAGGCCAGCAATTCTTGTTCGTAGGATGTGGGCAATTCACATTTCACATTGTCTTTCCATGGTGCCCACATGCTCAATTTTACTGAACAACAGGCCCCACTGTAGTTTATTTACCTACTGAAGCGAAAACCCACTTTAATGTAAGAACGTACGCCGAGGTGTCGGCTTGAGCAGAAACCAAGCACAAAAGAACTCCTCCAACTTCATTTGAACAGCTGGGGAGAGTCTGTTATGTATCAGGGAAAAAAATTAACAAAGGCCAAAAAGGAAAGAAAGAAGGGAGGTGGGGGGGGGGACCCCAGCAGCTCAGCATAGAACTAGAGAGCTAGCACTGCCCTCGCCCAGCTGTTGCACGATATGGAAGCGTCAGAAGAGGTGGGGAAATGGAAAAGCTGCAGTACATCTGAGCAAAAGGGATGCTTCCTCCTCCCCCGCATGAAGATGATAATATTATATAAAACGAAAACCAAAATCAACTCTGTTTAGATCTAAAAGCGGCCTCGGAAGACTGCGAAGGCAGTAGCTCTAAACAGATTGTGCACCAGAGGAGTATTTTGTGATAGAAAGGCTATATAATAAGGCTGACCTGTTTCCTGTCCATGGGCCGTATCTCCCCTACATACACACACACACACACACACACACACACACACTCAAACTGGTGCACTCTTTAAGCAGATAGCTAGGAAGCTGGCTTATAGCAAGTCAAACGAAGAGTCCATCAGTATTGTCAACCCTGACTGGCAGCAGCTCTCCAGGGTTTCAGGTAAAGGTCTCTCCCAACCTTACCTGGAGATGCTGCCACGGATCAAAACATAATTATATGTGCAGTGTGGCTTTCCATTGAACTGGCCATAACTCTTTAGTTGAATCCAGCCCATAAAGCCTTGCGGGACCCTGCTCCTCCTGGCGACTCATTAGATGACCTTGTTGAGGACTGGAATAACCGGCTCTTAGCAGCCATTGATGAAATCGCGCCTAAGCGCCCTCTGCGACCCCGTCAAAACCAGGCCCCTTGGTTTACTGAGGAGCTCCGGAAAATGAAGTGAGATCTCAGACGGCTAGAGCAAGTATGGCGAAGGACTTGTGACGGAGCCTCAAGAACATCTTATAGGACGCTTATGAAAGCCTATGAGATGGCTATGAAAGCTGCTAAGAAATCTTACTTTACAGCTTCCATTGCATCCACTAGCTCTCGCCCAGCACAACTTTTTAGAATAATTAGGTCAATAACGTGGGGGAAGTGGCGAGGCGGTCCCATGACTCCTTGCCTGGGACCAGCGGGGAGACTAGGGGTCCTCCGTTGCCCACGCCCTCCTTGCGCAGAAGGCTTCCGCGCAGAGAGGGTAGGTGGAGACTAGGCGTCAAAGAACTTCTTTGCTGGAAGAAGTTTAAGAAACGCCCACTGACGGATTCTGCCAGCGATTGAGTCAGCCACGGGCGAGTGACTGTCCGGACAGAGGAGGTTCACTTTGGCAGCCCAGCCTGGTGTTTGCACCCAGCCAGGAAGATAGGCACCTGCTTACGCACAAGCAACCACCTTAGGAACCATTACAGCAATCCGTGAGTCTCTGACGTTGCTTGTGCGCAGCCCGGGGAAGGCAGCACAATGAGCCAGACAGGACCAGCCGGAGAGACAGAGCCAGCAGCCATGGTGCGAGGTCTTGTCGAGAGGAATCAAGACCTGGAGGCACATGTCGCTCGCTACCTTGTCGGCGCGGCTGGAGGAGAGGCGGGCTCAGGATGCGCAGGTCAGAGCCACCCCGATAGGGAGGAAGGTCCCCGGGCTGGTAAATAAGTTTGGAGGGAAGCCCCAAGACTACAATGCTTTCCGAACGGAAATTCAATACGCTTTGGAATTGCAGAAAAATGACTTTGCTGATGACAGGGAGAGGGTGGCGTACATTATTGGACATCTGCAGGATGGGGCACGGGAATGGATCAGGCCCTTGATGGCGACGGAGAATGATGCATTAAAAGATCTTAAAAAATTCTACCAGGCAATGGACGCAATGTTCTCCAGCGAGGTGGAGCAAAGTGTGGCACGGAGGGAGCTGCTGGGGTGCAAGCAGGGGAGCCTGTCCGTCAGAAGCTACTGGTCGCGTTTTGCGATGTTAGTGCACAAGCTCGGGTGGGACCTGGGCTCTGAACCAGTACAAATGCTTTTTGAGGCAGGTTTGGCCCCCGAAGTGAAAGACGAGTTGTCCAGAGCGCCCCGCCCACGGTCGATGGATGAGCTCACAAAGACTGTGCTTGGGATTGGTGTACGCCAGGAAGCGCGGGCTCAGGAAAGGCGGGAGATAAGGGGGGAGCGTTTCCATGGCAACCGCATTCCTGAGATGCCGAGGGAGCCTTCCCAGGCGGCAGAGCCAATGGAAATTGATGGAGCGCGTGCGCGCGAAGTTTCAAACGCTAGCGAAGTCCGGAAAAAGGAGGGAAAGGAGTGGAAAACTACCAAGAAGTGTTTCCTTTGTCAGCGGCCAGGACATTTTGCGAGGGTCTGTCCCCAACGAAAGGCTTGGCAAGGCATGATGGGGACAGCAGGCCATGACGAGAAGGGGGAGGAGGGGCCGGTGCAGGGAAACGAGAAAGCCTGGCTGTCGACCAGCAGGGGCAGCAGCCAGCGACCAATAGAAGTGACCCTCCCAAAGCAGCTATAGCCATTGAAGTGGTGCTAGAACTCCCAAATGGGCACCCAGTCAAGGTGAATGGTCTGCTTGATTCTGGCTCCTCATGTAATTTCTTCAGTAGAGACTTCGCCCTGGAGCACCAGCTCCACCTGTTGCCACTAGATTTCCCCTTGCAGGTGACCACCATTAATGGCAGGGAACTACTGGGAGGGGAAGTGACACACCAGACACCACCAATGCAGATGAGTGTTTCCAGGCACACGGAAACCATGGCCTTTCACGTGGCCACGCTGGCGGGACCCCCAATAATACTAGGAATGAGCTGGCTGGCACTACATGACCCAGTGGTGTCATGGCATCAGCGGTCGCTCACCTTTGGGTCAGCTTACTGCTTAGAACACTGCCTGGGAGGAAAGGAACCAAGAATGACTGTGGCCAGGGTGGCTGGGGTGACCCTGGAGGAAAAGGGGCGGGTTCCACCGCAGTATGCTGATTTGAAGGAGGTCTTCAGCAAGAGAGAGGCAGATAGACTGCCCCCCCACAGACCGTATGACTGCCAAATCAACCTGCTTCCGGGGGCCCAGTTACCGGTGGGTAAGCTGTACGCCATGTCCGACCGGGAGATGGAGGAGTTGAGGCAGTTTATTGACAAGAACTTGAAGAGGGACTTCATAAGGGAATCGAAGGCGGTGGGGGGAAGTCCAGTGTTCTTTGTGGACAAAAAATCAACCAATCAGCCCAGACTTGTGGTGGACTACCGCCGTTTGAATTTGGTGTCAGAACCCGTGACTTTCCCAATGCCCAGAATCGATGATATTTTGACACGTGTGAGGCAGGGAAAGATTTTTACCAAGCTGGACCTAAGGGGGGCATACAATCTGATTAGAATACGGGAGGGGGACGAATGGAAAACAACTATGTTCACCCCCCTGGGGGCTTTTGAGTATTTGGTTATGCCATTTGGATTACAATCGGGATCCGCCTGCTTTCAATCCTTCATGCACCATGTGTTGGGGCCCCTGCTGTACAAGAATTGCGTGGCCTTTTCGGATGATGTCTTAATCTATTCGGAGAATGAAGCACAACACGTCCGAGACATCAGGGAGGTGCTACAGAGATTGAAGAAGCATCAATTGTGGGTCAAGCTGGAAAAATGCCAATTCCATGCCTGGGAGGTCGAGTTCCTAGGATACAGGTTGTCAGACAAGGGACTGGCCATGGACCCAGGCAAGGTGGAAGCAGTGCTGGAATGGAAGGCCCCCAGAAACCGAAAGGATGTGCAGAGGTTCCTAGGCTTCAGCAACTTCTACAGGAAGTTCATAAAGAACTTCGCCCGCTTGACAGCACCCATTACGGATTGTCTTAGTAGCAAAAAGAGGTTCGCGTGGACAGAGGATGTGCAGCAATCCTTTGAGAAATTGAAGAAGGCTTTCACCTCGGAAGAGCAGCTCCTGCATGTGGATCCGGAGAAGCCCATGAGGCTGGAGATGGACGCGTCCGACCACGCCATTGGAGCAGTATTGTTGCAACCCGGATCCAAGGAGAACTGGAAACCATGTGCCTTTTTCTCCAGGAAGCTGAGCAAGTCGGAGCAAAACTACACGGTGTATGACCGAGAACTGCTTGCGATTTACGCGGCATTTCGTCAATGGAGACACCTTTTGATAGGGGCACGGCACAAGATCCAGGTCCGAACCAACCACAAGAACCTGGAATACTGGCGGACCGCACGGGTGCTTAACCAGAGACAGATCAAATGGTCCCAGGGTTCGCCAAGTTTTTCTTCGAGATACAATACGTGCCGGGAGGGGAGAATGTTAGGGCGGACTGCAGGCATTCAAGCTTCAGCCCTATAAACACTTTTTGGTGTCATAAAACTCAGGGGGGCTTACTTCCTCCTAGCTAATGTGGTTTGTTGTTGTTTAGTCGTTTAGTCGTGTCCGACTCTTCATGACCCCATGGACCAGAGCACACCAGGCACTCCTGTCTTCCACTGCCTCCCGCAGTTTGATCAAACTCATGCTGGTAGCTTCGAGAACGCTGTCCAACCATCTCATTCTCTGTCGTCCCCTTCTCCTTGTGCCCTCAATCTTTCCCTTCATGGATCACTGCCTTGCCATGGCGAAGGGGCTTGAATAACTCAGAGAAGCTATGAGCTATGCCGTGCAGGGCCACCCAAGATGGACAGGTCATAGTGGAGAGTTTTGACCAAACGTGATCCACCTGGAGCAGGAACCGGCAAGGCACTCCAGTATCCCTGCAAGAAGACTCCATGGACAAAGACAACGGGCATATAAAAGCTAATGTGGTACAAGAGGTTAAAAAAATAATAATCTGAAAACAGTCTTCTTTGAAAATCTGGGACCAGGCTCACTGGTTTCAAGACAGGGTTGGTTTTAAAAAACAACAACAACCAAATATTTAATATAATGAATTCATCCTGTATATATCTGATCAAATCAAATGTTTAATTAAATAACTGACAGAATATGCTTTTGCACATTAGGTTTCTTATGTCTCTTATTCCAGTATTCAATAAGGGGTTTCCTGTTATCTCGAAAAGTCCTGGCCTTTTGTTCCCCTTAATATAATCATATAATTATATGCTTTGCTGAACCCATTACAAAGATCAGGTGCCTTTTTATTTTGCCAGTTTTAGTCAATATTACCTTCAACATGATTAATGAATTTCTTACCAGTCCTGCTGTTTGGCAATATCTTTCATTAATCCAAGTAGTAATACCTTGGGATCCAAAGGTAAGCCATAGCTAATCATTTCTTTTAAAAGAAAGTATTGAAATAAGTCTATAACTCAACCAAACACTGTGTGTATTTGTATTTTGTATTTCAAACATGTATTCTATTTTGTATCTCAAACAGCTTAACAGATACTTTCTGAGATGCATGCACAAAATGTACCATTAATATACCATTCTATTGGGGGAGAAGAGGAAGTTCCCGAAAGTGGAAATCTAATATTCAGACATACTATGGACCATCTCATGAAGGCCCTCCATCTAGTCAAAATAGATTAAAATGGCTGTGAAACAGAACAAGAATTGTCCTGATTAGTTAGGAGGATCATCAAATATCAGTTCAGAGATGGTGTACCTTCATTAGCTCAAAGCAATGAGAAAGTGCAAAGCTGTTGAAACCAGAGTCCTTTTCGTTGGAAATTCCCAGGTGTCAAAAAAGGCTATTTATGTATGCCACCACTGCGGTCCATGTTTTGTTAGCCCAAAAATGGAAAACGAGCGAGGTCCCAACTAAAGAAGAATGGCAACTTAAACTGATGGAATATGTGCAGCTTGTGGACCTAACATATAGAATAAGAGAACAAGAAGAACATACATTTAAAGAAGATTGGAATTGGAAAATGTTTATTGAATATATGGGGGGCAGATTGTGTACATTTGGAAACTTTGGCAGCCTTGAGATAAATTCAACAGTGTAAACAAGTTTTGTTGGTTGTAATAATGGAATACTGAATGGTTTAGCTTATGTAAAACATGCAGGGATATATGATATGCAAAATGAACCATGGAAAGAGAGGAGGAAAGTCACTGACATTTTAAGGTTGTCTAAATGAATATTCTAAAGTGGGAAACAGAAAATTTAATTTTAAAAGTGTGTGTGTTTGTGTGTGTGTGTGTGTGAGAGAGAGAGAGAGAGAGAGAGAGAGAGTACAAAGCTGTTGCACATCCTCCAATTCCTTCCCCACCTGCTGCAGAGCAGGTGAGGGGGGAAAGTGAGTGGACAAATGGAACAGGAAATGGAGCAGGAAACAACTATAGCACCTCAAATTGTAGTGGTCACAGTGCTTGCCTGTCTTTAAGGCTGCAGCTTTAAGACTACAGGTGAAATAGCACCTGTTTTGCATGCAAAAGGTCAATCTCAGGCATCTCCAAAGCAGAGCTAGGAGGGACTCCCCATCTGAAATCCTGGAAAACTGCTAACAGTCACAGTAGACAATGCTGAACTAAATGGACCAATGGTCTGATTCAGTCTATGGCAGCTTCCAATGTTCCTATCTGGGAGACTTCTTCCAGTCAGAAGGCCCACTTTACGGCACTATTGTGAACCCAATCCAAACCCACAAAGTATGTTTCTACAAGGCTTTGGCCTAGACCTGGTATCAGTATTCTCTCAGGCTTCGTGTTAACATTACACTCACCTCATGATGTGGGGAGTTCTCATGTGATGTCTTTGCTCATTGGCATTGTATATCATGTGCCGGTGACATTCTCTTGCTTTCCACCTCAGGAATCTAGCCCAGTAATTTCATGATTGCTCAGTTTGCCATCTTGCTCACATAGTAACTGCAATATTGACCTTAAGTTTGTGTGGAGAAACTTCCAGGAGCAAGAATGCCAGCTTGGCCCTGCAACCGTGAGTACCTGGGGTTGTGGGTGCCACACAAAATTGATAGCCCTGGCACTGAAATTTGTGGGTGCCCAGCCCCTTTATGGGGAGTTTTGTGGCTGCTCGGGCACCCAGAACCCCAGGGAGTTGGCACCTATGTTCAAGAGAAAGATATTTCTCCATCAGAACAGAATACGCAGCACACAGATGGCCAGTAAAGTGCAGGGGCAGAGGAAGAGGGTGTGGTGGGTGCGGGCCACCCCGGGTGTCACCACTGAGGGGGGTGACAAAATGCCAGGCGGCACTCACTGCGGGGCCTGCAGTGCACCCAAGCCACGCGTCTCTCCTGGGAGAGACGCAGTGGCTTGGGCACTCATAGGCTCTGTGCTGCCCAAACGGTCTGCCCGCTGCCTCCCCTCCCCCCCAGCTGTAGGGCGGCTGAGTCGGAGGAGGCAGGCTGAGTGGAAGGAGTCCCCGGCCCTATGGGTGGCTCGCACTGCTCCTGGGCGTGCCGCCCCAGGCGCCCAAGCTGCTTCCTCTGCCACTGGTAATGTGGAGACAGTCTAGCTTTCTTCTTCTCTATGGTTTCAGTCAAGGTACTGGCACAGAGGGACTCTGCCAGAACAGAGTGGCCATATTTGTAAAGGGCAGACACTATGGCCGGGGTAACCAATATGGAACCCTCTGGGGGTTGGACAACAATTACCATTGTCTCTGTCCATGACCAACGGCCATGCAGACTGAGGCTGATGGGAGTTGGAGTCCAACAATATCTGGACCATACCTCTGCTCTTCAGAAGCAGAAGTCTTGACTTCCATTTTATTGCTAAGTATTGTTGATGTGATATCTATCCCAGGGGGGTTTCTAAAGAAAGTCACTAACAACAGGGAAGGAAAGTACATTACAGAAGACTCACCTAGGGCAAACAAAACATGTGCCAACCAACATTACAGCTCATTTCCTATACCAGCACATCACAATGTAGTAAGGATAACTTTTAAACTTCACCTCAGTAGCCAAAGCTGGTAGCTGGCTTCAGTTTTCCCCACCATGTAGTTTTGTTCTAAAGGGATGCCTATTTACAACCTTAACTGTACCCAAAGAAGGTGGTGGTGCTTGTTTTTGTCTGATATTTATAGGCTATACTTTATAGTTAAAATATATAATTACTGAAGAAGGCATAATGAAATCTTCTATTGTTAGACAACACACAGCAATTCTAATTAACAGGGGAACCGATAAAAGAATTTACAGTGGCACTGCTGCAGGAAAATGCAATTTCTTAGTATGGCTCTTGCCGTTTGTTTTACGGCACCGCAGTTCTTTTTGCATTCATGGCTGATTTGGGGAACTCATCTACAGCAAAACATTTTAGGTACCACCAGCTGTGTCAAAAATACTACAGTGTAACAAGCAACAGAATTTCTGGGACACCACAGCTAGCAGCAGACAGGATGGTGGGACGGAGGCACTTACCTGACCTCCTGGTGGGTGAATTGTTGCTGCTTACCATGAGGACAAGGCGTGAGGCAGTGCAAACACACAGGCAGGAACCAGATTGCTTCAGCTGATTCATTTTATATTATGAACCGCCCTGTGATCCTTGGATGAAGGGCGGTACAGACATTTAATAAAGAAAATAAAAAATAATTTGCACCACATTCCCATGTTGTGAAGTGTGAAAGGACTCCTTTAAAAAGTGTCAAGTGTGTTTTGAGAAGTTGTTGTTGTTTTTTGCTCCACTACATCTGCAGGAACAAATCCTTCCAACTCTACAATTCTACGATTCTATGATTCTGTGAAAATAAAGAGTATGTAAAAATTAATTTCATAATCACCCCATGGTAAGATTTTGTCTGTAAAAGCTGATTGCACGAACTTACCTTCAATGCAAGGAACTGACAGCAATATCATCCTTTAAATGTTTGTATATTCACCATCAACACAAACTTCTGGATTAAATGAGAATAACCCATCACACCACATTAGATGTCAGAGTGATGGGTTAGGACTGGCAAGAGCTAGCTTCCAGTTCCCACTTAGCCATAAAGCTCTCTGGAAGGGATGTGCGAATCTTGTCACTTTGGTTTTTCTTTCAAATCTTAAGTTCGGTTTTTACACTTCCACATCAATTTGCAGCTTTTTTTTTTTTTTAAAGACAGTCCACATAAAAATCCATCAGCATGATAGCATGACTTTATGATAGCATGATAGCATGACTTTATGATAGCATAAAAAATAAATAAATGCATATACGCTCGGGTGAAATGTGTGTAAAAAATGCAAATATTTGGAGAAAATATTTCTCCTAATATGCACAAATACAATTTTGCCTAAGAACCATGTTTTTGCAATTTTTCTCCAAATATTTGCATTTTTTACACACATTTCACCCGAGCGTATATGCATTTATTTATTTTTTACATATTACTTGTCTGGAGATCTGCATTGCAGAATTCAGAGAAGTGCAAATTCTGAATGTCTATTTTGGTTTATGTCTTGTTTCAAAAAAGAGGAAATAAGGCAAGTTTGCCTTGGAATGCAAACTGAATCCAATTTCTTCCCCATCCCTGCTCTCTGGTGATATGGGCCCAGTCACTATCTCTTCCCTTTACCCACCTTGTCAGGGTTGTGGTGAGAATAAAAGGGGGGCATGTACCTTGAGATCCTCAAAGCAAAGGCTGGATATAGCTGAATAAATAGCGAGAATTGGGATGAGTTTTTCTAGGGCTCTGTTAATAACTCAAGAAACATGATGATGATTGTCAGAGCTGCTTCCAGATCCTAGCTCACAGAGGATCACGCTAGCCAGCGATCATTAAATAAAAGTCTTTATTGAGTTACAGTTTCCATTCTCAAGCTGCTGCGTGCAACCCTACGTCTAATGGTTAGATCGGCGAAGCCCCATCTGAGTCTCCGCCCCTTGTACACCAACTTAATATCCTAGCCTTGCTCCACCTTTTCCGCCTGACTGTTCTTCTCTGGGTCCCTCTGCCCCCCGGGGTCTCTTCCTTCCGGGATTCCTCTGACGCTGACGCTGACCCCCCTGACTCTTCTCCCTCCTTTCGGCGGGCTTTAGGACCTGGCTCCCTTTCCGGGCTGCCTATTGCGCCACCTTCCTGTGCATTTGAACTTGTCGCGCGCGCCCAACCTTCCACCTTCCGTCTGACCGTTTCTTCGCTCCCCGATGGAGGTGTGGCCACTCCTGACTCGTGCCCTCCCCCCTGTTGTGAGCTGCCAGCGCTTGATCCCTGGCGCCCTTCCTCTTCCCTGCTCTCTGGCGGTGACGCTGGTCCCGATTTCCAACTGCTCCCCTCTGAGTCCCCTCTGGCTCTATCTTCCTGGGGTGTCCCCCTAGGCTCCCCCCTTGCCCTGGCCACTGGTGCTCCTTTCTGTGAATCTTCTGATTCACTGGAAAGACTCGGAGATCTCGGGTCGTCGTCATCACTCATCTTTTCTTCTGCCTCCTCCCCCTCGCTCTCTGTTTCCTCCCTTGCCCTTGCCTCTGCTCCTGAACCCCTGACATCCATCCCCCCCTCGAAGCCCCCTCTTCCCCCCTCCCCTCCTTCCGGTGCGGGATCTGGGTGCAGCTGTGTCAGGGGGACGAATGTCGGATACAGTTCGCTTCCCGTGGCGGGCCGCCATCCGAAGTCTTCCGGTTCTTCCTCCCTGCTCTCGTTGACGACGGTCACTTCCGCTTCCATCTCTGTGCCGCCGTGCTCGAAACCCGGGTCGTCCCCGAAAACGTCCATGTCCGTCTCTCCCTCGTTGCCTTCTGGAGACGTTGCTCGTCCTGGACCCTCCAGCCACCTTCTGCGGAACTGCTCCTCTGGTCGATCATCCCACCAATACGAGGGTTCTGAAGCAGATCCCGAGGGTGACCCCTCTGGGGAACGGGCGTCTCGTGTCGGTTCCTCGTCCGAGTCGAACCCCCGGAACGTGCTGGCTGAAAGCGTGGGCGTGAAAAGCCAGTCGTCGAAAAAGTCTGCTGGCATTGGCCTGTGTGGGAAGAGGGCATGAAACTCTTCTTTGAGCAGAGGTTCGTCCAAAGCGTAGCCCGGCACCCAGCTGTTGGCACTGGCCGGGGTGCCCTCCTTGGCGAGAAAGTATTCTACCCCCTCTTCCCCCCATCTGGAGTCCAAAATCTCCGTGACTTCGTTGATGCGCTCCTCCTGTGCCACTCCCCCTTGCCCGGTTCTCTCTCGGAGCGGACCCGGTGCCGTTCCTGGTTCCTGAAACCTGTGAGGTGCCTTGTAGGGAGTGAGCACCGATCTGTGGAACACCGGATGCATTCTGGAACCCTCCGGAAGAGCCAGCCTGAAAGCCACCGGGTTGACCTGTTCTTCAACTTGGTAGGGCCCCAGTTGTTTATGCCCTAGTTTCTTCTTCGCCAACGACCTGGCCGGCACTGCGTGGGCTGCTAACCAGACCCAGTCTCCCACATGGATCTCTTCGCCAACCCTTCTGTGTTTGTCCGCTTGTACCTTGTATGCGTGTTTAGCCAGCTCCAGGTGCCGCCGCAGCTGATCGTGGACCTCCTGCAACTCCGACGCGAACGCATCTGCTGTCTGCGGCTCCCCCTCCCCCATTCTTTCCAGTCCCGGGAAGGTTCTGGGGTGCCTCCCGTTGTTGGCGAAGAACGGCGTGACCCCCGTGGACACGTGCTTCGTGTTGTTGTAGGCGAACTCGGCGAGAGGCAGGTAATCCACCCACGTCGCAGGCTGTTGATTCGCATAACATCTCAGGTACTGCTGCATGATGGCATTGACCCGCTCCGCTTGCCCGTTGGTCTGCGGGTGTCTAGCCGACGCCAGGTTGATCTTGACGTTCAGGAAGCCCATCAGCCTCTGCCAGAAGTTCGAGATGAACTGTCGCCCTCGGTCGGACAGAATAGACCGCGGCAGACCGTGAACCTTGAACACGTGGTCTATGAACAGTTTGGCGGTTTGTTCCGCCGTGGCCACCTTCGCACACGGAATGAAATGTGCCATCTTGGAGAACAAGTCCACCACCACCAGCACAGCCGTCTTGCCCCTCGAGCTGGGCAGATCCGTGACAAAGTCCAGGGCCACTCTCTCCCATGGTTCGAACGGAGTTTGCAGCGGTTCCAGCAGTCCGGCCGGCGGTCTGTGCACTGGTTTGGCCCTCTGGCAGGTGTCACACCTCGCCACGTAGTCCGCGACTTCCCCTCTCATTCCGGGCCACCAGAAGTCTCTGGCTACTAATTCCACCGTCTTCTCCTTGCCAAAGTGCCCGGCAGTGGGCGCGTCGTGCAGCTGCCGCAGTACCTTGGCGCGAAGTTCGTCTCCCGGCACGTAGATGGCCCCTTTACGGATGAGCAAACCATCTCGCAGCTGGAACTCGTCGGTCGCTGCCGTGCCCCTGTGCACCTCTGCCATCTTTGCTTGCGCGAAGGAGTCATCCTGCAACGCTCGTCGCACCGCATCCAGGTCAACTGTTGCCGCCGCGCACGCCCACACTGTCGGTGCGAAGATGTGCATGGCGGCCGCTGGCGTTGCCTCCTCCAGATACTGTGGCTTACGGGAGAGAGCATCCGCCATGATGTTGGTGTCCCCCGGGACATATTCTATTCGGAAGTCGAAATTCGCAAAGAACTCAGCCCAACGTATCTGCCTCTGGTTCAGGAACCGTGCCGTGCGCCAGTGCTCTAGATTCTTGTGGTCCGTGCAGACCTGCACCGTGTGCTTGGCGCCGATCAGGAAGTGCCTCCACGCTTTGAACGCTGCATGAATGGCCAGCAACTCCCTGTCCCAGATGGTGTAGTTCTGTTCGGACTTGCTGAGCTTCCTTGAGTAAAACGCTCCCGGCCTCCAAACCCCCTGCGGGTCTTTCTGCAGCAGGACTGCTCCCACGGCTCTGTCTGAAGCGTCTGTCTCCACCCTCATCGGCCTGCTGGGGTTGACATGAAGCAGCTGCTCTTCCGACGCGAAGAGACGCTTGAGTGCCTGAAAGGACTGCTCCGCCTGCTCTGTCCAGATGAACTTCTTTTTCTTGGAGCTGAGCGTGTCCGTGATGGCCGCTGTCTGCATCGCAAAGCCTTTGATAAACTTGCGATAGAAGTTCGCGAAGCCGACAAACCGTTGGACCTCCTTCCGGTTGCGTGGGCTTTTCCAATCCAACACTGCTCGGACCTTGGCGCTGTCCATGGCGAGCCCTTTATCAGACAACTTGTAGCCCAGGAAATCCACCTCCGTCACGTCGAATTGGCACTTCTCCAGCTTGGCGTAAAGCCTATGTTGCTGTAGCCTGCTCAGCACTTCCTTGACGTGTCTGTCATGCTCCTGCTGCGATTCCGAAAAGATCAGGATGTCATCCAAGAAACAGACGCACGTCTTGTAGAGGAGCCCCGCCAACACGTGATGCATGAAAGCTTGAAAAACGTGGGAGCCATTTTGCAATCCAAAAGGCATAACTCTATATTCGTAGGTGCCCAGGGGCGTGAACATGGCTGTCTTCCACTCATCTCCCTCCCGCATGCGAATGAGGTTGTATGCCCCTCGCAGGTCCAACTTGGTGAACACTCTGCCCTTCCGTACCTTTGCGAGGAGGTCGTCGATTCGGGGCATGGGGAAGTCCGATGGCTTGGTCACACTGTTCAAGATGCGAAAGTCCACTACAAGTCTTTTTTGGGGCGTGTCCCTCTTCTTAACAAAGAATACCGGACTGCCCCCCGCTGCCTTGGACTCTCGGATGAAACCGCGCTCCAAATTATGATCTATGAACTCTTTGAGTTCCTGCAGTTCGTCCTCAGACATGGAATACAGCTTCCCTTTGGGCAGCGCCGCCCCCGGCAGCAGGTCAATTTTGCAGTCATATGGTCTGTGGGGGGGTAGCCTGTCTGCCTCCTTCTCGCAGAAAACCTCCAAAAATTCTGCGTACTTGTGGGGAACCGCTTGCAGCGTGCCTAGCTGCAGCTGTGACTCCTCTTCCTCTCCTTCCTGCCTGGGCACGATGCAGTGTTCAGCGCAAAAGGAAGAGCCGAAGGTCAGCTGCCTCTGGTACCAAGCCAGCGTCGGGCTGTGCTTGTCCAGCCAACTCATGCCCAATACAATGGGCGTGTCCGATAGTTGAGTGACATTGAAGCTGATGATTTCCCTGTGATTCCCAAGTCGCATCACCATTGGTGGCGTCTGCTTCACCACTTGCCCCCCTAGCAGCTCCCTGCCATCCACCGTGACAACCTGCAGGGGCAGCGTGGCAGGCAGCAACTGTATAGCGTGCCGGTCGACAAAGTCCTGCCCTATAAAGTCCGCATTGCTTCCGGAGTCAATGGTGATTGGCACGTCCATGGTGATTCCATTGGGCAGCTGGAGCGACGCGGTGAGCCTCACTACCGGTTTGGGCGGGAGGGGGTCCATGGGCTGTAAAATCTCTGGGGACTGCTTCACTGACACGTCTGGCTGGGCCCCAGTGCCTCTTCCAACCAGACTCCGTCGTTTCCCTGCTGTGGTTGTCCTTGCTGCGTTGCTGCAGTTACCATTGCTGAGGCTGCAGTGTGCTTGTGGAGCCTCTGGGGACACTCTTTCGCCATATGCTGTGGATCATCGCAGATGTAACACTTCCTGTTCCCTCTAGGAGGCTTCGCTTTCACTGCTGCCGGTGCTAGGGCTCTGGCTGCTGACTGAGCCCTTGCACCTCCAACCTCCATAGGTTCCGCTCCTCCTCCTGGCGGAGGCGTGGATTGCGCACGCGCTGCTTCTCTGGGAAGGAAGGAGGAGCCCCTGGCTGGTTCGCGCCCTCCACGCCCTTCGCCACTGCTCCACGGACGTCCTTCCAGCCGCACCCCCACCGCCAGCGCCCTCTGAACGATCTCCTGCGTGGTCCGGGGTCTCTCCCCCCTCGCAATTTCATCTTTAACCGAGCCGTGCAATCCCTCCCAAAACAGGTCTCTTACAGGAGCCGAATCTCTGTCCCATTCCAGAGCACTGACCAAAGCGAAAAAGCGGGCATGGTACTGCCTTACGCTGGCCCTCCCTTGCTTCAGTCCATGTATCTGCTGCCGAGCAAGATCCACGTCAATGCTTGACAAAAAGCACCCATCCATCGCTTTAATAAAGGCATCCGCATTTTGGAACGCTGGATCATTATCTCTCCACAAATTGCGCAGCCATGCTTTAGCATCTCCATGCAAATGGGACATGATGAATCCCACCTTCTCTTGCTCATCTCTAAAGTCTTTGTTCAGCAGTTGCAGTGCACACATTACATCTGCTCTAAAGTTGGGGTACTGTTGCAAATTCCCATCGAAGTGAGAGACCAGACCGCCTGTTCGTCTCCCCAACCCAATCCCCTCCGGTTTGGGTGTCAGTTGCCCTTGCTTCGTAAGCACTTCCGACCTGACCTGGAGATCCCTGTAGGCGGCAGCTGCGTCCTCCTCTCTCTTCCTGGATGCAAGAGCCTCGGCATTCAGTCGTGTCACTGCTTCTCTGAGTTCCACTATCTGCTGTTCGGCCGTCATGTTGTCTGCCGTTCGTGAGCTCGCTAGTAGGCACCCGCTTTCTCTCCTCTCCGCGAGGCTGTAGATGCCCACAATTTAAGTGATGGGGCTTACTGTCAGAGCTGCTTCCAGATCCTAGCTCACAGAGGATCACGCTAGCCAGCGATCATTAAATAAAAGTCTTTATTGAGTTACAGTTTCCATTCTCAAGCTGCTGCGTGCAACCCTACGTCTAATGGTTAGATCGGCGAAGCCCCATCTGAGTCTCCGCCCCTTGTACACCAACTTAATATCCTAGCCTTGCTCCACCTTTTCCGCCTGACTGTTCTTCTCTGGGTCCCTCTGCCCCCCGGGGTCTCTTCCTTCCGGGATTCCTCTGACGCTGACGCTGACCCCCCTGACTCTTCTCCCTCCTTTCGGCGGGCTTTAGGACCTGGCTCCCTTTCCGGGCTGCCTATTGCGCCACCTTCCTGTGCATTTGAACTTGTCGCGCGCGCCCAACCTTCCACCTTCCGTCTGACCGTTTCTTCGCTCCCCGATGGAGGTGTGGCCACTCCTGACTCGTGCCCTCCCCCCTGTTGTGAGCTGCCAGCGCTTGATCCCTGGCGCCCTTCCTCTTCCCTGCTCTCTGGCGGTGACGCTGGTCCCGATTTCCAACTGCTCCCCTCTGAGTCCCCTCTGGCTCTATCTTCCTGGGGTGTCCCCCTAGGCTCCCCCCTTGCCCTGGCCACTGGTGCTCCTTTCTGTGAATCTTCTGATTCACTGGAAAGACTCGGAGATCTCGGGTCGTCGTCATCACTCATCTTTTCTTCTGCCTCCTCCCCCTCGCTCTCTGTTTCCTCCCTTGCCCTTGCCTCTGCTCCTGAACCCCTGACAATGATGATGATGATAAATTTGTATCCCATCCATCTGACTAGGTTGCCCCCGCCACTCTGGGTAGCTTCCAGCATATATAAAAACATAATACAGTGGTACCTCGGGTTAAGAACTTAATTCGTTCTGGAGGTCCATTCTTAACCTGAAACTGTTCTTAACCCGAGGTACCACTTTAGCTAATGGGGCCTCCCGCTGCCGCCGCACCCCCACCACCCAATTAATGTTCTCATCCTGAAGCAAAGTTCTTAACCTGAGGTACTCTTTCCGGGTTAGCGGAACCTGTAACCTGAATCATCTGTAACCTGAAGCGTCTGTAACCCAAGGTACCACTGTAACACATGAAACCTTAAAAGGCTTCCCTATACAGGACTGCCTTCAGATGTTTTCTGAAGGTTATAGAGTTGCTCATCTCCTTGACATCTGATGGGAGGGCGTTCCACAGGGCGGGTGCCACTACCGAGAAGGCCCTCTGCCTGGTTCCCTGTAGCTTCACTTCTCACAGTGAGGGAACTGCCAGAAGGCCCTGGTGCTGGATCTCAGTGTCCAGGCTGAATGACAGGGGTGGAGAATACAAGTGTATAGTACTGAGGCCCATGCATCAAGCAGCAGTCAAGAGCATCCAGATCTTATTAAAACGAAGAATGCCTACATCTGTTACTCAAGTTATTACAAAGCCACCAGTGTCATACTTAATAAATAACGAGGCAGGCTTTTTAAACAGAAACCTGATGTAAACTTAACACTCACCCAAAAAAAAATAATAAAAAATTGTAACGTTAAAAGCGAGCTGCCTATATAGAAGGACTCCGACGATTTTCCACGCAGAGGAGGAAAGTGGAGCAGCCTGTGCCAAAACTTGGCTCTTTTTGCCATAATCGCTGTGCTGGGATAGCTGTGCTTTAGTACTATTTGTGTAAAACAGCGTCCCAGCGAAATGTGGGCCAGGAGTGAAGGAGGGGGGAAAACGCAGAGAGAGAGAGAGCAGCCCAGACACTGCTGGTTTATTAAAGTGCCCTTCATTCACCTGCTCCATCCAAATCAAACAGCTCTGATTGGCGTTCCGTCTTGTAAAACGGGTATTGTGTGAGCAGTGGGCAGCTGGAGTCCTCTGAGAATCTTCACTTGTCAGAGATGAATCAATCATCTAGAAAGATGTCAGCATCTGCCCAAACCATTTTATATTAGAATAAATGGCAGATGGTGGTGTTTTTATATTTAATCAGTTCCACCAAATGCAGTTTCATCTCTTATAAAACTAAACCATCTGCAGCGTGTAGGTGTACAGATCTAGCTAAATGCCCGCTGCAGAACCCTCTTCTCTTAAAGGTAAATGGTACAAGTTAGTGGCAGCATTTTGGCACCATAAACTACAGGAGGAAGGGGAGGGGGGGGAGAGATTTGACTTTTGCTTTTTAAATATCAGTGTGTTCTTGCAAAGGCTTTCAGTGTAATCATGCCAATAATTTATGTGTAGTATCAAGGCCCGTGCTTAATTCATAATTTAGATGGCACATATCTGCGTCAGCCTGCCCTGGATTGCATGAAAAAAATCACCTCCCCCACTATGTATGTATGAACATATTTCTTTTTTTTTTTTTTGCAAAGGCCTTTGGCTATGTGCAATGAAGTTTATTTACTTCGCTCTGGGTGCAATATTTGTCCATCTGCAGGCCGGTGTGATGAATCTTTTACTTGGAAGGAAGTCCTGCCAAAGTGACAGGTTGCAATGCACACTTACCTGGGAGTGAGCTAGATTGACTAAAACAGGACTTACTTCTGAGTAAACATATATAAACTAGCACTTACCTTTAAAAGGTTGTACTGTTATTCCCTGATAAGCGAGCACAGAATGAATTTCGAAACTTTTTTTTTATCATTGCTTTAATCTATTGATTTTACTTAGCATTTTATTGATCAAATGTTGATAGTTTTATCATTTTTCGTCATGAGCATTTTTCCTCATTGTTTTCAGGGCAGGAAGATGCTCGAATCCTCTACTGCAGGCATGAGGAAACCTGTGGCTGCCAGCTCAACAACTTTGTCTGGATTTTCACTTTGGGGAATATGGCAGCCCTACCCAGACCACAGCTTTCATTAACCCTTCCCAGGGGTGCCAGCTTGAATAAACAAATTGGGGGGGCCTGGGTAAGCCCTGCCCTGCATAATTGATCACATGATGCGGTGCATGCACACCATTTGAATGGCAATGCCCATCAACTTGGGGGGCCCAGTCCCCTCAAATATTTTATTCAGGGAACCGAAGGGACCTTGGCCCCTAGGAGTTGGCCCCTATGTCCCTTCCCGTTGGCACGGCTGGCTGGGGCCAGGAAGTTGCCTTATACCAAGTGAGGCTGCTGGTCCATTTAATCCAGTATTGTCTACAGTCTCCCGGGTTCCAGGCAGGAGTCTATCCCGGCCCTACATGGAAACGCCAGGAATTGAACCTGAGACCTTCTGAATACAAGGCAAATGTGCTACCACTGAGCTACAACCCATCTGCAAAACCGATGGGAGTCTGGAGGACTACAGATCCCACCCCCCTGCTCTCACCATATAGTACAGTGGTACCTTGGGTTACAGATGCTTCAGGTTACAGACGCTTCAGGTTACAGACTCCGCTAACCCAGAAATAGTACCTCGGGTTAAGAACTTTGCTTCAGGATGAGAACAGAAATCGTGCTCCGGTGGTGCAGCGGCAGCAGGAGGCCCCATTAGCTAAAGTGGTGCTTCAGGTTAAGAACAGTTTCAGGTTAAGAATGGACCTCCAGAACGAATTAAGTACTTAACCCGAGGTACCACTGTATATGTTTAGCTGCAGAAAGGCATGGTTTCTACCACTCCCAGTTAATCTCTCTTTCTTCCTTTCTTTTTTTAGTCACGATTTCTGAGTAGAGCAGGTTGGGTACGTTGGCTGCATGGTATTTAACCAAGATGAAAAATAAAAATAGACACCCACAACTTTAACGTAGATTATCTTTTGAGCGCATACGTCTGAGTAGCACCATCTGGGTGGGGTTTGACCAACAGCAGGTTAGAGAGCTGATTTCAAATACAAGCAGATGGATTTCCCCTTACTTTTGGCTGTATGAAGCAAGTACACATCTTACCACCAACTGGACTATTTGTGAGCAAGTAGCATCGTGGAGAGATCATCTATTTCAATATATTGGACTGTGTTCCAGCGTATGCTTCGACTGCAGCATTTTTGATGCTTCTCAATTCTTGGCAATCAACTTTTTGAATTGGAGTGTTTAGTATGTTCCAAGTCCAGTATCTTAAAAGTGCCTACAACATGTCAGAGGACATTTACCCCTTCTCGTTGGTGAACTAAAGTATATGTGCAGTAACATTACTAAGTTGCTAAGAAAAGTCTGGATTTCTTTAAGGATGAACAAACAAACACAGAGAAAGAGACTTTTTTTGGAATACTATCTAAGACTGCAGTCATGTATCTAGAACTAAGCATCACTACTATTTTTGCCTGGGATTCAATCACATGGCGACAAATTCAGGTTGTACAATTATAGTGGATTTTGCAGTCCTATGCAAAAAGAAAAATCCTGCTTATCGGATCAAAAGATCAGGAAAGGGCCAGGAAAATGCCCTGGGAAGTAGGAATGTGGGTTACCATCTATTCAATTTGCATTTAAAGGCAGACATGCATAATTTGCATTTTCCAAAACAATATGTGGCAGGTCATACTCTGGACTTTGTTTTCTCAGCTGGGTGGGAACAACGTGATCTGAAAGTGGGGGGTCAGCCCCTTGTCATGGTCAGATCACTTTCTGCTAAGCTTTAGGCTTCCAGCACCTTTTCCCCTCAGTAGAGGCTGGGGACCTATGAGATCATCATCTGAGGCCCTTCTCCGTGTGCCTCATCCATGAGGGGTCCAGAAGGTGGCAACAGAAGAACGGGCCTTTTCTGTAGTGGTTCCCTCTTTGTGGAATGCTCTCCCCAGTGAAGTTCATCTGGTGCCTTCATTATACACCTTTAGGTGGCAAACGAAAACATTCCCCTTCAACCAGGCCTTTGGCTGATTAACATCCAATACCCTTTTAAAAGTGTTGTGGAATTATTGGTGTTATGTACTGAGTTGAATAGGATCCAAAATGCAGTGTCTGATTGGTCCTAGAACAATAGGATTCAGAATGCAGCAGTCTGATTGGTCCTAGAACAATAGGATTCAGAATGCAGCAGTCTGATTGGTCCACAGGAGCCACCCAATCCAGCTCCAGGTGGAAGTGAATCCGCAACCTGAGTGGCCTACAGGAGAATCCCGGAATTAGCCAATCACATGGGGCCCATTGTGTAAATAATGTATATAAAGCAGACATTCTGGGGGAACTTCCATTCCTCCTCACCACTATGAGCTGAATAAAGAGCATGAAATCCACTCTCGACTCTGAGTATATTTTAATTGGTTTGCTTTGTTCTTATTTTTTATTATGCATTTTGTGTTTCTAAGGTCGTATTTTTATGTTGTGAACCACCCTGAGATTTATGGGTGAAGGGCGTACACAAATTTCATAAATCAATAAAATACAATAAAATAAATAAAAAGCCAGGATCTTCAGAAACGGCAAGTTTTACTCTCAGCTACATATAATTGTGTATCTTAACAGCCTAATGCATATAAACAACACTTCCGATTGCCAAATACATTTCGACCATACGGATGTAATTTACCTATCAATATGTGCCACTGAGGAAGACCGTATGGTCAAAATGTATTTGGCAACTGAAAGTGTTACTTGCATTAGGATGTTAAGTGGCACTCTCTTCTGTCATTAAAAAGACCCCTAAGGATCGGTATTGGGGTCTGTGCTCTTGAGCTTGTTCATAAATGATCTGGAGTTGGGGTAGACAGCGAGGTTGCCAGGTTTGCTTGTTCGAGGTGGTTAGAACAAAAAGGGATTGTGAAGAGCTCTTAAAGGACCTCGCCAAACTGAGAGAACGAGCAGAACAGTGGCAAATGCAATTCAATGTAAACAAGTGTAAAGTGATGTTGGGGCAACAACAACAAAAATCTTAATTTCACATGTACACTCAACTGGCGTTGACTGATCATGAACAAGACCTTGGGGTCATAGCAAACAGCTTAATGGAGATGTCGACCCAGTGGGCGGCAGCTGTGAAAAAGATAAATCGCATGCTAGACATTATTAGGTCGGGAATTGAAAAACAAAACTGCCAATATCATAATGCCCTTATACAAATCTACGGAATACTGTGTACTGTTCTGGATGCCTTACCTCAAAACGGATATTGTAGAGCGGGAAAAGGGCAACCAAAAGGGATGGTGCGACAACCTGATGAAGAATGGTTGCAGCTCTTTGGACTTTTGAGTTTAGAGAAGAGGCAAATATGAGGTGACATGATAGAAACTTATAAAATTATGAATGGCTTGAAGAAAGCGAATAGAGGGAGGGAAATCTGCTCCTCTCCTAACAGGCAGGAGGTTCTTGTTATGCTAAAACATTTGTATTTCCTCATTCAGTTCAGAAGCTGTTTTACCTTACTGTTTTCTTTTTTATTGGTATATACTGTACACAAATACGTTGAGCAAAATTTACAGGGTAGGGTTGGTAGGTCTTAACTTTGTACATTTTGTTACTCAACCAATCTGTAGATCAAGCAACAGGTCAATAAGATCTGACTGCTCAAGACAGCAGTCCAATCAATGGAGTCTGGGATTAACCCAGAGCACTGAAATTAAATCCAGCTCCTGGAGCTATATCTGCACTGATCACCCACTGCCCTGGAAGATAGCCTTGTACGTATGTGAAGCCTGGGGCAGCCACCCTTGCTTTCTCCCAACACCACTCCAAATGGCCTGTCACCATAGGCCATGGGTAAGCAAACTAAGGCCCGGGAGCCGGAGCTGGTCCAATCGCCTTCTAAATCCGGCCTGCGAACGGTCCAAGAATCAGCGTGTTTTTACATGAGTAGAATGTGTCCTTTTATTTAAAATGCATCTCTGGGGCATTTGTGGGGCCTGCCTGGTGTTTTTTACATGAGTATAATGTGTGCTTTTATTTAAAATGCATCTCTGGGTTATTTGTGGGACATAGGAATTTGTTCAATTTTTTCCCCAAAAAATATAGTGCAACCTCCCGCAAGGGACAGTGGACTGGCCCCCTGCTGAAAAAGCTTGCTGATCCATAGGTGCTGGTTCCTGGGGGCCAAGGCACTTCGGGCCACCCAATGTTTTTTTTTAGGGGGCAAACCCCCTTAATGTTCAGAAGGCGTTCAGCTCCTCCCCCTGGGTCCTCACGACCTCGTGTGTGCAATGTCAGGACATTGTGTGACCTCAGGGTATTGCGTGACGTTGCACACGTAACACCAGGACGTCGGGCCCCCTCAGTCATCTGGAAAAGCTGGCACCTCTGCCTATCACCAACTCTCTTCGTCCCCAACCACTAGCAATGTACAAGGCAGCGGAAGGCTGGTGAGCTCTAGCCAACAGTGGCTCTTCAAGGTCTGAGCCAGAGAGCCCTTCTTAGCCTGTCAGCTAAGATCCTTTAAGTGGCGATGGAACTCTGCTTTGACCATGTTCTGTCTCTGTATCTTCCTCCAAACCTGATGGAGCTTTGATAGCCTGGTTTGTGCATCCACATCTATGGCATTTTCAGGACTCGAATAAAAAAGAATACTAATAATTGTGCAGAGACACCCTAAAAGAAATCACAACATCAACCAGCAGTATGTGGGGGTTTGAGTTTGGTTGGTGGTTGTTGTTTTTTTAGGAAATTCACAGCTTGCAACTTTTGGCTAAGCAGGCTCCTACCAGCACACCCTTTAACTGAGCCAACCAACCACACAGGAAGGCCACCTCTGCTGAGAATTCAGCGCATCTTTTATAGAAAATGACAATATGGCACGGGGATTATCTAGAGCTCTCCTGTTGTCCTAGTGAAACATGCAGTGGCCCTGTGATGCACGTCGAGGCAAAACTTTGTGAGTCGCCACCCCCCCCCCAAAAAAATTGATGCAAATAAATTGCAAAGCCTACTGACTCAGCTAGGTGGGCAAATCAAGATAACAGGGACAAAACCTTTGGTTCTGTGCTCTGAGCCAAAAAGAGACCAAGTGCATCATTGATTTGAGGAAGGAAAAGAGGGATCAGTGAGAAATGGGGTTCCATTTGCATTTAAATACAGACCTGCCTAATTCACATTTTCTGAAACAAAATGTGAACTGAAAGAGCCATCCTTCACAATTTGCACTTTTCCAAGTTTTGCAATGCGGTTCTCCAATGTAGCTATGTGTACAAAAATGCATATACTAGAGGGGAAATTGTGCATAAAATGCACTTATTAGTGAAAATGACATACAAATATGCATTGTATCGGGGGGAACTGCTTTGCAAAAAAATGTATAATAGTCCAAATTGCATAGAAAATGTATATATTGAGATAAATTTGCTCTAAAATACTGATGAGTGTACATGTGTACATTTATTTTTAAAAACTCACATGTGGAAAAGTGGAGAACTGAGCGTACAATTAGAAAAACTAGAAACTGAGAGAAACTGAAATTTATGAATTCTCCCGACATGCTATGGAGCAACAAGACTAGCAGTTGAATCTTACTTCCACACTGGTAACAGGACAGCAGGCTAGCATAGTGGGCACAGAGGAGGCCACACAACAACCACAGCTCTGCCTTCACATCATGGATCTCTAGACCTTTTCATCACAAATTAATATATTTGGTACAATTTGATGGTGAGCGTGAGACTTTGCATCTCTGAATCTGGCTTTGAATGCTCCCCAATGGGGAAAATAACCCTGACGTGTACATTAAAAAAATCATTTTGGGGATAAGACTGGTCTAAAGCCTTCTCTCACACATGATAGTTTTAGCTCTACAAATACAGTGGTACCTCGGGTTACATACGCTTCAGGTTACAGACTCCGCTAACCCAGAAATAGTACCTCAGGTTAAGAACTTTGCTTCAGGATGAGAACAGAAATCGTGCTCTGGCGGCAGAGCAGCGGCGGGAGGCCCCATTAGCTAAAGTGGTGCTTCAGGTTAAGAACAGTTTCAGGTTAAGAACGGACCTCCGGAACGAATTAAGTACTTAATCCGAGGTACCACCGTAGTCTTTTGTTTCAGTTCAAACATGCAATCCCTGAGCTACAATCCAAAATGGCGCAGGAAAAATATTTATCTCGTGATTCTACCGAGTATGTAAGCTGCCCTGCAGATTCCAGAAGGGAGGCCATTTTGAAATGTGCCGAATTTCATTACAGCTGCAGTTCGATATGCATTTCCTTTGGAGTAAGCCACATGGAACTCAATAGGGTTTACTTTTGAGTAAGCATGCATGGGATTGGACTGGTAGAGGTCAATCCCGAAATTGTCGAAGCACTCATTACACCGTGCTTCAACAGAATACATGCTGTGAAAATTTGCCGCTGATTGTAAATATGATTCGCTAATGTTCTCTGGGTTGAATGTACTGTGCGCTTCCCCCCCCCCTTTCCATCTTTCCCCCTGCATGTAAATTGATCTACTGCGTCAAAACAGTACCATTTAAAACAAAAGGGGTTGATTTATAGCCGGTCCCTAGACTCATAAATCACACCTGCAGTGTGGTGCTCCAGAACCCCTGTGTTCTGCCAGCATTTACCTTTTATAAATGGTCGGGGCTTACCTCCCATTGTGACGGAGCCTAATACAATTGCATTCTTCTCTCCCAGCATTCCCTCTCATTATTCCCACTGGGGAATTCAGACCTCGATTTTGCATCCATGTCAGGTTTCTTTTCTTAAAAAGAAAAACAGGAAAAGGAATGTTAAATTAAATATGTAAACTTGTATTTTGTAGCTCTGCCTACTCTCAGACACGTGAGGTTGGGCCTCTGAGTTACCTAACAAAAGAGAGGGAAAAACAAACATATTATTTTACTGATAAGGTAACTATTTTGAACAAAAGTGGCCGTATTTCAAAATATCACATGCAGAGAGTTTGCGATCTGCAACTAGCTGAGATACCTGCTTTGGCCTTGATGCCTTTAAATGCTGGTATTTGACCCTGTATCTTTCCATTTCCTTGGTCCTATTAAACAGGTTTTACCTGCAAGGTGTGTAAGAGAAGTGGGGCAGGGGGGAGAGATACCAATCTACTGACCCTATCCAACCCTTTTCTGTATTGTGTAACGCAATAGATAGTTGCTAGGCTCCTGAGAAATTTCTACCTGCTTTGGAACCAAGCATTTGCCCACCCAACTGCTGATAGTTTAGGAGCATTCCTCACACACAAATCAATGGGCAAGAATGCGTATTTATTATTGCTACTGGTATTAAATTCACAGGGCACTCATCATTCCACAAGAGCCCAGAGCAGTACAGGAGCCTAGGGCAGGCTTCATGATGGACTTGGCCAGGCTAACCTATATTCACCTTCTTACGGACTAAGACCTAAATGCGAAGGGTTATATCCCATGCTCCATGAGCAGAGTTCCACTCACACAATGGCGGTACCCCTTCTTCTCCTTGAGCTCCCCCAAAATCTGCTCTGGAGGGTCCCCCAACCCTCTGGAATACATTTGGAAGAAGTGTTGGGAACAGCAGGAGAGGAGAGAAGAGGGATTTTGTTGTTGTTGTGCAAACTGAAGTCTGCACCCCAAGTGGAAAAGTCCCCATTTCCCTGCTCTTCCAGCAGCGAAGGAATGCTTAGGCCTTCCAAAGTGGCATTAGGTGTGTGCATTGTGTGTACGCCTTCAACAGCATACAATCAAGTTTGTTGAGCATTCGTCCTGATTTGTTTGCACAAAGTTTGCACAGAGGTTAGCTATTTAGTGAGCATTCCTTTTTATTTGTTTGCACTGGGGGAATTATACAATGTTGCATCAAGCATTACCCTGCACTTCCAAGTGCAATTATTATTATTATTATTATTATTATTATTATTATTATTACTAGTACTACTACTCCACCCATCTGGCTGGGTTCCCCCAGCTACTCTGGGTGGCTCCCAACAGAATATTAAAAACATGAAAACATCAAACAGTAAAAACTTCCCTAAACAGGGCTGCCTTCAGATGTCTTCTAAAAGTCAGATAGTTGTTTATTTCCCTGACATCTGATGGGACGGCGTTCAACAGGACGGGCGCCACCACCGAGAAGGCCCTTTGCCTTCCTAATCACAAAAAGGGAGTTGGGGGGGGAGTGGCTTTGTTGCTCCAAAGCACCAAATCAACTTTAATTGCGCAAGCCAGCTCTCAAATAGCAACAGACTGGAAGCACCTCAGGAAACCTATGTACATGGCTTGTACCATGATGGAATCTCCTCTCATGTCAGTTTCAAAAGACTAGAACTGAAAAGCTAAGGAGCTGGGTACAGTACCCATATATATCAAGAAGCAAATTCTTTACTCAATAGAGGTCTTTAGCCTCCCCCCACCACCATTCACACATTAAAATAGCGGTATTCTTTTGCATTCTTCAACATGAATGAGTGGGGCCAGGGGCAGAGAGCCGAACGAAGGATTTCCCTTACTCCTTCCCGCATTTAATTGACACATGAAAAAGATAGTCCAGCTAATCTCTAAAAATGGTAATCCTTACAGTCTGAAATTGTTTTAGAAGAAAATTCAGGCGCCCTGACAAACAGGCTGAAAGGCTTTAATTGAGCAATGGCCTGGATCTGACCCTTATCCTGATCCCAGGGCCTACCATACGTGCTCCAGAAGGGCTATCCAATAGCAAAGCAGGATTCCATACTCGGCATTCCATTTCACTTACAAAATCTTTATTCGGGAAATTTATTCTCTCAGCTATGGTGATGGGAATACACTGGGGTTTTGTTTGTTTGTTCGTTTTGCTTATCTAGACTTCTAAGTCAGAAATGGCTCATTCCAGATTCTGCGTTTGGGCATCGTAACACCGCTGATGTATATATCACACGCAGGGCCGGATTTAGGTTTGATGAGGTCCTAAGCTACTGAAGGTAATGGGGCCCTTTATATGTCCAGCTGCCCTTTGTCAACAACAAATTGTCACTTTTTTATGTTGAATATATGCTATATGGTAATTTATGGACCTAATAGGTATCTAAAGCCATTTGCACATGCAGAATGTAGGCACCCTATATATAGAAATGAGCAAACCAGTGATATTTTAGGGAGCAGGCTAGCAGGCGGGGCCCATTACTTACATCATAGGAGCCTACACAACATAAAATACTGTTGCTGTATGTAGGTTTTATTTTATTTGTTTTTTATCTTATATTTTGGAAATGTACATCCAGTTGTTGTTTTTTCTCTAATTTTTTGGGGGGCCCCAAGAGAGTGGGGCCCTAAGCTATAGCTTTATTAGCTTATATGTAAATCCGGCACTGATCACATGCACCATGTAGACGCTGCTTACAGCTCCTCTGCCACTACCACCCCAATATGTCTTCCAAACTGCATGGGATTATAAAAATGCCTGGCGCACTTTATCACTTAAAGTGAAACCAAGAGGGGTGAATAATTTGCCATAATGTAGATTCTGTCATACAGTGGTGCCTCGCAAGACAAAATTAATTCATTCTGCAAGTTTTTTCGTCTTGCGAATTTTTCATCTTGCGAAGCACGGTTTCCCAAAGTCTTCAAAATCACCAAAGTCTTCAAAAACCTCAAAAAAGGCTACCACACCGCGTGCTATGAGTTGCTCCTCGAAGTCACCCTGGGTATTAACGGTTTTAAGAAAAAGGAAACAAACTTGCAAGACGTTTTCGTTTTTCGTCTTGCGAAGCAAGCCCATAGAGAAATTCGTCTTGCGAGGCATTCGTCTTGCGAGGTACCACTGTATCTGCATAGCAAGGTACAGATGTAGATATAGAAGTAGATATCCCTGAGAAGGACCATACAGTATGTGCAGTGATGGCTGGTTGCTGAGTGACTCTGAGTGGGAAGACTAGGAAAAGGCTGGGGTTTGATTGGCGTGAACGAAATCCTGAATACTGACTGGCAGTGGCTCTACAGAGTTTCAGGCAGGGATCTCTCCTCCTACCTGGAGATGCTGGGCAATGAAACTGGGACATTCTGCACTCAAAGCAGATGTTCTACCATTCTGCTATGCCCCTTCCATAGGCCTCAGGAAATTATATCCTTCCTAGAATCAGTCTCCACTAGGGATGGGTGAATCTGAAAAATTTTGTTTCTCTCGGTTTCTCATTTTTCCAGTCTTAAATTCAGTCGTCCACATTTTCACACCAGTCACTGGTTGCTTCCCCCCCCCCCCATTTCATGACAATTCATCAGCGTTTTAGTGCAAATTTACCATGACATGCATATTTTTGCAAAGCAGCTTTCCCTTATATAGTGCATTGTGTATATCATTTTCTCTAACAAATGCTTTTCTGTGCACCTCTCCCCTAGTGTGTGCATTCTTGCACACATTGCTTATCCGGAGAACTGCAGCGCAAAATTCAGAGAAGTGCAAAATCAGAAGGTGCCTGATGTGAGTGATGCACTGGTCAAGAGCAAACACTTACCTGTGCAGGTGTTATATGCATCCAAAATCACTTTTTAAAAAGCATTTGATCTTTATACAACTGCTCTGTGGGCCTTGTGTTTTATTTCAACAAGTGATCCCCTTTGGCAAATTTGGACTTGTGTTATATCCCTGGAGAGTGAGTTTGGTAGATATTGTCATATCATCACCACCATTAATTTCAAGGCTTGGTTTAGGATTGAAAAAGCTGTTGCACCTTTAAGGATTAATAAAGCAGAAATTCAGACTGAAGTGGCACTGTGAACTTCTTCAGAACAAGTTGTGTTTGCTTCCTTTTAGCACAGACGTGGCATAGCAGTGTAGACTCCCTAGAGATGCCACAGCTATTTTCAGTGGTGACAGGCACCCACCCAGAGCATGACTTCTAACCTGTTCAAACCTCTTGGAATACTAAGCAGAAACTCTTCCTCCATAAAGCAAACGGAACAAATAACACACTCACCCTTTTATTCCTGTAGCATCTGCCTCTCTTTCTATGGCATGCCGGCTTTGCAAGCTGATCGTGTGGTTTTCCACTCATAGATTTCAAAGGGAGCTGGATTAGACCAAATATGCTCTCAATCTGGGGCATGAGATTCCGCAGGAAACTGCGCATTTAAACCAAGGGTGATATACAGCATCTAATTAGAAATGAACAACAATAGAAGAGCAATGATTCATCCTCAATACATTATGATAACTCTTATTAGGGATGCAAAGCCATCTCATCTATGCTTTGGTTATCAACTCAGAAATTATGAAGTAAATTAGGTCTTCAGCAAGCTGATGTAATACTGGGGGGAAGAGGCGTGTGTGTGTGTGTGTGTGTGTGTGTGTGTGTGTGTGAAAAATAAAGTTCAAGCATATAAAATGTTATTTTACATTAATTGAACCTGCTTGGTAGGAGGAAGGAATACATCTACGAACTGCAAAAACATGTTTTAAAGGCACAGGAAATTGTTTATGAAGTTCTAATGGAAGTTTGAATGTGTATTAAACAAGCACAATTACCCTAGTAGATGGCAGGATCCAGACTCAATCCAGACTGAAAGCAGCATGTTGAGGATGAACATGAATAATTCCAGATTGTGCAAAGACTACATTTTTTGTGTTACCGACAAGTTAATGCATATGCAGCATGAGAGTAGAAGTCTATCCCTCTTCCAGGAATTCTGGAATTTGTAGCTATTTGAGGGGAATAAGGGCCTCCTAACAACTCTCAGCACCCTTACAAACTACAGCTCCCAGGATTCACTGGGGGAAACCATGACTGTTTAAAGTGGTATTATGCTGCTTAAAATTTATACTGTACATAGGGCTCGATTTTGGGAGCGACGGGAACAATGGAGGTGGGAGATAGAATTGAATATCTTGGAAGAGGGCATTGGCTAGTTTGCTGCAACCCTGAACAAGAACACTGCACACTGCAATATTTTGTTGCAGATCTTGTCTTTTCTGTTATCTGGGTGGTACTTTTCCGTGGAACCAGTCTACACATTTTAAATAGAGCTCAGCATATCTACTGTGGCAGCAATAGGTCAGTGTGTCTGGCTGTTAAGCAGAAGGTTGGTGGTTCGAGCCCATCCAGGGATGACTGTGGGCAGGGTTTGGACCAGATAATCCCTGGGGTCACTTTCAACTCTGCAGTTCTATGATTCTGTGATTCTACTTATCCTTTGAGTAAGAAGTGATAAAAATGAATGTGGTAAGACACAAACTGGCTTCAAGTCCGCACTCAGTCATGGGCCAGTCACTATATTAGATTATAAATGTAAAAAAAAAAAGGTAAAAGGTAAAGGACCCCTGGATGGTTAAGTGCAGTCAAAGGTGACTATGGGGTGTGGCGCACATCTCGCTTTCAGGCCAAGGGAGCTGGCATTTGTCCACAGACAGCTTTCTGGGTTATGTGGCCAGCATGGCTAAACCGCTTGTGGCGCAACGGAACACCGTGACGGAAACCAGAGCATACAGAAATGCCGTTTACCTTCCTGCCACAGCAGTACCTATTTATCTACTTGCACTAGCATGCTTTCAAGCTGCCAGGCTGGCAGGAGCTGGGACAGAGCAACAGGAGCTCACCCTGTTGTGGGGATTCAAACAGCCAACCTTCTGACCGGCAAACCCAAGAGGCTCAGTGGTTTAGACCACAGCGCCACCCGCGTCCCTGCTTTATAAATGTAATGAATAATAGACCAACAGATCCTAAGGAAATACAGAACTGCATTATTCTGCCAACCATGTGGAATAACTTCTTTTCCATTGTCCTCTCATCAACACATTGTTAATTCTTGCATACTGTTTCATTGTCTTTATGGCAATAATTGCCAACCTGGCTCTCCTTGAACTACGATTCCCATCCTTGTTGACCACTGGCCATTTTGGCTGGGGCTGAAGTGAGTTGGGTACAACAACATTTTGAGGTCCCCATGTTGGTTACCCCTGCTTTATAGCACAGAACTACTCAACTGGATCTGTGAATGAAATATGTCTATTGCCGTGGTTCCCAACATGGGGCACACACGCCACAGGGGGGCAATTTGATTTTTAAGAGGGGCAATTCGAGAATGAGTTAGACCAAGCTAATGGCCTCTTAGGCTTCCTCCATGTGAATATGAGCTCACTTTTTGAAAAATAAGAATTATATGTCACAGGGGGGCATCAGGATTTTAGAGATGCTTAGGTGGGGCATGGCCAAAAAAAGGTTGGGAACCACTGGTCTATTACAGGACAAATCATATACTGATAATGATCATCTACAAGTCAGGCACCATAAAAAATATTTTTGTACAAATGCATTTCCTTCTCTGCATCAATTCTGACAGGCGGAGAGAGATTTGCTGGGATTCTTTTTTATAAACTGAATATTACAAATATATAAGCATTTGCACATGTTTATGCCACGTAGTTATATTATGGAAAAAAACATAAATATTTGACCTGCTTCCATAATGCAGTGCTAATAAAATCGTTTAAAACAACAGGCTTCAAGAGGGATTTGCAATAGGAATGAATGGTTGTCTTGCATAATTGTGTTAGCTTTATTGGTTATAGTACTACTGCTTCTGTCTTTGTTTCCGATGTCCTTTTACACTGCATTACTTGTGGCATTACACAACTGTAGCTTTTTGATCAATATGCTCCCATGTCACACTTAATTTCACTCACACCAGCAGATGTGGTGTGACACAAGGCATGTCACCATCACACCCTTTATGCACAAGTGTCCTTCTGGCCGCCCCCGCCCCCCCACGCATCACATGTGAAAATGGCAGGAAAGAACTGCATGCTGGGATACCATCCCAATCTTCATCCTGCGACTTTCCAGGTTAACGGAGATGCAAGCAATTTTTCCCCCCTGGAAGCGGTTAACAGGGAAATGAGTGCTTAACCTCCACTAGAGTCACAGAAATGACAATATTCTGCCTCCCTCACAACACTTTGCAATACTCGCTGTTCAGCAAACCTGCACGGCATGCACAAAAGATGGCCCACTTGCGTTTCCCAACTTATTTTTAGCCCCAAGTTCAGTTCCAATCTTTTTATCTTTTGAAATCATGAATTTCCAGTATGACAGATAAGAGATCAGATATGTGTGGAGTTTTTACCCATCTCTTCAAAAGGAGAGCTGCTGACTGTCTACTGTATTATAATGGAAGTGGCGCTTGAATAACAATAGAAGGAACAGGCCTATTATTGCCTTAAGCTATAATTAGTTTTCTGTCAAAGAAGTAAGCAGATTTCAATCAGAACTGGGTTTTGTTTTTTTTCTAAAAAGAAAAAAGGGGGGGATTCAGGATCTTTGCAGCAGGATAAAATGATTAATTCTCCTGCCGCAGAACACCCCTAGATTGCTTTTACGGGCCTGTACAAATGTATAGAACTTTTACACATTTCTAGAATGAGAGTTGTTGTTGTTGTTGTTGTTGTTGTTGTTGTTGTTGCCTACTTAACTGTCACAGCTAGCCACAAAGAATCCTGGGATCTGTAGTTTTGTGAGGGTGCAGAGAATTACCTGATAAAGATCCATAATGTCCCTCACAGAACTACTGTTCCCAGAGTTCCGAGAGAGAGAGAGAGAGAGAGAGAGAGAGAGATCAATGTTCGAATCAATTTAAATTTGGGTAGCATAGGGACACCCTTAGTGACACAGGTGGAATCTTTTGTTGTTGTTTAGTCGTTTAGTTGTGTCCGACTCTTCATGACCCCATGGACCAGAGCATGCCAGGCACTCCTGTCTCCCACTGCCTTTTGGTCAGACTCATGCTGGTAGCTTCGAGAACACTGTCCAACCATCTCGTCCACTGTTGTCCCCTTCTTCTAGTGCCCTCAGTCTTTCCCAACATCAGGGTCTTTTCCAGGGAGTCTTCTCTTCTCATGAGGGGGCCAAAGTATTGGAGCCTCAGGTTCAGGATCTGTCCTTCCAGTGAGCACTCAGGGCTGATTTCCTTCAGAATGGACAGGTTTGATCTTCTTGCAGTCCATGGGACTCTCAAGAGTCTCCTCCAGCACCATCATTCAAAAGCATCAATTCTTTGGCGGTCAGCCTTCTTTATGGTCCAGCTGTCACTTCCATACATCACTACTGGGAAAACCATAGCTTTAACTATAAGGACCTATAAAAACTGTTCTGAAAATGGTTTTTTTTAAAGCGTTTTTAAAAATACATTGAATTTTCCATGAGGCTCACCATCGCCATCTAGTGTCACATTGTATGTTGCACTTAAAACACACTTAAAATGTTTTATTTGCAAAGTTCAAGTCTTGGGAAAGGCAGGGCAAACAGGGGTAGAGAAATGGCTGCCAGGTTGTAAATGGATTCCAATGCCTTAAATATTTCAGAGTTTATAAATGCTGAAAGTCAGCAATGAAATCATGGATCACTAGGAAGTACGAAGGAAAGAAAACTGGTGTGTGGTGTGTGTTTTCTTGCAGGGACTGAAACTTGAGATTGGAGGCATTCATCTCTCTTCCGCCAGCTCCTTTGCTAAAATATTAGTTTAATATTATTTGAGAGATTCATCTCCTTCTCACCCTCCTCTCCCCTCCCTGCTCTTTGTTGGCATCTCATTAGAGCCCATTAGTGCAATACTTGTTACAGTTCATTTAGGGAGGGGGGGAAATCATTAAACACATGTCACTTCAAAACTGTGCGACATAACATGAAATTGAAATGACCTTCGTTCTGGCACGGAGCAGCACTGACTTAGAGAGAGCACTCCTGAATTCTAACAAAAAAAATAAAAAATGTTACTTAGCCTGATAATAGAATTCCAGCAGCATGCCAAGACAGTGAAGACCATTACCTACTGCTTGATAGCAGAAGTCTGCAGATTTCAGCTAGAACAAAGGAATTAAGGGTTAGTAACCTTTCCTTGTGAAACTGAACTAGAAAGGGGCGAGGAGAATTGCAGGGGGGACTGGAATATAACAGAGAGGACAAGGATGAAATTAAGAGTCTCCAAGCTGTTTTCACACCATGCAGTTAAAGAATCCTGGGAACTGTTGCTTGTTAAGGGTGCTGGGAGCTGTAGCTCTGTGAAGTGTAAATCAGGATTCTCGGGGAATGATAAGTGATTTAAAGGAATGGTGTGTCCGCGGCTTCGATTGCGGGTTTTTATTCTGAATTAAGGTTGCAGTTGCTTCAATTTGTGTTATAGGTTTACTATCGCATTTTTATCTGAAAGATACTCAGAGTCGAGAGTGGATTTCAGGCTCTTTATTCAGCTCGTAGTGGTGAGGAAGAATGGAAGTTCCCCCAGAATGTCTGCTTTATATACAGTATTTACACAATGGGCCCCACGTGATTGGTTAATTCCGGGATTCTCCTGTAAGCCAATCAGGTCGCGGATTCACTTCCACCTCGAGCTGGATTGGGTGGTTCCTGTGGACCAATCAGACTGCTGCATTCTGGGTCCTATTATTCTAGGACCAATCAGACTGCTGCATTTTGGATCCTATTCCACTCAGTACATAACATTATCTATAACCTTTTCCTCAAAAGGAGCTCTGGGAACTGTGTGCAGCCTGTTATTCCTCACAGCAGCCTATGGGGTGGATTAGGCTGAGAAACAGTAACTGGCTTTGCACAAACAAATCAGGATGACTGTTCAATAAGCAGGTCATCTGGAAGCAACCCCAAGTTGTAACACTCCAAACAACACCGCACGGGCTTTTATTATCGTTGCATGCAGCGCATTGGAGATTGCCTTGGGCACTGGGAAATGTGGAAATGTGATTTTTGATTTTGTAAAAAAAAAAAAAGAAGAAGAACAAATGCATGAGGACATAGATCTAAGCCCAACAATCAATTGAGCCGATAGTCATCATTTGATTAGACTAAAGTTGTTTCCACATGGGAACACTTTAGCACTCTGGAAGCTTTGATTTTTCTCAATAAGCTGGAACTGAAAGAAGAATAGGGGTACCAAGTAGTATTTAATATAATGCCCTATTATTTCCTTCCCCCATGCCCAAGATCCTTCTACAATGTTTACCCACAGGTGATTCCCACATGCTAAAAGACCTTTTCCAATTATAATTAAAAACTTCCGGTTTGTTGATTTTGCCCATTTTATTGCTTCCTGTTTTGTGTGGTTGTGTGATAAGTGACAAATTACCCAAAGGATGCAATCCTATACATTAGGGATTGCCAACCTGGTGCCCACAGGTGCCATGACACCTGTGAAAGCCTTCTTTGGCATGCCTAAGCATCATGGAGAGAAGCAGCACTGACTATAATCTCTCTAATTTTGTGTTATGCCGCCCAATGGCAGCCATGTTGTGTTATTCCACAACTCCATGGCAGCCATTTTGTGACTAGCACCCGCAACACTTTTCCAAAATTCAAAATGTACCCACTGGTCCAAAAAGGTGGATGACCCTTGCTATACATGTTTAATTAGAAGTAAGTCCTACTCACATCTATGAGACTCCCCAGAAAATGTGTTTAGAATTGCAGCCTGAATTGCCCCTTATTAATTAGCTTCCGATCCATGCTGGGAAAGGTGTTAATTACTGGTTTCTTTGCATTATTTTTATTTTATTTCTTTGCACTTAAGCAATTAACCCTGACTTGCTAATTAGAATCATCTGACTATGGAATTATATGGTTGAGGAAATGGCACAAACCCTAAATCTCCTGTCTAAATCTTAACACGGGTAAATCATGTAACGGTTTGGTGATGAGCTGGCAATGGTGGAATAGGAGCATTGAGTCTTCAGAGGGATATTCCTTTTTTAAATAAAACATTTAAACATTGCTTTTCAGGACAGCTGTCCTCACAAGGCAGGATGTGAGGAAATGAGCAGAATACAGCATGAGGGCAAAGTGAGATGATATTGTAGGTGTGAAGTTTCCAATGAATGCATTTATTCTGTGTTTATAACTACGTTTAATAACTATCCGCCTGTAGACAGCAGGACCATTTAAATAAAAAAGCTAAATCTAGATGTAATAGTCATTGTACGCCATATTCAGAGTAGCGCCACTGAAATCAATAACTTGCCTATTAGTTTTACTGAGTCTACTCTTGAGTATGACTAACATTGAATATATCACCCATAGTCTCACTTGGCGCCCATGTGTGGGTGCCCTTTTTATTTCTTGGTATCTGTTCACTGGTTTAAACCATAAAAACAAATCAATACATTACTCTCATACAATTGCAGTGGAATCCTAACCCCTGATCTGTTCTGCTGGAGAAGGTTCAGATGCAGCAGAGATGAGCCATCACCAGACTCAGCTATACAGGTGCAAATAAAACGTTTCAAGTGTGTTGTAAAGTGCAGTATGCAAATGTGACACTAGATGGCAGCAGTGAGCTATGGCAAATTCAATGTATTTTTCAAAACTTTTTTTAAAAAAGCATTTTCACAGCGTTTTTTAATACATGTGTAGATTCCACTTCAATGGTGTGGACGGCTCCACTGCCATGAAGACACCTTCTGTGCCCAGCATAGTAAGAAAAACCATTGAACAGGGTGTTTTGGAACAGAGTGTTAATGGCTTTGGCTCTGCTGGATCCAAAAAATTATGGATTTCCAGAGTGACCCAATCCTCAGGTCATATTTCTCCCTGAACAAAAGCTCTGGTCACTTCAAAAACTCAACTGTAAAGAGCTATATTTGCAGCAGCTCGACAGTCTGTGGAGTGGGCAGAACAGGTACTAGTGCAATTAAAAACAAAACCAAGTGTCACAACCTTGCCAAACTGTCTCCTCATTGCCCAAGGCAGGCACCTCAGAAACATCCACGAACATTGCATCATGTCCACCACATCACTGAAAGAGAAGGAAGGAGCGTGCTCAATCTGTTCCCAAAACTACCAATGCCATGATTATGCAAACTATCACAAGTCCCCAATTGTTGCTAAACAATTTTTAAAATAATGGGAGGACGGGCCCAACCAACAATAATGCGAGGACAGACCATGCTAGCTATGCCGTAAGTTACTTCAAAGCTCATTTCAAGCTGTCATAGATCTTAGAAGCTGCAACTTCAGAACTCAGTCTAGGCAAATAAGAATAATGTTTAGACTGTGCAGAAGATGTTCTACAGCTTCAGGAATGTCACTCCGATGCTGAGGGTCATTAACTTTCTGCATAATTCATTCATTTCCCCCCTGGCTTAGGATCTCCCCTCCCCTCCCCAAAACTCCAAGATAAAGACATGATTGGTTCCTCAGATCTGCTTGAATGAGGGGGTCCGTTGCTACTCCACCGGGTGCGCTTTCCAAGTATTTCTGACAGTGGCCCTTCTCTTAAGGTTTAGAAACACAAAAGACATTTTGTAATTGCCAATCCTTGAAATCGAATTGGTGGTGTTTCAGTGCATGACCCATAAAGGAGAGCTGTGGGGAACGCACATGTGTTTGACATACACTTTCCACCTCTTCGAGACTTACAGATGGAATCAAGATGTGCGAACAAGGCTTCCCAAACAGAGACAAGGGGATCTCAAGGTACCTGGCAGAGTGCCATGTGTCAGAGTTAAAGGAAGCAAATACGCCATGGGGTTTGGGACCCGCCTAGGTGCTGCTGACGATATCAGATTCCAGAACCTTACAGCAAGAGGACTTTACGAATAATGAAAAGCAACACAGCAATTCCTTCGGGAGAGGCTGGCTGCCAAATGGACGTGAATGTTAACGAGAGTGTCTTCTCCGTTTTGGAATGTAATAACGATTGTTTGATGGGGCTGTGTGCATTCCTTCATTTGGTGTTCTTTATTAGAAAGAAGAAGAAAAACTCCATTCCAAATAAAAAAAGAGAGAATAATTGTGTTATTAGCGTATGAGCTGTGAAACCACCCGCAACTATTTCCTGCAACAAACAACCTCTGTGGAACTTGTAGCAGAAATTTCACGTGCGACTGTGAAGTGATAGGAGAATGTTATAGAGCATGAACGTGCCATTATCAGCAGCCTAAACTGATCGACTGCACTGTAGTATCACTGAAGTCAACATGATGGCCCCAACAATAAAGGATGAGTTATTCACAGTGCAATCCTGTGCATATCTACTCAGAAGTCGTTCTTATTAGGTTCCTTTAAATTCAAAGGGATTAACTCCTGGGTCTGCTTGTATCCAGCAATCACCTTAAACACAGCACTTAACGCTAGATGCCAATTTGTGCACACCTGCCACGCCTTCCTCCTTTTTGCCCAAGGATATTTCTGGATGCAGGAACAGTACGGGCAGAACCAATGACATGGTTCTTTCCTACGTATATGTGTTTAAGAGACTATTATGCCTATCAGCCCCATAGGTAGTGTGAGACCTAAAGTGTACTCACAGTAAATCTCACTAGTTGGAGCTAGTGATATTAATGCTATAAATTTTAGGGTATAAAAGATGCACCAGGCAATATTTGTCTGTTTGCACAGCACCCACAGCAGCACATTACAGGCAACTCTCTCAGTACCATACTAGAGAGGACATTTAATCAGTACTATTTTACTAGAAAAAGAAGTTCCGGAACTGAGTTCCGGTGAGATCCGGCTGAAAGAAAGCCCTGCATTTAACCCTTCACACACACCCCATTTTCTTGCCCTAATTTAATGTGCTATTACTTTCTCAGGCATATGGGGGGGGGGGACACAGCCCTAATATGAAGTAGAAATTTCCCTACATTCCTTGCTTACATAGCATTCAAGAGTGAATTAGCCATCACTGATCCAACAGGATAAAGGCTGAGGTGATTTCTAGGCTTCTGCACTTGATTGACAGGCATTGAGCCACAAAGGAAATGAAACCCACACATGCAAGCAAACAAGGGCTGGAGAAAGGGATTTGGGGGCCTTAGAAATATGACGCCAGCAGGTAAAGTTAACTAGACCTTATAAACATCCAGCCGATACGAGTAATTTCCATCTCAGTACATGTAATGTCCCTCCCATGTAGGGAGATGGGGCACGTAAGCATTAGAGCATTTATTTTATAGGAAGTTCAAAATATACAGTGAGAGAAAGCAAATGCATAGCAAAATTCTGAAAACATCTTTTCAGATAACAGCCCGTCTTCTTTCCAAAAGAGGGGGGTGTATCATACCATAGTCTTCCCAGATCCTTAGCTAAAAATGCAGCTCCCAGGAGTCCACCTGCAACTTTTAAACCCGCCATGAGAAACAATCAACCCTCATATATATGAAGTATTTGTAGAAAGCAGAGGGCATCCTCCAAATGCACTGGCAACCTCATTAAAGCAGGACGTTTCGGTCTTAAGCCTTCTACTTGTTTTCCTGCCACCGGCTATTCTCAGCTGATATGGTGGTAAATCTATGTCCCGATTTTACCACTTCAGAGGCTGGAGCTCACCTAATGGAATGCTCCTCCATATAACCAACTTAGGACTCAGCTACACTGGCAAAGAAAAAGCGCTTGATAAGCGTTGTATATGCATTATAACATCGTGACACCAGATGGTGCTGTGGAGTTCCATTTTTGCCAAACCCGATTTTTCATACAAAGTTTACAATATGGTTATCGGAAACATTTCTTTGATGTGTCTAGATCCAGCCATAGTAGCAACAGCTGTAGTATGGTGGGGCTGCCATCTAAACACCTGAAGTGACTCCACCGATACTGGCTGGTCATTGGTTGAAGGGTTTCCTGTTCCTAGCCTGAGCAACATGGTCTCTTCCTGGGCTCTGTTGCATTCCTGTATCCTTGGTTATTCTGTGGCCCTGGCTCACTCTCTGATCCTGTCTCCTAGTTTTTCTTTGATTGGCTCTTTTGGCCCAGACTTCTGGCTTGTTTCACATCTTTTGGCCCAGGGCCCTGCTCTGATTCACCTCCCACGGAAATCTAGTGAAGGGCCACAGACAACATGGTGCCTCCAGATTTTGCTGGTTTCCATCATCCCTGACCATTTGGGCATCCAAGAATAACTGAAGGGCATTGGCTTCCCCAATCCAGATCATAGGCTTCCCACTTAGGGTGTGGGTGCCAAGGAAACCATGGGGTGGAATTCCAACTAAAGAGTCCCATCAGCAGAAGTCCTATGCAAGGACTTCTGCTTACGCAACACATAACACCGGTTCTGAGAGATCTGCATTGGCTCCCAGTATGTTTCCGAGCATGATTCAAAGTGTTGGTGCTGACCTTTAAAGCCCTAAACGGCCTGGTCCTATATACCTGAAGGAGTGTCTCCACCTCCATCGTTCTGCCCGGACACTGAGGTCCAGCGCCGAGGGCCTTCTGGCGGTTCCCTCATTGCGAGAAGTGAGGCTACAGGGAACCAGACAGAGGGCCTTCTCGGTAGTGGCGCCCGCCCTGTGGAACACCCTCCCATCAGATGTCAAAGAGATAAACAACTATCTGACATTCAGAAGACATCTTAAGGCAGCCCCGTTCAGGGAAGTTTTTAATATTTAACGCTGTACTGTTTTTAACACTTGATTGGGAGCCGCCCAGAGTGGTTGGGGAAACTCAGCCAGATGGGCGGGGTATAAATAATAAATAATAAATTATTATTATTATTATTATTATTATTATTACGCAACAGAGATTCTCCCCTTCCCCCATCCATGAAATTGGCCAGGGGTGTGTGGGGTGGGGTGGGGAGAAGCCCCAGAACAATGTGTGGGAAGAGGAGAGGGTGATTGTTCCATATGGCAATCTGCAATGTTTGCCCTGATGGACCGATCACTTTAATGCAACACTGAATTCCTCCCCATGTGAGGTTGGGGGCAGGGCTAGCATTGAGTGAAGGTGGCTCTTCTGTTTGCGAGAACTAGGCTTCTATCACTGTGGGGAATATCCGACATTTAGCACATTCTCCCATAAGCTGTGTAACATCATCAGAAAGCCAGCCCAAGATAAGGGCACTGCAGGATGACTGAATAATATATGAAAGCAGCTGCTCGTCAACAAATATGACAAAAGTGCATGATTAGCTATGATTTATTACTCATTTTTACAGTAATCATCTTTACTTTCCCACCTTTTTCCCAAGGAACAATGCACAGTGGTTCAAACAATCCCTGCCTTGAACTGATTTGGTGCCAGTTTTATGGTGTACACTGCAGACTTAGGCAAATAAAAGGCTTAACCGTTTGTTTCCCTTCACGACAATTAAGCATTACATTGGAATACCTAGGTAAGCATTGGCTACAAGCCAGAATAGGAAGCTATGACAGGAAGCGATGCCTTTATACCATAAGCAAGACAGGTTCCTCACCTCCACAAGGTGACAAGCAGGTGTCTTCCTATACACAACTTCTCAGTTGGGGCAGGTGGGGTTAGGTCCTCAAGCAAAAATCATGGTTTAGGGTCTCAAGGGCTGAAACAACAAACCATGGTCAGCAGCAAATATAGCTGTTTTATTTAAAAAAAAAAAATACTGTATGCAGTTACACAAAAAGACATTACCAAAACAATGGGGGGCAGTAGCCTTCATTGTACATAGATAAGGGAGGAAAGAGGGGGAAGACAGGACTGGGGGGAACCCTAAATCAGTAACCCTGACTTAAAATGGCATAAGCAACCTTATGCCAGTTTATAAGGGACGCGGGTGGCACTGTGGGTTAAACCACAGAGCCTAAGACTTGCTGATCAGATGGTTGGCGGTTTGAATCCCCGCAATGGGGTGAGCTCCCGTTGCTCGGTCCCTGCTCCTGCCAACCTAGCAGTTCAAAAGCACGTCAAAGTGCAAGGAGATAAATAGGTACTGCTCCGGCAGGAAGGTAAACGGCATTTCCGTGCGCTGCTCTGGTTCGCCAGAAGTGGCTTTGTCATGCTGGCCACATGGCCCAGAAGCTGTACGCCAGCTCCCTCGGCCAATAAAGTGAGATGAGCGCCGCAACCCCAGAGTCGGTCACGACTGGACCTAATGGTCAGGGGTCCCTTTACCCTTTACCTTTACTATGCCAGTTTATCCATAGGAGAGGCCCAATAATTTCCCACCCTGTTTCCATTTAATAAAGTAGCAGTAAATATAGTTAAGCCAGATGTCTGCACAGGGCCCCTCTGTCGGATTTGAACTACCATAGTTTTCCGTGTATAAGACGAGGATTTTTTATGAAAAAATAATAATAAAAAGGGGGAGATCGTCTTATACACGGATAGTGCATAGGGGTGACAGTGGATTGGTGTTGATTGGCTGTCGCAACGGTAATTTTGTGGGCAATATGCCAAAAAAAAAGCTTAACAACTCTGCACAATCTCCCCCATTTTCCTAAATGTGAGTCCCCAAAAATAGGGGGCATCTTATACATGTGTTATACACGGGAAAATATGGTAGTTCTATTTGCCTTATTGAATTAGCCTTCAGCTCTGTATATCAATCCTAACCATATTTATGTGGAACTAAGTGACACGGGTGGCGCTGTGGGTTAAACCACAGAGCCTAGGACTTGCCGATCAGAAGGTCGGTGGTTCAAATCCCTGTGATGGGGTGAGCTCCCGTTGCTCGGTCCCTGCTCCTGCCAACCTAGCAGTTTGAAAGCACATCAAAGTGCAAGTAGATAAATAGGTACCACTCTGGTGGGAAGGTAAACGGTGTTTCCGTGCGCTGCTCTGGTTCGCCAGAAGCAGTTTAGTCATGCTGGCCACGTGACCCTGAAGCTGTCTGCTGGCTCCCTCAGCCAATAAAGTGAGATGAGCGCCGCAACCCCAGAGTTTGTCACGAGTGGACCTAACGGTCAGGGGTCCCCTTTACCTTTACCTTTAAGTGACACTGCCTCCAATTTCCCCCAAAATGGGAAGAGGGCAGGAGGAACTGCATGTCAACAGCAGCAGAGGGATGGACCCACAGCCCCTTTCTACATTCTTCCATTTCATATGAATAAAGTCTGAGTTGAACTATTGATGTAAAGCTCTTTTTTAGATTTTATTTTTATATATATATGCAAGAAAGTGTGACAGCCACCAGCTTTACCACTTGCTCTTGTTCCTTACTGTGCAGCTGCTTCCCACCCTAAGGAACTCGTCCTGGATGATGCTGGAATGGCATCATTCCTGCAATGGATCTCCACTAGCTCTATAATGAATACATGCCAGAAACAGGCAATTGTTCTTGCAAAGGGGCTGGATTCCCAGCTGCTGGAATGGCTGGCCGTTTTGACTGACACAACTGACAAAACGGGTAAATAAATTATAAAGTACGAGAGCCGCTCCGGTGGACGAGTAGGGCTAATTTTAAGCATGTGAAACTAACCGTCTGCTCTCTGATTTTTGGCTTTTCTCCCCAGCTCAGTTCTTGGTTTGGCCTCAGCCATGAAAATAGCCTGTTTTGTTGGAAAGCCACATAATACCAGAGCTCTTCATTAGTACCAAAGATCAAAGAATTGGTGCTCTTCCCACCCTATTGTCATAGTTAAAAGCCGGGAAGAGCACACCATGTAGATAGAGAACTGCTGGAAAACCAGCTTGATGGTTTATAGAAGAAGAGAGAAAAAGGAGGCAGCAAAGAATATATCTGCAATGCCACCAGTAGTACCATAACAGTAGAGGAGTACATTATTATTTTTTTATACTGCCCCCCGTTTCGAGAGGAAGAAGAAAAATATGGCCACAACAGCTGTGTTTTGAATGCCGAATGGTATTTTTGGTCCTCCTTCCTTGCTGAATCCATATTTGGTGCTGAGGCAGCCTCAGCAGGGTGAAAAATAATTCCATTCTTGACTGGAAATTCCATGAGATAAAACATTCTTGCACTTGGTCCAGTAGAAATAACTGCATTTCCATTGCAAATTCCACAATAGTTATCTTGCTTCTGGTGTTTACACTGAACTTAAATATTACAGATCTCCTCCCCACCCCCTTCTCTCTCTTTCTTTCATCACACACAGACTGATTTCTGCAATTCGTTCACACCGCTAAAGTTATCTTCTTCAAGCCAGACTGTGGGTTGATATATTCATTATTGTTTATATCCCACCTTTCTTCCAAGCTTGCCGAGGTTAGGCCCATCTGCCTTCAGAAAAAGTGTGGCATTGCATACTGAAACCTAGAGTGTGACCTACAGCCCCTCTTCCACTGGCAAGTTGAGACTTCATCTATCTATTACCATGCCCGTGCCCATCCTACAGTAGCTCTTAGTGTCCTATATTTTAAATAGGGAAATACAGTGGTACCTCAGGTTAAGTACTTAATTCGTTCCGGAGGTCCGTTATTAACCTGAAACTGTTCTTAACCTGAAGCACCACTTTAGCTAATGGGGCCTTCTGCTGCTGCCACGCCATCGGAGCACGATTTCTGTTCTCATCCTGAAGCAAAGTTCTTAACCTGAGGTAATATTTCTGGATAAAAAAAATCCTTCCAGTAGCACCTTTAAGACCAACTAAGTTAGTTCTTGGTATGAGCTTTCGTGTGCAAGCACACTTCTTCAGATGAAGAAGTGTGCTTGCACACGAAAGCTCATACCAAGAACTAACTTAGTTGGTCTTAAAGGTGCTACTGGAAGGATTTTTTTTATTTTGACTATGGCAGACCAACACGGCTACCTATCTGTAACTAATATTTCTGGGTTAGCGGAGTCTGTAACCTGAAGCATATGTAACCTGAAGCGTATGTAACCCGAGGTACTACTGTCGAGCAGAATTTTTAAACAGCTGATTAAATGTCCATTCTTTTCTGCTAGGAATTACCGTATTTTTCGCTCTATAAGACGCACCAGACCACAAGACGCGCCTAGGTTTTGGAGGAAGAAAACAAGAAGAAGAAAAAAATTGAATCTCAGAAGCCAGAACCACAAGAGGGATTGCTATGCAGTGAAAGCAGCAATCCCTCTTGTTGTTCTGGCTTCTGGGATAGCTGTGCAGCCTGCATTCACTCCATAAGACGCACACACATTTCCCCTTACTTTTTAGGAGGGAAAAAGTGAGTCTTATAGAGCAAAAAATACGATACTTTATGTACTTACACAAAAGCCTTTAGGATGGGGTGGAAGATAAATGGGTGTGAGCCATAGCCCTTTGAGGCAACACATGTTTTTTGTGGAGAAAGCTCTCTATGTTCAATCCATAGCACTTCCAGTTAAAGCAGGTGTCAGAGAACTGCCATCGGCTCAGAGACGAGAGACAGAGGGGCAGTTGTGTTACAGGGAGCCTCTGAAAATCTCGCAAAGCAGTTCCTCTTCCGGCGAGGAGGAAAGCCCCACCTCCAGTGGAGAAGAGGTGCAAGGACCAGAGGATGCTAGTAAGAGCCTTAACACCGCACCTGAGCAAGCCGGAGAGGAGGGAAGCACACCCCTGCCATCACCCATCATGCGCAGTAATTTGAGGCACAGGGAGGGGTGGAAAGGGCTGGGAGTGATGAAACTTTTATGTTGGGGGAGGTACAAAAACAGACCATTCCTGGATTCTGCTAGCGATTGAGCCAGACATGAACTTATGACGCTCTTCACTGTAAATAGTTTGCACCAAAATAAAGCCTGTAAAAGACAGGTCGGAGTCCTGCCTGGTTACTCTCGAGCAACTGCAACAGCACCTGACAGCAGGGGTGGGCAACCTCAGCTTTAAGGCCATGATCAGCACCAGATTTAAGGGACCCTCAGCATAGTGCTGGCAGTAGGCCCCCACACAATCCAACATACACACACCACCACCACCCCAATGCAGCTTTATAATATTTTTTCCCCTCTCTGGGGACCCAGGTGGTTATTTGAGTAGTAGGTGGGCAACAGTGTCACTTCTGAATGGGAGCCAACTTAGTTTGCATCCTGGATGGCTGCCTTCCACCTTAATTTGCCCAAATTGCAGCACTCCAGTTTACCAAAGTATGAGGCAGTGTTGCTACCTGCCTACCACTAAAGTAGTCATCCAGTGGGGATGAAAATGAGCATCTGGGACCCTCAGTCAGCAGACCCCACAATCACCAAATCTTAAAAAAAATGATCTGGCAAATTTAACTATTTTAAATTATGAGGAAATTAACTGATCTAATAATAATTAGATGGTGCCTTTGTGAGAAGAATCTAATTCTGCAAAAGGAGAATAATATTATGAGTTAATAAAATGTAACAGAAATTATACTACTTTGGTCAAGGCTCTGGACACTATCACTGATGATATATGTTACTTGGTACTCAAACCCTATGAAATTAAAGATTTACTTTTGGGGAGCGGGGGATATATTCCTATCCAGATTATTAGATATGCAGACACTTTGCATTTTGCTGAAGTAGATTTATGAAGACCTATCAAAATACCTTTTCAAGTTGCCTTCCTTGAGGGCTGCCATTTAACAATGTTAATTATTATACTTCAGCTCAAAATAGATATGGAACATAAATGTAAAAAGTTCATCATTTGCAGTCATACAGCTGGGGAAATAAGATTACACACTGAGGAAGGGGGGGAAAGAGCAAGACAAGTTAACATAATACAACTCCCCCTGGTATTACTGAGCAAAATCTGTGTCAACAAAGCATTCCTGAAGGAAAGGGAGCGGGAGAGATCATTATAATGGAACTGAAAAGCTGCAACTAGAAAAGCTAAGTTGAATAATAAGTGGTAAGAACCCAATCAAACTTTTACGCCATTTTCTTAAATTGGCCAAATTGAGAATGGTGAATCCTGAATTTCAATGGTTTTTACTTTGGATTTCAGAATTAAATGTTAGGGGGTGCTTAAAATATCAATTCTTGAAGCCTAATAATAATAATAATAATAATAATGATAATAATAATAATAATAATAATAATAATAATAATAATAATAATATATTATTATTATTATTATTATTATTATTTATACACCGCCCATCTGGCTGAGTTTCCCCAGATGGGCAGCTTCCAATCGAGTGTTAAAAACAATACAACATTAAATATTAAGAACTTCCTTAAACAGGGCTGCCTTCAGATGTCTTGTAAACAGAAGATAGCTTCTTATTTCCTTAACATCTGAAGGGAGGGCGTTCCACAGGGTGGGCGCCACTACTGAGAAGGCCCTCTGTCTGGTTCCCTGTAACCTCACTTCTCGCAATGAGGGAACCGCCAGAAGGCCCTCGGCGCTGGATCTCAGTGTCTGGGCTGAATGATGGTGATGTAGACACTCCTTCAGGTATACAGGACAGAGGCCATTTAGGGCTTTAAAGGTCAGCACCAACACTTTGAATTGTGCTCGGAAATGTACTGGGAGCCAGTGCAGATCTCAGGACCGGTGTTATGTGGTCCCAGCAGCCACTCCCAGCCACCAGCCTAGCTGCCGCATTCTGGATTAACAGGTTCTGGGTCACCTTCAAAGGTAGCCCCACGTAGAGTGCATTGCAGTAGTCCAAGTGGGAGATAACTAGAGCATGCACCACTCTGGCAAGACAGTCTGCAGGCAGGTAGGGTCTCAGCCTGCATACCAGGTGGAGCTGGTAGACAGTCGCCCTGGACACAGAATTAACCTGAGCCTCCATGGACAGCTGTGAGTCCAAAATGACTCCCAGGCTGCGCACCTGGTCCTTCAGGGGCACAGTTACCCCACTCAGGACCAGGGAGTCCCCCACACCCGCCCGCCCCCTGTCCCCCCAAAACAGTACTTCTGTCTTGTCAGGATTCAACCTCAATCTGTTAGCCGCCATCCATCCTCCAACCACCTCCAGGCACTCACACAGGACCTTCACTGCCTTCACTGGTTCTGATTTAAAAGAGAGGTTGAGCTGGGTGATGAATTTTAAAGTTGATATGGTTAAGAATCAGCTTCCACATTCAATAGATCGATGTATTAAAACAAACAGCCTCCTCCTTTGTCATTCAGAATGTTGAACATTTTTAAATTAGGAAAATGTTTTTTAAAATGAATTTGTAGAAGTAAAGTTGATGGAGAATTTGCATGCATATGCCAACCTTGCCTCCTACGGGCACACACACCATTTCAGCTCAGTAAATGATCAGGGGTATGCTGTTGTGATAATATGACCAATGGTAACATCTTGTGCTCCTAGTTGCTTCTGGGAGCATTTAATCAGAAGTGCTCCTTTGGTACCCTCAATTACTCTGGAAGCTCTGTAGAATGTCAGGAAGTAGGACTGTCAATGATACCATTTACCAATGGTAGCTGCAGAGGGCAGGGAAGGGTTAAAGCTGAGGGATCTCTCCCTCAGTATCTGGCCTCCCCATTTCCCAAAGATGCTTTCCTTTTTCATAAACAGTAGCATGGCTTTGTTTCACGCATCTGTGTGTATTGTGCAGTTAGCCCCTGGAAGGCAGTGCTTTGCCAAGGCCACCTCTGTGTGAGATTGACAACTGAAAGAGGACTAGAATCTGTATTCCTCAGAGCCAGGCAAACACTTTAGAAACTATGCCACAATAAAAGAATATTTCATAAAGGCCTGACCCTGAATCTTGGTTATGATCACAAAATGAGATGCCTTTCATGCCCTCCAACATTTCTTTGATGTAAATAGGGATGTCCTAGTCAACAACAACAACAACTATAATAATAATAATTTTATTATTTATACCCCACCCAACTGACTGGGTTGCTCCAGCCACTCTGGGTGACTTCCAACATCTATAAAAACATAATAAAGCATTAAACATTTTTTTTAAAAAAAACACCCTATCTGGCTGCCTTTGGATGTCATCTAAAGGTTGCATAGTTACAGTGGTACCTCTGGTTGCAAACGGGATCCGTTCCGGAGGCTCATTCTCAACCTGAACAGAATGCAACCCACGTCTGTGGGTCGCGATTCATCGCTTCTGCGCATGCGCGTGACGTCATTTTGCGCGTCTGTGCATGTGCGAGCAGCGAAACCCGGAAGTAACCCGTTCTGTTACTTCCGGGTCACCGTGGAATGCAATCTGAAAATGCTCAACCTGAAGCAAACGTAATATGAGGTATGACTGTACTTATCTCCTTGGCTCGGGAGTCGCATAACTCCTTACCCGCCAACATTTCTCCAATGAAACTAGGGGCATCCTAAGGAAAAGACATTCCAAGATAAAATCAGAAACCAGGATGGCTTCTGTAAATCCAGGACTGTCCCTGGAAAATAGGGACACTTGGAGGGTCTGGCCTTTTATTGGACCAACAAGTCTTTATACCAGATGAGACCTGCCTTTGACAGAGAAGCCTCCTCCTAGAGCAGGGATGAGGGGATCTGTTGCCCTCCATATGTTGTTGGATTCTATCATCAGCCTCAGACCAGCATTTTCAGTACAGTGGTACCTCGGGTTAAGAACTTAATTCGTTCTGGAGGTCCGTTCTTAACCTGAAACTGTTCTTAACCTGAGGTACCACTTTAGCTAATGGGGCCTCCCACTGCCACTGTGCCGCCTCCTCGCAATTTCTGTTCTCATCCTGAAGCAAAGCTCTTAACCCGAGGTACTATTTCTGAGTTAGTGGAGTCTGTAACCTGAAGCATCTGTAACCCAAGGTACCACTGTAATAAGAAACGATGGGAGTCGTAGTCCAACAACCTCTCGAGAGCCCCAGGTACTCCATCTGTGTTCCAGTGGCTACTTTCAGAAACACTTCTATCACACATTTTGGTTGAGATGTCGTCTTTTAAAAAAAAGAGAGAGACAAAAAAACACAACCACCTTCTGCTGTCACACTGAGAAATGGAGCCATCATTTCTACTTACAGGAATCCCTTCATATATATTGATTTACACACACACACAAAGCAACTGACATAAAGTCAGTTCTTAAAAGCCGTTGGAGAACGTTGCTTTAAATGTCCCAATACACCTTCAAGAGTGTGTGGAGCCAAAGGATAAGATGTGGTTAAATATGGTGTGACCCCAAACAGCATAAAGCCTATTCATTTGTGCTCATGTGCGCACACACAAAGACTTCATGTGCATACTGATATTCTACCAAATTTCCCGTCTTTCCTCTCTGGTGGTTATCCAGGCATTATAGTTAGCTATATGTTATACTGAGGCATGTCTTATCAGTCAAGCCAGACAATTTAATAAGAGAAGACCTGTCAACCAAATAGCATTAGCTCTTGAGAAACCCTTTCACCATCGTTCCCCCAAAACAGGAAGGTATTTAGCAAGAGGTGTGCAAACTGGCTGTAAATGCAATACCCGGAGTCAAAGGTGGATGTCATCAGTTAAAAACAGGTTTAGGAATGTGCAATTCCTTGCAGCAGAAATACTTGAGCCATATGTTGAAATCTGTTTCTGTAGCTTAAGAACACGCATTACCTTCCTCCTCTCTAGAGTTGCATGTTGTCTATTCCTATTTCTTTTATTGATCGGAAGGCTCTCCCCATATATATGACCATAAGCAGCAATCAGTCGAAACAAACAAGACATGAAGTATTTTCAATTATTTTGTTGCCAGCATACATCAGTTTCTGTATTATTCATTCATTCCAAGGCAAAGGACAGAATAGGTTACTCCCAGGAACCAGTGATGGCTAATTTGAGCTCAAAAGCTACAGCTCACATACAACAATTCATACAATGTGATTTAGGTGCAAAGAAATGTCTCTGTGTTATATAAGTGAATTGGAGGAAAGTTCACTATTACTTTGGCTGCAATTCTACAAACATTTACCTAGAAATATGCCCCACTGAACACAGTTGGACTTCTATAATGCTGTGCACACACAACATTTTATTCTGGCACCTTCATTATATAGCTTTCGGTGAATGCTAAAGATCTACCTCTTCACTCTGGCTTTTGACACTTGAGATGTATACTTTTAGGACCCACCCTATTTATGTAGCTTTAACTTGCTTTAAACTATTTTTAATATTGTGTACTATTGTACTGTATTTTAATATTAATGTTGTGTTTTAATTGTTATAGCCTGCCCTGGGAATTTAGGGTGAAGGGCATGTAATAAATTGTAGCAGCAGCAGTAGTAAAATCAATGAAGACGGGCTAATGTGGATTAAGTACATAGTCCACACACAATCTAAACCTCTTGTTTTGCCCCTGAAAAGTTCTTCTTGGGAGTCTGGTTTTGTTTAGAAATAAAAGCTCATTGCAGATGGATTCTGTTATTACCCTGCAGCTTAACCGTTTCAAAACATATGTATGTGGTCCAGGCCATTGTGTGCAGGGTAAATCCACACTTGCCCAATGACATTGTGGGTGGACGTATACCAAGATTGTGTTACGTGTATGTGCGTACACGTATGTTACGTGTACATGCACGTACGTTTTACGTGCAAGTCAAGGGGCAGGAGAAGACAGAACCACCCAGTGCCTTCCCACACTGTATTCCATACACACCCTGTATTTAGATAATCACACTACATGTGTGGCTCAGCATTGCGGGCAATGACTTCGCCTTCATACCTGTCCTTTCCCACTGCCTCTCCCAATGTCCACTGCTATGCAAGGACTGGGGGCAGAACCTGCAACTGAATTAAAGGGCATATTGTCTCTTTGTGCCAGTGCTAAGCCCCTCTGGTGAGCTGCTGGCTCAGGTCTTATCCTACATACATCTGGACTTTGCACAGAAATGGCACTGACCTCCTGTACTTATTACATTCCGTGGCCTTTTGGCCCCACTATTGACAGTTTTTTCCTGTCCGCCTTCTTCGACCTGGTGCCCTTTACCTGCTTTGGACTACAACTCCCATCAACCCCAGCCATTGCTCTCTAGATCCCCAGCTGCAGATCCCCAGCTGAACAGAGAACTTCATGAACATGACAAAGTGGGGCTGCAGTCCGTGGATGTTTATACTATAATTAAACTCTCTTTAAGGTACCACAGGACTCTTTACTGGTGGTTTTTGTTGCTGCCTTGGGTGGAGGGCGGGGGCAGCTCCCGGGATGAGAGTGTCAACCTCCCAAAGCCAGCTGAAACTATGGTGTTTTGTAAAGCCGTGTCTGAAACTGCTCAGAGTTTTGCAAGCCTTCAAGAGGAAGGAGTTTCGATGTGGGAGGAAAAAAAACACACCATCTTCTCCTAATGTAACCAGTTTCTTCAAGGTCCGTCATAAGCATTAGCTACCACAAGCTCCTCAGCTCTGCCACATAACTAAACCCGGGGTGGGAGGGGGGAATCCAAGAAATTATCCAGCAAGCTTGTTAAGGTACGCCCTATAATAAACTCATAAAATGTGCCATAACAGTCATAACCTTCATGTTGGTGGAGAGAGCCAAAATGAGATTTGCACACCTGTTTACCCCACCCCTTGTATTCAGGATTAAGTGGGATGTAAGCCGTGTCTGGACCTTGCGCTGGCCTTCTCTGTTGGTATGGACTTCACTCAGGGATAACAGTGTTTGCTCAGGTGCACTATCTTGGGTGTTCTCCTGAATTCTAACACAACAACCATTCTCTCTCCCGGCTAATAAAAGCCATTGACAAGGCCAGCAGCCTATGAGTTTTCTCTCATGTACTTCTTCTCCTTTCATAAACTCCTTTGAGTATACATGGGTGTCAACCTTTCTATGGAAACACCTTAGTTGGAACACACTTGCATTTTCTTCATCAACTTTTTACTGAGACGTATAAACCAATGACATGACATCAAAGTAGCGAAAAGCCCATGCTGCAATCATTTAAGGACTACATATTCCTTTAAATGGTTCCCAGTTATGTCTATCATCCACTCCCTTTCCTCTTAGATTCTTAAATAACTGGTTGATTTGTCTGTTCTGTTTTAACCTCTCCTGTAGTATTGAGCTTCTTTTGCTTTCTTGCGTCTAGGCACTAACCATCTTGGCTTCAGCAGAAAGGCTATGTATCAGACACATCGGTTATCTGGAGACGAAATATGCTAAGGTCATGGCTACACAATACACAAATTAGAGAAGAGTAAAGTAAAACCTAAGTTGCCCCCCCCCCAAATCAAGAAGATGTAGGCATATCCTGTACTCCCCAGTACCATCTTCCGAATCACATTGTTCCCATCCATGACATGCACAGCCTGAACAACTGGAGGGGGGAGAGATCACTGGTTAGGAGATCCCCCTAAAAAAAAACTGGAACCCCCCCCCCCAACCCTGAAGGATGTGGTCTGCAAATTAGGAATCTTGAGTTCAAGGTTGCAGTTGTGGCCAGCAGCACTTTTCCTCAGCTTCAGCTTCTACACCGGCCTTCCCCTTTTCCTGGAGAAAACCAGTCTGGCCAATGTCATACATGACTTGATTACACCCGGATTAGATTACTACAATGCACTCAATACAGAGTAGCCTTTGAAAAGCATTTAGAAAATCCAATTGGTTCAGAATGTGGAAGCAAGAGTTGTAACAGAAGCCCCCTTTTTCAGGTCACAAAACACCAATATGTACCACTTTATTTGCTCCTGTTTTCCCGGGCAAATGGAAGTTCTCGTTCTTACCTTTGAAGCTCTAAACACATGTGAGGCCGGGAGAATATCAGAAGGACCAGCTCCTCTCATATTAACCTAACACATATGATATCTTGATCCAACATTGTCTGAAACAGATTGTGCTGTGTATATAAAACTCTTTGGCAGGACACCCAGGGTGTGGAGTTTGTGATCTTTAGAGTAAAACTTAGTTCCATACTTGCTTTGGTTTAGGTGCCAGTCCAGGATGCTAGTATTTAAGCAACCACCTGACCTGAGCAGTGGTTGAAAATTCTTGCTCTTTTTTATTTGTTTTACTGCCTCTGCTGTTTTGTTTATTGTTTATTGCTGTTATTGGCAAGTGGTCATTTTAAGAATATTTGTATTCTATTTTCCTAGTTTTCTGTTTATCATGAGTCACCTTCATTGCCCCTCGTGGACATAAGGTAGGACAGAAATATTCCAATAAAAAAGAATCCCCCTTCTCTTTTCTTGATTGTCTAGGGCAGGGGTAGGCAACCTAAGGCCTGTGGGCTGGATGCAGCCCAATTGCCTTCTAAATCCGGCCCGCGGACCGTCTGGAAATCAGTGTGTTTTTACATGAGCAGAATTTGTCCTTTTATTTAAAATGCATCTCTGGGTTATTTGTGGGGCCTGCCTGGTGTTTTCACATGAGTAGAATGTGTGCTTTTATTTAAAATGCATCTCTGGGTTATTTGTTGGGCATAGGAATTCGTTCATATTCCCCCCCAAAATATAGTCCAACTCACCACATGGTCTGAGGGACGGATGATCAGCCCACTGCTGAAAAAGGTTGCTGACCCCTGGTCTAGGGGGCTTCCAATGCAAGTAACTTTTTACATGGCAAAAAATGTGCTGGAGGATATTTCAAGAAAGAAGGAGGGAAGAAACCTGTATTGAGAATGGAAAATGAATGCAGCAACAATGCTTCTCTGTTATTGTTTTGTTGGGGGAAAAGCATCTTGGAGGCTGAGAGGTGATGCTTTTGATGAGACAAAGAGACAGCTTGGGCATGGTTGGCTCAACAGCACTTCAGAAGGAAAATCAAAGGAGTGCCGTCAATAACGGTAAGAACAACCAGAGAGACCAAAGGAGCAAAATTTGGATTTGTCCTCCCTCACCTTCTCAAGATTATCATACCTTCATTAAAGAGTTCCTTTCTGTCAAAGGGCATATCCTCTATGGTCCACCACCATGCTGTGAAACAGAGGTACCAAAAGTGGAGATCGTGCTTTAAGGAAGAATAGCACATAGCTGAATGTACAGTAAGGTTTTGTTTCACCATGCTTCATACAGAAACCTTGGTCCAAGTGTTTTTTCCAGTATATTTTCAGAAGATTATAAGGATTCTTTTTTTAAAAAAAAAGGCAATATAAAATTGCTACTTTTATAGAAACTGCTGTCCAGTAATAAGCCTTCTGGCCCATAATGTCATGTTTGCAGGCTTTGTTGTAAAAAGGAGTGGAGCACTGGCTAGATTTCCCTTAATCTGTGTAGCATTAATTGTTAGAGGAAGCAGGAGCACAGCTTCCAGTTCCAGTAGGCCTGTATCATTTGACAACTCGGCCTTATCCCAAGCATGAGAGGCACAATGGCTGAAGGTCCCCATCCTCATTTATTTCTTAAAGGACTAACAGATGAACATTGTGAACTTCACTCCTACAACAGTAGGAGATTTAAAAACAATCAGCACTTGCTGTTGCGCCTGTTGGAAAGTTGACACAGAATGGGGGGGGGGAGTCCAAAGGACAATGATTTTATGAAGGAATAAGTGGCTCTCACAGGACATTTATTGGGAGAGGTCCCAATAAATGTTGCCTCACCTTAAGTGTGGGATGCTGTTGTGTATGGGAGAGATAGGAGAGGCTGATGATCCTAATCTTCCAGAGCTTTGTAGAAGATTTTACCTGTGGTCTGCACAGCCACATTCTCATACATGGAATTGAACAGAACCTACAAAGAACACCACCTGTATATTAGAACAGCTTATGGTATCAGCTGGTCTACTTTCAACAGCGAAAATGAAATTTGCTTTCTTACATTTATTCACCACCACGTCTTACATAAATGCCCACAAGCGGTGACTGGAATGTAGAGAGGATCCCGTAACAGAGGAAGTGCATGGCTTGTGAGGAAGGGAGAAATCTTCCCCTTTTGTTTTTATCAGAAGGCTTCCTCTTTCTCTTCAACTCCTCTCCAGAACTCACTGTACCATGCACAGGTCATGCAATCCTATCTGTGACTAATAGAGGAGACTTTTGCCAAATATTTTATTTTGAACTTTTGACAGTGTGAGGATAAAATATTGTATGTTTTAATCCAGCAATGTATCCTCCAGAAGGTTGGTGGGGATGAAGATATTTCATATATTTGGGGCCTTAAGATATTTATGGCTTAAAACACCAATATGAGCTCCTTGAATCAGCCCCAGGAATAAACTGGCAATAAATGCAGCTGTTTTAAAATGGGGGGGGGGGTTATGTGAGTTCTAAATGATTGAAGTTACCAAATCACCTTCAAAGCTAGTAGTAGTATTCACATGCTGACTGTGTATAACTGGACTACACTTTTCAGAAAAAGGCTTTTTGAAGCATATTTTTCTGACTAAAAATTGCAGCTTCACTTTAAAATAAGGTCTCAGCTAGATGAACGGCTAATTACACTTCACAATTAGTAATATTTCACTTTCTCGATGAACTCATCAGAAAGTGCTGCAAGGTAATGTGGCTGTTCCGCGACAATGTCAATAGGAACTGTCAGGGGTTCAGGAGCAGAGGCAAGGGCAAGGGAGGAAACAGAGAGCGAGGGAGAGGAGGCAGAAGAAAAGATGAGTGATGACGACGACCCGAGATCTCCGAGTCTTTCCAGTGAATCAGAAGATTCACAGAAAGGAGCACCAGTGGCCAGGGCAAGGGGGGAGCCTAAGGGGACACCCCAGGAAGATAGAGCCAGAGGGGACTCAGAGGGGAGCAGTTGGAAATCAGGACCAGCGTCACCGCCAGAGAGCAGGGAAGAGGAAGGGCGCCAGGGATCAAGCGCTGGCAGCTCACAACAGGGGGGAGGGCACGAGTCAGGAGTGGCCACACCTCCATCGGGGAGCGAAGAAACGGTCAGACGGAAGGTGGAAGGTTGGGCGCGCGTGCCAAGTTCAAATGCACAGGAAGGTGGCGCAGTAGGCAGCCCGGAAAGGGAGCCAGGTCCTAAAGCCCGCCGAAAGGAGGGAGAAGAGTCAGGGGGGTCAGCGTCAGCGTCAGAGGAATCCCGGAAGGAAGAGACCCCGGGGGGCAGAGGGACCCAGAGAAGAACAGTCAGGCGGAAAAGGTGGAGCAAGGCTAGGATATTAAGTTGGTGTACAAGGGGCGGAGACTCAGATGGGGCTTCGCCGATCTAACCATGAGACGTAGAGTTGCACGCAGCAGCTTGAGAATGGAAACTGTAACTCAATAAAGACTTTTATTTAATGATCGCTGGCTAGCGTGATCCTCTGTGAGCTAGGATCTGGAAGCAGCTCTGACAGTAAGCCCCATCTCAAGATTGTGGGCATCTACGTCCTCGAGGAGAGGAGAAAAAGCGGGTGCCTACTAGCGAGCTCACGAACGGCAGACAACATGACGGCCGAACAGCAGATAGTGGAACTCAGAGAAGCAGTGACACGACTGAATGCCGAGGCTCTTGCATCCAGGAAGAGAGAGGAGGACGCAGCTGCCGCCTACAGGGATCTCCAGGTCAGGTTGGAAGTGCTTACGAAGCAAGGGCAACTGACACCCAAACCGGAGGGGATTGGGTTGGGGAGACGAACAGGCGGTCTGGTCTCTCACTTCGATGGGAATTTGCAACAGTACCCCAACTTTAGAGCAGATGTAATGTGTGCACTGCAACTGCTGAACAAAGACTTTAGAGATGAGCAAGAGAAGGTGGGATTCATCATGTCCCATTTGCATGGAGATGCTAAAGCATGGCTGCGCAATTTGTGGAGAGATAATGATCCGGCGCTCCAAAATGCGGATGCCTTTATTAAAGCGATGGATGGGTGCTTTTTATCAAGCATTGACGTGGATATTGCTCGGCAGGAGATACATGGACTGAAGCAAGGGAGGGCCAGCGTAAGGCAGTACCATGCCCGCTTTTTCGCTTTGGTCAGTGCCCTGGAATGGGACAGAGATTCGGCTCCTGTAAGAGACCTGTTTTGGGAGGGATTGCACGGCTCGGTTAAAGATGAAATTGCGAGGGGGGAGAGACCCCGGACCACGCAGGAGATCGTTCAGAGGGCGCTGGCGGTGGGGGTGCGGCTGGAAGGACGTCCGTGGAGCAGGGACGAAGGGCGTGGAGGGCGCGAACCAGCCAGGGGCTCCTCCTTCCTTCCCAGAGAAGCAGCGCGTGCGCAATCCACGCCTCCGCCAGGAGGAGGAGCGGAACCTATGGAGGTTGGAGGTGCAAGGGCTCAGTCAGCAGCCAGAGCCCTAGCACCGGCAGCAGTGAAAGCGAAGCCTCCTAGAGGGAACAGGAAGTGTTACATCTGCGATGATCCACAGCATATGGCGAAAGAGTGTCCCCAGAGGCTCCACAAGCACACTGCAGCCTCAGCAATGGTAACTGCAGCAACGCAGCAAGGACAACCACAGCAGGGAAACGAAGGAGTCTGGTTGGAGGAAGAGGCACTGGGGCCCAACCAGACGTGTCAGTGAAGCAGTCCCCAGAGATTTTACAGCCCATGGACCCCCTCCCGCCCAAACCGGTAGTGAAGCTCACCGCGTCGCTCCAGCTGCCCAATGGAATCACCATGGACGTGCCAATCACCATTGACTCCGGAAGCAATGCGGACTTTATAGGGCAGGACTTTGTCGACCGGCACGCTATACAGTTGCTGCCTGCCACGCTGCCCCTGCAGGTTGTCACGGTGGATGGCAGGGAGCTGCTAGGGGGGCAAGTGGTGAAGCAGACGCCACCAATGGTGATGCGACTTGGGAATCACAGGGAAATCATCAGCTTCAATGTCACTCAACTATCGGACACGCCCATTGTATTGGGCATGAGTTGGCTGGACAAGCACAGCCCGACGCTGGCTTGGTACCAGAGGCGGCTGACCTTCGGCTCTTCCTTTTGCGCTGAACACTGCATCGTGCCCAGGCAGGAAGGAGGGGAAGAGGAGTCACAGCTGCAGCTAGGCACGCTGCAAGCGGTCCCCCACAAGTACGCAGAATTTTTGGAGGTTTTCTGCGAGAAAGAGGCAGACAGGCTACCCCCCCACAGACCATATGACTGCAAAATTGACCTGCTGCCGGGGGCGGCGCTACCCAAAGGGAAGCTGTATTCCATGTCTGAGGACGAACTGCAGGAACTCAAAGAGTTCATAGATCATAATTTGGAGCGCGGTTTCATCCGAGAGTCCAAGGCAGCGGGGGGCAGTCCGGTATTCTTTGTTAAGAAGCGGGACACGCCCCAAAAAAGACTTGTAGTGGACTTTCGCATCTTGAACAGTGTGACCAAGCCATCGGACTTCCCCATGCCCCGAATCGACGACCTCCTCGCAAAGGTACGGAAGGGCAGAGTGTTCACCAAGTTGGACCTGCGAGGGGCATACAACCTCATTCGCATGCGGGAGGGAGATGAGTGGAAGACAGCCATGTTCACGCCCCTGGGCACCTACGAATATAGAGTTATGCCTTTTGGATTGCAAAATGGCTCCCACGTTTTTCAAGCTTTCATGCATCACGTGTTGGCGGGGCTCCTCTACAAGACGTGCGTCTGTTTCTTGGATGACATCCTGATCTTTTCGGAATCGCAGCAGGAGCATGACAGACACGTCAAGGAAGTGCTGAGCAGGCTACAGCAACATAGGCTTTACGCCAAGCTGGAGAAGTGCCAATTCGACGTGACGGAGGTGGATTTCCTGGGCTACAAGTTGTCTGATAAAGGGCTCGCCATGGACAGCGCCAAGGTCCGAGCAGTGTTGGATTGGAAAAGCCCACGCAACCGGAAGGAGGTCCAACGGTTTGTCGGCTTCGCGAACTTCTATCGCAAGTTTATCAAAGGCTTTGCGATGCAGACAGCGGCCATCACGGACACGCTCAGCTCCAAGAAAAAGAAGTTCATCTGGACAGAGCAGGCGGAGCAGTCCTTTCAGGCACTCAAGCGTCTCTTCGCGTCGGAAGAGCAGCTGCTTCATGTCAACCCCAGCAGGCCGATGAGGGTGGAGACAGACGCTTCGGACAGAGCCGTGGGAGCAGTCCTGCTGCAGAAAGACCCGCAGGGGGTTTGGAGGCCGGGAGCGTTTTACTCAAGGAAGCTCAGCAAGTCCGAACAGAACTACACCATCTGGGACAGGGAGTTGCTGGCCATTCATGCAGCGTTCAAAGCGTGGAGGCACTTCCTGATCGGCGCCAAGCACACGGTGCAGGTCTGCACGGACCACAAGAATCTAGAGCACTGGCGCACGGCACAGTTCCTGAACCAGAGGCAGATACGTTGGGCTGAGTTCTTTGCGAATTTCGACTTCCGAATAGAGTATGTCCCGGGGGACACCAACATCATGGCGGATGCTCTCTCCCGTAAGCCACAGTATCTGGAGGAGGCAACGCCAGCGGCCGCCATGCACATCTTCGCACCGACAGTGTGGGCGTGCGCGGCGGCAACAGTTGACCTGGATGCGGTGCGACGAGCGTTGCAGGATGACTCCTTCGCGCAAGCAAAGATGGCAGAGGTGCACAGGGGCACGGCAGCGACCGACGAGTTCCAGCTGCGAGATGGTTTGCTCATCCGTAAAGGGGCCATCTACGTGCCGGGAGACGAACTTCGCGCCAAGGTACTGCAGCAGCTGCACGACGCGCCCACTGCCGGGCACTTTGGCAAGGAGAAGACGGTGGAATTAGTAGCCAGAGACTTCTGGTGGCCCGGAATGAGAGGGGAAGTCGCGGACTACGTGGCGAGGTGTGACACCTGCCAGAGGTCCAAACCAGTGCACAGACCGCCGGCCGGACTGCTGGAACCGCTGCAAACTCCGTTCGAGCCATGGGAGAGAGTGGCCCTGGACTTTGTCACGGATCTGCCCAGCTCGAGGGGCAAGACGGCTGTGCTGGTGGTGGTGGATTTGTTCTCCAAGATGGCACATTTCATTCCGTGTGCGAAGGTGGCCACGGCGGAACAAACCGCCAAACTGTTCATAGACCACGTGTTCAAGGTTCACGGTCTGCCGCGGTCTATTCTGTCCGACCGAGGGCGACAGTTCATCTCAAACTTCTGGCAGAGGCTGATGGGCTTCCTGAACGTCAAGATCAACCTGGCGTCGGCTAGACACCCGCAGACCAACGGGCAAGCGGAGCGGGTCAATGCCATCATGCAGCAGTACCTGAGATGTTATGCGAATCAACAGCCTGCGACGTGGGTGGATTACCTGCCTCTCGCCGAGTTCGCCTACAACAACACGAAGCACGTGTCCACGGGGGTCACGCCGTTCTTCGCCAACAACGGGAGGCACCCTAGAACCTTCCCGGGACTGGAAAGAATGGGGGAGGGGGAGCCGCAGACAGCAGATGCGTTCGCGTCGGAGTTGCAGGAGGTCCACGATCAGCTGCGGCGGCACCTGGAGCTGGCTAAACACGCATACAAGGTACAAGCGGACAAACACAGAAGGGTTGGCGAAGAGATCCATGTGGGAGACTGGGTCTGGTTAGCAGCCCACGCAGTGCCGGCCAGGTCGTTGGCGAAGAAGAAACTAGGGCATAAACAACTGGGGCCCTACCAAGTCGACGAACAGGTCAACCCGGTGGCTTTCAGGCTGGCTCTTCCGGAGGGTTCCAGAATGCATCCGGTGTTCCACAGATCGGTGCTCACTCCCTACAAGGCACCTCACAGGTTTCAGGAACCAGGAACGGCACCGGGTCCGCTCCGAGAGAGAACCGGGCAAGGGGGAGTGGCACAGGAGGAGCGCATCAACGAAGTCACGGAGATTTTGGACTCCAGATGGGGGGAAGAGGGGGTAGAATACCTTCTCGCCAAGGAGGGCACCCCGGCCAGTGCCAACAGCTGGGTGCCGGGCTACGCTTTAGACGAACCTCTGCTCAAAGAAGAGTTTCATGCCCTCTTCCCACATAGGCCAATGCCAGCAGACTTTTTCGACGACTGGCTTTTCACGCCCACGCTTTCAGCCAGCACGTTCCGGGGGTTCGACTCGGACGAGGAACCGACACGAGACGCCCGTTCCCCAGAGGGGTCACCCTCGGGATCTGCTTCAGAACCCTCGTATTGGTGGGATGATCGACCAGAGGAGCAGTTCCGCAGAAGGTGGCTGGAGGGTCCAGGACGAGCAACGTCTCCTGAAGGCAACGAAGGAGAGACGGACATGGACGTTTTCGGGGACGACCCGGGTTTCGAGCACGGCGGCACAGAGATGGAAGCGGAGGTGACCGTCGTCAACGAGAGCAGGGAGGAAGAACCGGAAGACTTCGGATGGCGGCCCGCCACGGGAAGCGAACTGTATCCGACATTCGTCCCCCTGACACGGCAGCACCCAGATCCCGCACCGGAAGGAGGGGAGGGGGGAAGAGGGGGCTTCGAGGGGGGGATGGATGTCAGGGGTTCAGGAGCAGAGGCAAGGGCAAGGGAGGAAACAGAGAGCGAGGGAGAGGAGGCAGAAGAAAAGATGAGTGATGACGACGACCCGAGATCTCCGAGTCTTTCCAGTGAATCAGAAGATTCACAGAAAGGAGCACCAGTGGCCAGGGCAAGGGGGGAGCCTAAGGGGACACCCCAGGAAGATAGAGCCAGAGGGGACTCAGAGGGGAGCAGTTGGAAATCAGGACCAGCGTCACCGCCAGAGAGCAGGGAAGAGGAAGGGCGCCAGGGATCAAGCGCTGGCAGCTCACAACAGGGGGGAGGGCACGAGTCAGGAGTGGCCACACCTCCATCGGGGAGCGAAGAAACGGTCAGACGGAAGGTGGAAGGTTGGGCGCGCGTGCCAAGTTCAAATGCACAGGAAGGTGGCGCAGTAGGCAGCCCGGAAAGGGAGCCAGGTCCTAAAGCCCGCCGAAAGGAGGGAGAAGAGTCAGGGGGGTCAGCGTCAGCGTCAGAGGAATCCCGGAAGGAAGAGACCCCGGGGGGCAGAGGGACCCAGAGAAGAACAGTCAGGCGGAAAAGGTGGAGCAAGGCTAGGATATTAAGTTGGTGTACAAGGGGCGGAGACTCAGATGGGGCTTCGCCGATCTAACCATTAGACGTAGGGTTGCACGCAGCAGCTTGAGAATGGAAACTGTAACTCAATAAAGACTTTTATTTAATGATCGCTGGCTAGCGTGATCCTCTGTGAGCTAGGATCTGGAAGCAGCTCTGACAGGAACGCATTCAATTTTCTCACACGCATACACACGGACGTTGTAAGAAACAATTAACACTTCATTAATATGATATAAAATGCTAATTTACCTTGCATCCCAAGAGACCCAAAATACCCTTTTACCCGTATGGGCAAATAATTGTTATTGTGATGCAGAGTGTTTGAACCAGGTTCACAGTGCGTTGGGAGAAATCATTGTATACGTTCTCTGTACAATAGCAATTAGTTAATGAGAAAGAAGAGTGGCACATCTTTAACCCTGTGACAGATGAAAGCACCCTGCTATTCCACTTGGCTGAGGTACTCTGTGCCACACCAGGCCCAAGATAAGTATGTATACTGGTGAATGGCTTCTAATCTCATTTTTAAGAGTAGATTGAAATGAAGAGCTACAAGCACTGCAACGGTAGTTGTTACAGACAAGAATTGCCCACCGTAAACTGCACAGCACAGACATTCACTGGCAGTTCCCAGTGATCAAAGTATTTGACTTAAATAATTGATTTATTTACACTAGTAAAAAAGATATTATCATACCACTGAGGAATTAAAGACACTCACGCACGCTTTGCGCTTCGCAATGCCCTGCGGGTGTGATTAGGATATCGCACATCAAAGAGGATTCGCTCTGAAGGATTTCATACAATAAATTAATAAAAATAATTGAGTTAAATAATTCCTCTGATTGCCGGGATGCCTTCTGCAAGATCTGGCACAAGATGCTCTGTGCAGAGTTAACAGCTGCGCAGCAGTCAGATATAGACCCATCTAGGAAAATTTAGAACCCTGCTCAGTTTGGGGCTCTGGCACTCCAAATTGCTCTGCTGAAATACACACACACTTTGCAATATACACAGCACCACAAGTGAAAATTGGCAGCTGTTTGACAGGTTCCCTCACCCCTTCTTAGGGTGTAGTAAAATGTACCCATGTCCTAACACAGCAATGTTTCACTTCTCCCACCTCTGTTCTGCATGCTGCTGCCAGGATCAGAGAAAGGCCTCATCATGATGAAGGAGACATTAATAACTAGATATTATGAAAGAGAAGAGAAGGAAGCCATTTCTACTGGCATGCTCGAGTGTATTGAAACATGCTGTTCCTCGCATAAGGAGTTCCCTTTCATTCCTTTGTAAAGAAATAAGACGGTATCTTGTGTATGTGTGTTACAAGACAACAATACCTAGGCCCCATCTGCACTATAATGCAGTATCATGCTGCTTTATACAGCCATGGCTTCCCCCCCAAACAATTCTGGGAACTGTGGCTTGTTAACGGTGCTGAGAGTTGTTAAAAACACTCCTATTGTCCTCAGAGAGGTACAATGGTCAAGAGCTTCCTGAAAAGAGGGGTATTCATTAAACCGTCCTGGACTTGTAGCTCTGTGATGAGAATAGGGGGGTCTCCTAACAACTCCCAGCATACTTAACAGCAGTGCCATTTTTCTAGAAAAAGAGGTGCTGGAATTCACCTTGTTCTCTTATAATGGCAATGGTGCCCACTTGAGAGGTGCCGGAACTAAGTTCCAATGAGTTCCAGCTGAAAAAGCCCAGCTTAACAGCAGTGGTTCACACAACTCTTTGGGTGAAGTAATGGTGGTTTAAAGTGGTGCGATAATGCTTTAAATGTATAGTTCAGATGGGGTCCTAGTGTGGGGTTACTGGGCAGAGTGTAACCCAGTAGAAGGCTTGAAATCAAGATCCTGTTCAGCCATGACAGTCACTGGATGACCTAGGTCAAGCATTATCTCTCAGCCTAATCTGCCCCACGGGCTCACAAGGATGGGCAAAAGTGGGGAAAGCCAATGGATCTGCACCCAGGTCTTCAAAATCCAGTAGATAGATAGTCCTGGCACACTGTAAGGAGAGAAACACCAAGGGAAAGACCAATGGCCCATGCTCAATGAATCCAGCTCCTTGTCATTCTGCCTAGGCCGGCGAAGCCAAAATAATGAAATTGCAGTTCTGGTTGCAGAGTAACGACAGCCCAAAATGCTCCACATGTGAATTGGGCTTTATTCTACTTTGCATTATTTCAGGGAACGTCATATTTCAAGTGACAGCTGTTGTTGTTTTTTTGTTCTCTATGCTTATGTGGACCTACGGAAGTGAAAGTAGTTCTCATCAGCAGTTTGGTGCCTGTGATAGGAGCAAATCAATCTATTTCTAGTCCACACTATTTTCACATGTGCTCCGTCCTAAGCCCATCCCATCTCTGCATTAATCCGCACCCGTTATTATTTTTAAGTTCAGGCTGAAATTCACAAAGATCAAATTCCTGAAGCCTCCCTACTCGGGAACAAGATTGGAGCAGAACTAGCGGATTGTCCTCCCCACCCCCACCCCAATACCATTAACTATCAGACTTTGGGAAGTCATTAAATGATTCACTCGCCCAACATTATTGACCTATGAGAGCCAGTGTGGTGTAGTGGTTAAGAGCGGTAGTCTCATAATCTGGGGAACCGGGTTCGCGTCTCCGCTCCTCCACATGCAGCTGCTGGGTGACCTTGGGCCAGTCACACTTCTTTGAAGTCTCTCAGCCCCACTCACCTCACAGAGTGTTTGTTGTGGGGGAGGAAGGGAAAGGAGATTGTTAGCCACTTTGAGACTCCTGAAGGGGAGTGAAAGGCGGGATATCAAATCCAAACTCTTCTTCTTCTTCTACCTATTAAAATGCTTTGAATGGAGTTGAGCATTGTTTTCTTTGGATGGTGGCCACTTGCTGGGATAACCCAGAGATATTGTTCTCATTCCTTCTTAATGGGAGATGTTAGGAACTGAACCTTGCTCCTATACTTATGTGGAACTATATAGAAGGATGAGGACAACAGTCAGAGAAAGAAATTTAGTGACCACCGAGGGAATAGCTACCCAGAAATGACTCCACAGAAACAGTGCAACAACAGAACAGCAGGGAAAGGCATGAATGCAAGTTTGTTTAAATAAAGTTCTTCATCTTATATTACTCCTGCTTGATAACAAACACCACTTGTTATAGGCGAGGATATTAATAGGCAAGATGTTAAATTGTTTTTATATGCAACAACAGCGGCAACAGTATTGTCAGCCCAGAAATGGAAGCAAAAAGAAATCCTGACGAATGAAGAATGGCAGGTAAAATTAATGGACTACGCAGAATTAGATAAAATGACAGGAAGGATTCGAAACTTGCGGGACCAGAGATTTACAGAAGATTGGAAGAAATATACGAACTATTTGAAGAGCAATTGTAATCAACAAATTACGCCAATAGGACTACAAGAAGTTTTGTAAGGAGAAATATATGAAATATTGCACAGTAGAGAAAGAATAGGATATTAGTTATGAGATCTGAATGTAATAGTGAATGTAAGATATGTATATTAAATGAATAGATTGGAAAATTTTCAGATGTGACTGATGGAAGTAAAAAAATAGTATAAGATATGAAAATATGTTTAATTATTGTTGAAAATGATATGTTGAAAACTAATGAAAAGAAGAAGAGGAAGAAGAGTTTGGATTTGATATCCCGCCTTTCACTCCCCTTCAGGAGTCTCAAAGCGGCTAACATTCTCCTTTCCCTTCCTCCCCCCCACTGTGAGGTGAGTGGGGCTGAGAGACTTCAAAGAAGTGTGACTGGCCCAAGGTCACCCAGTAGCTGCATGTGGAGGAGCGGAGACGCGAACCCGGTTCCCCAGATTACGAGACTACCGCTCTTAACCACTACACCACACTGGCTCATATATAAAAATATATACTGGATATATATATATGTATATATATATATATATATATATATGATAACAAACACCACTTGAAATAGCATCTGCTCTTCAGAACTCCTCCCCAACCCATCCCATGTCACCATCCCATGTCAGAAAGGCTCCATCTATATCACCTGTTCAGCACCCATGGAAAGATTTCTCCTTTTTCAACAAGCCTTTTAAGTAGAAATCTTTATCCCCACCTGTGTTTCTATTGGATTTGGAATAGGTTTTGCATACGAAATAGCTTTTAATTTTCCACCCACGTGGAATTGTTGAAATTGTTTTTACATATGGGGTTGTTTTTTAATTGTTCTTTTTGTTGATATTTTCACTGTGAAATCGCTGCGAGGTATTTTGTGAGGTGCGATCCATAAATGGGATCAAATGCATAAATAAATGCTTGCGTGACTCCGTTTATGTTTCGAACTACTACCCTGGGCTCAGGCCATACAAATATACTCATTTCTGAAGCTCAGGCTTGAGAAACATCACGAGATGCTAGTGTGCTTTTCAGTTGCTTGGGTGGCAGGGGTTAATTAAAACAACAGAATTTTTTTTAACTCAACAACAATAAAATCGGCTCAAAACCTGTAGAAGCAAATTAAACATTAAAAAAAGCTTCAAATATTAAAAGTGAGCTGTGTGGGCTGACAGCTGTTCCCATGACAAGGGTCTTTAAAAATCTCTTTCAAAGGTTTCTGAAACAAATCTCTGTGGCAGTGTGGGAGCAAAGAGCTCTGTTAAAGCTTTCCCAAGCGGAGGGAGAGGAAAAGCTGAGAGCCAGCTAGGTAAATAAAGGAGGACTCCTATGAAATCAAAATGATGCCTATCACAAATCTGAGAACCTTCGTGTTTACAAGGACTCACAGTTAAAGGGGAAAGGGATTTTACTTAGAAATGTCGGAAATGTTTAATTAGGCCCAGTTCAGGTGGTAACAGTGACCAACCACTTTTTGGCTCCACAATCCTGTGAAGTTGTCTTTTCTGAGAACTCACACTGCCACATGGAGCCACAGAAATCCTGTTCAGACCATTAACAGGCAGTGTTGAATTCGTGGAAGGAGGAACAGGATCACAGCTGTAGTTCACACACACCCTAACCTCTGGGCATTGAGCCAGACCTCCGTTCAGAGCCTAAACACAGAGTGTTGTGCACATGGGCCCTGTGCAGAATTTACACAAAGGTTGGGGTGGGCCGGCCATTGTCGCCCCACCTTTCTTCCCATCCATCCAATGTACCCTGTTCTTTTGTGATGTAGGCAAATTGCTCAACAGGTTGCTTCAGTCCCAAACCTGAAATCATACAAATCATATTGGACATGGAGACCACACTCACAAAGGCACAAAGGTAGCACAAAATTGTTTCGGACCAAGTACTGTGGCCCTATAATCTCTCAGTAACTTGAGCGGGAGTGCCAGTCTTTACATTTTTAACAGATCCTTAATCAGTAAACTATAGGGATGACTGAATCTGTTAGCTTTGGGGGGGGGGGGTTCGATATTAAATCCAGTTTGCATATGAGCTTGTGATTTAAAAAAAAAAACACCTCACAAAAATTCATCAGCATATCAGTACACATTTCTCTTAATATACACATTTTGCAATAAATTTTCCCCAATATTTTTGTAATGCTATTTTCCTAATTCTTGTGCACATTTTGTCCCAACAGGTGCATTTTTGTACACACATTTCAGTCGGCAAACTGTATCACGAAATTTGGGAAAGTGTGAATTTTGAAACATTCGCTTTGTGTGTTGTGCATTGTTGTGCCGAAGAGCAAATTAAAATGCAAACCAAATCAAAAGCCTCCCCATCTCTAATGAGGAGAGCCATTTTGTATACACAGTGAGAAAATATGTTCATTATATCGTGCCTTACTTGGGATGAGAAAGGAAGACTGGAAGAAGCATTCATAACACTTTTAAATAAGGAGGAATCATCAAGCTTTGCACTCAATTCTGTTTCGACTGAGAAGCTCTAAGCATTTTGCACTTATTACAATAATACAACAGTTTTTTAACAGCAGTAGTTTCCACCCCCATTATAATTCTCTGCTATATTGCCAAATTGCACGCTAATATCTGAGGAGGGAAGTTCTCGTGCTGCAAGACACCTAATTTTCACATGAAGAACCGTTAGCATGAGGTGGCTGAAAAAACAAAGGACTCATTTTCAAACATTTTCCCTGGCTTTGTACTTTTCCTCTCTTCCTTGCCCCCAAATTAGGATACGGCTCTCACACACAAGCCGCTCAACATGTAAAAAATGAGGCAGTAAAAAGTCCCCGCATGTGAGAACATAACTACCTCAAAAATAAATGTGTGAAGTGGTTGCAAGCCCTCACTGGCTCGCAGAATTTGCTAAATCCTTGATGTTTATGGAGGATATCAACACTGTCTTTGACAGCCACTTTGTTGAATACCTGACTGAACTGTATAATAATAGTAGCTAAATTCTAACTACTAAAAGAATCAAAATACCCCCAAGCCAACCAGCCAACCATCTTGTTCATGTGTGCAATGGTGTTTGGGCTAACATTATTTGCTCCACGTCTGCCCATTCTGCCTTATTCTGTCTTCATGGGAGGGTAGAAGGTAATTAATGCCTTCTTGAAGAAGAACATGGTCCCAGTCACATTGAGGGAAGTGTTCATGATGAAGAAGAAACTCTTTCTGGACCTGAACAGTCAGTGACAAATATCCTTTTGAAGAGCATGGTACTTGAGCAGAAGATGCTTGTCTGCTCAATTCCAGGATGAAACAGATTGCTTAGAATAGTGACAGGGAACATGTGTCCCTCCAGATGTTGTTAGACTCCAATATTCAGCTGTCCCTGCCAGCAAGACCAATGATCCCCAGGCCACAGGTACCTCATTACTGACCCAGGCCACTACCAATCTTGAATCAGATGCGGATTGGGGACTGAAGCAACTTTGATTGCCCTGTTGGACAGTTATTGCTCAAGTAAGAGTGTAGCTGTTGATTTTCTGGACCTCTCATGGATTTTCAATACTATCAACCCTAGCATCCTGCTGGATTGGGGACCATTCCGTGGAGGTGCACATTGGCGGATTAAGGGTAGGCAAAAGGTGGGATTCTGATTGTGCGGTGGGCTTTCCCCCTTCTCCTCTCTCTCCATGCCACCCCAGTTGGTTCAGGGAGGGGTTCAGGACAACCCTCAGGACAGTGAATAGGGAAGGAGAGGGTGGGGATCGGTCTATCTGTCAAGCCAAAATGCTTGCCCTTATGGAACAAGCACGCGATGTTGAATTCCTCCCTGTATATTTAAACTTCAGAATCCACTGCCGCAAGGTGTGTTGATGGCCCCCAATTTAGGTAACTTTAAAAGGCAACTGGGTGAACTCACCATAAGAGCTATATGCTACGTGCAGGATCAGAAGGAGCAACATGCTTCTCTGAATACCTGTTGCCACAGAGGGCTATTGTCTTTATATCCTTCCTATGGGTTTCCTGGAGAAGCAGCTGATTGGCCGCCATGGGACAGAGGAGGTTGATCTTGATGGACTTGTTGGACTGCTCCCATAGGGCTCCTCGTGTTCTCATGATAACCAAACGCAAGCAAGGGAGAGAGAAAGTGAGATTATTTTTTATCAAACATGAACACACACACCACAATCCACAGAACATTAAGCAATAATTGGCTTCCATTTTGGATCATGCCCATTTAAAAAAAAAATTGCACTCGACTTGGCAACCAAAAATGGTGAAACTTGAAATCGGGTAGAGTGGGGCAGGGAGAGGCCTTAGTTTTAATTCCTAAACAACACTTCAAGTGCCAGTTGTGAAGTTGGCCAAAGTTTTGCCATCATGTCGTTTGCGCTTATCAGAAGCCCTCAGGCAAAAGGGGTAACAGGAAGTAGGTAGGCTCCAAATTATTATTGATAAGAAACTCTCATTCTTTATCGTGCCTGGATAGGTACACTACATTAACTGGGGAGGGAGGGGGGACACAGAAATGGTGCTGGGAGTTTAGTTCTCCATTTCCTCCCTCTCCTGAAGGACAAAAGTCAAGTGAAAATGATAAAGGTGGTAACATTCCCATTTCAAAGAGGTGTGATCCCATTTATTCTGGCATGTGGCCCCCAGCCTCCCACTATCATGCATACAATTAAGTTCAAATCTCTAAAATCTTACCTGTAATTGGAGCCAGCTGCAACCTTCTGACACGTGCTAATTGCCAGTAATGATTTAAGTGCAGTAAATCCACATGCTGCAATTGTTTTAAATAAGGGAATCTCTTGCAGCTTTTTTTTTCCGTGAGAAGGGAGGGGCGGGGGAGAGAGAGATGAGGACCTGCTAATCTTTGCTTCTGACTTATCAGATCCTCCAGTCACATGTTTGCCATCATTTTCATGACCTGATAATGTGTTTATTAGAGCCATAATGTGCAGGTGGAAGTATAAAGGTCTCAGTAGCCTATGAAACCCGCCTATAATGTATTTACTGTGGGAAACCTTCAAGTCATTCTCGGGCTTGCCTCTTTCTCAAAAACAAGGGCAGCCAAACTAAGCGCCTTTCAAGTTAAAAGTTCTTTTGATATTAGTGACCTGCTCCATATGCGGAGCAAAAACAAAGGGTTTTCTTTAGGGTTGCCAACTCTTTTGCCAGACCCTGCTGTTCTTTCAACAACAGCTTCATCTAAAGGAATTAGCAGGCGATAAAAACTTATACCATGCCATGGAAAGCACATCCGCTACAACATGCCAAGATGCTTGCAAAGGCACAGAAGCAGACCGGGTCATCTTTTTTCCCCCTGGTCAGCTGACAGTCATTTTCTCCTTCCCAGTCTCAGGCAATGCCTTCAGCCACAATGATAAGTGTTTAGTCTGGCATCACTGCAATTTTGGAAAATCCCTTTAAAAACAAACAAACAACCATTTAGTGGGTGGGTACAGTTCAAGGGAAACCCTGCCAAAAAAATCAAGGAAGAGGGTTACAGTGGTACCTCGGGTTACATACGCTTCAGGTTACATACGCTTCAGGTTACAGACTCCGCTAACCCAGAAATATTACCTCAGGTTAAGAACTTTGATTCAGGCTGAGAACTGAAATCGTGCTCTGGCGGCGCGGCAGCAGCAGGAGGCCCCATTAGCTAAAGTGGTGCTTCAGGTTAAGAACAATTTCAGGTTAAGAACGGAAACGGACCTCCGGAACGAATTAAGTACTTAACCCAAGGTACCACTATTACTTATCATGCTTAACCTAATGAAGTGGTCATAGGTTTTCCATTCCCTTTGCCCCTCACATTTCCTAATGTTAAAAAAAGCTGCACGCTGCTTGTAATGGTGGGTCGCTCTTTCTACAGCTGGTAGCCAGCAACTCCTTCTACCGCTGGCTACACACCCTGAGAATATACCAAAAGGGAAGCAGCACCCCCCCACACACACACACACCTGAGATAGTTCTTCCCCAGCAGAAAAGCAGCCTCCATTTTCAGAGGGGAAACTATATTCAAGAAACTGAGGGTGGAAAGAGATTTTCGGTCCCAGCCTAAGTTTGTAAACATGTTGATCCACTAACATTCTGATTTCTCTCTGTGTGTTTTTTTTCCCGAGCAGATTTTATTTTTCTTATTAGAAGACTTACCTGACCATTGACCTACTAATGAGGACAAGTTATGGGCTGGCGACATCAGAGCCCATAGTTAAGCTATGGAACTTGCATAGGATGCAGTGTTGGCCAGCAAATTGGATGGCTTTAAAAGAGGAGTAGACAAATTCTTTGAGGACAAGGCTATCAAGGGCTAGTAGCCATGATGGGCATGATCCACCTGCAGGATTGGAGGCATCGTGCCTCTGAATGCCAGCTGCTGGGAACTGCAGATGTGCAGAGTGCTGTTCTGCTAATGCCTGCCTTGCAGGATTCCCATAGGCACCTTGTCAGTCTCTCTGACTAGATGGGCTAGATTGTTTATGACAAAGGCTCCTCACCTATATTACAACACACATAGTATTTATTAGCTAGGCTAGGTAGCCAGAGGTAAAATTGCAACATGTACAAGGCAGAGATAAAAACCCTAAGTTATCAGGGTGCGTTGGGATCTTATCTTGCAATGCAATGTTTAGGCACATGCATGTTCTTCTGGTACATACCTTAAGGACTGCTGACTTCTAATTTGCCCCCCTGCCCAGATTTTAGGAAATCTTCCTCAGATACCTCTGGCATCAAAGATGACACAAGTAGTGACCCAAGACGGGGCCTTTTCAGTGGTGGCATCTCATCTCTGGGATGCACTATCCAGTGAAGCTAACATGGCAGTGCCACTGATGTCCTTCTTGGCACCTTTTAGCCAGAGTTGGAGAAACTGGTCCTCAAGATGATGCTCGTTCACATTCCCATCAACCCCAGCCAGCAAGGCCAGTGGTCAGGGCAGATGGGAGTTGGAGTTCAACAATGCCTGGAGGGTCACAGGTTCCGCACCCCTCGCTAGGCTTTTAAATCTCCTGTTTTACTTGTTGGATCAGACCAGAGATTCTTCTAACCCAGCATTCTGCTTCCCACATGTCCACAAGTAGGACGTGAAAGCAGCAGCCCTCTCACACTGCCTTTAACCCTGAAGAAAGCATATGATATGACAAATAAGCATTAGTAGTAGCCTTTGACAGATTCCCCACCCACCCCTGCTCCACAAATATGCCTAAGCTCGTTTTAAAGCCATCTAAACTGCTGGCCATCACCTCATCTTGTGAAAGTGAATTCCATAAATTAGCTGTGTGCTGTTCTGCCCAGAATCTCCTTTTGTCTGAATCTCCTCCAATTTCATTGGATGACCCCGAGTTCTGGTATTACGAGGGGGAGGAAAACATGTCTCTTTCCCCTTTCTCCATGCCATACATAATCACCATCTTATCTCCCTCTGTTGCCTTTCCCCCGCTTGCTCCCTAAACTAAAAAGTCCAGCACTTTGGAAATTTCCCTCTTAGGGATGTTGGCGTGTTAATCCTAACCTAGTTCTAGTTTTTATCTCTGTTCTCCTGCTTTTGAACTAATTGTTCCATGGTGATTAATAATTTTATTATATGTATTGGTTTTTAATTATTGTACTGTACCTTAAGTACCCCCACTTTTTTTTTTACCTTTTTTTTTTTGCTCAGTTGACAAATGGAAGAGAAATGTTCAAAACTGGGAACCTTTATGTAGCAGTTACCTTTTTCTACGTTTGTTCTCCTTCACCGTGGCAATGTGGACTCAGTGACCTCTTGCTAAGATTTCCCGAAATATTTTATTTGTTAAATTTTAAACAAAGCAATAATATTAAATAAAAACATGCACCCCCATCCCCAAGACCACTCCATTGTAACTATTCAACTTCCCAAAATGTCAACATCTCTTGCGATGGTTTGACCCCTTTCCATTTTAACAGTACGAATTCTGCAAACCTTCCATATCTCCTCAGAATCATTTGTCCTCCATACTCCCCATCTTATCATTAATAGCTAGGTTCCTGGAATATATTTGCAGGTTGGGTATCATCATTTATCAGCAGATAGGGGTTTTTTAAAGTTTCTGAATACCTGCTTCTTATTAGTATTGGACCTGATCTTGCAAAATACACCAGGCACAAACCAGCTTCAGCTCTTTCAAACCTTTGTAGTCAGTTTACATGCAAGCACAGGGCATGGGGAACATAATTTAAAAATAATAATTAAAGAACAGTCTCTGAGAGGAGATATGCCATTGTGTACTCTCGAACATATTGAACCAGTATAATAATTCCAGCAGTATGTGAAGCAGTTGTGCAAGGAACTGGGGTGAGCGAGAGACCCCCCTCCAATGAATCATGTTGGAAAGAGGCTCTGCTAAGTGCGTGCCGCATTCAATGCCAGCAGAAGACAGACAAAGGGGGCAAGTGGAACACTTTAGCTCAACAACGATGGCTGAGCTTCTGGGGTTAACGTGGGATTTCTGTCTTCACGTAGTTTGGTTCACAGCTTGAACAGTGGCAATGTTGGGTCCTAGCAAACAATTGGTCTCTGAAAACTATAGAGGTCTCTGCCAAACATATCATCAGTGGCTGCCGGCCATCTCACAGCCCAGTCCCTGAGGACAATGAGACACTGTCTTGGCCGTTCCAGAACAAATGCCAAAATTCTCTTTTCCAAAGAGGTGTTTAGAATGCTCAGAGCAAACGGCAATCTTGCTGGCTTAACATTCTTAAGTGCTTTAACATTTATAATGTTCCTGAAGCCTGTTCTTGTGCCCAGTAATCTCCCGAATCTTCATTTTATGTAAACTCTATGCCAGTGCTGACCATGCCCAGACTAACACCTCTTGGAATAGGGTTCCCTACAGCAGAAAACCATGCCAATGTAAATAAATACACCAGTTTATTGGGCGATCTATTCCAAATCTCCTTCCAGCTTTCACTACTTCCAGTAGTTTTGAGACCTGCAACAGCAGCAGATTTAATGGCTCCACCTGAACAAACTGTTTGTTCTAACTTTAATTTTGCAAATTGCTGGCAAACTGTTGCTCTGCATGCAGGGCAGAAAACACAGCAGTGGGGCACTGCTAGACTCCTGGAGCCAGTTTCCAAGAGTGGAGACTCCATAGCTCAGTTTAGGAAGGTAATAGCAGATAGATGGGCCAGTTACCAGGTTGACCCAATGCCCCTGTTGTAGATGCTAGGATTTCTGCAGGGCTGGGCCTATCCAACCAACTCCATTTCTTCACGCTTGGTAAGAAGTTTGGGGCAGTTCTATCGCTCAGCGGTAGAGCACATGTTTTGCATACAGAAAGTTGCAGGCCCAATGTTTGGCATCTCCAGGTAGATCTAGAAATACATTGGCCAGGTGTCCCCTGTTATTCTGGACAGTTTGCTATTTTAAGGTTCTGTCCAGTTAGAAATTAGTCCCCTGAAAATCCAGGAGGAACTCTGTCCATGTGGCCATGATCCCCCGCAATTTGTTCTTTGTTATTGGGAGAGCACACTGCTGAGACTGCAAATTTTCATCTGGCACATGTTGCAATGATGAACGCTACTGCTCATAAAGCTCAGCTTCTTACCTTTTCCTGACATGGCTCCTGCATGCTTAAATCATTACCTGAAAGAATTTCAAGGAACTAGTTGAGGTTGGTCAATGAAGGCAGATGGGTTGGTGTCCTATCACCTTGATTTGTCCTCAGCTAGCTACCTAACCTGCCTTCCTTCTTATTTACAAACTACCTAGGGGCCTGTCACTGCCTACGAGCTTCATCCTCCTTATTCTCACTGTTGCCTGTATAGAACTCAACAGAGAGGAAGATCAAGACAAAACTAGAATTAGTTAGCTCCCCTTGTCATTGGCTCCAGCGCCATCTAATGTTGACCTCCATGCCTTCCACGCTTTCACTTCTAATTTGCATGAGCAAGCAACATGACTTTTCCTGGCATGGAGAAAACTGCGGCAATGGAGAAAAACTTCAGCAGTTGTTCAACTTCTACTTGCCTGCGGAGGAGCAGCTTTCCTATTGTCTCCTTTGTCACCATTATTGCCATCCGTGATTGCTGGTTGATGAGAGATGAAACATGATGTTCTGTAGTGGGAAGTTCTAAATAATTAGGGGGTGGGGGGCAGAGAGGAGATACATCAGCATAGCAACAAAGGAGGGATGCATGTCAGAGGCCACAAATATATTGAGGCCCAATGTATTTCAAGTTATAAGAAGAAGAGTTTGGATTTGATATCCCGCTTTATCACTACCCGAAGGAGTCTCAAAGCGGCTAACATTCTCCTTTCCCTTCCTCCCCCACAACAAACACTCTGTGAGGTGAGTGAGGCTGAGAGACTTCAGAGAAGTGTGACTAGCCCAAGGTCACCCAGCAGCTGCATGTAGAGGAGCAGGGAATCAAACCCAGTTCACCAGATTACAAGTCCACCGCTCTTAACCACTACACCACGCTGGCTCTCATGTGCTGGGCCTATATACTGTCCATGAATTTGGCTCTCACAAAACATGAACTCCAGTTCCAAATGCTTCTAAGAAACAACTGACAATTAAGCAAGGAATAAACTCCAGGGACCCCCCTCAATACAATACAACTTATTCCTTGTAATCAAATTCCAGGGGAAAGTGGAGGGGGAGTGGATGCCTCAACAACTAACACTGAAATTTAACTCACAGAATTTTTGAAATACAGGCCTAAATTAATTTATGTTATTAAACTGCTTTGAGATACTTGCTTTGTATAACAATGCAGACAATAAATTGTAGCCTGACAATACTGTAATAAAAACAGCAAGAGGGAGGAATGTCTTTGTCATATCATTGTTTATAAGATTTAATGCTCGGTTTGAGCTTGACATTCAGGGCCAAGGAAAGTGATGTTTTCTTGCCAAAGTCTCCCCGACAATATACGTTATGTTTTGTCTATTAAGAGCAAAGGCATGGAAGAACAAATATGATGAGTCATTTTTGTGCTTAAAAAAACAGGGAGTAGGGAGAGAGAATTGTGAAGCTTGCCTGTCTAGTCACCTGGTGGCCAAATATTATTCACCAGAGGAGACCAGGTAAAAGATTATCAGGTGAGTGGGGATGGAGCAGGTCAGGTGAAGATGATGGTGATGATGATGAATGAGGATGATGATTTTATTTATACCCTGCACATCTGGCTGGGTTTCCCCAGCCACTATGGGCAAATTCAGACTATAGATGAGTATGAAGTTCTTTAACTTCCCACAATGTTCTAGCCATGGAATCCCAGGGCCTTCCTAAACTTTAAGCTCAGGAAGGACTTTGGTTTGCTTACTTGAAATGGCTTTTTTGTGTTCAGGACTAAGATTTCAAATGCCTGCGGTTGTAGCAGATATTCCACTCCCCAGCTGTTTCTCACAAGAATGTTCATTGCCAGTTGAAACACACATCCAGTGATGGTTTGCATGTGCAGATCCTAAGCACCATAACAAGTGTGTGCTTCCCATTGAATTCAGAGGGACTTTCTTTTTGTGTACTGCAAACGACAACAGTTTAAATTTTCCAGTGTGAATATTTCACACATCAAGTAGCGATAAATCAGCTGATGGGATCAAGCAAAGTATATGTGTATGTGAACCAGTCCTATGACTTTTTTTCTCTCTCTCTAGATATTTATATGAAAATTGAAACATGCCAAGATATCAATATCAAAGCACTAAAATATAGGCAACAAATTAGTGGATGAACCCTACTCAAAAGAGTGGTTATTAGGTTGGACAGGGATATCAAGTGGAACTCTGCAAAGCGCTGTCGCAGTTAATCATGATTTTGCTGGATGGCTACAGAATATTATTCTACTAATAACCTAGAAAAACTTGTGTGGAATTGCAAGCATTTTGGAGGACAAGCTTGGAATTCTAAATCAGAATCATACCCTAGACAACTGGACTGAACATTTTAACAACAATCATTTTCAAATCTAGGAGGTCCAAATGCATGGGGGGCAGGATTGAATTAGTCGTCTTATTCTTTTCCTTCTCTTACAAGGCTTCTATGTCTACATGTATACAGGATCGGATCCCTTGTTCGTTTCAAATGAATGTTGAGCCTGGCAAAGTCATAAAAATAGAGAATAACAGATTTAACTGCATGCTTGCAATACTTCATAAGTGGGCTGCTGAGAGCCATACGTGTTTATACTCCTCCCCTGCTCATGCAGTCAAAGTAAATGTGGGGGGCAGGGGCTGTCCGTTCACCCATTGAAAAAAAAGATTTAATAGCTGTGATTTTAATCCATACATATAAGTTCACATTGGCAAGTGTTAGGTGGTTCTGATACTGTTGCAACACTCATCTCGCTTTATTGGCCGAGGGAGCCGGCGTACAGCTTCCGGGTCATGTGGCCAGCATGACTAAGCTGCTTCTGGCGAACCAGAGCAGCACACAGAAACGCCATTTACCTTCCCTCCAAAGCGGTACCTATTTATCTACTTGCACTTTGATGTGCTTTCGAACTGCTAGGTTGGCAGTAGCTGGGACCAAGCAACAGGAGCTCACCCAGTCACGGGGATTCGAACCGCTGACCTTCTGATCAGCAAGTCCTAGGCTCTGTGGTTTAACCCACAGTAACCTTTAGGTTACTTCAATTAAAATAAGTAGTTAAGGATGCCAAGAAGTAGCTAATCCAGAAAACGGCTTTTATAATATTACAGAATAGTGATTTTTAAATTGGATTTACCCTTCTTAATGACTATGATGAAGAGAGAGAGAGAGAGAGATGCAGGAATCTTTTGCCCAACATGGGGCTTGAACCCACGACCCTGAGCTTAAGACTCACAAAGCTATAAATACATACATGACTAATGCATGGCCTTGCTCATAATGTAGGCACAACTTACCAGCTTGTGTAATGTGCAATGACTATTGACTACTGCAGTGAACTACTTGAGCATTGCAAAGTGTGATGTACACTGTTTCAGCTCTGCTTGTGGAAACGGACACTCTTGCCTGATTGGTGTGAACAGTTGCTAACAAGTACTGAGGAAACTCTTATGATGCTGAGGCCTAATGTTCACAGGAGGACTGTGGGACATGGAGAGGGCACCTAGAAACTGCTGTAGTAGCTTCTTAAAGTTGGGTTTTATTTGGTGCTCATTTATTGCCTGCATTTATGGACCCATAAATGTCCCAGCATGCCCCTCACCCCCTCAAAGGAGACCAGTCTGCAATGAGAAATAGCATCGTGCTATAAACTGTTCTGTCGAAACAGCCTCACCATTAAAAAGTTCTGTGATATTTATCATGAAAAAATCCCATGTAAACAATAACTCACCAACCCCAGAGGACCTTTATATCAACCACAAAAGAGAACTGATGATTCAAATCTCAAGGGACAGTATGAGGGAGAGAAGGGGAACTTGCGATAACCATCTTTCCCAAATGAGTCATTTTGATAAGCCCTTTATTATTGATGTGGTATGGTCCATGCAGCCATGATGCTAATTGGATACTAAAGGGTATGTAGACCACTTTATATCAGAAACAGAAACTATGAATAAGTACATTGTTTCTCATGTTCGCCCCAACCTACCTTCAAAAAATTAAATCCAGGCAGTTGCTCTAGTTTAGCCATTCTTTATTGGTGGTGTGACATCTGCTGAATACAATCTCCCTCCATCCTTCAAGCAACTAAGCTGAACACAACCTGTTGTTTCTTGCAGCAACACACATGGACTTCCTGGAAGACACCACAGCATCTTCTAAACTCCTGCTGCATCTCCTGCCACCTTAAATTTTATGTATGCTTATGCATGTATGGGTCAGGATGAGCAGTGCTTTGTGCCCAGTCAGACCATCTAATTCAGTACTGTTATGAATTGGGCGGCAAGGGGGGGAGTCGGTTGGTCTGGCTGGTATCTTAGGTCCCTTCCAATTCTTGGGATCCTGTATCCCAAGCTTACCAAACCAAATCCCTTTGCCAACTAGCTTGGCTAGCTAGTTAAGGACCACAATTTAGCACAAAGAAGTTGCTCTGTGCCATAGAACAAATTGATGGGCCTTCCCCCCAACACTGCTCACCTAGCTGCTACAAGGAGAATGATAGCCAAGGTGGGTAGGTTTCAATCTGGAAGCAAGCTAGAAGCTGCAGGTAGAGGACATATTTCAACCTTCTGCTTAGCCCTAAACTGGAATCAGGGCTTCTCATGGAATCTGACTGGGGAAGCAAGTTCAATTGATGTATTAATGCTGTGAGCCCCTTCTTACCCTATGCTCAGGTTGTATATATGTGTAAATATAACCATATATCCTAAGGACACCACAGTCTCTGCTGGCCTTCATTCCAAGGAAACCAAACCCTAGGTGAGGGCTTGGAGACTGAGGTGACATAGAATGTCCATGCTGACTGGTAGTGGCTTTCCATGACTTTAGTCCTTTTCAGTCCTTTTTCAAGGTGCCAGAGATCAAAGTTGGGACCTTATATATACTAAGTATGTGATTTACCACTGAGCTATAGCACTTTACCCACAAGCAGTTTGAAGAGGGACTAACTATGTCCTCAGACATTAATGCTTCTTAATGCTAGGAGGAGAAAAGAGAGAGGGGGCAAGTACAATTGCCAGTCACCTGGGGTGCAACAATTCAAAGACTTTTTATCACTCCACACCTGGTTGATCTTTTGACTGGCCTGGCCAGGATGCTCTTTTTATTTTATGCCTGGGCTATGTTTATCTTTAATTGCCTGTTCCCTGAGGCTGAGATTTAGAACAAACAATAGATTGTAACACTACCTGCATGTCACATGGCTTGATATACCTGCCTCAAGGCCCCGGATGAGAGGCCAATCTACTGTACAAGTTTGTTTGTTTTATCTAATTATACTTGTGGAAGTGATGAGTGTTTTCTTTACTACCAGAGTCTGAGAAACCCAACTCTCTAACAGGTGAGTCCAGCATACATCTCCATCAACAGACCTGCTCAGGGCATCTATCTGCCTGACCGTGTCATTAAATAGTAAAACCATAAACCAACCAGCTCACAATATGGATCAACAGATATTAGCATAACACACAACCGAGAGTCCTTGTGACCTCCTTAAACACTTCTCTTCATGGAACTACTACAGTAGTTCAGCATGAGTGTGAAGTTGTGGTAGACAAAAGGTAGGTAAAGGTAAAGGACCCCTGGACAGCTGAGTCCAGTCAAAGGCGACTATGTGGTGCGGCACTCATCTCACTTTAGGCCGAGGGAGCCGGCATTTGACCACAGACAGCTTTCTGGGTCATGTGGCCAGCATGACTAAACTGCTTCTGGCACAAGAGGACACCGTGACAAGTGCCAGAGTGCACCTTCCCGCTGCAGCGGTGCCTATTTATCTACTCGTGCTGGTATGCTTTCAAACTTCTGGGACAGAGCAACTCCCGTCATGTAGATTTGAACTGCTGACCTTACAATCAGCAAGTCCAAGAGGCTCAGTGGCTTAGATGCCCCCTGCGCCCCTTTCTGCGGTTAGTACATTACATGGGTGCAATAGTAGATTACATGGGTGCCTGTAAATAGTGAGGTAAAGCTGTTCTTATCTGTATGTATTTTAACTTCACATAGAAATGCAGCAGACTTACTGCTATCATTCGCATTTCACAGTGTTATAGCCAACACTGCTGTCCCATTTGTGCAAGAATTTCTGCCTTTGCAATGGGAATCCCCCTTCCTCTCCTCTCTCCATGCTCCCCCTATGGTCCATCAAACCTAGCAGGCCTAGTGTCTCTCACATTGCATTGCACTGTACAGCACATTGCATTCAGGGATCAGAGCATTCATGAGGAGTAAGAAATTATCTATAACTGGTGTAGTGGTTAAGAGCGGTAGATTCGTAATCTGGTGAACCAGGTTTGCGTCTCCGCTCCTCCACATGCAGCTGCTGGGTGACCTTGGGCTAGGCACACTTCTCTGAAGTCTCTCAGCCCCACTCACCTCACAGAGTGTTTGTTCTGGGGGAGGAAGGGAAAGGAGAATGTTAGCCGCTTTGAGACTCCTTCAGGTAGTGATAAAGCAGGATATAAAATGCAAACTCTCTTCAAAGTCTTCATCTCCCCCAAGAAAAGAAGCTGTAGAATCACCTTCCTGTGGAACACAGAGCTGGAGAAAGCAGCCTCACTGTGGTAGGTTGAAATTGGCAGCTTTTGGTAGCTGGAGAGCACTGATATTATTCTATCAATTTTGGCCACTTAGCACCGATCACCTGTGTCAACAAGGAATTTCCTCCTTTTTGTATATTGTGAGCCATCCCTGTTGCACCTGCAGGTGAGGGAGGAGATTAGATTACCTCATGAGTATTTTTTTAAAAAAAGAAAAAGAAGAGAAGCAAACAAACTTTTGCTCCCTCTTCCAAACTACTTTTCAAAGAAAAACATCCCTGAGTCAGTCCTGAGTTGCCATTTCACTCATATCCAAAATTCCCACCCCCATAACCTTCAGATTTCACTGCTATGCATGCACAGCTCAGAAAGAATTGCCTCAGTGTGAGCAACCAAACCACCACCACCCCCAAAAAAGTGGAAGTTTGCTTATCTCAACACACCCACGCTGCTGGGACACATTCTACACCTGCAGTGGTGCACTGCTGAGTACAGAGAGAGCTTTTTGTTATTTGTAGTATTCTGCATGGGTTCTTTCTCTGTGTGTGTGTGAGTTGTGTGTGAGGGGAGAGAGAGCAGGCCTCAAAAGGAACTCACATGCGAGAACATGCTGAAACATATTGGTTTCACTACCTGAACTGAGGAGAGAGAGAGAGAGAGAGAGAGAGAGAGAGAGAGAGAGAGAGAGGTGGGGTGGGGGTGGGGTAGGAGAGGGAAAGGGAAAGAAAGGCAGTGGGAGTAATTAGTGAGCCAAGTTTCCAATGCTGCTGCTGGCATCGCTCCAAGGTCCCATGACCCCTTGCAAAAATGTCACCCGAGGATATTGCTAAGCAAGCTGCTCAGGCGAGAGAAATAAAAGTCCCTGGTGTTCCTGTTTGCATTGTGTGGCACCTTGGGCTTTAGTTAACACTGGTCTTCCACGATTCCAGTGTGGTCTTGGTTTTTTTAAAAGAAGAAACAACAACAACAGCAATTACTTACCAATAACTGTATTGGTAAGAACTGTATACAGATGAAGTTGGAAGGACAGTCTGAGGACCGTGAAGGGGAGATCTCGCAGGCTGGGAGGTTGGGAGAAGAGAGGGATGGGCTCAGGTGAGAGCTTGCAGGACACACCTTCCTCTGCAGGGATGAAAGTTAAGATAGAGCAGTGAAAGAGGAATTTGTAGTTTCTTTTTCAGTTTCTTCTTTCTTTTGGTTTCTTTCTTTTCTTTATTTCTCATAAATCACTTCGTTCTCTTATAAATGTATTGTGAAAAGTGAAGAAAAAAAATTCTATCAACAACTTGCCCAGTATATGTATACTTATCAACTTTCCTATGGAAATATATCCCCAAAACATGCGAACAGGGGAGGGGAGAGAGGGAGAGAGACACTAAAGAAGGAAGTGCTACTCAGTGCCATAAAATCTAAGGCCAATTGCCCATTAATGGAAACCTGGCATATAAAAGATCCCTCTCATGGTCGGCTCCTTCAAGAAGCAGCGGCGATTGCAGCAGAAGGATAAACAGGAACTTGTTAATGCCAACTTGCAAAGGTTAGATAACGAAAGCAGGTGCTGAAAGACCCTTTTCTTTGAACACTTGGCTTCCACCTGCGAGAAGATCTCACTGCAGTATTTCTTTCTCCCTTACAATGCAGACCTTTCCAACAGATACACCCTATCGATTACAGAAGCTTTTTTTTTTTTTAATAACAATCTCCTTATTCAGTCCATGTCCTTGTAGTGGGCAGCTTTACAATGCTCACAATCTACTCCTTCCTCTCCTCCTCAAAGACTTCATGTCCACATTCTGACCTCCCCCCTCCCAACACCTGTCACCGTGCCTTGGCTTTGAGGGTGGGTCTCCCGCACTTAACCTCATCTTGTACAGCTGCAAGAATTCTGCTATACCCATGGAGGGATCCTTCATCTGCAAGTGGTTTCCCCTTGGTTGCCAGGACATGCAAATGCTACGAAGAATGATTGGAGATGTGGAGTATCATGGAAGCCACTGTGCTGTGTACACATTTAAAGCACGCACGCACACACACACGCACACGAGAAACCTGGGAACTATAGTTTACCTCTCACCAGTGCTATTAAAAAGGGATGCCAGAACTCACCATGAACACCTCTCTTGTTCTCTTATACAGTGTTACCTTGGTTTACGAACTTAATCCATTCCGGAAGTTCGTTCTTAAACCAAAGCGTTCTTAAACCAAGGTGTGCTTTCCCATAGCAGCAGGGGACTCAATTTACAAATGGAACACACTGAACAAACAGGAAGCAGAACATGTTCTGCTTCCAAGGCAAAGTTCACAAACCAAAACACCTACTTCCGGGTTTGCAGCATTCTTAACCCAAGTTGTTCTTAAACTTAGATGTTCTTAAACCAAGGTACCACTGTACTGGCAATGGCGCCCATCTGAGAGGTGCCAGAACTGAGTTCCAGCTGTGGGGGGGGGGAGCCCTGCCTCTCACACAGCTACAATTCCCCTTAACAAATTGCAGCTCCCAGGAGGAGGTGCTTTAAATGTATGATGTGGCCCTAAGCTATTTAGGACTGGGAGCTGTCAGCCTTACAAGGGTTGTTGGGTATGAGAGCCAGTGTGGTGTAGTGGTTAAGAGCGGTAGTCTCGTAATCTGGGGAACCGGGTTCGAGTCTCCGCTCCTCCACATGCAACTGCTGGGTGACCTTGGGCCAGTCACACTTCTCTGAAGTCTCTCAGCCCCACTCACCTCACAGAGTGTTTGTTGTGGGGGAGGAAGGGAAAGGAGAATGTTAGCCGCTTTGAGACTCCTTAAAGGGAGTGAAAGGCGGGATATCAAATCCAAACTCTTCTTCTTCTTCTTCTACCGTCTCCCCTCAGCTCCAAACAGCACAGCCAGTGGTCAGCTACGATGGGAACTGGAGCTCAACGACATCCCAAAGACCACTGGTTCCTTGCTTCAAAGCTTAACGCTAACATTTTGGCAGTTGGTGCTTCTGCTGGTGGGGGTGGGATTGTTGAATGTTGGTTATTGCTCTTCGTATAAATAAGTGAAAACAATGAAATAGATGAGATAAATATGTATAAAAGCAACCACACAGCGCAGTTCTTTTCTAAAGGGCAGGTTTCACATAAATCACTTGATTTCTCTGCACTTGATGATTGACAGCTGAACGTGTGAATGAGCTCCATTAAAAAAGCCCAGGGTTGAGGGGGACGTAAAAGTCACGACTAAATAATAATAATAATAATAATAATAATAATAATAATAATAATTTATTATTTATACCCCGCCCATCTGTCTGGGCTTCCCCAGCCATTCTGGGCGGCTTCCCAAAAAAAATACAAGCATCAGATCATGTGTGCCATCACTTGATGTTGCAGCATGTATTGAAAGCGCAGGGGACGCGGCTCAAAAATCCACCAGATTCTGAATCACAAACTGTGCTCATTAGAGAAATGGGTTTTCTTAGCTGTTCTTGTTTTTTCAAAATCCCCAAAGCACCGCTAGTAATATTCATTTGACTTCTTTACAGTCAGCATCCAAATATTTATTTTGCCAACTTATCATTTTGCAGACACTTGGGGCGATGTTGTTGTTGTTGTTGTTGTTGTTGCTTCATAGTAGAAGACTGAGGAATAAACACATCTTTTTCATTTTAGGGCATTAGAGCTCTCTTTAGTCAAACACTTGATTAAAAAAATTCAACCGGCAGTAAACTGAGCACCACATCATACATACACATTGCTTTATTACTCCATTCGTGTTCTTATATTACAACCAGCTCATAATGTACCTAACCAAACCGTCTGCAAGCCTTAATTACAGAGCAGAAAAGAAATACTGTTGCAAAAAGTTTATACATTCATACCATTGTTCTCCTGACACAAAACTGAGAACGGCTTGCATAATGTCAACATTTGTGGATCCATCTAATCTATGGAAGCCAACAGGAAACATTTGAAATATTTTCATGAGATTTGCATTGAGTGTGTATCTGTTACATGGGAGCTGTGACTGTGAGGTCGTGCATTTTGGTAGTGGGTTAGACTAAGCCAGGATGGGGAGACTCTGGCCCATGAGTCACACCTGGTCTTTTAGGGGTTCAAATTTTGTCCATGAGGCTGTATTCCCCAAACGACACCTGCCTGCCCATACACCTGATGCCATATGTAATACTTTGCAGAGATGCATCCCCTCCAACATTTCTCCAATGAAAATAGGGATGTCCTATTCCATAATGCGAAAGGCTGGGCCGGATGAATCCCAAACTGGAATTAAGATTGCCGGAAGAAATATCAACAACCTCAGATATGCAGATGACACAACCTTGATGGCAGAAAGTGAGGAGGAATTAAAGAACCTTTTAATGAGGGTGAAAGAGGAGAGCACAAAATATGGTCTGAAGCTCGACATCAAAAAAACGAAGATCATGGCCACTGGGCCCATCACCTCCTGGCAAATAGAAGGGGAAGAAATGGAGGCAGTGAGAGATTTTACTTTCTTGGGCTCCATGATCACTGCAGATGGTGACAGCAGTCATGAAATTAAAAGACGCCTGCTTCTTGGGAGAAAAGCAATTACAAACCTAGACAGCATCTTAAAAAGCAGAGACATCACCTTGCCAACAAAGGTCTGTATATTAAAAAGCTATGGTTTTCCCAGTAGTGGTGTATGGAAGTGAGAGCTGGACCATAAAGAAGGCTGATAGCCGAAGAATTGATGCTTTTGTGCTGGAGGAGGCTCTTGAGAGTCCCATGGACTGCAAGAAGATCAAACCTATCCATTCTGAAGGAAATCAGCCCTGGAAGTACAGATCCTGAAGCTGAGGCTCCAATACTTTGGCCACCTCATGAGAAGAGAAGACTCCCTGGAAAAGACCCTGATGTTGGGAAAGATGGAGGGCACAAGGAGAAGGGGACGACAGAGGACAAGATGGTTGGACAGTGTTCTCGAAGCTACCAGCATGAGTTTGGCCAAACTGTGGGAGGCAGTGGAAGACAGGAGTGCCTGGCGTGCTCTGGTCCATGGGGTCACGAAGAGTCAGACACGACTAAACAACAACAACAACATTCCATAATGATAATTTCATTACCTATACCCAGCCCTTCTGACTGGGTTTCTCCAGCCACTCTAGAAGGCTTCCAACATATATAAAGACATAATAAAACATTAAAAAAACCTTCCCTATACAGGGCGGCTTTCAGGTGTCTTCTAAAGGTTATATATCTCCTTGGCTTGGGGAATGCATAACTCCATACCCTCCAACATTTCTCTGATGAACATAGGGACATCCTAAGTAAAAGCAGGGCATTCTGGGGTCAAAACAGAAAGGGGGATGGCGTCTGTAAATCTGGGACTGTCCCTGGAAAATAGGGACACTTGGAAGGTCTGTAAGTAGCAGAAGTGTATCCATGCAGCCCAATCCCCAGTCAATGCCTACCCTGGGGCACTGACACTCTACATTTCTGTTTACCCAAAAATACACCTCAGTATGAGACTTCCATAATCTTGCTCTTTCTGGTCTCAGGACTAAGCCACTTGCTTTTTGAAGTAAGCCTAAATTCAGCTTTTGTCTGGAAATGTGATGCGCCAAAACCAGAGGTAGCTTGAGAAATCGTAAGCAGCTTGTTCCTCTCCCCCACCTCCATATAGATAGAGATGCAAAGAGCAAATGGATCTGGGTGAGATGTATATGACCCACATTTCCAAGCAGGCTATAAACAAACAAAACAAAAAAGATCAGAAAACGTTTGCACCAACTTAAGGGAATGGATTTATATGATGAGGATATGACACGGAACTACAAAAGGAAGTAAATACCTCGTAGACATTGAGCCAGCTTAACTCACTTTAAGATCCTGATGCTAAATATTTGCTCAGCCTCTGTGTTTGCAGTGCCAACAGATCACATTCCTATAAGTCACTGCTGCTGTTTCCTCTTAGGATGGAAGGAAATTCTACAGTCACTTATTTTTTATTTATTTATTTTTTTGAAAAACCATGTTACATGCATAGAAGGTGGACTGCAAAAATAAGGTTTGTTGTAGCATGCTTTAGTATGCTCTCCACACAGAAGTTTACGGAACCTTATGTCTTTTCAGAACAAATTATTATTATTATTATTATTAAAAATTGTTTTCCTCCAAGCCTTTTAAACTTTCATTCTGTGTTGTTAAGGCTGCTGGAATATTCTTGCTCTCTCGTTTGTGTGCAATGCTATTCAAGGCTATTCTGACTGTATGCACAAGCAAAAACAGGTCACCTGGTGTCATAATGCTGTCAGGTGAGTGGCAGGTGGGCAGATAGGGATTTGTCCTATGTTGCGTTCCAGATCCAGATCCCCAACTCTGCTGAACTGGCTGTATTCAGACCCGCCAAGTGGACAGTCCTAGATTTACAGAAGCCATCCCCATTTCTGATTTTATCCCACTTTTCCTTAGGATGTCCCTATTTTCATTGGAGAAAGGTTGGAGGGTTTGCTGCATTCTTTCTATTACTCCAAGCCTTTTAAACTTTTCTTCCATGTTTTTAATGCTGCTGGAATATTACGGCAGGGGGCACGGGGGTGTCACTAACCTTCCAACTTTTTCTATCCTTCTTCCTTCCCTGGGAGCTCCTTGGAGCTGAAAGGCAAGGAATGACATTTGTCAAATCAATAATAAACAAGTATGCATCCCTTCACGACTGCAGGTGGCTTTCTGTGTTCTGTGTTCCTATCCTGTGGGCCACACCACTAAGCATTTACTCCAGGATTGGGGGTTGCTGGACCCCGACACCCACCATCAACTCACATGACCAAAGATAATGAATGATGGGAGTAGTAGTCCAAAAACACCTAGAGTGCCACAAGTCCCCCAGCAATGATTTATTCAGACATCCCTGTCTCAAACTGACTGAGTGAGCCAGACAAAAACTGAAAGCCAGCTGAGCATTATTTGACGGTGGGGAGATGGAAAGCCCATTTGGTTTACGACACGCAGACTGGTCTAGCGAACGCCACAAAACTACCCAATAACAAACTACTTAGAGATGTGGCATTTGCCCGAAACTTTCATTACTAACTTGAGCAACAGGAAGGGGAAGGTAGAAGCTTGTGGGTTCCAGGGGAAATTTCACCATCTCCCCCTTGACATCTGGAACTTCATCTCACTTCAATGACTAAAAGGGAGACCAAACAAGCCTAAACCTTAAAGATTACTGGTGCATGAAATAATTTAGAAATACTTTTAACCTGAAAACAATTTCACTTCCTGCATGTTACCACAAAGAACCTACTTAATAAAGTTCGTGCCAATGCAGTTTTGCATTTCTCTCTCTCTGCCCTATTTGTCCGTGTAAAAAAGCTTGTCGAACAACTTATGCAGGTGTCAACGCCAGTGCATATAGACATCAAAATTCTATAGGTCAGCTTCCACCCCTTCTAACAATTATTAAAATAAGTTGCTCTTACTATAAAATATAAACATTGAATGAAGAAGAAACTTACAAGCATCTGCTAGCTCCAATAGATCACAATTCAAGGCTGGTGGGTTCCACTTGGTTTGGTGTGTAACCATTCTGCAAGGCCTGAACTGAAGTGATTATTACTTCATGTCCCACTTCCATGATTTTTTGTTCCATACATCACACAATACAGCTAGCTATTCTGTTCAGAACTGGTGGGATGGTCATACCAATGGGCTGGAAACCAAGCCCTTTGATTCACGAACACTTCCCAGTTAGAGAGCTGGGGAAAGGTACTCAGAGGCATTCTGTTATTATATCACAAGTCTCAGGATGAAACCTGGCATTTTCTGGGAAAGGCAGCATTCTGGGTCTAAGCTGTGGAATGTATTAAGCACAGTTCAGGACAATGTATGTTTTGGTTGCATTCATTATACCCCATTTTCCATATAACGCTCCTTCCTAAAGATCAGCTGTTGACTACTCATTCATGATTGGCAATCATGATTGGCTCAGAAACGATCCATAGGGCCATGTGGCCAGCCCATGACGCCTACCTGCGCACAGGTATATTTCTAGATTTCCCCCATCTCTCTCCCACTTCCCCTGCCCCAAAGGTCCAAAAGGGCTCTTCAAAGACACCCAAATCTAAGAACAATTTACAGAACCAGAAACCCATAAGGACCAAACTTGGTGAACACACCAGTTCTCCCATCTCTAGTTTCCCCAGGCAAAAAATCCCCATATTTTAGCCTTTTGTTTGGGTCCTTTTTTTCTATTCTTTTCTTTGCACTGTGTGATCCACTGTCTTAATGTCACATGAGAGAGCCACACTGAGCTTCCTTGAGATATCTGTGTTAAATTCATTAGTCTCAAATTAATACCTTTTAGAGCATATCTAGTTATCAGGTGCACAACACAGGTTGTCGCTGTAGGGTTATCTCTTCTGATGTTTGTTGACATCACTACGGAGGCACATTCAAAATTATTACAACCGGCACTAGGTAGACAAAATACTCAACATAACACAGTCAAACTAAAAACTGTCAGAGGTGTCAGACAGTCAGTCACGAAAAGCCACGGTTAAAAAAAAAAAAAGGTCTTTGAATGCCATTTTAAAATATCAATAAATTCTTAATTATGCAGAATGAAGTGATAGACTGGAGTGGCAGAACTCTGAACTGTAACGCTTCAGCCTGTAGGTGGGGAATGATCATATTTTTCAGTGTGCATATAGGAAACTAGCATAACAGAGAGAAGCTATGCAAAAATATTCTCTCTTGGACTCGCTTAGTACATGCAGGGAGTTTCTTACATGGGATTAAAAAAACAAAAAGCAAACCCTACTGCCTATACTTCAAAGTAAGTAGAGCAGTCCCTAATTCTATCAACTTCGGTCTACCCTTCCATTTGTATAGTGCTTTGAATGGACATACTTTTTATTATTTAAACCCATTATTATTGACCCTTGTTGCTGCCAATGCTTTTATTATTTTGACTTTCAGAAATCCTTATTGTTGTATGTGAACTGTTCAGTCCTTGCCTGCAAAAGATAAACACACAAACACACACACACACACACACATACATATGTAGTAAGTCTAGCCACTCAAGTGTAACTAAAACAAGCTCAGATACGCGAGGAAGAATGCCTCTCTTTCCACCCCCATCTCTTAAGAGATAAACAAAAGTTGCTAAATAGTACATGTCAACCGACACATATATAAATCCCTGGTATTGTTGCTGCACAATTTTGGGCTTTAGAAAGGATGGATCTGTGGGGGTGGAATAGTCATAAGGATAAAGATAAACCCTTATGGAATATAATGTATATAATTTCCATTGCCGCTGTGTGAGCCTAATGCTTCCTTGGTGATTCAAGTTCAGCACCGACTGCTGATATTTCTAATACAGCTAATGGCCGTGTGTGTCCTCAGTACACATCCACACTCTTCATTTTTTAAAAAGCAGTCCTGATCGTTTTGTTTTCAGGCTTCAGTTTTAATTAAAAAAGGGGAAGAGAGGCAAGTTTCTAGTAAAGAAAGGACCTGGTGCAAGGAAAGTTAGTATGCTGCTGGCAACCATTCCACGAAAGCAACGCCAGTGCTGCAACTTCATTGCGATCCTGCGTCCTCCCAGTGGCAAAGATGAAAGTGTAGTAGCTGCAGAAGAAATGACGTCTATAGCTATCCACACCTATCACCTTGGAAACAATGGCACCACCCACCAATCAAAATAATACTCACCAGGTAGAGGGCCTTCTCGGTAGCGGTGCCCTCACTGTGGAATATCCTCCCATCAGATGTCAAGGTGATAAAGAACTACATGACTTTTAGAAGACATCTGAAGGCAGCCCAGTAGCAGGAAGTTTTTAATGTTTGACGTTTTATTATGTTTTTATATGTACTGGAAGCCACCCAGAGTGGCTGGGGAAACCCAACTAGGTAGGCGGGGTATAAAATAAATATTATTCTTATTCTTATTCTTACTTGCCAAATGAACTGGCTCTGTGCTTTTGTCATCTTGTGCGTACCACATTTAGACACACACATACACTTTCCCCTATATTTTAAACTAAAACTGCTGACACATTTTCAAATTTGTCTCTACCATCATGTGGCCTAGCAACATGGCTTTAAGTTGCTTGTGTTCTTGGGATTTCGTGCTAGATGTCATGATTCTACCTTCGTGGCACACAATCCGAGCCAGGCAGGTTTTTAATTCCACCATGCAAGAGGGCAAAAGTGTCCGTGTCTCTGGGGGAGCCATCAACAAAAAGCTGAGCTGCATCAGCTGACACAACTCTGCCTTTGGCACTTGACACATATTGAGCAAAATTTCCACTGAGTTATCTGCAATACAAAGAGAGCCCTTGATTATCCTTTCACACAGAGGCAGCAGAAAACTTAGCCTTCCTATATTAATCAGCCTTATTAGCATATGGACTAATTGGAGCATCATTCTGATCTTGCTTTTACACCCTAGATAACTCTTTGATGCTTTGCTCCGGTTTTAGACAGGATACTCTGACTATTTTTGCAGCTGTTATTAGCAACACTTGCATATTCCCGGTGCCATCTCGCACAGCCAAGCTGTCGGTCCTACAGGGTCCTCCCATCCAAACCCTAATTGCATCCCATATTCAAGTATTGTGCTATTTGATTTTATTTTAAGTTATGAAAGCATCTTGGTTAAAAAGGAACATTTTGCAAAGCAGGCTTTTTTTTTCTGGTGGAAAGTCTTTACTTCCCAGAAGGCAAGAAAACAATTGTTTCCAGTAATTGGACAGTTTGATTAGAGGCAGGTGGTGCCGAGCTGAGGAAACTGGAGCCACGAAGCCAATTTTAGCGTCAAGCACATTTCCTTTTACTTTAGGATCCAGCAGCATAACATGCAAATTGCTTCCAACAACAACCAAAAAGACAGGGGGAGAGAAATGTAAATTTAGTTCCTATTTATTACCTCTAAGTAACAGGCACTTTCTTCAAAGTTGAGGTTTGCAACATTTCATACCTATTTTGTGTCTAGCAGCACAACAACAGCAGCACAGGGATATAAGATCATGGGAGTTAAGGAGGCGATTGGCTAGATCATGAAGTACATCTTTCTGCAAAGGCAGATTAGAGGTAAATTTAGGATCTGATCCCACAAATGTCTGCTCAGGCAACTAATCTTAGCTAATGCTAATAATCTCATTGACTTCACTGGACTTTGACTGCAGGTTGCTCCGAGGGGATCTCATTGGCGAGGACTCGAATGAACTTCAGCGGAACTGCTAGGCTCTAGAGGCAAGCCTGTCTTTGCCTTATGTCCCACCCCACCCCAGTGCACCCTGACTGACATCTGTCATGCAGACATCAGATACATTAAATCTTGCACAGAGAGAAGTGCTCAACCGACCGCCACACCGGCTACTTCAGTCCGACAGATTACAGCATTGAGCTGAACACCTTCGAGGTAATAAATAAACAAGAAGCATAGAACAGGGATGGAGGAGAAAAATCAATACAGTGGTACCTCGGGTTACAGACACTTCAGGTTACAGACGCTTCAGGTTACAGACTCCGCTAACCCAGAAATAGTACCTCGGGTTAAGAACTTGCTTCAGGGTGAGAACAGAAATTGCATGGCGGCGGCGGCGGCGCGGCGGCAGCAGGAGGCCCCATTAGCTAAAGTGGTTCTTCAGGTTAAGAACAGTTTCAGGTTAAGAACAGACCTCCGGAACGAATTAAGTACTTAACCCGAGGTACCACTGTACAGTGTTACCTCAGGTTAAGAAGTTAATTTGTTCCAGAGGTCCGTTCTTAACCTGAAGCACCACTTTAGCTAATGGGGCCTCCCGCTGCCGCCGCGCCGCTGGAGCACAATTTCTGTTCTCATCCTGAAGCAAAGTTCTTAAGCCGAGGTACTATTTCTGGGTTAGCGGAGTTTGTAACCTGAAGCATATGTAACCTGAAGCGTATGTAACCCAAGGTACCACTGTACAGTGTGAACCTACCTCATTCTTACTTTCCAAAGCAATATACCAACTGAAACACAGCTAGCCTTCAAAACCCAGGCTTCGTTTTGTGACACGGTTCTCCAACCATGTAATCTGTACAGAAATATGTATATGAATCACAGAATCACAGAAACAGAGTTGGAAGAGACCCAAGGGCCATTTAGTCCAACCCCCTGCAATGCAGAAATCTCAGCTCAAGCATCCATGACAGACTGCCATCCAACCTCTGCTTAAAAACTTCCAAAGGAAGGAGAAAGTGTACCTAAAAATAACATTTAAAATCCATTAATTAGGGAAAAGTGTGTTCAAAAATGTGCATATCAGGCAAAATTGCATTAAAATGTGTATAGTAAAAATTGCAAACTGATGCAGAAATGTGAGAACTAAACTTAAGATGAGATAAATGAGAAAGTGGTAGACCCTGAAACAGACAGATTCATCCATTCCTAGTCCAGAGTGATATCTGCATTTATTGAGGGTAGGGAGTTGCTCATTACTATTTTTTAACATTATTTTTCAGTTGACAAAGGGACAGTAGGGGTCTTTTTTCAATTAATAAAGGTGTTACATTTAACAGGAGCTGTTTTGCAAAAGACGTGGCAGAAAATACACATTTATCATCATGGGAAAATGCTGCTAACTGCCTCCATAGTGTGCATGACATTTATGGTGGTAAAATGCATGTTTTGTCCCATGCAGATTGCATTCATATGCAATGTGCTTACCACCATTTGCATGCATGTGTCAAAAACACGATGAAGCCCTTAGGCTCAATTCAGAGCACTGCATGTCCAATTGTGCAACACAAAACGGGTTAAGATGTCCAGATGTAAAATAATATTTCTTTAACATATAAAGTGCAGGGGGAATTCCCTCCCAGCCGCCATGAATTCCCCTTCCCCATGAACTCACCACACATGCACACACCCAGAAGTGCTCTTATATTTCTGCTTGGCCCCAGATAACATTTGGGGAAATCAACATGCAGCTGTAGCTGTTGTTCCTGTTCTTCTTTAGACTCTGTCATTTGGGATTTTCCATCCTGTTGTAAGCAAAACCTGCACCTATGTAATGCCCACAGACCTGGTACTATAAGGAGGTGCAAAGCTTTCAAGCGCTTGTGTGCAGCCTGGGTTGGGGAGCAGGAGAGACACATGGGAGGAGGAAAAGGTTTCCAGGGCTTTGGAAGTCAGGAACTCCATCTCCCATCAGATTGTCTTGATGGAATTCTTCCTCTTTCCCAGTAAAGGAGGACAGTTGGAGAAACTGGGGCTCAAGGATGCTCCACTCCATCGCCAAAAAATCAGCCAGAATTCTGTGTCTACTCAGCATGCTCAGTTCTCACTGAGCTGCTTTAGGGTGTCTCCCCCTTGAGTTTTTCCCAAATATTTTTTGTTCTTCTGTGAAGCTTGGGGTCGCTCCTCCAGAAGCTTGCTGATACCTCCTTCTTGTGTCCGAATGGTGCTGTTTTGTCTGCATAAGAACCCATAGTTGAAGAATTGGTCACACTCAATTTATTTATGGACTGTGTTTTTCCACAAATACACCTGTATTCAAAGCAATTCACATAAATACAGCCTAAATACAACAACGATAAACAATAAAACTTGCACTATCAGTACAAGGTAACACAAAAAAATGATTAACAGATATCAAAATCACCAACAGATATCAAAATTTAAGTGAGCATAAAGCTCACCAATAGGTGAAATGAAAATACTCACTAACTTCCCATTCAAAAGTAGCCCCAAAGCTGAAAATATGAACACCTAGTACCTAGTACACCTAACCCCTTATGTCTCAACCTCAAAGGCCAGGAAGTCCCATCAGAGATCTTCTAAAAGCAACTCCTTTACCAAGGTTCTCAGGAGTGGAAAGTGAAGCAAGGCGGGTGGCTGACAAAGTCTCTCTCACCTCACCATTAAACTGAGGCTGCTGTTAGTATATTTAATTTATGCACTAAGTGGAAGCTGCTAAAATTTGAACTAGCAGGTGGGTTGCTCTTGAAAACCCATTGCTGAAGCTTGAGAAATGGCATTCTATGTTTTTAAATATGGTGTGAGTTGCTTGAAGACTTCTGTGTAACAAGTGACTAACAAGTCCGAGGAGGAGGAGGAGGAGGAGGAGAAGGAGAAGAAAAAGAAAAAGAACCCTTCTTTTACTTCCACTGACTGACTTAAATCATCCAACATTCAATGGATGTCCTTGAGTTCTGGTGTTATGAGAGATTGCAAAAAATGTTTCTCTGTCTATACCTTCCATAATTATATACGCCTCTGTCATGTCCCCTCTTACATTGCCTTTTCTCCAAACTAGAAAGCCCCAGATGTTTCCTCATAAGGGAGTTGCTTCATCCCCTTGATCATTCTGGTTGCCACCACAGAGCACTTCAAAAGCATCCAGTTCCTCTTTCTTCATGTCAATGATGTTAGTTGTAGAATCTGGTAAATGGATAGATAGATAGATAGATGATAGATAGATAGATAGATAGATAGATAGATAGATAGATAGATGATAGATGATAGATGATAGATGATAGATGATAGATGATAGATAATTTATTATGGTTGGAGACCAGCTTATAAAACACACTTGGGGGTTCAATCCCAGAAGGAAAACAAGCATTTAAAACAATGTACAACAATAAATTTAAAATTTATAAATGTGATAAGCGTATAGACACTTAAAACTTTAAGATAAGCTACCGCAGAGAGATGACCCATAGTCACCCATGGAACCGAGTTTGGGGATTTTCTTAACGAACCAGTTTGAGTCGGGGGTGGTCTGCGCATACAGATCTGTACACAGAATCTGGCGACCATCCGGGTCATCTTATGATCTTTGCCTAACTGGTAAATGGATGTGTCTCTCAAAATTAGGGATGGGGTTTTCTGAAAATCTCAACGTCAACCTTATACACATGGATTTCCACCCCCACCCACCCCAATCTTGCTGCTTGATCTTGACGAGAAGCTTGTTCTTCTCCAGTTCCACCAAAAATGTGAACAATTATCCTATGAATTACTGCATGCATACTGTATGCATTGTTACATGCATACTCTGCATTACAAAGATCTATGCAAATGTATGCAAAAAAAAAAAGCAGAGACATCACCTTGCCAACAAAGGTCCGTATAGTTAAAGCTATGGTTTTCCCAGTAGTGATGTATGGAAGTGAGAGCTGGACCATAAAGAAGGCTGATCGCCAAAGATTTGATGCTTTTGAATTATGGTGCTGGAGGAGACTCTGGAGAGTCTCATGGACTGCAAGAAGATCAAACCGATCCATTCCTAAGGAAATCAGCCCTGAGTGGAAGGACACTGGAAAGACAGATCCTGAAGCTGAGGCTCCAATACTTTGGCCACCTCATGAGAAGAGAAGACTCCCTGGAAAAGACTCTGATGTTGGGAAAGATGGAGGGCACAAGGAGAAGGGGACGACAGAGGACGAGATGGTTGGACCGTGTTCTTGAAGCTACCAGCATGAGTTTGACCAAACTACGGGAGGCAGTGGAAGACAGGAGTGCCTGGCGTGCTCTGGTCCATGGGGTCACGAAGAGTCGGACATGACTAAATGACTAAACAACAACAATGCAAATAAGACATGAAGTCTGGCAACATCAACCCTGCTGTGCGGGAACCCCTTACAGGTGACCACAGGGCCAAGAGATAGACCATCAGGTTGCATATCTACAGCAGTGACCAGAGGAGGAATGACCGCTGGGAGGAGCGCAGAGAAAAGAAACTCCATGGTGTGTCTGCAGCAGCTCAACTGGGCAACTTCATCTACCCCAGCTGCAATAAAATATGTCTCTCCTGTATTGCTCTCTACAGTCACAGAAGGTGCTGCAACCTTCCAGCAGTTTGACTTAATCCCCCAAAACGCACTCCTCCATTGTCTCCTGAGACAGACAGATGCCAGCAAGAACTATATGCATATACCCTCCACGTTTCCTAAAGTAACCAAAATATAAACAGATAAATTCAGCCATGCAAAGATACTTATATATTAATACTTTTAGAATTATGCAGCAGAAATACAGAACCACATGAAGCTTGACTCTTTCATATGCATTATACATATGATATACAAAAATAATGTGGAAAACTTTGCATATGATTAGTTGGGCCTTAAAAAAATAAAAAATAAAAATCTACAGTTGGCAAAGAATAGGCAGGTGCTTGATGCAAGAGGTGCTTGAAGATCGATCAAGTCGGAACCGCCAAATTCAGTTTATGAATCCTCTTCTTCATCCCTAGTCAAAATAAAAGGTTTTCTTGCACCAGTCACATCACTGTTTGATTCTTATCTAGATGGTGCCTGATTTTCTTTGGTCATGTGGTTCACTTCCTTCCATTTTATCCTGTGTACGGCATCGCTCAAGATTGTGGAATGCTTCTTAGGCTGTCTTGCATTTCTATCAGTCCACTGCAAATTAAGTTTTCAGATAGTTTGATTTCAGAATCACCTGTTTGGTTTGATCCCGATCTTCTGTAGCAATTCTGCTTCATCCCATGGGAAATTTGAGTCTGTTTCTGCCATCTGTCCCAATTTTGTTTCTTGAATGCCAAAGAAAAGGAGGGGGACAGAGCTCTCCCTCCCTCTCTCTCTCTCTCTCTCTCTCTTTCTTTCTTTCTTAAGCAATATTTGAGCCTTCATAAATGTCCTCGCCACTGGGCTCTCTGGTCCTTTGTTCCAAAGGCAATCACAACAGTGCTTCGATTTCTGCCAGAAAGTACACCAGAGAAGTTAAAACAGACAAATGTAGTAACCTTTACAAGCTCAAACAATTTGGCTCAGCAGCATGCTCTTGTCTTCCTTAGGTCAGACGGCACATTAGGTTAACTGCACTTTAAAAACTGCCCATTTTGTTTTGAAGGAAAAGCAGCCAATCAGCAGCTGTCGCTGGTGAACAGACGTGACCGCACAGCACATTGCAACGTCCTCTCACTTCCCTTGCCATTGATCATTGGCTAGAAAAAGAGGAGAGAAGGAATGGAAGACCCCAGCCAGGAAGCTTTTGGGAGCCCACCCCCTGCAGCGCCTTGCATGAGTGGCCACATTCACAGCATACATTTAAAACACTGTTTACCAATTTAAAGAGTCGCAGGGATGGATGAGAAACTTGGTTCAGTGCACATTTAAAGGCAAATCTACCTCATTCATATGTGCTGCAACAATGCATAAACCGAAATGCAACCATCCTCCATAAATTTCCTCCTGCTTTGTATGGTATGGTATGGTATGGTATGGTATGGTATGGTATGGTATGGTATTGTATTGTATTGTATTGTATTGTATTTTAAAGCACCTGTTTCAATTTTTCAGTGCAGTTCTGCAACTAATGTGTAGGAAAATGCATGCACCGGGCAAAGTGTGCATAAAAATGCACATATTAGTCAGAGTTACACAAAAAAATGCTTTACTGTATATTACTGTAGAGGAAATTGTTGCAAGAATGTGTATATCAGGCAAAGCTGCTTAGTATAGGAAATTTGCACTGAAATTCTAATAAATTTTCACAAGGATTTTTTTAAAAAAATATATATAAACTGATGTTTGGAGAATTAAACTTAAGATTGGGGAAGTGGAAATGTGGAATTGAAATAATACTCATGCTGACTCTAGACCCTTCTTCTGTTTGGAGGGAATTTCACAGTTTTGGGGCTACCACAGAAGAAGCCCTGTCCAATGACATCATCTCTCACACCCCAAAGGGTGGTGGAATGGTTCTAGGGACTCCTAGAATATTGAAGTAAGCAAATTACTTACTTAATTTGCACACAGAAAGAATAAACTTGAAAGGTGTCAACAAATAAGGCTTGCTCAGAGAACAGAAATCCAAGCATGTTTGAAGCACACATCTCCAGAGGAAGTATATAAAAATATGACTGAGTAAAGGTCTTTGTTACAGAATATGCTTTGCATACGGAAGGTTCCAGGTTCGAGTCCTTGTATCTCCAGGAAGTGCTGGGAAGGACTCCATGCCTCAGACCCTGGAAAATTGCTGCTGGTCATTGTTGATAATACAGTGGTACCTCGGGTTAAGAACTTAATTCATTCTGGAGGTCTGTTCTTAACCTGAAACTGTTCTTAACCTGAAGCACCACTTTAGCTAATGGGGCCTCCTGCTGCTGCCGCCGTGCCACCACCATGCAATTTCTGTTCTCATCCTGAAGCAAAGTTCTTAACCTGAAGCACTATTTATGGGTTAGCGGAGTCTGTAACCTGAAGCGTATGTAACTCAAGGTACCACTGTACTGAGTTAGATGCACCAATAATATAAGATAGCTTCCTGTGTTCCAAAATCCAAAATTCTGGAGGAACATATGCATTTCTGAACCTCTTAAAAATCATATTATTCCTAATGAAAATTGTGTTAGGGTTCCTGTTCTTTCCATATATTCTGGTTCAACTCTCGCTGATGCCCGTCTACTGGGTGCTATTCTCCAGTTTCCCTGGGGAAAGGGTGGAACTTCTTCGTAAATATCCCCGAGGGTTTTAACAGGTGAGCAGTTGAGATGCTCCTGCATAAAATAACGTAGGCAAATACTTAGTTACCAACAGGTGCATCTGTTGTCAAACCAGATGCTTACATGAGTGACACTGCTCATTAGTTCTGCTTCCAGCGAGTAGCTTGCAGTTGTACCATCCCTACCAGAAGTCTTCACAGCCTGAATCATCTCCGGAAAGGACAAATGCTGCCACTTAGTAATGTCTCAGCTAGCAAGCATGCTGGTGATGTGACAGGTGTTTGCTTCTCTTGGCAAGTCCTGATCTAGTGTCCGTGGGATTTTGTTTTGTTGTTTTGTTTTGTCGGAGGGAGGGGGGGAGGGGCAGATTATAGGCAAATTTTTCTGAAAGTTCTACAGCATCCATCTCCAACCTGTGGCTCTCCAGCCAGTTGTCATCAGCCCCAGCCAGCACAGCCAAGAGCAAACAACAATAGGAGCTGCAGTCCAGCAATATCCAGAGGACACAAAGTTGAGGAGATGAGCTGCTCTAACAGTTCATGTACAAAGTACTCTGTTTACACTGAATGCTTTAGTGCAGTCCAGAAGAAGTCAACAGTGCACGCAATAGACCTAATCATTGCTTTCAGTGAGAAGTCATTTAGCGATGCTAAATGATTTTTGTACAGTGGTACCTCAGGTTAAGAACTTAATTTGTTCCAGAGGTCCGTCCTTAAGCTGAAACTGTTCTTAACCTGAAGCACCACTTTAGCTAAAGGGGCCCCCTGCTGCTGCCATGCCGCCACCGCACAATTTCTGTTCTCATCCTGAAGCAAAGTTCTTAACCCGAGGTAATATTTCTGGGTTAGCGGAGTCTATAACCTGAAGCATCTGTAACCTGAAGCATATGTAACCCAAGGTACCACTATAATAAGTTGCCTATTTTAAGTTACAAAACCCACAAATTTCACATATGAGTTCCGTATGAAGTCGCAAATACATGCCACCTGATCTCTGAGCCATGTTCATTTTTTAAAAATTTCTCAATTAGCTCTTGCAGGCATCAGGTGAAGCACAAACGGTTAACTCATTCCCAGACCCTTGTTCTGAGAATGCTGTCCAGATATACAATGGGCGCTAAGAAATAATCAGTCGCCCTCTGTGAAAGGGCAGAATGCAAATATTTTTAAAGATTTGGAGTACTAAGAGTCTGTTAGTGAATTTGACGGCAGTCTGGGGACTCAGCTCGATTGGTAAAGAAAAAGCGATTTATATGTGTTGTAGATGCAATATAACGTTGTGCCACCTGACGGTGCTGTGGAGTCCCGTTTTTTCTCTACCAGTTTTCCCTGTTTAAATTTACAGTGTGTTTAAGCTGAAACACTTCTTTCATGTGTCTAGATCGAGCCTGGGAGAGATGCCTTGGATTCCACTGCTGCACTGCTGTGGGGAACAAGCCCCTTTTGATATGACCATGCTGTAAAATCTGGACTCCCTCCATCCAAACTCAGGTGTAAGTATGTGAAAAAATCATATTTCTTAAAGCTATGACAACCTCCAAAGGAACACGGACCCTGGATGAGCACCTGGGACCCCCTGAAATCTTATCAGAGCTCGGCAGAGATTGCAGGTGGTGTTCAACTATTTTAAATAAATAAACAAACAAACAACCTACCTACCTAACCGTCTACTGCATTGGGGGGGCAGCAAGGGCCCCCCAGATGTTGCTGGACTCCAACTCCCATCATCCCTGTCTGTGCTGGCTGGGGCTCATGGAAGTTAAAGCCTGCCAACATCTGGAGGACCACAGGTCCCCCCACCCCTGGTCTCAACGATGATCTCACACACACTTCCACATATTCTTCTTAGTGCTCAACAAGGCTTAACTGATCATCTTATACATCCTGTATTAATCTACTTATACTGTGTGTGCTTAACACACACACCGCTGCTTAAGTAGAGTGTGTGATGCATAGCACTGGCTGATCTCGTTGGCAAAATTTACTCCAGCCTCAGTAAGATTCCATATTTATGGGGGGGGGTTCATTTTCGCTGAATAATTTCGAGTAGACATGTACGTAGAGAGCTTGAATGGAGGAACCTTGAATTGAGAAGCTGACTGAATGTGCAAAGCACAAAATAAATTTAATTCCATCGTAATTAGAGTCAATTATGTAATCCCCACCACTCTGAAAACATATCATTACACTTCGCATGCTTTGTGCCACTCATTTCTGGAATACTAAAACCATTTTGTAAATGGCAGGCTGCAGACTGAGGAGCTGCTGGCCATAGCGCAGAAAAGGAATGACAGCAGTAGACAGCCGTCTTTCCCTATTCATTGAGCCACTTCTAGTGAATCTCAGTGAAGCTTAACCCATCTCTGAAGTTATTACTCCCAAACAAGGGTCTAAGAACGCAAGCCATTAAATCCCAAAGAGGTTCCTCTATGCCGGAAAATGCTGAATGCACGCAAGTTCCAAATCTGTTGGCCAAGCCTCAACTCCCAAGCAAAGTTTTCTCCAATTGCCTTGCCAACTTGCCAGACTCCTATTCTAAGCCCAGACTAAGTTTCACTCCAGCTGTGCAAATGGCCATTCCACAAACAGCTGGATTTACAGCATGGTAAGGACCATAACCAGCCATGCTCATCACTGCACTTCCTCCAGATGTTGTTGGTGATGCCTGCACAGGGGGGTTTCTGTGCATTCACATGCCAACATACATGAGCTCTGCTTCTGCAATCTGTGCCTTTCACTTTTCTAGGGAAGCATCTTCCCCCCAACCTGATGCCCTCCAGATGACCACAGAGATGTTAGTTTCTGTTTTGCCACTGTGCAGCTGCTTAGAGTCACAAGGCTCTGTTTACATTCCAGAGACATTCCAGGCTATTGGAAGTCTCACAGGAGATGGATGTGATGTTAGTGGTTTCCTGTTCCTTTATTCCTTTGTTTCAGTTGCTCTCTGCTTTCATAGAGAGAGGGTGTATATTTCTTTGCTGTCTGCGTAGTAAGAAATAAAGCATAGCGATGTAGCCATAAATCTCATCACTTCCCTGTGCTGGAAACTCTGCTGAATGGGAATGTGCCTGAGGCCTCATCAAAGGCTCAGGTCATTAATTATCGTCGGAGGACTCGGCCAGAGGAAAATGAGGCTTTATCAGCTTGGCCGAGCAGAGATCCCGACAGGAGATGGTGGGAGTTGGTCAAAGTTGTGCACAAAAAGAAATTTGGAGGGCACCAGATTGAGGAAGGTGGTTCTAGGTTTGCACGTCAACATCCTCTACAGAAATCACCTCCAAAACGTGGAGATCATGCAGGGCGAAGGACACATCAGCTCTATAGCTGGTCCCAGGAACAGAGCAGAAGCATCGTACGTGCGTTCTGTGAGCCAGTGTGGTGTAGTGGTTAAGAGCGGTAGTCTCGTAATCTGGGGAACCGGGTTCGCGTCTCCGCTCCTCCACATGCAGCTGCTGGGTGACCTTGGGCAAGTCACACTTCTTTGAAGTCTCTCAGCACGAATCACCTCACAGAGTGTTTGTTGTGGGGGAGGAAGGGAAAGGAGAATGTTAGCCGCTTTGAGACTCCTTAAAGGGAGTGAAAGGCGGGATATCAAATCTTCTTCTTCTCTTCTTCTGTGAGCACAGGTATAGGTGTCATTAACATGCAAAAGGGGAAAGATAGCCCTCTCTTTACAATGATTCCTTCAGCAACAAAAGTTCGAGAACTTGGCATGTGCAACAAGCACACACACACACAGAGAAAGACAGATTTTAATGTCCATGTCACGGGAACGTATGGGACAGGACGCAGCCAGCCACTTCTTTCCCCAGAGCTCCCACGGCTGTACTTGTGGTGGTCTCCTGCCAGCCTCGAGCCAGAGGCCATTATGCAAATAAACATGTATAAATTAGAACAACCTCGAGATAAAAGCAGGGAGGAGCAGGGAGAGAATGACGAGCCAAGGAAGAAACACTAATTAGATTCAAATGGCTTGATTTGCCTTGTTTGTTAAAAAGAAATTAGTTACCAAAAAAAAAAAAAGGAAAAAAGGAAAAATGTAAATTAAGAATAAAGAGCTCCCCACAAGAGGAGCCAAAGGTTTTTCCATTAGAATCCATGACGAGTATCTGAAAGAGGGAATTGTGTCTAATTAAACATTATTTTATGTCATTCTAATTAAGATGACCTCATATTATAATTAGAGATATGCTAAATTACTTGGAAATAATTAGAATGATTGGATACCCACCGTGTATGCCAGTTTGGAAGGCTTTAGTGCTCACAGTGATTCTGTTCACCTCAGTAACTTTCAATCAGAGGCTCCCTCTGTCTTTGAATGGTAAGCAGGTATCTGCCTGCCTTGCAGGGGGAAGAGACGTTTCTCCCATGTCAAGTGACGTCACTCTGTTCCTTATTAGTTTTGCACTCACAGGACACAGCACAAGGCAAGGTTATGTAATACGGCGTCAACGTAATCCTTTGGCACTTATCCAGTCTTGAGTCATGCACGTTTGACAACCACAGTGTTCATAAGAAAACAGTATTATAATTATTATTAGTAGTAGTAGTAGTAGTAGTAGTAATTCTCATCACAATGAGCATGCCAGGGCAGAGGTGCTTCCCAAATCCGTTTTAACTTTCCACCTATATCTAAGGAGGCCCACTGAGTTGTAAACCGGTGTCTGTCATCAGTAATTAAAGAACTGGTGCTGTGCTGTTTTTATTGTAATTATTGGTATGTTTTAAACCATGGGTAGGCAAACTAAGGCCCAGGGGCTGGATCCGGCCCAATCGCCTTCTAAATCCGGCCCGTGGACAGACTGGGAATCAGCGTGTTTTTACATGAGTAGAATGTGTCCTTTTATTTAAAATGCATCTCTGGGTTATTTGTGGGGCCTGCCTGGTGTTTTTAAATGGGTAGAACGTGTGCTTTTATTTAAAATGCATCTCTGGGTTATTTGTGGGGCATAGGAATTTGTTCATTATTTTTTTCAAAATATAGTCTGGCCCCGCACAAGGTCTGAGGGACAGTGGGCCAGCCCCCTGCTGAAAAAGTTTGCTGACCCTGTTTTAAACAGTTTTTATATATGTATATAATTTCGATTCAAAAAGTTGTTTTTCAGTAATTGGTTTTTCTATGTTTTTAGTGATTATTGTTTTTATCTGTAAGCCGTCTTGAACCTCATCTGGGGAAAAGGTGGAGTATAAACAACAGCAGCAGCAGCAGCAGCAACAACAACAACAACACATCGAGCCCTGGCAACTTTCAGAACTATTGCAACACATTTGACTAGAAATAGAAAGTTGGGACAGGAAATCTTTTAAAACACTTATGATGCTTTCGTAGCTTTTTAAAAAGTAAATAATAATAATAATATTTTAAATAATATTATACAGTGGTACCTCGGGTTAAGTACTTAATTCCTTCCGGAGGTCCGTTCTTAACCTGAAACTGTTCTTAACCTGAAGCACCACTTTAGCTGATGGGGCCTCCTGCTGCCGCTGCACCGGTGGAGCACGATTTCTGTTCTCATCCTGAAGCAAAGTTCTTTTTTTTTATTTTATGATATTTATTGGGGGGGGGATTTTAAAGTTACCAAAAAAAACAAAGTAGAAAAAGAGAAAAACAAACCACTTCCAACAATACAAATACAAATTCAAAATAAGAAAGAAAAAGAAAAAAAGAACAAAAATACATTTTTTCCTGAAGCAAAGTTCTTAACCCGAGGTACTATTTCTGGGTTAGCGGAGTCTGTAACCTGAAGCGTTTGTAACCCGAGGTAGCACTGTATTTTTGAAAAACATTTAAAAGGAGGGATTTTGATCTTGATTTTTGCACTTATCACTGCCTTCCCTGAACTTTTGTGACGGGTTCATGTTGCAGATTAACTTAATAGGATAGGTAAAGGTACCCCTGCCCGTACGGGCCAGTCTTGACAGACTCTGGGGTTGTGCGCTCATCTCACTCTAGAGGCCGGGAGCCGGCGCCGTCCGCAGACACTTCCAGGTCACATGGCCAGTGTGACATCGCTGCTCTGGCGAGCCTGCACCAGCGCAGCGCACGGAACGCCGTTTACCTTCCCGCTATAAGCGGTACCTATTTATCTACTTGCACTTTTAAGGGTGCTTTTGAACTGCTAGGTGGGCAGGAGCTGGGACTGAAGGACGGGAGCTCACCCCGCCGCGGGGATTCGAACCGCCGACCATAGGTAACTTAATAGGATACCTGTACCTTAAAAACAACAACATTATTTCATCAGCAGTAAGGGGATGAGGAAGGGAGGACAAGGTGGTGGGATTTGTTTCTTCCTTTCTTATCCATGTATCTATCTTCTGCCAGACACACAAACACACCTTTGGGTCATGGCTGCCACTCCCCTCCCAGTACCATACTACGGAAAACAATTACAATTACGTTGTTCAGTCATGTGAACCCTCCTCAACAGAAGCTGGTGGCACAACACCAATGTTAGAACAGCATCCCAAAAATAATGGACATGGATGAGTCCCCAGAGAAATATTAAAACGAATGCTGCAATCATTAGTATTATAGTTTTATTCGTCTAAGTGGCTAGGGACACATCCAAAAGGCATGCTTAATTAGAAGATCATATAAATGCTAATTCTTTATGGCAACATGGGCATGGGACTGTGCAAAAGTACATTTTCATAGCAAAAAAAAGTTTCAGAGAGCAAACGCGCAGATTATGAAGGGTGGGAGATCTGTATTTTGCTTTACGTGTATGAATAAATTGTGTTTCTAAATCTAAATCAAAATGCATTAAGTCCTACAACAGCAGTTCAGGATTGTGGCCGGGTTAAATGGTTAAATTCCCCCCTCCCTGGATCCGTCCCCACTCTGTGGCTGCTATTCAGCAAACAAAAAACAAGCGCACAAGGGCCACTCCTGTGCTTAACCCCACACTCTTCCTTTGGCCCTCTCTCTATTCCTCTATTCTATCGGCAATGTCTCCCCCTCTTGTAACATGACCCTATATAACAGGGGCAGTCAGCCCTAGCCAACATGACCAATGGGCAGGAATGATGGGAGTTGTAGTCTAACAATGTCTAGAGACTGCCATGTTGGCTACCCCTACTATATTGCTCTACATAACTACAGAACCATAGCATTTCAGGGGACGTGATAATACAGCATTTCAAATGCAATCTGACGAATTTGCAATAATAGTAAATTAAGATGTCATTAGTAACGTTTTATAGCAGCGCATCCATGTGCCTCTCACAGAATATTTATGATTATTTAACTATAAAAAAGTTACATTCCGTGCTGTTTTTCTAGAAAAAGAGGCCCCAGAACTCACCGTGAACTTCTCCCTTGTTCCCTTAGAATGGCAATGGCGCCCATCTGAGAAGTGCCAGAGTTGAGCTCCTATAAGGAGCATCTTTAAAAATAGTCCTGGTTACATTCCACCTCAAGACATTGCCAGCATGGATCGTTATACCAGGGACCACCAACATGATGCCCATGGATGTTCAAGTGCCCATATGGTCCCCTGCTGAAATTAGGCTTGAAATAAGCCTTCTCTTGTAGCCAATGGATTAGGCTGTACGACGTTCTCAGCTGCCCAATATCTCCTCCATTTTGCAAATGTGCCCACGGATCCCAAAGGGCTGTCGGCCCCTGCATTACACCAATTCTAAATTATCTACGTTGGTTGCCTGTTGTCTTCTGGGCTGAACTTAAAATGCTGGTATTGACCTCTAAGGTCCTAAATGACTAATGGTGGTTTCCTCATTGCAAGGAGTGAGGATACAGGGAATCAGACAGAAGGCCTTCTTGGTAGTCATGCCCACCCTGTGGAATGTCCTCCCATCAGATGTTGAAGAAATAAACAACTATCTGACATCTGAAGGCAACCCTGTATAGGGAAGTCTTCAGTGTTGGATGTTTTACTGTGTGTGATGCTTTAATTTGTCAGAAGCCACCCAGAGCTTCTGGGGGCAACGCTCCCCACCTCAGCCTGTCAGAGTCCTTAGATCTGAGGGAGAACACCCTTCTTTTTGTCCTACTACCAGGTGTGGTGACACAGGATACAACCTTCTCTATGGCAGATTGCAATACCTTGGAATTATTTGAGACACAGACACTTTTGACATCATAGCACCTCGCCTATGAACTTTGGGAATATGAGTCCACTGGAAGTTCCAACCCTGCATTTTTACCCACTCTTATTTAGTTAAGGTGGGATGCGGGTGGCACTGTGGGTTAAACCACAGAGCCTAGAGCTTGCCGATCAGAAGGTCGGCGGTTTGAATCCCTGCGACAGGGTGAGCTCCAGTTGCTCAGTCCCTGCTCCTACCAACCTAGCAGTTTGAAAGCACGTCAAAGTGCAAGTAGATAAATAGGTACCGCTCCGGTGGGAAGGTAAATGGCGTTTCTGTGGCTGCTTTGGTTCACCAGAAGTGGCTTAGTCATGCTGGCCACATGACCCAGAGAAACTGTCAGGGGACAAACACCAGCTCCCTCAGTCAGTAAAGCAAGATGAGCGCCGCAACCCCAGAGTCGTTCGCGACTGGACTTAACTGTCAGGGGTCCCTTTACTTACCTTTATTTAGTTAAGGTAGCCATGTTGTTGTCTTCCTAAAACCCTGTAACTTGCCCTGAGATCTGCAGATGACAGGCATACTCTGAAGTAAACAAAGGGGAACTCCATTCTGACTGTCAGCTGCTTCACACATGAATCCCAGTCCTATTTCCTGCCCCGTACCAGCTTCTCACAGCACACATGTGTGTGAGAATATCAGGCACAAATCTCCATTAGATGAGGACAGGTGCCAAGGCAAAGCCGGGTTAGCTACCATTTTCAAGCGAGTGGCCATGGTGAGTTTCAGGGATGCCCATCTGCTCTTCACACGTTGAGATGCCAGTGCTATTTTTCTAGAAAAAGAGGTGCCGGAACTCACCGTGAACTCCTCCCTTGTTTTCTTAGAATGGCAATGGCGTCCACCTGAGAGGTGCTGGAACCAAGGTCTGTCAGGTTCTGGCGGGTGGGGTGGGGGGAGCCCTGACCGTAATCACACAGTTTTAAACGACTGCCATGTAAGCTGCAGTGCAGCCTTACGCCTTCTCCTCCTCCTGAAGCAGTTTGGAGTTCCGAAATCCCCACTTTGAGCATTTTATGACAGCGACATATATGAGTCCCATCCTGTGGTGACATTTGTACCCATGAATAATCACGGAATGAAGTGGGCAGGGGGGGGGGCATAATTAGTATTTCACTTTGCCAGAGGGAGGTACTTAAGGGGGAAAGTGCCTTTTAGTTAGGAGCAGCTGATATTTGTCAGCTGGAGGACGGGGCTAATTAAATGCATCAGGCAACGGTGACAAGAAGCTGAAAAACAGCCTGACAGTTCTAAAATGACTTATAGCACATGATTAAATATAAGAGGTTTTATTAATACGCACACATACACACACAATGCAAACAAACACACACAGGTGTGCGCCCCTCATTTGCTAAGTACCTCCTGCGCTTTTTTTGTTCTGGTGCTTAAACAGGTGCAGAGCAGATTCCCCGCTCACCAGTATATCCTCTGCTTCCATGGCAGCATATTGGTTGCCTAGCGGGAGGCTGCCACAAAGGCTCCACCTTACAGAGTGAGACAGACAAAGCAGGAAAGGTCGGCTTCAGGTGTCCCTTCGCCTGGAGGAAGAGAAATGGTTCAGGCAAAAAGCAAGCAAGCAAAAAAAAGGGGGGGGGGAGAAAGACCACCGTAATGAAATTGCTTTTTCAGCTCCTCCCACTTTTTGGCATAGCAGCTGGTGGGTAGAAAGTTATCAACAGCACATCTCAACTACGTAATGTCCATCTCAGCCACAGAATCCTAACAATTTCATACCTTCCAACATTTCTCCGATGAAAATAGGGACGTCCCAAGCAGACTTTTAAAGGTAAAGGGACCCCTGACCATAAGGTCCAGTCGTGGCTAACTTTGGGGTTGCGGCGCTCATTTCGCTTTATTGGCTGAGGGAGCCTGTGTACAGCTTCCGGGTCATGTGGCCAGCATGACTAAGCCGCTTCTGGCAAACCAGAGCAGCCCATGGAAACGCCGTTTACCTTCCCGCCAGAGCTGTACCTATTTATCTACTTGCACTTTGACGTGCTTTCGAACTGCTAGGTTGGCAGGAGCTGGGACCGAACAACAGAAGTTCACCCCGTCGTGGGGATTCGAACCGCCGACCTTCTGATCGGCAAGTCCTAGGCTCTGTGGTTTAACCCACAGCGCCACCCGCGTCCCTAAGCAGACTTTTAGAAGACATCTAAAGGCAGCCCTGTATTGGGAAGTTTTTAATGTTTAATGGTTTATTATGTTTTATATATTCTGTAAGCCACCCAAAGTGGCTGGGGAAACCCAGCCAGATGGGTGGAGTATAAATAATAAAATTAAAATTTATTTAGTTAGTTAGTTAGTTAGTTAGTTAGTTAGTTGACTGCTGAATCACTGTTTCACAAGAAACATTCAGGAGATGCCTGAAGCATTTGCACTATCACATATACCCCCAAATTCACAACAACAACAGCCAAGCTTCCTGGGGGTTGGGAGTAGTCTTGTAAGAAATCTTATAAATAAATGCATATCATTTACCAGTTCTACATTAAGCACTCAATGCAAACGTAACCACCAGTTTCCCCTAAACTTTAATAAGTAAGTACATTATAGTGTACCAATATAACATTAAAAAATAAGGTTAATTTTCAGTTGCCTGAAAAGGCCCGAGTCTCCCTGAAGGCAAAGCACAATGACTAGGATGTTCCAAACCGCTAGTGAACAGTATTAAAACAGCTCCTTCGCAAAGGCCAAGAAACTAAAATATTAAGTGGGATAATTTCAATTCACCTGCACAAACCACAGGACTGTTTCAAGCCAACTATACTTATGTATTCAACATAATTAGCCTAATATCAGTATCTTTGGCTGTCTCAAAGAGAAAAGATATGGTTTCTCTTTGTAATAAAAGCAAACACACTTTACCTCTGCACACACATTTGGCACCCCTGCATTCTGAAGCACCTGTAGTAGATTTCTGTATTTATAGCCCTCTTGGTGCAAGTGTTTTCAAAAGAAAAATCATTTCCATATACAGCACCTATTGTTCCTCCTTATTATTCATGTGCAAGAACCAAAGATCTGTTACAGTCTGTTTCCCCCCACCACCACCTTTTCCCTTTCGTTGACAGTGGAAAATAAATCTCAGCATTCTCTATGGGCAGCGTTTAAAAGGCTTTAAACCCAGGCTTACAAAATAGGTGCCAGATTGTGAGGAGAATCTCAAAAGGGTCATTAGAAGTGCCATGATTGCAATTTCAGTGGCTGAAAGAAAATGGGGGGGGGGGGGATCTTGAATGGGATGGTGTCCCTCTCCAGTTCAACATTCACAAAGATGAAAATCTTAACAGAGCTACTTTTGAGGGCAAGGAGGAAGAATCTGAATAGGTCCACTTAGAAATCTAACACATGCTTGGGAAGGCAACAAGGGGATTTCCTTTCAACATAAACAGCAACTTCAGAAAAGGGATTTTCCGCAGGAATGCAACAGGGGAAGGAAGGGTTAAATTCCTTTCCCCCCCCCCCAGCTGCTGCTGCAATCCCAAGGCGATTTGCATTTTTTAAAAACATGCAAATTAAAGAGTAATACAAGTCTAGTGTAGCCCTTAAGTAGCATTTTTCACACAGGCATTGATCACACAGTTATGACTACACAGTTGTAGTCCAGGTTCTCAAAGGCAGGAATAGTCCCATTGTCTCCCTGACCTCCACCACCTGCCCCACATTCAGTGTATTCACATTGAGATACCTCAGACCTCTTCTTGGCTCTATGGCCAAGAATACATCTACACCATACATTCAGTACATGTGACTTCCCCTTAAGAATCCTGGTAACTGTAGTTTACCCCTCAGAGATATACAATTCCCAGCACCCTTCACAAACTACAGTCCCCAGGATTCTTTGGAGGAAGTCATGAGCTTTAAATCAGTGTTTCTCAACCTCCAGCTGTTGCTGGACTACAACTCCCATCATCCCTAGCTAGCGGGGGCCAGTGGTCAGGCATGATGGGAATTGTAGTCCAACAACAGCTGGGTTGAGAAACACTTATTTAAATGTGACTTTAGAGCACTAGTTGCAATATGCTCTGCAATGGAAAGTGACCAGCAGGGAAAAGAAAAGGGAGGGGAAGCTTTAACCTTGCTAAAAACTCTTTGCTCACACTTTTAAGGTACTCCTTTTAAAAGGGAAGTCTATACTCCTGCTCCATATTCCTGTGAACTGTACAGAGAAAGAGGGTTAAGGATGTGAAGTGGATTTACTAAACAGGAGCAACTTTGCATGAACTTGTTTCTGACTGTCACTATTTTGTTGCAAGGGTTCAAGAGCACACCAAACTTTAGGTTTGAGCAATTAAAGTGGATTTAAGTGTTCTGCTGCCCTACCACAACAATGCCACTTAAAAAAAAAAAAAGTATTTTGCCACTAGGAAAACGCACTGAAAGGTGTGACATGAATGAATGATTAATGCGAATATGTGTAAACACCTTGCAAGCCAACCATGATGAAGAACAAATGCTCACTTTTGTATAAAACCACCGCCATGCAAATCACCACATAAGGTTTGGTTTGGTTTGGTGTGTTGTTGTTTTTTAGTTATTTTGATTTGAACATAACATTTCAGTATGAAGCCTTCAGAAGCGCACCTAACTCACAAACACAATAAAGGAGACAGGAACAAAACATAGGAGCAAGCTAGCAATTGAGGAGTAAAAGAGTTCAACTACATAAAAAAATTAAAAGTATGCATTGTTCAAGTATAGCAGTTTTCTCAGAAACAATGACAAAATCATAGTAAACCATTTTAAGTTTTGCACAAACAAATCAGGACGGATGCTCAGTTGAGTAAGTCACCTGGAGGAGCTTTAAGGATTAGTTTCTTGCAAGGTGTGCAAGTGTGTTGATATATACAAGGCCCTGTGTCTTCGACTAAAATGCTCCAAATATCTTCCAGCACTATGGTTTTGTTGTAGGTGCACCTTCTTACAGATGCTCACATCACATGTTATTCTTTGAGTCATTCTTTGGGTTATTCTTTGGCCTAAGGAACTTCACTATCCTCCCTCCTTCTTGTCCCACTTTCTGTGGACACCTGGAAACCCAGGTAAAGGAGAAGAAGATGGGCATACAGGGAGATAGGGTCTGACTATATAGGGCAGGGGAGAGACCAAACCTCTGTAGCAGAGGGCATGATCCGTATGAGTAAAAATCTGAGCCCTGGATCTACTGATGGCTTCTCGAATTAAAAGGGCATCAGGTGGAAGGCATGGGAAAGAGGGAAGAACTCATGCTGACACAGTGCTGCACAAGATGAGCAAATTGTTTGACTCATTATATAGCGCCTTCGTATGTTCAGCTGCCAGCAGCAAGGGTATTCAGCCCATCATATGGGAATGGCAGTGAGGAAGAGGGAGCAGGTTTTTTCATGGCCCTTTTGCATAGCAAGCCTGCCAGAGCCACAGAAAGGAGGGAGAGTCTACCCTCATTTGCCATCACTGTGTTATAGCTCCTAGAGAAGCACAAGACACACCAACTGCTGTTCTATAGGTTCAGGCTATGGGTTTTTCCTGCAAGATAGCTTCTCGACTGCAAACAAAAATAATAATTTGGGCTACAGACCGCATTGTCTCACAAGTTGTGCAACTTCCTTCATTTGCAGTTTCATAAGATGGGCTGGATAAACACGACTGGAAGTGTTCAGTGAATGCTGCCTGGTTGCACAGAGCTAGAATAGGTAACCCATGAAATCCTGTGCAGTCCTGTTATTGCACCTAAAGTCTAAGCAATCTAAGCTTGGGGGATGCTAATGTCCTAGAAAATTCTGTCTCAGGATGAGGATGAATGGTGTATTCCTGAAGCACCTGCATAAAGCGAAATGTAAGAACACAGTGTGAGTGTTAGCACTTAAATAACGCAGATGGGGTCCAGAGAGAAGATAAATTCTGCTAACACTTCGGTGAGGAAACTGGAGGAAAGCATTTGAGGAGAAAGGAAGAGAGAGGTTTTGACTTTCTTAGGCCAGGCTTTGTACAGAGCAAGGATTCATTCAACCAAACATGCAGAGGAAAACTCCCTCAGAACTACACAACAAATCAGGGCATGTGCTACCTCAGCAAACACCATGTTACCATGCCAGGTTGCTAAGCACCTCCTCTACTACCACCCCTACCCTCTGAGTTAGCTGAGTTGCTGATGATGGAAATAACCCTTAAGATACAAACTGAATGGCCCCTGCCGCTACATAAGAATCCTGATGCATCAGACCAAGGGCTTATCTGGTTCCACATCCAATTTCCTACAGTGACCAGATAGGTGCATCTTGGGAAGCCCACAAGGTTCCCCCAATGTTGTTCCCAGCTGGTTATTCTTCTGTCTCAGAACCTGGAGTCAGCATACAGCCGTGAAATGAAATAAAAACACATCGGATTTGCCCACAAGCCGCCCATGAGAAGGAAAGGGAAAGGAAAGGAGGGAAATTAGGGGAGGGAAATCAATTTGACTACACCAAAGTGAAGAGGTGAGTTTTTAACAAGAATTTGAACATGATTAACAGAAAATCGCAAGCTGTGGCAAAAAAACAAAACAAACCCCACCAACCTAAGTAACAGAGAAGTGAATTTCCCATGCACGAGTAGTAATTCCCATGCAAGGCAGCTCCCATGTAGACAAACGCGTCAAGAAATATATGTCATTAACCTCGAGAGACAGAGACAAACGGCCACACAGCGAAAGGTAAAGGGGATTGTGTTCTGTAACAATAGCTGCCTCGAGCAAATGGGAATTACACATGCCTCTTCCACCAACATATTACTACAGTATATCATGCAAAGAATTATTGAAATGCCATACTTGCAATATGCAAAAGAGAAGAATAAAAATTGGGTGGTGGGGTTTTTTTTTTGCTTTGTCAGTGAATGTGTATCACTCCCTGTCTTCAGTGAGCAGGAAACACACTCATTCTCATTCTCGATCTCTGACACACTCACACACAAAGCTTGATCCATTTGTGCCTCAGATCTTTTCTTTCAACCCTTTCTATTTGCATCCAGTTTTACAGGATATGCAATGAGAATGTAGCGCTGTGTATGTGTGTACATACACACACACACTTTATTAACACATAACACTGGCAGAAGGATTCCTTGTGTTCTCAAGTCCTTGTGCACACACAAAAATTGCCGCATTTAAATGTAATCATTTCTGCGTCCGATATACCCATAGCAATCTGCAAGGACTGCAGTATGGATTATATCCCCCTACCCTGTGGCCAGACAGATGCTACTGGGATACAACTCTTATCATCCCCAGCCAGCATGGGCCAATTGTCAGGGGTGGTGGCAGTTCTTGTGAAAGCACTTTAGGAAGGTCACAGGTTCCCCATTCCTGGTTCAAACACATATACAAACCCAATCCTTGTTTCAAATTAAGCCCTAGTTATTGGGAGGGGGTGGGGAGAAAAACTAGGACATCCACCTTACGTTGCAAAGTCATGCTGTGAATAGTTCTTTGCTAAAGGATAGGCGTCCGTTGGTCACAAAGGGCTCTTTTGTTGTTGTTGTCTAACCAGAATAAGGTGAAGGATAACCGTACGGTGGTACCTCAGGTTAAGTACTTAATTCGTTCCAGAGGTCCGTTCTTAACCTGAAACTGCTCTTAACCTGAAGTACCACTTTAGCTAATGGGGCCTCCCACTGCCGCCGTGCCGCCGGAGCACGATTTCTGTTCTCATCCTGAAGTAAAGTTCTTAACCCGAGGTACTATTTCTGGGTTAGCGGAGTGTTTACACACACACACCAAAAAAACCCCCTGTGGCTGGCTTTAAGGGTCTGAGACTATGAACTTAGTAGATTTGAAAAGTATTTTTTAAAAACAACACCTGTGTTTGATGATGATGATGATGCCACCCATCTGACTGGGTTGCTGCAGTCACTCTGGTGGCTCCCAACAAAATATTTAAAATACAGTAGAATGTCAGCCATTAAAAACTTCACTAGCAACCTTTGTACTGTAGTCTTATTTGGAAGACTGTCCTAATCTGTTGCCACCCAAAGCCAAGGAATAAGTCCACTGAACTAGGTGGAACTTACATCTGCATGAACATGAATCAGATTATGCAGCTAGCTTAGAAGGATAAGATACGCACACATGGGGGACAATAATCCTACATCCGACCACCTGGAGCTTGGTTGGCAGGCTTTGCTACTAAACGTTATAGTTGCTTGCCTCTTCAGCAACGGAAATAGGCTTAGCAGAAATGGCAAGCTACACGCTCTGTTCTCTCATGCGTGTAGAGGTTTCCTGGCGAATGGCAAGAGGCGCTATGGAAAGCCCATTAGTATATAGTTGGTGTTCCTGTCCCTGCACTGGAAAATCTCATTCAATAGAAGGTTGCTAAGAGAAATGTCGTTCAGCAAGAATTTGAGTTTGCCTCTTTCTTCAGCCAGTTCTTACGGAGACTATTTAGAGGTTCTTAATAAGATTCTTAACAGTGGAGCTGCAAGGAATCCTTTGTATGGCTGACTGAACATGCTTTCAGGGGTCAGTTCGGAGGTCTGTGCATTTAGGTTGCTTTCTTAGTCTATGCCAGAGCTCAGGGTGGCTAACAATCTTGTTTGCGGGGGGTGTATAAAAAGGATGGAGTCTGTCTATAGTTTTCTCCATTGAAGTCCTGCTACGGTGATCAGAAAAGCTAAACCTTACAGAATTTCTCTGTCTCAACTACGTTCCCAGGATCCCTCAGGTTCCACAACCCTAGATGTCATATAGTAAGGGCTCTTTTTTCCAGCCAGAGCTCACTGGAACTCAGTTCCGGCACCTCTCAGGTGAGTGCCATTGCCATTCTAAGAGAATGAGGGAAGTGTTCGTGGAGAGTCCCGGCACCTCTTTTTCTAGAAAAATAACACTACATATAGTCTCATCTTATTTTATCTTCTGGTTGGACAGTGTTCTCAAAGCTACCAGCATGAGTTTGACCAAACTGCGGGAGGTAGTGGAGGACAGGAATGCCTTGCGTGCTCCAGTCCATGGGGTCACAAAGAGTCGGACACGACTAAACAACTAAACAACAATTAAGCAAATTTGGGTGAGAGATGATGGTTCGCCAGAGGCTATCTTGTGAGCAGCATTTTGATCTTGGGCCGCCTCTGTCCAAAACCAACTGCGCCAACCAAGACTTATTCCTATCATTTCCTGTGACTACTGAACATTCTTAACTCTTACCTATTGGGATTTACAGGCTCAGACCCAGAACACTTTTTTCTTTTCTTCCCAGGCCCTCACACCTGCAGAATGAAGATAACAACACTTAAGTTACCTACCTCTGTGGGATGTTATGAGGCTTAATTAATGTTTGCAAAAGAACTTTGAAATCCACAAATGAGGAGTGCAAAAATAATCAGTTTATATTTCAATTTCTCCCTTTAATTAACAGACTGCCAAACACATTTTCCAAACCACTAACCTGCCTAACATTAAAAAAAATACCAAACTGAATGTTTTTTAAAAAAGAAAATGTGCTAAAAACAATAAGACCAATCAATCAATGTGATTCCCTGTTCCACAAGAACAAAGCTTTGGGAGCTGACATGTGGCTTTGTTTTGGATTTTTAAGGAACATCTACCTTCACCCTTTTTGTTACATTATATTCGGCAGCCGATTCATTGGTTACGGGATACCGCTCTTGATTTAGTAACGGCTCAACATTCTGAATGGGATTTCAAACGCGAGACAATTTGGTGAAGGCTCGGCAAATGTCAGCTGACGCCTGAAACAAATTGTTGAATTAATTCAGTCACCTTAACACATGACTGAGAGCATGTTCAAATAAATCAGTGATTTACTACCCCTTGGCAGATGTGACTGACGTAAACACGGTGGAGGCTGGGCAACCAGACCTTAGCTCTACCAGATGAAATTATCTGAATTTTTATTTTTATTTTTTAAAAATGTTTTCCCCACACCCCAAATCTCAAAGCCACACTCTTTCCTGTCACACACAATCCATTCCATTGTAGAGAGGATCCTTGCCAAGGTCCCAAACCTTGCCCAATCAGGTCTCTGCACCACTCAGCCAGATTCAAGCCAAAAGGATTCCTATGGCCAGGATGTCTCACCCATCTGTCTCCTGGCAGAAAAATAATAATAATAATAATCTGACTGGATCTACTGGCTCTTTGCTCTGGCTGTGCCGTTCCCCCTTCCCTCTTGTTGTCACAATCTGAATCCAGCTAAGGTATCTTGAGGCGAACTGGTCTACTTGTTATTTCACCTGGTTGCTAGCATGCTCAGAGTTCCTTCCTTCAAGTCATGTCAACATGTTACCCCACTGGTGAATGAATTGTACTACTTGCCAAACAGTTCCCAGGATAATTTCAAGGTGCTGGTTTTGGTGTAGGTGTATAAAGCCATTTGGGCAAAACCACATCTCCCTGCCCTACACCTGATGTCATATATATGGGATATATCCTGCCTCATATAGCCAACCTGCTTAACTCGAATTAATGCATGAAGGGTTAAGACCACAGAGTAAGCTATCCTGTCAGGCTTAGCTAGGTTAAACCCCCTCACCTTGGGAGGAAGGGTTACCAAACTCTTCATTTTGTCTCCTTTTCCACTATGTGAACTGACTAGTAATGATGTCTGGGCTGGTTGCTCTAAGGCCAGAATGTATGGCTTTAGCAAGCCATCTTTGTGTTTCTATAAAAACAATTTAAAAGCATTTACTAATTTTGCCACTAAGTTGTACTGCCTGTGTTTTCTTGCTGCTTCATAGGAAAGCACAGGAATCTGACCTTTGAAGTGTTTATAAGTAAGCCATTTTTACCTTACCAAACATGTGGTCTTTTTCTATGCTAAGGGAAATGGGTAGCTTTGGAAGAATCTTAGAAGAGGATATTTTAAAGGTCTAACAGCCTATATTTCCATGGTTTACTTTGCTGCATGTTTTGTGATTTTAAATCTCAGATTCAGAACTACTTTAGATTACATTTTAGTAATGTCTATTTATGGTTCTTTGTAAAACACTGCACTGAGTATCTCAAAATAAAGGCAGAGTATAAATGTTTGAAATGCAGGAACAAATACCAAAACAAAACCCCAAAGTGAAGTATAAAATTATCCAAACCCTATTTTCCAGATTTGTCCCAGCTATCAAAAGTAAAGCCATATAAAATGTCTTACAATGCTTCTCAAAAAAAACAAAACAAAAAAAAAAGATTCAGCTTTGCAGAGTTTTCGTGGAAGGAAATTCTGGGGCTGTGATCAACTCACCAAGAACACCACAGTAGAATCCCAGGCAGCCTAAACCTTTTATATAAGATGGTGGGCTTGCTCCCTGGAGAAATCTGAGTTTATATCATCGTCTGTCACTAAGCTTTCAAACTGGCCTTGGGCAAATTGCTTTCTGTCAACCTGAGATCTCCCTCTCTAAAATGGAATAAAAATTATCTCCCCTGTGTGATGGTTATGAGGGCAAATGAGGAAAGGAGTATGAAGTGTTTTAGTCATGCAAGATGTAAACAGCATGCATGATTCTGAATCTAAGTTACTTGGGTTTGCTATTTTCTCAGAATTTCACTTTATCTCATACTTCACAGGTTAAAACAGCCACACGAGGTGCAATATTAAAGGTAATCACTGCCACGATGTTTGGGTCAAATTTGATGCTACAAAAAGCGCATGATTGCTTTTGACGTATCATGTTTCTTTCCGGGAAGGCTCCTCCTATGTTCCAAGAAGAAACAAAGCAGAGTTCCCAGGTCACAAGTTAGATACCCGTCGTCCTTTTCAATTTGCCCCTGAAGCAGCAGGCAAGAGCCATTGCTTCTTCAAGTCCCAACCTCAGCCATTTCATCCTCTCCTTTCTCCCATCAGCAGTGTAATACGCTTCTCAAACTGCTCACTACAGCATGTGAGCAATGACTGCATACACATGACATTTTATTCGAGAATCAACAGAGACTGAGTACTTGTGGGAGGGGGGGTTCTAACATAGTCCACGCACAATCTAGACAAAGTGCTTTTTTTCTTTTTGTTGGCAGTGCATATACAAAAGTTTGCAATCGCCACTTCCTTTTTCATTCATCTGGGGCATGTGCAGGGAGGAAAAGGCATGGGTGACCTAACCAAAACATTTCAAAGAGCAACACCCACCCTTGTAGAATCATAGAATTGTATAGCTGGGGGTTCCAAGGGTCATCTATTGGAAAGGATGGCAGGGTCTAGACCAGTGGTTCTCAACCTGTGGGTCCCCAGATGTTGTTGGACTACAACTCCCATCATCCCTGAGCTCTGGCCTTGCTAGCTAGGGGTGATGGGAGTTGTAGTTCAACAACATCTGAGGACCCACAAGTTGAAAAAAGCTGGTCTAGATGGAAAGCAGCATGCTGAAGATGAGCGCGAATGATTCTAGATTGAGAAAGAAGACTACATTGTTGTGCTACAGATGGGGCGGTGTGTACACAGCCAAAGTGAAAGGAATCTAGAAAAGGCAGATACAGCTGTGGCTGCCTCATCTCCTAATTTAGCAGTGAATTTAAAGGTATATGGGTTATGACCAGGGAAACATATAATAAAAATGACCCCTCTAATCCACAGACTGCCACCTGAGGTGCCTTCACACGATCATTGAATGAGAATGAATTTTTCATCTGATAGCTAGTTCCACGGTGCTCTGATCCAAACAGATCCAGTGAGGAGGCAAAAGGGGGAAGTCCCCCGACTGCATCACAGTTTAAATCAGCCGCGGCCACGCCCCATGCTGGCATTGGTTGGCCGGTATGACACAGCCGAGGGTTGATGTGAGGTGGGCATCAACCCTCCAGCCCCCCCAACTCAGATCACTGCAAGGGCCCAGATGCCTGGCCACAACACCACCCATCACGAAAGGTGAGTGGACATGTAGCAAAGGCAATTTTCTCAGAGTGGTTTGGAAGGGAAGAAGTGGAGGACCATAGAAAGGAGAATAATTGGTCTAGAGTTAGAAACAACCTTTGTTCCCAAGGCATTTGTAAGATGGAGGCACTACAGTATAGAAAAATGCTGTATTAATGTTGCAAAGACTTCATTAGTACAGAGGTTAATTGCCTTTCCCTGTCATATTTTTGCTGCCTACAACTGTGTCGTATCGTTGTTTGCTTCATTAGTTTTTAAAGTGGAACAGCTAAAGCTCAGGTTATTGAAATAACAGGTGCATTAACTGTGCTTCTGTATGGCGCTATCTGCTTGCAGCGAACTGATTAATCACCTCCATTTCCAGCAGCACCAGCCTTGCGCCTGGAGGAGAGCCAGGAATATGGGTCAGTGGGGGAAAGCCTTATCAGCACTCAGTGCTCCCACCTTGTACCAGGAGAAAGTAGTATTCCCGTCTGCAATTCCCCTGGTAATCTTACAAGAATTGCAGTCGTCTATAAGGAGGTGTGGAAAAGAGCGCCTGGTGGCATTTGTGAAGTTCCAGTCTGTGCGTTACTCGATGTTTAATATTCGTTTGAAAGACTGTAAGTGCCTAAGGGATACAATATTTCACAGGAACGAAGGAAGCTACCATATATCGAGTCAGACCACCGGTTTCAGACTTCCTGCATGGACATCTCCAGTTAACTATAGCCTCTTGTTTCATCCAGACTTGGAAGATGTGGTTACTTGGTCCAAGGTTATCTTTATTACAGCTGCAGCATTTAAAAGTATTTAAAAATCAGATTTTTTTAAAAAAGCACAGTAGTACCTCGGAAGTCGAACAGAATCCGTTCCTGAAGTTCGTTCGACTTCCAAAACGTTCAGGAGCCAAGGCGTGGCTCCCAATTGGCTGCAGGAAGCTCCTACAGCCAATTGGAGGCCAGGGAAGCCATGACGGACGTTCGGGTTCCAAAGAACGTTCGCAAAGCGGGTTTTGCGGCATTCGGGAGCCAAAACGTTCGACTCGCAAGGCGTTCAACTCGCAAGGTACGACTGTATAGGAGAAACTAGGGGGGGGGGGGCTAGAACAAATGTCAAAGGGAAATAGAATGGATTATTTATGGACTTAGATTTTGGTAAAGAACAACTAGATTGCTTTGCGACTGAGAAAAGTACCCAAAGGATACTTGGCATTGGATAGTTATCAGGTGGTGCATATTTTGGCTTATTTGACTGAGGTATTATCTTCTAAATCAGCCCTGTTTTGTTTCCTGTCCCCCAGTCAAGGCACATGATGCTCCTTTCTCGTTCCTCCAAATGCCTCCCTTTAAGATCCTTACCCCTCACACTGGGATTTCTCACCTGTCAGAAGATACCTACTCCATCACAGGTGTATATTTATCTTCTCTAATCCGGTTAAAACTTCTGCAGGATTGAAATACAAGGTTCTGCCATTCTTGACACACAATGAATTTCCACATTCCACACACCACCCCATGCATTCTGCTGTATTCCCTCCACCCCACCTCAATCTCTTGCTATTAATGTAAATATATTCTGTTTGAGGAGCGGGAGAATGTTACTCTACATTCTTTCAGCAACTCTGCACTTGAGGGTGGGTCTAGCCACGCACAAAAGGATCCCATCTTTCAGAAAACACTCTTAAAGCAATCTATTGATTTCCATTCATTTCCCAGTTTTCCTCCCTCCCTCCGTCCATATCCCAGAGAACAAATCACTTGCAGTATAGTACACATGAGCAAGAGAAAATAATTACACACACTATATCTCAAACCCTACATAATTACACTTTAAATTGGTTTATTCTGAATCCTTTCAGCTCATCATTGTTGCCCAACTCTAATCAAGCCTGACTACTGAAGTCAATATAACAACATCTTTACCTTTATGCTTCTGCCATCCCTATCTCCTATATAAGCTTCACAGCCCTGTAGTCTTATCGAACTCCTGGAATTCAGCATGTAATGCAAAGTCATTGTCACAATCTCGGGCTTGACTTTTCCTCACTATTAACACTATAGGACTGAATTTTTCAGAACGAGCCACCGAAAAAATTCTGTCAGCATCCCCACGCGGGGGGGTGGTCTCTCTCTCTCTCTCTTTTGCAGCATCAATCTATATTTGTGCTTATAAACACGCTCTTCAGTTTCGCTTCCCATGTTTCCATCTCCCTTGAATGTTTTCTGTGAAATATGCAAAACCTGCTTAAGGCCCTTGTAGATTACTTACTTAATTAAAATATTTCTATTCTCCCCTCAAGGCAGCTCACAAGGTAAGTTAGAACTATCTACAAAATGCACCCAATAATAATATTTTTAAAAAAGATGATGGCAGACCCAGAACTTCACAAAACGGAGCAGAGTCCGCTGGAGGGGGGGTGGGAGGGAGAGGACAGCAAACAAAACCATTCTGAAGTTTATCTAAACACCAGCAATGGAGGGTCTGATGAAGCTTCCAAGGAGAGGGAATTTCACAACCGAGGCATAACAACAGAGGAAGCTCTCTCCTGTGTCCCGGCTAATCCAATGGCAATGGAATCCAAATCAAGGCCACCCAGTCTGTTAGCGGCGCACCCAACTGGGGGAGTGAGTGAGTTAGCATATGCACCATGCAATCGTTTACTCAGTCGCCATATTTGGGGCCAGGGAGTAATTTTCTCCTTGCAAGTTTTCGCCTACCTCATGGGCAACTGTCGCAACTTTGGTGGATAAGGCATTGGGCTGGATCCTTAGTCATGGGGGTGCCCCGGTAAAGGGGTCCAGGAGGGTTGACTCTGTCCAGGAGTCCACACCAATGAGCCAATGCACCTCTCCCAATGGAGGCCTATGCAGGGTCGTGGCACACAATCCATGTCGGGGGTGACTCCCCAGCACAGAGTCAACCTCACTGGGTTCCTATCAGGCAGCATGCAGGCTGCCTGATGCTAGACACATGCCCAATGTATTAGCCAAACCTGCAATCTTGTTGTTGTTTAGTCGTTTAGTCATTTAGTCGTGTCCGACTCTTCGTGACCCCATGGACCAGAGCACACCAGGCACCCCCATCTTCCATTGCCTCCCGCAGTTTGGTCAGACTCATGCTGATAGCTTCGAGAACACTGTCCAACCATCTCGTCTTCTGTCGTCCCCTTCTCCTTGTGCCCTCAATCTTTCCCAACATCAGGGTCTTCTCTTCTCATGAGGTGGCCAAATATTGGAGCCTCAGCTTCACGATCTGTCCTTCTTGCAATCTTACTTGTAATCAAAAGAGTTGTGGCCTAATTCAACCTAATCCCAGTCTCCTGTCAGTTGTTTTAGGCCTCCCTGCATTAGCCACGGATATTATGTGCCTGTGGTGGCAAACCCGCTCTTTAGTGCTAGGGTTGCCATATTTTGAAGAGCAAAAAAGAGGATATATTTGCCAACTTCTACTTTTAACTATGGGTCGCTAGCATGACTCTACCCATGAAAAAGAGGGTGTGTCCTGGAAAAAGAGGACAAATGGCAACCCTAGCAGGGCCAGGGTCAATCCAGAGAAAACCCAAATTGCTGGACTGAGCGTGAAAGAGTGGGACAACAGGAGGTGTGGCTAAGTCTCCATGCCCATCCTTCAGCCCAGACACTGAGGTCCAGCACTGAGGGCCTTCTGGTGGTTCCCTCTTTGCGAGAAGTGAAGTTACAGGGAACCAGGCAGAGGGCCTTCTCAGAAATGGCGCCCTCCCTGTGGAATGCATTCCCATCAGATGTTAAGCATATAAAGAACTACACAACTTTTAGAAGACATCTGAAGGAAGCCCTGTATCAGGAAGCTTTTAACATTTGAAGATTTGTTGTGTTTTTATATGTGTTGGAAGCTGCCCAGAGTGGCTGGGGCAACCCAGCCAGATGGGCAGGGTATAAATAATAAAACTATTATTATTATTAGCCCTGTCTCACTCTTGAAGCTCTAGTATAATTATTGACTGATAGCAGTAAGTAATCGGGGAGGGGGATCTGTAAAAAGAACAATGGTTTTGTGGCAAGCTGTGCAGATGGGAGCAGTGAGAGATCAGATACCTTGAAATTGCCCATAGTTACAACTGGCAATCCACAGTTACTTTTTGTTCTACTTATACAAAGTATAGAGATTTGCATGAATTTAATTTGCTTGCCTTATGTGGGTCACACTTTATCAGATGTAACCAATTGCAACATTCACTTACAGAGACAGGAACTTTGAACAAACTCTGCTGGGAAACAGCCACTGAAGGTTCCAACTATACGCCATGAAGTTTTCAGCTTTCAGTAGCAGCTGCCCATACTAATGGAACGAGACCACACAGTTTCCTTCTCGTTTTATTAAAACTCTAATTCCAGTTAACTCTGAAAGATTAATAATTGTGCAGCGCATGTATGGAATGAATCTTTGCATCTCATAGAGTCACCAATTAGGCAACCAGCCTTGAACCTTCAGAGCTGTGCATCGTCAAAATCATTCTCTGTGACCGTAAATGCATTCATTTGTCTATATCTGTCCCATAATGCCATTTGGACTTCCCACTACTTCCTCACTGTGGCTTTTGCATTTTGACTTCAGAATCCTCTAGGGGAAGATTTAGTTTAGTTTCAACCAAAGTTCTCAGAGCAATATTGCTCCATGTATGCAAAAAAGAGAGGTATTCAGTCATTTTTCACCTTCTACGCATGCAAACTAAATACCAGAGTTAAACCACATTTCCTAAACAAAACAAGTACATGTTTAGTGCACAAAACAAAGGCATTGCATAGAAAGATTAGTTAAAGCCCGCAGTCTACCCTTATTTTCTACTTAGAGGCATTGCAAGAGATTTGTCTTTTCTTGTCACCTGAGTTCCAGGATGCACACGGTTATTCCTAAGGTGCATGTTGATCTAAACTTAAAGTGGGGTGCAGAATCTAAGCATGGGGCTCTTAAAAATATACTGTGTAATATGTACTGTCGCTCCCTCTCCACTCCCTGCATGCTCCCCTCATTTGATCCAGAGGGTGAGAAGTGAGCGACTGGAATAAAGCAGACAGAGTCCAGAGTGAAAAGAAATGGGATAATAATTCCCTGAGGTAAACTGAACAAGAACAGGGTATAACTAGAGGGGAAATAAAAACAGAGGGTTTTGCCTTATTTTCAGGGTTCAGACCTACATGGGGGGGGGACTTCTTCAGAACTCCAGGTATCAGATCTCTAACTGACTATCTGCCAATCAGAATCTGCTGTCATTCAGACCAACAGCAGAATTAACCCCTTAAGTCACATATTGGACAATTTCTGCTTTTGCTCCTCCAAAAGGGAGAACCAACCCCACACACACACACACACACACATTAGATTTTGCTACAAATTGTCACACGCACCTATCAAAATCTCTTTGTCTGCTCCCTTTACTAAAATATGAAATTGTAAACCCAGCAGTACCTCCTGTGCTGGGCTGCACTAAGAGCAAGGAGTTTGGGGCTAATCACCAAACACTGGGAACAGTCAAGGGGAAAGCTGGCGACTCTCCTGGACACCTCAGGAAAGTGGTTCATCTCACATGTTGTTTCAAGACACTCTGGGTGCATTCAGACATGCAGATTATTGTGTGAATTTCCCTGATGCTAGCACTTCTCTGACATTGCTTTTACACTGCGTTGTCTGTTGTGCTACGGAACTGCTGCTTTAAAAAAAAAAATCAATATACTGTCACGTTACATTCATTTTAAATGGTGGGAAAGAACAGTAATGACAGAATGCCACCCCAAATTTTATAAAATGAAATTACAACACAAAACTCCCATGGTTTTATGAGTCAGCAAACAGATTTATTTATTTTTTCTGGAAAGAATTAACCTGGAAATGAGAGCTGAACTTCCACCGGATTCGACTGTATTTCCAAAAGAGGGTTGTGTGAAAGATCACACAAAACACGGAAATTATCAGGTAAGGAAACATAGGGGGAGGAATGGGATAAAGTCCTGTCTGGATGCAGCCTCTGTTCCTCTACTGAACAACAAGCTTTTACTGCTTGCCCATTCATTAGGCAGCTTCTGTCTTGCCGCGGCATCAGCATAAAACTTGCATTCCTTTAGCACATATGGCAAATGCCTCGGAAATGTGGCAGACAGCTTCACCGGCCTTCTTTCTTAGGGACCCATGCAAGTTATTTGCCCTTACTCAACTCTAGTTTCTAGGTTCTGATAGGAAAGGAGAGTATTCATGTAGTGCACTATATATCTAGGAAAATGTCATGCTTCGTACATTCAGTTATCAACCACTCTGGCAAGTGCTTTATGTTATCTACAAAAAGCAGACTGCGGAGGGGAATGAACTACAGCAAATCAAAGTATATTACTAAGAAAAGAGGGAATCGCAGCATGCAAGGCTTATGGTGTGCTCCCAGCTGTAGCCACAACTCTATAAATAAGTTTGCCCGGTTTATTACGTAGGACAATTAATGGCTGCCTAGACTCGGCATGCAATCACAAGCCCTTGAAGGCTTGCCATGTTTTCCCTGTCAGGGCTCCGGGGTATTTAAGAGCTGCCTGGCAGGCAGAAGTTCAAGAAATGAAGCTGGCCCCCATTTCCATGCTAGGACAATATCATACCATCCAAAAGGATGTCATTTCCGGGTCCACACTCCCATGTGAGTCACATGACCCAGAGAAGATTGTGGCCCTGGAAAAGCTTTTTTTTTTTTTCAGGCACACTGCCCAAAACATGCAGTTGAGGGCATTGCATGAGATTGCAAACCCCCCAAAAAATGCTTTTTCCAGGATGAGATCTCAGCCCAAATACCTGCCATGCTCTTGCAGGAACTGTTTTTCTGGGATAGTTGACGAGTATGCAATATTGTAGCCGGAGTGATCATGATTTGCCCAGCGCCATCCAGTGAGCTTTATAGCTAAACAGTAATGTTGTCTTCTATTATTATTATTATTATTATTATCCAAGCCACTCTGGGTGGCTTCCAGCAGAATATTAAAATACAATCATTCATCAAATACTAAAAGCTTCCCTAAACAGGGCTGCCTTCAGATGTCTTCTAAAAGTCAGGTAGTTGTTTATTTCCTTGACATCTGATGGGAGGGCGTTCCACAGGGTGGGCGCCACTACCGAGAAGGCCCTCTGCCTGGTTCCCTGTAACCTCACTTATCGCAGTGAGGGAACCGCCAGAAGACCCTCGGAGATGGACCCTGTGGTGCCTTTAACCAGTGCCTCACCTGCAGACATTCTACATTGCTTTAAAAAAAACAAAACCACCTGAATTGTTGAGTTGGGGTCCCTTCCAACTCTACAGTTCTATGAATCCCTCTGGAATGCCCTGAGGGATTCATCTCGGAATACCTGCCACTATACAGGTCATCCTATGAGGCCACTGAAATGTGCCTGAGGTGGGGTGGGAAGTTAACGCTTAAAAAAAAAAAAAGATTCAGTACTGCTAAGCTCTTGAATAAAACTGATCTTGTGGCTTGTTTAGCAAAAGTGCAAGGATGAGGAAGGTGGCTGTGGGGCAGGGGAGAGAGAAACCCTCTTCCTTTAGCCTTGTTTATTATGCGGGGGGAGGAAACAAACCCTGCGATGGCCAGCGATAATGTTGCTCAACGGTAGGAAATCCTGTGCCTGGATGCCACCTCGGTGAATACATGGCGCAGTCAGAGCGTTAGTGCCCTACATGCCTGTGCAATGCAAGTGGGAAGACCAGTAGCAGCTGGCAGGAAATGGGTAAAGAAAGCTGACCACAGATAAACTGTTAGGACGCTGAGTAGCAGCAGAAGATATACTCTGGGAGAGGAAGCAGCACTGTCAGGTTGCTCCGTAGTGGAGTGCATGCAGTACATTCGCCCTGCTATTGAAGTATGCAGCCGCCAGATAATGGTCAGGGGACACAGCTGTCAAGCTGTGATGAAGTAACTCCCTGAAGCCCAGGGCTTGCTGTGGTACAGCTGCGGATGTTTCTGTTGAGGAGGATAAAGGCTGCCTGTCAGAAGAGGACTGAAGCAAATTCAGTGTCATGTGTTGTGAGAGCAAGCCATCAGCGTGGGCTTGGAAAGGCCGGTCAGAATCCTCAGTGACAGAAACATGACTGTGTGTGTGTGTCTATCACACACACACACACACACCTGGGGCAGAAGACTTGCCGTTTTAAAATACAGGATACAAAGCAAGGCACTTATGCTCCTAGGTTGCTGCTGGTTATGCATTAATCACCCTGTTCTCATAAGTCACAATTCTCGGGCACTTCTCTGTACACAATGGCCTCTCAAGACCCATGGGGAGAAAGAGAGTTTTCCCTGCGTCAAAAGCAATCTAGAACCTTTTTTGTAATTAGGGGTTTGTTTTGTTTTGTAGACAAATAAGGGGAGAAAAGTAAAATTGGAGGGAAAGAGAGGAAGGAGGGAGGGGGAGAGAGAGAGAGAGAGAGAGAGAGAGAGAGAGAGAGAGAAGAGATGGTGTTATTCTTTCATTCCATTACCTAGTGTTAATGTAGGGGTCCTACACCTCAATAGGTTGTGTGTGTGTGTGTGTGAGAGAGAGAGAGAGAGAGAGAGAGAGAGAGAGATGTTAAGGGATACAGAGCTTGCTTGGTGGTGTTCAGTTGCTTTCAGTGTGGCTTGTTTATATGGCGGGGGCAGGTTGTTGGGTCAGGTAAACCCTATTGATACATATGCTATTGGGGGGGAATAGGTCATTGTCCTATTGTGCTGTGTATGAGATAAAGGGGAACTACACTGGGGTGAAGGCATCCTCCTTTGCTTGTCCCCACGCTAATTTAAGTTTGTTGGCTAACTTTTCCAGTAGGGCAGTTTCTCATACATTTTGGTACCAGTGGTCTATGTTCACTCCTGATAAGCCCTTCCAGTGTCTAGTTACAATTTTTCTTGCTGCCGAGATCCTTTTGGAAACAATGGCAACAATACATATTACTCACTGGAGCAGGTAGAGCAGTGTTTACCGACCCTGCGTCTCCAACTGTTTTTGAACTACAACTCCCATCACCCCTAACTAGCAAGATCAGTGGTCAGAGATGATGGGAATTGTAGTCCAAAAACACCTGGAGACCCAAGGTTTGGAAACACTGAGGTAGAGAGACCTGGGGCATTTTGACTGTCCTTTCACATGCAAATGCCTTCTTCTGCCTGGCCTGCTTGGATACTGAAGTTATCCACACCACACTAAATGGGCTTTGCACTTTAAGGAATCAATGGATCTTTTAACCTGTTGAGTACCGCAAACGTCACAATCAAAACTAGCTAAAATCCAGGAGAAACATAACTTTTTGAGAGCATCCATCTACACAGGCCTGCTGAGGTCTAGCAATCTCTGTGCTAGGAAGTGGTTTGTAATCTGCTCTCCAACTGCGTGGCTGCACTGCACTTCCAGCACAAACCAGTTGATCTGGGTTTGCTTTGTGTCAGCCGAAGTGCTGCAGGGTAGCAACAGCATTTGTACTCTGGCTGACCCTCAGCAGACATGGGATTTGCTGCTTTCAGTGAAATGCACACATACAGCCTTCTCCAGGCGCCTGTGAAGTCAAAGGTTCCCAAAAGCTTTTGGCAATAGGCTGCAGAAGCTGCCCATGCAAAATTTTGGCGTCCTAAAGCTTTTAACCAAATATCAGCTGGGATGAAAATTTGGACATCTCCTGGGGTAGGAAAGTGACCAGGAGAGGACCTGCTTCCTCAAAAACACAAAATTATGGTGTTGCTGTGGTTTGTTCCCATGCCCTTCACAGAGAACCACATAGGCCCAGGCATACAGTTACTGGTGTTTACTCTTCTTTGATGGCTGTTGATGAGGTAATGCACTAAAGGGGCAATGGCAGGCCACTACCACTACTGAGAGGGATGGAGATACCTATCTTTTAATGTTTGGTGTTTTACTATGTTTTTATATATGCTGTAAGCTGCCCAGAGTGGCTGGGGGAACCCAGCCAGATGGGTGGGCTATAAATAAATTACAGTGGTATCTCGGGATGCGAATGGAATCCGTTCTGGAGCCCCATTCGCATCCTGAACAGAATGTAAGACGCGACTGCGCGTGCGCGTGTCGCGTTTTGCAGCTTCCATGCATGTGCATGATGTCATTTTGACCATCTGCGCATGCGCGAGCGGAGAAACCCGGAAGTAACGTGCTCCGTTACTTCCGGGTCTCCACAGAGTGCAACCCGAAAATACTTATCCTGAAGTGTATTTTTCCCGAGATATGACTGTATTATTATTATTATTATTATTATTATTATTATTATTGCAAAGTGACAGTATGAGAACAGTTAGGTCAGCACATGGCATGAGTGTGGACCAGTGTCAGTCGCCTCGCCTGCAGTTCCAGGAGCCATGCACTGATCAAACAGGCCCCAGGCTTACTCTGTTGCCTCACAATGCCTGCCAATAAATGCCTCAGGTTTCCCTTCCCATCATTTGCAGAGGTCTCTGCTTCCCATTGCACAAGACATTGCTGGTCTGACTAAGCCCATTCTGTTCATTCAACATAATGCCTGAGAGGCATTGTGAGCAGCGCTATTTTTCTAGAAAAAAGGGTGCCAAAACTCAACCTTGCTCTTGTATAATGGCAATGGCACCCACCTGAGAGGTGCTGGAACTGAATTCTTGTGAGTTCTGGCTGGGGGAAAGCCCTCTGTGTGAGAGTCTGGACAGCAACGCCCGCCCCTGCCCTGCTACAAATCTCTTCAGGCTCTTTAAACAAAGAAGGACACATCAGTGAAGAGGTGTACACAGCATGAGCAAAGAGGACCTATGGTGGCGTCGCCAACCTTTTGGGGCCTGTGGGTATATTTGTAAAGTGGACAGGCTTTTGTGGGCACCGCACAACCAAGCACACACTGCAAACCTATTAAATTAACTACACAGTGGTCCTGTGAGGTAAGTTAGGCTAGAAGACAGTGACTGGTTCACAGGCACTTAGTGAACCTAATGGCAGAGCACGGATTGGAATCTAGATCTGCTTAATGATAAGTCTGACCCACTGCCATTGGTCTCCACATGAAATACTAGTCAGTAGTATATATGAACATGAAAACGAGGGCTACGACATTGTGGGCTGAAATAGGGATGTCCTATCAATAATAAATACATTAATAATAATAATAATAATAATAATAATAATAATATTTATACCCTGCCAATCTGACTGGGTTGCCCCAGCCACTCTGGGCAGCTTCCAACATATTTTAAAACATAATAAAACATTAAACTTTTTTTAAAAAAAACTTCCCTATGCAGGGCTGCCTTCAAACATTGTATAGTTGTAGAATTACTTTTGTCCTTGGCGTGGGGGTCGCATAACTCCATAGCCTGCAACATTTCTCCAATGAAAATAGGGGTGTCCTAAGGAAATGTGCGACATTCCAGGATCAAATCAGAAACTGGGACGGCTTCTGTAAATCTGGGGCTGTCACTGGAAAATAGGGACACTTGGAGGGCTTGCACACACACGCGCACACACACACAAGCTTAAGAAAAAGAGAAAGGGTGGAATGAACCAGGGCTCACCACAAAAGACCTAAGTCTCAGGCCCCCATAAAAACACCCCCATATTTCTCTAAGCAAGAGTAGGGGCAATCCAAAAGCCCCATAGCCTTGATAACTGTTGAGTTCCCAGGAACAGCCTGATGAAACAAGCTCAAGATAGACACATGATTGTGTTTCAACAGTGGCAATGTTAACAATAGGATTGCCACTTTTGAAACACAATCATGTGTCTATCTTGAGCTTGTTTCATCAGGCTTTTAACGACAAAAGTATTTTCTCTCTGAGGGAATGACCTCAAGGTGGTGTTCCGTAATGGCCATCCATGAGGGAGAATGCCAAGGGTGTCTTGCCGAGAGTCAGAAGCCATAAGGACCCAGAAAGAATGTTTTGTGCACAGAAATCCTGTCCAGGGTGGGTGCTTCCAGCTATATGATAATAATAAAGTACAACGGTATTATCCCAGCCCAAGGAAAGGGAGGGAATGCTCTTGAAGAGGGACGTGGTCCTCACTGTGGCGATGTTTTGTTCCTCAGTGAGAGAGAAGCTGCGTGACCAGGGGGTGGGGGAGAGAAAAAGAGAGAGAAAGAGAGAAATTATAAAGCTGCAGGCTGCTGCCTGGGCCGTTTTGATTTCACAACCTTCCCTGCGACCAGAGCAGTTGGTGCACGGCTGTGACTTTTGCCCAAGTCATCTCCTTCCAAAGCAAGGTCCCATTTTTCGATAATGAAAAATGACAAGGCCTCACACCTGGAGTGCGGCTGTTGCTGAGCTGCATCCTGCACCAGCTCAGGAGGGGTTAGCTAAAAACAAAAAAACAAAAAACGAGCTCAGCTGCGCAGCTGACTCACTGCTTGTTCCTGGAACTGTCTGAAGGAGGAAAGGATGCTGTGGGTAGGCTCTGTATCATCTGGGTTAGGGCCGGTAGCAGATGGGCCTAAAATCATACTTCCATGTGGGTTTAAAATAGAACAGCACCCACAATCAGCTGAATGGTGAAATGTGCAAATGCCTGTCACATGAAAAAGTGTGCTGCTGCTGCTGCTGCTGCTGCTGCTGCTGCTGCTGCTGCCGCCACCACCACCACTGCTATGCTACAAAAGGCTTTTGGTTCGAAACTAAACTGTGCAGTCTCTGATCAGCTCCTGCAGGCACCATGGGAGAGCGTGTGAGGGGATCTGATTGGACTCTGACTCAGATTCCACCCTGAGGGTCCATTGGAATTGTTTCAGAAAGTTAATGCAAAGTGATTCTGCCGAATCAGCAGCAGCAGCCGCTTCACTGTCAGGTCCATGCTATCAAAGTTGTCCTGACAGCGGCAATAGCAGGGTGGATGCAAACTCTCACGGACTGTTGAATGCAGAGGAATGATAGGAGGCACCAACTGAGGAACCCCCAAGGGAAGAGTGTCCAGAGGGTTGCCACCTGTCTTGTATAATACAAGATTGTCCCATATTCCACTGTAAAATGCTACATCCTGTATTGAGACAGTTTTGTCCTGTATTTCAGGTCTGGTCTCTCTGCCTCTCTGTCTCTGCCAAGTTAGGGATCTTCTCCAAATGCATGTGCTTGGAAGGGCATGTGAAAGGCCATGTATTTAAGCTCTAGAGAGCCAAGCACAGCAAGATTTACAAATAAATGTGTATTCGCATGTGCACGTACGCGTGTGACAAATTCCAGAGGGGCCACTGTGTTAGGCTGCAGTGTTCTCGAAGCTACCAACATGAGTCTGACCAAACGGCGGGAGGCAGTAGAAGACAGGAGTGCCTGGCGTACTCAGGTCCATGGGGTCACGAAGAGTCGGACACGACTAAACGACTAAACAACAACAAGATTGTACAGTGGTATCTCGGGTTAAGAACTTCATTCGTTCCAGAGGTCTGTTCTTAACCTGAAACTGTTCTTAACCTGAGGTACCACTTTAGCTAATGGGGCCTCCCGCTGCTGCTGCTGTGCCACCGCTGCACGATTTCTGTTCTCATCCTGAAGCAAAGTTCTTAACCCGAGGTACTATTTCTGGGTTAGCGGAGTCTGTAACCTGAAGTGTCTGTAACCTGAAGCATCTGTAACCCGAGATACCACTGTTAATGGATTGCTTTGAAGTCACTCCAGCACCAGATGAGGGGGGGGGAATCACCCCCCCAACTGCACCGCCCTGTATTTTTACAGAAAAAAAGGTGACAACCCTAGCAGTGGATTGATGGTGGGACGAAAATGAGAGGTCAGAGGGAGGAGAGGAAGAAGACTGTGGGGAGGAGGTGTCAGAAGATGAAGAGGTCACAGGGCTTAGTGAGAAGGGAGAGTCTGTGGCAGAGAGAAGTCCAGAATCAGAGGCAGAAGCTGAAACAGGAGAGTAGGATGAGGGAGGCCAAGAGGCAGAGATGAGTCAGGCTGGTGAAGCATTATGGGTGTCTCCTCCCTTCTACTGTGACAAGCTCCCTAGCATGCTGGCCGGGGCTGATGGAAGTTGTAGTCCAAAACATCTGCAGGGCACCAGGTTGCCCCTATCCACTGGCCATGCTGGCTGTAGCTGGTGGAAGTTGGAGCCCCAAAAACATATGGAGGGCCACAGGTCTCTGCCTGAGAATATCATCCTACCCCACTTTTACCTGGAAATCCCACTGTGCTCAATGTTCTGTTGCACCAGGAGCGGTTTAGTCATGCTGGCCACACGACCCGGAAAGCTGTCTGTGGACAAACACTGGCTCCCTCGGCCTGAAAGCGAGAGGAGCACTGCAACCCCATAGTCACCTTTGACTGGACTTCACCATCCAAAGGTCCTTTACCTTTCACCTTTTTACCTTAAGCCCAACAAAATGTTTGTATGATTGCATACTCAGTTTATTCTTGTTGCTGCTGCTGTTGTTAGGTTACCTTCACAAAGATGGCTGCTATTTTGGTTTTCTGCCATAGGCATCAAAATAGCTGATATTGTCTTTGTGTGCTAACATTGATTTTGCTTATCATCAGTGGCCGAGAAACCCATATAGCTCCAGTTGCTGCTGAACGTATTTTTAATGAAACTTGTTTATTACAGTGAATTTTGCAGTGAAAAATCTCACTCCAATATGTGGGTTGGAGAGAAGAGATTATGGCACTCTCTATAACTTGAGGTTGTAAACCCCCTCCAGAAACTATTGGGCTTCAGCCCACTCGTCTATTTGGAAAATGTATCCCCTAATATTTAACAATTTGATTCCAAATTCTGAAAGCGCAGATATGTTGTCATTGGAAAGGCTCTATTAGGTCATTTGGATATATTCTCTCGCCATAAGAGAAATTTTCCCCTTGTTTTGTCTACTTCTAATCATTTCAAGGGATGCTTCTTCTTTAAAAATGTTGGCCACGAGCAATCTCACGACTCCAACCTAAGAAGCAGGTCCAGATCCAGCGAGAAATTATTCTATTGGCTTTAACCCAAGCTAGATCAGGTCTTACACGAAGTTCAGAAATATAGAACTATGTCATATAAACCAAAATGTGCTTGGCACATGCCAGTAGTATGTTAGTGTATTCTTTGTGCCTGGAATGCAGATTAACGTGAAGGAGATGACTCAATCTCTACTAAAAATAAAATATGAATCTGGGACTAGGATGGCACAGGGACCATCTGCAAACAGGCGGCGGAAGAATAGGAAAGAGTTTTGCTTTACTCATGCTGGCATTGATGCTCTGTCTGTGCCTTAGTCAAGGCCAGACACAAGAATAGCCCTCAGAAATGCACTGCACAGGCCAGAAGAATGCCATCAACTTTACGCTTTGATTGTGAATGCCCAAAGGACTCTGGCTGGCTGAAGCAGAACACTCAGCTAGATGGGGCTCAGCTTGATTGGCAAGGCAATTTTTTATTTTCTGGTCTATGTTCTTAGAAGGGACCACACTTATTAGATTGAGAACATACCTAGAGCTCTGATCCTATGCACACTTATAGATTTGTAAAAGATATTCTATTCTGTGGAGGGAGGAAGCAAGAACGTGTGCAAGTCATTCCTATTGCTCCAGGCATACAGAGTATTGAAGGTATCATTCATATTTGGGCACAGGGTCAATGATACTCAACTTAGAAGATGGTTGTTGCAGTCCTACAGATTTGTGGCCTCAGTGAGGTGCCGAACTATTGTCTTTGTACTCTTGCACATTGTTACAACAGACTAGTGTTGGTTGCTTTGCAGACAAGGCCAGCTCAGGAGCTGTCTGCCTCAGTTAAACTTACTCTATTTCAAACTTTTATTCTGCATTCTCTGCTGGAAAATTAAAGGGCCCCGAAGCATTGTAAAACAAACCTTTAAAACAGCAAGACATCGCAATAATGAAAACTTTAAAATATATAAAACAGCGTTGTCTTAAAACTTTGCAGCAGGGTCAAAGCTTAGTCAGGTAAAGTGACAACAGAAGAGCAGAAAATATGTTATATAAAATGAAACAACATTTGGGAAGAAGTTGCTTTTCCCCTCCTCTCTTACGTACACATTAAAATATTCAACTAATCATGTCATAGTAAGTCTCAGTGCAAGTGATACAACTTTTGCAGGACCTATGTGGGCAAAGGTAATATATGCATTTTTCTTCCTTTTATTTCAGGGTAGGTGAATTATTGATTGGGGTAGAATTCAAGTCTGTAGAGCTTGCGACCCATCAGGCTGAACACGGGCTACCACCCAGTTATGGGAGCCTGCAAGAGACCAGGAACTATTGCCATTGATAAAGTGGGCAGTGATGGGCTACCTTTAGAGCCATAGTAGGGGGGATGGGGAAGGTAAACTTTATATAAGGGGTTATTTCAGTGGAACCTCAATGGAGAGCCAGTGTGGTATAATGGTTAAGGTGCTGGACTATGTATGACCCAGGAGACCAGGGTTCGAATCCCCACTCATCTATGATGCGCATGGGGTGCCCTTGGGCTAGTCACTGCCTCTCCGCCTAACCTACCTCACAGAGTTGTTGGGGAGAAGGAGAACCATGAGCTCCTTGGAAAAAGGGGGGGGGGGAAGGTGGTCTATCAATGAAATAAATAAACAAATCCAAAATAAGATATTGGAATTTGCTGTGGAAAATGTTATTGTGTGTTTGTTGTAAAATGGAAAACAATTAATTACATTTGTAACATATTGGCCATCACCAGCTTGAAAAAAGGTATAATCGAGTACAGAAAAGAGCAAAACAAGCCATCAGGGGATTGGAGTACCTTCCCAATGAGGAAAACCTTCTTAGAGGCTTCTTCTTAGAGTGGTTAGAGTGTTGGTCTAATATGGGCACTTCCACGCAACCTGCTTACTGAGTGTTCGTTCTGATTTGTCTCTTATCATGTGACCTCTTCAGAGCACAGGTGGAGAATCTGCAGGCTGAGGGCTGCACGTGGCCCCCTGCCTAATTTCGTACGGGTGCAGGGAGGAGGCCAAAAAGCACAGGAGGAAGGAGAGGGGGGAAACAGGGCCAAACAGAACCAAACAGATGGAGCAATGGCCAGAGGAGGAGGGGAGAGTCCTCTGCAAGCGATCAGTTCAGGCTTCTGGAAAATGCTATCTGTTCATCTCCGAGAAACCATCTGGGCAGGGAGAAAGAGAGATAGCAGAAAGAGGGAAAGAAAATGAGTTGTGGGGGGGGGGGAGAGAAAGGAGGTAGCAGAGAGCGAGAGAAGGGAGTGGCCTTCCCTAATCCTGGCTTCATTCCTGTCCCCCCCCCCAGCAGTATGCACTCCCCTCCCCACCAACAGATTGGGAATCCAGCTGTCAATGGAAGAAAAAATATCCCTGCCCCTCTAGAGGCGAAGGTTGCTATGTTGGATGTGGAAATACTGGCTGTATTGCCACCCAATGCTAAAAATGGATCAAGTTTAAAAGCTGTGTATATTTAAATGTATCGCATATGAACAATGGCTGGGGAGGCCACCTTCCTGAATATAGACAGGCTTTTATAGGGGGCTTATTGCCCCTATCGTGCAGCACAGTAAGCAAAACCTTACTCTCCAACAGCAAAAACATCGTCTCTCGCTTTATTTTGTGAAGGCTCATTAGCACAGAGGCAAAGTGTAAATATTTACAAGCAACAATCTCATATTACTTCCTTCCTCCTCCTAATGACTATTTAAAGAAAGTCAGGACCTTGTAGAAAATCAGATGCTGTGTCTGAACTGTGTTTTTCTGGGCAAGTAAATATTAATAAAAATAAAAATAAAATTAGCATAAAATTCAGTGTACAATCTCAGCTAAGTAGCATATCACGCTGGGTCTTTGGCACACATGCACATACAAAATCTCAGAGCATACTAAAGTCATATGAATGAAGAGAAATATAGAAGTTGAAGAATAATTGTTCTAACTAGCAACGCACCACAATTTCCTACCGCCTTTTAGATTTCAGTCCTATATATCCACTTACTAGGAGTAAACACACTGGAACTTGCTTCCAAGCAAGCATGCGCAGGGCTGAGTTGTTAATGTGTATTATATACTTCAGACCCTTTTCTCCTTTGTGAAGCTTAAATATTGCTTCCAGACTGACACTCTCTCACTCCAGCAGTTAAAACGGGACCAGAACCTGCTTAGGTTTAGCAACAAAACTGTGTGATACGCCTTCAGATCATAGACGTTCTACATCTGCTGATGGGGGAAGCATGCCTTTGAATATAAGTTGCTGGAAATCACAGGTGAGTTGAGTGCTGTTTTGTGGGTTTCTGGTGGGCATCTGCTTGGCCACTGTGAGAACAGCATGCTGAACTAGATGGACAGACCCTCCAAGTGTCCCTATTTTCCAGGAACAGTCCTGGGTTTACAGAAGCCACCGTGGTTTCTGATTTGATCCCAGAACATCTCGCTTCTCCTTAGGACATCCCTATTTTCATTGGAGAAATGTTGGAGGGTGAAATATACTCTGAGTCCTGTAGTGATTTCATGCTCTTTACTGCAGCTTGTAAAATAGTGACTGAATTTTCCCCAAAACCCCAGGCCTTTATATACATTATTTACACAAAGAGTCCTGTCTGATTGCCTGATTCTATTTCCCTCCTGTAGTCTGATTGGCCTTCTCCTGCAGAGAATCAGCTGTTGCATTCTAGGATCCTACCTGCCTATTGTTCTAGGATCCAAGCTTAGTACGTAACAGAGGGTATGGAATAGGATGTCCCAAGGCCTTTTTTTCAGCCGGAACTCACTGAAACTCAGTTCCAGCACCTCTCCATTCTAAGAGAATGAGGGAGGTGTTCATGGTGCATTCCAGCACCACTTTTTCCTAGAAAAATAGCACATGTTCCTATTTTCATTAGAGAAATGTTGAATGATATGGATGGGCCCTTGACCTGGTGTAGCAAGACTCTGCTTATATTCTGGTGTTCTTTTAGCTGTATTCCAGGACAATGCAAAACATGTAGCATGGTTGCTAGAACTCTCTTTGTAAAGTTTCTCGTGAATATTTGGCAGGATATTAGCCTAAGTTCTGAACTACTAGACCAGGGGTCTGCAACCCGCAGCTCCGGAGCCGCATGTGGCTCTTTTACACCTTTGCCGCGGCTCCGGGGCGGATACTAGCGAGGGGAGGAGGCGCATTGTGCGCCCCGACACTCCCCACTGTGGCGTGCGCTGTACTGGCTGTGATGTCGCATGGGGGCGGTGCGTGCGTTAGTCACATGCAGTGTTATATTTGTTTTAAATGTCACAATGGTTTTGTGGCTCCCAGGTTTTTTTTCTTCAGAAATGGGTCCAAGTGGCTCTTTTTGTCTTAAAGGTTGCAGATCCCTGCTCTAGGCTGTGGAACTATAGCATTTTGAATGCGTTGCCGGATGTTATTGGTTTTTGTTTTTTTTGTTAATATGTTACATGTTTTGTGTTTTCATTTTGTATTTTTATGTTGCAAGCTGCCCTGTGATCTTCAGACGAAGGGCTGTATATAGATTTAATAAATAATAATGATAATTGCAACTAAGACAGTCAAATGTAGAGAGTTCTGAATCACAAGACTTTGTTTTGAATATTGCCATTCTTGTCTGCCTTCTGGAAAGAGGTATTGCTGATGTTCTCCGCCTCAACGAAGGTTATAACGTCTTGCATGAAGAAGAAAAAAGTGAAGTTGAGAAACTGACGTAAAGGAAGAACTTGGTGGCAGAAGGGGGGAAAGTCCCTTTTGATACACCACATCAGACTGGAAGGATGTTTAGGGTTTCATAACAACATGACAATGAGATGGTCTAGTACAGGGGTCTGCAACGTTTAAGACAAAAAGAGCCACTTGGACCCGTTTCCGAAAAAAAAAGAAACTGGGAGCCGCAAACCATTGCGACATTTAAAACAAATATAACACTGCATATATTGTTTCTTACCTTAATGTCCGTTCTGACAGCGGGCGGGAAGGTGACTAACGCACGCACCGCCCCCATGCGACGTCACAGCCAGTACAGCGCCCGCCACAGTGGGGAGTGTCAGGGCGCACAATGCGCCTCCTCCCCTCGCTAGTATCCGCCCCGGAACCGCGGCAAAAGGTGTAAAAGAGCTACATGCGGCTCCGGAGCCACGGGTTGCAGACCCCTGGTCTAGGTCTATCAATCTATGTGAGTGTACTCACTTGGGCACCTTGTACAGAGGCGTGTCCTGCAGCTGGGGGCAGGGTGAGCTGTCCATGGGAGTGGGGTGATCCGCCCCTGGGGGACGGAGCGAGCCTCTCTGCCGCCTCCTCCTCAGCTGTAGGACAGCTGAGGGAGAGGCAGTAGGCCAACGCAAGTCCCATGCTGCAGTTTCAGGCAGCATGGAACCTACAGGCACCAAAGAAGAAGAAGAAGAGGAGGAGGAGGAGTTTGGATTTCATATCCCGCTTTATCACTACCCTAAGGAGTCTCAAAGCGGTTAACAATCTCCTTTCCCTTCCTCCCCCACAACACTCTGTGAGGTGAGTGGGGCTGAGAGGCTTCAGAGAAGTGTGACTAGCCCAAGGTCACCCAGCAGCTGCATGTGGAGGAGCGGGGATGAGAACCCAGTTCACCAGATTACGAGTCCACCGCTCTTAACCACTACACCGCGCTAAGCCACCACGTCACTCCTAAAAAGTTCTGAGAGCCCTATTTTATTTTATTTTAACTCATTTTGTCACACGCACCCTCAGTGAGGACACCCAGGGCAGCCCGCTTCCCCCGTACCCCCCTTCCTCCGCCTCTGGTTCAATGCCATTTACCATGTGGCTTTTTCCTACTTTTAATTGCATCAGTGTGTTTCTGGTTTTTGAGCAATCTACATCCTATGTCACTTCAGAAGAACGAATGCTCTCTGTGCAAGTGATACAACCTATCTGGCAGGGGTTCATTTTTTCTTCTGCAAGTGATGTCTACATTGCGGGCACCATGCCACAAGTCACATCCACATAGGAAGTAACCCACAGTCCAGGAAAAAAGGGAATAAATGAAGTGAAAAGAATATTTTATTATACCTGCCTTGGTCCTGCAACATGGAAACGCTTTAAGCCTTCTCAAGCATGGTCAAGTTAAAATCTAGGCAACTGAAGAAGCCTAATCGGGAGAGTCAGGCTGGCATCACCCATATACTCAAAAGAGATTATTCATCCAATGCCAAATAATTCTGAGGTGGTGTCACCTGCATTAATAAAGACATTTAGCCCTTGAAAAAGCAGCCGAATTCCTGATTCTGAAAAATTGCTTCACCCATCATTCCACTGCATGACAGGATGTGAACGTGCTGACACATGAGGAAAGAATGAAAAAGCTTACACCTGGGCTTAGTTGAAGAAGTTATCCATTTGATGCAGAAAACATTAACGGAATTAGACAGTGGCTCAATTTGCATGCAACACTAAGCCAAACCGTGGTCTAGTGTGGCCATGCAGATTCTCAAAAAGGAGATTGTAGTTGCTTTGATCCTGCTTAGGTTCATAGTTTAGCTCGTTTTTCACCAGAAATAAGTTCAGAGTAACCCTCAGCAGCTACAATGTGATGTGGCGGGCTGTGGGCTGCCTTGGGTGCCTTAATAAGCATACATTTATTTACCTGTATGCTAGAGACAAAATGTAAACATGACCCACTCAGATATTTCGCTTTCAGAGACTCTGGTGTGGGATTTGAAGCCTCCTGAGGAAAGCAACGCTACCAACTCAACTATTAACAAGGCCTTCTTAACATATCCAAACTGAGAGAAAATAGGGGTTCGTTTTCCAGAAAATACAGGCACTTTTCTCAAAGACCCTGCAAGATAAGCCTCTTTGCCTAATGTCCCAAGAGAATAGCCCTAGGCTCATAACCCACCTACTCCTAATGGAGGTTCATTAGATTGGCCTAGACTTTAGGGGGCAGCATTCAAGCATGCACTATGACAAGATAAACTATGACACTGAAGAGACTGGAAGTTCTTGAGCTAAAGAACTCTACAGTTTTTTCTTATGCTGCTTTGAAGGAATGGGAGTTGTTCAGATTGCACTTTGCTTCAACCAGCCATGCGTACTGTGCTGACTCAGGATCAGCTATTAAGAGGAAAGAGCCATGAGGGAACTCCCAGACCTACTGCATCTCTCCCAAGAAGAGCCATTACATCTGTTTCAAGGAGGCCTTAAATAGGAAGGATGAATAAGTAGAGGAAAGGATTGTGGGAAATACAGGGGAGGCGAAGAGCGAGAGAGACTGAGAATAGCAATACTTGGTGAAAAGCTCCTGTTAGCAATTATCCCATCAGCACCAAAGCACTAAAGCTTTTTTTGAGGAAAAATAAAATCCCTGCTCCTAACTCTGGTTTCACGTAGATGCGGTGATATGAGATGTCAAGAGTTTAACAATGATCAGCCAGAGAGCGTATTAAACCACAGCAGAACTAGTCAGCCTAGAAGCTGTTGTTTTGTTAAGTTGTTATTAATGTTGATGGTGTGTTTTGTACTGCTTTCTTGTTTTAATATTTTAACCATAAATGTCAAAGGCTCAGCTTGAAAGACATGCACAGATCTTAAATCAACAGCAAACACTACGGTCAAAAGTAAATCCAGGCATTTTGCGATGTTAAATTACTTGGTTGCCATTTGCTTCTTGTTACAAGTTTATGGCCAGGTTAGAAATAACTGGAAAAACAAACAGTCACATAGCTATTAACTAACTGTTAAAGGACAGGGGAAGACAAGCTATAGAGTTCAGCCTTTTACTAACCCTCGGCATGGGCAAAGTATTACCTAGAGGTCAGCCCTGGAAAGTGATCGTTCTGAATTGCAGTTATATTATTCCCCACTCACAGAATAAAATGTTTTTACTTGCTATGTAGTAAAGCCTCACCACATGTCTCCCCGCTCTGAAAAGCTGCAAGGCAGATCTCAGCCGTTCATATTTTGTGGATAATAGTTTGTTCTGCAGTTATGGAATGTGATGGAAGGAAAACATAGCACTAAGTTATTGTGTGGAGGCTGTAGCCATAAACCAGAGATGAGAAACCTGTACCCACCCACCCTGTTGATGGACTACAACTCCAATTATCCCTGCCCCTTGTCAGAGTGGTACATGCCCTGGTTATCCCCAGTTGGACTACTGCAATGCACTCTACATGGGGCTATCGTTGAAGGTGACCCGGAAACTACAACTAATCCAGAATGCGGCAGCTAGACTGGTGATTGAGAGCAGCCATTAGGACAATATAACACTGGCCCTGAAAGATCTACATTGGCTCCCAGTATGTTTCCAAGCACAATTCAATGTGTTGGTGCTGACCTTTAAAGTCCTAAATGGCCTTGGCCCTGTATACCTGAAAGAGCATCTCTGCTTTTTAAGCAGAGATTGGATGGCCATCTGTCATGGATGCTTTAGTTGAGATTCCTGCATTACAGGGGGTTGGACTAGATGAACCTTGGGGTCCCTTCCAACTCTATAGTTCTTTGACTCTATAATCCCAAATTAAGGAACCTGGGAATATTTACAGCAAAATTGCAGGTTTCACAGGAGTAAAGCTGTTCATAAAAAAGCGCCCGATCTTCTCTCTCCGTTTTAAACCGAAAGCAATCCCTGACTTTGCAATCTGTGGTTCTCATATACAAAGTGTTAGTTCAATGTCAGATCTTCAGTATTCTCTTCTTAAAGAGCATCAATGCAGTTTGGTGCTGGAGTCTGACATAAGGGCAAGATAACCACATTCTGCCGAGAAACATAATAGAAATAATGGAAAAGTACTCCATGCCATTTGTTAGGAATGCAACTTGAACACCAGCAGCCAAAACAAGCTAAAAGCAAAGTCAGTATTCTGAAATGATCTGAAAACGTGCTAGAAAACATTACGGCAATGTAAAAGGCCATATTTCCTTCAAAGGATAAGCCGTCCCTGAACCACGTTTTTTGTGTGCGTTCTGACAATCCGTGTTCTTTATTTTCCTCCTTTCCCCCTCCTTTCTTTTCCCTAGAACAAATATTTACCCCTGATTTATGTTTGCATTCAATAAATCCATCTCTCCTTATAGTATACGATATATGCCTACATGAAACATATGTATATAAACAATATTTGTAGACTAGTGTCAATCAAATGATTCACTGAGAATAACAGGAATTAAAAATTTGGCAAGGCTGGGGTTTTCTGAAGGAATTTGCCTGGCTCAAAGCAAGAAACAGCTCTTATTAAGAAAGTTATTCATTTACATACTCCTGGCTGAAGCATAGCTTAAGGTATGCATGCTTGGCAAGCTTATTAGGCCTTTTCCCCACAGGAGAAAGAAACCTCAGGCCTGGGGACCAAGTGCAACCCTGCAAGCCCGTTGAACTGACCCCAGGTCATGCCACTCTCTGGCCTGCTTTATACGTTGAGTGTTTTTTCCTCCTGGAGTGTGTCGTTGAACTCTGCTTATGCCTCTTGCTTGTCTGGGTTGAAAAGAAGAGAGGGCTGTACAAGCCTCTGTTGAAACTAGCATTCTGTGCAAAGGTAAAACTCAGGTCCATTTTTGTGTCCAATTTTGCCTCTGCTCCCCCCCCACACACACACCAAAAGGAACTCAAAAAGTTCCCCACCACCACCGTTTAGAAATATCACGTGGTGCCACTCATCCTGCTCATCTCCCACTCCACTTGGCTTATTCAAATTACCCAGCCTGCCCACCTTGTTATTAACAGGTGAAAAGCTCCAGATTTTGATCATTTGCGTCATGCTAGTTCCTCATAAAAGGTAAAGGGACCCCTGACCATTAGGTCCAGTCGTGACTGATTCTGGGGTTGCGGCGCTCATCTCGCTCTATAGGCCGAGGGAGCCGGCGTTTGTCCGCAGACAGCTTCCAGGTCATGTGGCCAGCATGACTAAGCCGCTTCTGGCAAACCAGAGCAGCACACGGAAACGCCGTTTACCTTCCCGCCGGAGCGGTACCTATTTATCTCCTTGCACTCTGACGTGCTTTCGAACTGCTAGGTTGGCAGGAGCAGGGACCGAACAACGGGAGCTCACCCCGTTGCGGGGATTCGAACCACCGACCTTCTGATCAGAAAGTCCTAGGCTCTGTGGTTTAACCCACAGCGCCACCCCGCGTCCCTTTAGTTCCTCATATTTTGCCTAAACTTCCCACCTGCGCGTTTCCTCAAATCAAGAGATGCTCCCCAACTTTGGAATTACCGCTCACCCCCTCCAAGAGGCGGGCAGGGTTTGCAACCCAGCGCGGGGCTTCCTGGGACCAGGGTGCCACCCACCTTGGCTACAGGGTGGCCGTCACCCTGCCCCCATCCTGGCAGGCCAATGGGCTGCAGGCTGTGCGAGGGCAGGAAATAGGGCCAGTGCTCATATTTTTTCTTTCCAGGTTCACCCTCCCGACCCTCCCTAAAATATAACAAGGTCTTCTTTTGCAGATGAACCTCTTGCTTCCTAGGTCAGCGGGCGCTGCTATGGTCGTAAGATGGTTGCTGTGTTCCAGAACCGAGAAGGAATTTCCCTGCATTGGCAGGTTTTGCCTTCCCTGTAGCAAATCGTCACAACTTTGGCGGTTTTAGGCCTTGGTCAGTATTCTACAGCAGGGGTAGGCAACCTAAGGCCCGGGGGCCGGATGTGGCCCAATCACCTTCTCAATCCGGCCCACAAACGGTCCGGGAATCAGCGTGTTTTTACACGAGTAGAATGTGTCCTTTTATTTAAAATGCATCTCTGGGATATTTGTGGGGCCTGCCTGGTATTTTTACATGAGTATAATGTGTGCTTTTATTTACAATGCATCTCTGGGTTATTTGTGGGGCATAGGAATTCATTAATTTCCCCCCAAAAAATATAGTCCGGCCCACAACATGGTCTGAGGGACGGTGGACAGGCCCACGGCTGAAAAAGGTTGCTGACCCCTGTTCTATAGTCTATCTTTGAGAAGGGGGGGGTAGCATCTTCATGCACCCCCATGCAGCGGCGTTTGCAGGGCCCGTCAAAGGGTTGATTGCGGGAGTCGCTGGCCCACATTTTGGATTTTAATGGGCTGTTTTAATGCATTGGCATTTCTGAGTTACAAACTTCCCTGGAATTTTTTAATGAAGAGTGCTATAAAAATGTTTTCAATCAGTAAAATTATCAATTGATTTCAAAGTACCAGAAACCATGAGGCCATCATTTGAAGTAGTGCTAGGACAGGCTTACTCAACCTCGGCCTGCCAGATGTTTTTGGCCTACAACTCCCATGATCCCTAGCTATCGGGACCAGTGGTCAGGGATGATGGGAATTGTAGTCTCAAAACATCTGGAGGGCCGAGGCTGAGGAAGCCTGTGCTAGGACTTAACTCATCTGGTCACACAGTCATATCTGATTGGTTAACTTTTTTACTTTTTTCTGATTGGTTAATTCTTTTAACATTTGGAGTTAATGGCTTACAGACCTCCTGGTTTTTGAGTATTTGGGGTTCCTGTTATCCAGCACTTTTCTTCTTCCCCGAACTGGAAAATTCTCCTGATAAGAGGGAAATTCAGCCAGCTGACTCCAATAATATGCAGGGTTCTGCAACGCACCAGTTCCTCACATGGTGCTTGTACCCACAGACTGCCTCCTTGCCACTGAGAGCCAGGTGCAGTATATAGTACATCAGTGTGAAACCACCATCATACTGAACTCAGCAAGAGGATATTGGCTTTGGCAGCCATGCAGACCACATGGCTTTGCCCTGAACTTTAAATGACCTTGAAAAAGCTAGTTGTTGATCAAGGATACTGGTGAGAAAATAGATGGCAAGGCTGCCTTTCAGACTTGGCAATTTATGCTCAGCCCCAGGATCTAGTGTAGAGCAATAAAATCTGGAAGGTTCATAGGACAATGTCTAAAATGGAACATTTCATAACCTGCAGGGTTCCGAACTGGTGACAAATCGTACCTGATTGTGGAGCTGAACTATGATTCATGAGCCGTCCTATCTCTGAGTGACACGGAGGATTTTTACTCAGAAGTGAACTTCAGAGCATTCAAGTGGGCTTGAAATTGTGTAGAAAACAACTTGGTATTTAGAAGCTGCCTCATCTTTAGAAAGTATCTGTCTTATTCACATGGACATCTGTCCTACCCACCCACGATGATCTTTGTTTTCTTCTTCATGGACAAGGAAGAGAGCTGACTGTACTTCAAAACTCAAAACACCACTTCACAATTTCAGACGTCACTTTGCTCTCCTTCCACCATTTGCAAGAATATCAACATTCCGCTGTCGTCATTCTGTCCCTCCACCCACCCTCTTCCCTGCTCCTTCCTTCCCCATTTCCTAAGGCCCATTCATCTCATAAAAATACCTCGCAGAATCGTAGAGTTGGAAGGGATCCCAAGGTTCATCTAGTCCAACCCCCTGCAATGCAGGAATCCTGACCACAGCCATCCCTGGGGGGGCTCAAACCACCCACCTTCTGGTGAACAGCCAGGCACAATGTCCCCTTGCACCACAGATCATTTGGGTGTGTGTTTACCCTCACTATAAAAATCACTATCATCTCACATTTAACCTGGCAGAATGCTGTGGCATGCTGATTATGAGGTTGTTTTCGAAAGCACTGAAACTTCAGCAAACTTGGGTTTTGCAGCGTATATCTCTGTTCTGAGCCCTAGTTTCTCTTTTCATGTCTTTTGTTACTGTTTGCTCTTTTTTTTCTTTATTCACTCAGCATCGACAACCAAAAGAAGAAAGTAGGTACTCTTGCTCTTTGGTTATGTCGCTCCTTGGCATAGCTGTCAACTTTTCCCTTTTCTTGCGAGGAATCCTATTCAGAATAAGGGAATTTCCCTTAAACAAAGGGAAACATTGACAGCTATGCTCTTTGGTTTGTCTACAGGAAGTTTACAGAGCTTGTCTTAATGGTTCGTTGACCATATTAGCAGTTCCAAACAAGATGTACAGTAGTAGAAGAACACATTGAGGTCATGGAATAGTGTAAGGGAATTATTCAGAGATGTGGACACGAAACCCACAGCCTACCCCATTCTGAAAGCCCCTTCATTTAAATTTTCTGTACTAAGATATGATACCGGAGTGGAGAATACACGTGTCATGTATGACATCTGCATTGCACATGTGGGAATTGCATGCCAACTGTCTTATTTCTTACTACACACAGGCAGCGATCAAGGAAGGATTAGGCCCCCTATCTGTACACATTCTTAAAGGGCTAAGGGTGGGTGAGAAAATGCACACATGTGTACACATCTACGGCTCAACTCATATTTTGTCACCAGGTATCATATGCACATCCTATGTACTACATCCTATGTACTATGTACATCCTATGTACTACTATGTGCTACATCCTATGTAGCAGTTCGAAAGCATGCCCACCGCAAAAAAAAAGTGCAAGTCGATAAATAGGTACTGCTCTGGCAGGAAGGTAAACAGCATTTCCATGCGCTGCTCTGGTTTCGGTATTCCATAGTGCAGCTTAGTCATGCTGGCCACATAACCCAGAAAAACTGTCTGCGGACGCTGGCTCCCTCGGCCTGTAAAGCGAGATGAGCGCCGCAACCCCAGAGTCGTCCACAACTGGACTTAACTGTAAGGGGTCCTTTACCTTTACCTTTTTATGTACAAAAATAAATCTTGCTTGAGGCGGCTCAGAGACTGACTTCCAGAAAATTAAAGCTGTAGGGTCAACTCTTATTACAAATAATATTTGATTTATATATATATGGCTCTCCAGGACTTGAATTGGGAATCTCATGGTCTAGGGATGTTCTGGGGGAGAAATGCAACTGGATCTCCCAACATACTTTCCATCTTCTGAAAGAAGCTATGGGTCCACCAGTTTAAATCAGAGACATGGCCCAAGGAGAAGGGGAGTCCTAAAAGACTTCAGACCCAAATACCTGAAGGAAGCCCTAAAAGGCTTCGGCCCTGTATACCTGAAGGAGTATCTCCACCCCCATCATCCAACCAAGACACTAAGGTCCAGCTCCGAGGGCCTTCTGGTGGTTCCCTCATTGCGAGAGGTGCGGTTACAGGGAACCAGGCAGAGGGCCTTCTTGGCAGTGGAGCCCTTCCTGTGGAACGCCCTCCCATAAGATGTCAAGAAAATAAACAACTATCTGACTGTTAGAAGACAGGTCCAAATCCCATCCCCAAGGTCTATTAGCCATGGAGATGAAAACATACAAGCACCAGTCATGGCTGCATGTTTCCCATCCATGGTTAACAGCAGTTTGGGGATGGTTTGGATTAGGGCTATAGCATAGGGGTGCCATATTTCAGGAAGTGAAAATCTGGACACAAAAGTTGTTTAACTTCTTTTGTTTTGTTTGGGCCAATGTTGTTGAGCTATTTTTTGGGAAATTCGCCAAAAAGTCAACACTTCCAATATAGACTGCTATACACCTGGACGCTATTTTCAGTGGACAAATCCCAGATGTATGGCAGCCCTACTATAGCATGGAGCAGGAAATTTGGGAGGCATGTGCACAGACCCCTGCCATGCCAGGGATGAGGGGGGTGGGATACATTTGCAGGCTTCTTTCAGACTAAGGACCACTTTCCATTCTTGGCAACTTTCCAAGGATGACCTGGCAGTGGTGGGTGGGGCCAGAGGCAAACATGGGAGGAGCAACAAAAGTGGGAGGAGCAAGCGTTTACCTTTGACTATCCTCCATCCATATGAACAAGAAGCATCAACAGAGTTCAAGAACACATTCCAGCCAGGCAAAAGCACATGAGCTGCAAAGCAAGGACTAGTGAGGCCTGCAGTGTTATGAGGGCTAGACAGAGAGGCCTGGAAACTGTAGAAACAAAATGAGTGCCGATTCTGTTTGCTTTTCAAGTGCAAAGTTAAAGTGTTTCTATTTTTTCTAGGTATTTCAGTTGTTTATGTTTTAATGCCTTTTTTAAGCAAAAAAAAAAACCCCACATTGTTTTGCTTGCATTTTATGTTTATATATTATGGTTTCAAGACCATTTGTTGGGTCTTTTCTTTCATACACTGCCTTCCATATCTGACTGATGAAGGGTGGTTTAAAATATTTTAATAAACGAATTAGTTTAGATTTCAAAAGTGATGTTTTAGGAAGCTAGCACCCCTTGCTTTTCCACAAGCACAAATACACACACACACACACACACAAACACACACACACACACACACACACACACACACAGATAGGGGAGAAATTTGTTTCAGCTGACATGTGAATATGAAACTCTAATTAACACTTCCTGAAACAATATGCAAACTGAAGTGCAGCTACCCTTTGAAATTCACACTTCTCTGAATTCTATGGTGCAGTTTTCCAACCAAATAATGCATGCAAAATGTGTATATTAGAGGAAAGGGTGCATAAAAATGTGTGCATCGGTGAAACTAACATACAAAAATGCATGACACGAGACAGTATTGTTTGCAAAAAAAAAATGTGGCTGTTGGACAAAATGACACACAAAATGAGTTCATGGGGGGGGCGGATTCCACTAAATGCTGACAAATTTGTATGTGGCCTTTTCTTTTCTTTTAAATAAAAGCAAACTGGTTCAGAAATGCGGAGAACTGAGTTTAAGACTGGAAACATGAGAAACAGAAAGAAACCCAAACTGGCAGAATGATCCATTTCTCCCACTAAAAGCGACACAGAACCCTTTCCATCATGACTACTCAATCAAAGATACCAGTGCATCTCCAATACTCGCAAATATACCTAGCAAGGGCCGCCCTGAACCTCCTAATGTTTAAAAAAATCCACCCAGGACCACTAGGCTATACAGAGAGAATGTTGGGGACTATTGTATTTGATGTCTTTTGTCAATTGTTGCTTTATAATTAAACCCGTTAAATGAGTCCCGAGGAGAAAGAACATTCAAAAGAAACAATTCCAGCTGTGTTTTGCCTTCTTGAAGCCAGAAAACAAAGGCCATTAATTCACACCACATTTTTTCCCCCTCTCCCAGCAAAAATCTTTGCAAATTGTATGGAAAATATGATTTGATATCAAGCCATGCAAAACTTTCAACAAAGATCAAATGTTGAGTCTAGCCTATAGTATTTTACTCACTGTTCCAGGATGCTGGGGGGAAAGGACACAAAAGCTTTTCGAAACATGTTGACCAGAGACTCTCAATCTCTTCTCCCACCCCAAACTCATAACAATATGTCCATGCCTCTGTGGGTGACAGACTCTCTTCCCTCAACCTTGCATATATGTTGTGTTCTGCTGCAGAGGGGTCAAAAAGAAAATAATGTAGCAATGTAAGAAGAGCTCTTCTGGAGAAGGCCAAAGGCCCATCTTGTCCTCTCACTTGTTCCCAAGGGGTCAGCCCAATGCCTAAGGGTACAGAGAAAAGGGTTTCTCAGAACTATGGTTTTAGGGAAGAGAGCTGTGCCAGGTATTGCTAAGTTATGTATCTCCAAAGGCCAGAAAGTCGTTTTCTAAAACATGGCACACCGAACTTCATACAAATCCAGGAATTGGGGGAGGGGGGGGAGAGCCAAAAGTGCCCAGATCTTTAATCAATCTGTTCTTTCAAGCATCTGGGAAAGGAGCCAAACTTTTTAGACATTGGGTGATGTCTGAGGACAGGCATCACCTCCATTCAAGTATTCTTTGCAGATATCCTGTGAGCAGTGGCATAGCGTGGGTTGTCAGCACCCGGGGCAAGGCAAGTAATTTGCGCCCCCTAACCCGTGGATTTTAGCACTCGAGTGCGAGCGCGCCCCCCCCAGATGTTGCGCCCGGTGCGACCGGCCTCCCCTGCACCCCCCACGCTACGCCACTGAGGGATTTGATGGCTTAAGCAGATTCTTTCATGTATAAGCAAATAGGTTTGAAAGTAGGAAACAAACTTCCCTGCCCCGTGGTTGGATTAGCACCCAAAGGAGGGCCATATAAGCCACGGATGTCCTCCCAGAATGAGCATACTGTAAAAGCATATGTGGCTTCTTGGATATCTCTGCACCCTTTGTTTTATATAGTTATAAATATATAAATAATGAATATCTGCTGTATAGTCAAAAGATGAAACCTTGGGAACTGTTTTGGTCTTCAAAAACACTTTTGAATTGCCAAATGCCGGTGTTAAAACAAAATGACTACAACACAAGCTGTAACCTATTTCCTTCAAAATTGAGCCGGAGAGGGTCTTATAAAACTGTCAGCTTAGATTTGTGTTGCAAAGCCACTGCTAAAACAGAATCGCACTTGATACCACTGATCTACTACATGCTGTATGTAGGTAAATCAATATTAGCCTGATTGCCACAGCCTCTGCCATCACTACCCAGGAGTGCTGGAGTCAGTTGAGCCACAGTAATCAAAGCAGACTGGGATTAATAAAACATCAGAAATGCTTATGGCTTCCTTAAAGACTCAACAATCTTTAAAAAGTTAGAATGGATGATTCAAGGTGCAACAGCAGCAGCCTGACAGCAGAAGGGAATCTTTCTCACGGAAACAAAACCAAACAACCAAATCTGGTTGACTGGACACCTGAGAGGGAAGAATATTTCAGCATTTTGCTAGGGCTGCCAAACGTCCGGACCTTACCGGGATTTCAAAAGGGGAATTGACATCCGGGGAGAATTTCTGGTTTTTCGGGGTGTCCTGGTTTTGGCAAACCTAATTTTGCCTATTTTCTGTGGGTGTGGTAAGTGGTTGCAGGCATGCAAACTACTGTGCCTGTTCTGTCCAGTGCATCATAAAAATATTGACAGGGAGCAGCAAATGGTACGTCATCTCTGACGTACACAACAAAGGCTGCAGTAAGCTCTTTGGGAGGATTCCAGGTGTTCGGCCATCTTTTAAATTGGGAAAATTGAATTTGCTCAGAAAGCCCAAAGAGATCTTGATGCCAGTTTGGAAACTTCAGTATTCCAGAATGCGGCTGCTAGACTGGTGACTGGGAACAGCCGCAGGGACCATAGAACATTGGTTCTACATTGGTTCCCAGTATGTTTCCGAGCACAGTTCAAAGTGTTGGTGCTGATCTTTGAAGCCCTAAACGGCTTTTGGCCCTGTATACCTGAAGGGTGTGTCTCCACCCCCATCATTCAGCCTGGACACTGAGGGCCTTCTGTCGGTTGCCTCACTGCGAGAGGTGAGGTTACAGGGAACCAGGCTGGCTGCCTTCTCAGTAGTCGCACCTGCCCAGTAACACCCTCCCATCAGATGGTAAGGAAATAAACAACTGTTTGACTTTTAGAAGACATCTGAAGGCAGCCCTGTTTAGTAAAGCTTTTGATATTTGATGTTTTATCAAACTCTGTTGGGAGCCGCCCAGAGTAGCTGAGGCAACCCAGTCAGATGGGTGGCATACAAATATTATTATTATTATTATTATTATTATTATTATTATTTCAATGGGGAATTCAAAACATTAATGTTTTTGAATTTTGGGAAGCCTCTGTAGCTATCTATCCAGGTGGTGTTAGCCTCCAAGTCTCATCAGCTCACCCAGCTGACGCTCCCTGGACAGGAACAAGAAGAGTCATAATTCAGCCAACTCTGAAAGGCCACAGGTTCCCCAGCTCTGCATTAAAGGGAGTCTTCCACTGACTGATCCAGTGGATGCACCCCATTTGCGACAACTTCCACCAAACCATGTGACAAACTTGCCTCTGCTGTGTTGATGCTTTCCCTCTACCTGTTCACACACACTAAAGTTTGCCCCTTAGGGGTTGAGACAGCCATTATAAGAGGCATTTATAAAGATGAAAGAGAACTTTTCCTAGGTGCTCAACAAGAACCGTATTTGGGGGTCCAAGTCAACTGAGGTGAAAAGCTCATGCACTGATCTGGGGCCATAATGGCACTTATTTTTTCATTATAATTAGGTATATGAGATCCCCAGAGATTGTTCTCCCATGAAAAAGATAGCAAGTTTGTATGAAGTTAAAATTACTTTCCCCTTTTATTTTACTTTTTATTAGCTAGTCAGATACTTATTATGCACTCTCTGTGTCACATCAATATAGACCATCTGTCGGGACCATATTTCAATATTTAATAGTTTGCACAAGCAGCCCGATCCTAACTGAAGGTTTGTGATGGCTAGATGTTACTAAAAAGCATTGGCACTTGAGTGAGTTGAGATCTTTCAATCCCATTGGTTTCAATAGGATTTACAGCACAATCCTACATATTGTTATGAACTGGGGGCGGGGGGCGGTGTAGGCTGTATGCCTGAGCCCCCTTCTAATTCCTTGATACAGATACCATTCCTGGAATAGGAAGCCCAGCTTCCTGGTGAGGTAATGACCCTCTAAGTATGGACCATTGAGGTAACAAAGGAAGTGGTTCTGTGCCAGAGTTGAGGCGGAGAGGGCGTGCGGCACCCAACATTTGTTATCATGGTGCAGTTTCAAATGTGTATATTACAGACACACAAATACTCCAACACAGAGATTACATCGCATAACTTGTAACTTTCTACATGCATGTAGAAAGGGCATGTGTGCATATGCACATGTATCTATGCACCAAAACTCAACTTGGAGCCAGTCAGGTACTTAAGTGATAATCGGAGAAATCCCTGATCACGTGTCACTGCAGTGCGAGTTTGCCTTGCTAGGATGGAGGCATGCAGATGTTACCCAAACGCTTCTATTAACTTAATCTTCCTCGGAAGAGCCCTTCTGCTGCCAAGTGCTTAAGAGTGACATTCAGGATTTAGATGCCATTTTTGTTCACTGCCGAGGACTAGTCATGTGTAGGAATTTGCGGGCCAGATAATAGGGCTTAGAAGAGAACGCCATGATAACAGATTACTTGCTGCAGTTGATGAACTACAATACAAACGCGAGCCAAAAGAGTGCCTAATCTCAAAGTGCCCTTTCTAACAACTAATTCTTAATTATTTCATTTGTCAGGGGGGTGGTACATGTGTGTTTCTGCTTTTAAAAAGCAAAACTAAAGTCAAGCAAAAGCTTCATACGCTGCTAAACGACATAGAACAATCTGTATTATCATTAATTGGTTGTGCCGTATTAATATTGATTGGTTATACTATTAGAAAAAGACAGAGAAATGCATTAAATCAAACAAGGGGGAGTTTTTCTTTAAAAAAGAAAAAAACCCAGTCAGAAAGAAATAAAGTTTTAAAAGATTTATACCTTAACACAAAACTTTAAAACATATTCAGCACAACAAACGTTATCGGGCTCTGTCCAGTTGTCTTGGCATATGGTGTTGTCTAAGTAATGAAGCTTGCCTTTATATGTTTTTAGCTCAGTTGTTACGTGGGAGGAAATAATTGTACAAGGGGAGGAAAATACCCCAAAGAAAGAATGTTAGCAAATTTAACTTGTTATGGTCCAGTCTTCAGTTTTAAGCCTTCATAACTGATATGGTGAGAAGTGGAGCTCTTCACTTCCACCAGTGCGGCGGAGAATTGCAGTGGAGAGTTGCCATGGGATGAGGCAAGAGACAAAGGAAGGGAGCTTGTGAAACAGGGACAGTGAACCTGTGGCCCTCTGGGTGCTGTTGGACTCCAAACCGGCCCCCATAAGCCCCAGCCAGCATGGCCAATAGTCAGGGATGATGGGAGTTGTAGTCCAGCAACATCCAGATTCTCCACAGGTTCCCTGCCGCTGCTGTAATGCGACTGGCTGCCTCCCTCAGAAACTTTAATGTCATCTCCCCACACAGACCAACAAGGAAGACAAATAGAGAAGTGAGAGGGGAGTCCAACCACAACCACCACCACCCCAGAATGTTTCTGACACAAGTTTCAGACTCAGTTCTTTTTCCAGAATTAGTTTTAAGGTCACTGCAGTCACACACAGAGGCAAGAGAGAAGGTGTGGTTCTCCTGTGCCATTTGACTCCTGCCTTTTTAGATTCCTAATTTGATCAGGGTACATCATTCCCAGTTTACAAATGGAGAACTGAGACTGGAGGCTCATCCACACTTAACTTTTGTTTTCTAGGCATTGTCTGCAGAATCAGTGCAAACAGCAATCAGGATTCTCTGTAGAATTGTTTTCAGCAGTAAAGAGCAGGTTTTTGTGGGGAAAGTGCCAGGGCAGCTGGACACAGCGCTTTGAAGCACCGACCTGCACCTAGAAAGTGTGAATAAGCCCTGGCTTTGAATCAAATCATGGGTGAAATAGGAGTTTAATTCAGTTGTCCAATGCCTCTCTTTTTTAAAAATAAAAAAATCCCAATGGACTATCAAGCTGAACCATACAGGCATGTAGCTATGGTTCCCCTAACTTCATAATAAAAGACATCAGGTTATCTGGATGATCTTATTATCTCCTGCTGAAGACTGTAAATAGTTTTTTGGGGGTTTTTAAGTGCACTTTGCCGCATGCTTTTCTCATCTCAACATCTACAAGCAAATTTAGATTTCCAAAGCTAACATAAAGTAGAATCCAGTTTCCCCACCTGTGAATGATCCTAATGTTTTGTGCACCCCATCTGTGCTGTTGTGGGAGGTTTTTGGGCAAAACAGTGCAATAACAAAACAAAAGTGAAGATATAGGCTATACACTAACTGGCATATCTTCAAGTTACCATATAGTCCCAGTCCCAGTCCTGCAACTGTTTTCACATAGTACCAATTTCATGCATGCTGGTATGATAGTTAAACTCTGACCTCACACGTTATTCTCCATTCACAGGCTCTTCCTGATCAGATATGACTTTTTGCTGCAGGGGGTGGGGAGGACAAGATGGCACTCCCCATTCCACTCAGGGCAGCCAACCAGACTGGCTATTTGATATTACTTCAACACAGGCAACAGGAAGCTTTCTCTGCCACACCTGAGCTCCACAAACTACCTTAGGAAGACAGCTATGCCCTCCTAGTGCCTTGATTCCATTTTCTGCTCCCCAACTTATGCTACCTGAGACAGTTACATACCTCACTCTTCCTAATGGTAGGGCTGGCTCTGCTTCCTGACACGTGTTTCACAGAATACAGTACAAGGAAACTAATGGAACCATGAATATTTCTTTTAAGGCCCCTCAACAATCTGGGCTGGGTGGATGGGCTAATCTCTTCTTAAGGTTCTGCGGGGCCCTGAAAACTGGGACTGAGAATGCCTTTTTCATAAGGAAGTGGGGAAATAAATATAAAAGCCAAAGCATGTCTTTAAGCCTGTGTTTACACTTGCAGAGTGACCATCCAATTTCTTTGGCACAGGGCAACTGTACATCAGCAGCACCTGGGAAGGAAAAGGGTGGGAGGGAGGGAGGAACATTGAATTCTATGTTCCTTTCCATACATTTCCCCCCGCATAATAAATTCTCTATAACATATTCTTGGTAAGCCATCTTGAATCAAAATGGTGTCCAGTTGTACCCGAACAGAGAGGAAAAGCCCTGCTCACAGTAACCGTCGCAGAAAATTTGGTCAAAATATCTTCAGATATTGCTATGCAAATGCATATCAAACAGGCAGCTTTCCACAATATATAGTAGATGAACATATGAATACCTTTGGTTGGGTGGATTCTAGCGGCAGGGTTGTCCCATTCCTTGGTCCTGGCAGGACCCTTCTGTCCATAAAAGCTGCATGACAAGCAGAAAGTGAAGCATGAGGATGACTCCTCCTACTACAATTTATTACCTGCTCTTCACCTAAGGTCCCAGGCCAGGTTGCAACAATTAAAACACAAAATCAATATTAAAACACAGTATTACACAATATTAAAAAAAAGCTTAAAACAACTTAAAAATGGGAGGGTCCTAAAAATATACATCTTAAGTGTCAAAAGCCAGGAATAAAGAGGTGCATCTTCAGCTGTTTCCCAAGCTGCACCTGGTGAATTTCAAGCTATATCATACCTGTTAAAGGCACAAGTGTCTGACACCTGTCAGGGAATTTGTGCCAGTTGTATATCATGAACAACCCACCTGAAGCCATCATGCTGATTTTATGAAAGCTTTAAGGGGGGGGGGGTGAGCTGTAATTCTATGCACATTTATAGGGAGTGAAACTCAGCAAGCCTTTTTTTTTTTAAGTTAGCATGTTAGGCTTCACAATGGTATAGTATATCTTTGGTATAATGTTCACTCTCATAGCAATTTCAAAACTGCAACCCTGAATGAAATTCTGCATTATTCCGAGTTTAAGGCATTGTAATAAGGAGCAATCCTTAATACAATTTGTGGTGTTACACTCCAGTACCTATAATATAGGGCAGCCTATTCCTCTCCCTGTTTGCCCTATAATATTTAATCACCATCTTTCATTGGTGTATCAGTTTGATGTCCTCCAGAGATTTTGGGCTACAACTCCCTTCATCCCTGTCCATTGACTGATGGGCACTGAAGTTTGAAACATCTGGAAGACACCAAGTTAAAGAAAGTTGGCTTACTGTGGAAATAATATATCAGCTTAGCCTCTATAATATAGTCTATATTTTAAAAAATATCAAACTAGCATCATATTGGGAAATTTTATCTTCTGCTGATTTTTCTAAATTAATAACTTTTATAATAAAAAAAGAGGAAGGCTATAATGGGAACAGTCTTGTTGCATTTCATCGACCTCAGCGTGAGAGTTGATTTAACATTAGCAGTATACAGAGCATCCACACACACACACACAGGAAAAAAAATATCATACAGGCTGAATCCTGAATTCCAGTTTAATTCAAAACGACTTGGCAGAAAATCTCTAGGCCACCAAATGCTATTATAAAGCACTGCATTCTCATTAAAGGTCTGAGTCTCTCTTCCCGCCCCCCTCCCCGAGGGCAGGCTCCTCTTGAGGCTGTCCCTCTGGCATAACATGTGACAGAGCTAATCTGTCTTCACTTAGACAGCACTGCAGATATGCAAACCCAGGTGGCACTAATAGGTTTATGGAATTGGATACAGTATGTTACACTGTGAGAAATTCCCATAGATCAATTCTGCAGTGAAGGTTAACCGACAAACAAGGGACCGTAATATTCTCCCCTCCCTCCCTCTCTCCCTTTTCATGGGCCTGCTAACAATTTTATGCTTTTAAAAATAAAAGCAGGGAGATTCTCCCATTCTAGAATAGGGTGGGGGTGGGGATTATTCGCTAGGTTTTCTGTGTGCATATGAAGAAACTCAGAGAGAGAGGCAAATCCTGCTTTCAGGTATTGTAATTCTAGAACACATTCGCCCCCAGTTAAGTTGACTAGCAATACAACTGTTCTCTCTGTTCTCTATGATTGCTGGAAAGGGATAGATAGGGTCACTTGGAAATCTCCCCTCTTTCAGAGCGGAATCGGGATTTTTGCTGCTGTTCCATGGCACAGAGATTCTACTGAGAACAAAAAGACTGCTGGTCACATTCTACTACAATGCAGGCAATCTCCTGGACCAGGAAGGCACCTGATAAGCAAGGAACAGTGAGATCTTCTTATTTCTTATGCACATGTGTGAGGGGGGGAGGGTGAGCGGGTTGTGGACTATGTAGGATGACATCATATAGGAAAGAACCATAGCTGAATGACAGCACTACACAAACTAAACAAAAGCTCTGACTCATTACAAGGCCACGTTTCATTGTCGTGATCACCACATATGGATTGGTGCTTTCTATACATGGCTAATGGGAGGGGCATTATTAGTGTGAAACCACGGAATCGTAGGACTGTAGGGTTGGAAGTTGACCCCCCCCAAGGGGTCATCTAGCTGAACCCCCTGAACACAGGAATCACAGCTGAAGAATCCCTGGGAGATGGCTATCCAACCTCTATTTAAAAACCTCTAGGGACAGAGAGTCCACCACCCTTCAGGGTGGTCCATTCCACTGTTGAACAGCTCTTACCGTCAGAAAGTTCTTCCTAACATATAGTCAGGATCTCTTTTCTTGTAATGTGAGTCCATTGGTTCGGATCCTACCCTCTGGAGTAGCAGAAAACAAACTACCATGTGGCACTCCTTTAGATACCTGAAGATGGCTATGTCAGTGGTCTACTAAACCCCCCTCATTTTCACATTTTCACATTCACTGCTGTCAAGCCACCCTACATTTGTGCATCTGGTTATTCCTGCCTAAGTGTAGAAGGAGGAGTTAGCAGATGATGATGATGATAATGATGATGATGATGATGATGATTACCCTAGCCACTCTGGGCAGCTTCCAACATATATAAAAACATTATAAAACATTACACGTTAAAAAGCTTCCCTATACAAGGCTGCCTTCAGATGTCTTCTAAAGGTTGTATTATCTCTTTGACATCTGATACCAGGGTGGGTGCCACTACTGAGAAGGCCTGGTTCCCTGTAACTTCACTTCTCACCATGAGGGAACCACCAGAACGCCCTCAGTGCTGGATCTGTGTCCCGGCTGAACAATGGGGATGGAGATACTCCTTCAGCTATCTTGTCTCTTGTTCCCATAACTGTTCTTGTGCTTTTTTTCTTTGCTGCCAGAAGTACCGAAGATCACGACTAAGCTATGCTAGTTTGAGACCAACCTAACAGCAGCTGGCACAGAGGAACTGTAGGCTTGGCCTGCCTGTTTATCCTGATGTAAACTCAGACGACATCAATAAGAGACCCACAGACAAAGGCAACAGGTGAACAATATATGAAACACCTCAGTGGGAAATCTGAATGAGGGCCTTATCTAATTAAAGAGGGCATTGCCATGATTACCTGAATATCAGTCTAATTATTATTAGAAAGTACATATTCACAGTGGAGGATTTTAGGCTAAAAAGTTGATGAGCTGATCATTTGCGGTCATTTAAAAATCCCAAGGCACCCTTTGTATGATGAGTGGTTTTAATCTCAGGATCTTGGCTGGTTTCCAAACATTGGTAATAAATTACATTCCTCTCTTCCTAAATTCCCTGTATTTTACCCCAGAGATGGACAAACTTCCACTGACAGATGAAGGCTTTCATCCACATGAATTGCAAACCTTTAATATTGGTGTTGGGGGAAATGCAAAAAAATATTCATAGCTTTGGGGAGATGGGGGGAGGGTAGCAACTCAATAGTCTAAGAGTTCAACCCTTCAGTTCAGTGTGGGAATTCAAAACTGGGCATAGAGGTTACACTCCCCACAGTCATTGCTCTGTTTATTTAAATAGAAAAAGTTGTTCTACACACAGGTAAATTTGCATACAATATTGAGCTGCCCCCTCTACTGGAGTTAATGAGGCAGTTTCTGTGCACATATATTCTTGTGTTCTGGGCTAGGGGGTTGGCCTAGGAATTGTAGAATTGTACAGTTGGAAGGAACCCCCTAAGGGACATCTAGTCCAACCCCCTGCAATGCAGGAATCTCAACTAGATCATACATGACAGACAGCCACTCAACCTCTGCTTGATAGCCTCCAAGGAAGGAGAGTCCAGTACCTCTCGCGGGAGTCTGTTCCACTGCAAAACAACTCTTACTGTCAGAAAGTTCTTCTTGGTGTTTAGTTGGAATCTCTTTTCTTGTAACTTGAATCCATTGGTTCGGGTCCCATCCTCCAGAGCAGGAGAAAACAAACTTGCTCCATCTTTCATTTGACAGCCCTTTAGATATTTGAAAATGGGTATCATCTCTCCTCTCAGTCTCTTCTTATCCAGGCTAAATATACCCAACTCTTTCGACTGTTCCTCATAAGGCTTGTTTTCCAGACCCCTCACCATCCTGATCACCCTCCTCTACACATATTCTAGCTTGTCGACGTCCTTCTTAAATTGTGGCACCCAGAACTGGACACAATTCTCCAGGTGTGGTCTGACCAAGACTCTTTAAAAGATTTCAAATGGGCAGATCACCTGACACATGGGCAGAACAGTAAGATTGCGGTCTTCAGTTTTCAAGTACACAAGGGTATGAGAGAAGCGGGAAAGCTGGGTTCTCAAAAGAAGTGAAGAACCCGCTGTGGTGATAATTGTTGAAGGGGACAGTCTTTCTTCATCCCTAGTTACACTTTGAGAATGACTGAACAATGAAGACTGTTTCCCTCTTTCAAGGCTAACAATGTCACTGTTGGAGAATGTCCTTTTCTTAAAAAAAAAAAAAATGAGGGGGAAGGACAAAATTAAAATGTGGGGGAAACAACAAGTGACTATGCCGCCATTCAAGGACTGTTATTAATCTGAGAGATAACTACAGAGACCACAGTGTCACAAGCTTCCCGCTCACCCTATTTCCCACAAGATGGAACACACTGCCCAGTCATGCACAAGGCCGAGACGATGCACTTCTCACTGTAAATTCTCCCTGTTTTGTCATTCCACAAAAGGGAATGTGACCACCAGCTTCAGCCAAAAGCACGTGCCTCTTCTGTAGACAAACAAGTTAAGATTTTTCAGTCCTATTACCAAGAGGAAGCAGGAGAAAACAATAAAAAGACGAAGGAGGCAATGTGAAAACACCACACACAAATGTAAAGACTTCATAACAGGGTGTAACAGCTACAACTGCTCAGAGACTGAAGGGTCCCTGCCATCCTGGATCATGAACTTCTCTTACACAATTTTCCTTCCATTGTGATGCCTCCCACTTTGAAAGCCTACTCATCTTCACATTTGAAGGATGGCATATGGGAAGAGGGAAGTGGGACAACGAGCTCAGAATAACTTATGTGGCAGCAACTGATGCAAGATGAAGTCTCTCATAGAGCGATTGTTATTTCCCCCCTCCAGGTTGTCCTGCAGCCGGCGCCTCAGAAAATATTTGTGGGGCTTCGCCACAGCTGCTGTTTCTGCCCTCTGGTAACTTATCACTGGCAGCTTTGCTCTGAAAAACACCTTTGGTTTCAATCTTCTGAGGCATGGTCTACACCAGGGGTAGGGAAACCTCAGTGATGCTCAGCGTTGGGGAACCCAGGTGCGCAACAAAACCTACTTATGACACCCCACTCAAGAGAGCATAAAGCCACACAACCAAACACCAGATTGCTAGCAGGGGTGCGAGTCGGGACAGAATGTAATGGGAACAGTCAAATGGCCTACTAAGAACTAAATTTGCTGTGAGGGAATTCTGTGAGTGATGACAGATGTTGTGGGGCATAGAAGCTGCCTCAGTATGATTGTATTTCATTTCCTGTAGGATTTGGGGGGCCTTCTGAATTAAAAGGCAGGATAGGGATCGAATGAGCAATAACAAAATAGGCTGTTCAATGTATGAGGGCTCTATCACTTCATTTACGTGTGTGTGTGTGTGTGTCTGTGTGTGTGTAAGAGGGGGGAATGAATTTAGCATGAGGCCTATGGAGAAGTTGTTGATTTCTAGTCTCTTTTGTGTGGAGATGAACAACGTGAATTAGATTTTAGGATAAGAAAGATTTACCTTAAAAGCAGAAACAAAACAGCAATAGCTAAGGAACAAGCAAGAATAGACTAAAACCATCCCAAGTAAAAGATATATTTTTTATTTTCTTACTGGGGTGCCATCTTGATTTTCCTCCTCAAGCACCACAATGTCTTGGACCATCTGTGGATATCTGGAGGTACCCTTGCATCATAACCCTGTGCTAGCCCTCTGCAGATAAACAATCTCCGCCAATTTGATCCATCTCTCTCCGAAAGATGCTGACAGAGAACATTAAACAAAACATCAGAAGAAGAAGAAAAGGCAACTGAAGAAAAAAGACAAGCTTGCTTCACATCAGCATCAATTGGCCATGCTCCTTTGACACTTCCTTATTTTCCAACAAGCAATTTGATTTCGCTCTACCTCAAAGCAAAGTCATGGGGTTTCTTGAAAAGAAAAAGAACAACAAAGATTAGTTATTTTAATGTATTTAACAATGATTTCAATGAACAAATGAAACGATGAATTCTGACTTTCCATGTCACTGTTGCCACACACTTCAATTTATACATGGGAGGCTCTCTCTTTTTTCCAATTTATGTGGGAAGGATAGGGCAGAACAACATCCATAGTCTCTGCTTCCAACCCTACAGAAAGATCACAGGTCTGTGGGTCAGGTGAGACCCCTATCTAGACTGAATGAGACCCCCTATCTGAAATCCCGGAGAGCTGTAGCCAGTCTGTATATATAGACAATATGGAGATAGATGGACCAACGACCTCACTTAGTATTCCAGTCGTCTTATTTATTTTATTTAACAAAACTAATATGCTGCTAATATGCTGCGAATAAACCTCTAAGTGGCTGCAGCCTCCTCATGTTCAGCTGAAGGTGGTCTGACTGCAGCCTAAATCGGGGACCCCAATCACACAGCCTACACATGTACTCTCTCTGCCTTGGGGTGCAGAGTAAATTTCATTCAGCTCAATGGGGATTGCTTCTAGTAGACAAGTATAGGATTGCACTCTAAATTCATCAAAATGTGTTGATCTGAGAGGCAGGGAGAGCATGCATAACCCCAATGCCACACACATTCCATGCACACGGTATTGTGATGTGCAGAGAGCCCGATTGCTAGTATTTTCAAAGTTTTTTGCTTCAGTGGAATGAATATGGCAAACTTAAGATGCCACTACCAAAACAGGCTAGCAGAGTACAGCTCAGGGGTCAGCAACCTTTCTCAGCCGTGGGCTGGTCCACCGTCCCTCAGACCATATGGTGGGCCAGACTATATTTGGGGGGGGGGGTGAACGAATTCCTGTGCCCCACAAATAACCCAAGAGATGCATTTTAAATAAAAGCACACATTCTACTCATGTAAAAACACGCTGATTCCCGGATCGTCCGTGGGCCGGATTGAGAAAGCGAATGGGCCGCATTCAGCCCCCGGGCCTTAGGTTGCCTACCCCTGGTCCTATATAAGAAGACGCAAAATAAATACAGTATTTGCAGCTTTAAAAAAAAATATTCATGCAAAAGTGTTAGTCAATAAGCTTTTTTGTCCACATTCCTAAACAGGAAGGCTCATGAGAATTATAAAGCCGCCATTTAAATTTTCCACAATGTCCCTGATGCCACGTCTCTCGGTGATATTGTGGGAGATTAAAACAGTGGCTAGGCTCAGCTGCCCAGTCTGCATGAAGCACTGCCACCATCCCGAGGGAAACCCACCAGGTCCACTGACTGAGTTAACACCACACATTGCCTTGCCTATCAAACTTTGTCCATCAAACTCAGAGCTGAAACCCTGAATAGTAGAAGGAGTACCATGAAATAACACATGCTCTTGAGGAAGACACACTTGTTATGCAGTTTCTCTGTTGACCTGAGATTCCTTCTTTAATTGATATGTTTTAATGGGATTAGGGGACGCAAGTGGCGCTGTGGGTTAAACCACAGAGCCTAGGGCTTGCTGATCAGAAGGTCAGCGGTTCAAATCCCCACGACGGGGTGAGCTCCCGTTGCTCGGTCCCAGCTCCTGCCAACCTAGCAGTTCGAAAACGTCAAAGTGCAAGTAGATAAATAGGTACTACTCCGGCGGGAAGGTAAACGGCATTTCCGTGCGCTGCTCTGGTTTGCCAGAAGCGGCTTAGTCATGCTGGCCACATGACCTGGAAGCTGTACGCCGGCTCCCTCGGCCAATAAAGCGAGATGAGCGCCGCAACCCCAGAGTCGTCCGTGACTGGACCTAATGGTCAGGGGTCCCTTTAATGGGATTATTTCATTGAGTGTTTTAATTAGGAAAGTTTATATGAGATTGTTTCATCGTGTTTTCTAACCATGGTCTATTTTACTATTATCCTTTGTTTTAATACGAAGCCATTAAACAATACATACATTTTTAGCAACAACAACACCACAAACTTTTCCTGAGGTTTTTATTATTTTAAAAATGGGGGACTACTCAGTCTCCCATCTGCATTCTTAAGTGACTGTAGTGGGGACAGGGGTGCTAACTTGAATAAAATATTGGGGGGGCAGGTAACCAGGTGAGCCCAGCCCCACATAATCTATCACACGCACACCACTTGAATGGCAATGCCCATCAAATTTGGGGGGGGAGCAGTCCCCTCAAATATTTTATTGGGGGGAGGGCAAAAACCCCCAGCCCCTAGGAGTTGTCTAGTATGAGTGGAGGGTATTCAATGTGCTTTTTCAGAATGTGCAAACTGATCCACAGTGAGTTTCACAAGGTCAGGAGGAAGTGTGAAACAGAAAGAGGCATGGAATAAGCCTGGTCGCTATCCTACAGGTCGACACACAATCACCTTTGTCTCCGAGTAATTTCCCACCACTGACCTTTATATCTCTGAAGGGACAATTGTGAAAAGCAAATATTTGGGTCAGATTTGTTCCAAGGACTTAAGATGCCTTGCTTTGCTTTCTGTATTGTTCACTCAAGCTTTTATCAACATAATCTGAAGGAACATGAAAGCTTCGCAAAGGCTCAGACTGTGCCAGATTTGGTAAGGATTTTATCTGAAAATGGAAAAGACAATGGCGTGTAACCAGTAAGGTAATTTCCTAAAGGTGGTCTGATTCTAGCAGGAGATTTCCCGCCCAGACTTTCCATTTAAGGGAAGAGTTAGGGCACCCACATGGGTGGGCTCTAGATATGTGGGGCCCTTAGCCCTCCATATCCCTCTCCTATGTCAGTGCTTCCTGGGTAAACTTCAGGCTTAGCAACTGGCCTGGGCTAACCTACCATTGTAAATTTCCCACAATCCCCTGGGGCGATGCTATGATGAACATTCCAGGGCATTGTGGGAAATTTTAAATGATGGCTTGAAACCACCCAGTGCAGGGGCCCTAGAGAACCTGTTGCCAGTGGACCCTACCAGGGCGACAGAGCCCTGGCAGTTGCGCAAAACTGCCAGGTAGCATCAGCAGTCTCGATACCCACTTAACTTCCATGCCACATAAGCAGTAAACACATTCTTCAACAGTCCTCCACAGCCTGGCACCCCCAAATGTTGTTCGAGGCCATCCACACAAGCCAGAATGACTTGGGTTGCCATATTTCAAAAAGTGAAAATCTGGGCACAAGAGTTATTGAACTTTTTCTGCCCAGACGCTGTTTATGGGGGGCAAATCCCGGCTATGTCTGGGAAATTCCAGGCGTATGGCAGCCCTAAGAATGACCAATCAGGGATGACAGGAGAAAGTTTGACCTCCAAGTACCCATGCATTACCTTAGCCTTTCCATCCCATTTTCTCTGGACCCTGAAGTTGGGGGGTCAAAGGTATGCCAACCTTTAAAAAGGTATATACTTTTAAAATTCTGAACTGATACACCCTAGACTGTGCTCACAGTTCTTAAACCTGCAAATGAGGAAAGTTCCAACAGTTCATTTGAGTTTTCATAATCATACCAAACAAATGTGTAGGGTACAAATAAAATTATTATTATTATTATTATTATTATTATTATTATTATTATTACCTACTGCAACCTTGACACAAGCGTCACAACAGCAACACCAGTGACTAAAGCATGAAAAACAGGGACCTGGTTTCATATAAATGAATTTGAAAATGAAAGATTTAAAATTGTAGATAAAGGAAAATTACTGCATTTCCCCACCTCTCCACACCGACCTCCCAATATAGTCTTAAGGGGCCAGATATGAAGTCCTACACATTACTTTATAATAGAAAATGATACATTTTTTAAAAAAATCAAAACTTAAAAATACCTTATGCATAATGATTTCATTTGACATCTACAAGCCACCATCATAAACATTTAAATACTCATATAATCATAGCCATATGTGGAGCTATTCTCTTTGCAGCTACTTGGGAGACATTTTACAGAAGTTCCCTACACATTATTTGTATTAACGTCAATTAGGTGAACAACCATAAAAGCAAGTGACATTTTGAGAAAATACACAGAAGCCTAAATTAATAACACGGGGCACAATACAGCTTGAGTTAGCAGCATAGTACATGAGGCCCATTCGAAAGGATCAGAAGGCACTGTCTTGTGCTGAGTTAGTCCATTGGCCCAGCTCAGTAGTACCAACACAGGCTGGCAGCAGCTCTCCAAGGTATTCCCCAGCTTTACCTGGAGATTCCAAGGAATGGACCTGGGACTTGTGTTCCACCTCTGACCCTTTCGATGGGCGAGATTCAAGCATATAGAACATAGAATTGTAGAGTTGGAAGGGACCATGCCATCTAGACCAGGCATCCCCAACCTTGGGCCCTTCAGATGTTTTGGCCTACAACTCCCATGATCCCTAGCTAACAGGACCAGTAGTCAGGGATGATGGGATTTGTAGTCCAAAACATCTGGAGGGCCCAAGGTTAGGGATGCCTGATCTATTCGAGACCCCACAATGCATGAATATGCAGCAGTCCCATACAGGGATCGAACCTGCAACCGTGGCATTATCAGCACCATGCTCTAACCAGCTGAGCTATCCAGGCTTGTTTAGCTCTTCCTTTTTTTATTAGTGGGACTTTAAAGTGCACAATTCTAGCCGCATCACACTGAAACATTAAATTAACTTACAAAATGTTGTAGGCTGATGCAGCCTCAGAGAGGCACAAAGGGAAGGCTAGCTAGATGTATTGATATTATTTTGTGCCCCGGGCCTTATTCCTGATGTGAATGGTACATGAATTGCTTATTACAGGCAACAACTATTATTATAATTATTTATTTGATATATACCCTGCCCTTCCTCCACAAGAAGTCTAGGGCATCACGCAGAACAACTATAGGTTAGGGAAGAGAGACAACCTCATTCCTAAATGGGTGTGCGGGGGCTGCCCCCCCCCCACACACATTTTTTTCCAACGCATTTCATTCCCTCCTGCCTTTTTCCCTCTGATTTTCACTCATGTTCCCAACATTCCTGTCTTTTTCTTTCGTTCCTTCTCCGTTGTTTCCCTGCCTGCCTGTTCCTGTATTCTCTTGGTTCCTGAAAGTCCAGGGGCAGGTGAGGGGCAAACTGCTTGTGCAATAAGAGAGGGGCAAGAGAGAATAAACCCTCCATTGAAGGCTGGGCTTCAGCTTTTCCTTGATCTCACTGTTGAGTAGCCCTTGCTTGTCCACCCAGCTGTAAACAGATGCTTAATCCACTGGGATTAGGAAATCAAAAGGCGACTTCACACGGTGAGCCTCAGTATACTGCCTTGTGTTCTGCTACAAAGTCGTAGAAACTGTCTACCTTAAAACAAACCTGCCTCATGAGCTGGAAGCATTGACCTTTGGTCTGATGATATAAGGAGGAGCACGTAGGTTTCAGGGTAAAAGATATTCACATGGGAAGTCACGTCGTCTGAAGGCTGCAATCCTAAACACTTACTGTTTAGTTTGCAATCTGTTTATTAGCCTGCAACAACGCCTTTGGACTTTAACCCAAGATCTTACAAGTTTTTAAATATGGGTTCATCAGTTTTAATGGGTCTACTCTTGAGTGTGACATGTGGGAGGGTGTAGATTATTGCCCTGCCTTCAACCCACATCAACTGTTTTCAGTTCCTCATGCAGTGCAGCACCCAAGGCCAGTCGACATACGTTTTTATGGTTGTTTACAAGCCATTGAATCACCCTCCGTTTCTACTTGGAACAGCTTTCCTCTCCTCAGCTACGCCCTGCTCTAAATTATTCTCAGCTCCTTCATATGTACTATTTCAGTGCAGAGCCCAAAAGGCGAATGGGAATGTTCTTTTAAACATTTTCACCGAGGCAATTTTGTAATAGTAAACAAGCAAGATACTTTTGCTGTCGCCGCAAAAGCTACCCACCATGGCCTTGCAGACAGTCCTTGCATTCCAGCTCAGCTCTGCATTTACTAGCAACTTCAAAACAATCCAAAACAATCCTTGAACCATTCGAAGAGTTCCCATTTATATGGCTTTTGAAAAATGTCAGCCGAGCCCTTGTCTGGTGTCACCCAAGAATGCCAGTCTTTCTATTACGAGTCGCCGTTACTCATTTCCAGGAAAGTCGCCGTGTTAGGGTCCTTCCACATAAGAGGATGATTGTGGAATTAATTGGTGTCACTCGTGGACTTAAGTTTTTTGCACCATCTAAATGATGCCGCCATCCTCAAGATGCCAGTCATTACTTTAAAAAAAAGCAATCAGCCTCTGAAAATTGTAAGAATTACCACCCCTTCTCCACGTACACACACAACTGTCAATGCTGGAAAAAGTCCAAGACAATGACTTCAGCCCAATGCATGAGTTAGCAGTCATTCAATCTTTTCATATATATTGTTCTATGAGCTGCCAAGACCAAGCCCACCAAGTGTCCCTATTTGCCAGTGACAGTCTCAGATTTACAGAAGCTGTCCCAGTTTCTGATTGCATCCCATAATTTCCTGCTTTTCCTTTGTTGTTGTTCAGTCGTTTAGTCATGTCCAACTCTTCGTGACCCCATGGACCAGAGCACGCCAGGCACTCCTGTCTTCCACTGCCTCCCGCAGTTTGGTCAAACTCATACTGGTAGCTTCGAGAACACTGTCCAACAATCTCGTCCTCTATCGTCCCCTTCTCCTTGTGCCCTCAATCTTTCCCAACATCAGGGTCTTTTCCAGTGAGTCTTCTCTTCTCATGAGGTGGCCAAAGTATTGGAGCCTCAGTTCAGGATCTGTCCTTCCAGTGAGCACTCAGGGCTGATTTCCTTCAGAATGGAGAGGTTGGATCTTCTTGCAGTCCATGGGACTCTCAAGAGTCTCCTCCAGCACTATAATTCAAAAGCATCAATTCTTCGGTGATCAGCCTTCTTTATAATCCAGCTCTCACTTCCATACATCACTACTGGGAAGTCCTTAGGAAGTCCCTATTTTCATCAGAGAAATGTTGGAGGGCATTGTGTTGTGTGACACACACACCCCAAATCAAGGAGATAAGTAACTTTACAACCTTTAAAAGACAATTGAAGGCAGCCCTGTATAGGGAAGGTTTTTTTAAATGTTTAATGTTTTATTAAGTTTTAATATATGTTGGAAGCCGCCCAGAGTGGCTGGGGCAACCCAGTCAGATGCGCGGGTTATAAATATTATAATAATAGTAACAGTAGTATTTGTAATAACAATAATAGTAATAATAATAATAATTGAATAGGGTGTCCTTATTTCCATCGGATAAATGTTCGAGGGTATGCAAGACTCAGGAGACATAACTGAAAACCTGATGATCTCTGGCACATATGCATGCTTGCTTACAACATTAAAGAAAGAAACCTCAGTAGCTCTCCAGAAAAGCAAAATGAAAACCCTCCCAAACATAGCTGTCAAGTGTCCCTTATTTGAAGGGACAGTCCTTTATTCCAGCGCCATGTCCCGCTGCTGTCCCTTATTGATGGATGTCCCTTAAATGTCCCTTAAATGATGTCCCTTAAATTTCAAATGAAGCAGCTCCTCTCCCTCCCTCCCTGCTGGCCAGGGAGAAGGGAGGCTCCAACTGTGTTGCTTGGCTGTGTTGCTCACCCAATAAGAAGTCTAAGAACGACTGGGGGGTGGAGCTTGCATGCCTTGTGTGTAGCTAGTTAATGCAAGCTGAGGGGGTTTTTGAATGCTGGACGCCATTTTGTTGCACGTGCTGCTGCAAACTTTGCAGTGCACTGCAAAGCCAGGCCGGGGAGCCATCTTAAGTTGAGGCTGCATAGGCCTTGCGGTGCATGTGATTCAGATTCTATTCAGTTGAACCTCTGGTTACAAAGTTGGTTGGACAGTGTTCTTGAAGCTACCAGCATGAGTTTGACCAGACTGCAGGAGGACAGGAATACTGAAGTGCCTGGAACAGGTGAGGCTGCAGGTCCCTTATTTTGGCTGCTGGTCCCTTATTTTCAAGGCTGCTGGTCCCTTATTTTCAAATCTGTAAATTGACAGCTATGCTCCCAAAACACCTCACCAGCATTTTAGCGGTGGAACGCACCAGGGATAATGACTGCTCTTGGTAAATAAGGACAGTTGGGACATATGTCAAATAGCATTTCAATACACACGTCATCTCACCCTTAAAAACGACAACAAACATTTCATTTAGTTTTCATGAGCAATTTACATTTCAGTTGAAGTTTCTGAAGAGGAGCCCTTTGGCACAGAATTTGCAAGAGAAACGCTGCAAAAGGTATTTCTCCCTCTCTCAGGGAACAGAGGTACAGGAGCCTTCTCTGTTCTGCCACTCCAGAGACATATGTTCTGCTATCCCACCAGTTATGAAGTGATTATTAGAGTGGCACAAACAGATTTTTTTTTAACTAAGTGAAGGTGCTATTTTCTCAGGTTCTGCGAGAACACACACACACTAATTTTTACCCATCCAATCTGTTCTCTAGGAGCTCAATGTCCGCAGGGTTTATGAGGCCATCTTAGGTGTTGGAGTTTTAGCAACATTTATAGGGTGCTACCTAACAGCAGAAGTTTGAAGGGTGGGGGGAGAAGAAGTGGAAGAGAACAATACAAGTTTTAAAGTCTGTGGGGGAAATAATTTAAAAACCAATTTGAAGTTATTCACCCAGACTTTGCCTTGACAATACAAACAAAGCCATGCTTTAAAATACAACTCTTTGAGGAAACCATGAATGGTCAACTGAAGCAGGGCCTCTGATTTATTATTTCAGATACAGTGGTATCCATTGACAAACATTTCGGTTTTCGAACACCGTAAGCCCGGAAGTAAATGCTTCGGTTTTCAAACACACCTTGGAAGTCGAACATGCCATGCGGCTTCTGCATTGAGTTTTCCATACTGAGGCTTCCATATTGAGTTTTCGGTTTTCAAACGTTTCAGAACTCAAACGGTCTTCCGGAACGGATTGTGTTCGAAAACCAAGGTACCACAATGTATTTGTATAAACCTTAATATTCAGAATTTCTAAGCAGTGTGTCTAAAATAGTTTTTTATAAGAAATATGTTGATTGAGAATTTTGACATAAAATACAGTCAGAGTCTACAGAACAAGAATAGAAAAAGCAAGAGGAGAAAGAGAGCGAAAAAGAGAAAAAACCCTTTATAAAGGCCCTTTATCATATTTTTATCATATATATCCTATCATTTAACCACACGCAGAGAGGTAGACCCCCCCCCATCTCCCACCTGGGACCCTACTTCTTCTCGCTGGGAGACCCTTTCTATCCTGCCTTTCATGCCAGGACCCCCCTTCTCCAACTGTCCCCTTCCCATGTGTGTCCTCTTCAGTCCAATTTAAAGGACTCCTCCCTCCCACCCAAAAAAAGCTTTTTATAAATGTTTAATACAGAGAATATGAACAATTAAAATTCATCACGCCAACAAAACTGAACTACCTTAACATGCCTGTTGAAATAAAGTCTTTGTCATGCACCTGAGATTCAGCAAGGAGGGTGTCTGTCTAATCTCAGGTGGGTGGGAGTTCCACAGGCTTGGGCCCACTATACCGAATGTACAGCTTCAAGTGCCATGCAGCTGAACTGGGGGGGGGGGGAGGGGAGGGGACCCACCAACAGAGACCCTGAAAACCTCAGAGTTTGGGAAAGGGTGTTAATTCAACTGTTAATGGATTTCACATTGACCAAATGAATTAAACAACTATTTGTTAAGAAGCTGTAGAAAGGGTTAAAGGGGCTTGTTTTGTTTCTATTCGATCGGGTAATTTATGAAGGTGCAGGAGCAGAGCAAGTAAATAATAATAAGAAAGTTGGCAACACCATTTTTAAATGCATACCTTGAGCTGTCACAAAGGCTTGGTTGGAGTAGTTAACAAATGTAAGACCACCACAGACCACCTTTCTCTGGACACCCTAGCATTTGTAAATTTGGTGCATGGACCCCTTCAGAAATGTTAGAAAGGAATCTGTTGTTTAAATGGGCATTGGCAAAAGTCTCTCAAAGTTCTCAGAGGCCCTACTGCACCATATTTGATGAGCAGTAGGGTGCACCTTCTGGGGGAAATGTGCCCCAAATTGATTTTTCGCTGGGTCGCAAAGTTAAGAGTCTTGTCGTTTGCTCGTTTCTGTCTCCAGAGATAGGACAAAAGTTGTTCCGAGGCAGGGACACACACACCCAACTTTCTGACTTTTTAAGAAAACAGTGTCAGTGCGTCTGAGAACCGTCTATAGAATGAAACATCCCCTCTGCTAGAGGAAAAAGTATTAAACCAATGTTTCCAGAAATAGGTATTGGTTTGCACTGAGACAAATATACTTACCACTTCCTAATAAAGAATGTGCAAGGAGCCATTCTCTCTCTCTTCTGTTGAAACACCTCCGCACCATCTTCTTAGAAAATGTAACCACATGTGCTATCAAGCTTCTTGAACTGGGGTTTTAAATACAGTGATGGAGCGGTAAGTTCTGAAGTGCAGAAGCTCATCGTGATGCCCCCATAGCCACGTTCCCAAAGAGAGTCCAAAAGATGCAGGCAGCTGTGTTGATCCAAATACACAGCCACACACATACATATACACAAATATACACCCACCAAAAAGCATCAGTATGTAGCATAATAGGATCAGCTCACAATCACCAAATAGATGTTTATGGAAGAAATTCAACTCGAAAGACAAATGGAGCTTTAACAAAAGCTGAAATGAAACCTTTTGATTTTAATTCAAAACAATCTTGCAGAGTGGTGTTGCCATTTAAACGGATAACCTGAAGTAGGGACCCATCAAAGGAAAGGAAAAAGTATCTAGCCTCTGCATTAATGTTTTCCTCATTCTCTGGCTTCCCTCCATTCTGAAATTTACTAGACTAGTCTAGCAAACCACTGTGACTTGGTGCAACTGCGTGAAGGAGAAGGATCCAATGGAAATACTTTTCATGAAGGTCATGCTGTGGGCACATTTAGCATTCTTAGCTAACAATCATTATAGCGCTGAGCTCTTGCTAAGCCCTCAGCACGCTTGCTGAAGATGAAAGACCATGAAGTTATTAGCTGCTATCAATGACCAGTGGTGGGGACTTAGGTAGGCATGAACCTTGAGATTGTTCAATGGGAGTTTCTGCATCAGCATAGTACCCGAGGATCCCCCAGGACCCTCTTGAGATGGCTGGAAGTTATTGTGTGTGACACTGATGTTGGAGAGAATGGCCTGCTAATCTAGGCAATGTGAAAGCAGAGCCACAAGCAACAGAACAGGCAATTTGTCCCAGAAACTTTTTGGATGGTTGCTGCAATATCAGCCCATCATTTACTGAACTTCATGAAGGTAAAAAATAACATGAAATCCAGCATTATAGCCACAGGTAGTTTCCTGCCTCAGAGCAACTGTTCTACTAGCAATCCTAGGGATGGCAATGGCTTTTGGATAGGTTCACAGGCAGACAGTGGCCATGTGCATAATGTATGTTTGTGGAGGGTCAGTTCCAACAGCCAAGTGGACATGTGGTCAAGAACAAGGATTGCTGCCACAATCCTGCTCCTTCAGGTGTGTTCAATGTGCCTACAGTCAATGCTTAAAGGCTTAGCATGTGCACCTTTAAAATACTGTGATGTGTTTGTGGGTGCTAGACTTCTCCTAAATCCCTAGGACCAATAGGTGCTAGAATTCAATTAAGGCTTGGGTGTCAAAAGCTAATTGGGAGAGGCTAGTCTCCTGTGTGAGATGATAGCTTGACCTGTGTGTATTTGGGCTGTGTGTTAAGCTTTTTAACCCTCCAGAATTAGCATGTGCGAAAAGCTAACTTACCAAACTGTGTATTAAAGGTAAAGATTCAACGGAGCTATGATACATGTACGTTGTATCTTGTCAAAAAATGTTCAGCGGTTTGTGTGTATGTGTGTTTGCAGGAGATTGCTGGGGAGAGATCTGTCTCTGCACCATTTAACGTGCTTTGCTGTTGAAGCAGCAGATATCCTTGATTAATAACAAAAGGGTTTTCTCTTCTCTCCCCCTGCCTCCCCCCCACCTCCGCCTCTTAGGGATCAGAGCCGTTTCCCACCCTCTGTATGCAAACCCAGCGACACAAACTGTGTCCATTAGCATTTCAAGGGACTTCCTACTAAAGAGCGGCAATAAAGCTCCTCTCCGTGGGTGAAATCCATTTTGTCCTCTCTGGTGACATCTGTTCTAACTTCTCAAGCCAAAAAGGAAACCAGATAATGCCACAGAGCCTTTTGATTTACTGTATTGGCACTTGCAGCAATGTGTCGAACTCTTAAAGCATGTAACCCTAGTGGACGTACATGGCTGCGTCAATGGGAACATCTGCATATTCCCACCACATAGTGTGAACGGAAGGAATTCCAGAACTCCCTTCCCCGGCTTTTTTACTATCACACTTCACATTTCCATTCTTGCTTGGTCTGCTGTTGGACAACATGCATTTTAAAACACCACCACCACCACCACTTTTGCTGTGTATAGGCTGCTGCTGGTTTCCATACCCTCCAACATTTATCCAATGAAAATAGGGACATCTATTATTATTATTATTATTATTATTATTATTATTATTATTATAACAACAGTGGTACCTCAGGTTACATACGCTTCAGGTTACAGACTCCGCTAACCCAGAAATAATGCTTCAGGTTAAGAACTTTGCTTCAGGATGAGAACAGAAATCGTGCTCCGGCGGTGCGGCAGCAGCAGGAGGCCCCATTAGCTAAAGTGGTGCTTCAGGTTAAGAACAGACCTCCGGAACGAATTAAGTATTTAACTCGAGGTACCACTGTATTATTATTATTATTATTATACCCCGCCCATCTGACTGGGTTGCCCCAATCACTCTGGATGGCTTATAAAAACATAATAAAACATTAAACATTAGAAAAACTTCTCTATACAGGGCTGCATTCAGATGTCTTCTAAATGTTATATAGTTACTTATCTCCTTGGCTTGTGGGATTGCATAAGAAGAAGAAGAAGAGATATCCCGCTTTATCACTACCCTAAGGAGTCTCAAAGCAGCTCACAATCTCCTTTTATTTCCTCCCCCACAACAAACACTCTGTGAGGCAAGTGAGGCTGAGAGACTTCAGAGAAGTGTGACTAGCTCAAGATCATCCAGCAGCTGCACATGGAGAAGCGGGGAAGCGAACCCTGTTCACCAGATTACGAGTCCACCACTCTTAACCACTACACCACACTGGCTCGCCATACCATCCAACATTTCTCTGACGAAATTATGGATGTCCTACCATACCCTCTACCATTTCTCCAATGAAAACAGGAATGTCCTGAGGAAAGTGGGACATTCTGGGATCAAATCAGAAACCAGGACGTCTTCTGAAAATCCAGGACTGTCCCTGGAAAATAGGGAGACTTGGAGGTCTGGCTCTGAACCCCTCTTTTCCCACAAGTTGGCTTTCATTCATAACACAATAAATAATAATAGTCAAGAAGACGATCAGCCCAGATGACCAATTACCAAATGGTAACTTGCTACAATATGTATGCAGATTTTACAAAATGTTGGGCTTGAATGGTAGCCTGCACCAACCCAGAATTATTATTATTTTTTGGTGGGGGGAGCGGGGGCAGAGAGACAGGGGAATCTTGGTATTTATACTTTAGTTACAGACGCCCGAACAATGCAGGATAAAAGACCAAATTTAAAACGTGCAGGATTCTTACTCCTTTATACCATCTGTGCTGTATAGGCCTTAGCTCTTTTACATTGGTCATCCTGGGAACAAAAAGCTGAAAGCAGATTCCAGCAGTTTTTCCATTCACTATTCATTCAGAGGTTCATCAGCTCCATATGGATTCAGCCAACTGCTGTGTTAAATCAGAGGCCTTTCCCAGAATTGACATGGTAATGAAGTCATGGTATTGCTTGCAGAAAAGGCCTCTATAGGTATTCTACTCTTCAACAAACCCAGCCTTTTCACCCTATTCAGTCCCCAAAATAGACTCAAACCGTTCCAACATCTGTGAACTGGGTTCTGGCCGTTGGGTGAGCGATATGTTTTATGACACCAACATGTTTTAAGCGCTGGTTAACACGACTCCTACATGGTCCTGGGAAAACGCAACAGATTCCAATGTATGGGGCACTTGCTAATACGTACTGCATCCCCTTTTTATTCATTTGCATTCAAAAACATATTTAAAGCTCACACTTGATCTGTAACCCGAGATATTCAGTGTGAGTCTTATAAACATTGTCTTTGATAAGGAGCACACTGAAGGTTAAAAAAATAAAGCTGCCAAATAGTTTAAAGAACAAATAGTTTGAATGGCGTTCTAATAGCTAATGAACCAGTGCCTTTCTCATAGCTGTCAACGTTTCCCTTATTCCGAATAGGATTCCTCGCAAGAAAAGGGAAAAGTTGACAGCTATGGCCTTTTTATCAAGTTGCAAAAAAAGTTTGAATTCAGATTGATCAAGGATAAGGGAAATGCATGCTTTTGTAGTACACTATCTGCAGATCAGGCAGACCCTGATCAAGAGATAGTGATTATTAGCTTGTGAAAGCACATTTCTGCTTATCCATCACCCGCTGGATTAGTAGCGGCGCATGCAAAAGCCACATGTGCAAAACCATGTGCATGTGGTCCACAATGCTAGATCTCTCCCAAGAGTCAAGCAGATGCTTGGGTCTTAAGGCACTCAGGATTTTAAAAGGTGAGCACCGGCACTTTTGAACCGAGCCCAAATACTATGCAACAATTGCAAAAATGCAAATGTAACATACAGACAGCTGCAAATTATGACAACTGCTTACTGCTGCACAAGTAAGGGCTAATAAGCACAGACATGTCTCTCTCCCCACCCCAACTTCTTTTTCTTTCCTTTTACAAAGTCAGTGAGAGGTTGGGAGGAAATGCTCTGGCATTCATGAAAGGAAAGACACATGCACACAGGTGTGGTCGACAGATGGATCTTGCATAGTAGATTACTCAGAAAAGTTTACTTCCCATGATGTAATTCTACTGCCTGAACATTAAGATGACAACTGCTGAGTCACACAGAACTGGCCAGTCCCATGTGATCCTGCGCTTGCAAATTCTTTGAAGTTTAAAGTACAACCGGATAGAAAACTCAAAAGAACTTTGCTTTAAAAACACAGCAAAGGACAGAAGAGATGTTCTGCGTGTCACGTTAAACCACTGTTTACTCTAAAGCAGCCTTGGCTTCCCCAACTGTGGTTTGCTTGAAAGAAGCAAATCACAAATGCTGCGTCGTGCGCAATGCTAAGCCAGCCTGTTTTTCCTCCTCATCCACCTTACTTTCTGGCATAGCACAAACAGGAGCAGGGAAGGAGAGAATCAGGACACTGCTCTCACACATTACACTATAATTTAAAATAAATTCTGGTCTAATGTGACATCTGAACCTGGTCTCTGTCTTAAATATAATGAATTATACTGTATAGCTGCTTTCCGTATTAAAAGAGGAGAGGAGAGAGGAAGAGATTACATATCAGAGACAACAGTTGCATACTAGTATAGATTTACCCTGCATAGTTAAACATTCAAAACAATTCTGTAAATTTTTGTGCGGACCACATAAAAGTTGACTGCAATAAAGGGTGTTTCACTTTTAAAAAAATGTGAATAGCAAGCTCTGGTAAATTTGCCCCTTGTTTCTCAAACACGTATGTTTAGTTGGGATGGCCATGACAAAACTAATAGTTAAGATAAGCATCACATTAGCTCAGTTGGTTAGAGTGTGGTGCTGACATCGTCAAGGTTGCAGGTTCGATCCCTGTATGGGGCAGCTGCATATTTCTGGACTAGATGGTCTTCAGGGTCCCTTCCAACTCTATGATTCCAAGAGAGGCACATTTCTGAGTCTCCCCCACCACCATAATTTCAGATACAACAGTGCATTTGCTCTTTGCTCTCGACATTCATTGGGTTAGGCACCGCGTTAGCCCTGAATTTCGGAATACTCATTCCTGGCTTTAGTGCCAAGAAAATCGTGATGAAGGGCGAGTAAAGATATTGGGTCTACAGCAGGAGAGTCTTTCATGCAGTCTTGGTGTGTGAGGCAAGAAAAAACCTTCTCAACCATAGTTTGTTAAGGAGCTTAAAAATATATATATCCTACGGTACAATGTTGGCTGAAATTTCTTTCTAGTGTTAATAATGCTGCCTTTACATAGCTAAAAAATAATAATTGCCACTGCCGTATTTAGAATTAGTGAATCAGCCAACTGAGGGCATCAGAGACTGTTTGTTTAAGTCCCGTACAATATTCTGGGAGCATAGCGTCTTTCAGCAGCTATATTTTAAACATGAACCAACCAAATGACCTTTGTTGCTGTGCCCCAACTTTTACCTTTGGCTGTACCCACCAATGCAAAGTGGCCCCTGAAAGGCTGATCAGGAAGAAATGTGGCCCTCAGGATGAAAATTCCCAATTCCCAAATAACCCAATTCCTGAGAGGAAAAGCAGAAGTCTCCATTATGCCAACTGCCCATGAAACATGTTGCAGATGGCATTGTATGAGATCTTCAGACATCACAAGAGGTGAACACAGTGTGGATTTGAAACATGAGCGTGGCATCCCAATGGCTGGTTTCCTGTTAACTGTGGGAAGAGAGAATGAGGTTCCTGTGTCCTTGCCCACATCCTTGAGAAGAAACCAGGATCTTCCGTGTTATCACCAGTTTTCGTAGCCTTTGTCAATATACAAAAACGCTCGGATCAACTTTACAGGCTCCTTTGATAAACAGCAAGGTGGCTCTTTCATAGAGCGTTGCAAGTTTCCAGGGATTAGGGTGAGTAATTCTCCTATTGTTGTTGAAAGCTGCCATCAGTCATACTCAACGTTAGTCAACTGGCCCAAGCACATTGCAGAGCAAGAGCTGGGATAGTGGTTTGATCATAAAGAACCCAAATAGAGGCTGAAAGAAAGGGAAACAAGGTAGTATTCGTAGGCAATATATATCAGCTTCTCCTCCCCCAATTTTGCTTAATTTATTGCATTGTTTTTTGAGTTAGGGTACATTTTCCATCCGTTTTCTTTCGGCATTCTTCGTCTCCCTGATGGCCGACCCCTGCAGTACCTCCCATGCAGATCTTTTTAAAATGCTAGACATCAACTTAACAGGGAAGGATGTTTGAGAGTTATTAAATGGAACAGTCTCCAGGATCAGGAAAGGAGTTGGATCTGACAGAGTTCCCAAGCTGCTTATACATGTCCGTGTGAATAACATTCTTATTAATCTGTTAATTCTAGACTCAAGATGCATTAGCACGGAGACAAAGAAAAAGGTTAGCCCTCTCCTCGCGCAGCCTCGGGCCTTGTTTGCTTATCACACTTCGCTGCACCACCTCACTGAAGACAGACCAATGTGTCTTCATCTACCGCAAACATAATCACTTGGTTTCGGCCTTGGTTGTTAAGAGAGTTCGGATTCTCTGCTACAAATTGATGCTGGTTGAATCCACTTCCACCATGCATCTCACCTGCGTTGCCTGGCTTTTTGAAGGCAAAGGAAGCTCATCTAGGTCAGTACTGACTACACTGACTGAGAGCAGCACTTCTTCAGATTTTCAGGCATGGTTCTCTCCCAGCCTGACCTGGAGATGTTGGGGATTGAGCATGGGCTTTTTCCAAGCAAGGGAGACGCTCTGCCGCTGAGCTAGTCCTTCCTAGGAAGGCATGCCTTCATGAAGCATGTCAAGGTTGAAGGTTCGATCCCCCTATGGGACAACTGCACGGGGGGGGTTGGACTAGATGATCCTCAGGGTCGCTTCCAACTCAACAGTTCTATACAGTGGTACCTCAGGTTACATACGCTTCAGGTTACAGACTCCGCTAACCCAGAAATAGTGCTTCAGGTTAAGAACTTTGCTTCAGGATGAAAACAGAAATCGTGCTCCAGTGGTGCAGCAGCAGCAGGAGGCCCCATTAACTAAAGTGGTGCTTCAGATTAAGAACAGTTTCAGGTTAAGAACGGACCTCCGGAACGAATTAAGTACTTAACCTGAGGTACCGCTGTAGTACTGAGACTGAAGGTTTTGCAGTCGTCCCCCCCCCCAATAATGAAGAAAAAAACCTTGTTTACCAGAGAAGTAGGCCAGTCACTAGGAGCAGTGGCAGCTCTTTCAAATCTCCTTAACCTCCCCACCCCAAGAATATATATATGTAAATGTTTATGCATCTATCAAAAAATGGTGATTGGATACTGACAAAAAGAGCCTAATTGATCTTTTGCAACTATTGTACATTTAAAAAAACAAAAACTCTGCCATTCCCAGCAGACTACATACTGAATTAACTTCAACTTTCCATCGGTCTAGTCTGGAAGGATCAACTGAAAAAAAAAAACACAATAAAAGTAGACTACTGCATTGTTCCATTTCTGCAAATAATCCAGTTATTCCACATCTAAGACAGGAATCGTTTCGAATTTGTAAGCCTGAGTTTTAAACCTCCTGGAAATAATTGTTTCCTACAGAGCACCCCTGAGCTGCGCAAGCATGTTGCCGTGAGCCAGGATTGTTGAAATTATATGGGAACCCTGCAGGCAACAGCTGGGTCCTGCTACATATTTGAAAATGACCGATAATAAGCACCATGGAGATTCCCTTAATACCAGTAATAGCAGTGTCAGTTAAGTCACCCCGCCGAAAGCATGTGTTTTACGTTACTCTCCATTCCTGACTTGGTGGGTCAGAATGGGGAGCAAGTAATGCCAGTACAACAAACTTCCAAGTTTACTGAGAATTAGCTCATATATATAATCTGGAGATCTCAAACTTCCCCTAAAACTTTAAGCTGTAATGATGACGATGATGATGATGACAGCGACATAAATAATGCAGGGCACTTCATGCAAATCCGTCTTAACCCCACCCCTGCTGCTAAGAAAGAAAGGTTGGCTCCCCGCTCAAACAGTCACCTGGAACACATTTCCAAGATCTCCTTGCTAATCCAATTTCCCATCCGCCACCCCAAAACCCTCCGACGAAACTGAAACGGCATTCTATGATCCTCATTCACTAGGGTCCTGCCCCTTGAAATCTGTCACCGAGGCTGTGGTGAACAGCATAGGAAGATGCTTTTCGAAAGAATCGGGAGGTATTATTTTCAATTTAGTTGGTCCTATAATTCCACAAGCTGGTATCTGCAAGCAATTTTCCAATAGACTATTCCCCTGCCTAAAAAGCAGAGACATCACCTTGCCAACAAAGGTCCATATAGTTAAAGCTATGGTTTTCCCAGTAGTGATGTATGGAAGTGAGAGCTGGACCATAAAGAAGGCTGATCACCGAAGAATTGATGCTTTTGAATTATGGTGCTGGAGGAGACTCTTGAGAGTCCCATGGACTGCAAGATCAAACCTATCCATTCTTAAGGAAATCAGCCCTGAGTGCTCACTGGAAGGACAGATCCTGAAGCTGAGGCTCCAATACTTTGGCCGCCTCATGAGAAGAGAAGACTCCCAGGAAAAGACCCTGATGTTGGGAAAGACTGAGGGCACAAGGAGAAGGGGACGACAGAGGACGAGATGGTTGGACAGTGTTCTCGAAGCTACCAGCATGAGTTTGACCAAACTGTGGGAGACAGTGGAAGACAGAAGTGCCTGGCGTGCTCTGGTCCATGGGGTCATGAAGAGTCAGACACGACTAAACAACTAAACAACAATTCCCCTGCCCTGTAACAACTATAGTTGTTAAGAGGCCATTTTCAGGATCCTGTGCGCCTTTATATGCTATTGTATGGGTCGGACTCTTAATATGCAGATCAACTTCTCCTCTTGCTGCAGAGAGTGTGGCACAAACCAGATTAAAACACTCTACACAAGAAGAAGAAGAAGAAGAAGAAGAAGAGTTTGGATTTGATATCCCGCCTTTCACTCCCCTTCAGGAGTCTCAAAGCGGCTAACATTCTCCTTTCCCTTCCTCCCCCACAACAAACACTCCGTGAGGTGAGTGGGGCTGAGAGACTTCAAAGAAGTGTGACTGGCCCAAGGTCACCCAGCAGCTGCATGTGGAGGAGCGGAGACGCGAACCCGGTTCCCCAGATTAGGAGACTACCGCTCTTAACCACTACACCACACTGGCTCTTCCTTCCTTAAACAAGGAATGTTTCCTTCCTTAAACAAGGAATGTTTAAAAGCCACTTCTGCCTCTGCCTCATGAATTAGTGAAAGGAGGGGGTTCTGGAGGGTGGGTACTATCACGGAGAAGGCCTGCTTCCAAGCGACAATCTTGCAAAGGACTAGCAGAGTCTCCTCTGAAGATCTTAAAAGATCAACTTCGTCTGCCCTGGGGAGGCTGCTAGGTACCTGGTTCCAGGTTACTTATGGCTTTAAATGCCTGCAGCAAAACCTCAGAATTGAGTCGGTAGCTAAAAGGCAGCCAATGCAGATTTTTCTCAGTACGATGTAATATGTGTAAAAGCTCAGCATCCTCAGTTGGTAGAGCACAAGACTCTTAATCTCAGGACCACTGGTTTGGGCAAACACATTAGGCAAAAATATTCCTGCATTGCAAGGGGTTGGACTAGACTGATGACTCTAGAATTCTGAGATTCTATCCTCGCAACTGCATATTGCACTAATTCCCTACTTTTGCTGTTACAGTTCTTGCCATACAGTTGGTATGTGGGTCAATCTTAAGGAAAAATTTAATGCATCTCAACGGACAAAGATCTGGCCCATCATCTCTTTTAGACTGGTCTCTGCCAGCATCTTGGAGAATTCTTTAAAAGTCACCCATTGGTGGTATTTTTTCGCCAGTGTGTTTGGTTCTTATTGCAAGATCAGGATCTCCCTTGTGCTCGTGGGGCTGTGGAGACACATGGTGGAGTCCATAAATTTTGGAAACAAATTATTGCAAAGATCAGTACACAATGTGATTCTAGGTCCTACTCTATGTGTTTTATCTGTTTTTGGTAAAGGCGATGTGGATCTTATATGTAAACAGTTAATTGTATATCTGGCAGCTGCTCATTTAGTAATCGCTCAGGGCTGGAAAGATGCTTTGTGTTATACCTAGAAAACTGGTTCAGGAAAGTTATGCTCTCTGCTATTTCACAGACATTGACATGTAATCTTTGTGTTGCTAGGGGTTACGCCAGGCCAGGCTTCCTCAAACTCGGCCCTCCAGATGTTTTAGGACTACAACTCCCATCATCCCTAGCTAACAGGACCAGTGGTCAGGGATGATGGGAATTGTAGTCCCAAAACATCTGGAGGGCAGAGTATGAGGAAGCCTGGGTTACGCTGACCCATCTGATTTCACCTGTTTTGGGAGTTATTTATTAAATATATGACACCTGCAGTGACACAGTTGGCAAATTCCTTCGAAATATGAGTTTGGCAGTGTCTGTAAACAGGCAAGACCTTTCTTCCCTCTTTGCCCCATTTTCTTCATTGTAATTTGTGTTTTTATACCCTATTTATAATTTTATACTTTTATAATTTCATAATTGTACCCATTTGATTTACTTCCTGGTTGTTGTTGTTTTTTTAAAAAAATCTTTTTACTTTATCATCAAAATTTCATTGTGTTGTATACAAATGATTTTGTTGTTAATGTCCATTTTTCTTTTAGTGTATATTGTCTTTAGAAAAACAATGTAATGTAATATATAGATCACCATCACAATGTGTCAGGCCTCAGGGAATCTGATCCCCCTCTCCCCACTCCCATGGCAGGCTGCCAGGGATTAAGTAGACAAGAAAGCTCTTACCAAGTCTTTTATTCAATATTCACAGAGAGAGGCTTAGGAATGCTGTCTCTTGGAGTACTGGCATTGCTCCGGGTAATCTCCACTCCCCCTTCCCTTCTCATTCGCCCCCTGCGCAGCCGCCCCCTTACGGGGGCAGCTTAAGGCCAATTGCCTCTTAGCTCTTTGCTCTCCCACTTTCACTGCTCGCCAGGTTCTGGGAGAAGGGAGGTCTGGAAAGCTTTCTAGTGATGACGTGACAGCCAGCTGCTCCTGCTCGGCTTCTCCCCCCTCCTCTTCCCATGTTATTTCCCAGCTTTGCCCCTCTTCTACCTCTGAGCCGTGCCCTTCTGCAAACCACTGTTGTAAATCAATACTGCTTCCCTCTTCTCTGGAAGGTTCCACCGTTCCTTTTCAGCCCAATCCCTGACACAATGCTGTGTCCAGGAACGGTTGCACTCGGTGCACCAACCAAAATCAATAATTGTTCCAAGCCACTGAGGTCATGTGGACCTGTAGTGATGGATCTAAGTGCACCCGAAAACTAGGCACTTGCTCCATAAGATGGAGTACCCCCCTCCTCCAGAGCTGGTACACCGCCCAATTCCTGATCCAGGGAACAGTGCATCCATAATGCCCAGATCTTGTCAGACTTCAGTCACCATTTAATACCTTTCAACCAGCCCATGACTGCATGGACACATCATTTCCAGATGTGTGCAGAAATTGAGGTGGGCATCATCAGCATACTGACACCTTGTCCCTAAATGACTACCTACCACCACTAATATTAAATAATATTGGGAACAAAACCATGCCTTGTGCCACCCCCTCACACAACAGCATGTTGGTTGGGGCTGATAGGAGTTGGGAGTTTGAAAAGATCTGGAAGACGCCAGGCTGAGAAAGGCTGGCACACACCAGTGCATCTCAAAGCCTATTGCAGGCTGAAAAGCAAAGCATATGTATATGGTTGGATCCTGGACATCATCATACTTTGAGCAGACCCACTGAAATCAATGGGACTCAAGCTGGCCATGACTAATGTAGGACCCATAGATTTCAGTGGGTTTACTCTTCAAGTGTAATTTATGTCCAGGATCCAACTCAGAAAGAGAAATGAGAAACAGCATTTCAAAAGTATAGGAAGCGAGGGTGCCAACTTGAATAATATATGGGGGGGGTGGAGTCCAGGTAAGCCCCGCCACACACAAGCCATCACAAGATGTGGCACACATATAATAAATAATAATAATAATAATAATAATTTATTTATACCCCACCCATCTGGCTGGGCTTCCCCAGCCACTCTGGGTGGCTTCCAAAAAAATATTAAAATACTGTAATACATCAAACATTAAAAGCTTCCCGAAACAGGGCTGCCTTCAGATGTCTTCTAAAAGTCTGGTAGTTGTTGTTCTCTTTGACATCTGGTGGGAGGGTGTTCCACAGGGTGGGTGCCAATACGAAGAAGGCCCTCTGCCTGTAACTTGGCTTCTCGCAGTGAGGGAACCGCCAGAAGGCCCTCGCGTTGGACCTCAGTGTCCGGGCAGAACGATGGGAGTGGAGACACTCCTTCACATATGCTGGACCAAGGCCGTTTAGGGCTTTAAAGGTCAGTCCCAACACTTTGAACTGTGCTCGGAAATGTACCATATAAATGACAATGCCCATCAACTGAGGGTGCTGCCCCCCTCAAATGCTTTATGGGGGGGAGGTGAAGGAACCTTGGCCCTTATGATAGGAAGGTTTGTCGTTTTGGTATCCATTTGCTAAAGCGTCCTGGTAAAGTATTGGTTCACTCTGCCTCGGATAAGTATTGTCTATGATACATGGGGAGGCGGGGAAACTCAAGTTCTCAAGTTACCACAAATAGCAGTAACAAAACAGCAACATATTCTACATCTGAACCTTGCTTCTTTTTCTGCAGGGCAGCCAAACCTTTAGAAACGAAAAGCGCCGCGGTTTAATACGAAACCCAGGGTTTCTCTTGCAAATTTACACACACCCCCTGCACACACATCTGGCTCTTCTCTGCCCGTCAGCCTTGCATCCGCTCGGGCGACGGAGGCGTCTGCTGCCCGCCGAGGAAGCCGCGGCCTGGTCCGCCTCCCCTCCCCGTCGCGGAACTGGAGCCACCGGCAAAGTTTACGCAGAGCAGCACGCGACCGGCGTGTGGCGGAGAGTTCGCAACAGCGGCGCCTGGTGTTCCGCAAAACCGGGCGCAGAGGCGGAGGGAGGAGACACAGAGGGCGGGGAAACCGGGGGGGGTGACGTGGGGGGTGGGCGGTTGGCGCGCTTGTTACCTCGGGGATAGGCGGCGTGGAGGAGTCCAGAAAGCTCGAGCAGAGGCTTTGCTGTGCGGGGGCAAAAGGGGAGCCGGAAAGTTGGGGGGGGGGGAATCAGCCGTGCGCATAGCAAGCAAAGGGGTGCGTAGTGCAAAATAATAAAATAAAAAACTGAAATGGAAAATAGAGGGAATGAGTCAGCAGCAAACTTCGAGGGAGACGAGCGTGAACGAGTTCGCACATCTAAGATCACCAAAGTGAACGGGGGGGGGGGAGAGATACCGCTTGTGCATGTAGCTTGGTAGCGACGCACTAGTTCTACCACCACCCCTTAAATAAAAATAAAAGCAATTAAGTTGATGGTGAGAACTCTGAATTGTTTTCGATTGGCGAAGTTTTCGAAGGTGCCTTTGCGCCCCTTTCCCACTACTCTGCGCCCAGTTAGAAGAGGCGGCGGCGAACAGCAAAGAGCACAATGTGTTTCTTGTTAAGCAGCCCAGCCCGGCTTTCCCCTTTCTCTTTTTCTGTATGGGTTACATCGTAATATTAAGCTGCAAGTTTAAGTTCTGGACAAACAATCTCTTGTTGCATCTCTAGGGCGCGGGGGGGTTGATGAATTCCCACAGATGATGTTGCCCAAACAGTGATCGGCTTGTGACTTGATTTCAAACATCATGATGGCTGGTTGGTGTGTATGTATGTGTGTTTTGTGTGTGTTTGTGTGTGTGGAAATGGAAGGAGGGAAGTGGGGCGGGGAGGGGAGGGAGGAGAGGTCAGTACAGAAAAGAGCTTTGAAGGGAAAAGGCTGCCTACAGCAGGATTGTTTCTACAAGCTAATTGTACTGAGTGCAGCTGCACAAAGCTGGATCAACAGTAATAGAAGGCGGCGCAGACTTCCTGACGCCAGCCCTGCAGAGCTCCCACCAACACTGGCAATTCCAGATTGTTTTCCAGACCTTATCTCTCCCTAGTTAATTTCTTTCGCTCGCTCCAGTTTTGTGACCGGAACAAAAGTAACAGCAGAATCCTTTGTGAAAGCAGGAAAAAGTAAAAAGGGGGGGGGGGGAATGCTGTTCGAGATCAGTGCACTTCACAGATTTCTGCAGCAATGTTTCGCAGGCATTCCTCTCCTACCCCAGCCAGAGTGCGCGCGCCTCCATGAGCTGTCCTTCTCCCCTCGTTTTCTAAAACTTTTCTCTCTTTGAACAGATGGGCAATGCGATGCAAACAACAGTAAAAAACAAACAACAAAACCAGTTTGCAAGTCACTGCCCTGGTTGTAAGTCGGACAGGGTTCACGCAACCCCTGCCCTGTGCAATTCTCGATCTACTGTATTTACAGTGCAAATTCTATGGCATGTATGCATGCGCAGGCAAACCTTTCTCCAGGTAAGCGCCTGTAGGACTGTGTAGCGACCCGAAACACAAGCATGTGGGATTCTGTCAAGAACCAGAAAATGCTGGGATCCTGCAGGTTCTAATAATAACACCTTTGCATTGCATTGTTGCGGCACTATAAGAACTGGTTTTGAGTTTGCAACCCCCCCCCCCGCTTTTTTAAAAAAATTGAGTGCTTCATCCCCGTCATTCGGCTGTTTCCACATTAAAGCCACTCCCCATTAGAGTGTGTGAGAGGTTTGTGAATCCGGCGAAGCAACGACTTCAACCTTAATCATTCATCCAGGTAACATGTTCCTAAGAAAGCAGAACCACTTGTGACAGCCTTGCAATTAAATATATAGATAGTTAACAGCGTGGTGCTGATAATGCCTGCGTTGTTGGAGGGGGGGCTGGGTAAGATGATCCTCAGGCTCCCTTCCGACTCTACAATTCTATTATTCTATATAACCTTAATTACATAGACCTTTTTTTAATACCCCCCAAAAGAAAACCCCTTTCTTTTGAGTGTCTTTAGGATTTTGGAGGGTGCGCCCAAAATGGATTGGAGAACAGGAAACTTTTCAAACATCCGCGAAAGTCACTATTAATCAACTCCCCATCCCACACACTCAACAAAAAATAAATTTCCATGATCCTGATATTGGACACATAAATACACGCAAATGCCTATGTAACCTGTGCCAGAAATTATCACGGGACTAGGAAAATATCCCAGCCACAGAAACAGTTTAGGGGTGCAACCGGGTTGCGGCGGCGCTTTCCGTTCTTCCGCGGCGGCGCAGACTGGCGGCGAGCGGTGTTTCTCTCTGCGCGCTGCGTCCGCAGAAGGAAAGCCTCCCGGGCCCGCTTCGCTCCTTCCGCAAGCGCGCGCACCAACACACCGTTGCAAAGAACAAGCAAGCGGGGGGGGGGGGGAGCGCGAGCTGCACTGCAGGTGCGGGTGAGAAAAAAGCGCGCCGCTGCGGCCAAGCCTGGGCCGGGCCGGGCCCCGCCTTTTGCAGCCTCCCCCAGCCGCGGGCCGAGCCCCGGTCTCCATGGCAGCCGCCTGAGAGGCGCCGCCGGCCTGGACCGGGAGGGAGGGCAGGCAGCGGGGGAGCGACGTCACGGGGCTGGCGCCGCCGAGTCGGGCCCGGCCTCTGGGTGGGAAGGAAGGAGGGAGGGAAGGCAGGCAGGCAGGCGGTGGGAGGCCTGCCCGGAGGAGCGGGAAGGGAGCAGCAAGAGGAAGGAGGCGCTCGGCTGGGGCGCGCACGGCGGCGCTCGGGGGAAGCCCCCTCTGCAGCCGCCGCTTGCTGCCCGTGCCAGCCCAGGTGCAGGAGGCTGGGATTTGGGGGGAGGGAGGGGCGGGGCGTCCTTTTTATTGCTCACTTATGGGGGGGGTGAAAGGAAGTGGTCGTGAAGAGAGAGGCCGGGCTGAGGGGCTTTCCCCCGCCACCCCTTTTTTGAGGCGCAGGAGCTCCTAAGCGAGATTCTTTGCACACTTAGCCCTCGCCCCCCCCCTTGCAAGAAACAGGAGAAACAGCCTCTCTTTTTTCTCACCACCTCACCCCCCTCCAATTGTGTACCTCCCTCCGCCGCTTCCCTGTAAAAGGAACCAGAGGCGAGTATTAGAGTTGGAAGGCACCCCAAGAGTCATCTATACCAACCCATAGCTGTCAACGTTTCCCTTTTTTCAAAGGGAAATTCCCTTATTCCGAATAGGATTCCTCGCAAGAAAAGGGAAAAGTTGACAGCTATGTACCAACCCCCTGCTAGGCTGGGATCTCTTTGCCTGCGTGAACCCGCGACCCCGAGGTTAAGAGTCATGGTCTCACTCCTCACGCCCCGGTGAAAGAGGAAGATGGGCACCCATTGCATACATAGACGGCTCCCACGCCTCGTCCTCACCCTCAAAGGTGGTGCAAGCACTTTTTCCTCAAGCGGACTGTTCTCTTTCCTGCAACAGAAGAAGATCTGAGAGGGGAAAGGCTGCCAGGCTCTGCCACTTGGATAGGCAGCTTCTACATCAGGCCCTAAACAGTTTGAATTCCCAACCAATTTAACTCTGAAGCCATTATTAGATAGGACTTCTTTTTCCAGCTTGCAATACGTTTCAGAGCCCTAAAGAGGAGGTTCTCAGAATGCACTGATTTTAGTCTTCAGGACACCACACAAGGATTTGGGGGCTTTTTCCATCTGTTGTGCCGTAAGGACGACATTTGCAAATAAGGAAGCAGTCTCCTGAGTATGGGAAGCCAGCATGAATAACTCTGGCTTAAAAGTTAAGCTAGTGCAAACCACCAGATCTGATCCAGATCAGGGCTATTGCCATTTGAGCTGGCCTAAACCGGGCAGAGGAAAACAAGCCTTTAACAGAGTTTGACTTACACCACACTTTTTGCCAGGCTCCTAAATTCTGGCAGGTTGCCACGCCACATGACCAAGCTGAACGGAGTTAGGATACAGCTTTAAAAAATCCGGCACGATCCCACTCTCCTGGAACGGCCATTTTTCAGAGCTTACTCCAGCAGAAGTTTCACTGGTCTCAGCTCAGTTGACTTGAGGCTGGCATATCTCCAACTGAGTTGGGGTTGGGGACTTGCTGCCAGCATAGGCCAGCTGAGCTGGGATTTAGTATGCTGAGCCAAATATCCACTGCATCTTAACTCATCCCAGCAGACCTATGGCTAGGATTGTACCCAACCTAGCTTGATGAGGTAGAAACAATCGAGCACTGAACCGGAGCACTGGAATGCAAATAGGCTTGCAGAGCTGTACAATCTAGTTTAGATTTAGGTTGCAATGAGAATAAACCCCTCTGAATACACCACGACTTCTGAATAAGCATGCATGTGACAGCTTAGTTTCTGGAGAACACTAGTGCACAGTTTCTCAATAAAATACATTGGATATTAAAGTGACTTCCAACGGAAAAGAAAATGCTCGAGAAGATAACATAGCCCATGGTTCGCCTCAAGCACAGCAACACTTCAAAAGTATTTATAGCAATGAATTGCTTACAAAGGTTAATACAATAGTAATTGTGTACATTTGGTAGTGGAAGTGATAAATGTATACTAATGTAATTTTTATCAAAGAGTGTCCATCCACAATTAAGTTCTTCTCTAGCACTGATTTCAGTGGAAGAGATTTAAGCATCAGTGGAAGAGATTTAAGCATCATAAATGTCATGTGCCAAATTAGTATGGCTTTAACAATGGTTTTGGCCTTCTGTTTAAGATGCTTTCCTCTGTATTTCAAAGTGACTGCAGTATATCCTGCCAGCCTACCTGTTGTTTTTTTATCTTTCCCTACCTATGAATGTTCTTGGTTATTATTTTTTTCCTTGAGCATACAGTAACAAACCAGTGATAAATGTCTGTTCAATTTGCATACAGTCTCGTCTGAAATAAAAACATGAAGTGATGAAGTCTGACATAGCCAGAAAAATGTATCTCAGAAGACCTCAAACATAGGCTAAGAAATCAGCTAATGATAAGGAAATATTGTGGGTCAATTGGGGGCAAAATCGTGTTTTGGTGTGTTTTTTTACTAGCCATCATACGTATTTAAGAAATAAAATTGTCATGAACATTATTTTGTGGCTAAAAGATACGGCTGCGATCTTGCATGTTGCTTAAGGCTGAAGTCTCAAAAGCACTCTTGTTAAGTAGCAACTCTCACTGAGCTCATTTACTTCTGAGTAAGCATACTTAGGGGTCATGCTGCATGGATCATGGCCCTTCCACTGGATTTAAGTAGCCTAACAGCTGGATTGCAGTTTTAAAGTGCAGCCCTGTGCTTCGTTACTGAGAACTCTTCGGTAGAACTTCCGTATTATCTGCGTAGCATTACAGGGTCAATTAATCTTTTCTTTAGCACAAGGCATAGTAAATCTTCAATTAAATGAGTGGCAAAGTACACAGGAAACACTACCAGGTCAGTTCCTTAGTCCACCTAGTCCTGCATTGTCTACTGGCAGCCATCCTCCATGGTTTTCAGTCTTGGATGGGGATGCTAAACACTGAACCTGTGCTATAACTCGGCATCATGGGCATAGACGGGGGGGGCAGGTGCCCCCCTAAATCAAGTAAATAAATAAAAATACTTAATCATTGGCCAATTGTGTTGCAGATAACTCAGTTCTGCCCCCCCCAACAAAAAGCCTGTCCACCTGGCCACGCCCATGCTCTGTACACAGGTACCCTGATTAGGAATGTAAGTGTAGTCTTGTGGCAGAGAAGCCACATACCTTGGGGAGGAGGGAGAAGTGGCAAATGGGTTGAGTGAGAACAAGTCCAGGGTCATATCTTGGTTGGTTGGTGAAAGCAGCTACTGCCCTTTACCCTCTTATGTTCCTTTCCAAGAACATGTAAGCTGGCACTCGGTGATTACAGCCACTTGCATGGAGTGCAATTTTATTTCCCTTGCAGGGTGGGAAAAGAATGTTTACAAACAATAACGCCACATGAGGAAATGTCACTGGGAGGTTAACAATCCACACCTTTAAAAAAAAAAAAAAAAAAGATATATAGGGGAGGGGCACCACCTGTACTCACAGTCGCTCAGAAATTATGAGCTGGATCGAAAGGCAAAAAAGTGGGAGAGAGGAACATGAGGGATAGCAAAACCTGAAGACCTTCCAGTAGCCCAGAGAGGTCAAAAGGCAGAGGTGCCAATGTCTGCTCTTACCTGCACAAGTAATCTCCCTCAATGCTAATTTCAAGGTACATATATATATATATATATATTTTGTGTGTGTGTGTGTGTGTGTGTGTGTGTATACACACACATACTGCATTATAGGCAGCATAGATATTGCAAAGAACCTCAAAACCACCCATGCACCCCTGAATCTAATGTTTACAGCAGGTATATTTATTTTCAGTGACAACCCCCCATGTCATAATTAAGTATAATGATCTATATGGTGTAGTGATTTGTTTTGAGCAGGCTTCTGCCATAGTTATCTTCAAGAAAAGCTTCATCCAAATGAAGTAAGGCATTCATATTTGTCCTGTGATTCATTTATATCTCTTTAAATGCCATGTGTACATTAAAGGGGCACAAGCAGGAGTCTTACATGAACAATATATGTCTACGGGTGCTACATATGCACGTTAGCCTAACGCTCTGAAATTTATAGCGTCGCTTAGCTAGCGTACTTGCGAAACTAAACAACTCCATCACCTCGAAAACTTCTGGATTTCTGCACCGCTGGCAGAGAGGGAACAGTTCCATTTAAGCCTCGCATGTTTGACAGATGTGCTTGACTAGGTTACAGTTACACCCCCCCCCCGCGGTGCCTCGGCTTCCAGCATCCAATGATGTCTTTTCACTAAAATAGCCACAAATAAACTATTCAGTTGTTTTAGCCAAATAATTACAGTATCTGACCGTGAGTGAGATCACACACACACTCATAAATCTCAAGGGAACTGCTTCAAAATAAGTAATCTGTGATTGCAAGTCTTGGGCCAATCAGGCTTGAAACAGACTGCCAGAGAAAAGTGGAAGTTACTATCACTGCTGTTTGGTTTGCTTATAAAAAGAATTTGTATGTTCCCTTTTTGGTAGGCAATGCATCTAAAAACCACTCTTGCAGGTTCTTTAAAATATATATATTATAATACTAACTCTGTGGCCCGTACATGGAAGAAAACTAACTTGTTACACTCATGGTGACAACTGTATATGATGCATCCTATGTCCAGTTGACACGCAGGAAGAGTAGGGTAGCCATAGCCACTGTGAGAGCAGGATGCTACCCTAGACGGAATCTCGTTGGCCTGATCCTGCAGGGCTCTTCTTGCGTTCTTTTCTCAGGCCTGCCTCTTGGGAACCAAGCTGCAAAGAGCAGCCCTTTCCGCGCCTTCCTCTCCCTCGGAATTGTCTCGGTTTGACTCCAGGCTCGGCGCTTGCCTGTACACTATTTACTACCCACAGCTGTGCCTGGGGCCCGCCCCGCTCTGCCAGGATTGGCTGCGAATGCGGAAGGCCCGAGCTTTCTCTTCGGCTGCCTTGGCGCCAGTGAGAAGTGCCTGCGCGCCTGACGGACGTGTCCAGGGTGCCCAATCGCAGCGCGCCCAGCCTGGATTTGTCAGCTTTCTGGACGTGCGGTATAAAAGCAGGAACGAGGCGCCTTCGGCTTCATTCCGAGCGCGGATCGGGCAGCTGCAAAGAGCAGGAGTCGGAGGAGGAGACAGCGCGTAGAGAAGAGAAGCTAGAGCCATTTCCTCCCCGCGGCGCGTGCGTTTTTGCGCTTCGTTTCCAAGAAGGCAAAGCCGGCTCTCTTGCTCTCTTCTTTCCACCAGCATGAAAGCGTTCAGTCCGGTGCGGTCCGTGCGGAAAAACAGCCTCTCGGAGCACAGCTTGGGGATATCCCGGAGCAAAACCCCGGTGGACGACCCGATGAGTTTGCTGTACAACATGAACGACTGCTACTCCAAGCTCAAAGAGCTGGTGCCCAGCATCCCGCAGAACAAGAAAGTCAGCAAGATGGAAATCCTGCAGCACGTTATCGACTATATTCTAGACCTGCAGATCGCTCTGGACACGCACCCCAGCATCGTCAGCCTCCATCACCAGAGACCGGGACAAAACCCTTCCTCCAGGACCCCGCTGACCACCTTAAACACAGACATCAGCATCCTGTCATTACAGGTAAGCGCCCTGTCCTTGGCTTACTTCTTCCTCCCCGGCGATTTCGTGTATCGCATCTTTAATAGGATTTGAGAAAGCGACATTGTTCTGAACCTGCGCGGTTTTAGATCTCTATTAAAAAAAAAAAAAAGTGGTTGGATTCAAAGGGAATGCATAATGAGTTGGGGTTCCTTGTCCATTCTAATGTCCCCCATTGTGGTCAAATCGGAATCCTTGCCCGTCACGTTTAGTGCCTTTTGTAATCTGGAGTGTACTTCATATGCTTTCTTGAACTGTTAAGCATCTTAACACCACACTGTCTTCCCCCTTCCCTCCCCCGTTGCAGGCAGCTGAATTCCCCTCAGAGTTAATGTCAAATGACAGCAAAGCACTTTGTGGCTAAAGGAATTGGTAAGTTGTTCAGGTTTCTTTCTGTTTTTTAAGTATATGATTTAACAGTGTCGCCCATCAGAAATGTGGGAGGGGGGGTGTTCAGAATTGCCCTTGGAACTGTCTTAAAATTACACAGAACCGAGGATCCTATGAAGTGGCAGTTTAAGTCATAAAATGCATGTTGGCTTCTGCATATTCTGTACCCAAAACGTTGGATGCTGTAAATTCAGGGACAACCTCCAGAAAGCTTAAGCAAATGGGGCAGTGAAACTTAACATGGAGATACAGAATCGTTCCTTGTTAAAGAACTTGTAATCAAAGGATAATTGCTCAGAGAAGTAGGTTAGTGTCTCTTGTCACCGCAAATAGAGATTCAAATAGTTATTATATAGAGAATTTGGGGGCAGAGGGGAGGGTGTTACCAGGAGTCTCTTCATACTCAAACCCCAGACAATTTTTAAATTTCATATGTGGTGTATGTATCAGTGTGTGTGTGTTTGTGTGCGCATGCTGCATCTGGACGCCAGGGTTTGCCCAATCTTTGAGTGTTTGGTTAAATGTTCAAACTGTGGCTTCCTCTCTGGCGCCAGTCTGTCCGGATCTCTGCCCTGTTAGCATTCTTCTAAATATGCCTCTCTTCAATCTTTTGCAGGTGTTTGCTGACTTTTTTTTTTTTTTTGCACAAGAAGACAGCCTCTTTTTTTCCTCTTTTTTTTGGGGCGAGCTGCTGAATCTGATTTTCAGCTGTATCTGGAGGGGGAGAATCCATATCCAGTTAAATGGACATTTTAAGCGAAATTGTGGACACCCATCTCCCCTCTTCTACAACATGGACTAATCTTAATTATTTATGAAGAGACTTTTAAAAATGCCCTTTCTCTAGTTGGAAGGCTTCATTTATATAATATCCCCACAACGGGGAGCAAAATGAAATGTAAAAAATGAAACAAAAACTCATAAGGAATTGCCCGTTTTAAATGCAGACTTTGCCTTTTTTCCTCCAAAGGTGGAGCGTGAGTACTAGAAGGATTTAGTGTTCAGTTTTTCGGTGAAGTCTTTGTCAAAAATTATCCTCTTTTGACACAAACGTAGGACTGAATGCTATGTATATATTTATATATAAATATGGGAATGAAACTTTGAACTCTTTAATTAGAGTTTTCTTGTATAGTAGCAGAAATGTGCATTTCTGCAAAAAGTGTAATGATGTACGTAATCATGCTAAACTTTTTATAAAAGTTTAGTTGTAAACTTAACCTTTTTATACAAAATCAAAATAAATAATGTGTGTTTATTGAACAGTAGTTTGCTTGCTTTATTCATAGTGACCAACAGTTTTCTGGGGGTGATTTGGCGGGGGAGTATTTGTAAAACCTACACAATAAAAAAGTACCTGAAATGAATGTATGTTCCTAAGTTGCTTAAAAAAAGAGGGGAGGAGGTATGGTAGATGTCTGATAATCAGCTTATGAAATCGCCGTAGGAGAAACTGCTTAAGTTGTTCATTACCTAGAGAATGATGTTAAGCTCTGGCAAAATCAAATTCAGTTTAGCCAGAGAAATTCCTCTGGTCTGTTTGTTCTTCATCCTGGGTTGATTGACTTGCATTAACTTCGCACAGGAACTACTTCAACTCCAAGCAAACTTGCCCTTTTGGATAATTATGCCTAACTAAGATTAGCAGAGAGCTGTTACATTTCCCCAGCCACCCAGCTTCTGCAACACATTTTAACGGAGAAGCTGATGTGTAGCACTAAACTGAAAATTTTACCTAAATCCATGCAATATTTCAAGGCAAAGGGTATTAGTTAATCAGTTGCAGCAGCTTCCCTATATGACTAAGCTATTGAGAAATGAAAGTCACCCCTCATGTTATTGATTAAACTTTGGCTGCTCTAAGCATCACCCTCTCCCTGCAAAAGAAATTGAGTTGTATTTGTAGTACTGCCTTAAGGCAGGCTGCAATCCTGCGCAAAGTTAGGATGTTGCAATACAGTGATTCACATGGAATTCTGGCGGCGTAAATATGTGTAGGTTTCTCCTGCTCCCCCCACCCCCCAAAAAATTATGCACCTTTTTTCCTGTTCTGCATGCAACCCCAACCTTCTAGTGCAGAAATAATCGTTTGTAGCAGCTATACTGCACCTGCCTGTTGGAAATTAATGGGATGTGGTCAGTTTCGACCACCAGCAACAGCCAGTTCTCAGCACACTACGTTAATTTCTGACTTTTGGCAAAGCTGCACAGCAGAAGCACCTGCAGCAGACTGCACTAAGTTTTGGGGAAAGAGTCCTGCTGAAGAGTGCCTCCGTTTGGCACCTGGGCGTGAGCCTGGGTATTCTGTGCTCTGGGGACTCTTACACTGAAATGCAGAAGCCTCACCTGGGGCCTGTAACACTTTCACCAAAGAGAACAGGTGTGTGGGTGGCGCCGCACAGTCTGCCGCAGCTGTCTTTCCTCGCCCTTGACATCAAATCTATCCACAGAGACCGGGGGGGGGGGGGGAGCCAGCTCAGATCAGTTTAGTACAGAAGCTGCCCCAACCAATCAGCGGCCCAGCCTTCTCAAAAGGGATCAGAGCAATCTAAGCGGGAAGAGAGCTCATCTTCTCTGCCTCCTGTGTTCCGTCACTATTTCCGTCAAATTAATGAGGACCTCAAGACTTAAATATACGATAAATATGATTTTATCTTTCACCAAACAGGCAAAGTTCTGTCGACAGCAGAACGCTAGTAGTTTAGAGTCGCACATCTGAACTTTCCACGTGCTCTGGGATGCATATCTGCAAACTGGAATTTAATTTGCAGAGGGTTTTATTCTGTAGAGTATTTTGGCTGCTCCCAAGAGCAACCCATATGACTCACTATCCTGCTTCCTCTTTCTTTCAAGGCATTTCATCTTAATATTCAAATTCGGGCTCTTTGGCATAGGCAGAACAATGTGTCATTCATGCCACTAATGTATTTGACTCCTCCCCAGGAGTAAAGTAATAAGAACACTGAAAACTTTCCACAGTTACTTTCAACTTCAATTTTGAACGCTTGGGCATCAGCGGACACTACAGAATCTAAACCCATAGCTGCCTCCTCCCTACCAGTCAGTTTTAGTGTTTGCACGTAACAAATGAGGGAACGGTAGAGAAATAATTAAACCCAAATGACAAATAATTGCCTTAAACTGCAATAACTGTCACATAAATTGTGTATCTACCCCTTTTTGTATTATGGGCTTCGCTAGTTGCACGATTCTGTCAAACAATTCCTCAGCATTTCAACGGAAACAACAGATTTTACATCAAATTTAGTTTTGCTGTTAAGACGGATTCCACTGTAGTGTGACAAACCCAACCCTTTACAAGAAGGTACAAGTGTTCTAAAGATGGCAACATACTCTCAAGCCTGTATCAGATTGTGAGAATGGATCAGGAATAATCTATCATTAACATGGTTCATAAATACAATTTAGATGGAAGTGAATTTGAGGGAACAGCCAGTCTCAATATTTTATTTTCCAGATTAACTGATCTGTGGGGCTTGCTCTCAGCTCACTGATATAGAACAGCTCCCAGAGCAAGCTTCTGAAAAGCTCTTCACTATACAGTGGACGCTCGGGTTGCGAACGTGATCCATGCGGGAAGCACGTTTGCAACCTGCAGCGTCCGCAACCCGCAGCGCCGCATCTGCGCACACACGGGTTGCAATTTGGCACTTCGCATGCACAAAGTGCGATTTAGCGCTTTGTGCATGCGCAAGTGCCAAAACCAGGAAGTAACCCGTTCCAGTACTTCCAGGTTCGAGGCACTGTGCACAACCCGAAATCGCGCAACCCGAAGCGTCTGTAACCTGAGGTATGACTGTATTCAATATGATCATACTTCTGCTTATATAAACAGCGTGATGAAAAGGTAGAATGCCCTGTTGACTCACTAGTGAACAATTCCAATGTGTGTAGTGTACATCTGACTCAATTCACCAAGAGTATGTTAATTTAAAAGACTTTTGCAAGAGGGGTAAAAATACTGCATTTCGTCCTGCTGTGCAGAAAAAGAAATGCAGTAAGGATTAACTGAACTGTTTGGCAAAAGTTTCCTAAGGAACAAACATCAGTATGCCAATAGTTCTCTCTTTGGGGGCCTAATCTAATGCAAAACAGGACTGAAATAGCACATTTGCAGATACAGCACTGAGCAAAAAGGTGGTCAATACAGAGCAGGACAATCTATGGTCAGAGGTGTGTCAGCTAAGGATAGCTGACAAAAATGATTCCATGTGGCAACATTCACACAGTGTAAGCCAGCCTTGTAAGATGCATCACTGTCAAGTTCAAATTACAAGAACGTCAAAAAAAAGTTAAGGGAACTGTCCAATCACAATTTTGGGTTGCTAAGAATTTACCAAAGTGCTTTACAAATCCTCTCTCTCTCTCTCTTACCTAAAGAAGCCTGCCATTCTGAAATGTAACTGTGAGGAAATGCATGCAAATATTGAATATTCCTATTTTTGAGAAGCATTCCATTCGTGCCAAACATTACTGTTTCTGTCTGTGGACAGTGAGCACCACCTTGCGGCCTAGACAAAGATGACAACTTCCACTTAAAAAAAAAAGCAGGCTTCCTGCTGTATTTACAAATAGATCAGAAATATCTATTTGAAAGAGATATTGATAGAAGTAAATTTGGAAGTCTGAACTTATTTGCTTTATTAAGTTTATATCCCACATTTCCTGCAAAAGAAGCCCATTTTAATGATTCGAGCGACACAAATGTCCTTGGGCATTTTCTCAAAAAGTTGGCTTGTGATTCTGTTATAACTCAATTCGGCTGCCAAATAAACACAAATTCTTTCCTGTCAAAAAAGGCCAGAAAGTCCAATGAAATATGGGATGCCCATTATATTCTATAGGACAAGATATTCTAATTCAAGTTCTCCATTAATCACAAGTCTCTCCACAACGTTTAAGTAGCCCTGCTTAGCATTCCATCCAACTGCATCTGAGAGATGAGACACAGAAGCCCTCCCACACCACAATTCTGGCTGGGAACTGGCTCCTTTCATTTATTTCTTTAATTGTAAGATTTTTCCAGTGCCCACTGCAAGGTCCCAGGGCAGGCTGCAGCAATACTTTTATACAATAAAAAGCACATGAAAGTCCAGCTGTTTATACAAAAAAACCAAGCAGAACTAATTCAAGCAAAAACAGCAGAGCATAAATTAACCAAAACAGAAAAGTTGGGTCCCACAATACCATAACTTATCAAAGTGTAGGCTAAAAGGAGGTGCATCTTCAGCATGACATGGAAGCTATACAATGAATATGCTAGATGCACCTCTGTGATTTTTTCTGGACCACTGTACTTGAGGGTGGTGGAATATCAAAAGGGCCCTCTTTGCTCTTAACAACACCCAAGAGGGTTGGTAGGGATAGAGGTGGTTTTTCAGATATTTGGGCACTAAGTTGTTTCGGGCTTTCCACCCAACTATAAACACCTTGAACTGGGCCTGGAAACAAACCAGCAACAAGTGCTTTAAAATCAGGGCTTATATGAGCTCTAAATGAAATGCCAGCCAGTAACCTGGCTGTTGCATTTTAGAACAGCTGGATTTCTGGAGTCTCCATGTAGAGCGCATTGCAGTAGTCCAATATGGCAATTTCCTGAACATGGAGGGCAGTCGCCACATCATCTCTGTCCATGAGGAGCCATAGCTAGAAATGAAGGCACTCCCAGCCACGGAGGCTTCCTGAACGTCCAGTGCTAGAGCTAGATCCAGGAGCACCCCTAAGCTATGAACTGGCAGGACAACAGTGAGGAGGAAGAGGAGGAAAAGAATCCCTGTGAGGGGTGTAGCTGGGACTAGGGCACATTGGGGCAAGCTTGGGCTGGGGAAGGAAAGATTGGTGTAGAAAGTACTCACAGGGTGGTGGAGGATGACAAGGAGATGAGGGTCAGTGCACAAGAACCAGAGCAGCAGGGCCCATCACCAGGGTGGCCCCTGTCTTCACAAATGCAATGGGATCTGAGGCCTAGGGAGCAGCGGGCAGGGTGCTCTATGAGGCTGAGGCAGGCAAAAGCCCACAGCCCAGCTCCCTAGCTGGCCAGGTGAGGCTCGCTAGCTCTGGGAGGAGGTGTGTGATTCCTCAGCAGTAGCAGGTTTGGAACAGGTGAGGGTCATCTGCCTCAAGCTCAGATGCTGCAATCAGCAGAGCAGAGGTGCAGTCTGCTCACCTGTCCACGTTGATGGCTCTCAACTTGAGTGCTTCGGTTTGGACTTTGGAAACGTGGATTGACCCCCGACTGGGAACTTGACATACTGACTTGTTGCTAGACAGGCCAGGGGTTCAGGACAGGGACCTGATTTTTCTAGGGGGGTGCAGTCCTGTTCAGAACAAGCAGTCTCACCCTTCCCCCCAGACTCAAGAACTCAGAGCACCTCTGTCTTTTCAGGATTCAGCATCCCATTTCTCCCAGAATGCATTTCCAACAGCAGCCATTCCAGTCAGTAGAAGAACAACGATGCAACTACTATACTGTATATATGAAACAACCAATGGCATGGTTCGGTGGCTAACTGAATGCCTTCAGGAAGGTAGGAGGCAGGAATGAAGTCAAAAGTCTTCTAATACAAAGTATTTGGTATTCAGCAACTTAGGTGCTTGCTATTCAGAGACTAGCAACAGAATGTCAGAATGTGAAATGACAGCGTGCAGCAGTTACAGCCGGCCATGCCATCTTTCAGGACGGAAGAATTTCCATCTTTCCCCCTCACACAACACTCTGCTTTCTGCAGCCACTGAGCATTCAGAGTTCTCATTTTGCTGTTTGGGGGTTCCTCCTTAGGTTGTTTCTCTAAAAGTACTTCCGCAAATATTGGGAGTTTCCTAATTTCTGCTACATAAGGATTGTCAGAGAACGAATGCTTTATTAGTATACAGAATACAGTCTTTGAACATAGCAAGTGGACTGAAATTGGTGCCATTGTACCCACAGAATGACACACTAGAGGTGTCTGATAATGGAAGAGGCAGATTCTGCCTTTCCTGTTGTTCCCTGAAGCTGAATTTCTGGCGATGCTGAGGGTGAAGGGAAGAGGGGGGATATGCAAAAACTGACCCAATATCTCTTTCCTGGACAGTCACAGTCATTGAGACCTTACTCAGCAGCTGGATACCATTTTTGCCCCATTTGCCATTCTGCTGCAGAGGGTACTCATTTTGAGAGATCTTCCTAGAGCTCTTCATAGTATGCTTTTAACTTCACTGTACTAACTGGATGCCCTCTGAAAACCTCTGCTACTCCGCCCTGGCTTCAGATCAGTTCTGAATGTTAATGCAAATAGTCCCAACACAGCTCCTATATTGTGAAAATGGTCCACTCCTGCAGCTTTCTGCTCTTTAACCAGCTACAGCTGCTGCCCCATGATTCATATCCTGTGTGACGGCGAAGTTTGCTCAGGAGTCTTGGGTGTCAAAAGCCCAATTGTCTATTGAATCACACCATCAATATGCTTGTTGACACTCTCAAAAGAATTCTGAAAGGTTGATAAGGGAAAAACTTCTCTTTGTAGAAGCCATGTGATGCAACATCGCCAAGGCTTGTTCTTTTGCATAGGATTAATGCCTCCTCCCATATGTACTTACGAGTGTACTCATGTTTCAGAAGCCACGCTCAGTTACTCTCTGAGGCCTGAAATTCTGTAGACACTAGGGATTCTTCAGTTGCTGAACCTCAGCTCTGGAAAGCTCAGCTTCTGGCATATAACCCCAACCTAGCTATTTAGACAAGCCTTTGGGCAGGTTAGCCTAGCTACTAGCTGTGGCATATATTTCACGAGATGTGTCTTTTTTCCTTAGCTCAGCTTTTTATTTTTAAATGTATCACTTTATGTTGCACGGCAGCTACAAGCAAAACAAAGGCAAGTCAAAAATTATTGGGGGGGGGGGAACACTGATCTAAAATTCTCAAGATCCATGTTTTAAGATGGGTGCTCATCATAAATGAGGCATACATTTACTAAATCACTTTGGGAATATAGTGGTACCTCAGGTTAAGTACTTAATTTGTTCCGGAGGTCCGTTCTTAACCTGAAACTGTTCTTAACCTGAAGCACCACTTTAGCTGATGGGGCCTCCTGCTGCTGCCGCGCTGCCAGAGCACGATTTCTGTTCTCATCCTGAAGCAAAGTTCTTAACCTCAAGCACTATTTCTGGGTTAGCAGAGTCTGTAACCTGAAGCGTATGTAACCTGAAGCATATGTAACCCGAGGTACCACTGTAATGGAAGACTGATCAGAGGTTTAGTTTGGCGTGTAATATATGTGAAAGCGCAGACCCACGTATATAGCAGCATAGCTCTAATACATTATTTTTTGTTTTTCAATATTTTCTCCCACAATGATTCTATTCAGAGGCTTCTAATTTATTGCGTTCGAGAACCTCTGGCATATAAAGCACAAATACTATTACAACAGACTCCGTCCCTATGTAGATTCTATATCTGGGCATTATTAACTTATAGTAATTCCAAGATATCACAACATATGCCCCTTCAACTGTACAGAAAATCTTCTAGATGCTCACTAAAAAGATTGGAGTCATAACCAAATGAGACATTTGCCACACTTACCTGAAACCAGATGGGATTCCTCTTGTATGGGAGACGTGTACAGGTGCAACATCAGGAGCCTTGTGTTTAACTTGACTAAGGTTTTGACTATTTAAGAGTCTTCATAAAGGCAGAGTATTATACGATTTTAAGGCTGCCCCCTAAGGAAACTCCACCTTTCTTATTAAAGGAGACCATGGGTGAGATGCAAAGTGGCACCAGTGGGCATCTGCTCATGCAACAGGTCTTCCCCCTCCTCTCTTCCCTCCGCAGAACCCCAAAAATCTGTTTTAGAGGGTTGGGGCCCTTTGGGCCGTATTTTGGGGGCACCCAGGAAGCGGGAACAGAGAAACCAGATTTTCATTGTGCAGGCAGGCAGGACATCCTTGGATGTTGCCCCAAGAGAAGGTAGAGCTGCCCTCCTCCCTCATCTCTAACCTCCAGCTAAATGCCAAGGAACTCTGAACCGGACAGATTCATTAAGGGTGAGGGATGTGACCATCTCTTTTTAACAGTGAAGAGGCACCCGAACTTGTACTTCAGCAGATTTCCAAGGAAAATTAATTTCACAGCAGAGGAGCAGCCTCTAATAATAATTCCATTACTTGTCCTTGCAGCCCCATCTTGAGGTATACTAGAAAATTTAAGAGACCACTGTTCAAACATTCTCAGAGATTCCACACAGTGCGGCGAAGGAATAGGAAATGTGTCTTTGTCGGGCAGGGCCCAGGCTATCTGGAGCACCAGAGGTTCTAAGCAGAACTTGGAACTGATCCTGTACAACGTTGGGAAGTCAACACAGGCTCTGAAACACTATTACGTACTCCTGCGCTCTCTGCACAAGTCAAAGCTTTCAGACTGCCGTCCAAGGGCAGCTGTGTGACGAGCACAGTATATGCCTGAAATGTGGATTGCACTGTAATTTGTGCCAGCATAATTCTCTCGTGCGTTCTAGTATATTTCAGTTGCCTGTAATTGGAATGTTCTGTAAGCTATATTGGGGAAAAGACTGCATTTTCTCAATGACAAAATATGGCAGTCAGGATGCCAGAGAAATGCAATACCCCTGAAACAAAAGCTCTTCCTTGGGCAAAGATATCTGGATCCTCCACAACTGCACGTGGAAGGAAAAACAGGGTTAATCTGACCATGGAAGATGGTCTGAGCTGTTTCAGGCAGCAAAGTGAACATGCTTTCTCCTAAGACACCCTGCCCCATAGAAATCACTGTCCTACAAACGAAGATAGTGGTGGAATGAAGGCAATAAAGCCAGTTTAAAAACATCTAGCCCTAGCATTGGCTGAGGCAGGGGGTGTACCGAGGGGCAGAAGAGATGCAATGCAGTGCTCCGATTCAGGCAGCCTTCTGGACTAGCAGTGTAGAAAAGTTGCCTGACCCCTCACCAGTCATTTATCAGGGCAAAAATCCCAATGTAATTTTGGAAAGCAGAGAACCTGGAGTGATGACAATTCTCTGGATCAGCTATAACCCCAAACGTATGTCTGTATGCATATAGAATAGGATATCTCACTTTAATGATGCTCCCAACCTAAAACAGGGTTTTTAGGAATGTGACCTTATTTTGAAAAACGTATTGGGGACTTAGGAAGGGCTCTGGTTGCCAAAACTTTCTTGAGGTTAGGCTGATGTCAATCTTCAAGTCTTTGACCAGTGACCAGTACTGCAAACAGAGGATCATATCCTGTGTCCATTCCACCACTCCACTCCCAGAATGTGACAAAAGACCTATCCTTTTCTTGTTGAAGAAGTTTGAAAGACATAAGCCACAAGAGGCTCTTACACCATCAGATGACTTCCTATGTCCATAGATTTGCCCCCCCCCCCCCCCGGAGATAGCAGGTGCCCATGAATAAGATGGAAAAGAAAGACAGGATGATTTGACCTGAATTCCCTCTCCGCCCTCTGCCCCCCCCCCCAATTGCTTGGGAAGAGATTAGTCACAGCTGCTATGTACAGGAAAGCCAATCTCTTTCATTCTGTGCTCAACGTGGGCAGATGGGTACCTTCAGAACCGGGGAGGGAAAACCTATTGCCTGGTTTTATATGCTTCTGAGTCCCACTGAACATGAATAAATACTGTGAGCGCACGTAGTACTGAAAGAACAGTGGGCCAGAACAATAATTGGGATTCCTTTTCACAACTAGTTAAGAGAAGCAGCTGCAGGAAAATCCTGAGAATCCAGCTTTCCTAACTGAGGGATACAGCAAAGGAACAGATAGCCGTCAACCTGGAAATATTTAATACCAGACTGAATTGTCAGACCAAGAACCTCTGGGAAGGATGGAGCTTCCGCACGGCTAGCAGATATTGGGATTTGTTCCTTCCTACAATTCTGAGGACATATTGCCCAGAATTAATAAACAAGCTGAGCTCATATTAGTCCTTAAAGTCTTAAATATTTGCAAATTCTAAGCAATTCTCCTCCTCCTCTAAATTATAAACGTCTAAGACAAACGTTTTCATTCTCACTTGCTTTTTCCTTTCTCTTTTTTGTCACTCTTTTTATAAATGGAATTATTTGAATGAAATATTCATAAATAAAATCTTTCAGTTTAACCTACCTCACAGGACTGTTGGAAGGATTACTCTGGGGGAAAGGCTACAAAGGATTTGTGTTCCTTGTATGAAGGAAGGGCAAAATAAAATGGAATCCATCTAGGAGAGTAAAAAAACCCCAACTACTGTTGATACACCAATTACATTGTACATCCAATGTCAGCAACTAGTTTTTGGAAGGCCGGTTTGAAGATGGGATTCGGGACAGCTGATGCTAGCAAGTTGCAACAGCCACACTCCTCCACAACCTTCAGTTGAATCAGGCTTGTTAATTTGGAGGGTGGAGGGGAGAAGCAGCTGGTACTTCTCAGGAGACCCAGGTTTGGGCAGCCAGTTTATGATCCCTAGTAACATTACTTAAAGTTCTCACGTTGTAAAAATGTTAGTTCCTTTTGAATTTAATCAATACTTGTCAATGATACTGGAGGGAACACAATTTGGGGAGGCAAGTATGCTGTTCTGACCATATAGCCATCTTTACATTATGAACTTTTCATAAAGGAAGAAATAAAGTTTGGCATAGGGCTAAAATCTTTCATAAGAAGTATTTGTTCTGTGAACTGAAAATCTGGGCGATATAATATGGCTAGTGGTGATTCAAAGCAACAATATTCCAGGAATAGGAAACGTAATGTTTTAGTATTTTACAAAATACTGTACATATTATATTAATCATTTAGCATACATTGGCAAAACAGCAATGTTAAATATCAATTGTGTGCTAACTCAGACCTGGCTTCCTTTCTCCTGTGTTTTTAGAATCTCTCTCTCTCTCTTCAGTCATTATCTTCCTCAGTTTTCCCCTTCCTCATTATGGGGATATCGACCCCTCTCTATGTTTGTAAATGTTCGTCCTGTAAATACCAATAAAGATGTACAGTACTCAACTCAAAGTTCAGTCATTCTGAAAACGCAGCAGCAGCTTTTATATATCACAATAACAAATCAGTGTATATCCAAGTGAATCCAACTATTTAAACGAAGAGACCTAACATGCCCAATTATTTCTTGGATTATGCCTTTTATGTACAAGTTCCACTAAAATCATTGGATTTTCCTTCCATGTGTGTTCCCTAATCCACATCGCAGAAAGGCTCTGACATGCATAGAGCTCCAAAGTAGCTGCTGTCCCATTAAGAAAGGAAAAGCTCTGCCCTTTCTCCTTCCTGCATTGGATGTCACAACAATCCATTGCTTATGATGACAGGAACAAGTTTCATACTCTGCTGGGCTCTTTCTTCAGCACAGAAGCAAGGAGTTCCAAAGCTTTTGCTTCTGTATTTCATCAACCACAGCTTGATAGGCTGTTTTAGCTCAGTAATATGTGGCTGACTACTGTTGATTTGAAACAAGCCAACTTCAAACTACAGTGGTACCTTGGGTTAAGTACTTAATTCGTTCCGGAGGTCCATTCTTAACCTGAAACTGTTCTTAACCTGAAGCACCACTTTAGCTAATGGGGCCTCCTGCTGCCGCCGCACCACCGGAGCACGATTTCTGTTCTTATCCTGAAGCAAAGTTCTTAACCTGAAGCACTATTTCTGGGTTAGCAGAGTCTGTAACCTGAAGCGTATGTAACCCGAGGTACCACTGTATCTGTATGGAACTGGCTTGCTTAAATAAACCAAAGTTAAGATGAACCACAGGTTAGGATTCAGACATTAACATTCAACTGAGATTAATTTAAATTTGAAGCAAAAGCTTCTTATCAATGCCCTGTGGCCGTGCTGCAGGAGAGTGCAAGTTAGGCTAGTTTCCATCATGATAAACCAGGGTTTATTGTGACCTCTGAACACAGTCGTTGCATGTACGTTTCATCGTTCAAGCAAATGGCATTCCTCATTGAACAAATCACCTGCATCTTGCTATGCAGAAAGGAGCCAAGCAATTTTCAATCAGGCTGTTGGGTCAAACAAAAGGTGGAGAATTACCGTAGAACTCTTCACAGATCACCCAACAGTTAACATCTATCCAACTCTGCATAAATGGAGATGCAGATGCTTCATATTTCTAAGGATAACCTACATTTTTCTTCATTAATTCTCTCGTTATCCAGATATTTTTTTAGAACCAGTCGCCTTAATGCTTCTAATCACCTGAAGACACAAATAAAAAAATGTCTGACACAAAGAGCATCATGCTTATTATTTTATTGTCCTCTCAATGCTAGCGGAATACACATGGTTCACTGATCGTATTCAAATTCCTGAATATTTCATCTGCAGAACAAATTACTGACATTACAGGCACAATACTAGAAACAGAAGGGGGGAAATTATGTACCGTTTTGTTGCACAATGCCAAATGTTAGATATATTTTTTTACTTACTCTTGAGGTAACGACAATTTCTCATTCCTCAGACATTCTACAATCCGATCAAACCTATTAATCAAAGGCCATGATTTCTGAAAACTGTAAATATTCATAATAGCTCCAAAGACTACACCCAAACTGGCTTCACCTAACACCATGACCACGACTACTTTGTTCAATTACTTCAATACTACTGTGGGCACCATCTACAACAAACAGAAAATTCAGCCTGAAATCCTATACAAAACTGCCGGGAAGTAAGTCCCACTGAAATCAATGGGGCCTACTTCTGTGTAGACATGTGCAGGATTGTGCTGTTCATCAATTACGTCCAAATCTCAGCCACAGCTAACATGTCCAACATGCAGTAATCCATTAAAACTACAGTCACACACATGACACATTCCCAAAGACTGCACTGCTTAGAAGGAACAAACAACAGTTGTACTTTGACCACTCTATATCAATACTTAAACCATCAAGACTTTTAAAAGTGTCACACACAGAACTGGAAAATGCAAATTAACAGTTGTTTCCGTCGTTTCAGGTTCGTAACAGTCTGACCCTTCCGCTTCGTTTAATGTGAGACATTCCTTCCTCCTATTTCTAAACAAATAAGTAGTACTGAACCTTATGATACACAGATAAACTATCCTTTTTTGCCTTTGTGAGATCATCCAAATGTTTAAGGCATTTCCCTTTTCAGCATGTGGACTAAGGAATTTGTACTTGCACTGGAAAAGTTAAGCTTTTACTTAAGAAGGGAAACACTGGTTTTATTTTGCCTAATTTTAAGCAAGTGGTTGAATCTCTCCCATTGAAATCTATGGGACTCTATGCTGAACTTCAGCAGGATTCTGTCCTTCACTTGCTATGGAAATTCACAGGTGAAAAAAGGACAGGGAACCAAGCCTTGTTAAGAGAAGATTTATAGGGCTGGTCAAGAGCCAGCAAGAGGCAGCATGTTTAAAAAGTGTTGAAGCAGCGTATGTTTTAGCTTGGCTCTCTTTTAAAGAATACTTTCCCTCTCTTCTCCAAAGCCTGCACCATCAGAGCCAGTAACAGTAAGGAGCTCAGAAGAATCTTTCGAAAGCCTGGCATAACTCGAGCGCTGGCTACGCTTATGGGCCACGCCTTTGATGTTATCATTTTGTACCGGAACAGAATTAGGACTCGGTCCGGGGCACAAAATGATCTGAGAATGCTCTCTCATGCTCTCAATCTCCTCAAAATTCTGATTAGCTCGGTTGGTTGGCTGGTTGGCGCTGTTGTTATTCAGCGTAACTGTGCTGGGTGTTCGGTTTAAGTTGTAGGCTTTCTGGCATGCTGGCCAGTTCTCTTCAGGGCTGCTGGCTATTAAGCTGCTGTCCGAAGGGCTTTTCTTGTCTTCCGAGCAGATTGACATACGTGCCATGGTTGCGTCTTGAAGGCCGCTCAAGCTGAGGGGGATTCCCCGTTTCCCACTGCGGCCATCGTCTTCAAGCTCAATGAGATTTGCTTTTTCGAGCTGGGAGTCATCTGTATCGTTGTGGAGAGAGTGGTTTGGAGAACTTTCACTGGATCTTACCCCAGAGTCAGAGGAGTCCTTTTTGTCGAGAAGAGCATCCGTCAAGTACTCTTTTGCTTTAATCAGGGTTCGAATGGGCTCAGATCCATGTTCTGGAGATTTGGGCTGCTTCTCTGTTTTCCCTTCGACTTTTCTGTCTTTACCTTCCTTGAGGAGGGGAGTGTTATCAGATTCTTCTGTTCCAGACTCATCTTCATCACTTGGAAGTTTCTGATAGCGCAGAGCTACACCCTTCAGCTTCAGGTCTGCAGCTTGGAAAATGCTGGTTCTTTCAGAAGATTTCTTCCCTGGGAGAAGTTTGGAGCCAGACTGATCTGATTTTTCATCTTCTTCCGTGATGGGATCCAATGGAGACGCATCGCTAGTAGACACACCTGATGTACTATAATCTACAACATCATTCCGTTTAATCAAGAAGGACTTCCTTCCATCGTCTTGCTTTTGCTCAGCATCCTTTCCCTTATCTTGTTCCACACTGGAATGAAGGGAGCCTGTTGATGTGCTCTGGCCCATATAGAAGGCTGCTGAACTGTGAGGGGAAGATCTACCACTCACCGTGCTAGAACTGGCACCCCCTTCTAATTGTGACATTTGAGCAATATATTCTCTATATGCATCTCTATATTCTGCCTGTACCTTATCGGTAAGCTTTGAAATTTCAATACTAGAATCTTGAGAATTCAGGCTTGAAAGACTTGGTGTCCGACGGGCCTGTGACTGTACAAACAGAAAGAAAACACATTAATACAAAGTCAGCAGAGTTGACACCAGTCCTTCAAAACAGAAAATACATTTACCCCAAGAACACAGTTGTGAACAGAGCAGCGTAACACTTGGCTCCTTCATAACCTAAGAGGACCAACAGCTCAGTGGTATAGCATACGCCTTGCATACGGTGGGAATACTCAGTGTTGTGGGCATACCAACTATTATCTGTGCACAGAACACTGAGCACTATGTTCACTTACTATATAAATATTTTTACGGACAACTTGAGATGCATGAATTTCTGCATCTCTTATTTCAAGCATCTTATTTACCTGATGCTTAGAATAAAAGGGTGAGAGAATGTATGATTCCTGCCAGGTATACAGGAACACAGAGACATCTATAATGCAACATATTTTTGTCCCATTCTACAGTGCCGCATGAAAAAATTCACTTCAATGAAGGAGGCAACCATAAAAATATTGAATATACACACACACCTGCATTTATGCAAGTGCACACATGCAAGGTGTCTGTTGCAGAAAGCTGGTCTTATACACACACACACACACACACACACACACCTATTTATGCATTCAGAGTTGCCTCTCCATTGAAGTGAAAGGGGGAAACAGTGCCAAATAGGAGATTTCTATGTCTCCATCTGGTGTTTTGTAAGTCACTTTGCATATCAAGCAACTAAACTGAAACAACAACAAAAAACAGGACCTGAAATGGGGTTTATATTTGTAACTCCAGAAAATACATTTAATGAACATAAAATGTGGCATTTCCTCTCCATGCCACCACTGCCTGCTGATTTGGGTGAGGGAAGAAGCTATTTGCTCTGTAAAATTGCTAATGTTAAGAGAGAGAGGATGGGCTGAGATTAAGTCTATGTTGAAGAGAGTACCTGCCAACTCAGGTTACTATGACGTGGAGGGGCTTCTTCTAAACCAATGGTATTCAACTCTTCAAAACTGAAGTTGAGAGCGTAGGGGGCTTGACCCGGAAGACCAGTCAGTTCAGTATGAGGCAATTCAGTGTTCAGTGCAGGACGACGAGCAAGATCATTATGAGGTATGGTACTGGCGTGTTCATTTGCCGCCCGGGAATCTTCATGGGCAGCCTGACTCTCAACATTTCTCAAGTCAAGCACCTAACACAGAAAATGCAGCAATTAGGATGCAGCATGAAAAGCTCTGAAAAGATAATCTGGTTGAGGTGATTAAACACTGGATAAACAAGTCAAAGAGTATAAAGCTGCGAAGCACACTTCTGTGAGAAAACCAGGATTTGTGAAAACCCTTGAAAAAGTTCTTTGAAATCACTGAAAAGCTACTCTGGAAAATGGGGAGACCCAGCAGAGGAGATCCTACTGTAACATAATGAGAAGGGGAAACCCGAAAACTCTCACTGCGTGTATATGAAGACATGTGCACAAGGGACTCTTTGGAACCTGTTCTGTGTTTGTGAACACTTTTCACAAACAAGCTAGGACATACACATTTATGCAAGTACACGGTATCAAGATGTTTGCTCCAAAACGCCAATCTTATATAATTGTGTGTTAAATCAATGGACAGTTTCTAGTAAGTGGGATAAGAGGATCACTTTAGTATGGGGTTGGGCAACCTGTGGCACTCTACTTACTTCCAAAAGCTCTCTGCAAGGGATCAGTTCAAGCCTACGGCAAGACTGATCCATGCCTTTCCTGGCAGCCCGCGGGGTGGGAAGGCGAAAGATAAAAAGTAAAAGGGGTAAGGAAAAGCCACTTTTGGCTCTGCCCACCCAATCACGGGCTTCGGCCCATCAGCTCGGCATGCAGCTTTGACAGATCACCCCCAAAGGAATGCAGCCCTCAACAGAAAAAAAGGCTGGCCAACCCTGCTTTAATAAATAACTCCTTTCTTTCCCCAATGCCTCCTATAAATACTCACCCAGGCTTTCTATGAGTGCACTGACAGGGCTGAAACAGACAACTGTTCAAGGCCGCAAAGCCTTGTAAAAAGCAAACATTCCTGGCACAGTGCTGCCACTTTATATAAAAACACTATGCCAGATACGATGTCAGATATTATTTTGCAGGAGCAAGGCCTTACAGTTAGGCAAACCAAAGCATGCAAAGGCTGCATTTCTATGTATAGTAAAGGTAAAGGTAAAGGTAAAGGGACCCCTGACCATTAGGTCCAGTCATGACCGACTCTGGGGTTGCGGCGCTCATCTCGCTTTATTGGCCGAGAGAGCCGGCGTACAGCTTCCAGGTCATGTGGCCAGCATGACTAAGCCGCTTCTGGCGAACCAGAGCAGCACACGGAAACGCCGTTTACCTTCCCGCTGGAGCAGTATCTACTTGCACAGATCTATGTCTTTATCTATGTATGGTACCTGGTGCTAAACCAAGAGTGAGGAACCTTTATTTGGCTGAGATCTACAAAGTTTGACAGCAAACCCTACGGGGAACAGGGATGGGCAATATATTGTGCAAAACCGGTTTGAAGTTGGTATCATGAGATGAGTTTCATAATTTTTGACCTGACCATGTATCATGAATCACGGTGTGTGTGTGTGTGTGTGTGTGTGTGTGTGTGTGTGCGCTACGCAAAAATCACAATGTGCAAAAACCAAGAAGCCAGCCAACGCTTCTCTCGATTCCTGCAGTCCCTGCTAACTCTCCCCTGCCACCTGGAGGGGGCAGCAAATCACAAGAGGAGAAGCCAGCAAAAATCACGATGCAGGAAGAAATGTGAAGCCAGCTGACATAGCTCCATCCTTACTTCAGACATCGTGATATATAGGTATATTACAATGTTTAGTTGCTGATATATCACAATGTTGAAAACCAGATATCACCCAGCCCGACTGGGGACCACAAGCCCAAAATGAATGTGGTCAAAGGAAGAACATCTCCCCCATGCAACTTCTCACACATGCAACACACCCATTCACTCTCTCACATGCAATCTCTCTCAAAATAACCTTCTCAGTCTCAGTATTTTTTGCTCCTCCAAAAAACCATCTTCCTGGACAAGAGGAAGGATTTTAAAGCAGAGGGTGGGGTTGCAGCCAGAGAGGAAAGGCTAGTTTTTCACTGCGCCACTGTGCCACATTCAGGCTTCAATAACCCACCAATGGGATCAATAAGAGGATTTTGTGAAGCCTAAATGTGGTACTGGTAGGTGAAGGGGTTGGGAGATGCAGGCTGGGTGGGGAGCATCCAGACTGTGAGCCAGCAATTCCCAGCCCCTGTGCTAACTCCTACTGAAGACAGTGGGAGTTACTTCCAAGCTAACATGACTAGGATCTAGCCACACAAACACCGTCAACAAGGCGTTTGTATTTACATAAGACTTAAAATTCTCTTACTGCACTTCTGAAGAGATGCCAGTCGCCAAAATTCATGTTCATCTCTCTCTTCAGTTCATCAATGTTGCACTGTGCTAAAACGCGACCGTTTATATTGGCCTAAACAAATTTTAAAAACACAACACAGATAAACACACCCTTGCCATCTGTAAATATTTCGTAAGCTAAAAAAACCCCTGAAATTGAATTTCACGTGAAAGTACACGGTTAATACGAGTGGGATAGAATAACTGTACCTTTTGCAAGAAGAAATTTAAACACTTTGATAAAATATGCAAACTTATAATTTCCACTATGGCATAAAACAAACTGTAAATTTGTAATGTCAAGAAAACAAATCAAATGCATCATATTCCTTAATTACGTACAGGGAATTTGCATTTTCTGGATTTAAATCTGGCCTTTTAGAAAGCCTTCTCACAAGGCAGTTTACGAAAATATATTCAAACAACAACAAAAAAGAATTGATAAATAAACATAACAAAAACAGCCCATCTGAAAATATTTCAAAAAGCAAGTCAGCAAATGTAGATTTAGAAACTTATAATAAAGTGCCTTTCCAAAAAAAAAATTAAGCGCTTAAAAGTGTAAGAGGGCAAATTTCCCCAGGGACAGAATTCCACAAGCAAGGTGCTGCTGCAGAAAAGGCTCCATCTCTGGTTCACATAAAACAAGCATGAGATGACTATCTTAAATGTCTGATAAGTTCATACTGGCAAAAGCAGTCCTGGGAGTCCAAGGCACTGGGGGCTTTAAAAGTCAAAACCAGCACCTTAAATTGAGCCAAAGTATATATATATCAGTAAACCAGTGTAACTGGTGTAGGATAGGTGTCGCCTGATCCAACCAGCATGCTAATATCAGTATTTTGGCGGCTACATTTTGAACCAATTAAGTTTCCAAGCTGTCTTTTATGGCAGCCTCATGTAGAAAGCATTGCAAAAATCTGGATGTACCAGCACATGAATAATTTAAACCAGGTCTGTTTTCCTCAAACAGGGACACAGTTGGCAAAATCAGCCAAAATAGAAAAAAGATAATCTGAAACGCTGATGCCATCTGAGCCTGTAAGGTTAGTGCTAGGTCCAGGAAAATTCCCCCAGCTGCAAATTTGATCCTTCAGAGGAAGTGAGACATGAGTACGTAGGTATTATGGAGGAAGATGGCTACATTTCTTTGTCCGTATCAGTAGAATTTCCCAACTAACAGCCCTTCAATCTTTTCTAGATTAAGTGTCAACCTGTTTGCCCTCATCCATCCCAGTTTTCAGACACCTGTTCAGAACATCCATGGTACAACAGAGCTTTAGAGGCTCCTTGTCCAGCTTTCTGCCAGCAGTTTCCTGTTGAGATGCCAGCTAAGTTCTCAAGCCAAGCTCAGGGGTACATAAATTCCCTCTTCGAAAGCAGAAGTGAGCCTTAACAGCTTTAGAGATTTCCATCAGTCTGAGCTAACCCTGTGCCAACCAGGGAATAATTGCAAACAAAGATCCAACATGCTAAAAAAACATTCAGTGCACTGATTCTTTTAGCAGCCAAAAAAACTTTATAAACCTCTTAATTTCAGCTCTATGCAATGTAGTGGATCAGTGTTGCTGTATCACACTGAATAGGACTGGGATTAAAAGATGTAGGGTGGAAAAGGGAAGTCAACGCCTCAACCAGGTATTCTTGGGGTAGCACCCTTGATGGATGATATCATCATCATCATCACTTTTGTTGTTGTTGTTTAGTCGTTTAGTCGTGTCCGACTCTTCATGACCCCATGGACCCGGGCACGCCAGGCACTCCTGTCTTCCACTGCCTCCCGCAGTTTGGACAGACTCATGTTTGTAGCTTCGAGAACACTGTCCAACCATCTGTCGTCCCCTTCTTCTTGTGCCCTCAATCTTTCCCAACATCAGGGTCTTTTCCAGGGAGTCTTCTCTTCTCATGAAGTGGCCAAAGTATTGGAGCCTCAGTTTCAGGAGCTCACCTTCCAGTGAGCACTCAGGGCTGATTTCCTTCAGAATGGAGAGGTTGGATCTTCTTGCAGTCCATGGGACTCTCAAGAGTCTCCTCCAGCACCATAATTCAAAAGCATCAATTCTTCGGCGATCAGCCTTCTTTATGGTCCAACTCTCACTTCCATACATCACTACTGGGAAAACCATGGCTTTAACTATACGGACCTTTGTCGGTAAGGTGATGTCTCTGCTTTTTAAGATGCTGTCTAGGTTTGCCATCGCCTTTCTCCCAAGAAGCAGGCGTCATCATCAATACTACAATATATATTCTGCCTTTCTACAAATAACACCCAAGGTGCCTAACAGTGACAATACCACTTAAAATATACAGCAACACAATAAAAAGAAGTTACTAACAAAGATTAACATCGTAGTGATGGTTTGTCATGAACGCTGCCTTGTTCCTTCATGCGAATGCACAAAAAAACAAACCATAGTCCTCAGCTTACATATGAAACAGGGACTGTGGCTTCTCTCTCTCTCTCTCTCTCTCTCTCTCTCTCTCTCTCACCAACCATATTCAGTAAGCCAAGAACACAACTTGTCCTATCACGGTTTGTTTAGAGCAAAACAAACTATGTTCTCTTCTTTCACCATCTTTCTTCTAGTTTGTTGTGCTTTCTGCATCACATGTCGGTATTCAATTGGCAATGAGTTTTGCAGAAAAGGAAGGGACACTCATTATATGATTGCTGGAGAATGTAGAAGGTGCCATTTTTAAATGAAAAAGGATGTGCCATTTTAAAACGAAGGGACTCACCTTCTTTATAGTTGCAGAGTACTGAGCCAGCATATTCTGGTCGAGTCCTTCGATCTGTTTCAGCTTCTCGCACACAGCGTCAACCGTCATCGAGCTCAAAGGCACTTGGGGTGCTCCTGAGCCTGTTCCCTGCGCAAGGGAGAAGTACATACATGCAATACGTTCAGAGGCTCATTATGCCTACTGCACATTGCTTTTCTTTGCAGAAGCAAAATGTAACACGCATCTGAATCACAATGGAAAGGCAACGCCCCCCCAAGAACTGGGAATGTTGGTATACTGTCTGGTGCCCCTGCCCCACCCCAGTTGAGGCACTGTCCTTTCCAGATTAATACTCCAGTTTTTTAAAAGTATTTAAAAATTAATAATAATTGCATTGCGTCGTTATAAGCAAGGAGACCCATTAGAAATTTGCTCAAGATGTTCATGGATTTAAAAGTTAAATAACTTCTGACATAAAGACCAAGGAAACTTGATGACCTCTGCAGTGTACTTATTCTTCACATATACTTTCAGTGCTTGGTTCTTATGAGAGCAAGGTCTAAGTACCAAGGAAGACGCTCAAAATATCACTCATTGTATACATCTGTCCCAATGATTCCTGGCACAATAGCATAGTGTCCTTGAACCAGATCTTAGCTAATGCTAGTTCTAATCAGAGCAGACCCAATGAAATTAATAAACCTGACTAATTTAGGTCAATTTATTTCAAAGGGTCTACTCTGAGTAGGACTAACACTGGCTGCAGCCCGATGCTTTTTGAATTGCCTGAGCCAATAAAGAGGGGGACATAAAGGTATGTCCCCAGTTTTAGACATTTTGTCTTAGGGAGGAATCCAAGAGGCAGTTGTGCCACATGAAAGCCCTCTATGTGTTTGTGTGTGTTAGGTGCAAGGGAAATAAATGCACATTTTGAAAATTGGTGCTTTAAAACCACTAAGGTTCTCTGCTAATGGAAGCGTGTCTTTTTTAGAAAAAATCATGTCCGTCTCCCAAAAAATGAAGGCTTCTTTAAAGAACTGTAGCATCCTCACCCAACTTGTTTAATAAGGAGCTACCTCATTGACACAGAAAACTCCACTGCTCTGAGAAACTCATAAATTCTCTTTTTTCACATTCAAAAGCCAGGAAAGCTCACTGTCTAAAGGACCATAATCAAGGTGCTAAATAAACATATTTGCAAGAAAGGATGCAATTGAGTAACGTAACTTCTCCAAAGTATTTTGGCACTGAAAGCACCAGAACAACAAGCTGCTTCAGAAAGGGCATGAACAAAGTATTTTAATGCCATTGTGTGGTGTTTGCACTCAGCTCAGCTCACAGGTAGCAGATTCAACTAAGGACCTGTCAGAGCAACTGAAAGCCAAACTGTGACAACCGATACGTTACAGTATTCAGAAAATGTCTGGAAAGCAGACTGCAACCTGTCTGGTGCAAGGTGGAAATAAAATTAAGCAGATTTTTATTTTTATTTTATCTGTTTGCTTACTGCAGTCTTGAAAAGGTTTCCTTGAGTGCTTGAGTCAGGCCCACTACTAGCAAAAAACGTGCTACCATAAAACAAACAAAAAAAGGTTCTCAGATGCTAAATCTATGCCTCATTTCTGTATAACCTCTACACCAGGATACCGCCCAAAACTGTAATCTTAAAAGACAGTTGGCGTAAAAAAAAAAAGTGATCAGTGGTTGCATGTTAAAATGAGCAAAGACGTTGGCTTAATAAACCACACTGCGCACAACCCACATGCTGGTGCCAGAATTGATGGATAGTCTTAAACCAGTGTTGGTTGTTTGCTTCTTAATCCTGACTTGCTAGGGAGAAAGAAAGAAAACAATGATCCCATGTTTGGATGCCATGCTAATCCTCTCCATGGTTCGTATATCCATTCTGCAAAGGGAAGAACAAAGTGGGCATCGCCAGGCACTATACAGTTTATTAAACCAAGGTTCTTTAGGTTATCATTACACCTGAGTGTGGCCACTAAGAGAGGGATGTGATTTGGAAAAAGATTACAATCATCTGTACAAGTTTTTTGAAATATTCCTTCACAAGACTGGCTTCACAGCTTAACACACATTACTAATCAATATAACATTGACAAAGTAGTAATTATTTTTCTTTAAGTGATCCCCAAAATGGTCAATGAGACCATACATTTCTCAGGATCTATTCTACTGTGATCAGATGCAGAGGGAAGGAGTGTGTGCCTGCTATTATGGGGGAGGGCGTCCCAGTTTTCAGTGTGCACACAACACAAAAAAGCCTGCTTGAACAGGGAAATTCCTCCCTCCCCACCCACCCCAGCATTGCATGGGACAGGCGTGTGTGTGTGTACATATACATACATACACATACACACAGACTATGGCTGCATGGAGATGGATAACTAGGGCTTTCCATCTTCCTTGGTCAATATGTAGCAGTGGTAGTCTTAAGTCTCACTGTGTAGCCCATATTCACATTCGACAAGTGGCTCTGATAACGTTTTCTTAACAGAAGTCACAATTTTAATAAGGCATAAAGATAATGAATAAAATAGTCCATAAAAACTGAAGCAGAATGTTATAGATAACTTCCTACTCAACTCAGTAATTCAAACAATATTAAAAATAATGCCTAAATGCATTAGTTTTATCTATATTATATAAATTCTATATACAGTTTTAGTGGGCTTTCCTAACATGTTTAGAATTCAGTTACAATTCCAACTATCCAGTTACCAAACTCAGTATCTGAACTATGTATGAAGCAGGAAGGAAAGCAGAAAATTGCTAAAATACAAAATGTAGTAATTACTGATGCTGTATTTCAGTGGCAAATAGTCATTTCAGCATGCATTGTAAGCTATTTTAGGGAAGATTTTTCTTACAAAAATACATAGATTACTGATGTCAATGCATGAATCATATGACAGAGATTCAGTTTAATCTGGAATACTTCCTATAAAAAAGCAGTATTTAAATAATAAGCAGTGCAGGTGCTTTTAGTGATATTTGTCATAAGTGAATTGGAACTGTACTTAAAACCGACATATTTCCCCCCCAGTGGTAGTCTCTTTCATTATAGATGTGGAAAGAACATTAATTCTACTAAATATCTGCCATGCAAAATCCAAAAGCAGGATGTCAAAGCAATCCTCAAGACTTGAAAAGTGCATTAGTGCATAAGACAGCCAGCATGAAGTGCTAGTATGGACATTCTACAATGAGAATATAAAAATAAGTGAACAGTTTGCAGAAAGTTGCTGTACCTGTCTCTGTCTGTTTAACCCAGTTTTACACTGCTTTAAGAAAAAGGACAAAACAAAGTGACACAGCTTAACATGAAACATGAAAAAAATGCCATTAAAGAATGAGCTAGTATGGTTATTAAGATTTCTTTGTCAAAGTGATGGAGGATAAACAGCTGGGATTTCTTTTAAAAGTGGAATACCTCCTGATTAACACATGCTAGACAAGATCCAAAGAACTCTTCTACACACCCAAGGGGATTCTGTGCCTGTGTGTCTCCAGTAATTCCATGTTGCATTGCAAACCGATGTTGGGCTTTCAAAAGCAGTTTCTGATATGGCGTCACTGATCAAAACCCCACAGTGCAGTCTCAGGCCCTCAGAGACACTTAGAGCAACTGTTTGACAACATGGTATGAACTGGAGAACTTTTTACGCACATCTGCAGCTCATTACACTTTTGATCTGCGGTGAAATTCCTGCAAAGCAAGGGCAGCCAAACTTTGGCTCTCCCATTGCTGCTGGACTCCAACTCCCATCATTCCTTGCTGGCTGGGGCTGATGGGAGATGGGAGACCAACGGCATCTGCAGGGTCACAGCTTTGCCACCCCTGCTACGGAGGGCCATTAAGGCACAGAAGACTCTGTAAAAAATATAATGAAAACTCAGGGCTTCTGGGTTCAAAATGGTATCCAATACTGCCTGCGCTGACTTCCGTTCACACAACAGGAGTTGCCTTCCCTTCCTCCCCTCTACAGCCTTCACGTGCCTGAAAAATCTGCTCTAGAAGGTACCCCAACTCTCTGGAACAGATTTTGAGGGCATTCTGAGGTTTGGAGAGAGGAGGAGAGTAAGGTGAAGACTCATTGTGCACAGTGAGTACTGTCTTTGTTCAACTGTGTTTTACTCAAGGGTAAACCACTTAGATTAACAAACACCACGAAGTTAAGGCCATTGTTTTCAACAGGTCTATTCTGAGCAAAACATGAGTTCAATTCCACCCTTCATATTTATACAATTAAAATACCTGATTTATTGCAAACAGGGATTGTAATCCAGCAAATGTTTCCTCCAGCTGTAGCTAGGTTTTTACTCTTACTGCAATGGCCAGTGCTGGAGGTTCCTTGCTTTTACTGCTGATAACAAGACCTAGCTGTATACTCAATTCAGGGCCATGGGTATAGTACCAATTTCTTCCCCTGAGAAGAATCCAGCAAGAGTCCCACTGAAAGCAGTTACTTCAGTGTGACTTAGCCCGTTATGTTAAACAGTTCTGCAGAACCCATAGCAGGATTTATTATTATTACATGCATAGTGCCATTGGGGTGAAATACTAGAATCATGCCTGTACCATGCTTCAACATGAATGACACTCAATTTTTAATGCAAACTAAATCCTTCCTTTTCACATCATTTATTAATGCTAGTTTCTTTTGGTAATGCTTTCCTTCTACCTTGTTTTGGTCTTTTCTAAATAGCAAAATGTAAAGGTATTATGTTTAATAAAACCGATTTCGTCCATTCTCCTGGTACAATCACCTTGTAATCTATCAAGTTTTTATAACACTTGTGGCAGAGACTGCCTAAGAGAATGTAAAAAAAGAACTTAGAATTTTGATGAGACAAACATTTTAAAACATTTTATCAAAACTGACACCTTCTTCAAACTTCAGAAAACTGTGAGGTTGAGGTCACTCATACTTTCTCAAATAATCACTAGGAAATAATTAAAATCTTACTATACAATCAGGTAAGCACCTTTTAATTAATTCAAATGCACTTGTGAATAAAAAGAAAGATAGCAAGGGAAGAAAGTGTGTTTTATCGGTATCATAAAGCTGTTATAAAAAGGGAACCTACTATCTATGGGGGGTAAACCATCTTATATCAGATTGAACAGGAGAAAAACAGGCTCTGTGCAACTACTCAAAACTATATATATTCCTATCTGTTTATATGAATGCTTCTGTATGTACCTTTCCCTGGGAATGATTATCATTGTACTCAAACATATGTTAGGCTGGATTCCCAAATCCGTAACATAACATAATCATTCCAACTTTTATCTTTGTTGTTAAATTATCCATTGACTTGTTTCACTCAAGACTTGCACCAGTAATGGCCAATGTGGTGGCCACAAGGGAAGGAAGGAGTCTGCTGTCACTGAACAACAGGTGTGAAGGGAGAAGAGGCAGGCTAGGTCATTTTGCTGGAACATACCCATTATGCAGGTGATTCGTCTACACCAGTGTTTCCCAACCTTGGGTCTCCAGCTGTTTTGGGACTACAATTGCCATCATCCCTGACCACTGGTCTTGCTAGCTAGGGATGATGGGAGTTGTAGTCCAAAAACAACTGGAGACCCAAGGTTGAGAAACACTACATCTGCACTACCACAAGCTATAAACAAGGTGGAAGTGATGCAGGGTGAGGGGTGAATTTTGATGGAATCCTCATCTTTTTCTCTAAAATATTTGGAAGAAGGTGGGAGAGACTGAGTTTATCCTGCATGAGTATTTAGACTATGATCAGAAAACTAAAATCATACAACCAAAAGCTGTTGCAGAAAAACATGATAAAGCCATTGAGAGATGGGTTACCATCCAAGTTCAAATCAACAACTTTAAAATAGAGTTAAGAGTTAGAAGATTTGGAAGTAAGATCCGAGTTTAATGCTAATCTATGGAGATATTTGTATGGCAAGAACAACTATGATAGAATGTAAAATGCAAAGCCTGCCTATTCCTAAGGCTCAAGACAGGCACCTTCCATTCTCATGACAACTGTCTTATGACCAGCTTTATGTCTTGTCGACTGCAGCAGCTTTATGCCCTGACATAACCAAGAAAGGGCAGGTATGAATCATTTGGCTAAAACACTTAGAGAAGGCATCAACCAGTCACTTTTATGTAAGTGAATAGCTAATAGCCTAATTCCCTTCTACTAGCCAGGGCAATACTGCTAATGAAGACAGAACACACTGTACTCTACTGAAAACACTGTACTCCACAGACTACAGAAGGCTAGCAAGGGAAAGACAAATACAATATGCATTATAAGTAGAATATTAGCTCGTACTCTTGTACTCATTCACAAACTATGTTCATTAGTCTTCATCTATTCTATTTGCTCATCAAGCCACCAATGCAGTGTTAGTGAACTGCCATGGTCATTCAAGCAGACTCATTACTGTTGAAGAAGCAATGAGATGCTAAGGATCCACACCACATGACTACTCATTTACCATTGAGGGGTCTGTGGGTGAAGGAAGCCACTCAGCAGCATCCTCCTTGATAACATCCTAACAACAACAACAAATTATTACGATTTGGACAAAACGGTTAAGCATGCAACGAAAGTATGAAGGAACAATGGATGAAAAGAATATATCATTCTGCAAAAGAACTGGTTTTTTTGTTTTTAAGGGGTGAGGAACGTTAAGACTTGCAAGAACATAATGTGGCTCGACAAGGCTTTTCCCCCAGACCTGTGAAAAAGAACCGTGCGTGGCCACTGTGAGTTGGTTCCCAGCACACAATCAGGAACAGTTTGCACCCCTCTTCTCTTCCTTTCGCATGCTTCAATTCCCTACATTACTTCCGGGTTAGCAGGAAGCCATTGTTTGCCATTACACATCACTGCTAGGCAAACAATGCCTTGTGTGGAGCATAGTTTGTCCACAAATCAGAACTTGAAATGAAGCAAAAGAGGAAGAGGCATGTGAACGCAAGGCTCATTCATGTTATGGCCAAGCATTACATCCAAACTGAGCGCCTGTGATGACTCAGCAGCAGATCAGTCATTCCCGGGAACTGGGAAGAAACGCTCTTTCAGATTAGAAGTCTTTGCAGGTCAATAGTGGTCCATAGGCTATAACGGCCTACTACTAGGTTTTGAAGATGTTTACAATAACATTTTTATAAACTCCGCACAGCTTTGCCCAAAAGGCACCTATATTCCACAGCTGAAGTAGCTTAATAATTTTCTTAATACTTCCTATTTAAAGAACATAGTACAATGTGATTTCCTGTTAAGAAATTTTTAATTTATGGAATTATGGCACCATTTCACAAATGTGGTTAAAAGTTCAATTTATATGCGGAAGGAAAATTCAAATTCTAGAACTTGCCCAAACTAAAGACAAAACATATCTGTTTTGTATGTTTTATATCTGAATGTAAACATACAAATTTTTGATCCACAGCTTCCCCTTTGTCATTATGGTTTGCTATTTTCTTAAATCTAAACAAAAAAGAACCTTTAGGTTGTATCCAACACTGCACAAAAGGAGGCCTGCTCCCACAACATGACTTCCCCTTCCTCTCTTTTCCCCCAAAATCTGCTTTTGGGGGTCCCCCAACACTCTGGAGCAAATTCTGAGAGTGTGTAGGCAGCTGCAGAGGGAAGGGAGGGGAAATAAAATTCTGTTGTGCAAGCAGAACAGTAGTGTTGGGTACAACCATTATCTTTCTGTAGTCTATAAGTGGCTTAACATTAATCATTTTATTCTAGCAAACGACACCTAAATTCACAATAAGTTAACTACACTTATTACATACTATAAACAGAACCTCTATATTTTCACTCTATAAAAATATTCTGTAAGACTCTTACATATTACTCTTAATACTAGAGTTCAAAATTTCTATGTATATAAACTTGTTAAAAAGTTTGAAAAAAAACACATTTTACAATCTTAGTTAACCTTAGCTTTAATTTTTATAAAAGATATTTTTAAAAATTGCTTGTGCATTTATGTGCTCACATTAAACATCTACTGCTGAATTATTGACTAATCTTATTTTGTAAGTTAGCATGTTCACGTACTGTTTGAGATACTTACTAGACCACTGCTTTGTTCCCTGGACATACTCGTTTTTAGTGATGGACGTGAGATGAGATGAGAACTGCCAGGATAATACCTTGGCATGTAAACATATGGGGCAAAGAATGGCTATGGAAAAAAACATGCAACAAAAAGGGACCATTACAAAAATCAAAAGAAAACTTAATTCAACAAATACAACTTATTTAAGAATGTAAAACATAAAAGTAAAACACACACACACACACACAAAATTTACTTCTTGAGGTAATTTTAACAATCCTATTTTGAATATTATCAAAGGTGAAATAATTAGGTAGTTACATACCCAACTTGAAGCCAATGAGAGATTTCCAATTTAGTTCAACGAGACACAAACAGTAGGACAATGGAACATTTTTATAATGAATTATGAAAACATCTATACACCTTCCAAAAGCAATTAAATGAGACAATTTAGAGCAAATACTAAAATCAGACAGTTTAATTCCATTCTAATACTTGAATAATCTCACGGGAATAAATGTGATTTGAGGACTATGGCTTAAGTATCTAGGAAGTGTTCCACGGGTGAATTCAAGAGACAATTTGTGTTATTCAATTTTCATCAATTTTAGAATTCAGACTGCTTCTCAAACCTTGTCAGGTGTAACTTGAAAAATACTGTGTGATGGAGACCTCTAATATTAAAAAACTTAGTGACTGGCCAATTCATGACTATGCACGTATCTGGGTCTACATCTGAAGGGTCCTAGCCCAACATTTACAGAACAATCTTATACATGTCTACACATATGTGAGTCCCAATGAGTTCAATGAGACTTACTTGCAGAGATAACTGGCTATAAAGTTGCAGTCTTAATCCAGTTTGTGTGATGAAGTCAACACACACAGGTTTTGGCAGGGTTTGCACACAATCACCATGTTTGGACGATCACATATTAGCTTAATAAGCAGAGATAAGAACAAATATTTTGCTTGCACATACAAACCTTTCACTCTTTAAAAAAAGAGCCCTCTAGTTAGCCAAAGTTCCCAGACTATTCACCAGTGTTTGAAGCTGGTTTACTATAATGACTTTTTCCAGAGCTAAGCTAGCAAGCACAGTTTCCTGGTTTGAGCAAAAGGACAAACTATAGTTACATGATTCATGGTCTGATTGCTCACGCTGCAAAGAGAAGAACAAAAAGGCTGTGTGTGCAGGCAAAAGGCTCATTTGCATCTCATTTCAAGCCTAAATATGGTCACCCATACTAGGTTGATGAACTATTCTACATGCATCCAGACTGCAAAACAGCACCCTGGTTGAACACATTTTTCAGAGACTGGTTTGTGTAGCACTTGGCAACCTGGTAAACCACTGAGAAGACTAGTTCAACACGTGCCATACCTCCATACTTGTAAGTGGGCTTTGCACATTCTAAGCAGCCAACATTATGCCTTTTACATGCTGTTGGAATCCAATTCCGATCAAAACCAGCTAGCATGGCCCATGGTCAGTAATGATGGGAGTTGCGAGTCCAACAACATCTGGAGGGCACCAGGTTGGGGAAGCCGCTTTAACCTATGAGCAACCCTATAAACAACCTTCCTTCTATGCAGTTACCAAAACCATGGAGCCTAATCTTTCTTCCATTTGTCTACTTCCTGCAATTACGTAAAGATTTATAGCTACCGATAGTCTTGTTCAAACGTGCATGATCAAAACCAGCACACTAAAAGAGACAAAATCCTTTTTAAAAAATTCTGAACATATTCCAAAATATTTCATCACTGTTGCATCATTTGAACCAAAAGTGCATTTCTTCACAAACTTAGCCCAATGGTTGAGATTTGCTGTGTACTTATGAATAAAAATGCTATGGTTTTCATCAGTTTTCTGCTGGGATTTTAAACAAAGTATTTATTACCCCAGGAAAATAATCGTCATCATCATGCGTCAATTTTCAAAAGCAGCTTTCTTTCTTACTCTATTATAGAATGGATGCTGAGGTCCGGTCATGCCACTGTAGTAGCTGCTGTGAGGCTGTGGAGATACAACTCCTGCATTAAAAGGCCCATTAAAGGAGTGTGTTGAAGAGCAGGCTGAGGAAGGCTGGCTAAACACCGACGATGCTCTAGGAGCTGCCTCTTGCAAAGGTAACGTGGGATATGGGATTGCTCCAATGTTAATTTGGTCTCTTGCAGCACGGACATCTGAAATATTTAATTTGTAAAAGTAATCAGCAAGCATTGCCAATAACGTATAATCTAAAAATCAAAACAAAGGACACAATTAGAGCTTCCTGGCAAATTGTTGCACGTTCTGTTCTCTCTCTGGAGACAGAAGTGGATTCAGCATTAAGATCAGTCTCTCTCTCTCCCAGAACCAGAGGCAGAAACAAAAACTTGGAAGGTCTTGACAGAACAAGGGTTTTCCTTTCTTTCTCCAGACCTCGTAGGTCAACACTGAGAACGCAGAATCTCAAAAAAAATATTTAAAAAAATTAAGAGCTGACCCCCGCTTCCTCGAACCCCTGTTATATACGAGTACTGCTCCATTATGGAGAGCAATGAAAACAGCAAGGATTAGTGGCAGCTGGTCTCTATTGGTCCTGGCAGAAGACAGGGCAGCAAATGGTAGATAGAGCCAGTGGTAGACACGCCCCATTCTACTGGTTCTGCTCCTTTCAAATTACCTTGCAAGAATTATGAATGAAGGACCTTCAAGAAAGTGGTGCGTCTCCACACTACTTCTATAAGGAGGGGGGCAACCAAACCTCAAAAAAGAGTAAGGAAAGTAGGGGTGTGTGTGGATGAGACATTTGTCCAATCTCCCCACCCAGTCCCAACAGGAAGCAGACTAAAGGGGCAGTTTCATATTACCTCTTGCTCCCTTTTTTTGCTGCTGCAGCGAAAAAACATATGGAAGAAGGGGAAATGCTAAGGGGAGACGCTGGTGATGCTAAGCACCCCCTCCCCTCAGCTCCCTTCACCCACTGCATTGTCTTCTATTATAAATAATAATAATAATAAATAGACTCACTCACTGAGATGTTTTTTTCCTGATGCTTGGCTTCATTCCACCTCCACTCCAAGTTCCCTCTCTCTCTGTCTTTCTGTCTGTTACTGTCTGTTACTGTCTCTCTCTCTCTCTCTCTCTCTCTCTCTCTCTCTCACACACACACACACACACACACACACACAGCCAAGGCTCTTAAATGATATTATAAATATAAAGGCAAGTGACAGCCTTCCAGCTTTTTCCTCTTTTCCTCATATTCTGAAGGGACAGAAGACAAAAACTGGAAAATGCAGCAACTAAATTGGGTGGAGACAGTGATTAAGACCACCATACCACGGTGTCAAGTGCCATGTTCTGAAAAACTCCTGAATGTTAACAACAATGGGAGGATGTCCACAAAACCAGCTGCCCATCACACCAGATGAGTCCAATTTCTTCTGGTGCACAGACTCATTAAGAGGAAAAGATTGCTGGAAAGGAAATGACCATTGCAACGAACACTTCCCACCCCATGATGGACTGCTTTGCATGATGAACAGTCATATCTTGCTTCTCGAATTTAATCCGTTCTGGGATTCAACTCCCAAAATGGTTCGAGAACCGAGTCGCAGCTTCCAATTGGCTGCAGGACCTTCCTGTAACCAATCGGAAGTCGCGACAGACGTTTGGCTTCCGAAAAACATAACAATCACTTCAGGTTTTCGATCGTTTGGGAGTCAAAACGTTCGAGTTTAAAGGCATTCAGCGTCCAAGGTATGACTGTATTCTGTCCTATTATTTAGGGTCCTACACATATCTAAGGCTTGTCACTTTGTCTACTTAGAGCATGTAAGTTGAACGCATTAAGGGAGGAATGAATTCTTGAGACTTGTGAAAGGCGGAATTCATCCTGGGAACATTGAAAATGCTTCAGTGGAAAGAATTGGGCCTTCAGTGGAGCAGAGAGGGAGGAAAACTGACCTCACTACAGTGAGGTACTGTGGCACAGGTTTGTCTCCTGTCTCGTCACAAAGAAAACCAACTCATTCTTGAAGAACCCTTCCAACCAAATAGAAAAGGACACAAAACCATTCATGCTGGGCTGCTAAGTACACAGTTGCTTTCATGCTTCCTGCGCTGGCTCTCAGGAGATACTAGTCATTCTCAAAGAGCACTTCTCATCAGAACGGCTCTGCAAGGCCCTGGGTTAACAAGTCAGAGTTAGAGCAGGCCTTTTCAGGAATCACCTATATGGTAGTCCTGTCCCCAAGTCCAGTAGGATATAAGAGTACCCAATGCCCTCCTGGCTCTCACTTAAAAAATAATAATATTCCCAACACCCTGGAGGGGGCAGAAAATAAAAGTGAGTGTGGCTTTAGAAGGAGAAGCAAAAAAGACTTCCCTCAAAAGAAACTGGGAACGAGCCTCCTCTCTCCAGACTTCCATGTTTATTCTTGCCTATCTGGGTCAAGAGGAAAGGCTTATATTGATGCAGAATACACTGCCTCCAAAGGGAGAGCTGCCTTTCAAGATGTTATACATTATGTACATACTGTATATGTATGCAGTGCTTTTTTTTTCTTTTAAAAAAATATATGTTTTGGGGTACTCTCATTTTGACTCAAGAAAATCACCATTTTATAGTTCAAATCGGGAAAAATAAATACAGTAAATGGACAAAAGTACAAAGATTCACAAAATGTTTAGGGGTATGTGTATCCCTGCATCCCCCCAGAAAAAAACACTGTAAGTATGCATGTGTTATATGCTAACATACAAAAATTATGTTATACTGGAAGGGGGGAACCCAACCATTTCCAGTCTATTTCTCTAGCTGCCTGAAAGGACAACATACGAGAGCTTGTAAAGCAGCCCTTACAGAAACAATATTCAGCACTACAGAATACATATGTGTATTCTGGTTTTATCAACAGGAAATAACTACATAAAATAACTCTTAATTCCTCTGTTACAGTGTATCTCCTGCATTATAAGAACTGCTAGGTTTTTATATGCTAAATTCTGGAGACTAGTAGTTTGAACACTAACAACAGGAGATTTAACAACAATAATGTGCAGTTCTTGCCAAATTGACACTTTACATATGGACCAAAGAAAGTGGGCAATGCTTTTTATAAAGAACTGCCAGTCCTTTATTCATTACTAGAAGGGTAAAACATACTCAAGGGATGCGGGTGGCGCTGTGGGTTAAACCACACAGCCTAGGGCTTGCTGATCGGAAGGTCGGCAGTTCGAATTCCTGTGACAGGGTGAGCTCCCGTTGCTCGGTCCCTGCTCCTGCCAACCTAGCAGTTCGAAAGCACGTCAAAGTGCAAGTAGAGAAATAGGTACCGCTCTGGCGGGAAGGTAAACGGTGTTTCCGTGCACTGCTCTGGTTCACCAGAAGCAGCTTAGTCATGCTGGCCACATGACCCGGAAGCTGTATGCCGGCTCCCTCAGCCAATAAAGCGAGATGAGCGCCGCAACCCCAGAGTCGGCCACGACTGGACCTAATGGCCCTTTACCTTTACCTTTTAAAACATACTCAATTCTGAATAGTGACTATGTACTTGGATTTGTGCTGCAGTGTTTCTGTTACTGTCCTTGTGTAAGTTATTCGTTCTGATAATACAAATATCTCTTTCTTAGAAAAGTAAATTATTTTATTTATTCATTTCATTACACTGATGTTGGTATTAAAAGCTTTCCTGTTGGATAGTCAAATGGCAGTTTACCTGCAATAATTTCTCGGAGTTTTGGATCGAGGTTCACTGTACATGGAAGAAAGGTTTTTACATCACGTGCTATAAGGACTGGAGTTCGTGAAGACAAAAATACTTCAAAGTTGCGAATATCCCCATCAATTTCAAGCAGAGGTTCGACATCTTTAGTTGTTGGAATATTCTTTGAAATTCTACAGAAAGCAAAGAAACTCCACATTGTAAAGTCCTGAGTATATTCAGACAGAAGGTTTATCAGGCATTTCTGTCTAGCTAAGGATCAGAAACCTAGTAACAGATCTATCGTTACTAACTTAAACATGTTCCTATCCAAATCTTCCCTCAAATAATTCACAAACAACTTGTAAACAAATGCAGCTTTTCACATATTCATGGCTGAAATTGCCGCAAAACAAAGTTAAGAATGAGAACAAAGAGTTAAAGTTTTTTGGTGTGTTTTTTTTTTTCAAAACAAGATTCCAAAAGAAAAGGAGCTGAAGACTTAGATGAAAAACCACAGCTGAGAAGTCACATGAAGCAAATTAGCTGAATTTTAATGCCAGCTCTGCTTAAGTCTGAATGTGAACAGTGTTCTGCATATGATGAACAATACTCCTGTTCAGAGGCTAATAGCCTACTGCTGTTTTATAGATTGAAATCTCTATTCTAACCTTCTGAGCTCAATACATTAAACTATTATGTTGAAAGAGATATTTATGTAAATGATAATCTTTTGGTGAAGGGCCACAAATCTATGTGCCTGTGCTTCTCAACTTAAAAAAAAGGAAAACGCTCACACACAAATTTTTGCAAAGTTACATGCCCTTAAAACCCAAGTTAGTTCAAAGACTACACATTATGCGATGGAGGCAGCAGTATTCTTGTTTTGGAACATCTGCTGCTAATAAACCTTAGTTTCTCTCAATGCATTAGTAGAAAGGACCATGGAGGAACAAAGTGACCATGATTTGCTCTCCAGAAACACATGTTCACACTAAGCCAAACTTTAGTGACCCAACCGGGCCAATATGTGCACATTATTTTGTGCCAAAACTGAGACCAGGAAGATGGGAAATTGCCACAGAATTAACAGTGGTTTGTTGGTGCTCTTTTATGTTTTGTTGACCGCTCAAACTCTCATGCACAATGAAGATTGTTTCGGTTAGGGATCAACACTGTGAGGTAAGGCACTCACATGCACACTACAGAATTTGGAAGCCTGAATTGCTTCTTGCTAAACTCCTTTTTATTTGTCTTCTGTTTATCAACAGTAGCAATTCTATCAACAGTAAGCCTCACTGAACACAGCGGAACTTGTTTCCAATGCATACACAAATTTGGGTTATTCATTTCCATTTTTTCCAACTCACTTTTTCCTGGGGATTGTTGCCTTTTGAACTTCTGCTCTTCTTATCTCCAAATTTTACAATTCACCTACCTCTGCTCCTTCAACACAAGATTAGGATGAAGCCAGGCACAGCAAACTACGCTTATCAATTATACAAGGTAATTAACAGAATGTTTTGTTCGTTCTTTCTTTTTTTGCATCAATAATCTTTGCCTTGTATTAAGGAGACGGGTTACTCAGGGAGTTGAATTTTAAGGCTACAAGGAAGTTAGCAAGAGTAAAAGTAAACACCAGGAATTTCTGAATGCTTCGAAATCAGAAAATCACTTGTGTATATTATTAGAAGCACGGATAAATACAGATAGTGTTGGTGGGTGTAAATTCACCTATTACAAGGCTTCAGTGATGGTTTGAAGGACCTTCCATAAATACAAACCTTTTGTCTACTACACAGATAGTGGAGATGGTCAAAATAGAAAGATCAATCAGATGGTGGGAATAATGGGAATATAATAAAAAGGAATTAAATGCATGGTTGGATTGAGAATGCTAGTTAAGAGATGGTCAGTATGAGAGGCTGGGTGTACAGTGACAGGGAGAAAGGTAAAGAGCAGTCTGAGAGTATGGGTCTTCTCCAATAAAGAGGACTGATGTGTGTTTATGTGTGTTCATGCTATGGGTTGTTTGGAAGTGTAGGCTGCTCATCTTGAAACAAAATTTGCAAATTCAACTATTACAGCTTGTTAAACAAGAAACGAGGCAAATTAGCAATCAAGTAAAAAATCAGAAATAGACAGTTGATATCAGGCTTGTAGTACCACTGAGATATGTATAAGAACACTAAGAATGTAAAATAAGGACAAAGTAAAATGGTGTACTAAACATATGCATATCATTTCTGGCAGCCAAACTAAGTAATTAGTGGAAATTAGATAATTGGGTATATTTTAAGGCAAGCTGAAGGGGAGAATGCAATGAACACAAGAAGGAATTTGCTAACAAAAACAAGGCACATCCAAATAATAATATCTGGGTAGTGCCAGAATACAGACACGGCATATAATTTTGCAGAGAAGATGGCACATCATGTGTGCTGCTGGTTTATTTCCTTTTTAACGGTAACAGGCCATGGGATGGGGTGGGAAGTACAGCTGGCTAGGCAAATGGTAAAAAAGGAGCAATGGACTATCCTCCTTTCTAAAGCTTTGACCACTGTTTCTGTCCATGTGGACCCTTGGAGGCAGACTCCTTTTCAGCAGATGGGCGCAGTCAACAGCAGAAAGTGTCTATCCCACCAACTGTTATGTTTATGCGCATAGCTAAACTCTGAAATCCGCTCCCACACGAGCCAGCGATGGCCACCAACTCAGACGGCTTTAAAAGAGGATTAGACAAATTAATTCTGTGACCTCTATGATCTCTAATGGAGGGTGAGGCTGTAAGTGGCCACTAGCCATGATGGTTATGATCTACTTTACAGGCAGTATGCCTGGGAATGCCAGCTGCTTGGAATCACAAGTGAGAAGAGTGCTGTTGCTCTCAGGTCCTTCCCATAGCCATCCCACTTTGAGAAAAGGATGCTGGACTGGATGAGCCGCTGGGAGGTGGGGCAAGAAAATGTCAGGATAAGCTATGGGAGGGGGAAATGTTACATATTAGAAAAGTAATTGTAAGCACACGCTAACACGTGGGTTGTATCTAATGCAGTGCCCTTGCAAGAAGACCCAAATTTCCTATTGAAATCAAAGTACCTAACTCTTGTCAGGACTGTACCAAAGTGGCTGCTTTTGGATGCAATGCTAAGCCAGCTATATAAATTTTAACAAGAAAGTGCAACTTCAAAAAGCACCACCTCCATACAAACTCAATAGAACCTCATATATTTCTCCCTCTCTCCCTTAAACAAAACTGGTTAAAACTGTCCTAAAATAGAAACCCGCTACCACCTACTGGAGAAGAAACCTTTTTTAAAAAAAGAATTACCTTGTACAAATGTTCTCATTTTTAAAAAGCACCCTACAAATCTGAAATACAGTTTATAGAATGAGTAATTATCATTTGTCTAAATGTGGTACTGGAAAAGTAGACAGAAAATGCTCGAGTTTTCATTTCTCTTTTCTCAGTTATGTATATGTTAACAAAAAAAATCTCAAATGATTTAGACAAAGGCTTTTAGCTCAACACATAATTGCAACAAAATTACAATAATTGTCCCAATTAAAATAATCCTGAATGAACAGTTTGTCATCTTAATGTTCTGATGGTTTATAGAAGGATCTACTTAATTAGCTGAAATTGCTTTCCAGTGTTAGTATCAAATGTCATTTGTTAAAAGTTGAACGATTTGGAAAATAATTTAACAAAAGCAACTTTACCAAACATCAAGAACCAACATTTTTTCCCCAGCTGAATAAAGCAAGCAGATGTGTCATCAAATTGCTATAAAAATAAATGAGCCTTTTTATGGGAGGGGGGATTTAAACTTTACTACTGGTGCTAAAGATTTCTTATTCTGATTTTTTATCAGCTCAGATTTCTTTAATAAAACATGTATCATTTATGCCTTCTCTTATTAACACACTGTAAATACTTTTTCAAACCCTACTAACAACCCAGAGAGACAGAAATATGTTCCATTTGCTAAAAGCAAAGTTATAATGCAGAAGTTATATTATTTACCCCAGAAAAATGCTGTTTAATAGAACACACCAAATTTTATCATTAGAACTGGTAAAAATACTGAGCAATGCACATTTATCTGCAGAACTTAAGACACTCTATATATACCCCAGGGGCACTTAGGGCTGTATCACATGAGAACATTTTCACTGTCAGAATAGAGCTTCCAAGGAGCACAAGCCCACCTAAGACCCCCCACCCCCCAAAGCTTTTTCAGACGTATTTTACAGTGTTCCTGCTGATTAGACTTCAGTGAGGTAGCTAGTGGGAAGCAACTAAAAACCTCTCTCACATTCTTGCTGTCTGGAGATTATGCATGCCATAGTTTGCAAACAAGGGGTTGAAACCAGGAGTGGAATTGGTTAGTTTCAAAAAGGATTTGCATCACTGCATGTGTAATTATATGTAAAAAACAGGAAGTGGAGTGAAATTTGGAAAGCAGATGAAGAGCTCACATGCAAGAATTTGGCTTCTATTTGGAAACCATGGTTTGCTGAGCACCAAGCAATATACGGTACTGGGCCTTGGAATTGTAAGAACAGTCTCTCATTTACAGGTAGATGAATTAGTGTTTGTAGCTATGCATAACCTGCAAGCCACAAGGAGTATCCCTCACCTATTTCAGTGTTTAAAAGTTACAGAGAAGCTACTGAAACGAACAGGAAACAAGGAGGAAGACAAATATGAGTTCTAAATTTAATGTTAAAACGCTGAATGGCAGACCTCTTCACCAATATCATTGGTATGTTAGTGCCATCTGCTGGAAGATTAAAAGGCAGTTACTAATGAAAAACAGGCTTGCAACTCTATACACATTTATCTGGAAGTTCCACTGAACTCAACAGGGCATTCATCTGAATTGTACTGCAGACATATTCCGGCAGTTTATCTAACTGGCACTAACAATGAACGTTAACCTACCATTATGACATACTACATTAGAAGGGCAAAGATATTCAATCCAAATGGAGACCCTATAACTAACAGTTCTGTAGCTCAGGCATATCCAACCTTGGCCCAAGTATTGCCAACCCTGCTGGAGCAAGCAAGCAGGCAGAAGCCCCAGCTACTGTTGTTCTTTCCTGGACCTATTAGCCTGCTCTCATGGCAATTTGAGGTTTTCTAATTCCTTGATACCATCTTGGCTGTGAGTCCTGGAAGATCTACAGGCCTTTTTCCACCTGGCCTAGGAACGCAGGGCCCTGACTGACTCCAGCTGCAGAAGCAAAGGCTGCTGAACAGACTCTTGCATTGGGGTGCTATTTCTTGGGGGGGGTTGTTGGGGGAAGGGCTGCTGCTGTTATGGACATTATTTTTTTGCATCTTTATTTTTAGATCATACTATGATTTACGTTGAAAATGTTTGGTTTGGCTGTGCACCTGTTGATGTGTTTTATTTACTGTTTATGACTAACTTTCTTATGAATGTAATTACGTAAATTTCTTCATGTCAAAACCATGCTCAAGGTGGCTTACAACTATGGAAAGGTGGCACACAAATAAAATGATGAATGAATGTATCAAAGGAGTATCCCAAAAGGGAACAAGGACACACAGAAGGTAGTAAATGTGTTTAATCCCGTACTTAGTATTTGTGTGATGTGTAACACGTAACAAGTTTTTGAAGACCTTAACGTGCATTACCTAGTCATAATCCTTATAGCTACTCTATGGGGTGAATCAACGTCATTATCCCACACCCCATGGCAGAGGTGGACAACTGCCCAAAGCCTATTCAGTTCATTGCAGAGTAGAGATTAAAACGAGTTACTATACAACAACTAGTTACTATACTACAACTATTCCTTACATTTATGTTCCCAAGTAGATTTGGATGGATAGAGGGGATAATACCATTAGATTATGTTATATTGTGTCCCTGTTGCTTTTCCAATGACGGACAAAAGAAAAAACTAGAAGACAGCGACAGCCATTAATGCCTTACTCTCTTCATTTAACAGATATAATTAGACCCCATTCTGTTAACGAATCATAGCGCCTAATCCAGGCATGGCCAAACTTGGCCCTCCAGCTGTTTGGGGACGACAATTCCATCATCCCTGACCACTGGTCCTGTTAGCTAGGAATGCTGGGAGCTGTAGTCCCAAAACAGCTGGAGGGCCAAGTTTGGCCATGCCTGTATCTTTTAGCATAGTAATTAGGAATCACAAGTTATAGTAATCAAAAATAGTAATAGCATATCACAAATACTCACAGCTTATTTTGTGAGTTTGAAGCATTTGCCCCAACAAAGCAAAGCATTCAGACATATGCTAATTTGTAAGTACCTGAACCCCAAAATAATTAACTCCCATCTATTGTGGACATTTACTTTCTCTCACCCAGGAAACAAAGATAGTTAAATCCTGACTTTTGAACACCCACCAACAAATGGAAATTTCAAAATCACGCCTACCTCTCATATATCGTTTTTAACGTTAGCTGATCTGGAACACCTTCTGTTTCTTCCAAATACAATATGAGCCAAGAGGTCCTGTATGGCCACTGTTCTGTCAAGTTGATCCAGCTAGCCAGTCTATCCCAGTTGAAAGTGATCTGATTAGCTCTCAGTAAACGACCTTTAAAATATGAAAGGCTGTGTAGGTAAATTTCAAAATCCACAGCTGAGCCATACCTTTATTTGGACCAACCAAAATGTCACCAACAACCAAGCAAGTTCTGAGTTCACAGGAAGGAACTTAATGGCCACAAATGGACGTGACGCGGTCACAAGTTGGTTTAGCCGTACTGTGCAGAAATCCTTCAAGTGGGGCAACAAAGCGTACAGCAACTGACTCAGCATTGTATCTAGGCCAGCGCTCATGGTTTGTTTTCCCCAAAACAAACCACAGTTAGGAAATCGGGAATAAACCTTGCCTGATTTGAAACCACATTTCATTTCTCTTCCACAACAGGTTTCCCCTTTTTTTCTCCTCCCACCAGCCTTCCAACATCTGATTCTGGAAATGCATGGAAGGCTATAGGAGGGAGGGGAAGAAGTGGAAGCCCCACTGCGTGAGTAGAAGCTTGTTCTGTTCATGCACAGATAAATGTGCCCCCATGTACTTTATACTATCTATGCTTTGCTTTTCTCAAGTTAGCTTCTCTGATCATACCAGAGGCAATTTGTTGAAAAACCTGATCATTCTGTAATTTTTCAGCCAACTTCACTATTGAAGGATGATAAAAAGCTATTGATTGAACCCAAAAAGCCATTATGCCACAGCAGGCATGCCACCTTGTCCCTGCAACTTCGAAGGCCCGGGGCTGCATGACATCAATGCGGTGTGCGCACATGACATCAGCATGACCTGCACCATGCTGACATCACTTTTGCACATCACAGGGTGTGTGGCCACCACAGAACTTTGTGTGGGCCCAGCCCCTTCAATGAAAATTTGAGGCCTTGGCCCTCACAGCCCCAAATAGATGGCGCCCCTGCACCACAGGTTGATCACCAACCGTAAATAGAAAATCATGCAACTCCAGCAGCCATAGTTTGGCTCACTTGACACTGCCCAAATTTTCTCTACATAATTTGACTTTTACGCAGTTTTCATGTTTATCGTGAAAACAGTGTGTAATGAATATGGTGTAAATTATTTGATTTCTCGTCACCCTAAGTCTCATTTCCATGGCTCACTCTAGAAGACTAGGGAGGAACTGTGGATTTGATCTCCATGAACAGGTAAACAGTTTTTCTTTCCTAAGGCACCTAACGGACTATGATACATGGCTGACATGCTACACATAGCATGGAAACTGTAGGTTTTAAATGCCTCACTTTGATATGTAAATTATAATAAGGAAACACACCTGTCACAGAAACAATATTTAGCAATCGCCTCATAGTCTGTGGGCTAATATCACTGAACCAGTCTTCTGTAACCAAAAGCTTAGTCAGATCAAAAGACATTTGACGTGTAATGGTACGCTGAATTTGTCTTCTTCTGTAAGTGTCCTAATTTTGGGGGGTGGAGAGAGAATACAGGTATTATTTGTATGAACTGTTTTCATGTTTTACTATCTACCCCAAAGGCAAGATGTTATACTAGTGCATTTAGAGGTGAGCAGAGTTGGACAAAGACCAGGAGTCACTAACGTACTTCAAAATGTCTCACCAAGAAAAAGTAGGTAGGTATTTCTTGCAATAATTTTCATTTCAGTGACACTTTTAAACAAAGTTAGTGATGTTGCTGTCCACAATATACTATTTCTATATCATAGATTCAAATGCTTATGAGACGTGTAGCTATCAAAAGTGTGCACCTATGGAGCTTAAAGATCTCAATGTAAGAAACAAATCAGAAATGTACTCGTATGTTTCTTCTGAACATACTAAGCCTACTTGTTAGTAAAAGCTGTATCAAAAAACAACTTCCCAAACATAATATTGAATTAATATGTCCTATTTTAAGGTTTCTATGCAGATATTTTTATTATTAGATTTGTTCCACTCTTACTATGTTTGCTTTTGATGTATATATTTTTGTAAGATGCCTTATGAGGGTTTATCTTAAAGACAGAACATTAAATGATCAACATGGTTGATCTGATCTTGCCAAGCACCACTTTCTAGCAGCAATTTGTGGACCCAGTCCAGGGTCCACAAAGCCAGTGAGCTTAAAGAATTCTACCACATCTGAAGCCAGTCTATGAATGTGAACCCAGAATACATGACCTAAACAGCTGTTTGCTAAAATGCATAACAATAATTTACGTGTGTAAATTATGTGTAAAAGATTTCCAACTGGCCATTTCTTACCCGCCTGTTGAGAGCTGTTTTGCTTCCAAGCTTGGTCACATCTCCCAGGCTATTCTGTGAAACCCTTCGATCAACATCTTCATGGAATCCTAGGAAATGTCTCTCATTAAAACACATTTTCATTTTACCATACAACAGATGATTTCTACTAAGTGGTAATCGTTCACATATTTATGCTATCTTTTTAAAAAAACACCACTATTGGCATTTGATGCCTGATTATTTATAATACACTATACCTGCACCATCTGAGTATGGGACGTCTCCATTTGTGGTTGAGGCTACCATCATCTTTTTAGCACTACTGAGTCCACGGCTGTTAAGAAAGACAGGTAAGTGTACGATATTTCTCATGTAATCATGCCCATTTATATTTGAGTCACGGAGCACACTGTTCAGGTTCTGATTAATTGCCTTTATGATGATGTGTGGGTCACTAGCAAAAATTGCAATAAATGGGCCTTTTGAAAACAGGACTCTAACCTGCGAAAAGAAGAAAAGAAAAATGAATAAAATCATTCAAAATCTTTATCCCACGGGTGGTCTAGTCACAGTAAGGATGGCACAAGTGGCTCAGGTAGCAAGGCTTTCATGACACTCCTAGACAGAAGTTGGAAGACCACTAAGGCTCACCCACCCGCCGCCACTGCCCATCTCTTCTGTACTGGGTTGCTGCCCACTCCCAGTTCGTAAAAAGGTAAAGGTACCCCTGCCCATACGGGACAGTCTTGCCAGACTCTAGGGTTGTGCGCTCATCTCACTCTATAGGCCGGGAGCCAGCGCTGTCCGCAGAAATTTCCAGGTCACGTGGCCAGCGTGACAAGCTGCATCTGGCGAGCCAGCGCAGCACACAGAACGCCATTTACCTTCCCGCTGGTAAGCGGTCCCTATTTATCTACTTGCACCCGGGGGTGCTTTCGAACTGCTAGGTTGGCAGGCGCACCCGGGTCCCATACTCCCAGTTCAGCAGGAGGTAAAATGTGGAAGGGGGCTGCAAATATGTACTGTGGTGTACATTGCAAACAGCGCACTCATATACTGCCACCACAGGAAGCAAAAGATTCTGCTGAGACACAAAGTTCAACAGGCTATGTTTATGGAACACAGATTGGGTTGGATCCAGAGAAGCACTTGCACAACAGGGCTCTCCCACTTTCATCTTGTCACTTCAGCCCTTCACACTCTACAAGAAGTTGCCTTCCAGGATATTTTGGGATGTGACTAATGGAACTGCTGAAGGGGGTAGAAATGGCAGAAATCAGGAGGAGGGACTGTTGAAACAGTGCCTTCCACTCATGCAAGGGATTCTCTGGATCTTGTTGCTGTTGTTTCTTCAGGTTAGCTCACAAAGGGGGGGCGGGGATGAAATCACATGCCGCTTTTCAGTGTTATAGTTCCAAAACAATTCATGCAATCTCTTCAGGCAAAGATCTTAACTTAGGAGCAAGCCCCCGATATAAGTGGAACATAGGCTTGGGCTGTGAGTTCCACTGAAAGCAAGTCAACTCAAAACAGCTAAATTGTTCCATTGATTTTGGTAAGATTTAGTCACAACTACTTGGTCTGGATTGAAACGAAAAATAAAGGAAATATTATTCTCATATACTTGACTGATTTTAGAACACTCAAAGTGTTTGATTGCCTAAGAGCACTCAAAGGTAAAATAGTAGTTACTTACTGTGTCAAGCATCTGTAAAACTTTGTCCTGCTCGCATGCATCCAATCCATCAATAATTACCGCAAGCCTGGTTTGATTCTGAGTAAAGCTATCAATGGTTTTTGCCATCTTTGCCATCAGTTCCACTTCACATTTAAGAACCTATCAAAATAAAAGTAGTGTCAAAACAGTAGTGTTACCATCCTCCAACACGAATCTCATTGAAATGACACATTTTGCTTTCACTGTTGAAAACAGTGAACCCTTTTGCACAAATGTATTACTTAGGTTCGCTGGGAATTAAATATAAATGAAGTCTGCTTAGAGGTTTTATTTACAATTAAGTAGTGTACAAATTCTATAAAATAAAGAAGAGTGAAATGTTCAATTATATAACTGATGAAGTGCTTTATTCTCATCACTCCCCACCTTTTAAATTTCAAGTTAAACAAGCATCATACAATTCAAAGCAACTGCCATAGTTTTTATGACAATATAATAATACTTACTTTCATAAACCCCTCACTTTTCAGCTTGTGTAGCTTTGAAGCAGCACTATGAAGCCGTTTTCTCTGTGAGTTCAAGACTGAGTCCATCACTCGCCACCACGTGCGACAGTTCAAGATGAAGCCCAAACCCACAACACATATAAATGATATCAGAATAGCATTCACTGTCATGTTTTCAGGATTCACTTTAAAATAAGCTATAAGAGTGATCCCAGCAACAATGCAGCTCAGAATGAAAAGGAAAATAACGAAGGATGGGAGGCAACAAGTTTTCTTCCATTTCTTTTTACCTATGAAACAAACCAACAACTGCTAAGCACTTTTCTACATTCAGCAGGAAACTCAAGTACCACCACCAAATTTAACAGTCTGATATTTTAAAACTGAGATGAAATTAGAAGAACAGCAGCTATAGGAGGTTTTTAAGCAGAACCTGTCATCGAGGCTTTAGTCAAGACTCCTGCATCGCAGGGCGAGGATCCCAACTCTATGATTCCATGATATTCTTGAAAAATAGTAACATGAGGTCCCCCATGGCTTCAAAATGAGTTAGCTGCACAAGTTTCAGAAATCCTTGTCCACGGGTAAAGAACTTGTGGCCCTCCAGATGTTTTTGGCCAACACCTCCCATCGTCCCTATCTACTAGCCATGCTAGCTAGGGCTGGTGGGAGCTAGCTAGCACCCAACACTTCTATCTTAGCAGTTATAAAAACTACACACAGAGGATCATAATGAGGCCAGGATAAAAGATAAAAGATAAAAAAAAGGATAAAAGTAATGCCTCTCTTCCGAGAAAAAATACAGATCCAAAGAAGATCCTGAGGATTTTACAGATCTTTTACAGATTCTTTCCACAACATTTTTATACCATGGGGATATCTGCAGACCTTCTAGCTTCTCCCATTTATTATACGCTTTCTAAATGTTTCCGGGAAAATATATTTGCGAAGCAGATGCATTTTTCCATTGTTACAACAGAAATGGGAAAAAGCTGTGATTTGGTAAAATAATAATAATAATACCTTGAGTATCTTCAGTTTTGAATACTCGGAAAAGACGTGTTGCTAAGAAACCAAATTCCCTCTCACAGGCATCTGAGAGTGTGGCAATCATTTCAGCCATTGAAGTTTCTCCGCCAACACTGGATAGCCTATTGTAATCTGTAAATAAAAATCTGAAGACAAATACATGAAACAGTTTGATTGCTATTGGCTGATAGAATAAGCTTTTTTCTGTCATTAAGATACACATCTTTAAACTGCTGGGCGGCTTTTAATACAGTAATCTTCTGCATTTTTATTTGCCACTCCTCCCCTGCTTTTAAAAAACATGCAATGATAGTTTTTAACTTCTACACACTTCTAACAATGTAATAGGGGAATTATTTCAACCACGTGCTTATTCAGGACTCCAGGGTTCAGAGTAGACTCACTGAAATTAATGGGCCTAGATTAGTCATGTTCATTAAATTAAATTGGTTTACAATGAGTAGGTCTACTGTTGGCTGCAACCCCAGATAAGTCACAAAGGCATGTCACTCCATGCAGAATTGCAGCCTTAGAGAAAATCCAACAAAGTGTTAGTTAACTGTATTTTGATGAAGAGCTTCCTAGCACGCCTAGGAAAATATTCTGCAGTTTTACTGGCGAGTTTGCCAGTGATCCCAACAATATTTCTCTCTGTTGTTGCAGGACAAGATCTCAAGGAACCAATCCAGTTAGACATTTAAAAATCCAAATACAGGCAGATAGACACACACAGGATGACAACATTTACATAGCGTTGCCACCTTAGGAATTTCAAAATTCATTTCCAAGAGATTGTAGCACAATAGAATGTTGAAAAGAGAATGTTTCCTATTTCTATGCTGTGTGGACAGTCCTACACAGGTAAGTGGCTGCATAGTCAATCTAATTAGAGTATCGGCTAAAGATCCCAGATCAGTTGATCTCCATGAAACTTGGTCTCAGATGAGCATTCAACTACAGTGGTACCTCGGGTTAAGTACTTAATTCGTTCCGGAGGTCTGTACTTAACCTGAAACTGTTCTTAACCTGAAGCACCACTTTAGCTAATGGGGCCTCCTGCTGCTGCCACGCTGCCGGAGCACAATTTCTGTTCTCATTCTGAAGCAAAGTTCTTAACCTGAAGCACTATTTCTGGGATAGCAGAGTCTGTAACCTGAAGCGTATGTAACCCGAGGTACCACTGTATCAGACCTCTTTCTTTTTTAAAGCAGATGTTCTCTGATGTGATTCACAAGTAGAAGAACAAGATGTGAGATTATACTAACCTTACAGGTAAGGCTTTAGTTGTTTGCTCTGGCAGCTCAGGTGGGTTCACAAACATAAGTTTAAGAAGCAACTCCATGTAGCCAATATGTCTTGCCAACCTTGTACTTAACACCCATGCCCAATTCCAGTTCTCTCCTTCTCTTCGGCTACCAAAGTATATCACAGCTAGAAGAAGACATTTTACAAATACCCTCAATGTTAATAGCAGTTATGGGCTTTAAACAGGAAACCAAATCACAAACCCTTTTGACACCAATCACATTTTAACTCTTATCATTGCTATATATTTTATGACAATTATCAACTATTTTCATTTAGTTCCACAGCGCATTTCTGGATAAAGCATGACAAAAGCAGTTAGCTCATACTTAACAATCCTAATTCTTAAGTTATGTACACACCCATTTTTTTTTCCTGAGCTTCTTCTGAAGAATACGATGCTGCAGACCCCAATGTTATTTCCCATTTAAAAGCTAGAAGCAATAACACCCAACTTTTCGCAGGCGGGGTGAAAATTTGGGACATGCAAATTTTGGTGCATGCATATTTCTTTATATCACTGTCATTGATAACGTCGTGGAACAGTAATTAATAATCTTCAAAATTAATGGAACATTGTATTTCTGGAGCCAAAAGACAGGTACTGGCCTCCTTCTCAATTTTACAAATATTTGAAACCTGAGTATTGTAAATATTTAGCTACCCTTATTTTTGTGATAGTGTACTTGAATACATCATATATTGAAAATCCACGTTTCACAATTTAGTTCAACATCCGAACAGTTTCATTTCGTGGACTAAATTTCAGCTTAATTCTGGGCACATAATAGGTTTTTAATAAATCCAATTTAAGACTTACTAAAAAAAACATAGAGCAGTGCCAGCAAGCTCAGCGCCACTGCTATTCCAAGTTTTGCATCCAAAGTGAATGAAAGCAGTAAACCAACGCCACCACACAACAAAAGCGTAAGGACCACAATCAGCCAGGAAAATTGGAACAAAGGTTCAATCTGCTGCCCAGCAAAAGTTTTCATTTCATCTAAAAAAAGAGAAAAGAAAATAATTAATCAAAATTATTCAAATTCAAATAATCAAAAGGTAATTCCAGAGGCGGTTCTCTGTATGGCTACAATTGCTCCCTTGCAGAACAATCTACCATTTTTAAATAAATAAATTACTTTTCCATTAGAAAGCATGATAAGGATGGGGTGACTAAGAAGAAGGGATGGGGGGGGGGGTTAGATTCCATTTGTACTTTAAGGCAAGCCTACCCAATACACATCCTGCAACAATACAATAACTGAAACACAGCCATCCTTAACAATTCTAAGTTCTCCAAATTTCTCAGTGCAGATCTTTCGTATAAAAAAGCATAAACTGGAGTAATTTTTACCTTCAAGTTTCTTGAGCAGAAAAGATTTCCCACTTCCCCATTGGGCATACAGCCCAACACAGATGGGAGGCTGCATAGTTGGCTCACTAAGTATGTCGGCCAGTGCACTGCTATAAAGATCATAACCCAGCATATCTCCATCAGATTCTGTCGGAGATAAGTGTCCTGCAAAACCAAACAGGCTTCATGGAGTAAATTAGTTATGAACGTAAGTATTTAGGTTTTCATACATTGGCAAATCATGACCAGCATGCTTAAAGCAACTTAAAATAAACCACTCACTCTTGAAAAGAAACCCTCATTTCTTTTCATAGTCCCACATAAAATTAACACATTTATTTTCTTTTTGCATGCTGTTACCTGAAAGATGATTTTGGTGCAGTGAGAGCAGCACTGCAAGAGTGTACAAACACACACACACAAGTTGCGGAGCGGTCAAACCAGAGTATATTATCACAGAAAAAGCCACATACATCACACCCCTCTTTTGCTGTGTGTGTGCCAAAAGAACTGCAGAAAATGCACATGCACACAGAAGAGAGGAGCGGTGCGATAAGAAAAGATTGCCACAGCAAGCCACACACACATTAAGGAAGAAGCAGTGGTTCTGGAAGACACACTATTGCATCCAGGAAAAGAAAACACACAGAGTGAGAGAACAGGAGAGCACCCACTGCAAGGTACCACTGAGAAGAGGAAGGGCCCCCCCCCCAAATGAGCAAGCAGGCTGCTAGAACAACAGTAAAAACAAGCCTCCCTTAGACAAAGGCGAAAAGAACTTCAGTTTCTTTTCAGTGTGGCCTGTCTTTATGTAACTTCTAATTTTCTTCATTCCAGGCTGCCCTCTCCTGAGTGTTGGCTAAATTAAGTTGCTTGGTTGGGAAAGGTGGCCGGGGGTGGGGGGGGGAGGTTTCTTCTTTGGTCCCGGAGCAGCTGTCTTCTCTTCATAGGCTTGTGGAGCTAAAGGGGAGGCTGTGCTGAGGAGGGATAGGTGAACGGGTGGAGAAGGCTGGCTATGTTAGGGGTAGAGTCAGAGAGACCCCCTCTGCTTGCGAGCAACGGTCCTCACTTGACGCCTTGGTCACTTCCTTGCAGCTTGGAAGCTGGCAGATTAAGAAGAAAATGCACAATACTTACGAGCTCCAAATATCTGAGTTAAAATGCTTTTCTGGTGGCTACAGTCAATGTTGTAAGGCGTCTCTCCAGCTTTATTGGGCCTGTAAAGCAGTCTACCATCTTTAGGATTTCTCAAAAGCAGTTCTGCAAGCCTACGGCTTCTCCCACGAATAGCAATATGAAGTGGGGTGTCTCCTTTCTGAAACAACAGCAAAAGAGAATGGGTGAGGATGTAGCTATTGTGCAGTAGATCACTTACTTACTCAAAAGCTGCCCTGACAAGTTCCCTTCACTGCCATCCCTTATCCCCCTAGAACAGGACCTTCCCTTAGTTTTTTCGCTCTCTAAATAACCCGTCGCTTCACTTTGCAAATTATGTTTCTGTAAAAGAAAAATCCAAGGTTAGGGTTAATTTTACTGAATTATTCTGACAGGTCCTTCTTCTTTACAAGCATGTGTAAAATTAGTTATCTACCTCAATATAATTTTCAACTGCCTTCATTTAATAGAGGACAATGTGCCCTAAACAGTTTGGTGAAAGCATTAGGAACAATAAATTAAAATAAATACAGTGGTTATCAACTAGAGTTTACCTTGTCTACAGCAGAAACTTTAGCTCCTTTGTCAAGCAGAAGCTCAACTATTTCAATATTTCTCATCTTGGTGGCCTTTATAAGAGGTGTTTCTCCATCCTAAAAGCAAAAGTAAAATGGTATTTTGTGAATGCCTTCAAAACAGACAGGCACAACAGGCCTTCTGGCAGCAATGAATTTTGAATTCTGGAACACCTGCATATTTTATGGCAAAAAAAAAAAAAATTAAGTACCCACCACCAGCCTAGAAGTTTGGGGTAATTTTAATTGTAACATAAATTTTTGTTTGTCCTTGGGGTCAAATCTGGTAGCCCAGGTTGTTGTTTTTCAAGGCAGATACTCAGTATTACATAATGAAGTTCAGTTATTCCTCAATACATTTACAGAGCAATCTTAACTAGAGGAAACTGGTGTAACTTGGCTTGGCATAACTTACACCAGCATAAAGGTAAAGGTAAAGGGACCCCTGACCATTAGGTCCAGTCGTGACCGATTCTGGGGTTGCGGCGCTCATCTTGCTTTATTGGCCGAGGGAGCCGGCGTACAGCTTCAGGGTCACGTGGCCACCATGACTAAGCCGCTTCTGGCGAACCAGAGCAGCGCACGGAAATGCCACTTACCTTCCGGCCGGAGTGGTACCTATTTATCTACTTGCACTTTGATGTGCTTTTGAACTGCTAGGTTGGCAGGAGCAGGGACCGAGCAATGGGAGCTCACCCCGTCGCGGGGATTCAAACCGCCGACCTTCTGATCGGCAAGTCCTAGGCTCTGTGGTTTAACCCACAGCACCACCCGCATCATACATTACTACTATTCTAAATGCTGTTTGGAAGTCTCTGCAAGGGTCTAGGCCCCAGGTTGTGAGGACTGGGCCCTAGGTTGAATGACCAATCTGAACAGGATTTGGAATAGGTTTAAGTCTCTCCTTGCTGGGTCCAGTCCCACCCCTTTTGGGAGAGATTATGCTGGTGTAAGTAATGCAGGCTTAAATTCTGCTGGCTGAGCCCTGGCCAAGCTGGGATGAGGGATTTATTCCAGCATAGTTCTGGCTGAGCCTCTGGTGATCCAAGAAAGCCCAAGACCCTCTAAATCCAAGCTATCTTATCCCAGCAGATATTGGATTTGGATTGTGCTGTTAAGCATTCCCTTGAACACAAATTTGGTATGGTGTTTTCCCCATGCAATGAATTATTTCCTTTGCTGATGTTCTAATTTGCAACGGTAGTTATTGTTAATTAATACAAAGTAAAGCATTTCTCATTAAATTTATTTATGGGAAAGCATCTCAGAAGGAAAATTAGCTTAAGTATGTGCATATAGCCTCCGCTCAAAATGCATTTCAGTTAAAATATTGATTTTCTATTTTTTTAAAGGTGATGGGAAATGCTGGTGATATGTATGTTTAATGTGCTCCACAGGCTTTCTGAATATAGTTTTAAAAGGAAATTTCAAGCACAGAAAAGCAAATATGAACAAACTAGAATTGTACTCAAGTACTCTCTCCTCACATTTAGGGAAGACAACATTTTTAACAAAAATGCCATATTCCGCAACACAGGGAAGACCGAAAAAGCATTGTTGAAAAATAAACCATATCTTGAAGATCAAAGCCATTACATGGTATATTTACCTTTGTACATATTTCAGTGTCTGGGTTGCACTGCAAGATATCTCTAACCATGGTAGCATTTCCTTTTTCAACAGCCCAGTATAAAGCAGTTTTATTATCCTACAAATAAACAACATATTTGAAAAGCACTTTAAATGCAGTCAAACTAACTTCACAAACCACGTATTATGCAGGTTACATTCAACACTATATAGCAAAGTGATAAAATTCAGAATGGAAAAAGGAAACTGACATTGGGGTGGTTTTTTAAAAAAAGTAATGTAAGTTACATATCAGTGTTTGGCTAAAATTAGGATTATAGTATTTCAAAAAAGTTCTTCAACACATGGCATTCAGAAACCACTTCACAAAAAGCTGGCATACACAATATATTTAATTGAAAGGGATGGAGAATCTTCTCTAAACACTATATTACAACCAAATCTAGAAATCTAGGGTGTGCCTTGGGAAGAAGAATCTTCTGCTGGTATTTGCTTTTAGGAACAGTACTGGATGTATAATGAATTGCATAAGATTTCCGTATTTATTTTTTTTAAAAAGTAGCTCAGCGTCATCATATCAACAAAGCAACTGCAATGTGTACTGCATCACCTCTGAACTGTAGGTTCAGGAAACTCCTTGCAACAGTTGTACTTAAGAAATATTTTTACTATAGTGAAAAGCTGAAATATTCTGATTTCACAGTCCAGCCTGACAGTTGATTATGTGCTCAGCATCAGCTGCTGTTCTGATCCACCGACAAATAGCAGCTACTGTCAGAAGCTGTACTGAGCACCTGTCATTTTGCAGGCTTCTGAGCTCTTGATTCAATCCCCCTTCCATGACTAAAAGCAACAGCAGATTTTTGGTTAACCAGTTTATATAAAGATGGTAGGTAAGGGCTTCATGACTCACTGAATTAGACTCACTAGCAAGTGCCTAAAACTAAGATGGATGCAATGCTCCCAAGGAGCAGAATAGGGCATGGATGTTCTTTATGATCAAAACAAATATACCTACTTTACATACCTACTTTAAGAGACAGTAAGTATAGAATGCCAAGGAACAAAATGTTTGTCTTTATGTGTCATGTTAAAGTGCACTGTTCTTTCCAGTTGCAAATACAGTAGGAAATCAAGTGGTTTTCAAGATGCCATCTAGAAATGTGCTTCCCGTCTCCAAGGGATGCTTTTGGAAATGATATATTACAAGAGCATTTTTCAAAATCCTGAACTCACGCAGAATTACTTACCTGACCTCTAATGTCTATATCTGCATACTTATGAAGCAAGGCTCTCACAATTTCAACATGACCGCCTCGGACAGCCCCAATCAGCACAGTATCTCCACTCTGCAATGAGGACAAAACACAGTCAGATGTCTTAAAGCACTTCCAAAATAGCTTTTTATGTTATAAGTATTTTAAAAAATAATGAATGTATATATACACATTATCAATACCCTTACTTACCCTGTCAGGAATATTCACGTAGGTTCCTGCATCTAAGAGGTCCTGCACAATTTCAGTATGTCCTTCCTTTGCGGCAATCATCAAAGCTGTGTTTCCATCTTTATCTGTTAAGTTGACATTTGGATTCCTTTTCAGGATTTCTTTTACTGAATCTGTGAAACCACCTTTTACTGCTACTATAAGTGCAGTCATGGAATTCTGGAGAGGGGAAGAGATAGAAAACACACAATATATTAGTGGCGGTATGAGACTAACTGGTCAATACAGGAGGATATTTTTTCCTCCACTTCTGAAGTTCATCTTATTTCAGTAGCATTAACTTCAAACACACCATTACATTCCACTATTACTTTTACGCCAAAAGCAATTCTACATTTTCAGGTAACAGCAGTAAGGAAAAATCCCCCAGAGCCAGGAAAATCTGCACCCCAGACTTTATATTCACAGACCTTAGAATCCAATACAACAGGTTTCTTTCAAGCCCAATAGCAGCACAACAAATGGGTTTCTGGCATGGGCAACACAGCTCAGGAGATAAGAGTTAATTATTTCCTCCTCAACTATGACTCCTTCCTGAAATTGCAAAATAATAGCTAATAAAAGACTTTTTAAAATCCTAACTGTATGGGTTTGAGAATTTGCTGTGATTGTCAGAGCTGCAGAGGAAAATGTCTCCACATCACAATTAAGCCTGAAGAAAGCCCTCAATTGGGCAGGAGAAGGATAGGATGGTATGGTCATCAGGGTAGTCCTCAGTGGGCACATGAGTGTCTTCGGATGCCAGGCTGGCAACCCCAGCACTAAACCATCTGGACTAACAGACACCATGATCCCATCTTCTTTAAACACTATCTACTGCTTTATTATTAGAATAATATTTAAAGTACTCACAGCTCCTTCTTGATCAACATCCGCTCCCATATGCAGCAAATACTTCACACATTCCAGATGACCTTTTCTTGCAGCCCAGATCAGCGGAGTAGTCCCATACTATAGAATATATTTTGAACATATGAGACACATTCCAGCTTTGTTTTGAAAGCAGAACAACTCCCTCAGTTTGTGAGTGGGCAGGAGAAGAAAGGTGTCAAGTAAGTAGGTAGAATTTCAAGCGGAAGACATGAAAATAACATTTTAGGATAATGCCAGAACATAACAGAAGACCTCGCTAATACAGAAATGTGAAAAGGAATTTAAGAGAGTTACTAAGTTGGCAACATTCCCAAAGCGGTGCAGGGAGACAGATCAATGGTAGGGGGGGAAAGGCAAAGTATAGGTATAGTAGAGCTGAGAAGTGCTATTGGCATATATTGTGGATTCAGAGTGAGGTAAAATCACAGCTAATTCAATAAAGAGAGGGTGGGAATATCATGTAAGATTATATAGTACACCTAGAGGTCAGCATCTGCTAGTCCTTAGGAGGCCATAACCAACAGTCTCACTCTATTAACAGTTTATGTACTATCATTGGGCAGAGTTTGGACAATATACAGCCTGTGAGCTCTTGTAAGGAGTCTTAAAAATTATTTCATTTGATATTTTAAATGTTTTAGCGACTAGAAGAGTATTCCCCAACCTGGTGCCTTCAAGTTCTTACTGGATTCCAACGCTCATCAGTCCCAGACACCATGACCAATGGTCAGGGACAAGACAAGTTGTAGCCTAAAACCTATGGAGGGCACAAGACTGGAGAAGCCAGCACTAGAATACTGTTGAATGATCGCTCAGAGCACCCCAATGGAAATATGAATAGGTAAGCATGCATAGGATTTCAGGCAAAGTGGGTTAAAAAAACTTCTAACTAAGAACATCCTCGTGAATTAAGATGAAGTCTAAACAGAAATTCCTCTCAAATCCCATGTAGTGAAACAGAGCTTAGGATACTGTCTTAAGATTCTTAACAATTTTAACTTATTATGGTAACAAGGTAAGCTTTTACCGGAAAGAAAGAAAACTCCTACCTTGTCAGAGCAGTTGACCTTAGCTCCATGATGCAATAAAAGTTGTACTATACGAGAGTGGCCTCGTCCTGCTGCCCAAATTATTGGATAGACACTGTATTGCTTTGAGGAGAAAAGGTTTGAAAGTTGTAAGAACCCCACGATTTAAAGGGCAGTATCAAGCAGTGCCCAATTTGACTTCTCCTTCCCCTTCTCCTCCCCACACCCAACGCAGCTCCCTGCAATCTGCAATGGAGGGATGGAGGACCTCTCAGAATAGATTGGGAGGGTGAAGAGAGAGGTAGGGGAAGTCTCACTGTATGAATGGAAGTATTTTCAGGCAAAGATGGATTTCACCCAAGATACCTGATTCCTATACAGTGGTACCTCTAGTTACGAACTTAATTTGTTCTGGAGGTCCGTTCTTAACCTGAAACTGTTCTTAACTAAAGGTGTGCTTTCGCTAATGGGGCCTCTTACTGCCACTACGCCACCGGCACACGATTTCCGTTCTCATCCTGGGGCAAAGTTCTCAATCTGAGGTAACTCTTCCAGGTTAGCGGAGTTTGTAACCTGAAGTGTTTGTAACCTGAGGCGTTTGTAACTCGAGGTACCACTGTACAAAGTTCTGACAATAATAAGAATTACAAAATTCTATACAGTGGTACCTCGGGTTAAGTACTTAATTTGTTCCGGAGGTCCATTCTTAACCTGAAACTGTTCTTAACCTGAAGCACCACTTTAGCTAATGGGGCCTCCCGCTGCACAATTTCTGTTCTCATCCTGAAGCAAAGTTCTTAACCCGAGGTAGTATTTCTGGGTTAGCAGAGTCTGTAACCTGAAGCGTATGTTACCTGAAGCGTATGTAACCTGAGGTACCACTGTACTGCAATACTACCTAAATGTTAATAGTGAAATCTCAAGAAAGCATATAACATGATACCTCAATGGATAAAACAACTGAAAAAATAAAGTTATTCTTCTTTTGGAAGGACAAACAGTAAGACCAGTTTCAAGCATGACTGTGATATATACCCAAGAGCCTTGATTGAACCAGGAGACTGATGCATGGAAGCAGGCTGTGGCGAGGTAGCTGGAAACAGCTGCAATTCCCACACTCCACTAGCTCTGACACAGCTGTGTTTACACCCAGCTATGCCAGAGAGGATAAGGCTTGGCCTGAAGGTGCTGACTCCCCTCCCTACTGCATCCAACAGCTGGGACAGGGGAGGAAACATCAGCAGAGATAGCAGGACAGGAGCTTTGAGTACTAGCACCACCAGCCTCAGAGGCAGCAGAGAAAGCTTAGGCAAGGTAGACTTAATATAAAGGTAAAGGTAAAGGGACCCCTGACCATTAGGTCCAGACGTGGACGACTCTGGGGTTGTGGTGCTTATCTCGCTTTACTGGCCGAGGGAGACGGTGTACAGCTTCCGGGTAATGTGGCCAGCACGACTAAGCCGCTTCTGGCGAACCAGAGCAGCACACGGAAACGCCGTTTACCTTCCCGCCGGAGTGGTACATATTTATCTATTTGCACTTTGACGTGCTTTCGAACTGCTAGGAGGGAGCAGAAGCATGGACCGAGCAGGAGCAGGGACCGAGCAACAGGAGCTCACCCCGTTGCGGGGATTTGAACCACCGACTTTCTGATCGGCAAGTCCTAGGCTCTGTGGTTTAACCCACAGCACCACCCGCGTCCCTTAGACTTGATATAGGAACTGATAAAAAGGAGGAATGTGCCGGTATGTAAAGTAGCAGCACAGCCCTGGACACGTGACTGTTTCTGAGTGGAGAGAAATGTGTATGTAAAACATAGTACAGAAATTAAAACTGTAATACTGAGCCTCAAAGGAGGCTGTATGATAAGAAAAGACTCAGAATGCATCTACCAAAGGATTCAGAATCTCAGCAGATCTCCTCTAAAAAATCTGAATAGACTTGGGACTCTGAAAAGATCCTTACACACTACTACATCCTACAGGAACTTTAAAATAAGACATGGGATTTTGCTTGTGCAGTCAGTACTTAATCTGTATTAGGATAAAAATCAAGGCACCACAGAACTAGCTGAATACATATTTTGGTACAGTTGTTATGTACATCCCATGCCATTTGTTGCATACAGCTAGTTGTGCATCAATAGAGATAAATCAGGGTCAATTTTTTATTTTTTTCAAAGTATTTCAGGTGGTTCAAAGGTGCTCCATGCAAAATGTTAAGTTTATACAAATTATCAGTGAGTAGTCCTAGGCCAAAAAAATAAAAGGAGAACTTTAAATTCAATTTCTATTTGCTCAATATGCATCCAAACCACAAGCTAATAATGGCAAATTACTCTACCGCAGAATTCTTCCCCTACTATCCCCACTGCAAATAGAAACAAAGATGGAAAAAACTTACCAGGCCAGTGATGTTGGGGTTTGCTCCCCTTTCAAGAAGCAGTTCAGCTGCTTCAGTACGGCCTTTGTAGCATGCCCACATAAGGGCGTTCCATCCACCCTAACACAGGAAATCAATACATGGACCATTTTAAAATCTATTTTCAGTATTTGCATAAAAGATTATGTTTCACAGTTGTTAGCCCAGTTCTCTGGTGCAAACAACTTGCTACTGAGCAATGAAATCAAGGAGTATTAATCCATCTAAACTACTTTTAGCTGAAAATTTGCTCTAGTTCAGGGGTCTGGAAACGGTGGCCCTCCAGATGTGGCTAGACTCTCAGCAGCACTCCAGACATTGTTGGATTACAACTCCCATCATCCATAAGAATTTCAAAGGTTACCAGAATTTTGATAAATTTTCAAAAGAACAAACTCTGAAGCACATGGTAGGATGGAGCTATGCTGCTCACCTGACCTCTCTCAGGCTGAGTTGCTTCTGCATATTGGGAGGGGGAGCTGGCAGCATGGTCAGCACAGTGCAAATGCCAATCTGCTGTACTTGTTTACACCACACCAGCCAGAGGGAGGTCTGGCAAGTGGCACAACCCCAGAATGCTGTCAGCTACTAGAAGTACAGATCTATCTGTGCTGCAGCTTAATAAAAAAAAAAGGCCTACACCATTTTGAAGGACTAAAATGTTATTTGTTTATTACACGCCCTTCACCCTAAGGTCCCATACGCCATACCATGTCTCGATGTTCCATGTTCACATTGCAATTAAGTAGCTCTGACACAATGGCAGCATGTCCCTCTTTAGCAGCTGAGATAAGAGCTGTCCAGTTATCCTAAAGTGAGAAAAAGGAAAAATTAACAGTCCAATAGCTAACTAAAACCACAGATTATACCAGTTGAAGTGAAGTGACTATACCTTGAAGAAATAGACTTCTTATCCCAGGATAGGGAAGGACAATGTGGTGCCCTTGAGATGTTGTAATATAGACTACAACTCCCATCATCTCAGAACATGGCCATGCTGGCTGAGATTGATGGGAACTATAGTCCAGGAACATCTGGAGGGTATCCGATTCATATGGGGTGCAGCAAGTGATAACATACACACTCTTGTCTGGACCTTTCATGCTTACAAGACTCCCAAGTCCAACACATGGGAGGGATTAATAAAAGAATTGTGTGGTCAAAATAGGACATGCAGCAGGAGGAGAGAATAATACAGCAAGGAATTAGATCACCCATTCAATACTTACTGCATCTTCCAAGTTGCAGTTGGCACCTTTCTTTATCAATTCTTGGACAATTTCTAAGTTGCCTTGCTCAGCAGCTAGCATTAACGGAGTCTGACCATTCTGAAATTAAGTGAAACATGCAATTACATTGTCAGAAACTAATAAATTATACAGATGGTCTTACAGGTAGATTCTTATACAAGAATGCTGCTAATGTTTTATGTGTTGCTTCACAATGGCACACAAAGTGTAATTTTTAAAGAAACAAACAGAAATTGTAGAACTCCTGAAAACATTAATAGAAAGATGGGTCCACTGTTACAAGTTTTAGCAAACTGAAGGGGCACTGTTTACTGCTGCTAATTATTTTCTTGTGCCCCCCCCCCATATTATACTGTAAATGTCTGTTTCATCCAAAAAGAATTTCTGATCAAACATTCATTTTCATAAAGGATTTTCGTTGTTGTTGCTATACTGCAATAGAACACCACCCCACCTTGAAATTATGGTGTTCTGATAGGTTTTTAAATCTACTTTTCCATGTGGGCACCTGATGGATTATTGACAAATTCATATGCATCACTTGGTATCTTTCCACCCACTGACAATCAGCTGAACACTGTGAAGTACCTCTACTTAAAAGTAGCATTTATGTGATGTTTGTTTCGCATATCCAAGTAATCACAATTGATGATTACAGTGGTACCTCGCAAGACGAATGCCTCGCAAGACAAAAAACTCGCTAGACGAAAGGGTTTTTTGTTTTTTGAGCTGCTACGCAAGACGATTTTCCCTATGGGCTTGCTTCGCAAGATGGAAACGTCTTGCAAGTTTGTTTCCTTTTTCTTAACACCGTTAATACAGTTGCGACTTGACTTTGAGGAGCAACTCATAGAACGCGGTGTGGTAGCCTTTTTTGAGGTTTTTAAAGACTTTGGTGATTTTTGAAGCTTTTCCAAAACTTTCCCGACACCGTGCTTCGCAAGACGAAAAAAATCGCAAGACAACAAAACTCGCGGAACGAATTAATTTCGTCTTGCGAGGCACCACTGTATAGAGTATGGACTATTGAGCAGCATGATTGCTTTAAATAAATAAAACCATTCTACATGGATTTTGAATTTCCTACAGGAAATAAATTTTGGTACAAAAGTGTACTTTCTGAAAACAAATGGAATGGGAAATAAAATGGAAGCGTGTTTAGCCCTAATTATGCTGTTAAAGCGAACAGCATTGAAGAGAGGGAAATGGCTAAGGCTGAAACCCATCAACAGCAGGAACCCTTTTTTTTTCCTGTCAAGGGCTACACTTTCCAAGGATAAGCTGCCAGGGGCTGCATAGTGGTAGTTATGTGAAACCAGAGCCAATTATGGGGGAAGCCAGAAACAAAAAGGTGTCCTTAATTAATTAATCCAGAATAATGAAAGCCCTGCTTCAATTTCACCATGGAGATCTCGTATTAAAATACCCAATCCTCTGCAGGTCTACTCAGAAGTTAAGTCCACTGGGCTTGATGAGGTTTCTCTCAAATAAGATTACAGAGAGGTTTTTTATTATTATTTCTTTATCCAACAGATCTCTACAGTTACTATGCTGGAAAACAAGTGAAAGCAATTCCTTTCTGACTTAGCAGGCAAGGGCGCACCGGCTCATAGGGCGCACCTAGTTTTCAGGGGGGGAAATCAAGGGAAAAAATATGATCCCCCCCCCCCCGCAGCTCTGGGAGCAGCGGACAGGCTGCACACAGCCTGTGAGCTACTCCAAGACCTTCTCCCTGCTTTTGCGGGAGGTGGCGGAATTCCCCCACCTCCCGCAAAAGCCCACAGGAGCCGCGCGCGACTCCTGCGGGATTTTCGACCAGGAGGGAGAAGGGACTGAAACGGCCAGTCAGTCCCTTGTCCCCCCTCATAGAAAAGCCAGTAGAAGCCGCACAGCCTTTAAAGAGCGCGCAGCTTCTGCGTGCTTTTGTGGGAGGTGGGGGAATTTCCCCATCTCCCACAAAAGCCCACAGGAGGGAGAAGGGACTGACTCAGCCAGTCAGTCCCTTCTCCCTCCTTGGGGAAAAGCCCCCAAGAGCGGCGCGCTCTTTAAAGGCTGTGCGGCTCCTGCGGGCTTTTCTATGAGGTGGGGGAATTCGCCCACCTCGTAGAAAAGCCCGCAGAAGCCGCGCAGCCTTTAAAGAGCGCATGGCTTTTGCCTGCTTTTGCGGGAGGTGGGGGAATTCCCCCATCTCCCGCAAAAGCCCACAGGAGGGAGAAGGGACTGACTCGGCCAGTCTGTCCCTTCTCCCTCCTTGGGGAAAAGCCCCCAAGAGCGGCGCGCTCTTTAAAGGCTGCGCGGCTCCTGCGGGCTTTTCGACCCAGCTTGTGGGGCTGGCGGTGGGTGGAAGCGCTGCTTTCCCCCACCGCCAGCCTCAAAGAGCAGACTCTCCTGGCTTCAGCGAAAGCTACGCGAAGCCTCCGGAGCGCAGGCTTCGGAGGCTTCGCGTTCCTATCGCTGAAGCCAAGGAGCCTGCATTCGCCCCATAGGACGCACACACATTTCCCCTTGATTTTTGGAGGGGAAAAAGTGCGTCCAATAGGGCGAAAAATACGGTAAACCTCAATTTATTTTTATCAAATAAAATTATTTCTCCCCTCCCCCCAATTCATACCTCCACATTGTGGAACAACAAAGCAGCATATGTTTATCGATTATAAAAATGTATGTCTACAATATTTATTAAAATATTTATTACAAATTTATCTTACCTCATTCCTCTCATCCACATCTTTGCACTTCTCAAGAAGTGCCTTCAAAGCAGGAACATTTTCTTCTTCTACATATGTCACCAAACTCTGAGACACGAGACTCGCCATCTTTAGTCAAACTCCACAATGCTAGTTATCTATGTTAACAAGAAAAACAATTTTAATGTATCACATGAGGTTTTTGCACTGAGTGGAACAATACAATGACTGAAAACCTACTGCAAGAAACAATTTCTATCGTGCCAAAATTGTTCCGGGCGCTCCAAACAACAGAGGCAATACAGTCCTCACCCAGAAGATTTTAAAAGTTTGTGCATACATATGAGGTGGTAAGGAGTAGCCATGTCATCCTGAAGAGACGGAAAAACATGGGCATGAACTAATAGAGAGCAGAAGGGTGGCATAGAAGATTGTCCATGAAAAAGCAGAAAACCAGAGGCCGTGGTGGTTTGTGAAAAGCTTTGCTAAATTTTTATTTTTTAAAAAAATGTCAACCCCGAAACTTAAATATTAACCCACCATTGTAGAGTTGGCTTCTGGGTGTTCTGTCTGGCACTTATTCCGCTTGAAATAAAACATTTAAAATGCATTTTTAATGCAGAAAGATTTCAACAGAAAATAGATTGGTAGCTGTTGTTTAACTGAATTGCTAAATGTTTAGTCATCTATTTGGTACAAGCTTTACATCTAGGAGCCAAAGAACATCTGATGCAAGAGACTTCAAGTTCAAAGCAACCACTGGGAGCTCCAACTGCCATCGGGGCAGGTGAGCTGGGCTGCTTAAACCTTATCCAGGACAGTACTGATTTAAATTGGGAAATCACCTTAAAATGGAACTTAGTCAATGGGACCTACCATAAAATGTTGCAGTGCAGAACATTCCTATTCAGGTTTCCCTGGACTCTACATCCTCTCTCTGCCACCTCCCCACCCTGTTTTCCTTTCCCCCCTCTCCTTCTGCTCAGTCTGGATTCTGTACCCACTGAGTCCTCAATGGTTCCCCACCTTACACTTTTCCCACCAATATCTTTTCTATTCCTGTAAATAATCCTGTAGTTCTCCCAAGCCTTCCAATACCTCCCTCTTTTGCATGTTTCAGCTACACTAGGATCAGTACCCAGAGTGAGTTCCAAGCGAGGACTTGCAAAATAATGATGCAGCCTATCCATGGCGTGAATCAGTAACCTCCCGTTGTAGCTCAGGAGGCTGAAAAAACAAAAGCTAGCACCAAATGCAGGAATCTCTGCTCTTACCTGGGTCCTACTTCATATATATTTCCCACTCCCATTTTTTGAACATTTTAAAGTGAAACTGGTCTGCATGCAAGTTAAAGGAATCAAACTTTTCTGCATGCAGCTGAGTTGCTTGATTTAGCCTGGAAGGAGGTCACAGGGGGCAATTTACTCCAACCTGAGAAGTGTGTGTGTTCACGCATGGCGTGTGCATATGAACAGGAATCTAAACCAGTCTCAGCCCTACATCATCGGCAATATTAACTATGGACCACACTGCAGAGTTTCTGTAAACTACTAACTGTCAACAAGGCTGCAATAAGGGTATAATAATGAACTGCACTGAAACATTATACTACTCTCTTAGCTACTGTGGGATATTTAAAATAAACTATTCTAGAACACAAGCTTAAGTGAGCTACCTGAAATCAGCTAAAATAAGATTTGCTTCCTCTTAGAATGTCTCCAACTGTACCATTATTAGCAAACTAAAAAAAATAATACATGGACTACAATTCTGCTAACATTGTACAACTACAGAAGGAAAAGCACAGATGATCAAATTTGGGGAGAAACTGATTTTTATAACAAACTGAAATAACCAGTTTTCAGGGCAATGTTGAACTATGCATATTACACCATACAGATTACAGAGGTATGTTACTTTCTTAGTTTTCCTACTTTAAAAGCAGCATCAAAACCACTGATGACTGAAGTTAATATAAACCCAGGATCTCTGACCTGCCATCTTACCTGTTTAAGATTACTAATTGCTGTAAACTTATATGAGCCTGTTCTGTGTTTATTTATTCATGGTTGCAAGCCTCACATTTGCAAGCAAAGTAGAAACCTAGGAGAGAATGGCCGTTTGGAGCTATGGAGGTAATTTGTCTAATAAAATTGGCAGTGCATTAGAGACATAATCATAAAGGTAGGAAATTTACTGAAAAGAACTATAATTTATATTACGAATTATTTTGAGGTAAATTTTTGATTAGTAACTTAGTTTGTAAAATAATTTATTCCATTTGCAATTTCTGTCATGCATGTAACTTACAACAACTATAAAAAAATTAACACACTTTCCCCAGAATACAATGGATCTTCCTACATGACATCTATTGGGTCATATATTCTCAGTTATCCTGTATGCACATAACTGTTGAGATGAGCAGCAATAACTAACTTCCACAACTAGGTCAGGTCCCTCTATTCTGTGTCCTACCACACCCAAGCACAACCAGGCACCATACAAATTTTTACACAACAATTTGAGAGATAAATCATATATTTCATCTGAAATTGTCAGTAAAAACTGGATTCACAGCCCTTGAAAAGCACTGGCTCCTTCTTACAAAGCTGCTACCTACTGCTTTGAAAACATTTCTAGCTATCCTAAACAGAGCAGAAAACATCACATAATTTCACCAATTTTGCACTCCTGTTCAGATTGGATACCTGGGTCAACTTTCCCCTAATTACACTACCAAGCCTTGATTTGAATGTGGTTTCTGGAAGCTTGCTACCTACGCTTCCAGCATATACGCTGCTTAAAAGTAAGACGCAATTGCTGCTTTGCTATATATGCATTTTGCACATTTCAAACTCCTGTGATAACTTAGCTGCTGAGTCAGCAGAGAACTCTCTTTAATGTTGCTTGCTTTACTCTGCGACTTCAATATAAACCGCAAGCGACTGATGCTACAGTAATGTGGAAATAATGTTTCCTTCAACAGTCTGTTAGGATAGATAGTCCCCCCTGCAAAAAAAAAAAAGTCGCTTAAGGGCACATCAAATGTGGTGCATATGTAAGAGACCGATGTGTGCACCCTGTGGGGTTTTATCAGCCATACATGTTGCCATCTGTAGAGAAACAAGGAGCTATGGTTGACAACAACACATCTTACTGATTTTATACATGTGAGTAAAGCATTCGGTGGCCCAGTTTTTAGATTGCTGACCCTAAAAGGCAATATGGTGCAGGTGAATGAAAACAGAAGCCTGAAGGGCAGAAAGTCCAGCTGCTGAGGCAGCATTTGAGGTAAGCTGGTGTTTGTAACTTTGCACTTCCTGTCTAAGACAGAGAAGTCTCACTGCTTTGTGGAATAAGCCTGAGCCCTAGAGATGGCCTTAACAAATTCTTCAGTCATAAAAGCTTTGAGCCTTTGTGTGCTCTTAACACTCCCCATAGGTCTCCAACTTCATACGGAGTGGAAAAACAACAACCCACCTATTGCATGTTAGCATGTTCAGGTAGTCATATTTGGTCTCTAGTCTATTCTCAGTAAATTAGCCATGTTAAGGTAAAATATTATCTTTGGCCTGTTAAACTTGCTACTTGTGGTTAAATGGACAACTGAAGTGAACCAGTGGAGCACATGATATCTTTATCAGCCATGCAGTTTGCTGCTCACCTGGTCGACCAAGGCAAGCAGTAGCACACCTCAAGCAGTAACTCAAAGTGGAAAACAAACTCTCATCTCATTCCTCATGCCATCTATCTTTCTGCTCCCCACCATCTGTGAGGCTATCCCAGATGCTCTCCAAAACATGATTATTAATATAAATTATTTTCATAATACAGTCGTACCTTGGTTTTTGAACAGCTTACGGTAGTTCTTGAACGTTTTGGCTCCCAAACACTGCAAACCTGGAAGTGACGATTCCAGTTTGCGAACTATTTTTGAAAGCCAGACGTCTGACGGGGCTTTCGTTTCCTTTTTTTTTTTTTTTTAAATTTTTTTATTGGTTTTACAGAAAAATTTTAAACAATACAAACAAATAAAAAAAGACATACAAACATGTAAAGTTTCATAACCTTTTTTTCATATCCCTCTCTTCTCGGACTCCCCCAAACCTCCCCTTCCTACATCCCAATTTCCAAAATTTATTTCAGCAAATTCTAATTAATTTTATCAAATATATTTTTTCTTATTCTTTTCTTCAACTTAATCTTATGTCGCTGTAATCTCCTTTTCTTTCTCCAAACCTCGACATTTTAGCATTCCTCAATTTTATAATAGTTCTTAAGATAAATTTTAAATTTCTTCCAATCTTCTTCCGCCGTCTCTTTCCCCTGCTCACGGATTCTGCCAGTCATCTCAGCCAATGTCATATAGTCTATTACCTTCATCTGCCACTCTTCCAAGGTGGGTAATTCTTCTGTCTTCCAATACTTTGCGATGAGTATTCTTGCTGCTGTCGTAGCATACATAAAGAAAATTCTATCTTTCTTTGACACCAATTGGCCGACAATGCCCAAGAGAAAGGCCTCTGGTTTCTTAGGGAAAGTACATTTAAGTACCTTTTTCATTTCATTATATATCATTTCCCAGAAAGCCTTAATCTTCGGGCACGTCCACCAAAGATGATAAAAAGTACCTTCCGTTTCTTTACACTTCCAACACTTATTATCAGGCAAATGATAAATTTTTGCTAGCTTGACTGGGGTCATGTACCACCTATAGATCATTTTCATAATATTTTCCTTTAAGGCATTACATGCCGTAAATTTTATACCGGTGTTCCACAACCATTCCCAGTCAGCAAACATAATGTTATGACCAATGTCCTGTGCCCACTTAATCATAGCTGATTTAACTGTTTCATCTTGTGTATTCCATTTCAGCAGCAGATTATACATTTTTGACAAATTCTTAGTATTGGGTTCTAACAGTTCAATTTCTAATTTTGATTTCTCCACCTGGAATCCAATTTTCCTGTCTTGTTTATGCACCTCCATTATTTGATAATAATGGAGCCAATCTCGAACTTTGGGTTTCAATTTCTCATAACTCTGTAACTTCAATTTATCTCCATCTTGTTCCAAAATTTCCCAATACTTTAGCCATTCAGCTTCCATATTAAGCTTTTTCAGCGCCGTAGCCTCCAAAGGTGACAACCATCTAGGGGTTTTACTTTCCAACAAATCTTTATATCTTATCCAAACGTTATATAATGCTTTTCTGACAATATGGTTTTTAAAGGCCCTATGCACCTTAATTTTATCATACCATAAATATGCATGCCAACCAAATGTATTATTAAAACCTTCTAAGTCCAAGATATCTGTATTCTCGAGGAGCATCCATTCTTCCAGCCAGCAAAATGCTGCTGCTTCATAATACAGTTTTAAGTCCGGCAGGGCAAACCCCCCTCTTTCTTTTGCATCCGTCAGTATTTTAAATTTTATTCTGGGCTTTTTGCCCTGCCAGACAAATTTCGAAATATCCTTCTGCCACCTCTTGAAACAGTCTATCTTGTCCAGAATTTGTAGTGTTTGGAACAAAAATAACATTCTAGGCAATACATTCATCTTAATAGCTGCAATTCGGCCTAACATTGACAATCTCAAATTTGACCATATTTCTAGATCTTTTTTAATTTCCGACCAACATTTTTCATAATTGTCTTTATACAAGTTCAAATTCTTAGATGTCAAATAGACCCCTAGGTATTTCACCTTCTTTACCACTGTCAAACCTGTTTCATTCTGGAACTTCTCCCTCTCCATGACTGTCAAATTTTTTTCCAAAACTTTAGTCTTTTGTTTATTTAATTTAAATCCGGCCACCTGACCAAATTCTTGAATTAGCTCCAACACCCTTTTTGTACTAGTGTCTGGCTCTTGTAAAGTAAGTACTAAATCATCTGCAAAGGCCCTTAACTTGTAATGTTTGGCTCCGACCTGTACACCTTTAACCTGCTGGTCATCTCTAATCATATTTAGCAACACCTCCAGAACAGAAATAAAAAGTAAAGGGGAAATTGGGCACCCCTGTCGTGTCCCTTTTTCTATTTTAAATTCTTCAGTTATCACATTATTTACAATCAACTTAGCCTTTTGTTCAGCGTATATGGCACCCATACCATTCTCAAATCCTTGGCCTACCCCCATCCCATGAAGATTCTTTTTCATAAAACTCCAAGAAATATTGTCAAAGGCTTTCTCCGCGTCCACAAAGATCAGAACTGCTTTAGTGTTTATGTTCACCTCTAATAATTCCAAGATGTCTATTATGTTCCTCACATTGTCTGATAAATGCCTTTTTGGGAGAAAGCCTGCTTGGTCCTTATGAATCTTCTCCATCAACACTCTTTTCAGTCTTTTTGCCAGAATGTCTGCAAAAATTTTATAATCCACATTAAGTAATGATATTGGGCGGTAGTTCTTAAGTTGAGTCTTTTCAGTCTCTGTCTTTGGTATGAGTGTAATATACGCTTCTTTCCACGATTCTGGTGCCCTTTTCCCCTCCAAGATCTCATTACAGACTTCCTTTAATGGTTGTACCAACCACTCCTTCAAAGCTTTATAGTATCTGGAAGTCAGTCCATCTGGTCCTGGAGATTTGCCCAGTTGCATATTTTGAATGGCACTCTCTATCTCTTGATCTGTTATTCTCTGGTTTAGATCCACCTTACTTTGGTAGGAGATTTTTTGTAGTCCATACTTTTTAAGGAATTCATCTATATCCTCCTCCTTCTGCGGTCCTTGTGAATATAGCTTTTTAAAATAACTCAAAAAACAGTTTCTTATCTCGTTAGGTTTAGATATATTCTTTCCATCCACTTCTAGGCTTGTAACTGTATTTAGTTTCTGTCTTTTCTTCAGTTGCCAAGCCAGAAGCTTACCACATTTATCTGCTGATTCAAAAGTCTTTTGTCTCATTTGTTTTATCTTCCATTCAATCTCTTGATTCATCAATTCCATATATTGTGTCTGGTATAACTTAATCTCTCTCAAAATCTCCTGGGACTTCGGTTTTGATCTCAATTTCTTCTCTCCTTCTTTTATCTTTTCCAAGATCTTATCCTTCTTCTCATTTTGCTTTCTCTTTTTTACTGAATTTTGTTGAATTAAAAATCCTCGCATCACTGCTTTACTTGCGTCCCAGATCACTCTTTTTTCTACATCAGTTTTTAGATTTATTTCAAAATAGTCCTTTAAAGTTTTTTGGGCCTTTCTATGGATCTCCTCATCTCGAAATAGGTTGTCATTCATCCTCCATCTGAATTGACCAGTTGCTGTAAATTTCATCTCCATCTTCACGGCGTTATGGTCGGAGCAAGTCTTTGGGCAGATTTCCACTTTCTTAATCTTTGGAGCCAACCCACTAGTAATCCAAATTTGATCGATTCTGGTCCAGGTCATCATTGCTTCAGAGAAGAAGGTTCCCTCTCTCTCGAGAGGATTCCTTGTTCTCCATATATCAATCAAGTCCATATTTTCAGTCATTTCAAAGAAAGTCTTTGGTAGTCTCCCATCTCTGGTAATTACCTGTCTTTGTGCTTTATCCATATTTGTAGATACCACTCCGTTCATATCTCCCATCATGATTAATTTATAATCCAAATAGTCCAACAATGTCTCATGCAACTTCTTAAAAAATTCTGACTTCCCTTCATTAGGTGCATAGATCCCTAGTATCAAAAATTTTTCACCTTGAATTTGCACTTCAATTGCCAAATATCTTCCTTGTTCATCTTTAAATATAAACTTTGGGGAAAGTTTTTCTTTTGCATAGATTACCACTCCTCTTTTCTTAACTTTATCCGATGAAATAAATTCTTGGCCTAATCTCTTATTGACGAGTAGTTTCCTATGCAATCTTGTTATGTGGGTTTCCTGTAAACAAATTAAGTCCAACTGCTCTTTTTTCAATAAATGGAATATATTTTTCCTCTTTCGCGGAAGGTTGAGTCCATTACAATTCCAGCTTAGAAGTTGCAGGGCCATCCTGAAGCTATTTACCTCCTGTCGCTCCGAGTAGTTGTTCTTCTTCTGTCGGTGATTTCAGTCCAAACGTCAGGTTTAAAATGTCTGTTGCGTCTTTCGTTTCTGATGTTATTTCCTCTCCGACTGTTCCTTTCAGAAGGTCTTCCCTGTAGTGATTTAAAAATTGATCTCGAATTTAAAAGATAGGCCTTGCGGGAATTCCCACCTGAAAGGTACTTCGTTCTTCTTCAGCAATCCGACCAGTTCTTTATAGTATGTTCTTGCGTCTAGGATTTCCTTTGGGATATCTTTAAAAATCTCCACAAAAGACTTTTCAATCTCGAGTGTTCTTTGAAAATGCAAGCTCAATATTTTATCTCTCTCCTCTCTTGATCTTAATGTTATTAGGCAATCCCTTGGCTTCTTCCTGCCTTGTGCTCTTCCCAGTCTAAAAGCAGTGACTATTTTAATTTCTTCCTTCTCTAACTCCTGTTGCCAAAAATCAGAAAATTCTTTAGAAAGGAAGTTCGCCAAGTTGTCTCCTTCACTTTCAGGCACCGCTCGTAGTCTTAAATTTCTACCTCTCCTCTCCAATTCAAGCATGGACAGGGCCAATGTATGATCTTCTAGCTTTTTGCAAACTGGTACAATTTTTTCCTGTGTAGCATCCGCCGAGACTTTAGCCTCATCAGCAGAGACTTTGGCTTCTTCTGCGATTTTACGTATATTAGCAGAGTCCTCTAATATTTTATTAATAGATTCTGTATTAGATGTCACCCTTTTCCCTAATTCGTTCACACTTTGTGTATTCTGATCAAGTTTGATTGAGAGTTCTGTCAATTTTCTACTATTTTCCGCCCCCTGCTTTGTCAAAGATTCCAAAGACTCATTTATTTTAACCAAAGCTTGTGTTACAGGATCTGATGACATTGTTGTTCTTGTCTGACCAGTTGCAGCTGGTGCCACTGGGATGCCTGGGACTGAAACTCTTCGCTGTGAAGGTTTTGCTTTGTATTGTCTCCCAGACCTGGTTGTTGTCTCTTCTGATGCACCACTCATGCCTAGCCAAGGTCACTCTCGCAGCTGTTAGTTGTTTTTCAAGGGAAATTTCCACTGCCTTAATAGTTACAGCCCAATTTGCAACAGTTATCAAAGTGCCCTCTAGGGGAAAAAAGTTTCCAAAACTAAACAAAATGTCTTACAGTCAAAAATTCCCCTGAGGTTTCCCAATAGTCAATTGTAACAGTTCTTATATTTTCAGAGTTCAACAAACCAGTAATTTAATATCTCTCCTGAGCTGAGTAGTTTGAAACAATGTAACAATCCAAGTGACAGCTCACTGACAGTTCTCTCTCTCCAGGTTCCTTTGCCCCGGCAGTCCGTTTCAGGGGTGTTTGACACAGCGATAAAAAGTTTTAAAATCTTTTTCTGGCAGGTTCTAATCCCAAATTCCTCCCCCTTTTGCTCCTGCCTACCAAAAGGGGGAAAATTCACAGTTTATGTCTGGTTCTCTTCGCTCTTTGCAATCTCTCAATGGTTGCAGCTTTTAATCCTTCTTTGCTTTATCCTTATGCAGTCCGGGAAAGGCTGACTTCCTTACTTTAAACCAATCCCGTTTTCAGCCAAATTTCAAAAAGATAATTGTAAATCCCAATTAAGTCTCAGTCTTACTCACTGGTTTTACTTTGTAGTCCAATTTTCAGGAAGGAATCGGCGCTCTCCGGCTATGGCGATGCGGCTTCGCTTTACAAGCTGGGTAGCGGCTCTCAGCACCGCTTCTCCCCCCGCTGCCGTTCCGGAGCCTTTAAAAAGGCTCCCTTGCTATTTCGGGGGGGCGCGATGGTGCCCACCGAGCCTCCTTGTTCACAGGCTTCCGCGCCTGTAATTTTTGAGGGTCCTCGCTTCGCCGTAGCGACAGGACCCGAACTTGTAAAGCAGACCCCCTCCGGAGCTCGGAGGGAAATCCGCCATTAACTGATGGCGCCGACCGGAAGTCCACTCGTTTCCGAACGTTTTGGAAGTCAAACAGACTTTTGGAACAGATTCCATTCGACTTTCAAGGTACAACTCAACTGTACAAGAATTAGATCAAATCCACCCTCCAACCCTTTCCGACTTTTAAGGACAAGCAAAGCCACTTGAATAGGCCCAATTACTAGAGATATGTAACAAACCCTCATATGCCATTATCATACCTTCTGTGCCTATCCCTAACAGGCTATAAAACAATGATTCTGCAAACAGCAGCAAGGAGATAGCCAAACTAGTTCTAATGACTAGAGCCAGTAAAGTGACAGAATGGAGAAAGGGGCAGCCCAAATCAACATACGGAAGAGGTGAACAAGAAACAAACAGGTGAGTAAACATGCAGTAAATTAATGACTTTCAAGGATGCTTTCTTTCTCTACTTCCATACCATGTAATTTAGTCTTGGCAACTACTCTTAGCACTTTTCTCCTCTCCAGCTGCAGACACTGAGGCATGCGGCCAGTCACTATTATACACACAAAAAAATGTTGTACAGTACAATGGTAATGGGGGCTTGCTAGAATAGACAAAATGTAACAAGGCAATGGTGATGAAGTTAATATTCTAAGCAACTGGAAGCAATCACCATTAAAACACAAACACATCAGTGAAGCCAAAAACAAATTCCTGAAAGAATCATGTGTATGTGATATCACACAGCATGTATGTTTTGAAATGGCAACATTCACAACTGCCTGAGATTCAATATAAATTGCAAGACAGGCTGAACCTATGTAATATCAAGAGCACTGTACCAATTTCATTTAAATAAAAAGGGGGAAGTAAAATAATTTTTAAAAAATATTTACAGCATGTTTATGTTGCCTTAAAAAGGTAAAGGATCCCTTACAGTTAAGTCCAGTCGCAGACAACTCTGGGGTTGCGGTGCTCATCTTGCTTTACAGGCCGAGGGAGCTGGCATTTGTCCGCAGACAGTTCCACATAAAAGCAACCCACATACAGTGTAAATGCAGGAAGTGTCATCAACATATGTTGCCCTCAGCCACATATATGCAATGGTGAAGTAAGTTAATTTTTGACTCTTACTTTTATGGACTTGTTGCGGGTGGGTGGGGAGGTATTTTTGACAAATTTTCACATAAAAAGATTGCATATATGGATACAGATTTGACTATACTGCACTTTATAATGTTTTTTGTACTACTGTAGATATTTCCAAACTTATCAGCCAACTTAAATACCAGGATTTTCCCACCTCCAGTAACTCAGATGGAGGAGGCTTTTGAAAGTCATAGTTTCACACTGCAGTCCTATACCCATTTACCTGGCTGGAAGCAAGTCCCACTAAAATGAATGGGACTGACTTCCAAGTAGATATACACAGGATTGCACTTTGTTATTCTAGATTTCCTTTCAAATTTACAATGAATCTTAGTACTGTACTGTATTAACTTTGTGAAATATTAATACTGTCTGTTATAAGCTTGGAATAATAGAATATGGAACAGATTTTGGCATGGTTACATATTGTACTCCCTTTACAGGAGAAGAATTTCACAGTAATCTAACTTGCCGTAAGACAGATGGAAAAGGTTGAAAGATAATAGCTCTCAACAGTAACACTTACTTCTTAACCATGCTATTCCAAGTAATTGCCATATTCTGCTTGCCTTATTCATAATTAACAGTTTCTAAAAATTGCCATGTAAACAGTCTACTATGCAACTTCCTAGAAAACTCTTAAAAGAGTTACATACTGCTGCACATCAAAGTAAGTTTCTGCACTATGGTCTGTTGTGTTTCCATCTGTCAATTACTGCAAGTCATATGCTACACATGAACGTCTACCATGGCCACACAAACTCATTTCTAACCATTTCGAGACGGGTAGCCATGTTAATCTATTGCAGCAAAAACAAAAATCAGTATTGTTGCACCTTAAAGACTAAGAGAAACTTTTTGAAAGAGCAACTGAAACTTCCAAGTACAAAAATATTAGAAATCAGTAACTATATATGGACTGAAAACAGGGATAAGTGTTATACCAACAACTACAGACACAGCCAAGGGATGAGACAGCAAGAGCTATTCCTGCAGAAATACAACTAAAAACTAGGTCTAGGTCTAGGATAGAGGCAGACAATACCAGTTAGGCCTGGGTGATACCTGCTGTTCAGATCCATTTACAATCTATCAGATCCAACTGCAGATTCTGCAGTCATCTCTCTGCAATATGCAGAATGGATACTTATCTCCAATTTTCAAACCATTAGTGCCATCACACCACCCCAGAAGCTTCAGGAATGCTAAGGACGTTTTAGCAGGGTTCACAAAGAGGTGTTGTACATGCTCTTCATTAGGATTTGCGGATGATGGGTCAGTGTGTGTGTGTGTGTGTGTGTGTGTGTGTCATAGTTCAAAAGGAAGTGCTATTGTTAGGATTTCTGCTTCTGACTAGGAGAAAGCTCATAATTTTCCTATCATTGCTTGATGACAAAGTCTTACCATAAGTCAAAGCATCATCTGATTTTGTCCTATCTAGGATGATTTGCAGCAGCAGCAGATAGTTTTCACACCCAAAGCTTAAATCAGCGCCTCCCTCAACAGAAATCCCAAACCTGTAATGGCGGGAACACTCATTTGTCCCCCCCCCCCCAATTCCAATTCTTCTCCTGTGTTAGCAACACTTATACATAGCTCAAAAAGAGGAAATGCACTCTATGAAACACATTTCTAAGGTGTTAATTTCTTTATTCATTAGGATATCTAGTACTAGGCTTGGGTGATATATCAATATCAAGACCATGATGGCAGCTTCACCCAGCAGTAGTATATTCAGACTACCCAATATGAACATATTAAAACTGCCTTAGATGTCCTGGACAGTTAGTCAAACACTGTAGGAAACACAGGAGAGGCCACACACTTACCATAACTTGAGTATTTCCACATTCAGGCCCTATATGCAAGAGTGGGGAGAGAGGTTAAGCCTTTTCTCTCCATGTTCAAACTCTGATCTACACAAGGAGGTGGGGTGGGCCAGCATGTGCCATGCCCATTTCCATCTTCCATGAAATTCATTTCTACAGTGTGGTGTAGTGGTTAAGAGCGGTAGACTCGTAATCTGGTGAACCGGGTTCGCGTCCCCGCTCCTCCACATGCAGCTGCTGGGTGACCTTGGGCTAGTCACACTTCTTTGAAGTCTCTCAGCCCCACTCACCTCACAGAGTGTTTGTTGTGGGGGAGGAAGGGAAAAGGAGATTGTTAGCCGCTTTGAGACTCCTTCGGGTAGTGATAAAGCAGGATATCAAATCCAAACTCTTCTTCTTCTTCTTCTACACTACTTGACTGTCTACTAACTAAGTTACACCACTGGCTCAGAGAAACTGTTATTGGGTGGTTTAGAAATACTTAAAATAAATACCACAAATAACCCAGAGATGCATTTTAAATAAAAGGGCACATTCTACTGATGTAAAAACACCAGGCAGGCCCTACAAATAACCCAGAGATGCATTTTAAATAAAAGGGCACATTCTACTCATGTAAATGCACATTGATTCCCAGACCGTGCGCGGGTCGGATTTAGAAGGTGATTGGGCCAGATCTGGCCCCCAGGCCTTAGTTTTCCTATCCATGATGTACACAATCACTCACTGATCTGCAAGGCTACAAACAGACCTAGCACACACACACAACAGGTGTCATTAGTAAGAACACTAGACAGGTACAACACAATCATTTGTAATGCATTCAGTTATATTCCTCCCTCCATGAATTGTTACCTGGCAAAAGCTATTTCATCGGACTATAGGAGAGGGAGTGAAAGCAGGGCCACTATTAGCCCAACTCAGAGAGCAGAAACCTTTGGCTTGTCATCTCTCCAAAATAGTTCCAATCCGAGCTGTTTGTTCTATGAGTTTGTAACTAATACCTAGGGCCTGGGTTGACTTTTTCCTCCTCCCCTCCAGCCCTCCCCTGTTTTGGACTGTAAGTCTGAGGACAAGGACTGTCTCCCTTTTGATCTCTAATTATTATTTATTATTTATACTATTTCATAGCCACCTGATATAAAAAACCCAATATACAAGAATTAAAAACAGACACAACAACAACCAACCACTTTGTCAACACAATTCTAAAAGCAACATCTCATAACTAGCAGAAGACAGACCAATTTAAACACCCAGCAGGTTAAGTGTCAAATGCCTAGGAGGAGAGAAAAGTCTTCGCCTAAAGCCAAAAAAATATTAATTTTAGCACCAGGCACATCTCATTAGGGAACAGCTACTCTGGGGATCTTTTTTGGTCAGAGAAGGATAAAAATTCTTCAGATATGTAGAGTGGTACCTCTGGTTACATACTTAATTCGTTCCGGAGGTCCATTCTTAACCTGAAACTGTTCTTAATCTGAGGTACCACTTTAGCTAATGGGGCCTCCCGCTGCTGCCACGCCCCCGCCACGTGATTTCTGTTCTTCATCCTGAAGCAAAGTTCTTAACCCGAGGTACTATTTCTGGGTTAGCGGAGTCTGTAACCTGAAGCGTATGTAACCTGAGGTACCACTGTATAAATAAGTGAATATGAAGAGGCCAACACCAGACAGTTAAAAACACTGCATAATTATTAATAACCTCAGGAACATTTAGATTTTAAACACTGGATGTATTCATCTCAGAAAACCCTATATAATGATTCCCCAGTCAAATATAGAAATAATAAGCAGGTTCACCACTTTCAAAATAATTAATGCTACTCTTCATTCTTAATCATTTGTTTTCACAAATTCTTATAGAACACTGTTGCTTCCCTTTTCTTGGATTCCCCACCCCTCAACACATTAATTCCTCTACAACTGTAATTCAGTAAATATTCTCGTTATTCTCCTGTTACAAGAAAATGAAAGAAATAGCTAACTGAATGAAAATAAAAGTTAAAAATAAAGGAATTACTATAATCACAATCAGTGATAATATTTTTGATCACAATATATCCTTCCACCCACTCACACGAATACTGTAATACCATTCAGACACCACATACTTAACTGGAGCTGGCAACCATTATTGCTCATACCTACCATGTGCTGTTTTTGAAATTCCACTTTTTCATGTTCTTTTAAAAAAGCCATTCTGTTCTTAGGGCACATATAAAACCTGGAAGGCTTCCAGCCATTTCTCCATTCACTTTCATTCTTGCATTTCTTAAACTACAAATCAACTAGACACTGTGTCTGCACAGCACCTAGCACACAGCCAATAGTATGAATTCTATTCTCTGATTTTTAAAAAAATGTTAAGATAACAATGCTAACAAAATTCAGCCATCAACCATGCTTAGACAGCGTCTCCTTTGACAATAAGCTTCAAGATGTCCTTCACGTACTGCACCAAAATCTGTAAGGCTGACAAGGCTACAATAAAGCAGCAATGAAATAAACTTACCTGGAAGTAAGGCTCATTTAAATCAATAGGTATTGCTTATGAGTATGCATGCAAGGACACACACAGAGAGAGAGTTAAATCTGAGACTGTTGCTTTTACACAGGTTTACAAAATATCCCATGGTAGATGGGATTACTTGTCTTTTGTTTCCTTAGGGGGAAACCAATTACTCATTCCCACTAGGAAAAAACAGTGGCTCCTTAAAGGCTAAACGGGGAGATTTATACACCAAAAAGCACTGGTTAGACTTTCAGGCACACAAAAGACGGGTGTGTTTTCTGTGACACAGCACAACCCACACGCACATCTACTAAGAAATAAAAGGGCGAAAAGGTAAAGAAATAAACCCCACTGAGTACAAGTAAAGGAGTGCAGGATTTCAGCCTAACACAGCGACCCCCTTGTCCTACAATTTCTCACCCCCAAGACAACGCCAACTCGCGGGGTTTTGACTGACATCGCAAACAAGCGGGGACTGAAGAGAAGAACCCACCCAGACGCGCGTCCAAAACATTCACACGTTCGGGGACGTCATCGAGGAAGGGGGGGAGGGCGGAAGAAATACATACTGAAGAGGCTAAAGCAGCGACCTGTCCTCCTCCAAAAGTACTGTAACTGGGCAGCGACAACCAGCCCCACCGCCGCTATTCTGTGCCTTCCACCATGGCTCCTCCGCCTGACTGCGAGGTGGTGGGATTTGGGGGAGGAAGAGGATGCTGGGCGGTGCCGGCTCCACTTCCCTTTGTTTTGACAGGTTCACACGACCACCCTTCCCCGGAGACCCCTAGCCCATCAAACTCTCCTTACCAACAAGAACGGGAGACCCTGGATGGAGGAAGAGGGCGAAGGGAGTCGTCGTGGCAGCGTCAGGGCCGCCTCAGAGCCCGGCGAGGGTCTTGAGCTTCTCCTCCTCCTTCACCACTCCCCGCAAGTAGCGGCGGCAGCCATCTTGCCTTCTCCGCCCCTCGCTCCGTTCTCGGCGCGGTCACGTGGGCGCGGCTCGCCTCCTCCTCCTCCTCCTCCTCCTTCTCGGGCTGAGGCGGGCGAGCCTGAGAGCGGCGAGATTGAACGCAGGGGGGGGGGGGCAGGAGGCGCGCTCTGCTCGGGGTTGAGCGCTGCTGGGCTGGGTCTGCTTGAACCACAACACGGCATCCCCGTGTCCGGGGTCATGGGGGTGGCAAAGCCCCCCCTCTCTAAATCAATACAAATCTGAGTTTCTGTCGCCCCCCCCCCAACAAAAATCCAGGCTACGCCCATGTCAAGAGCTCCAGGGGGACGGGGACCCGACCTCTCCGTTTACTGTGCAACAAAGAGCCCTGTGGCACCTCCCCATAGCTGTCAACGTTTCCCTTTTTTTAATGGAAATTCCCTTATTCCGAATAGGATTCCTCGCAAGAAAAGGGAAAAGTTGACAGCTATGCACCTTCCTTCCTTATTTTATTTTATCACGTTGATATTATACACCTCTTGGTTGTGAAGAGGGAGTTAAAAAGGAAACAAAATCTATAGCACACATACGCATATATATATATATATACACACACACACACACACACACACACACACACATATTCCGGGAAGTCCTCCCCCCCCTTTTATTATTTTATTTTGACCAAGTAATAATCATAAATAAATAAGAATAAAAAATGTGCACCCCACCACTGAGACCAGTGCCGGATTTACATATAAGCTAAACAAGCTATAGCTTAGGGCCCCACTCTATTGGGAGCCGTCAAAAAATTTAAAGGGGGAAACTGGATGTACATTTCCAAAATATAAGATAAGGTCAACAATTACTTTGATAAAATACATATTTTGTTACGTGCAAATGGCTTTCAATACCTATTAGGTCCATAAATTACCATATATTCATCACAAAAAACAGCGACAATTTGTTGTTGATGAAGGACAGCTGGACATATAAAGGGCCCCGTTACCTTCAGTAGCTTAGGGCCTCGTCAAATCTAAATCCTGCCCTGACTGAGACCATTCCATTGTAACTAGCCAACCTCCCAAAATTTCAGCACCTCATGCGATGGTTTGACCCCTTTCCTGTTATAACAGCAGAAATTCTGCAAACACCTTCCATATCTCATCGAAATAATTTCTCCTGCACATTCCCCGTCTTACCTTAACGGCACATGTTAATTTATCATTAAGAGCTATATCCCATATAACACGTTTATGCCATATGACTGTATGCAGTGCTGTCCCACTCTGTGAGGCAATGGATCAAAATAATATTGATTTGGTCTTGAAATAAAATTGCAACCAAGTATTAGGAGATAATTTGCAGGGGGGTGTGGGGGGACCCCCAAGATTTCAAATGCCTAGGGACCTCCACAGGGTTTAATCCGGTACTGGGCAGAGGCTCTCCAGCACACAGAGAAGCGGAGCGGCGATGCTTTAAGGTGCCACCTTGGCTGCAGCTAAGTTCGGCAAGAGCCAGGGCACTCCGCCCATGGAAGTGGTTGAGGCAGGAGGCGCTGATTCCCATTTCGCTTCATAGAATAATAATAATAATTTATTATTTGTACCCCGCCCATCTCACTGGGTTGCCCCAGCCCACTCTGGGCAGCTTCCAGCACATATAAAAAACATAATGAAACATTAAACCTTAAAAAGCTTCCCTATACAGGGCTGCCTTCAGATGTCTTCTAAAAGTTATATAGTTACTCATCTCCTTGACATCCACAGGGTTGGAGCCACTACCAAGAAGGCCCTCTGGAAGGCCGGCCCTTCCTGTAGGCACACTCAACAAGAGGTTAGCAGTGCAATCATGTTCACTGGGTTTATTCTGGAATCCCATTAAGTTTGATGGGGTTTTTTGCTCTCGAGTAAATGTGATTAAACCTGGAGTCTATGCGTATAGAATTTAGCGAGGAGAGGCATAGACCTTTGGATGCCTAAATCTTTTGAAATCAAACCATCCTATGCTCTGCACTGGGGCACTTGTTTGCCAGTAAATGTGGTTAGGGTTAGTCTATTTTTAAAAATATGGTTTACTAACCCTGCCCTGCCCTGTGGAACTAGTAATCTAGCCCATAAACATTATAAAACAGTTACAGAAGGGAGTGTCCTCTGTTTATGAACAAGTTAAGAGAAGAGTAAAGTTAATTGCTGCCATCAGAAGTTGTAGGAAGAGCCTGACTGCAGGGTATATACAACTCTAATAATAGTTCCTGTGAGTAATTTGAAATTGTAACTGCACTCCCCAGGTATAATGCCCTTTCCAGCACAGTAGCAAGCATTTTCAGATGTTTATTTTAAACTCTACCTGGAGAGAATGCCTTTAAGGGTGGGTTAAAGGGAGGAAAAGAATAAATGGGCATCCTTTAAGAAAACGGCTCCCCCTTCCCAAAAAAAGGTGAGGAACATTGGGATAATTTTACACACATCTGCATAGATGCCCAGTTTGGTCAAGGTTATTGTTGCTGTTTTACTAAGCATGGAATTCTGGAAATGTCATGAAATGGAAGACTTCCAACCTGGCGAACAGCCAAATATAAAAGAGGGTGTTGATTAAGGTCATGTGACTTTCCTAGAATTCATTTCAAGATGAACCTGAATCTAAGCATTGCTAAATTGTCATAGAAACCTAGCAACTATTTTGTCGGCTCTTTTCCAGGAATAGACTGAAAATGCTTCAAGACTAATTGGCTTGCTTGGCTTTTCATGTATTAGGATTAACGCGAACGGCAGGAAACTTAGAAAGCTGACATATTCTCTAAAGCCTGCCATTCAGATTTCACAATTGGAGATGCACTTCTTAAACGCCTAAGGAACCTGAATTCATGGGGCATTCGGTTCACTGATGAACACAAGCTAGCTGCCAAGTGCTCTTCATATCCTAACCCTTGCAGTGAACTGGTCACAGCTCAATCCAGTGTTGAATTGGGCTTCCTAAGGATTGGCCTGCAAGCATCGCCCCTTTTGATCCTACAGTTGCAGGAAAGTTTAGACTGAGATGGATTATTCTTACAGCCAATTAACAACCCCTCCACTGAGAAGGAAATCCTACTGAATCCAGTGAGATTTATACCCCAGAAAATGGGTGTGGGATTTGCACCCTGATCCTTCTCTGACAGGAACATAGAGTTACCAGAGGGGTGTGGTGGGGGCAAGGACAAATTAAACTTTCCATCAGGTCAGGATAGCAAGTTTATGCAGACAAGGCCTTATAATAGGCATATTTAAATGCCTTAAGATGCTGAACTGACCATGCATCTATATCACGATTCCCATAAACCTTTGTGACAATGACATACAGATACCTCATGAGGTCATCTAAAGACGTCCTCATGCCTCATTATGTTTCTCACCTGAGGTTTGGCTTGTGGGGATACAGCAGGAGGTATTTTTTGGTTGTGGCACCAACAGAGGCTGGCACCAGTAGGGTAAATGGGGCACTATCCCACCAACTTCAGTCTGCCTTCAGCCATCCCCAACTTGCCTAGCTTCTTACTCATATCCAGCTCAGGGAGTGTCATTGAGTGTCTTTCTTCTTCTCCATGTTGCTTGTTGGCGAACTCAGCAAAGAGAAGATAGGAGGCAAAACAAGGTTTAGTGGGCTCTGCATCTACCTACTGTGGGCTTTCTGTCTTCTGCCCTACCAGCCCCAATGAGCACCAACCAGCACTGTGTGGAATCTATGGTATGGAAATCTCTGCCCCTAGCGATTCATTTGTCTCCCTATTTACCACTGCTGCTCCATCACCACAACACTCCCTCCCCCCCAAAAAACTTTCAGCATAGCGTTTTATTTCTGCTGTAGTGTTGGCTCTTCCTAGTTTCTCCCATTCTTTTGTGTTACTTTTGTGTGTGTTATGGGGTTTTTTATGTTTTGTGCTCTTCGTAAACAGTCTAGAGCACTTGTTGTTTTGTTGGCGGTAGAAATGGGGGGGGGGGGATAAGGACAACTTCCTTCATTAAGCCCTTCTGTGCCTAGTTTCTCTCAGCATTGCCTACACAGCTCTTTTTTTTTTCTCCTTTTGGTCCACAACAAAAGACAATGGACAAGTAAATATTGCTAATGTGTAGCTCCAAGCTCCTCATACACCAGAAGTGGGGGAACCTGTGGTCCTCCAGATATTGCTGGACTACAACTCCCATCAGCCCCAGGCCACTGTCAGTGGTCAAGCATAATGAGTGTTGTAGTGTTTACCCAAGGGCCGCAGAATCCTCATCCTTCATTTAAGCTAAGCAAAGTAAACTACAAACGGAGTCTGACACAGCTCTGTTGGAACCACACTGGATTAGCATCTGGTTCGCTTTCCACTGAAAATCCAGGAGGTCCTCATACTGTATTCCTTGGCCCAATGAACTCCCTCCAGATATCACGCTGCTTCTGTGTACATAATTTGTGAAGGCAAAAGCACTGGCTTCAGAGAATAATCATGCCAGCTATTAAAACTTTCTGCCATTTGCTCTAATCCCAATACAAAAAAGCCAAGTAGGCCAATTGTTACTCTCTAAGCATTTTCAGTCCCAAATTACTGGGAGAACTGCTAGGTTTCTATGACAACTGAGAAGCAAGCACTACAGTCTCATTTTGTAACGTGTGACCTTGTTCTTAGTTTCTTGTTTTGTAGTTCTGTTTGACAAACCTCGATGAAGATGTGTTGGGACTTAGGGGGAAGACTGTAGCTCCGTAGTGGGTAACCTGCTTTGCAGGCACAAAGCTCCAGGTTCAATTCCTGGCTGCTGCCTGTCAGTGTCAACAATAATCAGTTAGATGGGTCAGTGGTGTGACTTAATATAAGGCAGCTTCTTTTGCAGTGAAATTTCTGGAATGCTGTGTTTTGTGAAAACGCTGCATTGTTTCAAATTTTCCTTTCCCACCTTTCATTAGAGGTTCAGGGCTATGGTTAGCCTCTTGTTTGTTTAACAAAGACAGACTGGATTTTATCAGTGCTTTAAAATACTAACTTGGTTTTTCAGAACAAGTGTTTTTGCCGACTGCAGTCTTACTTTGTCAGGAATGGAACTAGAGTGCAGGAAACGGATGAAGGTTCCAGTTTGAATGTTAAAAGAAATCGCTCATATATCTAAAAGGTATACACTTTTTCTTTCTTTTATCAGGTGTAGTGGCGAGAGAGGAATCCGTAACAAAAATTCCAGGGTGATGGCTCCCAACACTTTCATATACTTTAAGTAGCTTGGGAAAGAGAATAGCACCTAAAACAGTAGGTAAAGGTAAAGGGACCCCTGACCATTAGGTCCAGTCGTGGCCGACTCTGGGGTTGCGGCGCTCATCTCGCTTTACTGGCCAAAGGAGCCGGCATACAGCTTCCAGGTCATGTGGCCAGCATGACTAAGCCGCTTCTGGCGAACGAGAGCAGCGCACAGAAATGCCGTTTACCTTCCCACCAGAGCGGTACCTATTTATCTACTTGCACTTTGACGTGCTTTCGAACTGCTAGGTTGGCAGGAGCAGGGACCGAGCAACGGGAGCTCACCCCATCGCGGGGATTCGAACCGCCGACCTTCTGATCAGCAAGTCCTAGGCTCTGTGGTTTAACCCACAGCACCACCCTCATCCCACCTAAAACAGTACCTCTCCCAATATCAGCCACATTGGGTCACTATTGGGTGCAGGAGCGGAGGAAGGGGGCAGGTGGGGGCGGCCCACCCTGAGTGTCCTTACGGAGGGGGGTGACACTTGGCGCGCCACCTGCCTGCGACTCCCAAGCCTACTCCTAGCCGTCGGGGGAATGGGCAGAGCTGCGCCACCTTGCTGGCGCCCTTCACCCCTTCGTTTTGACAGCTTGAGGAGGCTTGCCCCCCCCCGGTCCTGGGCTGCTTCCTGGGGGTGGGAACCTCCCCCAAGCTGTCGAAAGGAAGAGGGAAGGGAGGAAGGCTGCTGGCAGAGCAGCACAACTTCCTCCCCCTACCCCCACCGGCCAGGAAGCAACCCATGGGTGGCTCGCTCCACCCTCTTGGGTGCTTGCCTCGCCCCTGGGACGCTCGCCCCACCCCATGGCCCCGCCCCCAGGTGACGGAGCGGCTAACTCCACCCCTGATTGGGTGCTGTCTGGTTTCCGCTGACCCATGAAACATAGCTGTCAAGTGTCCCTTATTTGAAGGGACAGTCCCTTATTCCAGCGCCATGTCCCGCTGCTGTCCCTTATTGATGGATGTCCCTTAAATGTCCCTTAAATGATGTCCCTTAAATTTCAAAGGAAGCAGCTCCTCTCCCTCCCTCCCTGCCGGCCAGGGAGGAGGGAGGTTCCAACTGTGTTGCTTGGCTGTGTTGCTCACCCAATAAGAAGTCTAAGAATGACTGGGGGGTGGAGCGTGCATGCCTTGTGTGCGGCTAGTTAATGCAAGCTGAGGGGGTTTTTGAATGCTGGACGCCATTTTGTTGCACGTGCTGCTGCAAACTTTGCAGTGCAAAGCCAGGCCGGGGAGCCATCTTAAGTTGAGGCTGCATAGGCCTTATGGTGCATGTGATTCAGATTCTATTCAGTTGAACCTCTGGTTACAAAGTTGGTTGGACAGTGTTCTTGAAGCTACCCAGCATGAGTTTGACCAGACTGCAGGAGGACAGGAAGACTGGAGTGCCTGGAACAGGTGAGGCTGCAGGTCCCTTATTTTGGCTGCTGGTCCCTTATTTTCAAATCTGTAAGTTGACAGCTATGCCATGAAAGCGAGTTGGATTCAAGTTAAGTAGTTGTACTAGGAAGTGGCACAGCAGGACTTTTTCTCCTTGGGGTGGGGAAGGGTCTGGAGACTCCCCAGAAAACCACATGGCAGGCAGAGGGGAATCATTCCTCCAGGCAAACAGAAATGCTTGTATGAATGGAACAATTGGAAGTGTGTGATGCTGAATTCCTCCCAGTGTTGTGTGTTTTTTAATTGTATTGTTTTGCAGCTTTGTTGTCAGCTGCTTCTCGAGAGACGTGTCTTTGACCCTTATCCCCACATCTCACCATTTCCAAAGTAATTTTCCATTTCAATGATTCTTCTTAAGAGGTTGCTTCTGCCCACTGCTCCTGCCCTGCATTCTGATAAGAGATCAACAGTGCCCCCTAGTGCAACTCCAATCAAACAACTTCTCTGGAAGTCTGCAACAGACATAGATAGCCTGTCTTTTAATCCCATTTCTTTCGATTCTGGATCAGAACTGGCTCGAGTTTTGGACATGCAAGTGCAGAGTTGTCAGCCTCTGAAAAAAAATTCAGAGCACTACTATCAGAAATGGAGTCTCTCTCACCACGGAGTAAAATTTTGGTCAGAGTCTGGCTTTTTGTAATCTCAAAGTCCCATTATGTGCAACCAGCTGGATTTGGAGACAGTGTTTCTTCAAAACGTATTGGGAACCAAATCTACTGTGCATCTGTATTCGTGCTACAGAAAGCAATGTTTCCAAATGCATGGAAAGAGATAACCACTAAAAAAAAGGATAATCTGGACGAAAGAGCTGCCAGACTCATATGCTACCAGTTTTCATAACATTGTTTCCCCTATTTGCAGATAAGGGAGTAACATAACTTCACTTGCATTTGTAAAAAGTAATGTTTGAACAGGCTCCAGACAGACCAGATTCTATTAAATCTCCATATTTCATTTATAAAGTCACATTGCTCCTGGTATGTTTCAAAACACACTGCACACTGTTCAGTAAGTGAATTGTAGGTCTGCTGTAGAAGTTGGGGTTGTTTGCGTCTTTTTGCAGTGACTCCTCTCATCAAGTGAAGGGATAAAACAGTTGTTTTTAAATGCATCGCATTGTGTAAGTTAAACAGCACCAAACAGATGGAGAAAAACAATCCCAGGCCTCTCTTTTTTTTAAACTACTGTTTAATCAGATTTGAAAGACACAAATTAGAAAAACATTTATAGGCAAGTTAAAAACACCTTTTAAAACATAGCAGTCTGCTACTTGTACGTAGCATCTCTTGAGACAAAACTAGAAATAAGTAATTATTAAAATATCACATCACAGTGTAAACTAACACAGTGGTATTTTAAATTACCATACACCAAGACCTAATTTTATGGATCTGTTGAAAAATAACAATTTTTAAAAAATATATTTATATATATATATTGGAATAATAAAAATGAAACTCATGGGCAATGCCTTTATATTTTGAATCAGGGAAGGCAAATTGAGGAAATACTGCAACTATCCACTTTTGAAGCATATTCTCATCTCAAAAAGCAGATTATCTGAGGAGGGAGGGGAGCATAACTATCTCTGCATTGAGCTAAGAATAGACCCCTTCAATATGTGGCCAGGTAAGAAATAGCTAAATTTCATATTTATATTCCTATATTGAATAATTTTATATTATTTTAATTATCATGAATCGGGGTGCTAGTTTCCTTTCAATACACATATAGAAATTTCTCTCTGAGCTAGCATCCGCTTGAGGTCTGTTTCAAGAATAACTCTCTACATACTACTGTATTTGCATGACATTTTTGCCACTGTAAGACACATCCAAAGACTTCAAAGAGAGTCAAAATCAATGAACATTGAAAACAAAGGTATGAAATGAGACCGTCATTAAACATTAAGAACCTGACAAAATACATTCAAGGCAACGACAACAACAAAAAGTGTAGGCAAATGCTCCTTTTATAAAACCTTTTCTGGTCTAAGTGCTGATATGCACAGCTAAACGAAGTTCTGAGTCATCTACGGGTGGAGGCAGCACATCTCGCATGTTAAGTGGGAATACAAGAGCCCAAATGAGCCCGACGTGTCTTGTAGCAACAGCGAACCAGACGATGAAGCCAAAGAGGCTCACCTGAGTAAATGCCAAAAGTAACAGCAGTTTTTTCCCCCAGACGGGCAGGACAGTGGGGCTGAATAAAAGGGTAGAAAGAGAGCTTCCAGTATTTTCAAGTGGGTCCAGGATCGAAGTCACATACCAGGGTTAAAGTATCAGGAAGTGGTACGGAAAGTCGCACAAGTGGAAATGTGCTTGCGCAACAGCACTTTCCCGTCCCTTCTATTCCACCACAGCCCCCTCTAAAAAGCCTCTTCTGCGAAGAGGGGCCCTCAGACAAGGCCTGAGATCTAGCAAGAGGAGAGGGGTTGCCTAAAATTGGGAGGCAGCTGGCACAAAATTCAACATCCCACTGCAACTTTCCATCCCATCCCATCTCAGGCCTTTCCCGAGGGTCCCCTGATCTCCCAGAGAGAATTCTCGGGATTCTGTGGGAAGATGGGAGCGAGAAAGTCCCACTGCACCATTAGAAATCTGCTCAGGCAAGATTGGATGCAGCTCACTGTTTCAGGGTTTCAAAAAACAGCCACTCGTCTGAAAGCAACCAACTTCTTCCTTTGGAAAAGGATTCCAATACTCTATTGTTGCTCACACAGCAGGTTGCCCAGATATAGTAGACATCAGTGGCTGAATGAATATTTGCAGTGAACGTCATCCAAAATAAAAACAAAAGAGAAAGAAACTGCAAATATTAAATCTGAAGTGTGTGTGTTTGCTTAATGCCAGGCTTCAAAGTGTGAGCCTTGAGACCACACGTAGTTTCGTATAACCTTAGCAGGAACGAGAGCAAAAACCTACCAGAACCAATTAATAGCATGGGAAATGGCTCAACTTTTAAGACAACGGCTTAGAAACCTTTGAGGCCAGTCATCTAACGAAGGATGGTACTATGTAGCTACTGCTCTTGCCAAGGTGGGGCAACAGGCTACCACCATCCCAATATTGTTAGCTCCAGCTCACAAAAGCCAAAGTCCACTTCAATGTCACACAGCCTGACAACATCCAAGAGATGAGAGCTTCAGCCATACAACATAGGCGGTCCTGGCACCTGCTATGCATGGGTAGCCCTATGGACGTCAATGGCACTTATGCTTGAGTAACTAGGACAGGATTCCAGTAAAGTAGCCATGTTAGTCTACATTAGCAAAAACAAAGCGTTTGGTGGCACCTTAAAAGATGAGGCCAGGTCCAGGCACCCCATGCAGAAAAGCACTGATCTGCGTGTCCTGATTTCCCCCATGGCACTACGGCTCTTTGTACCAAACTGAATGAGGAACCATGCCTCACTGATTTGCATTTGGAAAACTCCAGGGCTAATCCCATTAAAAGGATCTTGCAAAGGACATATGGAGGATCTCTACCCAACCCCCTTGCAAGTTGGTACTAGTCACAGTAGATGATATTAAGATTGATGGTCAAATAGTATTGATACAAGGCAGCCTACTAGGTTCCTATGCTTTTTCAGAAGTCCCCAACTTTTAAGATTGTGTTTTTGGGGAGGGGTACAAGGCCCAACAGTAGGAAGAGCATGTGGCTCTTTGGATCCTAGCCTAACCATTTTATTATTAAAGGAACTGATTGGGTGATTGGATTCTGGTCTTTTGACAAATCATTTCTTTAAAGAGCAATGTTCAAATGCGACGTTTCTCAAAACAATGTACTACAAAATGCATCATCAAAAGCAAAATATCCTTTGCAAAAGTGACAGTTACCCCTTAAACAACTTACAAGTGTCAAATTTCAGTTGGATGCCAAGGCTTTTAAGATATCCTACCTTTAAAGCTAAAACTCTGACGACTATGGAGCTGTTGTGTCAGTATATTCCTTTAAGAATATATGGAAATGTTTAAGAGTCACGGGTAGCTGTTAGGACAAGTCAGGTTCATGTTAAATTGCAAGCAGTCAGAATTGACTTCAGAATGCAAATTTGTAAATGCACTTTATATAAAAAGAAGGCAGGCAATAATAGTAAGTTATGTTTAGCCAATGGAGACATGTATAAATTAGGTTCAGATGAATCCTAACTTAATTTATGGAGTGGCAATTAGAAGTTAAAGGCTGATTTGGAATACTAAGACTTTGCAGTGATTTCCTCTGGCTGAAATCACTATTTGAAAATATCAACTCACTTAGAATTAGACAAATGGTGTGTTTTTTTCTAATTCCTGGTTCCAATCCAGTGGGAGTAAAGAGTGTTTCTCACCGAAATGAATGCAACATATAAGCCACAAGTCCTGATTAACTTTAATCTCATTACTTTGATTGAGAATAAGGCTATAATCCTTTACTGCCTACGTGGGAATAATCCATTAAACTCAACCAACTTACTTTTGAGTAGATATGTATCGGTTAGTTTGCACTGTTAGTTTGAACCAACTGCGGCTATAATGAAGCCTAATTCATGTGCATCTAAGAATGTATTTTGTTTACAGTTGAAAGAACTAGAGAGTCATACAATTAATTGCTTATCTTGAGCTGAATTTTCAATCTAGTATAGGACTAGATATAATGAAGCAGAGAATCAGTTGTGTATTCACTGCGCAACTCAATGCATGTTGGAATCCCACGGCATTCAATAAGATTACTTCTAGGTATGTGTGCATATGAGTAGTCGTAAGCACTAAACCTTTTTCTTTTTTCTTTTTGCATCACAGGACAGAACTTTATATCCATGTTTGCAAATGTATGATGTCAAAAATATATTATTTGCAAGTGTCTATCAATGTAGATATTATGCAACTATAATATTCATGCAATAATCCGAATAGCATCATAGTATTATGTTAATAGGCAGTGGAGAAGACAACTGGATTTTAAGGAATTAATCCTTTCCACTTCCGTCTATCCTCAGTGCAACTTTTGGCTTGGTGTGGATGGAATACATTCCACACTTCCTTCTCAGGTCCTTGGAGTCAGAGTTGGTTGGGAAAAGCAGGTGGACAGATGAGTAAGATATGGATAGAAGAACCTTTGATCCTGTGCCCATTCACTATTCTAGTTCCAACTGAGGCCACTGCTATTGCTATGGGCAGGATCAGGCCACCTACTTTATTTATTTATGCTTTTATAAAAATCCCACCTTTCCTCCAAGGAGCTCAAAGTGGCATACATGGCTCTCCCCCTCTCCATATTATTATCATCATCAGAACAACTCTGTGAGGTAGGTTAGGTTAGTCTAAGAGAGGGTGACTGGCCCAAGATCACTGAATGAACTTCATGGCTAAGTAGGAATTCGAACCCTTTTCTCCCAGGTCCTAGTCAAACACCCTAACCACTACACCACACTGGCTTCTCAATGTGTATGTGTTTGTGGGAAAGTTAGGTTAACCCCCAACCTTTAAACTAGACTCACCTTTCGCTTAATGTATAGAAACAGGAGTCAGAATGGACTAAGCAAGATGGACTAAGCAGGTTCCCACTGAATACTGGGAGGGAAGAATGGGCTGCCATTTTGGACACAGCTGGTGAATACGCTTGCCCCCAACTCAAACTCTGAGATTAGCCAGGGTGAGGTGGGGGTCAACTCCTACATCCCTCCTACATTAAGAATACATCCCTTTATTTTTCCCCATTTAAGTAAACAGCTACCATTTGTTAGGGAAAAATAAAGCATTCCACTTGAGTCAACAGTGTGGTGCAGCGGCAAAAAAAGGCTAATGCTATTCTAGGCGGTACCAACAGAAATACAGTGTCCAGATCAAGTGAAGTAATAGTACCACTCTATTCTGCCCTGGTCAGACCACACCTGTGTCCAGTTCTGGGTGCCACAATTTAAGAAGGATAATGACAAACTGGAATTTGTGCATAGGAGGGTAACCAAGATGATCAAGGGTCTGGAAACCAAGTCTTATGAAGAACGGTTGAGGATGTTGGGCATATGTTGAGCCTGGATAAGAGGAGATTGAGAGGAGATATCAAATATTTAAAGGGCTGTCACATGGAAGATGGAGCAAGCCTGATTTCTCCTACTCTGGAGGCTAGGACCTGAACCAATGGCTTCAAGTTAAAAGAAAGGAGATTCCGACTAAACATCAGGAAGAATTTTCCGACAGCAAGAGTTGTTTGACAGTGGAACAGACTCCCACAAGAGGTGGTGGACTCTCCTTCCCTGGAGGTTTTTAAGCAGAGGTTGGATGGCCACACGTCATGTATGATCCACTTGAGATCCCTGCATTGTAGTGGGTTGGACTAGATGACCTTTGGAGTCCCCTTCAACTCGACAATTCTATGAACAATGTTGGGGATGGGGGAACGATTTCCAGCCTCCTGTTACTAGATTACCCTACCTCCCCTGACAGAGATCCTATGGTATGTGCACACACTCAGAAACACAAAAAGCCACCTCTCTTGTGTTGAACTCCCATCAGCAATATATGGAACTCTTCCCTTGCAACTTCTCTCTACGCATTTCTTTAGTATAATGATAATGGAATAATGCTGTGTGTTAGCACAATTTCCAAAGATATTACAAGTTTATTTATTCTAACGCTAATATTCATTTCCATGACACAAGTCAGCGTGAAAGCCCTGATCTTCAAATACATATTCCATTCTGCGTTTCCGTTCTAACAATGAGATCAACAACATGCGTTAGTTTGCAGTTTCCTTAGACAGAATGCACCTGCCTCTAACTATCCCGGGATATCATGGAGGCAGACCATGAAAAGAAGTGGAACACTCTAAACAAGAAATATATCCTATTTCTTACTCTTGATTTTAACATGAATCTGTGCGGATTAAGATGCTTTGAGATTTCTACATGTGGAAAATGCATTTGTTTTCTACATCCCTAACAGCAAAGAGCTAATTTTACCTTTCTCTGCTCACTTAAAATATTCAGTCAGCTGCTATATACTGTATTAGGGGAGGGATGAGGAACTTGGGAGTCCAACAACATCTAGAGGACTGCATCTATCATCTGTCCCAGCCAGCATAGCAAATGGCTGGTGGGAGTTGTAGTTCGACAAGATCTGAAGGGCCACAGGTTCCTATTACTGAGATACAATATTATTGGAAATAATAAAATTGTTTTAGAAACAATTCTGATCTTCATTACTTTTGCTGTGGCACTTCCTTTACATTTTAAATGTTAAAATGGTTCCCATTTACTAAAGACGAAGAAAATGGTGTGCAAAGAAGAAAAATAAAAATTATAGCCCTTTAGTACTTCAATTCTTTAGCAGTTGTTAATGTTCACCAGAAAGTGATTAATATTTATCAACTTTGATATAGTTTCAAAATAAAATTGTTAGAGAACAGAACAGTTGGGAATATTTTATCAAAAAGTACAGTATGACCCTCCATGAATGAAATCCTGGTTTAGGGATTTCCTAAATCACAGGTTCTCCAGTGTTACAGGATATATAATGTCAAAGATGAGCTAGACAATACCTATTTAACAATTTCACTCTTTGTTTAATATAAACTGAATTATAACCATAATATAATCTGGCTATACTTATATCATAAGCACTTTCTCACACTATTTTTTTAATTATTTTTTTACATCTCTGACAAAATTTCCAAGTGACTTTATCTTAAGGTCACTCTTATTTCTACATGACAAAAAAGGATGAGTTTCACTGGAAAGTTGTGGCTTTAACAGAAACTCTGTGAGTGTCTTAATATGGCTGCCATTTTGTATCTAGTTGCAAAACTCATATATACTGATAGAGCAAAAAAGAAAAGAACCCATAAAACTAGAGCATTTCACCCTGAAAAGGGTGAATTTTGATTTTAAAAAAGAAATTTGCCAAGAGTTCTTATAATGAGTGTTGATCAAATGAACCACTTCTGCATTGGCAATGTTTGCAGTCCTGAACTGCATGAATTCGATATACTAAGAAAACCCTCCAAATACTGAGATGCTTATTGCAATTCCTTCTTATCAGACGCTATAATTGACTTTCTACTTCCATTTCTCTGTTTCCCCCCAAAAAAACCCCCATATTTGAACTATGCTTCCCACATATTATGAAAATACCACTTAGAAACATTATTTCAGTAGATAGAGGGTTTAAGGCAAGGCATTTGCTTGTTAAAGGTATTTTCCTTCTGTTACTCTGAATTGACACAATGACCCACCATCCCCGTAAGTGCCTTGAGATGCGCAACATACATTCAGCAAAGGGGCACACCTATGACCCAATGGACATATGCTGCAAGTCCTGAGTGCCCATTGAAATAATGGTAATATTTTCACATAAGGCGTGATCCACAGGAACATGGCACGGGAGAGGTTAATTTGCTTTGTTTCCATTCTTACTAGTGTATTCAATATTCCCTAGGGATATATAGCATTCTTTCCTTACTAACCCATCTTTTCCAGGCAAATACAACAACCCCTTTTAAAAGGTGCTATAAACGGGTTTCGAAATATAAAATATATCCATCATAGCATCTCCTAATCATTGCTTCAGTGTTGTATTTCTGCAGGTGATTTCTCTTTTCTGATTGAAATTATTTGCCGTGGAGTAACTGTTATGTCCCATGACGCCTTTTTCTTCTTCTTCATCATCTCTTCCTCCTCCTCCTCCTCCTCCAGGTTGACCCTGCTTTTTGGACCAAGAGGGCTGGATGCTTTCTTGCTCTTTATTTCCTTTTTGAGTTCTTTTCAATGGAGATATCAACAGTACTAAAATGCAGGCTATGTGGAGGCAGAAGTAACAGGAACTAAGCAAATAAAAATAATGAAAAATAGGGGAGGAAACCATATTAAGTCAAATTGAACTAGGGAGTGTTTTGTGACAAAGCTATAAACACTGACCTACTTGTTAGAAGGCCTGCTATACTAAGCACCAAGACCTTAAGCAGCATAGAAGGATCAAGGATTATTCCAAGCTAAGCATCTGTTCCTTCTAGGGGAATGCAACCCCATCCAGAACTGGCAGCCCCCCAACTTCCTGGACTTGAGAACCTCCCACACTCAGAACCTCCATCTTCTCTGGATTCGTTACACTTCCCCAATGTTCTGTCCTATCAGGGTGTCAAAAAGCTTGGGGAACCCTGTAAGTTAGCTCCTAAGGTCCCTCCATTGCTAATCTCTGAAATCAGCCTCTGAGGCAGCAGCGAAATCACTGTGGACACAGTGTCCCCCATCTCCCAGCCCCCCAGAGCCACTGCAGAAGGGTACCATGGTCAACAGTATTGAAAGCTTCTGAGAGCTGGAGGGCAACAAACAAGACTGCAGTTCCCTTGTCCCTCTTCCAACAAAGCTCACTGGAACAGGGCGGCCAAGGCAGTTTGAGTGCCATACCCAGGCCTGAAATCCGACTGGAATGGGTCCAGATAATAGGCTTCTTCCAAGCATGTGATGGTACCTGGATGACCATCACCTTCTTAAGAAACTTGTCAAAAAAAAGTGGATGATGGCCACTGGGTGCTTCTTGTTCAACACACCTGGGTTCAGATTTTCTACTTTAACTCCATAACCTTCCCTCGCCCATCTGCCCAATCCCTCAACCAAGAATCAAGTATCACATGAAATTCTCTGCAAATGGAGTTGAAGACTAGATTACTACTTGTTCAGCTTTCGGGGGCAGGGAGAGAGAACCCCTGAATAATTCCACTCGCCATTTAAATCTTTTTTAAAAACACAAAGTGTCAACTCACCTGTAAAACAGGTATGATGGTTTTACGGAGAGAAGTACAAATGGGACCACCGTGTAACTTATTGCTACTTGAGTCATCATCCATGTCATGATATCATAACATAATTTAATGGCTGGGGAGTCAATAAAGTAGTGCCTAATGTTCTTTCTAATCTAAACCAAAAGAAGAGAGGAAATAATTAGTAGGAGAACCAGGATCGTCATCACAGAATAGGTAGTCATCAGAAGTTACAAGAAGCTACATCTAGATGTAGCCAAAATACAGAAAGCAAACAGTGTTGATCTTGATTACCTATTGATCCAATAAGGTTTTCATAACATTGAAAGCTGTAATGTGGCCCCTGCTAGGTGGTATTTTTTAAAATTAAAATATACATACAGTGGTACCTTGGTTTACAACCATAATCCGTTCCAGAGGTCTGGTTGTAAACCAAAACAGGTTGTAACCCAAGGCGCGCTTTCGCCAATGGAGCCTCAAAAAAAAAAAGTGGGTTGTAATCCAAAAAAAAAGGGGGGGTTGTAATCCAAAAAAAGGGACACGCACTTCTGGGTTTGACGTGGTTGTAATCCAAAATGGTTGTAATCCGAAACAGTTGCAAACCAAGGAACCACTGTATCTGTATTAAAATGACATTACATTGACTTTGTCATCTTCCCATTTTCTAATATTATTGTTTGCGTTCTAGTAAAATCCTTCAATTTTTATTGAGATTGAATCATATAGGATGTGATGAATGGCTGTGAAGTGACCCTCAAATAGAGAATCTTCTAGGTTTTCTGCTCTAGCCGCCAATAGCAGGGTGGGACGGCGGTGCTCGCTTGACCTCCAGTCAACCAGCATCGCTACCGCATGCCAGGATGGAAAGGGCGAAAGCAGGGGGCGGGGCCATGCAAATGCACCAGTGGAGCCAATCCAGCACTGCTGCAGGCATGTTTCACAGCACTGACCTCACCCCTCCTCCCCTCTATCCCAGTATGCAGTAAGTAACATGGGTGGCCAGACGTCAGGTGAGCGCCACCGCCCCACCCCTAGCTGGCTGTAATAAATTTCCTGATCAGTTCTTGGCCTCTTTCTGGAATAGGTAAAAACAGTGCATTTGTCTGCTTGTTACTGTCTCTTGCTGGGAACAGACATTCAAATTTCTTCACCTACCACCTCCTCAGTTTCCCATCTTCCTGCACTATGCTCCCAGCTTTACACAAGCATCTCTGGCTTTGACTCTGGATGTTTTTAATTTATGGAAGAGCTGTTCTTATTAAGTGACCCACTGTGATTGCTTATGACTTGGCAACCCTCTGGTAGTTTTATTGCCAGTTTCCCAAAGCTCCTATTCCCTAGTCCTTTCAGGACTAATTATATCCCCAAAACCAATCCTGACAAGACTGCCCACTGGATGTTATTTTAAATGTGTTCTCTTCATGGAGAAGCAGTAGCTTGGGGTCACAGTTTGTGGGGAGAATAATAATAATAATAATAATAATAATAATAATAATTTATTATTTATACCCCGCCCATATGGCTGGGCTTCCCCAGCCACTCTGGGCGGCTTCCAAAAAAATATTAAAATACTGTAATACATCAGACAGAAAGGGTTAAATGTCCCTTTCCTGTCTGCCAGGGTTCCAATCCTGATTACCACCATCTCCCAGGAGAGGGGTTGACTAGATGTTGAATGCATTAAATGCATCAATGTCATGCGCAGTTGCTGATAAAGACATACATTCTAGCTGACCTTTGTCAAATAAATTGTTCCAAACATTACTCCCAGCAACTGTTCTATCATTAAAGAAGGTGAGGCAACCATCTGGCAACCGCCAAAGAGGCTCAAGGTCATCCTGAATTAGTCATTCATTGATGCTTTTCCTCTACAATGATGGAAACAGAGTAATAATTTCCATGTTCTGCCACTTCAAGTTTGAAGAAGCACCACACAATTATTCACTTATATTACTCAGACACTGGTGCTTTGGTTGGTTAATTCAGTCAAAAATATGGAAGTGGACTACAAAATGCCTTTTTTTAAAAAAGCAGATTATTTTCCTCCCTCCTACAAATTTAAGGTTTTGAATGTAAACGTTAAGAGCCGCATTGAATCCGCACAATTCTTTGGCAAGAGCAGAGAGGCAGCGGTACTTACAGTTCGTGCTGCCATTGTCATTAGTACTCCTGTTAAGAATGTTAAATAATATCCTGGATATACCCCATGCCAAATGGCTGACAAGATAAAGGTTTGTATTGTTGGACTGAAGGAGGCCCGTTCATAACATACTCTAAAAATCCAAGGAAAAATACATTTATTAAAAACAGGAGGAAGTGAAGCTCAGCAAAAAAAAAAAAAAAAAAAGCCTAGCAGAAATAACTTAATGTATTTATCATTGGCAGTTTCAAACTTAGAAGGGACTCTGTGCGCTGAGTCCCAGCCCCCAATGAACACACAAATCATCTGATAAAATGTCTCTTAGGAGACAAGGTTTTAGTCAAAGGCCACCCATTTTCTCCTGCATTCGCCAAGGCCAGTAAACAATGTGTCTGGTGCTTTTGGCATCTTAGGAATGGCATAACATGACTCTTTTTACGACAGGCTTATAAGAAAAAAAATAGATAACAGATAGTACCTTTTCAGCCAAAGAGCTGTCTGGATATTCCAGTTATCAAGAAACATCTTGAAACTTGTTGAGAACTGTAAAATTAACACACCGTTATTGTATTTCTGTAAAGCAGAGGTAATCATTATGTCATTACTTAGGGTTTAAAAGAGATCATATTATTATGAAATAAGATAAAGTAAAAAGGTAAAGAACCCCTGGACGGTTAAGTCCAGCCACAGGTGATTATGGGGTTGCTGCACTCATCTCGCTTTCAGGCCGAGTGAGCCAGTGTTTGTCCACAGACAGCTTTCCAGGTCATGTGGCCAGCATGACTAAACCACTTCTGGCGCAACGGGACACTGTGACAGAAACCAGAGTGCATGGAAACACCATTCACCTTCCTGCCGCAGCAGTACCTATTTATCTACTTGCACTGGCATGCTTTCGAACTGCTATGTTGGCAGGAGCTGGGACAGAGCAACGGGAGCTCATCCCGTTGTGGGGATTCGAACTGCTGACCTTCTGATTGGCAAGCCGAAGAGGCTCAGTGGTGTAGACCACAGCGCCACCCGCATCCCTTATGCAGTATGTATTGATATGTATTAGTTACAACCTTACTTGGCTACGAGTGATCGCAGAAGAAGAAGGAGGTATGTATTATGCAATATGTATTGATGGGCAAACGAAAAAGGTTTCTTTCAAGGGTGGGGACAAAAGTATAATCTACTTTGAGCCATCTTGGCTGCGTTTCAAAATGTTGTGGCTGACAATCACCTAGACATGTCGCATAATACACTGACTGGCTCCACCATATGGAAACAGAGATGAAGAGGCTACACTGTCGAAGGTGCGCTCATTATACCAGGAGCATTTCATGACTCACAGTGGGGATGGGTTGCCAAGTGTGCCCCTTTCACAACAAACACAGACACCCCTATAGCAAGTGCCACAGGATGTGGAAGGGTTTGTCTCAAGGTTTGTCTAAGTATATTTAGGCTATGCCTCTCTTATAGTGCCACTGGGCAAACAAGAGTTTAAAAGAGTGCTGCCCGTCACACCCACACCCACACAATTTAGGCATGATCAGCAGTGGATATTCCTTATGTCACTCTTGCCTGAGGTTAGAAACTGCTGAATACTGCAGCAACTGTTATCCTCCAAGAGCTTAACTCAAGAAAGCGGCTTGGGGACCTGCCATTTGAGGAGACAAACGTGTACAGCTGGCCCCCAAAATAAAATAAAAAATCTCTTCTTTCAGCCCTGACCCTCTACAACAAAATTCTGTTCAAGAAACAGAATTCTGAAAGTGCAGTAATGAGGATTCTAAATTGAAAACCTGGAAATGTTGGCCGGGGCTGAACTTTTCACTATACACAGGCACCTAAAAGGTGGCAGAAGTTCCATCACTTGTTTCCTTCTCTTTGATGTGCTCCATTCAAAGCAATGGACCGGCACCATCTACTACGTAGGATGGGAAGACTTCCTCTACATAAGCAATGCTCCTTTTCTTCACATGGGAAGAAAGGAGGCAATTCAGCTTCTTCTCTTTTCATAAAGGGAGAATGCAAGTCCTCATTTCCAGTAGAGGAAATGGAACATAAGGAGGAGACAGCGGGAGCAAGATGGCTAGGAACCCAACAGGAGGAATGTAACAAAGCTGCTCATGTTAGCAACCTGAATGCTAGTCTCCATAATTGAGTTTAATGCACCAGTGGCAACTGGAATTCTTCCATTCCCGTCTCACGTTATATTTATCTCATTACTAAAGTTCTACCAGAAAAGGCCCGATACAAATCCAACTTTCAACATTTTCCATTAACATTTTCAGAAGATCCATATACCAACCTCTATATGAAGAATTCTTAGATTTGAAATTGCATCCCAGTGCGAGAGTCCATTTTTATCATATCCTCTAAATCCAAACCCAGCTGCATTATTAATTGCATCTGCTGCAAAGAAAGAAGGGAATAATTTGCAAGAAGCTTAAAAATCATATAAAATGAGATTTACATTTCGGCTTCTTTCGCGTTTTAAGTTTGAAATCTCTACTTAGAAGCTTTCGTAACACCGGTCACAATTTTCAATGAAAAGCCAAGTCCCCGACAAGGCTGGTTTGACCAGATAGATGATGCAAGACATCTAAAACACTTTTCAAAGTTGCAATAAAAGAAGTTTCAGTCAAATGAGAAGGGAAAAGGTAATAAAAAAAAATTCTCTGCCAGTCTGAGAAGACTGCATTACTGCTCTCATTTCATGCACACGCCTAACTAATAAAGTATGGACTTCTTGGTATAATGTGGGCTTTGGTGATAATTTAATGTTATAAGTGTATTGTGCTTTTGTAGTCACACTAAAATCTTAATCATATGCTTCAGATGCAATGGAAATGAGAGAAAACCTTACTTATTTCTTTTTGCTTAATAGCCAAACAAAAATGAACTATTCCTTAATACAAACACCTAAAGGAAATAAAAATGTGTCACTTAGAATCATAGAATCATAGAGTTGGAAGAGACCACAAGGGCCATCGAGTCCAACCCCCTGCCAAGCAGGAAACACCAACAGAGCACTCCTGACATATGGTTGTCAAGCCTCTGCTTAAAGACCTCCAAAGAAGGAGACTCCACCACACTCCTTGGCAGCAAATTCCACTGTTGAACAGCTCTTACTGTTAGGAAGTTCTTCCTAATGTTTAGGTGGAATCTTCTTTCTTGTAGTTTGGATTCATTGCTCCGTGTCCACTTCTCTGGAGCAGCAGAAAACAACCTTTCTCCCTCCTCTATGTGACATCCTTTTATATATTTGAACATGGCTATCATATCACCCCTTAACCTCCTCTTCTCCAGGCTAAACATGCCCAGCTCCCTTAGCCGTTCCTCATAAGGCATCGTTTCCAGGCCTTTGACCATTTTGGTTGCCCTCCTCTGGACACGTTCCAGTTTGTCAGTGTCCTTCTTGAACTGTGGTGCCCAGAACTGGACACAGTACTCCAGGTGAGGTCTGACCAGAGCAGAATACAGTGGCACTATTACTTCCCTTGATCTAGATGCTATACTCCTATTGATGCAGCCCAGAATTGCATTGGCTTTTTTAGCTGCCGCGTCACACTGTTGGCTCATGTCAAGTTTGTGGTCAACCAAGACTCCTAGATCCTTTTCACATGTACTGCTCTCAAGCCAGGTGTCACCCATCTTGTATTTGTGCCTCTCATTTTTTTTGCCCAAGTGCAATACTTTACATTTCTCCCTGTTAAAATTCATCTTGTTTGTTTTGGCCCAGTTCTCTAATCTGTCAAGGTCGTTTTGAAGTGTCATCCTGTCCTCTGGGGTGTTAGCCACCCCTCCCAGTTTGGTGTCATCTGCAAATTTGATCAGGATGCCCTTGAGTCCATCATCCAAGTCGTTGATAAAGATGTTGAATAAGACAGCCCAAGGGCCCAAGACAGAACCCTGTGGCACCCCACTAGTCACTCTTCTCCAGGATGAAGAGGAACCATTGATGAGCACCCTTTGGGTTCGGTCAGTCAGCCAGTTACAAATCCACTGAGTGGTAGCATAGTCAAGACCGCATTTTACCAACTTCTTTACAAGAATATCATGGGGCACCTTGTCAAATGCCTTGCTGAAATCAAGGTAGGCTACATCCACTGCGTTCCCTTCATCTACCAGGCTTGTAATTCTGTCAAAAAACGGGATCAGGTTAGTCTGACATAACTTATTTTTCAGAAATCCATGCTGACTATTGGTGATTACAGCATTCCTTTCTAGGTGCTCACAGACTGTTTGCTTAATGATCTGCTCCAGAATCTTCCCTGGTGTTGATGTCAGACTGACTGGGCGGTAATTATTTGGGTCCTCTCTTTTCCCCTTTTTGAAAATAGGGACAACATTTGCCCTCCTCCAGTCTGCCGGGACTTCGTCTGTTCTCCAGGAATTCTCAAAGATGACTGCCAGTGGTTCTGAGATCACATCTGCCAGTTCTTTTAATACTCTTGGATGCAGTTCATCTGGCCCTGGAGACTTGAATACATCTAAACTAGCCAAGTATTCTTGTACTATCTCCTTAGTTATTCTGGGCTGTGTTTCCTCTGCTGAATCATTTGCTCCAAATTCTTCAGGTCGGGCATTGTTTTCTTTATCGGAGAAGACTGAGGCAAAGAAGGCATTGAGGAGTTCAGCCCTTTCTGTGTCCCCTGTTTGCATTTCACCATCTTCTCCTCTGAGTGACCCCACTGTTTCTTTGTTCTTCCTTTTGCTACGAACATACCCATAAAAGCCTTTTTTGTTGCTTTTAACCTCTCTAGCAAGCCTGAGTTCATTCTGTGCTTTAGCTTTTCTGACTTTGTGTCTACACGTGCTGGCTATTTGTTTGAATTCCTCTTTGGTGGTTTCCCCCCCTTTTCCATTTTTTGTACACATCCTTTTTTAATCTTAACTCAGTTAAAAGTTCTTTAGATAGCCACCCTGGCTTCTTTAGGCACCTTCCATGTTTCCGTCTCATTGGTATTGCCTGAAGTTGTGCTTTTACTATCTCCCTCTTAACAAACTCCCAGCCATCACTGACATCTTCTGCCACCACAAATGTGGTATACTTTCTACAACTGTAGTGACAACAGTTCCCATAACAATACTATTTGCCATCAATCACAGCTATAAAACTTTGTGATGCTTCTGACCCCTACTGGCTCTCTTGTCATAATATACATCACTATCAAAAGCAAGTAAGTCTCTCTTTTCCTCCCTCATTGGCATAAATAAAACTTTTCCGTCAGAATTATAGATAATCTATTGCTATATTCTAAATGACTAAATGCAAAGTTAACATAAAACTTGCCTTGCTGGCTGATATGAAGGTACACTGGTACCTTGGGTTACATACGCTTCAGGTTACAGACTCCGCTAACCCAGAAATAGTACCTCGGGTTAAGAACTTTGCTTCAGGATGAGAACAGAAATCGTGCTCCGGCAGCACGGCAGCAGAAGGAGGCCCCATTAGCTAAAGTGGTGCTTCAGGTTAAGAACAGTTTCAAGTTAAGAACAGACCTCCGGAATGAATTAAGTACTTAACCTGAGGTACCACTGTACACCTAATCGGGGGGGGGGGGGCGGCGGAAATGTTGCTGTTTTGAAATCAACTGCTTTTAATTACTGCTTTCAACACACACAGAGAGACGCACACACCTATTTTTAAAAGAGCTGTATAAAGATAATGACCATTTATTGTGAAATGCAGGTACCAAAGTAAGTAAATTATTCTAATGATGAAAAATGCTTGGGTGAAGTAAAACACAACACAGAGTCTCATGGCGCCTTAAAGACTTAACACATTTATTATGGCCCAAGCTTTTATGGACTAGAGAGCAGAGTGCACTTCATTGGATGCATAAAGTGGCTTTTTTTAGCTGGCAGGATTACACCCACGTGGATATAAGGGGAAGCTACTGCGAACAGTGGGGGTAAGCGGTAATGAAATGCAAAAAGCACAGTCTGTGACGCTTGCATTTAAAGCTTAAATGCAGGCGCAGGTGCAGACATACACATACAAAGCCTAGGGATCATTCACAATGAACTGCACTTGGCAAAAGCAATCCTAAAACGAATGGGTTAAATAATTTAACTTCTGGAGCAGAAGAGGAAACCGCTGTCTCTATTTCACCACAAATGAACAGAATCATTGGTTCTCAAAAGACAGCCTCATAATATATGTTACAATAAATGAAGAGAATCAAAGCAATCACACTCCTCTCTCTCTTTAAAATAATGTTTCATACATCACCCCCCCCAACTTTATAGCTGACATGCAACATCTTAAAGCTGCAATCCAGTTGAAATAAATTGCTAATGGCTAGCAAATCATTTCATTTATTGCTTCTTATGAAAGCCCAGTTTTATATATGAATGCCTTTTTTTTTTTTTACTTTTTAAAACCTGTTTCAGATTTATTTCAATCTAAGCACTACAGAAATATTGTTAAATAAGGTCCTCCTACTGCCTTGCAAAAGAATCCATAGTTCTTTCACCATCCACAGGAGGGCAGTGTCTCAAACATATTCTGCAAACTATGCAACATGACACAGCTTGGCGCAAGAACATTCTTTTTTTTAAAAAAAAGTCTACTTACCCAACGTCCACGCAAAGTAGTATTTAGGTCTGGCAGCCATAAGAGACAGGTACAAGTAGATAACCCTTGTAGGCAGCGAAGCTGTTGCTTGGAAATGTTCATCGATGTTGTACTCTACAGGCAAAGTTTTGCTAACAGTCATATGAAACAACAAGGAGAGTCCGCACACTATGAGTTTCTGCGCCACAGCTGTCTGAAACATGCAAGATGTAAAACTTTGTGAGCATCTTTCAAAAACGAAACTTACAAGCGATGCCATCTTACAGTATAGAAGGTGCCTTATCTTTTTCTTTTTGGCAGGGGGAAGGGTCGACAAAACTCTTACAGTATTGTCTCTGCTTGCCCGAAAGAATAAAAACAAACATTAAGAGTCTAAACATGGCCTGACTTATTTCCTAGTAGAAACTGGGATCCCTTTAAACTATGAAATGGGGTTTAAAAGGGGCGGGGTTCTAACACCCATTGGGAGAACACTTCCAACAGGTAGCGAGCACTTCCTCGTTAGAGATGCTATCAACCAGCTGTGGACTGAACCATATACATAGTAAGGTTGCTTTTCATCTAAATGCTCCAGACTATAGGAGCCAACTCCTGGGGGCCGAGGTTCCTTTGCGTCCCCCAATAAAATATTTGAGGGGGATGCCCGCCCCAGTTGCCATTCAAATGGTGTATGCGTGCCACGTGATGTGATTGATTATGCAGGGCGGGGCTGTATTTTATTCAAGTTGGCACCCCTGTTTGAGGCTTACTGGAGTGAACCATCTCTTCCATCGTAGGCACTAGCCTCTTCAGAATTTCTGGAAGCAACAAATTTTCTTGCAGAGAAGTGCAAATCCGCAACTGAGATTGGATGGTCTGTGTACTGGGATGCTCTCCCCACGTGCCCAGTTTTAACTTAGTGATGTTATGAGATTGAAATGTGACACTTACTCATTCAGTGGGGTTTTGGCCCTTTTAAAAGTTGTGCTTTTAAGCGCTACTGCATAGCTCTCAAAAGGAGCCACGTTAACACCCAGTCAAACCATTGCTCCATCTAGCACAGTATCACCTACCCGAGATTTCAGGCAGAGGGCACTGCCACCCCTTCCTGAGAGATGCAAAGGACCAAACCTGGGATCTCCTGCTCATAAAAGCACCCACTTGACCACTGAGCTACATCCCTTCCCCATATTTCTGATATTTTACTCTGGATTGCATGTGTTGTTATTGTTTGTTGTTTCCATTTTGCAAGCTGCTCTAGTTACCTTCTGCACAGAAGAAGTAAAGGTAAAGGTAAAGAAAGGAAAAGGACCTCTGGCTGTTAAGTCCAGTCGCAAACGACTCTGGGGTTGCGGCGCTCATCTCGCTTTACTGGCCAGGGAGCCGACGTTTGTCCGCAGACAGTTTTTCAGGGTCATGTGGCCAGCATGACTAAACCGCTTCTGGTGAAACCAGAGCAGCGCATGGAAACGCCATTTACCTTCCCGCCGGAGTGGTACCTATTTATCTACTTGCACTTTGACATGCTTTCGAGCTACTAGGTTGGCAGCAGCAGGGACTGAACAATGGGAGCTCGCCCCGTTGCAGGGATTCGAACTGCCGACCTTCCAATCAGCAAGCCCTAGGCTCAGTGGTTTAGACCACAGCACCACCCGCGTCCACACAGAAGAAGAGAAGGATATAAATATCCAGAAACAAGCAAATCAGAACAGTTGCAGCGCTACAACTAAAGAAGCAGGTTTTCTATATTTGTTCCTGCTCTTTCATCATGGTAGGACAGAGTTGGCAGAAGGAGCATTCATGTGTTAGGCAGATGCTGGCTTGTCCAAGCAGGATGATGCCTCAGGGCACGAACTGGACAAAATTGGACTAGATTGCCCACATGTACATACCATCCCCATGAAACAGATTCAGTTCTTCCTCGCAAGCTGGTTTTCAAGTGTCAGGGTATCTTAAAATACAGTGCCAATATTTTTGAAAAGTTCTCTTCCTACCAAGGCATATACAAATGTGTCTGGGGTTTTTTTGTTAATACATGGTAAATAGGCAAATAAATATCTGAAGGGGTTCCAAGTTTATGAGACTAATACCTTCTCACACAATCAAGCGGGGGGTGGGGTGTTAAGAGGAAAATTCAGCACGCAATAACAATTGTATACTATACAGTCGAGCTGCATGTAATCTAAGAAGATTAGTATATTAGGAATCAAGTAAAAAGAGAGAAAGGGGTAACCAAAACTTGCTATTCAATGCCATCTAATCTGATCTCGTACCAAGACTTGAAAAGTGAAAATTACCCCCTATGCAGGGATGTCTTGACTTTCCAAGTCTGGCAATGGGCTGTGAGGAGTTTGGGGTTGTGGGGGTCCCCAACTTTGGAGGGACTTTGAAACATGCTTTTAAATACCACATGGAGTTCAGTGTGGATTATGGAAAAGGGGCTGATCTGTCGAGAAGGGACAAAAATACTGTCAAGTTGGAGTTTCCACGAGTGAAAGGACCAGGAGACAAAGTAAAGTACAGGTATAAATATGAAGATCTGTGGAAGGGACATGGAAGAGACTTAAGGGCCTCGGACATAAGATTACCAGGTTAATGAACTAAATGGATGAGACAGAAAGGACTGACAAAACCCGGGACCAGGAGGAAGAGACGCTGGAGGAAGATTGGAAGAAAGTTTTTTTAAAATTTTCTATTTAGGATTGTTTTGTAAAATTAATGAGTATTAGAAAAATGTTGGAACGAAAGTATTTGGCTTTAGCAGAAATGTTAAAAAGAACTATGCAAGAATATGTTATGGTTATGAGAAATTGGTATAAATAAGATTTAAGTTTTAAGTTTTAGGGTTTTTTAAAGTAAGATAAGGTTAAAATAGATTAAGGTAATTTAATGACAGAATATTATGAAAAATGGGAAGGATTTGCTGTTATAATTAATAACTGGAATACAAAAAAGGGAGGTTTGAGGAGGTCGATGAAATAAGGCAATGACAGTTAAGGATTTGGGAATATTGGATCTGTTTTTAATTGTTTGTGGTTTACTTTTGTTTTTTGGATTTTGATGTGTTTTGTCTTTGTTTTTTTATTTTTATTGATTTGTATGGTTTGACTGCTGTTTGCTTTTCCTTTGTTTTTTTTCCTTCTTTGTTTCTTTTGTAACTTTAAAATGCTTAATAAATATCATTTTTAAAAAAAGAAAGAAAAGTGAAAATTACACTGTTCTAAGAATAAAACCTGCTGTGAACAGGTCTGTAGAGGCATGCTACTGAAGTGCAAGAGTCAGTTTAAAAGAAGTAGAGCTTCTAAAGCATTAGTGCTATGTATAAAAATGCAGAGCTGTGCTGGTAAAAGAGGGGTATGTACTTGAAATGACTTCCTGTTAGTTTATGTGCACTGCAACTGTACATTATGAGTACTGAGAAGTAAGCCACGCTGAGTTCAATTGGACTGACTCTCAGGCAACTGGCTGAAGACATGTGGCAACAGATGGGGCCTCAAAACAGCGTCCCCCTCCCCACCAGAGAAGAAGGGGTGAGGGAAGATCTACCTGAGTAACAAAGGGGGGGGGGAGAGAAAGATGGACATTGGGATTTGCTGACCCAGAGGATCCTGCTGCTTGAAGTGATCGCCCCACCTTGCCTCATGAGTAGGCCAGCCCTGCGCTCAGGTAAGTGAGTATAGGATTGCAGCTTTCAAACTGCATGAATTTTGTCATTTATGGAGTTACCAAATATCTGTTTCTCAAGGTTCTTTTCTCTGATCAGCTATAAAGTTTTAATTCTGGAAGGTTAAGGAGTTTTCAGCAATCCACTGTTAATTTATCAAGTGACTTTCATTTGAAAACCAGGAAAGAGAAAAGAAATTTTAAATATTGCAAACCACTAATATTAAGTAAAAGAAGAAGAATGTAATAAAATAAAAGTAGCAGAGGGATGAGGGGAAAGGTCAGAAATTGACATGATGATAAATTGTTAAATTAGTGTAAATGAGTTGTAAGGAGGTACTTCCATCCCCAAAGCTGAATGAACAAGGTTTGTTTTGATAATTATAATTCATAGCATTCCTGCTGTATGTTAGCTTTATCATCGCAACATTCTCCCACGTTTTCCTATGATTTTTGGAGCATCTTTATTTCTCCATTGCTGAGCTAAACAGGGTTGCTACTTGCTACCAATTGGAGATCAGCATTAATAACTTCAGATCAGAGCAAGAAGAATTGTTTTTGGATTTCTGTCATTTCCTGTATTATATGCAAAACGCAATAAAGGGTTTTATGCAGATTCAGAAAATATGCACAGAATCTGCCTTAGCTTTTACATCTCCAGTAGTAGTAGGAGGAGGAGTATTTGCCTGTGTATTTTACTCAGCCCATAAGTAGGCAAATAACATTGAAGTGTTGCCTTAAATAAATTTCATTTCAGATTAACACGCAATAATGTTATTGGGGTGTTTTTTTAAACACCCAATCCCATACTACTTCTGACACTGTAGTGTTGGATTTCATTATGTTCCGTTCCCATTTTCTCTTATATAGTGCTTGCATCTGGGAGAGAATTAAGTGAATTTTTAAAATTGCTTTCTTTTATATCAGTTTGTAATAAGGACTTCTCAAAAATGGTGCAGAACATGTCTGAGTTGGGGAGAGGAGGGAAGTCCTACTGCATGAGTGGACCTCATTCCCATTGTGCATAACTCACTTAGCGCTACGTTGAATTCTGTCTATAGCTTTTTCCAGACAGAGAGATCAACAGTCTATTATGTTAGTTTGCTACATTCACTTTTTAATAACAAGGGTAACTTCCGTTAACTTGGAGTTAACTTCTGCAAACAAGGCAAAAGTGCAATCATGTATATTCTTTGGTTTAAACCAAAGTAGTTCCCACAGTTGTTTCTTATGAAATTCCTGTTCAATCTTTCATAGTGTATTATCATGATCTTCAAACCACTCCAGAATCTATCACAGTTCTGAAGCTTGATTGTATCTTATTTTATTGGGTAATCCCAGTCTTCCACTGTTTATCCTGTGATATAGATTTTCATTAGATGCTCTACTAGGTTTATTTGGAGCTTATGAATTTCATGATCCTTTTCTGTATTTCAATGAGTTTAGAGCTTTCTATTTTCAAGGATAGTGTTATGAATAAGAACAGTATTTTAGGGATGAAGACAATGGATACAGAAGCTGTTTTTCCCCAGTCATGATAAATGAAGTTTTTCCAAATTGTTTTCAATCTGTGTTATCCCGATCCCAAAATCTTTATGCATGCTATGAGCCTGTAAATAAATAACTTCCTCCTTCAGGGAAAGCAAGGAAGAGCCTACAGCAAAATATTACATTGCTGTAATGGATCTAAGAAGTAAACAACAGTGACAAGAAATAACATGGCCAGGAAACCATCCAAAAGAAAATTCAGTCACTCAAGTCACAAGACTTGTGCTCCCTCCAAAATGTCAATCCATTATGACTTTTAATTTTCATATCTGACACTTTAAGGTCATGTGAAATACAAGAGTCTAACTATCAGAATTTTATATCTATTTGAAACAGAATTTACACACACATGTGGGGGGAGGAGCGAGAGCGACAGAGAGAGAGAAAGATTATACTTTAGATCTTAAGATCTGAAAGATGTTTAGCCAAAAGGAGACCTCAAATAAGTCAATATATTTTGGTACGTACAGAAATCCTTAATGCTGTTTTCTCAGAATAGCCAGTCTTAACTAATCGTAACAATCTGAGCTATTACTATTTATCAAAATTAGAAAATAAATGCCAAATCTATCAACAGATTTTTAAACTACATATAGAAAAATTCCTAGAACTGGAATCATACACTTGCTGATGAAAGTAAACTTAGGTACAATGCCTCAGAGAGCTAAATTATTACTTAGATTTGTCCTCGTTTCTTTAACAGCACTTGTTCCTTAATTCATGTGTTACACAATTTTGAGCTCATATGAAATCATCTGAAAATTGGAGTAGGTTTTTATTCAATATGGCTTTTTGTTCATTTAACCCATTTTAGAGTGGGGGCCAACTCTGACATATTTATCATTTTTCACATATATATTTTTTATCTTAAAGTCAAGCCTTAAAATGAGAAAGTTTTTTTGCACGTTTCAAAATTTGCATTAGTGATATTCAAAAGTGATTTTAAGAGATGTTTTTAACTCATCAGTTTGTTTGAGTTTTCTATAGGCAATAAAAAATGTTCTAAAAGAGATTTCATTGGGTGAGCAAAGTGACACTCTTTTGCAAATGAAATACGAATTATCAATGTTTTCAAAATACATGGGTGGTTCATTCAGTACCTTTTAGAGTGGAAACTTTCTAAAATAGAATATATATATATATATATATATATATATCGATCGAAATAAGCTTCTATGCAAATTTAGAAAGAATAAAACTAGTTGCACCGACATTAATATATGTAAACATCCATAATTAAATACACAATAAAGCAATCCCATTAAAATTACTATATGCTAGAAACGTTTATCTGATTGTTCATTGTTGTTTTAGATTTATTTAATTGTTGCATGTCATATGCCCTAACGTAAACAAAGATGTATCTCAACGCAACCATGTTAAACAGTTTAAAGAGGAAAAGGAATAAAAACTATGTTACAGGTAGGAGGGGCACTATAGACTCAGTATCAGGACCAGCCCAAAACATTTTAGCACCTGAGGCAGACCCCAAAATAGTGTCCCCCTCACCCCACCATGCAAGAAGGGGCGAGTGAAGATCTACATCAGGAACAAGAGAGAAATAAAGATCAACATCGGGATCTGCAGCCCCTGTGGATCCTGCCGCCTGAGGCACTCGCCTCCCCTTGCCTCATGTGTGGGCTGGCCCTGCTCACTAGGAACAATTAATCAAAACAGCTCTTTCCTGGCTATCCATCAATTATATTCATTACAAGAATGTCTGGTGATTCTGCAATGTCCTGCAAATGGGTAATTATTGCATATGTATAAGACTATTTGTTTTCTGCCTTATTGTATGTTACATAAGTTTGCACTGGGCCATTTTGTATGTTAAGTTTTTGTGATTGTCAAAGATCCATTCCAGTTACATATTCACCACGTTTGAACATGAGCAACTGACCTTCCTTCGTTTACTGTTTTTATCTATAAAATGCTGGTCTCTCTTTTTTGTTAAGTCAAAACACTTACCGTATTTTTCGCTCTATAACACGCACTCGACCATAACACGCACATGGTTTTTAGAGGAGGAAAACAAGAAAAAAAATATTCTAAACGAAACAGTGGATGTATGATTTTTGTGGTTCATGCTGTAGCCACAGACATGTGATCTGACAGTGAGTTTGGAGTAGCCCAATGCAAAAATCCTGAGGATCCATGTGGATCCATGCTTTCTAACCATGTTTTTGCACCACTGCAGCCCCAGGCAACAGTGGGTGCTTGATTTTTTTGGTGCAAGATGTAGCCATGGACATGCTATGTGATCTGATGGTGAATTTGGGGTGACCCAGTGCAAAAATCCTGAGGATCCATGTGGATCTGTGCTTTGTAACCATGTTTTAAGTGGGGAGGGAAGGAAAAGCACTCAAGGGACAAGGAGCACGCGTGGGGTGGGTGGAGAAGGATGCTGCTAATAATGAAGAAGAGGGGTACAAGGGCAGAAGGCTCCTCTCCTCTCCCACTTTGCTCCTTTAAAGCAAGCAGGCTCTGCTTTTCTCCCTCCTCCCCGCTCATCCCCAGCTTAGCGAGCTGAAAAACTTTGCTGCTATTTAGCGAGCTGAGTGGGGAGGAGAGAGGGACAGAGAGCCTGCTTGCTTTAAAGGAACCAACCGGACAGGAGCCGCTTACATTCGTGTAAGCGGCTCCTCTCCTCTCCCGCTTTGCTCCTTTAAAGAAGCAGGCTCTCTGTCCCTCTCTCCTCCCCACTCAGCGGCTCTTCTCCCGCTTTGCTGTTTCAAAGCGAGCCACGGAGGAGGGAAGGAAGGGGAACCACGGATCCTCTGCTCACGACTGCAGCACATCCCCCCCGCAACCCGTAGGCATTCCCTCCATAACATGCACAGACATTTCCCCTTACTTTCTAGGAGGAAAAAAGTGAGTGTTATGGTGCAAAAAATACGGTAATTGTGTCGGTGTGGTGAAGAAGCACAGAGTGCTGGGATTGGATATTGGTTTCGTTTCGGCTACTTGCTCAGCTTATCAGGGGCCCATTGGGCAAGTCACCATTTCAGCCTCCAATACAAAGCTGATGATGCTGATGATGAATACTCAAGTTCTTCACACAATGTCATTTCAGTAAGAGTATAATGACCCTGAAAGCAATACTAGCTTTATTGCTTATATTTTCCATTGTGTTACTGTTTCACTGACTGTTTAATTTGTTTAAACTTTGCTGTAAGCCACCCTAAAACTTGTTATAGGGTGTCCTATAAATGCTCAGAAGAAAGATATGATAGCAATCATCTCAGGGCTGATGATGGGCAGTTAGCAATGATCCACGACTGCCCAATTAGCAATGATTCATGACAGGGCCTTCTCACTGGCAAGTTCCCTGCTTGTGGAATGCCTTCCTTGGTAAGACACCATCATTCTCTCTCATTAATGCCCAGGAGAAATTTTAAAAAAACCCTCTTATTTACCCAGTCATATGACGACTGAAAAATACTGTTCCAAGAACCTTGAAATCATTAGTTGTGAGGGTATTTGGCTGTTTTAAAATGCTTTTAGATGTTCTTAATTTTCTAAATAGATATAGATAATAGAGATACAGATTTGTCCAGCATCTTCCCATCAGGCTGGGTGGAGTTCAGAAGCTTTGGCTACCATTTTGGTTTAGCCACAGATTGCTGCGGAACTGCTCTTAACAATGGATAGCTTAAACAAACCTGTTTCAGAAAACAGGGTCTAAAGTTGACTTGTTTGAAACTTGCATGATTAACTAGCGTTTGTCAAGTTTGGATAGCATAACTAATTGGAATTAACTAAAAGCAGAAGCACACAAAACTAGGAGGGGCTAGACATGTTCACATCTAGCTAAACCACAGCTTAGCGTGATGTCAAAATGCAGCCAATGGCTTGCCAAAGGGCACTCCATTAATTCATGACTGAGATTTAAAGCTGTGATTTCCTGAGTCATAACTCACAACCATGGCCTGAAGGGACAGGATACAACAACCCTGCCGAAGCTAATCAGGTTTGGATCTGGTCGGTTTCTAGATGGAAAACATGTATACTGCCCTCCACAGAATATGTATTCATGAAATATATCCATGGGCTAAACATGAAATAAAATTTTAAAAATCCAATTATATTATACCATACCACTCTCCACTTTGCTACACTAACTCCACATAAATGGGCACCCACAAAATTATGAAACATTCTGAGCGCTTGAAAGCATTTTAGAAATTATTACTTTATGTGTTAACTCTGTATCTGATGCCTAAGATTCAATGTCCCACTGGGAAAGACAGCAACTAATCTCAGTGGATGTTTAAGCGGGTCCTAGGTGGTTAAAACTTTATTTTAAGGCACCTGTTTGGAGTGGAGCTCATTTTGATGCTTGCTTGGCAGCTTCACAAAATATAATTAGTTCAGCAAAGCTTGTGGCATTTGGGACCGCTGCACAAAGAGTTACACACACACTGAGGCAATTAACAAGGGGTTAAATAGCTAAAAATATTACTAAGAAGCCATAAGCAAAGGGGATGTGTTCCACAAGAACATGGGAGTTTAAGGGTAGCTAATAGCTATAAGAAAAAGAAACTTACGAAGATAGACATTAATTTCAGACAGTTGACACCAGTTTGAGCACCAACAAATGATAGCTTGTAAAAAGGCACAATAGGAGGGAGATATGAGGTAAATCACTTGAGAATGTTGACTATATTCAGTTAACATGCAATTAGCACAGTAGAAACTTACATTAAGCTCATATCATGCGCCTAACGAAGTTAGCAGAAGGAGAAGGGACTGTTGTTAATTTTATGCTACAGAAATAAAACTCAAACGAGAAAGGAAGCTTATTAGATTAGGGGAAAGAGAGTTCTTTCATCTAGAGCTTCCCATTTGCTGATCCTCATTACCCAAGAAAGCTAAACTTAATCTAACGATGCATGGTTATTCTTAAAAATAAAAGAAAAAATCAGTATGAAAATTCAGCCAAAATCCCCCACTTAGATAAGCATTTCAGCAGGATGGCAAACTGAAGTGCAACTCTTTTATGTAAGTAAGCAAGTTGAGCTAGCAACCTGATACAGCAAACGCAGCAGGGGGCAAAGAGTTGTACGATCCACGTTATTTCCCAAGAAGCACACAATACTCACTGGCGTTATAAAATGCAGCCAGATTTCTCTTTTAACGCCAGTTGGGAAGTGTAAAATATCAAGAGCAAACACAGGTTCCCTTAAAAGTAATGTCAGAAAGCTAGTGCAGCGTAAGTAACTAAAAATGTCAAGCATGTGAGCAATACAGCTAAAGATAACTTACCTGTACTGTGTGATCGGCCGAGATTTTGAAGGTAAGAGTTCTTTATAAAGGCTCAATTATAGACCCTGCGCTTGACCAACACTTGGGAGTTTTCTAGCAAGTTTATACAGTAAAAATGCAAAGGGCCATCTCTTTGTCAACCACATGGTTCTATGTTAGGAACAGAGAAGATTTTCTCATTTCTAGGCCAGGGAGGTGGAGGAGGTTGGCAATGAACTCCTGAAGTTCAGTAGTCCCTTAGCCACTATGAGTTGAGCCACCCAAACTCACATTTAACCCTGGTTCACAATGCTTGGCATCAGTCATTTCCTCTGCAACTTCTCCCATCACCAATATTTACACCAGCTTTGGGGATGGTAGTGGAAACAGCAGCAGATGATAAAGTCAAAGACTGCATCTAAGCAGATATGGGGCCCGATTCAACTAAACAGTTGTGCTGGCAGGAGCCAGCATGACAAATTCTGCTAGTGCAACAAATGAAACAAACTTGTTAGACCTTAGAATCCAAAATAATACAGGGAGCTATTCAGCCAAGTTTTACTCAGAGTAGATTCATTCATTTCAATGGCCCTAACTTAAGATTCATTAACTTCAAAGGATGTCCCCTGGGATAAATCTAGTTGGAATACCACCCTGTATTGCTTCAGATTATAAGATCTAACAAAAAGTACAGTGGTACCTCAGTTTCGGAACGTAATCAATTCTGGAAGACCATTTGAGCTCCGAAACGTTCGAAAACAGAAGCCTCAAAACGGAAAACTCAATACGAAAGCTGCATTTCATGTTCAACTTCCAAGGTGCGTTCGAAAACCGAAGCATTTACGGCGTTCGAAAACCGAAATGTTAGTCAACGGAGGTGTTTGAAAACCGAGGTACTGCTGTACATAGTTTCTTCCTTCATTCTTCTTGCCTGCTGCTGCAAAAGAACTCATTAAAACTAGAAGCAGCAGGGAAATTACATTAAAAGTGCATTTTGAATTATGTAACTGCTTCCGAGGCTACTATACGTTGGCCCACAAGGTCCATTAATGATTATCTATGGAGAGTATCTACCTTTTTAGACATAGGTAATATTTTCTTTCTGAAGGCAGAACTGTGCCATTCGTGAATGATCACCACTCATGTTCAAGATACAGCTTGAGAGAGTTGCGCCTGCAAAGAACACGTAATGCCAACAAAGCTTCTCATGCACTAGAAGAACAGCAGCACAGCAAAAAAAAGCCGTAGATCTTACATTTGGAGAGGGATCTGTTTGTTCATATTTTATCTCTTCTTTCCCATTTGCTTCAGACTGTGTCAGTTGGTATGATCTGCCTTCAATGAAAGTAATATAGTCTTTATAAGAGCATAATGGGCCTGCCAGGATACCCATGAAATTACAGTTGTAACTTAAATACTCCAGCAGACTTGGCATGCGCCTGTAATTCAAAGACAAGCATCTGGTGAGGTTTTCATTGACATTTTCTAAGAGAAGAACACTAAAACCACACACTGATTGTATTCTAGTTGCAATTACTTCTATTTACAGGGCCCTAGACTCTTGTGGGATAGCGTTCACCAGGCTGGGGCCACGACCGAAAAGGCCCTGGCTCTGGTTGAGGTCAGTCTAATTTCCCTGGGATCTTCCGAGTGTTGTTGATTGCATACCGTAAGTTTCTCTGTGGGGCATACCAAAGGAGGCGGTCCCGTAGGTACGAGGGTCCTAGGCCATACAGGGCTTTGAAGGTTAAAACCAGCACCTTAAACCTGATCCTGTACTCCACCGGGAGCCAGTGCAGCCTTAATCCTTAATCCCCTTAATCCTGAAGCCAAACTTTATTGATTTCTCTTAACAGGCATTATTTAACAGGGTTTGATTTCTGGAATGAAGGGGAAATCCAAGGGGTGAGTCAACACTCTATTAGAAACTTGTCTATATAAATAAAGGGTCTGGGAGGAATTGACTCATATCAAATGTAAAGTGAGCTGCATTAGTCTCTATAGCATAATATATCCAAAGTTATTAATTCAAAGCATATTATTCTTTCCTACTTTTTGGGGGTGAAAAACTCAAAATGGCTTCATTTGTACTTTACACAAATGAGCAGAATGCAACCCAGAGTTTTAAGGGGTCTCCTTAGCTTCCTGTTTTCTGCAGAATGGCCAATTGCAGGTCTGAGGGGCCAGGTGGCAGCTTACACTGAAGCAGAGAAAACTTACCTCACAGCTAAGCATCGCTGTGATTGTGTCAGTTCTTCCTCCTTTCGAAACATTCCTGTGGGTTGAGGAAAGAAATGGGAGTGTAACGTATTGGGCTGGGTCCAACACTGATGCCAAACCATAACTTGGCGTCACAAGAATGGGTTGCGGTAAACCTTGGGCCATCGGACTCCCCAACGCACCTCAGTGCAGCCATAAAGAAGGAGCTCAGTAGCTTACATTTCCCTTGTAGATAAACTGCAGCTTGGTGTATTGTTCAAATCTGGACAAGCTACAGTGAATGTTAACTATGGTCAGTGGAAACCAACCAACTGCAAACCATGGTTTAAAAAGCAGGCTTGCTTCAAGTAACCTTAGTTAAGATTAATGTAGGGTTTGGGGGCACGATAAAATTGCAGCTTATCCACCATGGAAGGTTCTGTTCTCCTCATTGAAGAGGGGAACATAAAAGCCCAACGACTGTCGAGATTTTTCTAACACTAAACCTTGATTTAGCATTATGTCCCTATTTTTTTTTTCAGGTGAACTGGGTAACTTACCGTATTTTTTGCTCTATAAGACTCACCTTTTCCCTCCTAAAAAGGGGAAATGTGTGTGCGTCTTATGGAGCGAATGTAGGCTGCACAGCTATCACAGAAGCCAGAACAGCAAGAGGGATTGCTGCTTTCACTGCGTAGCAATCCCTCTTGCTGTTCTGGCTTCTGAGATTCAGAATATTTTTTTTCTTGTTTTCCTCCTCCAAAAACTAGGTGCGTCTTGTGGTCTGGTGCGTCTTATAGAGCGAAAAATACGGTGCTTAGTCCCAAAACATCCTCCTCCTTATAAGAGTGGCTATCTAAACTGATCAGTCACGACAGCTATAGTTTAGTATATCTGAACTCTTTTATTATCTGTCTTCATAACTTTACATACCACAATATTGCTAGATACATATTGCATACAAAAACCAAGAACAGTTGAACAAGGCACAGAACAGCTAAGTAGTGGTATAGTATTCAGCCCTTACAGTCACCAGTTATCTGTTTTGTTAATTTGGCAATAAGCACAACTCCTTCACCTATTGTAAAGAACTGCCAGAATAGAGAATAAAGGATATCCTTGCATGACCTGCTCCATGTTCAGCATGAGCAAAGAAGCTTCCTTGAGAATTTTTACATAGTTCTGGCTGTCGTATTTTGTTGTTGTTGTTTACTGTCACATAGCATTCCCCTCATTAACAGTTAAACATATTGGTACAATTATGCATCTCCAATTCCTGTTAAAGACACGTGAAAATAAAAATGGCCACATGGCTTATGTTCCACACCGCAGGAGAAGGCATTAACAAGAGAGGATTTAGCTCACTGTCCTGCCCCCAGCCCCCCCAAAGTCTTACCATCATGAATTTCATACGCCAAGCTTGTGATTTTCTGTGTAATTATCATCATTGGGCTGTGACAAAGTGAGAGGGAAATGAAAAAATAAAAGACTTCAGAAACAGAACATGCAAATCTCACCCATAAAAGTATTGCTTTCCAACAGAAAGATAGAACTGAACGTGCCATTAATTTGTTTTTAAAACATGCCACTAGAAGTCTTTTTATGGGTAGGTCTTAGGTAAGCCTGTGTGGAAGAGAAACCAGTGGCATTAGCATCAATACTAAACCAACCAACTATATTGTTTGATACCCAGGAATTCAGATCATTGTCAAGAGGCTTTGATTTTGAAGCTATTCTGGGCTATTCAGCAACTAAGCATGACCTTTCCGTGGTGGTTATGCAACTGTGGAATGCTTCCCCAAAGGAAACCTATTGGGTTTCCTCTTTTTGCCAGATATATACACAGGTTAAAAGAAGGGAGACCTTGGAGGAAGGGTGGGATGACAAGTGTAAGAAAACAAATGACCATTTCATTTGAGCTAGCATAACAAGATAACAGCTTGATCAGGGTTGCCATTTATTTCCAACCTTGATTTGTGGACAAGCCTTGTGATTGGGGAAAAAACAACAACATGGTTTCCCACAAACCAGCGGCAGAATTCCTTCATCAGAAGAGTGTGAAGAAGAGGATGGAGCAGTCAAACCTGATGCTGTTGAATGCTTGTTTTCAGGGTGTCTGAGCCATTCCTTGGCATTCATGTTTATGCATTTATTTATGCCACAGACAAAATGCATGATTTCCTACCATGAAGGCCATTCCCATATACACAGGTGTTCTTGAAAGCCAATGGAAGAGACTAAAACCTGGCAAATGGCAAGTCTAGGTTATTTTTTTTAAGAGACACTCCCAAATCTGGGGCATTACTCACCAGGTAGAGGTACCTGAAAAAAATGGCTGCCCCTAGTAAATATAGTAGTGTTGTTTGAGCCTGTCAGACACATGCCGTCAGCCACATATTTGCTCCATAAATATTAGAATGCAGCTGACTTTGAAAAATTGAACTTATTTTAAAAGCAATAAAAAGTAATTAGTGTCTTTGTACAGCCAGCCTGTAGGGAGCATATTGGTTTTCCTGCATGTCGAGGAAGACATTGTTTGCTGCCTTTTAGTCACTTGGGTAATGGTAATTATAATAACAGAGAAAGCAATATAGCAAAGATCCATCGGTACTCAGGAGAAACACCATTCCCTGATTACACAATTCAGACTAGAAAAATCAAAACACATTTTCACAGTGTAAATAAATGGTAATCTGGAGGTCCCACGCCAACCACAGATAAAGGAGGGATTTTGACTCCCTCAACAGGCTTTACAAAACCCTCTTGTACCAAGGAGAGGAGAAAGATGACAAAAGCACGTTGGCAGATAAATTGGTTGAAGAGAACAGCATGAAGAGAGCAATTTTTAATACTTGTGTTTTTATTGCACATCACCATACGCAAAGTTAAATGGAGAGGCAGTATTAAATGCTTTGCCCCAAATGGCAAACAACAGCTTTGGGCGGGAGGATTTTCACAGGAAAGTGGCACCAGGGATTTCCTATGTTGCATCTATCTAAACTCCAAAAGGAGCTGTGATGAATCTAGGTAGAAATTTGTGCGGTAGCAGTCCTTCCCAGACAGATATCTCAGTATAAAGCTACATGCATGGAGAGGATTGTACAGAGTTCTTCTCCTATTATAGATAAATAGGCCAAGATCTCAAAAGAAACCCATAGAAACTGATTAAAGAACTTTTAAATTGTGCACACATGTATACAGTTCCAGGAAAACATGTTTAACTCATCTGTCTATCTATCTATCTATCTATCTATCTATCTATCTATCTATCTATCCATCCATCCTCAATGGGTTGTATCCAACTAATACATAACTAATGTCAACTGATTTTAATGGGTCTGCTCTGAATCTGTCTTAATTGGATACAATCCACTATATTTAGCTAGAGAAACACCTGGGATATAGAAAGTATTATTTATTCTTACCCAGAAAAATCAGCAGAATATTGTCCGTAATCAAAGATATAGACTCTAGAAATTTGGCACACAGTGAGGTATCCCAAAGCAAAAACAAAACAATATCTGAAAGAGAGAAGGTAAAGTAGTTATTAAATTATCATGTAAGTGCATTGGAAAGTAATATAAGCTTTTTAAAAAATCTTTAAAGCTATGGATGATCAGGCACACACACACACACACACACACACACACATGCTAAGAACATTCTTTCCCCACAACAAGTCCAGTGGCTGTATTGGGGGAGAAGCTCAACAACTTTGGGCCATCTCCCCTCATTTTCTTAAAATTTAGTCCCCAAAAATGGGGGGGGGGTCCTTATAGACGGAAAAATATGGTAATGCTATCCGAGATTATCACAGTACAGTCATACCTCGGGCTGAAGATGCTTCAGGTTGAGCGTTTTTGGGTCGCGCTCCACGGCGACCTGGAAGTAATGGAACGCGTTACTTCCGGGTTTTGCCGCTCGTGCATGTGCAGACGGTCAAAATGACGTCACGCGCATGCACAGAAGCGGTAAATCGCAACCCACAGGTGTGGGTTGCGTTGCTTCAGGATGCAAACGGGGCTCTAGAACGGATCCCGTTTGTATCCAGAGGTACCACTGTACAAAGGTGGTAATAGTCCCATATGCACTATGGGATTAATTTGTTTTTAAAAAGGGCACTTAGACCATCTTGTAACCTTATTAAAGTAGATACTTTCATACTGCTGATGGAAGCGTCTTTCTACAGCCAACCTGTAAGCGTATTTTAATGTAGACAGGCGTAGACAGGACAGGCTCAGGAGAGAAAGGAAGAACATCTACAAGCTCCCAGGTAAAACTACACCATGGGTTCTACAGCCATCTTGAACAACAATACTTCCTTCACAAGGACTGGTATTGACAGGCTTTTCCTCGCTCACAGGAATCTCTCTCCTTTCTACATTCTAAGTAATAACACAGCAGCATCAAAGGACCACATACCAAAAAGTATAAACCCTGGAACTACGCCTTCGCCCTGAAAGATTCCAACACTGTCTTGGTATCTACCATGTGGCATACCCCACTTGTCACTTTTCTTCCAAGATGACAAAGAACCATTAGTGAGCACTCTTTGGGTTCGGTCAGTCAACCAACTACAAATCCACCTCACTCAGTCCACTTTTTACCAGCTTCTCTGTAAGAATATCATGGGAGACTTTGTCAAAAAGCATGCCCTGATCCACCAAACTTGTAACTCCATCAAAAGATAGAGAGAGAGAGAGAGAGAGAGAGAGAGAGAGAGAGAGATTTGTCTCTCAAAAACTTATCCCCACAGTCTTATTTTTAGGGAAGGGAATGGGGAGCAGTTCTGAGAAGTCGGTTCCTTGTGCTTGGAGTGTTCTCTTCCTTCAACACTCAAGAGATGGTGCAGCCAGTCCAGAACCCCTAGAAGCAGGACAGCCATTTTGGGGGTGATATTTTACCTCAGCATTTACTTCACCTGCTCCGCTAATGATGCCTGCCAGAACCACCAGTGGGTTCATCAGTGGTGAACACCTCGCCCCCATAATTTTGTTGGGCCGTTGTGTGGTTTACATGAAAGGCCTTAGCGACCCCAGCTTTGCATCCAGCGGATTTGCTTTGCCTGGGAGTTGTATGCCACAGTCAACTGAGGTGGCTTGGTCAAACAGGACTGTTTCCCCACTCTTTTTGCTGAACCCGCAGGGTACCGATTGTATGTACCTTTCTTGTTTCTTCTCCACTTGGAGACTTCTCACTGTGATGGTTGCCCAGCAGGGGACCTGTCCAGCTCCAGTGTGTCACTGGCTGACAGCTTATAATTTTCTGCTGAGGAAAACTATGCCCATCAAAGCGTGGTGCAAGTTTTATTCAACACCATGCGACTCACAACTACCTCAAAATGTCTGCTACCCTAGTCTCTCATTGTTCCACAGGTTTGTTCCATGGAACACCTGGGTTGTATTTTACTACATAAACTTGAAATTGCAACTTGGAGTAGCTGCTATGAGAACTGGGAAGGTTTAGAGTAGGAAACTGAAGGCCAGCCCCTGTCTTCTACTTTGAACGCTTGAATTTTCTGGTTGAAAATGGTCATGTCTTTGGTCAGAACGATTAGCATTTCCATGACCATTTTCGACCAGAAAATTCAAGCGTTCAAAGCAGCCATTAGCTATTAAGGTTATTAATTATTTCATATAAAAAAGTAGCTTCAGTTTTGAGTGCAGGCACTCGTTTTCCAACTTATCTGATAAAAAACAAAATCTAATATTCCTAGTTGTAGATGAAATTTGGCGGGGGGCGGTGGAGGTAAAACAGTGTTTGATAGCTGGAAAATCTGTAACTAAATTCCTATTACACAGTGCCCACTCCAACACCAGATTATTTCATTAAGTATTACAGAAAGAGGCATTCTGATAAATGCCATTTATGGTAAGACAGATGACATTTCAAATAATGAGCACTACAGAAAATGAATTCGAACACAATAGTACATACAATAATTTGACACACAAACTTTACGGTCATTAATATTCCCTTACCACGATAGAATCTGTAGCAATGAATATGGAAGTGCACATTTTATGTAAAAAGCCAATGATAGCAGCACTGAGCATCTGCTTGCTTATAACAGTTATTAATAAGCTGCATTAATTAAAATTCTTGTTTATACTAAATGATTTCAACCATAAAACAAATGTGCATAGCTGTTCTTAAGCAGCCACAAATTCTAGATACTCCCATGAAGCTCAGAATCATATTTGGGAGTTAAATAGAAGCAACAAGAAGAAAATAAAATAAGGTTTATCTGTTGCCAGAGTTTTGCCTTTATAAATATTCTTATACAACATGCACAGGAGCCCTTAACACCTGTTCCTCTAAGCAAGTCCTGGATTCCATCCTATGCATGCCTACTCAAAGATTCCAATGATTTCAATTAGACTTGCTCACAGGTTAAGTGGGTACAGGATTTCAGCCTTAATGTCCTAAGCTCTAATTGCACACATACTGATGTACCAGATTCCTCCCTTCCCTCACCACCCCCAGCAACACAACCAGCAATTAACTTCCAAAATTAGAATTTGTCACAAGCCATTGGAAGTTGTGCAATCTAAACTTCTTGGACAGTTCTGCTCCTTACCAGGCAGGATATGATTCAATTACTGTTTTCCAGTGTGCAAATTAGGTAGGTTTGCCTTTAACTGCAAAATGGAGCTAAATCTAAAGTTTTGTAACTAAAACTAAAGTTATACAACAGGTGTTAACAGCTTTTAAGAAATTCACAAAGTAGTTCCTCCCATCTATAACCCTCATGAATGTTTTCAAACTAACAAGTGGGGAATTCGGGGGCTGATTCAGATACTAAAACATTTTCCACACTACAGAACAGAGGTATTACTTCTGCAAAACTGAAGGTGGCTATTCAAGTATTTAGTAGCAGCATTCATGATGTTTGGACTTATTGGCCTTCTTTCTATAGATGAGTATGAAAAAAATACTATTCAAAAGCAAGACTCAGAGAAATGCCACTGTAAATCCAAAATTACGTTATTCACCTCATCTTTGAAAGATTAGATCAGCACACTCAACCAACCACAGAGACCTTTCTGGCCTTCAATTAGTTTCACATTAATCCTTTCATCAGAAGAAAAGCCTGCAGCGAGAAGGCATCTTCATGAAAGTCGCAGGTTTGTTATCCTTCCTGTAATTGTCCTCATCCAACGAATAAGCATGAAACAGCATTTCACTACATCAGTGGGGGACAAACTCTTTAGGCAGCCAGTCCCTTTCAAAATCATTTTCCTGGTGTCCATGTTAACAGGCATGTCCACTATCATTCTGCCACCCATTTTATGCAGCATGCTTGGAAAATCTGTGAAAAGGCGTTACAGCAACAAAAAATGCCTGTGCACATGTCAGGGTGCACCAAAACTCTTCCAAGGGTCACCAACAATGCAGTCCTATGAATGTCTACTTGTAAGCAAGTTTGTACAGAATTGTAGCCTCAAATGGCTGGCTTCAACTGGTATTGCAGGTTGCTCACCATTACAAAAGACTAATTTGCTATTTTCTATAAAACGGCTCTGGTTTTCCACTATACCTTTTATTATTTATTCCTTTTATTGCTGAGTCTTTAGCCGTCTTCTTGTTCAAAATGTGTTTTGTGGGACAAACTGAGTATTTTTTTTTAATATGAAAACTGTTTAGAACTGCCATAAATAAAGACATAATAAAAAGATACAGACATTGTAAAGCAAAACTCTTAGTTGCTTAACTTTAACAGAGGACTGTTCTACTAGTTTCCTGACCTCAGTGGCCAGCATAACAGCCCTACAACTATATAAAAAAAAGCTACACAATTAACAATATCTTAAAAAATTACATTTGAGCAGTTTCTAAAGTTTACTTTTCCTTGTTTGGATAGGCAAAGTTTGAAGTGGTAACACATTAAATGTACTATGAACACAAAAAGGCACACCACTGGCGATCAGACAAGGCTTTTGAACGGCAAAGTTGCTAGCTGCCAGTTTTCTTCTAGGCAGAGAGACTGCATCAATTGATTAAATGCTAAGTATTGTTGCTACTTGTTATTTATAAAGGGCTGGCAATTGCAAAGTGCTTTACAAGCTTTATTGTGCTCTCACAACAGCTTTGTGATGACTATTATCCCCGTTTTAAGAAAGGGAACCAAGGGTGACAGACCATGACCTGCCAAAAACAAGTCCATGACAAATGAAATTTTCTCCCCATCTCTCCAGTTACTGAACCACATCAGCTCTTCAGATGGGGCTGTAATCTCTCATGGATTTCACTTGCATTGTACTGTATATTTTTCAATGAATTATTTCCTTTAAGAACCCTAATGGTCCCTGCGCATTCCAGTAAATCAAGGCATTAACAATGAGGGATCTAGGAGACAGTCACATTGTTATCACTGCTACGCACCAAGGAAAAACAAGCGTCTTTACTATTTGTGCCTGTCAACATTTTGTGAAAAGACAAACTGAAAATATGGCACACATTTTCTCCCTGGTTCTCAATAATGAAAACTGTAGGGAAATCAGAATCAGCCCTCAGATTGTCCTTTCAACCACTCAGGTTTGGATTTTATTTTATTTTTACATCATCTTGTCTCTTTCATATGTCTCCGAGACAGAAACAAAAGTGATTTATGCAGAATTATCTTGCCATCCTCCTCCTCTCAATTTGTCTTTATTCTGCAACATACACAGTACACCACAAATCTAATTATGGTAGGGGTTCAACTGTCATTTCTACACATTCACTGAAGAATTCATAAATGTAACAGCCTGTATTTTTGTTTTCTCATTAAAATCTTGCAGCATGCTTCAACTTCTCTTGTCTGTTTGCTCCAGAAACCGATGACACTATACCTATGGCAGCAGCTGATATTCTCTGCTTTCATACTAGGGCTTTTCGGGCAAAAGCATCATGATCTATGTAGCTTCCTCTGACTTAACTCCTCTGATGTCACAATTAAAGTTGAACCAAACAGGGAGAGGAAAGCTATGGACATTCACGTTCTTGAAAACAACCTTTACTTTTTCCAGTGATTTTGCAGGGAGGACGGACAGGAAGTTGTCTGGAGAGAGGAAGAAGGGAATGCACAAGCATGCGCCAGAACAACTACACTAACACTTCCCCATCTTGCTGCAGTGGCAGAAAATCAAATACAACATGGCCTGGATGGGACAGACGACCTGATCCAATTACAGAGTGTATGTAGTTTGCAGAACCAGGCTTGTGTGTGCCTTCCATTTACTGGATCAAAGTTGCTGCTTACAGATAAAAACATATAGGAATCCTTGTCCCAGTATAGATACTAGATGCTGCGCTACATTGCGTTCAATGGGATGTGCATTAGTATACTCATATTGTGTCTGGATCCCACAGAAGTCAATGCAGTACGGAGACATTTGCATTCAAAAATGCATCCCGTTTAAGATGCAGTTCTTCACGAAGTAAGTGACAGTTGCACGGAAGCCTTCTCTGCATGCCAAACTCCCCAGAGAGATTCATCGCCTGCCAGCACTGTGTAGTGGAACAGGGAGCAACAGCATGGTTGCCTTTGCAACAGGCCAACACTTCCACTTACCCCATCCCCTCCATTCAAAGCGAAACAATGCAAAGGCCTCATTTGCCCTTGATGAGATCATTGTGCTGGCTATGTGCTCCTTGATTGGCTGAGAGCACATCGACAGCAAGAATGGGGATGGGGAGGGGGGAGAGACACTTTGTTTAGGAAATGGCACCAAAGCAGCTCCTGAGAGACAGGTAACATAACAGGTGCGGGGGGGGGGGGAATGCATGTAAGCTTAAAGGTAAAGAGACCCCTGAACATTAGGTCCAGTTGCGGACGACTCTGGGGTTGCGGCGCTCATCTCGCTTTATTGGCCGAGGGAGCCGGCATACAGCTTCCAGGTCATGTGGCCAGCATGACTAAGCCGCTTCTGGAGAACCAGAGCAGCGCACGGAAACGCCGTTTACCTTACCGCCGGACCGGTACCTATTTATCTACTTGCACTTTGACATGCTTTCGAACTGCTAGGTTGGCAGGAGTAGGGACTGAGCAATGGGAGCTCACCCCGTCGCGGAGATTCGAACCGCTGACCTTCTGATCGGCAAGTCCTACGCTCTGTGGTTTAACCCACAGCGCCACCCGCATCCCTTGCATATAAGCTTGCCGGCCCTCTAAATGTCCCTTTTCATGCCAAAAATTCTCCCCCCAGATAACTTGGTTCAATCCTAGTGAGAAAGCAGCCAAGGTGGTATAGACCTAAATAGAGTTTTAGTTCTCTTCTTCTCCAAGTTATTTTAGCACACAGAGCATGTCTATTACACACATCTCACTCTAAGCAACATACTGTCTGTCTCTGCACATCAAACAAAACCATGGTTTGGCACTACTTCCATGAGAAGGAAGGAACCGCCATGGACCTTGGTTCTATGCTTATGTCTACAGCAGAATATTTCACTTCATCCCAATCTGCTTCCAACTTTCCTTATCCTTTTGCTTCAAATGTCCCCAGTTTTGACAGCCACCAAAAACATCTGGGTCATATTTTTCAAGCTTCCATATCATTCAAGAAAGCAACTGATTGGATCACAAGCTCTGCAGCAGAAAAGGAAATGCCCAGCTGCTCAACATACCATCTCCAAATTCAGCTGTTGCTAATATAATAAATTGAAACCATTTTCTCTAATTCTGTAAATACCTGTGTATTTCCAGCAAGCTTATACTTTGCAACATTAGCAGAATACTTTGCATTACACTTACAGCAGGGAGTGGCAACATGCATATATGAGCTATGCAGACTGTTCCTTTGATGGAATTAATATTTCTGTAAGAAAAGTGAAATGTGAAGTAGCCTGGAGGCACTGATACTTAAGTGGTCATTGTTCCTAATCTCAAGGAGTAAGCAAAAACTAAGTATAGGCCAGGGGTCGGCAAACTAAGGCCCGTGGGCCGGATGCAGCTCGCTGGGCTCGTTAATCTGGCCCGTGGACCTTGCTGCCCACGCGGTCAGTCCCTGTGCTAAACCGGTGCAGAGGCCTCGCCACACAGTGAATGACTTCCATGATGCGACACGGCTTCTGATTGGCTGCAGGAAGCTCCTGCAGCCAATCAGAAGCCGCGGATGCCTCTGGGCGGGCGGCAACACTGGCGCGGCCTCTGCACCACTGCCGCTTCCTCCCGCTCAGCTCTTCCCGGATGACCGCTTCCTCCCGCTCAGCCACCGCAGCAGCGGCACAGAGGCTGCCTCCGCCACCCAGGCCAGCGGCATGGGCTCTACGCCCTGCCGAGACAGAGGACACCACCGATGCTGCCGAAGACGATGCGGCGTCAGTGTGAGTGGCGGCAGCGGGGGTCCTTTCAGGAGAGGGGGGTGCTTTGGGGAGAGGGTGGGTCCAGCCCCCCACAAGGTCTGAGGGACTGTGGCCGGCCCCCTTCTGAAAAAGTCTGCTGACCCCCAGTACAGGCTCTTGACACTATGCTTTATCCTCATTGACTTTTTTTTTCAAGCAAGGCATGGCTTTTGAAGACCACTTCGAAATTATCTGTACACCTATTGTTAAAATTAGGAACTTTTAGGTGAGTAGAATACCAATTCTACACTACAATATTCTTACATCATATGGCTTCCCCTGCCCCCTCCCAAAAGAAAAAGAATACAAAGAGCAAAACCCCTCAAACATGCAGTAATAGACTGGTTTTGACCTTTACAGCTTTTCTCAACAGGCATTTTCTTTTCTGCAAAGCATGCAGATTCTCGTTTTTCCACAGACACAGAAATCTAACAGCAAAAGACTCTTTGGTGGAGGAAAGAAAGAAAGCAATTCTTCTTTCTGGGGGAAAGTTGCAAAAGTTGGAAAATGTAATTTTGAATAGCTGAAAAACTCAACGCTCATTGGATCATTTCTAGGAATAAAACCAATCTGGTGCAGCACCTTTTATTTTTGCTTTCATCATGCATTGGTGCAACTGTGTGCCATTTTATTTTATTTTTTTAATGGCTTGAGTCTGTGAGATACTACCTGTTTTGAAGCCAACAATGAGCTATATGAAAAGCTCTTCCAAAATACCAGCCACATTTTTGCACGTGTGCTGGGGCATTTCTTAAAATGTGCAACCTATGAAATATCACCATATATTAAAACAGACCTGAAACATACCTTCAACATGTTGTGCACATGTAGCATCACACACTCTGCATTCCACTTGTTCAATGCAATCATGAAAAGGAGAGTAAAAGCACAAGTGGATGCTTCAAAACAAGAGATCTTTGTTATTTCCCAACTCGGAGAACTGTGGTTAGTCTTGTTAAAAATCCAGTTTCAATCTGTAATTTATGAACCTGCCTTGTTTCCCCAAGTTCAGTCACCACAAGGAACATTACTTAGCTTAAAAATGGAAAGTGAAAACTTCTAAATCACAAAACTGTGGTCATGCCAGAGGAGGATAGGGGATGGAAATGCACAGGCCTGCTGCTCACTGCAAAACCTTAGATTAAATGTTGTATCAGATAAGGGTCTTGATGAGCAAGTTGGTTTCTGCTCACAGACTGAGCAGACCTTCTTAATATTAGCTTCACTATCCTATTACAACTTTTATTAAGCATTACATATACAGCAATTAATGCTGACACTTGTTTCAGGCAAAAGAGAGCTGTCAAAGTCATTAACTGACTTGCCCCCCAGCCACATAGTCGCTTGTAGCAGAGCCAAATATTGGAGCTCAAGTTTAAGGCAGCTTTCAAAGAGTTCCTATGCGCAGGCAAAAGTCACCTAGAATGCCTTTCCAAAGTTCTATTCTTGCCTTTCCAGAAACACAAGCTTTTAGAAAAGCAGCCAACTGGACACTTGACAGAATGAGGTCTTAATTAGGGCCATGAACAAACTATCATACCTTGCATTCACCGGTCACAGACAGTGAACTAGAAGCCACACAGAGAAAAAGACTAACCTAAAAAAACCTAACCTAACCTGAAAGAACATCTCTGTTAAAAGAAATAAAAAGAGGAGGAAAGTAAAACAAAGTTCCTACATACAAAGTCAAAATGGGCATGCTACTACTTGCCTCTCAATGATCTTAACAGTGTGGATTAAAGAAATACCTTAGTAAAGAGCAGCTCAAAACACCCAAATTCCCAAAACAAGAACTGTAGGGAACTGTCAAGGAGCAATTAGTTTTTGTTTTGATTCAGACCATTTGATCTCATCTAAAAGTATGCCGTGCCTACCTATCAAAATGGGCTGCAAGGTTAAACCGGCCCTTTGAAGTTAAAAAGGGCTTTGATATAGACAGCAATTGCAGTTAGACATGAAAAACCAACATCAAGTAAGGTAAGACAATGCTGTTGAGCACATATTTTACATCTATGCTTTTCCTGGCGTTTTACTGTCTACTGGCACAATGCATACAGACAAAAGCATAGACACCATGATGCAGTAGGGCCTTATGGATGCAGCAACTAGTGTTAGAAACTGAGATATAAAAGCTATTCGCTTAAACCTGGGTTACGGGTGCACTAAAGGAATGTTTGGGAACCCTTTTTGCGCAAGATTACAAAGCTGAAAATGAATTGTGCATATTGTTAGTGCCAGCTAAAATCTGACTCTCCCAATAGCACAGGGGGATCCTGGCACCCAGGTATCTTCACTTGGTCTCAAGTGGCCAATAAAGGTAAAGGGACCCCTGACCATTTGGTCCAGTCATGACCGACTCTGGGGTTGCGGTGCTCATCTCGCTTTATTGGCCGAGGGAGCCGGCATACAGCTTCTGGGTCATGTGACCAGCATGACTAAGCCGCTTCTGGTGAACCAGAGCAGCGCACGGAAACACCATTTACCTTCCCACCGGAGCGGTACCTATTTATCTACTTGCACTTTGACGTGCTTTCGAACTGCTAGGTGGGCAGGAGCAGGGGCTGAACAACGGGAGCTCACCCCGTTGCGGGGATTCAAACCACCGACCTTCTGATCGGCAAGTCCTAGGCTCTGTGGTTTAACCCACAGCGCCAATAGCCAGGTGCAAAATGCGCCTGGCTAATTTCGAACACTGCCTGTAATTTACCAATTTTTCTTCAAAACAATCAAGTAATAATCAAGTGGGAAAACTAAAAACAAACAAACAGACACCTCTTCCAGTCCCCCTTTGCAAGTGTTAAAGAAGATAAGCAATAAATTAAACAATGTATAGCCCTCCATAACTGACATGATATTCATATATACTGTAAATCAAAGTACAAGTCATAGTTTATCAGAAGTCATGACCTGAGGAACCTGTGTACTGACTGAATATATTTGTATCTGATACTGGAAACAGCGTTCAAATATATCATAAAAAGCTATGCACACTTACTAATACATTATCATCATCATCATCATCATCATCATCATTTCAACTACAAAACAAAACGAATATAGAAAGTGGCGTTGCCTAAACTGGTTCACCTGAAATAGTAAGTTAAACTATGGCTTAGCAAAATCACACAAACAGTGCATATTCTTGCTATGCCATACTTTGGCTTACAGTGTTGTTGAAAAGAGGCCTATTTTTAAAACATTGCTAAGAATCATCTGCATAGTCTAGCACAAAAATGTGGCTGTTCCGTTGGCTTCACTAAAATGCTCCAATGCCCTTGAAACACAGTACTCTGTTGCACATGACGCAAGAGGGGGGAAAACAGCCCAAACACCGATGCATCAGTTGTAACAAGCAGGTCTGACTCTTGCTATTCTGAAGCTCCCCCAGCCTAATCCAAAAATAACAGCTCATCTCTGCACTCTGTAGTGATAAAACAGTCTCAGGCTGCCAGATTATTAAATGGCAAGTCAATTAACAATGTTGCACGTAACCAATTAATAGTATAAGACGTTTGCTTCAAAGCATAAACCAATCCTAATAACATGACTCACATTGAAGAGTGCAGTATTTTTTTTCCCGGCCTAAACCTTTTTAGAAAGAGAAGTTTATTGAATGTAATGTTACTTTCTATTTCGTATTATTAAAACAGTTCTCCATTAAAACTCCAGCGACACACTTGCAGTAAACACAAAAAAGCCAAGTCTTGTCATTGAAAGATTTTTCCAAGCTAACACACCAATATTCCAAAGAACAACCTCATCCGTTCCTTCAATGCATGCCTTCCCACCAATGACTTCTAATCTCATTTTACAAGCAACCTTGTATGCTGTGAAGATGGTGAAAAGGAACATACGTTTCACTGACTCCCCCCCCCCCTAAATGCATCTGATTTTGTAGCGGAGTCCGATTTATTTGACAGGAATAGTTTGTTGCTGTAATAAAAGCACGCAAGCAGTACAAGTATGACTCAGAGCTCATTTGCTCCCAGTCAAATCACTTGGCAGCCTGACAGGTGGAGTAACCAGCCTTACAGAAGCATCAGGAAAGGGATACAGTTGCTGCTTTCAATGAAAACTGAATAGACAGTGAGAAAGAAATGCCTTCACCCTTTGAAGTTCTCGTTTGATGGATTGAAAACAAAGCACTGTACGACAGGATTGTAATACACACACAAAATAATAATCTGTGGTGCTTTTTTGGAATAGCTGTCTTAACCTGTCCATGTTCACCAGCAGATATAACTATGCTTAGAAGATAAAACTTCTACAAAAACCTGACTGGGTGGTAACTCGATCCTCATCAAGCTTTCTTTTCTTTTTGAAAGAGCAATGGGACCCCATAAGGGCTCTAAACTTTCTTTCCTCAGAAAAAAAACCAACTCCTAATGCAACTCCTCAAACTGTTCATGAAACAAAAGCAGTTAGCCATATGGCACAGATGCCATGAAATGCAGTCAACCGTGTGCACCTAAGCAGCAATCCAAATTAAAATCTTTGCTAGGAAGTACAGTTCATCCTTAGCATACTGGACTGTATCATCATCATTTCTGCCCTTTCACAACTACAAAACCTGGAGGTTTTACTGTGATGCTTTATATAGAGCTACATGTTTTTAAGGGAATGTGACTCTCCTCTTCAAATATGCAATAGCATCACATGGTTCCCCCCCCACACACACACACATGGCAGGAACTGTTAACAAGAACACACCTAAACTAAGCAGGTTTTAGAGTTAAAGCCCAGATAGGTTCGTCTGGTTGGCAGTTCCTTGACAAAGCAGGAGCTCAGATGTGCACAAAAAGCTCTCACATGAGAAAGGGGTTCCCCACACAAAACCATCCATGAGCTGCCCCCCACTTAAGGAGTGATCAAGACTAATCTTCACTCTGAGATCTCCTGTGCGTACCACAGCTCTTGCAAAGCGCTCTCTCTCTCTCTCTACTGTATTGCATGTAATTATGCATTTGTATCATAAATTTTGCTATTCCATATATGGATTAGTTTCACCACAGTGCGTGGAGACAGGTAATCAAGTCATGCATCCCTAGCAGTGGCCGGAGGAGGCAAGCACAGAGAGAAGAAGAAAAGCCATGGTGCATCTGAAGCACAACCAGAAGGACGCCTTCATCTGCCCCAGTTGTAACAAACCTTGTCTCTCCGGCATCGGTCTCTACAGCCACAACTGGTGCTGCAACCTTCCAACAGCTTGACCTCACCCCCAAAGGCGCACTCCTCCATTGTCTCCTGAAACAGACGGATGTCAACTCTGGAACTCTACTGTCTATGTCATCAGCTGAAGTGCCACTATTATTGCTCCCAACTTCACGAGCAACTCACCCATAGTTCCCTTTGGTCTATCTAGATCAGCTGTTCTCAACCTGTGGGTCCCCAGGTGTTGTTGGACTACAACTCCCATCATCCCTGAGCTCTGGCCTTGCTAGCGAGGGGTGATGGGAGTTGTAGTTCAACAACATCTGAGGACCCACAGGTTGAGAAAGGCTGAAATAGATGCTTTCAGCAAACCCTTAGGACTAGCCTACCTTTCCAGAGGTAACAGAGAGTGCAGCAACACTGGGGAAGACTGGCACATAAGTGGGGTTTTTTAAGCTGCAGCCAGTCCTTAAAAGGCAACCCGCATTCTAATGGAGCATCACTTCTAGTTCCAGAATCTAATTTTGTCTAATTTAGTAACAATATAGGACATTTGCAGGAAAAATAATAATAAGTGGGCTGGGAAAGATTACACACTTCCGTCCATTCGATTTCTTCCCTGTGTATACCCTTCAGCCTCCAAATTAATGTTGAGAGAAATCCAGATTTGGACGCTCCTAGGATTCCCTCTTAGCATTCATTTGTATTCCGTCATTAGCTGTATTTCTGGTTCTGACTCCACCTGACTCTCCTGCCCATACACCATTTTTACATTCATTTATTGCCACCAGAAACTCTATTTGCCGTCTAAGGACCATTGTGTCACTCAACAGGTAACAGCTCTTTTTTAAAAGAAAGAAAAAAAGAAAGAAAGAAAGAAAGAGACAGAAAAAACACATGCACAGAAACTGAAGCTGTCATGTCATTCTTGCAAATGTCATTATTACTTAAAAAAAGAAGTAACTTCTGTCTTAGAGTGATGTTTATCCTTAAATTAGACTGCTACTGAGTGAAGGTCAGCAAGAACAATAGTTTAATATAGAGATTGAGAACCTGCTCAGCCTCGTCAAATATTTTTTTTAATCTGCAGCCAGATTGACAAGACAGCTGAAGAGAAGGCAACTACAGGAAAAGAATGTGAGAGGGTAGGTTATAAATTACCAAGTCAAGGATGCTTAACAAAGGAATAGAAACAAAAATCTTGCAAATCAGACATTTCAAACAGTCTGCTATAGCAAATCGTGTATGTTATAAATATGAATTTTATATTTCTAGGCTCAACGTCACATTTTCCACATAGTTCATATCTTCTGCATAACAAACAAGCATTAAAAAAATAGAAAAGTGACACACAAAAGATATTAACAGATAAAGCAGCAACGTATATTTATAATTAGTTCTTAAACAGATTGCCTATGTTTTTAAGACAAGTCTTTAGCAAAACTCTGTACAAAACAGAACCTGTCTTGGTCTCATGTAATAGAAGGCATTCCTCCTCAATGCTCTTTTGAGAAAACCACAGTAATTACCCATTAGTTCAAGCCTTCCCTCTCAGAAACAATTCCTTGTTATTGTTTATTTGTCTTCCCAGGAGGAAATAAGATCCGTCACAGTTGAATCTGTTCATTTTTCCCAACTGAGCTCTTGCTGAGCCAGGTAATACTTGTTAATTAACTGAATGTAAATAAAAGCCATTACACATGTTTATGGCACAATAAATACGCAATTCTCACTCATTTATTACTGGGAATTCAAACATTTTACTGGCAAAACATTGCTTTTGTTGCATAGAATTATGCCCTGTAATCATTTCTCACCTAATCCAGTGCGATCGATTGTGATACGAGTGTTACGTAAAACTTGGCTGCAGAAATGTGTCCTGGGCATTTATAAGATATTGCCTGCGAGATTATTAGCAATGTGACGCAAACTTCCAGATGCTATTTTACAAACTTTCAGAATGCATGTCCTTACTAACTGTTTATACAAAATTAATCGCCTGCATATTAAGGTGGTGGTTTTTTTATTACTGACTTCCTGATCAGAAGGTCGGCGGTTCAAATCCCCGCAACGGAGTAAGCTCCCGTTCCTCAGTCCCTGCTCCTGCCAACCTAGCAGTTTGAAAGCACATCAAAGTGCAAGTAGATAAATAGGTACTGCTCCGGCAGGAAGGTGAACGGCGTTTCTGTGCACTGCTCTGGTTTGCCAGAAGCGGCTTAGTCATGCTGGCCAATAAAGCGAGATGAGCGCCGCAACCCCAGAGTCGGCCACGACTGGACCTAATGGTCAGGGGTCCCTTTACCTTTACCTTACACGTAGAAATGTCTGTAACTTAAATTTTGATTCTTAGAAGTGGACACAAGCAACATGCTCCCATCCTTTTGTCAGGTTTCTTCAAAGATACGCACTTCTCCTTTCCAGTGCTGAAACATAAATCTCCCATTCCAAAAGAACCCCACTGCCAACCACAAGCATCTATGAACCCCTTCAGTGACACTGTCTCTTCATGGATAGGTGTGGGCATTATTGCACTTCCAGTGCTAGCTGCAGAAAGCGTAAGGAAATCCAACCACCTTATTTTTTAGTTTCTTCAGTTATTACTGGTTCTGGGTTTTTTGTTTTCTAAACATATTGCAGGGAGAGGGCCCTGAAGTGCTGTCAGCTTCGCTTGGAGGCACAGAAAATTCACATCCTGCTTTGAGCTTCTTGAAACAATACAATAAGGAGCTTTTTAAGGGCTGTTACTTCAAGGTCATCTCTTGGCATATGCGCTACAGACGGCTTGGCCATGCCTAATCCAACCCCAACATATTTACATTTGCAACCAAGTGCTATTTTTCCCTCGAGTGCTCAAAATATGTAAAATTGTCAGAAAACAGACAAAGGCAAGTATCTTTACAAAAGAAGAAGAAGAATACACTGTTCTAAGTGTCAAATCTGGGGCTTATAAGTCAGCTTCCGAGTAATCATTATCAAATCTAAAATACTGTTGTCTGCAGAATGGAAGACTTCCACCTAAGACACAACCATTTTGCACTGAGTAGCCAATATACAACGAAAAATATTCTCCATTCATGCAAGTGATATTCAGAGCAATCCCAGACATGCCCGTTCAGAAGAAAACACTGTTAATATCAATGGGGCTTACACTTACACAATCTCCATAATGGTTTCTTATATGAGGCAAGTTTCTGTTGAAAAAGGAATATGCTGTTTGTCTATCTTAGCAGTTCTAGAAAGACTACCCGTATCCTAAACCATCTAGCAGGTCCTAATTGGAAAGTGCAAATATCCTGCTCAGCATGAAACACACATTTCATATATCATTACTTCTGAAATGCAACGCAAATTTCTTTCTGCAAGTAAACCAGCAACAACCATGCAAATGGGACTTACATACAGGAGGGTAGTTTCACACCTCAAAATCTCCAGCAGATTTGCCATGGATATGCCAATTTTACACTCTGAGGTCCACGGCACATGTATGTGGCTATTTTAAGTGCACCTGTTGCCTATTTACATTTTGCGTGTTTGTTTGCTGTGCAGCAAACAAAACTGCAACAAAGCATAGTCGCTGTCAAAGCCAGTACTATCTAGAGAGTGACACTACACTGTCTGAAGATGTCTAGAAAAGTGGTCTTGAATCTGATAGGGACCACAAAACCGTCTAAATTAAATTTTGGGGGAATTTAAAAAATGAGCAGGTGTCTATTGATTATAGTGAAAATGAAAAGCCTGAAAGCATGGCAAATGCAGGCAGCTGCTATAAATTACTATAAACATCCTGTTAGACTTCCTGTAATCAGCAAATGAATGGTACTTCATTCAATGCCGAGTCCAATTCCTCTCCAGCCCATTCCCAAGAATATGGGAGGAGTAAACAAATTACACACAAATGTACAGTATAGTGAAATCAACAGGTAGTTTTTCTTAACCAGGTTAAAAGCAGCCTATGAAGGCTGCAGTTTTGAGATAGTGCTTGTAAACACCTATCTGAAGTTCTCCACAAAGAAAAGAAGGGCAGGGGAGGGGAGTCAGCAGGAAAACTGCCAGCAGGTCATGGGCTAAGCCCTTGGGCAAACATACTGCTCCATCACAAAATCACAGCATCCCATTAAAATGTTTCTGGAATCTCAGTTTATGCAAATCTTCTCCACCAGGTTTTCAGCAAGTTTACATGATATTAAATGTTTTAGCTGCATCTGAATTAACATCAGTCCGAATCTAGTTAACTACACCTGTGCTATAAAACAGCTTTAAAAGTTCTTGGTGCATTAAAATGGAACAGGTTCAATTTTGTTTGCACTCTTCCATAAGTATGTTGGGAGGCTACTATGTAGACCAGCTTGCATTCCCTGTTCTATACTATCATTTCAAAGACTAACACTTTTAAGTAGACTTTCATAGCTGTTATGTACTGAGTTCAATAGGATCCAAAATGCAGCAGTCTGATTGGTCCTAGAACAATAGGATCCAGAATGCAGAAGTGATTGGTCCACAGGAGCCACCCAATCCAGCTCCAGGTGGAAGTGAATCCGCAACCTGATTGGCCTACAGGAGAATCCCAGAATTAGCCAATCACGTGGGGCCTATTGTGTAAATAATGTATATAAAGCAGACATTCTGGGGGAACTTCCATTCCTCCTCACCACTGTGAGCTGAATAAAGAGCATGAAATCCACTCTCAACTCCAAGTATATTTCAATAGCCATCCAAATTACACTTTGTCATACTGATGACTTGAACTATTGAACTCATAGTGTAATTAGCCAGTCAACTGTTCAAAGCACTTAAATTATATTATCTATACGATTGCTTTCTATGTATCTACCTACCTACCTATCTACTGTAACTCTGCTTCCTGAAATGGATGAATAAGGCATTTATTGTTCCGAATGTGGATTCCTGGCCATGATAATATACAACAACGACATTTCAGTATAGGCTATATATTTCAGTATATAACTCACTTTGGGAGCTCGCAAAGTATACTTCGGCTCATTTTAACACAAGCTGTCAAGATTCACATGAAAGCCAAACCAGGTAGAAGCAAATCTGCACAGAAGGGAGGGTGCCCACAATTCCACAACCCATTTCCAATTTGAAAGCCACAGTTATACCTAAAAAATGTAAAGTATGAAGCAACCGTACCAAATTCCTTGCCATAGCAGGAGTGAGCCTTTGGACCCACACTGCTACAGATAAGTAAGAGCATCCTCTTGCACTGAGTAAACACAACCCTCCATATGAAACAGTTCTATCACATCAGGCCCGTAAGCATTTGCTGTCTATGGCAATTCATATTACACTATGACACAATAAGAGAGAAACCAGCACACAGCATACATTTCCTAGAGGACAGCAAAGATACTGAATAAAATGAACCCAGCTCATATATATATATATATATATACACCAAGCTATGCTTACCCAAGGATAAAATTGTGCCATGTATTTTTTATTCCTCAGAAACGAAGCGGGAACATTGAATGCTATTGAGTGGGGTTTTTTTTACATGTTCACCTGGCAGGGGAGTTAGCACTCAGATGTATTACAAGCCTGCAAGTCAGATAATTTATGAAGCAGCAATGGAAACATGTTAACTGCTATGTACTTAAAATTACAGCAACCCCCGCCCCCCCGGGCTTGATTCCGTAAACAGTAGGTATGACAAAGCTTTTGGCACTTTGAATAGCAAACAAGAAGAGCAACACATTGCTACACAAGGTCTCTTCAGGGAAATATACATTGGAAACGGTAGTGTTTCAGGGTAGGAGTGCTTGCACTGATATCACGGACAATTTGTTCCTTTAAAGCAGGAGTGGCTAACCTTTGTCGGCTGAAGGGCCACTCTAATGTTCACTAACCCCTCCAAAGGCCTCGTGCCAGCAGTGCTTGTGGTCACCCCACACTCTTGGCATGTATGTACACACAAAAACAAAACAAAACTCCAGCTGAGAGGTTATCACAGAATCAAAGAATTGGAAAGGACCACAACGGTCATCTTTTTGCCCAATGTGGCAGTAGCAGTGGTATAGCAGCACAGCGACAGTTGCCTCATGCGCAAAATAGTTAGGAGCGCAAAATTTCAACACCCATTGCTGCCTCGATATGGCTGCATGCTCCCGTCGCCAGGCTCCATTGAAAAAGGCTTCTCCAGGTGAACCAGGAAGTGGCCTCTCCAGACAACTGAATGACTCTTCTTTTCTGATCTCTGCGGCTGTGATCTCCTGGGTGACTTGCATGCCTTAGGCCAGTGGTGGCCAAACTTGGCCCTCCAGCTGTTTTGGGACTACAGTTCCCATCATCCCTGACCACTGGTCCTGTTAGCTAGGGATGATGGGAGTCGTAGTCCCAAAACAGCTGGAGGGCCAAGTTTGGTCACCACTGCCTTAGGCAATTGAATGCACACTCACCCACCCACTCTGCATAGCCCTGGGCGCTTGCAAACCATGCTATGAAAGGTGGGCCTCAAACCCCCAACCCACTGATTAACAGTCTCAAGCTCTATTAACTGAGCTATCGCAGACATCCTCTCTGCTCAATAAATCATCAATCTGATTAGTGGAGAGGGAGTAATCAGCATTTTCCATCAACATGTTGGGCCAGGTCCCCCAGGTCTGTGTCTTCTTTTTTTAAAAAAAAAAAGAAAGCTTACACTTTGACAGCAAAATTCAGTGTAGTACTGAATGGAGCCCCAGGAAAATCAGCTTGGAGGGCTATGTCAGAGCTCAGGGAGGGTAGGGTAGCCATCCCTGCTTTAAAGCTCCACCCACCTGCAAATTATGTTCTTTCACTTTGAAAACATAAAAGTGTGTCAATACTCACTTGTGCATATTTTCCACTCCTATAATGATCATGATATAGTAGGAAATTCCACTTTGTATAACAAAATGTAAGGCATACCTAAGAATGGGGAAATGGTTACAAAGTTTGGTTAGCCGAAGTAGTTTGCGTATTTTGTCAATGTTAATTTCAATTCTAAGCAGCAGCAGAAGAGAAAATATGTTTTGCCCAGATTAACTCATCCAAAATGGTTATATTTACCCGTTAATTTTGACAAAGGCTGTGTACAGGCAATAAATTTTAAAAGATGAGAACACCCTCCCATCAGATGTCAAGGAGATAAATATACAACTTTTTAGAAGACATCTGAAGGCAGCTCTGTATATTAATGTTTGATTATTTATATTTGTTGGAAGCTGCCCAGGATGGCTGGGGCAACCCTGCCAGATGGGCAGGGTACAAATAATAAAATTATTATTGCTGTGAAACTATCGCTGCCCATATAACTATGTTCACTGTGCATGTTCCAACGTGGTCCATGGTCATATTTGTTTTGTAAGGCTTGTAGTACTTCAAACAGAAAAGCAGACAAGCCTTGAAATCAAGCAGCATTGATACAACAGCTAGCAGGACCAGTGGTCAGGGATGATAGGAACTGTAGTCCAAAAACAGCTGGAGAACCAAATTTGGGAAACCTTGGGCTAGAGAAACCAGAGCCTGGATACAGCGAAAGAGAAAAATCAAGTTACTTACCATCCAAAACAAAAAAGTGCAAGATAAAGGCCCAAAAGGGTGGCAACAACATGCCTTATAAATGGACTAGTTTTGCTTGAATGAAGGTAAGTTCGAAACCAGATAGCAGCAAGCAAAGCAAAGAGCTGGCACACTACAAAGTTGACCTGTGGAGAAAAGAAAACTCTCATCATTTTTTTGCGGTTAAGTGCTTATACTCACTGTTGCAAAGCAATAAGGAGACCAAGTCTTTCTTATTTTAAAAGCCAATCTTCTTGAGAATCATATGAATCGTTTGTTAAGCTGGTACAAATCTCTAAACATCACGTCTATCATAAACCCTTTGATGCTCCAGAAACATTTCCCACAGCTGTTACCAGATGTGGATCCAACATGTCAAATTAAATCAGTTTCAAAGACACTAACAATTGGTCCAAATCATATGCGGGAAACACAGGAAGATTGTTTTAATGTAATTCAATCCAATAAGAAAGTTGCATTCTCCATATGCAGGATTAGTAAGTAAAAACACATATCTGTAGGAACAGAAACAGTTACTTCCCTCAAAAAAAAAAATGTTATAAAGGCAACACATGACAGAATATTAACCAAAGTTCTTACCATATGAAAAAATGAAAGCTATTTATAAACTGAGATAAAAATTTATGACTGTAAGATATTGTATACCCTTAAAACTCAAAGTACATGTATTATTTTCATAACCAGATAATGTGTAAGATGCACTGTCTAGGTCACAGGTATACAGAACCACAGGTCTGCTCCAGTAAGACCTTTTAAGTGCCATTGAATATGCAATGCCAGTTTCTTCAAGCTATTTCTGCCGCAAAAACATGCATCTATATACATACAAAAATACTGCAGCTGTTTTACCAAATATAAAGCATACGCAAATCAGACAAACGTACTCCCTGTTATTAGACCTCATGAGAAAACTGAACAAGGACTCTCTGCAGGCCACTTCTGACAGGTGAACAGGGCCACCCACCTGTTATCACATGCCATCAGGTGATTCAACTGACAAGCGTACTCTAAATGCACTCCAGTTTATTCTTTTACAGACCTGGCTTGAAGTTAAGCCACAGCTGCAAAGATTCCTGCTAAATGCAGGGCTTGCGTTCAGCACGAAATGCAAGCCCTGCTTTTGGCAAGGATCAGCTTCTAGTGGTCCCTGAAGGCTTGTATTTCATGCCCAAATTAAAATGCATCAAGTCAACCCCTGCATGCATATAACTTTAAAAACTTGAGGGGGCAGATAGTTTCTAACAATAACCTTCATTATCCTGAGTAAGATATAAGTACTGTACACTGCAAACTCTAAAACAGACAATTTAGAGCTCTGGAAATGTCCTTTTGCAGATTTGAGATACCTCACCATTCTGTCGAATGTTTTTTTGGAATTCAGAGGAGGCAGCCATATGCCACAAAATTAATTTAACACCATTTAATATTGTGGTTTTTTAAAAAATTGATTTTGTGTCCGCATAACGATTTGTCAAACCTCTTTGAGACTTATTTTTTATTCAAGGAAGGCTTTTTAAACAAACCACAAAGACAAGTGTTCATGTTTGACCTACAGGTTTCATGAGTCCCAATGTTTCACAGAAGAACTGAAGTTTAAATGTTATCAAACATACAAATTGTGTTTGACAGCATAGAGATGCAGCAAGGATGTGCTGAGACAGGCCACCACAGGTATGAGACTGAGGAACTCCATATTCAGAAACCGGCAAACCGGTGCATTAAGTTATGTTTCAGGGCAGAAACTATATGTTCCCAAATTTATCTTCACCTCAGACTGCTAGGGCGGGCATAGGGAAAGGGTATTCACTGGGCACGAAGGGAGTACTTAATCAGCTCCTTGTTCAACGATTTCTCCCACCAAGTTTCTCTCTGGCAGGCTCGAAAACTAGAAGTCTGGCCAAGAATAAAAGCAGCCTGAGGGAAAAGACAACCCAAGAAGAAATTGGCATGCAAGTGGGAGGACTAACTTCTCTGCTACCAACAACCTTACCGCACACATGAATTAACAGAGAAGTTACACAGAGAAGTGCACATTTGTATGCATCCAACTTCAGTTCCAAATACTAGAGGAAAGGAAGAGCAAAAACCAATCCATCAGGAGTACAGAAAGAGGGAAGCAAGGAAGGAGCTAATACATGCTGAAGTGAAAGCATTCCACCGTGGATGTCAAAGCATTTCAACAATTGCCATTAACACATATAATGGTCAAAGGGAGAGAAAAGAAGAACCCCCTAGTATGAATAGGCCAAGATTGGTACCATTCAAACCTACACAGGGTGGCATTAATGCCATGCTTTGATGGACGGGCCAGTCAAAAGCCCATCCCTTAAGAGTATACAAAGTTAGCTGGAGTTTCCTCCTCCTTCTAGCTACTTGGTTAAAGTGTAAGTGGACCAATCCAGGCTGGAATTCTCAGGAGAGTCAAGGTTGACTGCAAGGTTCTACTTTGGCATAATGATGTGGTAGCTGGATTTGCTAAGCCCTCTCCAGGTGAAATAGCTTACCAATCAAACAATATTTCTGGATTCTGCTACTCCAAACTGCTTAAAAGCAGGAACAATTGTGCCTATTCCCCAGAGTTATCAGAGGCAGAGAGTCAAATTCCTGATTTTTCAAGCCCGGGAAGCCATATTAAAACCTTACCGGCAAAGGCTAAAAAGCTGTTTGATGCTGGCACTGTTTCAGCCCAAGTAACCTCCTATTCAACAAGCCTAGCAAATCCTTAAAGTAAACACCATTATTAAAATTAACAATCCAAAATCCTATGTTGCGAAATTCATTAATCTTTGGGTGGTGTACCGGACTACACTGCAATTAGCAATACAACCCCACCTATCATTTCACTGAGAAAATTTCTAAAGGAATGTGAAGAACTACTATTCATAAAAAAACTGTATTAAACTTGCATTCACAGTTTAAAATTTAAACAATGGCTGCTTTTAAGTATTATTGCAGTGCCAGACAAAAGGAATTATTCGTTCTCAACACATTACTATAAACAAAGGGACCAATTGTCCTCAGGCTCTGAAGTTCATCTGCAAGTGCCCTATAACTATGAATCTCTTTTACAACTATGGGTCTCCTCCTCCCACCCCTGAGATTCTATAGAGCCTAGACATTTCCAGAAAACAGTGGGGCGGGAAAAGATTTTCTTAATTCTTATCACCAATGAAGAATTAATATTAAACAAACAGGAAGAAGGAAAAAAAGAAATTGGGGGAGCTGCAAAAATGCACAACTGCATTAAAAATGCGATATATTGCAGCTGGAAGCAACATGGTTTATATTTTCCCCATTTCTCTTACTGAACTCTCAATGCCTCTCTCTCACCAGCTCTGTAAGTTACATATGCCACAAGTGTCAGCAATACCAGCCCCCCCTCAGGCCCACTGTGGCATACATTTCCCTATCAAAGAATATTTGGATCATGGATGGGTTAGTCATAACATGATGGTCCCACCTACACAGTGGGTGCATTCACACATCACAGTAAACCATGGATAATGACTCACTGTATACGCAAAGGTCTCGCTTTACTCCTTCCTGCTAGCAAACAGGACAGCAAACCATGATCTGTAGCTTAGCACTACATCCTCCCTAGAGACTGTGGTTCATTTCAGTCCAGACCAGTGCTTTTTTCCCAGGGGGTACTCAAGGTTACACAGTACCAACACCTCTCTTTTGTTGTTAAAAAGTCTGGCACTTACTGCAACAACTTCATTATGAGTAAAAGGTAAAGATAAAGGGACCCCTGACAGTTAAGTCCAGTCTCGAACGACTCTGGGGTTGCAGCACTCATCTTGCTTCACAGGCTGAGGGAGCCGGCGTTTGTCCGCTTCTGCAGACACTTTTTCCAGGTCATGTGGCCAGCATGACTAAGCCGCAGCATGACTAAGTATGGCAAAGCCAGAGCAGCGCACGAAAACGCCGTTTACCTTCCCGCTGGAGCGGTACCTATTTATCTGCTTGCACTGTGTGCTTTCGAACTGCTAGGTTGGCAGGAACTGGGACCGAACAATGGGAGCTCACCCAGGATTCGAACTGCCGACCTTTCGATCAGCAAGCCCAAGCGGCACAGTGGTTTAAACCACAGTGCCACCCGCGTTCATTATGAGTACCAGCACCTATTTTTCTCGGGGGGGGGGGGGAGTACTGCTCCAGACTATAATCTGAAGCCACAATTCATTCTTGGTTTATCAATTATCATTTAATTGAGTAAAACTATTCCCAGTTTGGATGTGATGCTAAGCCAAGTATCATGGTTTGTTGCTCTGACTCACTAGTAGGGAGGAGCAAAGCAGGAACAATCTTATCATCCAAGGTAAGCCGGTAACCGTGTGTGAATGTTGCTAGTGAGCTATTAATGATATGGTCTGGGTGAAAGACGCTTTTAGAGGATGCCATATTCTCAACAACTACACCACCTTAAAAAAAACAACCTCAAAAAGAAAAACTGGTTATCACAAATCCAGTATCTCTGTTTCTTCTTGCCACATTATTCAGCCAAGACTCAGAGTACCTTTAAACAATGTGAAACCAGAGTTAATACTAACGTCTAACAAAAATATTAAAGGCTGCATGCATCAAAATAATATCACAGTAAGAACTAGGTCTGGGCACGAAGAAGGCTTCCCTGGGAAGAGCATTCAATAACTGGGGCACCAGACATGGAAAATACCGTAATCGAGTGCTCGAGAGAGGGGAATATAATGTGAAAAATTTGAGTGTGTTATATATATATATATATATATATATATATATATGAGAGAAAATACCCTAATCCCAGCCATCAGATGCCTCACCTTTTACAGCAGAGAGGCCTGAAAAAGGGTGTCACAGGGAACAGGTTCATCACGAGATGAGACAACCATTCAGGTACCCAAGTCTCAAAACTGTTTACACTACACACCCAACAGATGCAATCCAGGCAAAAGGTAAGTACTGGTTTCAGCAGAGCAAAGTTAACTGCATTCCCTCGTTGAAATCAACGGGACATAAACATATTTGGACAGAGGTAACCATTTGTAGTTGGATTTATTACTAGAGACTTTCAGTTTCTGTGGAGTTTCGCTTCCCTTTAAAATGTATGGGTAACAAGATAGGACAGTAACTGGTTTGACAAGAAGGAGGGTTAGTCAGACCATAATTTCACAGACTTTGTCCTAACAAAACTCTCATCGAGTTAAGGTGGAGGGAGTTTAAAGAAAAAGCAGAGACTTGTCCATCTACACATGGACTGATGAAAGGTTTTCCAACTCTGTTTTAAAGCACAGGCATTAACTTGTGCTATGTGGGCAAAACAACTTCTGCCTCTTGACTCACTGCTCACCAATACGCCCATGAAGGCTCAGTTTAAGGTTTCAGCAGAGAAACTGCCAGGGACACACAGGCTAGGCTGCTCCTCGTGCTTCCTGCAATTTTTGCTGCCCACCCAGGAAAGACTACACAGTTGTGGCCAAGTATGAAAAAGGTAAACAACTTGGTTCCTTGCACCATATCTTTGCCCAGGGCCACAAGCCCACCTAGCCGCTAACTGAGGCTTTATGGTTTTACTAACATTTTGCTTTAGTTCATTATACCTTGCTTTATTTTATTTTCACAAGGACATTGTGAAGCAGGTTAGATCGACAGACAGCGGCTGACACAGTAACCCGGTAGAGCTTCATGGCTGAGTGGAGATTTGAACTTGGGACTACTTGATCCTGTTGAGACACTCAGATAAACAGCAAGAATACTGGTGCAGCAAACAGTGAATTTGACTTCAGACACTTCACAAGTAAAGATGTAGCTCTACAGAGTTTTGCACATTACATACAAAAGAAATCATGACCAAATAAAGGTGGGAAAGCTGTTTCAATGGAGAATGTTAATACACTTGTATAAAAAGATTCCAAACCTGTTATTTTTAAGGCTTTCATCTATACATAGTAGGGATACTATTTTGGTTTGCTTCTAGGACTTCCTTAGAAGAAAAGCAAAAGCAAACTTCAGATCTCTTCCAATGCACACACCAAGTGCTTTCCCTACCATATGCCAAACTGCAGCAAAGGAGGACATATTAATTCAGAACTTGACCCAATTCTGTTACTGCCCTACCTAGGTGGATGAATGCTTTGTGCTGTACAAAGAGCACAAATTGAGCCAACACTTAGTGAGAGAGGATTTATTTCCTAGTATATCTAGTGCATGAATGGACCACTGGTAATACCAGGTTCCATTACTGAGCCTCCAGATTTTGATGTTGTATCTCTGCCCAGTTTAACTGTTTGTGCAGCAATGGGGTGCATTTACCAGGGATTGAGAACTTCCCAGTCCACAGGCCAAATACAGTCCACCAGGTCTCTCAGTCTTAGCCCCAACACTTTCCAGAGACGCCCTCTCTCTAGATTACGCTGTTCCACCCCACCAACCCACTGCCCCCCATTTCACTTCCTCCATAACCATCCTTGCAAAACATTAAAATGGTGGGAGAAAACAGGGCTGTGGTGGAGACAGGCCCAATCTTTGGACTATGCTGGGTTCCGGCCACCACCCTGCAAAACACTAAGATCCTCAAACTGAAATGCAATTCTTGCGTAACGCAACTCTGGAGCTTTTGCTACATGTCCAAGCGCAACTCCCTTCTTGCAAAGTCAACAAGCAAATGAGATGGAGTGCGACAGCCATGTCTAGTGAAATTGCCCCAGTTTATGGGACGTGTAAAATTGCTCTGGCTGTATTTGTTACAAGCCAGAAGAGCTTCACACAGTCCTAGAGAGTGAACGTGCTTTATGCCCCCTTTCTAGGCTAAATGTTCATTTCCTGAATGCTTAGTCAATGCCGGATTGAAAACCAACATATTCATCAACACAGGAAGCTGCTTTGATATTCCATTCTCCAACATTAAAAAAAAAATAACACCCATGTTTCTCCCTATATTTCAAAATCTGCTGTAAATTCAAAATTCATTATTTCCTTTGTTGCATACTATGCACTAATACATCTTAAATAGGAATACACCTGCAGAAGTAAGGGGGGGGGGGAATCTTAATTTCTAAAGGAAAGTTGTTTTAAAAATCACCCCAATAACTAGGTTCATAAATATTTTCCCCAAAAACCCAGAAACATGAGCAAAAGCTGGCATGTGGGAGAACATCTCATTTCAGCAACCTAGTAAAATGTGCCCACTCTAAGTAGCCTGGGTAGTTCAGTTGGTTATACCATAGTGGTGATAACGCCAAGGTTGCAAGTTCGATGATCCTCAGGGTTCCTTCTAACTCTACAATTCTATGAAATAAATGATGATGACCTCAGTGGGGCTATCCACACGTTTAAAAAGGTAAAGATAAAGGATCCCTGACAGTTAAGTCCAGTCGCGGACGACTCTGGGGTTGTGGCACTAATCTCCCTTTACAGGCTGAGGGAGTCGGCATTTGTCCACAGACAGTTTTTCCGAGTCATGTGGCCAGCATGACTAAGCTGCTTCTGGTGCAACGGAACACCAAAACCAGAGCAGCGCACGGAAATGCCGTTTACCTCCCCGCAGGAGCAGAACCTATTTAGCTACTTGCCCTTTTTTTGGCATGCTTTCGAACTGCTAGGTTGGCATGAGCTGGGACCGAGAAACAGGAGCTCACCCCGTCGTAGGGATTCAAACCGCCGACCTTCTGATCGGCAAGCCCAAGAGGCTCAGTGGTTTAGACCACAGCACCACCCGCATCCCTAGCCACATGTTTACATAGCTGTATTTGTTAAAAAGTAATGTAGAGTATTAGGCAACAAATATATGGCCCTTTAAATTGATCATTATTTCTCAGATTTGTTAATAGACAGCATTTGTATCATTTGGCTCAGGCACTGCATTTAGAAACCAGTTGCTGGAATTGCTTGTATGCAACCAGTACATTAATCCACATTTTCTGCTTTTCACAAGCATAACAGTGAAGTGTGGTTATTTGTCTCTGCATCCCTTGGTTTGATCTAGTCTTCAACCTTTACAGAATTTCTTCTCATAATACATATTTCTTACTCAAAAATACAATGCTTTTTCTGTTGTCAAATCAGAGTACAGAGCGCATATGTTAATTTTGAATAGGTGCATGTTTGTAGATTATTTTTCTTCTGAAGAATTACAAGAGGAAACTAGTTAAGGATAAGGTTCCTGCTTCTTCATATTTTGAAGGGAAAATATGTGAATTATACACACACTGATTCTTCACACATATCACACTGAAATAAATTAACAATTTGACCTCAAGCATCAGAGCATGAGTAATCTCAAGAAGCACTCCATTTTTATATCTAAAACCCTAGTGACAGCTCAGATTTAACAGTAAACCAAGGTGTGGTGTTACAAGCAAGAAAATAGTGGAGTTTCGATTTCCCGTTCTCCCTGTTCCCCTTTCTGAGATGCCATTTCTCCACTTATTTCCCGGTTCTCGGCAATCCAAAATTAGCCATTTTGACCAAACTGCCCCAAAACTAGTTTGCCCGCAAAGAAGAGAGTGTATCAAACTTGTGTCTTTGTGGGAGTGCTTTTAATCCCGCAGAAATGTCTGCTAAAGGAAAGGAAAAAGGGAGTTCATGTTTGCCAATTTCCTCCTCTCCCACTGCAGCCCAAAAATTATACAGAATATGTTAACCGTATAGGAAAGTGAAAAATGAGTCTGTAGGTTGACATTTTCATCAAATTAGCCTAACTGTGCCAAGAATTGCCTATCCTGGCTAAGAGCCGTGCTGAGTATCAATTTAAAGCCATAGCCATATGTGTGCATCCTGCTCCTTATACTGGTACATTAAAGTAGCCTGGTGGCAGATAAAAGCAAACACCTTTTTATGGGGCTATTTACTTTGGAATGCTTTATTGCACTTTACCTGCCACTGGCATTTACAGTTTTTTGAAATTTCTCATTTTCAGAAGTCCTGGTCTCCCATGCCTTCTTTATTTAGCAAGTCAATGCCTTCTTCACCACACTACAACTCCCATCATCCATGACTACTTGTCATGCTGATGGAGGCAGATGGAAGTTGGGAGTCCAACAACATCTGAAGCACGGCAGATACTCAATTCCTGGTCTTAATGATTATGTTCTACACACAAGTAATACATGAATGAGGTTTTTAAAAAAGGGAAACAGAGTAAACATCTCTAACATTTCGAATGCCTACTCTGACTCCAAAAGCAACGAAGTACACATATTATTCCTATAAGTTCAACATGATAGACCAAACGCTCTGTTAAATTTCTCAACGTGCTGTTATTAGGAGACACAATCCCAAAGACAAGCAGACCTCCTTACAAATATTTCTTGCGCTATATTCCTGCTGAAGAAGACATTTACAGCTCTTGACCTTTACACAATCTTTTGTGTAATGGCCCAATGAGGCAGGAAACTATAGACAGACATATCCTGGCTTATCGCAGTGCGCAGCCAAGAGAGGAGCTGCACATATAAGCAAAAGGCTCGTGAACATTTTGGCTTCTTAAACTGCTATATGAATGTCTGGATGTGGCAACTGACTTCCTCCCCAAGCCTAGGTTGGCTGTTATCTTGAAATGTCCTGATGTGACAAATAAAGAGGTGTCAGTCTGGGGAAAAACCAGTGATCACACTACTTAGGCTATGTAAGTTCATTCCACTTTTGTCTCTTGTCAAACAGACCTTGCTAGGATTTGATGGGTCTGCATGGCCAGGCACTTGCCAAGGTCCCATGCCCCAGGAAGGTGTCCCGCTGACAAGAGCTCCCTTCTCGTCACCATTGCAATCTGCTTGTCTCTCGCTCTGGCTCAGAGGCCATGAGCAAACAAACAGGAGGAGGAGCTGTCACTCACTACCTACTTGCTCACTGGCTCTGCTTGACAAGCAAGCAGGTAATAATAGCCAGTGTTAGAAACTCAGATATATAAACTAGGTGCCAAATACCTCCTTAAACCAAGGTGACAGTCGCCAAAATGGAACGTCTACCTGACATTTTGGGGTAAGGCAGCTCTAAAGAGTCTTATTTTTTTCAAATGATAGACTGACCGTGAGTGATTCAAAGACATCTGGCTAGTTCAGATGACTACCTTGAGTTGGGTTAAGGACTCTGAGAACTTAAAGAAGAAAAGTCACTTGATCCAGGGACAGTTCGCATACATACGGGCCTGTTCCGACCTCTTTTTCTTAAAGGTGACACGAACCATTCACAATGTTAAGGATATTCTTCACAACTGTGAGCAGGGGAGTGGGGTGGTGTAAGTGAAGACAAGCTGCAACAAGTAACTATAACGTTGATCACTGCTCCTGGCTCAGGCTGCACAGAAAAAGCATTTGGGTTCCTGAAATTCATTCTGATTGTGCAGATAAAAATATATCTGATAGAATTCTACAGGGATGTTGTATTACTGTGTGAAAACTGTCAAGATTCAATGATCTTCAGTCACGCACCTCCAGATGGTAGAGATGACAGGCGCCATCCTGGTACCCAGGCATCTTCACTTGGCTGGTTGATAGCCCGATGCAAAATGTGCCTGACTAATTTTGAAGACTGGTGATAGTAATGAGGTGGCAGAAGAGGAGCAGCCACTCCAGCAAAGGCAGTGAGGGGACAGTCTCATTGAGGGAAGGGAGGCTATTGGGGAGAGCCAGTGTGGTGTAGTGGTTAAGAGCAGTGGACTCGTTATCTGGTGAACCGGGTTCGCTTCCCCGCTCCTCCACATGCAGCTGCTGGGTGACCTTGGGCTAGTCACACTTCCGTGAAGTCTCTTAGCCTCACTCACCTCACAGAGAGTTTGTTGTGGGGGCGGAAGGGAAAGGAGATTGTGAGCCGCTTTGAGACTCCTTCGGGTAGTGATAAAGCATGATATCAAATCCAAAATCCAAATCCAAACTCTTGCCCAAGAGCCCTCCTAAACTGAAGTCAACAGTAGGGGGACTTCCGGGTTGGCGCCATCGCCGAATGGCGGACTCCCTCCGAGCTCCGGAGGGAGCCTGCTCGGCAGGGGCTGGGTCCTACCGCACCGGCGATGCGGGGACCCTTAAAAACCACGGCCACGAGGGTCGTGGACATGGAGACTCGGCTGGCACCGCTAGCACCCTCCCGACTCGTGAAGGAGCCTTTTTAAAGGCTAAGGATCGGGTGCCGGGGAGAAGCGTGGTGCTTTGAGTCCTCTGCTATCCCTGCCGAGCGCAGCCGCATGCCATCCGGCGGAGAGCGCTGACTTCTTCTATTGAAAATTCGGACTTTTAGACAACAACCCGTGAGTAATTTGGAAACTGGGTTTAAAAGGAGGAAAAAAAGAATTTCTTTTTGAATTGGATACGAGCGGGGGGGGATCCAAAAAGGAAGTCAGTCCCCCCCCCTATTGTAAACCTTTCAAGACAAGGACGGGGCAACCAAGGTCCAAAAAGATTTGTATTGCTGATAAAAATTAAGAATTCCACGATGGGGAATTATAAGAACTGTGCTGGAGGATGAACTGAGGGAGAAGAAACGTAACCCCCCCCCCCCTGGGAACCGGGGTGATTGAAGAGAGAGCCTGGTGAAAAGAGTCGGAGATTTTGACAGCTGTCAAAGTAGCTGTCAAAGTCGGAAAGCAGAGAGGATTTTATTATGAGAACTTTGCTGGCTAAATTTGTTACAATTTGCTACAACTTGTTAAAACTTGGATACAAAATGGCGAAAACATGGATAACAATCGGACTTTTGGACTAGAGAAGACAAAGTTATAACAATCCCCCTAGAGGAGTTTCGGGACATTACAAAGATGGTCGTAAGTGAAAAAAACACCATTGGAATTTTACAGGATTGGTTATCTTCTGGGAAAGCTGCGAAACGGAAATAATATTTTGTCTACAGGGTGTTCAGCTAAAGGAGACAATAGAATTTTCTATTGAAGAAAGGAAGGGACTGAACGCAAGTTTTTGTTCCTGAATAATAATAATCCCTGCAGACTTACTAAGCTTCTGAATTAGAACGTTTCAGCAGCGGAACAAGAGGAAACTGGACTACAATTTGGAAAGAACAATGGGGGGAGCTTTATTAAAGATCTGAAGTTAAGTGTTCTAAAAATGATTATGAAAGGGAAAAAAAAAAAAAAGAAAAAACCAGCAAGGAGTTGGGGGAAATAGGTGATTTATGGATTGTAAGAATCCCAGGCGGATAACATGGTTTGGTGGTCAGGGGGAAATTAAACCGGGGACAGGGGGGGAGAACTAAAATCCAAAGGCTTGTTAACTTCTTTTTTTGAACTGGCTTTGTCTCATCTATTATATTTTTTATTTCTTATTTCTGATACTTTTATTATGTGGGGTGTTTTTATTATTAAAAAAAGGGAAATTGTGGAATGAAAATGGGGTGGGCCCTGGGAAAGAAATTTTTTGTGTTTTATTAAGGGTATTGATGTGGAGTGTAGAAATTTTAAATTCGAATAATGGTTTAAACAAATTAAGTTTTTAATTAGAACTGAGAGCTTGTGGAGCCAACAATATGAAAAAGGAATATGGTAGGGGTGGGGGAAGGGGGGAGTCCCAGAAAGTGGATATATGAAAATAAGGCTATGAACGTATTTTAATTCTTGCTTTCTGTATTTTCTTTTTTTTTGAAAATTTTAATAAATATTATTTAAAAAAAAAAATAAACTGAAGTCAACAGTAAACTTCCTTGGGTTTGGTCTTGTTCAAAAAAGCTGTATGGTGAGAGTCAAGTGAGAGACAAAAATGTGTGCATACCTGGCCCAGGTAAGCTTCTTTTCAAACTCTGATTGTCCATCGCCAGCCAAAGCTCACACAAGGCAAATTTTCCACCCCGTTCCTTGCTTTCTTTGGCACAATATAAATTAAAGCATTAGTAGCATTTGAAGAACTGCTGCCTTCCAAAGTAGTGAGAGGCACCAAAGTCTGGTCCTACAGTTAAGACATATGGATCAGTAGTTACATTGCTGCTACAGACTCCAACAAAGTGCCAATTTTAGAAGGGTAAGAGGGCTGGAATTTTTCAAATTTGTAGCCTAACACTTTCTCTCACAAGAGTATAGTTGAAGATATCACTTTAAATAAAGCTTAGGATCACTGAAAACTAGAATATATCCCAAGAGGATTTCTGGAGAATCAAATATGCTCATTCAGTGAGCCTGGGACCCTAAGATTAACCAGTGATTGCGCTGCTGCGCGCGCGCGCGTGCACACACACACAGTGGCTGTAGTTTACACATGCTTTAACATGACATGCACTAGCAGGATCAAGCTACAGCGAGCCTTGGGCTTGAAGACTCCCCACCTCCACTTCTTACATGCCTGGTTAAGTGCAGCTTGCCATGTTGGCCACACCCAGAACCAGGGTTAGCAATAGTTAGCTTAAACAAGCCAGCTTCCGAAACCATGATTTGAAGCTAGCTTGTTTTAAACTAACCAGAGTTAACACTAACCAGAGTTTGTCCTGCCAGGCAACATGACAAGCCATGAGTAATCAAACACACAGGTGAAAGAGGAGAAAAAGAGAGGTGGGGAGCATGCAAGCTTGTAGTTTTCTGTGGCTCATTTCCCCTTGGGCACGCTACACTAAACCATGGTTTGGCATGACATTGTCAGGGCAAATAACATGTATACAAATGAAATCACCAGACCTGAAACCACTTTCTTGAACTAAATTTTCCGACTCTTCTTCTGGTTTAGACGCTGTATGACAAGTTGCTATTTGGGCATAGACAAAAAGTCATGGAATTTTCATGTGCACTTGGTCAGCAGACAAAATCTGTTTCCAGACAATCTGTAAAAATATCCAATTTGCAACCCATAATTTGCCATCTACATTTATAAACTAGCTGCTGCTTTGCATCAAGCCATTTCATTACAACAGCAAAGGCTCAAGCCTTTGGCTATACAAAAAATTCATTCCATACAGAAAATATCCCACCAGTAATCATGTTGCACTTGATTTTCCCCCATTCCCAGCCGCTGAAACTCCTGACTTAGAACCTCTCTCTTGTCTCCACAATTCAGAGCAATTTGCTGATGGGGAAGAAGATTTAGATCGTTCTCTACTTTGCCCTGGTCTCTTGAATCTACCATGGCAGCTTTCCCTCTCCAATAGCCAAGAGGCTGTACAGCACCTCTTTTCTATCACAGCTGCCCATTTCTATGGCAACAGAAAAGCAGCAGTGTTAAAACAGATTCTTGTCTTCCACAGTCACCAGGGTCAGACTAAACAAGGGCAAAACAAGGGGCCCAAAGGCCCTTGGTGCAAGCAGAAAAGACCTAATGACAAGTCAAAATGAATAGTGGCAGATAATGAATTCTGGCAGAGATAACTCTGAAGACTAGACGGGAAGGATCTCAATTGTCAACTGACAAGATAAGCCATTCAACAACGATAAGGTAACAAAGAAATACTGCCTAGCTTTACTTTTTTCCTCCTCCATTCCCAATCCCTTTTCCTTTTGTGTCAGTTACCGGTATTTCAGGCTGTAAATCTGAAACGTTCTTATTGCAATTCTTATGCCGTGCTAGCAGTTATTTTTTTTCCTTTTCTTTTTTTGCTGAAGAGCAAGGAACAAATTCATGTGCAACATCAGCTCTCGAACATGATCCCTTTTTTCACAATGTGCTATACAAATTAAAGAGATAGGAATTCAGAAAACCCAACTCTACATAAATTAAAATAAAGCAGCTTTATGCCAGTTTCCCAACAATGCAACTAACCAGCAGCAAAGGTGTTGGAAATTAAAAAATAATATTTTTTTTATAATTCCAAGTCTACAACGTGATTTATCATATTTATTCTGTTGATCCTCACTTATCTAGATGCAGAAGAGTACTATCTTTCCCACTGTCCTGAGGTAGAGATATTTCCCAAGTCCATGATTCCATAGGAATGTGAACATGGGACTCTGCCCAACACAGTGCGTGATATGATATCAAACTTGTTATAAAGCACCAAAAGTGTACCATCAAACCGACCTCTTCTCCCAATATTCTTCCTGATTCCTGCCCATCATAGTATTCTAAACACTGAAGCCTGTAGCAAAAAAAATTGTTGGGGAATTAACAGCGGATGTTTTGCACTAAGAGCCTAGATAAATACTTTAAAATTTAATTAATAATATTGAAAAAGTAATAATATTGAAAAAGTAATAATATTGGAAAAAATAATAATATTGAAAAATAAGTGCCTTTTTAATGCTAAAAAGCAGAAGCAGGTTTACCTCTTCCTGAGAAATTGAACCTGCACTTTTTCTTCCTTATAGCTTCACAACCAAGAGGGTTCATGATTTACTTTTTAATGAAAAGTTAAAAATTCAAGGAAGGGAACAGGCCCCTACAATCTTGCCCACATCTACATCCCTGGTCATACTATACAACACACATGCATAGCTCCATAATATGGTTTGAATAAGAAATGAGTCACAACCTTGTGCCTTCTCACAATCTCAGAAACCAGAAGAAAAAAATCCACTTCAAACCATGTTTTTCGAAACCATTTTGAAGTTGAGGCACTAAACGTGATTGGCCAATTTGTATGTCATAGCAAACTACAATTAGCCCTAAATTGCAAACTACAATCTGCAAGCAGGAGAGAAGGAAAAAGGTGTTTCTCCTCTGAACTGAGCCAGATATTCTTTTTCAACACATGGAGAGGAAAAGTTACTTCACTTTATATCACAGACGCCAAAGCTTCTCTTTTTGATTAGCACATAACATAAGGAGCCAATTTCTCATTGCTCTTTGCCACACCCAACCCTTGTTCATGATTACCTGACTACACTCTGTGCATTAGTGTGGTTCGTTCCACGTATACATACAAATACACACTCAATTTCCATACAATTGCAGAACTATAACAAACAAAAAATGCAAAACACATCCTTCTTGCCTCTTTGAATACTGCAATTGTGCCTACACATAAATCAACCTGTAAAAAAACCTGTCTTACTTTGTAACTCACAACTGGCTTGAATACCAAAAAATTAGTAACACTTGGAAAGAGGCCATTATCTTCTGTTGCAACAAAATAGTGTGCTCCTTTAGTCCCTACTATGCTGGTGCACGTGCTGCTGTAGCCAAGGAACAAGAGGAAAACACGAAAAATCCAACCTATAACTGAAGCAAGGGCTGGCATGCAATGGACATAAGAGATGAACAAACTGAAATCATGACAACCTGGTGTCAGGAATGTGAAATATGGGTTATGCTTGCTCATCGACCTACAAGGCAGAAAGGTTTTATGGCAAGGCTTGTCCTACAGGGGAGCAAGAGATACTAGTAAAGGGCCCTAAACAAACTGAAACAATGAAGGGAAAAGAAATGGACCCAGATGGAGCATGCAAACTGGAAGGCATGAAGGACAGGGGAAGACTGACTAGTCCCCAAAGCTTCAGGATACAATATGAAATGATGACATCTTACTATTTCATACGGAACACCAAACTGTCCTAAGCCCATGTCTGCTTTTATTCTTGCACTGACAAATTGTCAGTGCACAGTATTCAGCCCAAGATCTGTTAGGTTTTCTCTTCTGAAGACGTTCTTATAACAGTACCATGAAAAGTATTATGTTTCCTATAAACAGTCTTCAGTCCAAACCTGCCTTCCCCACCCTGGTGCCTCCAGATGTTTTTGGACATGTTCTGGCCTTCATGATTGTGCTAACTGGGGATGGTGGAAGCTGCACATATTAATTTTTATCGCATTTGTATTCCACCTTTCCGCCAAGGCATTCAAAGTCGTATGTATGGCCGTTTTTCTCTCCCATCATCTTACCCTAACAACAACCCTGTGAGGTAGGTTAGGCTGAGAGACTGTGTCTGGTCTACCAGGACCAGTGGTCAGGGATGATGGGAAATGCAGTCTCAAAACATCTGGAGGGCCAAGTTTGAGGAAGCCTGCTATATACTATGGAACTCACTTTTACAAAGTATAGCGATGTCCACCAATGAGGTGGCATTAAAAGAGGATTAGATAAATTCATAAAGAATAAGGCGATCGATGGCAACCAGCTATGATAGCTATGTTCTGCCTCCACTGTCTGAGGCTGTATGTCTCTAAATACCAGTTGCTGGGAATCCCAAGCGAAAACAGTACTGTTGTGTTCACGTCCTGCTAGCAGGTTGGCCACTATGAGAACAGGATACAGTGGTACCTTGGTTTATGAACTTAATCCGTTCCGGAAGTCCATTCTTAAACCAAAGCATTCTTAAACCAAGGCTTTTTTTTTCTCATAGCAGTGGGGGACTCAATTTACAAATGGAACACACTGAATAAATAGGAAACGGAACATGTTCTGCTTCCAAGGCAAAGTTCACAAACCAAAACACCTACTTCTGGGTTTGCAGCTTTCTTAATCCAAGTTGTTCATAAACTAAGCTGTTCTCAAACCAAGGTACCGCTGTACTGGATTAGTCTGACCTTTTTTGAATGATTGAGCAGGGTTCTTCTTCATATTTATCAAAAGAATATTTAAACCTTTAAAAAGTTGTAATAGGCTTGCAAATACTCATCTCAGAATTTAGAGGTGGCACGCCCACTGCCTTGGGTACAGAACACTGTACCCACAAAATATGCTGCATAATCAAATAGGAGGTTTTTTAAATGTACCACACATTTTGTATAGAGGTGTATCTGTGTCGCAAATTACCAACTCAGTCTTCCCTGCTTCTGGGAATTTTTGAGACTGAACACTATCCACTTTTACACAGCAATTACGTTGGCCATAGGTGTTTGCTATAATGCAACTTAATAAATACGAACAGCAGACATGCCTCCAAGCACTCAGTGAACACATTTTAGAGAAATGCAGTGAACCAGGGACTTTCCATTCATACTCACACCTTGGTGCAGCAACTCTACTGTAGCACTAGTAAGCCCACGGTGAACATATTTCATAAAAGTGTGGAATGGTTGACATGACGTTATACTCAACTGCTAAAATACCAACAGTATTAGCAAAAACGTAAATGAAACCTAGCAGATGCGGCACAGCGAAAGTTGATCCCTGTCCTAATATAAGAATGAAGCACATAATTATTTCACTCCAGGCAACATTAAGCACACTTTGGTGCCACTGATTTCAGTAGAAAGTTCTCCTCCAATGAAATCAATGGGTCTTAAAGGCCTTAACTTTGACCAGATTGTAACCTTTGTCAGCAAAACCTACATTCGTCCATAAAACAGAACCATATTGCATCATGTACCTGGGAGCACATACTCTCAAACTATCAGGATTCAAATGTTAAGGCATACAAAGTCTATGGTCCGTCCGACAACCTTGCATTCAGCCCCTGATTCAGCTTTGACAGTTTCTTTTAGTTTTGTTTATTGTCAGATACCCTAAACACAGAAATTTTCAGCTCTGCTCAGAAGATATTACAAAAAGTTTTCGGGTTTTTCCAAACTACTACTGCTCTTTTTCTACTTTTCAGAAAGTACTACCAATTATTTTGTAAATGTATCCTTTGTACGGGTAGAGCTTTCTTCACCACAGCACAAGAGTAATTTTCCATTTCTCTCTTACTAAAAACACATCTGTACAGTCTGCCTCAAGTCAATTTTTTAAACTGTGGGGTACATAAAGGGTGTTTTTTTAATGAGAAGATAAATTTTCACACCCATCGTTTACTCACTATGAGATTAGAAGTATCAGCGTGACCAAATACAAGTAAAGGTATTCACTGGACCGCCCACAGATTGAACTTGAGAACTGTAGTTCCACATCTTTCCCTTCCCCCTCCCTGGATATACAAGTCAAGTAAATTGATTTGTGTGCCTCAGTTCCCCCAATGACATGCACTCTTCTTTAGTACAGGTAATGTGCAATGTTTACGAACTTTGCCATCACCTAGCATTTTCAGCTTTTCTGAAAGGGAAAATCAGTATACACATACTATCACATGTATTGCTTCTGTGTAAATATTACAATGCATTGCCTTTATGCAGACTCATGAAATAAATACTCGGCATTCAACTACAGCACACAGCACCCATTAACTGCAAATCGTTAAAGCTTCCCAATGTCTGGCGCCCCACAAGTCCCTCTCTCAGCACAAGGAAAAGGAAGATTCCGCTCTGCTGTTTCTCCCAAGGCCAAACTGAAACAGATGAAATTCTGCCCCCCAAGGAGGTCAAATGGGAATTTTGCCACAGGTTTTAATAGAGCCAGGACTTCCCCCACAGCCAACAAAATAGCTCAAGGCTTCTGGTTCCCAGTTTCCTATTTTAAAGTCTCTGGGTTGTACACAAAGTACATTTCTAAGAACGCTGCTTTTGGGGAAATAACTGTGATTTAAACGCTTATCGATCACGGTTTGGAAAGTAGCAGTTTGTGCACATCAATAAGCTTATCACTCTTCCCTATAGCACCTGTAACCAAAACGTTGTTTTCCCCAATGATTAAAAAAAAAAACAATACGACCTTGAGATAGTTAAAACACCCGCTTTATTATTATTATTATTATTATTATTCAGCAACAGAATGTTGCCAATGCAGAGGCTTAAAAGAGGCGGCTGTCTAAACGGTAGGCAAAAGCAACCACACATAACACACCCTAAGAACATGATGGCACATACAAAAGGGTGGATGTGTGCAGATGCATAATCACCCCAACACACACACACCCTCTCCAGATTCCTCCTTTTTTTGCGCACAATATACAGCACTGAACAGAGAGGAAAAAAGAGATGCAAGATACGCATGGGGGCGGGAATCTGCTACTTTCGGGTGGGCAATGTGGGGTGGGGTTGCAAAGGGGGAGGAATGCAAGCTCGGAAACACAGAAAAATGGGGAAGGGATAAGATGGGGGGTGGGGAGGGAGGAACTACATCCTATTCTCATTCCCTCTAAAAGCAGGAGGGCGGCTGCTCTTTGCTGCTCCTGCAGCCGCAGCCGCCGCCGATCCTCACCTGGTCTATGGGCAGCCGAACGGCGTTGCTGAGCGGCTGCAGCAGCGTGGAGCCGGTGGTGCTGGTGGTCATGGCGAAGGAAGCTCGCTCTCCCCCCCGACCCCCGACCCACCCCCCGCCCCGCAACTCCGGGGCCGGCCCGGGAAGGATGGGGAAGCGGGGCGAGAGAGGAAAGCGGGAAGAAGAAGGACCAGCCGCCGCCGCTTCTCCCCTCAGAACATCAGTCAACAGCGGCAGCGAGGAGGCGAAGGAAAAAAAAAAAAAAGCCCCAACCCTCAGCGGCGTCGTGACAACAAAGGAGGCGGGACGGGGGTGAGGAGAAAACTCCGAAGTGACAGCGCCGCCGCCCAATCACGGGGCACCCGAGGAGGCGGGAGCCAGGCGGGCCAGTAAATGGCACCGGCGGCGCTCAATCCGGACGCGACCCTGCTCTTGAGTGACGGCGCCGCGCAGGGAAGGGCGCCAATTGCTGCCCAGCCGAGGCAGGGCAAAGAAGGAGGCTTCTTTTTGCGGGTTGGGGGTGAGGGGAGAGAGGGAGGTCGAGGCTGGCTGGCTGGCTCGGCCGGGGAAGATGGTGCCTTTGCAAGCGGCCGCTTCTGGGGAAGAGGGAGGAGGGGAGAGAAGGAAGGAGGTTGCGGGTTCGTGCACTTGTTTCAGTGGGGTGTTGGGGCGCGGGGGCAAGCTGGAGAGGCACGCGCGTCGGAGCGGGGCGCCCCCTCGTTTAATGGAGTGTGGGACACAATAGGGGCAGGTTGCTTTGGAGGGAAGTGGAGAGGCGCAGATAGGAAGGGGCGGAGTGCTTCTCAGGTAGGCGACCTGGTTTGGGTTCCGTCTACCTTTATGGGGGATGCATCCCAGGCAGGGAAGTCCGCCCGCCCCTGCGCCGTGGCCCTTGCAATCATTTAGCAGGGTCATCTCCCCCTTGCAAGCATTTTTCAGGGTCATGTGTGTATGTATGTGTCCCAAAAGCCACCTGCAAAGATGAATACACTCTTTTAAAGAAGCCATGCACTTCGAAAATAGCAGCAGCAGCGCCGCGGCACCTTCGCTGCTGGGACCCGCTGAAAACGTCACAAAGGTTTTGTGACGGAACTTGGCAAGTTTTGTGCAGGGTTGGGTGTTCAGCAAAACAAGGGAATGGGCGGATAGTGTGTTCCTGGACATGACGGAGAGGAGAACCCCAGGTTGCAGTTAGTAACCATTCTGAGGAATGGGAAAGATAGGTACGACCTGGTTTGTCTGTGTATGTGGGAGGAATATTTTCCTTAAACCCAAGTCCTCAGGCATAGGAAAATACTGCTGTTGGTTTATATAGGTACTTGCATCCTCCTTTCCTTCTTTTTAGTCTACAGAGGCATTCAAAGCAGCTTGTAAAAGATTCTCCGTATAATCTGGTGCAGGAGCAGAGATTGTATGGCATTCACAAGGAACCAGGACTATCTGGGCAGGATTTCTGACATTCATGCAACTCCCTTTGAGGTTTTCTGAGGCAAGGGACTGGGGTTAAGTGGTGGGATCTCACTCAGCCCAGATGGCAGAGGCAGCCTTCAGTCCCTGGTTGGCAGTCGCCAGGCAACACCTAAGGCCCTCTGAAGTAAAGGGGTGGGCCGGGGCAACTGGATCCCTCTCACCCTGAACAGAATCATAGAATTGTGGAGTTGAGAGGGACCCGAATGGGTCATCTAGTCCAACCCCCTGTAATGCAGAAATGTGTTACCCAACATGGGGCTCGAACCCATGAACCTGAAATTAGAGTCTCATTCTCTGTAATGGTTGCTTTGTAGGGCCTTCCCCACAGTTGGCTACTTACAAATTTTGTCCATTGTTTTTTCTAAAACTGTTCAAATATTCATCTAGTACATTTTGAAGCAAGTTCTCTTTTGAGGATTTGAGCCATTTCATTAGTTATTCCTGCAGTTGGTTAAATCCCTCAGAAGCAGATGCAATTTGCAGGTAGCTGTGTTGTCTCATTAGACAAAGCCCAAAAGCAACTGTAGTATGATATCCTATGTCGGGAGTGGAGACCACTTGGCACTCACTCCCACCCCCCGAATTGGGTATTTAATTTTTATATTAGTAAAAACTCTAATAGAGCCAGTGTGGTGTAATGGTTAAGAGCGGTAGTCTCGTAATCTGGGGAACCAGGTTCACGTCTCCGCTCCTCCACATGCAGTTGCTGGGTGACCTTGGGCTAGTCAGCCCCACTCACCTCACAGAGTGTTTGTTGTGGGGGAGGAAGGGAAAGGAGAATGTTAGCTGCTCTGAGACTCCTTCGGGTAGTGATAAAGCGGGATATCAAATCCAAACTCTTCTCTTCTTCTTCTAATATTGGGGGGAGGGTTTAACCAGATATCTTAGAGCATGGGCTGAGAACATTAGGCCCAATGACCAAATGTGCCCCCGTCTAGCAGGACTCTCACCATCCCACAACCCCTCCCCAGCTCTGTTATTGAGTGTTTTTACTGGCTCAGGTGTGTCCTTCACCTGTTGTAAAGCTTTTTAGTTACTTTAAATACAGGGTAGAGAAAGGTGTTGCGTGTTTGTAGAGACTAGCCTACTGTACAAAGGCAAATCTGCCCAGATTTGCCCCTAGCCCCAGAAAGGAATGCAGCTGAAAAAAGTTCATCACCCCGTCCTGTGTTGTTCTTACATTCATGTAAGCCCACTAGCATCCAAGAGCCCTCAAAAGAAAGAAAGAAATTTCCCTCTGTTGCTCAAAATGCACTATGTGAGCATTTAAATTGTACCTCCACATCTCAAAATCCATCAGTTACCAATATTTTCACAGGAAAGATGCGAAAAGCAGGAGGGGAGGACATTGCTCAGAATAACTTGAAGCATGTCTTTAGTCCTGTACAAGAACCAATGTCATAGATTCTAATGACTCAAAATCTGGAAGGAGAGTTGAACGATGGAACAACCTGCCTTAATATTTACCCAACCCTGTTCTCAAGCTATGTTCACCATTTTCTCACTTCAAAGAGTGACTTTTCCTTTTGTGAACATTTTCAAGGAAAAGTAAGATAAGCAATTACTGTATGCAGTTACTGTAGGCCCCCCCAAAGCCCTAGGTGATGTGTTCCTAGGCCATGGTGCCAAGCGGTTCTGGCCTTGGTGTGATGCTGCCTCCCCAGTGACTCGTGGGTCACTATCCTGTCCTGGCTCTGCGAGTGCCATGGGTAGCCCCCATCTGCGGAATGGTGCACAGTGAATGAGGCGGATTAATCTAATGACAATGTAATCTATATAATTAATTGCATATGAATCACTAGTCAGGAAAAGTGGGTGGGGCCACAGGTGAGTACTCCTGGGATAGTAGGCTGCATTCCAACCATGCAAAAGTCATACTCCCATCCTTCATCCAGACAAGTAAGGGGCATTATCACATTCCAGCCAGACAAAAGCATTTGAAGAGAGGGTTGTATCCTGTGGAGAACCCCAAGGGCCAGATATATAGGCCGCATTTGGCCCCCAAGCTGAGGTTCCTCACCTCTGCTTTAGAATCTCTCTCTGAGTCTTCAAGAAGGCATTTCCAGAAAGATGTTCCAAGTCGTGTGTTGAATTACCTCACCTCACTTGGCAGGAAGCCCATGTACAAGCATTAGGATAATAGATCTGGCTATGTTTCAGTATACGTTTTCCATAGTTCCTCTTCAAGTGTTGATTTCTGAATATCAATACTCAGAATGCTGAATCAGCCCACAATTATTTCACAGCAGAGCCTCTGTTACAGCTAGGGAAATAATGGTTGTGCTTTTCAGTAATCTCCATTGTGTTTGATATACAGAGCACTTTTCAATACCGTGGTACCTGCAGATGCTTCAGGTTACAGACACTTCAGGTTACAGACTCCACTAACCCAGAAATAGTACCTCAGGTTAAGAATTTTGCTTCAGGATGAGAACAGAAATTGTGAGGTGGCGGCGCGGTGGTAGCTAAAGTGGTACCTCAGGTTAAGAACAGTTTCAGGTTAAGAACGGACCTCCAGAACAAATTAAGTTCTTAACTCAAAGTACCACTGTATATTATTAACTAGATAGAGAGTTTGGGTGTGATACAATGGGTTTTTGAGTCACCATATGCAAAGCCTTGCTCAACAATTTGGCCTTCCTATGTTTGATTGTGTATTCACAGTTTGGGCTATCCCAGAGGTACCATTCACTTGCTTAAATACACACATCTAAGTGAGTTTTAAAACACACTTTCCACACCTTGGTCATTTGCAGATGTCATTTTTTAAGGATTTTTTTAATTTTTATTTCTTTAAATCCAAATCCTAAGAGAAAGAATTCTACCTTTAGGGCATAATTAAAAATGAACAGGATGCACAAGCCTAGCTTTTGCTTTTATGAAACTGGAGGCAAATAAGCATTACCTAATTAACAAAAGGAAGAGAAAATAAAAACTGCCATTGTCCTTGGGGAAGTTGCGGAAATTATATTGCGCAGGAAGTTAAGATGATGACTCTATCTGTGCTGTGTACTTTTGCCCTTTTCTGTAGAAACAGAAGAGCTATTTCTCCACATATAGCAAACATCGGGTCTCACCCGACAGGGCCATTTAGTTCTTTCATTCAGGAAGGTGAAACACACAGCTTCAGGCAGTGTAATTTAGGTAGATAGCTAAAGCCAGGAATTGATATCTGAGAGACTGTAAAGTCTTCACCCTACCAGGGGAGGGGGAGTAAGACAAAAGGGGCATTTGATGCTGTACTTCAGGCAACGAAATATTGGGCTGGTGCTGTTTGACCATGATCCTTGCCTCTGCCCCTTGCTTTTTTCTTTTCTTTTGCCTGATCCAAAGCATAGCCTCTGGTCTGTCTTCAACTACATTATTTACTTGTGGGCTTCCAACTGCCTACGCCAGCACTGCACCTCAGCAGTGGTTTGTCTCTGAGCTTGATACTGTATAAGCTTGACACAAGTTCTGCTCCCTGGTCTTCAGGCAAAATCTCTTATTTATTTAATATTTATATCCCAGTCTCCCAAGAGACTGTCAAAATAGCTTACGAAAGATTCTCAAAACGAAATCACACTAAAAACAGCACAAGAACAGAAATTGGATGAAGTCTATATGGAACCAGGATTTTTCAGGCAGCACTTCTTGAAGATACTGTCACCCGGTTTGGTGTGACTGGGCCAGTTTGGACACCTATGAAGATACCATCACTCATCTGGAGATTGTGGAGACAGGTTTGTCCGTAAATGGAACTTGTTGGACACCATTTTGAATCAAGATGGCAGACTGAACCATTCCAAACTGCGCCAATTTGAACACCTCTGAAGATTTGTCCTGTCTCAAGTGCAGTTACTTTTCATTCAAAACATTGTTTTTCTTTGTTCAAAAACATAGGAGGACAAAATTTCCATGGCACCACAGACTACCTAGATGAGGGGGAGTCCATATGCTGAAAATGTTGGTGCGTGTGGAAGGTTGGTGCCCTTCATTATGAGACTCTTGCAGGATACATGCCATTTAAAGCACCAAGAGAGCTATGTTCTTCAAAGCAAAAATACTTGAGAAAATATAGTACTTAAAAGTCAGATGGCTCCAACTTGGAGTGTTCTTGGCCTTTATGGGCACAGCAAGTGATAGGATTAAGCCAGGCATAGTCAACCTCAGCCCTCCAGATGTTTTTGGGACTACAATTCCCATCATCCCTGACCACTGGTCCTGTTAGCTAGGGATCATGGGAGTTGTAGTTCCAAAACATCTGGAGGTCCGAGGTTGCCTATGCCTGGATTAAGCTTAAAGAACTAGCAGGAAGATACAACAGGCTTGTTCATACGACCATGATATGTGAAGGAATGGATAATGCTGCTGCTTGATCTGGAATGCACCATAGATACAGTGCAGAATTACCACAATCCTTGCTCAGGAGCCTAAAGGAGCTTCCAGACTCTTTCTGTTTTGGGGTAGGATCCAATCACACGACAGCAAATTCAGATTGCAGAATTAAAGCTTGTTTGCTACTCTTGCACCACAAACCTGCTTACCCCCCCATCAAGACTTTTTACAACAAGAAAATGAAGAGAGGCCAAGCACTGGCATGGGTTGCCATATGTCCTCTTTTTCCAGGGAACATCCTCTTTTTTGTAGGTAGAGTCGTCATAGCGATCCATAGTTAAAAGTAGGAGTCGCCCATTGTGTCCTCTTTTTTGCTCTTCAAAATATGGCAACCCAACACAAAAACAATCTCTAGGAAATGCTTTCTTTTCTCTCTCAACTATGAAGCAGCCATAGGCACAGATCTTAAAGCTCACAGTCAAATTGTTGGGATTATTAGGATTATTATTTGATGAAAGCATTTCGAATGAGGCTTGAGTGGGAAGTAAGTCATACTTTCATGACAAGAAGTCATTGAACGCAGCCAAATGTGATGCCACTCAAGCAATTACTGTTTGCAGAGACAGACAGCATGCTTAATATAGTGGCTTTTCTGTTCCTTCTTTTGCAAACAGCCCATAGCACCAAATGTTGTTGTGCTAAATAATACGAGGGATTCTAATAAGGGTGGCAGCCATGAAAGGCATGTCACTGCAAGCTCCAGGCCTTCCCCACTGTTATCTGGCTCCCGGCCCAGTTTCTGGCCTCTTTCATGCCCTGATAAGGGGAAGAGAGAAGCCCTCTCGAGGGAGATGTCCACCGCAGACTTTGGTCGCCCACAGCTGACCTCACCACAACCAGCCACTACCAAGAAGTCTTCCCCAAATAGGAATCCTACTGCAGACAGAGGAAGTGAAATGGAATCTGTGACGGTGATAAATTATGTCACTTCAGCCATAGGTGGCTTATTTAAATACCACACAGGCCAAGGCTCTTCCCACAGGGGCAGGGTGTTCTCTGCAGTTATTCATAGAAACCATGTGGTGGTTTTGAGGTGTGGTGGAAGGCAGTGCTGTGGCCCTATGACAATATCCATGAGTGTATATGTGACATAGATCCCAGGGCTGCACTGGCTTCTGAGCAGTCTTCCTGCTAGACCTTTGGTCTCATCCGGGAGAGCGATTTTTCTGTTCACATTATGTTAGAATGAGCATTCTTGATAGTAGATTCATTTGTGACTGAATGAGTTTTGGGCTTCCAGTTGAAATGGGTGATAGCAGCTTTTAGATATAGATATATATATACATAGAGATAGATAGATACAGTGGTACCTCGGGTTACATACGCTTCAGGTTACAGACTCCGCTAACCCAGAAATATTGCTTCAGGTTAAGAACTTTGCTTCAGGATGAGAACAGAAATTGTGCTCCGGCGGCGCGGCAGCAGCAGGAGGCCCCATTAGCTAAAGTGATCTTCAGGTTAAGAACAGTTTCAGGTTAAGTACGGACCTCCGGAACGAATTAACTACTTAACCCGAGGTACCACTGTAAGTAGGTAGGTAGGTAGATAGACAGACAGACAGACAGACAGGCAGACAGATAGATTCCATAGCCCCTAGAGCTCTGCAGCTTCCCTGGCATATTGAGATTGCAAAATGATAAACCAAATATTAAACATAAATTGAAAGGAGATCATAGATTGGTCATATGTTTGTTCATTCTATCACATTTGCTACACATGTTTCCTGGCAGCTGCATGCATCTTAACAGTGCCAAATTAAAGAATAATTCATTTGGAAATATCACCACACTTGTGATGATTTTTAATTCCACTCATGTTCTCTATCTGTGGTTTACTACTTCTTTCCATAATCATTACACTTATAAGGAAGGTTATCTCATCATACTATCTTAAATTTCTGCATTTCAGGGGATTTCCTTCCTCTCCTGACAACTGAAAGTAGAACCATTGGTCTTCTAACAAGAGCTAGATGATTCCTTATCCCGTGGCTCAACATAACATTGTTGGCTGCTTCCAATCATTCTGTGCGTTGAGGAGTTCCAGTGGCACTGTTCTCGAATGTTTTTGTTTGCTTTGAATGAGGAACAGAGGAAGGTGCCACATGCTGTCAGACCACTGATCCATCTAGCCCATGATGATGAGGATGATTATAAATATTTATACCCCACCCATCTGGCTGGGTATTGTCAACACTGCCTGACAGCAGGTTTTCAGGCTGGAATGTTTTCTGGTTCCACCTAGGCATGCCAGGATTGAACTTTGAGCCTTTTTCATGCAAGGCATGCGCCTTTGAAATATTTGCTTTATATACAAATGTGCAAGCAGAGCATAACTGGAAGCACAGAGGCACTCTTGTGAGGCAGCAAATCTCCTCCTCAGCAAGACACCCGGACAGAGATGCCCCACATCTAACACAGTATCTTCAGCCTGGCTTTGCTCCAAACTGTAAAAGCTTATTTCTTCACATGATCAATATACATCTTCTCCCTCCTCTTAGCTAAAGCAGGGATGACCTTCCTAAGCTCTCAACCTGGCTATCTTCTTCAAGGCATTGAATAAAGATCTCTAAATATCAAGGAACTATCTTTTAACAGCGAGCTGCTCAGCTGGCCATTCTGGCAATCTGCTTAGCAAAGGAATGGGTTGCTACAGGAGATGCTCTACTATGGGTTTTCACTGCTAGGACTTGCATGGAAAGATAACAAAAATTCAGAATGCTCCGCCCTTTCCTTCCCACAAGGAAGAATGTGAGTTGCTTTTAGAGCCGTGAGCATTGATTTTCCCACCCCTTCAAAGCTTTGTTGAGGTTATTGTTCCCTCAATCAGTCTCATATTGTCTTCATATCACGATGAAGAAGGTGTCGATCTATTGCTCACAATTCATTATTTTGTCATTTCCGTTAAGACTTCTCTGCTGGATGTACAATCCAATTGGAGGTGGGGGAAAGTCTCCAGTTCTGATGATTTTGAGAAGAGTTAATAATTCAGACACACAGTTTATTATATATAATATTACTTCTCTGCCTTCCCCGTTCTCTCTTTACTGTTTGAAATAACCTGATCATTTAGGCATTTTTCTAGCTCAGTTACAACCAGCAATTTCGCTTGAATGAAGATCAATATTGTTTATCCTACTATAGGTGATAGTTAGCTCATTAATGCCAAATGTCTGCTTTATCAGCTCTGCTTTGTGAATGACCACTGTCGTTATTTTACATACACTGATAAGCTTTAATGAAATTATCATAGTTCATTTTCATGCACTTCATTTTTTCTGACCCCGCTCCATGCATCTGGTGAACTCTAATCCACAAACTCTTATGCCATTAAAAATTGTTAGCCTTTAAGATTCCACAAGACTCTTTGCTTAGGCTATATTAAAATGTAGTGATGTATGGAAGTGAGAGCTAGACCATAAACAAGGCTGACTGCTGAAGAATTGATGCTTTTGAATTATGGTGCTGGAGGAGACTCTTGAGAGTCCCATGGACTGAAAGAAGATCAAACCTATCCATTCTTAAGGAAATCAGCTCTGAGTGCTCACTGGAAGGACAGGTCGTGAAGCTGAGGCTCCAATACTTTGGCCACCTCATGAGAAGAGAAGACCCTGATGTTGGGAAAGATGGAGGGTACAAGGAGAAGGGGACGACAGAGGACGAGATGGTTGGACAGTGTTCTCGAAGCTACCAGCATGAGTTTGACCAAACTGCAAGAGGCAGTGGAAGACAGGAGTGCCTGGCGTGCTCTGGTCCATGGGGTGACGAAGAGTCGGACACGACTACACGACTAAACAACAACAACAACAACATATTAAAAGACTGGTGTAGCTATTTAGTGATCATAAAACTGTATCACTTTTTTAAAAATAAATAAAAAGAGCAGTATCTGAAGCAGGGTTTCCCAAACTTGGGTCTCCAGCTGCTTTGGGGGACTACAATTCCCATCATCCCTGACCACTGGTCCTGCTAACTATGGATGCTGGGAGTTATAGTCAAATAACCGCCAGAGACCCAAGTTTGGGAAATCCTGATCTAAGCCGACCTTTCTCCACCTGGTTCCCTCCAGATGTTGGATTGCAACTCCCATCATCCCTGAACATTGCCCATGCTAGCTGGGGCTGATGGGAAATGTAGTCCAAAGGATCTGGAGGGTGCTATGTTAAGGAAGGCTGATCTAAAGGAGGCAGAGAATTCCACTGTCAATTAGCAAGACATCTATCTCCTGCCTATGTGGTGAGTGTTATCAAAGATGTACAGTACAGTGGTACCTTGGTTCTCGAACAGCTTAGTTGTCAAACAAATCAGCTCCCGAGCGCTGCAAACCCGGAAATAAGTGTTCCAGTTTGCGAATGTTTTCCGGAAGCCGAACATCCGACATGGCTTCCACTTGAGTGCAGAAAGCTCCTGTAGCCAATTGGAAGCTTTGATTTTTGTAGCTTTGATTTTTGAATGCTTTTGGGAGTCGAAAGGACTCCTGGAATGGATTAAGTTTGAGGACCAAGGTACCACTGTACTACTTTTTACTGGAGTCCTGAACACACTTACTAGGGTGTAAGTCCCATTGATCATAGTGAGACATTCTTCTGAGTGGGCATGTATAGGATTGTGCTGTTATTCTGCAATGTGTAGGCAGAGATAGTCAGAACAGCACACTTTCTCAGCCATCTGAATGCTTGAAACAGCAGGCTAGGGAATGTTTAGTTATTTGTAAAACTGTTCACAGTTGGCATGCAAGCCTCCTGCTTCAAGTCTCATATTCTGGCCTAGAAGTCAATAATAAAAAAATAAATGGTTTACTGGTGCAGTCCTGCACATCTACTCAGAAGTAAATCCCACTGATTAGCATTTTAATATTGGGAATAGGCACCTATATAACAATGCTTAGTGCTTTCCACAGTATCTGATGTGTACTGCTCAAGTTCCTTTTCTTTAAAAAAAAATTATTTAAACTTTTCAAGTTTATACATTTCATTAGTTTTACAATTAATTTAACATTTCCTAGTTTGACTTCCTTTCCCCTCTTTGTGTGGTTCCTTAAATTTATTTATTTTTTAGTATCTTCTGCATATCCACATTCATTGAATTTGCTCCCTTAATTATCTGCTTTAAATATATACTCTTATGAAACCACTCAGGTTTCATTTATTTATTTAAAATATTTCCAGGCTGCTTTTCTGGGCAAAAGCATCCATCCAAAGTGACTTGCCATTTAAAAAATACAATATTTAAAAATTTGAATGCTTAATTAAAAAAAAAATTTTTTTTTTTACAAAACTGGAGAGAACTTAATTGCCGCAGACCATCCAACCATGCTGTTAAGTATGTAGAAAACCAACAAGGTAATAAAGCCAACACCCTCCCATAACCTTTCCCCTGGTGAGATTGGCTGTGGGATATTCTTCCCGCCTGCTTACTCATTTCCATCTGGGTGTTGATTTAGGAACCATATGCCCAGTAGTGTCAGAGATATGAACGTGGAGCCTGTCGGTTGAAAGTAAATAAATCCGGGTGAGGCCAAAGCAGTTGTTAGGGCACGATCCAAGGTGTGGCAGAAAGATTGTGCTGACCTCTCCCACCTCACCTGTTTTCTGCAAATTCAAAAAAGGGATGGACTGTGTTTGCACAGGTTGAAGAATGTGTGTTCACAGCTAACGCTGTAAGGGTGTTTTTTTGGCAGGGGGAGTGGTTTGCCTTCAGTTCTGAAATGAATGATTAAACTGAAATGCCAGTCAACTGAGCGATGCTAGTAGGTGACCTTTCATTTCAACAACCCACCTTTCCTGGTATGTTCTTGATCATTCTCATAGTTTCTATTATTATTATTATTATTATTATTATTATTATTATTAGCCACTGTGCACAGCTCCCAACAGAATATTAATAATAAAAAAGCGACAACATCAAGCATTAAAATATTATTATTATTATTATTATTATCATTATTATTATTATTATTATTAGCCACCTTTTTCCCTGACAGGAGCTCAAGGCAATTTCTAGTTAAATTTTTATTTTATTCTATTTATCTGTTGAAGGTGTTGTACACAACCCCTTCCCTTGCACCTTTTTTTCTTTACAACAGCCCTGTGAGGTAGGTTAGGCTGAGAGGTTGTCATTGGCTCAAGCTGACAGATTTATATGTGTATAAAATGTATACGTGTACGGTGGGAGATCAAACACAGGATAAGCTTCCTGATGTAGAATAGAACGTCCCTATTTCCATCCAAAAAATGTGGGAGGATATCATTTTATTTTAAGCGGCGGGTGAGTGCAATTGACATTTCCCTCATAGAATAGAGTTGCCAGGCTTGTATTTTCTCCCTTGGAGGGCAAACGACAGCTGGAGAAGGGCGATTTTGGCAGAGGGGGCACACACACACACACACACACACACACACACACACAGACGTGTGCCCTTGCTACTGCTCCAAACAAAATGGACGCCGTCTATGGCTGCATCTCAATAGAATTAAAAAATTTGAAGTCTGGAGGTGCCTCACAGATCTCCTGCCTATGGCAGCTATTCTTTTCTCCCACCTGCTTCTAACAAAACCTAGAAAAGTAAGAACAGCCTGGCTAGATCAGACTACCCCAGTTACATGCTTTGGCCAACCTGATGTCTCTAAGAAGCCCAGAAGCAGAATATGAGCAGAACAGCACTCATGTCCCCCCAGTAAATGGTCTTTAGAGGTATTGTGCCTCTTAACGCTGGGGGGCATGATCTAGCCATTGCGGTGACTAGTGGCCATTGATAGCCTAATCCTCTGTAAGCGTGTCAAATCTCCTTTTAAAGCCATCCAAGTCGGTGGCCATTGTTTCAAGCGTTGATTCAGCCATTGCCATCCATTGTGGGGATCCCACAGCTTCAGCTACGCACTAAAGCAGTGCTTCCTCTCATCTGTCTGGAATATCCCTTCATTCAGTTTTCATTGGTTGCTCCTGGTTCTAGTAGGAAAATCGTCTCCCTGCCTGCTGTATCCACACCATAAAGGTAAAGGGACCCCTGACCATCCCCTGATTGCGGACGCTCATCTCACTTTACTGGTTGAGGGAGCGTTCCAGCTTACAAATAAAGAGCTGCTTTGGAGAAATCACTGCGTCATCTGCTATGTCTACCTTTCCTGTTCAATTTTTATATTAATGACATGGTTAAAGAACTGGAGGGCCTACAGTTTGCCCCTGTCACAATTCTCGACCAAAAACTCTCAGTTTTAATGTATGCTGATGACCTAGTACTTGTATCTAGAACCCAGGTGGGCCTGAGACGGCTGCTTGCAAAATTAAGTTCATATTGCATGAGGAATGCTTTATCTATAAACTATGATAAGACGCAGGTCATTGTATTTGGGAAGCGTTCTAAAAAGCATGTTTGACACCTGGATGAACACATCATAAACCAAGTAAATACGTTTATATATCTGGGATTGATTTATTCAGAAATGGCATCTTGGAATACACAGCTATCCAATATTAAATTGCAAGCCTTTAAATCAGCAAAAGCCATTCTGAAATTTGCTGCCTGTAAAGGTGGAAATCCGGTCAACGCAGCTCTATCTGTGTATAAAGCAAAAACAATGGCCCAGATTTTATATGGTGCAGAGGTTTGGGGTACCTCAAAGGTCTCCGGTCTGGAACCCCCACAGAATTATTTTTTAAGAGTTCTTTTAGGTTTACCCAAAGACGTACAATCTGCCATGGTCAGGTTGGAAACTCACATGTTGAGCATAGAGAGCCAAATAGGTAAAACAATTCTCTGTTACTGGTTCAACAGATGGACAACACTAGGCTACCAAAAAAATGCCTGATTGAGCTCTCAAATGAATTACCCCTTAAAAACTGGGTACATCATGCTGCCCAACTGATGGGCAAATATGACCTCTCAGTGACTGAGATTAAAGAACTCCCCTTATATTCACAGAAAAATATTTTTAAACGAACCGTAAGGGCAGTAGCAACTAAAAACGATCTAAACTCTATGTGCACATCTACATGCGCCCCATTGTATTTTAAACTTAGAGAGGTCAATGAACACATCTCTTATTTTAATGAATTGACATTTGCACAGCTTCGTAAAGCTTTTACAGAGCTACAACTAAATACAATAAGGTCTGCTTATAGAGATGGGAGACATAGAGGCATACCAAAAAACGAACGTGTTTGCATTAGAGGATGTTCTGAAGTAGAGGACCTTATGCATTATATCTTGCACTGTCCGTTATATAATGATGCAAGAAAAAGATTTTTGGTACCTTATAATGACAGGGTCCCCTGGCCAGAACCCCCTTGACATGATGTTATATCTCCTTGCAGACACAGATTAGTATGTGACCTGGCGGGTAGCACTTTTTGCAACTGCTGCTAGGAAAATTAGAGCAAATTATATAGCCAAGGTAGCCATTAATTGCAAAGGAGATGAATTTATTTGATCCCATCTATCTACCTCAGGGGACGCGGGTGGCGCTGTGGGTAAAACCTCAGCGCCTAGGACTTGCCGATCGCATGGTTGGCGGTTCGAATCCCCACGGCGGGGTGCGCTCCCGCTGCTCGGTCCCAGCGCCTGCCAACCTAGCAGTTCGAAAGCACCCCCAGGTGCAAGTAGATAAATAGGGACCGCTTACTAGCAGGAAGGTAAATGGCGTTTCCGTGTGTGCTGCGCTGGCTCGCCAGAGCAGCTTTGTCACGCTGGCCACGTGACCTGGAAGTGTCTGCGGACAGCGCTGGCTCCCAGCCTCTAGAGTGAGATGAGCGCACAACCCTAGAGTCTGTCAAGACTGGCCCGTACGGGCAGGGGTACCTTTACCTTTACCTATCTACCTCAGGCTATGCTCTATCTTTGTCACCGAACTCTGAGTATAAATTGCACACTGTATTAATTGATATTGTTTTTAACATTCGTGACCATGTGATGATTTTAGCTTATGAATTTTATTGTTTAATGTTTTTATTTGTACATTGGGGTACTTTTATAGCTTTGTTTAGAGTACGTAATGTTTCAATAATGTAAATGTTTTAAGTCTTTTTTTACCAATTCAGTATATTTTCCTTTAATTGTCTATGTCTACCCACTATTTAACACCGGGTCATGTGGCCAGCATGACTAAGCCACTTCTGGCGAACCAGAGCAGTGCATGGAAACGCTGTTTACCTTCCCGCCCGAGTGGTACCTATTTAACTGCTTGCACTTTGATGTGCTTTTGAACTGCTAGGTGGGCAGGAGCAGGGATTAGAACCTCCAACCTTCTGATCAGCAAGCCCAAAATGGCGCCATGCACGTAAGCGGCAAAACGTGGGACGCGCAGACGCGCAGACGCGCTGTCGCATCTTACGTTCTGTTCAGGATGTGCACGGGGCTCCGGAATGGATCCCATTTGCATCCTGAGGTGTCACTGTACTTTTCTATCAAGTACCCCCTTGTTTTCCTTCCCCACACCAAACTAGGACACCCCAAATGGGGAGTTTCTCTCCCTGCAGCTGTCATTAATGTTTTTCCTTGCCTGCCACGTAGCCCCGATGGGAGTCCAGCAAGCCAAGGAGGGAAAACTTAAGAGAGATGACACTGGCTGCTGACACACACACACACACACACACACACACACACACACTGCATATGCAGGATTTCAAGCGACAGTGTCATAAGCTCCAGTTTGCAAGCTGAACAACTCTTCTCAAGAAAATGGCCGCTTTCTAAAACATCCTACAGTCTGATCTAGCAAGTTGTGTTTTTTTTAAGTATCCCTTTTCTTGAGAAGGGTTGTCCAGGCTGCAAACTGGAGATTGACAATAGAGACTGCAGTTCCACCAATGCCAGTGGTCTGGAATGATAGGAGTTGTAGCCAGGAGGCAGGGCTGCCAACTTGAATAAAGTATTAAGCCCCATCCCATATAATTGATCACATGAAATGATACATGCACACCTCAAATATTTTATTGCCGGTGGGGGGAGGGAAACTCAGCCCCTAGGAGTTGGCTCCTATGTCTGGAGGGCCACCAGGCCACCTCCCTTGCGCCTGATGTTTTATCCAGCCATTCATACATTTGTTTAATTTCTATACCGCTTTATTGGGGGGGGGATCCAAAAGCCCTCTGCAGCCCACGTTAAAACATCGAATAAAAAGTTCCAAAATGAAACAGCGCAAAAGACGCTCAAATGCAAAACATACATTCAAAGCAACGTAATTCACAGGATACTAAAGTCATCTTAAAAGATTTCAAAACAAGACATTACAAAGGAAGGCCGTGTGTATAGAATGCACATTTAAAATAGCATAATTGGCAAGGGAATAAAATATTATTTTAAACATAGAACATATCTGCCGCCGCCGATGCTAATGGTTTATCATAGCCAGCAGCCACACTCATGAACATACAGCCATCACCTTCCAGAAAATGAGGTGAGTTGAGGGTGATGCTTCATGCTATTTTCATTTCTGCAAAGGAAGGTGGGGGAGCAGGCTTCCCATTGACCCTGGTGTTTGAAGAGGATGGTGCAGTTTCACAAGTGTGTGAATTTCTTCAAGGACTTCAGAGACAATGGACTCAGCTACACTAGTAAAGAGACACCAATTTGAATGCGCTATAAATATGCAACACCAGATGGCGCCAGAGAGCACAAAATTTTAAAACACAATTTTCCATAGGTTTTTTGGTTTGTTTGTTAAAATGATCTAATTTCTGACTTATTTATAGTGTGTGTGTTTTCCTGTGTTTAGATCCACCCAATGGCTTTGTGGCCAGTTTCTAGCAGAAGCCAGGCAGTGGGCGGGTGGTGCATAATAGCAGCCCTCCACCTTAATCCAGGGCCTGGCCTCATCCATTACCTTTCCCAAGTCACCTTTGTCCTTCAAGGTGATGAGCTGAGACTTCATGCAGATCCCTTCACGTGCAACGAAGTATTCTTTACTCTGCTCATGGGATATGCCTTTGTCCCTTCAAAACAAATGTTAGCTAGACTAGGAGAAAACAAGTGATTCACTTTTTTTTTCCTGAGAGGAATGTCTCATTAGCAGCTTATCTCTTTGCTGCTGCAGAGTAGCAGGAGAAGCAGTTTTGCCCTTGGCAAACAGTGTGGTTCTAGTCTGGTGATAAAAAGAGTTTCTCACAAGCCTTTACAGGCTTATTCCTCAGCAGTGAGTCTGCATAAGCCAGCCACCTCTGACCCAGTGCATACCCCTCAGCAGTCCCTATTTAATCAGGACATCCCATTTTGGGGGGCCGTGCACTTGTGCCTCCTGGTTTTCTCCTGGGGCATATTGGAGGGTATGTCAGTGCTTCCCAAATGTTTTTACCTACAACTCCCATCGTCCCTGACCATTGGGATTGCTGGCCAGAGGGCTAATGGGAATTGTAATACGAAACATCTGGTGAATACCCAGTTGCGGAAGGCAGGCTTACATGCAACCCATAATGCTATTTGCAGACCGTATGTGTATGTGTATTTAGACCATGCATGTGTATTTAAACCACAGAGGCTAGGGCTTGTAGGGCTTGCCAATCAGAAGATCAGCGGTTCGAATCCCCACAACAGGGTGAGCTCCCGTTGCTCTGTCCCTGCTGCTGCCCACCTAGCAGTTCGAAAGCACATCAAAGTGCAAGTAGATAAATAGGCACTGCTCTGGCGGGAAGGTAGACGGCATTTCCGTGCGCTGCTCTGGTTTGCCAGAAGCGGCTTAGTCATGCTGGCCCCATGACCCAGAAGCTGTACTTCCGGTCGGCGCCATCGGTTAATGGCGGATTTCCCTCCGAGCTCCGGAGGGGGTCTGCTTTACAAGTTCGGGTCCTGTCGCTACGGCGAAGCGGGGACCCTCAAAAATTACAGGCGCGGAAGCCTGTGAACAAGGAGGCTCGGTGGGCACCATCGCGCCCCCCCGAAATCGCAAGGGAGCCTTTTTAAAGGCTCCGGAACGGCAGCGGGGGGAGAAGCGGTGCTGAGAGCCGCTACCCAGCTTGTAAAGCGAAGCCGCATCGCCATAGCCGGAGAGCGCCGATTCCTTCCTGAAAATTGGATTACAAAGTAAAACCAGTGAGTAAGACTGACTTAATTGGGATTTACAATTATCTTTTTGAAATTTGGCTGAAAACGGGATTGGTTAAAGTAAGGAAGTCAGCCTTTCCCGGACTGCATAAGGATAAAGCAAAGAAGGATTAAAAGCTGCAACCATTGAGAGATCGCAAAGAGTGAAGAGAACCAGACATAAACTGTGAATTTTCCCCCTTTTGGTAGGCAGGAGCAAAAGGGGGAGGAATTTGGAATTAGAACCTGCCAGAAAAAGATTTTAAAACTTTTTATCGCTGTGTCAAATACCCCTGAAACGGACTGCCGGGGCAAAGGAACCTGGAGAGAGAGAACTGTCAGTGAGCTGTCACTTAGATTATTACATTGTTTCAAACTACTCAGCTCAGGAGAGACATTAAATTACTGGTTTGTTGAACTCTGAAAATATAAGAACTGTTACAATTGACTATTGGGAAACCTCAGGGGAATTTTGGACTGTAAGACATTTTGTGTAGCTTTGGAAACTTTGTTCCCCTAGAGGACACTTTGATAACTGTTGCAAATTGGGCTGTAACTATTAAGGCAGTGGAAATTTCCCTTGAAAAACAACTAACAGCTGCGAGAGTGACCTTGGCTAGGTATGAGTGGTGCATCAGAAGAGACAACAACCAGGTCTGGGAGACAATACAAAACAAAATCTTCACAGCGAAGAATTTCAGTCCCAGGCATCCCAGTGGCACCAGCTGCAACTGGTCAGACAAGAACAACAATGTCATCAGATCCTGTAACACAAGCTTTGGTTAAAATAAATGAGTCTTTGGAATCTTTGACAAAGCAGGGGGCGGAAAATAGTAGAAAATTGACAGAACTCTCAATCAAACTTGATCAGAATACACAAAGTGTGAATGAATTAGGGAAAAGGGTGACATCTAATACAGAATCTATTAATAAAATATTAGAGGACTCTGCTAATATACGTAAAATCGCAGAAGAAGCCAAAGTCTCTGCTGATGAGGCTAAAGTCTCGGCGGATGCTACACAGGAAAAAATTGTACCAGTTTGCAAAAAGCTAGAAGATCATACATTGGCCCTGTCTATGCTTGAATTGGAGAGGAGAAGTAGAAACTTAAGACTACGAGCGGTGCCTGAAAGTGAAGGAGACAACTTGGCGAACTTCCTTTCTAAAGAATTTTCTGATTTTTGGCAACAGGAGTTAGAGAAGGAAGAAATTAAAATAGTCACTGCTTTTAGACTGGGAAGAGCACAAGGCAGGAAGAAGCCAAGGGATTGCCTAATAACATTAAGATCAAGAGAGGAAAGAGAAAAAATATTGAGCCTGCATTTTCAAAGAACACTCGAGATTGAAAAGTCTTTTGTGGAGATTTTTAAAGATATCCCAAAGGAAATTCTAGACGCAAGAACATACTATAAAGAATTGGTCGGATTGCTGAAGAGGAACGAAGTACCTTTCAGGTGGGAATTCCCGCAAGGCCTATCTTTCAAATTCAAAGGTAGGAAAATAAGGATAAGATCAGTAGAAGATCGAGATCAATTTTTAAATCACTACAGGGAAGACCTTCTGAAAGGAACAGTCGGAGAGGAAATAACATCAGAAACGAAAGACGCAACAGACATTTTAAACCTGACGTTTGGACTGAAATCACCGACAGAAGAAGAACAACTACTCGGAGCGACAGGAGGTAAATAGCTTCAGGATGGCCCTGCAACTTCTAAGCTGGAATTGTAATGGACTCAATCTTCCGCGAAGGAGGAAAAACATATTCCATTTATTGAAAAAAGAGCAGTTGGACATAATTTGTTTACAGGAAACTCATATAACAAGATTGCATAGGAAATTACTCGTCAATAAGAGATTAGGCCAAGAATTTATTTCATCGGATAAAGTTAAGAAAAGAGGAGTGGTAATCTATGCAAAAGAAAAATTTTCCCCAAAGTTTATATTTAAAGATGAACAAGGAAGATATTTGGCAATTGAAGTGCAAATTCAAGGTGAAAAATTTTTGATACTAGGGATCTATGCACCTAATGAAGGGAAGTCAGAATTTTTTAAGAAGCTGCATGAGACATTGTTGGACTATTTGGATTACAAATTAATTATGATGGGAGATATGAACGGAGTGGTATCTACAAATATGGATAAAGCACAAAGACAGGTAATCACCAGAGATGGGAGACTACCAAAGACTTTCTTTGAAATGACTGAAAATATGGACTTGATTGATATATGGAGAACAAGGAACCCTCTCGAGAGAGAGGGAACCTTCTTCTCTGAAGCAATGATGACCTGGACCAGAATCGATCAAATTTGGATTACTAGTGGGTTGGCTCCAAAGATTAAGAAAGTGGAAATCTGTCCAAAGACTTGCTCCGACCATAACGCCGTGAAGATGGAGATGAAATTTACAGTAACTGGTCAATTCAGATGGAGGATGAATGACAACCTATTTCGAGACGAGGAGATCCATAGAAAGGCCCAAAAAACTTTAAAGGACTATTTTGAAATAAATCTAAAAACTGATGTAGAAAAAAGAGTGATATGGGACGCAAGCAAAGCAGTGATGCGAGGATTTTTAATTCAACAAAATTCAGTAAAAAAGAGAAAGCAAAATGAGAAGAAGGATAAGATCTTGGAAAAGATAAAAGAAGGAGAGAAGAAATTGAGATCAAAACCAAAGTCCCAGGAGATTCTGAGAGAGATTAAGTTATACCAGACACAATATATGGAATTGATGAATCAAGAGATTGAATGGAAGATAAAACAAATGAGACAAAAGACTTTTGAATCAGCAGATAAATGTGGTAAGCTTCTGGCTTGGCAACTGAAGAAAAGACAGAAACTAAATACAGTTACAAGTCTAGAAGTGGATGGAAAGAATATTTCTAAACCTAACGAGATAAGAAACTGTTTTTTGAGTTATTTTAAAAAGCTATATTCACAAGGACCGCAGAAGGAAGAAGATATAGACGAATTCCTTAAAAAGTATGGACTACAAAAAATCTCCTACCAAAGTAAGGTGGATCTAAACCAGAGAATAACAGATCAAGAGATAGAGAGTGCCATTCAAAATATGCAACTGGGCAAATCTCCAGGACCAGATGGACTGACTTCCAGATACTATAAAGCTTTGAAGGAGTGGTTGGTACAACCATTAAAGGAAGTCTGTAATGAGATCTTGGAGGGGAAAAGGGCACCAGAATCGTGGAAAGAAGCGTATATTACACTCATACCAAAGACAGAGACTGAAAAGACTCAACTTAAGAACTACCGCCCAATATCATTATTTAATGTGGATTATAAAATTTTTGCAGACATTCTGGCAAAAAGATTGAAAAGAGTGTTGATGGAGAAGATTCATAAGGACCAAGCAGGCTTTCTCCCAAAAAGGCATTTATCAGATAATGTGAGGAACATAATAGACATTCTGGAATTATTAGAGGTGAATATAAACACTAAAGCAGTTCTGATTTTTGTGGACGCGGAGAAAGCCTTTGACAATATTTCTTGGAGTTTTATGAAAAAGAATCTTCATGGGATGGGGGTAGGCCAAGGATTTGAGAATGGTATGGGTGCCATATACGCTGAACAAAAGGCTAAGTTGATTGTAAATAATGTGATAACTGAAGAATTTAAAATAGAAAAAGGGACACGACAGGGGTGCCCAATTTCCCCTTTACTTTTTATTTCTGTTCTGGAGGTGTTGCTTAATATGATTAGAGATGACCAGCAGGTTAAAGGTGTACAGGTCGGAGCCAAACATTACAAGTTAAGGGCCTTTGCAGATGATTTAGTACTTATTTTACAAGAGCCAGACACTAGTACAAAAAGGGTGTTGGAGCTAATTCAAGAATTTGGTCAGGTGGCCGGATTTAAATTGAATAAACAAAAGACTAAAGTTTTGGAAAAAAATTTGACAGTCATGGAAAGGGAGAAGTTCCAGAATGAAACAGGTTTGACAGTGGTAAAGAAGGTGAAATACCTAGGGGTCTATTTGACATCTAAGAACTCGAACTTGTATAAAGACAATTATGAAAAATGTTGGTCGGAAATTAAAAAAGATCTAGAAATATGGTCAAATTTGAGATTGTCAATGTTAGGCCGAATTGCAGCTATTAAGATGAATGTATTGCCTAGAATGTTATTTTTGTTCCAAACATTACAAATTCTGGACAAGATAGATTGTTTCAAGAGGTGGCAGAAGGATATCTCGAAATTTGTCTGGCAGGGCAAAAAGCCCAGAATAAAATTTAAAATACTGACGGATGCAAAAGAAAGAGGGGGGTTTGCCCTGCCGGACTTAAAACTGTATTATGAAGCAGCAGCATTTTGCTGGCTGAAAGAATGGATGCTCCTCGAGAATACAGATATCTTGGACTTAGAAGGTTTTAATAATACATTTGGTTGGCATGCATATCTATGGTATGATAAAATTAAGGTGCATAGGGCCTTTAAAAACCATATTGTCAGGAAAGCATTATATAATGTTTGGATAAGATATAAAGATTTGTTGGAAAGTAAAACCCCTAGATGGTTGTCACCTTTAGAGGCTACAGCGCTGAAAAAGCTTAACATGGAAGCTGAATGGCTAAAGTATTGGGAAATTTTGGAACAAGATGGAGATAAATTGAAGTTACAGAGCTATGAGAAATTGAAACCCAAGGTTCGAGATTGGCTCCATTATTATCAAATAATGGAGGTACATAAACAAGACAGGAAAATTGGATTCCAGGTGGAGAAATCAAAATTAGAAATTGAACTGTTAGAATCCAATACTAAGAATTTGTCAAAAATGTATAATTTGCTGCTGAAATGGAATACACAAGATGAAATAGTTAAATCAGCTATGATTAAGTGGGCACAGGACATTGGTCATAACATTATGTTTGCTGACTGGGAATGGTTGTGGAACACTGGTATAAAATTTACGGCATGTAATGCCTTAAAGGAAAATATTATGAAAATGATCTATAGGTGGTACATGACCCCAGTCAAGCTAGCAAAAATTTATCATTTGCCTGATAATAAGTGTTGGAAGTGTAAAGAAACGGAAGGTACTTTTTATCATCTTTGGTGGACGTGCCCGAAGATTAAGGCTTTCTGGGAAATGATATATAATGAAATGAAAAAGGTACTTAAATGTACTTTTCCTAAGAAACCGGAGGCCTTTCTCTTGGGCATTGTCGGCCAATTGGTGTCAAAGAAAGATAGAAATTTCTTTATGTATGCTACGACAGCAGCAAGAATACTCATCGCAAAGTATTGGAAGACAGAAGAATTACCCACCTTGGAAGAGTGGCAGATGAAGGTAATAGACTATATGACACTGGCTGAGATGACTGGCAGAATCCGTGAGCAGGGGAAAGAGACGGCGGAAGAAGAGTGGAAGAAATTTAAAATTTACCTTAAGAACTATTATAAAATTGAAGAATGTTAAAATGTCGAGGTTTGGAGAAAGAAAAGGAGATTACAGTGACATAAGATTAAGTTGAAGGAAAGAATAAGAAAAAATATATTTGATAAAATCAATTAGAATTTGCTGAAATAAATTTTGGAAATTGGGATGTAGGAAGGGGAGGTTTGGGGGAGTCCGAGAAGAGAGGGACATGAAAAAAAAGGTTATGAAATTTTACATGTTTGTATGTCTTTTTTTATTTGTTTGTATTGTTTAAAATTATTCTGTAAAACCAATAAAAATTCTTACAAAAAAAAAAAAAAAACAGAAGCTGTACGCCAGCTCCCTAAAGCGAGATTAGCACCGCAACCCCAGAGTCGTCTACAACTGGACCTAACGGTCAGGGGTCCCTTAACCTTTACCTTATGTGTATGATAGAGTTGTCTCCTCAGGTCTTCGGAAGCTTGCAGAAATAAATAAACTGATGTAAGCAAATCGTTTTGTGCAAGCGCAACACTTTACGCTAAGATAGAAACTTAATGATGTTTTAGATTCTGAACCATTAAATAAATGTTGTAAATGAATAATAAGAAAGCAAGTTAATAGCAAGGAAAGCTGTTGGATGAACAAAAGACTGCATTCCGTACACGTCACCATGCAGCCTGATAACCTTTTATTACTAAATGGTGTGGGATTTAGAGGCCTAGTTGCAGAGCCCACCTAGTCTCCATGCATCAGTGACGACACACTACTGATCGTCACTCTCCTTACTCTGAAATTAGATTCCGTTCATGATCAAGATTCCACGATGCCTGTATTTATCAAAGGTTTAATGACTTATATAAAAACAAAACAATAGTTTCTTCCAGATATCTGAAAGATACCGTCACAGACAGGGACAATTGACCATGCCGGCTTGCGGCTCATAGGAATTGGTTATCCTTACCCAATGCACATGGGTTTCATGCAGAAGGGAAAGAGAAGAGAAAGATGAGTAGGGTTTAACCCGTTTTCTGGAAGATAGCCCCAGCGTTGACTACCTTCTGGAAAATAAGCACCTTACCTGTTTCATCCAGACTTTGAGAACACCAGGCAATCTGTTGGTTGATTTGAAATGCTGTTGGTTTAGTTGTTGTACATATTATTTCTTTCTCCTTTTTTTTAAATCGTAAAGTACTTTGTGAATTAAATCAGAAAGGAGGCATACAAACAACTCTAAAAATAAAAGGAGAGAGAGAGAGAGACTAGAAAGGTCCTAACTATGGACTCTGGATCTTACACTATGATTGAGGAGAGCCAAGGACATACCCAGGGAGTGATTTATCCAGAAAAACTGAATTGTCCTCAGTTACCGTAAGTATGAACATGGAAGAGGAGTATGGAAGGTGTAACTACCTGTGTGTAGAAGCTTTCTGTGCAGCCTAAAACCTTCATGTGGTGGAGCCTAATTTGAACGTCTGCTACCTTCTCCCGTATTCCATCTTTAGGCTGTGACTAGATGCTCATTGGATGGCTTCCCCGCCACCCAACCCCCACGCCTCACATCCCACCCCAAATGTTTTATTTACCACCTAGCCTGGTGAAGATATATGGAAAACGTGAAAGCTTGGATGCTATTTTGTAACATTTTGGTTGGCCTAATAAAAGTTTTCTGCTTATATGTTATTTTTGAATTTTTCTTCTGGGCTAGCTCAGCTGCCTCTAGTGTTTTTTTGTATAATTGCTTGTATTTCTGTGTCTTTAAGGCTGGAACATCATTTTATAGAGATCAATGAGAACATGAACCACATCCTTAGAAGTTGTGATCTTGAAAATATTTATAATAGAAGAAACAATTATTTTGGATGGTATCGCCTCTCAAGCTTGGTCAGTTCATAGAAAAGGAAAAGGAAAGACTTCCTTGTTTCCAGTACATTTATTCAATTTATTCCAGTCCAGTTGAAACATTTAATGTGTGAATCACAAAAAAATAACCAGAGGATATTGGTGGCATAACAAAGAGAGACGGGTGCATAGTCCCCTAAAGAGAGATCATTTGGGCATTCAGATATGTTAACTTCTTTCCAGCTTAACTGTCTTAATATGATAATTATATCTTCACATTGCTAAAATTAACTCATCAGCCAAAACTATGAATTTGAATTGACATGCTTTTTATCCCCTGACTCTGATTAATTATTATTTTTAAGAATACAAAAAGCCTGGAAGAAAACATTAGTACTAAGAACCAGTCCACTGACCACACAGTAATTCTGCTTTATGTGCTAAATTATCAGGATATATACCTTGCTTTTCATTCACTCATAATAAACCATATCAGTATTCAGCAATCTCAAAATATTGTTATGGGTTGGTGGGGGAACAGGGATCCTCTCGATCCCTGGGTGCCAGATTCCCCCCACTAGACTCTTGGGTGCTGAGGTTTAATCAGAGCTTTCATTGTTAAGATGAGCTGACAGGCTGAGCATGTTTCTCTGCCAGACAGAAGGGCAGAGGGAGATGATAGTCCTGCCATTCTCGTTGGCATCCATCTGTTCTGAGAGACAATGGAGTGCAGCTCCAGGGGTGAAGTCAAACTGCTGTGGTAGAAGCACCAAAGTGACCTTCCCAAAAGGCCTGGGAAGTTGTGTACAGAGGTGCTGGGCAAACTTCATTAACCAAGAATCCTCAAATCTGGGATCCCCTTGAAACTGGTGCCAAAGTTTTATAAGTGTTTTGTAGCGAAAACCCCGTGTTTTGTAGTGTGCCACAAATGGAGTAATTGATGCGTCAAACCCGGGGGTTCCTAGTTAACACCCCAAAACCCAACATTGTCCTATCCACTCAAAACCGGTCTCGAGGTTTTGTAATCGTTTTGTACCATTTTGTAGCAAAACCCCCACAATTTGTAGCACCCCACAAATGGAGCAATAGGCACTCAAACCCGGGGCTCATGCAGTCACCCAAAAAAACTAAGGTTGTCCAATCCCCTGAAAACTGCTGCCAAAGTTTTGAAATTGCTTTGTACCGCTTTGTAGCAAACCCCCCACGATTTGTAGCACCCCATATGTGTTTTCATTTTACCACATGTGTTTTAGCTTTAGCAACTGGCCTAGGCTTTGCCTGTTGATTGCATCATCATCATCATCATTATTATTATTATTATTATTATTATTATTATTATTATTTATACCCTGCCCATTTGCTGGGTTTCCCCAACATCTTGGCTTGATGAAGCATGTGACCCTCACCTCTTTCCCAAGCTAGTGGGCCCTATCTAGGCTGTGGGTCCTTGTCTGCCTTCGCCTCCTAGAGCGTACCTCCCACTGCTCCCTATACCTCAGAGCCCACCTTGTTCTGGCCTGGAACCAGCAGCTGTGAGTCTCACCGGACCTGCCCCCTGCCTGGCAGGCAGGCCACTTCCATCTGGCCCAGGAAGACAGGGTCCTGGCAGACCACAGTTACAATGTACAGTACTGAAAAGGAAAGGTTTGAGGGAGACCCTGTTGCTGTGCTTGTTTTTTGTCAGAAATATCCCCATGGAAATAAACCCTTAATTCAGGGCCCCAAACAAATGCTACACTTATACAAATCATTTTAATTGGAAACATTTATCCATGTAATAATAGATGGGTTCCATGGACACTCACAAATGGTTTTGCCAAAGTCTATTTATTTATTTATTTAAAAATACAGACATACAAAAGAAAAGGAAACAAAAACATCTGAATCTATTATACCTAGAATAAAAGCCTCTGGCTTCTTGAGACTAGTCTTTTTAAAACATCCCCCCCCCCAACTCATTATGACTCATTTCCCAGTATTCCTTAGCTACTCTACCGGTCCACCATATAGGATAGAAAGTTCCTTTCATATAATTACATTTCCAACAATTACCCGACTCAGACTTATACATTTTTGCTAATTTACTTGGTGTCAGGTACCATCTATAGATCATTTTCACATAAATTTCATTCAAAGCATAGCAAGCCGTAAATTTCAGCCCTGTTTCCCCGCTTTCTAGTAACTACCAAAGACATCCTCAGCTACTTTATGAATGAGGCCAAGCTTCATTCATCTTCCTAACATTGTTCTGAACACCTAAGCCTGCTGAGAGAGAGATAACACTTGCTGATTTCCCATCTGGGCTCACGATGATGTTTCCAACTGCAAGACACATGACCAAAAGTACACTCAGAAAAAAACAATTTTAACAAACTTTATTCCATTATTCCATACTATAAACTCAAGCTGAGTCACAGATTCTAAAGGGATAAATTGGTTTGTGCACCTGTAAATCAAATGAAAGAGCCACGATGAATGGAATGTACATTTTAAAATGTCTTGCTCTGCTTTCTAGATGACATTAACAAGGTTCAGAAGTTAACTAGAATCAGTCTCTCCTTGAATTTCCTTTGCTGTGGAACGGCTAGTTTAATGTCGTTTACAGTGCGTCCTGGAAGGTCAGAAAGTTCCCCCGCTTGATTTTGAATATTGCTATTTCTGATGTCAGATTTTGCGTTCCCTAGAAATGGCGCTGATAGACTACCCTTTTGTCCTGTACAAAATGCAGAAGGTCCTTGCTGACAGATAATATGTAATACGTACATTGGAAGAACTGCTGCTGTTTTAGTCTGAATCATACAATGCCACACAGTTTATCTTTTGTGCAGCTCTTTTTAGAACCATGGAAGGAGAGACGCCTGCCCAGGCATCCGAAAATTCTAACTGCAAGAATAAAAGGTGCAGAATTTGCTTCTACCACCAGGAGGGACTGGTGTATAACTTCTGCACAGGCTGTTACTATTTTTCATTCAGTACGAGTGCATAGCAATGGGTAAGTGACTCATGAAAATCTATCTACAGTATATACCCAACGGCGTCAAATCTATGAAAGTCAGAGATGGGCAGATCGAATTCCAACATTGCTGCATTGTGCATCCAGCTATTCTTGCTTTCTGTTTTGACTTGAAGAATTTCTTAAATTACTTTCAGAATTGATGTATGTACAGTTTAACACTGTACATCTCCATTCCCCCCCTTTTTTTCATATTCTCGCTGGTCCGCATAAGTGCAGATGTACATTGATTAAGAGTGGTGATTTGCAAAGCATGTACCCAAATGGAGGCAAGTTTTCTTTCGAAAAGTCCCCATGAAAATTCTTCAGATTTTTAGTGCAAATTTATCCTAATAAACACATTTTTACATGCAGTTTCGACAAATGCACACATTATTTGCAAGCAATTTATCCTAATATAATGCATTTGTAAACTAATATATTTATGTTTATGCACACTTTTACCCAATATATGCATTTTTGTAGATATTAGTTTGTTGGAAAACTGCATCACAAAATTCGAATGGTGGATGCGTTTCAGTACTCATGCTGCGAATTGGATCAATTTGGCTTTAAACGTGAACTGAATTGAATTCCTTTTCCCAGCCTTACTCCTCACAATGTGGGAATCTTCTAAACACAAAACCCACCACTGTACATCTTCATATTGGCTAGTTTAAGGATTTATGCATTTGTCAATACCAAGGGTTTGGTCTAAAGAGTTTTCAATAATAATTAAATGATGGCCTGAAGACTGTATTTGTGAAACCACTTGGATTTCCCAAGGGTACTCACTAAAACCACCTCACCCAGCTGTAAAATAAATCAAGTATATCTTTTGATGCATTGTTCAATGAAATCACCATTCTCCCCCATTTTCCAGGCAGATGTGATGTTAGAACTAAAAAGTTCTGTCCAAAGAGCAGAAATCATAAACAGTTCTTCCTATATTTTATTTCCACAGGAATATCATCTTCAAATAGAACATTTCTGCACCTAAGCTGAAGTTCCCTCCTGAAATATTTTTTGCTGTGGTTTCTAACCGTGCGGCTTTCTCACACAGAACAAGTTTTTCCAGTATTCTGGGTAATCTTTGCTCGTTCCCACACAAATAATGAAGCTGTAAATAATGAAGCATGGAAATGCTAAAAACACAACTCAGCAGTATTTGAAAGGAATACGTCAGTGACAGCATTTAAGAAAAAGCCACTCAGCCTTAGGGCCATTGAAGAGGGAATAACTCTAAGGTTGCATTCACATGGCATTTTATCAGAATCCATGGAGACTGAGTACTTGTTTTCTGTATGTGGTCCACATGCACTCAGTGGGACGAAAATATGAATCCCTGTGGCCCACAAATAACAAAAGAATCAGCTGCCTGCCTGGATTCAAAACATGGGGCTAAGCTCAATCTCCAGCAGAACGGAGCCCCCAGCCGTAAAGTTTAAACTTGACAACAAGTCAAGCAGCAGCATAGCATTAGGAATACAGGGAACTTGAAGAAATACCATTAGTGGATGCCAAAAAGCTGTACACCAACTACAGCTAGGAGTTATTGTGAAGTGAATATGCTAAATATTGGAAATAACAGTAATTGGCAGATAGAAGAGTGGAAGTACCTATTTTTCTCTTTCTTCTTTGTTTCTTTTTATTCTTATTTAGTTGTTGATAGTTTTTTTATTAATGTTAAATAACATTAACTATAAGTATGATATATGAAGATACATACGGAGAGAAGATTGATAGAAGACATCTGTGTGATTTTTCTCAGCGTGTGAGGCTGAAAAAGATGGGAGCTGTCCCAGTTGGGAAGATGTGGATCTTTGCGAAATGAGTATTAAGATAGAAGGTAGATAGAATATAAAATTTTGTGTTTCTGTGGGTGTGTTTCTTTTTCCTTCTTCACTTTTTCTTTCCCTTTTCTTTTTTATTATTTTGTTCTCTTTACATACAGTGTTACCTCGGGTTACATCCACTTCAGGTTACATATGCTTCAGGTTACAGACTCTGCTAACCCAGAAATAGTGCTTCAGGTTAAGAACTTTGCTTCAGGATGAGAACAGAAATCGTGCTGCGGTGGCCCGGTGGCAGCAGGAGGCCCCACTAGCTAAAGTGGTGCTTCAGGTTAAGAACAGCTTCAGGTTAAGAACAGACCTCCAGAACGAATTAAGTACTTAACCCGAGGTACCACTGTATCAGCTTTGTTGGGTTTTTGTTGTATACATTGAGAACCTTTAATAAAATTGAGTTTTTTTAAAAAAGGAATATAGGTTTTTAGACCTTCTTATCCCATTTCCGCTCACAAACGGCACTCCTCTCTTTCTACCCATCTTGTAATAGACAGTGAGAGGGCGAGCATTCTGTCGGTGGTGGAGAGGTGGGGCAGGTAGAATTTTGCTTCTTGCACTTCTGCTGCCTGAGGCAGGTACTTCACCCTGCCTCATGGGGGGACCAGTTCTGCTAACAGGGCATGCACTAAGATAGCTTCCCTGCCCAAGGAATGTGCAAAAGCAGACAGTCAGGCAATTGTAAATTTGCTTGTGCATTTTTCTGCAGGTTTGAGGGATCAACCTACCCCACCACCAACATAGATATATAAGGCTAATCTCCTGTTGCAGCCTTACTAACCCAGTGGAAAAGAAATAAAAGCAATTGTAAATTCTCAGCACACACTTTCTAGGCTGCTGCCCAATATATCTGATGTATAAATGCTGAATTTGGTTTGCTTGTACAATTTTCTTTTCTGGTAAAAACTGAAGACTCAACGGGTCTTTTCAGAAATGCTCCACCACCTCCTAAGGCAGATGGCTTGCTTTCGCTTACCAGGAGGGAGAGGGGCAAGGTGGTGAGGCGGTCCGTGTGGTGCAACTGCATCAGCAGAACCAATCCAGCACTCCTGCTGGTGCTCTTGCACTGCACAGAACAGCTCCCTGTTCCCTCGCTTCTTGCCCTGCTGATAGGTAACACTGACCCAGCTGCCAGGAAGCTAGCGTAGTCACTGTGTCCCATGCACTGAGCCATTTCTGTACATGACCTGACAGCCCTTTAGTAAACAAAGCATTTTTTTTTCTTGCAATGGAGAGCCCCAGGTCCATAACAGTGGCAGATCAAGCTTGCAATTCTCTGCATAATTATATGGGACCAAGGCCTGTTGTTTGTGTGGAGCTTGCTTCCAAGTAAGGATGCATGTGATCAGGGTATTAAGAGCAAACAAAAATAGAAGCAGAAAAAATCCCCCTTAAAAAGTTAACTACCCTGAAGCATCCCTGATGCTTTGTGCTAGGTCTTCTACCTCTGAACCGTGTTTTCCAATAAGCAGTGTTTTTTGTAGAGAACCTCATTCATATAGGTCACAGAGTATTTATAGTCAGACAGTCACATATTGCTGCATTTCACATTGTCAGAAGTCGAACTAGAACGGTGCAGATGGACAAAATAGCAGGTACCCTGCACACACAACCCAGAACCCCACATTCTTCCTTGATGCTTTGCTCTCCCTGCTTCAAGAAGATCCGGAAAGGACTTCTATCAATGCCAAACGTCTAGGACACGTGTGTTAAAAGTGAGTTTCTTAGAGGGTTGATCAAAGTCTCTGGCTGGATACAGCATCAGTTAACAAAGCCAAAATATGTTGCAGTTGCTGGCCAGCGTGTTAGAGGGAATAGCAGTAGTATAGCTAAATATGGAGCAAGCAATTAGCTAGGTCTTTTGCAAGCCAACTAATCTCACATCACTTGGGGTGAGAAGCGTCAGGATGATTAATCCAATTTAAGAGGTGAAGTTGCAGGGGCAAAGAGGCCAAACAGCTTTTCCTAAGGTGCCAGGGTGGGCCTGAATAACTCTGTGTGGCAGAGACAGTATTAAAAGGGGGCTTTTCATATGCTTCTATGTACAGTGGTACCTCGGGTTACAGACGCTTCAGGTTACATACGCTTCAGGTTACAGACTCCGCTAACCCAGAAATAGTGCTTCAGGTTAAGAACTTTGCTTCAGGATGAGAACAGAAATCGTGCTCTGGCAGCGCGGCAGCAGCAGGAGGCCCCATTAGCTAAAGTGGTGGTTCAGGTTAAGAACAGTTTCAGGTTAAGTACAGACCTCCGGAATGAATTAAGTACTTAACCCGAGGTACCACTGTAGTGTTCTCCATCAGATGTCATGGCTGGGTGTTGTTGTTTTTTACCAACACACTTTTAATTACTAGAACTGTTGGGAAACAGCCATGGCAGGACAGGAGTGGCATGGTGAATGAAAAACCAAGCTACTGTAGCTGTGTATGCTCAGTATATATTGTGGGATGGATGGGCTTGTTCCCACTGGCTCTACTACCCATGTGCATTGAACTAAACCTGTACATAGCACACAAAAGCTATACGTGCATATGATCTGTATACAGGATCCATACCCTTTTAATGTACAGGGTGAAAATTGCTCTGACGGAACTGACGGTTAGACAACTTGCACATTTACCTAGGGTTCTTGGGATGCCTTCCTGTGAATTAAGCAACTTTTCTCTTGGCCTATAATCTGTAAGGTAGGTTTAAGTATAAATTGCTACCAGGAGCAACTTTGGAAGAGGATGGTCTTCAAGGCTAAGAATATGCCATTTTCATCCCAGTACCCATATTATTTGGTTTGTGTGCTAGGGGCAGGATTGGAACTAGGGCAAAGAGCCCCCTCTGCCAGCACTGTGGCCATGATCCAAAGAGGGGTCTCTGCAGTTGCAGCTGGCCTTGAGGTCTGATCATAGATGCCTTGCCAGTTCATAAAAGAGTTAGACCTAAGAGCTTACTTAACACTCTTAGCTCTCTCTTCCTCTCTCTCTCTCTGAAGCCAATAGGATTTAAACATTGGCTGGATCATGTCCACTGATGATGTCAATTGATTGGAAACTCCAGCTTCTCCTGAGCACCAAAACACTGCCACATGCCACACTCTCGGGGTCATTTATTTTGGAAACCCCCTTTTAACTTTAACTCCTTCGCCTTTAACTCCCTCTTCCTCCCCTTCCCATGCCCATGCAATGCTCTGTTGACCTCCTGCCATTTAGCTGGTGTTTTCCTGTGCAAACTGCATGGCCTCCTTTGACTTGGAGAGCCAGGGCTAGTTCTCAAGACAAATCTGCAAAAAGTTCCTGCAGCTGCAACTAGCTTCGTCCCTAGAGCCAAGAAAGATTGGGGATGTTCATATTGTTCATTTTCCACTGCAAAATGTCACGGAGCATAAACTGACTTAATTCAAGAGATGGAGCTGAATGATAAATAAACCAGAATCCCTTGGGGAACTGGATGCCTTTCTGGAAATTGCTGTCTTGACTTGGACGTGCAGATTATTTACCATGCCTGTTTTTAACCAGAAACTTTGCACACATTTGTCTCTTTCATTACATCTTATTTCCAGATGCATTGTCAGCTTCCCTCTACATAAGGAATGATGAACCCAGCACCCTCCAGATGTTGCTGGAACAGAACTCTCTTTATCCTTGACCATTGGCCAGGCTGGCTGGGGTTGATGGCCAGGGCTCTGAAACACAACCCACTAGCTGTGTATAGCTTGAGAAACCTGGACTGCATTCCAGAATAGGTCTGTACTAAAGCAATGGTGAGGAACCTGTGGCCCTCTTGATGTTACTGGACTCCAGCTGTTGCACTCATATCCGGCACGCAGTCTTTCCATAGGCAGCCAGGTTCTCCATATGTTCTACAGTTCCAGGCTGCATAACCAACATTCACAGTCAGAGGGGTTACCAACTGGTCACTCCAGCAGCTATTTTGTTGGTGCTGTGATGGGGTGCTGGCTTGCACCATATCCCATACTTCTTTGTGGCGAAATGGATGCGGTGATCACTGATGCAAAGGGGAGCTATTTTTACATTTATTTATTTTTTAAATGATTTTTATTAAGGTTTCAGTAAAAAATTAAACAGAAAAACATAAAAAAGAAATACAAAATACACAGTACATAATCCAAAGAAGAAAAAAGCACAGAAAACAAAAAACAACAACAAAAAAAAAGAAACAGAACAATTAAAAACAATATCACCTTTTCATTTCCGTTTTTAAATTTACTTATTTTCTGGACCTCCTCATACCTCCCTCTTTTGTATTCCAGTTCAAATTGTTTGTCCAGCAATTTCTTTCCCACTTTTTTAATCCCAATCTTTAATCTTAATATAATATAGCATTAAAATTTTACCTCTTAAATACCAAATTTCCATTTCCTTAAACTTCTTTAATCCTAATCTTTAATCTTAGTCTATCTATAACTTTAAATCCTGTACAGCTGGAAACCACTTATTTTCAATCCAACATCACTCTAACATTCTTTAATTTTGCAGTGTTTCTGTAAATAATCTTTGAATTTCTTCCAATCTTCCTCCACCGACTCTTCTCCCTGGTCACGGATTCTACCAGTCATTTCCGCCAGCTATTTTTACATTTATTTCCCCCTCCTCAATGGGAAGGAAATTCTAGGTCCAGGGCCAGTGTCGATTTGTGCCATGGTGTAGTCATGGTGCAAGTGAGTAGATCTACTATATATTTTGGAAAGTTGTTGACTCCCTCCAGGCAGACAGAAGGTGTAAATGGGTGAATAAACCCTATTTCTTAATGCACGACAGTCCCCACTATGTCTTCTGTTCTCCAAAGAGACACAGACCCTGTGTGTGCGCCTCTGGCCCCATGCGCTCTTGCCACTGCTTGGCGGAGAGAGGGACAGGCACCGGGCTTTTGCAACAATATGGACGGGGCCATGCATCTAGAACAGGCTTCCTCAAACTTGGCCCTCCAGATTTTGGCCTACAACTCCCATGATCCCTAGCTAGCAGGACCAGTGGTAAGGGATGATGGGAACTGTAGTCTCAAAGCATCTGGAGGGCCGAGTTTGAGGAAGCCTGATCTAGATGCACAACTGGATGCACATCCTTACCATAGAGCTGTATCCAGACTTAATCATGCTTAGAGATGCAATGTCTAACTTAAAGTCCCATTGATTTCATACCCTCCAACATTTCTCCAGTGAAAATAGGGACGTCCCATTCCATAATGATCATTTTACTATTTATTGCCGACACATCTTGCTGGGTTGCCCCAGCCACTCTGGGCAGCTTCCAACATATATAAAACATAATAATACCTTAAACATTAAAAAAAACCTTCCCTATACTTCAGATGGCTCGGGGGTTGGATAACTCCATACTCTCCAACATTTATCCAATGAAAATAGAGACAACCTAAGGAAAAGTGGGACATTCTGGGATTGAATCAGAAATGGGGATGGCTTCTCTAAATCAGGGATGGAAAATAGGGACACTTGGAGGGTTTGTGATTTCAGTGAGTCTACTCTGAGCATAAGGCTGGTTACAGCCAAATAGGGGTTAGTATGTAAGAAATTTTAATAACAATTATAGCTGTGTCTCGTTATTATTCCCCGCCACACACACACACCATCCCTTAATCCTCAAAGAATTTGAGCTCCAGATTCAAAAGATATAGTTGCAGATATAGCTGATCCTTGCTTCAAGCCCAGTCATGTAAGCTCTAATACATCTGCTGTTGCATAATATTAAAAACACAAAGAAAGAAAATATCCAGAGAAAGTATAAGGTAAAGGTTTTCCTTTGGGATGTGCTTGAGCCAGTCACCGTCTTGCTCTAACTTGCTCCCTTTCAAAACATTTAACCTATTAACTCCCTGGAATTTGGATGGGCGTTCTAAAGGTTTTATATATACAATGTGTAAACCACCTTGGGCATGCAAAGCATGTTGTAGAATCTCCACTTTGGTTTTACAATTTATCAGTAACTATATATAGAGATAGAGAGAGAGAGAGCGAGAGAGAGAGAGCAGTGATGTATGGAAGTGAGAGCTGGACCATAAAGAAGGCTGATCGCCGAAGAATTGATTCTTTTGAATTATGGTGCTGGAGGAGACTCTTGAGAGTCCCATGGACTGCAAGAAGATCAAACCTCTCCATTCTTAAGGAAATCAGCCCTGAGTGCTCACTGGAAGGACAGATCGTGAAGCTGAGGCTCCAATACTTTGGCCACCTCATGAGAAGAGAAGACTCCCTGGAAAAGACCCTGATGTTGGGAAAGACGGAGGGCACAAGGAGAAGGGGACGACAGAGGACGAAATGGTTGGACAGTGTTCTCAAAGCTACCAGCATGAGTTTGACCAAATTGCAGGAGGCAGTGGAAGACAGGAGTGCCTGGTGTGCTCTGGTCCATACCCCACCCATTTGGTTGGGTTTCTCCAGCCACTCTGAGCAGCTTCCATCAGAATATTAAAAATACAATAAAACATCAAATATTAAAAACTTCCCTAAACTACAACTCCTATCATCTCTAATCATTGGTCATTGCTGGCTAGGGCTGATGGGAGTCCAACATAGATAACATTACATTTTCCAGCAGTTCCCCTTCTCTTTTTCTTATTGATGTAGTCTCATTGGGGGCATTTTTTGTGCAAGAACATCCAACCAGCTTTAGCTGAACAAACTGAATTTGCTGCTGTGTGATTGAATCCCACCCACCAAAACAGCAACAGTCTGGTTCTCCTAGCTCAACATTGCCCATGCTGACTAGTTGCATCTCTCCAGACAGGGATCTTTTCCAGCCCAGCCTGGAGATGCCAGCGATTGAACCTTCTGAAGGCAAAGCATGGTCTCCACCACTGGCCTACATACAGACATCCACTTGCTTTATTAATTGCTACTACCACTGTCAAAGAAGTAGGCAGGGGAAACAATGGCGCTGTGGAATTTCGCTCAGTTAGCCAGAGAACGATGCCAGCCACTCAGTTCCTTCCTGCAAGGGGTAAAGGATGAAAACGAGGACTTCCTTCCTTGCAACCCCGAAGCAGCGGTATATGCCCTCAGTTCCTCTCGCACAGCAGCGAGAAATGTAATTTTGGCTTGGAAATGGCATTTGCTCGTTTGTCTCCAGGAATCCACAAGTTTGGCAACTCGCTCAGCTCAGTTCCTTAGTAACATGCGAACATGGTCTGCGTACACAATAGAGCAGTGGTCCTCAAAGGCTGAAAGAGGATGGCAAGTTATGGTGGGACGATTCAAGGACTATCTATATTGTATTTGGGGAATAATTCATTTCTGTATGCAGCTGCATTGCTTTATAGTTTCTGGATGTCCCCCGATCGCATTGGAAAGTAGCTGTGTTCTATGTTATAAGTCAAGCACTGCTGGGAGTTGTTTCCTTTTTGTTTTCCAATGTATTTCTTATCAATTAAAAAAAAAAATTCTTATCAAAATTAAATTAAATTCTTATCAATTAAAAAAAAATCATCCCAGAGAAAAAAGCTTGAGAACCACTGCAGTAGTGGCTTAAAGCACAGTGAGGTCCTTTCAAGTCACATTTGCACATCGCTGTACATACCAGATGTCTTCATCAGATGCACATTGCCTGTTTGGTTTCCCTGCTCCTTCAAACCCCCCAACCCCAAAATCCTATTCTTTAAACCAGGCATAGGTAAACTCCGTCCCTCCAGATGTTTTGAGACTACAATTCCCTCATCCCTGACCACTAGTCCTGCAAGCTAGGGATGATGGGAATTGTAGTCCCAAAACATCTGGAGGGCCAGAATTTGCCTATGCCTGCTTTAAACTGTCACCTGCGTGTGTGCAATAGCTGTTTCAAATGTACACACCTCAGCTTCACTGCAGAGTGAATGTGGCTTACATTTTACCTTTCAGGCTGAAGCTCATTTGAGGGGATACGCACCAAACAGCAATGCTGTGTGCACACAGTGCTGGATGTAAGATCCAATAATCAACATTTGCAGCTCCTGATAACGTAAGGAACTGTTCGTGGCATCAGTAGACAACAGAGACGGGTTACTCACCAGAGCTAGCAGGCTGTTGTGTCTTATGATAGTCATGCAGTTAGGTCATAGAAAAGGGATATGCAGTAATGATATGTGCTCAGGGTTACTTTTGTTCAGAGACTTTTTGATCACTTCTGTAACTCTCGTTTGCAGGACCACATCTAAGTCTAATCCACTTTGCCAAGTGTTTCAGCATCACTGCTAATTAGCCCCAGAGCTGCCACAATCTATTGCAGGAGTTCCTGTTTTTATTACTGCTTTCCGGTGGCCTATTTGATTTTTTGTTGTTGCTGCTTTTTGTTGTTGTTTAGTTGTCTCCTTAGAATCCAGCTGCCTCCCCGCTCTTCAAATTGCATATGGCACATTTCCAAGCTGCTTCAGAGAGAGTTTGTTTTCGTAATCTGGAATATCCAGGGTTGAGACAAAGGTTGAATGAACCAAGAGCCCTGAGTTGCAGGGGAGGGGCATTGATCAACCTTCCTGCCCACTCTCTCAACTCAAGCGTGTTGCCTCGGTGTTCTCCATAGATCCCCAAAGAGCTTGCAGCGAATTGTGAACTCTATCCAACTTGGCGTACTGAACATCACACCAAGCCAAGCAAATACATTACATATAATAACTGGAGCTATAATAAGAGCAAAAACAAAAAGCCCAAACAGAAGAAATGGCTAGCAAGCAGCTTTGTCCCAAGACATTTGACTTATACCCTCCAACATTTCACCGATGAAAATAGGGATGGCCTATTCAATAATAATAATAATAATAATAATAATAATAATAATAATATTTACACCCTGCCCATCTGACTGGTTTGACCCAGCCACTCCAGGTGGCTTCCAATATATATAAAAACATAATAAATCATTAAATGTTTTTTAAAAAGTTCCATATAGAGGGCTGCCTTCCGATGTCCCCTGAAGGTTGTATTGTTACTTATCTCCTTGGCGGGGGGTGGGGGTGGTCACATAACCCCATACCCTCCAACATATCTCTTCTCGGGAGCCAGTGTGGTGTAGTGGTTAAGAGCGGTGGACTCGTAATCTGGTGAACCGGGTTCGATTCCCTGCTCCTCCACATGCTGCTGCTGGGTGACCTTGGGCCAGTCACACTTCTCTGAAGTCTCTTAGCCCCACTCACCTCACAGAGTGTTTGTTGTGGGGGAGGAAGGGAAAGGAGATTGTTAGCTGCTTTGAGACTCCTTAGGGTAGTGATAAAGCGGGATATCAAATCCAAACTCTTCCTCTTCTTGACAAAAATAGGGATGTCCCAAGGAAAAGCGGAACATTCTGGGATCAACTCAGAAACCAGGATGGCTTTTGTAAATCTGGGACTGTCCCTGGAGAATAGGGACACTCGGAAGGTCTGTTGACCCCAGCTGTGTTGACTTCTGTCTCCCTTCCAACTCGAAGATTCTACGTTTCTATGAAAGCACTGCACAAGCTGGAACTTCCGGGTTGGCGCCATCGCCGAATGGCGGACTCCCTCCGAGCTCCGGAGGGAGTCTGCTCGGCAGGGGCTGGGTCCTACCGCGCCGGCGACGCGGGGACCCTTAAAAACCACGGGCACGGAGTCCGTGGACATGGGTGACTCGGCTTGCACCATTAGCGCCCTCCCAACTCGTGAAGGAGCCTTTTTAAAGGCTTCGGATCGGGTGCCGGGGAGCGGCGCGGTGCTTTGAGTCTTCTGCTTTCCCTGCCGAGCGCAGCCGCATGCCATTCGACGGAGAGCGCTGACTTCTTCCATTGAAAATTTGGACTATTAACAACAACCCGTGAGTAATTGGGAAACCGGGTTTAAAATTTTGGATTTGGCACGAGCGGGGGCGATTTAAAAAGGAAGTCAATCCCCCCCTCTACTGTAAGCATTCCAAAACAAGGACTGAGTAACCAAGGTCCAAAGGGAAGTATATTTCTGATAAAAATCATTAATTCCACGATGCGAAATTATAAGAACTGTGCTGGAGGAGAAGAGTGGAGGGTGAGAAGGAAAATGCAACCCCCCCCGGGAACCGGGGCGATTCGCGGAGCCTGGTGAAGAGAGACGGAGACTTTGACAGCTGTCAAAGTAGCTGTCAAAGCTGGAGAATATAAAGAGGACTTTGTTACGAGGACTTTGCTGGTTAATTTTGTTACAATTTGCTATAATATGGATATAAACTGTCGGAAAATAAGGAACAACAATTTGACTTTTGGATCAGAGGATACAAAGTTATTACAATCCCCCTAGAGGGGTATCGGGACATTACAAGAACGGTCGTAAGCGGAAAAATACTCCGGGATTCACACAGGACTTGTTATCTTCTGGGAAAGCTGCAAAACTGAAATAGTATTTTGTCTACAGAGGTATTTACATTAAAGGAGACAATAGAATTTTCTATTGAAGAAAGGAAGGGACTGGACGTAAGTTTTTGTTCCTGAATAACAAACCTCTGTAGAGATACCAGATTTCTGAATTAGAAAGTTTTAGCAGCTGAACAGGACAAGAAACCTGAGAAAGTGAGGAATAAGAAGAACAAAGGACTGACTACGACACGGAAAGAACAATGGGAGGAGTGGTAAAGATCAAGGAAATTAAAGGCCTTTGTTAGATTGGACACTTGAAGTTAAATATCATTAAAATTAATAAATTAAAAGAAAACCGGCAAGATGGAATTGGGGAGAAATTCGGCCATGAATTGAGACTTCCAGGATGATAATGTATAGACTGATGGACATGGGGAATTTAAACCGGGGAAAGGGGGGGGGAGATTTGGAATCCAAAGGCTGTGTAACAATCTTTTGAATTTTTTTTTCTATATCTCTTATTTTCTATTTCTTTATATAACTTACGCATGTCATTTTATTTTGATTGGACGTGTTTAAAAAAAAGGGAATTTGTGGAAGGAACTGGGGTGGATCTTGGGGAAAATCTTTTTTCTTTTCTTGTTAATGATGTGGGACGGTGCAAGATTTGTACAATTCAATCTGGATAGTGGGTTAAACAAATCAAGCTTCAAATTGGGAGTGAGAGCTTGTAGAACCAAATTAAGGAAAGGGGAATACAGTTCGGGGGGGAGGGGGGGAGTCCCAGAAAGTAGGCAATGAAAGTAAGGTTTTAAATATCTTTTTTTTCTTTTTTTTTTCCTTTGTATTTCTATATTTCTGGAAACTTTAATAAATATGATTTAAAAAAAAAAAATGAAAGCACTGCACAAGCTAAGGCCACAGTTCAGTAGTAAAACTTCTGCTTTGTATGGCGATGGTTCCAAGGATCTGTTGTCAGCATCTTCAGGTAAAGCTGGGAAGGTTCACTGTGTGAAGAAATGCCAGGCAGCATAGACAATACTGAATGATGTTGACCTATGGTCTGATCTGGTGTAAGGTAGCTTCCCCTGTTCCGTGATCAGCGAGGGAATGTGCATGAAAAGCAAGAGCTGCTTAAGCAACAGGGTGAATCTCCATTTGCAAACTAGCAAAATACAAAGGGTAATTTGAAAAGCGAACCTATGCCTTGATTCCTTTGCAGAAAAACATATGTGCAGATTTAGAGCCGAGCACACCAGCAGGGGAAGCGTGGTGATCAAACTGTGAAATCTCTCTGTAAAATAACGACGAACCAAAATAATATACACAACTGCTAGTGTAATTTTTTTTTTTTTTTTAGCATAATTAATGGAAATGCTGCCTGACCTGAATTATACCAGGCATGCTATATTAATCTCTGAGTTTAACATTTACTAGTCGGCATATTATGCCACGTAATAATTAGCTGTGAAAGAGGCCAACCCTATTTGCATGAGCAAAACATTATCTCTCTCAAAAATGCTGAAGGCAATCAATGAGGCTAATGAGATTTTATGAGAACCACCTGCTGGTTGCATTCCCTTGGATCAAATGGCTTTGATGGAGGTAGGAAGAACCTTTAATTAGGTGCAGAACAATATTCCCATAAATACCCAAATGGGACAGACAGTTCAGGTTGCTAACTTGAAATAAAACACAGATAAGTAGTAGTCGGGTCTGAAAGCATTGGGACGCAGAAAGAAAGAAAATATCCCATGATCCAATAGAGCAAGAATGGGGAAATTTTGGCCTGCAGGTCAATACTTGGCCTGCAGAAGTTAATATTTGGTCCATGAGGCTGTTTTCCTAAAATCACACCCGCCCATCCCACACTTGCTATCATGGGTAACATCAGGTATGATGAGGCAGACGCCCATCATCTGTAGCTACCAGGATTCAGGGATGATGGGAATTTACTCCAAAAAAACTCCAGCTAGAAACCCAAGTTTGGGAAAACCCAAGTTTGGTTTTGGAGGGACCACAGGTGCCCCACCCCTGCAAAATAATAATAATATAATAATAACAATTTATTATTTATACCCTGCCCATCTGGCTGGGTTTCCCCAGCCACTCTGGGCGGCTTCCAACAGAATATTAAAATACAATAACCTATTAAACATTAAAAGCTTCCGTAAACAGGGCTGCCTTCAGATGCCTTCTAAAAATCTGGTAGTTGTTTTTATCTTTGACATCTGGTGGGAGGGCGTTCCACAGGGCGGGTGCCACTACCGAGAAGGCCCTCTGCCTGGTTCCCTGTAACTTGGCTTCTCACAGCGAGGGAACCGCTAGAAGGCCCTCGGCGCTGGACCTCAGTGTCCGGGCACAATGATGGGGGTGGAGACACTCCTTCAGGTATACTGGATCGAGGCCGTTTAGGGCTTTAAAGGTCAGCACCAACACTTTGAATTGTGCTCGGAAACGTACTGGGAGCCAGTGTAGGTCTTTCAAGACCAGTGTTATATGGTCTCGGCAGCTGCTCCCAGTCACCAGTCTAGCTGCCGCATTCTGGATTAGTTGTAGTTTCCGGGTCACCTTCAAAGGTAGCCCCACGTAGAGCGCATTGCAGTAGTCCAAGCGAGAGATAACTAGAGCATGCACCACTCTGGCGAGACAGTCTGTGAGTCAACACTTTAAAAAGAATTGCTGCACTATTCAGGGTCTCATTCGAGCATTCACATATTCCTACCGCTCAAGCAGACTGTTTCACCACACTCCATGGCCGGGCCCCACGGAGCTGCACCCACTTGGCCTGCCCTCATTATCTAAAATCAGGGCTGATTTTATTTTTAAAAAGAGGACCACTGGAAGCTTTTCCTGTGTCTTCTCGCTTCTTCTCAATGCACGCGCAGGGCGCGGCGTATGAGTCGGCATCTCTCAACACAAAAAGAGCCAGTCATCACCTTGGGAAATTGCTGGGAAGTTGTTCCACTCATATCATGTTTGGGATCCTGAAGCACGGCATGAGTGGAGGCAGCTAGTGGCCCATAAGTGAATACTTTTTAAAGCTCACTTTTCTAGTAGAAAAGCTCTATACGTGCCCCCAAAGAAAGGGACCTTGACTTGTATCCAACTAACTTTTATTAAGAGTAAAGGTAAAAGGTAAAGGGACCCCTGACCATTAGGTCCAGTCATGGCCGACTCTGGGGTTGCGGCACTCATCTCGCTTTACTGGCCAAGGGAGCCGGCATACAGCTTCCGGGCCATGTGGCCAGCATGACTAAGCCGCTTCTGGCGAACCAGAGCAGTGCATGGAAATGCTGTTTACCTTCCCGCCAGAGCAGTACCTATTTATCTACTTGCACTTTGATGTGTTTTCAAACTGCTAGGTTGGCAGGAGCAGGGACCGAACAACGGGAGCTCACCTTGTCGCGGGGATTCTAACCGCCGATCTTCTGATCGACAAGCCCTAGGCTCTGTGGTCCGTTTATTAAGGTCCGTTTATTATTCAAATTAATGAACCTAAGTTACCCTTGTTTATTAATTTTAGTGGGCGTGCTTTGACTAGCATTGGACGCAGCCTCTTTTGCCGCTTGATTATTTTTTATTTGCTTGATTATGGCAGTTTTGAACACAGCTTATCCCTTGCTGCAAGTCACAGGTGGATCTTTTGCCACATGAGGTGAGGCTGCCATTTTGAGTTAAGACGCACCTGATACCACAGAGAGTCACTACCACTTCAGGCAGAGCATGGGCAGTGCTTGGATTTAACTAATTCTGATAACCAATTCACTGAATTAATTAAAAACATCTTTGAATTACACCTGAAAGTAGTTCCTATAATTCCCAGATGAACCAAACTAAGTTCCTTTTGCATTGGAAGTCTAGGAAATTTTTAATCACTTTACTTTTAATTCAACCATTTTTCATTGCACTTAACTCTGTGTTTGATTGTGGCCATTGTATTTACCTATCTGAAAAGTGATGCAGCTGTTTAAGCTTAAATATCATAACCAGGGGTCGGCAAGGCTTACCGGGCGTGGGCCGGATCACTCCCGTGGAGATCCTCCGTGGGCCAGACTGGTGCAGCGCGACAGCAAAAATCACATCTGTGCATGTCTGTGGCACCAGAAATCGCTTCTGCGCATGCAGAAGACACCTGCGCAGAAGCGATTTTCGGCATCTGGGCATGCGTGGAAGCAATTTTCGACACCACGGAAGAGAGTCCCTGTGCTGTGCTACGTCGGTTTAGCGCAGCGTGTGAGGACTCGCTGAGCGGGCGCCTTGGTTCAGGGGCGGCTCATGGGGCAGTTAAGCGACCCTCATGGGCCGTTTCTGGCCCATGGGCCTTAGGTTGCCGACCTCTGATCATAACTGTTTGGGGAAACTAAACGAAACAAAAAACCCTGCACATTATATTGTGTGTGCGTTTTGATGTCTTTACAGGCTGCATACACACAAACACATCTGTGGCACAAAAATGTAGTTTTTCCTCAATCTGGACTCATTAATGCTCATCCTCAACACCCAGCGTTCAATTTAGATTTATTCTAGATCCTGCTGTTTACAATGGTGAGTGCGGTTACTTGATACCATTTGAAACATATAAATGTTCTGTGTGTACGCAGCCTTAGTCATATATATATGTTATACTTTTTGACAGAGCAGTTTGTAGAATTCTGTACCCTCTGGACTAGGGTTGCCATATTTCAAAAAGTAAAAACCAGGACACCCCGAAAGTTGTTGAGCTTTTTAGAAAGACCCACAATTGCAGGCAGCGGGGATAGTCACTGGAGAAGGGAAAACATCTTGCACACATTTGGAGCCACCCTTTTGTTTATTATGACTTCCATTTTTCCATGGCTGAGGCCTAGCAATAAAAAAAGAGTTAACTACCACCGTTGGGCAGACTCCAACTTTAAAAATGTACATTTGTTTCCTTGAACCGAAGCAAGGAATAAGTGCATTCATTTCTGTACTGTGCCTCCGCTAGTGGTTTTCAAGTAAATCTTACTGTACACAGGTGAGCTGCCTGCACTGATATTTACAGGGGAAGTAGGTGTTAAGTTGTGGGCAAACATATCAGACGACACAGCGATTCTTCAAACAGCTCTTCTTTATTCAGATGCCAGAACAGAACTAAACTGAGGGGCTCAGTCAGCCTGCTTATATAGAGCTCCAGAACAATGTAACTGTTGCCATTTTCTAAAACTATCCAATCACTGAACGTCACTTTTTGATCCTTCATTTGCATACAAAACTATCCAATCACTGAACGTCACTTTTCGATCCTTCATTTGCATAACTATCTACAGTATCCCCCTGCTGGCCCAGGGTGAGAACTTCAGTACATAACACCCCTCCCCACCGAGATAAGGCATTAGTTATAATCGTAATGGTTTCCTTATATACAGCACTACATGTAATGGTTCAATTAGGCACAAAGGCATATCGGTTACATTTCCCATACTTAGACCAACAGTGATACATGTCCAACAACATAGTCCTTTAAATAAGTTGGGCGCTTGGAAACTCTGCCAGACCACCGGGGACTGGTAGCCAAGTCCGGGGGGCCACACAATTCTTGCTGAGGATGTGGTGCGACCCTAGGTGGCGTTGAAACCAAATCCCCTGGATCCGCTGCTGTGGGTGGAGCCTCCGCAAGTGGAGTGGTCTGAGCCTGTGGCAAGTCTGGCAGACCCTCTGAAGCGGCTTGGTTCGGCTCCACGCTGGCAGTTTGCGAGGGAGGTGTAGGTGAAGCCTCGCCATCTGTAAGTGTCTCTTCAGGAGCCACGAGCGCAGTTGGGGGCACCACGGTAGTGTCCAATTCCCCAACCCTGCGCCTAAGCTGGTCTATGTGCCGGCACCACAAGCATCCATCTTCGAGTGCCACCTGGTACGAGCGAGGTCCAGTGACTCCCACTACTGTGGCTGGCACCCAAGGAATGTCCCCCACATAGTTCCGGGCAAAGACCTGGTTTCCTGGAACAAATGACTGCACAGCTTGGGGGTTCGGCCACGGCAAAGTCTGGGTGCAGCCGGTCGAGCGGTGACCTGAGGCGTCAGCCCATAAGCAGTTGAGCAGGACTCCGCCCTGTGGCCGCATGAGGGGTGATGTGTTGCACGAACAAGTATTCGGCGACCCGCTCGTGCCAGTCTCCCCGGTCCAGGCGCGCCAGTGCCTCTTTTGCCGAGCGCACCATTCTCTCCGCTTGCCTGTTGCTGGATGGATGAAAGGGTGCCGTTAGGGCATGGCGGATGCCCAGTCCCAAAAGATACCGCTCAAAAGTGCCTGACGTGAACTGCAGTCCGTTGTCGGAGACAAGGACATCAGGACACCCATGCGTCGCAAACAGGCCTCGCAGCACCCGGATGACAGCCTTGGTAGGGGTGGAGGGCATCAGGGCCACCTCCAGCCATTTGGAATAGGCGTCCACCACTACCATAAAGGTCCGGCCGTGAAAGGGGCCAGCCAGATCGATGTGCACCCTCGACCAGGGTGTCTTTGGCGTCTCCCAGGTGTGTCCCTTAGCTGCCGCGGGTGCAGGCCTCGATTATTGGCACGCTTGACAGGCGGACACCCAGGCAGTGATGGCATCGTCCATGTTAGGCCACCAGACGTAACACCGAGCCAACGCCTTCATTTTGACAATTCCTGGGTGGCCAACGTGCAGAGCCTCCAGGACACGTTGACGGAGTCTTTGGGGAATCACAATGCGGTCTCCCCACAGCAGACAGCCATGATGAGCCGAGAGTTCATGTTGTCTGGTTGCAAAGGGCTGGAACTCCGATGCAAAAGGCCCTTGTGGCCACCCCCTCCACACCCAGTTGAGCACACAGCTGATGGTGCGATCCTGGGCAGATGCGGAGGCCACAGTGGCAGCCGATACAGGTGCTGCCGGAAGATCCTCAATCAGGAGGAGCGATGAAGCTGGAGCCGGGTCTTCCACAAATGCTGGAAGAGGGCAACGGCTGAGGGCGTCGGCATAGCCCATCGATTTTCCCGGGCGATGGACGAGCCGGTAGTAGTAGGCAGCCAGGAAAACAGTCCATCGCAGCATGTGCGGTGAGAGGACCGGTGGAGTTGGACGATCACCGGCGAGGAGGCCCAGGAGCGGCTTGTGGTCAGTGATGAGGTCAAAAGTCCTGCCATAGAGGTATTCATGGAACCTCTTCACTCCAGCCACAAGTGCCAGTGCCTCCTTGTCGAGCTGGCTGTAATTCCGTTCCGTCGGAGATAGCGTCCTGGAAAAGTAGGCGAGCGGTGCTTCTCTTCTGTCTGGAAAACGGTGACTAAGGACAGCGCCAATGCCAAAAGGTGAGGCGTCGCAGGCAAGGACCAGCGGCCTGGATTCACTGTACTGTACCAGCACACGGTCCGATGAAAGGAGAGCCTTGACCGCGTTGAAGGCCGCTGTCTCCCGATGACCCCAGGACCAAGGCGTCTTTGTGCTGAGGAGTCGGTGAAGAGGCTCAGCCACCATGGCTTTGTGGGGCAGGAACATGTTATAAAAGTTCAGCAGCCCCAGGAACGCCTGCAACTCCGTCTTGTTCTTTGGGATGGGGGCCTGCTGGATAGCGCGGATCTTGGATGTGGTCGGGTGAAGGCCGGAGGCGTCAATAAGATACCCCAGGAACTCTACCTGTGGAACGGCGATCTGGCACTTCTCCCTCTTTACCTTGAGCCCGGCCTCTTGGAACCTGGTCAGCACGGCACGGAGGCGCTCAAACAGCTGCTGGTGTGAGTCTGCGGACACCAAGACGTCATCAAAATATGGTACCACGCCCGGAAGCTCTTGCAGGAGATGCTCCATAAGGCTTTGGAAGATGCCAGGAGCCACACTCACCCCGAACTGCAACCGGCAGCAACGGAATGCCCCTCGGTGGGTGACGATCGTCTGGGCTTCAGCAGTGGCATCATCGACGGGCAGTTGTTGATAGGCTTGGGCAAGGTCCAGCTTAACGAAGACCTTACCCTCACCCAGGGAATGCAGCAGGTGTTGGACAACAGGAACCGGATAAGCGTGCTGCTGAAGTGCCTTGTTGATCGTGCACTTGTAGTCAGCGCAGATTCTCACCGACCCGTCTGGCTTGACAGGCGTGACGATGGGAGTTTCCCACTTGGCGTGGTCAACTGGCTCCAAAACTCCTTGGGCGATCAGCTTGTCCAGCCAGTGTTAAGTTGTGGGCGAACATAGCAGACGACACAGAGATTCTTCAAACAGCTCTTCTTTATTCAGATGTCAGAACAGAACTAACTGAGGGCTCAGTCAGCCTGCTTATATAGAGCTCCAGAACAATGTAACTGTTGCCATTTTCTAAAACTATCCAATCACTGAATGTCACTTTTCGATCCTTCATTTGCATAACTATCTACAGTATCCCCCTGCTGGCCCAGGGTGAGAACTTCAGTACATAACACTACTGATTTTCAGGGCTGAATCCAGGCTATGGGGGCAGACAGACTTATTAACTGGCCCATTCATTGTGGCCAGCGGGAGCTGCTTCCTTGTGGTATGATTTCATGCTGCTTCTGAGTATGACTAAGGAAACTGCAAGCCTGGACAATTTTTGTAGGTTTCCTCCAATCACTTACGTGATCAGCAATGGGTGAAAAAAAATCCCAAACCCTACATGATTTGATGCCAGTTAATACTATTGTGGTGGGCAACATTATGATGGAAGATTGGGAAAAGTTAAGGAAAACTGGTTTAAAATTTACAGATTGTTCCCTGTTGAAGGAGAATTATATGAAGATGATGTATGGATGGTATTTGACACCAGTGCAGTCAGGGAAAATGTACAAAACTAGTTCAAATATATGTTGGAAGTGTAAGGAAAAGGAGGGGACATTTTGTCATATGTGGTGGGATTGTAATGTAATCAAAAAAAATTGGGAAATGATATACAATGAATTGAAGAAAATGTTCCATCTAACATTTGTAAAAAAACTTGAAGCATTTTTGTTAGGGATTGTAGGAAAAGACCTGCCAAAAAAGGTGAAAAATATCTTCATGTATGCGACAACGGCCGTGAGAGTTTTAATAGCACAAGGTTGGAAGAACGAAGAAATCCCAACTAAAGAATCATGGCAAGAGAAATTGATGAATTATGCAGAACTGGCAAAACTGACACATAAGCTACGGGACAAGGACAACTGTGACGTTAAAGATGAATGGGAACCCTTTACAAAGTACTTGATGTTGCAACAAAGTGAATTGGACTCCTTGGCAGGTTTTGAATAAACACTCACAAACTCTTTATTGACAATAATCAGTTAGACAATTTAAGGATTTATACAATTTTGTAACATGCAGAGAACAGTATTCACAGAGAAACCAAAGATTGGAACTGAGGGGAGTTGGCGGGGGTTGGGGTCCTTTATGGGAGGGTGGGGGGAGGGAGGAAAATGGGGAAAATTAAGGATGTGATATTTTTGGATAATATGTTTTGTTTAAATTTCTAATAATTTTTTTAAAAAAAAATACTATTGTGGTGGGGTTGCATCATCAAGGAAGCAGCTCTCATGTTAGATGCATGTGCACATGTACCTCAATGTAGCTCAGCCTTTAGCTAAGCCTATGTGATCCCATACTGGGCACACGTTTTCCCTATAAACTGGACCATATATCAAGGTTATCTTGGAAGGCTCTTCTCCAGGTGTTCCTGCCAACTGATGTAAGGCAGGTGGTGGCTGGAGAGTCTTTTTGGTGGTGGCACCCCACTTATCGAATTACCTCCCCATGGTAGCCCTCACATGGCACCAACATTGTTTACCATTTGGTGCCGGGCAAAGTCGCTTTTTCTTTCCCCACTTCGTTTTCTTTAGTATGATGTACAGTAATTTGTTATATTTATGTATTTTAATCTTACTTTAATCTTCTGGAAGCTCTGAGCACATATCCATTAAATAAGAAAGTAGAGTGGACTCAAGGGAAGACTTATGGAAGGGCATCATCTAGTCCAACCCCCTGCAATGCAGGAATATTTTGCCTAACGTGGGGTTCAAACCCACAACCTTTCGATTAAGAGTCTCCTGCTCTACAGACTGAACCAAGATTTGGAGAAGCTGCTTTGCATGCAAAAAATCCCAGATTCAATTCCTGGTGTTTCCAGGCAGGGCTGCAAAAGACCCTCTTCTGAAACTCTGGAGATCTGATGCCTGTCAGTGTAAACAATACGGGGCTAGATGGACTAATAGTCTAACTCAGCATGGCAGCTTTCAGTCTTTTGAATACACACCTGCTATTTATTTCCCCCTCACACTCGGGGAGATACCTTCTGGGGATTGCTCTCCCAATATATTTTGAGTATACTTAGATCAGTAATCTTTGACTTTCTCAAAACTACTTCCAAGGATTGACACCTTAATGAGAACTCAAGGTGAATCACGTTGCCAGGACACTGAAGTACACGGTGCATACAGCGAGAAACAAATATTTGCCACGTAAAATATGTGTGATTCATAACTTGATGACTGTGTGAACTTGCATGTGTGAATAAGCCAACCCAAATATAAGCGAGTTTCCTCGCATGACCTCAAAGCCAATTCTTTCTTTCTCTTTCTTTCTTTCTTTCCCATTCACACCTTCATCCAGCCTTGGATTTCTTCAGGTTCCCAAGAGCACTGCATTAAGAAGAGCAGGGTGTTAACTCAAAAGTTACGACCTCCAGGCAACCCACAGTAGATGTGGTAACATCCACACGTTCACGTTGCTCGCTTGATTTCAAAGGGTTACCGATCAGCGAATAGGTGAAGCGACTCCACTGAGAAACATTTCAGCGGGAGCTCCTTGGAAGAATGAGGGGATGCGAAGATGGAAAGGCGTGAATGAAAACGCTGCGTAAAAGCAGCTCTGCGGACGAGGGGGGGGGGAGAAGAGATGTGGGAGAGTCTTTTCTTGTCATGTACATGAAAAAGAGAGTGTGTGTGTTTATACACACACTATTATCCCCCTCCCTGTACGTGACCACGGAGAGGTGAGCGCCTGCCTTCCTCCTCCGCGGTGAGGGAGGTGTTTCTCCTTCGGCATTAGGAGGGGCGTGTGCGGCGGCGGCGGCGGCGGCGGCGGCGGCTCTGGATTCTCCCTCCGCGCGCGCGTTACAGTGGGAGGAGTGTGTGTCTAGTCTGCGCCCCCCATCTCCGCCCTCCTTGTACGTGATTAGAAGGGGAGGGCTTGTATGTCTGCTTCTCCCCCTTGCTGGAGGTGGGGGGTGGGAAACACACACACACACACACACACACACATAAAAAAAAAACTAGGGCATTTCCTCGCGTGCGTCTGGGCGCGCGCGCGGGTGTGTGTCTGTGCGCGCTTGCCTCTCTCACAATAATCACCTCCCACCCGCCCACTGACGCTTCGCTTCTTGCAAAGGAGATCGCGCCGCAGCCGGTTGCCGAGCGATGTGAGGCGGGGAGGCTCCAGCTTCGCCTGCCTTTGCCTTGCCTCTCTGCCTCTCTCTCTCCTCCTTCCAGCGCTTTCCCCCACCCCGTTCCCTCCTCTTGCAGGAGCCTCCTGCCTGCCCGCCCGCCCGCCCCGCCGCTCTCCTCCTCTCTCTCTTTCCCTGCCTTCCTTCCTTCCTTCCCTCCCTTTTCCCCGCCATGCCGGACCAGATCTCCGTGTCGGAATTCGTGTCCGAGACCAATGAGGATTACAAGTCGCCCACCGCTTCCAACTTCACCACCCGGATGGTGCAGTGCCGGAACACCGTGGCCGCCATCGAGGAGGTGAGCGAGCGAGCGGGCGGCGGCGCCGAAAGGGGGCAGAGCCCAGACCCAGACCCAGACCCAGACCAGCCCCTCCGCCTGGCCTGCGGGAAGGAGGAGGCGGCTCGACCGCCGCACCGAGCCCGCCCCAGCCCCCATAGCCCCCGGGCTCCGTGTGCCTCCCTAGCCCCCTGCGCGCCTGGCTATGGGGCTTCTCTGGGGAAGTGGGGAGGCTGCAAGAGGGAAGCATGGAGGAGCCGCCAGCCATGCCCAGGCTCGCTCTCCTCCCCTCTCCTCCGTCGCTCTTGCCGCCTTCTGGCACAAAGGGGGCTCCGTGCCCGACTCAGCACCCCTTTGGTGCCTTCCTTGAGAGGATTATGCCCCGCTTTTCTTTGGCGGGGGCGGGGGAGAAGAAAGGCGACAATCACGGCAGCCCCTTCTTTTCTCCTGTTTCCCCTTTTGCCCGCCTTTTTTTTTCCCCTAAATCGTTTTTCCTCAGAATACACCTCTCTAGCAACTCTTTGCTTTCGATATTGGGACTGATGGGTGGGGTATTATTATTATATTTTGTTTTTTGCCTTTCTGCCACAAAGGGCTTGAATTCCCTCAGCCCTCCCCGAGGAGGGGGCCCACCATATATCCACCTGTACTGTATTGGGCAAGGCTATCTTCAACCATTTCTCTCCCTCTCTAAACGAGCTGCACACTACAAATGAGCTTTCCTTACACAAAGATTTTGGAAACCTGCCCCCACCCTCCCGAAAGACTTCTTGATGGCATTTTCTAACCCGTCTCAGTGGGGAGAGGAACTCTCCAAATATATATATATAACCGTATATATATATATATATTGTGTGTGTGTGTGTGTGTGTGTATATATATATATATATATAAAACCATATATATATATGTATATATATATATATATAGTGTGTGTGTATATATAACGTGTGCGCGTACACACATATGCAATCTTTGCTGTCTCCAATGTGGCTTATTCCGAAAGATGGGATTTGGGAGATGTGCAACCTGACCCTAAGCATATTTACTTAGAAATTATATTCCACTGTGTTCACTGGGGCTTGATCCCAAAGCTGTCTATCCTCCTATGCTTTACTTATTAAGATGTAAGTCCCGTTGGACCTAGTAGTGCTTACTGAGTAAAGAAAGATGCATAGGATCAGACCGTAAGCTTTACTCTGGATATTTTTTTCTCTCCCATCTGGGGGACTGAGGGGGTTAAATAAATGCTGCAGATCCACATAAGTAACGTCTATTTTTAAAAAAGTGTTCATCTTTTCTCCCCTTTCAAGGCCTATTATGTTGGAGACCCATGGAGTATTCCATCCCTCGTATTCCTTATAGGAATTAAAATGCCTATGTCACCAAAACAAAAGGGTTAGGTCTTTGACCACTACTAATACAAGATCATAAACTTGCTTTACTAAAGCCTCTGTCCCCTTGGGACTCCTCCTTTACTAACACCACAGCATTTCCTCCCTCTTCTCTTTATTAAGTTGTATCAGACCCTGGCACATGGGATTTAAAGCACTCTTCCCTTCACACAAAAGAAGTGAAAGGTGCACTTTCTCACTATGCACAGTACTGTTTAAAGGCAAAGGGATTTAGCACTGGATTAGCTTTTGTTTACCCCTGTGAAGAGTGTAGCCAGTTTGCTTTGGCGTAATGTTTTTTTTAAACATAAAATAAATAAATCATAGTTTTAGGCTTCTTTGTGTACCTTCATTGGGATTTACCCTACAGAAAAGAAAGAATGTCTGAGATGTGATCTGTCTAAATATTCAACATCTCTTGCAGAATCCTTCCCAAATAAAAACTGGACTATTTCTAGGATCAATACTATCCTGCTCTCCCTCACTCACTGTCAGTGGCATGTAAACGAATATCGACGCACATCCAGATATGGTTTGAATATATCTCACTGACACATATAAACTCTGGAGTTACTTTGCATTTTTATTTGAATGACACAGCCTTTCTGGGCTGCTTCATAAAAGTGTTCATTTAACTTGTAAAAAGCAATGTGTCCAGTCTGTCTTTTTCACTACAGTGTTTTGTTATGGTAGACTCATAGGGTTCTGTATTCTTCTTCAAAAGATGAAAAACTATTGAATTCAAGTTAGCTGGTCCAGATTGGAGGAAGTATTATTTTGCTGTTGCGAAGAAATCCCCTCCCCCTTACAAATTTGCTCTTAACCTTTATATTTTCAAAATATATGGTTTTTTGAATCTTGAAAAACACCAAGCAGTCCTTTGGGGCGGGGGAAGGTGTCACTTATTAAAACAATCTGGGATTTGAAAACTTTTTGAGAGTTTTTGAATTGCAATCCAAAGCACATGAGCTGAGGAAGCAAGTCCCATTGAACACAGTGGGATTTGCTTCTGAGCAAACATGCATGGGGGCTCAGAAGCAAAAGCATAGGTTAATAGCAACATACAGCTTGCTAAGTACACAAGTTTCCCCCATTTCTTTTCACCAGGTTTACTGGCCTGCAGGCGAGTTACCATGTGATGGAGAAATGCCTTGGAAGGGCTAATGTGGCCTGCTGTCCGTGTATTGCCTAATCCCAGTCTAAAACAATGAAGAAATGATTCCGTTTCCAGGATTTTTCTCATAACTCTTGGATCACAGAGCTTGAAGGAATAAAAAATAATATTGATTCCATCCTCCTTTCTACCTTTAGACACAGTTCTGCAGACACTGGCCTTATAAATAACTCTCAAGTGGTTAGCCAACACTTCCTGTGTCTTGGGGCTTTGTGAGAGTGACAGGTCTTTATTTTTACTTTAAAAAGACTTGTACTGCTTATGATTTTGAAGAACATACATACCGCATTCATATATACCACATGAGATTAAACTCTCTTTCAGAGAGATGCTCTTGTCTATGGTACCACAATTTTGGGTGCGCATTAAGAAATGATGTCCAGAATTGAAAATACTCACAGAAACTATGAATTCCTATTCCAGGAACAGCAGCATCATTTGAGTTATAAAGCCTGGAATGACTTAAGAAGCAAAGAAAGAGTGCATTCAAATTGTCACTTTGTAGCTTAGAATCATGAGATTTCTTTTTTTAATCTCATGAGTCAGAAGTCAGAGCATCCTGATTTGTGAATGAGTGTCATTCACAGTTCTGGAGTGGTGATAAATTTGAGTTTTTGAGTGTGAAGGGACCTCTCTAAAAAACATGCCGAAAGCTTGTTTCCCTTATAAATGGGAAAACAGGCTATTTAAACAAACAAATAAGCAAGCAATCCTAAAGCATGCTTGATTCTACACAATCTGTCTGACAGATGTTTGGTGCAGGTCACATATTGAGTCGAAAGCTAGTTTCCAAAGCAGTGCAGTCAGTATGCCTTATCTCAACTGTTCTCTTGGTTTTGAATGCTAAGATAGAAATTTCCAGGGGACAGTAGTATGAAATAGTTAATTGTCATGTATATCAAGACAATATCTTACATCATGCTGTGCGGTGGAGGAAAATGCTAATAAAACTAAACATTTACTGCCCTGTCAAGAACTGCTCACTACGGGTGAGTAGAATTACGCGTAGCTGCATTAATTGAGGCTTGTGTTGGCAAAGTGTCTCTGCTCATCTACTAGTATTAATTTCTTCAGTAAAAGTTGGCAAAACATCAGCTGTTCTGAATTGGTCACACTGAGATTCTGAAATGGCTTAATTAAACTGAGTACATTTTAGCCTAGAATCAAGTGCCTAAATAGCTGTGGCTTTCAAAGTGTAAATCTCTGCAGCCTTTTCTGCTGCAGTAATACAGGTCACACCCTTTACAGTATTAACGCCATTTAGCAGGTTTTTCAAGCCTATAGAGATGATGCTATGATTAGAATTAGGCCATCCAATTTCTAATTGCAAAAAAAAGGGGGAGACAGTAGTTTGAAAGAACTTGCTCTCCTGGCCTGATCCTGCATAATGCTTCCCAAACATATTTCAGAAAGTGTATCTGTGCCTTGTATTGTTTATGTACATGATATTAAAATGCCAGCAGGACTGCTTGCGCCAGGTAAAACAGTAACTAGGCTGGAAAGACTAAGCTACAGCAAATGATGAGTCACTGAAATACTGGAAACCTGTTTAGGTACTTTACCTGCCGTCTGAAGGTCTCTTTTTCCAAATGGGGGATGGGGAAGGAGAATTCAGCCTGCAGGTTTTAGTGGATTTTTCTTGATTTCTTTTTTTAAAAAAGTATTGTTATTTTCTGTTGCAACAATAAACCACAGCAGCTCCCAACAAACGTTGGCATGCTGATGATCTTGTCACATTACCCAATTTCCTCTTTGAGTTCACACTTCCATTGTGACACAGTAAAGCATTGATGAATCTACGCTTGTCCATTGTGTCCCATAGGTCGGAGGTAGGATCAGTGGATTTTTCTTAATAATGAAGAACCTCATGAAGGAGATTTAATCTCATTTTGGGATGAGTTTTGTATTTCTACAGATAGGTTTCATTTGTTGTGAGACATTAGTGTTGCATACAGTGTTAGGTTAGGAAGAAAAAAGGGAGAGTGGTGAGTGGGGTGGGGTGGGGTTGGGTTGGGTAGTTATGCTTCTATTCTTCTACTTAGTGCAGACATGTCCAAAGTCTGTTTTGGGGGCCTAATCCGGCCCGCTGGTCGGTTTAATCTGGTCCCTGTGTCAGTTTATTTCTGGGGGTAAAATCCTTAAAGAACCTCAACAACTTCAATCCTAAAAAAAAGGTTAACAACTCTGGTTGGCCCTTTTGGCCCTTCACTTCATCAAATCTGGCCCTCTTTGAAAAAAGTTTGGACACCACTGCCTTAGTGTATGTGTGGGGTTTTGTGTCATTGTCATTTGTATGTGTTCTTTTACTATTCACTTGTTGTATTTCCTTGGTGGTGAGAGAGGTTGGGGGCGGCCTAGGGTGTGGTTGGTTGTCTTTGGTTGGCTGTAGTGAGATTTTTTGTGTGTGTGTGAGTGGGGTGTGTGTGTGTGTGTGTGTGTGTGTGTGTATGTGTGTTTTGGATCAGGTTAGCCAGATTGATTTGTATTCTGTTGGTGGATTCTTGTTGTTGTCTTGTTGGGCTATGTATGTGATAAAGCGGAACCATACTGGGGTGAAGGCGTCTTCTATTTGTCCCCGTGTCAGTTTCAGTTTATTGGTTAGTTTTTCTAACAAGGCTGTTTCCCATACAGTGGTACCTCAGGTTAATTACTTAATTCGTTCCGGAGGTCCGTTCTTAACCTGAAACTGTTCTTAACCTGAAGCACCACTTTACCTAATGGGGCCTCCTGCTGCTGCCGCGCCACTGGAGCACGATTTCTGTTCTCATTCTGAAGCAAAGTTCTTAACCCGAGGTACTATTTCTGGGTTAGTGGAGTCTGTAACCTGAAGCGTATGTAACCTGAAGCGTATGTAACCCAAGGTACCACTGTACTGTTTGATACCATTGGTCCATGCTCACTGCTGACAGGTCTCTCCAGTGTCTGGCTATGATGCTTCTGGCTGCTGAGAGCAGGTGGGTTATGAACTCTCTATAATGTAAGTGGGCATTGTTAGCTTGGAATATGTTTAGTAGGGCCAGTTCTGGGGTGACTTCTAATACTTGCTTAGTTATTTTGCATCTATCTTGTATGATTGATGTCCAGAAGAGTTGGATTTTGGGATATTCCCACCACATGTGGAGGTATGTGCCTGTGGAGGTGCATCCTCTCCAGCATTTTGGTGAGGTTCCTGGGTGTATCAGCGCTAGTTTCCTTGATGTTAGGTACCATCTATAAGTGAGTTTCAGAGTGAGTTCTTTTCTTTTCCACTGATACTGACGTTTCCTTTTAAAAAGTTGTTGGAGTGATTGCCTGAGCTTATCTTTCTGTTGTGGTGCACTCACACAGAGAAGTCTTTAAACTAAAAGAAGTATTTTTGTGTGGCTTTTCTGTCTTACTAAAGCATTCAGGGAATCACTGCAAACCTATTGCAGCAATAGACACTACTGTTAACATTACTACAGGGTGTCTGATAATAACTATTTTGCTCTTAATTGGTGTTTGCCTTTTTGTTGGGTGGAGTCAGATGTTTCCTTTTCATGTCATTGTAGGATGAGCACTTTTAGTTAATGTTCTAAATCTCTTTATTTGGTATTTTATTTTTTAATTGTACGTTGCTTTGCGTGTGTGTGTTTTTAGTAAGCAGTAAATAAATAAATAGATATAACAAATAATATTTTTTATTTCTGGGACTGTATTGAATTTCAGACACTGTTCCAGAGTATGCATCCTGAGTTACATAGGCATATACAAGATGTCTGGATCTGATAAATCAAAGCAAAGTTCTCCATATTGGGCACTCCCAATGATTGACTTTATGTTCATATTATTGTGCACAGCAGAGTACAGGACAGATCGAGGTGTTCCACAGGACAGTTGCCTGCCGTTCAAGGAACAAGCTTAGTAAAAGAGACCCAGATAATTAAAGAAAGCTTGTTTAACACGGTGTAATGAATTTGACCTGGAGGAAATTCCTTTCTGGTCCTAGATGTGGTAATCAGTTATCCCAATGAAAAAAGAAAAACCTGTTGATCAAGTTTCCCAACAAAGGAGAAATTCTTAGCATTCTAGCCCTGGTCAATCCTGTCAGACATCCCAGTGCTCCATTTTTAGAAAGTGCATCTCTTGAAGCCTGCATTGCGTGTAACGTGTGGGATGCATGTAAATGTGGCGTATCTGTAAAATATCTAGTTCAGTTTGCCAGAGTATTTCTCTTCCCCTGTGTACAAGGTAGGCACTTAGAAATCTGAATTCATTTATTTTTCAACCCTTGACTTTTAAAGTAGCTAAATAGCTGTCTTGTTCTGCTGTCCAGAGGCGTGTATGGAAAAAATTCTGTAAGCTAGTTCTGGTCCTGAAACATGTCACAAAATCATGCTGAAAGGCAACCTCGGAGGTGGGGGGGGGCAATGGGTTGAGGTTAACAGATTAAATATCAAATTTAATCCATTAACCTTGCTACTGATGCCTAGTCCTTACAAATAACAACAAACAAACTAGGAGCTGGAGGAGGTGGAATTTCCTTTTCATAGACATTTCTTCTTCCTAAAAGATCTCTGTAATTAAGATCTGAAGTTGTGAATGGGTTGCTATTTTCTCTCACTTTTCTGCCCTCTCCCCGCTTGCATTTCCTGTTAAAGTTTGGCCTAAATCCTAGATACATCTGCACAAGTTTTAAGTAAAACCACATTTTTTAATTATTAAACAGAACTACTATGTACAAAGAGCTATGAGGCATAACTAACAGTGTTGTGGCTACCTTCAGTGCCAGTGATGGAGTTTTCTGAACTCTTGAAAACTTTGTTGTTGTTATTAAAACTTCGTTTGTATTAAGCGTTTTCTACAGAAGGATCCTGGTTCAATCCCTAGGTAGGACTGGGAATGCTCCCTGCCTGAAACCTTAGCAAGCCCCCATCGGTCAGTGTAGTTGTTGGACTACAACTCCCACCATCCCTGACTACTAGCCCTGCTAGCTAGGGATGATGGGATTTGTAGTCCAGCAACAGCTAGAGACACAAGTTTGAGAAACTGGACTGTAGGCAGGACTGACCTAGAGGGGCAAATGGATTGGACTCAGTTTAAGGCAACTAGCTTGCTATGTTCCTTACGAATTGCAAAAAAAGCAGTTTGCCTTCAAAAACAGAATGGCATCAATAACAAAGCAGTATGCTTTGCTAGAAAATAATGTAATTGCATGGTTTTATTCCTGCTTCCACTTAAGAGTCATAATCTCTTACACAGTCTTCCTACATAGCTTCTGTGTAAATGATTATGATGTGGACCCACATGTTATCATAATGATTGGAAGGGGCTGCGGCTCAATGATAGATCAAAAGATCCCAGGTTCAGTTCTTGGGTTCTCTAGGTAGGATTGGGCATGCTGCCTGCCCCAAACCCTGGAGAGCTGCTGCTAGTCAGTGTAGGTAATACTAAACTGGATGGTCCAGAGCTTTGAACTGGCATAAGGCAGCGTCCAATGCAGGCAGGTTGCTTTAGTTAGGAATTCTGATGGGTACAACAACAGTAATGTGAATAATCTTAGGTCAGTGTTTGTTTTTCTTAGTGGTGATGAATGTAGGGAGTGGACATGAACCAACAACAATACTTAGCACAGGACCTAAAAGCTGAAAGGATTGGACAAATTGGAAATTGAAGAAGCTGTGGCGTTGTCTCCAAATAGTGCTAGCAGTGGAAGAAATGATAGAAGATGGAGCAGCTATTTTTCTTCTCTCAGCCCATCCCTATTTCTTGGTGGAACAATGGCAAAACTTAGCTGTTGGCCTACAAACGCATTGCCTCACTACAAGGCGCATGGTTGCCACAGAAGAAAGTTGACTGTGCTCTGGCTTGCTTTAGCTTGTGCACTGTTGCTCAGTGGATTCAAATATTGGGGCCCAAGCATGAACAACTCTGAATGGGCATTAGTAGTGGTGTGCCACAATGCCAAATCCAGGGTATGTATGGCAGCTTGTATTTATTAATTCACCATGAGCCGTACCATTTCACCACAGATTCTGCTACAGTATTTTACATCAGAATGTGATATATGGCAAAGGCCCTGCTTGCCACTTGTGAGGGTGATGCAGGTGAGCAAGCAACTCTCAGGTAAGAGAGTTCACACCCTGGAACAATTTGGTGTGAGCTTTGTGCATAGAATAGAGCAGCTGGAGGGTAGCACAGCGTAGGCCAGCCCTTTCCTCAAACTGGTGCACTGCAAATGTTTTGGACTACAACTTCCATGAGTGCAAGCATGGCTAACGGTCAGTGATGGTCCAACAACATCTGGAAGGTACCTGGTTTGGGAAGGCTAGCCTCAGCTTTCCTCATGTGTTGAAGTAGCCATAAAAAGAGGAGATGGTTTCTGTTTAGACTAGCAACAGTCAATGTGTCACAACTGAATGTAAAAATACATATTGCAAAAGTGCTTTAACATAAGAACATAAGAAGAGAGCCCTGGTGGATGAGGCCAAAGTCCCATCTAGTCTGCAACTCTCTTCCCACTGTGGCCAACCATATGGTGCAGGGACCTCACATTGCGTGTGTAAATGCTTCTAGTGGTTTATAGTTTGAAGAAATCAAGGAAATGGAGAGTTGTTGGACAAGCAAGCAATTTGGTTAGATTAATTCTAGGAAGCAGCAGATAATTCAAGAGCAAAGGATCCAGGGAATAACAGATGTTGGAAATCCAGCAGTAGCAACAAGAGAACTGAGTTTTCAAAGGAATGGGGCTGGGCTGGGGAACTGGAAGAAGAACAGTTCAAGGGGAAATGACAGTAATTTCCCCCAAGTTTCCTTTTAAAGAATTGTGGTACCACTCCTTTTCACTTCTCTGGAGATTGGATATATGTGCAAAGCGTTTGGATGGTACCTTTTGAGAACATCTTCTATCCAGAGATTAGTTAACTGTCAATAATTAAGTATTCATTGGCCTGCGTTTTAATAGTTTGTCTTGCTTAGGCTGCAATTCAACACGTTTGTCTGGGAATAAGACCCACTGAACAAAGAATACTTCACTTCTCTGCATAGGATTGGATTGTTAGAAGAATTAATTCTATTCAGGTGCATACCTAATGCAGACCATTTGCAGTAGATTTTCCTTTCGATTTTTGAGGGGTTACTTTAGCCATATGTGGGGTGCTTCTTGGGGACAGTTTTCACCTCAGCGTTCAGGATGACTTGGATTCCTGCTGATTCTACAAAGATTTAAGCATGTGTTCAGATTTGGTGCCTTGGAGGAAAACACAAAAAATGAGGTCTGTGGTAGGGTTGGTATTTTCTTCTCAATCCTTTCTAATTAATTCTGCCTTTTGTAGTGCTGAGTGCAAGTTTAGCATTGGTCTGTAAAGGAGCAGTTCTCTGATGTCAGCTATATTAGAGTTGCTTACCTCTGTTGCAAGTACAGAAGTGTTGGGTAGATTATGTACGTACAGTTGCATGGATTAACCCAGAGGTTTTCAACCTTTTTGAGTCCAGGGATCCCTTGACCAACTACCTTCTTTCTGCTGTACACCTATGGGGCTCAGTTATGTCACTCCTTGCCTGCAGAGCTGGCAGACTTTACCCCTTTTTTGAACATCCTCCCTTGTGCAATATTCCCTCAGCCTCCTCTCCCCTCTCATTGGGAGTCCTCCGGGCAGACACCGCTGCTGCTGCCGCCCCTGGTCTATGAGCTGCCTTCCTTGCCCCAAAAAGAGGTGCCTCCTCACATCGCCCCATAGGGGCCTGGGGAGAGGAGGCCCCCAGCCTTAGTGGCCCAACATAAAGTGGCCAAAGGTGAACGTGAGGCCAGCACCTTACCTGGGTAGGCAGCAGTGGCGGCAGCAGGGCTGCTGCAACAAACAGCTGTGCAAGCCTTTGGGAGGCAGAGATGCAAGAGGGCATTAGAGAAGGGAGGGAGGGAAGGAAAGAGGGACAGAGGCTAGTGTTGCCCGCAGCACCCCTGATCATCATCAAGGCACCCCAGGGTGCCCTGACACATTGGTTGAAAACCACTGGACTAACCAATGCAGAGTCAGTGCAGCTTACCAATTGATGTACCGTTCAGGATCAAGTTTAGAGTAAGCACATGGGAGCTTTGCAGCTTGAAATGTGGCTTGGTACAAGTATTTGTCCTATCACATTAAATCACAAGTTCATAATTATATCCAAAATAAAATGCCATACTGCCTTTAAACCCAGTGGGGAGGTGCAGGTGGGGCTTCATTGCTCAGTCTTACAGGCTTCCCGACACCAACACTTACTAAGAGGGAGAGAGGGAGGTGCAAGGCAGCAGGAAGCTCAGCACTGTGAGAGTGCGGTGGGAGAGCCAGCCTGATATTCCTGTCATCTTGCCCTCACCATGCTGCCATGCCCCTCCTTCTCAGTAAGTGCCGGTGTGGTGTAGTGGTTAGAGTGTCAGACTAGGACCCGGGAGACCAGGGTTCAAATCCCCATTTGTCCATGAAGCCCACCCAGTAACCTTGTCCAGTCACTATCTCTCAGCCTAACTTACTGAGTTTATAGGGTCGTTGTAGGAGTGAAGAGGGGGAGAACCATGTATGGCACCTTGAGCTTCTTAGAGAAAGAGTTGGGATGTAAATGAATACACAGATTGTACTGGGAAGCCAGGATGGCAATGCTGCCGGCTGCTACTACCAACCATGACCTTATTCATAAATGTTTTGGAATATATTACTTAATGGAAAACAAGTTATTGATGAGATATGTGATCAAGATGCTGTTGCGCTAAAAAAGGTTTCTGAACCACAACCCAGCTAAGTTTAACAATGGAATTTATGCAGGTTTGCCATTCCCCTTCTGTAATGATTTGCAGGTCTTTGCCAACTGCTTTTGACTTGCAGAGGTGCATGAATATCTAACTCTTGTATAACAAACTCAGTAAATGGGTTGTAGCCTCCTTCCAGCTGATTTTATCCTGTGCACCATTGCAAGCTGTCTGAAACGAATGCTCCAGTGAAACACATTGTTGGTGAGGCCGTGTGTGATGATAACGATCCAAGACCTAATCCGAAGGGATTCAGTAGGCTGGCTCTTGGATGACAGTAAGGCAATATGGATAAGAGGATGCACATCTATTGGTTATGACGTCATTATTAAACAGCAGAATTCGTTGTTGTTTTTTGTCTGCAAAGCTTTGTTAACCATTCATAATAGCCTTGAGAAGCCCATGATTTACAAGTGCAGAGAAGATGCAAATATCGAAAGGTAGCAGTAGAACAGAGAGTGGGTATTCTTTGTTGTTTTGGTAGGTTTGGTCCTCCAGTCCAGTGAATGCTTTTTCCTCAAGGGTTTGTAATGATTGGTTTATCAGTTTTGAACTTTTCCTGCACATGTCTAGTCTAGTTCATTTGTGCAAATGTTACAGCTGTTACTCTTGGCAGTCATGTTTCTTTAATGTCTGTTCCTACAGCTGCATCCTCAATGTTAGCATCTGACTTTAAACCAACAAAAGCCAGAAATTAGAGCGTAGGCTGTGACTTGGTTTCCTAATCCTTAGCATTGTCTAGGAATTGTAGTGTGCTGTATAAAACCACCTGCTGTGCAGATGCCCCCCTTTTTTTGCACCAGAGTAAAGAGTAGATTATCACTGTGGTGCGTTTTTTTTCCAGCTGGAAGTCTATAATTTTGTCTAGGCATTATGTTAAGTATGTATGTGACTACCTTAAAACAGCTGAAGAGATTGTAGTGGAACAAATTAGTTGTGCATTCCTGAAAAGCTTTTGTTATGTATTTTAAAAGACGCAGAGGGGAAATAAGGGAGCATGAAAGCAATGTGGACATGAAGCATGCATTATTTGCTCTGGTTCATTTTCAGTGAAAACTTACTTTACAAAAAAAGGGGGGGAAACAGCCCTAGTGAAATCTATTTTGAGGAAAGCCATTTAGGAAGCAGCATACATTCACTAATCATTTTAATCCCTATCAATCAGACAGGATTACTATTTGAACAAAGGCAGAAGAGTGGAAATTTCATTGCCATGCATATATCCATTTTCTTGACCCCTGTTCCCTAATTTAGATTCAGAATTTTGCTGGGTTCTTATTTTACTTCATTTCGTTCCATGGGGTACAGAAGGTGCCTGTTGTACCTAATACAACTAAAAGTAGAATTTCCCCTCTCTTTGTATTTGTGTAGAATACAAATATACTACAAATACAAAGCTTCCTCCATAATGGAAGAGAATGATCTGGCAGCTAAGGTAGTCGGCTCATATCTCCTCTCCAGCAAAAGTAATTTGTTTTAGTCGGTTTAGTGCAATACTCAGCCTTGTTTCACAAGTCCATAATCCCTGCTCTTCCATCTGTTTTTCATTTTAAAAAAGTATTCCTTTGATCTGACACAGAAGTAGAAAATTAAGAGAAAATTTTGTAGGGTACTGCTCCCTGCCCTCCAGTCTTCAAACACTTCCACATAGAAGAAGCAAGTCCTATGTATTTTTTTTACCTGCAACCACTGAATAATGCATAATGCATGTGTATTAAATTTGTATCTGCTCTGCCCTCAATCATGTATAAACTGTGTGAGTGTGTTGCCAGATTCTAAATAGGAAAAGGAGGGCATGGATGAATATAGAATCCTCCCTCTGCCTGGGATAGGTCTCCTTGCAGTTTGACTGAGGTTCTTGCCCCCGCCCCCCTAACAAAAATCCTACCTGTGCCCATGGGAAGGAGTTCTCTGCCACACTCTTCACCTCTGCAACCTTTACTCTTAATATTTGACTCCGTCTGTATTTTGTGCGTGATTGAGACAGATTTGTGCCTTTGTGTGTGGATATGCTGTTACACCGTGTATATAATGGCTGTGTGGAGAGGAGAGTAGCATCCCACACTTCTTGGTCCTATTCCTATCTTCTGTGAGTTCAATGAAAGCGTGAGTGGAGCTTAGGTGCCCATGCAAGCTGAATGCACTTGGGTTCTGCAGGATAGTTGTGAACCATGGCTGCACACCGTGTCCCTAATCATGTGGAGGAGCCTAGCTATGTGCGCCTGTGTGCAACTTAGATCCCCTTTCACACTGTTGGAGGAAGGACAGCAAGCACCAATCCCACAATCCCTCTGCTTGCATTCAGTTTATGTATGGAGGGAATAAATAAACAGTGCTTGAGACTTCAGTGCTAGATAGACTTATTTGGAAACATTTATCGACAATCAAACACATTTCAGATCAAGGTAAAAATACATTAATTATTTCTAGGAACATGTTCCTTGCACCTTTACTTCCATTTAGGCATTGATTTCCAAAACAGAAGATGGGCGATTTTAGTTTCTGTTTTGCCCATGAGAATCCAAGGAAGGACTTGTCTCATAGTTTCCTTTTGATTTCCTGACTGTATGCTAGTGTGTGACATCTTTTTCAGAAGCAATGCATTAGTTTCCAAATACTGCCTGAATTATTATTACATTTTATAAAGTGTATACGTTTATTCAAAATTACCAGCTGCAGGATAGATTCAAGTAAAATAGTTTATTGGAAATTCTGTGTCTGCCAAACTTAAGAAGTGTTCTGAGAATGTCCTCTGGAAGCCTGCACTGTTCTAAGTTGCTGATAGTGCTGCAACCTGTGAAGAGGATGGTATTCAAAAGATGTGAGAAGGGGATCCTCCAACATGACCTTGTTTGGGATCAGGGTCCATTTTAACTCAATTAATTAAATTTATACCCCAACCTTCCTCCCAGAGTTGCCCAGGGCCCTGAATTATGCACATACCTGTACTCACTTGTGCTTCATCATTGCCATCTCTCTCAGTTATTGGTCCCGGTTTTAAGCCAGTGGCACTTTTAGTTAAAATTAAAAGGGTCTCATGTAGCACGTGTGGGGATGATTTCCGACTAAGACCCAGAAGAGAGCCATGCCCAGTTGGAGTAGTAAGAGCCTCAGTAGACAGTCAAGAGCTAGAAGGGATCATTGGACATCACAGTTTTTGGGAGAACACGTGGAGTTCTTTTGCATAAGACTCTTTAACCTGCAAAGTTTAAACATTGCCAGCAACCTCATGAAGTATGAGACTAGCTCCACAATTAGAAAATATATGCACAATCCCTCCCAAATTCTGAAGGTATGATGGGACAGAAATTCATAGTGACTTCTGCGTACACTGTAGCCAATGGTTTACACTGAACCAAAACCATATAGGAATGTGTGTTAGTCCTTTTTGGCCCAGATGGCATTGAATCAGGCCATTGCTTTGTATACTGTTTGCTTCTTATATCGGGCAAAGTGAGCCGGCCTCAGAGCATTCAGCATAGTTGGATCATTTGTAAGAGAAAGTTAGATGGAAAGGCATTAGTCTATGACAGGTGTGCTTAGACCAATGTCTGGTTTATATTTCTGTATCACTTTTTTAAAAACACCTTATGAATTAGTTATTTAAGAATCAGTTTATAATATGCACAGGTGGGTCTGCTAAATTCCCATGTTTAATCCCTGTCATCTTCAGGTAGAGCTGAGAAAAGAGCTCCCGTCTGAAGCCCTGAAGAGCTTCTGCCAGTATAAATACTTAGACAGAAGGGCCAGTGGCCTAACTTGGCACAAGGAACCTTCCTTTGCTGTCTAGTTTGATTCCACTTAACATGCTTGCCAACTGTTGCAGGAAGGGCGGAACTGTTGCTGTGTTTGAGTTTACGTCTTACGCTGGAGACTGGCATTTATTTTATGGAAGCTCAAATAAATCCGATACAGCAAACATTCTTGTGGCTATAAATGTTGGTAGAACCAGTGGTGTGTGTGGCTGTCTTGTTTAAAGTATCATCTCCTGTTTTCTCCTGTGGATTTTCAAAACCCGAAAGTTTGCTTTCAGCATTGTTCCTGATTTTGGTGCATTCAGAGGCTGTTATTCCTTGAGAGGAAGCAAAGGAAATGGTTCCCAAAGGAAGCAAGATGACTGATAGGTGCTGCCCCTGAGGATGGATTGGTATGACGTGGTGGCTTCTGGTCCTCTTTGGGAACATGTGCAAGGCAAGGGGTACGCCTCTACTACATGGGTAGCCAATGTGGGTTGCCAGATGTTTTGAACCAGAAGCCCCATCAGCCCCAGCCAGGGTGGCCATTGATCTGTGTTGCTCACTGATGCAAGAAAGTCTTCCCGTGGGTTTGAAACAAGTTACAAGCCTAGGAAACTCGTCATGGAGCAAGGGGAAGTCATGAAGTAATGCACCCCACACTTGTAAATAAACAAGGAATCAAGCAAGCAAAGACTTTACCATGGTTTTTTGAATGCAGTTTTGAATTGTGTTCTATAGCGAACACTGCATTTACTCCCTTTTTTGTACAATTAGAATTGACTTTCTGCATAATCGAAGAGAATGATCTGGTCACAAAAGTTGCCAGCTCATATCTCCTCTCCAGCAAGGATTCTTTGGAGAAAGCCGTGTGCTTTAAATTTGGAAAGTTTGCTGGGAGAGTGGGATTGACTCTTAGACCACTCCAAGAATTGCAGCTCTCTAAGGTGAATAGGGGCCTCTTAGCAACTCTCAGCACCCTTAACAAACTCCAGCTCCCAGAATTCCTTGAGGGAAGCCATGACTGTTTAAAGTGGCATGATACTGCTACAAATGTGGAGATGAGGCCATAGCCTTTCTCATTGAGTCTGGACCAGAAGGGAGTCTACCTGTAGTCTAGCTAAAGAATAAAGAGCAGTAGGGCCAGCCCACGCTACCTCTGTAGACTTTGCTCACGTCTGAGATACGTCATAAAGCATGCTGCCACCAGGACTCCTTGCAAATCTTTTCTGGTCCTGCAGATTAGGTAGCATTCTGTGAGATGCATCTACTCATTTAGATTATGAAATACAATACAGAACTTGGTCAGACACAAATTATGAATATGGACGGCTTAATACTGCTTGTTCTGCAGTACACTTGTGGCATTTTTCTTCTTAGGACTGTGGTACATTAATTCATAGAGTCACAGAATTGTTGAGTTGGAAGGGACTCTGAGGGTCATCTAGTGCAATCCCCTGAAATGCAGGAATCTCAACTAGATCATACATGACAGATGGCCATCCAAACTCTGCTTTAAAATCCTCCAAAGAAGGAGAGTCCACCACCTCTTGTGGGAGTCTGCTCCACGGTTGAACAGCTCTTTCTGTCAGAAAACTCTTCCTGATGTTTAGTTGGAAACTCCTTCATTGTATCTTGGATCCATAGCTTTGGGTTCTACGTTCCAGAGCAGGAGAAAGCAAGCTTGCTCTTATTTCCCATGTGATAGCTGTTTAGATATTTGAAAATGGCTATCGTATCTCCTCTTAGTCTCTTCTAATAAGGCTTATGCCATTGATGTAAGTACTCTTGACTTAAGAAGTGCCTAGCGCCAATGCTGCTATGATCATGCAATCAATCACCAGTAATTCCAAACCCAAACACTGAGTCATACACTAAATAAGAAAAGTGTCTTGCACGTGTGTTATATTCCACCCCCAATCACAGTAAACCTCCTGTTTTCTGCTTGTTTGGTCTGTCACAATTTGTACGTTCGCAAGCAATAAATACAGTGTTGTAGTAGTCAAAAGTGAGCAAGCCTGTTAACCTTGCTTATCTCAGAGTAGCAGTGAAGTGGGGTAAGACTTTCATATCTTAATCTTAGAACCGTACCAGGTTTCAGAGGTCATTGCTAGCAGGCAGAAGAAAGCAGGAAGCCAGGGAAATATGAAGGCGGTAGATTGATGACTAGAAAGAATCTATGTGGACAAGCTATTGATGAATTTGTCTCAGGTGCTTAAGGCTGTTTTCATTAAAACTTTGCTCACAAAGCCAGCAGTGTGTAGTCAGAAGCATGCTGCGGTTGATTTATATTTGTTTGTATAGAGAATGTCAACACTGATTGGTGAGAGGCTGTCCAAAGATTGGTGACTTTAACTCAACGGCGTTTCCCCGTCCTACATTTGAGGCCTTTAACCGTTTTGATTAGGTGGTTGAGCTCCTTCTTTGCTCCAACACATTGGCCTGGTTCTTAGGGTTGCTGTAGGTCCAGAATTTCCTTTACACACACAAATATGGCAATCTTAGGTTCATATACCACATTAAAAGATAGTTAAAGGTAAAGGGACCCCCGACCATTAGGTCCAGTCGTGACTGACTCTGGGGTTGCGGCGCTCATCTCGCTTTACTGGCCGAGGGAGCCGGCGTACAGCTTCCGGGTCATGCGGCCAGCATGACTAAGCCGCTTCTGGCGAACCAGAGCAGTGCACGGAAACGCCGTTTACCTTTCCGCTGGAGCGGTACCTATTTATCTACTTGCACTTTGACGTGCTTTCGAACTGCTAGGTTGGCAGGAGCAGGGACCGAGGAACGGGACCTCACTCTGTCACGGGGATTCGAACCACGACCTTCTGATCGGCAAGTCCTAGGCTCTGTGGTTTAACCCACAGCGCCACCCGTGTCCCATAAAATAAAAGATAGTTAGAAACAACATAAAAATGAAGCATGGTGGTGCATACTGGTGAAAAGCTCTCCCTCCTCTCCTTTCCTGCTGTTGCTGCACCTTCAGGAAACAAGGCCAAGTCTGGCTTGCCATGAGATCTGAACCTGTGCTCATGGTTTGTTTCTCTTCAAGGAACAACCCCCCCCCCCCAATAAGTTTGTTCTTGGCTTACTGCTTGTGGATAGTTTGCGGAAAACAAGCCATGAGCCTGTCATGGTGTGCCATACTTTTACTTGTTTTCTGGCAGTGCAACAGGAAGGAACACCATGCGCCACCATGCTGCTTGTACGCATTAAAAAATACATAGTTTTTGGAATTACGGTTTAACGTGATGTGTGAACTGGGCCATGGTTTCAGACCACATGTGATCATGCCTCTGGAGTTGCCTGTATCTTTGGTTTGCACACTAAATGGCTAAATGATACTATCTCTTATCTAAATTTGAAATGGTGCTCTGGTTTGAGCCTCAGCTCTTCTTATCAGACAAGGAGAATGACTCTTATTGTTGTCGCTGATCAGTTGGGCGGTGGGAAGCACCTAATTGCTTTTAACTAGCAAGCTGCTGCTTTAATGATAAGGGTAGGGGAAAGGTTTAGGGATGGGTAAGACTGATAACAATTGCTTCCTGCAACCTCAGTTGCAGCGACGCAAATGTTACGTGGTACAGTGGTACCTCGGGTTAAGTACTTAATTCATTCTGGAGGACCGTTCTTAACCTGAAACTGTTCTTAACCTGAAGCACCACTTTAGCTAATGGGGCCTCCTGCTGCTGCCGCACCGCCAGAGCACGATTTCTGTTCTCATCCTGAAGCAAAGTTCTTAAACCAAGGTACTATTTCTGGGTTAGCTGAGTCTGTAACCTGAAGCATATGTAACCCGAGGTACCACTGTACTGTTCACATGATGGCGCATCATGTGCAATATATTCCATAACAGTATAAATTGCCACCATTTCATATAATTTTCTGAGCTCAGCTACTGTGGCCTTCATTTTTGCAGCAGCATAGCAGGGCCTAGGGCTGGAATTTTAAGGGAAGGGGAAGCTAAGGGTGCATTGGGGAGGGCATTGTGACTCATTGTAAAATAACGAAAGCCTAAATAGGTCTGATACAAGTTACTTAATTGATTAATTCATTTTGACTTAGATTTTTAGTGCTAGGTGCCACAGTGTTCATCTAGGCTAGAGATAGGGAACCTGTGGTCTTCCAGTGTTGCGGGACAACTGCCTCCACCATTGCTTACCATTGGCCTTGCTTGTCAGGGCTAATGAGAACGGCTACAAGGTTCCCCTCATCCATGATCCAGACCCTACATCCTAAATGGATTTTTAAAAATTCTAAGTGGATTCTGAAAGGAGACCTTTATCACAGTTGGTATTGGGTTTGAATTGATTTTATGTATGTGCTGTTGCTATTTTAAACTCTCTATTTTTTTTAAAAAAATATGTTTTTATAATATGTAATATGTTTTTATAATATGTTTTTATTATATTGGAAAAAGGCTTTGGGATGCCTCATGGGAAGTGATTTATAAACGAGATAGATAAATAAAAATAATTGTGATAACCATAATGATAGATTCTGGTGTAACCACTGATACCCTTGAAGTTCTACCATTATGAGAAACTCATTTTTCTTGGAATATTTGTGCTGTAGCTCTCATGCCCAGGCTGCTGTTGGCATGATGGACCCCAGAGGATAAGGCATCAGGTATCACATTACAAATGCCCTAAGCCCTCGTATTTACGGGACTGCCACTCCTGGTCTGCCCCGCAGAGGACCTTAAGGTCCATGAATAACCATAGTTTAGAGGTCCCGGGCCCTAAGGAAGTCAGACTATCCTCCACCAGGGCCAGGGCCTGTTCAGTGATGGCTCCGACCTGGTGGAATGCTCTGTCCCAGGAGACTAGGGCCCTTCAGGATTTAACCTCCTTCCGCTGGGCCTGTAAGACAGAGCTATTCCACCTGGCCTTTAATTTGAACTCAGCCTGATCTTTTATTTCCCTTCTCTCCCCCCCCCCCCTTTTTATGAAGATTACCCGCTCTGGGACCCCACAGCTAATTCTCCCCTGGCCTCCTCGCTGGCCCAAGTAGGTCTAATTTAGCCAGCTAGCCCTGGTGACCTATCTAATGTTTATTGGATGGATTTCCCTCAAATTGACTTTTGTACTTTGAATTTTATTGTTATTCATGCTTTTTTACTGTATTTTATGCTGCTTTTTTGTTGTATTACGATTAAGTGTTTTAAATTTGTTGTTAGCCACCCTGAGCCCGGGTTTCTGAACCGGGAAGGGCGGGGTATAAATAAAAATATTATTATTATTATTATTATTATTATTATTAAATGACTTGATCCTTGCTGTTCTGCTTCCAACATCAAGTTGGGAAGGCAAATGGATAAGGGAGCATTTTTAAAATAATGGAATGGTCTTTTGTCTTCCTGGGATCTGTTAGCTCATGTGTACGTGCTGTTATGTTGCCTTACTTTTTTCATTGAGATCTGTTAAGCCAGGGCTTCTGTTTGGTGGCTTCGCCTTGCTTTTAATTCATCCCCTCCAATTACTTAGCATCTTCTGTGTGGCTAGACACAGACTTCATAGGCAGTTTGCTGACATGGCTATGACTTTCCAGCTAGTATGTTTCAATTACCTAGCAAAAAATATTTTGTAGGAGAAAGGACAGGCCCAGGAAAATGAAGGAAAGTATTGGGTTATGGGAGGGGAAGACACCTGATAGATGAGAGAAACATAATAATGCAGCAAAACCCATTTTTAAATCAATTTTCTTACTTTGTGTGTATGTGACTGTATCTATATATCATGTATAGACAAAATTAACTAGATTGGTGGAATGGATCGACAATATTTCAATAGTATTTTTATTTATCTATTATTGGCAAAGTTGTCTTGTAAAATGTGCATTTAGCAAAGTGACAAAATAAAATTTTAATGTAGAAGAATGGTCTGCTATAATTCCCCAGAGAGATTCTTGCCAGATTCATAGAGTTTTGTCTAGTATGATGGCGTCTTGCATGGCGCAGGTGGAGCTTAGACTCTGCCTGCTGTTCGAGAAGTTTATTTTACGTATTGTGAGGGGCAAGGCCTAGTATCAGTGAGATGGCATTACGTCTAGCAATGGCCAGATTTCCCATTTGAAAGCAAATAATGGGGCAAATTTTCCAAGATGCATGTTGACTTGTCCTTTTGGGCTGTAAAGAGTTTTAGGTTGCAACCCTAACCGCACTTACCTGGGAATAAAGCATATGGAATTCAGCAAAACTTACCTCTGAGTAGACATAGCTAGGATTTCAGTGTTACTCAGTAATTGGTATTGACTAAAAACATAAAATGAACAATTAGAACCTTGAGTGGGTTTGGATTTTTAAAAAAAATATATATATCAATGGATAGGTCAAGTAACAATGCAAATCTAGTACAGTGGTACCTTGGTTCTCAAGCTTAATCCATTCCGGAAGTCTGTTCCAAAACCAAAGCGTTCCAAAACCAAGGCACGCTTTCCCATAAAAAGTAATGCAAAATGGATTAATCTGTTCCAGACTTTTAAAAACAACCCTTAAAACAGCCATTTAACATGAATTTTACTATAACAAGACCATTGATCCATAAAATGAGAGCAATAAACAATGTACTGCAGTCACACAATCAATCAGTAGTTGAACTGGGTTCCACACAGTCACAAAAACAAAACAAAAAGAGCAACAAAAACAAAAACACAAAATAAATAGCTAAAACAGACAGACCTCAGCGTAACACTCAAAACAGAAGTGTGGCACTCAAATTGGAAGCGTAACACTCAAAACGGAGCATGTTCGGCTTCCAAAAAAAGTTCGCAAACCGGAACACTTACGTCTGGGTTTGCAGTGTTTGAGTACCAAGGTGTTTGGGAACCAAGGTACCACTGTATTGGTTTTATTGTTGTTGTTTCATGTATGTCAATGGTATATCTTGGGGAGCAGCGTGGGAGTACATGACAGTGGCCGTATAAGGAAGCTCCTATCCAGAGTTTGATATCTTTAGCTTATCAACATATGGATATTTTCAGTGCCATGTTATCCTTACTATTTATAGCAGTTCAGTGAAACCTCTCATGTTTCTGCTCTGCTAGGATGAATTCAAGTTATAATTTTAAATAAAAAAATAACTTTCCTCTGTTCCCTCTTCTATGCTTCTGTCCCTCTTCTTCTATATAGCTTTCAGTGTGCTAAAATCCTTTGTTGGATTTTTTTAAAGTACCTGGATATGGTTCTTGAAGAGGACAAGGGAGATTCTTTGTGCAGTGAAACCACGTGATGATATGCTTGACTGATGCAAACTAGGTAATTGTCAGCCTGGGTGCAGCAAATGTTTTATAGGGCCCGCAAGTGTTGTTAACATTGTTCTTAGAGAGAAATGCCTTATTTGCTGAACATTAAGCTCGAGCATGTTTCTGCGCTGCTTATCTGTGCACTGGGGACCTTTGAGGAACTTAATTTCCATGTTTTCCTATGCAAATGGGCCTGATCCGCACACCTCCCCGGCTGTTGTGTACATTGGAATGCAATTCATAATCCGCAGGGTTTTGCAGTTCTCTGAATTTTTCAATGTAGTTCTCCATTAAAAAAAACCCAAACAGGTTTTTAAAATTGCTTATTTACGGGTAAAATATATTTATAAATGTTGTACATACATTGAGATAAAATATGTATTTCAAATGCCTCTCGTGATGACTCACAAGCTGGGGGCCTTGCTGTGCATGGTGGAGGACTCAGAAGAGGTAAAGGTATCTTCACTGGGCAGAAGCCAAGAAGGAGGACTCAGTCCTGCCTCCATCCTCTGACTCAGAGATCTGTCTCCTACAGGCACTCCTGTCTTCCACTGCCTCCCGCAGTTTGGTCAAACTCATGCTGATAGCTTCAAGAACACTGTCCAACCATCTCGTCCTCTGTCGTCCCCTTCTCCTTGCGACCTCCATCTTTCCCAACATCAGGGTCTTTTCCAGGGAGTCTTCTCTTCTCATGAGGTGGCCAAAGTATTGGAGCCTCAGCTTCACGATCTGTCCTTCCAGTGAGCACTCAGGGCTGATTTCCTTAAGAATGGAGAGGTTTGATCTTCTTGCAGTCCATGGGACTCTCAAGAGTCTCCTCCAGCACCATAATTCAAAAGCATCAATTCTTCGGTGATCAGCCTTCTTTATGGTCTAGCTCTCACTTCTGTACATCACTAGTGGGAAAACCATAGCGTTAACTATACGGGCCTTTGTTGGCAAGGTGATGTCTCTGCTTGCAGAAGTTAGAATACTGCTAAATAAGGCAAGGGCCCTTTAGCCACCCAACCAGTTCCTCCAGTGAAGTGCAGCCTACAGCACTCATCCTTATCTGCCCACATGAGGCCCCAGTTGGCTCTGTAGCTCCCCACTGCAACTTCTTGTAGCTACCTTAGAAGGGGAGAGCTTCAGGAGCTGTCCAAGGTCTGGTCTGCTGTCTGCTTTGACCCTACATGTGAGCTTTGTGACCTGGTGTGGAAGGTGGCATGGAGAACTGCTGAGAGGAAGAGTATATTGGCAAAAGTATCTATTGTCAGAGCCTCCACTGGATGAAAGCCTCCTATCAGTGGCAGGACACTGCTCTTAGTTTTATGCTTACTACTTCTGACTGCAAGAAGATCAAACCTCTCCATTCTTAAGAAAATCAGCCCTGAGTGCTCACTGGAAGGACAGGTCCTGAAGCTGAGACTCCAGTACTTTGGCCACCTCATGAGAAGAGAAGACTTCCTGGAAAAGACCTGATGTTGGGAAAGATGGAGGGCACAAGGAGAAGGGGACAACAGAGGACAAGATGGTTGGACAGTGTTCTCGAAGCTACCAGCATGAGTTTGACCAAACTGCGGGAGGCAGTGGAAGACAGGAGTGCCTGGTGTGCTCTGGTGCATGGGATCACGAAGAGTCGGACACGACTAAACGACTAAACAACAACAACAACAACTTCTGAGTTCGAGTTTCAGAGTCTTTGCACTTGGAATACCCAGCTCAATGGATCACTTAAAATATCTTCTCGATGTGTGCCGGAGCTGAGGTTGCTGTGGAGACTATAACTTCTAATTATGGCTAATTAACCAGAACTGCTTACAGGAGCACCCTCAACCTGAAATCTAGTCACTTAATTGGCAGCTAAAAATAAATCGCTACACCTGCTTGTGCCAATCTGTATAACTAATAGTTATTTTTCTGGGTTTGTTTGAAGTGCTTCACAGATATAAAAACCAGGATGCGCAACACAAGTTGGTTATGTTGGTGGTTGTAAAAATAGTGTCAGATGAACCCAGTAAAGAAATGGAACAATATTGTGACTCATTGTAATGGTCTGTCTGTCTGGCATGTAACTTAGACATGTCTGGGTGTAGACTGAGTGTTAGCAGAGGAGAGAAAGGCTCAGGGCAATTTTCCTTCTGAGTAAAGGTGGTGCTCAGTGTTTGTCCTAGTAATGTAGCTTCGTTATTTTCATTGTGTCTACTCTGAGTAGGACTGAGTTGAATACAACCCTGGGGGTAGGATTCAACTAATTAGGCCTGCTAACAGAAGCCTGTACAAGGACTTCCACTAATGCAATGAAGTTTCCTTCCTTCTCCCCCGTGCACCCCCAAAATTGGCTTGGGGGGTGGCGGGAGAGCGCACAGAATAGCACCCAGTGGGAGGAGAGTGGGGGTTGCCTTGCTTGGCAAGGTGAAAAGCTTGCATCAACAGAATGATTGACATGCACTATGGTGAATTCCTCCCTAGGAGTGGGATTCAAGTAAGTTGTATTCAAAGTAGACTTATTGAAATTGGTGAACGTGACGACTTCAGGCCCGTTAACTTTAGTGGGTGCTGCTCTGAATAAAAGCTGGTTGAATGTGTTTCTAAAAGGGACATTCTTAAGATCTGATACATTTCTATATTTCTTATAAAATAAAACCTGGGTAATTGAAATGTTTTGCAGTACAGTGGTACCTCGGGTTACATACGCTTCAGGTTACAGACTCCGCTAACCCAAAATAGTACCTTGAGTTAAGAACTTTGCTTCAGGATGAGAACAGAAATCGCGCAGTGGCAGCGGGAGGCCCCATTAGCTAAAGTGGTACCTCAGGTTAAGAACAGTTTCAGGTTAAGAATGGACCTCCAGAGCAAATTAAGTTCTTAACCTGAGGTACCACTTTATTAAAAGGTTTACTCACCAACTGAAATAGAAAGAAATTGAGGAATGCATCTTTGATATGTATAGACACTCTCCGCTGCCATATCTTTATTAATCTTAAAAAGGTAAAGGTAAAGGACCCCTGACAGTTAAGTCCAGTCATGAACGACTCTGGGGTTGCGGCACTCATCTCGCTTTACTGGCCGATTGAGCTGGCGTTTGACCGCAGACAGGTTTTCCGGGTCATGTGGCCAGCATGACTAAGCTGCTTCTGGTGAAACCAGAGCAGCGCACGGAAACACCATTTACGTTCCCGCCGGAGTGGTACCTATTTATCTACTTGCACTTTGACGTGCTTTCGAACTGCTAGGTTGGCAAGAGCTGGGACCAAACAACAGGAGCTCACCCCGTCGCGGGGATTCGAACCGCGACCTTCCGATCGGCAAGCCCAAGGCCCAGTGATTTACACGCCACCCGCTTCCCTTATTAATCTTAATCAGGTGTTAAATGAAACTTTAAACTTCACATCTATAATAAGTGTAGGGCACTGTGAGTTAAATATTATTTCTTTTTCTCCATTGCAAATAGAGTTGTTGTAACATTCAAATGCACTAGCTCGGAATATGAATATGTCCAGATCAGGCATAGGCAAACTCGGCCCTCCAGATGTTTTGGGACTACAATTCCCATCATCGCTGACCACTGGTACTATTAGCTAGGGATGATGGGAGTTGTAGTCACAAAGCATCTGGAGGGCTGAGTTTGCCTATGCCTGGCCCAGATTATAGTACTTCACTACATTGCATTACATTTCCTCAGGAAATTTTTCTTCAATGCAGCGTGTGACTGCACACATCTCTGTCTTCTGGTGCTTTGAAGTCTTGGGGGGGTGGGACCACACACCACTGGTGTTTGGGGCCTTGTGGAATGTGGTTTTCCAGGGCACTGGAGTCATCAGTAATTTTCAGGATCCATAAACAGCATTCCTTTGTGCCAAGGATGCTGTTATGAGCATGCTACCCTGGAACATACAGTTTCTGGAGAACTTGATATTCATACTAAGGAGTCAGGTGCTCCAAAAAGTGCCAGTTTCCAGGGCCCATTTCTTTGGACTACAGTGGCACCTCAGGTTACAGACGCTTCAGATTACAGACTCCGCTAACCCAGAAATAGTACCTCGGGTTAAGAACTTTGCTTCAGGATGAGAACAGAAATCATGCGGCGGCAGCGGGAGGCCCCATTAGCTAAAATGGTGCTTCAGGTTAAGAACAGTTTCAGGTTAAGAACGGACCTCCGGAACAAATTAAGTACTTTGTTATGTAGTGTAGTTTCACCCTGGGCCAACAGGGGGATACTGTATATAGTTTTCACTCAGGTCTGTAGATAGTTTTCACTCAGGTCCGCGGCAGTTATTTTAGGCGGGAACTCTGGGCTGTTGTGGTTACAATGTTGACAGCCGGCTGCCTATAAATACAGGCCGGCTGAGCTGTTCGCAGTTAGTTCTATTCCAGCTTACCATAATAAAGAGCTACTTGAAGAAATCGCTGTGCCGGCTGCTATGTCAACCCACCACCTAACACTGGCGACGAAGGTGGGATTGATGGACATCAGAGCACAGCCAGATGCGGCCAGCCTCTGAACTGAGCTGAATCACTGAGCTGAATCACAGAGCGAAATCACTGAGCGAAATCACTGGGCAGAACCAGTTCAGAGCTGACTGTTCTGGCTAGAGCACTGTGTTCCATCCATCGCCCTTCACGCCGGCATCGGAATCATGGCTTCACTTGTGCCTCTACCGCCGTTTGCGCCAGCCTCTGAATCATGGGACTCCTACCTCGCTCGGTTCGACTGCTACCTCCAAGCCAACGAGCTGACAGAAGTATCACAGGAGCGGAAGCGGGGCCTATTCCTCAGCCTCTGTGGGCCTGAGGTGTTTGAGACGGCCCGAGCGTTGGTTGCGCCTGAAGCAGTCCAGGCAACACCATGGGACACGATCCAAGAGAAGCTCCGCAACCACTACGCACCAAAGCCGTCCAAGATTGCTGCCCGCCATGCGTTCTACCACCGGAACCAGGCAGAGGGGGAGTCAATCAACAACTACACCACCGCCCTGCGACAGGCTGCAATGCACTGTGAGTTCCGAGACTTAGACGATGCCCTGATGGATCGAATCGTCTGCGGGGTCCGGGACATCCATCTGCAACGGCGCCTCCTAGCCAAGCCAGACCTCACGCTACAGAAAGCCATTGAGGAGGCTGTGGCCTCAGAAGCTGCTGAACGCTCCGCCCAGGAGATCCGCAAGTCCAGCAGCCCGCGTCTTGCTAGGGAGCCAGTTCCGGTGCATCATGAAAAGGCCAGCAGTGAGGAGGCATCCTCCAGTGAAGACGATGACGTGCACCAGACAAAGCGGGAGCGCAGGAAGTTCCAACAGAAGTCCAAGGGCCAACCGGAATGTGCTGGCTGCGGAGGCAACCATTCCCGTGCCAAGTGTCGATTCAGAGACGCCATCTGTAGGAAGTGTTCCAGAAGGGGCCACATCGCTAAGGTCTGCCGATCGGCTCCGTCTGACACCCCCCCTTCATCGATTCGCAAGTCCAAGTCTTCACTCCAGTCTGCCAAGGAAAGTTGTTTCGCTCTCACCAACTGCCGCTGCCCGTCTGGAACCACGATTGGCCAAACCGACTCGCCTACGCGACGCAAGCTGAACGTCACGGTGCTCATTGAAGGAGCTCCATGTGACATGGAGATCGACACCGGGTCTGCCCTGTCCATCGTGTCATGGAGCACCATCAAAAGACTGGTACCCAGAGTGTCCAAAAGGCAACTCGACTCTCACCGCGTACACCTGAGAGACTACCAGGGAAACGACATTCCCGTGGTAGGCGTTGGCCGGTTCCGGATCGCCTTCAAGGATTTTTCGGGCCTGCTCCGGTTGGTGGTGGTCGAAGGTCAGCGGCCAAGCCTCCTAGGGCTAGACTGGTTTGATGCCCTCGGCCTGGAAGTCACCGGCATCAACTGCATCTCTAACGCAGAGACTGAGGGTCTGGTCAAAGACTTTGCCGAGGTTTTTGACGGCACCTTGGGCCAATATACAGGTACGCCCATCTCCTTTAGCCTTGATCCACAAGTCGCCCCCATCAAGCTAAAGCCACGCCGGGTTCCCTTTGCTCTCAAGGCTAAGGTGGATGAACAACTGGACAAACTGATCGCCCAAGGAGTTTTGGAGCCGGTTGACCACGCAAAGTGGGAAACCCCCATCGTCACGCCTGTCAAGCCAGATGGGTCGGTGAGAATCTGCGCTGACTACAAGTGCACGATCAACAAGGCACTTCAGCAGCACCCTTATCCGGTTCCTGTTGTCCAACACCTGCTGCATTCCCTGGGTGAGGGTAAGGTCTTCGCTAAGCTGGACCTTGCCCAAGCCTATCAACAACTGCCAGTCGATGATGCCACTGCTGAAGCCCAGACGATCGTCACCCACCGGGGGGCTTTCCGTTGCCGCCGGTTGCAGTTCGGGGTGAGTGTGGCTCCTGGCATCTTCCAAAGCCTTATGGAGCGTCTCCTGCAAGGGCTTCCGGGCGTGGTACCATATTTTGATGACGTCTTGGTGTCTGCAGACTCACACCAGCAGCTGTTCGAGCGCCTCCGTGCCGTGCTGACCAGGTTCCAGGAGGCCGGGCTCAAGGTAAAGAGGGAGAAGTGCCAGATCGCCGTTCCACAGGTAGAGTTCCTGGGCTATCTTATCGATGCCTCCGGTCTTCATCCAACCACATCCAAGATCCGCGCTATCCAGCAGGCCCCCACCCCAAAGAACAAAACGGAGTTGCAGGCATTCCTGGGGCTGCTGAACTTTTATAACATGTTCCTGCCCCACAAAGCCACAGTGGCTGAGCCTCTTCACCGACTCCTTAGCACTAAGACGCCTTGGGCCTGGGGTCATCGGGAGACGGCGGCCTTCAACGCGGTCAAGGCTCTCCTTTCTTCAGACAGTGTGCTGGTACAGTACAGTGAATCCAGGCCGCTGGTCCTTGCCTGCGACGCCTCACCTTTTGGCATCGGTGCTGTCCTTAGTCACCGTTTTCCAGATGGAAGAGAAGCACCGCTCGCCTACTTTTCCAGGACACTATCTCCGACGGAACGGAATTACAGCCAGCTCGACAAGGAGGCATTGGCACTTGTGGCTGGAGTGAAGAGGTTCCATGAATACCTCTATGGCAGGACTTTTGACCTCATCACTGACCACAAGCCACTCCTGGGCCTCCTCGCCGGTGATCGTCCAACTCCACCGGTCCTCTCACCACGCATGCTGCGATGGACTGTTTTCCTGGCTGCCTACCACTACCGGCTCATCCATCGCCCGGGGAAATCGATGGGCCATGCCGACGCCCTCAGCCGTTGCCCTCTTCCAGCATTTGTGGAAGACCCGGCTCCAGCTTCATCGCTCCTTCTGATTGAGGATCTTCCGGCAGCGCCTGTATCGGCTGCCACTGTGGCCTCCGCATCTGCCCAGGATCGCACCATCAGCCGGGTGCTCAACTGGGTGTGGAGGGGGTGGCCACAAGGGCCTTTTGCATCGGAGTTCCAGCCCTTCGCAACCAGACAACATGAACTCTCAGCTCATCGTGGCTGCCTGCTGTGGGGAGACCGCGTCGTGATTCCCCAGGGACTCCGTCAGCGCGTCCTGGAGGCTCTGCACGTTGGCCACCCGGGAATTGTCAAAATGAAGGCGTTGGCTCGGTGTTACGTCTGGTGGCCTAATATGGACGATGCCATCACTGCCTGGGTGTCCGCCTGTCAAGCGTGCCAGGAGTCGAGGCCTGCACCACCGGCAGCTAAGGGACACACCTGGGAGACGCCAAAGACACCCTGGTCGAGGGTGCACATCGATCTGGCCGGCCCCTTTCACGGCCGGACCTTTATGGTAGTGGTGGACGCCTATTCCAAATGGCTGGAGGTCGCCCTGATGCCCTCCACCACTACCGAAGCTGTCATCCGGGTGCTGCGAGGCCTGTTTGCAACGCATGGGTGTCCTGATGTCCTTGTCTCTGACAACGGACCGCAGTTCACGTCAGGCACGTTTGAGCGGTATCTTTTGGGACTGGGCATCCGCCATGCCCTAACGGCACCTTTTCATCCATCCAGCAACGGGCAAGCGGAAAGAATGGTGCGCTCGACAAAAGAGGCACTGGCGCGCCTGGACCGGGGAGACTGGCATGAGCGGGTCGCCGAATACTTGTTCGTGCAACACATCACCCCTCATGCGGCCACAGGGAGGAGTCCTGCTGAACTGCTTATGGGCCGCCGCCTCAGGTCACCGCTCGACCGGCTACACCCAGACTTTGCCGTGGCTGAACCCCCAGGCTGTGCCAACGCACCACGGTCATTTGTCCCAGGAAACCAGGTCTTTGCCCGGAACTATGTGGGGGACATCCCTTGGGTGCCAGCCACAGTAGTGGGAGTCACTGGACCTCGCTCGTACCAGGTGGCACTCGAAGACGGACGCTTGTGGCGACGGCACATAGACCAGCTTAGGCGCAGGGTTGGGGACTTGGACACTACCGAGGTGCCCCCAACTGCGCTTGCGGCTCCAGAAGAGACACGTACAGATGGCGAGGCCCCACCTACACCTCCCTCACAAACTGCCAGCGTGGAGCCGAACCAAGCCGTTTCAGAACAGACTCAGACCACTCCACTTGCGGAGGCTCCACCCACAGCAGCGGATCCAGGGGAGTTGGTTCCAACGCCACCTAGGGTCGCACCACAGCCTCAGCGAGAACTGTGTGGCCCTCCGGACTTGGCTACCAGTCCCCGGCGGTCTGGCAGAGTTTCCAAGCGCCCAACTTATTTAAAGGACTATGTTGTTGGACAGGTATCACTGTTGGTCTAAGTATGGGAAATGTAACCGATATGCTTTTGTGCTTAATTGAACCATTACGCGTAGTGCTGTATATAAGGAAACCATTACGATTGTAACTAACGCCTTATCTCGGTGGGGAGGGGTGTTATGTAGTGTAGTTTCACCCTGGGCCAACAGGGGGATACTGTATATAGTTTTCACTCAGGTCTGTAGATAGTTTTCACTCAGGTCCGCGGCAGTTATTTTAGGCGGGAACTCTGGGCTGTTGTGGTTACAATGTTGACAGCCGGCTGCCTATAAATACAGGCCGGCTGAGCTGTTCGCAGTTAGTTCTATTCCAGCTTACCATAATAAAGAGCTACTTGAAGAAATCGCTGTGCCGGCTGCTATGTCAACCCACCACCTAACATACTTAACATGAGGTTCCACTGTATTGACTTTACAGCTCTCAAGGAATCACAGTGTGTGGGGGTGGGGGGAATGGACATTTCTCAGAGAGGCCTCTGGTGATACTTCCATTTCCACATCTCTGAGGAAATGGAAGTGAGTTGAAGAAGGGTGCAGGGGCTTGTGAGCTTCCAATGGCTGAGATGAATCCTTCAGAATTTGTCATGTTCCAATTGCTGTCATCAGGTGTTCCACAGGGTCCAGATTTGGGAATTTGGCTTGGGAAGGAGGGAAATGTGTGTTGTTTGCTGAGACCAAAGCCAAGCCAAGGAAGTTAACATTGTTTTTTAAAACCAATGTTAATCACCTTATTATTACTTCTTATCACTGTTAATCACATTATTATTATTATTATTATTATTATTATTATTATTTAATAAATAATATGCTATCCTAAAGATCCCTGGCTGGGAAGTGTGATAGATCTGTTTGCAGCAGGTTAAGGGACTGCTGTGCTTAGATATAGATATAGATATAGATATAGATATAGATATAGATATAGATATAGATATAGATATATTCCAGATGTTATAACTAACATCAGGTTTGACTTGATATTTGAATGTTCAAAAGACGTATTCCTTCCAGTTTAAAAGAAAATGGAGGAGTGTGGTACCTCAGTGAACATGGCTGTCCTACAAGGCATCACCAGAAGCCATTTTAAGAATCATTGTTTCTGATACTTAGAGAACAAAAGAGACATAGGAACTGAATGGGAACTGAAAACATCTTGCCATGCATTTTATTAGAGTTAAAAAGGAAGCATCCATATGCTTTTAGATTTAAAGCAGAAGATGAAATGCATAGCGTGAGCTTCCTTGAAAATTATTTGCAGGTGCTGGGAAGGAGCGAAGGCACTGAAAGGACTAAAGGGAAATGCTCTTCACACAAGAGGAGTGAAACACAAAAACCAAGCCCCATTAAGACATTTAAAAGCTTTACTTAGTCACCACTCAATTACCCCGCTGCCGCAAAGGAACAATTCCACTGAAATCACTGGAGGAAATGCTCGTGTTTAAAATTATTATTTTTAAAAGTGAAAACAGACAAAGGAAAGAACAGGGCATATTTTACAAGGCTGTCTGGGTAGCTTTGGTTGGAAACTCCAGTTTTTGTGTGTGTGTTTCCTTTTGTTTTGTAGTAAAGTTAATTATTCAGTGTACTGTACAGAAATACATAACCCAGCAGGGTTTCAGCGTGATTTAAATGCTTAATGTATCCTGTGAAGAACAAAACAAAGCATGTATACTGCTGTCATCTTTGACAGTTTGACATGAATTTTGCTGGTTACAGTGATGTTTTATATTATAAACATGTGAAAGTACATATACATATACAATGTCATTGCTGGGTTGTTTCCCCCCGAATCCTAAATCCTTTGAATTCACAAATCATTTAAACAACTGAACACATGCCAAATTATGTATTTTCTCTATATTTTGAGTTTGGTGACAGTAATACAAGTTTATACGTATGTGTTTGTGTGTAGAGGGTTTCTTATGAAAAGTCTGCCTTATTCTTGGAAGTATTTTAGTTTTTGAGGTACACCTAACATATTTAAGGAATGGAAATCATGCAAGATATATTTCACTAATATATTTCACTGAGCAACTCTGTTTTTCAGCTATTACTTTCATCAGATGGATGAAAACAGAGCTTGTAGATAGTAGAGATTGTTTAAAGGGCACTTCAACAAACCTCTAGGGACTTCCGTGAGGCACAAAATAAGCTTCGTCGACACAACACTGGCATTGTTTGCAGTGTATTGTGGAAATGGGTTGGTGGTGTTCTAGACCAAATGAAGATTTGTCACTCTTCTGAGAATTAAACTACTGATTTGCCTGCTCTGCTTCACTTACACTGGCTTTTGGTAGCCTTGCATTATTTTACTATTCATGCTTAGAGGCAAGATCATTAGAGCATCTTTTAATTTCTTTGATAGGGCGTTCATGATGCTCTTGGAAGCTCATGAATATGTTGCCTTGGTTGAAAACATTGCATTATTGAAAGCTGTGTCTGCTTCATTGGATCACAGCAGGCAGCAAGTTAATATGGTCAGGTGTTCTAATAAAATAAATCATATAAAACCCAATGGAAGTCTGTTGTTAATGTTGCTATTAATATACTGGTCTGTTTGCTACGTCAGCTACATAGAAGTCCAGATTTCTATTGGAAATTTCCATATTAGATCAAAATTGTAGGAATGCTAACAATACGGCTCATGTTGGGACTATTAAGGCAAATTAATCTGCTTTGCATGCTGGAGAACACTCACCTCCTTTTTTCCTGAGGATAATGGAGTGTGCTAACCAGATCCTCTAATGAACATTCTATATAAATATATTTAAATTATAACAATAGCTGGTCAGTATATTACTGCATTATGTAAGGGTTTTTGTGTTTTTTCTGGTAGCCATTTAAATGAGCTGATTTCTTATAAATATTAAAGCTTCTTCTTATCTTCCTTCATTTATAGGCACTGGATGTTGACCGAACTGTTCTTTATAAAATGAAGAAATCCGTAAAAGCCATAAATATTTCTGGGCTTGGTATGTACAGTCTAACTACATTGCTAAAAACTAAGTATTTGAAAACTTGTCCTACTTATGCATTTGCTGGGAATATCTGTGAAAGTGTTATAGGCGTGTTTGGTGCAGACATAATGCTGATTCCCCATGAACCCTGGTTTGCCAACCAGAAGCTCATGAATAAGCACTTTATGTTGCCTCTTTCTTGAGTGCTTTCCATTCCTAGAGTTAACCATGGTTCTTTGTTTACGTACGCACTGATGCAAGTTATGCTTGATAAAATCCATAGGTTCCCCACAAATCAAAGATTGAAAACATGGTTTGGCATGGGGTTGAAAATGGAAATTTTGAATTGGTACACAAGTAATATAGAATCATAGTAGATACTGGGAAGTAAGAGTGAAATAGTCCTGGAAAGAGGAGGGGAGAGGGAGTGGCCTTGTTAGAACGTAACTCTAAACTGTGATTTAATGTTAGATGAATGAGCCTTGGGCTTGAATACTCCCCGCTCCTCTACTGGTGATTCGATGCTTTATCCTGTGTTTCTAATTAACCACAACACTGTGCCCAAAGTTGGACAAACTGTTGCTAGTCTTAACTGTGGTTGGGTATATCAATTATCATAGATTAGCATAATGTCCAAACCATGATAATGTGTGTTCATAAAGTTGGATTCCATTTTGCAGATAACAGTTTGCCAGGAGCAAGTGTTGGGCCATTGTGAAGACATTTGTAGACAATAATCCTGCACCACAGCCAACAAGCTTAGTCATGGTTTTGCAAAGACCTCAAACTTAGTTTTATTGGTTTCACTAATAGAGCATTGTATTTCTCCTGACTTGAAAGTAACTTTCCATAAACAATCAAATGTCTTCTTATGTCCGCCTCCACTTGCGTCCATTTCGCCCAACATCCATGGCAAACCCAGAAGTAACCAGCGGGTTTGCTGCCGTTCGCGCATGCACAGAAGTGGCGATCGCCGTTTGCACATGCGCAGAAGCGGGCAATCGCCACCTGCGCACAACGGCGCCTCTCCCAGCGACCCATTTTGACCTCCAGACAGACCTCCGAAATGGATTATGGTCGCAGGTAGAGGTTCCACTGTAATGTGTTAAGCCATCTGAGTGCAATACTGCAGCCTGGTGATCTGTATGCAAGTTTCAAGTGATGCTTATGGTAATTCCTACACTAGCTGTAACTGCCATGTAGTTGGTTATTTGGCCAGTCAAATGCCATCAAATTATGGCCAAGTCTTTAAAAAATGTTAACTTTGTTAAAACAAAAAAGAGACTTTAGACATCTATACAACAAATGTAAACAATTGCTATAAGTTAGGTATTGATTGATTGATCACTTGATACAAAGTTACTAATATATATGAGGGACACGGGTGGCACTGTGGTCTAAACCGCTGAGCCTCTTGGGCTTGCCGATCGGAAGCTCAGCGGTTTGAATCCCCGCGACAGAATGAGCTCCCTTTGCTCTGTCCCAGCTCCTGCCAACCTGGCAGTTTGAAAGCGTGCTCAATATCAATTCATTTTCCTTCTGAGTGTTGAGGTAAAGATTTCTGCAAGGCTTGTGTTTCTCTTTTGGAGATCTTTGCAGCTTAGACCAAGCAGCCTGTATGAGATTCACAGCTATGTAGCTAGATTGTCCCTGGGTAGTGTTGGGTTAGCAAGTCCTCATTGCTAGCAAATGAAACCACAACAAAATTTGAAAGGTAAGCTGCTTCCAAGACAGTGGCAGCCTTGGCCTCATTGAGTTACAGAATTATAGGCCTGGTTTGTACATCATGGTGACCCAAATTATGGGTTATCAGGACTGCTCAGTCATGCAGGTTCCTGGAGAGGAGCTCACAGACCCTTTGCTCCTCCCTCTCTTTTTTACTTCCATGCCAAGGTTTGTTCATGGATACAGCTTGCGGTTGGCGAGGAGGGAGTTTAACCACAAGATCTGGTTTGGATGACACACTGAGCCAAACCTTGGCCTAGCTCATCGGAAGGGAAAAAGGACTTGACAATGAACAAAGCAGCTCTGAGCTCCTCTCCAGGGGCCTTGCAAGCTCACAAGCTATATAGTTTGGCTCACTATGATGTGTGAACAAGGCCATAAAGTTGAAAGGGATCTCAAAAGTCAGATAGCCCTACTCCTTAAAGGAAATCCACTGCTACAGCATATCCAATAAGTGACAATCCAATTGACAGTTGGCAAATAATATAATAACTCTCAGTTGAGCAGTGTGACAACCCTAAAATACAGAGGAAAGTATTTGTAGCTCGTGGTAGAGCACATGCTTGCATTCAGAAGATCCCAGGTTCGGTCTTTTTTATCCAACACCAGAACTGCACATTACTAGAGTAGTTCTCAAACTGTGGGGCATGCTTGCTGGCAAAGGAGACTGCAATGTTTCAGAGGTGGGAATACCTTGCAGCAAACAGAGCCTGAGGCACTGTTCCCATGGGTTTAGCACTGCAGCCCCCCCAAAGTGCTATACCAGTCAAGGGAGCTTTGGCCGCAGCAGCTCCTTCCTAACCTTTGCAAACGTGGGTAAAACATTGTGCACACTTAGGTTAGAGGGACAGTGTTGGAAAGGACGATTGCCTCTCTAGGCTGGCTTACTTTTATATCTTTGAGTGTTTGGAATTTTCTGTTCACTTTTCCTGTATGTTATCTGTTTACTATGTTCTGCATCTGTTTACCTTTGTAAGAGCTGTTTTGATACTTTGGACCCTGATTCATACACTTTGTATGTGCACTTTGTATATACCTATACATGCAGCGTTGTTCATTTTGCTGCAGAGTGATAGTTCCCCATTGTAATGAAATGGGACACTTTTCCTGGCAGGACTGGCAACTAAGTAATTGTTAATTAATTAGCCAGTTTTTGTTAGAATTTTATGTATAAGACATAAGTGATTGTTATTAAATTATTAAGCTGTTTGATTTGCCAGGATCTAAGGAATAGAGGGGTTTTTGTTAGCATGTTATGACACCTTGACGACCTTTACCTCCATTTTGGAGATCTTTTTTTATCTGTTATGCATCGTTGACTTATCTAGTGGGTTGCTTTGAATCTTAACAAATGTTTAAAATATAAATACAAAATTGAAAGTGTTCAAATGCAACTATTTTCCAACTGCAGGGGATATTTTACATTAGTGGAGACCGTATTGCAGCTATTGAAATTAACATAATCTTTGTTCTCTTTGAAGCTCATGTTGAAAATGAAGAACAGTACACTCAAGCACTGGAGAAATTTGGAGGAAACTGCGTCTGCAGGGATGATCCAGATTTAGGAACAGCATTTCTAAAATTTGCAGTATTTACAAAGGAGTTGACGGCGCTCTTCAAAAACTTGGTATGAAATAATTTGGCCCTCCCTAAAACTATTATTATATGTAGACTTGGAACTGAATGGTGTAGCTTTAGCTCTTAACCAGAATAAATTAATCTTTAATACTTGATCTCATACAAAGGCCAAAGCTTTGATAGACATTAAGCTTAGCTACCCCTCAAATTTTGCAGTAACCTTCCCGTAGCATCTGAGGAAGTGCAGTAGAATATACTTTGACTTAGTGGTGTGTTTTTTTAAAAAGAAAACTGAATAGCAGTTTCTGAAGCTTAGCTAACAGAGCTTTAATTTGGAAATGTGAATGTCTATAGAGTTGAAATCTGATTACTGTGGGGAAATGTTTCATGTGTGCATGCAGTGGATATTGTAAATGGTTGTAAAGACAACTTTGTTATCTAGCCGTCTCAAGGAGAGACTTCCAGCCTCTTTTATAATTGGTTTCTTTTTCAACCCTTAATAACACTAATTGCTATCCTCTGACTGAACCGAACCCTCTCCTGGGGGCTGGGAATGAAAAATGGGGGAAGAGGATGAGTCATTTTGACCTGGTCTCCACATTGCATCACAGTATGATTGTGTTGAATGGCACTGATAGTGTTTGTTCGGATGTTGGAAGAAGATACTTTAAAAAAAGACAGCTGTGCCACTCACAAGCCCTTTCCAGTATTACAGCACTTATGTAATATTTAGTGCCTCGAGTGAGTAGCAAGGCATTTTTGTGTGAGTTGCTCTGTCAACTTCTCAGTTGTCCAATGGTTGAAAAAAATCCTTTCTCAGTAACATCCCACTCTACAGATTAGCAGCACACTTATCTTTAATGCCAATGTGGTATCCCTGCACAGCTGGGAGTACTGTGGCAATGCACTTAAAATTATATCCTGTCCTAAGTACTGTAGTTTTCCATGTACAGTGGTATCTCCGTTGCGGACGGGATCCGTTCCGGAGCTGCGGTTGGATCCCAAGGTTTCTGCAACTGGACTGACCACTTCTGTGCACGCATGCATGGCGATAGAGTGCTTCTGTGCATGTACAGAAGCGCTCTACTGCTTCTGCGCGTGCGGCAAAAACCCAGAAATATACTTCTGGGTTTTCCGCTTACGTATCCGGAAGTTTTTGTAGCCGGAGGGATATGTAACTTGAGGTACAACTGTATAAGACGATATTTTTTTCATTTTAAATAAATGTAAAAAATTGGGGTCGTCTTATACACGGATAGTGTAGACAGGGGATTGGTGGCATCCGCGAGCAGGAGCTTGTCAGCAACTCCCCCCCCAAAAAAGCTCAACAACTCTGGGCAATTTCCCGCATTTCCTTAATTTGTAGTTCCAAAAAATAGGAGGTCGTAATATACATGGGGGCATGTTTTACATGGAAAAATACGGTACTTGTTTCCTAGACTCACATAAGATGCCAGATGATGGCAGCATCCAGAGAAAAACTGTATGCATTGAAGGGCCATTAACAATACCTAATCACTGACCGATCGAGCATAATCCTAAAACAGTACCAAGAAGGAGAGGTGGAAGGGAAGGCAGTAGGAGTGAGTGTAGCATTGCTAACCTTAAATGAAGTTCATATCAGATGGGAACAGTTAACGTGTTGTGCTGCAGATGTCAAATATTAGCAGACATGTGGCAAGGGGTACACAGCGTGTGGACAGATTTAGGAGTGTTTGGGTTGAAATAAAGCCAATAAAACCAGTGGGTTGTGGGTTTTTTTAAAGCTTACTATAAAACATCACAGGGACTGGGTATATAAGGACAAATGTCAACATCCCTTTCCCCCAGACACTTATTTTCTCCAAATTCACCTTTCCCTCGCATCACCTTTGTGATTGATTCCTTTTGTTGATCTTTTGTAATAATTAGCCTGCAGTCCTCTATGAAATGAGTAGTGGAATAGGCTCTGTTGAGCATTGGGTTGGTTAGATTAAAAAAAACACCTAATACCTTAGTTTTGAAATTCCACAGTTTAAAACCATTTAAAACAGCTCCTAGCTTTTACCGTTTTTACAAGCCTTCTTGCTAAACTCTTGTTTTCAAAAACACTTGTTATGTTTTAGTTTCCACTCATGAAAATGAAATTTCAAATAGAGTCATTGTGTGTGTGTGTTTAATCAACTTGAAAATTAATACATTGTGTCTTTCTTCCTTTTTTTCATGAGAGCTCACTTCTGTGTTGTGTGTATAATATTTCCAAGCACTTTGTGAAACCCCTTTTATTGTTTGCCTTGATATCAGTATGTGGAGCACTTTCCAGAAAAAAGTAATTAAACACTTTCCTTGGCAGAGCGCAGTATTATTCCTTGCCAAAGCTTCTGTCATTCATTTGGCACTGATCACTGAATACACTTGTGTAAACTGCCTCCAACTTTCTTTAGGACAATTGTATGGTGACAGTCTCAGGTAACTTTGGTTAGTTTGTCTTTGGAAGACTGTATGGACAAGTTTACTTAATGCTGATAGCATACCCCTCAACCATCTTGTCGTACTTACATCCATTGTGGTTACAGATCTATTGATATGCGCACCATATGAAGGGACTTTCAGTGTAGCAGTATGTGTTGGAATACTGCAGCCAACTCATTGGAGCTCATCTACATATTGTTAAACCCCGGTTTAGTGTTACATGTTAATGCAGCCGCTGACCTAGTTAGCATGTAATGCTAAGCTTGGCTTAGCAGGAACATGCAGTTGTGCTGGCTTCTAAAGAAGAGATCATGGCTGCTTCACTCTGAACCTGAGTTGGTAGTTGGTTTTGCTCCTCTTTGGGAGCTCATACGCTTAGGCATTCACACTAAACCATGGTTTGGTTTAGACATTGACCATGGTTTGGTCTAGTGTTACACATGAACTGACCCATGGCCTTGTACTGCACCTGAAATGGCTCCTTGATTATGTGGCGATAGAAAAAAACTTTGGGAAGTCCTGTTTTTCTTTTGGATTGTTTCTTGCTAAAGCCAACACCAATTATTTTTGTATTCTGATGGTCTCTTTAGGTTTGAGCTTCCCTTCTTGATGCTAGCGTTAGATTGAATTGTTATTTATTGCTGGCATATGTTGATTCGCTTTATTCTGTAGTCTACAGTTGCTTAGACACCTGTTTCAAAACCTTTATTTCCTCTGTGCTTTTATCATTATAGGGAAAGCAGTTTGTTAAGTAGAGAATGATCACAGACCACTACAGAGTGCATCAGGTGAATTAGTGATTAAAAAAAAATACAGAAAGCCACACTTATAGGTATGGATCTGTAATTTTGATCACACACATATACAGTATAATGTTCCATCTGTTGCCAGCATGTCTGCACTGTTATTTGGATGAAGTTAAAATTTAACGCAATAGCAAGAGAAAACAGCCACACCTTGTGCACTGTGAGTTAGTAATAATGAAATAAGTCTGCCTGCAAACTTCTAAGAAGGGAATCTGCCATTATCTTTTCCCTTTCCTCAAATGTGGAAACTAGAGTCCTGCACCTCTTAGGGACCAAAGCACAGGAAGAGGCACCATGAGGTCTCCCCAAGGAATCGGTGCCTGCTCAAGAAAGCTATCTCTGCTACGTTTTCATAATGATATATTATGTGCACTCACACTGTTCTCTCTTTGATTTGCTTCTCCCCAAGGTTTGGACGCTCCTCGTTCTGTCTGGCAAAGTAAGGCTACTGAGCCTAAGAGCGAGCACGTTTTAAAACTATTGCAATTCTCGTTATAGATCCAGAACATGAACAACATCATCACTTTTCCACTGGACAGTTTGCTGAAAGGAGATCTAAAAGGAGTGAAAGGGGTATGTTGTATATATCTATATATTTTACCAATACAGTGGTACCTTGGTTTACAACCATAATCTATTCAGGAGGTCCATTTGTAAACCAAGGTGCACTTTCGCCAATTGGGCCTCCTAAAGAAATTTGTTCATATTCCCCCAAAAATGTGTTGTAATCCAAAAAAAGTTTGCAAACCTGGACACGTACTTCCGGGTTTGACGTGTTTGTAATCCAAAATGTATGCAAACCAGACTGTTTGCAAACCAAGGTACCACTGTATATTATGTTGTTGTTCTTGTCAGCATAAGCACATTTCAGCTGGAGAACCACCCATTACAACCCATCATATCCATAGTATTAGATATAGTATTTTAATTAAATTTACTTTGCTTTGCTATGTTTTTTGTTTTTTTGAGCTAGTACTTCTAAGTGTTGAGTATCTAAAACAATGAATATTCTGCTTCCCTGGTGTTAAGAAGTATGGCTCCTGGGCAGATGGGAGCCCTGACAATTTCTTATTTAATATCTATATAGTAAACACCATAATCACATTCAAACACAAATGAAGAATTCGCTTATTGACTTTTGCAAAATGCTTGAAAATACATCATATATTATAGGGCATTGAAAGAAAACAGTGCTGGAGATGCTTGCAAGTGACCATAAAACAATGATTATGTCATTTTAAAGATTTATTACCCATTTAAAAACATGCACACTACTTTGCAAAGATCCCCTCTCTGCTGTGACAGGAAAATTATATTTATGTTTTGGCTAGCATGAGTTAACAGGCACCAAGGGCCTGTTTCGATGCTATTTCCCACCCAGAATTCTCCTTTGGGAGATATTGTGAGGGGCAGGGTTGGACTTGTTCACTCTGTCCCATGCACCTCTCAGACACTTTAAACAGGACTCAACCTTTCACAGTTATCAAAGTATCCATGTTTAAATGACCTCACAATTTCCCAGTTTGGTTGTTTATTTCCCTTCCTCAGTAAACGGAAAGGAGAACAGTGTAGAATGCTTGTCAGCTTAAGGCCTGCCTCCAATGTTCTCCTCAGGGAGAATCCTGGAAGCAAAAAACAAACAAAAACAAAACGTTGGCAGGCTGGTGGCTTAGCTTAGCTGTGCAGTAGGCAGCAGCAGGGTCTGAGTCTGACTCAGGTAAGTGGAATCTGAGGTGCCATAGGCAGTGGATGTAGTTTCAGGTAAGCTGGAGGTAATACGGTCTGCATTGCTATTTAAGTGGCAAACAGGATATGGAACATACAAAGGTTTTGTGTACCACTGAGATAAGAATGAGTCGTTCTGCTACATATATTATATAAAAGTACCATCTTTGGGGGGCAAGGAGCCTCAACACTGTGGCTTTAGGCAAGAAAGGAATTTCCATGGGGGGAGGGAAGGAAGGAAGGAAGGAAGGAAGGAAGGAAGGAAGGAAGGAAGGGGATCAGAAGAGTGGAGCAAGGAAGATAGAGCCAAATATTCAAGTCTCTCTCTCTCTCAATTATTTTTTCTGCTTGAGCTACTTTTGTGATTGGCCAACAGAGGAGATGGGGTGAAAAGACTCCAGGGAGTGTCTGCAAGATAGGAAATAGCATATAAATGGAGTGGAGATTCACAGCTGCTTTGCTCCTTTAGACCCAGCTATCTCTCAGATACTTTGAGTTACCCAGCGTTCACGTTGGTGTTGAGCAGGTGCTTGGGTCAGTCTACTGATCTTTGCTCCCACAGAAATCAATGGAGGGTGTATGTTGGACTTCCTGTTGGTTAATCTCCCACTGAATGGATGTCATTAGAAGCTTAGGGAAAGAATCAAAACCCGTGGGTGTTCAAAGGGTGACAAAGGTGTTCTGACTGCAAAAATAAATAAATACTGGTTTGGGTGATTTGAAGGATGCTTCAGAATGAACCTTTAAAAAATGTTTGTTTTTTGCAGGATCTGAAGAAACCTTTTGATAAAGCATGGAAAGACTATGAAACAAAAGTGTATGTATTTTCTTTCTGTCAAATAGCAGTAATTTGGATTTGTTGCTAAATAGCTGTACATTTGTTCAGAAGGAAGAGCCACTTCATTCACCGCACTCAGGACTGCGTAGAGTTGCAACCCAAGTTTTTAATTCATGAAGGATTTAGGTCAGTGCAGTTCCAGTTTAGCTACCTGAGACTGATCCAGTCATGTGTGTGTTTATTACTTAATGGCTTGAAGCTGAATTGGTTAGGTGGCTTAGTTGAAAGGTGTGTTGTGCAGAGGTGAGGCAAACTGATATAAAAAATTACGTCACTGCTTGAGCCGCAGTGTCTGACATCTGCAAACCATCATTTGATGATACAGTATTTGAGTGGCAAACATGTTTCAGTCCCCTTGAAATCAGAGGGACTTTATATACTTTCTAATTATTGATTATCACTTGGTATAACTTCTTTGTAAGGGTTTTGTTTTTTTTAAAAAAATTTATTAGTTGAAAACATATGTGTGCTAATACCTTACCAGAAGTACTTAGTATGCTCTTTATATGTGCTTGCATTGGTTTTGTATGATTTATACTAGTTTCCTGTTCATGAGCTCTCAATACCAGATTCCTAAACTGCTATTTTGAGAGGTTAGCACTGGCTGAGAAACGGGACGACACCAGTATAGAAAATGAGGAAATCTCAAAGGTGCACAGGAATCTCTTTGTTTATCAAGGCCCAGGGCATTTTGAGTCAAGGAACTTCCTCAGGAGCAATTAAGAAACAAATACTTTCTCATGTAAAAACCATTTTGAATGTGCCTGTGTCTTTTAACATATGGACGCGTTATTTTGCTTTTTAACAATTGTGCATGACTGTTTCAAAAGAATACGTAATTTGGCTAAGTCTTTAGCACAGGAACAGTAAAATACATCAAGGTAAAGTCACCCAATGCTGCATGATTCTAGCTTTAAAAAACCCCTGAATAGGTACTGAGATGAAATAAGAGTGGAGCAACCACTGGGAATCCTTCTCATTGTATGAACTTGTTGGTGCACAATGCTGAAAATTTGCTTTGCAACTCAGAATCTTATTACTGTGCAGTGTAGTGGGCCTTTCAGTGATAAATCGATTGTGTCAGGAAAGATTAGTTTCCTTCAACGTGTGTAGCAGGTGAAGGGAGAGAAATCCTGCTGGTTTAGCTTCATGTTGCTACAACACTTTTGTTGGCATCCATCTTTCTTGAGAGACAATGCATTGCACCTCCAGGGGTGAAGTCAAACCACTCTGTTGGCAGCACTGAGTTGACCTCCCTGAGGTGCAAGCCTGGGCAGTGTGTTTGGAGGTCCTGAGCTGCCCAGACAAAAACACCCACAAACCCCTCTCGGCCTTGCTGATGTGGTTCAAAGGAAATCAGAGCAATACGTTTGGCTGCAGGAGTTGCCAGAAGGAGGCGTGCAAGGCACCATGCAGCCATCTTAGGCACGCCACTCTGGATTTGTGTTGGGTTTACTCCTCAGCCTTTCTTCTCCCAAAGATACCCTGCAAGGCAACGGAGGTTTAGGATCAGAGTTTTCCTTCTCCTGCATGGGCTACCTTCCAGGTTGATGAGCCCCATCTGCCCCTGGCACAGAAAACCAATTTTGTATTTAATACTCCTTTTGTAAAAATAAGAGAAGTAGAGTTTTAAGGGGACAGTCAAAGGATGGAAAAGGGTCTAGGAGACCAGTAGTCACTGTAGACAAAAGCGGCAGGAGGAATACAGAGCCATGCAGGGCATGAAAGCTCCATCTGTTAGCCACTGGAAGCCATTGTTAAATTTTCTACCTTGTCCAAGGCTTCTCCAGAGTTTGTCTGCTTGTTGCCAAATTTACCTCTGTGTTCAAGGAAGTGAAATCTGTTAGTTTATTTAATATATATTGGAGGCAGTGATGTTTGGAGGTGATGCAATGATCACATAATGAGACCATAGAACAATGGTGAAGTTGACAGTAGAATAGCTGTGTTGATAACACAATGCCTAGCAGAATAGCAATAACATCAGTAAAAATGGTCAACAACTATTTCAGCACCAAAGCAAACCAGAAGCACATTTGTATGCCCCCCCCCAACGAAAGTTGAGGTTTTTGGGGTGAAAGATGGCGTGCCCAGTAGCAGCTCCTTCATTTGGACGGTGTTGTTATTGCAAATCCATGGAATACTTTAAGACACTCTTCTATGATGTTTTCTCTTGAGAGAGCTTCCCTACTCCCTTCTACCATGTTATGTGAATTGGAAGTCCTAAGCAAAAAAGCTTTTTAGGCTACAGGAGGCCTTTGGATGAGATGGCCTTGTCTCCCTCCAGCAATATTCACACCACTTTGCGCAACGTCTGATGTGGGTTTTTTATTTAAAAGCCTGGTGTGCTTCCCACTCTCCATGCAGTACTGCAGTACATGTTTCCTTGAAAGCTCACAAACAAAAAGCTCCCCTTCTGCCTGCAGCAAGGCTGCCATCACTTTTTATTATACGCGGATGAAATACCAGCCTCTTGGTGATGCGTTTGTGATTGCACTAAAGGAAAAGCTACTTCTGACAATGCCTCGAAGTGGTTGTTGCAACAGTACTATTCAATACTTTATGATAAAAGTGCCAGTAATTAACTGTGGACCTGTGAGTAGGTCTGGCTGGGTTTAAAATCTGAGTGCTCGCTTTGCCTTTGTTCTGCTAGACTGTCCTTTATAAGATTGAACATTAACAGCATGGTATGCAGACAAAGCATATACAGTAGAAGAAAATAATTTGCACTCTCAGCAGACAGGAGGGAGCTGTAAACTCAGAGCACGTGTTTTGCATGCAAAAATGCCATGCCCAGTCTTTGGCATCTTCTGGAAGGACTGAGAAATGCCCTTGTCTGTAGCTCTAGAGAGCCTCCTAGTCAGTATAGACAACAAGTGAGCTAACTGGACCAGCTGGCTGATTCTGTAGAGGGCAGCCTCCTACATTTCTATGGCTTCCCAAGCTCGAGTGTGCCTTCTCACTAAAACTTGATATTGTGACAAACTGCCTCTTCCGTGCTTCAGATGCCAATTATGTACCAGAATTCTTGAAGAAGACCCTGGTTTGCTATGACGTCTGCTTCTTAAGCATTATAAAAGACTCTACAATGAGCTTTCAGAATACAGTGGAACCTTGATTCTCGAACTTGATTCGTTCCGGAAGTCCGTTCGACTCCCGAAACTGTTCAAAAACCAAGGTGTGGCTTCCTATTGGCTGCAGGCGCTTCCTGCACTCAAGCGGAAGCTGTGTCGGACGTCTGGCTTCCGAAAAACTTTTGAAAAATGGAACACTTATGTCTGGGTTTTTGGCATTCGGGAGCCGATTTGTTCGACAACTAACGTGTTCGAGAACCAAGGTATGACTGTATGGAGTTATGAACTTTCCTTTTGAAATCGTTTCCCTGCTTCCTTTCACCATGTTCTGTAAATCCGAATCAGAAAGCTTTTTAGGCTGACCGAGGCCTTTAAGTGAAATGACTCTTTCTCCCTCCAGCAATATCCCAGCTCTTTTGTGGAACTTTTGCAGCACAAAAGCCTTTAAAACAAACAGACAAAAAAGCCCCTCTCTTGCCTGCAGCAAGAGTACGTCACTTCCTTTTTCATAGATCTGAGTTATGTTGCCAGAAAGAAAAAATTGCTGTGCTCAGAGGCAACTCTTGGAAAGTACCTTGTGCTAGAGGACTATAGTAAACGTGCCCATGTTAAACATATAACAAACATCATTTGAACAATAAATTATTCCGTAAGGAGCTGGTTTGTTTGTTTTTTTACATAGCTGCTGTGTACTCCTTCCAAGAATTCAGTTTCCAGAGAGAGAGAAGGAGAAAGATAATACTTGGGTTTCTGTGCTGCCTGTGTAAGATTGGCTCCAGACATCCTCTTTAACAGAAATTATATAAATTGATGATTAGTTTGCCCAAGGGGTTGAATTGCAACCCTGGAGATTCTGTATATTCTTTACTCCTTGTAAGCAATGGAGGTTTAATTAAATGCATCCACTGCTTTGGTTCAGTAGCCTTAGATGACAGCGGATAGTAACTAAAACGGTAAATAGTGTTTCCTCTGCCCTTGTACGCAAACCTTCCTTTGGTCTTGTTTTTAAGAAACAAACTGTTGACCCTTTCACAATGGCCTGGTGCAGAACTATAATGCCTAATCTCCTGTCTATGGGTTAGCAGTCAGGATAGCACCTGGCAACCTTGTGCACCCCTCCTCTTGCTTAGCCATTCCTTATTCCATTTCAGAGCTAACTATGGTTAGCATTACATGTGTTCCGGTGTTCATGCTATTTGCAGGTAGCCCAAACCACAGTTGGCGGACCCACTTCTAATCCAACTACGGTTATTGAAAACGCAAGCGTAGAGGGAAATGATTGCCTATTGTGTTCTCTGATAACGTTGCCAGAACTAAGAATGCAAGATTGGGAATGGAGTATTTTACTTCCTTAGTGCCTTGTGCTGTTAAAATGGTCTGAAGCATCCACATTTGAGGAAATGATGACAGTACGGATGTCACCCATTATGTCAGTTCTTATGCAAGTGTATAACAGATGCAAACGAAGGAATCTGTGCTGCCTACATTTTCTGAATAAAAAAGCCTTTCTCAGCACTTCTCTACGCTGCACGGTTTTGCATATGTCTGAAATTATAGATATGTATGAAAATGTTGAAATACCAGACACAGGCTTGTGCCTAGAGCATCCTAGCGCAACAAGTCCCTTCCTGAATCACAGAAGTGTGACTCATACCTTGTGCCCTGTGTCAGTATGCATCCTTTTTATACTGAGCCTAATTCCCTCTTTTAAGAATCTGCCCCTCTGCAATTCCTGGGTACAAATAATTTTAACAAATACAACGTGCCTTTGATTTTTATCGCATGTGGTTCAGTGGCTTCAGCGGGAACCAGTAAACACAAATGTCAGTGCAAAATGAAGACTCCTGCCCCCTAATCCCAGTAACCTAGTTATGTGTTGTAGATTTTGGTGTTGCTGTTTTGTTCTCTGCTGCACTACTGCTGCCCATGTTGGTTGACAGTGACCTTTGGGTAATCAGGGCAGCTTGCTTACTAAGACTCGGAAGCCTCCAACCCAGCCCTTCTGGCTTGCATTTGCAATGTCAAGTTGGCTCAGGAACAGGAAGGGAAGACAGCTGTGCTCTGGGATGATGGGGGAAGGGTTGGCTTCATTCAAAGAAAGTAAACTCGGCCCGACAAGGGAGCGCTGTGTAAAGCTGGCTCACAGAACTGGCTAAGGAAGTGTAGCAGCTGAAAAAGAGTGTGTAATATGTGGACTGTGTTGTGAGGATTGTTTGCCACTTAGTTGTAAAATGTTCCATTAACTACTTCTTGAGGATTGTGAGGTAACTTAGTGAAGAAATTTTATAATCTTAACACACAGAGGTGGTCAACTGGGTTTGGCTTCAGAGATATCTTAATTCGCAGTGGACTCCATCCACCTTTCAGTGTCTCAACGTTTCGTTAATAAGTGATTTGGGGTTGTTGTTTTTTAGCTCATTGTTTCGTTCGCAAGGACAAGAATGAGTGCCTGTGTGTCTCTTTTGTAGATCCTTTATTGTACTGGTATCTCATGCATGTTTTTAAAAGGCTATTACCAGTCCCACTCTTCAGAGAGTATTTCAGAAAACCATTTTGTTCCCTAGACCCTACACCTAGTTGATGATGGCGTCATACTATTCAAGGGCTCCATAGCTGTAAAAAAGGGAAACCGATTTCACACCTGCAGCTCAATACGGAATTTAGCAATTCCTGTGCAGGTTGGCCTGATTTTAGTGAGGAGCATTTTAGTTTGAGCGTAAAACTCTGTTGATCTGGAGCTTAGTACTATTGAGCTCAGCAGGACGGCTCCACTATACTGGGTGGGTTGCCGTTTAATTTAGAGTGTCGAGCACAACCCTGAAACAAAACCGAAACAAGAGAAAGAATGAGGTTTCAGGCTGATGGCCCTTTTGTTGGTTCTCTTCCACACAGGACAAAAATAGAGAAAGAGAAAAAGGAGCACGCTAAATTACACGGGATGATACGTACAGAAATAAGTGGGGCTGAAATAGCAGAAGAGATGGAGAAAGAGAGGCGGTTCTTCCAATTACAAATGTGTGAGGTAAGAGTGAACATTTTATTTTATTTTTATTTTCTGTGGCAAGTGCTGAAGGGAATTTTGAAGCTAACCTGGATGGTTCCAGTTTTAGGAAGGAATTTCTTGCTTTTTACGCAGTTATTTTATCAATCATAAACTGGCATCACATGAAGCTTTTGTGTGTGTTCGTGTGTGTGCACGCAGATTATAAACAAACCAAATAGGCAAATCCTTTATGCAACCATTCCCATCCTAGGCTTAGGGGATTGTCTCCTGCGCCCATTCAAGTTGCCATCTGCTGCAGTATTGTTGAGAGATGGGGAAAAATAAAATCTCATTTTATTTGGTTAAGTAGGGAAATTTAACAGCTGTTGGGAAAGAGCTGTTCATGCCCTGAAGGGCTGCAATGAATTTGCTGCCTAGGGATTGTTCTGTAATGGTTTGGTTTCAAACTTGGTTGCTCTTTGGTTTTGTGTGGCAGTAGCCCTGTGTGGATTGTCCTTGAATCCACCATTAGTAGGACTGGGAATGTTCTACCTTCGAGTTCCCCTCGCCTCAGTGTAGTTTCTCTTTTCACTTCTCACGTGCCAATTCTCTCCTCACATTTCTGGGCAGCTCTGATCATAGTTTGCAAACTATGGTTGACAGTAACCTGCAAACTATTGTTTGAAATAATGGGTTGGAGTTGGCTTGTAGTTTGGGGGCTACACAGTTTACCTATTTGGTTGTTGGAGCAAACTATATATGTAGAATAAACAGAAATGGAGGAGAGAAAATAAACATAAAAGGAGCCTTGCTGGATCAGGCCAATGACCCATCTAGTTCAGCATCCTGGCCTCATAATTGCCAGCTAGATGCCCATGGGAAGCTCACAGAAGGAAGCTGAGTGGGCCTGCATTCTCCCCATTTGTGATTCCCAGCAAGTGGTATTCAGAGGCATAGTGCCTCCAACATAGGCATTGTGGCTAATAGGCACTGATGAAAGGTAGAGATACAACACTGAGCTCTTAGCCTATGTCTGTCCCTCCAGACCATGATCTGAGGATTGTCTGAGTCGAACTGGTGTAGCAGAATATCTTCAGATTTGACAGTGTTAAGTTTCTTCAACTTGAAAGAATTTGACCAAGCGGATAATAATAATAATAATAATAATAATAATAATAATAATAATTTATTATTTATACCCTGCCCATCTGGCTGGGCTTCCCCAGCCACTCTTGGCAGCTTCCAACAAATTATTAAGATACAGTAATCCATCAAACATTAAAAGCTTCCCTAAACAGGGTTGCCTTCAGATGTCTTCTAAAAGTGTGGTGGTTGTTGTTCTCTTTGACATCTGGTGGGAGGGCGTTCCACAGGGTGGGCACCACTACCAAGAAGGCCCTCTGCCTGGTTCCCTGTAACTTGGCTTCTCACAGTGAGGGAACCGCCAGAAGGCCCTCGGTGCTGGACCTCAGTGTCCGGGCACAACGATGGGGGTGGAGACGCTACTTCAGATATACTGGACCGAGGCCATTTAGGGCTTTAAAGGTCAGCACCAACACTTTAAATTGTGCTCGGAAACGTACTGGGAGTCAGTGTAGGTCTTTAAAGACCGGTGTTATGTGGTCTCGGCAGCTGTTCCCAGTCACCAGTCTAGCTGCCGCATTCTGGATTAGTTGTAGTTTCCGGGTCACCTTCAAAGGTAGCCCCATGTAGAGCGCACTAATAGGATGACACCTATAGGAGTTTAGAAGCAGAAAACACTTGCATGGCGAAAATTAAGGCAGAAAGTTGGGGAGTTTTAGACACCATAAATAATATAAAAAGATGTGTTAGGAGCTCTGTGACATAGAGAGATAATTTTAATGTGTGGATTTGGGTTTGTTCTGGTTTTCCTTCTCTGGTATCTTATCTGCCACCATATAAAAATACGAATAACTTTTCAGTCCTAAAATATCCACCAGAAATATAGCAGCTCCCAATGTGGTATTGTAAGGTAGAAAAGTAAGAAAAAGCACTTGGTGTGTGTGCATAAAAGCTTATTGCAAGTCATATATAGTTTCTGTGGTACAGTCAAACCTCACTTGTCAAACTGTTTCCAAACGCTTCCAAAATGTTCGACAACCGAGGTGCGGCTTCCGATTGGTTGCAGGAGCTTCCTGCATCCAGCGGAAGCCGCATCGGATGTTCAGTTTCCGAAAAACGATCAAAAACCAAAGCATTTACTTCCAGGTTTTCGGCGTTCGGGAGCTGAAACATTCCGAAACAGGTGTTCAGAATCCATGGTTTGACTGTATTTTTAATAGGGCTTCCAAAATGAAGAGTAGTTGATACTGTGTTCACATGAACAAAGCTGATTAGTGCTAGACGCTTAGGATCAATATACTTGGTCTTAATTTGTGAGGAGCTACTAAAGAAGATTTGTTTGCGCAGTAAATTAAACTTGAATCTGCTGTGCTGGAGACCTTACATGTAGTAAATTAATTAAAGGAAGATGGAATAGCAGCACCAATGCAGTCCCTTGCTTACATGAGCTGGGTGCCCACAGGGTTCCTTTACCTTTTCCTTTTACCATGTGCCCACATTCATGGTGGGTGAGATACCATGATCAACAATACAATCGTAAATCCACTCTGTTCAGTGTGACTCTCATACATTTCAACTAAGCTAATTTCCAAGCAAGTACAGTGGTACCTCGGGTTACAGACGCTTCAGGTTACAGACTCCGCTAACCCAGAAATAGTACCTCGGGTTAAGAACTTTGCTTCAGGATGAGAACAGAAATCGTGCTCCAGCGGCGCGGCAGCAGCAGGAGGCCCCATTAGCTAAAGTGGTGCTTCAGGTTAAGAACAGTTTCAGGTTAAGAACGGACCTCTGGAACGAATTAAGTACTTAACCCGAGGTACCACTGTATGCTTTAGATGTTAGGGCCAAACTACAACTGAAGTTGAAGACTTAGGTAGCCTTCATGTCATGTTAAATTAAATACCAGGTCTTATTCATATATTAAAAATGTCCCCAGTACTCCAGAGAATTATGGATATAATCATCTGAGAAATCCTCGGTGTTGTGCCACAAATTGTTTAGAAATGCTCCTTGCTTTCAAAAGTAGTTCGTTTTATTTAAGTTATTCATTATATACTGCTTTTCAGGGGGACCTCACAAAGCAGTTCACTAAAGACAAAAAGTAGTTTGCCGTGCGGCAGAGGGAGCTGCTCTACAGTGGTGCCTCTGGTTACGAACTTAATTCGTTCTGGAGGTCTGTTCTTAACCTGAAACTGTATTTAACCTGAAGCACCACTTTAGCTAATGGGGCCTCCTGCTGCTGCGCTGCCAGAGCACAATTTCTGTTCTCATTCTGAAGCAAAGTCCTTAACCCAAGGTACTGTTTCTGGGTTAGCGGAGTCTGTAACCTTAAGCATCTGTAACCCGAGGTACCACTGTATAATAAAGCTCTGGATGTGCAGAACTAGTTCCTTGGACCATGGCCTATCGTTCCACTTGCTTACATTAGATAGCTGAAGAAAACCTTTTCAGCATTTGCTCCATCTGTGGTGGATTCCTCCCACCCCACCCACCAAAAAACGCTATTTCTTTTCTTTGAACTGTTCAGAATTAAAATGGTTTAATTGTCACTAGCTCTATGACCCTCATTCTGAAAAAGTAATTAATAATTGTTTTTGTGTGCCTTATTTATTTATTTATTTTAACAGTACCTGCTGAAAGTCAATGAGATCAAGATTAAAAAAGGAGTTGACTTGCTTCAAAACCTGATCAAGTATTTCCACGCACAGTGCAAGTACGTTCTCTATCTCTTGGTAACTGTACGCTCTCTGGAAACGTTGTTCTTCCTACTTTCTCTGACAGAATAGTAGCACTAATGTTTTTTTGGAGGTGACATGTACAAATCTGTCAAGCTCAGCTGTACGTATATTTCACTACTGTTCTTCCGTCAGACTGAATGGTTTAAAAGGTCAATTATGGTCGGCTGGGTGTATTATTTCAAATGAAATGAGGCGTTGGGCTCAGATAATACCAAGCCATGCAGTTGTCTTTCATTCGTAATTTCCACATGGCCATTTGGCATGATTAGTAATCTGCGAAAAGGAATGAGGCATGTCAGCTATACCACCCTTCGTATTTTGCAGAATGTGTCTAGCGACTGACAGGAGTTCTGTTTCACAGGGGTGGGAAAAGCACACCGTTGGGAACAGGGCGCCAAGAGCCCTGGCTTTTCACTCGTTTTTAGCATCCGCTTCCCAAAGGGTGGATGTTTTAAAAGAGGCAGTAGAGTACTTAACAGCCAGTCAAGTCACCAATACACTTTATGTAGGAAGTTGCCTTATTCTGGGACAGAGCATTGATCTATCTATCTCTCAGCATTGTCTACACATTGCTGTTCAGTGGCTGTCTGGGGTTTCAGACAGGGGTCTCTCCACCCCTGCCAGGAGGTGCTGGAAATTGTAATAATAATGATAATAATTTATTATTTATACCCCGCCCATCTGGCTGGGCTTCCCTAGAACCTGGAACCTTCTGCTTGCAGAACATATGCAGTCCCTCTGAGCCATGCCCCTTTATCGAAATACGCATTTTGTGATTTGTTCCGTTCTGTACAGTATTGTCTTTTTAGAGTGGAATCATTTTTATTGAAGCGTTTTTTTCAAATATACAGACGCAATAAAACCAAAAGCCCAGCAAAAGAAATGAAATGGCATACGGGATAAAGATCAAACAATGGGAAAGGGACAACCATAAAAATGTATTCCAAATGCATAGTATTTATCGAGCATTTCAAAAAAAGAGGCCGCTGATGGTTGTTAAGTGCCTGGTATTAACAGGAAAAATAATGTTCCACCACACAATATATAAAGTTTCAGACTTAACATTGCCCTGCAGAGCTTGAAGATGAAATGTGATCCGCCCCCCCGGTGAGATGTTCCAGACGTTTTTATTCCAAAGCAAAAGGTTTAAGTCCTGTAATGGACAATCATGCAACAACTGATTAAAAAACCCATGCATTATTTAAACGCAATATTTGTATTACTGCCTTCAAAAAGAGAAAGGAATTCTAGCCCAGTGTGTTGAACGATTAGTCAGGTGAATGAGCATGGAACCAAAGGTTTCTTCTCCAGACCTTCCTTAGTGTGATGGGACGATGAGCTGCTTGTGTGTAAAATCCTAGTCCCTCAGAGTTTGGTCAAGTTTGCAAACCTCTGTCTGTAACGGAGCCCCTTAAACATGGCTCCGTCAGTCGCTGGCAGATTCCGACAGTGGTTGCTTTCGGAATCGCTTCCAACATAAAAGCTCCTTAACGGAAACACGTCTTCTGGACTCTCTGCGTGACAGTTTCCGGCGAGGAGTGGGTGTCCCTACAGGAGGTCCTGAAACCTCCCCACTGTTTTCGCTGGAAGTGTCTCTGAGCCATCCCTCCAGCTCCCTTTCCCTCAGCCCAGCTCCTCTCCCCCTACTGGTTCCCTCTTCAGCTGCTGAGTCTCTCCCAACCTGTGTGAGCCCTTTCACTTCCCTTCCTTCCGATGGCAGTTCCCTGACATCCACCTCCCCTCCAGGGCCCCCTTCATCCCCTCTCGCCCCCTCCTCTACGGGCGGTGAGGAGGCAAAACCCCGGAATGAACTTCCTTCATCTTCCGATGTCCCGAACACTTCTCTCCACCTGTTGCGGTTCCTGGTCTCGAAGTACTCCTCCTCCTCAGAGTCCATCTCCCCTTCCCCTTCCGATTCCGAGAATCCTTCCAACTCCTCCTCCTCATCGGTGGTCCCAAAGTATTCCCTCCGGAACCTCTCCACAGGCTGAGGTTTCCTTGGGAACCTTTGATGGAACGTTTCTATCAATACCTCGTCATTGATATCTTCTGCCATTACCCAAGTGTTTTCTGACTCCGGTTCTCCTTCCCACGCTACCAAATACTCCACCTGATCCCCCTTCCATCTGGCGTCGAGGATTTCTGCCACATGGCTGCTGCATTCCCTTTCTTCTATGACCGGTCCCCGAGTGGCCATCCCTTCTCGTCCCCCCTCATACGGTGACAGTAACGACCTGTGAAATACTGGGTGCAGTTTCATGTGGTTGGGTAACCGGAGCCTGAAAGCCACTGGGTTGACCTGTTGAATGACCTCAAAGGGACCCAATCTCCTGGGTCTTAATTTCTTACAACCTCCTTTGAACGGCAACCCTTGGGTTGACAGCCACACCCTATCTCCCACCCTTAAGGTTTCACCTTCCCTTCGGTTCTTGTCTGCCTGCCTCTTGTATTCTTCCTTCGCCCTTTCTAAGTTGAGTTGGAGCTGACGATGGATTGCTTCCATTTCTTCTACAAAATGCTCGGCTGCCGGGACACCCCATCTCTCCCCTTCTCCCCCTGGGAAAGCCCTGGGATGACACCCATAATTAGCCAAGAAGGGGCTCATCCCTGTGGACACATTCTCGGCATTGTTGTAGGCAAATTCCGCCAGCGCCAACTTTTCTACCCAGTCATTCTCTCTGTCATTGACATAACACCTCAGGTATTGCTGGAGGACCCCGTTTGCTCTTTCCGCCTGCCCGTTGGTTTCAGGGTGCCGGGCAGTCGAAAAGTTGACCTCCACCTGCAGTAAGCTCATGAGCTTCCTCCAGAACCTGGAAGTAAATTGTTTTCCTCGGTCTGAGACCACCCTCAATGGCACCCCGTGCAACCTAAAAATGTGTTCTACAAATAACTTCGCTGTCTCTTCCGCCGTGACTGCATGCGAGCAGGCTACAAAGTGGCACATCTTTGTTAGTAGGTCTACCACCACCATGATGGCTGTTTTCCCCTTGGACTTCGGCAGATCAGTCATAAAATCTATCGACACTGCCTCCCAAGGTCGTTCTGGGGTTGGTAAGGGTTCTAATAGCCCCGCCGGTGCCCGCCTCTCCCCTTTGGCTCGCTGGCATTGCTCACACCCTCTTACATACTCCCGTACATCTTCCCTCACCTTAGGCCACCAAAATTCCCTGGTGACCAACCACATGGTTTTGTGTTGTCCAAAATGCCCCGCCGTGGGGCTGTCGTGCAACTGCTTGAGTACCCTCCCCCTTAAGTCTCCTTCAGGGATATACAGTGCCCCTTTGTAATACAAAGCTCCATTTCTTTCCTCGAAACCCCCTGGTTCCTCTCCCTCACCCCTAAGACCTCTGAGCTTATTCTGGGCGTATTCATCATTCTCTGTTTCCTCTACCAGTTCTCTTTGTCCCACCAATGCCGCCCCACACACCCAGCGGTCCTCTGGAATGACATGTCTCTCTTCGGGTGCTCCCTCCTCCTCCAAATATTCAGGTTTGCGTGAGAGAGCGTCCGCCCTAATGTTCTCTGGGCCTGGCACGTAACAAATCTCAAAGTTAAATTTGGAGAACTCCTGGGCCCATCTCACTTGCCGTTGGTTGAGCACTCGTGCCGTCCTCCAATACTCTAGGTTCTTGTGGTCAGTGCACACTTGCACCTTATGTTGTGCGCCAATTAGCAGGTGCCTCCATCTCCGGAACGCCTCATGAATGGCTAGTAGTTCTCGGTCATACACCGTGTAGTTCCTCTCGGATTTGTTCAGCTTTCGCGAAAAAAAGGCACACGGTCTCCACTCTGACTCCTCCTTCCCTGGCTGCAGAAGCACCGCCCCAATCGCTCTGTCTGATGCGTCAGTTTCCACTCTCATCGGTTTTTGTAAATCCACATGCAGGAGTTGTTGTTCCGAGGCGAAGGCCCTTTTTAGTTCCTCAAATGCTCGCTCCGCCTCCTCAGTCCAAACGAACTTCTTCTTACTGCTGAGACAGTCCGTAATGGGCGCCGTCAGGTGGGCAAAGTTTCGGATGAACTTACGATAGAAGTTCCCAAATCCTAGGAACCTCTGCACATCCTTCCTTGTTTTGGGTGTTTTCCATTCCAGCACCGCCTGGACCTTGCCGGGATCCATGGCCAATCCCTTGTCTGACAGGCGATACCCCAGGAATTCCACCTCCTTGGTATGAAACTGACACTTCTCCAGTTTCACCCACAGCTGGTTGGCTTGCAGCCTGCTCAACACTTCTCTGACGTCTCTCACATGCTGCTCCTCATTCTCAGAATACACCAACACGTCGTCTAAGAAGGCCACACAATTCTTGTAAAGCAAAGGCCCCAGGACGTGGTTCATAAACGATTGAAAGCACGCGGAGCCTCCTTGTAGGCCGAAGGGCATAACTAAATATTCAAATGCCCCCAAAGGGGTGAACATGGTGGTTTTCCATTCATCCCCCTTCCTTATTCGTATCAGGTTGTACGCCCCCCTTAGGTCCAGTTTAGTAAAAATCTTTCCCTTCCTGACCCTTGTCAAAATGTCGTCAATCCTGGGCATAGGGAAAGCCACTGGTTCTGACACTGCATTTAAGGCCCTGAAGTCACACACAAGCCTCGGCTTGTTCGTGTTTTTTTTATCCACAAAAAACACTGGGCTGCCCCCCACCGCCCTGGACTCTCTGATGAACCCTCTCTTCAGGTTCTTGTCAATGAACTCTCTTAGCTCCTGCATCTCTCTGTCTGACATGGCGTACAGCTTGCCTACAGGGAGCTGTGCCCCAGGGAGTAAATTGATTTGACAGTCAAAGGGTCTATGCGGGGGTAATTGGTCAGCTTCCCTTTCGCTGAAGACGTCGCGGAGATCTGCGTATTGTCGTGGTACCTTCACGTTCTCCGTTACTTCAGTCCCTGCTAGGGTGGCTTGGGCCCCTGCCAAACCCTTTCCCTCTTTGCAGTGTTCTAAGCAATGTGCTGAACCAAAAGAAACCACTCTCTGATGCCAGCCCACCAGCGGATCATGTAACGCTAGCCAGCTCATCCCCAATATAATGGGAGCTCCTCCCAAGGTGGCCACATTAAACGCTATCAGTTCGGTGTGCCTTGCCACCTTCATTATCATTGGGACGGTCTGCAAGCTGACTTCTCCTCCCAACAGCTCCCTGCCATCGATCGTGGTCACCTGCAGGGGGTTGCTTAAAGGGATCGTCTGTATCTGGTGTTCAGCTGCAAACTCTTTGCTCATGAAATTGCAGGAGCTGCCTGAGTCCAACAGCGCCTTTATCTTTAGAGGGTGTCCGTTTGGCAGCTCTAGCGCCACTTCTATCACTAGGGCGGGTTTAGGAGGTTCTGGCGTGGGCACTTTCACTGCTCTTTGGCCTGACTGCTGTGCCCCGACGGTGGCAGCCAGGCGTTGGCTTTTACTTGCTTCGGTATTTCTTCCTCTCTTCCCTCCACAGCTCCTACCATCCCTTGCCATTCCTTCCTCTGGGGGCAGACTCTGGCAAAGTGACCTGGCTGTTGGCAGAGATAGCATTTCCGGGCGCCTTTTCCCTCCTTCTTTCCCCCCTCACTGGGCTTTGAAACTGCGCGCGCGCGCGCTGTTCCGATTTCCATCGGCTCTGCCGGCGGGAAAGTTGGCTCTGGAATGTCTGGAATGCGGAACTCCTTCCAACGTTCCCCCTTCCCTTCCCGCCTCTCCAATGCTCTCGCCTCCTGGCGCGCTCCTATGGTCAGCGCTGATTTGGTCAGCTGGTCCATAGACTCCGCCCTGGGCGCCCGGGAAAGTTCGTCTTTCACAGCCGAAGAAAGCCCTTCTTCAAAAAGCATTTGAATGGGTTCCGCCGATAGATCCCACCCCAATTTATGGATCAACATGGTGAATTCAGTCCAGTACTCACGGACAGATCGGCTCCCCTGTTTGCAAGCCATTAACTGTCTGCGGACCACTCCCTGTTCAATATCGCTGGAAAACATCAGATCCATGGCGCGAAAGAACTTCATCGTGTCCTTTAGGACGTCACTATTCGCTGCCATCAGGGGTCTAACCCAGTCTCTCGCCCCCTTTTCAAGATGCCCAATCACGAAAGCCACTCTTGATTCCTCGTCAGGGAATTCATCAAACTGCAGATTGAGGGCATATTGCATCTCTGTCCGAAAGCCATGATAGTCTTTGGGCTCCCCCCCAAACTTCTGCACCAATCCTGGTACCTTTCTGACGAGCTGGGTGTCTTTCCCCTTTTTGTCTGCATCCTGAGCCCTCCTCTCCTCAAGCCTCGCCGTCTGCAGCGCTAGCTGGACCTCCAACACCCGGTACCTTTCTTCCAGGCTTGGACCCGCTCCAGCTCCTGCTTCTCCGGTTCCGGCTGGGTTGCTCATGATGCCTTCTCCTGCACAAGCTGCTCACGAAGACTGTCGGAATGCTGTGGTGGGACGATGAGCTGCTTGTGTGTAAAATCCTAGTCCCTCAGAGTTTGGTCAAGTTTGCAAACCTCTGTCTGTAACGGAGCCCCTTAAACATGGCTCCGTCAGTCGCTGGCAGATTCCGACAGTGGTTGCTTTCGGAATCGCTTCCAACATAAAAGCTCCTTAACGGAAACACGTCTTCTGGACTCTCTGCGTGACAGTTTCCGGCGAGGAGTGGGTGTCCCTACAGGAGGTCCTGAAACCTCCCCACTGTTTTCGCTGGAAGTGTCTCTGAGCCATCCCTCCAGCTCCCTTTCCCTCAGCCCAGCTCCTCTCCCCCTACTGGTTCCCTCTTCAGCTGCTGAGTCTCTCCCAACCTGTGTGAGCCCTTTCACTTCCCTTCCTTCCGATGGCAGTTCCCTGACACTTAGCTAAGGTAATGCAGCGACAGGGAGAACGATAGAGCTTTGGTTCTGTATAAAACTCCCAAATCATAGATGTCTGTGGACTCCAAATGTCAATATTTCAAAGGCAAAGCCTTTGTGTCTACCAGTAGCAATAAATATAACCCTCCCAGTCAAAAGCTCCATAAGGGGCTCCCTTATGCATATGGCGCTCCGACATGAATAACGCGCTCCATGTTTCTTTGCTGTCATTCAGAGATGACCCTAACATAAAAATGGGAAGGAAAGGCCTTTCTTTTTCTGCATATCTATGGAAGTTTTTAGAAGCACAAGCAACTGCCAAGTCTAATCTAAACATGGCTTGCTTTGATGGCAGACAGAGCAATCCAAACCTCCTTTATGCTGGGGGATTTTGGGTGTGTGTGTGAGTTGAATTGTATGGAGGTGTCCCTTTGCTCAATTTTGCCAGCTGAATCAGCCTGCTGCTGGCCACCAAATGGGCAGGTGGGAAAGAGGCCAGCTGGTAGTATCCCCATCAGTAGAGGCTCATGGAAAGACCTGAAACAGAGCAAAATGGGACTGAGCTAACCCTGGATTGTGGGCCACCTGGAGCTGGTGCAGGGATCAGACACTATTGCCTCTCTCCCAACATTATTCGCCATAACTGCCAAGAGCAGATGGTGGCAGTGGCGGTGCCACTCCGCAGAGTCACACCAGGAAGGGGGAAAGGGGTTAGGATTGCATCCTTAGTTATCTACCAGATTCAGTGCATACAGTGTGAACTATTGGCACTGTTCTCACATCTCACATAAAGGCACAAAAACTGGCTTGGGTCATATATTGACTTACATGTTAATGAACCTATAGAAACCCAGGAGAATATAATATTGGCTGTAAACAACTGTTGTGTGGCCATGATCCAAAGCAGGAGTTTAAATGTGTTTCAGAAAATTACACACAAGAAGACAGAGATTTCTTTGTGGTTTCAATTGCTGCAGCTCTCTCAGGCAGCAACAACTGAAAGGCAAGCTTGCCTTATTGGGCAGAACAGCAGTGAAAATCCCCAATACATCTGTATGGGTGCTGTTCCTTTACCTGAATTTAAATGACTACTATGGATGACAGCCAGAAACTCCAGAATGAAGTCATGAAGAGCATATTTTTATTTTACGTAAGAGAGTTTTGAAACCCCTTTGTACCATTTCAGTCTTCTTGTTTTTCGTTAAGTTTGGGTTAGTTGGTAAAATAGTGATGGTGAAATATTGTTGCATCAAATATCGCAACGGGGATATTTTAATCAGCCCCTTTTCTCAAAACATCAGATAGCATTTTTCCATTTCCACATTTGAATTCTGCTCTTGTCATGAAAATCTCTAAGACAAAAATCCCACAGGAGCCCAAGAGATATAGGTCAACTGTCCTCTTCCCTAAGACTACTGAATCTTGCCTGTTCCTTTTGTTTCACAAAAAGGGTGTAGATTCCATATCGCAGAGGCACCTAAAGAAAATGTGTTTTGTGATCAAGTTTTTTTACAGATTTTCAAATTTAATTAGTGTGTTGCGTGCGCACGCACACACACTGATCAATGCTTTGTCTTTTCCATTCAGGAAATTTCAGGCATCTTAAGTTAATTTTGTACTCCTTTTTATTTTATTTTTCTTCCAAAGCTTTTTTCAGGATGGCCTGAAAGCAGTTGAAAGTTTAAAACCATCGATAGAGAAGCTCTCCACAGATCTCCACACAGTAAGTAACCATATCTCCCTCATATTACTTGTTACATTTGCATACTTTGCTTTCCAACTGGAGACTCCAGAGAGTCTCTTAAAATTAATAATAATAAAAAACAAAATAAAGCCATAAAAAGCAGCACACACCTTCACAACTTCTAAAAATTTCAGCGGGGAAAGAGATGGACCCATAAAGAAACAGTAGTCAGGAGAGAGTGGAGAATAGAATGAAAGAGAGAGAAAAGAAACACAACTTTTTAAATTATGAGCTCAAAACGGCTGTCTTGCAGATGGACAAGGTTTAGCAAACCTTGAGGAGGACCAGTAGAAAGGGCAATTTCTCACCTCACAGCAGCCATGTGATGGTATTTTAGCCAGCCAGCCAGCCTGACTCCCTCCCTCTCCTAGTTATGTCTTGCAGGGCATTTGGTCTTATTATACGACTGTTGTATGGGGCGGGGAGGAGATTGTCCAGTGGAACCAGAAGCATCTGTGTGATGGTGCCTGAGCATGTGAAGGGGAGAGCAGGGCCTTCCTGGCCTTCCCCATTCCCAAGTGTCAGTGGATGTGCTGCTTAAGGGTACAGGAACATCACCTCTGCATCAAGGTTTGTACTGACAAGTAGAAGCCCTCCCAGTTTATTTCAAGCTTCTGTTGTGTCTTCGCTGCAGATTAAGCAAGTGCAGGATGAAGAAAGAAAGCAATTAATTCAACTTAGGGACATTTTAAAAACCGCACTGCAGGTTGAGCAGAAAGAGGTGAGCATGTAAGGTGATTTAACACACTTTTTTTTTTTACTAATTTAACGGGAACATTTATAGTTTTAGTGGTTGTATGAATTTGTTCTGGGTTCAAGGTGATCTTGTTAAGGTTTCTGCAAAGCTTCTCTCCCCATCCCCACCCCTATTTCTTGCACAAAGGCTTAATTGCTTGTCTTTGTTATGGTAGAGAATCTGGAAATGTAGACTGGGGTTTTTTGTGTTTTTAAAGAAAAAATAATCTGGGAGAGTTCATGTTTTGTGTCTATGTGATGGCTTTTGGAATAGTTCCCAGAGAGGAATAAAAGTGAAAAGCAGATTTTGCCTGAACGTGTCAAATCTATGCAATTTGTTCAAAGACCAGTGCTATACAGGGATGAGGGAACTTGTGACTCTTCAGCTGTTGTTAGACCCCCAACTTGCCTCAGCCCCAGCCCCAGCCAGCATGGCCAATGCTCAGGAATGCTGGGAGTTGTGGTCCAACATCTGGAGGACTGCAGTCCCTCCATCCCTATACTATGCGGTGGGTCCTGTATCACACTTGAGTAAACTATGTGGATTTTCAGACAAAAAGCACACTTCTTCGCGGTCTCTATGCAGCTCCTCCTAAGGGTTCTGTGTCTGTGCAGAGCCTCCTTCTTTGTTTTAAAAGAAATTATATCATCAATAAGATTGTGCATATATGTGCATAACACCTTCAAGACTGAAAAACCTCTTTCACCCACATTTGCCTCTATTGAGAGAGCATTTTATTTATTATGAGATACCATCCCCTCCCCAAAGCTGTAACCTGTCGAGCTTTCTTAGAATGTTACATATGATGGATTGACTTCTGTCTTGACATTCAAGTCCATTTGCGGAGGAGACGGGACAGTTATGCGTAGAATTGTTGACTAATGAAAACTCACAAAGGGCAGTGGAGAACAGGAAGATTCTGTTGCTAAGGCAGAGGATCATTCCTTACTCAAATTAAGGGCCTTCCGCTCCCACATGTGTATAACCAGAATGATCATAACCACTGAGCAACATCTCTAGACGCAGCCAACCCCTTAGTCACCATGGGTTTCCTTCTTCTGGGGTGCACTTAGCAATGCAGTCCACATGCTGCCTTAGAGCCTTCCATTCTTCAGGAAAGATTGTGAGCCCATGGGCTTGAATTCCCTCTCCTGGGCTCCATCGCATTCCTGTGGGTTGGAGAGCTTTAAAGCAACAATTCTCCAGCTTTGAGTTTAACATACCAGCGACTTTGCTATTTCCTGTTGCCTGCAATTGGGCCCGAGGGAGCATGAAGCCCTTGGTGGCTAGAGGCTGAGTGTTTCCGGGGGTTGTGGCCCAGAGGTCTCCGGTTCAGCACGTTCATAGCCATTAAGTTCAAGTCAACGGGGCTCGAGTCCAGTGCGTCCATGGGCTTTCCCCACTAGTTCTCCCAATTTAGTTGGCCTGTCTCCCTCTTTGAAAGTGTTTAGGGTGGCTGCTTGTAAGTCACACCAGTGATTGGGTGGACTTCTGGGCATAACCTGCTAAAGAGGCAAGATTACCGTATTTTTCGCCCTATAGGACGCACTTTTTCCCCTCCAAAAATGAAGGGGAAATCTGTGTGCGTCCTATGGGGCGAATACAGGCTTTCGCTGAAGCTTGGAGAGCGAGAGGGGTCGGTGCGCACCGACCCCTCTCGCTCTCCAGGCTTCAGGAAGCTTATCAGCAAGCCTGGGGAGCCCGCGGGAGTTCCCGCAGGGCTCCCTAGGCTGCGGATAGCAGCCTGCCGCCTGGCGCGAAGGGGCCCTGAAGCAGAGCGCCCTGTGCTTCAGGCAGACATCGGCCAGCCCCACAAGCTCGGGGGACAGCGCGGAGGCGGAGTGCCGCCATACCACTGTTCCCCGACCTGGTTCGGTTTCCCCGACCTGGTTTTGGGGGGGGAAATAAAGGAATTTTTTTCCCCTTTATTTCCCCCCCAAAAAACTAGGTGCGTCCTATGGGACGGAGAGTCCTATGGGACGAAAAATACGGTACTCAACTGGAATGAAGAACATTTGGCCTCTTCAGTAGTGGAGCTTCAAATAAATCTGTAGCTGTTTACGCAGCTGTGTGTATATGGCCATATTGGTTTTTTTTGGCTTATGGTTTTCAAACCTGAGCAGGAGTTTTGGTTGAGACAAAAGGTGGTATTCAGCTAAGTGTTATCCAGAGTAGCCCAATTGAAATTAATGGACTTGATTAAGTTAGGTCCATTAATTTCAGGGGATCTGCACTAAGTAAAACTTTGTTGAATGTCGTCTAGAATGTCCCTAGGGGGACAGTTTCCATTTCTGATTAGGATGAACCACCTTATGCTTCAGAAGCATGGAGTAAAACATTTAAAACTATATGTCTAATTAGATTTTGTCGTATCTGATGCTGTTAGATTTAAAAGCGTACGCTGAGTGGCTTTCAAGTGCATTTGGCTGCACATCCCCAGGGTACCCCAATGGTATGTATGAAGCAAGGTCATGGAAAGTTGCTACCCCTAAAATGAATGGGAAATGATTTTTTTGTGCATAGATAATTTGGATACCTAGTTTTGGGTACATGCACAAAAAAGATACCTTCAGATCTGTGCTATTAGGGCCTTAATGTGTCTTAAACCAAGTCAGACTCCCTCTAGTGTACTATCCAACACTGTGTTGTTTTTTGCACTGCAACTGATCTTTTTTTCTTCCTAAAATGCATTTGCCTTTTGTGACCGAAGTCTAGGAGAGTAAGTCCTTTGAATGTTTTTGTAAATGGTACATTGCATGATTGTCATGTGCATTTCAAGTAACTGGTCTTCTTTTCTGAAACATAATCTGTTGGCCTAATTGTTTCATATTTTGCAAATTGTGTGAAGACATTTTAGCTATTTAAAGGTGGATAAATTAAATCAAGGCAAAGCACGTACACTGGTACTGATCTTAATTCTTTGAGTGCTGATCCTTCTATAGCCAAAATGGCATCATCCACTCACAAGAGGAAAATATTATCAGGCACTGGGGGAACACCAAAGTTTGGAATAAAATAGAATAAGATCTTTCAACGAAAATCCGTGTGGCAAAAACAGCCTAATGGAAACTGAGCATGCTCAGTGGAATGCTGAATGACTGTTGGGTGGAAATTTGAAAAACAAAACAAAACAGGAGGAGGGGGGAATGGAATGCAGTGTCTCAAATCCTTAACTGGAGCACTTCACACTGCAATGTTTAGTTGCAGGTCAGGCTAGTTTGAAAATTATTTCCTTTGCTGAAATCCAGTTGCTTGGCTTTTGTCCGTCTGTGAGTCCCTTGGGCTCTCTTGTATTCCGTGTTGTGAAGGATGTGTGAGATCTGTTTGCTCATAGATTAATTGAAATGTATGTTGTCCCTGTTGAGTATTCATTGTTTTAAATATACTTAATTACTCATTGAGAGTCCATTCTTTTCCCTTGTAAGCAAAAGCTGGCTTATCAGAACATACATTCGCATCAAATTCATAACTGAATTATTGGGAGCCAGGTTTTGCAAAGTGTATGCAGTGAGATCGCAACATAAAAACCTACGAATTTCTGCATAATCAAATTGCTAAACGATTGTGCTTTAGTGCACTGAGACGCTGTATTGAGCTAAATTAACGGTTGCAGCAACGCTTGAGTCGCTACTGATTGTATGTGCTATTGAGAAGTCTAGAGGGGTATTTAAAGAAGTTAGCTTTTGCAGGGTAGTCATGATGGGACTGTCAGATCCACAGGATTGCCCCAGCATCGTGCTTGCAGTTGAAAACAAATTGTGAATGCTTTGTAACCTGACTTGTGTATCGTACTGACCTGCACATTAAAGCCTTTGCCAAAAACCTGAGCTGTGAGTCTTGAGTACTGTGTCCACCAGTGAGGGCCTGGACAACCAGGTCCTTTTGATGGTGGCGATGTCTGGATTTTAAGTGGCCCATTTTGCTGCAGAGTGAAAAAAAGAAAAAGTGAAAGTTGCTTATGGATCATTTGTCATCATCCGAGCTGGTTGGGCTATGAATATTGGGAATGTGATGGAGTTTCGAGCTGGGATTGAAACAGTGGAGTTTTTTTGGTAACCAATCTATTATTTTTTGCCTTTAGGATTCTCAGCTCCGTCAGAGTACGACTTATAGTTTACATCAACCTCAGGGAAATAAGGAACACGGCACTGAAAGAGATGGCAGCCTCTATAAGAAAAGTGATGGGTGTGTATGCTTTTTATTTTCTTTCTTTTTTTAAGTGATGAGTACAGTGGTACCTCGGGTTACAGACGCTTCAGGTTACAGACTCCGCTAATCCAGAAATAGTACCTCGGGTTAAGAACTTTGCTTCAGGATGAGAACAGAAATCGTGCTCCGGCGGCAGCGGGAGGCCCAATTAGCTAAAGTGGTGCTTCAGGTTAAGAACAGTTTCAGGTTAAGAACGGACCTCTGGAATGAATTAAGTACTTAACCCGAGGTACCACTGTATGTAGCTTTGAAAGAAAAGTTAGAAAAAGAGCTTGGCAGTCTTTTGCAACAATACGAGTCATACCAAAATTTAGATCTCCTTCTCTCTCTCCTTTTTAAAAAAAATAAACAGAATCAGAAAAGTGTGGCAGAAGAGGAAGTGCACGGTTAAAAATGGTTTCCTTACAATTTCCCATGGTACAGTAAGTATTTGTTTATAGTACTCTATGCACACAGCCTGTTGCTAATAGGAAAAAAAAGCCAAATTAGGCTGCCTCTGTATTTATAGTTACAGTATCAGCCAGATTCCTTAACTGAGCATGTTCATTGAGATCACTTAACTTTTCGAAAAAGCAACAACTTGGCCAAATTGCTATGAGAATTAAATACACGCCCACTCATTTGTTACCGCGCCTGATGATGGGTTATGGAAACAACCAAATGTTTTACTATGTTGTTAAAAATAATGAGCTCTTGTTCTGGGCAGATGGATGAGGAAAGTATAAGTGACATGCTCTGAAAAATAATCTGCTATTGTGGCATCATGTTTGTAAGAGAAATCCTTTTAAGTGTAGAATTCCTGTTTTTAAAGTAAGTGATTGGGTCTAGAGACACAGGGAACTGCCTAATACTGAGTCAGACCATTGGGCCATATTTTCTACCCAAGCTGACAGTGGCTTTCCGGGGTTTGGGGCAGGATCTCTCCCAGGCCTATTTGGCGATTGAACCTTGGGACCTTTTGCATTCAAAGCAGATTCTCTGCTACTGACCTGTGGCCCTTACCCATCTCAGCTAGAATGAAAGCTGTTAATTCGAACTTTCTAGGCCAGTGTTAGGATGGGATGTATTTTTTTATTATTATTATTTTGCCATGTAATCTTTAAATCAGTTGAGGAAACAAAACAAAATCTAATCTTGTTGCCTGGATATATTATGCTAAACCACAGTGCTTTTCCACAGTTAAATATTTCATGAAGAATCACGCAGATAAATAGATCATTTATACTACCTAGAAGGTTTGTTTGTTATTTTATTTTATTCATTAATTAAATTTATAAACCACCCCTTCCATCACAAGATCTCGGGGCGGTTCACAGAATAGGCTTAAGACGAAAAGTCAGGTAATGCCATCCATAATATCGCCCAGCTGCGAGTGTGAAGGCCGCTCCCTGCAAGGCCCTTTCCACCTGGCCTAGGGGGCAGTGCCCACACTCACCAGCCCTACTGAAGAGGCTCCTCATGAGGCCGGAGGAACATCGCCTGGCTATTGTTGTATTGATTTATTGATTTAATATGCTGTACACTGCTTTGAGATTTTTATTAAAAATATAAAGCGGTATAGAAATTGAAAAAATAAAACAAATAATAAATAATATGCCTTTTGCACTATAGAATTTGTATCTGCTTAAGGTACCAGTTTTAAATAAAGGAAAAAACCTGTTTGGCTTTTTCTGTACACCTCTAAGGATGTTAAGAAGGTCATTTAACTGAAAACGTGTCGTAAGCAAGGACTGGCATTTGCTGGGAAGACAGGTTACATAAGAAGGGCCTTGTTGGATCAGACCAATGGCCCCATCTGGTCTAGCCTCTTAGAATCATAGAATTGTAGAGTTGGCTAGAACCATGACGGTCATCTAGTCCAGCCCTCTGCAATGCATGAATTTTTTTGTCCTAATGTGGGGCTTGAATCTTGTTCTCACCATGGCAAGCCAGATACCTCTGGGGAGCCCACAAACAGGACACGCATACAACAGCCCTCTCCTCTGTTTGCCTTCCAGCCACTGATATTCAGAGGCATTCTTCCTCTTAACACTGGTGATAATACCTAGCCACTGTGAATAGCAGCCGTTAAGAAATATTATTCTTCATTCATTTATCTAATGTCATTTTGAAGCTGCCCATTCCTCAGCATGGCATGGAAAGCTAATATCTGCACTGTCTAAATATTCATAGTCTGTATAATAATAGATTCATTGCGTGACCTACTGTGTAATATTTGTAATGCTTGGCCTCAAAAGATACGTTTTAGTCCCAGTTTCTTCTTCCATGTAGAAATGCAACCAACAGTGTGTGAGACAGAAGGTCATGGAATTAGATTTTATGATGCTTGTATTATTATGCTCAGTTATCATTTAGACAATGTTGTTTAAAGAACAGCTGTTTTTCAAAAAAAAACCAGAATGAGAGAGATCTATTTAAAACTTTTTAATTTTTTTAATTTTTTTTAAACTATTCGTTTTTTCACAACTCTGCTTGATACCTAAAATGGGAAAGAAGCAGTGAAAGACGATTATTTTACTGTTTTCTCTTTGCCTTTAACATTTCTGCACAGCTGTACTTTGCCATAGGTCCTCTTTTTAATGGTTAGAGTCATCATAGTGACCCATAGTTAAAAGTAGAAGTCTTCTTTTTTTGCTCTTCAAAATATGGCAACCCTGCTTTCTACCTTTTTCAAGACAGTTATCTCTCTATACTTCCCCCCTTTGTTCTCATTTCATACTGGCTTATTTCAGATGAGCTTCAAAACCATATCTTGGGGGGGGGGGGCGGTTATGGACAAGCTTACTTCTTAACACATTCTCATTTCCTTTCCCTTGCACATGGCTTTGCTGACATCAGTTTCCTGTTTATCACTAACCATTGCTTGCCGTAAATTCCAAATTGGCAAACTATAATTAGCACATGTTCTCCCAGCCAGAATCAACTCTGCCGCTTCAAATGATGGTTTCTAATTCTGTTTTTGAAGCATGTGTTAGCTTGCTAATTTGGGCGTACCCAAGCTGAGGTTTGTGTTTCACAGGAAACTGTAGAGAGCGCCACATGTAAAAAGGGGAGGGGGAGAGTATGTGAAACTGAAGTTTGGTTTCCAAACCATGGTGTGAGTGTGAAGGTTTATCTTAATTGAGCCACTGACTTTTCAAAACTGCTTTACCTAGGACTTATTTCCAATACTTATAGCACAACCCTACGCATGTCCACCCTGAAAAAGTCTCACTGAGTTTGTTTTAAGTTGCAACCTTATACAGCTTCTGTGTAGGAAACTAAATATGGATATGGTTTTTTCATATTCTTTTTACACAATAACATGTTCTGTATAAAATAGTTGTTGCAGGTGAAGTGGCCCCCAATTTCCAGATGGATTTTAAATATGTTTTGCAAAGTAAAAACTAAAAGGTTGGGGTTGCAGTCCAAATTCCTTTCGAATTCCTTTCGAATTCAGGGTTGGTTTTTTGAAAATCTCATGTGCCAGAGTGGATACCGTTCATTCAAATGTGGATTGGGTTGATAGATGGACTGTCTTTTGATCTGATTGTAAGTACTCTTCTCCCAAGATCTAAATTAATTCTTCTTTCTTTCATTGTTTGTAAATTTAATTGTATTAGGGCCTTCTATACTTTTCTGGGAGTACCATCTTTACAGCAGGAATGGGAATAATTTATATGCTGTGCACATAGTTGATAATTCTCCTTGGACACTGCTAGAAGTGACTTCTTTGTTGGTTATGGCCCCGAGTTTGTGCAGACTTTTTTCTCTGGTGAAATAGATAGTCTCAAAATACAGACTTCGTGTAGTTGGCTTACAATACACATAGGTACTAAAGAAGCAACACTTGTCTTCTCTTGTGTTTTTACCAGCTGATAAATATTGGCTGTTGCCTTCTAGCAAGCAGGAATGAAGATCAACACGATTTAAATTTATTGTTCTCTATCAGTAAGAACAATTTAGCAGTTCAACATATTTTCATCTTTGCAACCCACCCTATTGTCACTTGGGACATTCTGCCACACATTTGCCAGCTGTGTGGATCTCAAGTTTAAAAAACCCTTTTCTCCAGTATCCAATCAGGACAGCTAACCAGATGCAGAAATTCTGGTACTTGTGAAATCTATACTTTTCTCAGACACTAGATGCTTGATGCATTTCAGGGACTGAGGTTACTTTGCCTTAATGCATATTAAGAATCATCAGAATGGCTGCATGCCCTGGATTTCTTCCTTGAACAGGTGCCTGTGGCTCCTTGCCCTTTCAGAACAGGCCTCTGACAGACTAGATTGGCTCTTTTTATGGTTTTCAGCCCCCATCTACCTTTTGCTGTGGCCCGCAGAACTGTTTAAACTTATTCTTCTTCTTTGGCATTTTGGTGTGGTCATTCACACTAAAGGCATCATTCCTTGTTTTCCGCTGTGTTTTGTTGGGTCACCTGCCATTGTTGCTGTGTTAAGGTACAAGCCTTCCAAATGTTATTCACCACGTCTGGTAGGCCTTGCCTTTAATGCCAGATACATATCACTACATACGTGGCTACTGTGTAGTGGGTAAAAAGGAACACACATGCGGAGAACCACTCCATTAGTATGACCATAGTTCGTCTGAGATTATGCGCTAGGTCATCAAAATAGCTCCTGTTCTGAGTTATACTGGCTCTTGAACTGATCTTGGTCTGGGACAGTTCCATTTCTTTCTGACCTTTCATGTTCTCTAAGGTGTGCATTGTGCCTCCCAGTTCCCATGTTGTAGAAAGAAAGATTGTCCTTTTTCTTCCTCCTGGAAGAACATTAGATGAACATTCCTCTATTCATGTGCGCTTTAGCTCTGGTGCAATTATGTTGATCTAGTTATGTGGGATAGCCTTGTTTTTGCTATCCTTAACTTGGGTCATCCTTCCACCCCAAATTGCATTGCCTTTCAAAACTTAAGTGATTTTGTGCTATAAATGCCACCCACCTTACCCCTCACTCACATACCACTTCACCCCGGCTACTTCTAACATACAAACAGATTCTGCTATTTTTTCTTGTCTCTGTCAGTTATTGCTACACATCTTCCTTTTCAAATACCAAAGCTGGAGATGGATTCTGAAGATTACCTTTGTTTCTAAAAAGAGAGTAAGGTTGATCCAGTGGATCAGATAGGAACTTTCCATTCTCCAGAATCTAAAGGAAGAAATGCCAGGCCAAAGAATGTTTTACATGCACCAACTTCTCTGTTTGCTGTGCCAACATTATAATGTCATTGTAGTGTAATGTTATGGTGCAGCTCTGAATTCAGCAGTTAGTCTGCACAGACTTAATCTCTTGACCTGCTGTTTTCAGTAAAACCCTTCAGGTCAAGTTTCTAATTAAACGCAATGGAAACCGTGGCCAAATACGTTTCCTAGTCATTTAAATTGTCCTTTGTTGTTATTGTGGTTGTGGTTAAAAATGGAAAATAAAACAGTGATTGTTTGTTTTCTTCTCGGTTACGCCTGCCCTGTTTTAATTAGTTTCTTCTTTTATTTCTCTAGGGAAACATTAAATTATCTTGCGCTTCACAAAGAGACATGGGGCTAATTTTCACTTTGTTGTTTTTGTTGGTGTAAATATATTCACACTGGCCTTGGTGCACACAAGGCTCTGTCCACACAACAACATTCATGGGTACTTGGGCTGCTGTTTCCGGGCGTGCATTTGTGCATCTCCATCCACACACAAGTGCTTTCGGTTTTATGCCTCCGAAATGTAGCTTGATGTCCTGTCTGCACTTGTAGCTGGTGCTTGAATGGGATGTCTTCACTCTCTGTGTTGCTGCCCACTTCCTTCAATTAGTGCTTCCTTACTCACTGTAAGTTCTCGAAACCTGAGGTCTATTGTGAATATGCATGCTATTTGCTTAGCTGCAGGTGCCCACCGTCCAATTTTTATTTTTGTAATACAAGTTTTCCAGTATGCCAGGTTTGTGCAAATCAGTCATTAAAAAATAAATTTAAAATACAGGTGTGTTGTTCTAAGCAAGGAAATCTGACGGTTCCTCTGTAGGCATGAAAACAGCTGTTTACCTGTGCCATACACCTTTAAAATGCTTTTAAAAATAAATAAATACAGGTTTTCTAATATACTAAATTTGCTCAAAAGAGATGTTAAAAAACATGTGTCGCTCCAAGCCAGGCAAAGAAAGTTTGGGAATCATTTTCATTTAAGCCCCTGTATTGGGAAGTTTTTAGTGCTTGATGTTTTGCTATGTTTTTATATATGCTGTACCTCCTCCTCCTCCTCCTCCTCCTCCTCCTCCTCCTCCTCCTTCTTCTTCTTCCTCCTCCTCCTCCTCCTCTTTCCTTCTTTTCCTCCTTGTTTTCTTTCCTGCCTCCTGTACCTGCAAGGGCAAATGTCATTTTTATTTTTAATGCAGCTGGTTATGCAAGAGTAATTCCAGGCAGAAGAGTTGTTTTAAAAACAATAATAATACAAATGTGCCTTTAGGAACGGGAGGTGGTGACAGACCACACCCAGTGAAACATTATCACACTTAAAAAAGAAGTCCACCCACACAATGCAATTCAGTGCATCTGCAGTTGGATAACATACCATTTTTATATTGTATATTTTTCTTTTACTGGATTATCTGTGGCCTGGGGAAGTACCAGTTGCTGCAAAAAATCGAGACACAAGCAGCTTCAAATCCATGTTACACTCCAGTGTTGATGAGCCCTAAATGTTTTTGCTCCCATGCCTTAACCATGTGTAAAATCTGAATGCAATCGTTTGGTGTAAACTAGCCCATAATGTTCTCATAAACCAGTCATGATGAAAAGATGTATCCTTAGGAAGAGGAATCCACCATAGCCTTGTTTTTGCAAATATTTACTCGCACCATAGTTGTCAAGAGTTGAACACATGCAAAAATATATATCTCTGTTTGCCTTTACTGTTTATGAAACGTGCCACTAATATTCTTGTGTAATGTCCGACTGCAATAGTCAGTATGAGTTTTTCTTCACGCTGCATCTCTTGGAACTGCTTTGTCTTATGTTTTTATGGTAAATATTTGCATGTAATGTTAATTGTGTCAATAACTCTTAATGGTTTATTTGTCTCTAGTGCCTACTATAACAAGTCGGAGAGCCAAATGTTACCTTGTCCTTTGGATCCTTTACAAGAGTTCAAATCATTTTAACTTAGTCTAATGCACCTTTATTACCAAAGTAAATGCTTCCTGTATCGGCCAAGTGTTGCAACAGGAGGATGTGTTCCCGAGTAAATTATAGTGCTCACACAATTATTTCATAAAGCATAAATGGCAGTGGTGTGAGTTGTACCCGTTGACTATATTTCTGAATGGAACTTTAGAACTAAAGTAAATTTATCCAGCCATTCTTGACCTGCTTCCCAAGGCTCATATCTTTCTGAGGTGTAGACACATCTTAATATTGTACAGTGGTACCTTGGTTTACAACCATAAAACGTTCCGGAGGTCCAGTTGTAAACCAAAACAGGTTGTAACCCATGATGTGCTTTCGCCAATGGGGCCTCCCATAAGAAATTGGTTGTAATCCAAAAAAAGGGACACACACTTTTGGGTTTGACATGGTTGTAATCCAAAATGGCTGTAATCCAAAGCGGTTGCAAACCAAGGTACCACTGTAATACAGGAAGTAGCAATTTGCCCCGTTCCTTACAGTTCATATTGCTGTGAACTTGCCCTAGATCTAATCATTTCCACTTCCTGTAGTTTATTCAAAAGAACTGGATATCTGCCTATTTTGGTAATTTCCATGGGCATATCTTGGGTGTCTTGTATACAGGAGGATTCTCCCTTTAGAAATCCATGATAACAGGAAAGTCTTTATTCTTTATGCATTTTTACTAAGGGATATTCCTTTTTGTTTTGTTTCTTCTTTAATCAGGCAAACCGGCCTCCTGCAAAGCTCAATCTGTTAACTTGCCAAGTGAAAACAAACCCAGAAGAGAAAAAATGTTTTGACCTCATATCACGTAGGTTTGTTGTAGGTACTTTCTATTAGTTAGTTCTAAAAATCTCCATATTGTTTCAAGGGGAAAAACAAGTTAATGGTGAGATTCCAAAATTCAGTCTGATACATTTGGAATATGTTACTATCAGAGCTTGCTTTGTTTGAACATTTTTGCCTTTCATATATTTCACATATCATTCTTATATGTTTGTCACTATAAACTATTCGTTTATATGTCTCAGTTTTTGTTGCTGTATTAGCCATCCTTGGGTGCCCTATTCAGGTTATTTTAGGTATGCTTTCCTGATTTCTCTGCAGAACCAAATCTCAAAATCGTTCATGAAGCCTGTATAGAATATATTGTTGAAATATTATCAGAAAGGTCATGTAATTATAAATAACTAATGTTTAACAACAATTCCTTTTCTTGATCATGGGGGTTTCTTCTTTCAGAACCGGGAGTTTTGTAGCATCTTATACATATAATAGGTTTTTTATATTCTTTATTGAAAGATAAAAAGATATATAAGTCAAGATCATACTGTGCAAACAGGGGTATGTGTGTGCCATTCTCTTCCTCACACCTTCCTCTCTTGAATATGCCAACATTCTGCCTCCACTTTCTTTGATACAGATGTTCTTTTCTTTCATTTTCTTCTAGATGCAAAATTAGCACTGTTCTTTCAGTATAGGCCACTTGTTCCTTGAGCCAGCTTCTGTTTACGGTCTGCCCCTTTTTCTGTAGGTTCACCTAATCTGGCTTTCTAGTTAGGAACATGCTCTGATCTTTGCAGCTCCCCACATGGCTAATATCCACAGGTCATACTACACCTTCTGCCCATTTAAGATTTTGGGATCAAAATGGCTACCTTTATCTTGAGGAATCTTTCTGAACTTGATCAGGCGCACGATAAATCCCATACTTCTAACACTGTCATACTTCTGACATTCCTCGTCCTTCATTTAGTTCTAGGGGGTTTCCTTTTTTTGCTCACTGACCATCAAATTGTTATGTTGCAGCCAATCTTATTGCATATGTTCTGGACAACCTTTCTATACTTCGTATCTCCCAAAGCAATGGGTGGGGGACCTCCAGATGTTGGACTACAACTCCCATCAGCCCTGTTAGCCATGCTGGATGAGGTTGATATGGTCCAACAACATATGGAAGGCCAAAGATTTCCTAAGGCATCTTTTCTCTACATATTTTTTTACAATTACGCCGTCCTAAGCATCGGGTGGCGCTGTGGGTTAAACCACAGAGCCTAGGGCTTGCCAATCAGAAGGTCAGTGGTTCAAATCCCCGCGACGGGGTGAGCTTTCGTTGCTCAGTCCCTGCTCCTGCCAACCTAGCAGTTCAAAAGCACGTCAAAGTGCAAGTAGATAAATAGGTACCGCTCGGGCGGGAAGGTAAACGGCGTTTCCGTGTGCTGCTCTGGTTCGCCAGAAGCGGCTTAGTCATGCTGGCCACATGCTGTACGCCGGCTCCCTCGGCCAATAAAGTGAGATGAGTGCCGCAACCCCAGAGTCGGTCATGACTGGACCTAATGGTCAGGGGTCCCTTTACCTTTAAGCATCTCATGTTGATAGCTGTGCCAAATTATATAGTTCATAACTGGGGCTTGGATCCCTATGTCCAAGAGGGAGAGGGGGAGATGCTCCCACTCAGATGTGGCTATTGGAGTTTCCTTTTTCTCCAGTCCCCCTGTGTCTCCCCACAAGCTGCTCTTGAGAGTCTCCTGACCTTCTCAAACCACTTCTCAGAGGGCTGCCAGCCCAGGTGGGTGGGGAAGAACCTGCATGAGTGGCTATAGCAGGGTCTTTAGATCCAAGCCATCTCTCTCTCTCTAAGCAAATTAGTTTGCAAATACAACTTTGCTGCCAACGTAGAATTCCAAATGTTTTAACTGGATACAACATGGGAATCACACCTGTTTGGTCATGCCTATCAGCTTTTGTGCTGTTCTGGTAGTGTATGAGTCAGGCCTCAGTGCTGGTCCATGGCAAACACACTGTTTTTAACCCAGCACTCTACACAGAGAGACATAAGCAACCGCATGGACTTGAGGTTTCTGGAAAAGTGGAAGTATGTAGGCACTCCCAGCCAGTAGAGGCTCAGCCTGAGCCAACAGGTGTGACGTTATGCTATGATGCAATCCTCTGAGATAGAGCCGTAAGACTGTACAAGTCTTTTATAATAGCTTTCAGAGGTCTGCTTAGTTGTTTAAAAGGTCTGCTTTAACGTGAGAGAGAAACCTTTGGAAAACGTTTGAAAATTCTTTCCGATTTCACATGCTGTGGACTTGTGGTTGCACTAAATTGAGGCATTCTTTACAATCATGTTTGGCTTGAAATATTTAAATCGGCGGGTGTTTCCACCTCCCACCCCCAAACAACACCATGGAAATAAAGAGCAAATGTTACAAAGCAAAGTGGCAAAGAAAAAAAACACCCAAGTGAAAAGCAGGCAAGGGCACTATCAGGGTTCTAGAAAATAAAATAAACACAGCTCCTTGTATTGCCATGGTTGGAAGGTGGAGGAAAGAAACTGCTGGAAGTGAGTCAGGAGGAACTTGTGCTGTAAAATAAAAATAAAGTCCTTACTAGATCAGGTTCATCAATCCCAGCATCCTGTTTCCAACAGTGGATAGCAAAATGCTTTCAGGAAGCCCACAATAATGCATGTCATTATTTTGAGCATTAAAAAAAAAAAAAGTAGGAAGACTTCCCCCATCTGGCTAAGAACACTCACATTCCAGGTGTATTAGGGAAATAGGATGAATGGAAAATAGTTACACAACCAACAGTTGCTGATGGTGTCATTGTATTAACCCCTGCATTGCTAAACTAGTTCTGAGCAAACATTTGCAATAACTTTTCTGTTGGTGGTCTTTGGTCTAATCGAATAAGCAACCATAGCAGCAGGGAAGTTATACGTGAGCCTGCCGCTTAATCCTACTTGCACCACCTGCATATATGGGTGATTTTAACCCCGGGCAATGTATTGCCCAGTTAATTTAACTCCAGTAACAACCACCAGTAGGGACGCGGGTGGCGCTGTGGGTAAAACCTCAGCGCCTAGTACTTGCCGATCGCATGGTCGGTGGTTCGAATCCCCACGGCGGGGTGAGCTCCCGTCCGGTCCCAGCTACTGCCTACCTAGCAGTTCGAAAGCACCCTTAAGTGCAAGTAGATAAATAGGTGCCACTTCATAGCGGGAAAGTAAACGGCGTTTCCGTGTGCTGCGCTGGTGCTTCGTCACGCTGGCCACGTGACCCGGAAGTGTCTGCGGACAGCGCTGGCTCCCGGCCTCTAGAGTGAGATGAGCGCACAACCCTAGAGTCTGTCAAGACTGGCCCGTACGGGCAGGGGTACCTTTACCTTTTAACAACCACCAGTATCTGGTGCATGAGTTTTGGAAATGGTCATGACTGTTGTGATGAGATAAACTATCCAAACATTTTTGGGAGTCGACACTAGAAACATTTTATCTTCCTGTAGATGACCGAACGTATCATTTCCAAGCAGAGGATGAACAGGACTGCCAAATGTAAGTTGCATTAATAGTGGTTTTTGTTGTTTTCTTTGCTGTTTCGCTTGCTCATGATAGTGGTGTCTACAGTAGATAAAACAACTGCTTCTCTACTGCGGAGAAAGATAATCCTTAATTCTAGCCATTATTTAGACAGGCTAGGAAGACTAAACTTTCTGTTCATCTACAGCAGGGATAGTCAATGTGGCCCCATCCAGATGTCATTGGATTACTATTCTCATCATCCCTGACCCTTGGCTTTGCTGGTCCAACAACATCTGACGGGTACCATATTGGCTACCCTGGATCTACAGGCAGCAATGCAAATAAATGTGGAACCATGGAATTTTAACGTTTAGGAAACAAATGCCTTCCAGTAGCGCCACCAAATTTCCAATTATGGAGATTTTCAACCCTAGCCAGAATTCCTTTCCTTAGCATTAAAAACCACACACCTATCACAGCCCTTAAACTCCAGTGGGAGTTTTTCTTTTAGCCTTCTCTGCAACTGTCATGTCATGTAGCCAGCCCTGAAGTTTTGAGTCAACTCTCGTTTGCCTCCTTCCTGTGACTGTAAGCGAGAGCTAAGCTCAGCTTTGTAAGCCTTGTCTGCCTTCCTTTAAACTTTTTTCTCTGGAGGACAGTAGTGCATTTATACCAGTTGAACGGAGAAATGGGATTTGTTTTGTTTTTCAAGCTGGATATCGGTGCTACAGAACAGTAAAGAAGAAGCTTTAAATAATGCATTCAAAGGTGATGACAACACAGGAGAAAACAACATTGTCCAAGAACTGACAAAGGAAATCATCTCTGATGTACAGAGGATGCCTGGGAATGACACGTGCTGTGACTGTGGGGCACAAGGTGACTTTTTAAAAAGTGAAGATGTGCTATTTCCCATGTAAAGTTTTGGGTCCCTCTCTTAACACCTCTTTTTCCTAGTTGCTCAAAACAGCTAATAACAAATCATAAACATATGGAACAATTAATGCAATTTAAGACAATCCTACAAAAAAAGCAGAAACCTAGCTACCAACCCTCCTCCAAAAGAATAATCGATTACTGTTAGAACAAAGGGATGCGGGTGGCGCTGTGGGTTAAACCACAGAGCCTAGAACTTGCCGATCAGAAGGTCGGCGGTTCGAATCCCTGCGACGGAGTGAGCTCCCGTTGCTCGGTCCCTGCTCCTGTCAACCTAGCAGTTCGAAAGCACGTCAAAGTGCAAGTAGATAAATAGGTACCGCTCGGGCGGGAAGGTAAACGGCGTTTCCGTGCGCTGCTCTGGTTCGCCAGAAGCAGCTTAGTCATGCTGGCCACATGACCCGGATGCTGTACGCCGGCTCCCTCGGCCAATAAAGTGAGATGAGCGCTGCAACCCCAGAATCGGTCATGACTGGACCTAATGGTCAGGGGTCCTTTACCTTTACCTTACATAAAAAGCAGAAACATATCTACCAACTCCCCTCTAAAAGGATAATCGATTACTGTTAGAACAACTTAAATGCCTTAATGCTTTCACACTATTACGGTGGCTGCTTTTTCCATTTTCAGTTTTGCAATTGTCTGTGTAGCGGAGACCTACAGATAATCCCAGGAGAGGCCCATTCAGAGGTGCACTCTCCTCCTCCACCACAACTCACTTCCACCACATTCTCCCAGAACCTTGCCCCATCCGTTAAAGTCAGCAGTTGTGGTTTATTTATCCCTCTGTGAAAATACTTATATACCACTGTTTCTTAAAAAAAATATCAGTTTACAATAATACATAAAACCATACAGTGAAAACGAACTTCAACTAATCATGTGCTTTATACATTTTTTTTGCTTTGTATGGATGCAAAATCTAGTTGCTGGGTTTATGTCCCATGAAGGGATTCTGTTATTTCATTACCCTGTGTGGCTTATGTTCTTTTCCCCCTCTGTTCTATCATTTTCAGATCCTACATGGCTTTCAACAAACCTGGGCATTTTAACTTGCATTGAGTGTTCAGGAATCCATCGGGAACTTGGCGTCCACTATTCCAGAATGCAGTCGCTCACGTTAGATGTGCTGGGAACATCTGAGTTGCTGGTAAAGTAAAAAATGTTTCTGTCATTCGAAAGCTGAGTTGGTGTGTAGCTGGTGGCAGTATTTGCACACTATGGTAACACACAGTTAATGGTTGACCACATATAAACAGACCGTACCCATTTTACTCCTCTCTGTTTGCACCGGGGAGAAACAAGCCATGATTCCTGGGAGAGTGTTATGTCTGAATCAAAGTGTTATAAGAAAAAAAACCCTGCTCCTTTTCCCTTATGGGGTACCCAAGAGCCTATATAGAGTCCTTTTGTAGGTTCTCTATCGGTAGGAGAAAATAACAGAGGCCAACCAGAGAATATTGAGAAGCAAAGCAGCTAGTAAGCCTGATCTTTATTGTTGCAACAGGGTCCTCACTCACCACATGCACGAGGGAGGAGGAACCCAGAACAATGGTGTGCAAGCCCTTATATATAGACTTTTTGAAATTGCCACCTTGTAAGCTTAAGGCCACCCCCCAATACATCATACATACACCACAGAAGAGGCGGTATACAGCAAAAAACCTGTCTGTCAGGGCACCTGATAATGATCACTGATTGCATTACTTGGGCAGTCTGGCCATTTCTTTGTGATTGTAAATACTCAGTTCCTGAATCCAGGTCACAGACTCACCCTATTCATACACAGATAGGCCCTTAAGACAGGATTTGTGAGCAAAGAGACAATGGGGAGATTTTCCCATTTCCTTTGTCCTTGCAGAGAAATATTTGAGGTCAATTTGGGAGAGACAAAATAGTTTCAGGACTTTTTTCCTGTACTGTTTCAGACATGTGGTTTATATATTTACATATGTGTTTGCCTGGTGAATTTATTTTATATCTTAGACCTTATAATTCTCATAACACAAAGACTGTGTTTTTCCCCAACGAAACCACAATTGTGTCCTCAAAAAACCGCAGTTGATAAGTCTGTTTGGAGAAAACAAACCATGATATCTGGTTGGTTGTAACACTAAACCATGTCATTTATATCCTCTGCACAGCAGTTAGGAGGAACGAAACACCTCAGATCAGCACTTAACAGCTTACCACAATATGCAAACTGAGTCTGTGTGTGTACAATGTTACTGTAATTCTATAAGTGGTATACAGCTACGTAAGTCATATTCAAAGTCTAAGTATGGCTACTATTGGAGATCATCCAACAATAGAATCTCTTTTAAATTTCTTGGAAGAAATTCTCTCCTTTATTGCAATTAAATATATATGTATATCAGGACTAAATTGTTTCTGTAGGAACTGCGGTCACGCTACTGGAGCTTTGTTTAATAAAGCTTGTTGGTTTCATGTGTTAAAAGGACCCATCTGGGCAGGCAAGGGAACTACAGATTCAGTGTTGTATTCAACTACGTTCTACTCAGAACATAGACCTGTTGAAAGTAATGTTCTTAAATTTGTTGTGGAAATTAATTTCAATGGGTCTACTCTTTGGATACAACCCCCAGAATTCTCTAAGATTTAACTTTTTAACCCTAAGTTCTTTCTCCACTGGAAAATCAAGAAAATGGGTTGCTACTGAAATCAGTTGCTTGGCGTGATTATGTTAATCTTTGCCCGGTGTGTTTATATTTCCCTTTGTAGCTTGCCAAAAATATTGGGAATGCGGGATTCAACGAAATTATGGAATTTTGTTTGCCAGCAGATGAAATGGTCAAACCCAACCCAAGCAGTGATATGTAAGTATGAAACATTGAAAGTATGGAAAGCTTTAACAGTGTAGTGATTAAGAATGTGAGTTGGACAGTCCCTTGTTCAAATACTGCCCTCACTATGAACTTGCGAGTTGACCTGAAGCAAGTCACTGCTCTATCTGCCTCCAAGCCCACCCCCCCCCCTTGCAATTTGGGTGAATTTATTGCAGCCGTTGACCAGTTTATAGAAACAGAAAAGCCCACAATAGTCAGCACTTTCTAAATTGGCAACAATCAGCATGAAACTTAAGCAGGGCTGCAGGAATATGAACTTATAGGACTGTTCTAAGGATTGCTGAGAGGATATATGTGAATGTTTATTAGCAATAGTTCCATTAACAGCTCCTGTTTGCCAGAGAGAGGATGGAAAAAGAGAATAGTCTCATAAAAAGGAGAGTATTGGAGAACAAAAAAGTACTGAGTTCATAAACTCTTTGACTGGAAAGAGGATCCCATTAATTGGTTAGGGTTGCCATACGTCTGGATTGTCTGGGATTCCAATGCCGGACTTAGCTTCTGGGGACAATTTTGGCCAAATGTCCAGATTTTTGAAATTTCCCAAAAAAACTCAACTTTTTGTGTCTGGATTTTTACTTCTTGAAATACAGCAACGCTCAATTAGCAAAAGGATCCCACCAATCCATGTGTCAAGGCTAAATTATTATTTTTTAAAATAAATAAATCATGACTCTCTCGGAACAACTAATTCTGGTTTAAAACAGATAGCAAATTAAAGCTTAAGATCTCCTTGTGTGTAAACAGCTATGTTTTATGATGATGCCACGCTTTGGTAAATGGACATCTGGCAACCATAGTCATTAAAGTCAACTATAATCATTGAAGTCATGCACAATATATAACCCTTGTTTAATGACTAAAATAAGCTTAAATTGCTATTTTTAGGAATCAAATTGAAAACGTCAACCTCCACATGTGTACAGATCACATTCTCACACAGATGTAAGTGACTCTCAAAGCCTTCTCATAAAATTCCTTCGCTTCATTTAAAGGAGCAATTGGAGGGGAAAGAAATTTGGGCATAACCCAATAAATTAAGCAAGTTGCTCGTTAGGGAACTTCAGCAGCATTAACAGTGTGAGCATAAACTTCAGGGATGGCTTTCTGCTGGAACACAAATTCCTATTTTGTTTATTTCATGAAATTTATATGCTGCACGATTGTAAAAAAAAAGAAAGAATCCAAAGCCATTTACGAAAAAGCTAAAACTATAAAATTATCAGTCAGAAGAATGAATAACAATGTAAAACTTTCAAAAAGCTAAAATAACGGGACTGAAAACAGATCAGAATTGTATCAACAAATAAATAAAGTTGATAGTTATTTCCCTTCCACAAACATAAGAGCTGCTTCTGTGCACAAAAGGGACTTAGAAGAAGCAGGGCAGGTGGGGTTTTTTCCTGATTTGCCCTACTTCCCCAGCCCTCTGGAGCAGCTTTTCAGGAGACAGGAGGAATCAGCAAAAAATCGCACATCCCTTTATTTTTGTGGGATCGTCCTGCAAGTGGCGTTTCACAAGAACTCTCTGGATCAAACATCTTTTTTTCCTATCCAGTTTGGTGACATTTTTATAAACGTAAGAGGTAACTCTTGGTATCTGTGCTTGTAAAGAAATGGCAGGGAAAGGTGCCGTGGTCTGCTGAGGTGCATTCTGAATAAAATTTCAGCATACAGTCATACCTTGGATCCCGAACTCTTTGTGAGTCGAACGTTTTGGCTCCTGAACACTGCAAACCCGGAAGTGAGTGTTCCGGATTGTGAACATTCTTTGGAACCTGAACATCCAATGGGGCTTCCGCGGCTTCTGATTGGCTGCAGGAGCTTCCTGCAGCCAATTGGAAGCCATGCTTTGGGTTCCAAATGTTTTGGAAGTCGGACGGACTTCTGGAACGGATTCCGTTCGACTTCCGAGGTACCACTGTAGTAGCAAATAATTTATTTTTTTAAAAATTATCTCACAACTTTCCCCTAAGGAGCTCAAGCGGGCAGGCATGCTTGTATCCTCAGAACAACCCCGTGAGATAGGTTAGCCTGAGAGACTGTGACTTGGCCCAAGATCACCCAGTGAACTTCATGGCTGAGTTGGGATTTGTACTCCGGCTTCCCAGGTCCTAGTCCAACATTACACCACACTGTTCCTCATTTATATTAAAAGTAACCTAGTGAACAGCTTGAAAAGATCAAGCAGCGCAACAAGAAAGGAAGAATTAATAGGTAAACACTCCTCCCTGCCTCCAATGATAGCAAAGAAGAAAAGTTGGGACTTAAAATTACCTTGCAGATTTTCCAGTTTTTTAGACAAAGGCAGACTAAAGCCTTAAAAGCTGGTGTTTGAATGGAACGTACGAGATCCGGTTATCCTCTGTAATCTGTAACAGATTCCATGTTAAATCACACATGACAGCAAACTTAAGCAACTGACCTCAAGATAAATAATGTAAAATGGTAACAGAACAGTCTGACTTTTAAGTTCAGTGCAGGGGGTTTCCCTTGAATTGTTGGAAGAGCACATCCATCAAATGACCCTGCAATTAGTTTTAATTCAATTTGCAAAGTAATTTTATGCATTTCCTGAAAAAGACCTAAAGAAAACAGATTTTTATGGCAGCGAGTAGCGTTTATTCATTCACCCCAATCAATCAGTTTGTTGTTTCTACAAGTAAACAGTCATAACTACAAAACTTTCACATATGTTACAGAGATGGAGGGAAGTGATCATAGTGGCCCTGTTTGCATGTTGTGGTTAGCCATAGTTAGCGGTTTACTGTCAACACACCAATTTCGCCTGCTTTCTTCCTCCCTGCTAGCACACGGGAAAACCAAATCATGATCCCTGGCCTTGCATTATGTCCAAACCCAGGGACTATTATTTTATTTGCTCCAAGCAAACCATGATCCTCAACCAAGGTTGGTTGGTTTGGCTTCAAGGTTTGTTTGGAACAAAATAAACCATGATCAGTAGTTCTGATGCTATGATAAGACAGGGATTGTGGTTTGTTTCTCCTATGGGCCAGGGAAGGGAAGCAAAGTGGATGAGATTGGTGCATTCTTAGTAAACCCTTTACTGTGATATGCAAACAAGGCCATTCAAAGTGAAACCCAAGCCATTCCCATCAGACTTCTTTTGTAATTTGAAGAATTGCAGCCTGTGTAATATTGTTTGTGAAGCGAGTCTCATTTCGAGTTTGCATAAAATAAAATCACACCTCATTTCAGGAATGCAAGAAAAGATTATATTAATGCCAAATATATTGAAAGAAAATATGCAAGGAAGAAACACTCGGACAACGTGGCTAAACTGCAGAGCCTCTGTGAAGCGGTCAGAACCAGAGACATTTTTGGATTGGTTCAAGTGTATGCTGAGAATGTGGATCTCACAGAGAAAATTCCACTCGCAAATGGGCATGTAAGTGTAGAATTTCTTCTGTTCCCGGCATGTTAACATGTTATGTGCTGTTTTTGTGGAAATGAGATCGTAACTCAGTCGCTCACTTGAAATGTTAAAAGGATGACTGTTTGCAAAAGAAGTCAGAAAAACTGCATCTATCAAAATGGCTCATCCATCTGTTATCAAACTGCATTATTAAGCATAGAAAATGTAAAACATAAATGTGAAAGTATTTTGTACCTTCCACTGGATATGGGATATCCAAACAAAGGGGGATGGATCCAGACATAGAGTGAAATCCGACATCCCATGAGCAGATTTCGGTTTACATAAGGGGTCTTCGCCTCCTCCCCACTGCGCACCCCTCCCCCTCCCAACTGATCTGGAGGGCTTCCCAATACTCCAGAACAGATTTTCAGGGCATGTAGAGAGGAAGAGAAGAATGTGAAATCCCATTGCGCAAGAGAAATCCATTCTGCTTGTGCACAGACCGCATTGGAGCACTGATGGCCATGCTTAAAGTAGACCTGTTGAAATCAATGGGCCATGCATTAATCATGATCTGTTCAAAACACGGCTAAGTTTGGATCCATCTCAGGTCTATTGTTTTGAAAATGCAGTTTTATGGGATGAGTGTAACTTCTGCATCTCTGTTTCTCAAATTTTTTGAACTTGGGCCTCCTGCTAAACCTGCTTTTATCTTCCACTCTCCACCCTCTTTCTTCTTCCTTCTCTTTGGCAAGCGAGCACACAGAATATTCACACACAGCTACTGCTATGTGGCTGAGTTTCCACGTGCTATTGATCCATCCTTGATAGTACAATTACAAATTCTGTTTAGCCATTATTAATGAAGCATGGCTTAACATCCTACTAGCCTAGTACCAGTCGAAAATTAAATAACCATTATTAGCCAAGTGCTAAATCCCCAGAGTGGTTTAATCCTTAGAAGTACTATGATAGTTGCTTCTATACATTTTAATACTGTTCAATTAGTTCTGTAAAACTAATGAGTTGACTGATAAATTAGCATAAAATAATTCAGCTCGCTGTTTTTCTAATTAACTTACTTGCTGGACCCTATATGCCTTCTTTGCCAATAAAGAACAGCACCATCCCAACTCTTAAGCTTTGAGCTTTCTGTGTTATTTGTATCAAGGGATAGCCAGATCCCACCAGTTCTCTGTGCTTTGACATGTCTGCCCTGTCCATCTTCTTGTTTAGCACAAAGCACTCAAACAGTCCCCTCTGAGTTTGGAGGCTTGTAGCATTGGTTTATAAATACCTATATTGTACGTCAGAGCTTTCCAAACTGTGTGTTGCAATGCATTAGTGTGTCGGCTGCAGTGTGTAGGTGTGTTGCACGAACACATACACCCCGTGCTCCTCCCAGGGCTGGAAAGGGGTTAGCTTAACCTCCAGTTTGCTAGTAAGACTGAATTACTGTGCCACGATATGATGCATGTCTAAAAAGTGTGTCACCAACATGAAAAGTTTGGGAAGCTTTGCTGTACATGTTATCTTCTCTAAATGTCCTATGCATGTACATTTTCCTATATGTTCCTTTGGTTTCTTGAGATGAGTTTATTTCAAGAGTGGCTGGGGCAACCCAGACAGATGAGCAGGGGTATAAATATTATTGTTATGGTCATTATAATATTTCTACCATTTCCCCGTTTAGATGACCTGGAACAATTAACATTATCATCACTTAGGGATGAATTATCTTAAATCAAAGCCATATTTTGATAGTGATGACCAAAGCCAGCTATAGTAAAGTTTTTAAAATTTTTGTTTAGCATAATGTAACAAAGAATAGGGAGGTATCTCCCCAGAAAAACCACCCCTTCCTTGCTTGCTATTGGTCAAAACACACCATATGATTTCAGGAACAAGACGAAACTGCCCTTCATCTCGCTGTGAGATCTGTTGATCGGACCTCACTCCACATAGTTGACTTCTTGGTGCAAAACAGGTGAGCGATTCTAACGTTATTTAAACACTTTTCATTTTCATATTTGAATTCAGAAAGGCAAGGTTTTAGTTTGAAAGCGAAAACAAGCCTGCTGTAATATTTGTTGATAGCATGAAAGCAAGTTTTTTGAGAGTTAGACTACTCTGTGCGTATGAACTAAACTTTTACCCTTTTGCTTCTGCATAGTGGCAACCTGGACAAGCAGACAGGCAAAGGTAGCACTGCTCTTCATTATTGTTGCTTGACAGATAATGTTGAGTGCCTCAAGCTGCTCCTGAGAGGGAAGGCCTCCATCGAAATAGGTAAAAGGGTAAAGAGTGACTCCTCTATTCTTTAAATCAATCCCGCAACCCTGCCACACACAGACAATTGGTGATAGGGGCACATGGACGCTTGCAGTGACTTTGGCCAGTTTCTTTACATGTTTAACGTAGAGCTCTTTAGGAGGCAATACAGTGGTACCTTGGTTCTCAAATGGCTTAGTTGTCGAACAAATCAGCTCCCCAACGCTGCAAACACGGAAGTAAGTGTTCCAGTTTGCGAACGTTTTTTCATAGAATCATAGAGTTGGAAGAGACCACAAGGGCCATCGAGTCCAACCCCCTGCCAAGCAGGAAACACCATCAGAGCACTCCTGACATATGGTTGTCAAGCCTCTGCTTAAAGACCTCAAAAGAAGGAAACTCCACCACACTCCTTGGTTTTGGAAGCTGAACGTCCGACGCGGTTTCCGCTTGAGTGCAGGAAGCTCCTGCAACCGATCAGAAGCCACACCTTTGTTTTTGAACGGTTTCGGGTGTCAAATGGACTCCTGGAACGGCTTAAGTTTGAGAGCCAAGGTACCACTGTACTTGAAATGAAGATTACTGAGACCGTGTGTAAATTTGTATGTTAAGTCAAATGTTTGCTTACTATGTTACCACTGCTTTTATGGAGTTTTCATAGTGCCTGCAAGGCACCGTTCTTTGTTATTTATGTACATACTTGATTTAATTCGTGTCCCACTCTATTCCATAAGCTCGCACCAGCTTATGGGAATGTTTTCTAAATGTTTATAACAAATACAACAACAACAACAACAACAACAACAATCTTTATTATGGTCCAGAGACCCAGCAAATCGTTACAAAGCAACCTCCAGGTTACAGCCTACCTCCAGGTTAAACAAGCATTTTGTTCAGAATATAGGGATCATTGGTTCTTGCAACCACCAATAAAAACTTTGCCACTGCTAATGTTCTAGCATTTGTCTGGTCTTCCAATAGGAACCTGACATAGTGAGCCTCTGATTTTCCCGGGAAAGGTACCAGCAAGGGTAGTATCAGTTCAGCCCTGGCTTGCTCATATTTTGCACAGTGCAACAAAATAGGTTTTATGGAATCCATGTCTTGAGCACACAAGCAAAGTCTGTCCTGGTAGGGAGCTCCTCTCAACCTGCCATAACAAATACTGTATTAACCCAATGGCACAGAATCCAACTGGGTAATATGATGGAATATTTACTATGAGCAAAATGTTTCCACTAAACTGAGGCAGCACATTTTATACTATTGGGGAGTTAAGCATTTTTCTGTCTCCTGTTGGAACGAGCGGTTCCTAAAAATGCACACTCTGCCCCCCCCCAACTCCCAAGTTCTGCCTTCAGATTCAGAAGTCACATTCATTTTTAGCAACATAAGATTGCAGACAAGAAAGAATGTGACGTTTTCTTCCCATTGCTTTTTAGCCAATGAAGCTGGAGAGACGCCACTCGATATAGCTAAACGCTTAAAACACACGCGCTGTGAAGAGCTGGTAAGATTTATTTGTTTCTTCTGTGTGTTCTCCGAAGCTGAACTGTTTCTGGATTATTTAGAAGCTTGCCATGAGGTTTCTGTGGTAGTCAAGAATGGTGGAAAACTTGTAAATAAATATTTGTTTTAGTTGACCTCTCAAGATACCTGAAAACAACAGACATGTGCCTTGCATCCATTGAGTGCTTAAATTGTTGCTTTTTCTAAAGAAAGAAAGAAACGAATCAAGATTTCACATAATGTGAAAGAAAGGGAATTTACGTCATTAATTAATTAAATTTATATACTGCCCTTCATCCAAAGGACACAGGGCAGTTTATAGTAGCTGACTGTGCTGAATGGTGTCTCATTCTTGGTACCTTAGCTCACCCAAGCTCTGGCTGGAAGACTTAATTCTCATGTTCATGTAGAATACGAGTGGCGATTACTTCATGAAGACCTGGATGAAAGTGATGATGATGTGGATGGAAATTTACAGGTATGCATTTAGAAGATCAGAAACCCAACTTTAAAAAAAAATGGAAATGTTCCTGCCTGGAACAAAAGTAATATTATCATCACTGTGTTCTTTGTAAAAAAATATTACTGATAATTTTAATGGTGCTGTACTCTTCTTGCACTGGCTTGAAGTCAGCTTAACTTAAGGCAATATATAAACGAAACTCATTTACCATTGTGTTCCTGATGAAGATAGAATTGAATGATGGATGTAAGGGCTGCTTAGAAGGAAGAGATTATAGAACAAATAGGGACATGGGAAGCCACCTTACCTGGTCAGACCATTGGTCCATCTAGTTCAGTATGGTCTACAGTGATTGGCTGCATCTCTCCAGGTTTGTCAGGCAGGGGATGTTCCCATCCCCACCTGTACATGCTGCAACTTGTACCTGGGAACATAACAGAAGGTTCCCCTTTTAAGTAGGAAGTGGTATTTGTATTGCAAAACCCTGTGCCTGCCTTTCAAGGTTTTCGCTCAGCCATTTTGTTCAACCTCAACTCTGCTGCTCTCCAACTCAGTGGTGAAGGTGGGAATTAGGAAGCATTTTGCTGCTCACTCACTATTAATAGGCTTTCAGGCCCCAGGGACTCTTGAAAAGAAGATTAAGGGCTATTAATGACACAACTAATGTCTTTTCTGTGCTTGATGACATGGCTGAGTGTGGCCACTGCATGTGTGTTCATTTGCCTTTGAGCTGGGCTAGAATCGTCTTCGTAGGGAAGAAAAATGGAGGTCAGCTCCTCTGATCTTTTTATCGGGAAATGTTAGAAAGTCACCAGCCATTTGCCTTGATTTAGTCAGAAGTTAATAGGGACACATGTCTCTCTGAAATAAACCTTCAACAACAAAACCAGGTAGAGAGTTAACAAAGTTCTTACCAAAGTCAGCAAAAATGGCAAGTGATTAATTTAAAACATGTCCCTTTCCTCCAGAGAGAGAGAGATGGTTTTGCTTTTATTAATCATTGGGAGGTGGTTGGTTTTTTTAAAATGAATGTTTTCTTCGATTCTAGTTTTAAATGTATATCCAATGGAAATTTTGAACAGTGACATCTTGTTGTTAGAAATGCCTGTTAATTTAAGCACAGTGAGTACACACGGCCTTAACAGTATGGGCCTATGTGTTTTTACTCAGTAACACTGGATTTAATGGGCCACCTGTGATCTTCCAGAAGTTGATGGACTACAACTCCCATCATCCTTGACCAATGGCTGTGCTTGCTGGGCCTGATGGGAACTGGATTCCCACAACTGTAGACGCCACAAGCTAACCACCTGCGCCCGAGTGTTACTTATTTTTACTCTGTTTCATTGTATATCCTATTGGGACGTGGGTGGTGCTGTGGGTTAAACCACAGAGCCTAGGACTTGCCGATCAGAAGGTCGGCGGTTCGAATCCCTGCGACGGGGTGAGCTCCTGTTGTTCGGTCCCTGCTCCTGCCAACCTAGCAGTTCGAAAGCAAGTCAAAGTGCAAGTAGATAAATAGGTACCGCTCCGTCGTGAAGGTAAACAGCTTTTCCATGCACTGCTCTGGTTCACCACAAATGGCTTAGTCATGCTGGCCACATGACCCGGAAGCTGTACGCCGGCTCCCTCGGCCAATAAAGCGAGATGAGCGCCGCAACCCCAGAGTCATCTGCGACTGGACCTAATGGTCAGGGGTCCCTTTACCTTTACCTATTGTATATCCTGCCCTTCCTCCTGAACTAGCCCAGGGCAACTGTAAGTGTGCTTAGGATTTCAGCCTCAGTTAAAGCAAAACGGATATTAGCTCCCTAGTGTGTGTTGCATTTTTTTATATCCCGTCTTGAAACACTTGCCCACTTGATTCTCTCTTGTATTCTTCCTTCCTTTTTAAGCAACCAAGCCCTAACCGAAGAGAGGACAGGCCTGTGAGCTTCTATCAGCTAGGATCGAGCCAGCTTCAGCCTAACGTGGCATCCTTGGCTAGAGATGCTGCCAATATAGCCAAGGACAAGCAAAGAGGGTTTATGCCGAGCCTCTTGCAGAACGAGACCTATGGAGCCATACTCAGTAGCAGCCCACCTCCTTCGCAGCCTGCAGCACCAGTCACAAGTGCACCTCCTTTGCCTCCCAGGAATATTGGGAAAGGTAACTAACATTTTGCAGGAGGTGGAGTTCAACAGTTTTCTTTCTTTCTCTCTCGGAGATTTTAGCTTGACGGTTGTTTTCTCCAGGTAGGTATATTGAAACTATAAATTGCTTCGTGATGGGAGGGCGGAGGGTCCCTTCTCCTCTTCCTCCTTTTCTTTCAAATTGGGATGAATCTGCACTTTCTATTTTGGACACTCACAGTGCAGAAGTGGGAGGACAAGAAAGGAAAAGAATCACATAATCAAATGACTGGTTCTCGAGAACACAATGTCTCAGGGTGCAATCCTGTGCTGAAGTTACACCAGCTGAGTAGCAGCTTTAGCAGAAAGTCCCACTGTGCCAGATATGCTGCTACTGCGATAAAAGATGCTGGTGGAGTACCTCGGATATACTGGCAGAATGACTGGAATGAGGCCGAGTTGTGGGCAGCACATTTGCAACGATACCCTCGATTGCTTCGATCCACGCCAGGGCCCCTGTCAAAAGCACAGCCTTGCACCAATAGGAGCTGCCCTTCTTGACTTCAAATTAAAATGGAGGTGGGGGTAAAAATAGCTGCCCCTTTGCAGACGACTGGCTCACTCATGCTGCTATGACAGAGCATCGTTTCTGTGCCGTAGACTATGGTCCAGTCACAGCACACCGCCGCCAGTTTATAAACGGGGCTGCCATCACTGAGCTGATTGATGGGTCACGTGGAACTGGGCCCCTTTAGAACTCTGGTGAGCAGACGCAGAGCACCAGGGCACTTTGTGGGCAACGCAAGTGCTCGGCAGAAGACTGCTTGCCCTCTTGACACTCGTGGGAATTTGAGCCCGTTGTTAACACTTCTCCACCTAGAACCCTTGCAAGTACCTCATTCCAGGCACAAACACCCAGCACTGAACTCCACTCCCAACAGTTAGGGGGTACCTAGGCAGTGCACCCCACAGGCCTGCTGGGAAACTCCTGGCACAGCTGTCCTATTGGTGCTGGGGAGAAGGTCAGGTGGGTTGCCCCACAGGAGTGGGTAGACACCAGAACGGCAAGTTTGCTCAGGCTAGATGACTTTCGGATGTCCCTCCCAGTTCTACAACTCTTTTGGCCCGTTTGTTGCTCCTCTGATTGGCTCATGGTGTGCTGAGGATGGAACCATTTATCATTTCTTAGTGTGGAGTTATACCCTGGATTGAAACCAGGGACTTTCAGCATGTAAAACCTGAGCTGTTGCACCCAACTAGGGCTTGTCCCTGGTGATTTCCCTGTGATGTGTCTGTTTCCCATTTCCTGCAGCAGCTAAGTAGTCAGGGAACTGTTGTGTGGTGGTTGCAGGGTGGGTTTCCTGCTTCCCAACTAGTCCTGGTGACTTCTGCTGCCAGTGTGTGTCTGCGGCTGCCCTAGTGGCATGCCCTGGTTCCCCGCTTGGCTGGGGAGATTTTCCCTGGGTGGGCCTTGAACCCTTGTCCCAAGAGGAATGTATATGCTCCATAGACTCCCAACTGTCTGCTTCCCCCTTTGTGTACTTTTCTCCAAAATCGTGGCTGTGAGGGGTGCTTAAGGGGATTCATCCAGTGCTGTGCCATGTGTGGATGTGTTTTGCTGGTGCAATGGGACCTCCATGTCCACCACACCACCCCATCCCAGATCAGGTCCAGGTTCCCCCAACCCTCCTGTGATGATTGTGAGGGTGGAGGGGAAAGGAGAGAAAGCAGTAACTCTTGTTGTGCTCATGAAAGTTGATTGCACCAGTGGAGCTGCAGTGTTGGATAATGCCCTCTGTCTTAAGGGTTGCTTGGGCACTAGCTATAGCAGTGTTATTGCTAGCTGTGCCTCTGGAATTTATGGGCTGGGGCATTGCCTTGCGTGTTTTGTGCAATTTGGGGCACAGGGGCGTGTCCTGATCATCATATGTTCATTGGCTCTCTTCGTGTGGGTGTCAGCAGCGGCATAGTCTCATGAATGATTGCTACTAGGGCAATCATTCCCAATCCAGCGAGAACATGCATTGCATAGGGCAGCCATTTTGTCAGTGTAATGGCAGTGGCATATCTCCGTTCCTGTCCCATTGTCAGTATAGGATTGCTGTGCCTATCTAGAGATGAAGATAGGAGTCCTATAAGAAACACTGCCAGAGCTGAATTTCCTTTCACAGATGACAGCTGTGATTGAAATTGGTGTCTAAAAACACACAGGTGTGTAGACACGCTTTAAATCCATGATTAGTATACACATCGGTAAATTCCCCCCCACTCCTTCGCCTGTTGGTCTTGGCATCATAGGTCCTGCAAGAGAGGGCACTTACGGTTCATGGTTATTGGGGACAAAAATATGTATTAAATATTCCTTTGTTCAGGATGAATGGCTTAAAAAGATGAAGTCACACAGCACGTGTCACAAACAGATTATTGTTTTTATTCTCCTGAAGCCCTATTGAAGCATTCAGGATTACATGACTGACTGAGTTGCGAGAGTGGAGCCAGGTACATTTGCCATGTGTGCATTCCTCACCCACCAGCCTGCCCCTAAAGTCGTCCACACACATAGCATGTATGCTATGGGGCAGCTGAATGGGCCCTAAATGTTCAGGGTGACGGCCTGCACATGTTTGTCAGGCAGCTCCACTGTAGACATGCCCCCAATTTGTGGGCAGCTTGGGGGGCTCTGTTGTGGGATGAAGCAGCCAGGAGGGGGTGAGGTGACCCCACTGTCTCCCTTCACACAGTTAACAGTGGTGTGGTCGGTTGTACCCAAATAAGGCCCTGGTGGCTTTCATAAATAATGTGCTGTCTGGCTAAACGCTTCCTTTCAGCAAATGTGGGTGCAGGCCTTGCTTCTTCATTAACTAACAAAAACTTTGCAATCTTCTTTCCTATTACAATTGCTTTTAAAAAAACCAAAAATCTGCCACTGTTCACCTGCAAACTACGATTTACTACTGTTCAAAGAGATTTATGTCTTGCCATATGCTTTATTGTGGGACGCAGGTGGTGCTGTGGAATAAACCACTGAGCCTCTTGGGCTTGCCGGTCAGAAGTCAGCGGTTCGAATCCCTGCGACGGGGTGAGCTCCCGTTGCTCGATACCTGCTCCTGCCAACCTAGCAGTTCGAAAGCAAGTCAAAGTGCAAGTAGATAAATAGGTACCACTCCGGTGGGAAGGTAAACGGCGTTTCTGTGTGCTGCTCTGGTTCGCGAGAAGCGGCTTAGTCATGCTGGCCACATGACCCGGAAGCTGTACGCCAGCTCCCTCAGCCAATAAAGCAAGATGAGCGCCGCAACCTCAGAGTCATCCACGACTGGACCTAATGGTCAGGGGTCCCTTTACCTTTATATGCTTTATTAAGATTCCACACACACACACACACACACACACACACACACACACATTGTTAAACCTTCTGTAGATAAAGACCTCCTGGACAGAAATAGCAGTGACCGTCTCTGCCCATTTTGCTTCCCCTGCCAACATGCCCCTTGCCTGAACTGCTGTGTGGCATACCTGGAAAGCCGCTTGCTACTGCAGGCAAAAGAGAAGGGCAGATGACAGGAAGTGGGAGCTAACAGGTAGAATAGCCACCACAGCCTTATTTTGCCCCACTGCATCAGGAGATTATTAGCCCATTGTCTGGGATAAGAGGAGACAAGCCTGTTTCTTACCACCAGCCTATTTTACCAACTCCCGCTGCTGAATTTTGGAAGCACCACATCTCCTATTTTGTGCAAAGTGATGTCCACAACAACATCCACACCTAATTAGTTTCTCCTTCCCAATTGTACTATTTTTTTTTAGTAAAATCTTAATAGGCTTAGCCTTGTATGGCAGGAGCCAAGCAGCTGCAATGGGGGGGGGGGCGCTTTATGCATCAATTGATGTGCGCCCCATTGAAAAGTATTGTTCTGAGATGATGCAAAAGCCTTCTGTCTGATGATTGGTCCATTTCAGCTCATTCACTCGTGCTTATCCTGTGATAGCCTAGTCACCAAGTGATGAAACACTCAGGTGTGAACAAGTCCTTAGAAATGACCCAGTCCTTGTGCAGAAGTACGTGTGCCTCTGGCTCACAGCCAGTCAGTCCACTTAAGAAAAAGGTGCTGTTTTCTCATCGCTTCTCAGCCAGCAGTGATTATGATAATGACACAGTGTTTTCCTTTCTTTTTAGTTCAGTCTTCATTTCTTGGCAGTGCTGTTCAGACAACTCCTTCATCAAACACACTGTGGAAGACAAATTCTTTAGGAATGGAAAGCATAAGCAGGCAAAGGTCTTCATCCGATCCACCAACTGTCCATCCCCCTGTTCCGCCATTGCGTGTAACATCTACAAGTATGTTTGCCCTTTTCCACTGCTTCCTTTGTTTTTGCTGCATCTAATCACGGTTGGCCTCAACTTCCCATTCCACAACTCATGTTTCTTCCTCACTGGTGGATGTAGTTTTGAGCCTGCTGCTTTTCCATCTGGCTTCTTCAACATGCTGTTTGTTAAGACTTCCTGCGACACACTGTTGAGGAATGGATATTTCAGATTAGTTTTGCAAGGAATTCAGGTTGTTCCCTGAACTTTTAGGAAGTTTCTTTAAAAAGATGAAAAGATTGTGGTTTTAATGTTCCTTGTGTTGGCTATTTGCAGTATGGTAGCGCTGCAGAGAGCTTGCTGGGGAGACCATGCATTAAAAAGGGACTCAAAAATAACTTAAAGAAGGTTTTAATAAGAAAAACAAAAACTCCATTTACACTAAATGTATCAACAACAAACCAGACCCAACCACCAACCCATCCCCCAGGGTAATGGGAGAGCTAGGTGCTGCTCCTTATATACTACACCCAATTGTCAACACAGCTTAATCAGTGCAACTCAGCAGCACCTGCTATGTTTCACAGCTGTAAAGCTGGGTCTCGTTATCTTGCTCTGGCCCTTGCTCTGGCCCCTTAAAGCCATACACATCGAGTGGAACAATGATGAACCTTTACATTTAAAGAAACCATTCAACACCTTGTTCCTCTATTAATGGTTACTTCTGAAGGCATATTACAGATGCACGACTAAAAGTGTGACTTAAAATTACCTACTCATGTTAAACCACCTCTCATGAAGATTAGCCTCACTGCCAGGACAAGTACCTCATAGCAGGTAGGCTACTGTTGGCTCCAGTTTTAATCTATGAGTTAGCCAGAGCCTCCCACTGCATTGTTTATGTTCAGACATAATTATAAACTCTGGTTTATCATTAAGCCAGTGAGCCTCAAACTTCTGCACTCTCCCATCTTGTGGGAGAAGAAAAGTAGAAGCTTTTGCTTCGGTTTTTGACTAACCACAGTTTGACAGTCTGAGCCCAGACAAACTGTGGTTAGGTCTTAACTGTGGTTTAATGAATCAAACCAACTTCATAAGTTTGCTCATTTAATTAAACCATAGTTAAAACTAACCCAGTTTGTCCAGGCTCTCACAATGCAATATAGCATGTGTCCAGGCAGAAATAAGTCCTGTTCAGTTCAGTGTGGGGCTTACTCCCAGAAACGTGTATAGGATTGCAGCTTCCTTGTGTCTTGAGCCTTAGTTTTTGAAGGACTGGCTTACATTTTAGAAATTACAAAGTTAGGTAGCAATAGTATTGTTTGTAGGAATCGTATCAAACATTCCAGCATTCACCATCATCGTATTATTGTACATGCATTTTTATATATATAGATATACTCTCTTCAGCACCACCTCCCGTTGCAAAGACAGCCAGTGTTCTTGAAGCTTTGAGCCAGCAGTCAAAACAGCCAGTGGTGCCACAGTCCAAGCCTACGCCGCCGCCACTTCCTCCCCAGCCTCCAAGTAGAATTTCTCAGAAAAAGCCTGCTTCTGGGTAATGTGTCACCTTTTCTTCCTAAAAGATCTGCAGGTTGCTGAAAGATAGTGTGCTCACCTTGTTGCCTGATTATGGCAGTCCATGCTTTGTTGCACTTGTGCAGAAATGTCATTTGCGCTTCCCTATTTAATAGAGAATTGAAGTTATTTAATCCTTATTGAAGATTTCACCTTGTGTTTTGTTCTGTTCAGGTGTTGGGCAGGTTCCATACGGACAGCAGCAAGGGGGGGGGGACACAACAGATAATTACTTACCAACAGCAAATGCCATTTAAGAGTGTTACTTTGATAACCTGAAGTAACATAGCAATTGGTGATCTTGCTGTCGGGGCAAGAATTTCAGTTTGCCAGATAGAATAATTGTCCCTCTCCTCCCTGCCCCCTCTGCACTCTTCTGGGCATTCTTCTGATCTTCTTCACAATTCATTTGCGGGGGGGGGGGTGCAGGGTGTGTATGTGTGTGTGCAAGCCCTGTTGCACAAGTAGAAGTCCTTGCACGGGACTCATTAACTGAATCCCATTCTGATTATTGTTTCAAAAAGTAAATTAGACACAGCAAATTGCAGACGTGATGACGAGCAGTCATGTTTGGTTTTCTCCTGAACAGGCCTGACAGGTCAGCCAAGAGTAAAGGACCTGGATCTCTGCAGCAATCTTCTGGTGATTATTATTATTATTATTACTAAATCCTGATTTTAATTTACCAGCTTTAGTAGCAACTGTTGGCACTGTTGACAGGTTTATTTGGGAGGTAGTAAAACCTAACCACAATGACTTTGCTGTATTTTATTTTTAAAAATTTATTTGGGAACATGTTGTTGTTTAGTCGTGTCTGACTCTTTGTGACCCCATGGACCAGAGCACGCCAGGCACTCCTGACTTCCACTGCCTCCCGCATGGTCAAACTCATGTTGGTAGCTTTGAGAACACTGTCCAACCATCTTGTCCTCTGTCGTCCCCTTCTCCTTGTTTAATACCGAGTCAGACCATTGGTCCATCTAGGTCAGTGCTGTCTACACTGATTGGCAGCAGCTGTCCAGGATATCAGACAGGGGACATTGCCAGTCCTTTACCTGGAGATACCTGGGATTGAACCTGGCAACTTCTGTATGTGTAGATTGTACCCTTGGTTCTGACACAACTGACCTACAGCTGATGGGACTTAGTGCAAAAAGTGATCGTTTTTGGGAAACCACAAACAATGGCTTGGTACACTAGAGAGAAGTAGCACAGTATGTTATCTAAAAACAGAGCTTTCTAAGAGCCACTTTTAACTGAAAATATTTGCTTTATTTTTAATAACAGGAGAATCTTCATCTTCATCTGCATCTGAGATTTCTGGATCCCAAGTTGTCCCTTCTGCAAACATTCAACCTCCAGCTCCAATGCCAAGGAAGTCTCAAATAGTAAGTCGTCAAGAATCTAGGTCAATCTCTTTTGTGTTTGGCAGCTCTTCGCGTTGGGAATAAAGGCACTGTGTGGAATCTGACGGTTCCAAAAGGGGTGAGCAACTTCTTCAGATTACATGGGTCCTTTTATAGTCCTTCTTAGAAACTTCTTAGAAACTAGTGTCATAAATGTAGGGGTTGTTCGTGCGCAAGTTGGTGCCACTCCTGGCTAGGTTGCCTTGTTAAACCTTTTCTGTCTGGACAGCCCTACACTTCGTGGTTGTTCAGTCGCTAGCAGAATCCGTCAGTGGGCGTTTCTTAAATCTTTTCCAGCATAAAAGTTGTTTGACTCCAAGTCTCCTCCTACTCTCCCTGCGCGGAAGTCTTCTGTGCAGGGAGGGCGTGGGTAGCGGAGGACCCGTGCTCTCCCCGCTGGTGTCCGGTGAAGAGTCCTGGAGCCCTCGCGCCGATTCCCCCATCTGCCCCCCTTTATCCCTGGTGTTACGCTGATTTCCTTCCCCAGCCGGTGAGCCGCCTCTCCCCCTGCTGGGCCCTTCTCCAGCATCGCTTGAGAGCCTAGCCTCCGCCTCTGGCTCCGATGTCAGTTCCCTGACAACTAGTTAGTGTGGCGTAGCTGTAAACAACCAACAACGTTTGTTGGGTGAGCTGCAGATACTGTTCACTTAGGGGTCCCTTGTACACTGGGCCCTTTCAGGGAACCTAGTTTCATTTGATTCCTAACTACAAAGGTCAATCCATAATATTTGTTTGCGTATGTGTGAAAGAGAGAATGGGGTGGGGGGTGGGGGAGAGAATATAGAATGAGCTAAAGAGCTTTAGCTAAAAAGATCTTGGTAAATCATCTTAGCTGAAGCTTTAGTACAGGCCTCAGCTAAAGGACATTAGCTAGATGAATTCAGCTTTAAACCAAGTCCGCTAAATAACCTACGAGCAGTACGATCCTGTGCATGTCTACTCATACTTAAGCGCCATTGACTTCAGAATAACAAGTGTGTGTATAAGATTGCAGCCTAAGTAACCCATTCCACTTTTTGCTAAGGTTTCCAAAGTTACCATGGAAACAAGCCACAAGTTAGAAGGCAGAATCCAGCTGGTGCTCTTGGTACCAGCCGTCTTCAAACAGTTGCCCTCCAGATATTTTGGACTGCAACTTCCATTAGCCCTGGCTAAAAGTGTGGTCAATACTAAGGGATGATGATGATTTGGAGTCCAAAACTTCTGGAAGGTACCAGGTTAGGGAAGGCTGCCTTGTTCTCACAGGAGAGCTTTTGATCCAGTAACCAGTGGAATAAAAGGAGAGGCAGGGTTGTTGTTGTTTTTTGCGAATTCCTGCTGTCCCCTGCAGGATCCACTGCCCCTTAAAAAATTGGCTCCAGGGGAATCTGCAAAAATCACCTCCCTCCTCCTCCTGCTGGCAGAGGCATTTGCCAGATCACAAAATTAATGTGAGTTAATTTTTTATTGCCATTGTAAGCTGACCAGAAAATTTAACTGGACATAAATATGGTAGGTAATAAAACAAATACTGCGGGCTGAAAATTCCATGAATTTCTGGTTATTATTCCATGGGGGTTGCATTATTTCAAGAAGATTGAATGGCGCCATTAAAGAATATTCTAGAAGGTGGATGTTCTCCCAGATGCCTCGTGCTAGCTTCCTGGTGTCATTCTTATTTCCCAAACTGGCATCTCAGGGGTTAATATAATGAGTCTTGGCCTCAACATTTTGTCACTGCTTTGAAAAGTTCGAGTGCCAAATGAATTGAGAGCGCACTCTGCCTTGTTGGAAAGGTCCTACATGTCTGCTCCGCTGTGCACCGATGTTCAGGGAGCTGTTTGTACGTGTAATGAAATGCCTGTTTGCGATAGCATGCCCTTGCTGGATGCTCTTAATGTGTATTAAAACCCAAAGCGGGACCTCCAAATTAATTGTTCTGAAAGTCAAAAGCACCGAGTGCAGCTTCGTAGGTTATTTTGCTGCATGTATTAATTAAGTGGTGGTGCACAAGGGAGCCCCTTTGTAATTTGTGAATAGCAAAGCATGATAAGTATTTTAGATCAGACATGTATATTGGGATGATTTTAAACATGTGTGCATATTTGTACGGAAATTTTTGTAGGGGGCAGGTTGTTGTTCAGACATGCTTTGCATGCAGCAGGTGATAGGTACAATCTCCAGGTAGGGCCAGGAGACACCTCAGTCTGAAACCCTGGAGAACTGCTGTCTGTCAGTGTACTAAGCTAAATGGATCAATTATCTGACTTCCTATTTTCTGCTACCTGAGCTTCTTGTAGACGAAAAGTGGTGAACTGCTGTCCTCTCACTGCAGCTAATGGTATTTTCTGTTTTACCTGGTTTATGTTTCCAACACGTTGCTCTTCTCTGTATTTGCAGTCAAAAACAAAGCCCAAGAGAGTAAAAGCCATTTATAACTGCGTAGCTGATAATCCAGATGAGCTTACATTTTCAGAGGGCGATATCATCATAGTTGATGGTGAGGAAGATCAGGAGTGGTGGGTAAGTATTTATTAGTTAAATCATGCCAAGGGCTGTAGTGTGTATGTTGTGTGTGTACACACACACACACACGTACGTAATTACATACGTACTATGTATGTTGGTGGGAACTGATCTCTTAACAACCAGCAGAACTGAATCCCTGACTGAAGTACTATTCAGTTATTTTCAGAGGTATCCACTGAACGCAATATTGAGGAGCAGCGTTATTTCAGTTGAATTTGAACCATACAGATTTTTGAAACTCATCCTTTCTGCAGAAACACATATGGTTAAAAAATAATATTGCAAAACACCGTTGTTTCAGAAAACCCAGTTTGTTATCTATAATGTATACAGTCCCTTCCTCTTAAGCCAGGATCCAAAGAATCGCACAACTAGTTTTGCATTTTAAAGGTTTGTTTCTTCTCAAATAGGAGCTCCTTGCTCCCTGTGTCAATTTTTTTTGAAACTAAGCGAACTTCAAAACAGAGAATAAATATATATGTCTTTCCCTTATTATTGTCCTGTGTCATATACCACTTGGGCCTCTTAAGGAATCAATCAATCTGTTTATTACAGTCAGGACCAGTGGTTCTTAAGAAATATCATTCCACTGGAACTTTGAATTTGCATGCTTTTGGTGAAAATTGGAAGGAAATAATAATAATAAACCTTTGTTTTTAAATGAAAGATTGCATGTGTTCTTACCGTCTATTCTTTATTTTGTTTCAGCCTATCCTCTGAATAACTAGTTTGCACATAAAAGCAGCATTGCCTGGTTTTTATTGTTTAATAGTAAAGAAACTACAGTTGTACCTCGGAAGTCGAACAGAATCCGTTCCGGAAGTCCATTTGACTTCCGAAACATTTGACTTCCAAAGCGCGGCTTCTGATTGGCTGCCGGAAACTCCTGCACCCAATCAGAAGCCCCATCGGACGTTAGGCTTCCGAAAGAACGTTCAAAAACTGGAACACTCACTTCCGGTTTTTGATCGTTCGGGAGCCGAAAGGTTTGACTCCCAAGGCATTTGACTGTATAGCTTTTTTCCTTTATTACTAAAGACTTGTTTGTTTGGAGGGACAATTGCACATGGTTGCAACTAGTACAGTGGAGGGCAACTTTCATTGACCCCTAATTGGATAGAGACAAGCTTCACCCTTTTAATTCTTAAAAATGTTCTGTCTTTTCCAGATTGGGCACATTGATGGAGATCCCAACCACAAAGGAGCTTTCCCTGTATCATTTGTGCACTTTATTGTTGATTAAACTGCTCGTTGCAGGTGGAGAGACTGCATTTCCAGGTATCACTGGAGCTCTCTGCCCGGAATTAGATGCTTCACCAGGATACTTCATGAATGTTACACCACTGTGGACTCTTTGTTGCGGCAACTTAAGGTTTTTGAATCGTCCAAGGAAGATTTACTTTGTAGTAGGCAGATCCACTTGAACTATTTTCATTGTGAATTCTGGAAGACCATAAAAAAACCATTAACGCCAAAAAAATATGTGAAACTGATTTCAAATCTCCCTTTTAGACTTTCTCACTAACCTATGCACCAGAGTTTCTCTCTTCAGCAAATAAGGGAATTTCTGATGCACACCACAGGGTTCAGAATTTTAAAAGTGGGCAGACTAGCAGAGAGATTAATGGCCTGACTGCACTAATATATTACATTTCAGTGCCAATTTCAGGTGCCTCTAATGCATATCTGATCTTTGTTTGCACTCAGTGTCTTTGAGAGCTGTCTCAGGACAATGTAGCTGCAGTGAAAACTCAGTTTTAAGAGTGGCAGTTACTTCCACTTTACTTAGTACGCTACAAAAACATGAGGCTAGAAAATCTACCCATCACTGATTCCTTGTCCACATCCATTGATTGGCTAAGTTGAAGAGGTTGGCGGACTTGAGGGTGGAGTCCTTGACTACATTGCAAAAGTACAAAGAACTCCTAAAAGAGCACTAAGTAATAACAAAGGGCAGAACACAGAGTTTTTCAGATTGCTTGTCTCTGGTGCTTGGTGGCTTATGTTTTCAGGCAAGACATAAGCATCATCCACAAAGGACTAGGCTCTTTCTTCCAGCACAATAATTCTCCTACTGAAGCCTCATTCATTTTGATTGCATTGGGATTTGCTGTAGGCACTCCGTATGAGTGATAATGATATACCTGCCAACCACCCTTAGCTGAGCAGAATGCTTTAAAAGGTTTTGCAAAGATGGAGTCCAACCAGGGACCAAAATCTGTTGCCCGAGCAACGATTAAAGCGATTCAGATCTAACAACCAAACCCTAGCAAATATTTCTCAATAAGCCCCAGTGCATTTTCCTGTGACAGCACTAGTGGGGCCCAAACACCTAATGTAGGTGCTAATAGGATCTAATATCCTGTCCCATAGATGAAGGGATGGGAAAGAATCATCAATTTATGCAGCCAGGAAAGAAGAGTATGCTTGTGTGTCCCCTGCCTACTTCTCCTATATCTATGATAAGGAAGACTCAATAAGAGGACGCGGTTCCAATCAGAAGTACATGCTACAGCTCTGTTTATCCCCTCAAGGGAAAAGTTATTGTAAAGTCTCTTTCCCCTGACTTGTTAGGCCAGCTGGGGAAAGCCCCTGAGCCCAAGGGGACGGTGGCGTTCCCTTCTTTCCAGGGAACTATCATGAAATAACACAAGCAGAAACAGAACCTGTCATATATCCAGTTTCTGCCATCTTCCCATGCTGGTGAATTGGCTTCAAGGGAAAGGGTAACAGGGCTGCCTCCTGTGATCTGTGAGCATAAACTCTAGAAGGAAATGTTGTTTTTCAAGCTGTTCGAATGTGGAGAAATGCAACATGCTCGCACTTACCCAAAAGGAACAAGTATTTCCATACTTAGATCATATGAAAAAGTTTGTCTAGAAAGGCCCATTAAAGAGATATTTTAATAATTGGATGTAGATATTTACTTTAAACCCTGAACCTGTTTACCTCAAATTTGTAAATATGAGGAATACGAGGTCATACTTTTCTATACAAAATATACATTTAATGTATATTTTATTCTATTCTTAAGTCATCGTTGAGGTAACAAAACCCAAGACAATATTATTGGTAAATAAATGTGGATTACACATTTGCTGAAATTTTTGTTGCAGTTCTTTTCTTCGAACACACAAAAAAATGTGTTGTCTAGAATTATTTTTATTTTTAAAAAAACAACCACAGTGGCTATGTTCACACCTAAGACTATTGTCGTAGGACAATGTAGTAGGGTATTCATCCAAACACCCTCTGTATTAAGGTACACACTTCTGTCTTGCAAGCAATTCCTTATTTCTTTGCAGATGCACACTGTGTACTTCTGTTCCTGAACATGGTAGTTAACACTGTTAATAATTGTGAATAGATTTCATAATTCCAAATTAGTAGACTATTGCAGAATATTACAAAAATGTCCTTTTAATGTTTGTATATTGTGATAATTGTTAACGGTTTTTACTTTGCATATGCTACCAAAACTGTGCACTGGTAGCATAGGATTAGAATATCAACGTCCAGGTCACATTGGCTTTCATCACAAGTTTTGTGACTATTGTATCTCTAGATTTATCAAGAGAACTTTGAATTTCTGACACAGAAATTATGTACATATTGGCTAGCATAGGTTGAAACAGATGGGGGGGGGGGGGACAAGCCAATTGGTATATTTATATTTGGGATGGGATGCTGTATCTCAAACTGCCTTGCTAAAGTGGTACATTTGAAGCAACTTGTCAGATCTGCGGATGCAAACCAGTGAGCTTATATTAAAACTCACTTTCGTACAAGCTGTTGCATTGTATATGGGGACAAACTGGAATGCTTTGAGATGCTTTTATTGCAAGTTTTAAAGCTAAGTCTGCATATTCAAAGTTCCCACTAAATATATATGTATATTAGGAAACAAAATACTTTGCCACTACAAGTTTATCTGGCTGCTGATGAATTCAGTCTGGCTACTGACACTATTGGTTATGTTTGTATTCCTAGTAAACTAGCAAATAAATTGGCACATTATTTTGCACAATTCACTTATGTACAGTATTTTTTGACACAGAATTTTAGTTAATACCATATGCTTTGGAAGCTTATGTGGCCCTTAAAATTTCACACTGGCCGGAATCCAAGGAAATGCACAAATAGCTGTGTGCACCCGGATGAAAGTTGCGACTTCTGGCAAACATCTTGTGAAACCCAGGGGATTTTCAACTCTGACTTGAATATTCCCAAGGCCTTAGATGTTTAGAGCCCAGCCATAGTGTGTGAGCTTTCAGCTGTTTTGGAAAAATCTTAAATAGTGGCCACTAAAAGATTTTGAGTAAGAGTATTTTTTCACACTACAGTGTGCAGACACTAGGCTTGTAACGTAAGACTGTTTCAAGAGTTCTTTTTTGTTTCCGTGGCACTATTTCACCCAATTAAATAGGAGACATTTTGGATTTTTAGGAATGACAGATGCTAAAATGTTCAGGTCTTCTTTCACAGCTGACAACAGGGGATGATGGTGTTCAACAAACTGTTAGTGAGCATGTAAGATTATTTTTGTTTAAATGTTTAAAAAAGGAGTATAAGATACCTAAAATGCAGTTCAGAATGCTACTTGAGATGTATAATTTTCAACGTGATGGTTTTGATTGTTTAGTTGCAGAGCAACTGTATATATTGTATAACCTAAATCAATTCTTATTTTTAGTGTCTGGATGCAGTGATTTATAATTGGAGCATGATTAATATCACTTACGTTAAGCCAGTCACTTGACTGGAAAAATAAACAGCTTTGAAGCCTCACCTTGACTTTTTTTATTAATTGAATGTGAGAGCACTTATAGATGAGCCACACTAGAATAAACTGAGTGATTACCGCTATTCAGCCTTGATGTATTAAAGACAAATCGGAAGGCTGCTGACAAACTCCTGCCTTAAATGTGAGTTCTCTCTTATTTTGGACTTTAAATGATTTACAGTTCAATTGTATGGGGAGCAGGAGAATGGAAAGTATAGAAACTGCCCAACCCAAAGCCTGCTGTGCTAATCATTGATGGAAAATGGAAGATGACATTTTTCTGGGGTTTTTTCTTCTTTAATGGGAGGGCACAGCCATTCTACTGAAAGGCAAACAGATATGCTAGGCTCTAGGGCCAGTATACTTTCCTCCCTGTGCTGGAGACATGGGAAAGAGAGGGCTTTGGATCCAGCTGATTCAAAGACTCCCTTGATACACCTTCTTTTAAATCCCTTTTTGTCATTACTACCAGCAGGGTAGCAGTAAGTTTCCATACCTGCAGCAAGGCGCAGGCCTCCTCCTCCACCAGCAGAAAGGGAGACCTACTGTATCTGACGACCCCTTTCTTTCTTTCTTTCTTTCTTTCTTTCTTTCTTTCTTTCTTTCTTTTCCTTTTTTGCTGCCACTGCTAAAAGCAATGGCGTCTGTGGGTAGTCAGATTAGGCCATATTTAGAAAGACACGTCTTCTATTGATTTTTTTATTCATTTACAAAAATGGTATAAATCTTTTAAACACAAGATTTGATATTTAGCACAGAAACTCACGCATGGGCAGTTGAGCTCTGAGTGACAGTTTGGGAAACAAACAAATGGTATTTTACCAAAAAAACCCAACAACTTCATTCCTTTGAACAGTATGTTCAAGCAGTTAACAAAAAAGTTCACATCTACTCCAAAATACTTGTTTTCATTCTTCTCCAATTGCTGCAGTCACAGCAAGCAATCCTTCCTCTCAGCATGAAGTGCAGCTGTAGAAATTCAGGACTTCTCGGATGTTAAAACAGAGTCAAAGGCTGTTGACAGCACCTTACAAATAGCTTGTGCTTGTTCCTGCATTTTATAAACAGAAAGAGTTGCTCATACTTGTTTTCATGAACATGAAGAAGCATTCAGCCTCAAGCCCATCTCAAAGTTTCAGCATTTCCCTTACAGCATGCTTTGCTTTGATGACATTTCCTATCTTTAGCTAGGCTGCCAATGTGGTGCCATCCAGGTACTTGGAACTGCAACTCCCAATAGCCCCAGCCAGCATGACCAGTGGCGGAGGTAATTAGAGTTCCAGTCCACAACATCTGGAGGGCACCATGTTGCCTATCCCTGATCTAAAGCATTCTATGTAGAGCAGTGGGGTCGGTCCAGAAATGTGACTTGCAAGCAAGAGTTGCTATTTTAGAAATTGCCAGCAGAAATGTATCATCAGAGTTTGATATTCCAGATAGGCTATTTGTTAACAGAGGGACAGCTCCTGCGTGTATACTGGGTTTCCCTCGTTTACCAAGCAGTTGCCAGTATAGGGCTCCAGGGCATTTAAACTCAAAGCCTATCACCAAGTGATATTAGTGCAGTATTTGCTAGCATACATATGGCACTTGGAAAGCCAGGCTGGTGCATTTAAAGTTCAAATATATGGCAGCGACAAAGCTATGAGAATAAAGGTTAGTGTTATGCTCTCCTAGTGGTTCAGATTTCCACTTGAAGCCCTGTGAACTGGTGATGCCACCCACCTTTAATTAATAAAGCTACAGATTTAATTAAGGGGGTACTTTATCCCACAAATCTGTAAGGTAGAGTGATTGACAGGGAGAAAATAAATGTACCAAAGAAGCACATGCAATTAATTTGAAATTACAAAACTGCCACTATCTTATTTTCACATGGGCTCCTGCTCTTTTGCTACTTGCACTGCTGCTGCTACAGAAGATAAGGGCTGTGGCAGGAGCAAATGCACATGAAATTTAGAGTCGCTCTGACACTTGCACAGATAGCGGTGCCTGGCCAATCTGGCCGGTGTGCCACAAATCATGTCTTAAGTAGGAGGTAGTATTACTCTAGTATATGCATGTAATTGCTCCTATCTTAATTCTGTCTCTATTCTAGCGATCTGGGAAACAGGCAGCAAAATATGGGAGGGCAGACCAAGCCATGAAATCTGCCTGTGCCACAAGATGACTACACAACATTTCCTTATATAGGCCGCAATGGTACAAACCTATTTTGTCATGTTTTGGTCCAGTACATGTAGCTAGACATAAGGCACAAGCATACGATAGCACTTTGCATATTTTATGACTTATTGTCAACCTAGAATTATCCAGCAAGTGTTTTTTAAAGTAATATTAAGCATGAACCTTACCATACTATTACACTGGTATATCCAAAGGTTGTACTCTTCATAGTTTGTATCGGTTGTCTTTAAAGCCAGTAAACTCTTCCCTGCCCCAAGGCCATCATCATAGCAGACCATCCGAACAATTAGGTAGAGTGCATGTCTATGCAAAACATCCTGAAAATGCCATGTGTTAATTTGTCAGTTTCATTGCTTGCAGCCAATGGGCATTACAATATAAATCACAAAAACAAAAAAGACAACCTAAGAGTAAATTAAAACATCAATTTTCAGAACTGCAAATTGCCAAAACTTAAAATTATGAAGTTTCCCAAATCTAGAAATTCCCTTGGCAGTCACCCATAACTTTCTCTACCTCCTATCACATACAAAGCTATTCTGTAGGTAGCAAAATTGTCTACATCAGCCAGAAACCATCTGCTTTTGAACTGATTGACTTTAAAAAAATCTGGAGTGAATACAGAAATCTGTTATTAAGTGAACTGTGCAAAAGGTAATAAAGACTATAGTCAAGAATGTTTACAAAAAGATGATAATGTGTGTCTAACAGGAAAAAGGTTATTACTGCAAAGAAACAGAACTGTAATAGTTGGATATAAATTTCAATACACCAAACTCAGAACTTGGAATTCTTTGTATAATCAAAGTCCATTTTGGTATCTTCAGGAGAAAAAAAATCATATCACAATTATCGTCAGAAATATTCTGAGATGGTATTACTGGATAAATTGAATAAGGCATATTTAAAACCAGGAGCAACTTACATACTGGTCCAAAGTTGTGACTTTAATACCATACTTGGAAACTCCCATAACGAATTCTTCTTCCCCTGGAACAAAGGGTAGCTTTCCATCTTGCTTTGGAAAAAAACCAAAAAGGAATTATTGTAGGCAGAGACAGTTTGATGACAAAACAAGTCTGATACAACTTGTATGTTCTCATGTAAATAAATAAGCAGCAACAGCCTTCAAAATAAGTCAAAAGAGTGACAATAGCTCTGTGAAGGTTTATTGACAATAACAGATACGGTACTTTGCTACTTCATTTTACACCGCAGAAGCCAAGGTACTGCACACACGCTAAGTTTCTGAAGCAGAACAGAAATAAATGCTTTCTAGTGATTCAAAAACAAGTCAAAGTTTCCTGGAGCATGATCCCTTTTTTAACACCCTTGCTCAGCTATTCTATCTTGAGACCATCAGCCACAGCAAATGTTTAGACATTACAATGTACCAAGAAAAAGGTTATCAAAAACAGCCAATTTCCCAGACTCCCAGCCCCGCTTTCAATACCAGTGAGGAACAGTCATCTGGAACTCAGCAGAACTGGAAACCAATTCTTAAAGATGGCTTAGACTAAGATAGTTTCCCAGGGCCACAGTTTCCCCATAAAAAGACCCAAGGGGACATATAGCCAAGGTCAGTCTTTACCTGTGCCACATCTATGTAATTTATCAAGTCCAATGGTCCCTCCAAAGTCTTGCTTTCATCAAGCTTCAGTTTTTCAATGGCACCGACATATTTTACTCTAAATTCTGCACAAGTATCTGAGTTGCTATTGCTCTGGCCTATAAAGAAGAAGACATTTAAACCATTACTCCATCATTTTATCAATTGGCAAACTTATTGGGCATTCAACCATTTAAAATGACTCAGTGTAGTATTTATCTAAATAACTAACTGGAATTACTTCTGTTGTGCAACAGTGGTCTCCATACCTCCCCCCTTGCACTGTCCCAAAATCTGTTCCACAGTTTGGAGAAAGCCCCAGGACAGATTTGGGGAGCATATGGGGGGAGGATGGGAACAGAACGTGAGGACAAAATGTTGAATTGTGTCCCTTTTCTTAAAAAAAAAAAAGAAATAAATAAAAGTGTCACCTAAATAAGATTTATTGTTTTCCCCGGGCTTATTCCAACCACATTAAAATATCTATCTTGCAAGAAAGCAGAACTGAATCAGGGGATGACTTAAATTTCTTATATTGGGGTACCAGAGGTTTCTGCAAATACAGAGCATAAAACCAAGTGTGTTGCTTTGGATACATGGAAGCATAAGGAAACCTCAGAACATGGTACGACCACAACATTACACCAAATGTAAGCTTGAAAATAGGGACACTTTCTAGTGAAATTTCAAAAGGCAGAGGAGCTGCCCAGCAAAGTTTCCATCATGAACAAAACAGGATTCTGAAGTCCTGTCTAGCTTTTTGCCTGTCCATAGAAATACCAGATACAGAGGAAATTATACAAATTAGTAAAGGCAGCCGATCTATACAAAAAGACAACAAATCACACAGATTGACATCATAATATAAAAATGTGATGCATATACTGCAAAGGTGTATATTACATAATTTTATTTGTATATGCACAGATGATGTAATAATTTGTAAGTAACAGCAGACTCAGTGTTGTTTTCTGCTTTAAAAAATTAGTAAAGTTCTGTGTCAGCATGTTCACATTTCTAGATACAGCTTCAATTAGTTATGAAACTCATCTATGCATTCTGACAAATAACAGAATGACTTTAGGCCATCATCAATTTCCTACCTGAACTTTTTGTGGAGTCTGTATCTAGACTAGCCACAGTACTAGATCGTGAAAGCCCACCAAGACTGGAATCCACTGACTAGATAAGGAAGAATACATATGAAAGCATTATGAAGTTATGCAGGTCAAATAATATTTAAAAGTGTGCTTTCTTATAAACTCATGAATTAAAGGCATGAATTAAACCAGAAGCATGATTAATGAAGGCTTATTCCTATAACAATAAACCATAGTTTGTTACATCCAAATGCAGCTACGGAATAACACATCACATTGCAGTACAACATCCTTCAACAATAAGAACACTTTAAATTCCTTCTTTCTCTCTATTCCACAAGCTAAGCAGTATTTCATCATTTACAATTGACTTTCAGTGGCAGCATCTATGCTTATAGGACTTAAGATAACTAGGAGTTATTTTTCTTTGTCATGACGGTACAAAATATGTACAATTTTTAATGTAGCTGGTTGACTTTAGTAACATCAATTATTCTCAATTTGAATGCCAAGTCTGCATGAAGAAATAGCAAGTATAACAAAAAGGATATGAACATTTTTGTAAATGTAGATTCATCCCTAACTCTAAATATCTTCAGGATGTACATCTGAATGCACCATTTAGCAGATGCCAAACTTCCACAATGTCATACAAGGGATAACTGACTGATATGAATATATTTTAAAATTTGTCAATTTTCAAGGAGGCATACCCAAATTTGCTTACCTTACTTTTGGTACTAATTTCACTGCTTTGTGAACTGCTGCTACTATGCCGCTTTTTTCCTTTTCTGAACATTTTTAAATTGACATAGAATCAGTGAGAATACTGTAAAGAATGAAAAGAGAGTCCTGTTTGCCACCCCAATATAACTCCAATTCTACATACACATAAACACCTCATAGATATATATTTACATTTGTTATGGAGGTTCAAATCTGCCAGTTAAAAGGCAGAGTCAAGCAACTGCCATTAAATGACTGTCAAGCTGTGGTTTCCACAGTGCCAAGTTTAAAACTGAAAAACAAAATATATGTTTCATGGTTGTGATCTCTGCTTATTAGTAATGAATATAAATATCTCAAAACTCAAACAAAGGTTCTTCAAAATATTCTAAAAGCAGATGCTTACTGTCACTACTCCGTCAACAGTATGAATGCTTGTAGAACCATGCTTTCCTTTAAAATTGTGTACATTTCATTGGATGCTAACAAATTTCTACAGACTTTCCTAGAAGGACAAGCTGAGACACAAGCAATACTTGATATCTCTTTATCTATTTTATTTGTCGTCATTTTATTGCTATTGTACATCACCATGACATTTTCTATGGTTTGACAGTTTGTAAATATTCCAAACACGTAATATTTAACATGCAGGTTTACACAGATTTTTTGTTGAAACCCATTTCTCCACTAAAAGTACAATTAATGGAGGAAGGTGTTCTGAAAAACTACAGTGCTATCTGTACTTGTCTTGACGTTACCTGCAGAGTGGAAGGAATGAGCCTGGCTCGTTTTAGAACTGACATTTTCTCCACATGATTTCAGAAGAGGGGTGCCTCCCCTTTCCCCCTTCTCTTTTTCTTTATGCCGTCAACAGCGGACATCGCAGGCAGAAATACAGCAAATGAAGATTCTCCGCCTCACTACATTACCACAGCAAAAAAAGCTGCCACTGCTGCAGTCGCCGCAAATCCTGCCAAAAGGAAAGAAAACAAAAACCAACAGCTTGGTCACTGTTAACATCATTTCCACTGCCTGGAGTTTTCTGCATTTCGTTTCTCTCTGACCTCGCTCCTTACAATCCTCTTTCACTCGCCACCTTCGAATATACAGTAGTACCTCGGGTGAAGAACTTAACCGTTCTTAACCTGAAACTGTTCTTAATCTGAGGTACCACTTTAGTTAATGGGACCTCCTGCTGCCACTGCGCTGCCACTGCACGATTTCTGTTCTCATCCTGAAGCAAAGTTCTTAACCCGAGGTACTATTTCTGGGTTAGCGGAGTCTGTAACCTGAAGCGTCTGTAACCCGAGGTACCACTGTACTTCGTAGATCCGGTAACGTGGATTCCATTCCATGAAACTTTATATTGCCTAAATAAGTCGGTCAGCCTTTTCAGGAGCCACAAGACACTTTGTTGGCTTTGCTGCCAGAGACTGACTGACCCAGTTATCCTGCTCTTAGCAGAACTGAAAGGGCACCAGGAGCATCACCCCCTACCTGACCCAAAAATGACCCCTACCTTTCATTCCCACCACAATGAAATACTGAGCACAAGGAAGCCCCTCCCCGTTCTGCTTCCGGGTAGCAACCGTCGCGTCGGAGAACTTACGCTCCGTCTGCCTCTTCCGCTCTAGGACTTTTCGAAGGACTTTTTTAGCGCAGAGACTCTATGGTGCGGAAGTGATGGAGAGGGAACGCTCACTTTCCGGCTGCGCGAGCGAGGCTGTGGACGAAGTACAGGTGCCGGCGAGGGCCAAGCCAAGAGGGCGCGCCGTGCCTCTTCCTCGCGGAGATGGCGACGAGGAGAAGGACCGAGGCGTTCATTCCCGCCGAGGAGAGCGACCAGCTGTTGATTCGGCCCCTGTGAGTGGCTGGGACGGTCTCGCACGGGCTGTTCCGCGCGCCGCAGCGGCCTTCGGCTGACCAACCGCCCTTGCTGCGCGCGTGCGCACTCTCTCGCTCTGCCCCCTCGCGCGCCGAGCTTAAAGGGCTCCCATGTCCGCCGTTGCAAACCCTCACCGAAAGCATTTCTCTCATATATATAGAGGGGGAGGGAGGGAGGGAGGAGAAGGATATCTTCAATCCTGGGCTGTGAACCAGTAATTGCCTAACAGTATCATGTTCTGGATAAATAAAACCTCTGAGAGTATCTATATTTATAAAGGTAAAGGGACCCGTCACCATTAGGTCCAGTTGTGGCCGACTCTGGTGTTGCGGCGCTCATCTCGCTTTATTGGCTGAGGGAGCCGGCGTTCAGCTTCCGGGTCATGTGGCCAGCATGACTAAGCCGCTTCTGGAGAACCAGAGCAGCGCACGGAAACGCCGATTACCTTCCCGCCAGAGCAGTACCTATTTATCTACTTGCACTTTGACGTGCTTTGGAACTGCTAGGTTGGCAGGAGCAGGGACCGAGCAACAGGAGCTCACACCGTCATGGGGATTCGAACCGCCGACCTTCTGATCGGCAAGTCCTAGGCTCTGTGGTTTAACCCACAGCGCCACTAGCATCCCTATCTATATCTATATCTGTATGCAAATCAGGAAGATTTTGGGCATGACATGGCGGGACATATCTCAAACGAAGACATTCCTAGCATGTTCGCACTACTGTCTCAGCGACACTGGCTTGGTCGTGTCCACAGAATGGAAGATGGCAGGATCTCCAAGGACAGCGCTCTGCAGTGAGCTGGCTTCAGGCACCAGACCAGCTCTTCATTACAAAGATGTCTGCAAGTGAGACATGAGAAAGGCTGGCAACATGAACCCTTGCAGATGACTGCAGTCCCTGGAGACAAGACAGACAAGGTGTGTGTCTACAGCAGCAACCAGAGGAGGAAGGCAGACATACAGAGAGAAGAAACGCCATGGTGCATCTACAGCAGCATAACCAAATGCTTATATCTGCCCCAGCTGCAGCAAAACATTGCTGTCCCATTTAGTGTATTGGTCTGTACAGCCACAGCAGGCTCTGTAACTCTCCAGTAGTTTGACTTCACTCTTGAAAGCACACTCCTCCATTGCCTCCCAAGACAGATGCCAGCCACAAACATATACAGTGGTACCTCGGGTTACAGATGCTTCAGGTTACAGACTCCGCTAAACCGGAAGTAATACCTTGGGTTAAGAACTTTGCTTCAGGATGAGAACAGAAATCGTGTGGTGGCAGCAGGAGGCCCCATTAGCTAAAGTGGTACCTCAGATTAAGAACAGTTTCAGGTTAAGAATGGACCTTCAGAACGATTTAAGTTCTTAACCCAAGGTACCACTGTACATACTTAATCATTCATACACACACACACACACACACACAGGTTTTATTTATCCCAAACATGATGTCGTTAAGCAATTGTTGATTCACAGTCCAGGGTTCAAGCTTCATGGGGGATCATGGTTAGAGTCAGGAGATGGTCCCTTGATTGTTTGGATTGTCTCTGTGGTTTTGAATGAGATACTCTGTCAAGCCTTGGATAGGTGACAGATGTGTTAAGTGGATGAGGGAGCACTTTTAGAGATGGCAGAGAGCTATAAGTTGGTTGATAGCCTACATTGAGAGTGCAGGAACTCTATGGGGATCTGAGTGGGGTAACTGGCCTTCTCTCTAGTAGCAGTTGCCTGCCTTGTGTCTCCAGTTATTGTCAGCTTGCATTTTTGTAAATAAAGACAATAATACAAAGTCTGTCAGCTTCCAGTGGTCTCTTAGAGGATGTAAACTCAGTGCTAGTGGAATTTCTCCCCCATTCATAGATTCTGCATTTATGTCTTCAGGCAAATGCTTCATGAGACAAGGTGTCAATAGGAATTTTTGTTTTCTTTCATTCATAGCAATGAGAATCCTTTCAGGCTGTCAGGTATTATTTTGGAAGCCTGTCGTCAGAAATGTTGTGGAGATGGCAGAGCAAAATGCTGAGTCACATGCTGCTGCTATGTTTTCCTGTTATGTTTGGGCATGAGACATGCCCCCACAAGTCCAGTCCCCCCCCCCCACTGCAGGGCTATGTGTACAGTATCTCTCATCTTATTAATTGCTGAGTCACCGCCATTCTGTGGGCTTGGTAGATCTAGTGATTCATTTCCCAGTAGATCCTTCCTCCCTAAGATGTTAGGAAGTAGGCTAGTATACTTTTATTGGTAAGTTGCTACAATAACTGTTGCTCCTTAGTCTGAAACAGCCTGAAATGTTTTCAAAGCACTCTGTTGATAGAACCAGTTTATACATTACTACATAGAATCTACTCTAAACCTTACACTGCAAGGATCACATTTACTCTAAGAAGTCAAGCAGCCTTTCTTTTCTCACCAACTTTCTGATTTATCCTTATACGCCTCAGCAGCTTGTACAATTTTTGGCCATTATTGTAGAAACTTTCATTCTAGCTGGCTTAGCTAAATGGATGAAGCATCATTGATTTCATGACAGGATTACCTTATCTTTTGTCTAGACAAGGCCTTAGCTTCAACAGCTCATTGGAAGCTCATGCTTAATTTTTAATCCATCATCTCCCTTAATCATTTCTCTTTCACTGTTTTCCAACAAGGAGCCCTTTATCTTTTAAGGGTGACCTACAATCCTTGTTTCTAGACATATGACCTTTAATTCAACTGTATTAATTTAATGTCTGAATGGGCCTGTTTCACTGTGATCCTGGATTTGTTTAATCATCTCTGCTACTTTATTTAGTTACACCATAGACATGCATGAAGCTAGAATAAAAATTGTGACTTGTTTACTTTAAATACCACATTCTGTAGCTGGCTTCTAAGTAACCATTTTCCAAGTTGCCTGGATATGCTGCAGGCAACCAGGCAGGAAACCTATTGTAAATTGGAGGTGTGTTGGTTCTTTTGCTTTAGGACTCAGCAGAAGCCAAAAATGACTAGGCTTAGTGTGTATGGACAGGTGTCCTTGTGAAATTTGTTTTAGACTAGCTGACCCCTGTAGCCATATTTGCAACTCTGTTTTGTTCCGTATTACATTCTGCAAAATCTCTAGAAATCTGAGGAGCAGGAAATGCAAGTCATTTCTCCCAAATTGTCTTGAATCTGATGAGCTATGGAAGGAATAATTGTTGAGTTGATTTAAATGATCAACTACATCTCTTACTATAATTGAGTTCATTACAGAGTGTGGTATGCCTTTATATCCAAATGTGCACTTACATAACTAGGGCTGCAATCTTCACTTATCTCGGAGTTACCTCCACTGAGTTCAATAGGATTTATTCTAGTTAGGACTGTGCTGTTGTGAAGCACGGCTTTCAAGAGGTTTCAGTTCACATTTCACATTATTGCCTATTTTGGTTCCTCTCTTTGAAAATGGGTGCAGATGTTGAACTGGGTTCTTAGTTGAAATTCACAATATGAATGAACCTGGGCAAGTCTTGGACTTGCATGCTCTCTCATCTTAGTTGTGAGGAGGTGATCAGAATCTTTTGCTTCAGTTGTTAACTAACTGTTTTTAATGTTATGCCTAACCATGTATAAGCTGTGGTTAGTCTTGTATACATTTTACTTAGAAGTTATTTCAAAATGTGGTCTAAATAGTAGGCTCGATTGAAGGAACAATAGTTCAAGATTAGCTGCAGTTTAGGGTTCAGATGTATTGTTAAAAACAAACATGAAAGCTTCCATTCTCCTTGGGGAGCACATGAGCCCGAGGCTTGCCCAGGGCTGTTCACATAATGCTAAACCATTGTTTAGCATTACATCCAAATCAGGCCATGGAATTAAACCAAAGATATTACTTTGCTTGGACAGTTACATATAGTTGTTTTTATATCAGTGGGTTGTTGATTGTTTTTTGTAATTTGTCACAACTTTCTTTTCACAGAGGTGCAGGGCAGGAAGTAGGAAGATCATGCATTATTCTGGAATTTAAAGGAAGGAAGATCATGGTAATCATTGACCTAAGTTATTTATTAACGTTTTGTCACAGTAGACATCTTTGACAGTAAATATTCAAAGCATTCTACCACTGCAAACCTCTGAAGGATTGCCTTCTTTCATATGAGCCTCTTCTGGTTCTCTCCTTGTATTGTTTCACGCACACAGCCCACACAAACACTATCTGAACTTTGATGAGTTGGGATGGACATGGGACATTTTCATTTTCAGTGTCCAGACTGAGGAAAGCCCTCCCCAGAAGTTTTGTAGGGCTACCACATTGCTCACTTTTCAGCAGTGGCATAACGTTGGTTGCCAACACCTGGGGCAGGCATGTGCCGGGCGAGGGTTGCCAAGCTAGCCCTCACCTCCGCCACTGTCCGAGTGACAGTGCAGGGATGCATTGAGCTGACATGGAAACTTTCCAAAGTTGTGTTCCTTTTATGGAGCATTGCCAACAGTGCTGGTCACTCCCCCACCCATTTCCTTCAAATGAGAGGAGAAACATTTGGGTTACACTAAGATCACATGCTTTTAAATATTTGAAATATCAAGATGCAACATAAACTTTACTGTTTTGATGTAAAAGAGCAATCATCAGTGTATAAGTATGTGTTAATACCATATACTAGTTGTTTGTAGAAATACAATTATTGGTCATCTTTTTTTTTTTAGCTTGATTGTGGAATCCACCCTGGCCTAGAAGGAATGGATGCACTTCCATATATCGATCTGATAGACCCAGCTGAGATTGATCTCCTCTTGATTAGTCAGTAAGTGATGTGTTGCTCAATGCTGAAGGCTGAGGGGGATTTTGTGTTTTTATTTTAAAATCCTGAGACTCTGTAACAGATTTGTTAAGCTTTGCTGATGTTGAAGTGTTAAGTGTTAGCTGTTTTGTTACTTGATCTTTTGTTGAAACAAAAATGCCATGCCATGGTATTATAGGGCTTGATTCTGAAATCTGATCTTGCCTCTTTCAGTTTCCATTTGGATCACTGTGGGGCATTGCCATGGTTTCTGCAGAAGACAAGTTTTAAAGGGAGGACCTTCATGACCCATGCTACAAAAGCAATTTATAGGTGGCTTCTGTCAGATTACGTCAAAGTTAGGTGAGTTCATCCTCATACTTGTGGGATAAAACTTTTGTGAAATGATACCGTAATTTGAACAATGGATGTGTAATATTTTTGCCTGTTGCATTGTTGCCCTGTAATCTCAAGGGCACTTTGTGGCGACCGTCTTCTGAGTCTGGCACAATCTTATCTTCAAAAACTGGGGAACAGGATGACATTTTGCCTTACTATTTTATACAGCAATATATCAGCAGATGACATGCTGTATACGGAGACGGACTTGGAAGAAAGCATGGACAAAATAGAAACTATCAACTTCCATGAAGTGAAAGAGGTGGCGGGAATCAAGTTCTGGTGTTACCACGCAGGCCACGTTCTGGGAGCAGCCATGTTTATGATTGAAATAGCTGGAGTGAAGGTATTTCCTTAGCTCACTAGATAATCCAAGTAGGCTTGTTATCAGTGGGCCTTTATTTATATTAATTTACCTCTTCAGTGTGTTTTGTGGGTATAGGATTTATTCACCATCACATTTCTATTAAACCTGTCACATTAAAGCTCCATGGTGTAAGTCAGAGGTAGGGAACCTTGGAACTGCACCCCTCCAGTCCTCTCTGCCTGGCCCTTGAGACTCATTTGGCCACACACCCAGCCCTCACTGACCCTTTTCCATGGCTTCATTGAGTGCTTTAGCTTGGGGGGAATGTGTGATAATACCTCTTGCTGGCTGAAAATTTGATAATGCCCCTTGCTTGCCTGGATAGAGGGTGAAGAAGCTTTCATGTGTTCATGTGTGTTTATTCTAAATGTGTGTGCACCTGTACAACTGGAATGTAGTCTATGTCAGATCCATTATGAAGGACTTAGTTTTTGGAAATGGGTATTTTCAGTTCTTCCCACACAATAGCAGGTTTAAACACTGCTAGCTTTTATTATTGCAGGATAGAAAGATTAGCACATACTCAGGCACTCAGCAGAAGTAATTTTAGCATCAGAAGTAGTGATAACAGCAGAATAAGTTCCGCTTTCGCATCTCATTCATTTACAACCTATAGAAACATTACATCCAACTTACGTCACCCTGCTTAAGCAAAGTAGATACTACCAGGCCAATGTGAAGTCAATTCTTAGGGATTCCTTTAATTCCAGTGAGCATATCCTAGATTTCTATGGTTGTTCCACCCACCTTTTGCCTCTGCCTCTGCCCACCACTGGAGTGTGGCCCGTTGAAGTTTGCTCACAAGGGAATTGCAGCCCTTGGCTAAAAAAGGTTCTTCACCCCTGGTATAAGCTATTGTTATTGGAAGTTAAGGGTTATCCATCTGTAGTGCTCAAGTAGTATGCATGAAATTTCAACTTCCCCATCATATTTTGTGATACAGGCTTCCCCTTAAGCACTTACTGCTTGGTCCATGAAGGACTATGGATGAACCAATAGACATTGACCTAACTGTTAATTTTTTTTACAATGGTTTATATTAGTTTTTCTGTCTAATTACAGTGTACATTGTTTCTTTGTCAAAGCTTTTATACACAGGTGACTTCTCAAGACAAGAAGATAGGCACTTGATGGCAGCTGAGATTCCCAATATTAAACCAGATATTCTTATAATTGTAAGCTTCTATAATAATTTGAAGTGAAAACTCGAATAACATAGAAAGTGTTCACACTCCTTCTAACTAAGGCACCTCTATTTAACACACTCTGGAAGTGGGCAAATAGTGCAGTGCACTTAAAAAAAAGGAGTGCTCTTTGGTAATTTTATAAAGTATGATCAAAAAGTAATTTTTGCAAGTTTGAAAAATAAACCCCTTAAATGGCATATATGTGTATTTGTATGTGTATATATGGGATGAATATGATTTAAGAATATTTTTTGTGGGGGAAATCATAGGGCAAAGTTTATCGTCATACTACAATTCATGATTAATCATACAAAATAAGTTGTACACTCTTGTCTTAGAAAATTACAACAATATATCAAAATTTAGCTCTGGTTTATTAAATTCTCATGCTAGACATGTTTGAGATCAGGTATAGTGCCACAGCCATGCTGATCGACACAACTCATTACATTTTTGATGGTTTGAAGAAGCAATTCCTATTTTTGTGAGCAGTTGGTCTACATATGTTCTGGAGTGTGGGTGGCATATCCCGTGGCACTTTTTAGTAATCCCAAATAGGAATAGTGAGGCTGTGACTAGATTGTGGCATAGTCACACTGCCATTCTGGTCATGTGTCTCATCATTATTTTTAATGGTGTGTCTTTTGGCCTTAGGAATCTACCTATGGTACACACATCCATGAAAAACGTGAGGAGAGGGAGGCGAGATTCTGCAACACTGTACATGATATTGTAAACAGGGGAGGCAGAGGTCTTATTCCTGTGTTTGCTTTGGGAAGAGCACAAGAATTGCTTTTGATTTTAGGTATGTACCTGCACATCACCTCTTTCCAACTTTACATGTTCAGTGTGTCTGAAAAAACTACATGTCCATCTAAATTATATTTACTGTTCTTAGTTTTCATAATTTGTTAAAGTTGTGTGTTGTTTTTAAAAAACCTAGATGAATACTGGCAAAATCATCCTGAGCTTCATGAGATACCTATATACTATGCTTCCTCTCTGGCAAAGAAATGCATGGCCGTGTATCAGACCTATGTCAATGCCATGAATGATAAAATCCGCAAGCAAATCAACATCAACAACCCATTTGTATTCAAGCACATTAGTAATCTGAAGGTCAGTGTGAATAAATGAAATTTTAATAACGTGAATGTATAGAAAGGTTATGAAGAACTATAATTCTGACTTAAAATTGGGCATCAAACCCTTTTCAGAAGAATTCAGTCTACCAGCAACTCTTACCTGGGACTAGCACTAAACATGCCTCTGATAAGCATCCTTCTGGGATTCATGTATATGGCATCATTGCCAGAACCCTGCAGAAATCCTTTGAGCTCACTGAGGATCCCATAGAGTCCTTTATAAAAATACATCACTAAAAGACTTTTTGTCCCTGAGAGCAGGGGTAACAGTTAAGGTGGAACACTTTTCTCTGACTTTCATAAAATGGAATAATAATTATTCTTTGTTTACCTAGAGCATGGATCATTTTGATGACATAGGCCCAAGTGTTGTAATGGCTTCCCCCGGTATGATGCAGAGTGGTTTATCCAGAGAGTTATTTGAGAGCTGGTGTACTGACAAGAGGAATGGAGTCATCATAGCAGGATACTGTGTGGAAGGAACACTTGCTAAGGTGAGGTATACTTTGACTACTGGTATATGTTAATACACAGGGCAGGCAGCTTAAAATACTTGTTTTACCAGGGAATCTGGACTGAATTGGGCTACTATTTTGGTGTCCCTGTACTTACAATCTGATGCATACTTCAGTTTGTACCTTTTTTATTCTGAATGAAAGAATACCAAAGAAACACTGGTATGAAAAATCTCAAAGTTGGAATCCAGTGATGGAATATATCCAGAGGAGATTAGATATGTCACGGTGAATTGCATTAGAATAGGAAAATAGTAATATTTTGCTAAATAGAAATGTTGTGTGTTTGTTCTGGGAAGGAATTCTGTATTGACTGTTTTTTATACATGTATATATCTAGTGTAGGGATGCGGTGGCACTGTGGTCTAAACCACTGAGACTCTTGGGCTTGCTGATCATAAGGTCTGCAGTTCAAAACTGCATGACGGGGTGAGCTCCCGTTGCTCTGTCTCGGCTCCTGCCAACCTAGCAGTTTGAAAGCACACCGGTGTGAGCAGATAAATAGGTACCGCTCCGGTGGGAATGTAAATGGTGTTTCCGTGCACTCTGGCTTCCGTCACGGTGTCCCATTGCGCCAGAAGCGGTTTGTTCATGCTGGCCACATGACCTGGAAAGCTGTCTGTGAACAAACACTGGCTCCCTCGGCCTGAAATTGAGATGAGCGCCACACCCCATAGTTGAATTCAACTGGGCTTAACCGTCCAGGGATCCTTTACTGCCCTTACCTTTATATTTAATGTGTATCTTCATAATAACAATTAAATATTCTGAATGAAATAATATAATGGGTGCATTTTGTTTATTGTTGCAGCACATCATGTCTGAACCTGAAGAAATTACAACTATGTCAGGACAGAAACTCCCGCTGAAGATGTCTGTGGATTACATCTCTTTCTCTGCACACACAGATTACCAACAAACCAGCGAGTTCATCCGGGCACTAAAACCTCCCCATGTGGTTAGTGTTTATTTTTGTTATTTTCAAGAAGTACAGTTTTTGTCAAATCCCAATGCCAGTTCAACAAATTCCATTTTAACTAGCCAGAGGTGAACAGTAATCCAAAGTTGCAGCACCACTCCTCTTCCATGATAAACTATGCTTTTAAGTTTTCTGCCACATTTGAAACAAAAGTGATTTTTCTTGAGAGTGCTGCTGTAAACAGTGTGTAAAGCTTGTAGCTTCTGGAAGAAAATATGTGACTTACATGTCTAAAATGATTTGGAGGTAAATCAAGCGAACATGAAATGAAAGACGATAGAAGAAGAGGCAGGAAAATAAAGTGGTTGAAAAAGGGAGAGGAGATGATGTGGGAAAGGGTCAAATAACAATCCAAAGAGAGCTGACTTCCAAAGAGCTGTGTGGACTTCAGGGATTGTCTGACTTCACCCCCCACTGCAGCCCATAGCATCCACTCAAAAAAGCTGCTCTGGTTTGTGGGGCTCTCTCAGTCATATACAGGTGTAGGTTACAGGTGCATATTGATGACACCACCACTCTTCCTCCTCTTCCCTAAGCTGCCACCTTCCTGTCAACGCATCAGGAGTGCCTATATTTTGACAGCTAACAATGACTTTTTCATGCAGATATTGGTTCATGGTGAGCAGAATGAAATGGCCAGGCTGAAAGCGGCAGTAATACGTGAATATGAGGATAACGATGAAGTTCACATAGAAGTCCACAATCCTAGAAATACTGAAGCAGTAACACTAAACTTCAGAGGAGAAAAGCTTGCCAAGGTAAAAGGCTAACGTTTTCTTCATCACAATATGCACATTTACCTCATCATCAAAGGTTATTTCTTCAAAAATATATCTAATTCTTGCAAAAGGACAACTCAGTATATTGGATGATGAACACAGTGCACTGCTCTTATGTCATGAAGCAAAGCATCCTCTTGCCTTTGTTTAGGAAACTTGTTCTTGCTCTCATCCACAGCCCATTACAAATACACTGCTCAGTATGTTCCATAATCTGCTGTTGGATATTGCAGGGTTGCAGTTGTTTGAAGCCTTTGAAATATATTAACAGCTTCAAATAACATGCATGTGCACACTCTTTGTCTATGAACCCACCCAGGGCCACTACTCAGAGAGGTTGGGAGAACTAGTGATTCTGAAAAGGACAAGAATAGGCCAATCATAACATAGAGAACTATCACATGGGATTATTGGTGGGCTGTCCATTCTGAAGTTGAGAAAGAACATGGCAGCTTGTAAAGGGAGTTTTGTAATTGATGGGTACTTTTAAGTCATGCTTGCTGATAAATTCACCTTGAAATTTTGGTACATGGTCTAGTGCACAGAATGAGAAGTGATGCCGTATCCAGTTGTTCAAATGGGGACTGTTTTTCATCACCACCCATTTAAAAATATCTATCCTATTTGCAATTCCCATACACTTTCTTACATATAGTCTTGGTTTTTCTCTTGTGATTTCTCTAGGTTATGGGCTCACTAGCAGATAAGAAACCAGAACAAGGGCAGCGCGTTTCAGGGATACTAGTTAAGAGAAATTTTAACTATCACATACTTGCTCCATGTGACCTCTCCAGTAAGTAAAAGTGAAAACATTATCCTTGTTTCATTGGTTTGGATCCCTAACTTTCCTTATGTAACAGTATAGAGTTCCTGTTCACGGAAGGGGCTTTTGCATCTTTCTCCTTTCTACTTCTGTGAATGTGGGCCCCCAAAATCTGGAATTGGTGTGGGACAATGCAGCTGGTAGGGAGGAGGGAGATGAATAATCAGGCAGAAATTTACATGAGCAGAGCTGGAGCAACTTAGGGTAAAATGTTGTCTTTTTTGCTTTCATTTTTTTACAGATTACACTGATCTGGCTATGAGCACTGTGACACAAACACAAGCTGTTCCATACACAGGCTCCTTCAGTCTGCTTTATTATCATCTACAAAAACTAACAGGTGCGTAACTGGAGGAAGCCTCTTGAAGTCTCTCCAAAATTATTATTGGAACTTGCTTGATGAGAAGATCAGTAATGGCCAACAAACTGTTGAAACAACATCCAGCATAACCCACTGTGCAGCTGGAAGAGATTGTTGGGCACATTTTAGGACCATTTTGAATCCATGAGTTGCAATAGATGCACCCAAGTGGTATGTACAGAGTGTGCCCAAAAAATATTTAAGTAGTGATGCATTTATTGTGGTATTTTATATTTTTCAAGGTGACATAAAAGAAATAGAAGTCCAGGATAAGCCAGCTTTGAAGGTTTTTAAAAACATTACTGTGGTCCAAGAGCCGGGTATGGTGGTGCTGGAGGTAAGGACAGAATACAAGTTTCTGTATAACTGTTGTGATAACATACAAGTGGCTTTGAAACAGAGTTGGGCTTCCTGAGGTGAGGGAGTGCTATAATCTTATACCCCCACATACAATGTCAGGTAACCAAGCCTTTGAAGTCAGTGGGACAAGGGAGCAAGGCCGATAATGATGAATGTAGTAGATTGGCAGACTCATAACATAGCCATTCTAATAGCCTAGTCGCAACCACTTTGAACTTTATAGTTAAAGCCAACATAGTTTCCCTCTTAACCAGAATTTCAAACCAGCTACAAAACCAAATAAATGTAGAAAGCCAAAAACAAAATTACTTCAAATGGAATTCCAACAATTAATGTGCTCTTTAATTATTCTTTTTCCTCTCATTCTGCTTTTATCTCCCTCCAGTGGGTAGCAAACCCTGCTAATGATATGTATGCAGACACTGTAAAAACAGTGATACTGGAAGTTCAGTCCAATCCCAAAATTCATAAAGGTATTCCCCCTTTTTATTTTTATATATAGTATACTTTTAATAGTGTGTGTTTCTGTGAAAAGATGTGAACTAATTTTATATTGGAGAATACAGTTCTGCCAAGCCCAGGGTCCTGAGACACAATCCACTGTCTGGCTTCCCATTACTTTTAGCAGGGCTGAAATAAACAGAATTATATAAACTCCTCCCTTTAATATGAAACTGGATTTTGAGGCATGTATAATGTAGCATTATTAAAGTCAATTTCATGTGCAAATAGGTATATTAAAACACAGGGACATTCTTCTAAATTAAATCATGTCAATCATAGAACATGTTATTAATTGGAATTCTATAGGTCAAATAAGGGACACGGGTGGCGCTGTGGGTTAAACCACAGAGCCTAGGACTTGCCGATCAGAAGGTCGGCAGTGAGGGGGTGAGCTCCTGTTGCTTGGTCCCTGCTCCTGTCAACCTAGCAGTTTGAAAGCACGTCAGAGTGCAAGTAGATAAATATCTACTGCTCCAGCGGGAAGGTAAACGGCGTTTCTGTGCGCTGCTCTGGTTTGCCAGAAGCGGTTTAGTGATGTTGGCCACATGACCCGGAAGCTGTACGCTGGCTACCTCGGCCAATAAAGCGAGATGAGCGCCGCAACCCCAGAGTCGGCCATGACTGGACCTAATGGTCAGGGGTCCCTTTACCTTTTACTATAGGTCAAATATGTTCAGAATCTAACGTTCTGGGAAATTAATCTTCAGAGCAGAAACATACAGTAAGCCCACAACTTATGCAGGGGTTACATTCTGGAAATCATGCCTAAATCCAAAATGGGTTCAGTGGCAAGTGGAATTACCAAAGTCATTTTCCCCAGAACCCAGCCCCCTTTAAAAAAATTTAAAACTTCTGCCTTGCGCATAAAGCTGAATGCGCACAAGCTAAATGCACATAAAATGTGGGCTCACAGTATTATCTGTAATGAAATGGTACTAGATAAACCTGGTTCCTAAATGTATCAGCTGAAGAACTATTATTATTAAAAGTTATGCTGTTAATAGTTCTCCTGTAAATGCCAATAAGCTGCAACCTCATTTCATGTTAAGAAACAGAAGCCTGTAACATCACAAAGCTCATTCGGTGTCTTGCTTAGATACATATTTCACACCCACAGGGAGAAGGTGTGTGAGACCTTGTTGGTTCTCTTTCCTCCCCTTTGCCCCTGGAAAAGTGTGGGAAGTGGCACTGGTGACCTCAAAAAGAAGGGAGAATCTGCAAAAGCCATCTCCCTCCACCTGCCCTCCCCTGCCCCACTGGTGAGGAGGATCTCTCCAGTGAATCAAAAGCCTTCCATGGACAGAAGGAGCCCTTCAATTGACAACTGACAGCAAATTCTGGATTCAGCCCATAAAATGATTATACTTGTCTATAACCTAATGCATATCTATGAATCCAATAGTTACAACATGAAGTTCAGATCCAGCTATTCCCCTCCACACACACCAGCATGATCTGAATTAGCTAAGCACAACTTCATTTACATAATAATGTACAAGAAACCATTTAGACTTGTAGGAACTCAGTAGTATGTGCCAATATTTTCCTTGTCGTTTAATGCCTGTTACATTATAGCTACATATATGTAGCCCAGCTACATTATAACAAATGGCAATTACAATGGAATGTAAAATGTATGGTTTTTTTTCCAGCTGTGGTACATAAAATTCCTAAAAAAGAAGAGATAGATGCATATCACAAGAAGATGGAGATTATGCTTCAGTAAGTTATAACATCACATTATCCTCTCTTTCCCACAAAAGATGACTATCATATATTTTAGTACCTTTGTTATTGAACAAAATTAATTTGGGGGGCTTTCTCAAAATCTTGTATTTAGACCAGAGGTTATACTGAAAGGCCCAACATTTTTTAAGTGTTAAAATCCATCTAATAGTATGGAAATCATTCTAAAAAGGTTTGAATGTGGTTCTTTTCTAGAAATTTGTTTGAAACAGAAAGTTAGATTCTTAGGCTACAGTTCTATAGAAATCAGTGGGGCTTATTTTTGCAAAAGAAGCCAGAGGAACATTGCCCGGCTGTGAGGCATGAAGGCGGCTCCCTGCAAGGCCCTTTCCACCTGGCCTAGGGGGCGGGGCCCACACTCACCCAGCCCTGCTGTGTTAAATATGTATTCTGTAGTTGACCTCCTTTGTAATGTTTTATTTTGAACTCTTTAAGATGATATTTTAGTTTTCTGTTATGTTGCTTTGACTGTATACTCTGTATTTGACTTTTTTCAAATTGTTTTATTGATTTAATATGCTGTAAACCGCTTTGAGATTTTTCTTAAAAATATAAAACAGTATAGAAATTAATTAATTGATTAATTGATACAAAGGATCACACTGCTAAACAGAAAACACTGTAGTTAAATAGTTATATAATTTGGTGCCATTCTATGTTTATTACTGATTAGTCTTTCATTTCTAGGGACATGTTTGGAGAAGACTGTGTAAGTGCTAAGAAAGATAATGTACTGAGCATCACTGTGGATGGAAAAACAGCAAATCTTTCATTGGATACACGGGTATTTATAGCTACATTTCATGCTGATGTATTGTGTCTTGTGTAGCCGATGAGATTTATGATTAGGAATGTATGCAGCACCTCAGTAGGTTTTCTGAAATCTAACATCTAACCATGCATTTTGGTGACCATTGTCAGAATAAATTGTTCTTTTCAGAAGATTTCCAATTCATTATTGCATTTCCACTTTCAACACTTAACCTTTTGGTTGCTAGAAGATAGTGTGAAATAGAATGATAGAGTGATGTAGAATTGTTTCTTAAATTTCTGTCCACTTTCCAGCTAAAGCTCATAAAGGAACTTGCAATTATTGTTAATTTTAAAAAGTACTGTGTATAAATTAAATACTCAGAAGGATTACAGTAAATTATGTTTTGTAAGGAATGCTGGAGATCTGCTGGGTTGTTCCTCTTATATTGGGAGAAGTGGGGAGGGGAGGCAACTTTTGCTGATTCCTCCTTCCCCCTGCAGTCCCTCTCTACTTCTCTCAATATAAGAGGAACAACCCAGCAGATCTCCGGCATTTCTTACATCAGGATGCTGCTGCTTTACGGCAAACAATGTTCCCTGATAGACATTTTATATAGGTATGAAATAGTCAACCAAGCATCAGTAAATTCAGCATTCATGGCATTCTTTACACCCACCTACCCACTCAAAGTTCTTGAGACTGTGTGCTCTTAAATGAATTAAGAATGAATTGGACACATTATTGCTGGCATAACACCTAGAATTAAAGTGCCTTGTCAAGCTTGCTTAAGGCTGTTAAACTCAATGGTACTGACCAAGAGGCTACATAATTGTATGACTTTGGCTGAGATCTAGAAAGCAATTTAGGCTCAGATGTAGGGGTTTGTGGTAGCCCTTTGAAAGTTTCGACCACATTTCAAAAGCAGTTAGGGGAATTTAAGTCTAAATTTACATTGGATTCATGGAATGAGTTATGTGGGTGGGTGTTTAGATTTTTAAAAAATTGTCTGGCTTCTATGCAGAGTCTTCTCAAGAAGATCTGAGAAATAAATTAGAGACTTGCAAATTGATTCTTATTTTCTTCTCTTCTAGACTGTTGACCATGAACCAGGATGTGAAGATGATGATGAAACTCTTCGGGAAATGGTGGAGTTAGCTGCACAGCGACTCTACGATGCCATTACCCCTGTGCAATAAACTGATTGTCCATTGTATATTTTGGGGCCTATAGAAAAATTGTTACAAATCCGTTTATTCTTGACGTGGTTTTTTAAAAAATAAATGTTCTTTAACAAAGTACGTTTACCTTTTTTCTTAGCCATAAAACTGTTTTAGCCCCAAGTGAGCAGATGGCAATAGCAGACTTGTTGATATAAGATGGAAATGTATTATAGGAAGTGAGCCTTTTAATATGTTCTAAGAAGCAGAAATATGCAACCTCTTGTATGTGTAAGATAACATCATATTGTTAGGGACAGCTCCTCTGTAACAAAGTAATTGTGTTATCTTTTAAAAATATATTTAAAAATATGTCTCTTGTTAATGGCCTGATTATAAAACTTACAAAGACCAAAATCGCAAGTAACTTGTGGAAACTTCAGTAAGCTTCAGAAGTTCCCTCTTTTAACTATAGCCCTCTGCACCACCTGGGAATCTGCTCCAAGACACTAGAAACTATCTCTGATGTGACACCAGAGGTCACAGTTGGATTTCGGGAAAGTCCTAGAATGTGTATGAGAGCATACACAGATACATATATATGCACACACCTCTTTAGACCCAGTGTGTGTTTTGTGTCCTTGATTGACTTACAAGACATTAATTATCGCACAGACCTAAAATTACATACATGCACCAGAACGTACCTGGCAATGCTAGCTTCTTAACTCCAAGAGTAACAAAGTGAATTAAGAAATTTTATCTGCTCTGCTCTTGGTTCGTCTCCCCTCCCCACCCTGGCATTTTAGCACTTAGCTCCTTTGCAAAAAGTTTTCTTGTTTGATTTGTCCATATCAGGTTGCTGTTAAAAGCATAGCAGCTAGGTTTTGCTGTGTAGCAAGTTGCAAACTGAGTACACGAGGAGGAGGTGGAGGAGACTTGAGATGGATGTTAGAATGAGGTTGCTCCATGAAATTCATTGGCAGTAAGATTCCGGATGGACAAAAAGGAAAGTACTTCTGCACACAACACTGCCTGCTCTCACAATATGGGGGTGGCAATGGCAGAGATGGGTAGATGATAACACAACTTCATGGAGGGCAGGTCTAACTAAGCATAACCTCCAGCATCAGACAGTATGCAACTGAATACCAGTTATTATTTTGATCGCTTACCCATCTTTCACCCTAAAGTTGCTTAGGAACATGAGTGGGAAAGTGCTATTGCTATTAATGTTGTTAGCATTCTTTATTGCATTTACAGAGGCCCGACTGACCTCAACCAGAAGTTGGGCATGCAGTGTCTCCAGTTTCTATTTTAAAAGTGATACACGGGTTGATTGTAGGGGGTAGGGAATAAACCCTCATGCTGTGGAATACTTGGATTTGGATTTGATATCCCGCCTTTCACTCCCCTTCAGGAGTCTCAAAGCGGCTAACATTCTCCTTTCCCTTCCTCCCCCACAACAAACACTCTGTAAGGTGAGTGGGGCTGAGAGACTTCAAAGAAGTGTGACTGGCCCAAGGTCACCCAGCAGCTGCATGTGGAGGAGCGGAGACGCGAACCCGGTTCCCCAGATTACAAGACTATCGCTCTTAACCACTACACCACACTTCCAACCACTACACCACACTTCCAACCAATTTGGCAGGTGCCCTGAGGCAGGCCTATGCAGCCATTTTTAATTTTCTTCAGTAGCCATTAAATGTATTGCTATGCACCACTGTGTCCTTTGAGGAGGGGGTGGTGTATATATACTTTTATAAATAAATACAATTTATATCCACCTTTCTTCCAAGAAGCTGAAGGTGGCACATATGATTCTACACCTGGCTCGCTTCATCTAATTATCCTATATTTTCATGGGTGTATCCAGTATTCTTTTTGGGGGGGGGCAGCCAAATTTTCTTTTTTTAGGAGATCAAAGTTGTAAAATCACGGCTAAAAATACCCACGTGAAGAGGACATTACAGGGGGGCAGGCTTCTGCTGTACGGGGAGTGTCATAACCTCTAATAATAGAGTGCTTTACAATAATGTTTGTGGATCTAGGGTGGAGGGCAGCTGCCCCCCACCCCTTGGCTATGCCCATATATATATTTCACTTTTTTCCTGTTGTAAAACGCCCTGTGATCTTCAGATTAAAAAGGTAGGATAGAAATTTAATAAACGGTACTTGCCCTATGAGGTGTAAAAAAAGGTTATTTATGTATGCCACTACTGCAGCCTGTGTTTTGTTAACCCAAAAATGGAAAACGAGCGAGGGTCCCAACTAAAGAGGAATGGCAACTTAAACTAATGGAATATGTGCAGCTTGCAGATCTAACATATAGAAGAAGAACATACATTTAAAGTAGATTGGAAAATGTTTATGGAATATATGGGGGGAAATTGTGTACACTTGGAAACGTTAAGATAAATTCAACAGTGTAAATAAGTTTTGATAAGATGTAATAATGGAATACTGAATGGCTTGGTTTATATAAAATATGCAGGGATTTATGTCATGCAAAATGAACCATGGAAGGAGAAGAAGGGAAGTCAATGATATTTTAAGGTTGGTTAAATGAATATTCTAAATTGTAAAACATAAAATGTAATAAATATTGTGTGTGTGTGATTAAGCAGCTGGGAAATCAGGGTTCAAATTCTGACTAGGCCATGGAGCTCAGGGGGTGGAATTTGAACCCTGATCACCCAGCTGCTTAAATCAGCCACACTTTGAACCGTTCGTGTGCTGCTGCTGCTGCTGCTGCAGGTGTGGGGCTCCCCAGGTGCGTCGGGTTGGCCTTCAGGATTTTTACGCCTCCTTCGCTATAACCCGGCCAGGAGAGACGGAGGGAGAGGCCTGAGGGTCTCTCCACGCGCGCGCCCCACTTCCCCTTGGAATGCCGGCGGGCAAAGCCGCAGCCTCGCCCAAAGCCCCTCTGTTGGCGGCGGCGGCGGCTCCTCCTCAGCTCAGCGGAGCGGAAGGCAAGCGCTGCAAAGAGCGGCCTCAAAAGCGGCCCGCCTCTCCGCCGCCCACACGACCGACTCCCATGGCCCTCTCTGAGGCCCAGGCCTGCGGGAGGCGGCTTCTGTGGTCCCCACCGAGGGTCATCCTCTTCGGAGACTCCATCACTGAGGTAATTCTCCCGAGGGGTGGCTTCTCCTCCTCCTCGCCGCCAGCGGTTGGGAAGGCGGGTCACGACGGCGAAGGCCGGCCCAGGGGCCTTCGTCTGCTCTTTCTCAAAGCGTCGCCCCTGACGCCTCGCCGTAGGGCCTTGTCCTACCCCACTTCTGATTTCCCCGCCGACAACAACGGCTCCAGTTCCCACCCGCCGCCCGTTTACGAGCCCCTGAGAAGCAGAATTGCAAGAGCGGGCAGGGAAGCTGACTTGGTTTTTGTCTTGCTGCAGACACAGGAGTGGGGTCTGGGTGGGGAAATCAGCATTGTTGTTGTTATAGTAATTTTGAGGTCTCAAATATAGAATAAGTATTCATAAATGCACACATATCTAAATATATATGAACCATGTGTCTGAAGTAGTATGGGAGAGCAATCCTAAAGGCATGTTGACACTCCCAATGAACTCAAATACTCCTCTGCAGTAAAGGAAGGCAAATGTAACCTGAGGCTAAGGACACACAGGCCCTTGTTCCTCGGTGGAGTGTGGGGTGGCCTCGCAGCCTTTGCTCTCCTGATGCTGATACTGTCAGCCGGCAGAGCTGCATAGAATCCTAGCTCTGTAGTCTTGGAAGAGACCCCCAAGGGTCATCTAGCCCAACCCTCTGCAGGAATCACAGGTTTTGACCTTTAAAGCCTTTTGTGGCTTAGGGCCCTCATATTTATGGGACTGCCACTCCTGGTCTGCCCCGCAGAGGACCTTAAGTTCCATGAATAACCATAGTTTAGAGGTCCCGGGCCTTAAGGAAGTCAGACTATCCTCCACCAGGGCCAGGGCCTTCTCAGTGATGGCTCCGACCTGGTGGAATGCTCTGTCCCAGGAGACTAGGGCCCTTCAGGATTTAACTTCCTTCCGCAGGGCCTGTAAGACACAGCTATTCTGCCTAGCCTTTAATTTGAATTCAGCCTGATCTTTTATTTCTCTTCTCTTCCCTCCCCCTTCCATTTTATGAAGATTACCTGCTCTGAGACCCCACAGCTAATTCTCCCCTGGCCTCCTCACTGGCCCAAGTAGGACCAATTCAGCCATCTAGCCCTGGTGATTATCTAATGCTTATTGGATGGATTTCCCCCAGATTGATTTCTGAACTTTGAATTTTATTGTTATTCATGTTTTTATACTGTATTTTATGCTGCTTCTATGTTGTATTACAATTAAGTGTTTTCAATTTGTTGTTAGCCACCCTGAGCCCGGTTTTCTGAACTGGGAAGGGCGGGGTATAAATAAAATTTTTTATTATTATTGTTATTATTATTATTATTACTAAATGGGGAAAACCTTCCTATTGTCTTTTGGCTTGCAAATCCTGTCTTAAGGGCGTATTTATGTATGAATAAAGGGACGCGGGTGGCGCTGTGGTTTAAAGCACTGAGCCTAGGGCTTGCCGATCAGAAGGTCGGCAGTTCGAATCCCCGCGATGGGCTCCCGTTGCTCGGTCCCTGCTCCTGCCAACCTAGCAGTTTGAAAGCACATCAAAGTGCAAGTAGATAAATAGGTACCACTCTGGCGGGAAGGTAAACGGCGTTTCCGTGCGCTGCTCTGGTTTCGCCAGAAGCGGCTTAGTCATGCTGGCCACATGACCCGGAAAAACTGTCTGTGGACAAACACCGGCTCCCTCGGCCAATAAAGCGAGATGAGCATTGCAACCCCAGAGCCGTTCGCGACTGGACTTAACTGTCAGGGGTCCTTTACCTTTTTAAAGTAAGCCTGTGACCTGGACTCGGGAACTAAAGTATTGACCATCACAAAAGAATGGCCAGACTGCCCAGGTATTGCCATCAGTGACCACTCTCAGGTATCCTGGCAGGTATGATTTCTGCTGTAGACCGCTTCCTTCTGTGATGTATGTATGATGTTTTAGGGGGTGGTTTTGGGCTACAGGGTAGGCAGTTTCAAAAGTCTATATAAGGGCTTGTGCGTTATTGTTCAGGGTTCTCCTCCCTCCTGTGTGTGGTGAGTGGTGACCCTGTTGCAACAGTTCCTTTAATAAAGGATCAGGCTTACTTTCCTGCGGATAGGGAACCCACTTAAGGACTCTATACGAGCTCCGGAATACCCCATAAGGGAAAGGGAGCAGATTTTTTTTCTTAAAACATCATTATCATCATCATCTCAGCATCGTTGTTGTTAGTTGCTCGTCCTGCAAAAAGGTTGCCCAGCAACTTAACAGGCTTTAAAATCACAAGTATGCATTTGTGCACAAAATTTGGCAAGAACGCATGCAGCGTGTTAACACATGCAATAGCAGCTGCAGAAGTTTCAGCAGCTGCAGTTAACACCAAGCAATGTTACTGGTCTTCATCCAATAAAACATGGCGGGGGGGGGGGATGTACATTTTTACCTGGTGCCCCAAAGTGCCATTGAAGGCCAAGCTGAGTGTGAGAGGCTGGGAGCCACATCTGAAATGGTTTAGGAAGCGGAGTTTAAAAGACAGACACAGTGAAGCCTGCTGCTTGTACATTCCGGTTTAAGAATGATTCAGTTTACAAACTCCGCAAAACTGGAAATAGTATCCCGGTTTGAGAACTGTACCTCTGTCTAAGAACAGAATCTGAACAGTGGAAGGGCACCGGCAGTGGGAGGCCTCATTAGGGAAAGCACACCTCGGTTTAAGAACAGTTTCGGTTTAAGAATGGACTTCTGGAATGGATTAAGTTCGTAAGCCGAGGTACCACTGTATGTTGATTCAGCCTTGGTGGACTGGGGCATCTGTTTTCGAAATGCTGGTTTAATACAATGGCAACTGCCTAGGGCTGGCTCAAGGTTCAGGCCTCTTCTCTTGCCACTGCAGTGCAGGTAAAGATAAGTGGGGCGTCCTCTAAACTCTCCAAGCAGTGGCACCGTGCAAAAGCAACCGTGGTGTTGTTAATAACAGGGGGGTTGCTGTTGCCAGACCCCCTGCCCTTCATCTGTCTTTACTCTCATAATTTACAAAATCTGCATACGAACACAAATATTTTTCTGAATGTTCCTCCATGGAAAGGAAAGCAATAATTTTTTGCATTCATCCTATAGTTCATTCATTCATTCATTCATTATTTACTTATTTGCATCCTAAATCCCCCCTCTCTCGCCTCACCCCCACCCCCCACTGAGCTGTTTGCAGAAATTGGTGTTAAAAGGGTCCCTACCATCAGGCTTACAATTTAAAATTGTGCAACACACGAGGAAAAAAGGAATAGGAGGGTGGAGGAAAGGTAGCTCTGTAGGGTGAAGCCTGGGCTTAAGCTTTTTGAAGCACTGAAACATGCAAAGCTGCACACTTGGGAAGGTTCAAGAAAAGTTTTGCTGCTTGGGTCTGTTGATTGCATTAATTGGCCTTTCTTTCTTTAATGTATGTATCTATTTAGTGCCTTGGGAGCAATGCTAGAGCAGCAAGTTACCAGGTAAGAAGTGGTACTGCGTCCTAGCAGATAGCCTAAGCTAATGTACCATATTTTTCCGTGTATAAGACGCCCCATGTATAAGACGCCCCCAATTTTGGGGACTCCAAATTAAGAAAATACCCCTCAGCACTACCTGTGTATAAGATGAGCCCCAATTTTAAACCTAATTTTTTGGTAAAAAAAACAACCTAGTCTTATACACGGAAAAATATGGTATATTGTTTAACAGCAAGCCCGACTTGTCTGTGGAGTGATGATAGAGCAGCAGTACCACAGAGACCAGAATGCTAGGGAGAGCAGGCAGGAATGCATTATTTGGTCCAGTGAGGTGCGACTTAAATTAATTTTGTTAAATACTCATTACTTTCCTCTCGTTTAGTTTTCCTTCCAAGAAAATGGATGGGGAGCTTCACTTGCTCACCGCTTGGCTAGGTAAGACATAGTTAATGTTGTGTTTCAGCTGGGTTTAAAAATGAAATATCTCAGGTGTTTAGGAAGATAATCTGAAAATAATTATTCTTTTGAGAGCCTTCATTTGTTTGATGCGTAACATCAAAAACCCCTGATAATTTTTTTCTTTTACTTCTTAATTCTGAAGTTTATTGGAAACAGTTACTGAAAATGTAAAGCCTCAGTTTTTAAGAAGCAATTGCTTAATACTAAAAGGAAGATAAAGCAAACAAAACCTGCAATCACATAAATCAGGAAATGTGAGAGAATACTGCCTGTAGATGCACAAGTGCACACTCATGCTGTGAAAATAGGGCATTCTGTTTTAACATTGTGAAATGTAGTTTACTGTGAGGAGTGGAGGAAAAGAAAGTAGATACTTGTGCAGGCGGCTGACTAGTCTTCCACATTCAGAGCATGGTATTATTACAGGATGACATTTCTTTCCAAATATACTCCTTTTAGAAAATGTGATGTTCTGAATCGCGGACTCTCTGGCTATAACACAAGGTGGGCAAAAATTGCTCTTCCAAGATTGATCAGCAAAGATTCTGATGCTAAGAACACTGTTGCTGTAACTGTCTTCTTTGGAGCCAATGATGGTGCTTTAAAAGGTGCAGTATAGCTTTACTCTCCCCATCCCACTCTTCTTCCCCAGAATGGTTCATCAGGTTGCAGTAGACATGTAATTGCAGATATTTGAGAGTTAGCATTTCAAACACTTTATTTTTAAACGTATTTTTTTAAGGTTTATGTGCTACCTTTCAATAAAAATATGTTTTCTGAGCAGCATAGAAATAAAACAAAATACTAAGTAAAGCAGCAATGAATTTTGCATTTCTTTGTGTCTCTGGCCAAACATGCGGCAAATTCCAGGCCTTGTAACACTGGTAGCTTCCTATGCACTTAGCTCGGTGCTTGAGTGGTAAACTAGAGGACTGGAAAGTGGGACTAAGCAGACACCTTTAATTATGGTTTAAAAGTGCAACCCATGCCATGTGAGCACTTCACAGCTCGCAGTTACTGCTGGCAGGAGTGTGGGCAATGTTGGGTTATCAGCGGCTGCTAGCCATGGTGGCTATGCTCTACCCTCAGTGTCCATTATACTCAGGTCCTGCTTGCTGGCTTCCCTGTCATAGCCATCTGGTTGGCCACTGTAAGAACAGAATGCTGAACTAGACAAGCTCTTGTCCTGATCTAACAGGGCTCTTATGCTTTGATGACAAGAAGGGAATTGAGCACAAGATAAAACCACGGACATTTGTGGACTGTAGGTGTTGGATATCTACTGAGTGCACCCCTGTCCCACTTCTGCAGGCACTGTTGATTCTAGGATTGCTTGTACCAAGGTGACAGGGAGAGCTGGGTAAAACAATGAGAGGCACTCATGACTGCAGATCTCCCTCAACATTCTGCCTGTGTAGGAAGAGAACAGGGCTGTGTTGTCTCTGCACGTAGATTGTGCCTATTCAGTTCATCTCCCTCTAACTAATAGTGTAATATTTATACGCAAAAGTAGAATTACATTTGCTTAAAATGACAGTTTATTGTATTTCTTGTCTTGTCTCAATAACTCATAGCTCAATATTTATTTATTCAAATTGTCTCTATTCCACTCCATAGCAAAATAATAATATTTTTTTTTTAAGAAGTTGCCAGAGTGACTTAAATATATCTACACAAAAATACAGTCCTTGCCCTCAGGCTTACAATCTTAAAAAAGACACAACATAAAAGGAAAATGGGTTAAGAGGGAGAAGATAAGCACCCTCAGGTTATAACTTCTTAGTCACAGATTGGCCAGGAGGAGCCCAAAGTTGTTGGTTTCAGCTACACCAATGGAGTGACCCCACTTCCCTTCCCTTTCTCTATTGAAACCCGATGTAATGGCTGCTGGCAGGAAATAGTTGTTGGAGGAAGGAGCCTGGCTTCTCTGCAGAGCTGGTGTGGGTCCTGCATCCCTTCTTCCCCTTCCTCTTCTGCAGCTTGATGTAATGTAAACATATAGTTGGCTTATCAATGGGCATGGATGCACACATGGCCCATTAGAGCAATGCAGGTGGGAAGGTAATGTGAACCATCTTACCTAAATGTAAACTATCTTCCCTGAACAGATGTGAACCCTAAACAGCATGTGCCACTGGATGAGTATGCTGACAATTTGAAAAGTATGATACAATACCTCAAGTCTGTAGACATTACAGAGGATAAAGTAATTTTGGTGACGCCACCACCCCTGCATGAAGCAGCTTGGGGAAAAGAGTGCATTGCCAAAGGTAAGAGAGTTTTTATCTCCTCTCATTTTGGATGAAGAAAAGAAAATAGTGTACCTAAGCTCTGACCACTCTAGTGGTCAACCTATTACATGTTCTATAGGAAGTAACTGTCTTAAGTGACAACTGGTGGCCATTGCTGTGTGATCATAGAACTGCTATGCTATGATTTAAATGCTGTAGAAGCAAAGCAAAATGTCTTGATTAGCTGATGCTTCTGTACAGCAAGAAAATAGACTTAACACATTTTTAGTATTGTGGCAAATGTAGTTTTGGGAAGTGCTGTAAGTTAATTTTCACTAGCCTGCTCACATGGTCTCTGCCAACTTTGTTCCATCATCCACACCTCACTAAATTGAAGTGTGTGTGCATCCAACGTCTTCAAAATAAGAATGAAAACATGCAGCATTGTGGATGTAGATCCGATTATTTTAAAAAAACAAAAACCACCATCCAGCAGTAGGTATGTGAACAAAAATATTTTGCTGTGTACTGAGTTTCCAGGGGTGGAAAACTAAAAATCCTTGGGGCCTCGCTGCCCAGCCCACCATGTCCCTTCCTTGCCCTCTCCCAAGACGGTTTTAGGCTTGCAAAAAGCATCTTGTGGAGCCACTGGAGACTTTTTTTCAAGCAGCTGGAGTGTGTTTTCCAAAGGGAAATGCAGGCAGGGAGGGCTTGAGAACAGCCTGGTTTTGGTGCCCATAGCTAAGGGTAAACTGCTGAAGGTCCTTTCCACACTCGAGTTTATTTCTACTCCAACTTTCTAATTATACATGGGGTGTTCAAGATACATTCGAAGCATAATATATAACATCAAGTCATTACACAGCAGAAATCACAATAAACTAAATTAAAATTCCAGAAGATGTATAAAAGCAAACATAGGTCAGACCAAAATGGGAGCAAAATTGCCCACATGAAAAGCTCAGATATTACTTCAGCAACCTGACTTACCCTAGCAAGTGTTCATATTGACATGCAATTAGGCTTATGGATCCTTGAAGCCATATTCAAATTATATTTGGATGTGGACTTAGCACAATTATGATTTATCAAAGCAAGAAGCAAAAATCTAAAGCCCTCCTTTTGTTGACCTTTCCCCCTCCCTGCCAACCCCCAATTCTCAACAGGTGAAAAATTAAACCGCCTCAACTCTACCACAGGAGAATATGCCAAGGCATGTGTTAAAGTAGCCAGTGATTGTGGCACTTCCATCATTGATCTGTGGACACTTATGCAAAAAAATAACCAGGTATGACCCGTTTTATTTATTTATTGGATTTGTTGGTTGCTTTGTGTTGGGCAAGACAACCCAACCAATCTCTAGACATTTTAATAGTGAGTTTTTAGAATGTCATTAGAAACAATGTGTCAATTTGGGACACTCATTAAACAGAAGCAAATGTTGATTCAAAGGACCCATGCCGTGGTTCTGTAGAACAGTAGTAGCTTGCTTAAATGTGTTTGGCTTTCATTTCCTTCTAAAAAGTCACCAGACTAGTTTGTTGTATCTTTTGAAAACATCCGTTTTAGGACTTTGGCTGCTACCTCTCCGATGGACTTCATTTATCAGCAGAAGGAAACAATTTTCTAGCAAACCAGCTTTGGTCACTCCTGGAACAAAGAACATCAGCACTCCCTGTAATGCTTCCCTACTGGCGTGATGTAGATCATCTCAACCCTGAAGCTAGCCTTCAGGGGAATCTTCATGATTTATAAAAGATATAAAACAGTGGCTGCTGGAGAGAAAACAGCAGGTATCTTTTCAAATGCAAAATAAATTTTCCTATATTTTTAGATTGTCTGAATCATTTCAATTTTTCCTCATTAAACAGTGGCATTAAGCTGTAGCAGTGCCTCAAGCAATACTTAAGGCATATTTAAACAATCCAGTAATTGCAGTGACCAACTGAACTTGAAGCGGAGTAATTCCATAGTAACTGTATCATAAGCTGCTTAACACAGTATTTTGTGTTTTAGCTAATATTATTTGAACTCCTATTAACATTGAGCTACTTGTGTTTACTGTCTCAATCGTTCCTACAAAAATAACGCCACAAGTAGTTTATATGCGCTTTTTATTGTGACCAGCTTTTTACCCAGACTTTTGGCAGCAGAGCCACTCCCATATTCAGTCCCAAGGTTCACACCAGCCAGGACATGAGGCAACTAGAAGCCTGGAGCTGGCATAGCAATTGGAACTGATGTCTCTTAAGTCATAGCAGTGGAACCAGCTCTGGATCGTAGGTCATCTCAGCTTCTTCCCAGCAGGAAGTTCACTGACTTTAGTGGGTAGGATGGGGAGAGCAACACTAGCATCACTCCACAGCTGGAGGCTGGTGGAACTGTACCTATGCCCATAGCAGGTGAGCGGGTTGAATGTCAAGTTCAGGAGTCGGCAAGGCGTACCTGGCATGGGCCGGATCACTCCTGCGGAGATTCAGTGCAATGCCAGAAATCATGTTCGTGACGCTGGAAATTGCTTCTGCGCATGCCCAGATGCTGAAAACCGTGCCTGCGCAGAAGTGATTTTCGGCGTCTGCGCAGAAGCAATTTCCGGAGCCACGGAAGAGAGTCCCCCGCTGTGCCTGTTTAGCGCAGCACGGGGGCACTCGCTCACCGAACAGGTGGCTCAGTTTGGGGGTGGCTCATGGGCTGGTTAAACAGTCTTCGTGGGCTGCTTCCAGCCCATGGGTCTTAGGTTGCCAGCCCCTGGTCAAGTTGATCACTAGAACTGAATTGTAAGTTGTAATTACCGTAATTTCAGATTACTATCTCCAGGCAGCACATAAACTTAAGAACTTGCCTCCCAGGTTTACTTAAGGTTACTAGTTTTCAACAAATTCATTTCTTACATTCTTTAGATAAAGGGAAGTTTATATTTTGTCATATTTCAATAAAAATTCAATTGTAAAACAAAATAAGTTTTGAGTTTGTCTGGAACACTCATGCCACACTGTGTTCTTTCATGTTTTTGTCCTATTCAAATATTGAAACTCAACTGCCTTTGGCTATTCAAAAAACGTTTGAGATATTTTACGCAGCATGTAAGATTAGTGACTATTTCTAGTTATAAAATACAGGTATCAGTTTATTTAAGGCAAGCGACCATTTCCCAGAAAGCCACATAGTTGCTTAAAGCCTGGATTGCTGCCTTCAGCTCTTCCCTTTGTGCTCTTTGGTTGCATACTGTTGGATATCATTGCCCTATCTACATTCTTTATGTATTTTCTGACTGCAAGCGGCTATTTTATTCAGAGAAATGAGATCAAGGCATGGTAGTAGTTACAGACTTCTGTTTTCAGTGGTGTTGCTCTTTTGCTAGACAAATAAAGGAAGTGAGATACAGCATAAGAGAGGGTTGAAAGGTGTTGCTGTAATTAAATGTAACTAGAGAGGCTCTCTGAGCTGACAGCCTCCTAGTGGCTGTGTTCAGACATCATGCTAAACCATAGTTTAGCATGTTTTCCTGACAAGGGTCTCCACTTGCTGCTTTAGTTCAGCCATGAGGAGTTCAGAAGCTTTTCTTTCTATTTTTGCTTAAGCACAACTTACATTGTCCAAACTAACAAAACTGTGGTTACTGTTGACATAAGTAGTAGAGAAAAAATTTAATTCTGAACTCCTTGCAGCTATATTGGAGAATATGGGTCGGGGCAAGGGGAGAGCATAAGAGCTCAGTGTTTGCTCTGACTTGTTCCTATCATGCTTTATGATTTAATGTGACTGCAAAATTGGGCCAGTGTCTAATTAAAAGTCTAATATACAAACCAACGTTAATCCCACTTCATAAAAACTTTGGCAATAGCCATCACTTAAATCTTGGAGCTGAAATAATTTAGTGGGATATCATTGGAAAATGGCAGATAACATTAAGTTCTGGCAGTGCCATAATCCTATTTCAGTGGCTTATCTTTAGCATACAAAATGCTGGTGTTAACCCAACTACTAAAATGAAATGCTTCATCCTAATCAATTTCAGAATGCAATAAAAAGGGAAGAACAGTACCTGAACTCAATTATAACTAATCAATTCTTTGTTTATTACAGGCAATCATGGTAATATGCCTTTGATTAAATCACACCTCTACAGAAGGTGCATTTACTACAAAGAGAAGTCAGCTTGCACACAGCGCTTTTAAGGAGAGGTATAAAAATCACTTTATTACATTGTATTAGGAGTTCACTTCTCACACAAAATTTTACTGCTAAGTAAGAAATCTAAAATCAGACTATAGATACAAATACCAAAAGGGCACAAGTTCAAGTATTAGTGTAACAAGTATCCATGAAAAAGACACATTTGTCACAGGTTTGGTTGATCAGATATGAAAAAATACAAGTCTTTCATAACTGAAGATTTTTTTAAATATACTTTGTTGGCTTTTGATGCAGCTATTAAATGTGTACATTTTACACAAATTAATGTAGGACATGATTATGTTGCAAAATAGTTATTTAAGCAGTAACACCACTTTTTTCTGTCCATGCATTTCTATAGTCACAGGCCCCAGTATTGAAATCAGTCTCCTCCTGCCAATTTATATGGGGGAAAAACTTTGCAGGGTCTCAACACCACCCCCAACTATAAGAAAAGGTAGGGAGTGACCACATGAATTCAGCAACCGACATGAAGGTGTTATTGCTTACAGATCTCAGGAGGTGTCCAAACCATCCATATAAGAGAGGCTGCTTGGGGAAGGGGACAGGAACTCTGTTTGGACCTCACCCCCTCAAACAAGCAAAAAACTGTATTCATTACACATCTATATGCTTTCATGACATCTCCTTTCTAGATTTGTATCACACGAAAGCCACGATCAGCAGCACTATTTTTAATCAAATTTTGGCAGGCAGCAATTTGCTAGAATAAAATTATCTCCCCACACAGCTGAAGGAGTAAAGTTTCAATGCACATTTTTACCCACTTGGTTTTGTAGAAAAAGGCCATCATCCATGACATTGTCATATGCCCTTAAAGCCCTGCTGAAATAAATGAAACTTTTAACATGGCTTAGGTCTCTACTAGCTTCTGGTCAAAAATTGCATAATTAAAAGTCCTGTTTCAAATGACCATGAACACATTTATCAGATTTGCTGTGTTACCTTAACCCCTCCCCCATAACACTTCATAAGTCTTTCTTAATTTAAAATGTTCACCTCATTTTTCCATTTTAAAATAAAAATACTGCTGAATGCTGTAATACAAGAAGGTAAATCACTACATATTGGGGCTTCTGTATTCTAAAAACTTTGCAGTGCTGTTCAACTACAAAAAGGCACTTTATAAAAATACTAAGAAACAATTGGTATTAGGCAGATTATGCCTCTATGCCACAGGCTGAAGGAAATGTTCAAATCAAGACTACAAGAAAAAAATTCAAAAAGTTTCAGTACACTTGAGTCTGTGTGTACATAGCACTCACACTGAAACTAAAGAAGATCATACACATGGCCAGCATCTGCAGTAGGTCACTTCCTTGTTTCTGTTTTTCAATACAATATATACACATACAAGATATTTCTATAATGAAATGGCTTTAGTTCATCAAATTGAACATGATTTTTGCACATCAGAGCCAACAGCTCCAAAGGCAGCTAGAGACTAGCATTCCGTTTCTTTGCTGTCCACTCTGTGTTGGCGTTGCAGTTTGAAGGACGATGCTTTCTCACTCCTTGTGACAGGATGATCTGTAAGATCCTCAAACGACTTGGCAGTTGTGCTGTTGTTTGGGAAAGGAACCTTATCAAAGCAATCATCCTCCTCCATGTGAGAGTCTGTACTAGGATCCTCTTGAATGGTGTCCATTCTTTGATGGTCCAGTTTCGGAACCACCGCTGCCACAGAGACTGGTGCAATAGGCTGCAGGGGCTGGAGCCGGCTAGTCGATGGCACTGCAGGAGGCGGCTTGATAATTCGAACAGAGGCCGAATCCATGCTGCTCAACATCTCAACATTCTGCAAGGACACAAACAAGCAGCACAGTTACGGAACAATACTGGTGGCCGAAAACACAGTGCCAGACCTCTTCAATCTCTGGGCAAGCTGTCCACAAATGCTCTGTAGGGCTACCAGGCAGTACTAAGATTCAACACAGATGGCAGAAGACTGACTAGCACTACCAATCCCAGAATTCTGGCAGATACAAATCCTGGCATCAATAGTGGCAGAGGAGCAAGTCACTTTAATAATTTTGATTTACTATGAACTCTAGGATCTTGAAGTAACTTTAGTTTAATTTCTTCAATATCTTTTTAACATGTTGGAGGAGTATGGGGGATAGATCTTTTGGTGCTTGGAACTTTCCAACTATCAATAACGGTAGCCGATTCAAATAAAGCAGAATCCAAATAATGAGAGTAGACAAGTGTAAATGCCCTGGGAACAGGAATTCCTAGTACTACAAAATTAGAGCATTCAGCTGAACAGAAAGCAAGTTCATGACTTAAAAACGAAAAGATGTATAAACCACAATTCTACAAAACTTCCAGCGTGGTTTACCAAAAGTGTATCAACTTCTGGAAGATACATTTATTCCATGGAAATTTGTTCATCCTAAACATCATGAATAGTTCTCAGTACTGAGAAGTCGCTGCAAGCCTCAGTCACATCTGTTTTGTAACAAATAGGATACTGAAAACATTATTCAGCAAAAAGCAAACTTACACTGGGGCCAAACAGAGATTTGGTGTTCTCTTCATACTGCCTATCCAGCTTCTTGTCCTATTAAAAAGAGGAAAATGTAACAAGTCAGCTATGGAAGACACCCACCCACCCCTGTCCACTCCAATTAACTTCAGGGTAGAACATTCCCTAAATGTTTAACTACCCACTATCATGAGTAAAGCTCAAGTATATTCACCTGCACATTGTGTTTAATAAATGAAGCAAAATATAAACACCTGTCTTTAATTTAAGTGTGGGCAGAAATTAAAGAGATCTGTTTCATGAGGTTTGTAATTGAAACTTACCACACAGTGTACAAGAATGCTTAGAGGAATCCAAAATATTAAGGAGAATACAAGCACAGATCCTACTATGTTGTCTGCTAAAAATTTTCCTGTAAAAACAAAAGATACACCCAATTTCAGAGGCAGACAAAATATATTTGCGTCCAGTGTTAAGAATTCTACAAATATTTTTCAAGTGGTAGCTAGTCCATCTGCTGTCACAGGATCATATAATTTGTTCAGTAGATACAATTCTGAATGACTTGTTTTTAAATCAGAGTAGACCCACTGAAATGGACTAAAGTTGATCAGAATGAATTTAAAAACCCAAGAAAATGTTCATGAGTACAACTGATTATGACTTAGTTGGATATAATGCTTTATCTTCAAAATGTTTAAATGTTACTATATTTCCCAATGTTGTGGAATTGCAAGTGAGCGCTCTCTTAGTTCTCCAAGACTTCTGTGGGTGTTGTTGTTTTTAATTAAACTATTTCAATTCTGCCCTACAACAGTTGATCTTTTTTACTGCCATTTTACCTTATTACCTGCCAACTTTCAAATAGTAGGATTGTAACTCTGGAAATCTACTTTACCTGTGCTGAGGGGGAAACAAGTTATACACAAGCAAGTTAACTGGCCTTAAAAATGTTTTTACATAACTTTAGTGAAAGAGATTCTACAATGTGTTTCCTTGCTGTGACTTAAACCAGCTGACAGTTTCATTCTCAGAGACTACTCTGAATTCTTTTCCTCTTCTTAACTAAACATGCAGAAATCAATTAAGTGTGACCAAATTGTCTTCACCATATCAGTATTAGATCTAACATTCTAAGTATTTTAATCTGTACAATGCCATAGCATGCTGCTGGCACGAAATAAACATTAAATAAATAACTCAGCTGAGCCAGTTGATGAGCTTTATCTCCACAAATGTAAAATATACTTTAACTTGCTAGTAATCAATTTCATTGGGTGATGCTGGGTTCCTCATACTATGGGAGGGAGTTCTTTCATTGACACTTTATTCCGTGCTTTTATAAGCTGGAGATTTGTTTTCAATCTGAGCATTATAAAAGCATGGAATAAAGTGTCCCTCCCCTAGTACCAGGACCCAGTATCACCCAATGAAATTGATTACTAGCAAGTTCAAGATGGGGAGGGGGGAGTTCTTGATTCCCTCTATGCTAATAGTGAACCCAGTCTCCAAGCTGCTTCTTTATGTAGCCACTGAGATGATATCAGAAGACTTGGAGGAGCCCCAAGGTTTTCAGAAATAAAAGAATACAGAAATAAACAGAAGGGAATCACCCCTCAAACACAGTCCAATGGAATGGAATGGAGTGTTTGGGTGTAAAGCACAGCTGGCTATAAGAGTGGAGTATTCCACACTGCAGTGTTGTTTGTTACACTGAACAAGTGCATGCATGTACACATCAATTCAGTCATTTGTGGTCACAAGATGTGGTAGGGGTGGCTACCATTGGCTTAGGTAGCTTTTATTTTTTTTTAAAGACAATTTCAGGCCCATCAACAACTGTTTGCCAAGATAGGCAGATTTGAACTCTTGTGTCCAAATTTCCCGTGGAAGGATTCTCTCTCTCTCTGTGACAGCCATCTCCTTCATGCTCTGCTAGCAAACTCTCACCAAACAGATCCCAGCCTGACCCAAGCAAGGCAATGCTTGATTTCTTCTCTCAACATATACGTGCTTAGAAAATAAACCTTAAAGCAAAATAGGCTACAGTTCAACTACAATATGCAAAAATGACCTGTGTTCGTGTTGTGTTATCAAGGTCACTTAAGTATTCAGCAGTATGCTTTGTACTGCCATACACGTTGTATTGCACCCACTGTCATTAGATTTGATCACGAGGCCAGAAGCATCTTCTCAGCTTGGCAACGTATGATCTTGAAGTACAGTCTTGCACTTTCCTGCTACCACTTACAAAACAACATTAAGTACCACTACCCGTGGTGACATAAAAATCGGTAACCGAAACACCTGCTTTCAATGCTCACATTCTGAAATCAAAAGATAAAGGCACTGAATGCAGAACAGCAAGGTTAAGAACAGGTTTATGGATTTCAAGGGAAGCTTACCTAGCGTATTGATGCTTAGCTGCTCAATGAAAACCCAAAGCCGCTCGATCACATCCTGCACACGCTTCTCACATTTACCCTGCAAGACATGATGTTTCTTAGAAAGCCATTTTATGCAATGTAAATTTCAGTCATTCCATCTTGAAGGAATGAGTTATGGTTTAAGGGTATGTAAAGATCGGGAGGAAGCCCCTTTATGTGCTTGGGTGTCAATTATCACCTAATATTTAGGCTCAAGCCACAGCATGAATTGGTAGGAACTTACAGAGTCAATTTGTTTTGACAATGCTATTGTAACACTGAAGAAGCTTCTCGAAGGAAAATATGCGATGTGAATTAAGACTGCAGCTGGACATGAGCAGAAATACAGAGCTTTCTTTAAAAGGGGCTTTTCTTCCCCTGATGAAATGACTATGAGCTCAATACAAGTGTGACCAAGAGCACCAGCCATGCGTCACATTGCGAGGAAAGGGCAAAGAATATTGTGTGGGTGGAACACTTCGGCTGCAATCTGAAGGCCTACTTTAGGCATAACCAAAAGTAATTTTGTTTTGTTTGAACAGTAGATCATAATGCATAAAAAACAGTGGTTTTTCAAATTTAAATTGAATTTTACCAATGTATTTGCCTCTGCCAGATATACTGAGTTAAGAGAAAGATTTTCTAAGCAAACAAGGAACCAATTTGATTTCCCAAATATGAATATTTATAGTCTACCAACCAAGCATAGGTGTTGAAAAGCAAGTATTGCATTCTACTCAATATCTATCAGTATTTGAGTATTTCTTTTTTGTGAGGATGGAGTTTACATGGTGGGCAGGGGGAAGAAAAGATGAATAGCCCAGTGCGCAGCTTCTTATATTCCAATACTTAATCTATCAAACTGCCATGGGTACTGGTCACAAGAGACCCTATATGAGAATATTTTAAATACATTTCCCTCCATAACTTAAAAAAAGAAAAGAAAATGCAAAATGTACACAGTGCAACAGAGATGCAAAACCTGGTAATAAAAATGACACAGTAAATCATGTTCTATTTAGCTGTAAAACTAACACTGTTTCGTGAGCAGATTCACACCGTTGTTTAGGAAATTAAGTAGTTTCAATGGGTGTTAACTGGACACTTTGCTCTAGGTGGCCAGTTTAAATAAACACAAACTGCTTAAAAATCTGCCTAAAGTCCCATATGGTATATGAAACTACTTGAGTGGTTCTATGGATATTGATAAAGAGAAAGGGAGGAAAGGTAGATGGATAGTGGGGAGAACCAGAAAATAGGCAAATGATGCCAAAACCACAGCAACAGTGTTAAGCTGACTATTTTGGTTTTGCTCTGGGACCAATTTTAGGACATGATGCGACATGAACAAAATTTCACAGTGATCTATTTTCTGATTTTGCACCAATATGCTTTGAGGAGGTGAAAAATATTATCCTAACCCTGTATACACTCACATTCATGTCACAGAATCCTACAGTGCATGGCTTTCCTTTCCTCAAATACAGGAAATTCCGGTTGTCATCAACAGTTGGGCTGCATCTCCCATCCTTGTCTCGACAGCAGACCTTGCAAGAGTTATCCGTTTCTGAAATTAAACATGCAACTTCATAGTTAGCTTTTGGGATATTTATGCATTACTCCTTTACGAAAAAGTAATTTCCCTTTGCTGATCATACAGCTTTTCAATTCATTAGTCTACTCTTGAAGACCACACTATTCTAGGAACAAGCTCCTGATGGTACTCAAACACAGATAACTTAAAATTTATAAGAACCGGCACCCTCCACTCTGGTAAGAAGAAAAAAGGAACTTCATCAAACCCAGAGTGAAATGGAGATATCCAAGGATTAGTCCCTCTGCAACATATATTTAAAGCTTCCTTACCAATCAGTCCCAAGTAACAAGAACAACACCAAATAAAACATTTTATTTCAACTATTCCAAAGAGTGGCACTGGAAAGTACTAGCTCTGCCACATAAACAAGGTCAAGAAGTAAATGAGTAGACAGGGAACTGGGGAAGGGCATAGAACACATGCCTTGAATGCAAAAGGCCAAATATTCTATCTGGTGTCTCCAGGTACAACTGGAAAAAATTGCTGCCTGAAACCTGAGAGCTTCTACCAATAATACTGAGCTAGATTGACCAATGGTCTGACTTGATATAAGACAGCTTCGTTGCACTGGCAGGGAAACATTTACCATTACCATCTGACCAAAGCTCTAGAACAGTGTTTCCCAAACGTGGGTCTCCAGCTGTTTTTGGACTACAATTCCCATAATCTGACCACTGGTCCTGCTAGCTAAGGATGATGAGAGTTGAACAAAGTCTGGCAGTTCATTCAAGCTGTTACCTGACCTGACCCCAGCACAGACAATATTAGTGCCTGTTAACAGGAGACCTTACCCACCTCTAGCTAATGAAACAGCGCTCTAAAGGGAAAATGCATGCTGCTCTCCTTCACGTTGCTATGTCTGTGGCTTGAGCAATCAGTTTTCAATTTCAAGTAAGTCCTGGCTCATCGTGTAAGGGAACCCTCCTTACCGTTACAGGCGCATGAACTCTGGTTCTTCCCCCACTCACAGAAGGGTATGCACGCCCCATCTTTGCACTTGCCCAAATCCACACAGACAGTGTCATCTGGGGCATTCCCTGGGGGAGGACATTCACTACTATTGCCTATGAAGAGATTTAGTGAGAATTAGCCTTGCATCAGGATACGAATATCTGGAAATAAACAAAGTAAGGATGCAATCCTAACCCCATTTACCTGGGATGAAGTCCCAGTATATTTAACAGGACATACTTCTGAGCAGACATGTTTAGGATTTCTATGGCTTGCTAAGGACAGGTAAGAGGTCCTCACAAGTTCCTTCACACAGCAAGTTTCTCTGAAAGACTTCCCTCAAGAAGATTCTTACTACAGATGCCAAGAGGCAATACTAGATTTTGCAGGCATCGACTGAAAGAAGGACATCTCCCGCACGCAGCTGATGCCTGCAAAAAGCAGGCTTCTTTCTCGCCCCCAGCCCCTGCTTCCCATCTTCTGATGGTCATAAGAAAAAAGGGCTTTGCCAGTTCTATGATCAGCACAGCCCAAAGAGCCACATACAGGATGAACAACTCCAACGGCACCTGTCAAAGTTGGCCAGCGGGAGTAGATCCAAATAAAGATCTGGTTCCCAGAGCCAAAAAAGCTCCACTCTTCTATAGGAAAGGCCTGTTTATGTTTAACATCCCAAAATCAGCCTGCCAAAGCATTTTTGCTTTATTGCAATGCCACACATTAATGCAAACACTCCCCCCCCCCAGCCAGGTGATTCCCAAGTCAAGAAACATGCATCTCTTAGAATGCACCTTTCTTGGGACAGCCTTAAAAATGTGTCGTTAAGGTTAAGTAACTCCCATTATTCCAAAACAAGGTAAACACGCTGTACTGATGGAAATGGAAATTAGGAAAGAGCAAAAGATGCACAGGCACACACTTTTTTAAACATGCGTAAGACAAAAAGTGAATGAGTAACTAACAACTACAGTGATGTACCTGTGCAATAGGACTCTCCTTTACAGGTGGCATTGATGGCTTCCTGGCACTTTTTCTGTGCGCTTTCAAACTGGCATCCTTTACAACAGGGGCTATTGCGATCACTAGGGGATGAGAAGGGAGAAAGAATAAACTTAGACATCTGAATATTCAGGATTACAAACCCAAAGTAGTAGTAGAAGGAAGGGTCAGAAATGTCTCTTCGTCTCTCTCTCTCTCTCTCTCTCTCTCTCTCTCTCTCTCTCTCTCCCTCTCTCTCTCTCACACACACACACACACTGCAGTTCTAAAATATTTATCTATACATTTAATTTAGACATGCAATCATCAATTACCCCACCAGTAATAAAAAAGAGGCATAATATTTAATTACATCTTTGCTACGAGTTAAGTAGCTGACAACCAACAATTCAATAATACAGAAATATGAGCTATCGGAGTTTACTCAAAGGACTAGCCTCTTGTTCACTAAACTCATGTCACATAATGTATGTTATTAAAATAAACAGCATCATAAAAGTAAAGAAGCATAATCATGTGTTTCCCCAACTATGAAAAAGAAGAAAACAAACTCTCTTGCCAGCCTCACATTTCCCACCACCACCCCTTTTGTAGGAAATATATTTCGGCCCTTCACCTGCATTTGGCATTTGGCTTCAGCTTGCACTCAAATGTGCAGCAAGGATCAATGTACAGACGCAAGAGGCCTGGGTCACATTCCTCGTCTTCATCCACTCTGGAGTTGCCACATACTTTGTTGTTGCGCTCTTGGAAGCATTCTGGCGCCTTGGCTTCAATAGTCCGAAGGATGGATTCTTTACTGCAGCTTGAAAACATCTGAAAGTGTCGATAAGAAGAGGAAGAAACAAATTAGTGGTGAGAGAGCTACTAATTCAGGATTGTGCAAACCTATATATAAATATTAGTTTTGCCGCACAAGTGCAAAATATGGTACGGAATTCAACTGCCAGAGACTGGTAATTTTTTTTATTCCTTTCTCATCAGCAGCCTTCTTGCCTGCAAATTCAAAGGAAACAAGTGTATCTGGTGAGAACTCAGAAAGCAGAGTAGACACTTGGTTGGCATATAACTCCAATGTATACTAGGCCTTAGCCTTCCTCTTCCATCCACAACCTGATCTACAGCTTGGCATCTTTTCCTCTGTCCATTCCTTTTCTTAACCTCTGCCACACTGGTCCTTCCTTACAAAATAATTTTTTAAAAAATAGTTTGACAATGCAAATGTTAAGTAAAATAATGACCTCCAGGTTCCTTCCCTTTTCCATTCAACACTACCATATGTAGGGAACCAAGTTGCCCACATAGGTTTGTAATATATGCATGCACACACTCATGCGTGCGTGTGTGCGTGCGCATGCACGCACACACACACACACACACACAGAGGTAGAGAGAAAAAGAAAGAAAGAAAGATGATTTTTAAAAATACCTTATTGTTTTCATGATCACCACTCACAGCAATTGGGTACATAACGTATTTTCCTCCCTGATCTTCGGTGGGGGCACATTCTGGCAAGCCATCAGGATCATGCTCTGCCCCAAAGTTGTGTCCCAGCTCGTGAGTTGTAACCAAATCGGCTTCCTTATAAAAATATATACACAAAAGAAGCATGCTCATTTAGGGAAGTTTTTAATGTTTGATGTTTTATTCTGTTTTTAATCTGTTGGGAGCCACGCAGAGTAGCTGGGGCTAACATCACACAGTCTTTTATAGGCTGCCTTTGAGAAGCTAATGAAGTGTGTAGTGCTCTAAATACCTGTATTATAAATGTAAGACTACCAGATAATTTTACTTTAACACACAGAAACGGCCAGATTGCTCACTAGTGGTAGTTAAAGTTCTTCAAATTTTATTGGTGCAGCAAAAGGTGAATATAATTCACAATCATGTCTTCAAGTGGAAGGGGGGGCAGTGATGACACAACTGAAAACGGCAGTGTAACACCAGAACTCCTCACTAACCCATGTTAATAAAAGCAAAAAGATGTGTCTAATTGGAGCTAATTAAACAATCCTTTTTGAATTAATACTGGACATGTATGGAGAAAATAAACATTTCAAAGAAAGATGCCCAAAGCTTGCTTTGAAGTGTAAGAGAGAATTTCATCTCACAGCACAATTGGAGAAGGGCCAAGAGACAGATTGACAATGGCACCAAAAGGTCAAAAGCTTTCCACAGAGGGACAGAATTGCTCACAGAGGTAACTATGGTACTCAAAAATATCAAGCAGGACTTACAGAAAACAAGCTTTGAAACCAACTGAAAATAACCAACTGGACAAATAAAAAATAGATCTAATAGGGCATCAACTCAGAAGCTACTAAGGGAATTGTAAGGCATGTTAAGAAACCACTTCCCACAACTCCTTACAATACCTTTGTAAGGATAGTTTTGCCATAGTTCTTTGTGCTGGTTAAGCCACTGTTGAGGTATACATTCTTTCCAGCATTCGGACTAGGAAAAGCTTTTAAAAAAAAAGGTAGAAAATCATGTTACAGCATTTAAGATTCATTTACACAGCCTTGATAACCTTGCCTGTTGCCTAAAATTGAGAACATCTGCAGTCCTCAGTGGCTTATCAGATTCAGCTGAGATGAATATATTCTCTAACCCTGGTGGAGACCTTATGACATGGGTGGAATTCAGAGCAAGAACTGGACAGAAGGTGAAATGTTCACAAGTAGAGGCAGGCCTACATTTGAAACCACCTCTTTTGCAAATTATTGCTTCCTGTCTTAGTAGCCTCAAGGCACAACCCCACCAAGTCACTGGGGAGGAACTGCATGTGTGCATTAAAGCACACTGGAGTGTGTAGACACATACCATGAACTTCATTCTTATAAGCAGTGGCTACGATATGCTAGATAGCTGAAAGACAGACGTTTTTGGCAAATTTAGGTTTTTCTCCAGTTCAAGCCCTTTACCACCACGACCCCCGGAAAAAAACCCTAATCTGTATCCTCATTAATGCATCCTCTGTCTCTTAACAGTATCAGTAACGCATAGTGTTGGACTGGTGATGTACACCAGGGGTCAGCAAACTTTTTCAGCAGGGGGCAGGTCCACTATCCCTCAAATGGACTATATTTGGGGGGGGGGGGGATGAAGGAATTCCTATGCCCCACAAATAACTCAGAGATACATTCTAAATAAAAGGACACATTCTACTTATGTAAAAACACCAGCAGGCCCCACAAATAATCCAGAGATGCATTTTAAATTAAAGGACACATTCTACTCATGTAAAAACACGTGGGCTAGATTTAGAAGGCACTTGGGCCAGATCCGGCCCCCGGGCCTTAGTTTGCCCACCCATGATGTGTCCCACTAACACAACTTGGATACCATGAATGAAGAAGCTATACTGCAAATGCAATAGGGATGCTGAGCAAAACTCCTGCTCACTAGAACAGCCTCTGGATAAGGAGTAAATCTACAGACCACCAACCCGTTTTAAAAGAGTACATATCCTGAATGTACACTTATCTTTAGGCACTTTGACAAACAATAAGCAAACTTGTTAAATGGGGAAAAACATTACCTTTTGGGCAGATGCCTCCATGGCTGGTTGGCCTTTGAGATCCGACATAAGCCAGTCCAAGAGTACCCAGAGCAAAGTCTTGGTAGGTAAAGAGATGCGCAAGGCACACGCGAGCAGCTCTGTCTGCTATATCAGCACTGAATTGCTGTGAAGAGGGAAATGTGCCAAACACAGTTTAGAGAAAATTTTTACTCCATAAATGAGACACTGTTGGTTAACAAGCTTTGCAGATTGCAGCATCGTTCAATAGCGATCACCTGGTCCATCATCCTTGTCTAAAAACAGTGACTTGCCCTCCATCATTTTTAAATTGTAGTTACTAACAGGTAGTTAAAAAAAATTCCTGAAATAAAGTACTTGGGTACTTGGAGTCTCCTAGATAAGCCTCTTGGATTAAAATAATTAACGCACAGTATTACTTTTAGCAAGCATGCGGTATTACTTGTAGTAAGCATTCAGTTTATTAAAAAGACAAGCCTTTCTAATAAGTGGGGTGCTTACACTGTATCCATCATAGAACACACGCAGCCTACCTCCAGCAGCTCCTTCACATCCCAAGCATCCTCACGGTCATCTAGAGGACTTTTTGCCATGTTGTAGTGTCTTTCCCCGGAACGTACAGGTTGTGACTCATTGTGAACAATAATCTAGATTCAAAAGATATATAAATAATTTAAGTAATTTAGTTCAGATGCCTCAGTAAGCAATTTTTTGATACACACACTGCTTTCTCCTTATAATTCAGATGATTCAGAAAATTAGGTCAGAATTCTGCTTACGCTGTGCACCTAATAAGCATGCCGTTAAATGGAATCAGTGCAGAATGCACCTTAAACTTACTGTAAGTTGAACATCCTAGTTATAGGCAGAAAATTTTGACTATAAATGGGGGGGGGGGGGAGTGTATGGAAAGCTGCCCAGAATTTCCAGTAAACCAGAAGTTGATGCAACTTTGTATAATTAAACATATCAAGCAAAAAATTGTGATTCACATCGTTCGTGTGTACCATCAGAACTGGATTTCTCTTGATGAAGAATTTTATCAATGACACTCTAGCCTGCTCTTCTGTACTACTATTGACTATGTTTTCATAAGGTCCATTGCATTCAATGTTGTGCGTATACACACACACACAACACACACACACAAATACACTGTGATCAAATCTGAACATTATCCGAGGAGTATTTTCTAAATACCTGATCTATCTGTATGCCATAATCTTTGAAGTCTGCATTATCCCATGATGTATTTCGATAGATGTCGTCTACTCTGTCTATTAATTCAATCTAGGCACAGAAAAGGGAGAAGTTATTCAGATCCAGTCTCTTGTCAGTAGATTCTGAAACATATTTTAACACTTGAAAAGAAAAGAAAAATGCAAGGGAAGCTTTCAAGGAGCTTTGAAAGAGGTTTCCAAAGTTCTGTACAAGGGGTGGGGAATCTGTGGCACAGATTGATACAGTTCCCATCATTCCTGGTCATTGGCTATGCTGGCGGGGGCTGATGGGAGTTGGAGTCCAGCAATATCTGGAGCGAACCAGGTTCTCCACTCTGATTTAGTAGGCAATACTGCCAATGTTGTTGGTTTGGGGGGGGGGGAGAGGAAGAGGATAAAATTAAAGCAACATGTGCAACCACCGTGACCGCTTCCTTTCAGAATACACATTGTTATGATATTTTAAACTGCTGTTCAGCATTTGGAGAGCCCTTCAGGCTAAAACACATTATACAAGATAGTGGGAGGAAACAGCAAATCAAATTGGATCAACAGTATCCCCAAGTAACAAGATACACAAACTCTAAGCATAAGAGAGCCCATTTTATGAATTGTGACTTGAGGTTATTTCTATTGGTCATAGTTTAGTAGTTATTTATTGCAATTATTAAGAGTGATTTTCGATTTAATTATTATTTGCTGATGTTTTGAGAGTTTAATTTTATTATGTACTATTATAATATAATAGATTCTTGATTATTACTTTTATTCCATATAGAGTGGTGCCTCAGGTTATTAACTTAATTCGTTTTGGAGGGCTGTTCTTAACCAGAAACTGTTCTTAATGGGGCCTCCCGCTGCTGCTGCGCCTCCGCTGCGCGATTTCTGTTCTCATCCTGAAGCAAAGTTCTTAACCTGAGGTACTATTTCTGGGTTAGCAGAGTCTGTAACCTGAAGCGTCTGTAACCTGAGGTACCACTAAGTTGTTCCATTTTAAAGTTATGCTTCATTATGACTTTTTGTATTGGATCAGATTATCGTACGGTGTGTGTTCCTTGTTGCATATTTTGTTGCTGCAAACCGCCTTGTGCATAGTAATTTAGAAAGGCGGTGTACAAATTAAAAGTGAAATGAAATTATTGCACTCTACCCCAAATCAGGCTTTACACAAACACACCCATATCCATAAAATAATACTTAAACATACTCTTCTTATGTCTAACAGTGACATTCTATTAGCTTTCTAACTACAACAGAGTGGGTTTTTTTACATATTTCATCAAGGAATCAAGAGCAGACAATAACACTTACCAAATAGTTAATTGTAGTACTTTCCTCCCCACGGCCCATGTTCTTAAAGAAGCGATAATCTGCCACCACCAATATCCTGCAGGTGTTCTTCAAAGGGTCTGGGGTGGCTCTTTTTCTTCGAGGGACACCTGCTATTGTGACAATTAAAGAGATACCAAGTTGCTGTCACCATTTAAGACATCGTTTATGTCGAATTGAGTACAGTGGTACCTCGGGTTAAGTACTTAATTCGTTCTGGAGGTCCGTTCTTAACCTGAAACTGTTCTTAACCTGAAGAACCATTTTAGCTGATGGGGCCTCCTGCTGCTGCCGCGCCACCACCAAGTGATTTCTGTTCTCATCCTGAAGCAAAGTTCATAACCTGAAGCACTATTTCTGGGTTAGTGGAGTCTGTAACCTGAAGCGTATGTAACCCGAGGTACCACTGTATTACATTAACAGATTGTATTTAAAACCTGTGCCGTATACAAAGTAATTCTTTAGCTTCAGTGTTGTAGAAAACAAGGAAACATGTAAATTGACTATAGGGCAACATCACAAAGCACATTTGTGGAACCTAGGGCCCCGTTAGGATTTTCAGGAGACATACTGTGTCTTTGAGATTATTTACATTTTTTTAACATGTTGAAAATACCCAAATGTAAGAGGATAAATTTCAATTATATATACCTCTGAATGTTTATGTTTATTTTTTAGCAAAACTAAATGATTGTATTAATACAACTTCTTTGAAAATCTCAATGTACCATATAACATTACTAAATAAATTTAAATAGGAGAAAGATCTCCTTAACTTATGCTTTCAGGAAACGATTTTATTTGCTGAATCCGGTACATTGTTCACCATTATTATTATTATTTTTGCAAGCTGAAGGACTGTGATGTATTTTTAAAAAGCAATCACATAACACCGTAGCCTGGAAAAGAGCTCTCAGCATACACCAGCATATTTTTAAAGAAGTACTAATTTTTAAATCTCTCTCTTACTGTATCATAAAGAAGGCCAAAGGCAGCAAGTCCATTTATTATTATTCTCATTATTTATTCATTTTTTTATACAGAAATAATTGCTTTACTTAAGTGTAAGGAAAAAGCTCCCTCCACATCAAAGAGTCAGAATATTCTGGTTTCTCTTCAGATCGTATAAATCTTCGGCCCTAATCGTTTTTATGCCTGTCTTAAATAAAAATTACATATAAGTCTATTTCAGTGTGCTAGGAAGTATGCATTCTGTCTCTTCGGTGTCCATAAGACTCACTTCACTACATACATTAATGTACAGTAAAAAATTCTAGTTCGATTGCGAAAGATTATTGCAAGCAGTTTAACACTCACCTTTATTTAATTTACTCTCCTTCAGCCCTCCACCCAAAAGCTCCTCCTCCTCTTCCATTTTAACATAGCCACATACTTTTGGGGACTGCAATCGTGAGAAATCCTTGATGTCTTCTGATCTGTAGACCAAAAGTCTTTCATCTTGTGTATTATTGAGAAACCTCCACAAGGGCTACAGGTAGAGAAACAGATGTCTAAGTATGTCTTTCACAGTGTGATCCTATACATGTCTTCTTAGAAGGAAGCTCCCCTGAGTTCAATGGGACTTATCCCCAGATATATATGTGTATATAGGACTGCAGACTAAATAGATTAGTTGACCAAAAGGCCTCAGTTCACCAGCCTTAAGGAACAGCACGGTCAGTACATAAACCAAATGTAAGTTTTGCCTGCATATGTAGTATTTCACATGAGCATCCCAGTCAATATGGCTGTTTCTATCAGTCCACAGAGCCACAGACAGTTGGCAGAAACATTTGACATAGGGTTAAAACGAACAGCAATTCCATCCCTAGAAATATTAAACAACGTGAAGCAACCTGACTGAAAGTTCATATTGTCTGCATGTAGATTCCAATAAAGAGGTGTACCTCAACATTATATTCTTCTTCATCAGTGTTGATCCTCACTGTGAAGTCGTCTTCACCTATGTGTGCTGTAACTTTGGAGTTGCTCTGACCTGAGGTAAAGAGAGAGGAGGAAAGAAAAGACCATCAGCTGTAACATTTAACAACCACTTCCTCCTAGTCACAAGCATATCACTTCACATCTAGCCACACTCATTCCATGAATCAAATGACTTCCAACATCTTTTTGTCCTTAAGAAAAACAGTGCATGCACAAATATATTCTAGAGAAGATAGCATTTCAGATAAATTTTTCAAGAATTTATGGTTACTATTTAAACTTCTGAGGTTCTGATTCACATAGATCATCTGCCAACTAGCCCCCAAAGGATTATTTTAAATCGGTATAAACTCATTTACTTCTACGTGACACCATTTGTAAATGGTCTGATTAAACCAGTAACAATGTCTGAAGCTCTCATGATAATATAGAATGCCAGTTCGAGATGACTTCTTTATGACAAAACACTTCTTTATGACAAAACAAAAATCCAGTAATACTTTCCCCCTCCCACCGAAAACAACTTATTATACTCACCTACAACATGTCCTGTGAAAAATTCCTGCCACTGTACTTGATATTCGGTTTCCTTGCCTTGGCCATTCACTATAAGTGCTTGAAAGTTTTTGGGGAAATGGTCCGCAGTTGAAGTTAAGTATAATTTAAAATGCCTGTAAAAGAATTTGCTTCCATTTAATTTTGAGATTTATATCAGCTATATATTTTTAATGTATCCGAACACATTGAGGTATTACATTTGGTGTTCAAATACATTTAATGGATCCAAATACACTAGGATATTACATTTGGTATCAAGTTGAGCTTGAGAGGTGCTTTGAGTCCCTGAGGCTCAGCACAGCTGTGAGGCCGAACCCTTGTCCCCTTTCCTAGCTCAGAGACACCTTGAGTCTTTGGACTCAGCCATACAGCTGCAATTAATATGTTTTAAGTGTGTTTTAAGTACAATATACAATGTGACAGTAGATAGTGATGGTGAGCCTTATGGAAAATTCAATGTAGTTTTAAAAACACTTTTTTTTAAAAAAAAAAGAAGGTTTTTTTAATGTGTGTGTCGATTCTACCTACTGTGTTTGTTCAAGGGGAGTGCTTAATGCTCTAAAATTCATACATAATACAAATTGAACAATTTTGCTTAAATACATTGTATGTGCTGAAGTGGAGAGTAGATTTATAAAAGAGAGCAGTAGCTGCTGATTGTAATGATTCCACACTCTTAGTTCTTTCTTCCTCATTGAAGATTTGGTGTTCAGAAACCCAAATTACCACAGTTGTTCCTGTGTATAGCTATTCTACTTTCTCAAAAAAGTCAAATGCATAAGAATTGGTAAACATTCAATAATAAGGGAACGGACACCTTTCTTGGGGCAACTGTACACTACAGAATTCTAATGATAATCTGAATAAATTTGTTGATCTATAGGCCTCCCAACAATGCAAACAAAAGCCAATTACTAAAATTAAAGCAGAACTGAGAAAAAAGCATGCGTAAAAAGAGGAAAAAACACAGAAATCAACAATTTAAAGGGAATCAGTAAGATAATATTAAGTCAAACTTCTCACTAAAGATGCCTCACCTATGCAATGCTGAAAAACTTATGAGTTTCTCTATATGGGATTCTGGTTGCAGGTCTCTTTTTCTTACTGAGTGCTGTTGGATGTTTGACACCGAAAGAATATCATAGTCTGAGAGAACAGATTCCAGATTCTCTGTGGGGAAGAAATAGAAGGCTTAACAAGAGAACAGTTAGAAAAATGTCCTTGTTAGATGTAATAAAAAGACAAGAATTCCCACATCAATCATCCATGGCATGCCTCAAGCTCACACACTCCACTGTCGCTCTACTGCTTTTGCACACAGGAAGTAGGAGCTCAGAACTTTAGCTTCCAATTTTAAATGAACCACAGCTCTCCATTATGTTTGAATTTGAGGAGCTAAACTTGAGGGATTTTCACTCTATTTCATGAGAAGCAACAATGATCAAATTGTGGCTTCTGATCCTGGTTCACTACCTAGAGCTTAAGCAATGCACAGCTTCTCAAGTTAAGATGCAATGGGGAACTGTGGTTTGTTGAAAAACAAAGTAGAAGTTTACAAGCACCTCCTTGCAGCCATAAGAGAGGAGAGGGGAAGAGGAAGTGGAAATACGTAACCTGAGCCTGAGATTTGCTATGGCTTGTTCATATAGCAGGAAACTGGTTTCCATTTATGTCCAAACAGAGTCATAAAATTTGTTATTTTTTGAATTCCCCTTTCCCACTACTTAAATAGTGAACCATTTCATCATTCCAGTCATCAAGTTCCCCTGGATAAAGCATTAGTCTGAATCAGTGACTCAGAAATATAACCAGAGGTTTCTAATAAGATTTAAATTAATTCTTTAGGCAAGAATGGTCAAAGGCCTGGAAACGATGCCTTATGAGGAACAGCTAAGGGAGCTGGGCATGTTTAGCCTGGAGAAGAGGAGGTTAAGGGGTGATATGATAGCCATGTTCAAATTTATAAAAGGATGTCACATAGAGGAGGGAGAAAGGTTGTTTTCTGCTGCTCCAGAGAAGCGGACACGGAGCAATGGATCCAAACTACAAGAAAGAAGATTCCACCTAAACATTAGGAAGAATTTCCTGACAGTAAGAGCTGTTCGACAGTGGAATTTGCTGCCAAGGAGTGTGGTGGAGTCTCCTTCTTTGGAGGTCTTTAAGCAGAGGCTTGACAACCATATGTCAGGAGTGCTCTGATGGTGTTTCCTGCTTGGCAGGGGGTTGGACTCGATGGCCCTTGTGGTCTCTTCCAACTCTATGATTCTATGATTCTAAGAAAAGTCCTGGTGAGTGTAGATTACTATACTGTAGCATAGAAATAAAACAAAATACATCCACTGAAAAAATGCAGGCAGATAGATAGATAGATGGTTCCACAAAGAGCTGAAGAACCACATTCTAATGCATAGCTTTTATCAATAAAGATGTACTAATTCATCTCTCTCTAGTCTACGCCATCTAACCCACTTTTTTCTCCATTTTTCACAAAGCAAGAATATAACCTACCGTACTAACAAATTGATGATAAACAAGAACAATAAAACCTAGGGCTTCACACTTTGCTGGTGTTCATTGTGGATAGATATTTTCATCGTGAGGGTTAAAAATATGCAAGAAACTTAGAATCAGCCTATTAGCAGAAATGTTCAACTTCTGTTAAACCCCAAAGGTATTTATGCAAATTACATGTTCAAAGATTCCACTTTGGCCATCCACATCATTAATCATCCTTTGCCAAATGTGTTACTAAGCCTGCCACTGCTTAACTGGCCATCAATCTCTGTATTTAAGCGGCAAATATTAACATCAGAGTTATCCCATTTACACATTGTTCCAATTAGTGTACATAAGTAGTACAGAAGGCAAGTATAGAGCCATCATCAGCCCTCACAACCACACGTCTTTGTATGCTAAGGTAGATAGTATCTAGTTAGGATCTAGAAGTCTCCAGAAAGGCTGATCTGTGACAAGAATCTAAGTCCAGGCGATCACCCCAAGTCAAAGTAGTGCACACTTTCAAAATCCAGCTTCCACATGCCTATAGTATCCCAAGACCAATAATATGCCCAAGACTGAAAACCTGATCAAGAAACTACTTGTCATTAATCATAAACTACACTGAGACACGTTAATGACTTATTTACATCTGTTCCGAAGAGCAGCAGTATTTAGATCAGTTCAACTGAAAAATCTAACCATTTCTAACCTTTCCATAACAGTTGGCATTTACAAAAGTAATTGCAAATGGCTTTTATAAATGTTTGCTTATTTAAACCACTAATACGTAAGGCAAACAAACACATTACGTAAATAAATTAAAAACGTGACATTTAAAATCAATTTGTTTCCATTTATTTTCTGTCCATTTCAGGTATAACAACTGCAGATTTATTACTGCAAGCATAATATTTTAATATTATTTTCAAGGGAAGCAGTTATTCTTAGAATTCAACAACTGGACAAAAGGAGAGGGATATATATTTAGCAGCAGCATATTGAATGCTTTTATTGACACACACATTAACCTCTGTGTTAGCATTTCTTCATATCATTTAATATTTTTAAATGTTTAGATTATACAAAATAATGTCCAAAACTTCACTCCCAGGGAGAAGGTCATGCTAAAGCCTATGGCCAACATGCTAACACTGAGAGCATTCAAATCTGCCACTTACAACCTCCAGTCAAAAGTGGTCCCGTCAAGCAGCAGCACCTGAGTTTTGCAGAATGCATAGCTCAGCTCTAAATAGTCTGAACACTCATTATTTTATTTATTTAACTTTAATTACCCACCCTCCAACTTAAGGTCTCAGAGTTGGTTACAACAATACACAAATCTAAAAACAGGGGAAGCCTTAAAACAAGCAACACCATTCCAAATGGAGCAGAGCAGCATAAATCAAGCAAGAGAGGTAGGTTCAACAAAACAAAATACTTTAACTGTCAAAGGCCAGGGTAAAGATAATTTAGAGAATGCCCTTGCATTCAAGCAATAGTGCCTGTTTTTCTTGTGTGGAATATTTTCCCCAGGTCTTTTTATTCCAAGTAAGCCCAGAAACAGGTGCTTTAGAAGTCAATGATTTTATTCTCAAGAGAGATGTGTGGAAACCACATGCCCAAGAAGCATGATGCACACATAACGCAAGTTGTTATACTGGAAGTTATGGCAAAACCAGGAAATGAAACCAGACACTCCACACCCCATTCCAGAGAATTTTTTTAAGTAATCAGCTACCAGCATTTGCTCCTACAACTGCCTATCCATTCCTTCCCACAAAATGAGAAGACACTCAAGGGCACTAAAAAAATATTGTATGATGAATATATGTGGCTGCTTTACGCCAAATCAGATATTTCTTCCACTTAACCCAGCCTTGTTTGTCAGCAGCTCTTCCAAGTCTTTGTCAGTCTTTCCCTGCCTTGTGAGACAATGTTCTTCTAAACTAGACTAGGCTTCCTCAAACTTGGCCCTCCAGATGTTTTTGGCCTACAACTCCCATGATCCCTAGCTAGCAGGAGTAGTGGTCAGGGATGATGGGAATGGTAGTTTCAAAATATCTGGAGGGCCGAGTTTGAGGAAGCCTGTTCTAAACAGATCCACCGGTATCAAACTGAGAACTTCTGAATGCAAAGTTAGATGCTCTTCCACCGAGCTAGTGGCACTTCAACATTGCTTCAGTGTATTGCTGCATGTGAAATTAGGAACTACAAGTGTAAAGACAGTACTGACAATAAAGAGAAAAATTGACTGCAACTTCCTTTCCCTGCCCTGAAAACGGAATGAGCATTTTTTTTTGTAGGCTGCAATACAGTGTCACCCCACTCCCCACATTCAGATACAAAATTGAAGCTCTTAGGTGATGAGAGACAGCTGTTTATCACATGGCCACCACTTGCCTCTTACCACAGGAAAAGAGTGGTGCATGTGCAACTCTACTTCCAATCTTCAGAGGAAGAGAAGAGTGTCATTGTTATACAGCCAAAATGACACAACACACACACACACACACACACACACACGCAAGGTAACAATAGAGTAGAGTGAACTCCCAAGGTATACAGATAAGTACAAAACATATTTAGGAAAAGGGGAGGAGTAAAAGAAAAACAACCCAAAAAGCTGTTCTACTTGCGTTGGAGCGAAAGAGCAGGGAGCAAATGCAGTATGAGCCACATTTTGACTGTTATAGCCAAATGAGCGTCCTGGCTCTTGGTTATGAGTGCAGGCAGAAGGAGGAAGCAGCAACAAGAGGCAGGAGTGGTGAAGAAGGGAAAGCTGAAATGGAAAGGACAGTGAGAGGTGGGGGAGAAGCAAGCAAGGAAGAACAACTTGGAATATGCACAGGCTTCTTTCTGCAACATTGTTCAGATTTATTCTACTTTGCATCACTTTCAAACAGCATGCAGCTTTGATACAGTAGCATCTCCAAACTTCTTTGTGAATGCAACAAATGTAAAAATCCCGTGCTATATTTAATATAATAGTTATAGTTATAATATAATAGGAACACGGAAGAAAGGAAAGCAGAGGAAAGGAAGCGGCAACAGAAAAAAGAGGGGAATGACAAGAAAGGAAACAGGAGCCAAGCGGGGAGCGGAGATGGAAGCTAGAAACAGAAGTGAGCATTTGCATGCCACATACATACCTGAGGCAGAGTATCTTTAGCACCTTGCCTGCTTGGCAACCATACAGTAACCTTCACCTAGTTTTCCTTCCAGAGCTCCCTGAATCCCCTGCCTAGCTGGGGATCCCCTTGGCTTGGCAGCCTCTGGTCTCCCTGACAATCACCAGGGGCTCAGAAATAGCTATTAGGGGGTATATTCCTACTTCTCTTCTCCATCTTTCAAAGCAGCTTGGTTTGCTTATTTCCTCAGCCTCACTGATCCATTTTGTTTTGTGTTCACCTCCCCCCCCCCTGCTGCCCACTCTCCCCACCACTCAGCTACCACATCATCACCCTAGAGCTAAGAAGTTGCCACACACTGGAGCCAGTTGCCAGTCAAAGGAAATTCTCCTTCCCCTGCTCCTAACAGTTCCTTCTGCTCCTTAGGAAAGATAACATCCTGGAGAAGGAGAATGCTGGAAGTTCAAATAAGAGCACCCCTGTTAGAGGCAAAGATACATAGCAACCTTTCATGAACAGTACCAGTTGTAGCCTCTATTACTCATCCATTCATTCAATTGGAAAGGGGATTATTACAACATCCCTGAATTTCTCATAGGTTATAAATAATCAACTCACCACGGGCCCCAATTTCTACACACAATTCACTCACTATCTGCCATGTGGGATACAAATGCAAGTGATGATTCTGAATTGTACATTATTTATTTGAAACATCAATTGTCATTTATCAACAAGAAATCCCACAGTGTACGAAAATGTGATTATTTATTCACTGAAAATTCTAGAATAGTTTACACAGTTTCCATAAAAGCAAGACATGCCAATTTTACATGCAGGGCTGGACCTTGCCTGAAACCTAGTGGGAAATGATCCCAAAGGTTGGACGCCACTGCAGAGAAAGCCCTTCCTCTGGTTGTCATCTGATAAGTTATGCAGGCTGCAGGACAACCAGGAAGGCCTGCTCTAGTGATCTCATAGAACGGGCAGGCCTATACAGGAAAAGGCATGCTCTTAGGTAACCCAGTCCCAGGTTGTTCAGGGCTTTATATGCCAGTAACATAAGTTTCAACTGACCCTGGAGCAAATTGGAAGCCAGTGTAATGCTTTAAGCCAGGCGTGTCCAACAGGTAGATCATGGGGTATTCCTGGTAGATCCTGGTAGATCTTTGGCCCCTCAGTGATCTCCTTCACACACACACACCCCAAAAAAGAAAGCTCCACAACTCTGGCTTTCCCAAAAAAGCTCCACAACTTTGGCTTCCTAAAAAAAAGCTCAGCAACTGTGTTCCATCCAACGACAATGGGTAGATCACTGCCAGGTTTTTTATACTATGTGTAGATTGCAGTCTATTGGGAGTTGGACATCCCTGCTTTAAGCAATAGGGGTAAAATCCTCACAGCTGGCTGATCTAGTCAGCAACTTAACCACTACATGCTGTGCCAGTTACAACTACCAGATCAACCTTAATAAAAGCCCCAATTAGAGCACTTTATTAAAGTTACCAATAGTGAGGTTATCCTGGATGAAGAACTGTCATAGCTGGATTACCAGCCAAAGCCAGTGGAAAGCACATAACACCACTGTGGCCACTTGGACCTCCAGTGACACATGTGGCTGAACCTTCAGGGGGCGTGTAACCCCATCCAGAACAGGCAATCTGCTCAGTTCCCATACACAGCCACCCCTCCAACAAGGGCTCAGTCTTGTAAGGATTCAGTTTCAAGCTTAAGGGCCTTTATTCTGCCCATCACCCAGTCCAGGACCTGGTTCAGGACTTGTATAACCAAATCCAATACAGATATAACAGTGAGAGTTTACCAGTACTATATGCAGCCACAGCTCTTGACTTAGTAATAGTAATCAAATACAACAACACTTTCTGAGCATCCTCCAACTTGATTCCACAGAAAAGCCCTATGAGCAGCCCCTTCCTCTGTACAAGAACCTTTTCCTCCCACAAAGCACTGAGGCAAACCAGGAACTTCCTCACAGGCTTAATACTACAGTTATTTAACATTCATGCAACATCAGCACTGTGTATCTTTCCTTCCATGCTCCCAGAACAGGAAGAAGAACATGTGCCCTAGAGAGACATGGTTGGACTACCACTCCCACTGCCCCTAGCCATTGGTCACGCTGGCTCTGGGGGGTTGATGGAAGCTGGCAGTCCAACTGGCATCCAGACAGCAACTTGTTTCCTCAGCCCTGCTCTCTTAGAGCAGGATTTCCCAAACTTGGGTCCCCAGCTGTTTCCGAACTGCAATTCCCATCATCCCCTGACTGCTGGGTCCTGCTAGCTAGGGATGATGGCAGTCCCCAAAACAGCTGGAGACCCACGTTTAGGAAACCCTGCTCTAGCGCAATCAGGTTTAAGATTGGCTGGGGTTTTTCCCCTCCCCACCAAACCGAAATAACTGAGCAGCTTCTCAGTTTGCAGAGTTTCCAAAACCCAGTCACTACACCCACTATGAATTGAGCAGTGGGGGGAGTGGGGTGAAAAAAAGACTCAGGCTGCAAACCTTAGGCACGCCAAAACTGGGAGCAAGTCCTCACTGAACGAAGTGGGGCTTACTTCCGAGTAGGCATGTTCAGAAGTATGCGACCTTTCCACCCCAAAGACACCTCGGATGCTGGGCTTTCCTTCTCCAGCGCGCTGCTTTGGGAGCAGCCACGGAGGGCAGCCTGAGACTCTCCCAGCACAAACCCCGCCAAACTCAGCATATCCCATATCCTTCATTTTAAATTTTCTATTAACTGAAGAGAGATAAGGGGGAGGGGGAGGGGAGCAGGTCTGGCTGGCGACGCCCCCCCCCAAGTTTCCCACCCGCACCCCAAAAGTGCCTGGGGGAAAGAAGGGTCTATGGAAGTCCGCCTCTCTTTCTCTCTCAAATAACTCACCGTATCGCGGCGGCCGGTGCCTGCCCCGGTGCTGTGGGGCGGGCCGAGGGGAAGGGGCGGCCGGGTGCCTCAGCGCCCCCAGCTCGGGAGCCCCGAAGACCAACAGGAGAAGGAGCAGGGCGGGGAGCGGGAAGGAGGTCGGCGGCGCCCGGCGCCTCATGGCTCTCCTCCTCCTCCTCTAGCAGAAGGGAACCGACGGACAAGCCCTTCCGTTCCCTCTTTCTCTCACATAAGTTTCGGTCCTCTCGCCCTCTTTCTTCTCTCAGCGATGCCCAGCTGAGGCCGCCGCCGCCGCCCCGAGTCCGGAAGAACCGCCCGGTCGCCTGGGCCTCCCGCGGAGCATTATGGGCGCGCGAACGCCGGCCGCCATCTTTGTTCCGCTCCGGGAGGCGCTTCGGAGGCCGAGACGCGGCCTTGTCACGCCCTGAAGCGCCGGCGGCGTTTGCGCTCTTCCTTTCCGCGCCGGCCTTGGGGTGCGGAGAAAAGCCTCTTTAAAAGCGGCAGGGGGAAATCGGCCAGATATATGCCTCCCAAGCAGAGGAAAGGACTTGTTTAGGGAAGTTTTTAATATTTAATGCTGTACTGTTTTGTTTTTGACATTTGATTGGGAGCCGCCCAGAGTGGCTGGGGAAACTCAGCCAGATGGGCGGGGGTATAAATTATTATATTATTATTATTCACGGTTGCTTGGGTTTTTATTTTCGTGCAGACACAGAAACTAAGGTCGGAGAATAGGTGGCAAAGCTACAAGGACAGGGACCGGGGTGTGTGTTGCATCTGTCTAGCTCAGCCTTACCAGGAGAAGCGGATCGCGACCCCCTGCACATTTACTCCCGAGAAAGGCCCGCTCCCCCCCCCCCGTGCCTGCTCTCTAGTAACTGTGTGTGTTTAGGAGTGCAGCTTTAAAGGGGATCTAAAGCGCATTTCCGAGGTGCTAACTCTTGACTGCACGGTTAGCAAATCCAGTGGTTTTTGTTTTCGTCAGCTGTGCTCATTGCGCCCCCCCTCCTGTGAGTCTATTGCTTTTTAATAAATAAATGAAAACATGTATAATAATAATAATAATAATAATAAACCTTTATTGCCACTACACCACCTGTGTGCAGTGAAATTAAATGGACTCGTGATAATGCTTTCCTTTATTGTAAGTTCATATTCTTAGCCACCTTAGACATTTTCTTCTAAAGAAAAGGGAAGAATAGAGGGATGCTTTTCTGTGTGTGAATTATTGCTATTCCCATTAATAAGAGACAGGGTCTCTCCAGGAAGGTAGACTTATTCAAGAACGCTAGGTTAAGTCATGGGTTTTCCCCCCATGACTGAAAAACAAGATGTTGCAGGGGGGAAAAACCCAGAGGGCAGTCTGCAAGGAGGTGGTGTAACTTTTTCCATATCCCAGGGACTTTTCAAGTCCCTCCCCCATCTGGACGGGTGGGTGGAAAAATACTTTTGTTATGAAGGTGTAAATCTTCCAATGTTTTCTTCATCCAGGCAAACGTAGGATTGGGAACAAGCACTTAAAGAGATGCCATCCAGTTTTGTCCATGTGCAGCCCCTCCTAATGGGTGGATAAATACTGTCCTATTTTAGATTCTCCCCATGTGGCTAGCAGAGTGTGGGAAACTAGGATGAGACTAGTGATAATACGTTTCCTTCTTCCCTCTCCCAATTAGCACCTCCTCCTTTTCTACCCATTACTCATTGCCACTCTTCTCATTTCTGCACAGGCAGCCGCCACCCAAGTCATTCAGATAAAAGAGCATCCCTTACCCATTCCAGACCACGTGTGAGACCTATAGCAGCATCTATGAAACGTGGAAAGCCGCAGTTGCCACAGCTTTGTTACATTTTTGTTCTGTCATGTTTTTTGTTCCATATGCCTTCTTAAATGAAAAATTATGCACACAGGATATTTTGCTTACACATGTTCCCAAGTTACATTTCCTTCCTCAACAAGAAAGGTATGAGAGACCTTTTCATGCATAGCATGAAGAGTTACTAGGCCAGAATTAATAAAAAATGGCAAGTAATTACATATGGTTGGAAGCAAGCAAATAAAGTTGTTACTGTAGGAATAAGATGAGGAGTGTGATAAATATATTGGGGATGGAAGTAACCAGGTAGAGGCATAATTTCCTAAAAACTGTGTTCTTTCTGCCCTTTTAATTCTAAATATATAGACAATGCCACAACTTTTCCCACTTCATTATTAACAGAACTCGTAAAAAATAGTAGTGAAGCTCTTCCAGTTAGTCATCGGCTCTTTCTTGTTGTCAATTATTCTTAGAAGGGTCACTTAAGTTATAGCTGTTGATAGAAATGATAACTTCCCCTGCCCAATCATAGATACATTTCAGCATTCGGAAGAGCCAGGAGTTATGACTGTTCCAGGTTGAACACTTCACCTTGTGAAACTGGTGTAATCATTTTGAACAGCTTTTTGTCTTCATTACTAACAGTGCACTAGATACTCAGCTCTAGTGGTTGCCCTTTCCTTTAAATTAGAATGGGCTACCTAAAACACGGGACGCAGGTGACGCTGTGGGTTAAACCACAGAGCCTAGGACTTGCCGATCAGAAGGTCGGTGGTTCAAATCCCTGTGACGGGGTGAGCTCCCGTTGCTTGGTCCCTGCTCCTGCCAACTTAGCAGATTGAAAGCACATCAAAGTGCAAGTAAATAGGTACCACTCTGGTGGGAAGGTAAACGGCGTTTCCATGGGCTGCTCTGGTTCGCCAGAAGCGGCTTAGTCATGCTGGCCACATGACCTGGAAGCTGTACGCTGGCTCCCTCGGCCAATAAAGCGAGATGAGCGCCGCAACCCCAGAGTCGGCCACGACTGGAGCTAATGGTCAGGGGTCCCTTTACCTTTACCTTTTACCTAGAACACAGGCCTCAAGGTTATTCTCCACTTTGGCTTTTGGCACAGAAACTTGCATTTCCATCGAATCTGTTTTGGTAAAAATCAACAGCGCCACCTGCTGGCTGTCACAGAATGATCAAAGAGGTTCACTTCACTGTTCCCGTTATAAATTGGGAACTTCTAGAGATTTCTACCTTGATCACGTAACATTCCTAGCCTTTTAGGCATAACAGCTTCACAACTGCCACAAGTTTACATTCTTGCTGCTATCTAATTTTCTTAAGGATGTGGTAAGGCAGGAGTGAGGGCACTCTACTCCTAAATTAGGTTTATAAACTCAAGATTCTAAGCACAGGTCATGGTCAAGGTTGCTGCTTGTAGGTTCTCATCCAATTCAGAAGCCGCAGCACAGGGGTAAGCCACCAAGTGTGGTCTAGTAACGTCTGGGTTACTAGTCCTGGAGGGGCAAGATTTGGAAAACCTTACACAGAAGATGGGGAAGTGAAAAGCAACCTTTTCTTTGGAAGCAGTTTTGCTTCACCATTAATGACAATTCAAAGGTATTCAAAGGAAGTGGTGACGGAAAATGAGCAAATGACTCATTTGTTTAACTACTGAGAAGATTCAGTGTATACTGTTAACAGGAGCCAACCCCCAAGCATCACCTACTTTATTAAGCAAGCATGTACAGGATCACATCATTATTCCCATTTTCTACAATACATGCCACTTAGTAGTGGAGTATTTACGCCACAAAACTTGACAAAGCTTCCTCATCCCCACGCTTGTCATAGCCATCCTCAATGACACCAAATATGTGGACTCCACCAATATGCTAAACTTCACATGCTGTTCTACACTGTAGCAGTCACCAGGGTGTACACTTAAAAGTGGTGGCACAATTTCCCTGTGTACAGCAGCACACATTAGTGACTCCAGCATATGCTATAGCCATTGGGCCCACTATGGAGGTGTGAAGTCACCAATTATAGATTCTCAGTAAGTTTATCGTTTCATGCATGTAATTTCTAAACCTTTGTTTAACCATTCCCAAGCTCCATTAATTTGTGGCTCTCCTAGGGCAACCCTACAATTATAATACCTTAACATGGGAACCACGCTTTGTGATTAATCTGACATTAATCTGCAGAGGGTCTTCTCTCAGTAGTGGCGCCCTCCCTGTGAAACACCCTTCAGATGTCGAGATGAAGAACTACCTAATTTTAGAAAACATCTGACCGCAGCCCTGCATTGGGAAGTTTTTAATGTTTGATGTTTTACCATGTTTTTATATATACTGTAAGCCACCCAGAGCGGCTGGGGAAACCCAGCCATATAGGCAGGGTATAAATAATAAATTATTTGTAGCCTGCCTACCAAAGCAAAATTGCCCAACTGGAAACCTAAGTGAAGCAACTAGACAGAATATGGGAAAGAAGGGGAACGTTGCAAGTATTCCTTTTCTGAAAATACTTGTCTTTAGAATACTGGCACCTGATTGAGATGACAAAGGGTGTTAAAGAACATAGGTAACAAAAGCTGAAGAGAGTTGCAGTGAGGTTTTGGTCCCAAAACAAACAATATACAGGACACAGGATATTTGCCTGTGTAAATATTGCATGCATTTAGAACCTTTCACAACCTGATCCCACATTAACATGGAGAGCACCGCTTCTTAGATTGTTCACAATGCAAGCTGTGGTGCTCAGATCAGGCTCTGCTTTGAGTACCATCGTCCAGAAGTTTAAGAGCAGGCATAGAAAACCAGGGTATTTTCCCTCAATGGAATAAGCTTCCCCCCCCCAGTCCTCCCAATTTACCTTTGAAAGGCAGAAAGGAATATGTATTTGTAGTTTTAGCTTTGGCTCACCCAGCTATTTGGTTCAATGCAGTTTTGTTCTTACAGGTTTAAATTATATATGTTCACCACCTTGAGTGTATTTGCAAGGTGACCAATTAGCAGTCTTAATAAATAAAATTGAGCGACTAGCAACAAGAAGGTCCAATCAGCTGCACAGCCAGCATGGCAAAACTATGCGGTAAATGGTCCAGCACACCAAATGCAAGTGCATGCGGAACAGTCTTGGGATAAGCATTTTCCCCATGGCCCGAGTTCTGCCTTTTTTACGCCACAGTATGTTTGTCTGTTAAAAGCTACTTTTAGAAATGCTTCTATTTAGGGTCCAGGTGATTGGTCTGATGCTGGAGCATTCCTAAAGCTAATTAAATGTGGCTCTAGGTAGGAGGCCCCTGTTAAAGCAGGTAGTATTTTCAGAATGCTTCAATTTACCTGTATGAATACCTCTTGTAACAGTAGCATTGCAATGCACTATACATATGTAAGAGAATGCATGCTATATGTTAAAAACTTTAGTGAATGCAGAACATCATCTCACTCCATGCAATGCATCAGAGAAGTGCACACACGGCCCACAAACGCACACACAAACGATGCAAGCATTACAGGTTTGAAAACTGTTCAGTTACAGCATAGTAAAACAGTTTAGATGGGATTTATTCCTAGACGAAGCTGCATGCAAATGTTACAAAGCGCAACAGTTTAGTGGTTTATAAAATGTAATTTTATTTAATGTTATTTTGTTACATAGGGCATTAACATTTTCACAAGGCTTTTTTGGGACTACAATCAATGATTAGCAACACACAATAGTGGTCCATCTATCTAAGGAACAATCACTGGACGAACTTGACACCTTCATACATGTGCACAAATCTGCATGGAAAAGTTTTATACTCGGACATATGACCTCTTCCCCCCGCCCCCATTCCAGTGTTAAGAAATAACATGCAATTTAGTCTGCCAAAAAGGCACTCCCTGTATTCTGGCAGTAACATGCTGCTTCTAGTACATAATCAAGTGAATACCAGAACTACAAAGGCAGGAGTGTAAGTGAAATTTTATTGGGAGGGGATAGCAGTTGAACAGCAGCAACTGAAGAGTAAGAAGAATCCCTGTATTTAAAACACTCAGTAGCTCCTGCTGTACACACATATAGGAAGCCACTCTGACATGCTTCCCATTTGGCCCAAGACACCCCAGATCCTACAGAAACGAATACACAGTAGCACGGGAAAGTCAAATCACCAAGAAACCCCTGCAGAATAAAAAGGGAATGTGGAGAATTGAACTGTGTTGAACACTCTTTAGTTGCATTAACTACATTTTCATTTCATCACTGTAATACAAAAAAAAAAAAAACAACCCAAAAAAAAAACCAAACCACCACAGTTGCTTGCAGGAACTGGTTCAGATTTCTTTTTAAATACCAGAAACTTTAGTCCGCTACATAAGTGTTTGGAAGTTACTTATGTTTATATGGAAATTAAGCCAGTATTAATACTTTTCTACAGCAGTAAACGCACACCAGGAAGGCCAGGACAAAACACAAATCAAGGAATGGAGTTTTCCCAAAGCTGCAGTGTGAAAAGACTATAAATTGATTTCCATACACATGGATGGCTTCTCTTTGCTATAGGAAATCCAAGTGGAGCTATAAGGAATGAGACGTGTAAAAAGGTTTCTTGAGAAGGGGAATGACACTCCATATGCAGTTTAGTTTTCTGCACCTTCTGCAGCATCACATTCTTCTCCTGCGCTGTCTGATGTCCATAACTGGAAAGAAGAACAGCCATAATCAGGTATGGTTCACTTGCAACACCATTCTCAATAGCAGCCTGGCACAAAAGTAAAATCAGTGACCTGCTTCATCTGGTAAACTACATGAAAAGCAGTAATTTTACTTGCACCTTATTATATTTCTAAATATATCTGTTAAGTCTATCAAGCCTAGATGTACAATCTCCAATCTAGTAATGAGCAATATTTTTAGAAGCAAGCAGTATTATCAGAAGTGAGATATTCTCAGTTTTACATCCATCCCAACCCTAGCTCACAACTCCCTTTTAATAAATGCAGCAGGAGTACTACTCCAAAAACCTAGCTGACACTATTTGGGAACCCAAAGTCTAAGCACAATGACTGTAGAAAGACCAGGCACATCTTACTGTGAGGTTGTCTCTAAGCAACTGCATGATGAGAGTGCTGTCTTTGTAAGAGTCTTCATTCAGCGTATCAAGTTCTGCAATGGCTTCATCAAAAGCCTAGGAAAGACATTCAGATTATTCTTACGCTTTAGGCAAAAGAACCCCCCAAAGTAGATATGTTTTAAAAACAAGCCATCAGATGAGGTATTCCTTCAGAAGTTTAGGCTGTTTCTTTTTTACATAAATTGCTTTGATATAGGATAAACAAGATTTGGTTATCAGCATAGTCATTGTACAAAGCCTATTCTGGAAGACATTTCAGAAGCAAGAGAAGTTAGTACTCAGTGAACATTTCCTGCTACAAGTTTAATGTACGGCAATTTAGGTTTTCTGTGGGCTGGTATTTAACTTGGGGTTATACATCTGTGGTTGTGTTCAAACATTCAACTCTTCAGAGGAATATACATGGATGTAGGCTTTCCTTTGGAGAACAATAATGCAATATGGGGAAATATTGTAATGATGCCACTTTAGATCAAACCTAAATTATGTTCACTCAGCTCATGTTCTACTATGACTAAAGGTGCTTATTTCCCAAAGTGGGCCTAGAAATGAAACCCTTGTGAGACAATAACATTAGCCTCTCAAAACAAAAATGTTTTAAGACCAGCCATCAATGATGTGCCTGTTCATAGCTTTCACTGTTAAAATTATTCTGCATGCTCTATCAGGTGACAGAATGCCACAAGGAGGAAGTAGAAGCAAGATCATACTAGCAGTCCCCTGAATGAAGAATAGGTAAAGTGAACACACCCATATATACAATTTCAGTATCCAAGAAGATAAGCAAATGTGGTTAAGGAGTCCTGCTCCCTTATTCAAACTAACTTTCCCACACACGCCCAAAGTCAACTTACTGTCTTTGCCAATGTGCAAGCCAGCTCTGGGTTGTTGAGGATCTCATAGTAAAATACAGAAAAGTTAAGCGCTAAGCCTAAACGAATTGGATGTGTGGGTTGCATCTCTTTCTTGCTGATGTCAAATGCCTCCTGATAAGCCGCTTGTGAATTTTCTATTGTTTCTGTTAAGAAAAAGCAAGGCAAAAGGGATTATGAGACAAACTAGCAGGTTCTTAACATTATCTTCACACACAACATGTAACTATTATTTATAAGCCTAGATATACCTTTACTGTAAAGCAGAGGCTTAAATTAATATGGTACTCACGTTTTCTGTCATCTCCGCTGGCAACCTCCGCCAGGTATCGAAAGTAGTCTCCCTTCATCTTCAGATAGAACACCTTGCTCTCTGGGTTAGTTGCATTAGCTATTAAGTACTTGTCCAGCAACTCCTAACGAAAGAGGAGGGGGGGGGAAGAATTTTAAGTAATTTCAATAGTAAGGGAAAGGGAAAGTAATATTCTTTGCCATAAATACTACCACAGATGTGTGTTCAGACACAATATGCATGATTGCTAAAATGCCATTTTGATATATTATACACTAAGTAGACAAAGACCCTGTAGCAAGAGAAATGGTGTTTCAATTTAAGAAGTGGCACTATTTGTCCCCTGAGACTGTCTTTCAAGATGGGCAACACAAATGAAGGATTGAAGTGTTGTAACCAAAATTAGATTTACTTTTTGGACTAAAAACTGAGTCAGGTATGAAGCAAACATTTAGGAATAGTGGACACATGCCCATTAACCCATTCTTTCACTATGAGATACATCACTTTCTGACATAAGAGGCTGCTTACCAAAGAAAAATTCATAATCAACAGCTCGCAAGAAAAACAGGTTTTACAAATAAAGTTTAGGGAGTGTGATTTATTTTTGGGGGGGGGGGCCGTAGAACTATTCCTAGTTATTTTTCCACTGTTTCCACTTTTGATTAATTCCTTCTCAAAATAAATACCCGTGTTGCATTAGAAATTGAAGCAATAGCTTTTTAAAGCACACTAAGTCCTGCACTGAATATAAAAGCTACACCCATCACCTTTGCAGCAAACCACTGCCACCAACACAGCCACAGTTTATTTGATTGTCTTATACCAGGAGATCTACCTGTGACAGTTGCCCAAAGTAATGATTCCATCCAGACACTCCACGATTACTTTTTAAGTATTTAGCAGCTTCAGCCAATCGTCTTACTGCACAAGCCATATTCAATATGGTTCAAATAGTTCAATGTTCAAATGGTTTATTTTTCAAATAGAAATTATTGCCTTATGTGCCATGCTAAAAAAACTGTGCTGATTTAGTCACAGATCTGTTTAATGAGGGTTTTTTGAATTGGAATATACAGATTCAATTAACTATTTTTTGCCAACAATATGCATTTAAATTATAGCTGAAGCATAAACCTTAGCTAAAGCCACCCCTACATAAAGGACCACTATAATACATCACACAGTCGCTCTCTCCCTGCTCCCCCTTCCCACTAAGCTGCTTTCTATTTCCTCACAGTGGAGAACAATCTAATTCAGCTATTTTAGCAGATTTAAAGTCACTTCTGCTTTTGATTAGTAAATAGTAAGTTGATGTCTGAAGCCCTGACAAGTCACCCACAGTCCAACTGTATGAACACCATATCCAATTATGAGAAAGAACAGCCAATTGGAACCTTTGGCTATTAGCCTTGTATGTCTACAAGAAAAAGTCTTAAATAGTCATGCTAAAGTTCTGGTTAACATCCTCTGCAGCTACTAAAGTTTGTGAACCTTCTTTGGTATCAGACTTCTGTCACTGGACAGCCAATTTTTAGGCTAATCAACATGTTGGGTAATGAAGCAGCATGGTCAGAACTAGACACACCTAGGCAAGTTAAAAGAACCTGAAGTAGAGATATATTTTGAAACTAACTTGAAAGAACACACACATATTTCTTCCAGCCAGAAGTGTGACCAGCAAGATAGTCCTGGAGTCTAGAGAAAACTTGAAATAGAAGACCTATTTTCCCTACAAGACACCCATGTCAAACATGGTATTTTCATCCCATGCTTAATTTGCCGCTAAGGGAGAAATTCAGTGTTGCACTCTTCTGATCATTCCATCAGCACAAGCATTTCAGCTTACCAGATGAACAATCCTTGCTTCTCTTGCCCCCCACATGCTGTTCTAGGGGTGCTCCTGACACACAGAGAGAGTTAATTTCAGGGATGCACAGGGGAGGAGAGCAGAAGTCATTGTACAGGGCTGACAGGACTCATTATTAAATGACTCACACCCTATGTACAAAATGTTTTGATTTTGAATATGTATCAAAGCTTTCAAGGAATCAGACAAAAGCAGGGAATAAACTCTCCCCTCTTAAATGGAATTGCTCTAAAATGTCACAAAGTTCCACTGTTAACTGCCAAGAGACTAGTATTATCATGCTACAGCAGAGGGAGAATGGAAGCAGACACTGTTATCAGCTCTGTTGAGACTAGTAACTTTTAGCTCCTCCCCTCCATGAACTGCTTCCATTCCAGCTGGAAGAACAAAGAACTAGGGGGCTTGAGTTTGCTTTCCGTCTCTTCATTTTGTCTCATGCCTTTTAGAAAGTAAGCCTAAGAAGAGGTAACGTCTTCGGACTCTTAAGCTGCTCTGAGTTTCTGAAGAGCTGCACAAAGATGCTTTAAGCTTCAGAAAGTAGAGAGCAATTTTATTTCTCAATACAGTCATCTTTCCCTTTGATGTTTAGATTAAAGTTTTGAAAATATTGTTTGCATTCAATGCCTGCTTTTCTATGCAAATATATAGTACCAGTATCATTAAATGCAATCTACTGTTAATAAATCTTCTGTTCTACAGTTCATATATTTATTAGAATTAAAGACACACCGTATCTTTCTTTCAGAATGTATTCTTCACTACTTTATCTGAATGGTTTGACTAAAGAAAGAAAGCACACAGCAAGATGTTGTCTGGTAATAATATAACATAAACCATTTGTTCAGGCAAAAGAGGAAGGAGTCTCACTCAGTATAGCCTACAGACTGCCATTTTAGCCCAGCTGTACCAACATGGATGGGGCTTTTTGCAAAGAGGTTAGACCTAAGTTCTACATGCAGAGCTACTATAATTGTTATTTTAGCAATTATAATTTATAGTCAAATTTATGCACTTGCAAAATGACTAATACTGCCTTTCTGCTAAAGACTGTGCTCCCTGGTTATCACCCCAAGTCACCTAATGAAATGCAGGTGGTTTTTCAACTCATTTTGTTTTTAAATGACGAAGATGCCATTTAATACTGTATATCCTGTAATAACACATTTCACAGGAACAAAGAAAATTGCATTATACCAAGTCAGATCATTGGGTCCATCTAGCTCAGCATCGTCTAAACTGACTGGCAGCCACCGTTCAGGATTTCAGGCAGAAGTCTTTCCCAACCCAACATGGAGATGCCAAGAAAGGAACCTGGGGCCTACTGAATACACAGCAGACACTCTGCCACTGAGCTATTGCCCTTCTCTTTAAAAAAGAATTCTGGGAAATGTAATTTACACTCCTTCACAGAGCTAAGAGCATAGAACACAGCCTTACACTGAATCAGACCAGGCTCAGTATTGTCTACACTGTCAACAGCTCTCTGGGGTTTCAGACAAGAGTTTGCCCAGCCCTACCTGGAGACAGGTTTAGAGTTCAGACTGGCCTATACTGTCTAGTAGTCTACTCAGCCCATCAATCTAAAAGGGAAGTGACAACTCAGTCTATACCAAATGTTTGCTCCAGCTTTGGGTGATGGAGGTACATCCACAGAAGATATATGCATAGTTATTCCAATTCCATACTTACCCCTCTGATTTATAATCAATGTCTCGTTGTTGTCTAACCAGATGCAACATCTAACACTTTTGTGCGGAAAGTGTGGGTTAATCAAACATACATGACACAGACAGGTAACAAGGGCTAAATGTCAGCAGGAGATGGTAAAGACAGCTAGTCTGGAAAATGCCAAATGTTAACCTCAAGTACAGTAAGCCTATAGTAGCAATTAATAGCTAGGGTCAACTCTTCTGCATGTAAAACCAACTAGTCAATTTTATGGACTATGGTTTATTGTAATATAGTTCCTGATCTAATCTACTCCTCACTTTCTCTTTGAATCCTCAACAAGTAGCAAAGTTTATTTCAGCTGAAGCATGTGGAAACTCAAGAATGGGCCTTTTCTACAATGGCTCTCTGTTGCAAAAATGTTTCTCTATAAGCATACCTTTTCGGTTGACTGACATTAAGAGGCCATAGAATGTCCTTGTTGGGGGGGGCATATTATTGGTTTAGTTTTGCTTTATTATGTCTTTTGTGGTTCCTTTTTTTATTTTTATGTTGTGAACCGCCCTGTGATCTGATAAATGGTATACAAACTTAATAATAAAAATAAAACCCAATACCGTACTGTGAGAGGTGTGCATAGTCAACTCCCTTCTCTACTGTAAACTAGAATATACTAAATTAGTACCAGCACATATTTAATTGCTCCAAAAACACATGACATGAATCATCCCTGTGAGAAACTCTCAAGCCCCTGATGAATCAGATTGCAAAGATGAATCAGCTTGCGAAACTGAACCAACCTCAAACATTAAGTGCTCCAGCAGTAGAGATACGAAGCTGAATCTCAAATACTCTCACTTGAAAAGAAGTCCATTTAAATGGAACTTGTTTCCAAGCAAATATGCTTAGGAACACACCTTAAGTTTAACTAATCAGGGCCACATGTATACTCTTAACACAACTTAATATTCTGCACTTGGCCAACTATTTAAGCAAGGAACAAGATCACTTGTTATGATGGCTGGTGTGGGATTTATCAAGTAATTTCTACGGCACCTGAAATTTCAGCAATCATAGCCTACACAATCATATCTTAAACATATATTCAGCCATAAGAACTAGAAACTACTTTTGTTTGAAAGAAGTCAAATTCTGCCCCTGTTACTGCATTCTGCGGCATTTTTGGCTCACCTGTGGATCTGACGCACACATGATCCTACTGCCATACTATATATTTCAAAATTGTTAATACAATTATATTTCAAGTGAATTTTGAAGTATTCCCCCCCCATCCAATTACTTACTGCTACTCCCAACTTGTTGGATACTTCTGACCTCAGCATGTCTACATGCAACCCTATAGAATAAATTATTATCATGTTGAAAGATATTGTGAGATATGTTTTAATGCTTTCATTGTATGGTTTCCACCTTTTTAATGTTGTAAACTACTTTGCTATGTTTTCTGATGTAGCAGTGTTTAAATACATCTTTTACGTGTTTGTTTAATGAACTAATAGGTCCCCACTACAGAAATCCACAAAAAACACTTTGGAGAGGTTGGAAAAGAAATAATAGTGTGTTGCACTTTAATTCAGCTATGAAGAATGCTTTTGGCATTCAGAATTGTACTCTGGTTCTTAGCACTAAGCTTCTTGATTTGGATGGTAAGTAAAAAACAAGTACTGAAGTATGTTACGATCCTGCATTCAGTCTCAGTGGTAATCTATCCAGTGGTTGACAGTCTTCTCTGTTACCAGGGAGTGATTTGTGCCTTCTACTAACGCATGCAAATTGATCATTTCTTAATTACTAAAGTGTAACACCAAGCTCTAACTAGGACACTAATACAGGTTTTATTTTTTAAAAAAAGGAGATAGCCAACCTATCAATAATGGCAATGGTCTTAAGGGGCACATGCAGTGTTCTACTCATGCACCAAGGCTTAAACCTCCAAATAGCTGTTGAAGGTCACGAGACAAAACTAATTTTATTTAGTAAAATCAGCAAGGCATTCTCTCCCTTTTCCACCTATCACAAAATGGTTAGCATAAGGCTGTTTAAATCTGTCATAGCATTTCAGTTCATTACAATACTAGCTTACATCAAAATTCCTTTCCTAATCAGAACCTCTGTGCGCACACTGCATAGATTTATTTCTAAACTATTTTTAACCGACTCCAACAATACATTAGTAGCAATGGCCCAATACTGATCCCTAGTTTTAAGCTGTTTCTACCTGCTATACTTGCGTGTTTTATTATATTAAACTATATTTCTGCATACTTAAAATTGTTGCGTATCACCTAGAGAATTCATGTTATGAGGAGATGAACATACACAAATATTAAATTGGTTTATTCAGTAATCATTTATTCTGTCGTTTTATGTTGTTGTATGACATCATAAGGAGTGCTACAACAGTGAAAAGGTGAGATATTGAAGGTTTCTTCATGAAGTAACCATATTAAAAATTAAAAAGCACTGGTATATTTAAGCCCTCACTGATTCTCAGAAATACAATTTATCAGTGTTCAGTTTTAACCAACAGGCCTGGGAACATCCTTTTATTCCATAAACATCCTAATTCAATTAAAATAACTGTTACTACATTAGCCTCCGACATCTGAAAATGGTACATAGATACTAGGCATTCCTGCTTGTTGAATGCATTGCGGAACCTGACTTAAAAAGCTTATGATATTCAAGTACAGTGGTACCTCCAGTTATGAACTAAATTCATTCCGGAGGTCCGTTCTTAACCTGAAACTGTTCTTAACATGAGGCACTTTCGCTGATGGGTCCTCCCACTGCCGCACGACTTCCACTTGCATCCCAGGGTGAAGTTCGCAACAAGGAGCATCTACTGCTGGGTTAATGGAGCTTGTTACCCGAAACGTTCATAAGGAGGACCGTACATAACTAGAGGTTCCACTGTACCCAGATTTTATGTAAAAAAAAATAGAAGAATCCAAGCCATTCACAAGTGCGGCTACCCTTTTTAGCATTGCTCATTTGAATGGAAACTGACAGCATGTTGTTCTGCAAAATATATGAACTCAATTCTCCCACCAATAAGACTTTGTTTGGAATCTCTGGTTTTCTGGTAGATTGTCAATATGTTCTGCTATTGACATTTCAGCACAGAACTTAGAAGACTAGCAAAACTATTGAATAGATATGATCAACAAAATGTGATTGTTAAATATGAAATATAAAGCAGAACATTTTAAGCTGCACAGATTTCACCTACGGGCATGCTCAATTCTCTCACAATAATCACTTAAAAGTGCCCAACCTTGGTTGGAATGAATTCCCTTAGTTACCAAGACATAGTATCTTCTTAACTTTGTAAAATCCACCTAGCTAAAATATGAAGCAGCTGTCTGCTTTCCTTTTCCTGTCTACTCTTTAACAGACCATTTCTACTTACCTGCCTAAATTCCACAGTACATGCCCAACTGAGGACTGCAGTCTGCAGCTACTAGTCATGAAACGGGATATACACAGTTCACTTCTGCAAATGGAGTACTTTCCTATCATCGTGCCTGCTTGGAAAAATGTTTTAAGATAGTTTGCCGCAAGCAGCCTTATCGAAAAGCTCAGAGAGAAAAAATGCACGTGAGCAGAAGACTCCCAGGAAAGATGTCCTTGCACTAAACTTTAGTTTTCAGAACATGAACATTGTTTTTGGTGCAGGGGCAAAGAACCTTTTTTCAGCAAAAGGGTCACATTTCCTCATGGGGAAGCTTCTAAGGGCCACATGTCAGGGGTGGGTGGGGCCACTTTGTACAGTAAGCTACACACCAGTCAGTTAAAAGTTTTAGACAGACACACACCTCTCCCCAGCCTTCATCAAGACAAGCAAGACATTATTAATTCAATGACACACTCCAGCCAGAGAAAAGTACTCAAGGAAGAGACAGGGAAAGAGTGATGAGTGTGGCCTGGACCAAGGGGTGGGTCCTGGAGTACCACATTCAGGCCTGGGGCCTTAAGTTCCCCACCACCTCATGGTGCTCAAACGACCAACTAATCATGTCCAGTAATGTTGGAAAATGCAACTGTGCCTACAAACACCTGCGTAATTAGTTTTAACACAGCATCTAATGGGCATGAGTCACCTCAACTGCTTAAAGTATGTTCAGTTTCTCACTAGAGAAAGTCCTTTGCTTCCACTATGCTGATTAACAATGACTTAGCATGCTTTCTATGTACCTCTGGGTAAACATATATACATTTTTATGAATGAACTGTTAAAGATAAAGGGTCCAGTCAAGGACAACTCTGGGGTTGTGGTGCTCATCTCGCTTTACTGGCCGAGGGAGCCGGCGTACAGCTTCCGGGTCATGTGACCAGCATGACTAAGCCGCTTCTGGCAAAACCAGAGCAGCGCACAAACGCCGTTTACCTTCCCGCCAGAGTGGTACCTATTTATCTACTTGCACTTTGACGCGCTTTCGAACTGCTAGGTTGGCAGGAGCAGGGACCAAGCAACCGGAGCTCACCCCGTTGTGGGGATTCGAACCGCCGACCTTCCAATCAGCAAGTCCTATTGACACACAATCTGTTCCATTATAATCAGTTTCACTCTTCAGTTCTAAGATGTGTAACAAATGACTGCTTACTGATTTTTCTTGTGTTTTCCAAGTATCAACCAATTTGTCAAAATTTACTTGTTACATATCATTAGTTTATACAGCTTTCCAACAGTTCACTGCTCAAGAGAAGTTTAGAGTAGAGCTAGACCTTGAGCCAACAAAATTTAGAATACTTCCTGCACTACTACATATTTAGGAAAATATTGACAAGTATAACAATTTTATATGGAATAGGATGCACAGGGTTCAAAAGGAAACACCAATATAAATGTCTACATTTGTAGCAAAATAATTGTGTTAAAAATAACCAAAAATAGTGGGGTGGGGTTTTTTTTAAGATTAGAATCATTGTCACTTTACCCCACCCCAAATAACCATATATTCGACCAGAAAGCTTGAAATCAAAAGGCATTTCTGTACTGCTGGTATGCAATAGAGATGACTAAGGACAGTGGCTAGGATCCAAAGACCTACTTTAGACACACCCAAAGGCTTGGGCTTGCCTAATGAGATTTTTTACTTTTCATTGAATAGACCCTCATTTTTAAACTCCCCATAACTTCAAAAGTGCTTTGCTGCATAGTATACAATGCTGTCTTTTATTTTACAGACTCAAAAAGGCCCCCTTTGGTGCAAGGAATTAAATGTCAGAAGCAAACATGTACAATGTTTCCTACAAAATAAATATGCACTAGGAGTTGAGATGGTGCCCTAAGGATCAGAGAAACACTTTTTTGCAGACAGAAACAAATCACCAGAGAACATTTGTTCTTCACTGGTTGCCAACCTCCTTAACCCAATCCAAATCAAAATTTAGGTGGCATTAAGTAAATGAAGACAAGCTTCAAACGAATTCTAATTATCCTAGCCTACCTGCAGATATAGATATAAAAATTATTTTAAATAAATGTATCAAATGACTGCAGATTTGTAACAACAAAACGGTGAGTTTAGAGAAAGCAAGTATTACTACTACAGTTATCAGCAACACAGAAGACTCTGATGGGTCAATTAAAAACTGTACTCTAGCTTTGGCATGTCAACTTACCATGCTTTATTAAAAACAAAATAGCTACTTAAAGAATCCAAGACCAAATACGAATGCCTAAAGAGTATTGCCTGTTGCTTTGGACATATTTATGAAACAGACAACCTGTGTTTTCTTCTTCATAACCTTGTGCTAGCTCTTCATCACTTACAGTAGGTAATATGAAACTACTGCCAGAACCCATAGAAATAAGAAACAGGCAAGAGCAATGCAAGTGAAACTATTAGAAGCAGAGATTTATTCCAACTATGTTCCATGAATAGCCTCTACTCAATGAATTTAAGATTTAGCATATACTAGCTTCTATATTTCAACGAACAAAGCAATAGATATGACCCCAGGGGAACCAATATGTAGCTTTTTCAGTCTATTTAGTTCATCAAATACAGACTTTTAAATACAAGGCATTATGAGATTGCATTGCTACTGATTACAGATAAAGCAGCTTTTACAGTTCAATCCTCATTCTCACATTTTCCAAGTAACTGTCAGTAGAAACCCACTTTTGCAGTAAATTCACTTTAGTCAACATTTGTTTACGTACATTCACTGTTCCTGGCAAGGTATGGCAAAATATTGTATTTAAATTCAACATCTTACATTTTAAATCTACATCTCACACAATGCAATTCATCCCACTCCTAGGCCTCAGGCTTCAACTCAGTAAGTCAGCAATAAATAATATGGTGAAGTATGCTTAACAAACTCACCAGAACTGTGGTGCAGATGGACTTAAGTTCAGACTCCACTTTCTCTCGGTAGTCCTTGACAAGCTGCATCTTCTTGTCATTTCCGTCAGTTTTCTGCTCAATGCTAGAGATCACTCGCCAAGCAGAGCGTCTTCCCCCAACCACATTCTTGTACGCCACAGAGAGAAGATTGCGTTCTTCATTGGATAATTCAGCACCTTGCTCTGTCACTGCCTTCATGCAGGTAGCCATATCATCATAACGCTCCGCCTGCTCAGCCAGCTTGGCTTTCTGAATCATCTCGGTCTTTTCCATGTTGGCCAGCAATGGTATAAGCAGCAAGGCAACTGATTTAGTAGGGGGAAAGGAACAGCAGGGCCTTTCACAAAGTCAGAAGGCACCTCAAAACCTGGAACAGGAAGAGACGAATATTCTGAAACCTGTACAGTACTCCTAAGGAATAGAGTTACCAGCCATACAAAAAGCTCCTATAGATTTAGGAAATCCAAACCACAAGAGGCAGAGCAACTTAAACAAAGGCCATTGAGAAACAGTCACTAAAAGCCTCAATTCAAACCAAGCTGACAAAAAAATGTACCATTCCCAAAACATTTCTGTCAACCAGGGAACACTAACAGGGCCTGTGGAGATAACATAAGTGGAAGAAGCACTCATGTCCAGAACAGGTATTAGGCCCTCCCTCCCTAAGACATTTCCAGCACCTTGTGGACAGGAGATGCCAGGCCTTTGGAAATGGCGGTCAGGAATAGTGTAGCACTGATCCAAGGTGTATGAAGCAGAGACTGGTTTGTGATTTTTTAAAGACCCAAGACACAAAAAAGATTCCTGTTAAGGGAGGGGGGAGAGAGAATCCAAACGTTACGTCCTAAAACCACCCACCCACAAACCCCATGCAGTGTTTGTAAGAAAGCAGGCTAAGAAGAGGAGAATGGAAGTGGCGCCATAGGTGACCTACAACCTGGACTTGTGAATGGCGGGTAAGGGGAGGAGGGAAAAAAGGAGCAGAGAGAGAGAGAAAAGGCACAAGGTGCAGTGGGAGAAGAAGAGGGCGAGCAACTCTTCTCAGGGGCAGATCGCTAAGCAATGCCTGGCAGGCGGGACTGGTGTGGGAAGGAAGATGGAAGAGAAGAGTGCAGAGGCGGAGAAGCCCGGGGCGATTCGCTTGGCGTTGGAGGAGGACGATGTGCAAAATAACAAAAAGGAAGGAGAAAGGAGTGTCGAAGCTTTTGGTGGGGGAGAGATAAAAAGCCGCCGATTTTCCTGGATAATAAAAAGATGATGGGGGGGGGAGAGAAGCGAGAGAACGACCGATTCCCCCCTTCCCCCTCCCACGGAGGCAAAGGGAAAAGGCGGCGGCGGCGGCGGCTCCGCGCTGCCTTTGTCCCCGCAGGCGGAGGAGGGAGCGAGTGAGGCGCGGGTGGCAGCCACCCAGCCTTGCCTGCCCTGCCCTCAGCCGCGCTCCCGCCCGTCTCCTTTCCCGCCGTCCCTCAGGAAATGCCGGGGCTGGCTCTGCAGGGCCGGTACGAAATGGCGGAGGCGGCGGCGGAGGGGACGACGACGACTCCGGGAGCTCCGCGCCGCCTCCACAAAATGGACGACGCGGCAGGGATTAGGCAAGGGAAGGCGCGCAGCCAGGGAGGGAGGGAGGGAGGGGAGAAGCGGGAAGCGCGCCTCGCCTCGCCGCCAAGGCCGCAGCCGTCGCCCTCTCACCTGGGTCCGCTGAGGCGCTAGGCCGGGCCGGCGGGCGCCTGCTGGGTCGACTGCGCTCGCTCCGCTCCGGGGCTGGATCAAGAAGGTGGGGAGGAGGAGGAGGAGGAGGAGGAGGAGGAGAGGAGGGAGGGGGGGAGAGAGAAAGAGCGAGAGAAAACCGCTCCCGTCTCCAGCCACAGAACCAGCGCTGCTGCTGCTTCTCCCGCCGCTGCTGCTGCTAAAAGGGCGTTGGCACAAAGCGAACCTCTCCCGCTGCTAGGCCCGCGCTCGCCTGCAGCTCAGCCAATCGGCGCGCGCTGCCCGAGCCCGTGCCCCGCCCCTCAGCGCGGCGCGGCCAATCGCCCTCCTGCGCGCCGCCGCGAAGGTGAGCAGAAAAGTCGCGGGCGGCTGGGAGGGAGGGCGCGCAAGTTCGGTTGGCCCGTGCACTGCTGCTGCTGCTTCTGCAGCTGGGGCCACGGGGTTTCCTCCAATTAGGTCCAGGGTGGGCTGACGTCACTGTCGCCATGGCGATGCTGCTACAAGGCCGCCCCACCACCACCTTCTCCTCTCCTTCCCTTCCCCGCCCTTTCTCCGCCTCTCCCTTTTCTCTCTCCTTCCCTGGCCAGGGCGAGGCACGAGACGGTGCGGAAGCGAGGCGAAGGAGTCCCGTGCTGCGGCTGCGGCGGCTCCCGGAGGGAAAGAGTGGCGGGAAAGGGGAGAGCAAGGCTGCGGGTTTCTGGTCCTGCTGCAATGGCAGGAAAGGAGAAGGTCGGGGTATCATGGGGTTTGCAGTGCGAGCCTGTGATATAAGGGCTGCAGAGGCGCTTCGGTGGTGCAGAGCGGGACGCGCTACTGGTTCGGCCGACCACCAACCTCCTTTTCCAGCACCGATGCTGCCATGCAAACGTCCGACAGCCATGGCAATTGTAAAATAAAAGGATGCTGTTGGAGGAGGATGCTTGCTAGCACACGGAAAGCCCCGTTTAGGCCTGCTTGGACATCTGCTTCTCCTTCCTGAGATCAGGTTGGAAGTGAAATCGGTTGGGAGGTTCCACACAGCAAGCTGAAGAACTCATGGTCCAGGCCACGTGGCAGGGACTGTCAACCCCAGAGCAAAATTATCCGTGGCGATTTTTTAAAAATGGGCACTGGAAGATGCTCCTTCAAAAGCAACCTGTCAGGCAATGCGCTTGCCCACAAAAAGACCCATAGCTCATGGGTGGAGCATGCGTCTTGCATGCAAGTGGTTCCAGGCAAGAAGAGTGCTGCGGTTTTAGGCCAATGACCCATCTAGTCCAGAATCCTGTTCTCACAGCACCCAACCAGGTGTGTGCAGGAAACTCACAAGCAGGACCTTGAGCATTCTCCCCTATGTAAGATTTCCAGCTGCTGGTATTGAGAAGGATCCTGCCTCAAAAAATGGGGCTAGGGCATAGCTATCATAGCTAGTAGCCATTGATAGGTATGGTTGGGAGAGACTCCTGTCCCATACCCTGGAGAGCCATCACCAGTCATTGTAGACCATGGGTAGGGAATGTTCCAGCTTACAGACCTAATTAGGCCTGCCAGGCCATTTCAACCAAGCCACCACAAGACATCAGGTGTGGAGCAGGTAAAGCCTGGCTGAGCCAATGGAGGTCTTTGCAGGAAGCAATGGTTGGCAGATCCCACAAAGTCCTGTAAAAAGTGCAGGGCAAGATAGCACTTTAAATAGGGCTTCTTAGGATCGCTATGGGCAAAAAAACTGACATAATTGTGACTTCAGGTGGGTGGCTCCGTCCATCTGTCAAACCTGGCCTCCAAATGCGACCATTTGTAACTGCAACTTCTAAATAGTCCCAAACTTGATGTAAGCAATTTTTGTCCCATTGATTTCAATGAAGGGGAGTATTTTAAAGTGCTTCCCCCCCCAATAATCTCTCGCCATGACCACAACAGAGCAGAGGATAATGGTGTAACTCAGCATCCAGGTACAGTACAGTAAGATGACAGGGCACACAGCATCGAACTATATCCCTCTGTGATAAAGCAGCAGAATAGATTCTCAAAGACGCTTGGGTTTATTAAAGCATTTTGGAACTACTGCTGTTTTTGGGGGCAACCAGAGTAAATAAACTTCTAGGCTGCAGTGTAGGTCATTCCTGAATCCAGGGCATTTCTATATGGGAACTGTTAGCACATTCCTTTCCTAAATAGTGCCCCAGTAAATGGTGTGTTTCTTGGGCTGTGTACACACCGTAACTTGAAAGCTCATCAAAAGCACAATCTTTCCCTCAAAGAATTCTGGGCACTGTAGTTTACCCCCTACGGAGTTACAATTGCCAGCAACATCTAACAAACTACAGTGCCCAGAATTCTTTGAGGTGGGGGGAATGTGCTTCAACTGTTCTTTAAAGTTACAGTGTGTACACAGCCTTGGTCTAGGAAACGCTCTCAACAGTAAGGAGTTAATACAGTGGTGCCCCGCAAGACGAATGCCTCGCAAGACGGAAAACCCGCTAGACGAAAGGGTTTTCCGTTTTTGAGTTGCTTCGCAGGACAAATTTCCCTATGGGCTTGCTTCGCAAGACGAAAATGTCTTGCGAGTCTTGAGATTTTTTTTCGCTCCCCCCCCTTTTTCTAAGCCGCTAAGCCGCTAATAGCCTTTTAGCAGCTAATCCGCTAAGCCGATAAGCCTTTAATAGCCGCTAAACCGCTAATAGCGCTAATCTGCTAAGCCGCTAATAGGGTTGCTTCGCAAGATGAAAAAACCGCTAGACGAAGACACTCGCGGAACGGATTAATTTCGTCTTGCGAGGCACCACTGTACTAGCACTGAACTTAGTATTGTAAAAAAGGGGGAGCAGATTATATATGGATGGTGTTTTGAAGTTTTTTTGGCCAGCTGTTCATTCACAATCACCAAATGTCCTTGGGAGTCACTGTATTATATATAGATTGCTTAAAATAGAAAATATTAGGCATTTTGCCACATTTCAAAAAGAAACTCTTAACTGCTTAAGTATTTAACTGTTAAACTTTGACAGAGAGGAAGCCTTTTGTACTGTGAAGATTGCTTTATATAGTCCCATGAAGTCCCATGCTAATACAGCTCATAATTGTTTTCCATGGGGAAATATTGGCAGCATGTCAAAATAGTATCCGGATATGAAAATTCAGCAGACTCATGCTAGTGCCAAATAGCCATTAGTACACTTTATAGACAGTGTTGCCCAGCATCTACTAAACTAGTAGAAATAGAAGACAGACTAAGCTGGAAATTTGTTGGCTGTAGTGCTGTCATTTTAAATATAGTTTCAAATCAGTCAGTTGTCAGTTTGTGTGTAGGGTGGAGGGGAGTTTTTATCCATCTTCATAGGTAAAGGTAAAGGGACCCCTGACCATTAGGTCCAGTCGCAGACGACTCTGGGGTTGTGGTGCTCATCTCGCTTTACTGGCCAAGAGAGCTGGTGTACAGCTTCTGGGTCATGAGGCCAGCATGACTAAGCCGCTTCTGGCAAACCAGAGCAGCACATGGAAACGCCGTTTACCTTCCCGCCAGAGCGGTACCTATTTATCTACTTGCACTTTGACGTGCTTTCGAACTGCTAGGTTGGCAGGAGCAGGGACCGAGCAACAGAAGCTCACCCTGTCGCGGGGATTCGAACCGCCGACCTTCTGATCAGCAAGCCCTAGGCTCTGTGGTTTAGACCACAGTGCCACCCGCATCCCATCTTCATTGGTAAGTGATGTTAAACTTGCAAATAAGCATTTATGTGCTTGATAAGGAGACATGAGCTTTCAACATTCATTTACCTAAAGAGATGGGAGGGAGAAAATGTCATTCTGGGAGGAGTAATTTCACAAAGTAGCACATAGTCCAAGAATCACAGTCCCTTTGTATGAAGCAGTATGTGGCCAAGGAGGTCTCTCTCGTTTCTTTTTTAAGGTGGGTTTTGCAATAAACCCAAAAACGATGTGCAGGAATAGCATTGCAGTAGCTCTCTGTTCCATGACAATTTAGTAGTCATTATGTTGGACTTGGGCCTTATGGATTTAGGGTCAAATCTAACATTAGCAATAAACTCCCTAAGTAGCCCTGGGTAAGTATAATGGGTTGCTATAACTTGTAAATGATGAATGAGATGACAAAAGTATTGATTCACTTTAATGCTACAAGTGCATCTTTGCTCTCTGCATTTGATTAATATTGTTACATGCTAATTTAAAAAGGATGAAACATACAGCATTGCATGGAATTGTAATTCAGTATCTCTTGGGAGGTTTCCATTGGGGGTTGAAAAGGGAGATAAACTTCTACTCTCCACAGTCTTGTCAGAGAGTACTTAGTATAGTAGTTTTGATAATAAACACTTGCAGGATTTAACAGGGCCTGCCAGCTAGTATGGTTAGTTTTATAGTTCAAGTGGTAGATGTTCTTATGTTTCAAATCCTAGGGAAATTGTTATCTCTAGGCTTTAAAAGCAACAACACAATGATGCTATAGATACTGTTACACTGCACCCCAATCTCTGAGCCCTGTGAGATTCCAGGGGTTTGCCTATGGCACCCCACGGAATTGTGGTTGAGGAAGCTTTGAACAAGGTACTTTGTAGTTCAGGCTGCATGCGCAACATGCGGTAAAGCACATGGCTTCACCTAAACAATCCTGGGAACTGTAGTATATCCATCTCAGAGTTACAGTTCCCAGCACCCTTAACAACTACAGTGGTACCTCGGGTTACAGACACTTTGGGTTACAGACACTTCAGGTTACAGACTCCGCTAATCCAAAAATAGTACCTCGGGTTAAGAACTTTGCTTCAGGATAAGAACAGAAATCGTGCTCCGGCGGTGCTGCAGCGGCAACGGGAGGCCCCATTAGCTAAAGCGGTGCTTCAGGTTAAGAACAGTTTCAGGTTAAGAATGTATCTCCAGAACGAATTAAGTTCTTAACCCGAGGTACCACTGTAGTTTCCAGGATTCATTTTCCAACAGGCAGAAATGTGCTTTAAATGTATGGTCTGTATGCAATGGCATAAAAACGATAATGAAAGGAATGTGGTTTTAATGAATGAATAGCGAAATTAAAGAAGTTTTGAAATGAATGGAATAACAAAACTTTGTTTCCCCTCTCCCTTGCACACCCCTCATTACCAGCACAATATGATTACTCTGGCCAGTTCTCTCCCACCCCTACTCTTCGAGTTGATAATATGCAGTAATTCTCAGCACTTGCTGCAGTGTAGTGGATTTTGTTGCCTACAGGCCTAATGCTCATTGTTCTCTTGCTGGTCAGACTTGGAGCTACAGTTCAGCAGCAGCGGCAGACAGTACCAATGAATCTGCCATCGCCATGGGAAGAGGCACTGCTAAGAGTCTCTGGAGAACGGAAACAAGGAGCTGAAGTGTGCAAAAATAGCACTCGTCAGACTTCCTGATTTGCCGACCCAAAAGCAGCTATAATTTGTGCAGCAGAGGAAGAAACAGGAAGTGTGCCTGCCAAGAAAGCTAAAGAGTCTCAAGGTGAACGAGCCTTTCAGCTAATTATTGACAGAAGACAAGGCTGTCAATAACAGAGGGGAAACGGAATATAGGAAGCTGCCGTAAACCAAGACAGACAGGGACATTCCCAGCCCAGCTTGGAGCTGTTAGGGATTGAAACTGAGACCATCTGTGATGGTGTTTCTACTGAGCCACAGTCCTTCCTCAGACTGGCTTTCAGTACCAAAAAGTAAGGTCTTCTCAAGGAATAGCTTGACACATCCTGCCCAGGTCTTCAGATCTGCTACTGAAGCCCTTCCCCAATTGCCTTCAGGATCAGAAGAAGGCACAAGGGAGAGGGCTTTTTCAGTAGCGTTGCCCTGGTTTCCAAACTCTACAGGAAGGACAGGGTAGGACATTCGGGAGGTGGTGTCGCTATGTATGTCAAAGGGGGCACTGAATCTAGCAAGCTTAAAAAAAATTGGGTGGACTCCTCCACAGATTCATGGGTGGTGAAACCAGGTCCCAAAAGGAATTGAGTACAGAGGATGTGTTACTGTCCCACTGATCAATATACTCAGTGAGATCTTGAGATGAAGAACGAAATCAATGAAGCATCCAAAAGAGGAAATGTCATAGTAATGCGTAACATCAGCTACCTTCAAATAGACTGGCTTCATATGTGTTCCAGTCCCAACGAACAAATAAAATTTCTTGATATCCTACAGCTTTTACTCAGCTGATTTTTTCACAGTTAAATATGAGTGTGAGTCCCACTCGCCTCTTTTCAAAGTAGCTTGATAGCAGCAAGACAGAATGAGCTGTGCTCAGTTGACTGAGCATTCATCTCTGAGAGCTATGACAAAATTTCAATCATGAAAAGTCAGCTTACTTTTAGCTCTGCAAGGAAAAGATCTGTATATTTTGGAACCATACTCTGTCAAGTAGCAGGGGTTTTTTTTGGAGGCGGGAAATCAAGCACCATTAAATCAGTCATTTCCCCCTTTTATGTTAGGTTGGTCTTCACAAAGCATGGGTTTTGGCAGAGAATGGAATAATGAAATTATGTACTGTAGTTCACCTGCAAGTCACACTAGGGAGGGATGGAGACAGAACAAACTCATTGTGAATGTTGCAGGATCTTGCACCTTCTGAGAACGACTGTCTACCTATCCAATTACTTGGGAGCAAACTTCAGTGTTCTCTATGGCAACTGGAACTCCTAGAGCAAACCTGTATGAAGGTCTGTGGATCAAAAGTGCCACTAATTATTTGCAGTCCCATGGAGGGGATTATAAATATCCATTGCTTTGTGGCCCTTCCCACCTCTTTGTGAGAACATGTTTCATCATGCCCATCTGAGGAGGACATGCTATGGTGAGAGTGCCTGCACCCCAACACCTTCATTGGTTCTAAGTTTCAGGCCCATGTGGTGGAACTGGCGCCGCTTTTCCCAATCCATCGCAACTTTCAGTGTAAGAATTGCTGAGGGAGTGGGAAAAACTTTTGTGCTGTTGCTCTTAGGGCCAGACGAAGCACTGTGAAGGAGATGTATACATTCATTTAAAGTTTCTACAACTAGCGCCCATGTAGGGACCCAGTACAGATCAAGACTGTGGCATTAGATAAAGGAGATTCCTGTTCAGGTACATGTGTTAGCCTTAGTGAAGGATAAAGGCTGCTGCCACCGGCATTTCATATTGAATTCCAAGATACTACTTCAAAAGTATTTCCATTTAATAGTGGTGACACATCACAGGGTAATATTGTGTGTGTTTAGGAACTATTAAAACTTCTGGCTCAACTTACAGTATTACATATGTAACTATGGGCAGCATCAGCATAGGTTTGCCACCTTCCTCTCCTGAGGCCACAGAAATTGAGACAAGTACAGGCACATTCTGCCTGTAATTCCCAAGACACCACTCCCAAGTGTCCATGATAATATCTCAACAAAGGAGCTCGCACCCAATTTGGAAATGAGGTGACTGTCCTTGATGTTACAACTCTATCCCTCCCTATTCTATGCTGAGCTAGCACACATACAAGTCTGTCGGAAATCCCAGCCAAAGGAATGTCCAATACTTTTCCAGGTGTCATTTATGAGCCCAAAACAACTGATATACACTTTAAAACAACAAAAGATCTTCTTGGAACCTTAAGGAAGCAGAACCAGATCTAGTACAAGCTCCTGTTGAGATCGATATGGGTTTTAACATTGACGTGAGTGGCAACAGAATCTTCCCTAGGTTGCCTTTTGACATTTGTCAAAGTATATTTTCACACTTGGATTCAAAGCAACGCTTTGCTCACTTTAATCTAGAAGTGAATCCCACCTTTTCCTTGAAGAGATGTTACAACTTTGCACAGACCTCAGCCCTGACAGCATCTCACGTTACAAGCACTCCCTTGTTACTCATAGGGCTTCGGATGCCCTTATATGTGCAGCATGCTGGGCTGGTATATTACTTTATCTGTATTCATTCTAATGGGATGATGTAACACAGCTAATGCGTTTCCTACACACTGCAGTCTCCTCTGCCACTATTTCCCACAGAAACAATGATTCACAGTTATTGCAGCTGATTGTGTGGGTTATCTCACAGGCCTTTGTTCTATATTTTATGCAACAAGACAACTTTTATTCCTGCCGAAAGCCTTTTGCCTTTTCCTTCTGCCCCATGTTTGATGTGTCACTGAAAGGGCAAACGGTTTAAGGCAGAAATATTTTAAAGCCTAAGAATTTAACAAGATTGGTGGCAGAGGTACGCTTTTGAGGAGCCTGCCCCCACCTGAGTATGTTCAGGTTTTCATAATGTCATGTTTGCTGCCAGCAGCAGATTTGGGTGACTTCCCCTTCTCTGCAACACTTTGTGGACACACTTCTGCTGTTAGAATTGTAGAGTTGGAAGGGACCGCGACGGTCATCTAGTCCAACCCTCTGCAAAATGCAGGAATCTTTTTGCCCAACATAGGGTTCAAACCCATGACCCTGAAAGTAAGTGTCTCATGCCTCTACAGACTGAGCTGTTGCTCAAGAAATGTAAGAGGTGATGAGAGGTCGAAGCATCTGACACTATAGAGTGGGGGAGGGGCATTCCCCCCCCCGAAGGCCACTGGGGGGGGGCGCATGGCAGTGGTGGGCAGGGCCTGAGGGGAAAGTGGGCCGAGCAATGAACATACATTTTACCTCAGTCCATCAGGCTAGTTTCTAAACACACTCACACACCTTTCCAGGCAAGCAGGAGGCATTATCAGGGTTTGAACACACATTTCAGCCAGGGGAGGAAAAACACTTGTGAAGCAGCACTGGTTAGGAGCATGTCCTAAGGAGAGAGGGGGTGTGGCTAGGGAGAGTCCTGAGTGTTTGACAGATAGTCTTGGAGGGCTGCATTTGGGACTTCCGGGGTGGCGCCATCGGCAATGGTGGACTCCCTCTGAACTGGAGGGACTAGCTCTGCGCGAAACGGGTCTTTTCCGCTACGGCGAAGCGGGGACCCTTTTATAAATCACAGGCAGATGAAGCCTGTGACCATGGGACTCGGCGGGCACCCTTAGCGCCCCCCCAACCCGCAAAGGAACCCACTAACGGGCTCCGAAGCGAAGAGGGGGAAGTGGCGCGGTGCTGTGAGTCAACTGCTATTTCCGTGGAGCGAAGCCGCATACCTGTTGCCGGAGAGCGCTGCCTTTTTCCTGGGACAATTTGGCTTCTAAAATAAGCACCCCTGAGTACTTAAACTTTGAACAATTGGACTTTAAATAAGGACTTGCGAGCAGAAAGGAATTGGATTTGAAAATTTACTTCAATTTGGTACGAAACGGGAAGGTCTAAACAGGAAGTCAGCCTTCCGTTTTTTTTGTAGACAGAACAAAGCAAAGACAACGTAACTAGAGCTCAGAAAATCGCTTCTAAAGGATCGGCTTTCATCATTTAAAATCCTCAAACCCCCCTTCGGCAGCAGGAGAAGAAGGGGGATCTTTTTCGGACTGTTTAAACCTGCAGAAGTGAGTTTAAAGTAAAGTAACTTTCCACCGTCTTGATCCTGGAGCGGGGTGTCAGGACTGACGTTTGAAGCTCATTGACCAGAGACAAACGTTTTTGACAGATAGCTAAAAGAAGAGAAACATAGTGATTCCACTGTTTCCTTTCGCATTTTAAAGGAACAAATATTGACAAAATATCTCAAAAAAGAAACTTTGTTGCAAGAACAATTAGAAGTTTTCCCCCTAGAGGGAGACTGGGAAACTGTAACTAATTCCAGGGAGCTTGCAGCTGCCACAGATTACAATCGTGGGAAAAGGCTTGTGACCTTGTAGGACAATGTATTCAGAAGCTCTGTTGTGTGCTCTCTGCAAAATAAATGCTCTACTGGAACAGTTAACTGAGAAGACGGATTTGATGACTAATGCGGTCAGAATTTTTGAACAGGCAGTGGGAAACTATATGGAGCCCACCCAGGAATTAAATCAGGAGTGTGCCCTGACAGAACAGATGAGAGAAGAGGATGTTGCGGAATCTTGGGCACCAGAGATGGAGGGAGCTGCGGCCCAGCAGGAACATGAGCTTTTGGATTTGACAAATGAATTTGGAAAAAGCCAGATTAGGAAAGATAAAGTTTGGACTGATTTGGAAATGGGGGGTTGGATAGACCCCCCTATGCAGGGATGTTTGGACTTTCCGAGTCTGGCAATGGGCCGTGAGATGTCTGGAGCTGTGGGGGCTCTCAATTCTGGAGGGATTCTGAAACATGTTTTTAAATACTACATGGAGTTTAGTCTGGACTATGGAAAAGGGGCTGATTTGTTGAAAAGGGTCAAAAACATTACCAAGCTGGAGTTCCCACGAGTGAAAGGTGAATATGAAGAAGAGCTGTGGAAGGGACATGGAAGGGATTTAAGGGCCTCGGATATACGGTTACCAGGTTAATGCGCTAGATCGATGGGATAAAAAGGACTGACAAAACCCGGGACCAGGAGGAAGGGACGCTGGATGAAAATTGGATTGTTTCTATTTCTTTTTTTTTTTATCACTAGGATTGTTTTATAAAATTGATGACTGTTAGAAAAATGTTGGAACGAAATTACTTGGCTCTAGCAAAAATGTTTAAAGAATTAGGCAAGAATATTATGGTTATGAGAAGTGGGTAAAAATAAGATCTAAGTTTTAAGGTTTTTTATAAGATAAGATGAAAATAGATTAAGGTAATGTAATGACAGAATATTATGAAATATGGAAAGGATTTGCTGCGATAATTATTAACTGGGATACAAAAAAAAGGGAGGAGGAGGAGGTCAAAGAAAGAAGGTAATGAAAGTTGAAGATTTGAGAATATTGGTTTTATTTTTATCTGTTTGTGGTGTATTTTTGTTTTTTGAATTTGTATTGTTGGATGTGGTTTGTTTGTTTTTTTCTTTCTCTTTTTTTTTGTTTTTTCTTTCCCTGCTTTGTCTTTTTCTGTAATTTTAAAATTTTTCAATAGATATCTTTTTTTTTTAAAAAAAAAAAGGAGGGCTGCATTTGAGGCCTGAGGTCTCCTGGTGTAAGAGAAAATAACAGGCAACAAGCAAAGGATTCCAGCAATAGTGGGAGAAAGTCGTTGGAGGAGGTCAGTAGCTGGGAGCTGAGAACACGGTTGAGTAAACAACAGCAGCTCTTTGGCACCTGGGGCTGGTGTAAAATGGAAGGAAGAAAGAAAAAAACAACCCACCACGACTATATGTGAGATCTGCTTAGAAACAAAGAGAGAGGAGGAAGGCAATTTCTTTCCAAACTCTAAGCCAAGAAATGTGCTGCATGGAGGAAAGGTGAAGTATCAATGAAATAAATGAATAAATTACTGGGTTTCAAATTATTCCTCAGATATTAAGTTTGCAGGATGATTTGGGGGCAAGGCACAGTGTCTCAACCTCCAGCCCCACCCCGCCATGCTCCTTGAAGGAAGGGTGGGATAATAGATCAATAAAACTGTTGCATAGATGGATAATAAAAACAATCTGCTTTCACTTGGTAAGCTTTGTTGTTTTACAGCAAGACATTTGGCAGGAATGTATCAGCTAGCTCATCATAAAAACCGCACCTTTTCCCCTTCTTTGAATACATACTTTGAAAATAGCTTTGGGAGAGCAGGAGTGGGAAGTTATTAAACTTATTAAAATGCTTGTTGAAGACTACATGTGAACAACTATAAATGTACAGCTTATTTATTTGTGCATATAGGTACATAGGTTGCACATTCCTAGCATATAATATGTGAATGAAGACACACCCCCCCCCCCAGGGAGAAGCAGGTGAGCCCCAAGTAAAACCTGGGCTGCAGTTGCTCTAACCTCAGGAATCCTAAAAGTAAAAAGGGGAATTTACACTTACAGTGTTAAAAGGGATGGGGTTGTCCACCTTTGGTCCCCACCCAGCACTCAGTCTCACCTGCGCCCCCTGGAGGCTGCCAGCATGCGATAGCAGCTACACCCCAGGAATGACTTAAAATGGCTGGCTAAACTAGGTGAGTGTAGCCAATGGGTCTCAAACCCTCTGTGAATTAGGAAAGTCCCCTGCATGCAAAGACGGGCTCCAGCAGATTGAGCAGACGAGACCAATAGCTAATCCAACAGTCAAGAAGGCAGTTTCTGCAGATGCTAGAGGGAAGTAAGGAGCGTATTGGGCTCGTCAGCCTGGGAAGGTAGTCAATCTAGAAAAAGAAAAACTGATTCTAAACATCTGCTGCCTTTCTTCAGGAGAAGAAAAGGCTATGGCGTAAACCCTACACAAATCCAGAGAGGAGACCCTAAGGCAGTCGGGTGGCACCTTGCATGCCTCCTCCTGGCAACTCCTTCAGCCAAGCTGGTGCCAAATGTATTGCTCTGCTTTCCTTTAGACCACATTAGTGAGGCTGAGGAGGGGTCTTATTGTCTAGGCGGCCTAGGACCTCCATACATACAGTCCAGGCTTGCGCCCTGGGGAGGCCACTTTGCTGCTGCTAAATACAGTGGTTTGACTTCACCCCCAGAGGTGCACTCCATTGTCTCATGAGACGGATGGGTGCCAAGAGCAAAAGTTACAAGTTTCAAGGTGTCCGTGATGGTAGCTTATTTCCCTTTTATCAATGTACATAGGGTGTTTGTAGCATTATATAAATAAAAGCCAGGTCCCTGCCCCAAACCATGTACGATCTAAATTGAAATTGTGCGGGAGTTGGTGAGTGGACAATAACTGAAGGAGGGGGAGATTGGGGGAGGCAAGGGTGACAAGAGATTAGCACGAGCAAATCTAGTTTTGTGTGCTTAGGCCAAAGATGGGGTGCTGTTGTTGTCAACTGTAGATCCCACCAGCCCCAGTTAGCATGGCCAATGGTAAGGAATGGTATCAGTGGGGTGCAACAACATCTGGAGGACCATAGGTTCTCCCCCAAAAAAACTTTGTTCATGTTACTTACAGAAAGCCTGTTTAACGAGCATGCAGCCTGGTTTGTTAGACAGTACTATTAAGCACGTATCTCAATTTGCTTGTTATCAAGCGAATGTTATTGCCACGTTTTGCTGTCCATTCCCCAATCACTTTCCTTCTTCCAAAGGGTCAGTTATTTGCGGGGATTAGGGTTTGTTGCACAAGAGCACCCAATCAGCTTCAACTGAGCAGCCTGAATTTGCCAAGATGTGATTGAATCCCACCAGAAAATAGTGCCAGATGCGAAAGGAGCAAGAGATTTCGGTGTTCCGAGATGGAGTCCCAAGTATACAGATGTAAGTAGGCAGGGGAGAAGGGGCAGAGTTCCTTCAGGGAGCAGGAGGGTGATGACTAATGCAGAAGACAGGGGGAAAGGGGGTTTGAAATCCTACCTTAATCCCTAGAATAAAACACCCACAGTGAGTCAAGATTAGTGATGCATCTCTTAGGAGTCTTTGCATCTCTTATGAATGCTTTGACATTCTCCTTGGTCTGATGGCAGTAATCCTCCCCTGGAATTGCCTTAACTTGTTGCTGTGATTATCTTCTGCCCAAATTGCTTCTGCAGTTGAATGTTAATAGCATGTTCTGTTGTGCACCAAGCCTGCACTGGAAAACAACTGTTTTCCAGGTTGTTATGGTGAGCAGGATTCCTACAGGTTTATTTCCTTGGATTTCTTCCTTCCTTCTCTAACAATTTGCTACCTTTAAATGGGTGGGGACATGGAGGCAAATGCGCTCACCTCTCTCCACCCTCATGTCTCAAATGCAGATTACTTTTCATGCACCTTGAATTTTGTGGCCAGCTAAGGTTAAGGAACTTAAGGTAGTTCTTAAGGAACAATAAGCTATGTTTTGCTTGCCTGCAGGGAAATTTATTGCAAGCCACTTTAGTCATGATGATGTTTTTGAGTGATGGTCTCTCTTCTTCTTCTTCTTCTTCTTCTTCTTCTTCTTCTTCTTCTTCTTCTTTTTCTTCTAGGATTTGGATAACAGCCAGTAAATTGTTCAGCAAGACGTTTTGCTTTTCTGAATGAGGCCATATCCCAGTACTGCGTAGAAGTCTTCCTCAGCTTACAGCAGTGCTTTTTAATTAATTTATTTTAATGTCCAGATTGAAACTTGAGGCTGGGATCTATCATACACAGGAGCTTCCTGATCCAGACTCTCATTGTCATAGTTCGAAACCCTTTTCTGATCTGTAGTTAACATCTGTTTTCTCTTCCCACCTCCAGCTTTCCTGGGTGGGAGGAATACCCAGAGAAATGTGAGAGGGCCTCCATTTGGACGTGTGCTAGGAACAACCAATTGCTTTCTTATGCAATATGTTTACACAATATTTATATTCATATCAGTTTGACATTATCCCGTTGTGTGGTCTCCTCATCCATCACGCCATCTGCACAAATTGCTGCCATTAAGAAAACAACTCTGCTTTTGACTTATCGCAGAAGCAATGGAAGAACTGCAAAAACGGCTGTTGAAATCTCACCATACAGGAGAGACCGTGAAGAAGGAGGCCTTGTTCTTTGGTAGGATGGCTTTGAAATGCAGCCATGCTTGTATGTAACATGGTTTATGCGTAAGAAGAAACTCAGTCCTCGGGGTGACAAAAGGAAGATGTTAAAAGTAGCAAGAGAAGACCGATAGATTTCCTAGAAAAGACCAAAATCACCTCCCAAGAAACTTAAGGAAAAACATAATAGACCAGTGACATCAGATGTTGCAATATTTTCAAATCCATAGTTTTCCACAAAAGAACAAAATTTAAAACATTGATTCAATAAGCTTTGGTTCATCAAGCCTACTCCTCTTAAGTCTTATTGTAGGGTCTTCCTATAGCTTGATTTCTAGAATTAATGACACTGCTGACATCCAAAGAAAACACCGGCTATACAGTGGTACTTGGTTACCGAACGGCTTAGTTGTTGAACAAATTGGCTCCCAAACCCCGCAAACCCGGAAGTAAGTGTTCCAGTTTGTGAACGTTTTTCGGAAGCCGAATGTCTGACATGGCTTCCGCGGCTTCCAATTGAGTGCAGGAAGCTCCTGCAGCCAATCATAAGCCGCACCTTGGTTTTCGAATGGTTTCGGGAGTCGAATGGACTCCCGGAATGGATTAAGTTCAAGAACCAAGGTGCCACTGTACACATTTCAGGGGAAGGTTTTACTTCAGTTTTGAACTGACTGTGACAGTATGGATAGAAAATTTGGAGCAATATATGAGCAAAACATCATTGTGCATAACATACAAAGAGAATGCTTGTAAGGCTGAAATGCTGTTCGTCTTTGATACGGAAGGAGGGGGCATGTCTTCTTCACCTCCTTCTTCGCTACAATATATCCATTTATTTCCAATTGTCAATGTCAAAAGGGACTAAAATCTATAAAATTCATAGAAAATCAACGTGCCAATTTGCTCAATTTCTCTAGGACTCCATGACACCTCCCCTGTCCTCCATAATCCCTCAAGCAAGGTGTCAAGACCCTAATCTTGTCAAATCACTCTGCCAAGCCTTTCTGCCGGGCAAGGCCAGGTAGCAGACCATGCATACATGGACCATTGTCTTCTCATCAGGTACTCAGGATGTGCTTATCTGCGCATATCTCCAGCTCTGCATATTCCCCCCTCCCTCCTCCATATGTTAATCCTGTGTTACCCAACCTCTTCTTAATGTATTCATGATGTAATCTGTGTAACCCAACCTCTTCTTAATGTATTCATGATGTAATCTGTGTAACCCAACCTCTTCTTAATGTATTCATGATGTAACTGGGATGTATTTTGCACTGTATTCTGGGACATGGAGGGAAATTTCAAAAGTTCATGTCACCCCTTTCTCGCTGTTCAATCTCGCCTTGAACCTGTTGCGCAATAAACTTGGATCTTCTGCAGTTTGCTCCTGTCTCTGGCTGAGCTCATTTTCTTCCGCAGGGACCTGCGGACCTAGTCCGACGAGCTGGGTGGCAGAGTAGCCCCGCACCCAGATTTTACCGTAACAGTTGGCGCCCCACGTGGGGCATGCGGTTCTCCCGAAATCTTCAGCCGGCTCCGGGCCATTTTGCCTGGGAAGATCCTTTTGGACCCCCGGCCATCTTCCGGGTGGTAATCGAAAGCCCCAGGAGTTCAGCCGGGGAGCAAAGAGGGATCCAGCCGGCTTATTCATCGATCCCGGGATCACCGTTGAAGACGCGTGAGTATAAGGAAAAAGAAATCCAGTGCACTGGTGGGTAGGGGGTGGTAATCTCCTGGCAACTGAATTCTCTGCCCTCCTCTCTATCGCTCCTTCTTACCTTTCTCTTGGTCCGGTTAGTGAGAGAGACCAGATTTTACCGTAACAGTTTTTGAAAAGAAAGAATACTTCTGGGAAATGGTGAGGTTAAAGACAGGAAATTGAGATACTGCCTTCTACACCAGGAGTCTTCCAGTCAGGGAATGGGATTTTGAAAAGAAGTCAGCTTTCAGAACAAGTAGTGATAACCAATGTTAGTCATCCTTGGAAAAGATCTGCTGAAACCAAAAGATTAAACTTAAGCCCATTGATGTCAATAAGTGTACTCTGTGTATGACTTAGTTGGCTATCACTCAAATAGTCTTTACGGGTCTTGAGGAATCAGCTAATGAAACCAGAGGGAATCTGCTTCCACCGGGTTGCTCCCTTCTGATCTTTGGGATGCCAAGTGAATCCTGGTATCACTCCTTTAAGGCATTCCTTTCAGTGACTCTTGGGATGCATCTGGGCGTAACTATAAATTATAATTTATCATGACATGAATGAAGCTAGGCCAGTCTAGGCTTGTGCACTCCTGCTCCCCTCTCTTTCTCTGGGCTGGCTGTGAAAAGGAGATTTCAAGGTTTTGCTTCTGTTTTTCGAACTAATCACAGTTTAGCATTATGTCAAAAACTGGACAAACTGTGGTGAGCCTTCGAGCTACGGTTTACTGAAACAAGCCAACTAAAAAACCTTGGGCTGTGTACACAATACATTTTATTCTAGAATCAATGAAGACTGAATAGGTGTGTTTTTTCTACACATTCTAGATCTATCACATATTTTTAAGTAGGGGATCCCTATTCCCTTCAAAGAGTTACAATTCCCAGAATGGCTTAACAACCAGTCCCTCTTCCCAGGGAACACTGGGAATTGTACCTCTGTGTGGGTAAAAGGGTATCCTAACAACTCTCATTTCCCTTAATAAACTACAGTTCCCATAATGCTTTGGGGGAAGCCATGACTATTAAAGTGGTATAATAGTGCTTTACATTTATGGTGTGGAAGTAGCAAATTGTTACTTTTAATCATAAGTAAAGTCTGAATGACTGGAGGGGGAAGGGTTGCTAACATGGTGGGGAACTGGGGTGGGGGAGAAAATAGATTTGGTTTGCATTTCAATTAGAATATGCAAAAATTGCACTTTTTCAAATCAATACGCTAACCAAAATCCTTCAAAATTCATACTTTTATGATGCAGTTCTCCAACAAAGCAGTGTGTATAAAATGCAAATATTAGTGATTAAATGTACAAAAATACGCTCTGCAGTATTCATTGACTAAGTCCTGTCCGTGCAATGACTACCACTAGCACAATGGGACTTTCCCTTCTCCCACCCCCACATGCCCCCCTCCCCAAAACTACTCCAGAGGGTTGGAGGAATCCCTAGAACAGATTTGGAGGTGAGGAGGTGAGGAGAGGGGGAGAAAGTTCTATTGCATAAGTAGAAAATCCTTGCACTGATGGTACCTTCACCTTAGTGCTACACTGGATTCTACCACACACACACACACATATATATATATATATGGGGAAATTGCTTGCAAAAATGAGTGTATGAGTCAAAAGTGCATTAAAAAAATATGTTCATTAGGAGAAATATGCACTACAAATACATCCAAGGAATGGAAGGCAGTATTTGTAGAGCCAGGGAATCATCCCCAGCATGTTTCTTCATCCTGAAACACGGATACCACTGAAAAGAGACTCCTCTTCATCATAACAGAAACTTGCCCAATATTCACTGAAGTGTGGGTGGGTTCCCACGAGACAAGACACAGCAATAACAGCAAGACCCTTTATTGAACTGGGAAACCGGGGTAAAGCTACTGCTTGTATACATTCCTGAAAGCCTGGGCCACTCCCACTCTCAACATGATTGGCTGTCTAAACTTCCAAGCTGCGAATCACGACTCAGAGTTCAAGGGCCAATGGCAGAGGCCCAAATCCTGAAATGTTCTGTGTATTGAATCAGAACACAGGAGCTCAGAATCCTTAGTCCAGACCCAAGCTCAGGCACAAATCACTGAATACATAACATTTATCCACTTTGCATACACCCACAAGAGTGGGGGTGGGGAGGAAATATGTTTGAAGCAGTCTTCAGTTATGAGCCTTCCATCTTTTATATGTTTCCAGCCATCAGCAGAGTGCAAAGCAATTTGTCTTTTTGCCTATGATTTACGATGCAGCGGCAGAACCAATGCCGACATGCATTCGGAATAAAAAGCATGATTACAGTGTCTTGTGAGTTTTAGTTCAGGACCCATTACCAGTGGAAGAAAGACATCAACGAGCCATTTCATCACACAGACGTAGCAAATCAAACCACCATTATAACAATTCAGAAAATGGCTAAAACACATCAAGCCACGTTAAATTTCCTTGTCAGTTGTGATCTGCCTCAACGTTTTAATTGGCCAAAAATTCCAAAATGTATGCAGCAAGATAAATTTAATTCTGATAAATAACAACAACAACAACAAAACCCATTATTTGTTTTGCAATAAAACTGCAGTAGTTTCCTGAGAGCTACTATTTAATCAAAGTGTTCCAATCATTTGCACAGTACCTGTCAGTCGTCCCGATGTTTGGTTGTGGAGTGTGATATCTAGTCATATTAAGAGACACTGGAGATGCAAAAACCATTGCGTGTAGTGGGTAATTATTTTTGAAGATCCGCTTTGTACCATGTAATGCTATTCTTTGCTTTTCAAGAGAAGATTGCGTAAATGGAATTCACCAATGCTGAATTGAAAACAGAGGAGTATTATAATAAAAAAGATGGCTCTGGGAAATAATCAGAGTTGGGATCATCCTGGGCCTTAGATTAAATCAGGGATGAGGCGTCTGTGCCACTCTTTATTTTTTATTTATTTAGGACTGCTACTCCCCTCATGCCTAACCACTGACCATGCTGGCTAGAGCTGATGGGAACTCTAGTGCAATGACACCTCTAGGATCACAGGTTCCCCACCCAGGCTAAATAATGGCAACATATTCTAAACTTTATTTTCTGACAATAATTTGCATTTTTTTTTAAAGACAGTGGTACCTCAGGTTACATACGCTTCAGGTTACAGACTCCGCTAACCCAGAAATAGTACCTCGGGTTAAGAACTTTGCTTCAGGATGAGAGCAGAAATTGTGCTCCGGCGGTGCGGTGGCAGCAGGAGGCCCCATTAGCTAAAGCGGTGCTTCAGGTTAAGAACAGTTTCAGGTTAAGAACGGACCTCCGGAATGAATTAAGTACTTAACCCGAGGTACCACTGTACAGACTTGATGATAAAATACAGTGGTACCTCGGGTTAAGAACTTAATTTTCAGATGGTATTTAACTCCAAGTAAGCTTGCTAAGATGTATAAATCTGAATCAGATATGGTAAGTGCTGGAGATACAAAGAGGTGGAGGAAACGTTCTTTCATATGTGGTGGACTTGTAAAAGAGTACAGTGGTACCTCAGGTTAAGTACTTAATTCGTTTCAGAGGTCCGTACTTAACCTGAAATTGTTCTTAACCTGAAGCACCACTTTAGCTAATGAGGCCTCCTGCTGCTGCCACGCCGCCGGAGCCCAATTTCTGTTCTCATCCTGAAGCAAAGTTCTTAACCTGAAGCACTATTTCTGGGTTAGCAAAGTCTGTAACCTGAAGCGTATGTAACCTGATGTACCACTGTATTGGGAAATGATCCATAATGAATTGGGGGGAAATGTTTAAAAGTACTCCCTCCCCCCCAAACCAGAGTCCTTTCTGTTGGGGATAATTCAGACTGAAATTCCCAGGTGTCAAAAAAGGTTATTTATGTATGCCACTACTGCAGCCTGAGTTTTATTAGCCCAAAAATGGAAAACAAGTGAGGTCCCAACCAAAGAAGAATGGCAACTTAAGTTGACAGAATATGCACAACTTGCAGACTTAACATATAGAATAAGAGAACAAGAAGAACATACGTTTAAAGAAGATTGGAAAACGTTTATTAATTATTTGGGAAATAATTGTGAACAGCTGAAAACGCTGGCAGCATTAAGATAAATTCAACAGTGTAAACAAGTTTTGATGGATGCAATAATGGAATACTGAATAGTATAGTTTTTGTAAGATACGCAGGGATTTGTGATATGTAAAAGGAACCATGGTAAGGGAAGAAGGGAAGTCATTGATACTTTAAGGATGTAAAGTGAGTGTTTTAAATTGTAAAACAGAAGGGTGCTGCGGACCAGCCACTTACCAGTGTTTCCTGATTTAAATGCAGGGGTGATGTGCTCCAGTTCTGGATAGTAGGGAGTCACACAGCCCGAAACCCAAACACTTGAAGCCTAAGGAAAGAAAGGTGGCTTGAGAAACAGAAGGGGCTTGCTAGAATAGGAGCTTGCTGGTGTTTCCCCACATAGTTTTTCTCTTAAAAGGATCCTGGAGCATTCCCACCACTGGCTTGGTTGCTGCCACTCTGTGTAGTAATAAATGAACTATCAGAGGGAGTATTGGTATTGCATGGTCCCAGTCTGAGGCTATTACCATTTCACCTCATCATCTTGGAAAATGCAATGCTTGTAATGTAAAAACAACAGTGATGCTTTGAGGGATGACTTGCAGACTGTGTACACCAAACGAGAGAGAAATGCTCATTCATTGGACAAAAAGGGGAATTGTGCCATAAGACCCGAGCACCGCCCTAGAAGGGCGAAGCAGCGTAAGTAAGGTGGCAAAGGAACTGACATATTCTGTGGGATTTGTTATGTTTTAATTATCCTGCTCTTCTTCGGAGAGGAATTGCCATAGCAACTCTTCTGTTGCATAACTCTGCCTACTTTTCTTCTCCTTACCGATTCCAGAACAAAGATGTTAACTGTGGTTTATTTTAACTACTGTACTTGTTTAAACTACTGTACTTGTTTAAAGGACGCAGGCTTGCCAATCAGAAGGTCGGCGGTTCGAATCCCCGTGACGGGGTGAGCTCCCGTTGCTCGGTCCCTGCTCCTGCCAACCTAGCAGTTCGAAAGCACGTCAAAGTGCAAGTAGATAAATAGGTACCGCTCTGGCGGGAAGGTAAACAGCATTTCTGTGCGCTGCTCTGATTCACCAGAAGCGGCTTAGTCATGCTGGCCACATGACCCGGAAGAACGTATAGAAGCACATGCTTATAGCAAATGGAAGATCCCTTTCATTTCTGGAAGAGGTTTTTCATAGGGGTAGAGGAAGGAGGAGGAAATGACCAAAATTGCTTTCCCCAGGCAGCTGAGTTTTACTCATGGGAACTCTGCCCCCCCCGAATATTAATATCCAATAGACCTGGCCATTTTCATGCAGTTTCATCTAGTCATAATTAGTGGCCACCAGCTAGAGTCTAGTTTTGAAAGTATCATTGTAAAAGATGTTGGAATTGAAGCTTTATGTGCTCTCAAGAGTAAAAGGGAAATGTATTTGGCAAAGCAGACATCTTGGGAAAGAAGGAAGCAGTGTCACTTCCAGACAACCTGTTTATTGGGCATTGACTTTGATTTATTTGTGGGGAGGTTAGATGTTTTCTCCTGCTCCGGAGGCTAGGAGCCGAACCAATGGATTCAAGTTACAAGAAAGGAGATTCCGACTAAACATCTGGAATAACTTTCTGACAATAAGAACTGTTGGACACTGGAACAGATTTTCATAAGAGGCAGTGGACTCTCCTTCCTTGGAGGTTTTTAAGCAGAGGTTGGATGGGCACCAGTCATGTATGATCTAGGTGAGATTCCTGCATTGCAGGGGGTTGAACTAAATTAAGGTTACCAGATTTTTTTCAAAGAATCCAGGGACACTTTTTTTGAAAAGAGAAAAAAAAACATTTAAAAAATAATTATTATTTTTTAAAGAGAAGTAATATCTTCTCTTCTGTGGTCTCCTCTGTTGTGTGACCTTCCTCTGGGCCCCGGCCTGCTCTCTTGGAGTGCTAGCCGCCACGGAATAGGCTCTGGTCAGTCCTGGGCTCGGCCACGTGTCCTTGCCCTCCCGGTGCTCTCCTACTCATGTTAAACAAGTGTTAATCCACACTTTCCAGCACATTTTCCTGTCACTAACAAAACTGGTTGACATATAATTAAAAGTTTGGGGACTTACCAGTATTGTCAGTCCACCTTTGCGTTCCTTTTGAATTCTGAGTATCTATGAAAATGCAGGAAGAAGAAAAGTGAGTCGCACCTACATTTATTCAAGGCATAGAGTCACAGAGTTGGAAGGGACCCTGTGGATCATCCAGTGCAGTATTTTCAAACTTAGGCCTGTTTTGGGACTACAATTCCCATCATCCCTGACCACTGGTTCTGCCAGCTAGGGATCATGAGAGTTGTAGTCCAACAACAGCTGGCGACCGAAGTTTGGGAAACACTGATCTTACTAGAGAAGGTAAAGGTAAAGGGACCCCTGACCGTTTGGTCTAGTCGTGACCGACTCTGGTGTTGCGGCACTCATCTAGCTTTACTGGCTGAGAGAGCCACCATACAGCTTCCAGGTCATGTGGCCAGCATGACTAAGCCACTTCTGGCGAACCAGAGCAGTGCATGGAAACGCCGTTTACCTTCCCGCTGGAGAAGTACCTATTTATCTACTTGCACTCTGACGTGCTTTCGAACTGCTAGGTTGGCAGGAGCAGGGACCGAGCAACAGGAGCTCACCCCGTCACAGGGATTCAAACCGCCAACCTTCTGATCGGCAAGTCCTAGGCTCTGTGGTTTAACCCACAGTGCCACCTGCATCCCTTACTAGAGAAGGTAGGGCTCCTTTAATTAAAGCAGCACCTTGCAATACTAGCAGATCTAATACTACTACGATATAAGGATGTAGGCTCAGTTTGTCCCTTGCTGAAGTCACTTCAGACTCTGGGTCTTTCCACGGAATACGCTACCAACTCAAAAGTCTTGGTTAAAGACTAACACATTTATTGTGGCATGTTTAGTGGACTTTTTTGTTCACTTCCACCTGCCAGGTGAAAAAAAGAAAGGCAGGTCCTGTATTTTAATCAGGCAAACATTCAACAGGTTGAAGCACTCTCTTCATGGCTGCATCCTCCTGTCATGTGGCTGGGAACAGTACAGAGACTTACCAAGTCGGTAGCAGGGAGTAGTGATTTAAATGTAATTTGGCATATAGCAAACCAGACGTTAGAGGTTGTTTATCTAAACAACTTTGAAGTGATGCAGGTGGGAGAGAAATCCTTTCTGAAGGCCTTGCATGTTTACATGCCACAATTAATGCGGTATTTTACGGCAAGCGATAATCTTCAATTAGCATGCTTTAATAATGAGCATGTAATCAAGACTTAGTCAATAATCTTCCACTAATTATATGGGACTTCAACTACTAAACCCTCCCTAAATCTTCATGGTATTTCAATCTCGAGAAATGGTATTTCATGGTATTTCAATATCGTCTTAACAATTCCATGTTGTCATTGCAGTGGCCTTTTGTTCCCGGGCTTATAAAATGTTTAAAAGCCAAGATTTCAGCCAAGCCACACCTGAGCCAATCCTCATAATTGTATCACCTTCCCCACCTCATACTATTTGCATTTTTTTAAAAAAAAAATCCCTCATGTTAAATGCAAAAGAAGAATTTAGTATCAAGTCTAGTTATACCCTAAAGACAAATGCTTCAATTGGTTGATGGTGCTCAGTTAAATGTGGTAGTGTAAGAAGGGTGTGCATGGAAATTAAGCAATCCTGCTACCCTTGTTGCTCTGTTTCATACCTCAGGAAAAGAAAGCTAACTTGTCATGAGAACATTTGATGTCACTGTAGCTTAGAAACTGAAACAGACTTCTTATCCTCAGCATGAATGCATCTCCCCCACCCTGGAGGCAATTAGAACGTCAGCCTGATCATCACAATGACAGACATTGCAGTCCGAAGTCATCCTTCCAGATGTTTCCGACTCCTAACTTCCATCAGCCCCAGCTGTCACGGCCATTTTGGTCTCTTAACTCCCTTCAGCTGCAGCCAACACAATAGGGTTGGCTAGGGCTCATGGGAATTGTAGCCCAAAACACCTTGAGGGCACCAGGTTGGCGAAAGGTGTGTTAGATGCTGACAGCTGCTAATAGCCATGCAACAGTGTTGACACCAGCAATGTATGACATCTCAGCTTTCAAGCACTGACTGTGTATGAGCATTATTTTGTTAATTTCATTCAACCCAAAATTTCATGAGGGGCCGTGTTCGAAAGGAATCCTTCCTTTGCAGAACCATGCTTCAAGGATCCTCTGGTCTTTTGCATCTGCCCAACCTTGATCACAGCAAGAATGGGCATTGCTTACGCTGGCTAACAGTCAGGGGAAGATGGGAGTTGTAGTCCACAAACACTTGGAAGTCCACTCAGACTCTTGCATCCTGGTTCTATGGCCTTCTTGTGGAATATCTTGTATGGTTCCTGTTGAGAGCTATTATGATCAACTTTCAGAGCAAAACTACATGGCAGCCCCGCCCAGGCAGCTACTTGAAAGAACACTGGGCTCTTTAAGAGGGGTTTTAACCCTTTCATCTGTTAATAATTGCTCCCACCACCCACCCCAAACCGGGATGTTGGAAAAGCCGGAGAGATGGGTGAATCGTAATGGATCCCTTTATGAAGAAAAGGCGGCCCGCTACCTACATAAGGGCTCTCTTATAACAACTGTGTTTAGGATTGCAGCCACATGGCCTGCTGACAAGAATTTTTTAGGCTGTGATCCTGCAACCAGCTTGGCTGGTGGGAAATCCTCATGAATTCAGACGGAGCCTGCTTGAGGGGACGCACACAGAATTGCCTTGCTAAAGGACAGAAAATTTTTATACAAATATATTGTTGCATTTATGTTTTTGTACAGAAAAAGAAAAAGAAGAGCATAATCAGGGTTAATAATGTGGATAATGCAGAGATTTCCTTTCTAAAATATCCTCGTGTGTATGTAACCCCTGTCATTATTTATTACTACTGCTACTACATGACTTTTCTTTAGAAGGTTTTTCTCCATTCCGCCTTTTCCACCATCCCAGCTTGGGGGAGGATGTGTGGCAGTGGAGGGTGGGAAAGATGATTAGCAGAGGAAAGGGTTTTAAAAACCCTCCCCCAGAGCCCCCATCTTCTTCCAAAACAGCCGAACGCCTTGAGACCGGATTGAGTGCGGAAGGCGCGGGGTTGGCGCGCGATTGCACCCGGGGAAATCCTAGCGCCGTCGGAGAAAAGGGAAGCAGCTTCGCAGTGGGGCAACAGCCACTTTCTTCTTCCAGAGGATGGAAGCCGTAGCCCAGTACGATTTCCAACCCCGCAACTGGGACGAGCTCAGCTTCCGACGGGGCGACCTCCTGAAGGTCTTGGAGAGAGATTCCGAGCCTCGCTGGGCCAACGCGGAGCGGGGCGGGCGCGAGGGCCTCATCCCCGAGAACCGCATCGCCTTCAAGCCCCACCCCTGGTTTTGGGGCAAGCTCCCGCGGGACATCGCCGACGAGGCGTTGGCCAGGCAGAGCTTCGACGGCGCGTTCATGATCCGCGAGAGCGAGAGCGCTCCGGGCGGCTTCTCGCTCTCGGTCAAGACGGGGCCCGACGTGCAGCACTTCAGGGTCTTCCGAGACTTGAGCGGGCACTACTACCTCGGCGCGGCCGCCTTCAACTCTCTGAACGAGCTGGTGCAGCACCATCGGACGACCTCCGTCTCCCGGGACAGAGTCATCCTCCTGCGGGACATGGAGCAGGGCCCTCGGTACCCGACCTACGTGCGGGCGCTCTTTGACTTCCGGCCTCAAATGGCGTGCGAGCTGGGCTTCCGACGTGGAGATGTCATTCGGATCCTGGACGATTCCGACCCCAACTGGTGGAAAGGAGCCTGCGAAGGGCGGAGGGGCATGCTGCCCCACAACTTCGTGGCCCCAGTGAAATGGGATGGGTGTAGCACCGGTGGTGGTGATGCTGGCGTGCGGGAGAGGGGATACACTTGGCCTTCCACCTCCCATCAGCTCTGACCATTGGGCATGCTGGCTGGGGCTGAAGGGAGTTGTAGGTGGGCTTCCTCTGGAGGAAAGGGGAAGCAAACAGATTCCACACCCCCTGGCTTAAACACACACACACACACACACACACACACACACACATGTCTTAACTGGCACCAATTCACTGGACTCCTGCGATAAACAAGTGTACCAGTCGGTTTATCCTGTGCATGGATTTCAGTCTTCTTTTAAAGTCCGTTATGAGCTGCTCTGAAAGGATTAGAGGTGAGGAAGGTGGAGAGAGAGGGTCTCCCCTTTGCTCGCCCACCCTGCCAAGTCACAGGGCTGTTTTGAGACATTTTGGACAATAGCCAGATCAACTACAAGGACAGTTGTTTCCTCTCTTCTTAAATTTGTGGTTGAACACATTCTGGTATTTATTTATTTTTTCCACAAAGCTGTGTTGTTTTTAAAAGTTTCAGAAGGCGGTCCAGAGCTTTTCAGGTTTCGTTGTCCCCTCATTTGTGTAAATTCTTTTTAGCGGGTGATGGAGAGAAACGCAAGTTTTAGCATGAAATAAATCGACCAGGTGGTACTTCATAAAACGTTTTGTAAGTATCTGATCTTTGTGACCAAGTGGGGAATGGCGAAATCTCTTCCGTATGGATTGGCTATTTGTGAAAAAGAGGCCTATTTGAGCAGAGTGTTTCCTTGCAGCAGAGGCAATGTAAAACAGCTTGGGCATTTTCTTTTCATTCAGGCAGCCTCTTTTCATTCATTATTCTCATGTGGAATAGGTGGGTGACTTATTGGTTGGAGTCACCATCATTCCTAGGCTCTTCTCTTCTCAGCAGCCAGCAATCTGTGGTTTACTGGACAGCTAGGAGCAATGAAATGGGAGAAAACATGGCTAGAGCATATAATGATGAAGATCTCATGAGGGATCACCTTTTCTGCCTCAGTATTAATAATAATAATAATAATAATAATAATAATAATAATGTAATTTTATTATTTATACCCCGTCCATCTGGCTGGGTTTCCCAGCAGCAAAGTAACAGCAGCAAAGTAAAATTACTTCTGTGCTAAGAAGGGCTGGTGAGAACTCTTTCCCATCTGACCATCAAGTGGGTAATTTAGAACACAGACCCTGGAGAAATATTGGGGGAAGCATTGCAGAACAACTGCTAAAGCAGAATGGTGTGTGGATGGGCCAGTAGAAACCCAACACCAATTCACTATTACTGCATCAGTAGAATATTGCAGAATATACCCACAAAAATCACAGGGACCACAGGATTGCAGGAGTGGATGGGTATGTACACACACACACACACACACACACACACGCACCCCCTCCAAATTACATAATTGCAATTGGTATGTTTTCACATAAGACCCACTTTTCCTCACAAAAGCAACATTTCACTTTCTGCACATGAATGTCTCCTGCCCTGAAATAAAACAATACTGTTGAATGTTTTACTTTTTAAAAATGAGTGGGGAACCTTCAGCCCATAGACCAAGATTGTTGGACCATGAGGCTATTTTCCCCCTAAACCCTGCCTGCCTGCCAGTCAGCTGACATCACTGGGTAAGGGCAGTTGATGGGTCTGGGGGCTGGGGTTCCACCCTGCTGGGGTGCTGCTTCACCAGTGCGTTTGTTTGGGGTTTGCCTCCTTGTCTTTTTCTCATTTGAATTGTTGCTGCCCCCCCCCCCGCTTTTAAAGGAAAATGAATTTCCCCTTCTGGGGGTTCACATACGATGCTGTAACCACTTGGCAACTGCAATTTCTTTCCATAGGTATTTGCTTTAAAGCCTTCAAAAGTACAGAATCTGACTGGATCGCTGCTTCTTCCCCAGTCCATGAATAACGCTTTGTAAATACTTTGTGAAGTTGTTCAAATATATCCCGGCCAAGTGCATGGCTCATCAAGTGCAGAAGAGGCCTCCCTGCCTCTGGCTCTTCGATAAAAATGTTCAGACGGTCTGATCCATCTGCTGACTCCCAGTTTCTGACTGAAGCTTTGCAAACAGCCTAGGGATGTGGTGTGGTTACGCCTCTCTGTGGATTCACTCGAGTATAATTAATATGCTTTCTTGCAGGCAGATCTGTTAACAATTTAAAGCACACAGTTTCGAGAGTAATACCCCAGAGGGCAGTCGGGCAATAGCATTGCTGTGGATATCTCTGCTTGTTTTGTGGCTCAAGAGAAGGAAGCAGCCCTTCGTGTTTTAGTAATTTGTGTCCTATTGTGAGGGGGGTAACAGTTCAAGGCTGTTACACATCCCGTTCAGTTCTTAAGAGTTCCCCATTCGCCTTTCTTCCAGGGCATTTACACGCTGCAAAACACTGCTAGCACAAACTTGTCCCCAGTATGTTTGTGGCAGAGCAGACTGTGCATGCTCAAAGCTGCTTTGGCTCCTTTTACTTGAGTGCAAAGTGCTTTTGTAGGGTAGGCAAGGTAAAAAGTACTCTGCCTATCTTTCTCTATGGCAGGCATAGGCAAACTCGGCCCTCCAGATGTTTTTAAGACTACAACTCCCATCACTCCTGACCACTGATCCTGTTAACTAGGGATGATGGGAGTTGTAGTCCCAAAACATCTGGAGGGCCGAGTTTGCCTATGCCTGTTCTATGGCCATTTAAAAACATAATGTTTAGGCACATGCAATCCTTTGAAATGGTGGCAGCAGAGAAATTGGGCCCTTCCAGACAACCTGTTTGTTGAGCACTCATCCTGATTTACCGGTACTTGCAGAAAGCTTATGTGGAGGTTAGATTTTATACAGATGTCTGTTTTGAGGAGCGGGGAACAGGGGAGAACAAGATTCTCACCCCACAGCAGAAAAACCCACACGTACTTTTGCTTGCAGGTACATCTGTATGTACCTTAAGTTTTCAGCATCAGGCAAAGCCCCAGAAGTTTGAAATCTGCTCATTTGGACTCCTGACACAGATAACTGGAAGTGAACTGAGCCACAATATTATGACGCAGCAGATGCAAAAAATACAGTCAGACAACAGCATCCGCCTAGCATGCAGGCAGCCCTGCTGCTTGTGCAAGAGGGCCAAAACTAGGGCAGGGAATTAATCTCCCAGGGCCACTGGGAAAAGGAGGCTTAGCTGGCCGAGAATAACGGCTCTCTCGTTCCGAAGGGCGTTCCGTACGGAGGAGACACGAGGCTTTCGGATCACTCATAATGTCACTGCAGAGAGTGAGTCAGCATGAGACAGACATGGGGAGTGCCAGCATGGAGGGAGTAGGACTGCTTGTGTCAGCAGCTTTCCCTCTCTGCCTTCTTCCAGAAAGGCATCTCATTTCAGCTGGGGATGAGAAGCTTATTCCAGGGAGAAACCTAGTGGAGAATTTATTACTGAATTTGAATTTGACTGTAAGAGCTGTTGGACAGTGGAACAGATTTCCACAAGAGGTGGTGGAGTCTCCTTCCTTGGAGGTTTTTAAGCAGAGGTTGGATGGCTAATAACAACAACAACAATAATAATAATAATAATAATTTTATTATTTATACCCCACCCACATCTGGCTGGGTTGCATTGCCTTTATACCTCACCCATCTGGCTGGGCTGCCTTGCAGGGGGTTGGACTAAATGGCCCTTTGCGGTCCCTTCCAATTCTATGAAATGATTTCAGATCAGTTTGTTTTGTTCTTTTACTGCTTGTGGCCATGTGCAAAAGCTATGCAGATGCCCACTGGAACTGTATGGACAAGAATATCAGCGCTACAGCAGCACAGCATGCAACTCTGGGTGGAGCATTTTGGAACCTGATTTCTCCCAATTTATCCGATTATTCCCATATTGGGTAAACCGAAATTTACAGGGGGGAAGCATCAAGACTGGTAGTGTTTGAGAGTAACAGCATGTGGACTGCACAAATTAAATAGGAAACAGCTGCAGGAACACAGTAAACTGTGGTGTGTAGACAAGCCTCTAGTCATTGAACTCTTAAAGGCAAAAGAGTCCAGCCAGTACAAAAGGAGGTGAAATTAAATCAGGAGCTGCTAACTTACATCCCTCTAGGATCATACAACTCCCACCACCCCAAATTATTTTCCCCCAAATATTTTTTATTGGTTTTCATGTAAATGCAATAGCAACATATAACAGCAGTAACTTGTCCGGTGGTACAGTCTCTATTAAGTTTCATATGCATGACAGTACACAAGCAATATGTTTTATTTATGCATTATCAATTCAAGTATCCTCTCCACAGAGATACTTGCGTTGTGGGTGGAATGAAACACTCTTCTGTCTCATTTATAAAGGAAAAGAAGGGAAGCCAAGTCTCGCCAAAAGTGTCTGTCCTTGAAGTGCCTTTAATTACCCTTCTGTGGCAAGTACAATGGTACCTCGGGTTACAGACGCTTCAGGTTACAGACTCTGCTAACCCAGAAATAGTACCTCGGGTTAAGAACTTTGCTTCAGGATGAGAACAGAAATTGTGTGGCGGCAGCAGGAGGCCGCATTAGCTAAAGTGGTACCTCAGGTTAAGAACGGACCTCCAGAACAAATTAAGTTCTTAACCCGAGGTACCACTATAAGGTGTTCCTCTAGAGCTACATTCCAAATACTATTTAACCAGATTTCAATGGGGATTTCTATAGGTCAGGGGTCTGCAACCTTTAAGACAAAAAGAGCCACTTGGACCCGTTTCTGAAGAAAAAAAAACAGAGAGCCGCAAAACCATTGCGACATTTAAAACAAATATATCTCCGGAGCCGCGATCTGACAGCGGACGGGAAGGTGACGTCAGGACGGTGCGTGACTAACGCACGCACCGCCCCCATGCGACGTCACAGCCAGTACAGAACCCGCCACAGTGTGGAGTGTTGGGGCACACAATGCGCCTCCTCCCCTCGCTAGTATCCGCCCCGGAGCCGCGGCAAAGGTGTAAAAGAGCCACATGCGGCTCCGGAGCCACGGGTTGCAGACCCCTGCTATAGGTTGTTTCTAGTACTGGGCTATTGTTAAACAGGCTGCTGATAATAGGGGGGAAAGTACTAAATTTCTGCATTTAAGGTTATTGTTTAAATTTGAGTCTGATGATAATAAGTCAAGAACCGAATTGGCCACCACCCCTAATTATTGCCCTTGAAGCATTACTGCTCAAACCACTTGCAAAGAAAGGAAAATGGCTCACATATGCTGATTTATTAAAGGAACATGATGGAAATTAAGAGATGATGATGAGATCAAAGACCACTTTCAGAGTTGGTTGCATTATCGACAACTATATGAAACACATAAAGAAGACAGTAAGAAAGGATTTAGTTATACTAGATCTAGGTTTCAAACGGAAGTGATTGAAGAGAAAGTGAAACTACTGAAGGTCGCATACAGCATACTATTAGAATGGGAGATGAAAGATGAAGAGGTAAAATCAGTTATGATTAAATGGGCACAAGATGTAGGTCACAACATTATGATGGATGATTGGGAAAAATTATGGAAAACTGACTTAAAATTTACAGATTGTTCCCTACTGAAGGAGAATTGCATGAAGATGATGTACAGATGGTACACAACACCAGTGCAGTTAGGGAAAATGTACAAAACTAGTTCAAATATATGTTGGAAGTGTAAGGAAAAGGAGGGGACATTTTATCATATGTGGTGGGATTGTAAGGTAATTAAAAATTTTTGGGAAATGATATACAACAAATTGAAGAAAATGTTCCATTTAACATTTGTTTAAAAACCCGAGGCATTTTTGTTGGGGATTGTAGGGAAAGACCTGCCAAAAAAGTAAAAAAACATCTTCATGTATGCAACAACGGCCGCGAGAGTTCTGGTAGCACAAGGATGGAAGACTGAAGAAACCCCAACTAAAGAATCATGGCAAGAAAAATTGATGGACTATGCAAAACTGGCAAAACTGACATATAAGCTACAGGACAAGGATAACTGTGACTTTAAGGATGAATGGAAACCCTTTACAAAGTATCTGAAGACATAACAAAGCGAACTGGACTCCTTGGCAGGTTTTGAATAAACATTCACAAACTTTTTATTGATAATAATCAGCTAAATAGTTTGAGGATCTATACAACTTTGTAACATGCAGAAAACAGCATTCTTGGAGAAACCAAATACTGGAACTGAGGGAAGTCAGGGGGTGGGGGTGGGGGTTTTGTGGGGGGGGGGAGGAAAAATGGGGGGGGGCAAGGATGTTATGTTTTTGGATAATATGTCTTGTTATAATTTTGAATAAAAAAATAATATATTGACCTTGCTGGCTGGGGCTGATGATAGGGAAGGGCCACCGTTCGGTGAAAATCCACAGCAGTAAAGGGACCCTTGACCGTTAAGTCCAGACGTGGATGACTCTGGGGTTGCAGCGCTCATCTCGCTTTACTGGCCAAGGGAGCCGGCGTTTATCCGCAGACAGCTTCTGGGTCATGTGGCCAGCATGACTAAGCTGCTTCTGACAAACCAGAGCAGTGCACAGAAATGCCGTTTACCTTCCCGCTGGTCCAGTACCTATTTATCTACTTGCACTTTGACGTGCTTTCAAACTGCTAGGTTGGCAGGAGCAGGGACCGAGCAATGGGAGCTCACCCCGTCGCGGGGATTCAGACAGCTGACATGCCCCTGACTGTATATGGTGTAAGAGGTTACCAGACGTCCCCGTTTCCTGGGGACAGTCCCCGGATTTACAAATCAGTCCTCATACAAAATCCATTGAAGTTGAAAAGTGTCTCCAGTTTCATTGAAAAAAATCTGGTAATCTTAATATGGTGCCCTGGCAGCAGGTTCTCTTCTGTTGGAATCAGTTTGACTTAATGGTGTTTACCTCTGGCTGGATTCTGCCCAATATAAACGATGGCAGAAGCAGATCTCAGCTTGGCGTACAATCACCCCTTCTTCTAAAAGGAAAAGAAGAAGGTAATGATGCTCTTTTGCTTCTGCTGACAGAGTGCATTGAAGCTACAACCCAGCACACACACACACACACACACAAAAATCAATGGGCAAGCGAGACAGAACTAACTTAAGTGCCATTAATTTCAGTGTGTGTCTCTATTCTTCCCTCCCCCCTTTCTGCACTGCAATTTTAACATTTTATCCATCTTGGATTTTGAGCTGCTCAGCAATTCTCATTTTCAAAGGCTCTTGTCACAGCTGTGTCTAGCAGGAGGGTCACCTAGAGAAGAAGGGTCGATGTCAGTCAATGCCAACTTTGTGTCCTGGAGTCAAACATGCCTGCCACTCCATGCTGCAGAGGTTTATGGGGCTGGTATTCATCCCATCATCTATATAGAGACCAACTGAGTCATTCGTCGCTTGTGATGGAAAAGTAATGAAACAATAGAGGCTTTGAGCTGAATTTGAACTTGTGGCCTAGACAACATGGACACAATGGCATTTCAGTTCCCTGAGCAATACACACACACACACACACACAGAGAGAGAGAGAGAGAGAGAGAGAGAGAGAGAGAGAGAGAGACACACACACCAGGAAGGTAATCTGACTTTAACAGCAGCTTGACCATGCAGACATTAGCAGATAATAAATGCTTTGCTTGCTAATTCCTCACTATGGAGTTGCTGCTAAGGGTATGAGGAGCATGGGGTGGGGTGTGGAATTAAGCTACTGTTAACAAGGTAAAAGTAAAGAACCCCTGGACGGCTAAGTCCAATCAAACTTGACTATGGGGTGTGGTGCTCATCTTGCTTTCAGGCCGAAGGAGCCGGCGTTTGTCCGCAGACAGCTTTCTGGGTCATGGGGTCAGCATGACTAAACTGCTTCTGGTGCAACAGGACACTGTGATGAGTGCCAGAGTGCACAGAAACCCCATTTAACTTCCTGCCACAGTGGACCATTTGCACTGGTATGCTTTCGGACTGCTAGGTTGGCAGGAGCTGAGACAGAGCAACTGGAGCTCACCCTCTTGTGCAGACTTGAACTGCCGATCTTCTGATCGGCAGGCCCAAAACAAAAGGCTCAGTGGTTTAGAGTGACTACAGCGCCACCCGCTCCCTAGCTGCAGCGGAAAGGTAAACGGCGTTTCTGTGTGCTCTGGCACTTGTCACGGTGTTCTGTGCAGCAGAAACGGTTTGGTCTGTGGTGTGTGTGTGTGTGTGAGAGAGAGAGAGAGAGAGAGAGAGAGAGAAAGCTATGGGAGAGAGGGAAAGAAAGCAAGCATGGCTAGCTGATGGACTGGTACCACAAACTGGAGTACTCCACAAGGCAACATTTTGTTGTGGATCCCACACGAACCTTTAAAACCAATGCTTTGTATTTCAGGGGTACAATGCATCTTGGGAGGGTGCCATTTGCTGCTCTGCCTCACATAGCAAAATGCCCGGGACCGACCCTGAGGACAGATGATAAAGCTACTGAATGTGGATTGTGCTCAGCATTGTAAACAAGACGATGGATGAAATACCTCCTGTAGAATGGCAGCAGAACAACAGTGAGATCCCTCAGGGTGTGAATGGCAGCACTGAAGTATCAATGTTGCAACTAAGGTAGAAAGCCTTTTGGATCTCATTTGTGTCTGTGGCCCTCCAGGCATTGCTGGACTCCAGCTCCCATTATCCATCACCATTGGCCATGCCAGTGGCGTAGCGTGGGTTGTCAGCACCCGGGGCAATGCAAGTAATTTGCACCCCCTAACCCGTGGATTTGCGCCCCCTAACCCGTGGATTTGCGCCCCCTAACCCTAACCCCCAGATGTTGCGCCCGGTGCAGCTGGCCCCCCCTGCACCCCCCACGCTACGCCACTGGGTCATGCTGCCTAGGCCTGATGGAGCCCAAAAGAACCATGAAAAGAAGCTTTGACCAAAATGCAAATGAAGGAAGACTTCACAGGTTGTCAGTGACTCTGTGTGTCCCCTGAGCACATCAGCCTATATTGCAATTTGCTATAGAGGGTGGGGAAAGGACTTCTCTTCTTAAAGGGGAAAATGTTTTCTATCAAGAGACAATCAGCTCAGAGGCGAATTACACAAAAGAGTAATGACCATTACTCCAGACACACATAGTCTGGGTTGGATACCTTTGGGTGCCTTTTATATCTCTGAAATATAAAATGTCTTGCTGATATGAGGACGTATTTTTTTAAATCTGCATTTAAGAATTCTTCTTAACACGCAGCACGTCAGGGCAGCTAGATTTCCACAGCAATTGCTACACAGTCCAATATTTTCTGCTGCTGTTGCATGACTAATTTAATACAGCAGAAAACAAATTAAGTCCGCAAGCGACGCATATTAGCTGGATGCTGATAATTTAAACCCAGCAGCAAGTAATAAATTCAAAAATGAAATAAAAATGCCAACTGCTTCACCAAACTGATAGGCTAGGCTAGCTCTCCATCATCATCACACAAATGCGAGAATTCATTTACAGTTACTTTCAGTTTCTCTCAGTTTCTCCTTTTTTTACCTCATTCTTAAGTTCAGTTCTCCACATTTCAGGATCAGTTTGCATTTCTTTTCTCTCTTTAAAATATCCTCATGAAAATTCATCTGCATTTTAGTGCAGATTCGACTGCAGTTGAGGGAATACCACTTCAAAAAGCTCATCACCATTTTTTAAAAATCACCTCCTGGCAGGCAGCTAACGAGCACAGGGGAAGAAAGGGTATAGCCCAGACCTTTGTTTGGCTGTTCTGCTATTCTATTTACACTCTATTTACAGTCTATGTAGAAGAGTGTTGAAACATAATTCAGCCTTTGCTTTCTAAGATGTGATTCCGGGTTCGTGTCTCTGCTCCTCCACATACAGCTGCTGGGTGACCTTGGGCTAGTCGCACTTCTCTGAAGTCTCTCAGCCCCACTCACCTCACAGAGTGTTTGTTGTAGGGGAAGGAAGGGGAAGGAGAATGTTAGCCGCTTTGAGACGCCTTGGGTAGTGATAAAGCGGGATATCAAATCCAAACTCTTCTTCTTCTTCTTCTTCCTCTCCTCAACATCAAGCAAGGCTAGAACAAATAACGTATTCTGCACACTTTGCTTTTTCCCACTCCCTCTTTCTTTTTTAAAAAGCACAATTTATCCTGAGCTTTGGAATTCAGTGTAGCTCATTTGTGAAAATCACAGAATCAATACTGTACAAACATCTTCTCTTAAAAGATAGTCATTGTCCCAAAGGTTGTATTCTCTTTTTTTGCTGACAAGTGGGCCCCTGCTTCTGTTTCTTTATGATATGGTATATAACATTTAGAAGAGCTTTCGCGTGGTTTGTTTAACTACTGGCTGACATGATCTGAACTGACTTTAGCTGTTGCTTAGTTGATAGTTTTTAAATAGCTCCAAAGAGTGACTTGCGATTTTTTTTCTAGCAGCAGCAAGCAAATTTTATGTACCTGTAGATAAACACACATGCCCTCATAGTTATAAGGCATTACAATAGTATTTTGTTGTGTTGCAAGCTGAAGCAACCCGTGTCAGGTGGTGGGAGAGAGGGGTGAAAGCAGAAACTGATGTCTGCATTAAGTTGGGGTTGCCAACGTGGCACTTGAGGGCTCCAATATGCTTGCCAGTATTCTTAGGGTGCTCCTGAAACGTTGCGGTAAAAATCCCCTAAAAACTCTACAAGTCTTGCTTGCTTTAACTCACGCTTAGGTATCAAGAGTAAACAACATCGATTTATCAGGCTTCAATCCTGGCCTCATATACCTGGGAATAAGACCCATTGAATTCAATAAGATTTCTTTCTGGGTAGAAATGATTAGGACTGCACTATAAATTTATCAAAATTTAGTTGAACTTCATATGTAAAGTACAGTCTTGCGTAGGTTTTTCTGTATTTGAAAAGTAACGTAGCAATGGAAAATAAGATTTATAACACCCAGCCAAACTTGATTATCCCAGAGAGAGGTGGCGGTTTCTATGGCAATGAACAGAAATTATGGAAGGCATCGTGTGTGGGTGGTAGGGAAAAACAGTTTTAAGTCCATTTCAAAGTGGCTAGTTTCTTCAGTGATTGATGGAAGGATGGCAAAATAGCATTGCTGAACCACAGGGCATGGATGGAAAGATAAGTGAACTAGAGAACAGGATGTCGAAGAAATAATGGATGTATTGGGGTGACTTAAAAAATGACCAAATCCATTTTTCCTCAAGTAAATAGGAGAGCTGAAATACACACATACACACATACGTATAAATACATAACTTTATTTGTATGCCACCTTTCCTCAGTTCAAACCATGGTCGAGGTGGTTTACAGCATGGGAAAAATGCATAACCACAACATGAAAGTAGTCATAAGCAGTAAATAAAACATTTTAAAATACACAACCAAACTGGGGAAAAAATCCACATAAATCACAAGATCTAAAACAAAGATACAACCCCCCCAAAATCAACAACACACAAAAAACCCCACCCCACAAAAAAACCTCGCAAACAACACCCCAGCCCGAGAGTCCATTCAGCAGCCTCAGCTTTTGCATACCCTCCAACATTTATCTGGCAAAAATAGGGACGTCCCATTCCATAATGATAATTTTACTATTTATACCCCACACATCTTACTTGGGTTGCCCCAGCCACTCTGGGCAGCTTCCAACCTATATAAAAACATAATAAAACGTTAAATGTTAAAAAAACAAACCCTTCCCTATACAAGATTGCCTTCAGACGACTCGGGAGTCAGGTAATGCCATACCCATCAACATTTATCCAATGGAAACAGGGACATCTTAAGGAAAAGCGGGACATTCTGCGGTCAAATCATAACGATGCCCCTGACTCTGAGGCATGATGGGAAATTCAAAAGGAGGCTAGTCACAGCAGCCCAGTGCTATTTGGAGTGCTGCCTCTGCAGGGCCAAGTGACAGAGCCCCTCAATCGCCCCCTGGAAGGGCTCTTTGCCTGCAGTTACTTGTTTATTCGTTTATTTATTAAATTTGTATACTGCCCTATACCCACAGGTCTCCGGGTAAAATCACAGAAGCATAAAATCACAATGTACAAATCACAAAATACATTATTAAAATAAAAATAAAAACAAGAACAACCTAATGATCCATCCCTCTTCAAAGTGGAGCTAGCCCTGTCACAGACTCTCTCTCTCTCTCTCTCTCTCTCTCTCTCTCTCTCTCTCTCTTTCTCTCTCTCTCTCTCTCTCTCTCTCTCTCTCACACACACACACACACACACTATACAGTGGTACCTCAGGTTAAGAACTTAATTCATTCTGGAGGTCTGTTCTTAACCTGAAACTGTTCTTAACCTGAAGCACCACTTTAGCTAATGGGGCCTCCTGCTGCCGCCACGCCGCCGGAGCACAATTTCTGTTCTCATCCTGAAGCAAAGTTCTTAACCCGAGGTACTATTTCTGGGTTAGTGGAGTCTGTGACCTGAAGCGTATGTAACCCGAGGTACCACTGTAAAGGGCCTGACTTAGAGTAGCTGCTATGCTAACTACTCCTCTGAAACTGTGACTAGTTAAGCTGTGCTTCCCATGACCTGATCTCATCTCTTCTGAGGAGAGCTGGCCAGAGAGGAACTGGGCTGAAAAGTGGATTCAGATTCCGTGGGCCCCAGCTGGCAGAAGTCTGAGGAAATATGCACCTGCCCCATCCTCTTTTTTGTGTAGAAGAAGAAGAAGAAGAAGAAGAAGAGGAGGAGGAGGAGGAGGAGTAGTTTGGATTTGATATCCCACTTTATCACTACCCTAAGGAGTCTCAAAGCGGCTAACAATCTCCTTTTCCCTTCCTCCCCCACAACAAACACTCTGTGAGGTGAGGGGGGCTGAGAGACTTCAAAGAAGTGTGACTAGCCCAAGGTAACCCAGCAGCTGCATGTGGAGGAGCGGAGACCCGAACCCGGTTCACCAGATTAGAAGCCATGTTCACAACACGCTCACAAAGTTCCTTGGCGAAGATTGTCATATTCAGAGTTTTAATTTAGGAAGAAAATTCCAACTGTAGAAACATAAAAAGCCTCCTCCCCATGCAAATTGTGTATGGAATTGCATTACTCTCACTGCCTCTGACCATCTCCATGGCAACAAACCATATCATTGGTATTTGGCTACCTGAACATGACAAACACCTCAATACACGAGGCATTTTTTTATGATAACAGAGCAAACTTTAGAAATCTATTTAGTATTAAATCTAACAATATTCATAAATTGTCAGAAACGCAACAATGATGTTTGGAGTCCTTTTTATGCACCCTGGGAAAATGTAATTTTAGGCAGTGTTGTAAAATTAATGTTAGCAAAATGGAATCTGTAACCTGAATGCAAACCAAGAGTGGCTGCAAGAATAAAAATAAAGCATCTTTTATCCCAGGATAATTTTAAATATTAATTTTAAAAAACAACAACCCTGATAATGTACTATTCACTTTAAATAGTCAATGTAGGCTGCTTGTGGATGCACTCTAAAAGGAAAAAAAGAACAGGTAACTCACAACTTATGCGAGTACGCACAACCTATGTACATAGAACCGTACACAAAAGTCCTGCTCCAAGCACAATTCGTAGGCCAGGTGGAAAGTTCAAAGCATGAAGTCAAGCGACAGAGCAGGACCTTAGACAGTGTCTTGTTCCCAGCACAGTTAGAAGAGCAGCAAGGATAAAAGAGAAGGATCTCTGAGATCTTGGAGTGTGGAACAAGGCAAAGTCCCAGGATGGATAGCAGTGTCCTTCCCTAGCAAGCGTAGATAGTGCTCCAGCAAAAATTTGGAGCTCATAAAAGTGAGCCATCCTGTTAGAGTGGCAAACTCTCCTCCTGGAAGCCTTCAAAGATATGAAAGAGGCCCTCCCTGATTTCTCAGGCATTGGTGGTTGCATTGTTGAGGATTTCATGCTCTCCTGAGGATTTCAGAATAGTGTAGAAGGAGAAGAGGAGAGCCAAGCAATCGCTTCAGACCATGGAGGCAGTGGAAGGACTGGCTCTTGAGGGTTCAGCGCAAGGGGCTTCTGGTGCTAATGGGGCGCCCCTCTCTCACACAATCTGTCTCCTCCTTGGAGGCACCTGCCTCATCTAGGGATCTTGAGGGGTCTATCCACAGGGCCATGACACCACGTAGACCACATTCAGGCTAACAACAAATGCACACATATCGGGGGTGAGGCCAGCATGTGTAGACCTGCTAGCACCTCATGGGCCAGGAGTCAGCTTCGCCTGCTGAACGGCAGCCTAAAGGGGGAGCAAGCACGGCTGAGAACCAGCTGGCTTCAGCCTTCTCAAGCAGAGCTTTGAGCAGCAGTCGGATGCTGGAAACAACACTTGTAGTTCCTGGCCCCGACTTTGCTGCTTCCTGCTCTTCTTGACCCTTGACCCCATGATCATCGGATTCCCTGACACACAGATTGCTGCTCGCCAGACCCCAGGACTGGACCTGACTTTGGATGCTGACTCTGCCTCCAGCCAAATACTCCTCAGAGACTCTTCTGGTTGGCTGGCCTCCCACTCTAAGGAGCTCTGCATGTTGTTGCTCGGCAACAAGGCTGTGATGCACACGTTCTGTAAATGCATAAGAAGAGCTGGATCAGAGCAAGGGCCCATCTATTCCAGCGTCCTGTTCTCACAGTGGGTAACCAGATGCCCATGAAAAGCCAATAAACAGAACATAAGCACTAAAGCACCCTCCCCAACACATGGAGTGGTGCTAGCATGTGAAACCCCGTTCTGAGGCATTTGTCTGAGAGCAGATAATGTGATTTAAAAATAATAATAATGGTGGACTGAACACACACCTGCCTTCCAGCTGAGAGAAAGGTGAATGCAAATGTGACAAATAAGTAAATGATTGTAGCAATTCTTTAATCTATTTTCCCATCCATCTTATATAGTCAGCAATCTGTCTCCCCCCCCCAACGTATCTCCGCCCATGCTGAAACCCTGCATTGTTGCTAGGTAACTTGTTGCTAGGTTACAAAAGCTCTTTCTGTAATCCTGCCCAGGTTTTTGATGGTTCAGTCATTAGTTTCCACATTTACTGTAAAACATAAACAAAAGCACCCCAAGCCCTGATACACTTAATTTAATTTTTCATTTCAGGATTTTTGGGCCAATGAGAAAATATATGTTAATATTTCAGTGTTGTGTTTTGGGTCAGCTTTGCTGCTTCTTGAGGTGAGAAAGTGGCAATTTCAGCCCCTCTCTGATGCCCTGGAGGTGTCTAAGTGAGGAATATAATATTACCAGAAGATACCAGCAGTTACCATCATATGTCCACATTTACAGGCCAATATTGTGATGTGGGTGGTCCTGTGGTCTAAACCACAGAGCCTAGGGCTTGCTGATCGGAAGGTCGGCAGTTCGAATCCCTGTGACGGGGTGAGCTCCCGTTGCTCGGTCCCTGCTCCTGCCAGCCTAGCAGTTTGAAAGCATGTCAAAGTGCAAGTAGATAAATAGGTACTGCTCTGGCAGGAAGGTAAACGGCGTTTCCGTGCACTGCTCTGGTTTGCCAGAAGCGGCTTAGTCCTGCTGGCCACATGACCCGGAAGGTGTACGCCGGCTCCCTCGGCCAGTAAAGCGAGATGAGCGCCGCAACCCCATAGTCGTCTGTGACTGAACCTAATGGTCATGGGTCCCTTTACCAATTGTGTTGATGAACACATAAAGCAAATATAATTTGGTGAGACTAATTTCTTAGTACTTGCATGGATAATATACAGATCAGGACTGCACCTGGACAGCCACTCACCACCTCACAACACAATGTATTTTTAAAAATGGAAAGTCTACTTAAACCTAAAAGAAGAAGAAAAAAGATTTGATAGCTGTTGTGGGGCAAACACCCTCAGGGGAAACGTTTTGGGAGACTGGCGCTCTCAGTTGCATTATAAATGAAACCTTACATCAAAATATATATTGTATAGGAGTCATCACTTATTCGTATTCTGTCAAGTCTGAGTCATCACAGTATGAATAAAATTCATTATTGCTTTAATGGACCAGGGGCATGAAAGTATGTTTAAAATTTACCAGGAAAACACTCTTTTTGCATCCTCTTAATCAATGTTTAGGACAGTTTCCTGGAGGTCTAAGAGGTTCTTGAGGGATTGTCATGTCAGGAAAGGTGGAATGGCTTCGCATCTCTCCTCACGGTTGTGCTTCTGCTTATTACATTTTCCCAGCATGCAAAGCACACAATTGTATACCCAAGACATAGTTCTCCAAGATAAACCTTTGCTGTTGGAGATGGATGAATTACCTGCTGTGATTACTGAAAGTGCCTTTGGTATCACAGTGCATGCAACAGACTACCTTGCTCAGGCTGATGTCATTTGTATCAGAGGTATAAATGTCTTTTACAGAGCACAGTCCTCTATGTGAAGGACTGACCCATCCAAATTCAGGGGCCTTGAAATTTCCTACTTGGATGAAGTAGGTACACAGATCACCTGATCACAGTCTTCCCCACTATGGTGAGGTGTATTTCTATTTAAATTATAGCAATTATTTCTAAATTTGCATCTAAATTAGCTGATGCAAATTTTATGCAAATCTGAATACTTTTTTTTGGTCTAGTCTAGACAAACTCTAGAAGCTAGGAGGATCAAGAGGAGTGAAAGCCTATCATTTATTTGTGAACTTCCTAACAATAGCACAATGTTCTGTAAGCATTACACAAGTTACAGTAGCTAACTATCACAATATAATTTGGTGAATGTTCGTTCAAAGTACAGTAAATTATAGAGAAGAACAAAATATTGTTGGACTTGGAAGACACCAAACAATTTAGAGACTGGGAACAGATATTTAAGGAAGGGAGGTTGACGTATACCTATTATTATCCCTTGCAAATAATATAAATCACTGGTGAGAACATAGACATGTTTAGGAGTGGGAGAGAGATGGACAGAAAACTGAATGAAGCAGCTGTATGTTCTCATGTTTGCCAAAAAGCTGATTTGACTTCAAAGATAACCATTCCCATGAAGCATTCTCAATACTTAACCGACTCTAATTGTGAGTACTTTGGATTAACATTTAGTGGTTTGTCCTCATAATGTGCTAGGAGCAATGATGATAGACTTTCTGATAATTTACAAAGATACTGAGAGTTCATTCAGCCAAGCAAGGCTTGCGTATTACTCTTTCCTGCGTTTGATGAAATACACACTTTTAAATGTAAAAAGAAGGTTGCATTCAGACAGCACTTTATTCCATATTTCCTTACCTGACAATTTCCATATGATCTTTCTTTAAAAAAAAAATAATTGAATGATTTTATGTTACAAAAAACATTACAACCATACTACCACAAAATATACCGTATTTTTCGCTCTATAAGACGCACCAGACCACAAGACGCACCTAGTTTTTGGAGGAGGGAAACAAGGAAAAAAATATTCTGAATCTCAGAAGCCAGAACAGCAAGAGGGATCACTACGCAGTGAAAGCAGCGATCCCTCTTGCTGTTCTGGTTTCTGGGATAGCTGTGCAGCCTGCATTTGCTCCAAAAGACGCACACACATTTCCCCTTACTTTTTAGGAGGGAAAAAGTGAGTCTTACAGAGCAAAAAATACGATAATTGAGAAATAAAAATTACATACATCAATATTTTGTTTGTTATTTGTTATTTACCATCTTATTTCCTCCCAGATTCCATACAAAACACACACCCGCACAACAACAACAACAACAACAACAATAATAATGAAAATAAATATTTTCCCCCTTTTATCTTACAAAATCTTTTCTTCAGTTTTGACTTCCTGTCAAGTCCCTTCGCATATGTTTTATTTTACAATTGAATGTACACAAAACAATAAACCTTTCTATATAGATTTTCCAATACATTCAGAAAACATAATAAATCCTTAATTGTTGTCCACCTCCTTTTACTTCCTTTATCACTCAAACGCTAGCACGGAGTCAAAACTATTATTGTATTTTTGAACGTATCTTCTATAACCATCCCATTTTTCCGCAAATTTTTGCTTTGAGTTTCCTCTGAGTTTGCTAGTCAATTGAGCCATCTCCACAAATTCCTGTAATTTAATTTGCCAATCTATTATTTTTGGAGCCTCCTGATATTTCCATCCCTTGGCAATGAGTATTCGAGCCGCTGCAGTTGCATACAAGAATAACTCTCTTGACTTTTTTGGGATCTCTTTGTCTAAAATACTTAATAGAAATGCCTCTGGTTTTTAAGTAAAAGTTATCCCCATCATCTTTTTTAATTCATTGTATATTTCCCCCCAAAAGTCTTAATCTTTTCACACTTCCACCACATGTGAATCATGTCACCGTTATTTCCTCCACATCTCCAACAAGCATTCGCCAAATTTTTATACATTCTTCATAATCTGGAAGGCGTGAGGTACCACCTATGGGCCATTTTCATCATGTTGTCTCTTATGCTATAGCTGGCTGTAAATTTCAAATTTACATTCCATAAGTTTTCCCGATCTTTTAGCATAATTTCCAAATGATCTTTCACCCAACATCAAACTACTTCTTGAAAACTAACTGAAATTTGGCACTCCTTTCCATGTCATTTGCTCCCAGAAAAAAAGATCCGTCTGTAATCCTGTTAACTGAGAAAATCGTGGGAGTTTTATAGTTCCACATTATGAATTTTGGGGTGGTATTTCAGCACACAGTTCCTTCCAGCCATTTAAAATTTAACACAATATAACTGTACATTGATCGAAAAGCCACAGTTTCATAACACAACAGGTAAGGCAGTGTAAAAGGAATGTGAGAATCCAGGATATGTGGGTTAGCATTGTTATCAGGAGAACTAACACAATCACCCTCACATCTGAATGCATCCTAAGGAAGATCTTTATTCTGGGTTCTATAACTGTGCAACAGCAGAAAACAAGGGCTATTATTGTCCCGTGGCCAGCTTTTGGGCTTCCCATAGGCAGCTAGTTGGCCACAGGCCCTAGGCTAGGTGGGTCTTTGGTCTGATATAGCAGAGCTCTTCCTTTGTTCTTCTGAAACATTCATCCCACCCATCATCCCTAGCTAGCAAGACCAGTGGTCAGGGATGATGGAAGTTGCAGTCCAACAACAGCTGGTGACCCACGTTTGATGTGATGATGATGTGATGCCCTTAGACACTTTTGTCTGAACTTCATGGGATTTGTAAAAGCTCGTTCCCATTTCTGATGAGGAGGATTTTCCTGTCACTGGTAGGATGTAAAATGAGCACACACATCCCATGTAATTTACAGATTAAGTAAAGGTAAAGGGACCCCTGACCATAAGGTCCAGTCATGACCGACTCTGGGGTTGCGGCGCTCATCTCGCTTTATTGACCGAGGGAGCCGGTGTACAGCTTCCGGGTCATGTGGCCAGCATGACTAAGCCGCTTCTGGCGAACCAGAGCAGCGCACAGAAATGCCGTTTACCTTCCCGCCAGAGCGGTACCTATTTATCTACTTGCACTTTGACGTGCTTTTGAACTGCTAGGTTGGCAGGAGCAGGGACCGAGCAACGGGCGCTCACCCCGTCGCAGGGATTCGAACTGCCGACCTTCTGATCGGCAAGTCCTAGGCTCTGTGGTTTAACCTACAGCGCCACCCGCGTCCCTAATTTACAGATTAGAGGATGACATATAGGCAGATCAGGTTAAGAATCTTCATACAATACCATTTAAACTAACTCATTCACAGGTAAGAGCAGCAACAGGTACAACTCATTCACAGGTAAGAGCAGCAAAAGGCACAAATAGCAGCATGCAGTTCTTCCAGTAGAGGTTCTGCTCTAGAAATCACAGCTGTCCTCTTGCTGCTTGAAATACAAGGTCAAAATCAGAAGGTTATCACTTTTGAACAACATAAACGGAAGCCTGTTTCATCGCAGAAAATGCTTTTAGGTTTATAATGGCATCAGCTCCTTGTCTCCTTTAATATCCTAATATGATTTTGTACATGTTCACACCAGCCGTTTCCTTAACACAACGTCATGTTTCACAGATTTGCTTTGTGTATCAGGTTCAAACATCTTTTCTCAGGAGTCATTCATCTGATAATGGCTGGGAAAGAATTGAATGCTATGTTTTGGCAAGTGACATGGAAGATGAGGCATGTTTATACTTCAGAATACAAATATGTTCTTCATGTGCGAGGATTCAGACATGAAATTTAGTTGGCAAACGGCTTTGCTGTGTGCATTACAAAATCAATATATGCAACATTACAGCAAACTGCCTTGCCTTTTGGGCTGTTGAAATGTCATTATTAATATGTCAGATTATCTTGTCTCTGCAGGTGCCCCAGAGTAGTTGTTCAATTTAACTATTTGTTCAATGAATGTACTGGATAAATCCTCTACTGACCACTGGTAATGAGCTGCTACAATCTTATTTTTTCTATTGCCAACCGTTGTGCTTTACTTGATGTTTTAGTTAAAGCAGTTAAGATGTAATCTTGGCATCAATGCAATTGATGAAGACTGAGATATAAATTGAAGGAATGAATGCAAAAATAAATAGACTTCCCTGATCACACCAAGCTTTTTCTACTGACTGAGCTCTAGGATTTAAACCCTTTGAGAAGGCATCACAGGTTTAGTGTTGATGGGTGGAATTAACCACGTGGCCTTTCAGGTTTCCATACCTGTTTGAGTCTGGATGTGTGTGGACTACTATATTCTGTGTTCCTTCACTAATTTCAAGTGCTGTAATCTTCCCTCTCTATTTCCTAGAGTTACTGGATTGGTGGGTTACATTATTTCATGGTAAGCAATGGAGTGTACAGTAGTCTGCAGTTAATAGAAAATTGGTGGTGGGGGTGAGAATGAGAAAGTGATCTACGTGTTTGCAGTTTTAGCATGCATTTGTTTCCTTTTATGCTAGTCTGCTCTTTCATTTGAATTTATCACAATTTTTAACAATGGGAGGAATTCATTCTCTCATGAAATCTTTCTCTCAGGGCAAGCATTTCGGCTTGCCAGACTTAAAAAAACCCCAACCCTCTTCTACCCCCATGGGCTGAGTTCTCCTGATCCCCACAGAGCTAATTTGGGGGCAGCAGGGGGAAAGCCCTATCACATTAGTAGAAGTCTTTGGGCACACTTCCACTAGCAGCACTTGTTAGCTGAATCCATCCCAATGGATTCCCTACAATAATAACTGAAATTGTTTTGCATACAGTACTATCACTTTAAATCAAAGGTGCACTATGTGAGCAGAAAGGCAATTCTGATCCTGAAAGGAGGGTGGGCTTTTCAATTGTCATTGATTACAGATAATTCTGTTCCAGAGGGCTTTCCAACTCTCAAGGGAGCACACTGGGGTGCAATAGGAAGGGGAAAGGAAAAAACAACTCAGAGAGTATTTGTAAGCGTTGGTCATTTTCGCACTCAAAATGACATTTGGTCAGTTGGCCAGTAACACATCACTATCTATTACCAAAAGCTCCAATTTATTAAAACTGTTAGCAGCAAGAGAGTGGGTATGCAAAAGAGTTAGTGCACTGCTGTTATGAAACAATGAAATTTAATACTAAACATCTAATATTCATAACTGACAAGGTTATGGAAATATAAATGTATATGGGCACTCTTCAAGAGAATGACTTCTTATCCTTTCATCCAAGAATCCAAGGGATTAACCTAATAATTATTATTATTTCAAATCAAAATGAAATAGAACAAATAAAACAGGAACAGCAAGTATAAAAGCCAAGTCGGTTTTTAAATTAAGCTATAGCTGCAGGCAAGGCGCCAGACAACAAATGCATCTTCCCATCAAGTTATATATAGAATGTCATTAAGATTTTAATTTACAGTAACTTGTGCATCATACTGTAGTAAAATCCATCTCCACTAGGTGGCAAGCCGTCCCTTTTCATAATGAAGACGGAACAAACCACACTGTTTCCTTCACATTATATAGGTACACGCTATGTTCACTCTTAACACTTTGGCCCTGTTTTACTGCTAGAAATACCAGCGGGGCTTTCACTTTCCATAGTTTGATGTTAATTTGACATACCTCACTAGCAGTGGAACAGAGTAATGTTAATACACTTAAGGTGACGATTTCGCCATGGATAATATATTTCTTCATGTATTCCTCAAGTACATTTCCAAAAAGATTAGTGGTATATTTTGGAAGGCTATTCTGAAGATGTTAAATTATTTTTGTATGCCACAACTGCTGCTCGTATTTTGTTAGCTAAAAAGTGGAAAACCCAAGAATTACCGATAGAAGAATGGCAGATGAAGATGATGGATTTTTCAGAGCTAGCCGGCCTAACCGGAAGAGGCCGCGACCAGAGGGAGGAGGAGTATCAGGAAGAGTGGCTTAAATTTAATGATTATTTAGTTAAATATGTTAAGTTAAATTAACTGAAAACAGCTTGCAGATACTTAATTGGCTTAGGATTTTATTTATGTTAAGTGATGAATTAATATGTTTAATTTCATAAAGTGAAGATTTAAGGATGTTAATGTTTAAGTTAAATTTTATAAGAATTGTGACTTGAGAAAAGCATATGCAATGAAATTCAACCAAGGGGAAGTGGGGAAGTCACTTAACAAAGTTAATAAGTGTACCGTATTTTTCGCTCTATAAGACGCACCAGACCATAAGGCGCACCTAGTTTTTGGAGGAGGAAAACAAGAAAAAAAAAATTCTGAATCCCAGAAGCCAGAACAGCAAGAGGGATTTCCCCTTACTTTTTAGGAGGGAAAAAGTGAGTCTTATAGAGCAAAAAATACGGTAATTTTCAATAAGGCTATGATTTATGTTTGTTTGTCTTATGTGTTTGTTTATATTGTGAAAACCAATAATTTTTTTTTGAAAAAAATAATAATGGAAGGCTATTCTGGATAGCTCACCACCTCACTTATCACTTAAGAGAATGCAACTGCCAGAATTGGAAGCAATGTTTCGTTCTCCACAATCTAGTTTACACCATGAGGCAAGTTTCTTTTCCAGTGAATACCCCAGCATGGGTAATTTTAGATTTAGCTAGCGCCCCACCCAGGACAGGGAACTTCTAGGTCTAAGTGTAAAAAAAGAAAAAAGGAAAGGAAAGGGCCGATATCAGCTACACACGAAGTCAGGAGGCGAGGGAAGAGGCAAACATGTAAGCTCAGTGCTCATTCTTGACTTGGTAAACTATGACTGAGCAAGCTAGGAATGTACATACAAACTGGGGCAAATGTATATGTATTTTCAAATGCATCATGTGTAGTCAGCCTGGGCATTACTGGTACTTGTTATATGGTGGGATAGGGACATAATGCCTGAGGACAAAATCTGTGGCGGATCTTGGCGCACTGTAAGACGCCAAAATTTGGTGCCCCCAGCCTCTTGCCTCATCCTCAACTGGGCTGGCAGGGAGCGAGCGAGGGAGCGACCTACCTTTTCCAGAGGGATCCTCTTCTGGAGAGGGCACAGAGGAGGCAGGTGGGCTGGGATCCAGCGGATCTGGCTGGGTCTCTGCACCGCCACCGCCTCTGCCTCTCTCTCTCTCTCCCCCTCCCCACGTGGCTGCTCCATTTTGCCCTAACTGCGCGAAGGCAGGAGGAGAAGGGACAAAGGAGGAGGAGGAGGAGGCATCCACTGCGCTTGGGCCGCCGCGAAGGCGTTTTTGCGGGGGTGGGAAGAAGCCGGGAGCAGCTGCCGAGACTGTGGGGAGCCCGGCAGCGTGGCGCAAAGTAACGGGGGGAGCAAGGGAGAGTCCGTGCCGGGCGCTTCGTGCGTCCGCCCTCGGTTCCTGGGCTCGAACTTCCTTTGGCACCTTGTGGAGAGAGAGGGAGAGGAGCGGGCTGGGGCTTTGATGTGGGAAGCGGTTTGGCGGAGCGAAGACGCGGCAAGGCTTGGCGACAGAGGAAGGGGGGCTGTTTTCGTGGGGAGGTGGGAGGGGGTGTCTTTGCCTCTTCCTGGCAACAGATCCTCCAAGCTGGGGAAACTCCTCCTGTTGGGGAGCGACCCGCTTTGTGCTTTGCCCGCTATCCCATTATAATACAGTACCAGGGTGCATCCGTGCTTCGCAAGACGAAAAAATCCGCAATACGAAGAAACTCGCAGAACGGATTCATTTCGTCTTGCGAGGCACCACTGTAGAGACATTCTGGAACTGTTCCTGGAAAATCGAGACTTGGGACATAGCTACATTCAGGCAATTATAGCATTATAACTGCATTATAAACATGCAAGACCAGATGGCGCTGTAGAGTTTGATCCTTTAGCCATGTGATTTTCCATTATGAGCTTTAGAACGCGTTTTCCTGTAACGCTTTTTTTTATGTGTCTAGATCCGGTCTTGGAGGGTATGCACTGATTTATTTTTATTCAATACGGGTTTAATTGTTCGTTTCATTTTAGGTATTGGTGTAGGTTTGAGTTTCTAAAAATTGGTTGAATGCACTCTGTCTAACTTGGTCTGTTTGGCAGGTGCGTCTCAGACTATGAGAAATAATTTGTGGGAAGGAGTTGTTGACAGTTTCTACTGTCCCTCATTCCAAAGGAGACACAAACCCTGGGTAAGGGCCTGGAACCCCTGGAATCTCACGCCACTCGGAGATTAGGGCACCTTTAAGATATATGATTATTTTTGTTACACATATATACAATTTGAGCCTACGATGGAGAGGTTCACAGCATTAACACCCCAACAGAGCCTTGCTTCCCCCATAGCTGCAGCCTTGGATTCAAACAGAAATCAAACACCACCACCCCTCTCCAGCTTGTTGCTTTGCTTCTAGCTCACATCAGTCAAAACTTTCCACTCTAAACTCTGTCTTTGTCTTCCTAACAATCTGCGAGTTGTGGGAGGGGGCACCACCCATTTGCCTTCTTCCACAGAGCCACTCCCTTTGTTCTCCTTAATGCTCCATCACCTCACCAGCAAGCTAGCTTGGCCATTCCTAGAATTAGAAGAGGGGCCCAGGCAATAGAAGGGTCTTGGCATACAGCCTGCTCCCCAAAAACTGCATGCAACAATATACACTGGTTTCTAGTGAAATCGAATTACCTGTAACCCTTCTCACAAAGAGGTTGGCACGAGATGATTGCCCATGCTCTTTGAAGACTCTTTGGCAGAAGCTCTGTCTAAAGTTTATTCTGCAAAGGTTGACTGTGTCCTGAAAGCAAATGCCATGACATTTAATAATATAAACTGAAGAGCATCTCTTCATTGCAGTTAAGATAAATTGTTTCGTTATAGGGTTAGATGGTATTATTCAGGTAAGTGGGTTTGGGAAGAACAAGAACTCAAGAGGTGGTATTATTATTATTATTATTATTATTATTATTATTAAAATTTGTGTCTGAAAATCACAGTGCAGTCCACAACATAAAAATACGAATTAGCGGTGGAACGTTGTTCGTTAGAAATGAAGCCTGATGGAATCCACTGGGCATATGTTTATCTGAGTTGTGCATCAACCTGAGTGTGCTGAGTATAATGATCTTAATTAGAAAAGTGAACTGAAGCGAGAAGACAGCCTGTCTCCAAACTCTAAAATTATCATATTCCTATCAATGTCTCAGTATGCTTGGGTAACTTATAATTAGAGACAAAGGTTAACACATAATTTTATATGTTGAATAACCGGTTATGTAGATGCCATTATTTAAAGGCAGGGTTGCTTTCCACAAGTGTGTGTGTGTGTGTGTGTGTGTGTGTGTGTGTGAGAGAGAGAGAGAGAGAGAGAGAGAGAGAGAGAGAGAGTCAGGTCTGGTGAGTGAATAGAAGAGCCCAATAAACAAACAGTTACATTACCTCACCCATTTTTTCATTATTTTTTAAAAAATGCATATATTTTGCATTCCAGATTGAAATGAAAGTTCATCTTCCCTCTTCAGTTTGGAAATGGGAATTGCTATTTCTCTGTCTCCTTTTAATTACTAACTCTTAGAACTAAGTTGGTGCTGTTTGTTTGGGCTTCTTTTTTTTAAGAGGCAGATCTGAAGGCCATCAGAGAGCAATTTCAAATCATTTGAGACTGGAGACTTTCACCCCTAATAATCCTAATTGGTTGAGCAGAGGGTGACCTCAGCAGCCTGGCCATTGCCTGGTGGGTGGGTGACTGCTAGGGAACCAGGTAGTTGCTGCTTTGGGTTCCATGATGGAAGAAATATGGAATATAAAAATGGAGAAAATTAATGTGTTTCGGAGCTGAGGAGTTTGTAGAACTGATTGGTGGTGAGACTGGCTTCAAATTATGCCTTGGCAATCACTCAGGTCTAAGCTGGATGTGACCTGGGAGATTTGTAATCGCATCTCCCACACCTCTCAGAAGTGTGCATGGGACCAACTTTACTTGATTTCGGTGTTGGTTAAAGACGCATTAATTTGCCCAAGCTTTTGCAGCAAGTTATGAAATGTAGCCACTATTGTTTGAGTGTGCAATGATTTCCATGACATACCTCCACCAAACTGGCTTAAAACAACAATAACGATGCTTGCTCTGAAGCTGGTAAAATTACTTTCTCCTTGCCTCTCCAATATTAATAGAAGAGCAATTAGGAAACACTCATCTGCTGTGGGGTGGGGAACAAACTGTTCCTCTCCTCTGCCTTCTAGCCTGGACTAGCACAAGCCAACAAGGCTTAAGGACTGGTGGTTTCTCCAGCAAGGACTCCCACCACCCCACAGACCTCCGTAGGACTACACTGATAACATTGGAATAATGGTTACCACTTTACATGGTGCTCTTTTGCTACTGAACACCTGGAGTGGTTTACAGCACAACAGTATATAGTGGATTGGGACGCGGGAGTTCAGAGTTCAAATCCACACTGAGCCATGTGAAGCCCACTGGGTGACCTTGAGCCAAGCATAGTCTCTCAGCCTAACCTACCTTGTGGGATTATTGGTGAGGATGAAATGTTGAAAGGGCGAATCACGAATGCTACGCTGAGCTCCTTGGGGGAAAGTTGGGATATGAGGGTCATCAGAATTATTTTACACATTGCAATCATCAAATGCAACTATGACAGATCATTTATATACAGTGTTACCTCGGGTTAAGAACTTAATTCATTCTGGAGGTCCGTTATTAACCTGAAACTGTTCTTAACCTGAGGTACCACTTTAGCTAATGGGGCCTCCCGCTGCTGCCGCACCACCACCGCACAATTTCTGTTCTCATCCTGAAGCAAAGTTCTTAACCCGAGGTACTATTTCTGGGTTAGCGGAGTCTGTAACCTGAAGCGTCTGTAACCTGAAGCATCTGTAACCTGAGGTACCACTGTATAATACATGAGAACATTAGATGAGCCTGCTGGATCATCCATCTTGTTCTCACAGTGGCCAGCCAGATGCCTGTGAGGAGTGCTGTGTTTTCTAGAAAAAGAGGTGCTGGAACTCACCAGGAACACCTCCCTCATTCTCTTAGAATGGCCATCGCACCCACTTGAGAGGTGCCAGAAATGAGTTCTATAAAGATGGGGAAAAGCCCTGCCTGTGGGGAACCAGGGAGCATAACATGCGCACAAGCGCTGTCTCCCCTCCTGTGGTTTCCAGCAACTAGCATTAGGAATCATTGCAGCCTCCAACTATGGAGGCAGAGTGTAGCCATCATGGCAGCTAGCCACTGAGAGCCCCTTCCTCCATGAATCTGTCTAATCTGCCTTCTGGGGGAAGCGAGTTCCATAGTTTGACCACGTGTTGTGTGAAGAAGGGCTTTCTTTTCTCTGTCCTAAATCTTCCAACCCAGCACGCCCCGTGTTCACCATTTGCATGTTGTTGTCTCTTTTAGTCTTTATTTACTTCATGTTAAAAACGTTTGCCCCACCCATAATCCTAGGACCCCAGGGTGAGCGTCAGCGACAAACGCATTAAACAACGGTAATAAAAAGGAGGAAACATAAATCGGTAATACATTACAGTGGTACCTCGGGTTAAGTACTTAATTTGTTCCGTAGGTCCATTCTTAACCTGAAACTGTTCTTAACCTGAAGCACCACTTTAGCTAATGGGGCCTCCTGCTGCCACCAATCCACTGGAGCACGATTTCTGTTCTCACCCTGAAGCAAAGTTTTTAACCTGAAGCACTATTTCTGGGTTAGCAGAATCTGTAACCTGAAGCGTATGTAACCTGAGGTACCACTGTAGATAGAACACACCTAACCATTTTCTGCAGTCCACTCTACAGCAGGAATGGGGAAACTTTTTCTCTACTTTTGTTCTTTTTTTTAAAAAAAAATTATTTGGTTTTCAGATTAAAGTTTTACAATCTCATATCCAACATACAACATAAAGGCAAGATTCCAAAGAATCTCCTGGACTTCCCTCTTCCCCTTTGTAGGTCCTATTGTTAATCATTTCCTCCTGCATCTTTTAGTGTTAAGTTGTGGGCGAACATATCAGACAACACAGCAATTCTTCCAAAGCAGCTCTTTATTGTAAGCTGGAACAGAACTAACTGAGGAGCTCAGTCAGCCTGCTTGTATAGAGCTCCAGAACAATGTAACTGTTGCCATTTTCTAAAACTATCCAATCACTGAACGTCACTTTTTGATCCTTCATTTGCATACAAACTATCCAATCACTGAACGTCACTTTTCAATCCTTCATTTGCATAACTATCTACAGTATCCCCCTGCTGACCCAGGGTGAGAACTTCAGTACATAACATTTATGATACTCCAAATCTTTTACATCTCCATTATGTCCAAAATTAACCATTAAACTACAAGTGTTATTTCAACCCTACTAACAGTTTTAGCTGTTTACAATGGTTTTTAAGATAAATTATAAATTTCCCCCATTCCTTATTTTAAAAATTTGCTCTTCCTGATTTCTGATTCTTCCAGTCATTTTTGCCATTTCGGCATAATCCATCAACTTAAATCTGCCATTCTTCTCTGGTAGGGACTTTATCTTCTTGGGAAAACTTTTTCACTGCAAGGGCTACATTAGCTTCTGAGTAACCTCCTCCCAAGGGCTACATGAGTGTGGTGGCTAAGGTAAAAGTGAGCAGAGCAACACTTTTAATTTTTTTGTACAGTAGGCTAGTTCCTACACACACACACACACACACACACACACACACAGAGGCATAACCTAGGGTTGCCACACACTTTCTCATTCCATTGGCAAAAACCCAGACATTTTGGCGATTTTTCAAAATTCCCCCTGGACACTAAATAGAGAAGCTTAGATTGTCTCATTGGGCTTCCAGCCAGGCTTGAGGATCCTGCTCTATATTAAAAGGCCTGATGCAAGAGGCAGGTTTTCAGCTGGCGCCTAAAACCAAGCAACCCCAAAGCTGGTACTACTCCAGCAAACAGCTTCTATGTAGCTCCAAGCACACCAAGTGTCTTTCTAAATATTACTTGCAGCAAAGTAGTATCTGTGTTCATTTACTGGCCACACTCTGTGCTTCACTTTGTGTGCAGCCTTCTTGGATGACGGACACTGCCGTGTACAGTGTGTAGCTCAGGAGATACAGAAAGCGATGAGATGCCTCTGGCAGGAATTTTGTACTGCTTCCCTGTTGCATTTTTAGGAAGGGAACCGCTGGGTTTAATTTTTGTTTTTAAAATTGCTGTGGACAGCAAAAAAAGTGGTTAATCCTATGCAGACTTATATTGGAGTAAGCCCAGTTTAAGTCTGAATAGGGTTTTACTTCTGAATAGGGCTGGGGGAAGAAATTTTAGTTTACCGTATTTTCCCATCTATAAGATGCCCCCTTGTATAAGGCACCCCCAATTTTTGCGGACTCAGATTTAAGAAAATGAGGGGAGATGTATCCGTGTATTAGACGCCCCCTGAGTTTTGACATTATTTTTTAGGGGGGAAATCTAGTTTTATACACCAAAAAATACAGTACATTTAAGCCGAATCTACCAAAACAAACAAATTTTAAAACACTGAAAAATAACAAACCAAAGCATAGCCATCCTTCAAAATTCCACTGATTTATATTTTGCGACACAGTCGCCAAAATGTGTATATATTAGGGGAAAGTGTGCTTAAAAATGAATATATAAGAGAAAATGATTAGGAGAAACGGCTTGCAAAAGTGTGTACGTTATTCACAGCTGCATGCAAAAATGTGTTTACTAGGACAAATTTGCTGTAAAATGCTGAAGAATTTTCAAATTCCTTCAGAAATGTGGAGATTAGAAAAAGAGAGAAACTGAGACAGTAAAAACTGCTGGATTCTCCCGTCCCTTACCTCTGTGCTTAGAACACACTGCTTGCCTCAAATTTCAATGTGGAAAAGGGAAGGTGGGCACAAAGGTATAGCCCATATAGATTATAACACATCACAGACCCACAGATACCTCCCCTCCTCAGCTCATTAGACCACTGCAGTCATTGAGAAGTTTAAGGCACAGCAGTGCCTACCTACGATTAACTAATGCACCTAAGTTCCCATTAAAGGGTGTTCGTGCCTTCATCCCACACCTATTGCAATGAGATGAGATCTTTCTATTTGGTGTAAGTTGCAAGCGCCTAATTATCTTGAGCCTCTTTCTCTTGCATCCCCAGATCAGCTGCCTGTTCCCATGTATTAAAGCAACCACAAGTGTTGCAAGAAGCATTATCTGTCATTAAGCAATTATCCTCCTCGGCATTGCTGCTTTTCAAAACTTGGCTTCATGGGCACAGATTTAATAAGGATGTAACAAGCAGTTTTGTGCGGAGTCAGAAGGATGATCAGTAGCGGATTTTGAGGAACGTGGTTCCTCTGGAGCACTGAGGAAAGGCCTTTCCCCTCCCTGCTACACAGAACTGGCAAAAGCACCTGCCGCTTAGATCCAAGCTATCTGAAAGACCTCATTCACTCATAAGAATCTGCCTAGGTTTTGAGATCTCTGGGGAGGTCCTTCCGTCAGTCCTGCCACCCTCACAGGCATGCTTGGTAGAGACACAGGATAGGGCCTTCTCAGTGGCTGCTCCCAGGTTTTGGAATCCCCTCCCTAGATAAGCCAGACTGGCTCCCTCCTTGTTGGCCTTCCACTGGCAGGTGAAGACTTTTTTGTTCCAACGCGCTATGTTTTCTATTTTTTAGTCATTTTTATTTTTATCTGTAAGCCTCCTTGAGTGCGTGTCAGGGAAAGGTGAGGTATAAATGAATAAATATATCATCAGGGCTTTTTTCCAGCTGCAAATCGCCGGAACTCAGTTCCAGCACCTCTCAAGTGGGTGCCATTGCCATTCTAAGAGAATAAGGGAGGTGTTCATGGTGAGTTCCGGCACCTCTTTTTCTAGAAAAATAGCACAATATATCACCATCTTCATCTGACAAATGAACATAAGAAGAGTCCTGTTAGATCAGATGAAAGGCATATTAGATCAGGATCCTATTTCCTACGATGGTGTCAGGAGTCTAGGTTCCCGGCTTGATAACACTGTAAGCGTAGGTAATTAAAAAGGAGGATTTATTGCAAAAACAAACAGATAGCTCCGGACAGCTCTAACAAAGCCGCTGACATTCTCACTCAAGATGACCCTTCTGAAGAGTTCTTCCAGTTCCTACAGAAGATATTGAACCTTTGCCCCTTATCTCTCTTGTTTTGCTTCGTGCCCAGCAGCCTTCCCATTCGCCGACTCTTCGGACTTATTGGATCAGCTCCAACCTCTTCCTGTTCCAAAAGATTGTCTCTGTGTCTGTTCATGCCTGTTTGAGCTTCCTGAGAGCTTTGGCTGTGTTCCAGCCCGCTCTCAGTTGTTCCAATGGCAACTGGCCATCCAAGGTCAGAGGGATTCGACACTGGCAGCTCTGGCCTCTGCTCAGCCTGTGTCAAATCTAAACCTCTCTGTTCCTGCCTATATTCTGCAGCTGGCTGTAAAGTTCCACTCGGAGCTGGCTCATTCCTGACACATAGTCAACTAGATACCTCTGGAAAGCTAACCAGGAGTAGTCCTCTCCTGCTGTTCCCCCACCTCTGAGTGACTGATATTCAGAAGCGTATTGCCTCTGATGCAGGAGATAGTATACAGTTGTATTTTGGGTTACATACGCTTCAGGTTACAGACTCCGCTAACACAGAAATAGTACCTCAGGTTAAGAACTTTGCTTCAGGATGAGAACAGAAATCGTGCTCCGGTGGCGCAGCAGCAGCGGGAGTCCCCATTAGCTAAAGTGGTGCTTCAGGTTAAGAATAGTTTCAGGTTAAGAACGGAGCTCTGGAACGAATTAAGTACTTAACCCGAGGTACCACTGTACAGCTGGATTATGGAGAAAGCTAGAGAGTTCCAGAAAGACATCTACTTCTGCTTCATTGACTATGCAAAAGTCTTTGACTGTGTCGACCACAGCAAACTATGGCAAGTTCTTAAAGAAATGGGAGTGCCTGATCACCTCATCTGTCTCCTGAGAAATCTCTATGTGGGACAAGAAGCTACAGCTAGAACTGGATATGAAACAACTGATTGGTTCAAAATTGGGAAAGGAGTACGACAAGGCTGTATATTGTCTCCCTGCTTATTTAACTTATATGCAGAATTCATCATGCGAAAGGCTGGGCTGGATGAATCTGAAGCCGGAATTAAGATTGCCGGAAGAAATATCAACAACCTCAGATATGCAGATGACACAACCTTGATGGCAGAAAGTGAGGAGGAATTAAAGAACCTTTTAATGAGGGTGAAAGAGGAGAGCACAAAATATGGTCTGAAGCTCAACATCAAAAAAACGAAGATCATGGCCATGGTCCCATCACCTCCTGGCAAATAGAAGGGGAAGAAATGGAGGCAGTAAGAGATTTTACTTTCTTGGGCTCCATGATCACTGCAGATGGTGACAGCAGTCACGAAATTAAAAGACGCCTGCTTCTTGGGAGAAAAGCAATGACAAACCTAGACAGCATCTTAAAAAGTAGAGACATCACCTTGCCAACAAAGGTCTGTATAGTAAAAGCTATGGTTTTCCCAGTAGTGATGTATGGAAGTGAGAGCTGGGCCATAAAGAAGGCTGATCGCCGAAGAATTGATGCTTTTGAATTATGGTGCTGGAGGAGACTCTTGAGAGTCCCATGGCCTGCAAGAAAATCAAACCTATCCATTCTGAAGGAAATCAGCCCTGAGTGCTCACTGGAAGGACAGATCATGAAGCTGAGGCTCCAATACTTTGGCCACCTCATGAGAAGAGAAGACTCCCTGGAAAAGACCCTGATGTTGGGAAAGATGGAGGGCACAAGGAGAAGGGGACGACAGAGGATGAGATGGTTGGATGGTGTTCTTGAAGCTACCAGCATGAGTTTGATCAAACTGTGGGAGGCAGTGGAGGACAGAAGTGCCTGGCGTGCTCTGGTCCATGGGGTCACGAAGAGTCGGACACGACTAAACGACTAAACAACAACAACAACCACTGTACAGACATCCTGACTAGGAGCCATTGATAGTCCTTATCATCCATCCTAAAGGACACCTTTTGATTTAGCATGATGAGTTTTTCATGTCCAATCAAAGTTCCAAAGTGCTGGGAAATTACAACTCTTAACAGCAACACCCTTAACAAACGTATTATTTAAGGAATACTGAGATGCAATGGTATCTGATTCTGTGGTTAGTTCCATCTTGACCACTATCTTCCAGCTGGATGGCTGTCAGTGGAAGAGTGGTAAAGACAACTGACCCCACGAAATCCAATTGATTAACACTGGCTACAAAAACACATAACTCATGAGTGATGGCACATACTAGGTGGTTCCCATGACTTCCCATGGCACCCATTTACTGAAAGATATAGTACAAGCTTTTCATCAATGAGCTCTTGTACTTTGGTCATTTCTGGTTTGGTCTTGCTTGTTAAGAACACCACAAGTGCGTTGCTGGATCAAACCAAACAGCCATTGAATCTAATATCTTGTTTGCACAGTGGCCAACCAAATGCCTATGGGAAGGCTATAAGCAGGACCTTAGTCTGGTATTTTGTTTGTGGTTGAGTCTGGGCATGTTTTCTTCATGGTTTGACATTATTTCTGCTGATTTTATTTTAAAATGTTGATTGCAAATCACCTTGAGTAAGAAGCTGGGATCCATGCCAACTCTACAATTCTATAATTCTATATATGTTCCAAGGCAATTTACAAACATCCTTAATAACAACTAAAATATTTTTAAACCAGTACAACAGAATCTAGGTTTTGATTTTAAAACAACACAGAATGAAACCTTAGGCAGAGATATTTTCATCTTGCTGAGGATTAATTTATACATTAATGTAAGTAGTTTTTAATTCATGATGAATTGTAAAAGTGCTTTTACGTATCTGTAAGAATCTATGCTCACACTACTCAAAGCACATGAAGGATATAATTCTATAGGAGTAATGGCAGTCTCAGAAGTAAAAACGATTGAAATCAGTGGCCTTAGTTCAGAATGGACATGTATAGGACTGCACTGTCTATCACTGAAGCTCAGAAACCACCACTAAAACAAGGCAATAGCCTGTCCTGTTCTTTACCAAGTTTGCTGTGATCTCATCCTTTGGGAATTCTAACTCAACCTTAATTAGCTGACAAATTTCCAGAGGGGTAGTTGTGTTTGTTGCAGCAAAAATAACAAAGTCTTGCGATACCTGAAACCCTAACACATTTTATTATGCCAAAAGCTTTCATGGATTAAAGTCCACTTCATCAGAGACATGAAGGGTAATCCTCAGTTGCAGGTATTTATACACATTGTTTTAAGGGATGCAGGCAGTTGTAAGGAGTGAGATCAGAGGGAATTGAAATGTGAGATGCACAGATAGTAGTAATTCAGTCAGAGCTAGAATGTATGTAAGTAAGCACAGTGACTCTTTACAAAAGCGGTGATATGCAATAAAACAATCAGATTGGCAATGCTGAGTTAATTAACATTGGCAGTGGGAAAAGAAACCATTGTCTCTATTCAGGCCCAAGTCAATGGTGTTTGACTTCTTGATAAGTTGTAGTTCAGGTGTTTCAGGCTGCAGTTTTCCTCTGAAATTCCTTTAAGATCAGTGGCAACATGCCCCAGTAGATATGCTGTTTCCAGTGGCGTAGCGTGGGGGGTGCAGGGGGGGCCGGCCGCACCGGGCGCAACATCTAGGGGGGGCGCGCTCACACTCGCAGCTCTCTGCCCCTACCTGGCTCACTCACTCTCTCTCACTGCAGTGCTGGCTGTGCGAATCCGATCCGAGCCGCTGGGTCGCCGCCCACTGTGGAGGGGGTGGGTGCCAGGCGTGCGATGCGGAGAGAGAGCGAGGGACTATCTGGGTGAGGGACAGTGCAGCGGCCGCCCAGCACAGCGCTGAGCGCGGGAGAGAACCACACCAGACCAGACCAGGCAGCAGCAAGAAGAAGCTGGCAGCGACGGCAGGTTAGGGGTTAGGGGGTGCAAATTACTTGCCTTGCCCCGGGTTAGGGGGCGCAAATTACTTGCCTTGCCCCGGGTTAGGGGACGCAAATTACTTGCCTTGCCCCGGGTTAGGGGGCACAAATTACTTGCCTTGCCCCGGGTTAGGGGACGCAAATTACTTGCCTTGCCCCGGGTTAGGGGGCACAAATTACTTGCCTTGCCCCGGGTGCTGACAACCCACGCTACACCGCTGGCTGTTTCCAAGTGTTTTTTATACAGTATTGTAAATCTTTTTGAAAACATTTGTTAGGCACACTGTCTTGTATTCTGCAAAGTTAACAGAGTTTTATGGGCAGCTAAAGGGTTTGTTGCCCCCCTTTGGCCTTGAGAAATGACAGCTATTAAAAACAAAGAAGAATTTTGTGGCACCTATAGGTCTTGTAGGGACGCGGGTGGCACTGTGGGTAAAACCTCAGTGCCTAGGACTTGCCGATTGCATGGTCGGTGGTTCGAATCCCCGCGGCGGGGTGAGCTCCCGTCGTTCGGTCCCAGCTCCTGCCCACCTAGCAGTTCGAAAGCACCCCTAAGTGCAAGTAGAGAAATAGGTACCGCTTTATAGCGGGAAGGTAAACGGCGTTTCCGTGTGCTGCGCTGGTGCTGGCTCGCCAGAGCAGCTTCGTCATGCTGGCCACGTGACCCGGAAGTGTCTGCGGACAGCACTGGCCCCCGGCCTCTTAAGTGAGATGGGCGCACAACCCTAGAGACGGACACGACTGGCCCGTACGGGCAGGGGTACCTTTACCTTTACCTATAGGTCTTGTAATACTGTTCCCAAAGAAGATATGGCACATCTTACCTGGCAACACTATTATAGGATCTAATATTGTCAGCCACAACATCAGTGGTTCATTCACCTGCTCATCTTCTAACAATAACCTTCTGCATTCTACGTATAGGACAAACAGGCCAATCCCCACAAAAAAAAAAAGAAGAATAAATAGGCAGAAATCTGGCATTTGGGCAATATTAATAAAGCAGAAGGAGAACATTTCATTCCAGCTGTGAGGGGTACTGACGATAATCATGACTTTCACATTTTTACTGACAACATATGAAGCAAGTAAGTGAAAAAAATAACAGATGCTACCAAAAAAAGAGAGATAGGAAGAGCTTAAAACACAGCTAGGTTGTTCTTTTTCTCAATTTGGATCAAAGCTGGTTTTGGAAACACATCAAAATGCAGTATTTCCAAAGGAACATCCGGACAGATATGGTTTGTGGATGCAGATGGGGAGCCTACACAGTGCTACTGAGAGTTGGTCCATTGAAATTGATGTATCTAAGCTGATCCTGTCCATTAATTTCAATGAGTCTACGCTGAGTAGACTCTACTCTGCAACACTGGCTACAATCCATTAACAATGATTACTTTTATCTCCCATCGAAAGACTGTTGTGGTCACAGAAGCTGACTAGATCGGCACTTGAATTTAATCTCAGTGCTGGCAATGGGACAGCATTCTTTGCCATGCCTGAGGGCAGCAGGCTGACCTGGAGAGTTCAGGTAACGGAACATACATCACGCCGCCATTCATTCATCACCCTACCTGGGACCTGTTCACTGCCCACCCAAACCACTCAAAAGAGCAATAGATGCATGCATACAATACTTGCTGGAGTGCATGGCTTAGGCTAGCCGTCTCTCGGCCTGTTGGCTTGGTCAATCGCATGCCCTCCCCATGACACTGCTTGTAATGTGTTGACAAAATGTGAACTAGGAAAATATAGTTTTTCAATATTATGAGGAAAAAATTACCTGAAGCATACGGTGCAAGTTGTATACTCACTCAACATGCCCTCTAAAGACCACAGTTATTAATTAGAGTGACTTGATTCCATTTATGGAAACATTTCAGAGGCATTTGTTTTATATGTGCAGTTAAAGCAGCACATTGGTCATCTTTGCCTTCCTGTAGGACTGCTGAGCGATTGCTGCACCACTGTCCTTCTTCTCCCCAAACCAAACAGCAACCACATGAAAGAAACAAGAAATGTGCTCCATTTACAGATTAGTATTTACGCCCTGCCTCTAAAGCTCCAATCCCTTCTGATTTTTGAACACTTGGCACTTGTGTGGCTAGCAAGAAGACTCCTTTATCAGAGCACTGTGAATGGGTTTTGTTTAAGGGATCATCAGATGCACTTCAGCCTTTGTCGGTCCTCTGATCTGGTAGCTGAAGCATACAGGCAGACCTGGGAACCACCAGTGGCAACATAACGCCTATCATGCTCAAATTAGTACATGAACTCATTGAGTTCTCAGGAGACAATGGAGGCGTGCGCCATGAACTCAAAATGAGTACATTTTGGTTTGCTTCCAACATGGACTCCCAAGTGCAGCCCAGAATCCATTGCAATGCCACAGGAAAGGAGGGTGTGGGTCACATGCTTAGTTTGTGTGGGACGGTAATCACTTTGCTCCACTTATGGCAGCAAAACAAAACAAAGTACTCTTGAGCTGTCCCTGTTTGTGCTAATGACAGTAATGAGAGTGAGTCTAGCATGGACAGTACATTCTGCATGGCTAAGTATATGGAAGTCTGTCAGAAGAGATGATAAATCTCTTGCAAGAACTCTCTAGTATTCCTGCTGGCTCACATCTGAGTCAAAAATATGAATGTGGGGACTAGAAGAAGAAGAAGAAGAGTTTGGATTTGATATCCCGCCTTTCACTCCCTTTAAGGAGTCTCAAAGCGGCTAACATTCTCCTTTCCCTTCCTCCCCCACAACAAACACTCTGTGAGGTGAGTGGGGCTGAGAGACTTCAAAGAAGTGTGACTAGCCCAAGGTCACCCAGCAGCTGCATGTGGAGGAGCGGAGACGCGAACCTGGTTCCCCAGATTACGAGACTCTTAACCACTACACCACACTAGCTCTCTACTGATTTGCCCAAACATTCTGCCATAGCTCCCAAAAAATTATGGATTTATTTGGCATCTTCAGGGAAAAGTTTAATTCTTTTTCTTCCCCATATGTATAGTGTGAAAAACACTTTTGTTCTTGCAAGGTAGAGCATCCTCTGAAAACTCTTCTGTGCAAACTGCTATTGTTTTGTTCAGTCTTAATTCTAGCCTTTTTTTAAAAAAAAAAGTTCATACATTTAAATTAATTAACATAGGTATTTAAGCAGTAGTTCATTGGATAATGCCACATGTATACTTTGTAATATGTCATGTTATTGCAATATTTTTTTTAAAAAAGAACACTACGAACAGCCAATCTTTTGACCAGTGTTTTGTTTTTCTCTTCATATATTGTAAATGATATTAAAAACCTTGATTATGAAAGAACAATTGTACACATAGTTGCTTTATTATTGTATTGTTCAGTGCTTAAGAATCGTATTTTAAAAAATACAAGCTTTGTAGTATTTTTTAAAAGGTTAACACACCGGCAGTGGGTTTACGCCTGCTGATGTTTTTTGAAATAAGAATTATAAACTTGTGTTTTAAGCCACCATGCCTGACAAAGGCTAGATTAATGCTTTAATACTACTTTGATAGTTTATTATTTTTAGAATTACCCCAGGGATGCAATTAAAGTACCTTCACTATAAACTAACACATTTACTATAAAATGATATTACTTTGTTTAGTATTGGTAAATGAATGGCTTAAAAATTTGCTTCTGTTCACTATTGTGAATGTGAAAAACCCACTCTTCAAACGCTTACTGTGAAATCCAAGACAGAGAAGTTAAGTGGATATGGGATTTACATACAGTCTTCTATAGCAAAGCTTTTGTGTTGTTTGTAGTATACTTCTCTTCGGAAAAGATTTTAACACCAATCGCCGCCAGTGAATACCGAGGGGGTCTTCATTCTCCATCTATTTCTCCATCTAAAAGCACAAAGTGGCACCTTTGAGAAAACTTGCCAAGTCTAACGCGGACCAGATGCCGTCGCCTCCGCACGGGGAACTGTTGTCCCTGTGTTAAATTTCCTAACAACCACCCAGAAATATAAGCTAAAGCCTACAAGTTAGAGTCTGCTGTGGAAACCGTGGTCCTTTTTCATAACTAGCTGGTGGTGCAGGGCTTCCTCTCCAGAAAGCCTTTCTGAGTCCTTCTCCGAAAGCAGGCTCAGTCGGCATCGTGCAAACCTGTGTTGTTTACGCACTTAATTTAAAAGAATAAGGTCTGGGTAAGCGAGGCTAGAATCAGGCACGGGCTGCAGAGGAAAGGCAGTCTGCACGCGCTCAGAGGCTGCAGCTCCCTTCACTCATTATAGCCGCATGGAGGAAGCAGATTCAGGGACTGAGTCCACGCGCAAAGCAAAACACACACACACACAAACCCTGTCTGCTTTTCGCTCAGGGATTTCCTTTTAGCAAAAAAGAGAAGGGGTGGTGGGAGGAGGGGAAACAGAAACCCCGTCGCCGTGCATTTCGAGCCTCTTTGCTGCTTCTTTTTTGCTTTGCTTTTCCCTTGCTAGAGGGGGAAATGTGCGCAAGCGGCATCCCCGGAACGAAAAGGATGGAGGCTTCGTTTCCCGGCCGGCTGCTGTTTCGGTGAGCTCGGCGGCGGCAGGATGGTTGCTACTACGGCGCAGTGGCGGTGATCGCTCCGCGCGCCATGGAGGAAGAGGACGCGGTGAGGTTGGGGCGCAAAGAGGAAGGGGAAGGGTCCCTTCAGCTGCCCCTGAGAAGGACAGAGGGTTGGGATGTGGGGCAGGCAGGAAGCCCTGGGCTTGAGTATCACGAGGGATGCAGACAGGACGCAGCCTGTTCGGGGCGAGCTTAGTAATAAGCCCTTTGGGTCAAGTGGGAGTGGTTTAGGGTTCCCATTTCTTTTCCAGCAGGCTGCACAGTTCAACAGGTTAAGCTGCCATCTCCTCCTGCACCAGACTGGGGAAAGCTTCCTCTGTTGAACGACGCCTTCCGTGCAGCTGTTAAAAAAACCAAAACCAAAAGAGGGTCTGGAGGATGTGGGTTGGGGGCAGTGCCGGATTTACGTTTAAGCTAAACAAGCTATAGCTTAGGGCCCCACTCCCTTGGGGGCCCCGAAAAAAATTAGAAAGAAAAAACCACCTGGATGTACATTTCCAAAATATAAAACCTACATACAGCAACAGTGTTTTGTGTTGTGTAGGCTCCTATGATGTAAGTAATGAGCCCCGCCTGCTTGCCTGCTCCCTAAAATATCACTGGTTTGCTCAATTCAATATATAGGGTGCCCATAAATTACCGTATAGCATACATTCAACACAAAAAACAGCGACAGTTTGTTGTTGACAAAGGACAGCTGGACATATAAAGGGCCCCATTACCTTCAGTAGCTTAGGGCCTCATCAAACCTACCGTATTTTTCGCTCTATAACACGCACCCGACCATAACACGCATATAGTTTTTAGAGGAGGAAAATCCGTAGGCATGCCACCCGTAGGCATTTCCTCCATAACACGCACAGACATTTCCCCTTACTTTCTAGGAGGAAAAAAAGTGAGTGTTATGGTGCAAAAAATCCGGTAAATCCGGCCCTGGTTGGGGGAGATACACAGCCATTTCTTCGAAGGATGAAATACTGTATTTATTCAGGTGTTAAGGTTCCCAGCGTAGTGCTGTTGTTCTATACACTCTTCTATTGAGCTTCTGCCAACCTAGCAGTTCAAGAGCACACCAGTGCGAGTAGATAAATAGGTACCGTTGCGGCGGGAAGGTAAACGGCATTTCCATGCGCTCTGGTTTCCGTCGTGCCAGAAGTGGTTTAGTCACTGGCCACACGACCTGGAAAGCTGTCTGTGGACAAACGCTGGCTCCCATGGCCTGAAAAGCGAGATGAGCGCCGCAACCTCATAGTCGCCTTTGACTGGACTTAACCATCCCAGGGTCCTTTACCTTTTTTATATTGAGTAAAGGGGTAGGTCGTGCAACAGAAGTGTTTAGCTCATGAAGTCCTATTTGTTGAAGTTAAATCAGGTGTCTCAACAGCGCAAACCAAGTCACACTTACATGGAAGTAGGGCCCACTGCATTCACTGAGTTTTAAATGTGCATAGGATTGCAACCTGGGTTACTGTGTACCGTCTTCTGCACATTTGCTTAGACTCTAATGAACACAGTGGAGCAAGTAAACATACATAGGGTTGGGCTGTAAATAATATTTAAGAAGATGCAATCTGTTACTCTTCTTCGATGGATAAGATACTTTACTGTGGTATATTGAAATAAATGTTATGGCCATGAAAGGACTGTGTACCTCTTGGAAAGAACAGACTGCTGCTATTTACATTCAATTTTTTCCTTTTTTTTTGAAATAGAGAGACTACAATGAACCTTGTGTACAGTGTTCTGACATCAATTGGGGACTTACTGAAGAAGGAAAATTTTACTGCAGATCATGCCACAATGTTATAGAAGTAAGTAAGCAATTCTCAGTCTCACTTTTTTTTTTACACTCCCAAATTCCCTTCAGTTTTTAAGTGTAAACCTTCATTAAAAATTAAATATATTCACCTAGTGTGGGACCTGTATTAAATATTGTGGCCTTGGTTCATTTTTTATTATCTGCAACTAATCACATAGTGGCTCTGGAAGTGGATGCATGCTGTCATCCAAAAATTTATCCATGTAGTCCAGGAATCCAGAAGAGCATTGTGATAGTGTTGTGGATTCTTGTAAGTCTACATCCATGGTAGCTTTGCAAATAGAAGCCTGCTCACCCAAAATGATCTCTGTTGTTCCATTGCGATACATGTTTAAAAGGACAAGAAGGCTTCTGGATTTTTTTGTGGTTTGTTGTTAACCTTATATGTTTTCAAAACTGTCTTGCAGAGGACTAGAGAAGTTATAACTGGTGATGCTACTACAAATGCCAGGGCACAGTCCATCTCTAGAGGCTTAAAAAAGAAGAAAAAACTTGGTATGTTGGCCAAAAAAAGAAAATGTGCTGTAAAAAAACATGAAACATTTATATTCCCCAACCTTTGGCCTAATATCTTCATGAATGTATAAGCGTAAAAAATGCTGTCTGGCAGTATTCGAAACTCCCATTGTTCTAGGCACATTGCACGACAGGGAATTTCATTCGCGGGAGCAATTTCTGAGCTCTGGGCACAGCACTGCACCTGAGATTTCAGATTAAAACTGCAGAGTGGACCTTTTTCTGCTTCCCCACTTCCAGCTACTCTCTGAAGACTGGAGAAGAGACCCTCTTAAGAATATTAGGGCGCGGGCAGCGGAAGGACTAGACCATGTGAAAAATGAACATAATATTTTAGCTGCAGTTCGTCCATTTTCAGCTTTGTATTCTTGTTATAAAAAAGTGCATAGACATTCTATTGTTGTATCCATAACCTATGTTTAAGGTGCCATTTAGCTCCTAGCTTTCATATCTCAGTTTCTTAACACTTTGTTGTTGTTGTTTAGTCGTTTAGTCGTGTCCAACTCTTTGTGACCCCATGGACCAGAGCACGCCAGGCACTAACTTAACACTTAACACTACTGTCTGGCAAAATATGCTAATCAGCTATGACTTCTCCATAGCTTTTGGATATAAATATGTTCCCCCAACATTGCTTCCAGATAGATTACAGCACAAATATCACTTTTAAGTCGACTGTTAACACTTTCTAGTGTACGATATTTGATCAGTAAAATGCTGACACACAGCTGGCACAAAATATTACAGCTAGACTGTAGATGGGGACAGACTATTAATAGTACAGTGGTACCTCTGGATGCGAATGGGATCTGTTCCGGAGCCCCATTCGCATCCTGAGCAGAACGCAACCCGCGTCTGTGTGTGTGCGTGTCACGATTCGTTGCTTCTGCACATGCGCGTGACGTTACTTTGAGCGTCTGCGCATGCGTGAGCTCTGAAACCTTCCAGGTCACCACAGAGCGCAACCCGAAAACACTCAACCTGAAGCAACTTTAACCCGAGGTATGACTGTACATCAAAAGTTCAATGATTAAATCTTACTCCCTCGTAAGTGTGTTTAGGATCATAGCCTAAAATGCCTTATTGGTATAATTTTGGCTATTAACAAGCTATCAGTCATGACACTCATTTTTCTTTTAGAAAGCAGCTGGGAATGGTATATTTGTGAAGGCTTTCAATTCATTCTCTCGAAGCAAGCCGACGCACTGCAGGCTTTAGGAGTTTCTTCACAGTTCAAGGTACATTTAGCCTACTTGGTGCAGTGGTCCCATCTCACGAAATGCTAATTAGTGTTAAGATGATAAACCACAGTGAGCCTCTGGCACAGCCACGAGGAGGAATACAGAACTTTGTTGTGATGTCCAAACTATGACAATCTGGTTAATCTATGGTATGTTGAAACCAAACAACTTCAAATTATGAGTTAAGAAGCATCCTTGTTTCAACAAACTACAGTTTAGATTAGCCATAGCTGAGGGTTCAGGCAGCACCAGCAGCATGCTAAACTGTGGTTAAAGCTAAAGCGGAAATAGAAGTTATCGATCTCCTTATAGCTGTTCCAGAAAGGGACAGGGTGTGTGTGTGCAGGCCCAAGATTCATTGTGGCTCACCATTGTAAACTGTGACTTAAGTGTGATTGCAGCCATTCCAGGGAATGCCTGGCAGTGAATTATGAAATTCAATGGACAGTTATGCAGCTTAGAACCATTGCACATAATCTATGTGCTGCTTAATGAAAATGCACTTGTTTCCCAGTTGGAGGAGGCATGGAAGTAGGGGTGGGAGCTGAGAAAAGGAAGGAGGAGGGAGAAAAAAGTGATGAAGGTGCAAATGGGGTTTGCAAAAGGAGCCACGGGAAGGAGGGTTAGGATGAAAGCAGGTGTACAAAGGGGGCAGCAAAATAGAAAGGAGTAGCGTCATCATAATAGTGTGGAGGGTGAAAAGGCTGCTTAGGAGTTGCAATGTGGGGGAGGGGGAAAGGAAGGTGCAGGAGGTTACCATAGAGGTGGTCTGTGTGCAACGGGAGGATTGCAAAAAAAGCAGGGGAGGAGTAAGCGTGGACATAGGCATGAAAAAGGCTGCAAAATAGGGCTGCAGAATAGAAGAGTGAAATGAGATTGGGAAGCTGAAAAGGGAGCTTATTAGTTGCATGGGGTGGGAAGGTGCAGCTCTAGGGGGTTAATGTGGGGGCTTGGTTAGCAGCAAAGCGAGCAGGAACACAGGCCCACATGTTCTGCATGCACATAAACATACACAAACGTGGGTGAATAACTTTTTTTGTTCTTATCAGGATGATGTTTTGTGGAAGTTCTGGAGAATTTACCTTCAGAAGAGCCCGCAGGCTTATTGTGACAAGCCCCGCCGTGAAGTTGCGCGCGATATCTCGACAGTAAGTGCAAAGTTAGGAAGGGATGATTAGCTGTCTTTTCCATGCCCATGTGGTCCAAGAGCATTTACGGAAACTTAGGCAACCTATCTTATAACTAAAAACCTACATTATGGCAGTGCTCAAAACCCTTTAAGAGGACCTTGTTTTGCTGGCAGCCAGAATTCCTTAACACAGTGGTTTTCAACCCGCGTGCCGTGGCACCCTGGGGTGCCTTGAATGATGGGCAGTGGTGCCGTGGGCAACACTGGCCTATGTCCCTCCTTCCTTTCCTCCCTCCTCTGATGCTCTCTTGTGTCTCTGCCTCCCAAAGGCTTGCACAGCTTTTATTGCAGCAGCCCTGGCTATGAGTGTCACAGGCAAAGGGTGCCTCAGGGAGGCACCTCTCTTTGGGGCGGGGGGGGGGGCAGCTCAGAGACCAGGGAGTGTGGAGGACTCCCAAGGAGAGGGGAGAGGAGAGGAGAGGCTGAAGGGACACTCCACAAGGGAGGGTGTTTGAAAAAGGGTGAGAAGCTGCCAGCTCTGCAGGCAAGGGGTGACATAACTGGGCTCCTGGGCTCCACAGGGGTGCCGCAGAAAAAATGTAGTTGGTCAAGGGAACCATGGACTCAAAAAGGTTGAAAACCTCTGCCTTAACACACTGCTTTTCTAGATACGTCTTGCTCTTCACTGACACATGGATGAAGACAGATAAAACATACCTTAATCCTCTGGTGAAAAGTTTATTTTATCCTAACAGTGGGATATATTTAGCATTGAAAAATGTTTACTTCAGATTGCCATTGGTTGTAAATATTTTACTATTGAATGTGAATGTAAAGCTAGTAAGAAGTTCAGTTTTTTTAAAAAAAAACTGTCATTGAGAGGGCGATTAAAGCCAGCAGGTGGAACCAAATATGCTATGTTTTCAGAAGACATGCTGAAAATGCGAGCAAAGATACAAAATAAATTATACTTAGTGGCTTTGTTTGGATGGTGTTTTCACGCCCACTGCAGGGAGTGTGGGTGGGCTTTGGGATTGTGTGCATGCTGTCTTCCACATGGAAAGTAAGATATGATCCGGCACTGTGCTTGTTTGATCTGAAACCAGATTGTTCTCAACCTCCCCTTTTTTGTAAAGCTTTTTTATTATTTCATTTTATAATTATATAAAACAGAGATAACAATTCTCAAACTCATCTTTTTACCTAGAATTGGCCCAGGTTGACAGATCTTTAAGGGTAAATTTATTATCAGATCCATCTCAGCGACAGTGGAAGAAGGCATATGTGATATTGAGGCCTGTTGCCACCTCCTGTAACTGGGGGGAAAATGTTATCTGAATCAGGCCAGTGACTTAAGCATATAATTATATGCATATTGCTTATCCTTGTGAATATGGCATGGGCTTAATGTTTCAAGAAAACTGTGGAGATGGCTTACATTGATTGGTTTTGGATCTATTGGTATGAGCAAGACTTGCTAGGAATGACTTGTGTAACAGATTATTTGCTAGTACAGTCAGCATGCAACTTGCGCACATTTAACTTGCGCTATTGTAGCTGTATGTGGCAGGCAGCTGCGATTGCACAAATTAAATGCACAGAAGGCGGAGAGCTTAAAAGCTTCGGGAGGCTCTTGTGGGGCTATCAGAGAGGTAGGGATGTTCACACAAAGTCTGTTCCAGGATTGTTCTGACTATACACGATTTTGGCTTTACACACAATCCCTGCAAGTTGTGAGTTTTAAAAAGAGGAAGGCATTTCTGCCTCCACCCAGTGTAGTTTGTCTGTATGCAATATACATAATTTTAAAAATATTTACACTGTTACATGTACCGTATTTTTTGCCCCATAGGATGCACTTTTCCCCCTCCAAAAATTAAGGGGAAATGTGTGTGCGTCCTATGGGGCGAATGCAGGCTTTCACTGAAGCCTGGAGAGCGAGAGGGGTCGGTGCGCACCGACCCCTCTCACTCTCCAGGCTTCGCGCAGATCTCCACAAGCCGCGGAAGCCCGCTTGCGGAGAGTTGCCTGCATGCCGAAGGCTGGGCGCACTGAGCTCAGCGCGCCCAGGCTTCGTGCAGCTCTCCGCAAGGCGCGGGAGCCCGGCGCTGGGCTCCCACGGCTTGCGGAGAGTTGCCTGTTCTGGCTGCTGGGGTCAGGGGAAGCTCGGGCTTCCCCCACCCCAGCCCCGCGCCTGGGGGGAAAGTAAATTTCCCCCCCTTTATTTCCTCCCCCAAAAAACTAGGTGCGCCTTATGGGACGGTGCGTCCTATAGGGCGAAAAATACGGTATTTAAAGATTGCTGTTTTACTTTGCAAACTAACTTATAACCACATATTTATCTCTTTTATTGAAACCTGGTGATCATTACTGACTGCAGCAGAATATTTTTCTGATAAAACTGTTTTAAGGAAGAGGGAATTCCTTTTGAAAATGTAACCGTGCCATGGTTTAGAGCTGTGCCGTTGGGAGTCTTACACCACTGTTTTATTTTGAAAACAGACGTGCGACTCGGATACTGATGTCGACAGGGAGCTAGAAATTACTAGAATTCTTGGCTTGGCTTCCTCTGCAAGTGATACAGATGTGGTATCCGAATCTAGCATGGGAGGTTTTTCTTCTACTAGCAATTTATCAGGTAAGACTAAACGTACCTTGAACAGTTAGTTTAGAAATGAAAACATTTTATCCTCTGGCTACTCTGGTGTGCTTAAAAGCTGTATCTTAATGACTAACATACAGTGGACTAGCAACTTGCGTGCATTTAATTTCCATGATCACAGCTTTATGCTCTGGGCTGCCAGCCAGCTGCGATGGCACAAATTAGATGCATCCAAGGTGGAGAGCTTAAAAGCTCTTTCTACGCCAGGCTTTTGCAGTGAAGAAAGACCTTTTAATCTCTCAAACTTGCTTACTGGGCTCTGGGAAGATCTCGTGTAGGCTCTGGAGGCCTTCATGAGGTCTTATGGAGTTCTCCAACATCTTACAGGAAGACTTCCAGAGAGTGCCTGATCCATGTGCCGTCTTCAGGGTTATTCTGGCTATACACAATTTTGGATTTACACACTATCCCTGGAACCTAATTTCCACTAGTCCTCTGTATGTAACAGACTTAGAATGTTTTTCTTTTAATCATAGTAATTAAGAAATTCCAGCCTTAGCTTCAGTGAAAAGTCTGAAAATGTTGTAGTGCTTTGTGTCCTCAACAGCATGTCCAGATTTGTAAAGTTAAATTTTCAAGAGTAAGGGGAATCTGGTTTAAGTGGATTACGGTAAGTGGTTGCAGGGCATATGGAAAAGCAGTACAAAGGCTGAATATTTTGTACAGTTCAGATGAGGGGGGTTGGGTCTGTGACTGAACCAGTTCTGAAGATAAGAACTGGCCTGCCCGTGCGGGCCAGTCGTGTCCGACTCTAGGGTTGTGCGCTCATCTCACTTAAGAGGCTGGGAGCCAGCACTGTCCGGAGACACTTCCGGGTCACGTGGCCAGCGTGATGAAGCTGCTCTGGCGAGCCAGCACCAGCGCAGCACACGGAAACGCCGTTTACCTTCCTGCTATAAAGCGGTACCTATTTATCTACTTGCACTTAGGGGTGCTTTTGAACTGCTAGGTGGGCAGGAGCTGGGACCGAAAGACGGGAGCTCACCCCGCCGCGGGGATTCGAACCGCCGACCATACGATCGGCAAGTCCTAGGCACTGAGGTTTTACCCACAGCGCCACCCGCGTGGGGGAAATTTTAGAGCGGCATTTTTTGGTTCATGGTGACATCTGGGGGCATAATGTACACTTTTTTGTGTGTGGAACCAGTGAAAATATGTGTCCTTTAAAGAAAACTGGCTTGCTGTGCTTTTATCATTATTTAGGCTGGTCATTTATAACTAATCCTTAGGATTCACAAATGGAAATTGATGAGGTGACAAACCCGGAAAGTGTTCTATCTTGCAAATCCTAGCAACGTCCCAGCATTGTGTGATCTTGCTTGCTTGTAGAGTGTGCTTTTAAGACATTATTTTAAGAGTATCTATGTTGTAAAATAATTTTTTGTAGGTGAGTAGTAATGGGACGGGAATCAAAAAGGATTCCTCAAACTCAGGAATGGCATATTTTCACCATATTGCTTAGCGGCTGACAAATGGGAGCTTAAAATCTGTTTCTGTAACAATTAGGCATTATGTGATGCTTGGGGTTTTTAGATGTTTATATCTACTGACTGCCAGGTCATTGTTCTCCAAGCTGGCTGGTTGAAACCCTCCATTTGGTGCAGTATATAGACGTTGTTTGGGAAGCCTATTAAATTCGTAGGCTGTTATGACATGTCTTAAATTGTATGTTGAGTTAGGTTTAATGCTGACTGCCTAATATGCCCTGCATAATCCAGAACAAATAAAATGCAAAGCTGCTGTGTTAACAGGATGGCTACGAATAGAACACAAGGATTATTGTAAATCAGACTGAATATGGAATAAGCAGTAGAGTTTCTATCATCAGTGCTCTTGAGACACAGTCTATACATGAAAAAGGCGAAACTGATGACTGAAAGGATTACCTGAGGTTCATGCTTTTTGTGCTGTGACTCACATATACACAATAGACATTCAAAGCAGCTCTTGTGTTTCCTTCTAAGCTTTTAGAAGTCATGCAGTAGAGGGTGTTTTCTTAGTAACTATTTTCATTCGCTTTGTTCAGAGGCAGTAAAGGCAAAATGATACTCAGTGCGGTGGAGCTGCTGTTATTAGTAATTTTAACAAATCACTGTCCATACTGTCTTATAGGAAATGTGAATAGTACATAATCGTTATTTGGGGGGAAACGAGCGCACACAAAAACACTGTTGGGATTGTCACATGCCTGCATGTGGTTTTTCTCTAAAACCTTAATTGCAAGTCATTTATGTGAACAGGCTGCCGCTGGTGTGATACTATTATTGTTATGAATGTTGTTGTTATTATTCATATTTGGGGTTGAGTAAGCTCTTCAAAAATAGAAAGTTAGCATGGCTTTCTTATTAAGAGTGTTGGATTAAAATTGTGGATTCCCTAGTCAGCCTTAAAGCTCACTGGATCGCCTTCAGCCTTTTAACATTTCTTAGCCCAATCTACCTTGTAGGGTTGTTTTGAAAATAAAAGGGGGAGGATAGTATTCCATGTACCTCCTTGTGCTCATATAATAATTTTCAAAAGGGCTTAGAAATAATAAGTCACAAAACTATGAATGCTTTCTTCACCTCTGTTTTTTTCCACATTGGTATTTTATTTTGGAGTTACATCTTCCAGTTACTTTGCAAATAAGCATATACTTCACGTTCATTTGTCTTAAAGTGGTGACTAGAGATATTTGATTTCAATGTTTTGTTATAAAATGCCTTCATGAATTTCTGAACTGTGCAGTCTTTTACTTTTTTCTTATTATGCAGCCTAACTTGTTACATGTTTCTTTGCTGTTTAGATATTCCTTTTTGTTTTCATAAGGAGTTTATACGGCATTATGAGAATGATTCATCGTCCCGAGCTGTATAAAGATACGTGGGTGTATAGAGCTGGGATAGCTCAGTTGGCAGAGCTCAAGATTCTTAATTTCAGGGTTGTGGGTTTCACCCACGTTGGGTGAAAGATTCCTGCATTGCAGGGGGTTGGACTTGATGACCCTAATGGCCCCTTCCAACGCTACAGTTCTATGATTCTGTGTGTAAGCTGCATGTAGAATACTGGCCTCCACCTGCCCTATTAGCAGTATAAAATCTGAGTCTCTGGGAATGATAGCTGCTGATTTACATTCTTTTTATGCTTTGTCTCCAAAAGGCAGAAGCAATTAAAGTTTTTTTCTCTTCCCTTTTTTCATCGTTAAATTGTCATTCAGCAAGCCTGCAATTTACATGCATTTAACTTGTGTGAATTCAGCTTTATGTGTATAGCAATTTTTTAAAATAAAAATGGGTGAAAAGGGGACAGCCATTGAACCCAATGGGTTTTGACTATACACAATTTTGGCTTTTAGGCACGATCCCTGGAACGTAACCCCTGCATAAGTTGCAGGCTTACAGTATTTCATTGGCTGAATTTTCCTGTATCACTTCTGCACGCATTGGTGTGAAGTGATCTTTTTTTGAGGTTTTCCTCTTTGTAAGAAAGCTTATGTCAATTTTTTCTAGTTGGTCCACTTTTCTGCTTTATTTTTAGCCAAGAACAAGGTTTACTTGTATAGAACAGTTGTACTTTAAGTGAAGCTGCCTTTGCACGTAATAATTTGTTTTAAAGCTTTAAAGATTACGTCATTTCCCTTGCTATCCTCCTGGCTATGCTGAGAAGGGAAATCTTTTGTAGAGGTGTAATCTGCCAATGTGCTTGCACACACCTTTTGAGCCAAGCTCTAATTTGTGGTTTCGGCAGCTGTCTTTGTTCTTTCATTCTCCATTTCCCATCTGTTTAGTTAGGAAAATGCATTTATTGATGTGAGATGAGATTTGCTCTTAAGATTTGAAAACAACCTGCCCCCCCCCCCCCAATCCAGACACACTATTAAGTTTTCACTTGCATAGGATTTAAAGAGAATTAAAACCCTTCGGCTTCATTGCATAGTTTGGCTCAGTTGCTTGAGCATTGTATATGTCTGTTCTCTGCTTGTGGCAGAATGTTATCAAGCTAACTGAGCAGCCACTTGGTCTTGGAACGAAGTACAGTGGACACTCGGGTTGCGAACGTGACCCGTGCGGGATGCACATTCGCAACCCGCAGTGTTGGCAACCTTCGTCTTCGCACTCGCAGGTTGCGATTTGGCGCTTCTGCGCATGCGCAAAGAGCAGTTTAGCGCTTCTGTGCATGCACGACCACTGAAACCCGGAAGTAACCCGTTCCGGTTCTTCCGGGTTTCGGCGGTCTGTAACCTGAAAAAACACAACCTGAAGTGTTTTTTTTTTTATATATAAATTTTTTATTGGTTTTTCACATTTTATAAAGACATAACACACACGTAAAAGACAAAGACAAAGAACATGTATAATTTCAAAAATCTTACTTTCTTAACTTTGGTCCTTGACTTCCCCCCACCCCCCCTTCATACATCCCAATTCCCATAATTATGTCAGCAAGTTATTATTTTCCCTCCTTACCATGTTAATATTACATCTTTTGTAGAAGATTAAATTCTATCCTAAGTTGGACTCAGATTCCCTTCCATCGATTTCCCATTTTTTATTAAACATCAATCATATTGACTAGACCCAAAAATCGTAAGTGTTTTTAAAATTCTATTTTCCCCCCCTCCCATCCCCGGTTCGTCCCTTCCCAAGTACATGTCCACAATAACAGTTCTTAGCCTGGATTCCTCACATCCGAGGCCTTCAAGTCTCTTTCAGTCCCTCTCCGCCGGTTTTGTTGGTAGTCCTTTATGTTGGTCTTCGGATCTCGAAGGAGTTCTGTCCCAATCAAGCCAGGTTTTCTTCCCACAAGAAAACTTAGAGACAACTGCTGCAAAAGTTCCACCAGTCCTTCATATTCAGAATGGAGGCCCCCATCATATTTCTTCTTTCTTTTAAGTTCTTGAATTCCAAGTACTCCAGGGGCCTCCTCCTTCATCTTTCGCATCTTTTGCAGATTTGTAATCCATGTAATCCAAGGGTCTTCTTGTTTATAATCCACATGTGTAGTCTTCTGGTTGGTACTTTCCATCTGTGCTTTCTCCTTTCCTTGTTTAGTCTCCTTCAGTTCTTGAGATATCTGTTCCGGTTCAGCTGCAGATTTTTTCTCATTCAAATCCTCAATACATTCAGCAGAGCTGCTTATTCCAGAAGTCAAGGTCGTGAGTTGTTTATTCATAGCCCGACTCTGCTCTTGTAAAATTCCCACAAAGTAAAACATTCTTTCTATTTCAGCTAGTAAATTTCCATCCGCAGCCATTGTAATGTCTCAGAATTCCCCCTAGAGGGAATCTGGTTACTTAGTAATCTTTTCCCAACAGTCCTTTGCCTCGTTCTTTGTTTCTTTGTTTCCAACCACTTTAATTCAATTGTATCACATTTAGTCCAGGGAGATCTTAAGTAACACGCTTTTTTACTTTAAATTGCCCGTTTGACAGCTTTGACAGCTGTCAAACTCCTTTCCTCTTCAACAGGCTCAAAGGCAGGACGCTCCCGGGCCCGGAAGGGGGGGTTACACACAACAAGAGAAAAACTTCTAAAATTCCACTCTTACACTCCAGCTCAAAACTTCTTTTATCAAATCGTGAAAGTTAATGTCTTTTTAACTCACCCCAAAGGGGTAGGCTCTCCAACTTAGTTCTCCTGCTATTGCTTTAAATCGTCTGCAGAAGGGGGGGTGCGGACTTCCCTTTAACACATCCCCCGGTCGTATCAAATTCACAGATAGATATTTTAAAGTCCGAATTCCAATCTACTCACGGGTTGCTTCTTTTCGGGTTCCGAATTTAAGGAAAAAAGTCAGCGCTCTTCAGCCATGGCACACGGCTTCGCTCCGCTGGGGTAGCGGTCTACTCCCAGCACCACGCCGCTCTCCGTACCCTCTCCGTAGCCTTTAAAAAGGCTCTTCGTGGGTCGGGGGGCGCTTAAGGTGCCCACCGAGTCACCAGGTCCGCAGGCATCCGCGCCTGCGGTTTTTGAGGGTCTCCGCGTCGCCGTCGCGGCAAGACCCGTCCCCAGCGGAGCCGATTCCCTCCGGAGCTCGGAGGGAATCCGCCATTAGCTGTTCGCACCAACCCGGAAGTCCGAAAAAACACAACCTGAAGTGTTTAACCAGAGGTATGACTGTATGTTATGATAGGTTTTCAGTTCCTTTTTATCAATGAGTTGTACTCAACTATCCATGTCAAACTCAGTGTAGACTCATTGAAGTTAATGGATAGGTTAGTAACAACTAAAGTCCGTTGAGTTCAGTGGGTTTATTTTGGGTATGACTTGGTCAGGTACAACCTCCTTTGTATATTGATCCAGTATAGTCTGTAGTTTGGACTAGCTTCCTTTTACCGTGCTTGAATTATTTCCACAGGAAAATCTTTCTGGTCTGGATCAGTGGATGCTGGCTCATATTTACAGAAAATGAAGAAAGGAGAGATTAGAATGTCAATGCCGATGACGCTGGCTTTCTGCTATTTGGCATTGCTCTGGTTGAGGGAATCAATTACATTATCACATCTCTTAAGGTAAGAACAGTATCTAATTAAAGTATTTTGTATTTAAAGCCTGCTTTCCATTCTGCCTTTAACTACAGCTTTTTGTATTTAGGTAGAATAAAATATGATTAACTAAATAGTTTTATCACTTTTCTAGGTCAGTTGTGAATAAGAAGATTTGCTTTTTTACAGTGCTACTTTCCTAGAAAAAGAGGAACCGGAACTCACGTCCCTTTTTCTCTTAGAATGGCAGTGGCACCCACCTGAGAGGTGCTGGAACTGAGTTCCAGTGAGTTCTGGCTGGAGAAAAGCCCTGCTTTAAAAAAATAAACAAACTCACATTTCACCAGACAGTTGTTCTCAACCCTTCATTGATGCAGACAGTACAACAATACAGTGGTGCCCCGCAAGACGAACGCCTCGCAAGACGGAAAACCCGCTAGACGAAAGGGTTTTCCGTTTTCAATGCGCTTCGCAGGACGAATTTCCCTATGGGCTTGCTTCGCAAGACGAAAATGTCTTGCGAGTCTTGAGATTTTTTTTCCGCTTCCCCCCCCTTTTTCTAAGCCGCTAAGCCTTTAATAGCCTTTTAGCAGCTAATCCGCTAAGCCGCTAAGCCTTTAATAGCCGCTAAACCGCTTATAGCGCTAAGCCGCTAATAGGGTTGCTTCGCAAGACGAAAAAACCGCTAGACGAAGATACTCGCGGAACGGATTAATTTCATCTTGCGAGGCACCACTGTATACCGTATTTTTTGCCCCATAGGACGCACCTAGTTTTTTGGGGGGGGAAATAAAGAAAAAAAAATTATTTCCCCCCCAGGTGCGGGGCGGGAGTGGGGGAAGCTTCTGGGTGCAGGCAAGCTCTCCCACGGCTAGCGGAGCGCTGCGTGAAGCCCGGAGCTTGGGGCGTGCTGAAGCCCGAAGCTTCTGGGTGCCAACAAGGTCTCCGCTAGCCGTGGAAGAGCTGGGTCTCCCACGGCTAGCGGATAGCTTCCTGAAGCCTGGAGAGCGAGAGGGGTCGGTGCGCACCGACCCCCCTCGCTCTCCAGGCTTCAGCGAAAGCCTGCATTCGCCCCATAGGACGCACACACATTTCCCCTTCATTTTTGGAGGGGAAAAAGTGCGTCCTATAGGGCGAAAAATACGGTAATTCGACTAGTACAAAAAATTAAAATGAAACTAGCTGAAACCAACTGAAACAGCAGCATTCACTAGTGCCTAAATAGCCATCAGAATAACAGTGTTTTCACTGCTTACAAAAGGAATCTGGAGAAGTATGCATGTGGAGTTTAGAGGGGGAGCATGCCACAAGATGGACACTCTTCAACCTTTTCAAGCTGGGACTACCATTAGCCTAACTATGGATTTAGGAACCCACATGTATCTGTCTGTCTGTCTGTCTATCTATCTACACACACACACACACACATATATATACACACATGCGTATACATATACACACGTGCTGCATTAGGATAGGCCAAATATTGTTGGACTTCCCTGATCGTTGGCTATACTGGCTGGGACTGATGGGAGTTGGGAGTACAACAACATCTGGAGGGCCAGAGGTTTCCCATCCCTATACAGTAGGCCCTGACCACAAGTTGAAGACCAGTGGAATAGATTAACTTGGAGGCTGCGACGACGCAATGGCACTTTCCCCCTGGTGCCATTGGGCCGGCCCTCACTTAAATACAGTGTGACTACCTCACAGTACACCAGTTACACAAATCTCTACAAATTGCCCCAGATTATCTAGTGGGGGGACTTGTGTGAGGGAAAACTTAATGATTTGGAGTCTCAGGCAGGATTTGATCAAATAAACAAGACATATTTTATTAAACATAGGAAGTTTATGACACAAAGTGGGTAAAACAAAGGATACTTCAGATTATAATGTTTTTTCAGGTAACCGTTCACCTAATAATATTTATACTAAATCTAACTGATGTTATGGACTCCTAATCAAGCACAGCTTCTTTTAAACTTCAGTTGGCTTATGTTCAGTTACTTTGCTTCAGGTAGATTGTACAGGTTTTTAGACTAAAGGGTAAATGCTCAGCTTATTTCTAGTTATTTCACTTCAGTTCTTTCTCAGTTGTTGCACAGCTGTTGCCGCTTAATACTTTGGTTCTTAAACAAGGCGGTACTTCCTGTCAGTTACACACCCCCTTTGATAAACCTACTCCTGAGGTAACAGACCCAAGGGATCACCCCTCTTAACTGGTTTGGGAGACTTCTCTTTCAGGAACAAGCATGGCCAAACTTGGCCCTCCAGCTCCAACTCCCATCATCCCTAGCTAACAGGACCAGTGGTCAGAGATGATGGGAATTGTAATCCCCAAAGAGCTGGAGGGCCAAGTTTGGCCATGCCTGTTCTAGAAGAATCTCTCCCCTCCTGACCGGATTGAGTCCTAAGTAGATTTTATCTTTCCAGCTTCTACTTCTCCTGGCTCAGCCTCAGCCTCCCAGTTAATTCCTGGCCTATTATTATCACAGGACACCACACACTGTCCTTCACACTAAGCTCAGAGACTTCTTTATCTAGCTTTTGATATACAGTGGTACCTCTGGATACGAATGGGATCCATTCCGGAGCCCCATTCACATCCTGAAGTGAACGCAACCCACATCTGTGGGTCGCAATTTGCCGCTTCCGTGCATGTGCGTGAGTTCATTTTGACCGTCTGTGCATGCGCGAGCGGTGAAACCTGGAAGTAACGTGCTCCGTTACTTCTGGGTCGCCCCGGAGCGCAACCCGAAAGCGCTCAAGCTGAAGCAACTTCAACCCGAAGTATGACTGTATTCCTCAGAGTGGATGTTTCTACCCAGAACCAACTGTCTCCTCTCACTCCCTATCTCCCAACCTAAAACCTGTCTCTCCAAAAACCTCTCCTTTTCAACTCCCTCTCCTGGAACCCCGGCCAATCAGAAGCTGCCGTTCGCTAACCATTTGCTGGCAGGGAAAAAGAAAAAGAAAACACTAGGTGACCCAAGCCTGCCCAGCAAAACAAACCTTTCCCTCACAGAGGCCATATGCACTTGGCTGGTAACACGGCTTTCAAAGTTGTGGCTGGCTACATTCTGTGATTTTCAACTCCTAACTAGCAGTGGCAAATTTTTTTTTTTTAAGTGTGAGATCAAAAATTATCTACCCCAATTTTGCAATTTCTTAGGCATTACAAGCTTAGTTGTGGACTTTGGCTTGGCTCGACATTCACCCTTCCTTGTGTTTTTACAAGCTAATCAATTTATGAAGATCTAAAAACTGCTTTTTTTAGTTTGGAAAGTGCAGGCTTTTCAAAATTCCTCTTTACTAATTGACTAGAAGAATAGAAGTCTGCAATTGTCAGAGTTAACCAAAGGGCTGTTTCTTCCAAGCATCCCCTTCTTTTTGCACTGATTGATATTTCTGCATAGACGTGCCCACTTCCAATAATTGCACACCACTGTTTAACAGTGCAATATGGATGGGTTTCTACTTTTGCTCTCATTAATTAAATACATTTTAAATGTAATATTTAGCAGGGATTCGTGATTTCACTCAGCTGTTACGTTTTAGCTTTGTATCTGTGTCTTGTCATGCATTTTGAACTAAAATCAGTATGTACATCTTGATTTTACTTCTACTTCTTTCATTTAGGCTGGTAATGGATGGCCACATCCCTTACTTGAATGCTTATAAAGATTTCCCAGAGGAGATGAAGGTATATGGGACGGACTGCAAGATCTTCCATGTAAAGGTGACCTTCATTCATCTACCTTCTGTGAAAATGTTTACCCGTTACATACATGTATGGTGGCTCTGATGAATTAAAAGTAGATTTTTCTTACTGATCTTACAATTTCTGGAAATGCTCTTTAGCCTCACTGGTTCCTCCCAGGCATTGTCTAATGTCTGTTATTACTATCTGCTATTCCCCCCAGTGCTCTCACCGTTTATTTAATCTGTGGTAGTCAGCTCTTTCTTCTTCTTCTTCTTCTTCTCTCTTTTTTGCATTGCAGCCATGTAAAATGGGGAGCATTTTAAGTTGGAGAGATGGTTTTTCAAAACATTCCTCCTTTGAATGAATACCACCAGCACTGATCAGCTGATTCAGAGGGGCTTTCTCCATTAGTGAGAAGGGTTTTACATTGAAACGTCTGGTTAAAACAGGGTTCTCCCCCCGCCCAGTAGGGAATACCGTATTTTTTGCACCATAACACTCACTTTTTTCCTCCTAGAAAGTAAGGGGAAATGTCTGTGCGTGTTATGGAGGGAATGCCTACGGGTGGTGGGGGCAGAGGATCCATGGTTCCCCTTCCTTCCCTCCTCCATGGCTCGCTTTGAAACAGCAAAGCGGGAGAAGAGCCGCTGAGTGGGGAGGAGAGAGGGACAGAGAGCCTGCTTGCTTTAAAGGAGTAAAGCGGGAGAGGAGAGGAGCCGCTTACACGAGTGTAAGCAGCTCCTGTCCAGTTGGTTCCTTTAAAGCAAGCAGGCTCTCTGTCCCTCTCTCCTCCCCACTCAGCTCGCTAAATAGCAGCAAAGTTTTTCAGCTTGCTAAGCCAGGGATGAGCGGGGAGGAGGGAGAAAAGCAGAGCCTGCTTGCTTTAAATGAGCAAAGTGGGAGAGGAGAGGAGCCTTCTCCTCTTATACCCCTCTTCTTCATTATTAGCAGCATCCTTCTCCACCCACCCCACGCATGCTTCTTCTCCCCTTAAACCCCTCTTCTGTATTATTAGCAGCATCCTTCTCCTTGTCCCTTGAGTGCTTTTCCTTCCTTCCCCACTTAAAACGTGGTTACAAAGCACGGATCCACATGGATCCTCAGGATTTTTGCACTGGGTCACCCCAAATTCACCATCAGATCACATAACATGTCCATGGTTACATCTTGCACCAAAAAAATCACGCACCCACTGTTGCCTGGGGCCGCAGTGGTGCAAAAACGTGGTTACAAAGCATGGATCCACATGGATCCTCAGGATTTTTGCATTGGGCTACTCCAGACTCACTGTCAGATCACATGTCTGTGGCCACAGCATGAACCACAAAAATCATACATCCACTATTTCGTTTAGAATATTTTTTTCTTGTGTTCCTCCTCTAAAAATTATGTGCGTGTTATGGTCGGGTGCGTGTTATAGAGCGAAAAATACGGTAAATTTCTTTTCTAGCAAGAGGTTTCGCCACTGCTGTTTTACATCCTGCACCATAGCTCTCCTTAGATACATCTACTGTTCTGCCATAGCTACTATGCCACTACTCCTACTTAGTTTGCTTAGTTGTGTTTTGGGGCACTGCCGTTCCCATAGTACTTCAGATTTGTCAGCGCCACATTGCATTGTTGTGAATAGTTGTGAACAGCAAGAATGTGTGTTTAAGATGTGCAGAGGTGCCTTTTTCACTCGGGAGATATACAGAGCAGGTGCAAACTTGCAAGAGTGAGTCACCATCCCAGAGAAGACTTGAAGTTGAACCCAATTTTGTCAGCTAGCAAAATGGGGGTGCCATGTTGTCCTTAACCTCAGGCAGCAAATTGTCTCTAGCCAATCCCAGCTTCTCTTTCCACCAAGGCTTCTGATTCTGTGGCTTTACTGGGGCAAAAACATATTTTATGATGGCAGGCAGCGTTGCTCAGCCTGTGGGCAGGAATTGGGACACCCCACCCATTCCACCTGGGGGGAAAGTCCTTTGTTTATTGGGAGATATTCCTTTCTGTTCTCCCAACATAACTTGACCTAGTAAAAATGATTGCTGTACTTATTTTTGTAATTTACATTTGGATTCTAAATTCTGATGGGCGCTTATCTATAAATTCTGCAGCTCTTTGTATGTTCATTGTTTCAAGCTATCTGCAAGTAAGTTCAAGCTAGCTAAATGTTTAGTTCAGTTTTGTGACAATTGCTTGTAGTTAGTGAGATTTGTATACAGTTCTTTTAATATACTGGAGGCAGCCCATATCCCCTGTGGTGCTCATGAAAGGTCTCAGTAAATATGCCCGCAAAAATCCACAATGTATAAGAGGCTGCTTGCTCTTCCTGGTCAGCTCACATCTGCAGTGACTTGGTCGCTCCTACATTGAGCACACCTCCTTAAACATGTCCTCATTTCACTGGATACCAGGACTGGATATCCATCCATTCCAAGTGGAGGAGAGGTACAGCCAGCTTTTTCTCTGTGCACAAGTGTGGTGGTTGTTAGTATAAGGGCCTTTCCCCTGTTGATGGGGGAGAACATCTACATCATTTCCCCCTGTTCCTTTTTTGTCTCTTCTGGAAGTGGCGACTATTTCATATTACGCCTTCCCACCCCCACAGCAGCTGTTTCACGACTGGCACATATAGCACATCCTCAAAATGCTATACTGTATATGCCCACTAGCCCCAAAGGGTTGACCACCCCTACCTTACTATATAGATTGTTGGGCATATTCTAATCCATTCTAAATGTTTGTATACAAGTAATAAATATTACCATTTTCATAGGATAATAGCTCTTTCCTTGTTTGGTCCACTGCCATAGAATTTCCATGAATATTTGTCTTCTGTATTAGAATCTTGTAAATACTGTGAGCATAAAGTTTTTTTATATTATTATTATTATTATTATTATTATTATTATTATTATTATTATTTTAATCATTTTTCAGATGTTTCCTATACTTCATGTTGCATATCCATCTTAAAGTTCCTGGTGAAACTGTGTCTTGAAAAAGATTCCCTTCATCTGTGTTTACGCCTTGAGGTGCTGGAACTGTAGGCTAGAAACTGCGCAGCGAAAGATTAAAAGCATTTGATACTGCTTCCTTAAATGTTCTCCAGGTGTTGTTTGGGAAATGGAGAAGTTGGGACAGCATGGTAATTAGTAGTCATCTCCTCGGTGTGCCTCACCCTTTCATTTCTGATTACAAATTCTTCCTTGGTGGCATTCAGCACCTGCCACCTCACTGAATAAAAGCTTCCAATGATGCTATTGGAAGGAGATGGAAGATCTGAAGACAGCCATTTAATACCAGAGTGAAAAGACTTAGGGTAGAGTCATTCACAAAGCACACGTTGCCCTAGAACAAAACTGTGTTTTGCTCTAGTGCTGTGGGTTAGTTAACTGTGTTAGTTCCAAAATTCACTGGGTTCATAAATGTGTGTGTGGCTGTACACTCTCCTTTCCGACTACTACAACCAGTTGCCTGAGGCTTCAGGAGGAAGAAAAGACTTCGCTATTGCCCATGGACCTCTTTTCTCTGCTGCTCTTGGTTCTAGAGAGAAGTTCAGGAGATCCTTCCTCTTTGCCTCTCTCTCCTGAACTTATAGGCAGTCCTCAAAACTACATTCCTTTCCTGTAGTACCCTGCTTCCAGTCCACATTGACATAACTAGGTCCTTGTTCACAAGGAAGTAAGGCTTTGTTTCCAAGCAGGTTCTTGTTTCACTCTTGGCCATGGAGAGCATTTTGGACCATAACACCAGTATCCGGGTTGTCTACTGGAAAGACACTTGCCACCTGTCCTTTCCATGGATTGCCTCTGATTCCTACCTGCATTGGACTCAATGACACAACCTGATTTCATGCCAGTTATTCCTTGTAATTGGGCAGAGATGCTTTAGTGAGCCAAGTGAGTAAAGGTGGTGGTTATGGACAGGCAAACAGGATGTTCTGTGTCAGGTAGGGGTATGTGTGTTCAAATCATGGTTTATTTTTCTCAAATATGCTGCATCTGGCTTTCATTTTACCAGAAGGATAATGAAGCTTTGAAGGATGGATATATATTTTTTGATATATGTCCTATTTTACCTGTCGTGCCTATTTGAGACTTACAAGATGAAGCATTTGAGTTCTCAATAAACCCCTCCTTCTTTCGTGCCCAAAATAGCAGCTTCCTCGTCTTTCTGGTTAGGATTTGGGGACCTGAACCTCTTCTATTCAATTTCTCTCTTTCTTTTTGGAGTTAATGAAATTAACAGGTGCCACACATAAGTAGCATTTTATTTTCTCTCTTGAAACAGCTTCAGAAATGACAATAAGCAAGGGTGAGGCTCTTTAAAAAGAGCTGAGGAGGAAGTTCATTTCTGACATTTCTTGTAATCAGGTGTATCACGGGAATCTGCTGTTGTGTAACAGAAACTCTGGCTTGTCCTTACCTGCTGAAGTATTGCTTAAGAGAGAAGGAAGATAGGCTTACTGAAATGTTGGTCAAATTCAAACTAATTTTGCTTTCTGCCATTATCTTTTAATATTTGTGAGTGAGAGAGAAGCTGAATTAGTGTGTCAACAGGTGTGGCTTTATATGATTCCCCATATATACAGGGTGAGTCCTTTAGAAGAGGCCCCGTGGATACAGAGTACACATGTTCCACGGGGCCTCCTTTAAAAGACTCACCCTGTATATGCCAGTTTAATTAATTGTGTTATTCAAGCAGATCTGCCTCACAGGATTATCCAGCAAACGCTTTTTTCTTCCGTGAAGTGTAATCCGTGATGAATAACCCTATGGGATGCGGGTGGTGCTGTGGGTTAAACCACAGAGCCTAGGACTTGCCGATCAGAAGGTCGGCAGTTCAAATCCCTGCGACGGGGTGAGCTCCCATTCCTCGGTCCCTGCTCCTGCCAACCTAGCAGTTCGAAAGCACGTCAAAGTGCAAGTAGATAAATAGGTACCGCTCTGGCGGGAAGGTAAACGGTGTTTCCGTGCGCTGCTCTGGTTTACCAGAAGCGGTTTAGTCATGCTGGCCACATGACCCGGAAGCTGTATGCCTGCTCCCTCGGCCAATAAAGCGAGATGAGCGCCGCAACCCTAGAGTCGGCCACGACTGGACCTAATGGTCAGGGGTCCCTTTACGTTTACCTTATCTTCTAGCAGCAGAACAGAATTTATATATGATTGTGTGAATGATTTAAACTCGTTTTCTATGTAGATCTCCTTGCTCATGGCCTGAGATGTACGAGTTGATCTGTGGAGACTGTGGTTTGGGTGTGCATGTGTAAGTGTGCACACCATGAGAGAGAAAGATAAGCCATTCTTACAGTGTGTGAATTGGACTGGTGATTCCATATTCATGCAACATGCTGATCAGGTTGCATCAGCTACTTCAAGATACATTGAAGGTGGATAGGGCAAGGGGAGGGCATAGTCTCAGCGAAATATACGTTGCACAAGTACCCCAATCTAATTTCAAATTTTCTAACTTCTCCCCCAGTCAAATCGGGGCTTACCACCTATACGGCTGGTGTTTCTTTTCCCACGAGAGCTTAATTTCATTGGTATTGCCAGACATGGCTGTTTCTGGCTCGGAGGGAATCTGCTGCCAGTATCTTATCTCCATAGCTGGGTGTTGCATCTCCTTCACGAATTGTTTATTCCTTAGAGCAAGCCAGGATATTAGGCAGCTCTCTAAGTTAAGCTGTAGGCGGTTCACCCACATATTAGTTCTTTCCTGCCATTTGTTGGCCCTTTAGTAATCCCAAGGCACACCCTCCGTTCATTACATCACCAGGAGCATGTGCTTCACAGATGTTAGAAGATATGTGTCCACCCTTTGCACCGCTGCTCTCTCTATTTTCTAAACATTCCTTACCTCCTCTGTATTCCCCCCACTGTTTTTGAGAAACTTGAAAATTCAGTTAGTGGGAAAACTGTTAACAATTAAATTTGTGTTTGCAGTAATGCTAAAAAGGAAAGACACTCCAGTGTCAATAAGCATATTATATTATTATATTCATATTGGTATGCTACTGTTAGCTACTTTACATTTTCTTTTGGGAGGAAAAGGTACAGAAAAGGAAATGAAAATGAGTCCTAAAATCTGTCTGAGCCTGCGCTTATTGTGGTGAATATATTTTTATTCTTATGCTATCATCTTCTTTCTCCATGAACATTTCATTGTTCATAATATTATTTCTATAAATGCATATACTGCCTTTTAGGGATAAAACCCTTTCTTATAAGGTAGTGTAGGGTAATATTCAAGCTGTCTTTAAAGACAGCCTCATAGACTGCATTACAGCAGTCAAACCTTCGAAAGTGCATGGGTAATTCTTTTTTTTAAAAAATCAGTCAAATCACACACCCCTCCAGTTTTTAAAACCAGCAAATAATCCCTGTATACTAAATTCAGTTGGAAATACATGATCGTTTCACACACCCCACTCGAGTTTAAGGTTGTATGGTACAGCTATTGTTGCTCTGGGAGCGCATTCTCATTTCTCTGGACCTACTGCAATTGTTGGTCAATCAGGTGTCTGAAGCACTACGAAAATCTGCCAGACCTGTTTGACTAGAGTCAATAGCAGGACATGGAAAAATGTATACATACCATTGAACATATTACAGTTCTTTTCAGAGATATGAAGGTGCTGTGATAAGACCATTATTGCCCACACTTTTTCTTGTCCTGCTTCTTTGGGGGACAAAACACACCAACGAGGAATGGAATTATCAGATATAAAGCTCCCCTTCTTTGTCTGAAAGATAGAAAATCCAAACTTCTGCCCTGTGTTAAATACACTTGTTTCCATTACTCTGCACCAAAAGCTGTGTCTTCATGATAGACAGATTGACCATTGTTATCCATTTAGCTGTAGCAGCAGTAATTTCTTCTAGTCTTCTTTTCTTTCTTTTTTTAATTTTAAGTTTATTGTGTTGCTACAGCTGTATGCGGTCTGGACACCATTTTCTTTCCCACAATGCTCTGGATGCAGCACTAGTTCCAAACCATTGTTGCAAAGGGTGGAAATGGCAGACACCACAAAAATACAATAGCCTCCATTGGTAGCTGCTATACTCTCCCTCCGTCTGCACCCAGTTCCCCAGTAGGAGCTAGGCCAATGAGAAACAAGCTGTGGTGGTGCTGATACTGCTCGTGGCAACAGCACAATAAAGTTGTTGTTGTTGTTGTAAGCCCTAAAAAAAGCTACTACCAATGGTGAAAATAAATTACCTCCACCCTGAGCCTGGTGGTTGCAAATTTCACCTCTTTCCCTTGCTTCTCAAATTAACTAAATGGTTCCCATTTTCTTAATCTAAATGGGGTTGTGAAGGTGGGGGGGGGGCACTTGGGTTTACTTCTGATGTAGCAATTTTAATCCTTACAATCCTATCTGTTAAAGAAAATTTCCAACAGATGTATGAATTAGGCGAAAGGATGTAAACACTAGCAGGCTGAAGGAAAATACAAAACAATTAAGGGGTAATAATGAAGAAGGAATCTTAATCTGATTTGTATTTTAGAAATGTCAGTGTAGAAAACACTGAGTCACTAGGTCATTGTTATTTCACGTACCAGTTTGGCTGTAAGTTTTGCATTCGGCAGTCAATGGCAATATTGTCATTGCCCTTACATAATTGGCAACTGGTTGCACTGGTGTTGTTGCATCATAAATTTCTGTATCTACAATATTCCAGTATTGTGTGATACTCTTAATCGCATATGTGACATATTTACTTTTACAAGTGATTTTTGCGGGTGTTTTGTGATAGAAAGTTGACTGGGTATTGAAATTCACCAGGTAACTCCCACCGAGCTAGAGCTCTGAAATTTGACACACATGTACCCTAAAAATTGCTTTAAAATTTCTGGAAGTGTTATATTACTTCCTAAAAAAAGGCTTTCCGGATTATTTAGCTCCATAAAACTGAATTTGATGCAGATGTAGCTCAAAGTTATTAGAAAAGCCTGAAAATTTGTCACTTTTTTTTTTTTTACTGCTAACCTTAAAAAAATAATAATTGAGGCCTGAAATTTAACTCATAAGAGAGGCTGCTGGCATTCCACTAACAGGGAGTCCCGCTGCTTTTTTACATACTTGAATTAAGCTTTATTGTGTGTGTGTGTGTGTGTGTGTGTGTGTGTGTGTGTAATACTTGCAGGAGCACATCCTTTTTCCTATCTTGAGGTACTTGTTGTGGGGAGAATTGTGGGAGCAACACACTTTCCAAGCAGTACAGTGCAGGGAGGTTAAACAACAACAGCCCTCCCCACCTTGTGCTGGGCTGTCAATGCAAATGGGAGTTGGAGGACATCAACATCTGGAGGACATCATACTGCCTACCCCTGTGCTATATTGGTGTTCACTAATAGATGTACAGTGAAAATCTCAGTAGTATAGATTTGCCAGAGGAGGCATTGGAGCGGCTTTGGGTGGAGTAAGTTTGCTACTCCCCTGTTTCGGAACGTTCCAGTTCTGTTCTAAATTATAGGCTAAATACATACTTAGGTTGCCTTTTGTATGGGAAAAAATATTCCTTTATAAGGGAAACAGTACAGTAGTACTTGTATTTGCGGGAGTATTTCTCCCCCCCCCCCCCCCCGGTGACACTGTCCAAATAGTAGAATTGTAATCCAACACTTAGAATTGTTTCTCATCACCAGATAATTAAAATTAAGCCCTGGGCTGTGACACATTTAACATAACGATCTGTTTCGTTTTAAATAAACATTTTTGAAAACAAGACTAACAGCTCTTTCTTCAAAGTAGTTAAAATGTTTATATGGATGTTTGAGGAAATAATTCGGATAGAAGCATCATTCCCAGTGCTGTAATTCCCTCATGTTCATCTAGATTAAAGGTAAAAGGACCCCTGACCATTAGGTCCAGTCGTGGCCGACTCTGGGGTTGCGGCTCTCATCTCGCTTTATTGGCCGAGGGAGCCGGCGTACAGCTTCCAGCTCATGTGGCCAGCATGACTAAGCCACTTCTGGCAAACCAGAGCAGCGCATGGAAACGCTGTTTACCTTCCCGCCGGAGTGGTACCTATTTATCTACTTGCACTTTGATGTGCTTTCGAACTGCTAGGTGGGCAGGAGCAGGGATCGAACAACGGGAGCTCACCCCGTCGCAGGGATTCGAACCGCTGACCTTTTGATCGGCAAGTCCTAGGCTCTGTGGTTTAACCCACAGGGTCTTATAAAATAGTATGCCATGGTGGGATGAAAAGGTTTGGTGGAAGGGGAGGGCTGATGACAAGTCAGATGAGAAGGGGAAATGCCCTTCTGAGAAGGTGTGACAGTCAGCCAAATAAATTTGCCGCGCCACATAGCATGCAAATGCAGGAGGCGTGGTATTGCTTGAATATCCATGGGGGATTTCTTGGGCTGGGTTCTGCTTTGCTGGTGGACCCCCAAATATTGGGTTACTTGTGCAGCTGGATTGCTCCTGGAGGTAGAAGAGAGGCTGGCAAAATGCAGAGTTAGACTATTAGTTCTGATGACACATTTCTTGGTCCTAATAATGCAGTGCTCTTTCAGCTTATGTCCTTAGAGGGGGCGGGTGGGACGGGACCACTTTGACAGCTTATTCGATTGAGAGAGCTAGTTTAGGGTTGCCATAAACCAGGACACCCTCGATTTTCTTTAGGAAAACGCCAAAGTTGTTGAGCTATTTATTTATTTATTTGCAGTGGTACCTCGGGTTACAAATACTTTGGGTTACAGACTCTGCTAACCTGGAAGTAGTACCTCGGGTTAAGAACTTTACCTCAGGATGAGAACAGAAATCGTGCGGCGGCGACAGCGGCAGCAGGAGGCCCCATTAGCTAAAGTGGTACCTCAGGTTAAGAACCGTTTCAGGTTAAGAATGGACCTCCGGAACAAATTAAGTTCGTAACCAGAGGTACCACTGTATTTACAAAAACATAACTTTTCAAATTGACTTGCCTCAGATCCAAGACAAAGCACCGCCCTTTGAAAATTTCCCCCAGATGTCAATTCAGCCTTTGAAATCCCGGTAATGTCCAGTAAAATCCTAAAATAATTGGGTGCTCAGTTACGTATATTTGCATCCTGAACAGGGCATATTTTTGACAGTTAATTTTTCTTTATTAAATATTTATAACATTATTCCTATACTTCTTATGTGTTGGACATCAAGGAAAGCATATTCCTTCAAACTTGTAGCTCTCATTATTAAAATGCTGCTTTGACTACCTATCCCGAAATGTCTGAAGACCGACGTAAACCCTGATGTGCAACAGTCCTGTAAAGCATGTATTTCTTGTTTTTCAGGAAAAGCGCTTCAGGCAAAAAGGTTGCTTTTTTAAAAAAACAAACAAACTTGCTGCTCTGAAAGATTGCAAGCATAATACAGCTTGTAGACATTTTACATGCATGAGTAAACTTTTTGCTGGAGTTGTGTATGCCTTGTGCTATTTGTGGACTCCAGGGGAACCTGAGAATGTTTTTATTGTTTGTTTGTTTGTTTAATTGGCATTATCAAAAATGAAACTTTTGAATGGATGTCTTGTTTTCAGAATGCTAAATGTGTGGAAAGAAAGCAGAATATTTTTTGCTACGCCATTAATAAGCACTTTTCTCTGTAAAACCCATGACATCTCTCCCCTCCTTCTTATGCTTTCTTCTGTAATACACATATTCACAGAATTTCCATCATGACAGAGCTGTGTTAAGATTATCCCATCGAGACTGAAACATGTATGTGCTACTTATAGGCACCTGTTTGTAAGTGCAAACTTGATGGTTAATGTGATCTTTTTGGACACAGGCAGACTTCCACAAAAGTTCTCACCAGAGGCAAGCATCCTTGACTCTGTCGAGAAGAACACAGGTAAAGGTAAAGGGACCCCTGACCATTAGGTCCAGTTGCGGACAACTCTGGAGTTGCGGTGCTCATCTCGCTTTATTGGCTGTGGGAGCCGGCGTACAGCTTCCGGGTCATGTGGCCAGCATGACTAATCTGCTTCTGGCGAACCAGAGCAGCGCGCGGAAACGCCGTTTACCTTCCCGCCAGAGTGGTACCTATTTATCTACTTGCACTTTGACGTGCTTTTTGAACTGCTAGGTGGGCAGGAGCAGGGACCGAGCAACAGGAGCTCACCCCGTCGCGGGGATTCGAACCACCGAAGAACATAGCAGCACACAAAAGACCCCCTTCTCCCTCAAGGCCACAGCAGATTGAAGGGACAAAAGACTACCTCTTCCTCCAAACCTTCCGGCATGTGTCAGAGAAAATTGGGGAGAAGAGGAGGTTGGTGGTAACAAATAATAACTGACTAGCAATCCAAGCCAATATTTGTGGGCACCCAGGCAATACATAACCCCCCTCAAGCAATGAGAGCCTATATGTTTGGGAGCAGAACTCTGCTTGTGGTTGTTAGGATCAAACTCAAAATTTCTGAAGTGTTTGTTTGTTTTAGGTTCCAATAGTATTTTTCATGTTTTAAGTTCAGCAAACTTTTCTACACTTGCAAACTCTCTTTCCTTTTTTTGTGGTTTGCTGTGGGGTGAAACCCCTTTTCTCTCTCTTATTGAAGTGAGGCCAAAATCAAACAAACCAGGTTTACATTTCTATCTTTATAATGCAACCTGTAACATACCCTGAAGCTATCAGAAAATAAGTTTGATTGAAATGAAATATTATTCATCCATTTATACTAGAAAAATGGTTATTGCCTTCTCTGTTCATAAAGTAATATGAATCAGTGCATTAAAAACCTAAAGGTACACTTTGAAATAAGTTTTCTAAAGCTTTCTAGAAGTTTTAGGATCATGTAGGTTTGCTTTAACTTGCTTTTCAGCTAACTGTGGTATGGATTCCTTATCCTTTGGCTTATGTTGTAAATAGGACCTTGTGCCCAAAATATTGTTCAAAGCAGTTAAAAGCAGCAATGCTGTGTATTTACAGGGCTAAAGAGGTTCTAGCTTAACTGATAATAGATCTCTTTTTGGTTTTTCCTGTTGTTGTATTTATGTTTTCATTAGGTGTTTCTCAAAAGAGCGAAGAAAGTTCCAGGCTAAAAGAACAACTCATCATAATGCTTGGTGCTTTGTGGAGTCCCCCAAGAAGCAGCTCAGATTTCTATAGAGGGCAGATGTGCTTTCGGTCAAATGATGACACTTATTTTCGATTTTGTCTTCCAGTCTTGGCCTGCGTATGAAGATGTTCACGAAAAGACGCAGGCCCTTGCTGTATACCTGAAGCTACCTTGTTTTCCAGATATAGCAGAGGGCAGCTTCCTTCATCCAAACATTCTGTGCATGAAGTATTTGATGGAAGCCAACTTACCTGGTAAGGGCATGTGGGGGAGGGATGTGTTTTGTAGCACCCAATTTAATGTTCACCCTATTTTTCCCAACGAACAAAAATTATACATTATCAAGTCCTTTTAAATAGCCTTTACTGTGCTAATGTCGAAAGCACATTCCGATTTTAATAATAATAATAATAATAATAATAATAATAATAAAATATATAATATAATATAATATAATATAATATAATATAATATAATATAATATAATATATATTATATTATTATTAATAATAATAATAATAATAATAATAATAATATATTTATACCCCGCCCATCTGTCTGGGTTTCGGAGTTTTTCATGGACCTCAAGTTGGTAGTGGCATGGGGACTCCTAGGGCTTTATATTTGAAACTCATGACTGATGCTCTAAGATCTGTCAAACCAAAACAATGGCTCAAAATTTATGAGTGAGCCAGTGTGGGACAGCAATTTGAGCACTGAACTCGCAGCTGAGAAATACAGGTCCAGATCCCTGCTCAGTGAAGAAGCACAGAACAGGGTTTCCCAAACTTGGGTCTCCAGCTGCTTTTCGTTCAGATCCCTAGCTAGCAGAACCAGTGGTCAGGGATGATCAGAATTGTAGTCCAAAAAAACAACTGGGGACCCAAGTTTGGGAAACCCTGGCATAATAGATAACTTGGGAAAGTGACTATCTATTCGCCGAGCCTACCTCACCTGGTTGTTGTGAGCTCAGTAGACAGAATGTATGCCTCGTGGGTGTTGAGTTAAGCTTTCAATTAACCTCTTCCCTGGTACTGTACTAAAATAATTAAAACAGTCACACTCTAAACCTTTTTGGTATATGAAATCCTGTTTCTGAATCCACTGGATATGAAAATAAAACTTGACTAAATATAAGGACGGATCATGTCTGCAAACATGTTACTTTCTTCACTGTCTCTTCTATGTACCTTCATATAGACACACATTCATCTTCTCTTTATTACAAGAAGGAGTTCAAATACTTAATCACTAGGGCAGCAGCAGAATTAAAGGAAAGTACTAAATGTTTTCCAGACACATCTGCTCAAGTTTTAATAACACAGCATGAAAAAGAAGGTTGTGATCCTCTTTACTGCTGAGTCATGTTAACAGAACAATTAAAGTCACTTATAGCTGACCATTTGATTCTATCCAATCACTCCTTGGAGAAAATGAGATTCATGGAAGAAAAATAAGGTGTTCCTCAGTATTGCTGGGTTCCTAATAGTACACACCTATGTAGGTTCGCTAAGAAATAAGTCTCATTATGTTCAACATGACTTCCTCTCAGGTAAAATTGTGTATGGGATTGTACATTTCATGTCTTCCCTTTAGAGTTCATTACTTTCCCGTTTACTATGTATTTTTAATGAAACAGGATTTTTTAGGTGCTTAAGTGAACAGGACTATTGTTCTTAAATCACTTTGAGATATATCGTAAAGTTTCCACTACAGTGTATGTAATGTTTCCTGTTGAAACATTTTATTTTGGTCATAATTTTTGGAAGCTGTGGTTTGGATCAGAGTTGGATCATTGTCAACTTTTAGTATCCGAACCAGACTTTCTCAATTTTGGGTCTGTAGATGTTGTTAGTCTACAATTCCAATCATTCCTAGCTAGCATGGCCAGTGGTCAGAGATTTTAGTTCAAGAACATCTGGGAAAGACTGGTTTGGATACCAAAAGTTGACAGTGCTCTTAGAATTCCAGATGTAATATTCAGTATTAATTTATTCTTAGACTCTGCATGCTGCTGCAGTAATCATATTCAAACTTGCATAACCTGCTGCTTACAGGTGAGAAAATAGCCTAGAAATATGAATATAAATAAACTAGAATAGGAAGCAGGCTGTGGCATGACCCTTCTCTTCTGCAGTGGAAATTCCTCGCTCATTTCAGCATTAATTAGGGCACAGTGCTGTTTGTCCCATTGCCGGTATTAATCATGGTTAGCTTTTAGCCAAGGATTGAACTGTTTTGTTAGTATTAGCTTTGGTTATACCATGATTGATGCTGATGAAGGAGGGAGGGAAATGACACAGCAGGGACGGAGTAGGAGCCCTGAACTTACTCAGTCTTAAAACCATGTTTAAGAGAATTAGGACTGCTATGTTATAATGCCAGTCCGGCACGTACCTTTTGAAAATTGCAAAGCACAAATGGATCTGATTGAGGAAGGTTATCCAATCAAAGTTAAACCCTGTTAAGTTCCATTGTCCTTAATGCAGCACAGATTAAAGCAGAGACTTAATGTTCCAACTGAAATTAATAACACTTTGCGGCCTAAATTTGGGTTGGATCACATCTTCACATACAGCAAAAATACGGTTTAAGTAGTATTGCTACCACAGATCAATAGGTTGCCTTGTATTTTAACGTTTGTTCTTTTAAGAAAAGGTGCATTTGTACTTCTTTTTTACGCCACTTTAACTGTAGCTACAATCTTCACATTGCTGTACAGGTGTCTTCGAAGACACAAGGAACACAATTTCTTACTTTTCCAGTTTAGCAAGGATGTCATGAATCAACTACCTCATCAGATTCCAGAGGGGTTGTCAGTATACTCTGAAATACCGCCAGAGTTCACCTGCCTAAATTGTTGATTCCTTTCCATAAGCAGAAACAGTTCGTACACCTCACTGGTGACCCCGTTTGAAAGTAAAGCTTTCCCCCACAAACACAATTGTGCACATGTACACTTAAATGACTAAAACATGCTCAACTAATCTACTAGGAATAGAGCAACACTCACGTGACTATTATGAACAAACAAATATAAATAAGAAAATGTACGATAAGAAAAGTTAGGAAATATGATTATGACTGTGATATGGTTTTATGAAATAATGATATTGGAAACTGCTATATATAATTACTAAGAAATTCAGATGGAAGAGATTTGAGGAAGTCAAATAATATGTTTATGAAAATGGATCTTAACTAATTAATTAAATGTTAGTATAGTGATGATTTGTTGTATTTTATGGTCTACATGTTTTCCTTTTTCTTTTTTCTGTTTCATTCTTTTTCCTTTATTATTGTTAACTTTTTCTTTTGTTATGTCTGTGTATGGAAAATAATAAATATTATTATGAATATTATGAACAAACAATTTTTCTGTACCTTTAAATACTTGCCAGCCGTGGCAAGACCTGGTGGAACAGTATTGCGAGCCAAATGGGGAGGTCTGGCTATCCTTATTAGGTCTGGTTCCCCACCATTGGACTGGACAAACCTCCAAGGTTCGTTCCAACTCTAGTTCTTTGTGTTGGACTTCCATAGCATTTGAAGTTTATCCTCCTCTTAATTCAGATGATATGCACAAGTGGGCGTGCAGAGTGGTTAAAAAAACTGGCGTTGGTGAAATGGACTTCCTGACACTTCGTCCTGAGAATAAATCAGCTCAGAATGTGAAATACGATATTCTTGCCGTAGCTGTGGTGGTCGTGGTGCTGAAAATGCTGTTCTTGCTGGATGACCATTATGAATGGTAAGTGTGTGCTGCCATTATAACAAATGCAAACTTACCGACTTATTGCAGTCCAGGGCCACAAAAATCCTAAACTGCTATTTTTATTACCACTAAGGACTAGGTCAGTGGTTCTCAAAGGGTGTGGTGCGGTAGGAGAGGATGGCAAGCATGGCAGGAAGATTCAAGGACAAAGAAATGCTTAAATATTTCAGTGCAGTATAGTATCAAAACATGGTTTTTTTAATTTGCAAAATATGGCTCGATATCTTTTCAAAATGAGAGTATCAAATGGTACTGAGGACAGTCCTAGGTTGTGATCCAGAATCGCCGTTTGAATAGAGTGCTGGAGAATAGCATTGGCTATTCTTCTGCCGTTCTCCAACTCTGACCAATATGAAAGATCAGAAAAGAGAAAGGCTTCTTTGCATTGATGAGGAGATGAGAGTTCATTGGTCTCAAATTAGACCTAATATAAATGACATTACCTGGCAAAAGCAAGCTCACACCTCTCATTGAGTTTGTATAAGGTGCATGCATAAGAGGCTTGTTTATAATTATCTTTTGGGAATGATTCATCTTCTTACGTAGCTGCATCGTTTTATACTTTCTGGCTGTCCTGTGTTCTTATGATAAAGTAGTTGTGTTCTGTGGTGTGAATTAAGCACTGCTGGGAGTTGTTTCTTTTTGTTTTCCAATGTATTTCTTATCAATGAAGAAAATGGTGTGAGATGAGTAAACTTTAATTATGGAAGTGTGGCCCAGAGAAAAAAAGGTTGAGAATCATTGGAATAAACAAATGGAACACTGAACAAGAGAAATATAACATATTGCTTCCTTAATATTCAGTTTGTGTATATTCACATAGCACATACCTGAAGGAGCGTCTCCACCTCCATCGTTCTACCCGGACACTGAGGTCCAGCACCGAGGGCCTTCTGGTGGTTCCCTCATTGTGAGAAGCCAAGTTACAGGGAACCAGGCAGAGGGCCTTCTCGGTAGTGGTGCCCTCCCTGTGGAACGCCCTCCCACCAGATGTCAAAGAGAAGAACAACTACCAGACTTTTAGAAGACATCTGAAGGCAGCCCTGTTTAGGGAAGCTTTTAATGTTTGATGTATCATAGTATTTTAATATTCTTTTGGAAGCCGCCCAGAGTGGCTGGGGAAACCCAGCCAGATGGGCGGGGTATAAATAATAAATTATTATTATTATTATTATTATTATCTAGAATCCGTTTTGCCATTTCCCTCTTGGTCAGGCAGAATAACTCTGCAGCACAGCTCTGAAAGGGTCTGGTCTTATTTGACATAGCAGTGGTTCAAATGTTACTTATCCCAGTCCAATTTGCTTTAAGCTGTTTTCGATGTCGTATTTTTAATTTTTGGAACCCTATGGCTAAGGAAGGGTAGTAAATCATCCTCATCCTTGTAATGTGGAGGCAGAAAAGGGTGTGTTTCAAGCAGCGAGGGTTGTAACACTTGTGTTGTGTTGATCACATGAGTGTCCATGTCAGTGTTGAAACCCGTCCCCCCCACCAGATGACAGTAGATTCTTGTATGAAGATGTTCCATGTAAGTAAAGCCCAATGGTGTCATGACCCTGGGGTCCGACTTCCCCTCTGGGGGATGAGGCCAAGGATTTGGAGAAATAATTGGAGGGTAAGGGTCTATATCCTACAGAGCTAGCCACTATGGTCCCCAGTTATCCAAGTTATCCAAGAACTCCAACATAGGAGGAGGCCATTCACATGGGATGAGCAAGGTTTGAACCAGCCCTTACAATTTTAAATTTTTAACCTAAGAGATAAGGCCTTTGGATTCATTAGAGTGGCTCAGATTTTAAATATGCTTGAATAGTTTGAAAAAATGGGGACCATGTTTTCAATTAAAAAAAAACCCTCTGAATCTGTTGGATATATTTTCAGGTTACTAGCAGACTATGCCGAAGAGAGAAACAAAAGGAAAGAAGAAGGTACCAAATACTTTAGAAGAAGCTTAGTATAAGTTTTGCATTGCCAACTATATTTTAAGATGCTAGCGTACATGCAAGACAGTCGTGGAAGCTCTTTCAGTAGAGTATGTGAATTGAAAAGAAAGTGTAAGTCATACGAATGTATGAAAGAGCTGCCCAAATCTACATGTGAAAAAGGAGCTTTTTACATTTGCATGTGGCTTCCTAGCAATATCTCAATGACTGTAGTCTCTTAATTTTTAGATGCAGAGGTTGCATAGCAAATGATAGAAACTGACAAAGGCTCAGTTTCCAGAAACTCCAGTGCAGATGTAAGATAGATCATCCTTCAGTTGCTCTAAAGAGATCAGGGACCGGCTGCAGGATCACATTCTTCCTCTCCTCTGTTCCTCTCTGTCCTCATGCCTGTTGCCCTCACGTTTCCCAGCTGGCTTTAGCCTTCTTTAAACCTAACTAGTTTTCTGTTAACTTGGGTAGATCATTGCTGTATTCCCAACTATGTAGTAACGATGTGGTCAGCAGTAGATCTAGTCCCTCAAATAAGTCTCACAAGATGGTGTAAGGCAGATCATTTGGTTTGAATCCCTCCTCCCTTGGAGAACATCCAAGAAGAATTGGATATCTGTTCATACAAATATGCCCTTAAAGCTGGATATCCTAGAATGCTGAAAAACGAATGCAATACTTTTAATCGCAGCTTAACGAGAGTCAGTATAGTGTGGTGTCAGTGTTAGAAACTGAGATATGAAAGCTAAGAGCTAAATGGCACCTTAAATGGCACCTAGGCTAGGGATGCAACAGCCTAATGTCCAGGCACGTTTTTTTATAACAAGAATACAAAGCTGAAAGTGAATGAACTGCAGCTAAAAGATTATGTTCACTTTTCACACTGTCTAGTCCTTCTCCTGCCCACCCCCCTAATATTCTTAAGAGGGTCTCTTCTCCAGTCTTCGGAGAGTAGCTGGAAGTGGGGAGGCAGAAAAAGGTCCTCCTTTCCTTCCGCTCTGCAGTTTTAATCTGAAATCTTAGGCGCAGTACTGTACCCAGAGCTCAGGAACCACTCGCGCTAATGAAATTCCCTGTCTCAAAATGTGCCTAGAACAGTGGGAGTTTCGAACCCTGCATGGTGTATGTGGAATTTGATGTGGAGCTTTCTTGGTCTTCTCTTATCTTGCGCAGAAATAACGAGGCCACGCTGATTTTAAATTCATTGAAAGAAGGATGGAATAAAAGTTAAAACTTAATTCGTTCATTTTCACTATAGGCTGTCCAGTGTTTGATATTCGGAAATGGTACCTAGTTGTAAAGAATGCTCTGGATGTGGAGCAGAAGAAATTGAACGAAGGAAGAATCAGGTGTGGTGTTCATAGGCTGACAGTCTCTGATTTGGGTTGGAGAAATTAAAAGGGTATGATAGCAATGGGCAGCAACCTGAAGATACGAATTAAAATGGGTAGACCCATCTGTAATGTCTTAGGAAATCTCTCTTTGTAAATGTTTTTGGTGGGTTTTTCTTTTTACTTCTGATACCATTGCTGACATTTATTTATTTATTTAAAGTAAAAGAATGGGAGGAATATTTTGAGGAATGTATGGGGAAGGCTTCTGTAGAAAGTAGCCTTGGTGGAGAGATGATTAAGCTCTGGTGGGAGGGGTTTTAGCACCACACTGCTATTTCCCCTAAGTAGCCGCAGTGGTATTAATGGAAGATATTTCACTTTTGGCATTTTTGGGGTGAATGGTGAAACCAAACAGGTGATTGTATTCAACTGTTCTATAACAGGTTTAGATCATAGTTAAGGATATGGTTGTTGTGACGATAATCCACCGTGTGTTGTCTTCTCTTTCCTCCACCCCCAAATATTTCTTTTTTCTTTTTCTTGTCTTTTTTTGCATCTTCAGACATTTATGGAGATGTGAGAAGCCACTATTGTTTTTTGTCCACGAAACATATGCTTTCCTCAAGAAAAGACGTAAGTGATTCCCTCTTCCTTTCCTCAAACATGACTCTTCCCCCCTCCCCATAGGTTGAATTCAGTTCTTAAGAACCTGGCCACATCTGAGGCATAGGGAGAAAGGGGACTGGGATTCTCAGTCTGGCAAGGAAGTAGGAACAGAACTACCATCTGCCATTAAGCCTTACACGGCTCAAATATGTAATATTGAGCCATTCTCCCAGAAAGCATTTTGGAATATTCTTGAGGCCTTCCTGACTCTGCTTCCTGCGCTGTAAATACGGTAGATTGACAGGTGCACTCTGGGAAAAGAGAGGAACCTGACAAAGACAATGCTAGAGTTCCTTTCAGAAAGAAAGAAAGAAAGAAAGAAAGAAAGAAAGAAAGAAAGAAAGAAAGAAAAGGCCGGCAGGCCACACTCCTCTTTTTCCATATGTCAGTTCTTCCCATGTGATGTGTACAGCTGTTGGAGATTATTTAAACTTTCCATTAAAGTTCCTGTCATGAGACACCCAAATTCTTCAAGAAGATGCTACGTTCTGATAATTTTTTTACTATCACCAGAATTACTAAGGTTTTTGGAGAATAACTTATATCCAGCATTTGGGTGTGCCTTGTGAAGTTTGCTTCCTTTATAAAAGTCTTCCAGCCTTTATTTCTTTCTGAAACAGCCTTTTAAAATTTTTGTGGCTCATTGTTATATTTCGCTTTGTACAGAAATGGTAGTGGACCTTCAAAGGCAGTTCCGAACACTGTCTGGTTCTGTGGAACCTGCTGAGAAGCGGAGCCCCTCAAGTTTCCAGCTAAGCTGGACTGAGGAAGTAGATTGTTTCCACGGGCACAGCCTGGTTGGGATTTTGCAACCAAAAGGCGACACATTAACAACCCTGAACAGAAAGTATTGGTTGTGTACGACTGCACTGTGCAAACGGAAGTAAGTGTTTGACATCCCTGTAGAAAATGTGTGCTAAATGTGTTAGCATTTGTAGAAGAAGAATTGTAGAATGTGTTGACTTGAATATAATAATACTAATACTAATAATTTATTATTTATACCCCCCCCCCATCTGTTACATTATGCTGCCTTTCAGGTATCCTACATTTTTGCCTTTTTTTAAAAAAATATTCATCACCAGTTTGGAAGAAAGATACAGTATTATGAACAAGAACATATGGGAGAGGACATTAAAGTTAGCTTAAGTATATTAATCACAACATCCTTTAATGATAGATTTCTTGTTGAACAATACATGTTATTCTGCCAGCAGGCAGTGTGAGGTGGAAGACGAGAGAGAGAGAGAGAGAGAGAGAGAGAGAGGGAGAGAGAGAGAGACCTAAAAGATTTGCATACATGCTACTTTATTGCTGGAAGGAGAACAGAATTCATGCATTCAAGTAATGATTCTGGCTGCTGAAAAATTTAATGTGCTGCTTTTTGCCAGTTCTGTAGTGTTAGCGCTTTGAGGCTGTGCTGTGTCAAACCTTTATTTTAAATCAGATTAAAATGGGATTCTGAGTAGCCTTTCCTATGGTCAGTACCACTATCATTCTTGATTGTGGCTACGTCAGATAGAGAGATTGGTTCAGGGTACAATATAGAGTAAGCACTTACAAAAAAACCTTATTGGGTAGTAGACCTAACCACATGAAAAGGTAGCCAGTAGACTGTGGCTATGTAATAAACCCAGATTACCTAGTTCCTTTCTTTCTTGCATTTCTAAGTAGCCCAGGTGTTGGTCACCTCTGTAGTACGCACTTAAAACTACTAGCCAGTAAAGCTTTTAACCATCTTCCATGGTTAAGAGATCAGAAGTAGATTTTAGAATTGTGAACCTCATTTTTGGAAGAAGAACCAAAACGTCTTTTTTGCTTAAAAAGATCAATTATATATACTTCTAACATCCTCTTGTAATTTTCCACATAAGTTAGAACCAAGAGAGACACATTTGGACTCTGGAAACGTTTGTCAAGAGAAACTTCCTTCTCCTAATTGACAGAAGCACGTTTTCCTTACTTAGTTCTTAGTACTGGTTTTAGTCTGGTACTGCTCTTAAACCGATGCCCAGTATATTCCAGGGGCTAGAAAGCTGGAGATAGGTGTTTGTTTCGTCTTTTGTATCCTGCCGTTCTATCAGCAAGAATCAAAGTGACTTCCAATGGAATAAGACGGCGTAAAATATCATCTAGGAAAGACTTGTGCAACTGAGCTTCCTTTCTCCTCTCTTCTTCCCTGCAGCCTATCATGCACCCTCAAATATCATGCACCCTAAGAGTCTGCACCCAGATGCTTGGGTGGCCCTGTGAAGCAAATTTTGGGGTCATGTGGGGAGAGGAGAGGAAGGAGAAGTCCTGTTGTGTAATCAGGTTGCTGCTGCATTGGATACAGCCCCTTACTTCTAATTCAGGCACACAAACAGTAGCACTGTGGCTTCTTAAAACCCAAACAGCTTGGAGTCTGCTGTGCGCACACACACACACAGCTGTTTACGTAAAGCAATTCACTACATAAATCTGGGTGCTCATGATGGTTGGAAGAGCGAAACCAGCAAATTTGCACAAGAGTTATTGAGTGCAGCTTGCCATATGTAGCAAACTCTTTGCCGTTTATATTTTGAGCAGCTCCCACGCCACACATTCCACTGCTTTGTGTGAACAGGGCTTTAGAATGGGTTTCTTTAAAAAGTAAGAATCGGGTTCAAGGTCTTCCGCATTTGTGAATTCTTTGTAGGACCGTGCCTAAGTTTCTGTCTCTTTGAGAGTGAGTCGCCTATCTTTAAAGCGGGGATCATGAGGCTCATCAGGGTTGTTCACAAAGCAAGCAGAGCAAACACTTACAAAACACTTTGCAGATTACAAGTGCTGTCTATAAATGCTTAGCTGTAGTGGTACAAGAAGAGCTTGAATAATGATAGGATGTGTACCCGTTTTTCTGGATGTTGTAATTTGGAATAAATTTGTGGGCTGTTTTCTATTTTTCCCCCCTTTTCTAGGGCGTGTGGTCATTTGGCATACTTTAAAGAGTCAAATTTTCCTCATTCCTACCAGTTTGTTTTAAATCTGTTCTCCTTCATCCTGCGGGTGAAGCCCTCTCTCATCCATGAAGAAGTCTGCGCGATTGAACATAAACTCTTCTATACAGAACTTCGTAAAAAATCCATACTCTCCAAAGTTTGAAAAGGTGGAAAGCTTTAAAAACCAAAGACTTATCTCAAGAGAGCGAAGACCTTCAGTAAGTGCAATAACCTATACGGAAAATTCATACTCGTTAAGTGAGATTTACTGACATCATCACATTAAGACAGATGCAGCTGCTCTGCAATTTGTTTGTACTTCAGATGTCACGTTCCTAGTCCAGCTACCACAGTTTGTTGGAGCAGAAACAAATGCCGCGTTGGGCTGCTTCATACAAAAATACTTTAAATCAGTTTCTCGTTTGCATCCAGACTGGGAAGCTTTTATTGCAAACCACATTTATTAGATTGAGAATGCGATGTCTGAATTGGACCTTACAGTTTGTTGCAGGGTGGGTGATAATGTGATCCACTAAACTAAACACTGTTTTCCCCCAGTGATATTGTAAAATTTTCAGGTGTTTTTATACATTTTGAACTTCTTGTTCGCTATTGTAACAACAAAAACATATTGACGTATTTTGAAATAAACCTCTCTCTTTTTCAAACGAAGTTGCCATTTAGCATTCCTAATGCTGTGATCCTACAATCTGATGGTACCTTACTGGTTTATCAGTGGTGTTGGCTGCTCCATGAGGCAGAGAGCCATCTGCTTCAGGTGGCAAGTTCTGTGTTGCTTAGCATTGTATTCCCTCCACACCCCAGTTTAGAATAGGAGGGGAATCCACTTTGATTTTTTTTTTTTAACCTCAGGTGCTAAAATGTATTGATTGGGCTTGTGGAATTCCTTTGGTTCTTTGGAGATTTGTAATGGCATAGGAATGTAGCCTAATAGTAGTGAATAAAACAAATTATTGCGTAAATCTCCAGTCCTGTTACAGTGAGCATCTTACCTTTAATCCAGCCCAATCGTAAGGCCAGCTAAGTGTAGTTACAGCTTTGAAAGCCTATGTTCTTTGCCTGTCTGCATCAGCAGTGTGTTGTCTCTAATGCTTCAAAGAAGTAAGGTTCAGTGCACCAATCCTGTTGACATTTTGACTTCATTGGATGGTTAAAACAAAACGCTTTGGGTTGTTTTGTGTTTTTTTGTCTTTTTCACAATAAAAAATGTGATAGACTTGAATGAATGAATAATACAAGTAAATGAGTTTTTGTGTAGCGATACTACCTCTGCATTGATTAGGAACCTACTACTAATCTAAGCCGCAATTCACCCCTTGGATCTCTTCCCCCTTGCTGTTGCTTGACCTCCATAATACGTGTTAAGATTGACAGTTGGCAATCAGGTTCCACCTTCCAGAATGTTTTAAGTTGCGCAGAGAGAAGAAAAGCTGTTGGCGCACTGCAGCAGCTAAACTGGACACCTTCATCTGCCCCACCTGCAATAAAACATGTCTCTCCCATATCAGTCTCTACAGCCACAGCAGGCGCTGTAAGTCTCTAATAGTTTGACTTTACCCTGGAAGACGCACTTTTCCAGTGTCTCCAGAGAAAGACGGATGCCAACACTCCTCTAAATGCCTAGCACATTTAGGTGCTGTACCTTTAAAGGTGCTATACCTTTAAAACAGCATTACGCCTAGATGGATCAGTCGGCACTTAGTCACTGTAATCATAGCTAACAGGCTTGTGAAGCATGGCAGCACCTGATCTTTACTGAAATGAAGTTGTGCTGAGCCTGGGACACAAATGCTTTGAGTCCACTCACCATTATGCTGAGGTGCAATTGCATTTCTCAAGCAGACAAATGGGGTTGGATAGCCCAAGGGTAGGGTGTGTGTCTCTAAAACAACAGCTTTAACTACCTCGTCTGCTTGTATTTAAGTTGCAGCTCCTCTTCTCTTCAGCAAAAATAAATAAATCAGCATTTTATCTGTAGTCCTTTTTTTCAAAAGAAGGGATGTTTTTTCTTTTATTATGCTCCTTAGCCTAAGGACTTCTCAGCTCTACAAAAAATACTAGATCTTCTTTTGAAAGGGATGATTTTCTCCTTTATTATTCTCCCAAGCCCAAGGATTTCTAAGCTCTACAGAAAATACTGGATCACCTTTTGTTGCATCTGAGTATCACGCAGAGCTAAATAACCAGTGATATGTGATCGCATTAGTAGGAACAAACAGAGAACAAGTTTGGTTGCCTTAATATTTAGTTTTGGGGTATTTCTGATTCTATTTTATTCTTGATTTGCACTGCTGTGGTACATACGGTATCTAAAGCATCAATGATAATACTAATAACTACTGTTTTCTACCAAATGTAACATGGATGCTCAACAAAGTATTAATCTTAAACATTACACAACCACCTTTCCATTGCAGTTATAATGCTGTGAGTGGTGTGCCACCACTTAAAAGAATCCACCAAAAAGGGTTAAGCATTCATAAAGGTAAAGGGACCCCTGACCATTAGGTCCAGTTGTTAACGGGTCTGGGGTTGCGGCACTCATCTCGCTTTACTGGCCGAGGGAGCCGGCGTGCAGCTTCCGGGTCATGTGGCCAGCATGACTAAGCCGCTTCTGGTGAACCAGAGCAGTGCACGGAAACGCCATTTACCTTCCCACCAGAGCGGTACCTATTTATCTACTTGCACTTTGACGTGCTTTCGAACTGCTAGGTTGGCAGGAGCAGGGACTGAGCAATGGGAGCTCACCCTGTCGCGGGGATTCGAACCGCCAACCTTCTGATTGGCAAGCCCAAGAGGTTCAGTGGTTTATCCCACAGCGCCACCTGCGTAGCATTCATGCAGCACCACAAAAAGAAATGCTGCCATAAAACCTTGAAAGACAAAAACGAGAGCACGGATAAAAACCTAAAAAGCAGGAAGTCAGTCTACTAAAACAACCCAACAGGGCAACCTGCAGCAATAAATCCACCATTAAAAACAACATGCAGTATCCATCTAACTTGTTGCATTGATGTAAGGATTTCTGCTTGTGCAACAGAACTCTCTCCATCCCCATCTCCTGCAGCTGGCACTCTAAAACTGTTCTGGGAGTTCCCCCAACCCCCTGAAGAAAATTCTGGGAGGGCTTGAGAAGGAGAGGCAGGAGTTCTGTTGCAGAAACAGGAATCCTTGCGCTGATGGCACAAGTTAGCCCAGTGCAAATAATCATTCAAATGATTGGCTAATCAGTTTAAACAGCTGTAAAAAGCCTGTCTGCATAAAAGGGTTTTTCAAGAGGCGTCAGAAAGTCAAAAGCGAGGGTGCTTGATGAATCTGCTGGAAGAGTGTTCCACGACATGGGACCGATAAACCTAAAGACCATTCAGACCTTTGTTAACATGGGCAGCAACTAACAGCACTCTTCTGGGTGATCTCAGCATACATATTGCAGTTTAATACATGCATTTAGTACAAAGGACAACGGGTTGTAGATTCTTGCAACTGTAGTTCTGGCTTAAAACCAGAAATAATAGTGAATAGTGCTGACAGATCAACAGGAGTTAACTCCGCCACCACAATTTGGCATTGGATCAAGCTGCAGCCCATCCAGCATCCAGATCTCACAGTGGCCAATGAGATGCGCCCACAAGTACAGCAGAGCTCTCCCTACCCATGATTCCTTGCAACCTGTCACAGCCCACTGCCTCCAACACCAGAGGTAAAGCATAGCCATAGATAGCCTCACCCTAGCCTTGGTGATCATCACTGCCTCATGGGAATTCCATAGTTTAACTTTGTGCTGAGTGAATAAGTGCTTTCTTTTGCCCTGAAACTGTCAACATTCTTTGGGTGGCCTTGAGTTCTAGTAGTGTAGGAGGTGAGCAACTTTCTTCACACCTTCCTATCACCTCTTACTTACCTTTTCTCTAAATTAAAAAGCCCCATATGTTGTAGTCTTCCTTCCCAGGGGAGTTGCTCCATCTTTCAATCACTTTGGTTGCACTTTTCCTGGCTAGGTATGGTACCCTTATTCTAAGTGGAGCCCCACTGGGCCGTGAGTGCAAATCGAGTCTGCCAGGCCACCCAGTTTGCTCCATGTGGGCATCTTTGGCCACCTAGGCCTCCCTGTCGCTCACCTGATGCCATTAGGTGAGTGAACAGAGAATAGGACATCAGATGCAGAATAGAAGCCGAAGAATAAATAGGAACTAAAAGTTTTGCCTAAGTTGTTCTTATCCCAAGAGTCTTTGCCCAACCATGAGCTGACTTGCTGTTACCCTAGAGCAGGAATTGGGAACCTGTGGGTCTCTGGATGTTGTTGGACTCCAACATCCATCAGCCAACAGTTAGGGTTTATGGGAGTTGTAGGGTATGTTCACATTACCACTTGCTCCAACCTCTGCTAGTTTTTGAAGCCTCATTCACATGATGTTAGCCACAACCCGTATTAATCCTATAGTTTGACAAATACTGCTGTTTTATTGCTTCCACCCTCCCAAGCCTGTTTCAATCCAACTAAGAAACTTAAGCACATTCACTTCATGCTTATGAGTGGTATGTGCATTCAAGACACGTGTGCAATTGACAACGTCATGAATAGGAGCTGCAGGGAAAGGGAGGTCACGTAGATCGGGTGAAGACCCCCTCTATGATGTGTGCAACACCATGCAAATGTGGCTTAAAGCATGAAGTGAAGGGGGAGAACCACCTTGCTGCATATTAAGCCACAAACCTGAACATACCCATAGTCCAGCAATATCTGAAAGGCCACACATTCCCCACTCTTGCCTTAGAAATAGAGGTGCGGCAGGCGAAGGGGCCTATGCAAAGAGGAATAAAATAATCAGTGGGCTGAGAAAACAGCAATTTGAAGAAAAGGAGGGGGTGGGATAGGAAAGAATGACTGCGGTATGTTGGTCCAGAGGAGTGAGTGGAAACTTTGAAAAAGGAGAAGGCTGGAGGGAGGAAGCTGAATTAAGAAAAGAAAACAGTAGAAGAATGTACTTCAGCTGTATTGGTAAAAGGTTGTGTTCAGTGTGCCTGAGATCAAAGGATTTGAAACTGTCATCCAGTTTGATTAGCTGGAATAAAGTCATAAATTAACTACCCAATCTTTTAAGAAAAAGAAACCTCGATTGCTGCTTCTCTAAACTTTGCATGAACCATTGCCCATTTCAAATGATTTGAACCAGCCAGCCAAATCTGTCACTGCAGGTCCCACTCCAGACATTTATATGTCTAAAACAGGCATGTAGGTCTTCAGTTCCAGGAGTGTAATGGTGTGAACTGATTTTCTCAAGTGCAGTACAGCCAGAGCAGCTTCGAACTGGCTCCTTAGTTGCTGGTGTCCCAATCACACTCTAAATGCTTCCCTGGAAGCAACTGTGTGAACTCTGTCATTGATGAATCAGTCTAGTCAAAATGCTAGTAATAGGAGCAGCAACTTACTTGGTATTTTTTTTAAAAAAAATTAAATCAATTAAGAAGAATACTTAGGAAATTATAGGGTTTTAATTTTTGAAGTCAAGTCTAAAAATTGCCTTGTTCTTGCTTGCTTCATTCAATCACATTTCCTTTCTCCCCAGAAATAGCTTCTCTCCAACTCCTCCCACAGCCTTTAAGTTACCTGGAAAATACCTCTGCATGGATAAGCTCCTGTTGATTTCGTTTCTGCATTTGAAATGTGAATAGGTATTACATCCCTTTTAATGGAGAGGCATGGAAATAGGCCTGTGAATAGGTATCAAAGTTGGTAATTAGCTGAAATGGGAAGCAGATATGGATATAGATAATAGTATCAAAGGAGAGCTTCAGGGAGATTTCTTTAGCAACCTCCCATATGTAATGACCTGAATCTTTAGAAAAGGGCTAGCTGACCTTTGAGTGCCCCATTGACCCATGACTAACCTCTCAGGGGTCACATGTAAAAAGTGACCATAGGCAAAGTAAAAAAGTGAGTGTGAATACTTTCTAAATGGACAAGACATGGAGGGAGGAATTGAAGGTCACAAAAAAAGGCTTTTGGCATCGATTTTGACCTTCTAAATTTAACCCCTTGAATTTAATAATGAATCATAAATGATAATGGGCTGTACAAAATCCTAGCCCTACTCATAATAGAACGATTGCCATTAATGAACCCAAGTTAGTCATCTCTGTTAATTTCAACGGTTGTACTCGGAGTCAGACTAGCACTGGATACAACCCAATGATTTTAAAACTGCATAGAATAGCTGATGGGAAAGTCTTTTGGAAGGCTGCCCTAAGGACTGTAGCTCTTGCCACTCTCATTTTTAAATGTTGGCCTGCAACCTCTGGAAGACTGACCATGTGTGAATCAGCCCTCAGCCCCAAAAAGGTTAGCCACTCCTGGCATCTATCTATCTATCTATCTATCTATCTATCTATCTATCTATCTATCTAGTGACGGTCTGTTACACATGAAAGTCTCACGTGTCCATACACATTTTTTACTGTCATCATTTCATTTCCATGCTGCTTTATATTTTTAAGGGGGAAAATCCCAAAGCAGTTTACTGCCTACATCAGAACATTAAATAAAACGATTCAGAGTAAAACATTAATGAATGAAGTCAAGTATACATTCAAAGCAAGATAATGAACAGGAAACCGAAATATTATCTTAAAGTTTTCAAAATAAAACATCAGCAAAGGAATATAAATGCACATATAAAGTAGCATAATTAGGAAGAGAATAAAATATTGTAAGTATAGAACGTATCTGCTGCTGTTGCTGCCAATCCTGCCAATCGTGGTTCATGGCAGCTGTGGAAGCTCAGGCTCGATGGTTCTGTACTAAGAGACAGCCATTCTTGTGCAGATGTGCTTTTGGGGTAGAGATTTCCAGGGGGGCTGGTTTGCACACCACAATAATCCTTAATTTTAAGCAGCGAACAAAACCACAGCCACCCCCCAACAATGAAAACCATGTAGAAAAATGAGGTAGCAAGACAAATGTACATCCGTCCGTAATAAAGATATATGCAGAGATATGTGGTAGCCAATGCAGTGCTGTAACTATAATCATTTCTCCAGACATTTAAATTGGTTAGACAAGATCTGCATAGCAGCCTGTTTCATGCCATGCCAGAAACAATCCAAACTTCAGCTTATTTCTCCTTACCACTTACAGTTTGTTTGAAAGAAACCACAATCTGGGTTCATACGACGCAACAAACTTGTTTCTGCCACCTGTATCCCGCAGGGGGGTGAAGCATATTTGCAGCTAAGCCATGGTTTAAAGCAAAAAACCATGCTTTAGCTTGCCAGGCAAACAGGACCAAAGCTCTTAAGTGGAGAGCTTAGGTTCTTCATGATCTTCCACAGCAATACTTTTGGTGACTGTTCACCTGAACGTTCCCCAAACTGCTGTCGAAAGAGATGATTTCCCAGCTGTGGATGAGTCCAACTCAAGTGGCCCGGAAGACACAGCTGCAGGAAATCACATCATGGCCAGGAGTGACTATCTTTGAGACAGATTCTGCCAGCCTGGCCAACACAACCAACCTAGTGTCCACATTCTTGAAGAGTTCACATTTTGACTTGGAGCTCCCCTTGCCAGTGGTGTAGCGTGGGTTGCCAGTGCCTGGGGCAAGACAAGTATGGCGTCCCCTAACCTGTGACAGCACCGGCATGGCAATTGCAGCCCACCCACCTTCCCAATCGGCCTCTGCCACCCATTTCTCCCTTTCCACATTCAATTCAATGTGGATCGCAGCCACCGGCCAAATAAGAAAAATAATAACATTTTTTTAAGAAACAACAATATAAACAGTGCAACAAAATATGTGCCTTTCACCTGATGGAAGAAGCAGAGGCTTTGGGAGGGGAAAGAGCATGGGAGCGCAATCATGGAAGCAGGATGGGTGGTGTTTGATGTGCTCCCTGCCTCTTGAGAAAGGCGCAAACTGAGGGAGGAGGGTGTGCTATTTTTTCTTTCAGAATTTTGTGTCCCTGATAATTTTGTGCCCAAGGCAACCACCCCTGTGGCCCCCTCACGCTATGCCACTGCCCCTTGCGTCCCTGCAAGCAGGCGGAGCTGTTGTCTCATCCATTATAAGCCAATAAACAAAAAGCTTTTTACCGCCTCCTCCAAAATATAAGAAGTGTGTTTGATGTGTCAGCTGCTCCAAGCTGCTCCTGGGGAAGATTATGAAGCAAGGCATTCTGTGTATGGCAATTGCCAAAGAGCAGCCTATTAACTTCTTCTCCTTCCAAATTATGAAACTAGTAACTGGATCTTATCCATGTTTATTTGAAAGAAAGTCCCACTGATCTCAACGGGGCCTATTCCCATGCCAGCGTGTGGAGGACAGAGCGCATCCCACATTCACCAGTTTATTGGTATAATCATCTGGAAGCAAATAGAGTTGTTGTTAGCAATCATTGTGAATTTCCCAAGAGCAAATCCATGTCTGACTAGGTAATGTGTTTCATACATTCCCTGCCCCCTCCCACCTACATCTATCCATCAATTACCTTTTTGTCCTAAGGAGGTCTTAATTAAAAAGCTCTGATGTGTTGGATCCAAGCTAAATTCAACCTTCGGGCGCGTTGAAGTCAGTGGGATGCAGCTCATCATGGTAAACGTTTCACATTGATTTCAATGGGATCTACGTGAGATGGCAATCCTGTCTATGTTTTGGGCAAGGTTGAGCTCTGTTGAAGTCAACAGGACTTCTGATTATAAATGTGTATAGCATTGCACAGTGAGTCTGGACCCAATCCTGCAATTTAAAATTGATAAAGGATTAGATACCTAGTCCTACTCCATATGCATTCTCGAATCATCTTCCTCCCAGGTCACGTGGCCAGCGTGACGAAGCTGCTCTGGCGAGCCAGCACCAACGCAGCACATGGAAACGCCTGCTATAAAGCGGTACCTATTTATCTACTTGCACTTAGGGGTGCTTTCGAACTGCTAGGTGGGCAGGAGCTGGGACCGAAAGACGGGAACTCACCCCGCCGCGGGGATTCAAACTGCCGACCGGCAAGTCCTAGGCACTGAGGTTTTACCCACAGCGCCACCCGTGTCCCTTCTTCCTTAAGCATACTTGGGAATAAATCTGTTTTATTTTTTTCCTGCTGTTTTATGTCATTGGAATCTCTGGACTACTGCCTAGGGAGGGAGGAAGTGGATTCGAGAATGCATATGGAGTAGGGCTCAGCGGTATCTATTCTTCTTCTTGTTGTTTTTGTGTGGTTTTATACTGCAGCTTTATTGCTTTAGCTTGAATTAGTGATACCTTGTTTTTTTCTTCAGAAAGTATAACCACTTAGATATTTTTGAAATTTTAATGGGTTTATAAATGCTTTTAATGAATAAATTAAATGATTACATGGGGATCCGCTTCCAAGAAAGTATCTGACCATGTGCACGGCTGCACAGGATTAAGTGCTAGTGTGATCAGTGGAGCTTACTTTTGAGTAAACAAGTTGCACCGCACTTATAAATGTGCCTCACCCTGCATGTTGTTGGACCTCAGCTCCCATGATTCCTGACCAAAGCCTGTGCTGGCTTAGGGGCAAATGAAAGTTGGGATTACAACAATATCTGAATGGTCACAGGTCACCTAGCCCTGACATCAGGACCAGCTCAAGACATTTTGACACCTGAGGCAAACCACAAAATGGTGTCATCACCCCTCCATCCCCGCCAAGGAAGGAGTGAGTGAAGATCTATGTCAGGAACAAGGCAAGGGGGAATAAAGCTCCACATCAGGATATGCTGCCCCAGCGGATCCTGCCACCTGAGGCAATTGCCTCACCTTGTCTCATGGGTGGGCTGGCCCTGCGTGACATAGCGGTCTTGGCATCCTAGCCTCAAATACAGCGAGACTTAAAAGCAAGGGAAGGTGTTTGTTTTTAAAGCCTTGCTAACTTACTCCTAGTAATTTTGTTTTCAGCTGTGCTATTGCTTAAGAACCCTGAGAGTGAAATATATTTTAGTTACATAAATAGCCATATATCAGTTCCAGGCAGGCTTTTGAGGTGACGCCTCATAATGAGTTGGAAAGATTAGGATTGGTTGGTACTATATCATAAGGCAGATACCCGACAGGTTAGAAAACTGCTGGAATTAATGGATTGGGGTCAGGCCAAGGAGAAGGTAGCAAGCGATGTTCCAAAGGGGTCACTCTGTCCAGAATCAACTGCTTTTCTACTTCTTCATTGGATGACTGGCTTCCAAGATCAGGGAATATGAAAGCTGGAGCAAAAGCTACTTTGCACAAGACTATTTCACCCACAGATATAACTTAAAAAACAAACACAGTAATGCACAATTAAAGCACACATATCTGTTTCATCATGTGCACACACGGTAGGAAATTGTGATTAACTATCTTGTCCACTTGGCTCAAGGACTTGTTTGACGTGAGCATTACACCAAGTGGTTGATCACACCACACTTTTCTACTCTTACTGTACCCAATACTAAGCACCTTCCAATTCTGCCAATGGTGCCAGTGAGACAGATCACACAGATAGTGAGTGATGGTTCCCCCCCACATCCATATTCATTGCAAAGCTTGGAGCACAAAGTTTACTTTTTATTTTGTTTCACAAAATTTATATACTGCTTGACTGTAGCAAAAGAAACGCTATATCACATTGCAGGTTTGTTTGTTTTTGAACTCCCGCAATCTTCAACCTTTAAAATAAAAAACCTTTAAAAATAAAATAGGTAGAGCAGTGGTTCTCGAAGGGTGTTGCAAGAGGGGATGGCAACTGTGGCAGTAAGATTAAAGAGCAATCATAAAACATTTAAACATTTCAGTATAGTATAGTATAGCATAGTATAGTATAGTATAGTATAGTATCAAAATATTATTATTTTTTTTTGCAGAATATGGATGGATATATTTTCCAAATGAGAGCAAGAACATCAAGTGATACGGAGGACAATCCTAGTTGTGTTTTCCAATATATTTCTTATCTATTAAAAATTTGGTGTGGTGCAAGCAATTTTTTTTTCTGAAAGCGTGACCCAGAGAAAAAAGTTTGATACCCACTGTTGTAATAATAATAATAATAATAATTTTATTATTTATACCCCGCCCATCTGGCTGGGTTTCCCCAGCCACTCTGGGCGACTTCCAGAACATATAAAAACATAATAAAATGTCAGATGTTAAAAACTACTTGAAATAATAAAAATTTTGTAGGGTTTAGGTACACTTGTCTGAGAGATGTGAGCTACCCAGTGGCGTAGCGTGGGTTGTCAGCACCCGGGGCAAGGCAAGTAATTTGCGCCCCCTAACCCGTGGATTTTAGTAGGGGCAGAGAGCTGCGAGTGCGAGCGCGCCCCCCCCCCAGACGTTGTGCCCGGTGCGGCCGCCCCCCCCTGCACCCCCCACGCTACGCCACTGGAGCTACCTTAAGGAACTTACCATGTGGAAAGGCCAAGGTTTTAAACAAAATGTATAATGGTACACCATGAAGCAAATAAAAGTGTTCAGGATGGATTTAACAAAACGATGTTTTGGGTTGTGGCAGTGGGTGGAGAAACCCACTATGAAATAAATAGCTTTATACCTATACCTGCCCAGCACTGCAAGGGACAAAATTATTATTACCATTTTTTATTAAATTTGTATCCGTAGATCTCAGGGTGGTACATAAAAATACAATATGAAAACACGAAATATATGATAAAAGCAAGAACAAGAAACATAATCCATTATAATCCATCCCCCCCCCCAAAAAAATTAAATAGAAAACTTCATTGTCCCATCCTTTAAGTGGAACTTGGGAGCAGCCAAGGGGGGAAGCTGCCCCCTAAATCAATCAAAACCAATACAAATTTGAGGTTCTACCCCCCCCCCCAAGAAAAGCCTGCCCTCCCCTAACAAAAATCCTGGCTACGCCCATGACGGCCACCCAACCTCTCCGCTTGACACTTCTGGGACTAAAAGCACAGTGATACCGTCTCGGCTGCCGAGGGTGAAGACACCCAACGTTCCATTTGGAACGCTGCGACACCGCTGGCTCCGCCCCCTGCCCTGCCTCCTCCAATCAGGCGCTCCGCTGGGGCGTTTCTCCGCGGGGTTCCGCCCCGCCCCGAGCCAACCTGCCCCGGCAGCCAATGGGAAGCAGGGCAGGTCCGCGAATTCACCTGCGACTCCCGGGAGCCACCTGAGCGAGCGAGAAAAGCCGACAAAACCCGTTTGTGCGGCGGGCTGTGCGCTCCGTGTCCCCTCTCTCTCCCTCGCGCGCGCTTCCCATCCCCAAGTTGCCCGCGCCGCCGCCAGGATCCCGTCCTAACCAGCCGGGCCAGTTCTGCCACCCGCTGCCTGCCAGACATGACGCAAGAGTACGACAAGTAAGTGATCCAGCTGGGCAGACGGGAAGGCGAGGGAGAGGGGGTGAGTCCGGGCAGGTCCGACCGGTGCTTCTGCCCCCAACCCTCCACGCCCCCCGCCCAGACCTCCTCGCAGAGATTCCGCCCCCCCCCAGCCACGGTTCCAGCTGCTACTGCTGCTACTACTCCTGTGCAATTGCTAATAATGGGGATCAGGGGCGGGATGGGGGGGGTTCCCAAAATTTGGCTCCCTGTCGGAGGGGTTGGAAGGACATCGGCGGCACTGCCAGCCCCCCCCCCCCCCAAGTGACAGGAGGGAAGAGGTGCAAGAGGTGGGTGGCTGGGCATTGGGGGGGGGTCTCTTTTGGTGCTGGTAAGCTGGGTAGAGAGGAGGGGATGACAGCTTTGTTTCTTTTCCTGTGGGTTTTTTTTTAGGGGGGAAGCAGTCGATTGGATAATAGGATTAAGTTAATTCGGAGTGACTCGCCTTTCTTCAACTGCGATCAAAGCAGCAAGGGTTTTATGGCTCTCCGCCATAAGGTTACACACACACACACACACACACACACACACAAAAAGGAAAACTTTGTGGGGGTGGGATCGAGACTGGTCAAAAATGGCCCGTGCTAAAGGTCCTCGGTGTGCGTTTTGTTTTGCTTTCAAGAGAATACACTTCGATCAGGTGCTCTTTTCTCCAAAAGCAACAACCTGATCGCTTGTGTCCCCTGCGTGTGTTGGCGAGTTGGATTTCCCCATCAGCTCCCAAATGCCTCCAGGCTCCAGCCTACTTGCTCTCGCCGGGCGGGGTCCCGCTCCGTAGTCGATACTGATCGTGTGCGTCTTCGTATCTACAGCTGGGTGGCTTCTTACAGCTCAGTCGGTAGAGCCTGAGACTCTTGATCTCGGTGTCGTGGGTTGGAGCCGCCCCACATTGGGCGAAAGGCAGGGGGTTGCACTAGAACTGGATGACCCCTGGGGGTCTCTTCCAATTCTACGATTCAAAAATCGAAGTTAGCTTCCCTTTCTCGGGTTTGGGGGGGTCTGCCATGAGGATGCTGACGTTGGGCACTACATTGGCAACACACAGACCGGGGGACAGGTGAAGTATTGGGGCCAAGTTGTATGCAGAACATAAGCAGAAGGATGTGAACGAGTCAGGGAATCCAAAACTTTCCAACGGCTCCCTCTCTATATGCACCTGCCTAGCTAGCTTGTCGAAATGATGGGCGACAGAATGAGATGTAGCATACT